>NC_045616.1:98253707-100753707 GCF_009829155.1 Mustela erminea | reverse complement strand
TGATGATTAAAGCTTCAGTGGCTATCCATTGCCTTCAGAACTAAGTCCAAACTCTTTTTTTTTTTTTTTTTTTAGTTTTTTATGTAAATTCAATTTAACTAACATATACTGCCTTATTGGTTTCAGGGGTGGAATTCAATGATTTATCAGTTGCATGAAACACCCAGTGCTTATTACATCACGTGCCCTCCTTAATGGCCATCACCCAGTGACTCTCTCCCTACCCCACCTCCCCCTACAGCAGCCCTCACTTTGTTCCCTAGAGTTAAGAGTCTCTTATGGTTTGCCTCCTTCTCTGTTTTCATCTTATTGTATCTTTCCCTCCCTTCCCCTATGTTCCCGTGTTACGTATCTTAATTCCACGCATAGCGAAATCATATATTTGTCTTTCTCTGACTGCTACATCCAAACTCTTTAGAGCTCCATCCCCGGCTCCAACTTCCCCTGAAAAAACAGCCAGAGAGGTTGGCGGAGGCCAGATCCTACAGGGTGTGACGGGCATCGTCCTCTTTATGCGAAGAGCCGGGAAGCATTGGAGGGGCACGGCATGACCAGTCTGACTCCCAGACTTGGCCATGATTGTGGGGAGAGGATGGTCCCTGAGCACAATGAGCTTCATGTGGAGGATTTCTTGCAAGGGGGCTCCTGGACTGAGCGGACCGAGAGCCAGCCCTGGCCTGGAGCCCTTGACCAGCCACACGGCTAGTCCTGCTCCTCAGCGTGGTCTGACCACCCAGCTTCCATCCCGCTGTGTGCTGTTCCCTCTGCCGAGCATCCTCTGCCCCTTCCTTTCCCTTCTCCACCTGTCAAGCCGCGCAGCTGCTAGGTTTCGAATCGGTCATACATACACGGGGTGAAAAGATTCCAAAGGTCCCAAAGGGCATATAGTGAAAGAAGTTTCATGGGGCACCTGGGTGGCTCTGTTGCTTGAGCATCCCGCTCTTGGTTTCAGCTCAGGTCATGATCTCTGGGTCCCAAGATCAAGCCCCACATTGGGCTCTGCGCCCAGCGTGGAATCTGCATGAGATTCTTTCTCCCTCTCTCTCTCTCAGTCTCTCCCCCTCGGGCTCGTGCTCATGCTCTCTTTTTCTCTCTGAATAAATAAATAAATCTTAAAAAAAAAAAAAAAAACAACTTTCTCCCACCCATGGTTCAACCCCCAGGTCCCCAGAGGAAACAGCTCCCTTTTGGCAAGTCCCAGTACCCTTCCTGAGCAGTCACGCGGAATGCGTGGGTACACACACACATTCCCCCTTCCCCATCCTACTCGGCACGTGTTTGGAGACCATCTGACGTGGGCCCAGACAGCCTACTCAGTCTTTTGATGGCTTCACTGCTTTGTGTCCTCGGCACTTTCACGCCATTTCCAGATTTGGCTAACCCAGTCAATGCTGTGGGGAGTCACCGGACGAGGTCCTAGAAACACAATGGCTGGGTCAGGAGTCTGAGTGTTCTTAACATGAACAGGGGTTTCCAGGCTCCGTAAAGAGTCATGTGCACACACACAGCTCTCACCTGCCACCAGCCGCAGAGTCCAACTTTGTTCTTCCGAGTTCCCACAGTCCCTTGTTGTCTCCACCACGGCCTCTATTAGCCATGCTTGGGCTGTGTCTGAAGTGCGGGCCTGGGACCTGCCATGTCCCCAGGGGGGAGATCTCCTACCCCAGCCTCACAGTGTGCACCAGGCCCCTGGGGGATGGTAACAAGGAGACCCAGAGCTCCTGGAGTGTAACAGGCATCAGCCATTCTTAAATGGAGCTGCACCTTGGCCGGCATCTGTAAGTGGGAAGAAAGGATCCCCAGGGAAGACCGAGGTCATTTCAGTGCTGATGGACCAGCTGGGCCTCAGTCCCATTTGCTCTGCACCCCATGTGGTGTATGTGCACATGGCCACTCTGGAGATTTAAAGGCTTGTCTTCCCTCCTTAAGGGGTGGAAGTTGCCCCACTGACAGAAATCCTGCTTCTCGGGCCCCTTTGGGACTCCTGACAGGGACAGGGTTCTGGAGGGTCTGCTGCTGGGACTACTTTCCAAAGCCCTCAACACCAGCACCTAGGACATTTGGAATGGCCAATTATAGGGGGAAAGTTTGAAGAAATTAGGGCTCATAAAGGCAAGGAACTGCCTTTCCAGGACCCAGTGACTTCTGTCTCATAACCTGTGGGGATTACAGGGGTGTGGACAGCAGGGCCCAGCTCAGACCCACCCCCACTGCCACAGCTCACCTCCTGGTATAGACAGCAGGACGGCAGGGAAGGGCGCCCCTTCCTTCCTCCCGTCATATCGCCTTGCTCACCACTCCCCCTCTACCTCTGAGGCTTCCCATGGCTCTGGGGTTAAAATCCACCTTCTCCCTCCTGGAGCTTTTGTGTGAGCTCTTCCCTCTGTCTGTTTGTCCCCCATTTTCTTCGAGTTTCCATCTGTTCTGGTGTCTCAACTCACATATCCTTCCTTGAGAAGCCTTCAGTAACCCCTGGACCAGGCCAGCCCCCACCCCCATTATATAATCTTTTATCTCCCTATACTTCCCATTTATACATAGAACTGTAATTAAATGCGACTGTAATTAAGTGAACAGTTCTACAGTGAGTTACTAATGTTTGTCTCCCCCACTGTACTAGAAGCTTCTAGATGTGTCTGTCATGCTCACTGCTGTGTTCCCAGAGCCCAGCATATTGTCTGCACCTGGAAGGCACTCAGTAAATACATGGAGTGCTCATGGAATACTTAATTCCTGGCTGTACAGCTTTAGACAATAATACAGATAACATCTGGGGAGAACCTGCCACGTGCCGGGTGATAGGTTCTACATTTTCCCATCCACCAAGTGAGGGAGGGCGTATTATCTTAAAGATTTTACAAATGAGGACACTGAGGCTCAGGAAAGTGCCCAACTTCAGGAAGCTACGAAATGGCAGCACTGGTCTTAGAACCCAGATCTGTCCAGAGTCCTTGCTTTCGGCCGCTGGGGCTCCCCTTCGCTTATCATGCCTATGTTTGCAGAATAAGGACCCAGTCTCCCCCTTCGCAGTGTTGCCTGCCTGGATCACCCAGGAGGGATCTGGCAGATGGGAGTTGTCTGATGAATCCTGTTTTCTTTTCCTAGTGTAAATTATTGCTTGGGAGACCAGACTCATTGTCAGGCCCTGAGAGGAACCCCATCAGATAAGGCTTAACTGATCCCGGCTTGCACAATGCCAGCCCCCTGTGTCTGGAGCTTAGATATTTAAACATGGAAAGGGGAACTTCATTTCGCTTCCCAGGGAAAAGGGAAAAGAAAGTGCTGGACTCGGTTTGATACAATTTGAAAGGGAAGATCCCCAAGCCCCTAGATTAGCGGCTTTTCTAGAAGGCCTCACTCTTCTAGTTAGCAAACAGAATCTACCACCGTTGGCATTTCTTCTGGGATTTTGTCTGCGAGGAACAGTGAGAGGGAAGTAGAGGCACGAGGCAGGCCTGGGTTTGCCTCTGGGCTGCACCAGTGCCGGTGGGGCTATGCTCAACCCTCCAAGCCCCCGTGTTCTTTGTGCTGCGTGGGAGGAGTGAGGAGGGAAATGATAATCTGGACCCCAGGTACTACAACTCAGTTCCTGGGGAGACATATTCTGATGGACCCCCCCCCACCCCCTCAGGAAGAGAGTTTTCTTGGGGACACTAAACACCCAGGGTTCTACCCAGCACACCCTAGAAAGCCCAAGCCTGGGCTAGAAGTGGGTGCAAGTTGGGGGGCAGAAGTGAGAGAATAGAGCGAGTACCTCTAGGAGCTTTCCTGGCTGAGATAGCAGAGGAGAAGGGGAGAGGGGCATTCCAGGCGGGTGGAACAGCATAGGCAAAGGCACAGAGTCAGAATGGGCCTGGCACTTCCAAAACCAAAGGAATGAAATGTCCCCAGTGCCATGTTTCCCAAAGCGTTGTCCCAGGACACGGACGTGCACATGGTAGGCAGGAGCTGAGACAAAAGAGAGGAGACAGAACCGGGTCATGAAGAACCTTGAATGCCACATCAAGGATCTAAACTTAGAGGCCAGCCGAAGCTGGTAACGAAGCTGGTAACGGAAAGCGGATCAGCCCTCCCCCGCACAGAGCCCAGCATGGCGGGTTTCAAGCACATCAGAGAGTGCAGTGAGTGCACTTATCACGCTGGGCTGGGGCTGCTCCTGAGGGCTAATTGGCCAGCATGGCCTCCCCATGAGGCAGACTCTGAACTGGGCCCCACTCTTTGTTCTGGCTGCATCTGCGAGGGGCTGATGGCAGGTAAAGGTCAGAAGCCTCCCCAGGGGGCAGCGGGGAGTACTGCAGCCCTGAGCCAGTTCTCCAGAAGGTGCATTTTGAAAGGCTCTTAAGACAGAGATGAGAAGAGGAAGCAGTGGGACACGGGCAGCTGTGAGACACATCAGCCTACGAGATGGGGGAGGAAGGGGCTGAAGACTGTCTTAATGAATTTCATGTGATTTTTCATACAGAATGAGAGGTGAACAGTCAATTATCTAATCTTCATGGACAGTTGGATAAGATCTATTGTATATTGTATTGTTTTTTCAACTTTTGTGTGTGAAAGTGTTCACCATAAGATGCTGGGGGAAATAGGCCCATTTTCACTTATCCATTCAGATACTAACCAGACCCTTTGAATCCCAAGGTGGATACCCACATATTTCCAAGGTGGGGAAACCACATGCACACACACACACACACACGCACACACACTCGCACTTCATGTACTCTGTATTTCTCTGTGTTATATAGACAACAGAAAATGTTGGCTGGGTGGATTGATGGATGGGTGTGTGGATGGGTGGATGAGTGGGTGGATGGATGGAGGGATGGATGGCTGGGTGGTTGGACAGATGGGTGGGTGGGTAGATGGGTGGATGGACAGATGGATGGACAGATGGATGGATGGATGGGTGAGTGGATGGATGGGTAGATGGACAGATGGATGGTTGGATGGGTGGGTGGATGGATGGATGGATGGATGGACAGACAGATAGATGGGTGGAGGATGTGTAGATGGGTAGATGGGGGGATGGAGTGAGGTGGGCAAGATCCAGGCCTTGCAGGTAGGCAAATTAACCCTGGGAGCCATATTAACACTGCAAGGCAGCAGGTGCCAAAGCATAACTCGATACAAAGCACAGGGGAGAATACTTCTGCCTCCAGGCATTTGGGAAGGCTCTAGGGAGATTGAGGTGCTTGAGCAGGGCCTTGAAAGGAGAGTAGTTGAAGTGAACACAGGGAAGAGCAGGGCTGCAGGTGAGGGAGACAGCAAAGGCAGGAGTAAGAAGGTGTGATAGGTTTGGGGAAAGGCTGGGTTAACTGAATGGGGAAGTTAGGGGACAAGTACAGGGATGTTTGATGAGATCCAGCTGGAAGGTTGGAGTGATGTCTGATTGAGCATAGGCATTAAGGCAGGCTGACGGGATGTGAGCTGAATTTGAATCCAGGCTTTCTGGCCACTTTACTAGTCCTGTGACATCACTTGGCCCCTCTGAGCTTCACTCTTTCAGACTTAAATGGGGCAATGATTTCTCTCACTCATGGGTTATTGTGAGGATAAAATGATATTTCTTTTAATATGTGATCTCACCATGCCCAGGGGGATCCCACAGTAAGGATGAACCATGATCTCTCAAGCCATCCCCTGCTGCTGGACACTCTGGTGGTTTCTTGCTTTTTGTTGCTTGCACACCTGCTGTCACAGATGTCCTTCATACATTTAGCCTGGTAGAGGCTGTATGGCCACAGCACAGGTTCTCAAAAGAAGGAGTGAGGTCTAAGTGACCCAGAGGGGTGTCTTTAAACAATAAAGGAATTAGGGAAACAGAGTTGCTCGGTAATGTGGAGAGCATGTGTACCTGTGTACACAGAGAAGCCCAGAGCAAGAAGGGAAGGCCTCCATCACACAAAACTGTCAGCAACAATAACCTCCTGAGCGTGTGTGATAGCCCAAACAGTCGGCCTTTCCCATTTCCCTCAGGATATTGGGTTTACTGCAATAAGCATGTCATGGCTCTGGAATTTTGAAAGGAAAGTTCGAGAAGGTGTTTTTGTGTTATCTGTGATGATGAAACAGTGACCGTGATCTTGTAGGGCTGTGGCCTCTGGGGCGGTCCCTCTACCCACAAGGTACAGGGTGGAATGAGGCTCCATTCGAAAATTCCTGCCTTTACAAAAGGTCACCGGAAGCTCCAGGACCTGGGCTATAAAATAGAAACACGACAGAAGTGATTCTTTGAGATCCCATGAAAAAGGGACCGCCGCTGCTCTGTTCATCCCTGTGCCCCCAGCACCTAGAACAGCATTTGCCATGTGTTAAGTTCTGAAAGAAATACTGGCCAAAAAGAACAGAGGGAAGGAAGAGAAAGAAAGAAGGGAGGGGAGGATGGATTTTGAATTATGCGAGCGGCCGCTTCCTTCAGATTTGAAAATCCCAAACATTAACTAAAATATTGGTCCAGGGCCAAAATACCTACACCTGGCTGTTAAGAAACTCGGGGAAAAATTTGTTATCAGAAATAGGGATTCTCAAAAAAGATAGCCTCGCTGCTATCTCCTCCACAGTTAATTAAATGTACCAGGGAGAGCCATGCTGCTTGCGTTATTTATGTAATGAAAAGATCTTCTAAAAATAATACCCAGAGGCCCGGCTTGCAAAGCCTGGTGGCTGAACCAGCTGGAGCGGCAGAAGGTGACCAGGAGCCGTGATCCTTGCCCCAACGCTGTGGTTATGATTAAATGATTTCTCGTATTCAGGTTGCAAAACCGCTCCAGGCCAGAGCCTCAGAGAGGTTTAATTCATGTCACATGGCGATTAGCTTGCTTCCGAGAGGGATTCCACTGCCATCCTGATTTCTGCAGGCTCCCAGATCCCAGTAGATGGCCTGCGAGCTGCTCTCTGGAAAACCAGGATCAGCTTGCATGAAAGGGAGTCAGCAGGGCCTCTGTTTTTCATCCACTGGAATCATAGAATTTCTCCAGGAGAAGGGGATCTTCTGGGACTTGACAAGAAGTATTGTGTGTGGGCAGCCTTTCTGTTGAAGTGAGGTTTGCGCTGGGACAGGTGGAAGGAGAGCAGGGAGGGCTGAGAGGATGGGAAGGAGGCAAGAAGAGAAGAAGGAGCCAGAAAACGCCAAAATACTTGTGAGAGAGGCAAAATGGGATCAACGGTGGCCAGCCACCCCGTGGGCTGCCGGGCAGCCACTGGAGAGATCAAGTCAGTTCTGTGCGGGCTGACCGGCCACACACGCTGCTAAATAAGAAAAGGAAGATTGAGAGCGATGTTTGGAGCAGGTGTGGGCAGGGGGTGCCGTTGGCATACGATGACAGCAGACTAAATCTGGCCCTCTGCCTGGTTTTGGGCAGCTCATGAGCTAAGAATGGCTTTTACATTTTTAAAGAGTTTGCAAATGGTTTTAAAGAGTTGGAAAAAATCAAAAGACGAATCCTATTTTGCGACACGTGAAAACTATGTGAAATTCAAATTTTAGGGTCCATAGTAAAGTCTCCTGGGAGCACAGACACACTCATTCATTGGCACGTTGTCTCTCCATGGTAGGTGCTTTCGGGCGATGATGACAGAGCTGAGTAATTCCAGCCGAGACCTTGGGGGATGCAAAGCCGAAAACGTTTGCTACCTGGCTCTCTCCTGGGAAAGTTGGCCGGCTCCTGCTTTATGGTATGATGACGTTTTTGTGAAAACCAACAGCATCAGACACTGTTCTCAGTGCCTTATCAGAGAAAATTCATTGCATTTGCTTATTTATTCACTCCTTTGATCATTTATCCATCAGATTCTTAATGCCTGCCTATAGGGTCAGGCACTGGGAACCAGCAGTGAGCAAGCAGACACAGCCCCTATTCTTGTGTTTAAATTTGTGTCTAGTTCTTTCTTTCTCCTGTATGAATAGTCCCACCCCTCCAACCGTATCTCGCAGAGTGACACAGTGGTCCAGACCCTTGCATCCTGGCTCCCTCTCTCCTCCCTCATGTATCCTGGTTGCCTCAGTCCCTCCTAAGGAGAGGTATCCAGATTGGCCCTGTGCCTCCTGGTGTTTCATAGCAAGGTCAGGGTCTAGCAGGATCCCTCTCCAATTGGTCATGCTGTTGGTCTGGTTTCAAAGTGTTCAACGCTTGATGCTTGCATTTTCAGCTCCTGTTCACCAGTGGTCCTAAGAGGCAGATGCGGCTCCCCTTAACCCCTGGCTCTTGGGTGGGAACGTCCACCAGCTATGGAGAAGGATGCGGCCACACCTCAACCTGATCCCTCCCGCATAAAACCAAAGCCACCTCCAGATACAGGCTCCAGTGCCTCCACCTCTATGCAGAACCTGGAGAGTAGAGACGTGCTCCAGTCCCTGGAGGAAGCTGGGTCTGCAGGCAGTGATTTGAGGACTGGAATTTGAACCAGAAACTTTCTCCTTTTGCTCTTCTTCGTCCATACTCATGCCCAATACCTCCCAGGAGACTGCTTTATTTATTTCTAGAAGAACAGTATTGGGGCAGTCATTGTCACCTCCCCACATCTGGACATTTTCTTTGGGCTCCATTGGGAGCCTAGAGCCCAGCGGTTGATGTAATTGACACACTGGGAAGCTGGGCGAGAAGTGGCCAGGGGCCGTGGGTGGAGGACGGAGCCGGAGGGTCCCAGGATGGTACCTAACGGCACAGCCTCCTCCTTTTGTCTGGACTCTCCCCCGTGCAGGATCACTGTCAGCGTGGTCCTCACCATCCTCATCCTCATCACCATTGCCGGCAACGTGGTGGTCTGCCTGGCTGTGGGCCTGACCCGCCGGCTCCGCAGTCTGACCAACTGCTTCATTGTGTCTTTGGCTATCACCGATCTGCTCCTCGGCCTCCTGGTGCTGCCCTTCTCGGCCTTCTACCAGCTCTCCTGCCAGTGGAGCTTCGGCAAGGTCTTCTGCAATATCTACACCAGCTTGGACGTGATGCTCTGCACGGCCTCCATCCTCAACCTCTTCATGATCAGCCTCGACCGGTACTGCGCAGTCACGGACCCCCTGCGCTACCCCGTGCTGGTCACCCCTGTCCGGGTTGCTGTCTCTCTTGTCTTAATTTGGGTCATCTCCATCACCCTGTCCTTCCTGTCCATCCATCTGGGGTGGAACAGCGAGAATAAGAACAGCAGTTTCAATCACACCATCCCCAAGTGCAAAGTGCAGGTCAACTTGGTGTACGGCTTGGTGGATGGGCTGGTCACCTTCTACCTGCCGCTGCTGGTCATGTGCGTCACCTACTACCGCATCTTCAAGATTGCCCGGGATCAGGCCAAGCGGATCCATCACATGGGCTCCTGGAAGGTGGCCACCGTCGGGGAGCACAAAGCCACAGTGACACTGGCTGCCGTGATGGGAGCCTTCATCATCTGCTGGTTCCCCTACTTTACCGTGTTTGTTTACCGGGGGCTGATAGGGGATGATGCCATCAACGAGGCCATTGAAGCCGTTGTTCTGTGGCTGGGCTATGCCAACTCGGCGCTGAACCCTATCCTGTATGCCACGCTGAACAGAGACTTCCGCACGGCATACCAGCAGCTGTTCCGCTGCAGGCCTGCGGGCCACGGGGTCCCGGAGACCAGCCGGAGGTTTGGCAGCTCTCAGCTGGCCAGGAGTCAAAGCCAAGAAGTCGTGCGGCAGGAAGAGAAGCCCCTGAGGCTCCAGGTGTGGAGTGGGACAGAGGTCACAGCCCCTCGGGGAGCCACAGACAGGTAACTGCCCTGAAGGTGTGTGGGTGCGGGACAAGTACCCGGGGCGGGGCTCCCCAGCGATGACAACCATGAAGGTGGTGGTTGTTCCGCAGATGCTGGTCAAACATTTTGTGCTGGAAAGTCTTTGTGAGCGCTCTGCAAACCTCATGTTGTTCCATCCTCCCAATGGCCTTCCCATCCCAAGGTAGAAGCTTTGACTTCTGTTTTTTAAGGGACCACATTAAATCTCAGAGCATGTGGCCAGGGTCACATAGCAGGGACCTGGACAGAGAGCCCTGACTCCAGAACTTGTGGGCCCTTTATTCCTAGTGACGTTACCTTTACAGTCGGGAGTCCTGAGTTCGAGGCCCAGCTCTGCCACTTGGTTAGTTGGCTGAGGTGTTCACCCAAGCTCTCTGGGACAGCCCTGAAATGGCAAGGCACTAATGTCGCCACCTGGGGAGTGACCACAAACCCAGCCTGGTCCATGTTCACTGAGCACTTATGAGGCACCTGCTCTTTCGCCAGAGCTGCTCGGGTCAGAGGAGAAAGGGGGCTGGCCTGACCGGGAAAGCAGGGCCTTGCAGGTGAGGCTAGGGTCTTGGACCTTGTACCATTGGTCTTAGGGGAAGATAGAAGGATTAGAAGCAAGGGTGGGGGTTAAGCCAGGCAGCTATGTGCTTTGGAAAGAGAGCTCTGGTTCCCCTGTAAAGACATGGACCAGAAGGAGGAGACGGAGCCATCGGTGAAGGGGAATGTGCCCTGACCCATGAGAGAGAGAAGGGACTAGAGCAAAATCTAGGAGACTGTTAAGAAAAACAGGCTTGGCGATCCTTGGATGTTTGCGGTACAGGAGATGCAAGAGAGAGGAAGCCCCAGGATTCCTGGCTACCCAAGAGGTAGCCAGGCTGAAAAGAGAAATAGGATGGGAATGAGATGTAGATGCATGCATTAGTGGCAAAGCCAACACCGGGCATTAAGGGTGCCACTCAGAGACCTGAGTGGCTCCGAGGAAGGTCGCCCACAGCCTGGAGAGGACACTGCCCAGTCTGCAGGCACTCTAGCTGCAGAGATGGCTGAGCGAAAGAGTGCTGGTGGAATGCCTGGCATGCAGAAGTGCTCAGCAATTGTTGCTTTCCTTACTCTTCCCACAGACCATGCCTTTGCCTCCCCAAATGCAGGTAGTGTGCCCCCTTCCACCCACCCATCCATCCATCCATCCATCCATCTGTCCCGTCCATCCGTCCATCTATTCATTTGCAAACATTTCTCAACTTCCCACCACATGCTGGGAACTGTGCTGAGCCCCGGGGATGCAGAAATGACATTTTGGGTGATTTGTTCTGATGCACCGGCGTGGAAAGTCAGCTGCATAACCCTACTCTCAGCTCTCAGTTCTCCCACTCCCCGTGGTGTGAGCCAGTCCCCGCCTGTCCATGGGGCTTCTGTTTCCTCATCTCATAGAGTGTGGGGTCTGTCCTCATCAGCCTGCCCTGCTCGCCTCCCAGGGTTGCCTGTTGCGCAGGCTCTACAGCCCCAGTGGGACACTTGTCTCCTCTTAGTAACTGAGCATCAGCCGTGAGAAAAGCTTGGACGGATGCCGCAGCCCCACACCCTCTGGGTTCTGGTCCCTGTGGAGCATTGTGGGAGCAAAACTGTCCAGCCAGACCCCTGGGCCTCATGTCCACTCTGGTCCTTGCAGCAGCCAGGTGTGGAGTGTCCTGCCATAGACTTGGGTCCCGGGGCCTCCACCCCTCCACTGCCAGCCTTCTGGAACAAGCCTCATTGCTCCTGCCTCCAGCCTCCTAACCTTGAGACTCTCCCTCTCAAATCCATCTTCCAAACCACCCAGCAATGTCTCTCCAAAATGGAGATCTGGAGCCTTCCACATCCGGCCCTGATGGGTAAGGCCCCCTCTGACCATGTCGTTCCCTATTCCCTCCCTCATTCAGGAAGCAGCCTCGAGCACGAAGCTAAGTTAGATCACGAAGCAAATAAAGAACAAAGCACAGGGAGTAGACCCCGCTGAAGGCCGTTGACACGATTCATCCTAGTCATGTGTGGCGCTTCCCCACTGCTCTCACCTGTGCGACCCATGGTAGAGAGGCCGCCTTCACCCCTCCCTAGGGAACTCTATTCAATAAGCACTTAGCAATGCCAGCCAGCGCTCCTCGGACACCCACTAGGGGCCCGCTGTACACGTTTGCCATTGTTTCCATGTACAGTCCCTCTGTGGGGCTCCCCTCCCCACCCTTGTGCTGGGGGCTAAGGGTGCAAAGGGAAACAAAGCAAGCTCCTCCCCACCCCACCCCACGCATAGGTCTCGCCACCTAGCTGCAGCCCGGTGCAGCACATCCCAAAGATTGAAGCCCCGTGTGCTGGGTGCCCAGAGGAGGCTGTGTGGGACCCAAGGAGTCCAGCTCTGGGAGCAGACCTCCCAGCCGAGCCTTAAAGGCAGATGGGAAAGACCTTTGTCATCCAGGGTATCTCTGGACCCTTTGGACTTGTGATCTCATTTCACTTTCCCTACAACCCTATGCTTGTTTAATCTCCACTTCACAGCTGGGGAAACTGAGGCTCAGAAAAGAGAAGTAAATTACCCAAGTGACGCAAGCTAGGGAGTCAGCTGAAGCCATGTTCTGAGCAACAATAGAAAGAGCAGCCCCTCCCCCCGACTGGCTGTCCCCTGGGTGCTGGGCACACTGTGGACCCAGAGTGAACACCTCTTCTTCCGGTCTTCACAGCCACCCTGGGAGGAGGCTGTGAGGCTGAGGTCTGCCGAGAGGCTGTGCCTGCCTGGGTCACACACAGCAGCCACAGAACCAGGACACGCATGCTCTGGGTGGCCGTGCTCTGCCCTCCAGGCCCTGGAGACAGTGAGCAGAGGGGTTGGGCAGACCAGGGTGGTGAATCAGTTGGACGGGTGGGGGCCTGAGGGCTGAAGGAGGCCACAAAAGCCAGAGATTGATTTTCACACTGAGACTGCCAGGGCATCAAGTGGCCCTCTGTAAGGTTGTCTCCCCGCTTCCCTGATGACCGATAGCTATGTCCTTTCTGCTTTCCGGCTGGGGACAAAACTCAGCCTTGACCTGACCGCAGGCCCTTATCACTGCTGGGGTCAGGGGAGGACAGGGGCGGGGGATGGTGGAGGTGTGCTCTGAGTACAGAAATCTGAAGGGCCTAACTGGGCTTGCCCTTGGGGCAGGGTGGGGCCCAGTCAGGGGCAAGGTGGCGCCAGCCAAGGGGAGACTCCAGGAGAGAGTGTGGCCCTTGGCACATGTCCGGCAGTGCACCCGCCTGGGCCCCGCTCAGTGACCTCCACTGCTCCTGCTGGATATCGGTCTGCGTTCATTTCCTAGGGCTACTGTAATCCTTGGTGGCTGAAAAGAAGGCAGACAGATTCTCTCACAGTCTGGGAGGTCAGTAGTCTGAGATCAAGGTGCTGGCAGCTCTGGTCGCTCCTGGGGCCTCAGGGAAGACTCCATTTCCGTGCCTTTCCCAGTTCCCAGGGCCACCTGCTCCCCTTGGCTCGTGAGCTCTCTCTCACATCTTGCCCCTCTTTTTTCCTTTGTCACAACTCCTCCCATCCATAGTCAAATCTCCATCCACTCTCTTAGAAGGGCTCTTATCACTATATTTAGGGACCACCAGGATGATCCAGGATCGCCTCCCCATCCCACTTTCCTGAACATAACCAGATCTACTGACTCCTTTTTATGCTGAAGAAGAAAATGTGCTCAGGTTCTAGCAATGAGAATGTGGACATCCCTGGGGACCGTGTTCAGCGACCCCAAGTCCCAGCGCCTCTTGTTGTTAGAAGCCCTACCCTCCTCCTGATCTGTTTCTTGCCAACATCCCCCGTCCCACACCCACCCTCCACCCACTTCTGTCACAACCAGAACAGATCACCCAGATCCCAGGATCCTCAAGCATTCAGTAAGGATTTACTATATGCCCAGCCCTGCTGGGGGCATAGCGGTGAGCGGATCAGAGGCTCTCCTCCCTGAGGGATGATAGTCTAGGACAATGGTTCCCAAAGTGTGGGCCCAAAGTCAGCTGCAGGCTTCCAGAAGCAAAGTTTGGCCAGCCTTGGACCACATAGCCTCAAACGTGGCAAAGCAAGGATTCCAGCCCAAGCCTGTCTGACCCCAAAGCTTGGGGTCTTTCTATAGTAAAACACAGTCTGGACTCCACTGTTTGGACTTAAATGGAGTCCAGACTCGGTGGTAGTCCCATCGACACCAGGTGAGGGAACTAAGATCACTGGGAAGCAGGTGATCTATCCGAGGCCCAACATAAGCTCAGGAGGGGCTGGAGATAGACCCAGTACTTAGACCCATGCCCAGGGCCCTTGGGTCCTTTCCCCACCCGCTGGCTTGCTCTGGGTTATCTCCCAGGGCAGGGAGATAATATTCATAAGCGCCTAAAGTATCAGCAGCCTCTCGTGGGCATGGCACTTCCTCATTCCTTCAGAGTGTGTGGAGGCTGGAGCCGGAGTTCTGGAAAGACCCTGGGAGAAGAGGCAAGGTGCTCCCACCCCTCCAGCCAGCGTTCCCCCCAGAGGTCCCATGGCAGGGGTCCACCCGACCCCTCCTATCTGCTCTCCTGCCTTCTGCAGCTAGAAAGCGGGTTTCCACATGAAGTGGGACCATGTGCTGTCCCTCCTGATGCTCTCGGAATAAAACACCAAGTTCTAATCCTGACCTCCCAGGAGGGAGGTCCTCTTGCCTCAGCCCAGACTGTCTAATTCCCCTTGATGCATTCTCTGTATTTCAGGCCTGCACCCTCCCCCAGAGGGGCACGCTCCCCAAGGGCAGGCCCATGCCTGTGGCTGTTAACAGGATAGGCACACTAACACTGTTGAATGAATGCATAAGTGAATATCTAGTTTTAGTTCCCCAAAAGCCCTAAGAAGTACATAATACTGCCTCTACTTGAGATCAGGAAATCAAAACCCAGTGAGGGAAGTTCCAGCAACTAGCAGGAGCTCAGAAATCCCTGGTTCCCTTTCCTAATTCAGATGTCACAGTGGGCTTCCCTCCAGATAGTGGTGTTGGGGCAGGGCTCAGGACAGAATGCAACCGCAGGCTCTGAATCGGTCTTGGAGAGGGAAGAGGCCCCTTCCCAGAACAGGACTGCAGCCCCTTCTCCTGGCTATGTTTCCCACCAGCCCAGATAGGGGAGGTGACTTGGGCAAGGACACAGAAATTAAGCTTCCGTGGGGTAGGGGTCCACAGTTCTGATAACCTGATGCTGGCCTTTAGGGCTCCACAGTTGGTCTGGCCAGAGGTTGGGGGCATAAGGGAGTGTGGGGCTGACGTCACTGGCTGCTCCAAGCCCAGGCTCTGCAGATGAGCCCCGGAGCCCAGCACACACATTTCCTAAGAAGGAGTGCTGCTCAGGCGGGAAGTTCCCCATAGCTTACGCCGCTAAGAGCCCAGATTTGCTCTCCTGTATCATCCGGGTTCTAAAGTAGTCTAACCTTTTGCCACACTAGTTCCAACCTCTCTTAATGGCCTTCATGGTGCTCTTTGCAAAGGTGGCTGGAGCAGCTCACACCCAACAAAGGGTCTTGGCAGCCCCACTGCACTCTAGAATCCCACTGGCTGCTTTGTCACCTCTTCCCTCTGTGCCCGGCCATCACAGCATAAAGGCTCTTGGGGTGTTCTCCTGTTTCCGGGGTGGAACTAGGGAGCCCCAGTATGAGTCCTGCCCCACCACTGCTTAGGGGTTGGTCTGGGTTTATTTCTGGGCTCTCTATTCTGGATCCATTGATCTGTGTGTCTATTTTTATGCCAATGTCATACTATTTTGATCGCTATAGCTTAGCAGTGTAGTTTGAAATCAAAGGAGTGTCATACCTCCAGCCTTGTTTTCTTCCTCAAGGTGGCTTTGGTTAGAGAAAGTCTTGTGGTTCCACACAAATTTGAGGATTCTTTCTTCTAGTTCTGTTAAAAAAGCCATTGGAATTCCGTTACAGATTGCATTACATCTGTACCTTGTCTAGGATAATATGGACATTTTTACAAAATTAATTCTATCTATCCATGAGCATGGACTATCTTTCCATTTATTTGTGTCTTCTTTACTTTCTTTTGTCAATGTTTTATAGTTTTCAGGGTGCAGATCTTTCATCATCTTGCTTAAATTTATTCCTAGGTATTTTATTCTTTTTGAGGCAGTTGTTAGATTGTTTTGTTTACTTTTTTAGAAGATTTTATTTATTTATTTAAGAGAGAGAGGAGAGAGAGTGCATGCAAGTACAGGGAGGGGAAGAGGGAGAGGCAGAGAATCCCAAGCAGACACCACACTGAGCATGGAGCCCAGCTCAGGGATCCATCTCACCACCCATGAGATCATGACCTGAGCTGAAACCAAGAGTGGGACACGTAACTGACGGAGCCACCCAGGCGCCCCTAAAGAGGCTGTTTTCTTAATTTTTCTTTCTGTTACTTCATTATTACTGTATAGAAATGTGACACATTTTTGTATATTTATTTTCTATCCTGTGACTTTACTGAATTCATTTTTATCAGGTTTTTGGTGGAGTCTTAAAAGTTTTCTGTATAGTGTATCTCTGCAAGAAGTGACAGTTTTACTCTTCCCTTCCAATTTGTATGCCTTTAATTTCTTCTATTCTTGCCAACTCCTCAGCTAGGACTTCCAATATGATGTTGAATAAAAATAGCAAGAGTGGGCATCCTTGTCTTGTTCCTGATCTTAAAGGAACAGCTTTCAGCTTTTTACTGTTGGGTAGGATGTAAGCTGTGGGTTTGTCATATATGGCCTTTAATATGTTGAGGTACGTTCTTAATATTCCCACTTTGTTGAGAGTTTTGGGTTTTTTTTTTTTTAAGTCATAAATGGATATTGAATTTTGTCACATGCTTTTTCTGCATCTATTGAGATGATCATATGATTTTTCTACCTTTTCCTGTTAAAGTGATGTACCCTCATTGATGATGATGAATCATGCTTCTTCTCTGGAATGAATAAATCCCACTTGATCATAGTGTACGGTTTTTTTAATGTATTATTGAATTGGATTTGCTAATATTTTGTTGGCAGTTTTTGCATCTATGTTTATCAAAGATATTGGCCTGTAATTGTGTGTGTGTGTGCGTGCGCGCATGTGCGCATGCACTTTCAGTGTCCTGGTCTGGTTTTGGATCAGGGTAATGTTGGGCTTAACATGGGTCTGGAAGCATTCCCACCTTTTCACTTTTTTGGAAGCATTTGGGAGGGATAAGTATTAAATCTTTGAATGTTTGGTAGAATTCACCAGTGAAGCTGTGTAGTTTTGGACTTTTGTTTGTTGGGAGGTTTTGGGGGGTAGGGGGTAGTTTTTGATTACTGATTCAATCTCTTTAATAATTGGTAAAGTAATTGGTCTATTCAGATTTTCTGTTTCTTCAGGGTTTTTATTTTATTTAATTTTATTTACTTATTTGACAGAAAGAGGGAGCACACAAGGGGGAGAGCAGCAGGCAGAGGGAGAGGGGGAAGCAGGCTTCTCGCTGAGGAGGAGAGCCCGATGCGGGGCTCAATCCTGAGACCCCAGGATCATGACCTGAGCTAAAGGCAGATGCTTAACTAACTGAGCCATCCAGGCGCCCCCATGATTCAGTTTTGGAAGATTGTATGTTCCTAGGAATTTATCCATTTCTTCCAGTTTGTCCAATTTGTTGGTATATAATTATTCTTGGCAATCTCTTACAATCCTTTGTATTTCTATGCTATCAGTTGTAACTTCTCTTCTTCCATTTTTTATTTCACTTATTTGAGCCTTTTCCCTTCTTCTCTTAATTATCTAGCAAAAGTTTGTCCATTTTGTTTCTTTTCAAAGAACCAGCTCTTATTTTATCTCTATTTTCTACTTTTTTTTAAAGTCTATTTCATTTATTTCTGTTCTGATCTTTATATTTCCTTCCTTCTACTAACTTTGGGCTTCATTTGTTCTTTTTCTAATTTCTTAAGTGTAAGTTTAGATTATTTATTTGGGATTTTTCTTGTTTTGGGGGGTAGGCCTGTATCCCTATTAATTTCCCTCATAGAACTGTTTTTGCTGCATCTCCTAGATTTTGGATTGTTGTGTTTCCATTTTCATTTGTCTCAAGGTTTTTTTTTTTTTTTAATTTCGCCTTTGATTTCATTGACCCACTGGCTGTTTTGTTTAATCTTCACATATTTATAATTTTTTCCAGTTTTCTTCTTTGTAATTAATTTCTAATTTCACACCACTGTGGTCAGAAAAGATGCTTGATGTGATTTTTGGTCTTTCTCTTCCCCTCCCCCTTCAAATTTTTGTTTAAATTCTAGTTAGTTAACATATAGTATAATATTCGTCAGGAGTAGAATTTAGTGATTTAGTAGAATTTAGTAGAATATTCGTCAGGAGTAGAATTTAGTGATTTGTCACTTAAATGCAGCACCCAGCTCATCACCACAAGCACCCTCCTTAATACCCATCACTCATTTAGTCCATACCCCTGCGCACCTCCCCTCCAATCTTCAGTTTATTCTCTATCGTTAAGAGTAATTTCAATCTCCATAAATTTATTGAGACTTATTTTGTGGCTTAACATGTAATCTAACCTGGACAATGTTCCATATGTACTTGAAGAGTATGTGTGTTCTGCTGTTTGAAGATAGAATTTTCCATATATATCTTTTAAATCCATCTGGTCTAATGTGTCATTTAAGGCCAATGTTTCCCTAATGGTTTTGTGTCTGGACGTTCTATCCATTGAAGAAAGGGGGGTATTAATGTCCCCTGCTATTACTGTATTACTGTCCATTTCTCCCTGTGGGTCTGTTAGTATTTGCTTTATATATTTAGGTGCTCCCGTGTTAGCACACAAATATTTACAAATATTATCATCTTTTGGGGTTGACCCCTTTATCATGATGTAATACTCTTCTTTGTCTTCTCTTATCATCTTTGCTTTAAAGTCTATTTTGTCTGGGGCACCTGACTGGCTCAGTTGGTTAAGTGTCCAACTCTTGTTGTTGGCTCAGGTCATGATACCAGAGTCTTGAGATCAAGCTCCATATCAGGCTCCATGCTGGCTCTGTGACCTGCTTAAGATTTTCTCTCTCTCCATTTGCCCCTTCACACTCCCCACTCATGCATATGTGCTCTCTCTCTCTAAAATAAAAATAAAATAAAATAAAATAAAATCTATTTTGTTTGATATAGTTAAACCAGATTTCTTTCCATTCCCATGGAATATCTTTGTTCATTCCTTCACTTTCCATCTGTGCGTGTCCTTATATCTGAAGTGAGTCTCTTGTAGACAGTGGATATATTTTTCTTATTTTTATCCTTTCAGTCACTCTGTGTTTTTTGATTGGAAAATTTAGTCCACTTACTCTTAATTAGTGTTAAATATGTACTTACTGCCATTTTGTCAGATGTTTTCTGGAACATAGTTCCTCTTTGTTTTTTGTTTTTTTCTCCTTGCTCTCTTCCTTCGTGGTTTGATGGCTTTATTTAGGGTTAATTTTAGATTCCTTTCTCGTTATGTTTTGTGTATCTATTATAAGCTTTTTGCTTTGTGGTTACCATGAAGTTCATGTAGAGCAGTGTGTGTGTGTGTGTGTGTGTGTGTGTGTGTGTGTGTGTGTAGATACATATATATCTTACTTAAGGTGATAACTTAAATTTGAATGCAGTGTAAAAACTCTATATTCCCCCCATGTTTTGTGATTTTCATGTTATATTTACATTCTTTTATTTTGGTATCCCTCAGGTAATCATTAAGAGATTTAGTTAATTTTATTGCTTTTATCTTTTAACCTTTATACTAGCTTTATAAGTGGTTAATCTACTACCTTTACCGGTGAAATTTTTACTGTCATATATTTTCTTGTTATTAGTTAGTGGCATTTCTTTTCAGCTTGAAGAAATCCCTTTAATATTTCATGTACGGCCACTTTAGTGATGATGAATTCCTTTAGATTTTGCTTGTCTGGAAAACTCTTTATCTCTCTTGCAATTCCAAATGATAACCTTGCCGAGTAGAGTATTCTTGGTTAGAAGTATTTTTCCTTTCAACACTTTAAATATATGATGCCACTCTCTTCTGGCCTGCAAAGTTTCTGCTGAAAAGTCCGCTTATGGTCTTAGAGGGGTTCCCTGTATGCAAGAAGTTTTTTGGTTTTGTTTTTTTTTCTCTCTTACTGCCTTTAAAATTCTCTGTTTAACTTTTGACATTTTAATTATAATGTGTCTTAATGTGATTCTCTTTGGTTTCATCTTATTTAGAACTCTTTGGACAGGGGTGCCTGGGTGGCTCAGTCAGTGAAGCATCTACTTTTTCAGCTCAGGTCATGACCCCAGGGTTCTGGGATCGAGACCCACATTGGGCTCCCTGCTCCTCGGGGAGCCTACTTCTCACTCTCCTTCTTTCTGCCACTCCACCTGCTTGTACTCTCTCTCTCTCTCTCTCTCTCTCTCCCTCTCTGATAAATATAAAATAGTGTATTTTAAAATAAAAATTTTATTTAAAAAAGAAGAAGAAGAAGAAGAAGAAGAACTCTTTGGACTTCCTGGACTAGATGTTTGCTTCTGTCCCCAGGAATGAGAAGTTTTCAGCCATTATTTCTTCAAATAGGTTTTTTTCCCCTTTTTGCTTTTCCTTCTGGGACCCCTATAAAGCAAATGTTATACTGCTTGATGTTCTTCCCTAAGTCCCTTAAGCTATCTTCACTTTTTAAAATTCTTTTTTCTTTTTGCTGCTCTGGGTGAGTTCCACTGCTCTGTGTTCCATGTCATTGATCCATTCAACTGCTTCATCTGATCTGCTGTTGGGGCCCTCTCATGTATTTTTCAGTTCCATTATTGTATTCTTGAGCTCTGTGACTTCTGTTTGGTACCCTCTTACATTTTCTGTTTCCTTGTTGAAGTTCTCAGTGTTCATCCACGCTTCTAAGATGAGTGAGAAACTTCATGACCATTACCTTGAACTCTTGAATAGGTTACTATTTCTGTTTCATTAAGATCTTTTTCTGAGATTTTGTCTTGTTCTTTTATTTGGAACATATTCCTCTCTTTCCTCATTTTGCTTGCTTCTCTGTGTTGGTTTCTAGGTATTAGTCAAAAGAACTACCTCCTTAGTCCTGAAAAAGTGGCCTTGTGCAGGAGATGAACCTTATCATTCAACTTCGCCCTAGCTCTTATTGTCCCTCAAGCCTTTGTGACTGAGTAGTCTGATTTATTCTTGAGCGACCACTGTGGTTGTGTGTGCCAAGACCTGCCAGTGTTCCAAAGAGAGAAATCACAGGCAGCACCTACTTTTGGTCCAATTGGAAGCCAGAGCCTCAGGTAGCAACTTTCTAAGTATGCAAATGTATATAGTCTTGTAGGACTGCAGTTGTTGACCTTGCTGGCATCCAGACTGGGAAATCTGGAGGTGTCCTGTGGGCAACTGTTGGAAAAATCAGGGCTTCTGGCAAATGTATAAGCGCTTTCCTAAGAGATACCAGTGAGCTTTGTGAAGGCCAAGGGAAGGCTCAAAGACGCTATTTCCCTGGCTGTATTCTCTCCAAGTGCCTCTGTAGCCTCTGGATATCCAGCAAACCTGAAACCTGTCCCTCAGGTTGAAGTTCCCGGACAAGTAGAGGAGTCTTTTTCAGAGGCAGACTGGAGTTGTGTTTCAGTCTGCTGTCTGTGCAGTGCGCTGAGTGTGACAGCCTTCCTAGAACTTTCTAATTGCTATGATCACAGGGGACCCATAAACACAAGCACCTCTAGCCACAAGGGCCAGGTGATCAGCGCTGTCCCCTGTGTGGACTGCCCTCGCCAACCATCTTCAGTGAGACTATTGGAGAGTGCTGAGGCCCGGGCATGCCCATGGCTCTAGGGAGGCCGAGAAAGAGGGCTGGGGGATAGGTACACACAAGGCTTTAGCAAAGCTGTGTCTGTGCATACTGACCCATACTTGCAAGGTAGAGGGAAAGTGCAAAAGTGCTGCCCACCAGCACCTCCGTCCCCAGAGAAAGTCCCAACTGACCTCTGCCCTTCTGGTAAATGTACCTTCTCCACGTATAATCCAGTCACCTCTCAAACTGCTGACTTCCCGCTGGTCCCAGGATGGGCAAGTCTACACATGAGCCCCTCGGAAGGAATACCTCAAATCCCCACAGACCCTCCCCTCTCTTCAGTGCGGATACCAAGGGTTGGGGGGCGCAGTGTGGGACACAAACCTGTCTCTCCTCAGAGAGAGATTACAGACCCAGAAGATCTCTCTTTACTGTGAATTATCCCACCAGGATTATGGTTTTTGGCAAGATTGTGTCTCCATCTTTCCTACCTGTCTTGATGTGACCCTTTTATCCCTTGTTGTGGAGGGAAACGTTCCACTACTTTTCCATTCTTTTTCGGCAAGAACTGTTCCATGTGTAACTATAGGCTGGGTGTGTCCAGGGGCGGTGATTTCAGGGGCTTCCTATGCTGCCATCTTGGACTGTCTTCAATCTTTCTTCCTTCTATGGAACAGTTTTATTGAGATATGCTCCACATACCATGCAATTCAGCCATTTCAGCGTACAATTCACTGGTTTTTGGTATATTCACAAAGTTGTGCCACCATCACCACAACCAATTTTAGATCATTTTCATCACCCCCAAAAGAAACCCTGTAGCCTTCTGTGATCACCTCCCCAACCCTGATTCCTGCCTGACCTCCACCAAGCAAACACTAATCTATCTTCTCTCTCTACAGATTTGCCTATTCTGGACATTCCATATAATATGTGGTCTTTGGACCTGCTTTTTCACTTAGAGTAATGTTGCCTAAGTTCTTTATTTCTGCTTTTTCTTCCTTTCTTTCTTCCATTCGCTTTGTTTTCTTTTCTTCCCTGTTTCTTCTTTCCTCCCCTCCTCCATCCATGGTCGGATTTCTCCTTCACAGAACCCTTGGGCTTTATGGAAGCTTTTGGCCCTGGTGGGGAGCCCTAGGCATGAGACTATGTCATGGACTCCTCAGGTGCCCCTGTCCCTGCCTCCTGCCCAAGGGAGGCCCAGAACACTTTGCTCACGCCTGCACAGCTCACACGTGTGTACAACTGCCAGGCAGAGCAGACAGGCTACAGCAAAGAGTTAATCCTTTTCATTTTCTGTCTCTGTGGAGAGTTTCAGGAATGAGATTCCCTTCCCACCCCTAGAGGGGAAGTCAGGGGAAGGAAAGCAGAGAGAGAGAGGAGGTGGGAAACCTTTTACAGCCTTAAAAGTCACAGAGAATAAATAGTGGCCCCCCGGAGTCACTTGAAAGGTAGAGAACTCCTCATTTAACTCCTTGGTGATTTTTGCCTTTGAACTCAGCTAGAGGATCCAGCTTCTGCCATCCCTCCTACCTCCCTCTGGCTTCATGCAGACCCCTGCCCCTGCTTGTTCCCCACCTTCATATCCACTTCTGCTGCTGCAGATATGATGGACATACTTTGCCTTCTTAGAGGCTGTGATGGGAATGGAAGGGGAACTGTGCGTTTGGGGCCACTGCTATTAGTTTTGTACCCATAGAAAAAAGGGGGAGGTGAACACTCCAGGTGAATAAATTAGAGGAGGGCCCTTCTCCAGGGGATCCAGTCCCAGGGCACAGGACTTGCCAAGCAGAAGGAGACCTAGGTTTAAGCCCTGGTGTCCTTGGGCAGGGACAGTGGACACCCTGCAGACTTTCCAGGCCCTCTGGGAAATTGCATGGCCTCGGGCAGGAATCAGCCAATCTTATCTGCAAAAAACCAGATAGTAAATAGTCTGGGCTTTGCAACCCATCTGTTCTCTCTTGCAGATCTACTCAGTTCTGCCCTTAGAGTGCGAAAGCAGCCTCAGACAGTACGTAAATGAATGGGGGTGGCTGTGTTCTAATAAGACTTTATTACAGATGCTGAAATGGGAATTCCATATCATTTTCATCTGTTGTGAAATGTTATTCTTCTATTTATTTTCCCCTCACCATTTCAACAGAAATGGGTGGTAGGTTGGTTTTGGCCTGCAGGCTATAGTTTGCCAGCCCTTGATGTAGGGGAAAGAAATGGGTGTCAATTTCAGCCCCAGCACTCTCTGGCTCTGTGACTTTGGGAAGGTGGCTTGCGCTCTCTGAGCCTCAGCTTGCTCATCTGCAAAATGGGGATAGAAATGCCTCCCCATGTGGACAAGCAGTAAGGCTTAGCATCAGTTTATACAGAGCACTGAGCACAGAGTAGATGCTTAGAAAGTGGTAGCCTGCCTGCCTGCCTGCCTTCCTTCCCCCCTTCGCTACAGGAGCAACTGGGAAGTTAAAGGCAGGCACTGGGGACTCATGTCGCAGCTGTGCCCCCAAATTGTTCAAGTCAGGCCCTGACCCCCGAGTCTCACATCTATCTGTCTTCTGAAAATGAGGGACTTGGATCAGGCCCAAGGAACAGTTTCAACCCAAATTATATATAAATGCTTAACAAGAGAGAGAATTTATGCCAAACCCCCAATGTGTTTGTGTCAAGAATCTTCTGGCAAGGGCAGCAAAGAACATGTTTTTCATATTAATAAATTGTTCTGAGTGCGGAGGCAAATTCAGTAAAATGTGTCCTTGTCACGCCCCAAGCTGTGAGTACACATGGGGAGCCCAAGCCAAGCAGGTGTGCCACAGGACTGCCGAGGGACCCCCGCCCTGGTGGATGAGGGAACTGGATTCCTTGCTGCCTGTGTATCACGATCTCTCTCCGAGTCCCAGTTTCCTCATCTGTCAGAGAGCTAAGACTTCTGGAGGCTGCCACGGCTCCTGAAGAGACAGCAGTGAGTCACAGAGATCTCCGCTCTGGGGGCAGTTCGTGAAACCCATAGGGGCTGTTTGTGGTGGGGTCGGGGACAGGGATGGGGTACACCTGAGACCCACTGTGCACTGAAGGGTGTCCATAGCCCCTGAGGCTCTCCTGGGATTCATGGATGACTTACTCTCCACTCAGAGATAGGAAGGAGGGAGTCTGGGGAGTTTGTCCCAGCTGGCGGAAGGGGTGGGTAGTTCTGGGGCGCACTGGCAGGTCTGCGGCTGCAGACTGATCAATGCAGAAGGTTGCAGCATGCAGGGAGGGCTGAAGGCTTGGGCAGGTCCTGCCCATGGATGGGACTCCAGCCTTCCTCCTTCCAGGACTGAACGACATGCCATTGTCACCCAGGGACAGGCATTTGGGGTGGATGGCGAGGCAGTCCCAATGCCCAGAGGATTCAGGGAACTTCCACAATGGAAGTGGAAGTGGAAGGAAAGTGGGAACTTCCCTTTCCACAATGACTTTGGAAACACTGTATTTATAAATACTGAAATTATTGTGGAAGGGGAACCAGAAGATTGAAAGTCAAGGAGAAACACCATTCCTGTTGCCATCTTATGCAATCCCTGAGATCATGGCTCTGTTCCCCCTTCGTGTTCTTCATGAGCAGATGTGGCCTCAATATCATGGCCAAAAAGAGGTTCCACACTTGGGAGTTCTTCAGCAGGGCCACATGTCTCCTGTTTTAGGGGCTGCAAAGTCTTACTGAGTGACTGAGTCACTCGTCCTTTACCAAGGGCACACTCCCTTGCAGGGGTTTAGATGGGAGAGAAAGGGACACTCCTGGAGACCCTAGAAGAGCAAGGAGGAGTACAGACACATGTGATGGGTGCTCAGACCCCGTTGCTGTGGGGACTGGGTTGGGAGGGCAGAGAAAGCCTCCTGGAAGGGGCGACATCTCAGCTGACCCCCGAAGGCCAGTAGGTAGTTTCTAAGCTGAGGAGCAGAGGGGCCATTCTGGACAAAGGAACATGGGGAGAGGGGTGCCCTCAAAGGGAATGAGATGCCATTCAGTGCTGTGGTCTGTCGAGAAAGCGCTGAGCCGACCTCCCCAATTTTGTTGGCTGGTTGACCTTGAGCAAGTCCTTCCCTCTCTAAAACTCTGTTCCCATCTGAAAAGTGGGGCTCGTCCTTACAGCACCTCCACCGCAGGCTGGAGAAGAAGCAAGGCTGTTAATGCATGTGGCTGGGACAGCAGCCTATGGAGCAGCCCTGAGCCTGCACAGGTGGAAGATTCTTTGTTTTGTTCTGCTCAGGGTGCCCGTGGACCACCATTTCACGATGGTGGAGAGAAGCGTATACTTTCCAGGTCAGGGAGCTCGGTCACATCCCGCTGGAAACACAGTGACTTTGGAAGTTGAACCAACTCAAAACAAGATTCTCTCCACTCCCTGCCCATCTCCTTCCCTCTCGGGTAAGCCTTCCCAGAGGCTGTCTGACTCCCATGGCGTCCTCTGGACCACAATAGACCTGTCACGGCAGTTTCTCCATCCCTGGTGTTTGTGGCATGGTTGGGCCCAGGGACACATCACCTGCTCCTGGGCTCTCCCTGGCACTGATGAGGACCAACCACATCCTCTCAGGGGCTTTGGCCTCTGCTGCAGGCCCCCAGACTCGTTAGACTCCCCCAGCAGGCAGGCCTCAATGCCCAGCCACATGCTGGGGCTCCCTGTAGATCCATGAGATTTGGGGGACCTTCTTCACTCCCTGTGAAGCAGAGGAATTGGGGTATAGGATTAGGCTGAAGCCTCCTCTCTGCCTTGTCTGCAGAGGCCCCTTCTTGTCCTGGCTTCCACTAAGGATAGGGCACAAGCCCCTGTGCTTTCAGCCCCCCGACACTCATCCTCCAGTGACCCCCCCACTTCAATTCCAATCTGAGTTATGACCCCAAAGGAGAGTGACTGGGGGGCCCACTCTACTACCTTGCCAAGCAAGCCCTTGACATCTCAAAATAGTATCTCAGGTGAGACGTCACACACCTGGCACACTGACCTGCCTTTAACAACCAATTACCTGGTGACAGTGACTAGTCACTACCACGGCTCTGGGAGCATTTGAGTTTGCTGGAGTCAGACAGACCTTGGGCACATTACCTAACCTCTCCATGCCTCAGTTTCTTGGTCTGTAAAATGCGGGTG
Organism: Mustela erminea; assembly: GCF_009829155.1. Taxonomy (NCBI): domain Eukaryota; kingdom Metazoa; phylum Chordata; class Mammalia; order Carnivora; family Mustelidae; genus Mustela; species Mustela erminea. The sequence goes on along the minus strand of NC_045616.1, from coordinate 100,727,062 downwards.
TTGCCAGGACCCACTTCAGAAGGTTGCAAGGATTAAAGGAGACAATAAATGTAAAGTCCGGAGAACCGTGCCTGGCACATGGGGGGGGTCCCCAGTGAACACCAGGCCATCGCAGTTTGCTTGGTGGGGCCGGGGGGAATGCATGAGGAGCCACCTGGTTGACTGAAATGTTGCCCAATTGCACTTTGCTGTGGTCTCCAGATTTTTTTTGCTATTATAAGCAACCCTGTAATGAACATCTCCATGCAGAGAACACTTTGTTTCTTTCAGATTATTTCCCTAGAAACTGAATTTTTGGGAACAGAATTACTGGTAGAAGGGGAGGGACACTTTAAGCTTTTTTTTTTGTCACCCTTTGCCTAGTTGTTTTCTAGACAGGCTGCCAGGCTTCCCTGCCACCGACCACACTGGAAGGTATCTCTTCCTCGAAACCAAGTCGGGAGAGCATCCTGGAAGGGTTGTAAGAGACGCTGCTGGCTAGGGCAGGGCATAGATGCACGGCTTTTTCAGATGGGCAGAGGGGACAGGGAAGAGCTAAGAATCTTTGAAAGGACTGAGAAGGACATCAAAGAGGGGACAGCCTGACACACATCCACGTCCTCAGCCATTCAGATCAAATAAGTCAGCCTGAAGAGACCAGCATGTTGGTACAGGGAGCTGAGCCCAGGATGCTGCACCTGATAGCACCCAAACATGGGCATGTGGCAGGCCTGCCTGAGCCTCAGTTTCCCCATCTGTAAAGTGGGCATGACATTTCACCTGCCTCACAGAAGTGGGACAGAATGGGTGATCGGAAATGACTTTGAGGATTGACTCGGGTGCCATGGTTCCTTTTTGGTAAGCACCCCCTGGGCTACGTAAGCAGGGGCTTTGGGGTTTTCTTAGGTTTACCAAACGTTCTATACTTTCAAGGAGAGGATTGGGCAAGCCATCCAGTCACATGGGGATCACTGGAGGGTTTGAGCTGCAGGGCAGGGGAGCACAAGCCTGGGACTGGGGCGAACTGAGTGTGACCCAAATTGCGTGGGTGACACCTGGGCTCCCCAAGCTGCTTTGCATACAGGAAGGGATCAGGGTGGGTAGGACATCTCCAGCTTCGCAGCTGGGCCACATGGGGCTCCTTCAAGGCTCTACCACTTACCCACTGTGGGTCTCTAGGCAAGTGACCCAAGTTCTCTGGGCCCAAACTTCATCTTTTAGTGCTAAGAACTCAATTGTGTGTGTCATACGCGTGCTGTGTAGTTCAGTATTGAGTGCCTGACGCGTGAGTACTGTCCTCACTTTTTTATTTGGCAATTCCAGTGCAGCCCCAGGAACCGGATGATGTGGAGGCAGGGGAGGGGTTGAATGGAAGTAGGGCCCCCCACGCCCTCACGCAACAAGCCCAGTGCACTGTAACATACCCAGCTCCCCTTATTGGCTGTGTGACCTCAGGCAGATCTCTCCCCTTTCCGTGCCTCAGTGTTCTCCTCCATCAAATGGGGAAAATCCTAGCTCTTCCCCCATGGGGTTTGCATGTGGCTTAACTGAGCTCAGACTCACAAAATGCTGAGAACCAGAACGAGAAGGCACTATCATTTGGTTGCCCTCTGGGCTCAGGGCACAGGCTTTGGACCAAAGAGACGTGGCGAGAACCCCATTCCTCTACCCACCAACTCTGCGACTTTGGTCAGGTCACTTAATTCCACGAAGGTCTCCTCCCCTCATCCGTCAAGATGTGAGCAGTGTCCATGTGGCAGGCCAAGACCTGAAGCCTGAAATGCTCAACATGACTGGAGATCGAGGGCCTTCAAGAGAACACCCATGAAAATGGCCCGGACCCGCACCCTGCAGCCTTGGCCGTCCCCATCTGCGTGAGCACCTGTGACAAAGGGTCACACTCCCTCCCCACCAGCCATCCTATCCCTGGCAGTCACTCAGGTACAATCTCACTGACCCACGTAGGTGTGAGATCACAGAGAAGGGCCAGTCCAGGCCACAAGCTGAGACTGTTCCTCGGCTGATTACTGACACTCCCAGGCTCCGTAGCCTCCAGCATCACTCCAGGGCCTGCCAGGTTGCTGGCAAACCCGTCCAGCAGGCCTTTCCCGTTCCAGCTATAGGACCCCTTTCCGTCTCCTCTCCCACTGCATCCTCAGGCCCCTTTTGCTCCAGATGAACTAGACAGCCCAGGCTGCCCTCTCTGCCTGAAGAGACACCCACCCCTTACTGACATCCCCATTCGATTTCCACTCATTGCCCCAGGCCCAACTCAAAGGCCACCTGCTCTGCGGAACTTCCCCTGATCCCCGGGGCCAGAAATGGTTCTGTGCCCACCATCTTGCCCAGGCACACCCACACACACTCGGGCCCTAGCACACACTCACTTGCCCATCCGTATACGTGTGTTCACGTTCATAGCTACTCACACCTGTAAGTTACCGGAGACCAGCGACCTTTCCCTGACCATCGCCACGTCTCTCATTTTAACCTCGGTCCTGCTCTGTCCAATTCATTTCGCCTGGTCCTCAGAAAGAAGCAGGCCACAGTGGCAAGGTGTGTACGTGGGAGCCAAGAGCTGTTGTTTCCTATTTGAGTTTTGTTATTGAGTGACCTAGGCACATCACTGAACCCCCAGAGCCTCAGTTTCTTGGTCTGTGGAATGGGACTCATCTTATAGCACCACCGGGAGGGTTAACTAGAAAAAGGATGCCACACAGCCCACTCAGGACCTAGCACGTGAGCACTCAGTAAACACCAGTTCCTGTCAATCATGTACTCATTCACCAGTACAGTGTAGGATGCCTGCTCTGTGCCAGGCCCCTCACGACTGCCAGAGTCATAGCCGACCCCTCCCTCACTGAGCTCCCAGAGCGGTCCCAGGCATTCAGCATTCAGGGACGGGTGTCCCGAGATGTCCCTAATCATTAAGATCCCTTTGATGAGCCCAAAGCTTTCGGACCCTCACCATCTGGTTCCTTTGTCATGAGGGAAAAGTTAAAAGGGGTCAATGGCTTATGACTGTCACCTCCAGATCTCAACTACATCCCAGGGAGTTCCAGGATGCCTTTCTTAGATAAATTTCACCTTCTCTGGAAATGAGCACAGTGTGTGTACAAAACTCCAGGAGGAAGCCTCCGCCCAGTTCGCCGTGATACCTGCTGCTGAAGGACAAAAGACCTCGCCACTAGCCCTTGGAAACAGATGCTGCTGTAGGCAAACCCTCTGTATCTGCTTCCAGAAGATTCTGAGTAGGGCTGAAAAATTAATTTCTTTCATGAGCGGAGGCCTGAAGTTGGGTCATCCCCGCGTATCGGGCGGTATCAGTTTGTGATAGAAAACAAGGATATGTGGAAATGACGCTCTGATTGGCGTCTGGGTAGTCCAGTGTCCTGAAATGTCCACCTCGTAGCTTATTCCAGAACAACCAGAAAATAAGCCTGGCCCTGAGAAGAGGGTCACCCCTGACTTTGACAAAAGCTTAAGGCAGGGGAAAGAGCGCTGGTGGGTTACAGCTGGCTCCCCGCGAACGAGAGAGCCTCTTCTCCTTTCTCTTCTCTTCTACTTCCTTTTCCCCATAAAGGAGTTTCGGTGACCCAGTTCCCAGGATGTAGGCAAAGCTGACACATGGCAGTAGCGGTTCTGCTGTGTGGTTGAGCACAGAAATGGGTTCAGAGATCAGCCCAGACCCTCAACACACAGTCCCTCAACTTCCAGCTCTTAGGGAGCCTGAGGAACAAAACAGCCAGTGGCCACGCCTATTGCAGGAAACAAGGGAGGAGGAGGAGGAACCTTCCTCTGCCAGCCCTTTCACTGGGATCATCCCCATTTTACAGATGAAGACAGGGACTTGAGAAAGAGATGGAGTTGTCCTGAGACCCAACAGCGGGGGAATGAGGAAGGCTCAAACCACACTCAGGACTCCTGGTCCCAACGCTCATGCTTTCTCCATCCCCCCAGCACATGGTGAGTCTCAGAGTTGCTGGCTAAAATGGTCAGCATCCCTCACTGCCCCTCCCGGGGTTCCTGTCCACAAGGCTTTTCCCAGCCAGCAGCAGGGAGGTAGATATAGAAATAAAGGCAGCATCAGTCACCACACACAGTTTCTGATGATCTGTGAATTGGGGAAGTCAGAACATGGGAGAATCACTATTGAAGCTGGGATTGGTTGAGCTTTTCATGTTCACACACATGACTGAACACCTACTAGAAACTTGGACAGTGGGGCTGAAGATGAAAGGTCCAGCACCTGCCTTTAGTCTGGGAGACAGACAAGTCAACTGAGAGTTAACCCCTGGAGGTCAGGGCCTCGGAGCTGTAGGAGCTGGGAGGGGCTCCACGATCCTGGGAAGCCTCAGAGACAGCTTCCCACAGAAGGTGATGCTCGAGCAGAACCTTGAAACAGAAGTAGAAGTTGATCGTCAGCAAAGAACATAAAGACATCTCTAGCAATGGGACACGGGCAAAAGCACTCATGGAAGTGATGGCAGGTTTGTGTGTGTGTGGTCGTTGGTACTCTATGCAGGAGACAGAAGTGGTGAAGAGCACTGTCACTCATTACCTGTAGTCCTCACAGCAGTCCTGTGAGGATGCTGTTACAGACTTGTTTCACAGAGGAGAAAACCGAGGTTCAGAGAGGGTCTGAGCAAGGCTTCCTATAGAGAGAGTAGTGCTGAAACTGGATCTGGACCATGGGTGGCTGAATATATTCTAACACCCTCAATGTGAAAAGATGAGATTCAGATTCAAATTCAGATTCTAGGCGTATTATAATCAGAATACTGTTGACTGCCAGGATCAGAAACCCAGTGGAAAGAGGCTGGAAGGGGGAGGTGCCTGGGTGACTCAGTTGGTTAGGCATTCAGCTCTTTATTTTGGCTCAGATCATGATCTCTGGGTCATGAGATTGAGCCCCGCATCAGGCTCTGCACTGGACGTAGAGCCTGCTTAAGATTCTTGCTCTCGGGGTGCCTGAGTGGCTCAGTGGTTAAGCCTCTGCCTCTGGCTCAGTCATGATCCCCGGGTCCTGGGATCAAGCCCCGCATCAGGCTCTCTGCTCAGCAGGGAACCTGCTTCCCCTTTTCTCTGCCTGCCTCTCTGCCTACTTTTGATCTCTGTCTGTCAAATAAATAAAATCTTTAAAAAAAAAAAAAAAGATTCTCTCTCTCTCCCTCTACCCCTTCCGCCACACTCATGCACATGTGAACTTGCTCTTGCTCTCAAAAAATAAATAAATAAAATAAAGAGGCTGGGATTGGTGGAGGTGGGGAACTGGCTCATAAAACTGAAGAAAACAAGGGTGCCTGGGTGGCTCAGTGGGTTAAGCCTCTGCCTTCAGCCCAGATCCTGATCTCAGGGTCCTGGGATCGAGTCCCACATTGGGCTCTCTGCTCAGCAGGGAGCTTGCTTTCTGCCCCCCCTCTGCCTGCCTCTCTGCCTACTTGTAATCTCTCTCTCTGTCAAATAAATAAATAAAATCTTAAAAAAAAAAAAAAAAAAACTGAAGAAAACAAGGGGAGCTTCAAGCATGGCTGGATCCAAATGTGCAAATGTCATCAGAAATATGCCTTTCTCCAGCTTTCAACTCAGTTTTGCACAGTATTCACCTCATTCTCAGAGTCTCCCAGTGGTGCCACCAGCAGCTCCAAGCTTATATCTTACCGTCTTAGCAACTCCAGTGAAAAATGTATCTCTTTCCTACTGTTCCAACAAAAAAGTTTCAGACTTTCATTGGCTGGGTGGGTCCTATGTCTGACTCTGTGAACGCACCTGGAGCCAGGGCAAAGAATAAGAGGTCAACCCCACCTCGCTCACCTGGGCAACGAGCGAGGAAGGCTGGCTTCCAAAGAATCAAAGTGCTGTTACCAAGAGAAGGGGAATAGATAATGGGAAGGTGAAAATGACAGTTGTTTACCATAAGCACTTACTGTGTGGCAAAACCCATATTATGTGCTCTTGAGAACCCCCATTAACATCCCCCAGCTTCCAGATTTAGGGCTCAGCAGGATGCACCATAGGGCTATGAAAGGGGCCAAAGAATATTAAACCTATAAAAATATTGGTATCTCTAGACTCTATAATGTAATAGAGTCTACACAGTATTGGAATTTAGCTTATTAGTGTCTCGTCCAAAATTACATTTGACAAGAATGGCAAACTAAGTAAAGGGGGCAGGCTCCACGCCACTAGACTTTATTATGTTGAATATGCATGCTAAAATTATTTTATAAGAGGCCAGAAATTCCACAAAGTGAGAAGGAAAGAGAATGAGGGGAGAAGGGGCAACTTAAAGCAAAGCAAGAAAAGATAGGAAAAGTTAGAAAAGGTGGGGCAAATATAAAACACAAAACCACACTGAAGAAATTAGTGAAAATTATCAGTAATCACAATACATGGTGTAAATGGAATAAACTATCCAAGTAAGAAAAACAAAGCTTGTCAGATTTTTTTTAAACCAAAACAAATGTTTTTAGAAGAAATAGACTTAAGGAAACAAAAATATTGAAAGTATAAGGAAAGTAAAGTACAATATGCTAGTCAAATATTAACCAAAGGAAATGTGGGTAGCTATATTAATATCAGACAAAGTGAATGTTAAACAAAAAATTTTACTAAAGATAGAGATGGTCACAATATTTTGAAAAAAGACTCTATTTACTGGGATAATAATAATTCTAAACACATAGGTACCTAATAAACTAGCCTCAAAAATACATAAAGTAAAATTGACAGAACTACAAAGAGAAATCAATCACAATCATCATAAATAAGCAATATTAAGAGTTTAGAAAGGATATTATTTTAGATGTCACAGAGATTAGGAAAGGGAATATGAATGCTGTAATCAATTCTATGCCCCAAACAAGGGAAAACTCAGAAAAGGGGGAAATTTTCTAGCAGAACAGAACTTGCCAAAACTGACTTGCAATGAGATAGAAAACTGGAATGGTCCTGTAACCATTAAAAATAAATAAAGTGAATGAAACACCAGTATGACATGGTTTTGCAAAGGAGTTCTATCAAATACTCTAGGAATAGATCATTCCAATTCTGCTCAAACTCTATCAGGGTTTTGATGAGGCCATTATCATGTAAATTCAAAAACAAGTATGAGAAGGGAAATGATTTAAAAAATGGAAAACAACTCAGATGTCTATCAACAGGTGAATGGATAAATAAATTGGAGTATTTTCACATAATAGAATACAGCAGTGAAAATGAACTATAGGAACATAAACAATTTAATCTCAAAAATAGAGTGTTCAACAACAATAAAAGGTAGCTAGAGGAAAAAAATCATAAAACATGATTTCATTTATATAAAAGGAAATCTGAATTTTAAATACTTTTGATTTATAGTTTTAATCCTTCTTTGGATTTTTCTGGGTTGTTTGTTTGTTTGTTTGTTTTTTACAAGTGGTGAATTTTTTTTAAATTCCAGAGTAAATTATATAAATTAATGCTTATTACCTAGGTGAAAATGATTGAGATGTATGTTGAGAGATTATGTATCCCAAAACCCACTAACGGCATTAAGTAATCAAAATTTTAGTATCTGAAACTGTGTATTAACTGATAAATAAGCCAATATTTTTCTCTTTTTTCTTTAAGATTTATTTATTTATTTTGGAGAGAGCATGCGGGACCGTGCTTGAGTGGGAGGAGGGACAGAGGCAGAGAGAATCCTCAAGGGGACTCCCCTCTGAGTGCAGAGCCTGTCTGGGGTCTGGGCTGGATCCCAGGACCCTGAGATCAGGACCTGAGCCCAAACCAAGAGTCAGACGCTTAACTGAGTGAGCCTCCCAGGTGCCCCACTAAGCCAGTATTTTTCAAGCCTTTGTATGCACTCAAAATGTCAAATAAGTGGTGAGCCCTTCCAGTCATGTTAAACTTGTGTTTGCAGTTATAAAATATTGTAAAAGTTGTTTTGTTTACAGGTATCAAGTGTTGAAGAGGGTTGTTACCGTCATAAAGTATAGCCAGTTGGTTGTGTTTACAAACTGTCATAGAAGGTTGTTTTGCTGACTATATTATTACCAGAAATAGTCTACCTCAAATAATACTCTGTGTTGGTATATTAGACAAAAATCTTTTTTTTTCTTTTTTTTCTTTTTTTTTAAAGATTTTATTTATTTATTTGACAGAGAGAAATTACAAGTACACTGAGAGGCAGGCAGAGAGAGAGAAGGAAGCAGGCTCCCTGCCGAGCAGAGAGCCCGACGTGGGACTCGATCCCAGGACCCTGAGATCATGACCCGAGCCGAAGGCAGCGGCTTAACCCACTGAGCCACCCAGGCGCCCCCTTTTTTTTTTTCTTTTTAAAGAGAGAGAGAGAGAGTGAGCCTGAGCAGTGGGGGAGGGGCAGAGGGAGAAGGAGAGAGAGAGAATCCCAAGACTGAAATCATGACCCTGAGATCATGACCTGACTAGAAACCAAGAGTCAGATGCTTAACCCACTGCACCACCCAGGCGCCCCTGGGCAAAAGTCTTTTGGTCGCAAGTGGTAGTAATTCAGTAGGAGAACCACTGACTGCCTTATTTCATGGGCTCCCAGCTTCTCTGTCTCATAAGAAAGGTGCAGCAGTCACGGGAGGGACCCTCTTTCTCCCTGGCTGTGTTCTGAACTCACCCCTCAAGCAGTCGCAGGTGCCACATGGAGAGGCATCTGGGAGGTGGGGCCCGATGATCGCCCTCCCACCCGGACCACATGCTGTGGGGAGTCGATGTTTGCCAAAGGAAGGCGTGTGAGGCAGAGAAAAGATTCATCTCGAGACAATTGTCATCCATGAACAGCCTTATTCCAGACAGACCATCCAGATTTAGCCCCAATTTAGAAAATGCCAATGCTGCTGAATCAATCGTTATTTTATAAAAAGAATGAAGCTATAATTTGCCACCCCCCTCTCTGCCAATAAATAAATAAATAAATAAAGTGTAGGCGGATCAACCCAGTAGGCTGTTTCGATACCTAAGTACTTGCTGGGACAAATCAGGTACTGGTAAATTCTGTCTCTTAACCTGAAAGGTGGTATCCATTTTAGTATTCTTTAAGAGTCTTTAAACCATGCACATTTGTTTTTTTATATAGTCTTTTGGGATGTATGATGTACTTCATTTAAAAATACTTAATGACATGGGGCGCCTGGGTGGCTCAGTGGATTAAGCCGCTGCCTTCGGCTCAGGTCATGATCTCAGTGTCCTGGGATCAAGCCCCGCATCAGGCTCTTTGCTCAGTGGGGAGCCTGCTTCTCTCTCTCTCTCTCTCTCTCTCTCTCTCTCTGCCTACTTGTGATCTCTCTCTGTCAAATAAATAAAAATCTTAAAAAATAAATAAATAAATAAATAAATAAATAAAAATACTTAATGACAGATCCAACATGTAACAAAGATATGCCTCAGAAGAGGAGTTATTTGTTTTGTTCATCTGTCTGTCCCAAAGTTTTTACAAGGAGCATGTGATATTTCCATAGTAATATTATTTTAAGGGATCTGTGAGCTCTTTAGAAGGGAGCCGGTTATTTCCTAGCCAAAGCTAGCTTTTCTTTGGTAATTTCAGGGAAAGTCGCTTGATCAGAGCTGCGTCTGGAATGTTAATCCAAGAGTAGATAACCTGCCTGGCAGCACGAAGGATGGGGTCTCTGAGGTGCCAGGGGTATAACCTTGAGGTCCAGGTGAGGGCCTGTGTTCCGGGGAGGGAAGGGCTGGCCATACCTCCAGGGAGTGCTTGGGCCACTGGCGGCCTTCAGCAGTGGCCAGGCTGGAGCCTACCTATGCACTGAGGGGATCTGGGGTGTCGGGGGCAGCTGTCATCTGTATCTTACAAAGTCAGGCATCCCAATCCATAACCCCTATCCATCTATCTAACAGATGCCAAAGGAAAGCTCGATGCTCTTCCCTCTCTCTATGTAGAAGGGAGGAGGAGCAGGGACATAGATTCTTCTGGCAGCCAGATGATTCTTCTGGCAGCCACCTTCACAGATGATCATGGGAGCTGAGGCCAGGTGTGATCTTCATGGACATCCTAGGAAGCACAGTGTCTCAGGACCAAGCAGTGGCTGGCTCCCAGCTTGAAGCTGACGAGGAAAGCTACCACTCCAGCCTAGGCAGGGAAGCCAGAAAGGAGGTAGCGGTCCTGGCTTTAGACAGAGCTGAAGCCAGATTTTTGTCTTGGGATGGCAGAGACCCCAGAAACAGTCTCTAGGGACACCACACAGTACTCAGCTTCTCCTGTGTTTGAGCTAAGTGGAAGCTGGGATGTGTCGGGGACTCAGAATGACACTCCCCAAACCACGGTTGCTTGCGCATTCCCTTCCCCATCCAGTCCAGCCCCTAGTCTTGTCCCACCTATATTATATGCTCTTAAATCTCTACACCAACTTGCTGTTTTCACTAAAATATATGAGGAAACTTTATACTGTCACTATTAATGGAAACAGTATCATTGGTGGAAAATAGAAAGAGCTCATGAGCATAGATACAATCGCACGAAACAATGTCATCAAAGTTGGACCAGGCCCAGTTGCCTGCTTACATCTCTGAGCCTGCCTCCTGTTCTCTGTTCTAAAGGGAGATCTGCAGGTGTTGGGTGCGGAAGACACAGGAGCGCCACACTGAGCCTTTCCTTCTGACTTGAAATAAAGATGATAAAGGAATTCTTACTGGCTGAAAGCAGCTAAAGAGAAAAGCTGGTCTGCTATCTGTACCTTAGCAGGCAATAGCTCCAAGGAACTTTGTATGCCCCGAAGGGAAGGAAATCTCTTCTTCATAAAAATGTCTGCCAAATAGCCTGTTTAAAAGCTTTCCTACCAAGCTTTTGGCTAACTCACTGTTCGAGATCTATTGTTTGATCAGATTGACTCCGTGGACATTAACTGAGTAACTATTATCTGCCAGCTGTAATTGCCGGGGGGCTAGTGCCTTGCCTTTGGGGGAGCACACATTCTAATGGAGACGGATGTGCTCACAACTGATTGTAAGGCAAGGCTGAGTAAATCTGGGCGTCTTTTCTCAGCCTCCCTTCAAGCCATGCAAGGAATCATTTCACTGAGAGTGAGAAACAGCAAACACTAATTGGGCTCCTGGTGTGAGCCAGGCAAGGTGTGGCATACTTTCGTATATATCTTATAACACTTAGTCCTTCCAAGAATTGGAAAGGTGGCTGTTTTTTCCCCCACCTAGGGTTCGGAGGAGTTAAGGGGCGCACGGCATGCTGGAAGCAGGCGTGAGATCTGAGAGCAGGTCTCCTGAATGCAGCCCTCGATGTCCTTGCGGCACGTGGGCTGCCCTGGTGGCCAAGGAAGGGTTCCCCCACCCCACCCTTCCCCGGGCTGGCTCAGAGGAAGCAAAGGCCAGAGGGTGGGCCCTGGGCCCGCTGGCCTTGCTCCATGGTCCTGTCAGCCCTGACCTATGCTTGTGTCTCCTCAGGAAGCCCGCGCTCTCCAGTACGCTGTGCTCCGGCAACCTTCTAAGCTGCTGCAAGAGTCTGTGGGGGCGTAGGTTCCTCCAGAGACACATGAGAGGCCCCTCAGAGGAGCAGCCAGGAGAGACGCTGTCCAAAGAGCCACTGAGGACACCACCCCAGGAAGCGGGGAGGACTCTGCCCTCCGAGGCTGTGTAGACCCGGCCCAGGACACACAAGATACTGCTTCTGGTCACCAAGATTGGACTCCTGGAGCCATTAAGGACCCAGAAACCCCCAGAGCCACCAAGGAGGCACCCTAGCCTGAGTCTAGGGACTCCTGGAGCACACAGTGGGGTGCTGGGGTCCTCAGGTCTATGCAGAGCAGCCCGGCCGGTGCTCAGCATTCTCAGCAGATGTTCAGAACTCTCCTGGGCATGGGTCCACTGAATCCCATGGGTTCAAAGCTCACGTTGGGGCTGGCCCCAAGTCTCAAGCCGAGATGGCTGGTACGGGGGGTGTGTGCACAGGTGTGTGCGTGGATTTGGCCACGCAGGAACACGCAGGCCCTCTGAGCGCAGCAGGGGTGTCACCATAAAGAGTTAGCCTGTCACTCCCTCACAGGTTGTATGGGATGAAGGCAAGGCAGGGAAAGGAAGAGAAGGGAAGAAAAGAAGGAAATTTGCCTTCACTGAGCACCTGCCGTGTGCTAAGCACTTGAACTGCAGGAGCTCACATAATCCTTTGAACCTGTGGCAAGAATCACCAACCTACTTTACAGAGGTAGAAACTGAGTGTCCAGGAAGACTGGGGTCCGCCCCAGGTCGAGCTCAGCTAGCACGCATGCCTGGCTCCTCGGAGGCCCTCAAAAGATAGTTGTTGAAGGAACAAAGGAATGGGAGTGTGGGCAAAAAGCCAGGCCTCAAGCCCGCATCCTTGACCTGACATTGCACTGCTGCTGAGGAGAGAGCAAGGTGTTGTCTTGACTCAGCCCACCCTTCTCTTAGCGGGGCTCCGACCTGGGGCCTGAGGGGTCCCTTCATGCTGCAGCACTGGCCCTCTCTGGTGCTTTCCATCAACAAGAAGGGGTGTGGAGTAGAGCCAACAGCAGGGGCAGGTTTGGGGGGGGTGGTGGGTAGTGAGCCAGAGGGAGAGCTTGCCCTGGGGGGTGGGGAGTTGACCACACAGTGTCCTCTGCTGGATGTGTGACCTTGGGTGGATCAGTAGTGATCTCTCTGAGCAGCTCTTGACTCCCACCCAAGAGGGTAAGATCCTCTTTGCTATTCACAGGGTTGTTGAAGAGACCCAAGGCGATGGGGGTGGTGCCACCCAGAGGAACGGGGTGTGCTTGGACTCTCCCCGATAACCACGGCCCCTCCCCGATCCCACTCCTCCCTTGGTTCCACGAACCCCCGGTGGTGTCCCCCTTCATGCGCACCCAGGCCTTCTGGGCCGGCTGGCGGCCGTCTTCTCTCCCGCTGTCCGGAGTGCCTGTCCCACGAGCCCTCTCTCCTCACTCTTCTCATTCACTTCTGTCCCACTGTGGCCTCGTGTGTACCCTCGTAACCCAAGTCACCAGGAGATTTACCTGTGACGAAATAACTCACAGGTTTGTGCCCGGAGCCCAGGCTTCTCCTGGGAGCTTTCCACTCCCAGCCGCATGCCCGACCCCTCTGCCTGGTGTTCCGAAGGGGCCTCTCTTCTAGCCTGTCCGCAACCGCACTCGGACCTTCTCCCTGCCCTGGTTCCTCTACCAGCTTCCCTGTCTCACACACAAGGCTGCCGCCGGCTTTGCAGCCTGAGGGTCAGCTCCTCATGGTCCATTTTCTCCCGTCCCAGCTGCACAGGTCCCAACTGTCTGCTTGATTCTCTCTTCCTGCCCTGTCCACACGCAGCCCCACTGCCATCCCTTGGGCAGGACAACTGAGATAGCTTCCTGACAGCTCTCGGCGTTCCCCACTGGCCTCTGCCCAGCCCACCCCCCGCCCCCACCCAACAGCCACAGCAGGCTAAGCAAAATGCTGCTGTGGTCACATGTGGCATGCAGGTGACCACCTTTCTCCTGGGCCACCAGCTCTGCGTGCTCAGGCCTGACATGGCCCTCTGGCCTCCTCCAGCCACACTGCCCTCTGTCTCTCTGCCCTGATCCTCCTGGCTTCTCCTTTCTGTTTGTTTATCCTCCCGCTCCTACCCGATGTAGGGCCATGCACAGAGCTGTTTCCATGACGTGGAATGCTTTTCCCACCCATCTAGCCATGAGAGCTTAACTGAAATACCACTTCTTAAGGAAGTCTTCCTTGACCCACCCCATTAGGTCAGGCCTCCCCCCCGACACACACACACACCACAACAGGCCTCAGAAGCCACTGCGTGTTTGTGATTTACAGTCATCTGTGTGGTTCCCTCCCCTTTGTCTGTCTCCCCCACTCAGGAGGCCATGGGCCCTGCCTATTTCTGCTGACCTTTGTATATCCAGCCCCTAGAAGGGTGTTTGGCACATAGCAAGGGCTTTAAGCAAGGGCTTTGGCAGTTTATCTGCCAAAACACCTGAAGGCATGATTTGCCCCATGACCCTCAGAGGTGCTCAATCTCTTGGCTGGGTTCCTTCTAGAAGCCCCAGAATCCCTTCCCTGAGGCAGGTGGGTCTCTAAGTCACAGCCAAGGAATTGGAGGCTTAAGATGTGGTCTGGCTAGTGGCAGCCTCATCTGGTTGGGGCTCCGGCCCAGCGTGTGCCCAAGAACCTTGCCCCCGGCATGGCAGGGGCCTCCTTTAGGTCTGGGCTGAGCTGCCCCCACCCTTCTGGAGGTTCTGTGGAGCCTCTGCTGGCTGCAGAAGTGGGGTACATGCTGTATAGAGGAGGGCAGCTTCTGCTGTGGGCCCCCAAACCCATGTTCTGCGTTACCATCATGTTCCAATAAAGCAATCAAAACAGATGCTGCCTTGCAGTTTTATTTTTTCACTTCCTGGTGAGGAACACTCCCCAAACTTCATCACATGGTGTGTCTTGATTTAGAAATGGAGTTATGGTAAAAGACTGGAGTAAAGGCCAACTCGGCAATTGCCTTAAAAAGTCAAGGAGCTCTCAAAGGGACTGGAGAAACCCCACACCAGCAATGAAGGACGGGTTGTCAGAAGGATCAGGCCCTTGTCCCGCTGGCCCCGCGGGCCAGGTACATGGTGGACTCTCGGTGCGGGTTTGCGGAAGGCCACGCTTCCGCAGTCATCAGCTGCACAGATGCCCGTGTTAGGGAAGAGAAAAAGATAGCTTTCAAATGGAAAACTTGGTGGTTGAGGGAGTCTGCAGCTGGGTAGATGGTTGAGGAGCAAGTAAGAGGCCACCAGACCAAGAAGAGGTTCATGGATTTGGGGCCAGGAAGGAATCCCAAAGTCACCAATGAAAGGGTTTGAAAGTTGAAGAGAGGGAGCTGGCCAGATTCGAGATCAGCAGTGACAGTGTCCCCTCAAGAGGGAAGGGAGGAGACCAGAGGAGGCTGCAGAGTCCTGAACTTTGGGCCTTGCAGCAAATACAAAAAGGCATACCTCAATGACAGAGAAGTGATTATGAGTTATCTCAGTCAAAGCTTATAGGAACTGACTGGCTCAAAGTGTTTTTTTTTTGAAGACTTTATTTATTTATTTGAGAGAGAAGATGAGCAGGGTGAAGGGCAGAGGGGGAAGCAGGCTCCCTGCGGATCAGGAACCCGATGTGGGACTCGACCCCAGGACCCTGAGATCATGACCTGAGCCAAAGGCAGATGCTTAACCAACTGAGTCAACCAGGGGCCCCTCAAAGTGATAGGGGTTTTTTCAGGGAAGAAAGGACAAAGCTGTGTTAAGGGAGGCTTAGGAAAGTTGAGAGTAGCTGATGGAGTCTATAGCTGGTTGGGAGAAAATGATAGTCTTTATTCAGTGTCCCCTGAACTATAGCAATGGGGGATGATGAATAGTGGGGTGCTATATAGGCAACCAGCCAGGGCTGGAACCTGGGAATCAGAATTTCTAAAATCCTATTCCAACAGGTGTGGATTCCACCAATAGGAGCCGAAGAGGAGCAAAGCCATTATTGCTAGTTAGACAAATGGGGGAGGAGGGAAAGGAAACCAGGGCGTCCAGAAGGGCTTACCTCAGAGAGTGAGAGCAGGCCCCCAAGGCAGCTGCCTTGGGAGCATGGAAGAGTCTTCATGAGGAGGGCCTAACGTGATGAGGTCTGTGTTATGGAAAGTTCATTCAGACTCTAGTTTGGAAAATCCAGGAATGAGAAGGTCTGTTACAGAGTGGTCATTCATTCTCCAGGTGAGGGAGCAGCCCCACTGCTGGGGAGGGTGGGCGGTAGGATTTTATTAGGATCTATCTCAGGGTCTACAGCAGACCCTGGGCTCCATGCTGGGAACCCAGAGGAGTGGACCCCTCCTCTTCCTTCAGAGATTCTGGCCTGGAACTGAAATTACCAGGGAATCATGGAAAGAATGGAACATGGGGGCCAGCACTGGGGTGGTCGAGGCCTGACGGAAGGTGCAGGGTGCGGAGCGTAGGAGGACGTGGCCATGGCAGCCATGACCTTCTGAAGGGATACGTCCCTGGGGCGTGCTGGGGCCGTGCTGAAACTTAGAATTGTGGAGGGTGGGTGGGAGCACTCAGAAGCCTGGACTGAGGGAATCCATTTGGAACCCATCTCAGCCTAGCAGCCAGCAATTCGCTTCGCTGACCCAACTCCCTCTGGAGCTTTGAGGGCCAATTTATCGTCTTCACTGTCCAGTTGAGGGATCTCTTTCCAGGCCACCCAAGCAGGAACTGACAGCCAAGGACACAGACCTCTCAGGATTCCAAGCATTCCAGTGACAATTCAGGAGACTTAAATGGTCACTAACAGCCTAGAGGGTGACTGGGAGAAAGTCTCCCACACCCAGCCAGCAGCAACAAGGCATTCATAATTTATTGTATTTTGGAGATCTTTGCAGGTGTTGGTATCATGTTCCTGATCTCCCCACTCGGGGTCACAGAACACAACATGGCTTCTCTCAATGTCCTGAGATGGCACTGGGCTAGGCCGAGCATTGGCCCAGCTGGGCCAAAGCCCTCACTTGCTGGGGCCTTGCCAGGGCTCTATCTAGGTGTCCAGTAGTCCTGGAAGGATTCCCAAGGAAATACAGCCCCAGAGGGACCTGCAGCCTAGGCTACGTGCCTCCCAGTTGACCCCATCCTTTGCTTTCAGCTGACATTTATATGAGCCCCTTCCTGTGCCCAGACATGATGTCACCCCCTCCACAGACAAGAGCTCATTTCTTCCAGCAGTCAGCCCTGGCAGGTAGAGGTTCACATCCCCACCAACTGGGGCCTGAAGAGGGTCACAAAGTGCCCAGAGTTAAAAGCCTAAGTATGTGACACAGCTGAGGTTCCAATCCAGACCCGCTTCTCTTCAAAATTGTGACATTACAGAGAAAGCTGGAGTCCTTCTGACCACCCCTTCCCACCCCTTCCTCTAGCAATTCTCCCTGAGGACACCACTGCTACCCAGTTGCCTGTGTGGTGTTCGGGTCAGTTTTGTTTGCTTCTCAACACAACTGTTATACTCTATGTACTGAATTCAGCAATATGTCTTCAAGGTTCAACCCCATTAGCCCATAAAGGGCTCCTTCATTATTGCTAACCATCAGAGGATGTGCCGTGCTGTCCCCCGAGCCAGGAACATTTGAGCCATTTCTAATTTTTAGCTGTTTAAACAAGACTACGTTGATCGTCTGACAATACTTCCTTGTGCACATATGCAAGTGGGTTTTGGTGGCGGTGGCGTGTGAATATGTTTAGCATACCAACAAGTGTAATTCTGGAACTGGAGTGTACCTGTTGCCCACTAGCCTTGCAGAGAGGCACAGATCCTCCAGGCTCTCAGCAGCAACCCTGGGGGTGGAGGGCCTGGCTCCCTACAGCCCCACCATCCCTTCTGTGTCTTTTCTATCATGCACTGTGGCTTCTTTCTTCCCCTAGAGGTTAGAATATTCTCCCCAAGAGATGTCCTACCTCTAGTGAGTACAGGACAGGACTTTTAACTAGAAGAAATTCTCAGAACGTTCCTTGGGTTCACCCCAGGCTTTCCATGAGCTCTACGAAGCCTTGCCTTCCTCCTGTGGGTCTCCATGGAAGAAGCCAACCTGTCCAAGTCACACAGCTGGTGAGAGACTGGATTCAATCATGATGGCCACAGTAATGGTGCATAACAAGCATGCCCACACCCTCTCAGAAAATGATAGTAAGCATTTATTTAGCTCATGAATCTGCAGGCTATCTAACCCAGGATGGGCTCTGCAGGGTGGCATAGCTTTGTTCCACATGCCTCCCATCCTCCGTCATCTCTTGGGACCAGCAGGCCCACCTAGGCATGTTCTTGTTGTGGAAATGGCAGGGACACACAAGACTGTAAGCCCAGCGGTACAAGCACATTTCAAGTTCCTGAGCATCTTGCCCACAAGCACATTAGCCAAAGCGAGTCCCACAGCCAAGTCATGGGTAGAGAGAGTAAATCTACTCCTCCAATGGATTAGAGATCAAACCAAACTTGTCCAGATCTCAAGGGATCAAGATACCCCAGGTGTCATTTTGGTTATACAGGGGTAACAAAATCTACCTTACAGGTTGAGGTTTAAGATTAAGGATTAAGGGGCGCCTGGGTGGCTCAGTGAGTTAAAGCCTCTGCCTTCGGCTCAGGTCATGATCCCACGGTCCTGGGATCGAGCCCCACATCGGGCTCTCTGCCTGGCGGGGAGCCTGCTTCCTCCTCTCTCTCTCTGCCTGCCTCTCTGCCTACTTGTGAACTCTGTCAAATAAATAAAATCTTTAAAAAAAAAAAAAAGATTAAGGTTTAAGGTTTAAGAATTAAGGGACATGATCAAAAAAGGCATCTGATGAATACATAGAGACAACAATTATTTGAGTGAATTTTCCTCATGGTTACATCCTCAGAAAATGGCCCTCTCACAAATGCCTCACACAACCTGATAGGTTTTTCCAATGTGAAGATCACGTCTCACACGGCATAAAATGCTAAACACTGGGTGGGTCTAAGCAGGTGTTTCCAACAGTCTGAAACAGTTTCGACTCACATCACAAATGAGAAGAGGAGGAAATGTATCTTCTCCATTCTCGGAGCTTACGTCTCCCTTGAAACATGACACTACAGATAGACTCAGCCCAAGGTAAACTGTGGTTTGAGCCAGCCAGCCAGAGCAGGAGCCCTGAAACAACATGAAGGCAACCACAAATATGTTAACTCAAGTTTCCACAGCCATTCTTCCATCGTAGCTGGCAAATCGTGCATTGACCCCAAACTCTCAACAAAGTAAATGACTCTCCGTTGTGGAATTTTGAAAAATATATTGCTGCACTGATCCTTCTCTGGATTTTTTTTTTAATATTAAGGTATAATTCATAGACCATCAAGTCATCCTTTAAAGTACACAATTTTTAGTATATCCACCAGGTCACGCAACCATCACCACTGCCTGATTCCAGAACATTTCCATCATCCCAGAAAGAAACTTCATACCCATCGGCAATCACTCCCCCGGCCCCCGACAACAGCCAATCTCCTTTCTGTCTCTATGGATTTGACTATTGTGGACATTTTGCTCTACACACATGCCTTCAGAGCAAGCTTGTTGTCCACCGCGACAGCTGCTGAAATTCCAAAACCCAGTCATTCCTGCTGCTTACCAATAAAAAAAAAAAAGTATTATCTAAAATTAAAACTCTTTACTATGCCTCCCACTAGTTATTTGATTTGGATCCTCCCAAAGGCAGCCTAAGAAAGGAAAAATAACCACCAAAAAAAAACACAGAAAATGTTTTGCTGAGTATTTTCAGAACGGAATCGCTGGGACCAGAGACGTGAATGCGTGACTTTCTTTCTGTATCTAGTTTTTGTTACAGAAAAATCAGTTTTCCCTTGGTTCTACTGAGTAAGCATTGAACAGAAATTGAGAGACAGAGACCTGGGGGGCTGCCAAACTGTTTATCTGCTCAAGGACCCACACATCTACATCCAGCCTTGACCCCAGCAAGGACTTGCCCCCCAAAAACCCTTGTCTGTTCTTAAGTAAATTTATCCAAGACTTGGAAATAGGGCTATGGTGATGGCATGTCCTCTGAGCGTCACATGGGAGTGTAACCAGCAGGCCCGACCAGTGTTACATGGTTCTCTACAGGAAAGTACTTTTTTTTTTTTTTGACTATCTATAATAATAAACAGATCCGGGACCAGACTCTGCAATTACATGTTAATTTGTACAAGATTGATAAGTTGCAGAAGATTTTCTTATGGTTCAGTAGAAATGCTAATGATTTCTGTTCAGTGGAAAAGATATTGTCAAAGGTCCTGTCCTGTCCTGTCCTGCAGGACACTGACCAGTTTTATTTCTTGACAGTCTCATTTCAAGATTCTTCCTTTCCAGATGTATAGCTGCCTCCAGATCCTTCCTTGAGCCAGATCTACCATCTTTCTTGTTCCCCCACGAACAGGCTCAATCAAACTCCACCACCTGTTGACTATGCCTTTGTACAAGTTATGTTTTTAATCTTTTGAAAATCACACTTGGATAAAAATCTTGTTTTTCTAACCACGGCAGTGGGCAGGGGTGCCCCCTGCTGGCAGGGTTACTCTATCTTTTAGACACCAAACTACATGCTTTTTCATAGACTTCCCGAGCTTCCAAAATATAAGAAAAAGCAAGCTTTAAAAAAAATTAGCAACTGCTTGGTTAAATAACTATAAAATACAGCATTTTAGAATCCCTCAAGAAAAGAGGAAGGTATATTCTTTTTCTTTTTTTTTTTTTTTATTCATTTGACACAGAGAGATCACAAGTAGACAGAGAGGCAGGCAGAGAGAGAAGAGGGGGGAAGCAGGCTCCCTGCTGAGCAGAGAGCCTGATACAGGGCTCCATCCCAGGACTCTGGGATCATGACCCAAGCTGAAGGCAGAGGCCCTAACCCACTGAGCCACCCAAGTGCCCCAGGAAGTTATATTCTATGTGTCGGTTTCACCAAGTGTAAAATGGAAATAAAAACAGTTATGTACCTGGGGACACACTCTTGGAGGGGCAGCCTCTCCTGCCTGCCCTATTTCTGAGGTGGGATCATTTCTCTGTTACAGAAACCTAGATCCACCCACCAAACCCTTGTAGGCTCCCTAGGATCTGGTGTAAAGGGTGGGCAAAATTCTGGCCCTATAGTCCCAAGACTCTATGCCTCTGTGATCCCTTGTCATGCTTTAGGACCAGTAGACTGGGCTTGGGCCTTGATGCAGGTCGGCTATTGATCTGGCCAACCAGAGACCAATCACTCTTTCTGCACAATCCACCAAACTTCATGGGAAGGCACACTAATAGGAAGGTCCTTCTCCCACCTGGTGACAACAGCCACCCAACCACTATGGTTTCATGGACTCCTTGCTGCAGGCTACAAGGACCTGGCACTAAGAAATGCTAAGAATGTTCTGGTTTGAGCTGTCTTTCCGGTAATCAATTCACCGGTTTGTATCCATGGTAACCCCTCCAGGCAAAGAAGAGGTCTCAACAGGGATTTCATGTCTCCATGTCCACAAGATACAAATGATCTTTTTAGCTATCCTAATTTTGATTTTCATGATCTAACAGTATCGATTTTGGTCCACCAGGGACAGCAAGGGAGGCTACAAAATGGCATTACTAGCTGTTTCGAGCTCAAGAAACTCAACTCTTAACAGCCATGGGGTGGGGATTCACTTCTCTGAAACTATGGTCAGAGCCACCACAACCTTGTTGACAAAGCTAGGTTCTATTTTGACCTAAAATAAGAGGAGAAAGCAAACAGGCACCCCATGGGTCTCAAGGTTTTGAGACTTTTCCTAAGGACCATCATTCCTCTCTTGATCCCGGAACCCTGAGATCTGAATTCTGACTGCAGTCCAAGTTCTAAAGAAGCCTGGTGCTCATTCATTTGTACGTTGGTTTCCCCATCTGTAAAATGGGAGTGACCATCAGTAGAAGGATCAAACCAGGATTGAATGAGATAATATATACAAAGTGCCCAGCACCCACTCGATACTTAGTAAATATTTGCTTTAAAAGCCCCACAATTTTAAAATAAATAACTGTTTCACATGTCACCAGATGAAGATAGTTAAGGTTCCAAGTTAAAAAAAAAAAAATGCATGTAGTTTGAAATTTGATGAAGGTCCTTCCTGTATAGATATACTAATATGGGAGGATTTACCCCATATCTTAACACATTAAAATGTTTTCAGACCCCACCTCTATTAGTGTTGAATTCAGCTGCAATTCACCAGCTGGCATAATATTACTGCTTGCTGAATATGTTTAAATATAAACATTGATTGGTTTTGATTTTGTAGTCTTATTTTTTTATTTTTATATCCGGAAATCAACTTTTTTTTTCTTTTTGGCACTATGCACGCAACAGCTAAAGGGGGGGGGGGGTGGTGACAACCTCGCAAGAAGAGGGAGGGAGTCCCAAGCTGGAGGTTATAAACTGCAACCACTGCCACAGCGAGCGTTCATTCTCAGGGTTGTTTAAATATTGACCCCAAATCGAAATAGAATGTGACTTGCAAAAAAAAAAAAAAAATTGCAAGGGATTGAATATCCTGTATTTGGCAAGATCAGATCCCTTCTTCTTCCTCCAACCAGGGCGCTCGGCTCGTTGCCAGGCAGGCAGCTGTCAATCACAGTTGCCCACGCGTGTGAGCGCCCGCCCACTTGTCCAGGGTTTCCTCTTCTGTGAATTCCTCCCACCCGATATAGAACGCAAACATCTGCATTTCCAGCCTGCATCGGCCTTCCGGTACAGACATGTGACTTGGAATTTCCCGATCAAAGGCAACAAGCACCTTCGATGGAAAAACAAGCTCACTGGCACCGGCGCATCAGGCCAGTGGGCAGACCGGCTTCAGAGGGCTGCCCGTTCTGCCAAGGATCTCTACGCCTCCTAATAAGCCCTAACTAATAAAGCCGTCCTGCTTAATACCCAGCTCCTGGCATGTAGTAGTTACTCGATCCATTATAATTGAATGAAGGCCTGTAAGACAAAAAAAAACCTCTCCTACGTATTGGTTTTCAAGAACCGGTATGCTTGGGGGAGAAGGACTGGGTCTGGTTTGAGGTGTGCGCTCCCCCACTAACTGCAAAGGCAGAGGCTGGGTGGGTCAGATCCTTGGTTGCTAGAGCCTGGAGAGTGCTTGGCGCAGAGTGGGCCCTGGTGAGCACTGAACTGGTATTATTTAATCCCCCCATCCGTTTCTGTCTCTCCAGAGTCATTTTTGTTCTGTCATGTCCCTAGAAGTGCCTCACTCCTGCCTGAGAAGGTTGAAACAAGGGGCCCTCCCAAGGTGACCCTCAGACTTCAGCCAGAAGGGCCCCCGCTGTGGTCCCGGAGCTTCAGAGAGTCCTGCCCAGGACCTCCCAGGACCTCCAGCTGTACCTCACAGAGTCAGGAGTCTGTGGGGCCAAGAGGATGTGTCCTCCAGGACCTCAACCCTCCCTTTGAAACCACACTTGAGAGCCTGGATTTCCTCGGCTAAATACTGCTAAAGCCTAACTCTAGCACCTGCATGGGCCTCTTCCCTAGAGCCAACCTCTTTTTCTAAAGATTTATTTATTTATTTATTTGACAGAGAGAGAGACAGAGTGAGAGATGGAACACAGACAGGAGGAGTGGGAGAAGGAGAAGCAGGCTTCCTGCCCAGCAGGGAGCCTGATGTGGGACTGGATCCCAAGACCCTGGTATCAGGACCTGAGCCGAAGGCAGATGCTTAACAACTGAGCCACCCAGGCGCCCCTAGAGCCAACCTCTTGAGGCAGACTCTGCCAATGTTGTGAGCACGGCGGGGCCAGAATTGGCTAGTTGTTAGGAGGGGCTGGTGTATGGAGTTTTAACCCTCACATGTATACAAACTCTGGGGTGTATGGGACGTAGCGAAGGTGTGAAGAGAAACGGGGGGGTGGCCTCATACCACGGTCCGGCTCCCCCACTTCCACCATGTTCTGGTGGAGAAAGCCAAGGAGTCCAAAGATTCTAGATTTGAACCTGACCTCTCAGGTAGTTTTTAAAGTAGGCTTTGTCAAGTTCAAAGGATAGAACATACTTGATTTAATAGTTTGTCCATGTACCATATACACGGGCTGAATAACAATTTAGACCAAAAATTAGCAGCTTAAGACAGCACACACGGATTTTCTCACAGTTTCTAGGGTCAGGAACCTAGGATCTGCTTCGCTGGGTTTTCCGTTTCACGGTCTCTCAAGAGCTTGTGATCCAGCCCAGGGTCTTGTGTCAGGCCAGGGTCTATGGTCTCATCCGAAGGCTCAGTTAGGGAAGTACTGACTGCTAGGTTCACTCACTGGTTGTTGACAGAATTCAGTTCCTTCTTGCACTGGCCTCCCCCACACAGCAGCTGACTTCCTCGAAGCAAGCCGGCCAGAGGGAGTAAAGAAGGTCTGCTAGCAAACAGAAGTCACAGCCTTTTGTAACCTATTGTAAAAGCGACACCCATCACCTTTGTCATATTCTACTAGTTAGAAGCAAGTCACTAGGCCAGCCCAAGGGCAAAGCACCAAGTCCCCACTTGCTGTCCCCTGAATGTCCCACCCCAGCAGTCAGGTAGAACCCAAATGCTTCACTTTGAGCCAACCCCAGGCTGTGCACACACTGCTCCCATCCAAGAGCCCAGTGCTCCCCCAGAGCTCTACCCTGCACCCTGGACAGACGAGCAAAGCTCAATTCAGAGGGAGCTGCCATGAAGGACAGAAATTACCACCTCCTGTTCCAAATACCAGCTGAGCTAATTGCAAAAGTAATTGCAATTGAAAGGTCTAATTACCAGGCTGGGCCAGACTAGCGCCTCCTCCACGCCTTTGGAGAGCCTCCTGCTGCCTCCTGGGGGCTGCAGACATGGTGGGAATTCTGTTCTGGAGGGAACAAGAAGTCTGACCTGTGTTCCAGAGACCAGACTGCCAGAGATAGGCCCCATTTGCTCCCAACTCCCAGATAAGCCTCCGCCGCCCCATCAGTGACCTCTCCCCTTGTGTTTCTGCCCAGTCCTGGACTCTTAGCCACATGACCTACTCCAGAGCTACACACCAAGAGCCAGGAAATAGGAACCAAGGGTCCCTCACATTAGCATTGGGCCTCAGGCCTCTCTCTTGCCCTTCCCTCCCACGCATATCACTGCATCAGACACACATTGGCCCTGCTGGGGGCCCAGCATTTGTCAGCCCACAAGGTAGGCTCTGGGAGAGGGGCTGGTGGTGGTTTCCAGGGGGACACATCCTCCTGGCCAGGGACTCCTGGGCTGTGCAGAGCAGCATGGCTGGAGGGCCAGGCCAGGGTCTGCCAAAGCAGGGGAAGCACAGCAGGGGTCCCTCTGCCTGGGTCTCGGGGTTGCTCTGGGAGAGCTCTCTGTTCTGTCAAAAACTTTCTAAGTCAGGGGTGGCCTGGCCACTCTCCTGCTCAGAACCTTTTAACAGGACCCCATTGCCTTCAGGAAGAGCTGAATCTCTTATTTGAGCCAACAGGCTACTCCCTGCCTCTTATCATTTTATTCTCTGCAGTCCCCTGCTGCCCCAGGGTCCTCCCCAGGGCTCTGGCCACATCAACCTGCCGGGCTGACCGGGTCCACCTGCTCCTCAGTCTAGCGTACCCCTGCTTTGGATCCTCCTTGATCTGGGGGCAAAGCCAGATAAAGTGGAGCCCCAGAAGTCCACACAGTCTGGGGTGGGTCTCCAGAAGGGAAGGAACACTAAACGACCACTGCAGCACAAAGGCCGAGCTGTTCCCTTCACAGCGGACATACCGCTCCCTCTGTACCATCTTCCCTCGGCTGCCCCTCCAAACTTACCCAACCTGTTACCTTCTCTGAGCAACCTAGCCCTCGCGCCTCCTACCACTCCCCTTTCCTGCCCAGACTAGGGTTTCCCAGCACGCCCTGTGCATGGCTTCACGGTGCCCACATCACCCCCATCATGGGCATCTACCTGTAGGCCTGACCCTGTCGTGGGCGGCGGCCTCCCAGAGGGCAAGGGCCATGCCCAGTTCTCAACTTTGGGGCAGGGTTGTACAGATATCTCTGGAGACAGGTTGAATGCATTCATAAATAAACAAACAAGCCAATACATAAACATCTGTTATCTCTTCTGGAACGTTTCAGCTGTCCGAAAGCAGAGGCTATTCCACCAGGTTTCCCCAAACCCACCCACAGTAGCTACAATCAGCTCAAACTCCCAGCTCAAACCCTCCAACTGCCTGGAGGCCAGGCTCACGCCGTCCACCAGGGGGCAGTGCAGGGACACGGATGTGCCCGCCGCAGCACGCGCCGGCAACTGCCCTTCCCGAAACCTTCTCCCTGCAGAAATCCTCTCCACCCAGCCCCACCACTGCAGCTCCCAGAGTTCCAGCCACTCTTCGGCACTGCTCCCAGGAGAAAACCGGGGCTGAGGAGCCAGGCAGATCCAGGATCAAACCCCAGCTCTACTCTTCCCATCTCGCTGTGTGAATTTGGGCGGGCTCCTTCCCGTCTCGGAGCTAGTCTTCTAACCTGCAGGGTGGCTGAGATGCCCACGAGAGCCTCTGAAAATGGTAACCTGCCAAACTCGGCTTGGTTATTGGTTACTTTAGCATAAGCAGCTGTCTCAGTCCACTGTCTGATTCCCAAATGATGTCACATTGACTTGATTTCAGCGTTTGGGGAAAACGTGGAAAATGCCAACCTTATAATAAGGTTATAAAAAGCTCTGATTTGGTCTTTATTAAAGACATTATAAGCAGTTTATTGATTTTTTTTTTTTTTAGGAAAATGAGGAAGCAGGAGCAAACCCTTCTGGGTGCCAACTGAATTAGCAGCTGGGAGTTTATTACATGGGAGACACAGCATAGCAGGGCGTTGACACTGGTTTCTGTCCCTTCGCCGTCCCCTGCCACAAACCACGAGCTCGTCCAGACTGTAAAGGAGATCTGTACCCCTCTATAGCTCCAGTTCTCAGAACGGGGGCTGGCACAAAGCTGGTGCTCAATAAATGCGCACTGCTTTGCTCTAAAGAAGGCTTTAGAAAATATTTCCATTCCTACTATGCACTTGGGTTTCTGTCTGCATCATCAAGAGTCCTTGGCTGCAAGCCCTAAACCCTGATGTGAGGGATTTTAATCTACTGGAAGAGTGTCAGGTAGCTCCCAAAATAAGGGAAACCCAGAGGATTGAACTCAGCAAATGCCAGAGCAGCTAGGGGTGGGGTGGGGGGGGAGGAAGTTCTTCTCTCTGCCAGGTTGCCTCCGCTGTGATGAATGACCTCTGGGGGTCTCTCCCTATCATTCAAAACCACGTCCCTGGCCTGGTCTGGAGAACACAGCCACCTTGATAGACAGCCCAGGACAACTCCACCCACAGTGCCAGAGGGGAAAATTCCCCAGTGAAGGGGGCAGGGAGGCTGGGGGTGCCGAAGACCAGCAAAGGTCCACGACTCAATCCAATACAGCCAGTCCAGGCAGGGACTCCAGCCCCCGGAACTCTCCCTTAGTTCCCAGAGCCCAGCCTTGCAGCCCAGGGCATGGGAAGGTGGCAATGTTGGGGAGCAGGTAAGATTCTTCCTTCAGGGTGTGGGGGAGCCAGTCCAGGAGGCAAAGCCCATGGAGGGCAGGGCAGAGTGAGTGAGTGACACAGAGAGGCCTTCAGTGCAGGTATTAAGTCCTAGGTGCTCATCACAGCTTGCCTGGCTTCTCTGAGCTCAGATATATCATCAGGAAGGATTTTTCTGGGCAAGCATATTTGCCCTCCATGGTCCTTCTGTCCAGCAAAATCCCAGTACATGGGGTCCACGAGGCCTACAGAAATGCAAAGACTCCCTTGTCTTCGAACACACACATACAAACACACACACACACACACACACACACACACACACACTCACCAGGCCCGTGATAAAGATGCCCTTCCACATCTCAGTCATTCAACAGCAAATTTCTAGAGAAGGGAAGCTGGCCTTGAATTAGCTCCCTCACTCATTAGCTGTATGACCCAGGGCAAGTGATTAATCTTGAAGCTTCAGTGTCCTTCCTCTGAAAAATCTAAGTAACACCTTCCTCACCGCTTTGGCACATCGCATAAGATCACAGATGAGCGAGTACTCCGTGAATCATGGAACTAAGCAAATACACGAGATTATTTCCAAGTTGTCAACATGGCCCTTGCCTTTGGTGACCCAGGAACTAATTCTGGTTTTCAGTGGCAAAAGCCCAGGGCCTTTTATTAGGGGGTAGCAGAGCCCTTTCTGTCTGTCTGTCTCTCTCTCTCTCTCTCTGCATTTTGCAGACTGGCTCGTTGGGAATCCTGTAGCCCCCCGAGTCCAGCCTCGTGCTGTGGATCCATGCCGGCCTGGGAGAGGAGAGCTCTGTGAGGCCCATTCCAGCCACCAGAGACTCAGCCAAAGTGCACGTTTACACCCAAAGTTGGTAGTTACCAAAGCCACGTGTGTAGTTAGGGTCATGCTAGCTGCTACAAAAATCACCCCAGAGGACGCCGAACACTTGAACCCAGCAGAAGTGTTATTTCTTGCTCAAGCAATAGTCCCATTCAGGAAAACCCAGCCCATGCAGAGAGGCCCTGCATTTCTTTTTCTTTTCTTTTCTTTTTTTAAGATTTTATTTATTTATGTGACAGAGAGAGAGAGAGATCACAAGGAGGCAGAGAGGCAGGCAGAGAGAGGGGGAAGCAGGCTCCCCGCCGAGTAGAGAGCCTGATGCAGGGCTCAATCCGAGGACCCTGAGATCATGACCTGAGCCGAAGGCAGAGGCCTAACCCCTGAGTCACCCAGGTGCCACAGGCCCTGCGTTTCTGAGCTCTGTTGCCCTTCACGGCGGCCCATAGACTGGACAGTTCTTGCCTGAGCGTGTGCCTTTCTCACACGGTCTTGCTGTGGGCAGCAAAAAGGAACAAAAAGCACACCAGCTTTCAGGCTCTTTCTCTCTTCCCCACCAAACGGCTGCTTCCCTGGCCCACTGTAGGCAATGGTTCGTTAGATGTTCTCACCTGCAAAGCAAGAGGGCCCCGCTTTGTTGCCTGGGGCTGCAATGTCCTTCCCACCCCCGGCCCAGCCCCAGGCCACGCCACGTACATTGTGATGGCAGCACCAACAGTTCAAGGCACCAATCTCCATATTAATCTGAGTAATACACTCTGCCGAAATGTAGCTCC
Source organism: Mustela erminea (assembly GCF_009829155.1). Lineage (NCBI taxonomy): Eukaryota > Metazoa > Chordata > Mammalia > Carnivora > Mustelidae > Mustela > Mustela erminea. The sequence continues at coordinate 100,698,454 of NC_045616.1, read as the reverse complement.
ACGATGAATAAGGCCTCAACAGGTCTGAATCGGTTCTTCGCGCCATGGCGGTCCTGAGCCTGTACTCCTGCTCAGTGGGACCTCTTCCTCTTCGTCAGGAGCAGGCTGAGGCCTCCACCACTGGTCGCCTTGTCCCCATCTCCTGCCAGCCTTAGCCAGGGAAGAAAATGTGGACGGACACAACTGAGCCTTAGCTCCAAAAGGGAGCTTATCGTTTCTGGCTGTATCTCCTGGGCCAGAATTCAGTACTCAGCCCACGGCCACCTCCAACTACAAGGGAGGCAAGAACCAGGAAGAAGAGAAAATGGATTTGGGGGGACCAGCCAGGAGTCAAGTCCAATTCCATCTTTGGGCAGGAGTTCTCCCTGCCCCACCCCGCCTGCCTAGTACACCACCTACTGTCATTCATTCATTCAACAAATGCGTACTTAGCTCCTGCTCTGGGCAGGCCCAGCGAGGGGAACAGCGACTGAGGAATCAGACACTCAGTGAGCTCACAGCCTGATGGAGGGGAAGAGAAACATACATTCCACCCCGGCGTGAGTCCAGCCGATGGAGAGTGTGCAGGGAAGGGGAGCCAATGAGCTGTCGAAGTCACGGAAGACTTCTCGGGGTGGAAGTGGTGTGTAAGCAGAGGCCAAGCCGCTGTGTGCATTCTCCCATGGAGGAGGAAGGTTCAGAGTAAATCCCAGGCAGCGACTGATCTGTGAGCCCCAGGCAAGCTGCGCAGCGGAGCAGGGCTAGCTGAGGGGGTCAGACCTGACTCCCAACCCTTCTCCAGCAGGGACCCCGGGGAGATGACTCTTTCTCCCGGGGATGGAGGGAGCGCGGGGCAGAGCAAGACAACCAGAAGGTGAGATGTCAAGTACTAAGGGGTGTGCCAGTTCCCTCTGGCCACGGTAACAAACTTGCCACCAACTTCATGGCTTAAAAACAACACAAATGTATTATTGATCCAACGCGGCTCTCAAGAAAGCTCCAGAGGAGAATCTGTTCCTTGCTTTACCAGCTTCTCAAGGCAGCCTGCATCCCGGGGCTCATGGCATCCCTCCAAACTCCACGTCTGCTCTCGCAGCCCCTCCTCCTACCTCTCCTGCTCACAAGGATGCTTGTGATTACACGGAGCCCCTTCTGGACAATCCAGGACTGTCCCTTCGTCTCAGAGCTCTTAACTCCATCCCATCTGCAAAGTGCCCTTTGCCACAGAAGCGCACATATTCACAGGCTCTGGGGCTTAGGATGCAGACATCTGGCAGTCAGTCACCAAGACGGTGCTCAGACAAGAAAAGGAGCCTCTGGGCAGAGAGTCCAAGCATCATGACGAGGAAGCCAGGAGGGCTCAGAAGTTAGAAGGAAAGGTGGCAGCAGCTGGCGACAGGAAACCCATCGGCAGGATCAGCCCCCAGACACAGACACGTTTCGCCTCACCTCCATCCACAGTCCCTCTTCTGGGAGCCTAATTTTCCTTATGGAAATACTTCTGTACCGTCTTAACCCAGGAGGTGGGCCATGACCCAGCCGAAGCCAACCACAGTCTTCCATGCCTGGTCCAGGGCTGGGCATGGCCCAAGTCAGGAAGTGAGAGCAATGAGACTGTTCTCTGCAGAGCCAGCGGAGAGGTGCTGCCAGTGAGCATCTTTGGGAGAGCCCCTCTGAGACAGTACATGGGGGCAGCAGATGTGAATAACAGAAAGAGATATGACATTGTTCGAGAATCTGGATCTAGCTATGCCTGAAGCTGCCTCTGGACTTCTCAATTACATGAATCAAAAAAAAAAAAAATCCATTTGGGTTTAATTCCATTTCTCGCAATTGCAACCAAACAGGTATTGATGAACCCAGCTTCTGGCTCTAGTCTCAGGTTTAGGGACTGCCTGCAATGTCTCTCCCTCTTTCTCCAGTATTCTCCATCTTTCAAGACTGTCACACCGCCTCTGCAAGGAAGCCATCCCTGATTCTCCATGCTCCCAGCTCACCTGCCCTTACCTAAAAGGCTCCCTGTAGGATCCCAGACTGTCCAGATGGCCACCTCACCCAGGTGCCTTCTCATAGCCCCCTTGACCTTCCCTGTCCCTTCAGCCTTAGAGATGAGCTGCCTGTCTGTCCTCTGGTCACTTACATCTACTCGAACATGACCTTCCACCAGTCTGGAAGAACCAGATGCTAAGCTGCAGGATAGTCAACAGCTGCCATCCTGGAGATCAGGGAAAGAAAAGCAATCCTGGGCCCTCGCCAAGGGTTGCTGTGCCCTGCCCTTGACCGGGCCCCCAAAAGCCAGCTCAGAGCTTCTCACCCTGAAGTCTTCTCTGCAAGGCCAAGGTCATCCCCAACACAGGAGCAGTGAGTTCATCAGTCATTTCCCCCAGATAAAGAGAATCAGAGAAGGGTCTTTGGAGGTCTGGTGCCCTAATCCTTCCATATCTTTGCTTGAGTATCTACTTGAATATCTCCAGAGACAGGAGGCTCACCACTTCCTGGCAAATGATTCTCTTGCTGGACAGTGGATCCAAATCTGTCCTCTACACCTACTTTCCCCCAGCCCTCCCCCAGAGCACTTCTCTGCCTGGCCTTGACCCCCTGCTTTCCAGTGCTGGCCACAGCCCCAACACTCACTGGCTGTGCAGTAGGACAGTCTCTGAGGTCCCCCACCACTGGCGTCCCACTCACAGGCCCCTCCCTTCTACCCCAAGTATTTCTAGCTCTCTCCGGAGGGGTCTCTGACATGGAGTCAGGTGTCACCTCACGCTGTGCCCCCTCAGCCCTTCCTTGATGGGAACATACTCTATAAATGTTGCAACCATTCTGGGCTGCCCCTGCAGAGAGCACAGGCGGCCACTCCAGCTCTTCCCGCAGAAGGAAGCCGTGCCCACTAAGAGGAAGACGCAGTGAAGGTGTGGAGCGCAGTGAAGGTGGGGTGGCGGAGGGGTGCCACCGGATACGAACATCAGACTTCATGAGCCCAGATGCTTCTCAGGGAGGATAGCCAAGACCTCTGTTCTTCCCTCAACCTCCCACCTTCCAGAAGCTGCCCCCAGACCTGGTGTGTAGAGCCCCAGGGCTGGCAGGGTGGACAAGGGGCAGTGTGGTCGGGGTGCCCCACCCCATCATTCCATGAATGTGTATTGTTACTACAGACCTCACTTAGGAGGTCCCTCTATGCAACTCGGGGCAAATCCATGCTTGCCTCTCAGTCTCTTTCTTGTCTGTAAAATGTGCAAGATTCTAGGCTCTGCCTTAAAAGATGGCTGGGAGAAATGAATGAAATGATGAAGTCCTCAAAGAGCAGAAGATTCTGTTGTCACACTATTTCTATCCTGACAATCACACAGCTAGGAGGTGTTCCCATTTCACAGAGGAAAAAACTGAGGCTCAGGGAGGCTCTTAGCACTGCTCAAGGACAGCGGGGAGGATTGCAGTGAAGCTGGAAGCTCCTCATACCAAGCCACTGAGTCCAAATTGACGGGCTACACCGTCAGTCCCAGCAGCACCCCGGGGGTCAGGGGCTCTGAGTCACTTCGGGCCAGGTCCATGGTCCAGTGGAAGAAGACAGACACACAGACAGTAGCATCTCCAGGAGGAAGAGCTGTGATGGGGTCCTGGGGGGCTGGGGGAAACCACGGAGGGTCCTAACCCAGGCTAGGGAGTCCTGGGGAGACACACGAGAGGTGACTTCTTGACCAAGCCCTGAGGGATGAGGGCTATATGTGGAAGTAGCCCCCCAGTTCCTCAGGGAAGCAGCTGGAACAGTGGTAAGGACATGGGTTCAAAGCCTGGCTCTGGGGGCACCTGGGCTCAGTCGGATACGGGTCTGCCTTTGGCTCAGGTCATGATCTCGGGGTCCTGGGATTAAGTCCCACATCAGGCTCTGCACTTAGCAGGGAGCCTGCTTCTCCCTCTGCCACTCCCCCTGATTGTGCTCTTGGTCTATCTCTCTCTCTCTGACCAATAAATGAATAAAATCTTAAAAAAAAAAAAAAAAAGCCTGACTGCCCCTCTGCTGTGTAAGGAGGAAGTTTGCCTTCCTGAGCCTCAGTTTCCTTATCTGAATAGCCGGGGACTTAGTAACAGCAAGGTCTTGTTGGTAAAGATGCCTGACATCCCGTAGGAATGTATAGTCCACAAAGTCTTCTCTCCTCTAAGTCTCCAAATGCTCACAAAGTGCCTCCTGCCTGCCCAACCCTGGATGCAAGATTAGCATCACCTCACTGGGCAGACAGAGATGCTCGGCTCCAATGGTGGACGGACTTGCTTACGGTGGCATGGGTTCCCGACCAACCCTGCTCTCACTGAGTGCGTACTAAGTGCTGGTCGCCACAGCACATCCTCCAAATGTCTCTGGGAGGATGGGGTTGTTTGTTTCCATTTCACAGATAAAGGAATGAAGATCCATGATGGGGACCTGCACAAGATCATCAGGGACGGGGGTCCGCGACAAGCGGCCATGACAAAGGCCACCTTCAACCTCTTTGAAGAGCACTCCTCGCAAGCTCCTCAGCAACCAGGCCCCGCAGATGGCCCTGGACATCTCTAGAAATCGACAAAAGCCCTTTGGTTCCACAGTGGTCTTTTAAGTTGACGGTGTGATAGCAAGGTCCTGTTTTTCTTTTTTCTTTCTTTCTTTCTTTTTTTTTTTTAAGATTTTATTCATCCATTTAACAGAGATCACAAGTAGGCAGAGAGAGAGAGAGATAGAGAGAGAGAGAGAAGCAGGCTCCCTGCTGAGCAGAGAGCCCGATGCGGGACTCAATCCCAGGATCCTGGGATCATGACCTGAGCTGAGGGCAGCAGCTTAACCCACTGAGCCAGCAGGCGCCCCGCAAGGTCCTATCTTTCTGAGGAAATAAGCTTCTTAGAGGGGGTTGAGTTAGCTGCTGCTAGAACAGTGGCGGACATAGGTTGTTTTTTCACCTGCGAGATAGAAATAATGATCCTCACTGATGTCTCCTGCCTCAGAGAGCAGAAACCACCCTGGTTTCCCTGTGGGACACACCCCCTGCCACTCGCAGCCCAGGAGGTTTAGAGGGGACCAAGCCCCCAACCGTACCTCCAGGCGTGGAGCCCAGCAGGGCTGGCCAGTCCTCCAGCTGCAGCATTTGGACACATATCCCAAGATGCTCTGTGCATCTAATGGGAAGGGAAAGTGCTTTCAGTGCCAGGGTTGAGAGGAGATGACAGAAGCAAAGGCTGCCCCCGAGTGAGGGTGACACAGGAGAGCAGAGCCAAGAGCCAGACACCACATGCCTGACCGGCTGTCTGACTGCAGCCTTGTTTTGACTAAAGCAACCCCAACGATATTTAATTCCAGGCCAGCTCCCATGAAGATGAGGTCCCAGAGGCTGTCCCCACCTCCACCGACTTCTGGGTCACCAAACACAAGGTGAACATTCAGGACCGTCTGACTGTAGAGTCTGCATGTGTCCCATAGGAAATGTCCCCCTTTTCTGAAGTCTCCCTTCGAATCCGGTTTCTGATACTTGCAACAGCAGAAGGTTGACGAATAAAATAACCCCAAGTGGAGTTAAAATATCACATTTGCCATGAAAAAAATACAAGAAAGCATTAACGTTTTAATGGTAGTAATTAAACAAACAGGAAAACAATCAAATTAAATAAGAGAGTTTTCTTTATCTAGAAGGCAGTACTTAAGGAGAGAATGATTTATTTAGAGCAGAATAAGGGGGGAAAAGCAGAGACTTCTGAAATTCTAAAGAAGGCAGCTGGGCACTCGGAGGGAGAATCCGTCATGGACTGAGCGCTAGGTGCTGGGTGCTTCTCCAGCGGTGATCTAGTCCATCCTCCAAAATCCAGCCTACTTGGTGGTTTTACACCCACTTCTGCACACAAAGACATAGACGTTCAGAGGAAATGGACACTTTGCCAGGGACACATACAATTTGCATCGAGCTCCATCTCACCCCGAGTCTGAGGCTGTTCGTTCATCAAATAGCTCATTCGGCCAACACTTATTAAGCGCCTGTGGAATACCAGACCCTAGGAGAGCTCTGTGATCACAGTCTCTGTCGGCCACCATATGAACATTGTAGAAGGTATCCAGAAGTGGAAATCCATCATGAAAGTCATGGCCAGCTCCCATGAGGATGAGGTCCCAGAGGCTGTCCCCACCTCCACCGACTTCTGGGTCACCAAACACAAGGTGAACATTCAGGACCGTCTGACTGTAGAGTCTGCATGTGTCCCATAGGACAAGCACACCCCTGGGCCCCAAGACCAGCACACCCTCTGTCTCCAGGACCCGCACACCTCCTATGCTTAGAACTCACACATCCTCTATTCTTGAGAAAATCACTAACAGTTTGGCCTAGAAACCCTTCGACTCTTCCTTCTCCATATAAGAACTCCCTTGCAGATAACCACACCACCTCTACCCCCTGGTTCAAATGAAATGCCTATGCTTTGTAAATCTTTTTTAAAGTTCCATCCAGAAACTCTGCCCCTGATGGGAGACTCCAGAAACTCAGAGCCACACAAGGTCAGGCTGGACCTAGTTGAGCCAGGACAGAGCATGTGAGTGCCTCAGTGATTACCTGCTAGGTGCACCCTGGTCGCTGAAGACCCCCAGACCCCTGGCAGAAGACTACTGCTGGTCTCCACAGCACAGAGCAGAAAACAGCCTCCCACAGAGGGAAAAGCCTACAGTGACCCAGGGCAGAACAAAACTAGAACCCAGACCCCTCTGTTCCTAGAGGCTGTCCTGACTGGCCCTCATCTCACCATCCTTGCCAGCACCTTGAGAAACGGTAACCGAGTAGGAGCAAAACTGAGTTCCAAACCAGTTCTTCTTTGTTGCAAAAAGAAGCTAAGGGCCCCCCTCCCTGGCAGCAGCAGAGTAGGGCTGCAGGGACTGTAAGGAACAAAGTCATTCACATTCGGCCCTGACATCTTCAAAATATATCACAGCACTCTGGGCACGTGTCTCCTTAGGTCCATAAATAATTGAGAACCTGAGCGTCCCGTGGCATTTCTGCTGAAATCATCACTCACCCACCCTCTCCCGGCTTCCTGCAGTGGCCAAAGAAATTCCTCCTGATTTTTTAAAATGCAGGGTTTTGTTGAACTAGTTTTTGAATTTAGCCTCTAGTGAACCCCTACTCAGGCCATGCCCTGTCTTGGGCACTGGAGACATAGAGACAACCTGGACCTGGGCTTTCAAAGGAGCTCAGATCCCGCTGAGAAGGGAGAGGCGGTACAGACCACTGGAATCATCCCGATGTGAAGTATTCGCCAGCAGGAGCCGTCGGGAGCAGGGAAGAGTGGAAGGGGTGTGGGTAACTGCAGACTGGACTGGCAGATCTGTGCCTTGCAGGGGGGGACAGGAGGAGTCAAGGCTGGGCCCGGTGGTGGGGCCACCCTGGGGAGAAGGGTGTTCTTAGAAAGGGGCGGGGCTAAGTGGGGAGCCAACCTAACAGTGGAAGCCTCTGCCAGAGCCATGGGATTCCTCTGTCACCCCACCTCAGGTCTTCAGTCAGGCTATAACACTCACAAAATCACACGTGTGACGAGATTTTGTGTTGCTGAGATGGCAAGGGTGTCGAGGTGTGCACACCAGTGGTCAGCCTGAGGGGACGCACACAGACGGGGAAGCCAAGTGTCCTGCGGAGGAAATCCAAGGACACGTGGAAATCGGGGAGGGTGTGTACTGACACAGGCTCTGAAACTGGGGAGTCTGGCCAAATTCACCACCATTTTCCAGAAGCAGGTGGCTCCAAGAGACCAGTGTAGCATAGCTCGAGTGATGGGAGGGACCCACTGAGAAAGGAGTGGCTTCTCCTATCTTGGGGCGGGGTGGCGCTGAGGGTTCTACAAGAGGGATGACACTGGAGGTGGAGCTAGGAGGATGAGTGAGGTTTGTCAGCAGAGAAAAGGGAGGCGTTCCAGACAGAGGAACCAGAGGGTGGGGACGTCTGTTGTCTTGGCTCCCCCGTCCTGCTCATTACTTGATTTGGTAACCGCCCCCTGATTCTCCCCCAAAAAATCCCCACTCTGGGTCCCTGTGGTTTAAGTGGAGCCAAGGCCACTCTTCTAGACACTGGAATGGCTAGAGGATCCAGGCCTGGGCAATCAGTACACTCCAGCTCCTGCCGCCATTGGTGGGGGGACGCGTGACCCCAGGCAGCCAGTGAGAGTCAGCCCTGGGAACTTCGCGGGGGAATCTAGAAAAAAGACTCTCTCCTCCTGAAGCTACTCCTGCAGATCACCACGAGGGGACTTCCTGCCCGAGAATAGAGTAGATACAGAGGAAAGCGTATTCTAAACAACATGATTGAAGGGCTTCTGCATGGCCAAAGCTCCCTCCGCCACTGGGTATTCAATTACGAGCACCAACAATTTCTCTTTTCTTGTTGAAAAGTAGTCGAGATGGCTTATCACACTGGTGATCTCCAGGACTGTGACTGTGCAAAGGCCAAGAGGTGGAAGATGTCCAGTGAATCTAGAGGCTTATCATGAGCAGGAAATGCAGTTATGGGCAGCTGTGGCCACATCACAAAGAGCCATGAAGGGAAGCCAAGCTGGGCCAGGGGAACCAGGAAAGGACTTGAAGCAGGGGAATGACAGTTTGATCTAGGTTTGTGGACTCACTCGGTTTCCTCAAATGTGTTTAAAACCTAGAAAGAATTCATAAGCAGCATGTGAACCAGACATTTTTCTTCTCCAGTTTCTCAGTGCGAAGGTGCTATTCAAGCTACTGAGATCCCCAAGAGGACTTGTCCAGGAAAGAGAGCTGGTTGAATGTTTGGGTGGAGACTAGCATGTCCACTGGTACATTCAAAATGCCAGCTCATTGGAGTGTCCGCGCTGTCAGTCTCTCTGATCCCGCAGAGGGGGAAGGAAGACCATTTGTGTATTGCTGACCCCAGAAATCAACCTGAGGACACACAGAAGTCTTTTGTCCTTGCCTCTGCCTGGGCTGATGGAATAAGGGACTAACAAAGCTTACAGACAACAGGACCAGATAATGAGTTCTTTGACACTAGAGGTGTGCAAACAGCCAGAATGATTAACACATTGTAACAGAGTTGGTGAGAGATGGCATTGCTGCCCCCATTTCATCACCTCTCCCCATATCCCAGCCCTTGGTCATGTGACATTAGAATCCCTCTCATTAAAAGAACAGAGTCTGTTTTCCTGACTTTGGGCTCAGCCATATGACCTCAGCCAACAGCAGGTGAGAAATGGTGACAATCAGCCCTTTCGGGCATAGACTTTAAGAGATTGTGGTGTTTCCATTTCACTTCTTGCACTTCTGAGAACGTGCTCCAGTGAGACCACTACTGGGCCATAATTTTCCATGTCTCTACACAGCTTAGGAGAAGACAACAGGGCTGGCTATGTAATTTGCAGGTCCCACTGCAAAATGAAAATGCAGGGCCCCTTATTTAAAAATTATCAATATTTTCAAGATGCTTGTAGCAGAGCATTCAACCAAGGTTGGGGGGAAGGGGCTTCTTGGTGTAGGACCACACACAGTCTAGCAGGTCCCACACCTAGGACGCCAGCTCTGGCAGAGGCAGGGATAGCTTCCGTTTTAGGTCAGGGTGTGCAAACTGTGGTTCTCAGATCAAATCTGGCCTACTGTTTGTTTTTGTATGGCCCTAGAGCTAAGAATGCTTTTACATTTTTAAATGGTTGAAAAGAGGGTGTCTGAGTGGCACAGTTGGTTAAGCATCCTACTTTAGGCTCCAGTGGTGATCTTGGAGTCATGAGATCGAGCCCTGTGTCAGGCTCCACACTCAGCACAGTCTGCTTGAGATTCTCTTCTCCCCCTCTCCTCCCGCCCCTCTCCCCTGCTTGCTCACTCTCCCTCTCTCTCTCTCTCCCTCCCTCAAATAAATAAATAAATAAATAAATCTTGAAAAAATATTTAATTGGTTGAAAAAAATCAAAAGAAGAACACTATTCGTTGTTGTTTGCAAATTATATGAAATTAAAATTTCAGCATTCCTCAAGTTTTATGAAACACAGCCCTAATTATTCACTTACATCTTGTCTGAGCTACTGTCACACCACAACAGTCACTGCACCCAACACTGCGTGGTCCACAAAGCCTACAACACTCACTTCCTGACTTGTTCCAGAAAGTCTGCCGACCTTGTTCCTTGTCCTAGACAGACAAGGGTCATCTGGTCAACCCTCACCCAGATTGCCTGAGTGCCAACAAAACCACAGATCTCTGGGAGGCATGCTTACAGCTGGATGCACCCCCCTCCCCAAGATTGTGTTGTTATGTGCAATGCAGCAATCACAAAGTATTCAGGCTTAGATCCAAGTTAAGGTTTCTTCAAGAATGTATGTGGGATCATTTCAAGTGGACGTGGAGAAGGCTTACACGGCACCGAATTGCATCATAAGAAAGCCTGACTGCTTTCCCCCTTCTCTGTAAGTCCTTACCTTACCAAGGAGGGAGCTTGGTGCTGGTAAGTCTCTAATGCTTTCCACACTCTTGGTCATTCTTTGCAACAGAGATAGGTCACACATTGGGTAACAGCATCCCTCTAGAAAGGAGAAGAGGGTTGTTTGCACTGTATTTCTTTTGAGGATTTATCTTCTACTTCAGTCAAGCAAGACTAATTTCCCATTTATGTCAGTGTTTTTGTCCTTTTTAAAAGCAATCGTTGATGCCAAAATCATGAGTTTACTTTAATGAAAATCATAAAGGCCATCTTAGCTAAATAAAGTTTTGAGCAAATCGTCATGCAGGTATAAAGTCAATCTGAGGGGGGAAACCACAAAGGCAGAAGACAAATGGCTGAAGTTCGGGAGGCACTGACACAGAAAACTTCTGGAGCCCCTCCCTTCTCCAATTGAAGAGTGGGAGGAAAAACGTGTTATACCAGGAATGACACCCCCTGGTTCTGGCTCTCTCTCTGCTGCTCACTGGCTGCTGAACCTTCAACAAGTTATTTCACCTCTCTGAGCCTCAATCCCCTCGATGCAAAATGGAGATGATACTTACCTATCACCATGCTTCCTCTGTGGCCCTTACTAACAGAGTCCCAATTTTATTCAGGTATTTACTACTCCCCTGGGTAGCCACGAGCTTCCTAGAAGCTGATCCCAGCTCCAGAAGTGGCCTAATTGCCCTTCTCCCCTGCCAATGAGTTGTCCAGGAGTAGATGATAAACCAGCGCTGGCCACGGAGGCATGAAGAGACTATTCAGGACATTCTGTGACTTCTAAGAGAGAGTCACTAAAAATAATGCACCACTGTATTTGCCTGAATATTATTGGGTCCAGAGATGGTTCCTGGAACCACTGTAGCCACTTGCCTCTGATGCAACCAACACTAATACAAGAGAAATGATAGATGGACAGACCCCAGGTTTGATGATGTCTTCGAGCTGCTGAATCAACCAACCCCAGAGCTAACCCCACCTCTGTAAGTGAAATATGTGGGATTATAAACGTCCTTATTGTGCAAGCCAGTCAAAGATGTGGTTTCTATCACATGCCATCAAAAGAATCCTAACTGATACAGATACTGGTATTTTATGTTAAATAGCTAGATTAATACATCCACAGAATGGTCTGCTTGGCTTGTGATTATGTATACAATCCTTGGCACATAAGCACCTGCAGTAGAGACTCTCACTGGCTGGCCAGTGTTCCTCCCCCATTCTTCCTTGCCAACAAAACCCACACTTCATCCAGGGTAGCAATGTGCCCAGTTAAAATACTACATTTCCCACCTTCCCCTTAAGTTCTGGCCAGTGATGTGCAAATGGAAGCAAATTGTAAACATTCCGGGAAGACTGCCTAAGGGGGTTGACTCAGCCCTTCCTCTCTTCCTCTTGGGCCCCCAGTGGAATTGTTGAGTCTGGATGGGATTCCTGGAACCACTGTAGCCAGGGGCCTGTGATGAAGCCAATGTTCATAGAAGAGAATCGGAGCTCCAGGAGTCTTCTCGGGCCATGTGGTGAACTTGAGGACAGAAGCTAGAGCAGCAGAGCATAAAGATGGAAGAAGCCTGGATCCTTAATGAATTTGGGGAGCATCCATGCCAGCACTGAACTATTTTTATGCAGTAAAGTAAACCCTGTGTGTTCAAGCCTCTGTTACTTTGGGAATTCCATTACACACAGCAACATCTAATCCTGATAGTGTTTCTAATTGGAAATCCCTTGTTCTTTATTGAAAAGCTGATGTCTGTAAATACATAAAAGTGTGCCTGGAATAACTTTCAGAGACACAAAAGCCCTAAGATTTAATATGATCTTTATTGACGCTTGGATTCTCAAAAAAAAAAAAACTTAGAGTGGGGGAGAGAAAAAAAACAGGTCACTTATATGATATGCTTAATCAGAAACTAGTCCATGCAAAGCACCCAAATAACACTGACTTCCAGATTATTCTGATCAATTAGTCCAACCCTGTGATTTGACATGTGCAGAAATGGAGGCCCGGAGAAGAGAAGTCATGTAGCCACTCAGCAGTGCAGGCAAGACTAGAACTCTCATTTCTTCACTTTTGCCTGTGATCGAAATTTCCCATCTTCTGATCCCTTCTGCAAGGCAGTGAGGAAGTGCTCAGGGAGCCCCTGGCTGACCACACCCCCTCCAGGACACCCTCATACCACCCCCTCCCGCCCCCAACAGTGATCCTTTGTCTTAGTCCATCTGGGCTGCTGTAACCAGATACCACAGACTGGGTGGCTTATAAACAACACAAATTTAATCCTCACAGTTCTGGTGCCTGAAAGTCCAAGTTCAGGGTGCCAGCATGGTCCACTGAGGACCCTTTTCTTGGTCACAGTGTTCTTGCTGTGTCCTCACTTGTCAGAAGAGGAGGAGGGAGCCCTCTGAGATCTCTTTTGCAAGAGCACTAATCCCCCAATCATGACAGCTGGGCCCTCACTGACCGAAACGCTTTCCAGAGGCCCCCACCTTCCAGTAGGATCACATCAGGAATTAAGATTTCCCCCACGACTTTAGGGTGGACCCACACCTTCAAACCATAGCATCCGCCTCCTGGGCAGTCAGCTCAGTCGAACAGTCTCACGTTTCTCTTCCAAGTTCAGCATTCCCTAACTTGTTCAGGACCAGAGTGAAGGTAAAGGATTGAGAGTCCTATCCTCTTCCATCTGTGTGTCCCCCTGTCTCCGTTCCTGTGATGCCTGGGAGAATAATAATGTTTAATAGAAATAAGGACAAAAGTGGGGAGAGGAAACAGGCTGAGCCTCTAAATAGTATTAAAACCTGGAACAGGAGTAGGGGTGTACAGCTTCCTCCCTCCCATCCTTCCTTCCTTCCTTCCTTCCTCCTTAAGGGTCTTCAGAGTCCTTTCAGCTGCCCTATCTCCCATAGGGAAGGTGGGAGCTGTAAGACATCACGGTGACTAACACAACCATGGAAGAGGGTCTAGAGGTGTCTGACCCCACTGGAAGAGCAAAATGGAAGATTGGAAGTCTCCAGAAGCTGTTTTGATGCTGTTTCTCTGCCAGGGAAATATCTGTTATTGAAAGAATCTTATCAACATTTTCTTAGTGCTGTTATTAAAACAGCCAACTTGCCCTAAGCTGATGAATTTTGAAAGAAGCATAAGAAATTTTAAGAATTTAAAAAAAAAAAAAAAACAAACCTTTGAAGCAGAAAGGGTAATGAATGTTTAAAATCTTGGCTCATTTAAAGCTTCTCTCTGGAGCAGATTAACCCATTCACTGATCACAGTCCAAAAAAAAAAAAAAAAAAAAAGATTATTAGCAGATTCCAAGAACCATGTTAGGTATTAAAATATCTCTGACCCTTTAATCCTTAGAAGAATCCCATGATACAGATCCTGGTGTCCCACCCCCCACCCAGCCACAACCAGAGGAGCTGGCCTGGGAGACGGCGGCAGCTCACACGCTGGTCTCCATGATGTGCCCCGGTCACGCTCTTATCCTCCATCACGGTCCACCCTGGGACTCGGCCAGAACAGATGGCCCACTTAACCTACCCAAGCACAACCTCTCATGCCTGCCTGCCAGCCCTCAAACCTTCCAGCCTGGCCAAAAAGGTCAAAAAGCTCTTTGGGGGGGGGGGGGCGGCGCAGAGGGAGGGGATGCTGTTTGGGTCACCTCCTCCATTCTGGTTCTTCTTGGCTCAGAGGAACAGGCTGCTAAGCAAGAAAGTGGAGGGGAAGCTGCTGCTGGTGGCCCTGAGGCAGACTTGGAGCACTCCAGGGAGGAAACCCACACTGAGAGAGGCAAGTGTGAGCTCCACAGAAGATCAGCAGCTCACAGAGCTTCCAACTCAACAGGAATGAGCTTCCTGTCACTAGAGGTATGCAAGCTGAAGCCAAGCCACCACCTTCCAGGAATGCGGTGTGAAGAATACCTGCCTTGGGTGGTTCTGGCTCTCAGTGGCATGGAAATAACCCTTATTCCAGAAGTAGTTATCACAACTGACATCATGTCAGCGTGTACAAGACCCCGCTCTAGGTGCCCACACAACCCCAACAGTTCTGCAGGTGGGGAACATTAGCTCCATTTTCCAGATGCTCAGAGAAGGTCAGTGGCCTTTCCCAGGGCCACACAGCTTGACCACATCCAGCTGCTCCCACACCTATGATTTTGCCACTCTGAATCTTGCCTGAAGTCAATACAATTTTTGGAAAGCAATCTTTCCAGAAAGGATGATGTTCTCCTCTGCATAATACTGACAGTCACTAGGTACTGCAAGTTTGCTCTGTGCCAGGCACTCCTTTATCCACTTTTTTGCAGGTATTATCGAATTTAATCCATCCAGAGCAACTTTCCCCTTCACTGTATGAAGAAACTGACCTGCAAAGGGGAAGTCACTTATCCAGGGTAGCAGAACTGGTCAGAGGTGGGGGAAGCTTGCCCCCCTCCTTTGAGATGCTAACTGTCAGCAGGGGGCAGACCCAGCCTCAGTGCATGTGGGAGAAGAGGACAATGAGAAAGGAGGCGGGGGGGGGGGGGGGGGGAGTATAGGACAGCATCCATAAAGCTGATGGGAAGCTGAGGAGGACCCTTCTGGCAAAGGGGCCTGATGGCAGACGAGGGAGTCTATCCTAAGCCCCGGGGGGTTTCTATGGGCATCTGTATGGCCTTAGTCAAGTCACTGCCCCTCTCTGAGCTTAGGATAGACCCTGGCTTAAAGCAGAGCTCTAAGTCCAGCAGGGATAAGGGGACAGTTGGGGAAACTGAGGCAAAAAGAGTTGGTCAAATCTATGATTCCATAAGCCCAGACCCTGCAGGCCTACTCACCAGTTTCCCTGCTGGAAGTGCTCATTCCTGCTCTGGGGTCAACTGAGAATGGAGATCCCCCCAACTTACAAATTATTAGGTCCTTACCGTTCAGAGAAGCAGCAGGGGTACCCCTTGGCAGCTGCCAACCCAGCCTCTTGCGCTCTCAGATCCCATTCGCACCCTTTCCCTCTGCCAACCAGGACCTGCAAGGGGCCTGTCTCCAGCCAGCTTCCAGGGAGCTGACCCTATAGGTCTCCTTCATTCATTTGTTTATTCACTCAGCAAACGTTTATTGGGCACCAGCAATGTCCGATCCCAGAGCTGGGCACTTTCAGGCCCACACCCTTGCTGCTCTGGGGTGGGGCTAATGACCCACCGTGGGCTGGGAGAAAGGAAGAAAGTCAGCTGTAGTCACACAGCTAAGAAGGAGTCGGTCCATACTCCAGCCTACAGCCTTGCTGCCACGCCAGCCAGGCTTGGCCCACTGTGTCTGAGATAAACCCACAGCTCGGGCCCTGCTGCCTGCGCCATGTGTGTGCTTGTCTGAAGGTCCCGGATTTCCCACCGTCCTGGCACCTGTCACAGTTTAGCAGGTTACCATGGTATCGCTCCCTAGCACCCCGGGCAGCAGGGACCACCATCTGTTTACACGGCTGTCAGAGGAATTGATGTCATGCGAAATTGTCAGCTCAGCAGGATGGGAGGAGGAAGAGTGGGCGGCTCTGAAAGCTTCCAAGCCATCAACACTCATCTCCATCAAAGCCTGAGCAAGTCGCTGCTCCCCTGAGAGGAACGGAGAAGGGGGATAGGGAAAAGAATACCTCCCAAGAGGAAGAAGCAGGTGGCAATAGTAATAGTATTATTATTTCCATTTTTATCATCATTTACGAGTCACAGGCTCATTTCAGCCTCTCGCAGCCTGGAAGCTCAGCGTCACCATTCGCTCCATTTTACAGATGTTCCAAACTGTGAAACTGAGGCTCGGAAATGTGAAGAGCTTGTTCAAGTCAGAGGCAAACAAGATGGCAGGTCCTGCAGGAAGCAGTGCCTGGTCCTCAGGCAAGGAGGCAGGGAGCTGCTTTTGGCCAGAATGGGAGGCAGGTGTGCCCCCAGTGGCCATCCCAGGGACGCCAGCACAGGGCAGTTTGCCCACTGACCATGCCCACAGAAAGTGGGAGGGAAAGGGTGTGAAGAGCACCAGGCTGAGAGCAGGGAGCCGTGGGTTCCAAATTACAACTCTGACATAAACACTGAAGGGCCAAGCAGCTGGGCAAGAAGGGACAAGCCGCTGGCGTTTGCCATGGCCAGGGCACAACTAAGGGACACTTAAATATGCCTGGAACTGGAACTGGAATTACTTGTCAGCTCAGTACCCATCCCCTTTTCCGATAAGAGCCTAAACCCCTCTCGCCTCACTCCACTGGGGATTGGAGTCACCCAAAGACCGGTCATCCCCACTGGTCACCGCCAGATCACCAGGATCTAATCCAACCAGTGTATCTCAACTCCCAGCCATGATGATCGGCTCAGGCATGGGCACACGACCCAAAAGCAGCCAATGAGTCAGGAAAGAGAATCTCAGGGCGCCTGGGTGGCTCAGTCGGTTGAGTGTCTCAGGTCATGATCCCAGGGTCCGAGGATGGAGCCTCCACATGGGGCTCCCTGCTCAGTGGGGAGCTTACTTCTCCCTCTCCCTCTACCACTCTTTTGTTCTCTCTCTCTCTCTCTCTTCTCAAATAAATAAATAAACAAACAAAAAGGAAAGAGAATGTTTCCTGCTGGTCTCATAATAGGAGACAATACAGGTCAGAATTTGGCCACTATCTTGTACCATGAGGGCAGAGCCTGCTGAGAAGGGAGCTGGCGGATCAGGGAAAGCAAGGCCAGGAAGGAGAGAACAACAGATTTCCCCTGGATCCAGCCAGTCCTGAATCTATTGAACTCACATCAACCAATAGATTTCCCTTTTTGCTGAGGTAACTGAATTTTGTGTCAGTGCCACTTAAAATAGTCCCGGTTGGTTCACCCCCACTCATCTCAGCCAAAGAACCCCATGGGGTTGGGAGGAATCATTGAAGAAGATGCCTGGGTTAAAAGTGAGACACACACACCCAAGGGCAAACTGAATGACAACAGATGGTTGCCGAACTGCCCTCAAAGGAGAGTGGGTGGGCTAACCGCGCGAGTTGTGCAAGTTGGGAACAGAACAGAATTTTGAGAATAGGGGCCAGGCTGAGACCGCCACAAGGGTCTCTTCTCTTCATTCTTCCCCCCGCAGTACCCATTTCACCTCTAAATAAACGTCGGCCAACTATTTAGAAAATACTGACTCAAAAGGACCCAGAGTATTAGCCTGCCTCAGTGACTCACTTGTCTCCAGCCAGCCCGTACACTATAAAACCTCATAACCTTGGACAAATCCTGCTCCTCTCTGGGCCTCAGTTTTCTCATCTCTGAAGTGGGGATCCCATTTGCATTAACCAAGAAGAAAGGGAAGCCGTGAGGGACCAAGCTTGCTTGACATCTGCCATGGAAGGGCCAGGAAGAGCTTGGATTCTCTCATCCCACGTTGTAAAGCCACAGTTCCCCCATTTTCAAATAAGCCAAAGTTTTCTCCATTCAAGAATCTGTCTCTCCTTACTTCTTAAAGACACAAACTGAAATATTTATGGATGAAGTGCTACGATGCCTGGGATTTGCTTCAAGATAATATGGAAGGGAGAGAGTAGGTGGAGGTATAGATTAAACAGAATTGGCTGGGAGCTGTCAGAACAGGGATCAGGGACACAGGAGGGTTTGTTATATGATTTCTCCCTTCTGCATAAGTTTGAAATTTCCATCATAAAATGTTAAAAACAAGAAAACAAGACCCCTGGCTTGCTATCAGTGTGGGCTGCTCTGACATGTTTCAGTGCACTACACCCACAGCCTGGGACCGTCTCAGCCCCAGGGGGGGTGAAGTGTTCCACGGTAATTGACGAAGATAATATATTTGAGCTTTGCACTTGTTGGTTTTGTTCTGTTGTTGTTGTTGTTTTTTTCCTCTTCCTTCAGCTCAAACAAGATGGCAGCTTCATGCTCCCTGACTTGCAGGAAGGCTGAGGCCGGGCAGGAAGACAAAGATGCCTAAGTCTCCAGTAAGAGCTGGGAGAACTCAGAACAGGGTGGAAAACCGCCAGTTCTACCAGAGCCGGGACTGGGAGCATCGCTGTGGTGACCAGAAGGCATGGCCCATGTCCAGCGACAGAGGGAACATCTCCGAGCCTTTGGGGAGGCCTGAGAACGAGCGGCCTTCGCCTTAAACCAGAGGGGAGGCTACTTCCATCATGGCTGACACTGCCCTTCCGGTCTGTCAGGTGTGGATTTTAATTTCAGCCAATTTAGAGAAAATGAAGAAACTGATACAGGTGGCCATGTGACAGGGATAGCAAGATAATGTAGGAGGTTCTAGAGCCCAAAGAGTCACAACCTGGGCCTAGTTTCGGTCCTTCCAAAGTGTGAGACCCTGGACATGTCATTTCCTCTCCTCAGACTCAGCTTCTCCGTTGGTCAGTTGAGGATGATAGCACATACCTGAGGGGCTCGCGGGGAGAGCGGGACGAGGGAATGTCCTGCAGGGCGCGTGGCCCTTTGGTCCTCCTCTCTCTTCCTCTCACCCACCCGCCACCACCCTGCCTTTTGGAAAAAGCTGTTTACATAGAACTGTAATTGATATGCAGTCAGCAGAGGCTAATTAAGAATTTATTTTTGCTCCTTGATTAAATGACAGTTTCAAGTCGGGTTTCTTATTTTCTTGGTTGGCTACACAGAGCCCCCTGGAGTCTTCTGCACGGAGCGAGGAGGCCCGTGTTAGAGCTACGGACAGGAGTAGGTCATCTCTGGAGCAGACAGCCCAGCACGGGCTCACCTGGCACGCCGGCCCCCTCTGGGCAGAGAGGCTGAGACTCCCACCCGCAGGTCTTGATGTCATCCACACTCGCTCCTCTCCTGGTCTACTCCAACCCGAGAAAGGGAGCCCCAACCCCCTGGACTATCCTTCATGGTCTCCATTCTTCACATCTCCCAGCCCATCCATCACCGAGGCTGCTGGCTCCCTCCCTACCCCCGCCCTCTGCCCACTTCCTCCACTTCCACAGGACCACCCAATTCAGAGCGCCATTTTCTCTTGCCTGGAGCTTCCTCCCTGGTCTCCCTGATTTCTTTGCCCCCCACTCCTCCCCTCTCCATGTGGTGGCCTGAGATTTTCCAAATATAAACCAGAATATTTAAAATATTAATCAAAATCCTCCAATGGTTTTGTAATGGGCTCAGAAGAGAAATCCACTCCTTATCCTGGCATTGCGGTGTCATCCAGCCCAGCACCCACCGTGCCTCACCAATCCAGTCCCAGCTCTGCTCACTCCGCTCCAGCCCCTCTGGCCTCCTTCTGTCTCATGAACACACATGCTAAGCTTTCCTCACTGCCAAAGCCTTGATACTTGCCCACAGCTGTCCTCTTGGCATTCCTCAGGTGTCAGCTCAACTGTCGCCTCTTCAGAGAAGCTCTACCTGATGGCTCCATCTAAAGTAGTTCCCTCCTGAACCCCCACAATTCTTTGTTATATCAACGACCCAATAATGCCCCTGTATATTGGCCCCTAGGTCATTTCTTCAGGGCAGGCTGAGATGCATTAGCCCCAAACCCTGCCAGAGTCAAACTTAGATTTTATAGTAGTCCCAACAGGCAGATTTCTTAAGTCACGTGGGGCCTGCCTGCTTTGCAAACCCCACAAAACTGCATGCAACATTTGCAGGACCTCCCTCTTTTGTGCAATCCTGGCACCACCCAATAAAACTTAAAAGTTATCACCTCTCGTGGTCATATTTTGTCCTTTGATAAACCCCAAATCCCTTGGTCCCCCTATACTCTAACCCACTGCTTTGTTTTATTTTCTTCAGAATACTTATCATTCTTTAAAATTCCTTGGCTAATTTATTCTCTTGTTTTTTGCCCCTCTTCCTCATTAGAATGTAAAATCCATGCCATCAGTCAATAAGTCCATGGAAAGAATATTTGTCCTCACTGGCAATCAAAGAAATGGCAGCATTAAGCAATGAAATGTTATTTTTTTACTAAGTTGGTAAATTTTTTAAAATTTGACAATGGTACATATTCAAGAGTATGGTGAGGGGGAAGACTCACACATACCCTGCTAGTGGGAGTATAAATTGGCATTTTGGAGGGTAATTCAAAACTTAAAATACACATAGCCTGTGCCAGGGACATCACTGTTCAGTCTCTACCTTAGAGATTCATTTCTAGGTCTGCCCAAGAAGGAATGTTCAATCAATCAGTAAAAGAGGATTTGTATCTCCAGGAAGATGGAGAACAAGCACTTCTCCCTTGGTGTCATATATATTTGTAAGATAACATACATTATATATATACATATATGTGTGTATATATACATTATATATATATATGTGTGTGTGTATATATATCACATATATAACATATGTTATATATAACATACAAGAAAAGATTCTGAAAGGTGGAGAGAAGAAAGCAGACTGGTGAGAGATCTCAGGACCAAGGAACAACAGAGTGGTGAGTTCCCAGGTTTTCTTTTAGCCTCGTATATCCCAGAGTTGGAGGTGAAGAACTCACCAAACCAAAACAAAAAATGTCCAACAAAAGCTTGTTTTTTCTATCCAAAGGATCGGGAAATGGGAATCCTAGAAAAACAGAGAACTTTTAGATAACAACCAGTCTATTCCAAAAACACTGTAGACCTACCCTCATCCACACCAGCAAAGGCCAAGTGGGGAGGCTGGATATCCATCTTACCAGTTTAGGAAAATGTGCTCAATTCTCCACCCCCCATCAACCCCACTTGCTGTCAGAGAAGGCCACACAGGGAGCAGATAGGAGCCCCTGTCTACCCATGGTTTGGCGGAGGTGTCAGAGGAGACCACATCAGGAGCCAGCAATCTCATACCCACCCAGCAGTAATGGGGAGTTGCCCCCACCTTAGGTATCAAGGGAAGCTGGAGGGGGAGTCTGAATTTCTACTCCCATCTGACAATAACAAGGCAGCACCCACTTCCCTTGCCAGAGAATCTTCAGAAGCCAGCTAAAATAGAAGGTTTAAATAAGATGCGGAGTCTCATAACATGATACCCAAAATTTCTAGGTTTCAATCAAATTATTTGTCACACCAAAAACCAGGAAGATCTAAAATTGAGAGGAAAGGCATCACAGATGCCAACACTAACATGGCATAGATGTTAAATCATATGGCAAGGATTTTAAAGCAGCTATCCTAAAAATGCTTCAACAAGCAATCATGAACGTGCTTGAAGCAAATGAAAAAAATAGAAAGTTGAGCAAAGAAATAGAAAGGCTTAGCAAAGAGATTAAAAGTACAAAAAAAAACAATCAAGTGGAAATTTTAGAACCAAAAATATAATAACTGAAATTTTAAAACTCAGAGAATGGGTTAACAGAATTTAAAATACAGAGGAAAGAGTCAGAGAACTTAAAAATAGAATATAAATTACCCAATCCGGACAATGTAGAGAAAATAGATAGAATAATAATTAATGGAACCTCAGGAACCTACAGGACTAAACACAAAGATTGAATATTTATATCATCAGTGTCCCAGAAGGTGAAGAAAAAGAGGGCAGGGCTGAAAAAATGTGCTAGGAGAAATAAGGACTAAAAACTTAAGCAAACTTGGCAAGACATGTAAACCTACAGTTTCAAGAAGCTGACCAAACCCCAAATAAGACACAGGAAAGAAATCAGGAATATCACTTTACCTATACAGGAAAAGTAATTTTAAGGACAGTGTATTTCTCATCAGAAACCAGAAAGAATTCTGGCTTCTGAATTCCAGAAAGAAGTAGCACAACAGTGCTGAAAGAAAACTATATACAACAAAGATATTCTTCAGGAATGAAAGGGAAATCAAGACATTCTCAGGTAAAGAAAAACTAAGGGAAACTGCCTCCAGCAAAACTACCCTAAAAGAATGGCTAAGGGTAGTTCCCTAAACAGATAGGAAATGATAAAAGAAATCTTGAAATATCAGGAAGGAAGAACAGGGTAAGCAAGAATATGGATAAATACAATATTCCTTCTCAAGTCAGGCTTTCAAAGTTAAGCAAGAGGGGTGGTAGTAATAACAGAAGTGTCTTGGGAACAAAGAAGATTACCAGAGACTGAGAAGGAAAGTCTAGGACAATACAAGAGTAAGTCCACCAAGAAGACAGCAATTTTAAGAGAGATTTATTTATTTATTTATTTATTTGACAGACGGAGATCACAAGTAGGCAGAGAGGCAGACAGAGAGAGAGAGAGAGGAGGAAGCAGGCTCCCTGGTGAGCAGAGAGCCCGATGTGGGGTTCGATCCCAGGAACCTGGGATCATGACCTGAGCCGAAGGCAGAGGCTTTAACCCACTGAGCCACCCAGACACCCCGAAGACAGCAATTTTAAATGTGATGTAACAAAAAACACAACAGCAAAGCAAAACACAATAGAACCAAAGGGAAAAAAGAATAAATTGGCAATTATATTTGGAGACTTTAACATACCCTCTCAATAACTGATAGAAGAACTAGACAGAAAAGCAGCAAGGACATTAAAGAACATCACCAACAACAACAAGATCTAATCCGCATTTATCGAACACTCTACTCAGTAACAGCAGAATACACATTCAACTGCCCACGAAACATATACCAATGTAGCCCATATTCTGTGCCATTTAAAAAAAATAACAACAGATTTTAAACAATTGAGATCATACAGAGTATGTACTCCAAACATAATGGAGTAATAATAGAAATCAGTAACAGAAAGTTAGCAGAAAAATCTCTAAACATTTGGTAACTAAGCAGCACACTTCTAAATAATCTGTGGATCAAACAGATAATCTCAAGGGATATTAAAAAAAAATGCTCCAAGCTGAGTGAAGTTCAAAATACATAAAATTTGTGGACACAACAAAGGCAGTGCTAATAGAAAAATTTATAGCACAAATGCATACATTAGGAAAGAAAAAAGTCTCAAATCAATAACCGAAACTCCTACCCCAAGAACTTAGAAAAAGAAGAACAAAATAAACCCAAAGCATGGAAATAAAAAGAGATAATAAGCATAAGAGCAAGAATCAATGTATTTGAAAACAGGAAAACAATGAATAAGAATCAGTGAAATAAAGAATAGGTTCCTTGGAAAGATCAATAAAATTGACAAACCTCTGGCAAGATAAATAAAGGAAAAATGAAAAAAATGCACATTACTAATGACAGGATGTCCCAGATCCTGTAGATATCAAAAGGATAATAAGAGAAGACTACAGCAACTCAACACACATGTTAGACAACTTAGATAAAATGGATCAACTCCTTAAGAAACACAAACTCCCCCAACTCAACCGAGATGAAATAGGTCATTTGAATGCCCCTAAAACTACCCTAAGGACATTTATTTCACAATTTTGAAACTTTCAAAAAATAAATCTTCATGCCCAGATAGCCACCTAATGTTTGAAGAATAAACACAAATCTTGCACAATGTCCTCCAGAAAATAGAAAAGGAGGGAAGACTCTACAATTTGTTTTACGAAGTCAGTATTACCCTGATACCAACATACAGACCAGAAAGGAATAAATAACAGTTAGCATTTATAGATGATATGACTACACATGTAAAAAATTCTAAGTAACTTACAAAATCATAACAAATAAAAAACCCGAGACCTAATATGTGAGCTCAGCAGATCATAGGACATGAGGTAAAAACATACAGAATTTAATTGTATTTCTATATACTAGCAATGCACACATGGATGATGAAATTGAAAATACAGCAGTACTTACAAGCACTCAAAAAAAGAGAGAAATACTTAGGTATAAATCTAACAAAACATGTATGGGATTTGCATGCTGAAAACCACAAATTACTGATGATAGACATCAAAGACAATCTAACTAAATGAAAAGATATGCTCCTGGTCTCTTCATGGATTTACTCAGCTTAGTAAAGAAGTCAATTTGACCCCAAATTAATACATAGATTTAACACTATTGCTCTCAAAATCCAAGCAATGCTTTCTGTAAATATAGACAAGATTATCCTAAATTTTATATGGAAGGGCAAAATAACTAGAATAAATGATGCAATTTTGAAAAAAAAAGAAGAAGAAAGCGAGATGAATCAGTCTATCTGGTTTCAAGAATTATTATAGAACTACAGTAATCAAGACTGTGTGGGATTGGTGGAGGAACAGATATACAGATCTATGGAGCAGAATAAAGAATCCAGAAATAGACCCACACAAATTCACCCAGGTGATTTTTGACAAAGGTGCAAAAGCAATTCATTGAATTTCAACATATGGTGCTAAAGCAATTGAACATCCATAGGCAAAGAAAGAAAGAGAGTGGGGAGGGAGAGAGGGGGGAAGAAAGATCATGGACTTAAATATAAAATGTAAAACTGACACTGTTTGGGAAAAAAACAGAAGAAAAACCTTCAGGGTCTAGAGCCAGCCAAGCATTCTTAGACTTAATGCAAAAATCCAATCCATAAAAGGGAAATTTGCTTAATTGGGCCTCATTAAAATTTTAAAAGTTTTTCTCCATAGAAGACCCCGCTACTAGGATGAAAAGACAAGTACAGCCTAGAAGTAAATATTGCAAAGCACGTATCCAACAATGTACATGTGGTATATGTACATTCTAGAGTGTGTGTGTGTGTGTGTTGTGTGTGTGTGTGTGTTTTCTTAGAACTTCTCAAATTCATTATGCTAAGTGAAAGAAACCAGACTCAAAAGGTTGCATACTCTATGATTCCACTTACATGACTTTTAAGAAAAGGCAAAAGCAAAATTATATGGGTAGAAAATGGATCAGTGGTTGCTGGGAGTGGGGTTAACTAAAAAAGGGCATTGGGGGGACAATGGAACTGTTTATATATTGATTGTGGTAGTGATGGTTACATAATTGTATGCATTTGTCAAAGTTCATTAACCATACACCTAAAAAGAGAATTTTTATAATCTGTAAATTTAACCTCAGTAAACCTAAGCAAAAAATCCTCTCAGAACTTACCAGTAAAATAAAATTTAAAAAAGAAACTACCAGTAAAAAAATAAACAATCCAGCTAGAAAATAGGCAAAAGAGAGGAAGAGTGGTTCCACCAAAGAGGACATGCAGGTAGCCAACATGAAACAATGTTTCATGACATGAAAATGAAATGTTTCATCACATGAAACAATGAAACAATGTTTGACATTAGTCATCAGGGAAATACAAATGAAACCCACAATGAGATATCACTAGACACCTATCAGAATGGCTAAAATAAAAAAGGTGACAATACCAAATGCTGAGGAGGACACAAAGACACCGGATCACTCATTCACTGATAGTGGCAATGTAAGATGGCTCTGCAAAACCGGTCGGGCAATTTCTTTTAATAAATGAAACATACAACTACCGCATCAGTAATCATGCTCCTGGGCATCTACCCTGCAGAAATTGAAACTTACACTTGGACACAAACCCATACAGGAATGTTGATGGCAGCTTTGTTCCTAAGAGTCAACACTTGAAAGCAACCCAGATTCCCTTCCATAGGTGAATGGTTAAGCAAACTGTGGTCCATGTATTCCGTGCAAAACTATCGGCGATACAGATACACTGACGGATCTCCCGAGTATTTTGTGGAGTGCAAAAGGTTAGTCCCAAAAGACTTCATCGTTTGTGTTCCCATTTATATCACATCTTTGGAATGAGAAATGTTATAAACAGGGAACAGTTTCTGTTAAAGTAGGGTGGGGGTAGCAAGGAAGTGGATATAGCCATAAAAGGACAATGTGAGGGAATGTTCTGTGTGTGACTATATCAGTGTCAACATCCTGGTTTTTATACTGCACTGTAATTTTGCAAGATTGTTACCATTGCAGGAACTGGGCAAAGGATACAGGTTCTCTGAATCTGCAATTACTTTAAAACAAATTAAGTTAAAAAAACAATGTAATTGTTTACAGCATTGTTCATATTCAGGGGGGAAACTTGGAAACAGCCTACATGTTCTTAAGTAGGGGAATTGTTGATTATAATGCCAGTGGCATAACACGGGATAGTGTGCAGAACCAAATGAAAAAAGGAAAAAAACTACCTCTGACTCACAAAGCCGTGTTGCAGAACCCTTCATGCAATGCATACACACACAGTGTGGTTCCTGGGTAAGGGCTCACACCCAATATTCTTGGGGGTGGTGATATGTCCTCCAAGTGGTAGAAAATTGATTCTTCAAGGCCTGAGAAATCTTACCCTTCTTGTGTATAAAACACTGGTATCCACAGAGTGAATAAGCAAATAAACAATATATCTATAGTATTCAAATACCTTCGGGGGAGTATGTTTAGGAAAAAAATTACCTGAAAAACTCTTTAGGAAGGCACTATTGAGGGAAAAGAAGTTAAGAACTCCTAGTCTCCACTAAAATTTCTCCATTTCTGCACCATTAGTATTTGGGGCTAGATAACTCTTTGCTGCGGGGAGGGGGGGGGAGGAGCTGAACTTTGCCGGGTGGGATGTTCAGCATCATCCCAGGTCTCTACCTCCTGGATGCCAGTAGCACCAGCCCCCAACTGTGACCATCAAAAATGTCTCAAGTCATTGCTAAAAGTCCCTAAAAGGCGAACTCCCTCCAGTTGTGAACCGCCAGACAAAGGTCTAGAAGAAACACCCCAGACCCCAGCCATGGGATGGGTTTCACAGCAGGAGTGATAGATCCCTAGTGCTTCCGTTTTTGACAAGGAGAATATATTCAGGGCTTACTTGTGTCATTAAAAATTAATTTTTCCCAAATGGCTCTAGCTGGGAAATTCACTCCTGGAATGGGAAAGAGACCAGCCCCAGGGACTAGGGTCTAATTCCCGCCCTTTTCCTATCCCCTGCCTGCTCTGGGACCACCAGCAAGCCTCCTCCACCCCTCAATGGGCCTTTGTTTTTCTCCTTCCTCTCGTCCCCCTATCCCCACACTGACACTCCCCCATCACCTCCATTCTCCACGCTTTGCTCCCAAACCTTTGTGCTCAAGCAGCTCTCTGTCAGGAAAGTTGCCCCTCCTCTGCCTGGACAACTCTTACTCATCCCTGGACACCAAAGTCCCTTCCTCTAGAAAGCCCTCACCAGCCCCACCAGCATTTAAAGGGCCCTCCAGGGCGCCTGGGTGGCTCAGTGGGTTAAGCCGCTGCCTTCGGCTCGGGTCATGATCTCAGGGTCTTGGGATCGAGTCCCGCATCGGGTTCTCTGCTCCGCGGGGAGCCTGCTTCCTCCTCTCTCTCTCTCTCTGCCTGCCTCTCTGCCTACTTGTGATCTCTCTGTGTCAAATGAATAAATAAAATCTTTAAAATAAATAAATAAATAAATAAAATAAAGGGCCCTCCACTGGAGGAGTGTGGTGGCGTGTGGACAGCACACTCGCCTGGCTACCGGACCTGGTGAATAGTCTGCATTTACCAGCCTCCTCAACCGACTCTCCCTTGCTCTCAGCTGCACTCCTTCGCCCTCTGGCACCAGCAAAGGATGGAACAGCAGGGAGAACGAGGTGGGTGTGGAGTCCCCGCTTCCATGATGCTGGGTGCCCCTCAGGCATCGCCTCACTTGCCTTTCCAAATGCTACAGGTACTGTGGGCAGCCTCTCTTGCAACCACAGGCTCCTACGGGGCTCCCATAATGGCCTGTCCTTTGTCCTCAGAGGGTAGGAAGAGCTTCCCTGCTGCTACACCACCTCTTGTTGGTGCCTCAACCTGGAAATGCTGTGTTAGCCCTGCCCTCCTCCGTTCTTCCTGAGAGTCTCCCGATAGGGCCCTGATCTGATACACAGACTGGTCCCGACCACTCAAATACAAGGTCCTTGAGTGCCACAGCTGTGTGTTTTCATGTTGTTTGGTTTTGTTTTTCATCTCAGAACCCCAGGGGTCAGCGCTGATCGGACCTAGAGCCCGAATGGGCAGGGCTGAGCGAAAGCTCACTGAGTACATGGGTGAATGAACAAAGAGTAGATAGACGGAAGGACAGATGGCAGACGGACAGATGGATGAACACGTGGACGGCGTGATGATGGGTAGACGTTCAGACTCTAATTTGCAAAGATCGGAAACAGCTGAAATTGCTTGAGTGCTATCTGCTCGTCAGGGCACCAAGCCCTTCATTTGTCTAGTCACCAACTTCCGTGACCAGTCCAGGAGGCAGGAATGTCATTGTGAGGAAAGGGAAGCTCAGAAGGGCTAACTCACTTGCTCCAGGCCACATTTTGGACGGGACAGGCCAGGACTCAATCCCAAGGTTACTTGCCTCTAGAGCCTGCAGTCCTGATAATACTGGGGTGTGGCTGGATGAGTCCAGAACCCCAAGGTCCACACTGCCATGAGAGATGCTCTGCTGGGGCCTCTCCTATCCCACCCCCACACCCCCTGAAAGACCCGCGGATCCCCTTACCCAAGAATCCAACACTGCCACTGGATGCAAACAGCAAGAGGTTTATTGGGACGCAGGTACCGGCGGGTGGTCGGCAGCTCCAGCTAACCGAGCACCCCGACCGAGGGGAAAGCGGGGTTTTTATAGACAGGTACAAACAAGTTTTGGGTGGGGACGGCGCTGATTGATTGATCCTTTGAACAGGCATACTTGGCGTCAGTGGATTGGGTCAGGGGACCCCGCGCGAAAGGCAGACAAAGCAATCTTACAGAAGCAGAACTGGCCGGTTAGCCCACACATGCGAAAAGAAAGCACTACCAGGATATTGAAGGCCTGGTTACTTATCAAGTAAAGACAATTGGGAGTCTCCTGGTGGAACGTTACACTCCTGCCATCAAGCATCCTTGTTAATGAGATTTAGGTTTAGAAGAAATTCAACTTTATTTACTTTTCCTTCTACCTCCGCCTCCTTCTGTTTTTCATGGAGGGGAGGGTGACATTAGGGCTATTGATAAGGTAACTTCTTTGTTGTAAATCTCAAGGACATTTGTAAACCAAGAGAGACTCCTGCCTTGCAGGACTGTGATCTCTGCAAGTTAACTATTTGTTCTTCTTTTAGGGCAGTCAGGGGTGCCTGTGGAATGTCACACATATTACCAAGGGGAGTGGGTGGAGAGGGGGTGCAAGGCATCAGCCCCTTCTCCATCCTCAGCCAGCCTCCTGCTCCCTCATCATTTCCCCCTGAACAATTTTGACCCTTAAATCTTTAAGGTGGTTGAAGGTGGAAGGTCTCATCTTCTGTAACTTCTTCCTGCTGAATAGGGGCGTAGAGCTGTCCCTACCTACTCAGGTCAACATTGATCAGTGGAGGAATGTATAGGGGAGTTACGAAAGGCGGAGGCAGCTGAATCCAGCGCTGACAGTGAAGAAGTGACTTTGTGCGTGGTAAGGATCATCTGCCGTGGTGAAGTCATTGCAGCAAGGGAGTCTCGGCACCAAGTAGAGAAACACTGAGCAAAGCAACATATTAAGGTTAATAAGGCGATAAGAATGAGAAGCCCGAGAAGGAGATTTGGCCATAGTCCTCCTTCAAACCAGGAACTTAACCATTCACTGAGAGAGAGAGAAGGATCTTGTAGGGCCTTAATTTGGGTATTCATATCCTTTATTAGTCCTGTGATAGTCTGGGATGTACACACAACATTCTGTCTTGATAATTGCACATGTGCCACCCTGGGCTGCTGTCAGGACATCTAAAGCCATCCTATTTATCTCTTAAGGGAGGGGACTCTCCAGGGCAGGGGTCTTTCACCCCAAGTTCCTGGGTGGCCCTTGCTCTTTCCACCGTGGGCCTAGCTTCTGCACACTTCCCTCCAAAGCCACCCCCGCCCCCCATCCACCCCGAGTGTCTCTGAGGAAGTCTGCTTTACACGTGGGAGGCCCAGGGAGGAACAAGGCTCCTCCCGTTCCAAATCCAGAAAACCTTGTTTATCTCAAGAGCTGGTAGGAGTTTTGCAGGTCTGCGGGTTTCTGTTCACAAGGAAAAGCTCCTCCCTAAGGGAATAGCTGGGCTTGGGAAGAATAGCCTCGGGGACCAGCACTCCGTGGGTTTCCCCCACACGGAAAAGAGCATTGAGGTATGGCCCACAATCCCAGCTCTGGGATGTCCCTGGGCCGCATCTCCTCTGAGCCCCAGTGGACGGACTGCTAGTGCTTCTGTGTTCTGGTGTGGAGCAGCCATGACGTCACCTAGCGAAGCTGCAGGTGGTCACCAGTCCCCATGGCACCTGCCTGCTTCACCTCCTCACATTCTCCTCTGCATTGGCTCTGGCCATCTCTGCGCCCACTGTCAACCACTTTTCTCCTCCTCTGGCAAATTAGGAAATCAGAGCCCAGAGCGCTTAAGAAGCCTTTCAGGGGTCACGCAGCAGGACAGAAGCAGGGCTGGACTCAAACCCTGGGAAATCTCAGCCCCTTCCCAGCCCCTGCGTCCCCTGTGCCTGGTCCCGTCTCCAACCCCTACCGCACTGCCCCGGGGCTCCAGCTTTGTTGTGGGAGCTGTAGGCAGTTATTCAGTTCCTTCCGTTATTTATGCACAGCACGTTTGGAACAGGGCCCTTGGTGATTAAAGCGCCTGGGGACAGAAAAGCGGAGCTGAAACATCGTGAAAAGACAGAAAGGAAAACAAAGCAACAGCATCAACAGGGACTTCCAGGCAGGAGCGCAGGAGTGCCGCTGAGGACACAAACTCAGCCCAATGCCCAGGCGGCGACTACTTCCTCATGGGCCCTGCTGTATTCCACATACCCCGGGACTAGCCCATTCGCCGTGGTTATCAACAGTAGAAGCGTCATCCCTAGAGTTTGGGGGTCAAGCACACCTGGTTTACATGCCTGCGCTGTGAGTTCTGGCTGTGTGACCTTGGGCAGGTAACTAGCCTCTCTGGGCTGCTGTGTGCTGGGCACTGGTTTCCTAGGCAGCTGGGGAATATATGGAGTGATGTGTGTGAAGCCACAGCGAGAGACCTGGCACCTTATAGTCCTAATAAGCAATAGATTTCTGTTCTTCCATAACATTCTACAAAGCCTTTCTATACACATTTTATGGTCGGGTGAGCTTTCGGAGTCTGGAGCAGACCGTTGTCAACACAGCCCAGCTCTAACCGTGACTACCTGTGATTGGGGAGAGAGTTATAGGACATCCTAAAGCCTCATCTCCACATCTTTCAGAGGGGGCTAAACATAATCCCAACTCCTAGGTGGGCATGAAGTTTAAATGGGGTATTACATGCAGGGACCTATCACAGTAACTAACACAGGACAAGTGCTCCCTAACTGTCATTATTAATATTTGTCATCTTCCCAACAATGCCTCCTTGGTAGTTAGGATATGTGTCATTGTCTGGTTGTACAGATGCTAGAAGTGAGTCTCAGGAGGTAAAATGGCTTGATCAAGGTCACTCAGCCAAGCAATGGCAGGGCTGGGACCTCTGTGCTGGGCTCCTGACTCAGGGCTTTTTTCATCCCAAGAGTCCTAAGGTTGTTCATTCAATAGGACCCTGTGGTCTTGGTAGCTCAGCCCAAAAAGAAGGGACTGGAGGACTTCTCGTGAAAAAGCTTCAGGCTGATCTGGTTTCCAATCCAACCCTCTTCCTAGCTGTGTGACCTTGGCTGGAATTCAGCCTCTCTGGGCTTCAGTTTCTCATACATAACCTGGCAGCACATCACTGGCTTCCTGCTCCAGATCATCGCAAGCAGGAAATGGGGATGGGTGTGAAAGTGCCCAGCACCGAGCCCAAAACACGGCAAGTGCTCAGAAAATGCCACCGTTCCCTCCCCTGCCCAGTCAGTGCATCTGTCATTGCCTCCCCTAGGGATCCTGGCACCAGCTTCCTTCCCAGCCAGAGAGAGCTGAGTGACTGATGGCCCCTGACATTCTGGCTGACAGAGCAGCTTTGTCTCCATCAGCCTGCCCCAGCCTCCCAGGCACCTGACACTGAGAGCTAATAAGGCCACCAGAGGGTGGGACAGGCCCAGGCCACTCCCGCCAGTTCCTGCCTTTGTTCCTTGCTCTCCCCCAACCTTCTTCCAACTTGGCCTCCTACTCTCTCCTTCCCTCGTCACCCCTGGCACTTTCAAGGAAGCAACCCCAAGGCCTCTGACCGTGATCTGAACAGTACCAGCATCAGAAAAGTACAAGAACTCCTTGTGCATTCTTATACACAGTTGAACAAGATGTGGTCCTGCCCTGGAGGCTCTCCAGGTGATAATGAGGCATCAACAGAAATGTACCAAATAAAGGGTGTTTCATAGTAAATAAGAATGACAACAGCTGCCATTTATTTGTTAGGCACTTTACGTGTGCTCCTGTTGAAGGTCATAGCTCAGGTTCAGAGAGGTCATGCGTCTTGCCCAAGGTCACACAGTCAAAACAGGAGATAGCAGGGTGCCTGGGTGACTCAGTGGGTTAAAGCCTTTGCCTTCAGCACAGGTCGTGGTCCCAGGGTCCTGGGATCGAGCCCCACATCGGGCTCTCTGCTAAGCGGGGAGCCTGCTGCCCTTCCTCTCTCTCTCTGCCTGCCTCTCTGACTACTTGTGATCTCTATCTGTCAAATAAATAAATAAATAAATCTTTAAAAACAAAAAACAAAAACAAAAAAAAAACAGGAGATAGCTGAGCTTCAAACCCAAGGCTGTCTGGTCTCAACACTTGGGCTCCTTCTATTCATCAAGTTTATCTCTATTGGGAAAGTCCAAAACTTAAAAAAAAAAAAAAAAATTTACTACGCAATGTGAAAAGTGAAATAAAAAAACACAAATAAATGACAGAGTGAGTGACTTTGCCTGTGGAAGGGGCAGGAAAAATTTCACAGAGAATTCTCGTGAGCTGGATAGGGAAGGATAGCGATTATATATGTAGTGACCCATACCTATACTTCTACTTCTCACTCTGTCTCTGCATACCTATGTCTGTGACCTTCTCTTGGTCTCCCCACTCCCAGACTCCCCAAACAAAACTGTCGCCCACTCTGCACTATGTATGGTGATTATAATGGAATTCATACTGTTGGGGTTGACAGTTAATCAAAAAAGTCAGGGGGCGCCTGGTGGCTCAGTCGGTTAAGTGTCTGCCTTCAGCTCAGGTCATGACCCCAGAATCCTGGGATTGAGCCGGGCATCAGGCTCCCTGCTCAGTGGGACATCTGCTTCTCCCTCTCCCTCTGCAGCTCCACACCACTTGTGCTCTCGCTCTCTCTCTCTCAAATAAATAAATAAAATCTTAAAAAAAAAAAGTCAGTTAAAATAGGAAGTGATTTCAATAATGAAATTTATACAGGCTGTCTTAGTCCATCCGGGCTACTAAAACAAAATACCACAGACTGGGTAGCTTATAAAGAACAGAAATTTATTCATTACAGTCTGGATGCTGGAAAGTCCAAGACCAGGGTGCCAGTGAGGTCAGCTCCATGAGGCCCTCCCAGTGAGGGCCCACTTCCTGATTCAGAGCCAGTGCCCTTTTTCCTGTATCCTCATGGTGGAAGGGGGCAAAGGAGCTCTCCAGATCTCTCTCTCTTTTTTTAAAAAGCATTTTTTATTTATTAATTTGGCAGACAGAGATCACAAGTAGGCAGAGAGGCAGGCAGAGAGAGAGGGAGAAGCAGGCTTCCCACTGAACAGAGAGCCCGATGTGGGGCTCGATCCCAAGACCCTGGGATCATGACCTGAGCCGAAGGCACGGGCTTTAACCCACTGAGCCACCCAGGCACTACCCAGATCTCTTTTATAAGAACACAGGTCCCATTCACGAAGACTCACTTCCATGCACTAACATTCCCCCAAACGCCCCGTCTTCTAACACCATCACCTTGGGTATGAGGTTTTGGTGGAGACACAGATGTTCAGAACATAGCATTGCCTAAACATTGTACTCTAACATAAAGCACATAAATGTTCATGTATCTGATTAATATTTAGACGGAGGCCTCTGAGGCCTTTAAAAATGCGTCTGTTGATGGAATTCTGCCTTCTCTTTTTTCTATAAACCATAGCCCTAAGATGTCTAACATTTACACTTCAGGCATCCTCAAAGTAGAGCAAGAAAATGCAGCCAGAGTGCAGAATCCTTCTGGATTTTTATACTCATTTTCCTAATACTTCACAGGTCTTTTATCCACACATAATTGGACAGAATTTTTTAACATTGACCTTTATGGAGTGTCTTCAAAGCATTCAACTCGGTTCTTATAGAAACAGAACTTTCTTTCCTGTATGTCACTTGTATTGAACTCATTGTAATTACATTATTTAGTTAAATACAACGTGAACTGTTGGAAACACGGGCATTAAAAAAAGAGAAGGTGGGTTTTTCTGCTGAAAGCTCAGTTGAGTGCTTTGGAAATATTCCATACAAAGGAGTTCTTGCAAGGTAACAAACATAAAAAACATAACTGACAGCTGTCAACCGCAGCCCAGGTGACAGGACTCAACGAGAGAGTTACCTGCCAGCCATTGTCTTCCACTGGCTCCTGGCAGCAGGAAATATCAGGACAGGCAGGTAAGTGGAGGCCACACAGAGACAATCTAATCCTTCTGAGCCCCCTCCCACAGTGTGCGTGAGGGGTGGGGACCTGTCCATGTTCTAGCGCCTTCTTGTTCTCCCTAAAGGCAAGAAGGAATTAGCTAGATCCTAGGACGCCAAACAGCCTGTTTTTACTAGTGGGCATTGTCGCTGTGCCAGAAAGGGACAGCTCGTTTTCACAGCCCCTGGCTCTCTTCTCTTGTGTCCAGTGCTCTGAGCTCTTGTCTCGTATCTTATACCGGTGGCAGGAGGTTGTAAGAACATTCGCTATGAGCGAATGGCAAGAGAGGAGAGCCCCATAGGCGATGTGGCTGGGCAGGCGTCAGTGTGTGAAGATCCTGGGCACCGGGCTATGGCAATCAGACTTTATTCTACAGGCAAGGAGGAGAGGTTGAAGTTGGATCTGTGCTACGGAAAGCTCACTCGGACAGCTGACATCGAGAACAGATGCAGGGAGACCACAGGGAGGCTGCTGCGGTCACCTGCGCACCAAGGTGGGTAGGGGGTGAGGACCAGACCTCACAGTGGAGTAGACACGAAGAGGGAGGAAGAAGGGGTCTTTCATGACGCTTAGTTTCCAGGGAAGACTGGAGTGCGAGCAGGCTGGAGGCCAGGAAGCTGATGTCCTCGGCGTTGGCCATTTGAGTTTGTGTCATCTGAGAGGCAGCCAGAAGGAGAATTCCAGGAGCCCAGAGACATTCAGACCTACGCAGGGGATGGCATCTTGGAAACGGAGCTGTTCCCCACTGCTTGGATCAGGTGAAAGGCACCCTCTGCCCTGAGGATGTCTGATGGCTCTTGATCGATTCAAGAACTGGCAGCCGAACAGGTCGAGTGGAAAAAGCCAGGGGTTTGAGATCATCCCAGTCTGGGCAGAAATTCCTAACTCTGCTGGGATGCATTCTGTGTGGCTCTGGATGTGTGACTTAACATCTGAGAGCCTCTGTTTCTTTACCCGTGAAGTGGAAATACATAAAAACACATTCCTCGTGCACTACACCAAGAATCCAGAGACAGGTGCCTGGCACATAGTAGGTGCTCAGTAAACGGTACTAACCAGAAGGAGCCGTGGTGCCTGCTGTGTAATTTATATAATACCAGATAGTATTTTATTAATCCTACAGAAATCAAAGAATTATAATTCGAGAGTGGAAAGCTCTTGTGATCTGAGAGACGATAGTTCCTAATCTCACATTGACAAGAGCGTTCTGGGCTCTCCTGGGTGCCCAGGCCTGTGACAAGTGCTGGGAATTTAGAAGGAGCTGCCAGTTTGCCATCCTTTTCCCCTCCCCAACCTCAAGCAGAGAGTCACGATCACCAAGTGGGGGTGGTTCCCCCCAATTGTGTAGGAACTCTGAAGAGCCGACTTAAACAGACATTCCACGCTGGGCTCTGGGCACATAGGGAAAAGTCGTGCCAACTCTGCACCCCTTAGAGCCCAGTGCTGGGCATCAGTGAGTCTTGAATGAGCTTTTGCTCCAGGAACCAGTGTCCACCCCCGCCTCAGGCTCCCTGCCCAGGCCCAAGGCTGCCAGCCCATCTGTGTCCTTGAGAACATGCTGGGCTCCTGACCCAGGCAGCAGCTGGTCCACTACCCGCTATCCCCAAACCGGCACCTGTCCAACTGAGGGGCAGGGAGGAGAGAGAGAATCTGAGAGCTGGGAAGGAACGTGGCCCTCAGCCAGGACATGGAATGTGCAACTCGCTGAACCTGGAGCCAGAGCAAGGCTTGATTTTCCGCGAGCTTGGCCCTCCACCAGCTGTCCGTGTTGCAGCCGCTTTTCCCTCTGAACCTCAGTTTCCTGATGTGTACAACCTCGATACTTAATGTCTGCTTCAAGGGTTTATTGTAAGGATCCAATAGGAGATACATGATTAGGACCCTTTGGATTGAAAATGACAGACATTCTCTGAATGCCAGCTTAATGGGAAAAAATTTAGGGGCCATTTATTGGTTCAAGGTGTGACTGAAAAGTTATGAGTGGACCTACCTTCAGAAACCAGGGGCTCAAACATTGTCAGAAATCTGCCCCCCTTCCTTCTCCCTCTCCCGCTGTCCCACTCTCTTCCGCTGTCTTCCAAAATGGCTTGATTTTCAGGTAAACCTTTCTCTGAAGCAGCCCTCAGTTTATGTTCTACCTCAGCAGAAAGAGAAGCCTTCTTTACCAATGGTCTGCCTCAAACACTGCCTCGAAGTGGCCTTTGCTTGGCCCCCTTTAAGTTAAACGTCCGCTCCTCAGCCAGTCACTACGGTCAGTGAGATACCGCATTCCACTGGCCAAGCTGGACTACGTGTCCGTGTTTAGAATTCTGTGATTCCAGTTGGCTCACCCCCACCTAGATAGCAAGGACTGACTGGGGAGAAAGAAGTATCCAAAGGAAAACGCAGATGCTAGTACAGATAAAAAGGGGCATGGGTACCGGGCATGTCGAAACAATACCCAGAGCACTATCCACACCACTGTCATGGCCGTCATCCTCACAGGTGAGGAATAAATTTCACCTGTGTGTTCCTGTGAGTCATGGCTCCCGTGTGGCCCCTTCTACAACCACTGTTGGCACTCAGATGGGGTCTCCAAGAGCCTGAGGCTCCCCTGCTTACCTGCCCCCCGAAATTGTCCAGCCCCTGCCTTCATCCTCTCCCTGTGTCCCAAGATGAACCTGTCCCAGTCATGGTCTCTACTCTCACCCAGCATCAGACCCAGCCTTGACTCTCCTCATCCTTCATAGTTGAGGCGCCCTGACCAGCACTCTCTGGACCCAGCTCTGCACCCACTCTGGACAAAATCAGGAAATCTGAAACAACTCCAGACCCATGCTTTAAAGCCCATCATAGAGTACCAAGCTTCTGCCCCCAAACTTAAGGACGTGTTTTCATCTCCGGAATTTATCCATGGCCCTAGAGGCCTGAGTTCCTTTCTGGCTTTCTGCATTGGATGAGTAGATCAGCAAACTTTGGGTTGCAAATAACACAGAACATCACTCAAATTGACTTTTAAAAACAAAAGAAATGTATTGGCTGATGGATGCAGAAAAAAAAAGAAGAAGAAGTATTTCAGCTTCAGGCAAAGCTAGATCTAGCAGCTCAATGACATCTCCAAGGATCTGGTTTCTTCCCCGTCAACTCTGTCTTCTCAATGTTGACCTCATCCCAAGGCTATTTCCCTAGTGTCCCCAAGATAGATCCAAGTAGCTCCCAGGCTATATGTTTCCACTTCTATAGCCAGCAGGAAAGACTAGCTCTTTGTCCCAGAATTCCTAGCATAATTCTAACAGATTAATTCTGATTGAACCAGCTTAAGTTTTGGAGTGGTCTATTATGAACCAAAAGTAACTGGAACACCATGCAAATGGATGCAAAGGCACTTCAAAAGAGAATGATTTTGATATCAAAGTATTAAGATATACCCTTGGGGAAAATTTTTTAATCCATGGATATTTGTTCAAAAGAAGCCTCTTGATAAATGTACTGCAAAAGTCAAATGAAAAATAACAAATGTTGTAATGAGCTGTCCAATTTTACTGGGGAAAAAATATACCCTTAAAGAATTAAATACTTCATTCAATTCCTGTTTGTCCTTAAAATCAGTACATAGTTTCAATTATGACCTATGTTTTGTTAAATATAGGTTATCAACTTTATTTCATTTTAAAACTCTGGACAAAGTCCAAATCAAAGCTATTAACTTGCATTTATGACAAAATTATAGTCCCTCCTTGAAGTGCTTCATATCGAGTGGGTTTTTTTTTTTTTCCTGATCCCCAATTAGTCTTAGGAAACTAAGATGCTCTTCTGTATGTCTGAACCATAACATGTCAACGTTGTATCCTTTGGCTGCTGTATGGCTTTTTCTTCAGCACCAGAAGAAAGGAATGTTCCCGAACCTTGGAGAATCTCCCCCCACCCCATTCTGCCCCTCCTATGGTAAATTCCCATCGTCTCACTGCACCCACTGAGCAAGGGCATCAAGGGCCACTGCCTCTTTCCACTGCCCAGCAGGCCTGGACCACCTCATTCTCCCTCCAACTGTGCTTTTCCAGTCTCTCCACATCCTCGCTTTTCATCTTCGTCTTCTTCCTTTTGCTGTCCTCGGCTCTCCTCTTCTTCCCAGATGAATACTTGGATTATCTCAGCCTCTTCTGGGAAATAACCCAAACTAATTCTTTTTTTTTTTTTAATTTATTTATTTGATAGAGAGAGAGAGAGAGAGAGAGCACAAGCAGAGGGAGAAGCAGGCACCCCCACTAAGCAAGGGACCTCGATGCAGGGCTCAATCCCAGAACCCTGAGACCATGACCTGAGCCAAAGGCAGATGCTTAATGTCTGAGCCACCCAGGCGTCCCTCCCAGACCAATTCTATTCAGTCCCTGACACCAGCTCATAATGCTGACATTTCTGCCAGACTGGCCTCATTTGTCGCCAAGAGAACGAAGCAGCAGCTAACCATCCATTCTCAAAGAAAACTGAGACTGGCAAACTTCACATGGCTTTGGCACGGCATCTCGGGGAAGAAAGCTTGGGGATGGGACTTCACATCAGGAAATTTCAAATCCAACCTTTTTTTTCATCAAACTTTGGGCCTTAGAAACCACTCTATAGTGGTTAGAATTCCTTTTGCTGAAAGTATCAGAACATAACTCAAACCGGTTTAAGCACTAAAGGGAATTTGTTACCTCACATAACTGAAAAGGGCGGAGGCAGGCCTCACTTCAGGTAAAGTTTGGTCCAGACACTCAACGATGCCACCAAGAATCCAATTTCATTCCATCCCTCCTCTCTGCCTACCTCTCCTCATTCTAAAGCTGGCTCCTCTCTTGGTCTCAAGACATCTGTCAGAATCTCCAAACGTTAGTGGAGCCCCCTCACCAACAGCTCAATGTAAGTCTCATCAATGAGTCATTATCATTATATTGGTCTTGTCAGAGGAGCCATGATCCTTCCCCTAATACTCTCTGCTCCCCTGCCCTGGCCCCCAGCATAACTGCACACATTCCCTGAAAAGCAAAATATAAGCATTTGTCCCACCCTTCAGACAATCCTGACATATTGGTATGTTTTTTCAGCCTTTTAAACAAGAATCTATACGTGTATATCTATATGTGCTAGATCTGGAGAAAGACTGGTTATATGTATATATGTTTATACGTAAAGATGTCATTTGTAGTTTATACTTTCATAATTGAAGTACAGTTGGCACACAATGTTACCTTAGTTTCGAGTGTATACATAGTTTGCACTTGACAAAATGGTGACCACACACACTCTCTTTGAACTTTTCCCCATATGAACTAACACTCTTCTACAATATAATTTCTAATGGTAGCCTGGAAGAACAACCTAAGTCTACCTCAGCATTCAGGCTTCCCAAACGCCATTGTTTTTATTTGGAATTCCTAGCCAACACTTCAGTCTCCTATTGTCAAAACAAAACAAAACAAAACACAAAAAAGAAAACTTTATAAAATTATTGTTAATTTAATAAGTTGTAATAATGGCATTATGGTTATATTTAAAAGGAAGAAAAAGCCCTTATTGGTTAAGATGTACTTACTGACAAGTCAAATGTGAAGATATTTGGGACTTGCTTTAAAATATTCCAGGAATAGGGGCGCCTGGGTGGCTCAGTCAGTGAAGTGTCTGCCTGGGGCTCAGTCATGACCCGAGGGTCCTGGATCGAGCCCCACATCGGGCTCCCTGCTCAGCAGAGAGCCTTACTTCTCCCTCTACCCTCTACTTACTTCTCCCCCTGCTCGTGCTCTCTCTATCTCTGTCAAATAAATAAGTAAAAATAAATCTAAAAATTTTAAATAAAATATTCCAGGGATAAATAAAAGTAGGGAGCAGGGGGGTGAATGCTGAACAAGAAAAACAAAAAAGAATTGAGTCTAGGGGTGGCGGCCGGCTGGCTCAGTTGGTGAAGTATGCGACTCCTGATCTCGGGGTAGTGAAAAATAAAATAGCTAAAAAAAAAAAAAAACAAAACAAAAAACCAACAACTGAGTCTAATTGGCCCTGATTAGCTGGCTTGGATTGCATCATTGACTGAGCCTCATGTAATCTCTGTGGCGGGAGAAATGAGAGACACTATCTGGTTTAAGTTAGTAGGGCCCGCTCTTTGGGGTTGAAGTCAATGTCAACTAAGACACACAGAGGAGAAATGCAAGCACCTTAGGAAGGCAGACATGGATGTTGAAAGTCTAAAAATTAACTCCTAAGTCCCACATCTGTGGTGGATGGAGGGCATGTTGAAGTACTTAACTGTCCCCAAGCCGGCAATAACATTATGTACCTGCACACCTTTTCACAATCTGCCAAGTTCCTTTCCATCCATTACCTCTTTCAAGCCTCATATTTCTCTGAAAGATAAATACTAGTAACCCTGATGTCCAGATAAGCAAACTGAGATTCAGGCCAAGAACACATAACTGGTCAGTGGCAGAGATGTGACTTGAACTCCTAAACTCTGTATTTCTTCATAATAATGCCACTGACTTCTTGAGAGATGATTTCCTAGAATACCACATTCAAAGATGCACCCAAATGACAAAACGTGGTTTGAGCCCCAGCTCTTGATCCCCGACTCAGTACACAAATAGGCTCACCAGGACAGCCTGTTTTATGATGTTCCTGGTTGTGGAAATCCGGAATTCCACCATCTGTGAGCCTAAGGGATGACACAGTCCACCCTTGGGCCCTGTGACGGCACTACTGTTTCCCATAGGGCAGAGTCCCGGGTTGTAGCCAAGCCACTTCCATGGGACTCAAAGTCCTTTCCTCTTGGACTCTCTTCATCCAATATGTATCAAATATCTACTAAAGCCCAAAGTCCTCACCGTCGCAGTCAAGCTTCCCTACCTATT
Source organism: Mustela erminea (assembly GCF_009829155.1). Lineage (NCBI taxonomy): Eukaryota > Metazoa > Chordata > Mammalia > Carnivora > Mustelidae > Mustela > Mustela erminea. Next base: position 100,656,825 of record NC_045616.1, on the reverse strand, counting down.
TCTCTGACCTCCCCCTCTAACCACTCTCCCCTCCCACACTCTGCCTCCTTCAAATTTCTGCTTAAATATCACCTTATTGTGAGGTCTTTGCTGACCCTTCAGAAAAAAATATCAGCGTCCCCAGGACTTGTCAGTTCCATCTCTGCTTCAGCTGTTTCCATAATAAGTATCACAACAAATGTCTTACACATTTACATCTGGATCATGTGTCTCCCTTTCCACGAGAAGGTGAGCGCCTCACTTAACTGGTTTTGTTCACTGATGAATTCTGAGTATCTGGTACTGTTCTTGGCACATAGCAGGTGTTCAGTAAATCTTCGTGACATAAGGAATGCTAGCAACACAGCCAACTAGCCATACTCTCTTGCCTTTAGAGTTTTCCAAACCTGGGTAACACCAGCGTAAATGCCCCCCAACATCAGAAGACTCAGATGAGGTTTTCCAGGGGAATGTCCTCGGAGCCCTTCTCATTCTTAAAGTGTTCCTCTCCCCTGACCCACCATGACAGTGGGGTGCTGGGTGATGACCAGAACACCAGGAACTTCAAAGAAACTCTCTCCCCTTCTCTTTAACTTTGACCATTTAGGCCCTCAGGGCTGGCCAAACTTACTTCAAAATTGATTAGTATATCCTTCATGGATGGAATGGAGCCTCACTTGGCACCCATATTTGATTTCTGACTTCTGTGACCGTAGCCGACACTGAGATAGAAACGATCCATTTGAACACTCGGCTACACATAAGTCATATCACTGAGTGCTCACCGTGCCCTTGCAACACAGATGTCTTTATCTCCATCGTGCAGATAGGGAAACTAAGTCTCAGAGAGTCCTTCCTCTCCGGCCTCTGAGACTGGAGAAAGGCTCATGAAGTACTTGTCTCTCAGGTGCCCCAGAGAGCTATGGGTATTGCTGTTCTCTGCCCCCAGAAGCCACTCCTAGGTACCGAGTCAGGGTCCAGTCATCTGCTGTTTGCTCTGTAGGACTCTGCTTCCCACCCAGTTGTTAGAACACGCTCTACTGGCAACCAGGCGGCGCCCGGAGAAGCTGCTGACCCTGATCAGCCAGACCTCTGGTCTCCCGCTGTGATAAGCAGCTTGGTGGGGAGATAAATGGACGTGATGATTAGCCTCAAATGAGGTTTAAGGATTATCTGTGGATTTTCTCTATCCTTGTGGCAGACACAATGGAGAGGGGAGGGGCTATGGTTTCAGAACCCGGGGAAAGGAACCAAGCACATCCGTGACTTGCATGGCACCAAATCTAAAGAGTCAAATGGGTTCCGGTTTGGATCTATGCTCTGTGACCTTAGACAAGTCACTTTACCTCTCTGAACCTGTTATCGCTCTCTGTACAAGGAACTGGACACATGCTAAGAATGTTCTTCCACTTCAGAAGAGGATCACTCTCCAAAGTTCTGGTTTGAAGGATTCTACATACAACTGCAAGGCTCTATGTCAGTTCCCTCTAAGCACCTTATCTCCTGTTGCATCTCCTCAGCAACGTCTTAAAGGAGCAAACTGAACTGCCGTCTGAAACAACACGGATCCTAGCCGCCAACATTTGCCGAGCTTCTTCTCTGCAAGCACTTCAACGGCATGGGATGATTTAATCCTCTTGAGAATCCCAAAAAATAGGTCCTACTTCCTTCTCACTTTCCAGATGAGTGAATTGGGCCTCATGCGGCTTGCCCCGTGTCACAAAGTCAGTGAGGGCTAATACCTGGCCCAGAACCCAAGTTCTATTCCCAAAAGCCAGTACTGAACCTTCACTAAATGCCTCAATTGCATGTGCCGAGATTTCTGCAGACTCTTCTGTTGGAGGCTCGAACTGGCTTCATGAGAGTGATCTTTCTGCAATCTGTCTGAACCACTTGGATGAACCCATACCATCCTTGCCTCTCTGCATTCCTGTTTTTTCACCTGTAACCTGGGGATGATAACACTCCCTTCAAATGGCTGTTTTGAGGATTGAATGAGATATCATGAAAGTTCAAGAACTATCAGTTTTCCTTCTCTTCCCCTCCAAAATTAATATAAATCGATTTTTGCTGAAATAATGACAGCTGGGATTTGAAGAATATAAAAAAAATAAAAACAGGAAAATAACTCAGGTATGAAATTGATAGCGCTGGAGTATCTACCTACCTATCCAGCATGTCACCTAATGCTGCAAGTCTTGAGATAATGTGCACATGGATGCGAGAGCTGGATGACACAGAAAACAGGTTGGAGGTGTCATTCTCGCTGATTCCCTTCCTTTTCCCAGCCCTGCCGTTTCAGAGAAAAACACAGTCGACATAGTCCTTGCTTTAATGGAGATTACATTCTGGTGAGAGAAGAAGAGAATAAGAAGTAAATAAGATGTTTTGAAGAGCACCGGGGTTATCAGAAATAAAGCAAAGTAATCATGTAGAATGCAACTTGGGAAGAGAAGGGGCCAAATTGGCCTTCTGTGAGAACACGTTTGCACAAAAGCCTGAAAGCACAGAGCTGAGGCTTGTGCTTTCATTTAAGGAATGAAAAAGAAACTTTGTGGCTGGTGTGGAAGGAGCAAAAGGTTAAGTGGTAGAATAAGACCATCAGATGGATAGGTGGGGGACAGCCCAGGCAAAACTTTAAGGAAATTTGACTTTTTTTCTGAATTCTGTGGAAAAGATGCCATGATTGATAAATGGATCTATTTTCTACTTTGAAAAGTCGAATTGGACCCAAACAAATAGGGACACTTGGTTTATAACAAAAATAGCGTGCAGAACAGTGCAGGGGGTGGGGGAGATGGCTTTTCTTTCAATAAATGGTGCTGTGTCCGTATGGCCAAAAATTATTTAATTTTAACCCCTGTTTCACACCATACGCTGAAATCAATTCTATGTGGAATGTAAGTCTAAATATAAAAGGCAAAACAATAGAGGTTCTGAGAGATAACAAGAAGGATGTTTTCTTGAACTTGGATGGACACACATTTCTCAAACAGAGCACAAAAGCATTAACTGTAAAGGAAAAAAATGGTAAATTGAACGATGATAAAATCAGCAACTTTTGTCCATCAAATGACACTAACAACAAAGGAAAAGGGCAAGCCGCAGGCTGGGGGAAGATATTTACAACATATACGGTTACACGGGGCCTGCGTGGTTCAGTCAGCTAAGTGCCTGACTCTTTTGTTTTCACCTCAGGTCATGATCTCAGGGTCGTGGAATCAAGCCCCACACGTTGGGCTCCCCACTTAGCAAGGAGTTTGCTTGAGATTCTCTCCCTCTGTCCCTCCCCATGTTTGGCCACCTGTGCACACTTTCTCTCTCTATATAGGAGATATCTATCTATCTATCTATCTAGGCACCTGGATGGCTCAGTCGTTAGGCATCTGCTTTCGGCTCAGGTCATGATCCCAGGGTCCTGGAATCAAGCCCCACATCAGGCTCCCTGCTTGGCAGGAAGCCTGCTTCTCCCTCTCCTACCCTCCCTGGTTGTGTTCGTCTCTCACTGTCTCTCCCTCTGCCAAATAAATAAATAAAATCTTAAAATATATATATTATATGCATATGTTATATATATATATAATATGCATATGTGTTATATATATATATAGTTTCAAGGGATTCCTACATAGAATATATAAAGAACTCCCACAAATCAATAAGAAGGTAACAGTCATCAAAATAAAAAAATTGATAAAAGGCATCAGCAGACACTTCACAAAAGAAGTTTTCCAAATAGTCATTAGACCTGTGGAAAAGTACTTCATTAGCCATCAGTTAAAACCAGTATGTACTCACTACATACATAGAGTGGCTAGAAGTAAAAATTGACAATACCAAGTGTTGATGAGGCCATAGAGCAACGAGAACTCTCATACCCAGCTGATGAGTTTGCAAACTGAAGAACTGATTGAAAGTGTCTCCTAAAGCTGGATGTATGCCCACCTTACCCATTTATTCCACTCCCAGGAATGCACCCAACACAAATCCTTATATATATGTATCAAAAGATCGATACAAAATTTAGAAACAACCCCAAAACCCATCAGTAAATTGAGAGATAGTCATAGAGTAGAATACTAGACAGTGATGAAAAGTAAGACACCACAAACACAGGCAATAGCATGAATGAATCTCACCAACATGATATCAAGCAAAAGAAGCTAAACACAAAAGAATACATACCATATGATTTCATAAGTCAGTAGCATTTCTCTATAGTGGCAGAAGTCAGAGCCGCATTTGCCTTTGGGGAGGAGTAAGGGGCTAACAAATGGGATGCCATGGGAACTCATAATGTTCCGTTTCACTGTCTGGGTGCTGATTGCATAGTCGTGCTCACTTTGTGATCATTAATTGAACTGTTTATATGATTTGTGTTCTCTTCTGTATAAGATACATATTTTAAAAATCACCTTGGAGAGCAAGAATGGAAGCAAAGAGATCTTTTAAGAAATTGTAGTAGTTCAGATAGGAGATAATGATGGCATGGAGGAGAGGGATGTGGTGAAGAGGGAGAGAAGTAGACTAAATTGGGATGTATTTTGGTGGAAGAGCTTCAATGATTTGTCGATGGATTGGATGCGGAAAGAAGGGAAGAATTCTACACTGGCCCCTAGGTTTGTGGCCCATGCATCTGGGCAGATGTAGAACCACTGGTCCAGATGAGGAAGACCAAGAAAAGAAGCAACACCAGATAGACACATTCACATGTGACCTCATCTATTTCCCCCAGCAAAATTCCTGGATAGCTATTTTTATCTCATTTTACAGAAAAAGAAACAGAGGCTCTCAGAGATTAAGTTATTTCTCCAGGCTTACACAGGTCTGAGAGGAAACAGAATGGGAAGATTTTATCCAGGTGGTAGTCGGGGATACTACTGAAGCCTGCAGTCTCAAGTTGAACAGTCAAGGTTTAAACCTGCCTCTGTCAGCATGCGACCTTGGGCAAGTCTCTTCTTTTGTCTTTATTTGTAAAGCAGGGATAAGAGTCATACCCTCTTCATAGAGTTAATATATGTCAAGAGCTTTAAAAGAGCCTGATGCAAGTCAGGCATCTGTAAGTTAGCCATATCAGGGTCCATGTGGACTTCCCAGAGGGGTGGAGAAACAGAAGGTGGATTTTGGTTCTTGAGCCAAGACTGAGTTTCATTAGCATGGTGATTGCCCCTAAAAACACTGAAACAAATGATGGCATATAATGTTATTGCCACATAATAGAGACCATTGGGACAAAAATCCAGGAGCCAAAAGACATGAAGTGCATAGAACAGAGGAAAGCTTGGCTTGGCTGGGTGTTGGCCACCTAGGTGCCAAAATGCTTTTCTGTATGTTAGAGAGAAAAATTGTTGCAATTATTCAGGACCATTTTGGAGGGCTAAAATCCAGCTTCCCCAAGGTGCTCCAATGTAGAGGGCCATAGGTGTTGATTTTCCAGAATCAGGAGTCAAAGAATTCTGCTCTTGGTTTCAGTGATGCTTCTCATCACTTCTCTCTTACTTAATTATTGAAGCAGGCTTTAAACCAAGCTCTAAACTCCTCCAACTTGTCCCCCAACAACAAATACTTACTGAGCACCCACATTGTTCCAGGGTCATTACTAGGTGCTAGGGAACAATACCAATGAACACACAGGTATGATGCCCTCATGAAGATTTGGGTCCACATGACTCCAGAGTGATACTTCCGTGAGTAGAAAGCACTTTACAAATTGTAAAGAACTGATCCAATGGTGCTACTGGAGGAAGATCAAGATAATGATGGCAAGTATGATGCATTGCTCTAGCCTGTCGATGTGGCTCTCTGCTGCCTACAGGATAAAGGCATAAGCCAAGGCCAGCCTGGATTCCAGCCTCTCTTCCCAGGCCCTTTCCCTTCTATCGGCCTTAAACTCCATCCACATCCAAAACACTAGCATTCCCCTTATTTCCACAACCCAAGGCCCTTGAATATTCCTCTGTCTGAAACATTCTTCATCTACTGTCTGCCTGGAAACTCCCACTTTCTCCTTCAAGAGCCAATCTCGACTTCCCATAACTCTACCCCACAGGTAGGTTCATCCCTCCCTCATGTCCTTTTGAAGCATTCTCTATATGGTTGTTTCTCAGTAGGCCTTAAGATGTAACTGAATAGCCTAAGAATCATCTTTGAATCTTGGGCCAACGCTGTTCACCAGTCATGGCGATTCAGTATGTCTGGGGTGCATAATTGCTAAGAACTCAGGGCTCAAGTCAAGCAAACTCAGGTTAAGTCCAAGCTTCACTCTTTACCCACCTCATGACCTTGGCCATGTTACTTAAGCTTCTTAAGGTTTTGTTAACTGCATAAAGCTAGATAGAAATAGGCAGGAATGGTCCATTGTGACAAAGTACATAAAATAGTACAGTACCTGGCACCTAGGCAGTGTTGAACAAATTGTAATGGTCATTGAAAGAATTTTGGTTTATTCTGCCCCAGGAAACAAACCCATTTCTTCCCCACCCCCACCCCCATCTCTGAGTTGGAGAATCAAATTGTATTATGAAGCATTGTTTATGGGCCTGTGTCTCTCACTAATGTGAAACCCTGGAATGCAGGAGGCATGTCTTAGTTTAGATGCTCTGCACATTGCACAGTTCTGGGAAAAGCATCATCATTTGCAATCTGTGCAGTCTTGGTCAAGTCTGTCTGCCTCATGTGGCCTCAGATTTTCAGTGTTGGGGAGAATAGTTCTTACCAGACAAGGCTGTTATGAATACCAAATGAGATTATGGATGTGAAAGTGTTCTGTGTGCTGTGAGCTGATTGTCATTATAGTTATGTCATCCAGGACAAGAAGGGGCTGTCATCTCACAGTAAAAGTGTCTGTGACCCTCCATTTCCTCTTCTTTCTCATCCCATGGAGTATCAGTGTGATCCTTTATCCTGAAACATTCTTACTCAATTTATACTGAACAGAAGATCCCACAAAGACCTGCACAGTAGCTCCAGTCTTTCCAAGGAGAGAGGGACTATGGATCCCCTGGTGGGAGGTGAGTTCCTCCCAGAGTGCCAGCCACTGAGAACACTGCAGCAAGCCAGACGGATGTGATCCTTGCCCCAGTAGAGTTCTAATGCTAGTTGAGGGAAAGCTGATGATAAACAAGTAAATCTATAAATAAAAATCATTTCAGAGAATAATAATTACTAAGAAAAATGAAATAGAAAATGTTATAGAGCATTTGGGGGAGTGAACACTGTATAAAGTGGCCGAAGGTCTTTTGCAGAGGTGATATTTGAGCCCAAATCCCAAAGACAAGAAGGATTTAACCATGTGAAGATCAAGATTAAAAGAGTTCCAAGCAGAGAAACAGGAAAAAAAAATGTTTAAAGCAACTTGGTACGAAATGGAGGTTACTGAAGGTGGAATTATTGAGTTAGGAGAGAGTTGGTGGTGTGAGGCAGGAGGGGTAGAAAGGGAGGCCACCATGTGAGCCTTTACAGGCTGTGATTAAAGGAGAGAGAGAATGACAGAAATGATCAAGGGAAAGGAAGTTACTTTGAATTGTACTTCTCATATGTGCATACATTCAGCAGACACAATTCAACAGTTCTTGTGAGGAGATACCTGGGTAGCTCAGTAGGTCAAATGCCTACCTTCAGCTCTGGTCATGATCCCAGGATCCCAGAGTCCGGCATCAGGCTCTTTGCTCAGTAGGGAAACATGCTTCTCCCTCTGCCTGCTGCTTTCCCTGCTTGTGCACTCTCTCTTGCTCTCTCTAGCTTTCTCTGCAAATAAATAAATAAAAGCTTTTTTAAAAAAACAAACAAACAAACAAACCTCTTGTGTGTCAGTCAATGTGCTAGGAGATGGAGATACAAAGAAAAATAAAATATGGAACCAGTTTTTATGAGCCTGGTAACTGAGAATATAGATGCATAAGTAATTATAATACAATATGAGAAAAAGTCTAGAGGGATGTAAAGGCTGAGGGAGCTTAAGGAGGGAGTGATTGACTGTGCCTTAGGGATCAGGAAGTTCTCACTGAGAATGAGGACACTTTAACTTGCAAATAAAGTGTAAATAGTAAAGGGAAAGAATGTTCCAGCCAAAGGGAGCAGCAGATGCTAAGGCACTGGGGTGAACCTGTTCAGAATGAGTGGTTATCTATTCCCGTGGGAACACACCCAGAAAGGAGACCCTGAGTCTTGCTGGTGAAGGACCTTCAGTGCCACACACAAGAGTTTGCATTTTATTATGGATACACTGTATATATGGACGGGTTTGAAAGCTCTCTTTAGGGCATAGTAGATAATAGACTTGAATGAGATTTAAGAGGCACTCAACAGTGCAAGTCAAAGACCTGCATGTGGTTGTTGGTCATGGAATTGAGGGTTGGGGTGAGAGAGTAGACTTCCAAGGCAGGCTGCCCTTTGTCCTCTAAGCAACAGGACACTGTGTTCCCAAACTTCAGGGCAGAACTGACTCTACGGGGAGCTCCCCCCCTGTCTCCTCTTGGTTTCACTGCTGGCGCCCTCTCCCGTCCCCGTCGCCAGCCCCCGCCTCCTATCTCAGGAAGCTTGGGTCTCCCTGGGAGCGGGTCTGCCCTTGGGGGAGGCCTCTCAGCTTTGTGCCCTGCAGCTTGGCTGACACTCGGGGCGGACCAAAGAGGGGCTGGGCGCCCCCTGCGCGCACGTGTGCTAGCCCAGGCAGGAGGGAGCGCCTCCGCGGAGGAGTGCAGAAAAGGGGAAGGAGACGCGCGCCAGAATCTCGGTCCCGGGCGCCCTGGTCGGCCGCGGAGGAGCTGCAGCCTCCAACAGGTTCGTAGAACGCACGCTCGCTCGCTGTTGCTGAGCCGCCACCTCCTCCGCTGGAGCAGGTTCGCCGGAGAGACCCTAGCCATAGGCCCCGCGCCGCCGAGCTCCCCGAGGGTGGCTTCCTCCGGCCCTCCTTCCTTCTCCCGGTAGCTCTCATCCGCCACCGGCTCTTCCGGGGAGAGGCGGAGGGCGCCACGGGCTCCTTCTCGCTTCAGCACCACCTCGGGGACAGCTCCCGCGCCCGGGAGGCTCCTCTCTCCGGGTCAGAACTGCACTGGCAGACAGCGGCCGTCCGCCGGCTCCTCTCCTCGTTGGGTCCGGGTTCAGTGCCACGGCCTCCGAGGACAGTCCCTCGTCCCCGCGGACTCCGCTCCCGGCGTCAACACCGCGGCGGCAGGCAGCTGTTGCCTGCCGCCTGCTTTCTGGCGAGCCGCGAACAAAGCCGAGGGGCTGGGGCCTCCCGCGTTCTTCGGGGGTGGGTGGTTGCATCGATCGGGGATGTCGGCTTCCCCAGAGCAGTGTCTGGGGCGAGCTGGGGAGGGGAGCCCAGTCACAATCGTGCGTCTCTGGCTTGGGTCTGCAGTTTACCAAGGCCTGGCCATGCAATGGCGGGTCCCAGCTGGAAGTCAGAAAGAGAAAGGAAGGGGAGACAGGCACAGAAGGGTCTTGGAGTCCAGTGGGGCGGGCTGGGCCTAGGCTAGAAGGGAGGAGTGCTCTGCCCCCTCTTCCCTCCAGGCCCCCACTTCCACCCCAGCTCAGGACCACGGACTTCCTTCGGAGAGCCTAACACAGATGCCCGAGGCTGACAGCTGCAATCACTGACTCAGGCTGTCCCTGGAACATCCCTAGAAAGTGTGAGGCTGAGTTTCCGTGGGGGGAGGGGGCCGAGAAACCGCCGGGAAGCCTCAGGAACCGGGCAGCTACTTGCTTTCCCCTCCCTCCCGCCCAGGGTTCCGCCCCCACCTCCGGAACGTTGCCGAAGAGGAAGGAAGGGGGAAGGGAGGAACCCCGGCAGCAGGTTGTGAACGGCGACTTGGCTGGGGAGGCTGCAATTAGTAAGAAAAGAGGTTGAGGGAGCATGAGAAGCTGGGAGGTTCCCAAATTGGGAAGCCAGCTCCGCGGCAGAAAACCAAATGTGTAAGAGGAAACCTTTTCTCTTCGAGCGAAGCTGGGAGGGCCCTTGCCTCACGTGACCCTCTCAATCACTGGTAGTCTACCGGGGAGTTGGCATAGGGGGCAGAGATGATTTGCCCAAGGTCACTCAGCAGAAACGGGTCTGAAGCTCAGGCACCCCAAAGCCTGGGCCTGTTATGGTATTCACAGAGAAGTGTTTTAAAACCCCAGATGCAGGGAGAAGAGCAGAGTTGTTTCCACTCTGAGGCCAAATCTCAGCTCTGTCACTTACTAGCATGTAACCTTGGGAGAGTGATGAGAAGACAGGTTAATAGTACCCACTTGTGGTGAGGATTTAATGAAATGCCTATATAATGAGCTTAGGGCAGGGTCTGGCACACAATAAGTGCTCAAAACAACGAGCTATCATTTCTGCTATTATTCCCTCTGTAAACATGCACTGAAGATCTCTTATGTGCACTGGCTGTGCACTGGGGAGACAGAGAAGTGTCCTGGGGAGGGCACAGTCCAGCAGAGGAAGCAGAAAAGAGATCGTTGTGATACGATGTGATAAGTGCTATAATCAAGGTGAGTATACAAGGTGATGGGATCGCAGAGGCAGGAGTGGTGAGCCGTGGGGGGAGAAGGGGAAAGGTACCTCAAACAGATGGAACTGTGTGAAAAGGCCAAAAAGTGTGAGATCAGAGCCACCAGGGTGATGTCACTATGCTGGAGAGTCCACAAGATGCGGGCTGTGAAATGAGAGTAGAGGGAAAAGCTGGAGCCAGTCTCCAAAGGGCCTTCTATGATGAAATATTTCAACCCTATTTAAAAAAAAAAAATAGAAAGAATAGTATAATAAACCCCCCACATACCCATCATCAAGCTTCAACAGTTGGCCAATTTTGTTTCATCTATACCCACACCCACTCTCATCACACTCACACACACACACACACACACAGACTTATTTTGAAGCAAACCCAAGACATCATATCATTTAGTGCAGAAAGATTTTATCATCAACAACAACACCCTGCCATTCAAATGCTGTTCTACCTTAGAAGCCTTTAACTCAAACTATGACTTTCCTTCCACAATCTGTTCTGAACATTCCTGTCCTTAGCGGAAAGTTTTGAGAGAGTTTGACCCTATGGTAATGAGCCATGTGCATTATTAGAGAATCGGAAAAAATGGAGGATACATCAGCCTCAACAGATTTTATCAAGCCAGAATTGTTTATCTCCACAACCTACACTGTGACCAGAGGACAGTAACTATTTGCAAGGCTGACCAAAACACAAATAAGCCCTCATCAAGAAAAAGACAAAAGTAAGAGCTTCCCTTTCAAACTAATCTGAACCATTAGCTTATACAGTCAGAAGGCTTGAAGTCATGGAAATCCTTGAACTGGAAATCGCCAAACCCAACAGCCACATTTTACAGATGAGGAAGAAAAAGGTCAGAACAGAGGAATTTACATAGAGTGCCACAGTGCTGAGACCAGAGCCATGACCTTTGAACTCATAATCAAGAGTTCTTGTCAGTTCACCATTCTGCCTGATAGATCAGGTCTCAGAGTTTCTCAGCCCGTAAACTTGGGATGTCATTTCCTTCCCAAACTCAAAGAGCTAGAAGGAGAGGGGGGAAAGTAGGGCAAGAAATGTCCTTTCTGGTTCTCAAGAGGATGACAATGTATGGTCTTTGAGACACCTTGACACATTTCCCTTCCATTTCATTCTGAAGAAAGTCTATGGTGGGGGGTACCTATATTCTGACCACTGTGTGTATCTCCTGCCTTGTCCCTTGGTTCTCATTAGAGAATATCTGTGATCAAACACCCAGACCTCATTTCGGCCACTTTTGCCCTCTCTGTTCATCTTAACCAGATGCATGTGAAGCTTCGCTTTTTCCATTTGTTCCAAATTGGACTGCACATCCCTCTCGGCTACGGACTGCCATTCCTCAGAGGTACGAGATGTGTCTGGCCCAGGTCCTGGAAGGACTCAGAGCTCTTGTCCCTTTCTGAAGCATGAAGTCTCTCCCATTAACTGATGAAATGTGATGTATGTAATGGGTATGTGTGCTCCCATTAGGTTCTAGGCACTTCACAAGTCAGCATTTTGCTTTTTCAAGAACATCCCTGCTGCAACATAGGGAAGGCAGAATCTCACAAGTCTCCCTGAGTCTTGGGTGGACAAATTAAAGCATGTCTCAGGGTTTCTAGGCATCCCTGGCGAAGAGAAGTCAGCAGAGAATGGTTAATAAAATTGCCTCACTTCTGGGAGTATGACTGCAGGCGAGACATAGAAGGATGATAAAGATGGTGAATTCCAGCTTTCATTCCAGTGAAATTATCCCAGCTTTTAGCCTGAGATGAGACCAATTCAGATATATTATAATACATATATTACATTATTATATTATATTTTATTATGATGATACAGGTTTTCCCCACTATACAAAAGTTTGCTTTTTATCACATCACTTTTATAGAAGACCTACATAAGTAGGTCCTTTCACTAACCAAAAGAAATTTTAAGAGGATTTCACTTTTACCAAATGGTAATTGCTTCTTTGCTTTGCACCATCTTGATTTACAAAAGGTTTCATAAGAACACTCTACTTTCAGAGATAAGGGGCAAGCTGTATTATGTTATACTACCCAGGCCTTAGTTGAATTGCAGTAGGTAGGACTGAATCTGAAGGGACCTTGGTGAGCTTTTATTCTTCCTCCAACATTTACTCACTGAGTGGCCATTCTGTGTCAGGTATGTTCCCAGCTACAGAATAAGAAATCTCAGATCCCTGCTCCCTGCTCCCTGCTTACAAACTTGCAGGAGACACAGTCATTAATAACAACTAAAAAGTAAATATGAAAACATGTAGGCAGACAGACAGACAGACAGACAAATAAGGGGAGTCTGTCTGAAATGGCAACGTGACACTCAGACCCCAATAACAAGAAGTCAGTCATGGGAAGATGTGGGGTCACACGTTCCAGACAAAGGAAAGAGCTCGGGAGAAGGCCCTAAATGTGAGCCTGGTCTCTTTGGGGATAGACAGGAGGCCAGTGTGGCTGGAGCAGGGATCAAAGGGCAAAGTAGCAGCAGAGGAGGGTGGAGAGGGTGCAGGGACCAGTCCCTCACGCAGAGCCTTCTAAGCCACAGTCAAGATTTGGGATTTTATTCTAAATGCAATAGATTGTCACTGGATGATTTTAAGCAGGAGAGTGATACAAACGGATTTTGCTTTAAAAACATGCCTCTGGTCGTTGCATGGAGAATGGATTCTAGGAACACACTGGACCGGGTACAGAGCAGAAAGAGAAGGCCCCTGCATCCAGTAGAGGTGACAGGACACGAAACTGTGGGAAGAGCTGCCATGGTGAGGGATGTGCAAGGCATTGTAGGGACACAGAGCTAAGAAGAACCCATTCAGCCTGGGAGGCATCAGGGAGGGCTTTGTGAAAGTGGGCAATGGCTGTTGGAGTGCACCTAGGGAAGGAGAGAGTAGGACTGGTGCTGAGGACAGAGGAAGGTCACCTAGCAGCAGTGGAGTGCACGAGCTGGGAGCCAGGCTGCCGGGGTTCCAATCCCAGCCACACCATTTAGTAGCTCTGTGGACACACTCAACTTAACTACTCTGTGTCCCGGGGTCCTCATCTTGAAAATGGTGATGGCAAGAATCACAAAGGAGTTCTGTGAGGATAGAGCAAGTTGAATGCTGTGAAGCATTTAGACAGTGCCTGCAAAGCACCTAGAAAGTGAAATATCAGTGTTGGTTAAATAAAAACAGAGCAAATGGAAGCTGGCGAGCAGGAGCCTGTGCTGGAAAAGGTCAAATAGAGCCCAGCTCTCAGGGACCTTGAAGGCTGGGCCAGAGATGCCCACCTTCTCTGTAAGCAACAGGGGACCATCAGAAGCCTTTAAGCAGGGGTCTGGGGGGGGAAGAAAGCTAAACCCAATGGTCTTGAGAGGGAGAGAGACCTATCCACAGTCACACAGCCAGTTACGGGCCAGACACTGTCTTCGGTCTCCCCTGCTGGTTCAGTACCATAGAAGGGTAAGGGCAGTATATATTTTGTCCCCCTGTTGCACACTCAGGGTGAGAAGGATACCTAGGAAACTCAGTAAGGATTTGTGGAAAATGCTTTTAAATCAACAGCCAAATCACGCAGAGAAAGTCAGAATCCTTGAATCCTCAAGAAGGTCAGTGCATTTCCGACAGTGGAGAAACTGCTCTCGGGAAAATCAACCAAACTCCTAGAGATGTTGACTCGGGGGCCTTGAGCCCTCTAAACCCCAGCTCCTCCTATGACAGAAGACACTGCCGCCCACACTGCCCCAGACACCCACTCAAGTTGCAACAAGCATTGCTGCATAGGTTCAGAAGTTAATCTTGGTGAAGTGCCTGGAAGATGAAAAACGTTCCCCAGACGTCCAGCGTCGTAATTGCCAACGCGGAGAAAATGTATCTCCACATTTGCAAGAGGCAGGCCTTTGTGTTCCGCAAGAAAACTGCCCTTAGAATTCCCGTCTCTGACTCGTCCGGAAGCTGTGACAGCCTGGCCGGCAAGGCGGGTCTTGCAGTTCAAGCAGCAGATGGCAAGAGACTCTGAGGAACTCAGATCCAGCCATCCCGTTTCTGAATGCCTGCTCCAGGCGGGGCTTGCGGCCAGGCGCTTCTCCAAACTGGAGAGAGCCCCAGCCCACGCATTTCCTGGCCAGTGACTTGGGACAAGTCCCATCTTTCTCTGAGCTTCAAGTTCATCAGCTAAACTCAGGGATAGTATCACTGGCCCCAAACTGGGTCATTTTGCTTTTGATCCTGACCAGGGGGGTTCGGGTTAGCATCCCATTTCTCAAGTGTGGAAACTCCAGCCCAGGGTATGGCTCACTGATGCCTCAATGCTCACTGAACACCTACAACAAGCCAATAACTGTTTGAGATCTGGAAAGACAATGAAGAAGAAGACAGACAAGACAAGGTCCATGCTCTCCCGGAGCTCACGTTCTAGTGGGGAAAAAGCAAGTAAACACTAAAATAATTTCACCAAGTTACGTAAGTGCTAGCAAAGAAATAAAAGAAGGGTGTGCCAAGGAGGTTGGGGCTGTTTGTGTAAGACAGGTAGGACTTAAAGGAACAGGCATTGAAGCTGACATCTGGACTGGGAGAAGCAGCTGGCCATGGGACAAGTATGCAGGTAGAAAGTGCAAAGGTCCTGAGGAAGAAACCTGACAAAGTTGCATGACAAGAGCTGCAGTGAAGGAAGGAGGGAAGGAGGGAGGGGATGGCAGAGATAAGGACAGACTGGTTAACAGGAGCCAGAGCAGGCAAGGCCTTGAATACCGGGTGAAACAGACAGATGGCATAATTTAAACTGCAGTAAAGTCCCTTCTCTCCCTCTCCTCACTGGTAAGGGCAAAGCCCCCATAAGAGTGATCACCCAGGCCCACAGTTCCTGCTGCCATCGCTAGATCAGGTCAGCCAAAAGGCAAGCCAAGTGATGGATTCCCCTGCTGGGAAATAAATGCATTGGCTGGCTGGCTGCTGGGTGGGCACTGCAGGGCCTTGCAGGCACCATCCTAATGCCATGAAGCAGGAGGGGCAGGAGAAGACATAGGGCTGGGCCAAGACTGGGGCAAGGTGAGGGTAAGAAGCACCCTTCTCAGGTGCAAAATGTAAAGGGAGGCTAAAAATCTCAGGCATCAAAGTCAATAACATGTTGTGCAATATTTTAAAAAAACAAAATTAGTGTCCCCAAGATCCATGATGAATAAGGACAGGATTCCAAAAGAGCCAGGCCAAGGGTAGGACCAATAGGTGAGTCACACATATGTAGGATCTCATCCTGATCCTGAGATGTCCACTCAATGGCAAAGACACACCCTGGGCCAGGGCCCTGTTCCCGCTGGAAGGCAGCACCCAAAACTGGTCTACTTGTGACAAACTGAAAATACGAAACGGGTCCTAATAGGCACCTCAGGGACTCTCTGCCTTGGCTGTGGAGACAGAAGCCCAAGCAGGGACCACACAACCAGGAAGTAGGGCTTGGCACATAACCCCTGGCACTGCATACTCCCAGGCAGACCGAAGTTCAAAGTCACCCCTTATATGCGCTGGGAACCTGAGTTAGGTACATTGCATCCTGAGCCTCAGTTGCCCCATCTGTGACTCTGGGCTAAAAAGACTTAGTCCCCAGGATTCAAGAAGATAATATTTGAAATCCTCTAGCACCTGGCTACTCAAAGTGTGGTCTCTGGACCAGCAACATCAGCATCTCCTAGGAATGCATTAGAAATGTCCAGTCTCAAATGCATCTCAGACCCACAGAATCAGAATCTGCATTTTAATGAGACACGTCCCATTCCCCCACAACACTCCCGCACCATCCCCCTGCAAGGGACTGACATGCAGGGAAAAGCCTGAGAAGCTGGTCAATTCTTGGCACTTTGAAGAGATGCTCAATAAATGAGAGAGCTGCCCCTTTGCCCACCAAACCCTGAGTGAGAGCCTGACTTTGGGCAAGAGGAAAAACCTGAGACACAGAGAGGAGATCTGAGGAGGCTACCTCATTAAATTTTAAACGGTCAAGTTTTAAAGCCAGGGAATCTGGCTGAGCTCCTTCTATACAAAAGCATATCGGCCCTTCTTTGTTCATCTGGAAAATGGGAATAAAAGTAGCAAATACCTTACATGGTTGCGGTGAAAATAAAATAACGTGAGTAAAACCTCAGTACAATGCTTGGCACATAGTAAGTGTTCAGTAAAGGCTTGCTGCTGCTGTTTCTGGTGAGAGGGGAAGAGCGCATTCAGTAAATGGTTACTGAGCACAGCCCCTGTGATGAAATAGGTTACGCTCGCATAGCTCTTTGCCACTTATAAAGCACTTTCATGTATACCATTTCAACTGACTGTTCTCGTACCCCCTGGGTGAGATGGCATGAAATACATTCATTTTACAAAGAGGAAAAAAAAAAAACCTAGGCTCTGAGAGGTAGAGTGATTTGGCCAAGCAAAGCAGGACTTTTTAAAATTAATTTGAGAGAGAGAGAAAGAAAACATGAGTGGGGGTAGGGAGGAGCAGAAGGAGAGGGAGAGAGGGGGAGTGAAGCAGACTTCCCATTGAGCACAGAGCCCCATGCAAAGCTCGATCTCATGACCCTGAGATCATGACCTGAGCAGAAACCAAGAGTTTCTTGGATGCTTACCTGACTTACCCAGGTGCCCTGCAAACTAGGATTTAAATTCCTAGAGTCTGACACTAAAATCCATACCAGCAACAGAGCATCCAACCAATAACCATGGGAAAAGGTCAAAAATGGAATAAGGTAATATTAGACTCCAGAGATGGTGTTATTCAACCTCCCTATTTTACAAAAGGGAAGACCTGAGGCCCAGGGAGGGGAAGAGACTTGTCCAAGGTCACTCAGACGAAGCCTCAGCCCTGGGTCAGAACCCAGCTCACAAGGCTGCGAGTCCAGACTCCTGTCCTGCATCCAGACCCATGTTCTGCATCTGATTGGCCAGACTCCACCTGATGAACCCAGGGCTGCAGGCTGTAGGTGGCCCAGGCTGGTTCTCTGAGCAGGTCTAGTAGACAGGAGGCATTCTAGCTCCACCTTCCTTTCCAGCCCAATCAGGAAGAGAGTGCAGAAGCTGGCGTTGCCAAGGTGAGGGCTGTGAGGTTGCTAGGACACAGTTTGGGAGCAGCCAGGTGGCAGAGGAGGGCTTTGCTGGGGCTGGAGCTGGGGCAGAGACTAGGACCTGCCACAGTGATCTTCTTGGCTGGGGGAGAACTCCAGCTCCACAGGGTGGCTCAGCCAATGGCTGAGCTGACCCTCAGGGACTCTCCATCGCCACGCATCACCCCCAGGTCAGGAGGCAGAGTCCGAATATCCCTCTACCCCCTACCTCATCAAGCACAGGTCCTGCTACCTAGCCTCCCATTTCCCCCAGTCTTGCGCCTGCCCCTGGAAGGAGCTCGAAGCCAAGCTCCGTCATCCTCCAGCCTCAATGAAGCTCCTTATAACTGGCCCCAACAACCTCCCAGCTTCATCTTTCTGGTCAAGGGTCTGGCCCAACCACATTCTTCCAAGGGGGACCACGCTCCATCCACAGCTTTGCAGATGCTGCTCCCTCTGCCTGCATAGCCCTTCCTTCTCCTCTGTCCTCTAAGCCTCAGCTCTTAGGCTCATCTTCTCAGGGAAGCCCTCCCTGATGCCTCCTGGCAGAGAGGCATCTCTGACAAAGATGCATTTCTGGGGGTGTCACACTGGATTTTAATGATCCTCATTACTGTTGGGGTCCCCATTCGACTATGAGCTTTGTACATCTCACTCCTAGAGAGAGACCTAGTTTCCAACTGTGCAAAATCAAGCCTCCTCTGAGCATCCGTGCTGTCCTGTGTGTGATGGGGATGGTGACGCTGGCCTTGCCAGGCAGTGTGGACATGAGGGGCCCAGCACATCACAGATACCCCGGAAGTGCTGCTGTTGCCCCATAGCTTATATGAATGCCGCTGGTGCCCAGCCTAGCATGCTCACTAACACGTGTGTGTGCGGTGTCCTCACGGCATGGGGGGAAGAGTAACAGCCATGTAAGTGGGCTCCGAGTACAGTGGAGCCACATTCAAGTGGATGTCATAATAATTCTGAGAGTTAGCATTCTGGAGTCCCGCCAGCCCCTAGACCTGAGTCATCCCAACACACTTGGCCCACCCATTGAACAAATGGCTTCCTTCACAGAACAAAAGTTAAAGTATCCGCTCCGTGCCGGGCAGAGTGCTAGCTGTGGACCCAGCAGTAGGTAGGCGTTAAATACATAATTGCACCGGCGTTCTTCCCTGCCCTTCTTAAAGGTCAGCTTCCCCACTCGGGGCACAGATGGCCCTGCCTGAGGCCAGGGAGGCCACCTTCGGCTCCAAGGTACTCCCCGGGCAGTCAGTGGGCTTGCCAACTCTCCATCCCCACTTCCCCACGTAGCCTGTCAGGGAACGGTAACATCTGCCCTCTTTCCAATCCAGTTGTTGGTTTTAAATTCAAATACTGTCAGCTCCCTGAGAGCTGGAGCAGGCTTGCCCTCTTCCCTGCGGCGTCCCCAGCATTTAGAACACGGCCGACACAGTCATTCAGCCACTGTTTACTTGTTCATTCACTCACCCAACAGATACTTATCAAGTCTTGCTAAGTGCCGGGCTCTGGGGAATTGGCCTGTGCCTCGCTCAGCTCCGAGTCCAGTGGCAGGCCTGGGGCGGGAGGAGGTTGCAGGAGGAGGTAAGAGTGCCTTGGAGGCGCAGAGGCCGTGGGGTGAGGTGCCGTGATCCCAGGATGGTCCCAGAAGACTGCCAGTCCCAGAAAGGCGCTTAAGTCAGCAGATCGATTGGAAACGGTGTCTATCATCCAGGGCACTTCCTCCGTTCTCATCTCTGGAAAGGGGACACCAGAATGTCCCCTTTCTTGAGTGGCAGCAGGACGGTGGTTACAGGAGGAAGGAAAACATGGAGGAGGTGGCACCAGCTTGGACGCGGGCGTGTGAGGTTGTGGGGCTTTGGTGTCCAGCCAGGAGAGGCCCTGACTACAGGGCTGGGGTGGGGGGAGGAGGCAGAGTGGGGACTGTGGGTTTTCATCTGGTTCACACTTGCCCCTGTGGGAAGCAGAGCAGGTGAGCTGCCCTGTCTGCACCTGTGCTCTCCTCTGTTAAATGGGAGAAAATCAACCTCACTAACCCTAACTTTGTGAAGGCAAACCCAACAAACTTGTGGAGCATTGTTTAGTCAATAGAGGTTTACTGGGTGGCCACTTTCTGTCAGGACTTGTGCACGGCTCCAGAGACAAAGTCATAGAATGAGCCCTTGCCTTTTCAGGAATGCCTTGCACTTGCTAGGAGAAAGCCGGAGAAGGTAACTAAAATTTGAGGGGCCACAAGATAATAGACATCATCATAGATAGTCAACACGAACAACAACGGTTATAACAAGGCTTGTTGTCATCATTAATCAGGGCTGAGATCGGGGCTGTTAGTAGCCTCATTTTACACATAAGGAAACTGAGGCTTGGGGAGACGACATGGATTTTCCCAAAGTCAGAATTCAAATCCAGGTATGAGTGACAGTAAACCATGCCCATTGATATGGGTCAGAAATCACATTTAAGCCAGAAAGCAGTATGGTCAGTGGCTTTGCCCACGCCAGTGGCCAAGAAGGTAGCTGGTATCAGGGGAGTGGGTGAGGTGGGGCTAGGGGTTGGGTCTGATGCCAGGTAGGGTCCCTTGCTGCCCAGTCCCTTGCTGGAACCCCGAGGATCTGTGGTGGCCTCAGGAGAAGCAAGGGCATGTCCTCAGGTCCAGTGCCCTTTCAGGCCACTCCACTGAACTACCCCAGAAGTTGTCTCTCCTCACCCCTGAACACCCTGTCTCCTCCTCCAGGAAGCTGTACATCCCTGGCGTACCTGCTCTGCTCATTGACTGAAGTTCCCTACATCTCAGCTCAGCCAAGAAGCAAAGGTAAGGGTACTGCCCAGGGTCATTCCCATGGGTGATGTTCTAGGCCCCCTCTGTTGGGGCCCCGGTGAAGGGGGTCATGAGGACAATCCCCCTCCGTGAGTCCCCAGAACACTCCTAAGTGGAAAGGAGGTGGATCAACTGGGCAATGTGGTGGGGTGAGTCCAGCTTGCATTGTCGGAGCCATTTACAACAGAGAAGCACTTTCTTGTGCATTAAACCTTAGGGGATATTATGCCCAGTTTACAGACAAGGAAGCTGAAGCACAGAGTTGGGGAAGCACTTATAGCTGGCAGGTGGCTACGCCTGAATTCCAACCTACATTTTCTTGTCTGTATCCCCATGTGGCTTGTGCATATTGTTTGTGCTTGGTACATACTTGATGAATGAATGTGTGAATTAATGAACTGTTCAAGATCAATGGCAGGGCAGAGCAGGGCTGGAACCCGGCTCTCCTGTCACCCCAGTTCCTATGTTCTTTCTGCTAACTGTGGTTTCCTGCACCGATGAGCTCAAGAGTACCCCCTCCCTGTAGCCCAACCCCAGGATCTCAAACATCTCATGTGTGGTGTCCATTACCCCTCCTGCTGCAGACAGAAGGCTGAAGGTGGAGTGGTCGGCCTCAGTGGCCCCCAAGCTCGGATCACACCCAGCGTCCCTTCATCCACATCGCCTTTTCCCCACCACCCACTACCAGTAATCCAATGTGCATAGTTGTAAACTTGTTTCTTTAAATAAACAGTCTCGAGTTTCATACCAAATAGTCTTTTAAGAGGAGGAACGTCTCCAGGCCACCTCGTATTTAGCATACAGTGAGCCACATATTTGCACAGAGAGAGTGTGTGTGGATATAGAGATCGCTCGATCGCTATAGATATCGTTGCTCATCCAGATGGGAGCTATTTATGACGCTGAGTCACTCGCAATGAATGCCACTGAGGGATTCCAGGCTGGGCTCTGCGCCCCGGCATCACAGACCTCATGGCTCTCTGCCTCATCCTCACTGTTCACAAATAAGAGAGACAGAAGGAGAGTGGTCCCCCATCTCAGTGCAGGCACAGAAGGAGACATTTTGGCCACAGGAAATAGAGACTTTCTCATAATCAGGTTCTATTTGAAATCCTTGTCCACCATCCAGAACACCACACCCTTACAAGACATCTAGTCCAATGCTTTCCTTGTACAGGAGGGAAAACTGGGACCCAGAGAGGGAAGGACCTTGCCCAGTGTCACACAGCAAATGAGTAACAGATGGGTCCTAGAGCTCAGATCTTTTGCTTGCTGCTTGGGGCTCTTTCCCCTTTCCTGGCCACTCTCTTCTGGTTTATCTCCAATGTCTTTGCATTTCGGCCCCTCCAGAGCTGCCTGTCCTCTGAGAACTTGGAGGTGTCGCTGAGCACTTCTTTCTCTGGGCTTCTCCAGGAGGGGAGCTGAGTCTGGTTTGGGTGTGTAATACCCCCTATACTTACTGCAGGAAATGCACACATTGGACACTCAATGCTGTGCCTTGGGTGTTACATAAGACCAAACTCAGCTCCAATTCCTGGGGAACCCTAGTTCTTCATTTGAAAAAGCACCCATTTATCCCTACCCTCTCTTTTTTGTCTCTAAGCCAGTTCTCTATCCATGCAAAAATAGACTCCCTCCCACTCACCACCCACCTCTGCCCAATTCTATAATGAATCAATTTTATTAATAGGCTTTGGGATGGAAATTTGACAAAGACTTTTTGTGAAAGTCACCCTTTATCTCCCTATATAGTTCGTTTCTCAAGAATTCTAATAAACTGGTCAGGTGAGATTTTGCTTTACATAAAATATTCATTAATCCACTCTTTCCCTCCATATGGAATGTATTTGTTTAAATATCCTTTATTATGGATTCTATCCAATTGTTCTAAGAGACAGTGGGATAAGATGGAAAGAACATGGGCTTTGGAATTAGGGTTGGGTTAAATTTTAACTGACCAGGTACTGGTTCTGTATCCCCACTGGTTGCTGGGGAAATTAGATGAGGTAATGTCTGTAAAGTGTCTAGCACATAGTAAGTGCTCAGTGCAAGTCTATGAATACATGAATGACTCAGGACCCATATGAATCATATCCTAAAGGGTAAGGGACCAACTGACTTTGCATTCTGGAGTCTTAAAGTCATACAATCCCAGGCAGGCAGTTTGAGAAGTCTAGGGGAGTGGACCCCAGGAATACACTGCTGGTTGGAATGTCTCCAGGCCAGAAAAGGGAGCTCTTTTCTCTAAGAGAAAGAGGTGGCTTTTTCTCCAAGAGAAAACTCCTTGAGAGTAAACATTATGTCTTATTAATTGTTGGATTCCCTCTCTCCTAAAACTAGAGCCTAGGTCAGGGTAAGCAAAAAGACACACAGGAAGTATGGATTGAGTTGAAATGAGTTGAGTTAAGCTGAGTAGAGTTCAGCTGAGTTGACTTGAGTTGACTCATTTTGAGTTTGCTAATAGACCCAGTTCTAGGACCTACCAAGGGAGAAGCTTCCAAGAACTCAAGGGGTTCTTGGGGAACCCCCAAGAGTGATGTTCTGGAGACACTCAGATCAGTGATGTTCTGGAGAACTCAGTGCCCTCCAAAGATGGGGGCATCTTGGAGAGAACCAGGGCTGTAGCCAGGGCTGAGGAAAAAGGGTAGAAATCTTGGCTTTTTTTGAGGGGGTGGGGGTGCATCACAAGGTTGAGTGTCTTTAAAAATCTTTAAAACTTATTGGAACTCTCACAGGATCTTCCCATAATTTCAGAGTGACATATTCTTCTCTTCATGGCAGAGAGTCTCCTTTTGGTGTACCCATTTCAGTGGGAGATCTCTAGGTTGGGGCAGGGGGCAGCCATAGGCAGCCTTGAGGGGGAGAAGGCAGGCTGAGGTCAGGAGCCAGTCAGAGGTCCAAATTGCTGGTGGCGGCACAACTGTAAATTGGTCTTCCCGTTGGAGTGAGGGTTGGGAGGTCTCAGTAAGGTATGATTCCAAGTCCAGACTTAAATCAGACATTGGTTTTTGAAGGGAACAGTGACCCAGGAACCACAGTGGGGAGTCAGAGAAGACCTCTGTCACCCCTGGGGTCCCTTCACTGGTTCCATCTCAGGAGTTGCTCCATACAGGATGCAACCAGCCACCTGAAAGAGGCAGGAACTGAGGCGACAATGAGACTCGGGTGAACAGGGGCTCCTCCAACACTTACTGTATTTGGCTGTGTCTATCTGTCTTCCACATGGGCTTGGGAGGCCATCAAAGATACTACATCTATTCCTCTTGTGTCATCAAAAAATCTGGGTACAGGTTAGACATCAGTGTTTGATGAATGAATAATTAGGTCAGAGGAAGGCTTACAATGCCAGTGGAAGATTTCAAGATAGTAAGATGGAAAATTTCAAGATTTCAAAATGGCGAAGGTCCAAGGTAGAGATGCCCAGCCAGGAAAGATAACATAGACCCAGATGTTGCCCCTCAGGAGTTTGGCTCATGGGGAAAATGGAACTAAATGAACTTGAGAGATAGGGTCGTTCAGATTAACATTCCTCAGAGTCCTGGGCTTCTGAGACAGGTTCTCAGGGGCCATCGTAGGATAGCTTGGGGCAAGAGAAGTTTCAAAAAAACTAAAAATAAAAGAACCTCTGCACCCAACAATCTCATTTAAATAATTTGTAAAAGCTCCAACTTTATCTGCTTTTTATATTGGATTTCCAAACACATATTCATTTTTAACAAATTCTTTGGATTTAAAAAAAAATCCATTTGGAAAGCACTAGCGTTGAAAGCCTTGGCATTTGGAGTTAGACTGTCTGGATTCAAATCTCGACCCCAAGCCTTTCTGCCTGTGGGACTTCAGGAACGGAATCCTTTGAGCCTCCATGTTCTTACCTATAAACCATCCTCCCAGAAACGTGTGAGAATTAACTAAGGAGTTACAGTATTTCCCAAGGGCTGGTACATGGGTGATTGATGGTGTGTGCAGGATGATTTTAGGTGGTAGATGGATGAACACGTATTACTTTAATACCTCACAATCGATGCATGATAGAAAAACGTAACTGGCACACCAAACTCTCTGATTTATGGGGAAAATATGGCATTTCCTTTTAAAATAAAATGCTGAGCCTTTTAAAAGACAAATCAATTTGAAGAAAACTGCAAGGTAAATGAATAGCACTGATATGGCAGAAATCATGAAGGTGGTGGATGACTGACTGAAATGTGGGGAAAACTCAGATAATCTGAGTAAAATACCTATCATGTCTGTCACTTAAGAAGGGCTCTAAGGACTTCATTCTTGTATTCTCTCAATTCCCTGAGATGGCTGGACCTAGAACCAAGCTCATCCACTGGGACAAGCTAGGCCCCCAGGCCTGGTCATCCTGGAATACGGTGAGGTCCGTACAAGTGGGGAGCCACGGTCAAGGGCAAGTGGGCAGCCAGGTCAAGTCAGGACAGGCAGCTAGCCACAGGATCTGGAAACAGGTCAAGGCTACGGAAGCAATGCTTTCCCCAGAGTGGGCACCAACCATCACTGGTCCATGAGGCCATGTTAAGAGTAATGCAGGCACAAAAAAAAAAAAAAAAAGAGTAATGCAGGCACAAGTTAAGTAGAACTGGGAGAGAGTTACCTCCTTTCCTGTTGATTATATTAAGGAGGAATTCTCAATTGGAAGTCAGCATCTTCTTAACGCCTCTGTAACACTTTCTGATCTTCCTTTTGGACAAGGAGCTTTCCAGCAAGAGTATCTAGTTGAAATTAAATAACAATGTTGTATTTTCCATGTCCTTATTTTTACCATTACTTTCCATTTATAGAATACGATGCAGGTTTCTTGCTTATGGGAATGATCTCATGTTCCCTTTAGAAATATACGTATTAAAGATTAAAAAGTGAGTGTGTTCTTTTTGTTTGGTGTAAAGTACTGAGGAATAGTACAGGAGGATATATGCATGGGAAAAGATAAAGGTGGTCTTTACCAAGAGAAAAGCCAGTCTGGCAGAAGTACTACAAGGACTGCCACGCCCCAAAGCCCGTGCTGGGCCCACAGGCAAGATGTCTCCAAACTCATCCACAGCTTAGGTCAAGTCTCGTCCTGGGGAGGCAAAGGAGTCCCCATCCTAAGGAGCCAGACTACTTGGACAGGTGACCCAAAGCCTCCAGGCTAAGCGAGGAGTCCAGGGATCACGACTGGCCCAGCAGCAGTCAGGATGGTCAAGGCTACCCCCAGAGAGTGTGTCTGGAAGAAATTCCAGTGCTCTGGTTTCTGGCGACGCTGGGACTGCAAAGGGTGACCCAGTGGCTCCAGAAGAGGGGAAGGAAGGAACTGAGGGTGAGGAAAAGGCAAAGCCTGCCTCTGCTGCCCGTGCAAGCTTGGCTCGGCATTCAGAGAAATCCAGTGTGAACCCAAACAGTTCACACCTCCCTTTGAGGAGGGCTGTGTGTGGGTGTAGGTAGCAAACAACAGAAACCAAATCTGCCCCAATCAAACAGAAACAGAGGTTACTGAGAGGTTACCAGCACCTAGAAGCTAAAGGAAGGCTGATGATCAAGCCCAGGAAAGGGCAAGAGCCACAACAGACCAGGGGACTGGTAGCAGAAACTGAGGCCAATTTTTCCAAGATCCCCCTGTGGGATGTATCAGCCACAATGTCTGTTCCTCCTTGTATCACTCTGCTTATGACCCACAGCCCCAGGAGGGGCACCAGCTGGCCTGGCTTGGGGCCTGTGTCCTCCTCTCAGCCAGCAGAGAGCATGAAGCTTCATCAGACTACCTCCAAGATTTGAATACTGAGGAAGGGGTGATTCTCAAAAAGAAAATCAAGGGACTGTTGCTAAAGCCAGGAGAAGTGGATTCTGGGCAACCAAAAGCAGCGAATGTCTACCACAAGGAGCCAAGGCAGGAGCAGGCAACATGGTCTACTGGGGGACCTGGGGACCATGTCATCCCTGGGGCTTCCTTTCTCCCATACTGGCTGGACCAGAGTCACTGTCCTGATGTAGGGATAGTAGTCAGCCATAGTCAAGACAGGAGGCCCTCAGACTTCCAGCAAGGGGCTCCCAGATCCTCTAATGAGCTGAGGGAGGGAGAAAGCTGGATAAGCCTGTTCCCTGGCCCCATATCTGAAAAGGATCTCTGGGTGGAGGAAGTCTACTAAGGATTACTCACTCAAGGGCTGCAAATCCCAACTGTCTGCAGGGCTGGCCAGAATCAAGCCCACAAAAGGGACTATGGTGATCTGTTGAAGGGGGCAGTCACTGCCAGCTCCAGACCATTGTTGCTACACAGACTCATGGTCTCAGTGTTTGTTGATCAATATCCTGATTTTTTTTTTAAGTAAATCCACACATCCAGATTTTTTGTGAGACTCCTCCATTTTAAGTATGGTTAACTACCAGAAAAACAGTTCAAATATTCTGTTGACCAAATAATACAAACCACCAGTTTGTGACCCCTGAACTAACTTCTCTTCATCCACCACAACCCAGCAAAGAAATCACCTCCTCTGAGAAGCCTTCTGTGACTTGTCCCTCCTTCTGCCTTGCCACCCTTTCTTTGGATTCCCACAGACCCTCTCTTTCCTCCCATCATAGCACTGACACTCTGCATTATAAAAACTCAGCTGTTTCCATCTGCTCTTTAACTGTGCTTCCTAGAGGGTAAGGGTGCCTACCACGCCTTCCACCAATGCCCCGCCTAGAGCCTGACACATTCAATGCACCCTGGCATCGATGGAAGGGGAGCTGAGGGGCTGCTGTTGTCAAGATGGCCAGGAATTAATCCAGAAACCTCTGACTTAATACAACAAAGGGGTGTGTCGCCCTCCCATGACATCTGCTGTGAAGCCAAGCAGTTCTTCTGGTAGCTTCCTTCCAAGTGGTGACTCAGAGACCCAGGTTGGCTGCACCATTAGGTGGCCAGGGAGGAGAGCGAGCAGAGACCCCAACCACTCCAACACTTCAGCCTACACATGGCATTTGTCAGGTCCCTTCATGGTGCCTTGGTCAGACCTGGTCCCGCGAGCTGTCTTCCTACAAGAGGCTAGAAACCTGGCTGGAGCCCATGGGAATCCCTGAGTCCATGTCTCCGCAGCACAGACCCTGGGCTGCAGCTGGTCGTACAGAGGAGCCCCGGGGTCCAACAGATAGATAGACTCCAGCTGCTGGAGGAAGAAGCAGACAGGGCCCATCATTCATGGGAAGCCATGGGACTCTCCATGGTCAGCACATGGAAGCACCTCTTAATTTGTATGTTTAACTCAAGACATCTGGAAAAATGGGAAGGGAGTGAGGAGAGATTTCCATTCACTTGAGCTTTCCACCTCTCCTTATTTTTCCAATCAGTAAACATTAGGAAATGAAAATCAAGTTGATGGAAAATAGAGGTCAAATGCCAATGAGCAAACCATTTAGAGTGAAATCGCCACCTGGCCTTTTAGCATCTCATCTGAGGTCCGTGATGACCTGGGAGGGACTGCAGCTGTTCACAGGGCCTGTCTCTTCTGTGATCAAATGCCAGTGCACTCAGAGATCCTGACCCTTGCTGTCAGCCTGGCCCAGAGCCTCAGCCAATGGCACATCCACAGTCCCCCACCCAAACCCTAATGCCTGGGGTCCATGTTGCATGTTGCCATGCAACAGCAGATGTTCCCTCGGAATGGAATCACAGAATCTTAGAGATGCTCTAGAAAGAGCGCCATCTTGGAAGCCAGAAAGACCTGGGTTCAATTTTCTGTTCTTTCCTACTAACTCAAATTCCTAGCCAGACCCTTCACTCCTCTGGGCCTCAGTTTCCTCATCTCTAAAATAGGCACAATGATAACACCTTCCTCCCAGACTGTGCAAAGTCTAGGAGATTACATATGTAAAGGGCCTGGTACACAGAACCTCAGCTGATGTCCTTTTCCTTCTTTTTCCCCATTGGGCTGGAAGGACTAAGTCTAAACTCCCACCAGCAGCACCTCCAACTGCAGTCAGCCAGTTTCCACTTGCATGCTTCTCGTGACAAGAAACTCACCACTGCACGCTCACCCTCCCAGCCCCAAGCATCCCACTCCACTTTCAGACCACTCCCACGGTGTTTGTGGTGAGAGGATCTGACGTCCCCAGGGTCTAAGGTTTGAGGGAAAGCTGCCTGGCCCACTTCTTCCCTCTGGCTGAGCAGTCACCGCCTTGGCCCCCAGGAGTTGTCTGGGGAACTGTGTGCAGTAAGAATGAAGAAATGAGGCATTCAGGGTAAGAGAATATGTGTCCAATTCTGGTTCTCAGAGAGAAGACAGAGAAACCCATCCCAGGGGAGATAGGATCACAACTGGAGACATTTATCCTGGAGAAGAGAAATCTCTGAGAGACTGTCACAAAACAGTGATGGAGGTCCAGCCTGATTAAATGAGGGGAGCACCAGAGAGGCACATAAGACCCCCAAGTGAGAATGTCTGTCCCTTCATTCATTCCGCAAACATTCAGTTTGTCTCCATGCCAGGCCCCAGGCTGAGCACTGGGCACAGAGGGATTAATGAGCCACAGGCCCTCATCTTGCAGGAGTGGGGATGTAGGTCCATCTTTAGGGGATACTGTCAAATTTTTTTCCCCAAAATGGGAGTCCTGATTCACACTCTCTCTGGTACTGTATGAAAGTTCTAGTACTTCCTTGGCCTCACCAATATTTGGCATTTTCTGTCCTTTCCACATTAGCCATTCTGGTGAGTACATAGTGGTAAGAGTTATAATCTGCATTTCCCTGATGCCTAGTGAGGTTGCCCACGTTTTCATACGTTTACTGGAAATTTGGGCATCCTCTTTCCTAAAGTGCTTGTTCGTGTCCCTGGAATTTGAGGAACAAGGTCTACGCTTCATTTTAGAAAGTCATCTTAGGCAGCCACATAAGGTGCTGGGGAGTATAGAAGCAGATTTTCTGGAACCCCTGGCTAACACCGATGGCAGCTCACTTAGGCACTGAGCTTTAGCTACTTTCTCTTTAAATTCTTATAGCCTCCTTGAGAGGTCACAATTGTTATCAACATCTCAAAGATGAGGTGATCGGGCTGAGAGGGGGAAATGACTTGTCCAAGGTCTCATAGTTGGACCGAAGTGTAGAGCCCTAGCATGGAGCTATGTTCATTTCCTCAACAATCTTGGGCAGGAGCAGGAAGCCTAGTCCTGGGAAGGAAGAAAAGAGAGAGGAACAGATAGAAAGGTAGAGGGGTGCCTGGGTGGCTCAGTTGGTTAAGTGTCCGACTCTTGACTTGGGCTCAGGTCATGATCTCAGGGATTGAACCCCATGTCAGTCTCCACACTCAGTGCAGAATCTGCTCGAGATTCTCTCTCCTTCCCCTCCCTCTCCCTCTGCCCTGCCCATACTCTCTCTTTCTCTCTCAAGTAAAATAAATCTTTAGAAAGAAAGAAAGGGAGGGAGGGAGGAAGAAATAGGGCGCCTGGGAGGCTCAGTTGGTTAAGCAACTGCCTTCAGCTCAGGTCATGATCCCAGAGTCCCTGGATCAAGTCCCACATGGGGTTCCCAGCTCTGCAGGGAGTCTGCTTCTCCCTCTGACGTTCTTTTTTTTTTTTTTTTTTTTTTTCTAGATTTTATTTATTTATTTATTTGTCAGAGAGAGAGAGAGTGAGAGCGAGCACAGGCAGACAGAGTGGAAGGCAGAGGCAGAGGGAGAAGCAGGCTCCCTGCGGAGCAAGGAGCCCGATGTGGGACTCGATCCCAGGACGCTGGGATCATGACCTGAGCCGAAGGCAGCTGCTTAACCAACTGAGCCACCCAGGCGTCCCTCCCTCTGACGTTCTTACTCGAGCTCTCTCTCAAATAAATAAATAAAATCTTTAAAAAAAAAAAAAGAGGAATAGTTATAAGGACATCTATCTACTTTACACAAGAGGAAACTTCCCCTCCCTTTCCTCTCTTCCTCCCTCCTCTTTCCCCTTTCCCTGCATCTCACCAAAAGCCTCAGCGGAGGTGAGCAGCCATCAGAAGCCGAGTGACCCCCAATTCCATTACCGTGTTGGATGCCCAATGATGTGAAGGGAGGAATTGGGCCAACCTGAGTTGCCTGGCCTTGCCACCACTCACTCTGTGGCCCAGTAACAGTCACTTTACCTCTCTGGCCCTCGGCCTCTTCATCTGCCTCAACAGCCCCCTCCTCAGAGCCTTATGGAGAAAAACCCACGAGCCAGCCTGGTGCCTGGCCCAAAGCCGCCCCTGGTGCAGTGGGCACGTGCTCCTTCCTTCCCTGGCTGCTTCCAGGACGGCTGCAGCTCCACATCCTGCCCCGAGCCCGGTACTTTGGCTCTCGTCTCCCTGAGTGGCCTTCTGTCTCATGCAGCTACAGCAGCACCCCCTCCCCCTGCCCCATGGTCTCCTCCCAGCCAGAGAGCAGGTGTGGCAGGGGCAGGAAGAGCCCCCTCCCCGGGGACCTCCCCGAAGCTGCCTGCGTGCTGGCAGCAGGCCAGGCAATTAGCCCCAGAAGGGCCTTTCTCTTCTCAAGGGCTCTCATCTCAGAGCCCAGACGCCTTTATTTTGGGAGCCTTGCCTGGTAAAGTGCTTTGTCAAGGCTACCTCCAAGCAACAGCCCCACCCCCACAGCACACACACCCCCCACACTGCCATCCTGCCCGTTCTTCCATTCACTAATCCCTACAGCCTTTGGTGAGCCTTCCAGCCACCCTGCTAGGTGCCAGAAGACCCACAAGGTCCCTGTCCTCTTGGTGATCCCCATGAAGGGGGAGAGATGGATGAGAAGAAAGCAGATGGATAGAACAGATCAGATCACTTCTGGGTGAGGCTCAGGACCATGGATGGGGAAGGCCAGAGCTGCGAGGGAGAGAGGGGCAGCTGGAGGACTACCCAGTCCCAAAACAGAGTGGAGAAACTCACAGGCCTGCTGCCTACAGGGCTGGGTCCAGAGAAGGACTCAGCCCTGACTTTGGGGTCCAAAGTCAGCTCCTGGAAGGAAGAGTCACAGCATGGCCACCACTGGTGGGGAGGTCCCAGGAGGTGGTATGAGAAGGTTCTAGGTGCCCCTGACCCCCAGCTAGCTTGTCCCCTCCTCCCCCCCACCCCATTGTGGAACCCTGTCAGCTCCTTCAGGTCCACAACTGGCTTGTCTCTCCCACCTCCTGTGGCAAGACGAGGGGTCACAGGGACTCATCCTTGACTCACCAGCGACTCTCCACCCATCCCGTAGGGTTTATCCCTCCAACCCTCCCGGAATCTGGGCCAACCAAGTCCTTTCCAGATGGTTCCCTTACAAAAGACCAGGAGTAAGGTCATCTGCCTCCCAGTCAAGGCTGGCAGGCCCTCCCAGATCTTCACACCCAGAACACTCTCTCCGACTCTCCTTCCCAGGCCTCCCCCGTCCCTCTGTCTTTCACTTCCTCACTGACTCATTCTCCCTTTCTTTGTGTGTCTCTCTCTGTCTCTGTGTCTCATCTCAACTTCCCTCTGTCTCCCTGTCACTCTGATTCACATCCTAAATGTACGTCTTATAGGGACATGAATTTACTTCAAATACTTATTATTTTTTTTAATGCATTGAACCCCTACTGGGTGGCAGGCATGGGGCAAGGAGCTTGGGTCTAATCAAAGATGAGTAAAGCACATACCTCCCTGAAAGGGAGATGACTCATGCACTGACAGAAGTGAAATGGAGAGGTGAAAGTGACTGACGCTGTAAAACAGACATCGACAGGGCTGAAGGGCATCAAGGAGGGGCGTTCCTGGGGGCTTCATGGAGGAGGTGACTTTTCAATCAGACCTTGAAACATAGTCATGTAATGGAACGTGCGTGGGCTGACCGTGGGGAGGAAGGTCCTCTCCTGTAGACCAGTTCTTCGGTGCCCGCTCCGCTCAAAGCTAAATCCTACTCTAGCATCCTTCTTGTTTAATCTCCAAAGTATTCTTAATAAAACATGGGCTTTGGTGTCTGACAGACCAGGGCTGCATCCCACTGACTCAACTCTCTGAGCTTTCATTTCACCATCTGTAAACAGACTCCTAGGGCTGTTGTGAAAATCAAATAAGACAAAGGATGTGCAAATGCTTTCCTATGGTTAATGAGACTCTTTACTGTTAATGAGGGTGCTTTCAACTGCAAGTGACAGAAACCTAACACAAAATGACTTAAAATAAAAAGAAAAGCCTGACGTTGCTGGCATCATGCACACCTGGATCCAGGGGTTCCAAAGACAGCCTCAAGACTCTCTGTGTCTCTCAGATTCTGCTCTCCATGACATTGGCATTGCTCTCAGGCAGGATCTACCCCTCAGGGAAGCAACACAGCAACTACCCTTCCCCAAGCTGAGCAAGTCCAGTGGAAATTGGATTCCCCAACCCCAACGGTTCTAGCAAAGTTCTGGGGTTGAATTTTAGGAGACAGATCCCTAATCCATCCCTACAGCCAGGCCTGGGTCACGCGCCCACCCCTGGAGGTGGTAATAACGTGACCCTCCCACCCAATACATAAGAACCATGAGTAGGAAAGAGGTAGGTGCTCCCGGAGAAGTACTGTTACACTGTTACAAAAAGGAACTGCCACTGGGTGTCAATCCCCTTGGGTAACGAAGAAAAGGAACACAGAGAAGAAGGTTCTCTTTTTTACCTTTTAGGTCCAAAAACATCTCCAATTCCTCTTCCGAAAAAAGTCTCTGATCCACCAAGGCTGGGTCGGGTACCCCCTTTTGCGCTTCTGCAGCATCTTACACTTCCCTTATCATCATTCTCATCACCTTTATTATCATCTTCTGTTTACCTGTCTGTCTCATTCAGTATTGGGAGGGCAAACACGGTGCCAGCTTGCGTGTTACTGTGCCTCCAAAGTTGAAAAATGCTAGACACTTAGGAAATGATGGATGGAAGGATGGATGGATGGATGGATGGATGGATGGATGGATGGATGGATGACTGGGTTGAATGGATGGATAATGAATGGATGATTAGATCGCTAGATGGATGGATGAATGAATGAGTGGATGGATGGATGGATAGATAATGGACAGATGGATGGACAGACACTCTGGGAGAAAACTGATGAGATCAGTTTGAGACACGCTAGGCCTAGGCTGCCTGTGAACACACAAACAGAGCAAAGCCATGGAGAGGTGGACCTGGAGTTCAGGAGAGAGGTCTGGGCTGGAAACAGAGGTTTGGGAGCTATTAGCACAGAGACTGTAATGGAGGCCAGGGGAGAGAATCATGATCACCAAGGAGGGGGCCAAGTTGTATACCCAAGGTCACACATCATGGAAGTGACCCTTGAACCCAGGACTGTGCAGGGTCAAAGTCTGATCTCATTCCTTCATTCCAAGGCAACCTGGCCACTACCTGAGGTGGCAGAACACAGTTAAGGTCTCTCCCTTCCCTCCACCCTCCCCCTCCTCAAACCACTCAGCCAGAAGGGAGCAGCTGCCTGGGAGGACAGAGAGACAGATTATGTAAACTGTGATTGCCACCCACAGGAGGAGGAGGAGAGTGAATAGGTATTGAAATGCGCTTTCAATAATGCATGTCCTCCCCCGCAGAGGCCTGGGGCTTGGTTGCAGGGAGAAGAGCCTTAAAGGGACCAAGCTTCCCATCCCTAGTGGCAACACCCACAGTCCCCTGGCCACACAGGTCTTTTGTTCACAACTGGAAGGCTCCAAGGACATTGACCATGTGGCAGCGGGGAGGCAAAGTCAGGGGGGTGATCTCCAACCTCTCTCCATCAAGGACATCTTTTTTTTACCCCCTCCTGGTCCCAGTGGATTTGAGTTTTTAAAGATTCTGTTTCCCAAACACACTGCATTTAAGTCATGATTAATTCATTTTCCCCATTTTTTATTAATCAAAGACACTTAACTGCCAGTCAGAGCTTTGATCAGCAAGAGGTAAGCCATGAGGTAATATCACTCCAACCCAAAGCTAAAAAAATATGACAACACCGTTAGCCAGGCCCATCTTGCTACTGGAAAACACCCTCTCTCCCTATCTCCCCACCCATTACTATCTTTGGAAGACTCCAGGTTGGGGAAGAGTGATCCTGCCCCCAATCTCATTTCCAGAGAAGAAAACTGAGACCCAGAAAGGTGAATGGACCTGCCTGGGGTCACAGGATCAGTGGGATCTGAAGGGTGAGACCTGACCTCTCCAGTTTCAACAAACTTAAAACTTGACACTGTGATAAGTCCTCCAAGGGATCGGAAAGTCCAGAGCAGGGCAGGGAAAAAGTCATCGCAGCCAGTACCTTCATTGCAACCCAACTATGAGCCAGATGCAGTAGATGTGTTCTCCGACTTTGTTCTCACACGAGGGCCATGACAGCTGGGACTGTCATTCCCTCAGAGCATATGAGGAAACTGAGCATCAGAGAGCCTTCATGGTTTACATAATCCCCTGGGCCAGAAAGTGGAGGATCAGGATTCCAGCAGGTTCTCATAGACTGACTGTTTCACCGTACTGGTCTGGCTAGAATGAAGGGAACATTGTCATTTAGACCAGATTTGAGGTTCTGCTCACCTCTTATGAGCTCTGTGAATTTGGCTAATGACCTCACCCCACAGAGCCTCCAGTCGCTCACCTGGGAAATGGGGATAGCACCTTGTTCCTTGAGCGGTCGTGGAGCACAAGAAGAGAGGATGGGGTTCAAGCCCGCAGCCTAGAGCATGGCAATGGCATCCTCTCCCTCTCTTCACCCCCTTCCTCGTTAAAAAGCCTATAAGCTGACAGGAGCCAGGCTAAGAGATTTGATGGCTTATGTTTTGGGACATCTCCTGGGCTGGGGATTAGGAAAATATTGCCCTGTTCTCCCTCTGTTATTAATTACAGGGACTGTTCTCTTCTGGTCCAGTAATTCTAAGACAAGAGCCAAGGGTGGGATGAGGCTCCCTTCCTCCAGCAGGAAAGTGCTCTTGGTCATCACCATCTGCTTCCACATCTGTTTCTGTTGGCACTGGGACCAGGATACCTTGAAAATTCCCATCCCCCTCCTGGAAACCCCATTGATTTCTTCAAGGCAGCCTATGAAGGTAGAGTAGAAATCTCAGCTCCCAGCAGTGAGAGAGGTTGACCTCCTGGACTTGCCACAAGGTAGAGGTTGAATAGCTAACTGACTCTGTGCACACACACACACACACACCCCAAGTGGTTTTAAAGGAATGAGTGCAAAACAAAAACCCCATGGCAAGTGGGCAACTCCCTAGACAATGTATGATGTATTGGAGGTCCGTGAGGCACTTCCCTGAGTCAGGTACTAGGAACTCAGAATGACTGGGGTCTGGCTCTGCCCTCAAGCAGCTTCCAGCGCCTGGGGTAGAAATGGACACTAAGACAGCTTAGGACCACTGAGCAAGATGGAGACTGTGATGGAGAAATGTGCAGGGGGGCTGCAGGGCTCCAGGGGCAGGTGGGACTGATTGAGTGGGGAGAGAAGCATGAGGAAGCTTCACAGAAGAAGGACTTTTATGCTGAACCTGGTGAGAAAAGGTCTTTTCTGATAGTAGGACAGATGGAAAGACGGGCCCCTGCGATAGCACTTTAAGGAGGGTGAATGGACTGAATTTGGTGGCCGATTGGATGTGTGGATGAGAGACCGTTAGAAATCTTCCCGGGATGGCACCTTGTTTTGGGGGGGCCTTATCGGCCCCTCTACTCTCCGTGGGTGAGGAGAGAAGGCACAGGTGTGCAACCCCACCCAGGTGCCCAGAGAAGCCTGGAAGAGGGTGGGCTTCCTATTAGCTCTCTCGCGCGCTCTCAGAACCGAAGAGGAACTTTGCCTCTTGTACTCCGCTACCAGTTAACATACTTTCAGTCGCAAGTGAAAGAAACTCGACCCATGTAGCAAAAGGGACAATTTGGTGGCATACATGATGAGTGGCTCAAGGATGACAGGTTTCCGCCACAGCTCAAGTGATGAGAGCAGATCTCAGTTTCTCTCCATGTCTTAGATTTGCTTTCCCATGCTGGCTTCAGGTGCAGGCAAGTTCTCTTCTCACTGTAACCCCTGAGGCGCCAGACTTAGATCCCACACGCTTAGCGACCTGCCACAAAAGGAGGCTTCCCCACAGCTCCCGCACAGGTTCCAGAACGAGTCTCATTGGCCTCATTTGGGTTACCCACCCATCCCTGAGCCAATCACTGTAGCCAGAGGAATGGACTGCACTGATTGGTGAAAACGCTGGTCACGTGCCCCCTGTTGGAGCCCTGGGCTGGGGGTTCAGTACCACCTAAACCGCTTGAAAGGAGACAGGGAAGGAGCAGTTCTCCCAAAGGAAATTGGATGCTCTTGTTAAAAGAAAGGGAAATGGATGCTTGGAAGGCAAAACCACCAGCTATCCTCTCAACTTCTTTCCACAGCAGCTTGGGGCAGTCCAGAGCGTCTGCCATTGCTTCCAGCTTTAGGCATCCCTGTCACGGTCCTAAACCCAACACTGCTCAGGGCACCTGGGTGGCTCAGTCCTGAAGTGTCTGCCTTTGGTTCAGGTCATGATCCCAGGGTCATGGGATCGAACCCCCCTGCAGAGAGTCTGCTTCTCCCTCTCCCACTCCCCCTGCTTGTGTTTCTTCTTTCATCGTCTCTTTCTCTCTCTCTCTCAAATAAATATATAAAATCTTAAAAAAACAAAACAAACAACAACAACAAAAAAAAACAGGATGGCTCAACACAGCTCTAAGGTCCAGGAGATGAATAAGCTCAGAAATGCACTTGACCTTTTGCACATTCAAAATAACAACCCAACTGACTAAACCAATTCATTTCTGTACTCATTCGCCTCCTGTGTGTCCTAGCCAGCTCTGGCTGCTGTGGGTGATAGAAAGACCCAGACTCTGCCCCAAGGGGTTCACAGTCAGTAGAATCTATTTTAGGTATAATTCTCTGATAATTTAGTAGAGTCAGACTTACGCTCAAAAAAAAAAAAAATACATTTCACTGCATCTTTTTTTCTGGCACTCAGACACTTTTATTTGCTTTTAGATTAACTGCCTCACATGAAAATCACAAATTGAAAAGGCAGTTAAAATTCCCCTTCTACCTCCGAGTCAATTTTGCCTTCACTAATAAAAATTCCTAATTGTTATTAGAGTTATTGAACACCCTCAATGAGGCAGTCTCTGGTGTTTTCATGATTTAGTCTTTGGAAGTCTGGATCTGAGTCCTGAGAAGGTATGGTGGTCCCTTCACCAACCAAGAGGGTGAGGCTCTGGGATCCATCGTGTTAGCACAGGGAGCTGCAAAATTGGGGCTCCCGACAACGGATGACCTGGGGCACGTGATGTATTGATGACTAGCTACCTGGGGAAGCAAGGCATATTGATCTGAGGGGTTGGAGGAGGTTGGAGCAATTGGAGATAGATTTGCAATTCAGTGTGAAAAAGAAATATCCAAGAACCAGAGCTATTACACATGAATAACCTGCCACAGTAGGTGGTGAGCTCCTTTTCCCTGTGGGTGTGTAAGCAGGCACTCTTGGGTGGGAGATTGGGCCAAATGATTTCAGCCTCTTCCATCCAAGAGATACTTGAACTATAGGTTGTAATTCTGGCTCAGTTGTTCTCCTGCTGGGAGAACAAGTCACTGTCTTGCTTAGGTAAGCCCTGTCCCTCTCTAAGCTTCAGTGACCTAGATAACCCCAGAGCTCCCACCTTTTCTAAATGCCTCTCCTCGGACATTCACACCCACCTCTGCACACTCAGACGATTTCTGTCCCATGCACATGTCAAGACTTCCATGCCTGAGTACAGAAGCCCAGCCAACCCTGAGGTGTGAGGCACCTTCTGTTCCTAGAGACACTGTGATTCATATCCATGGGGATGCCTCCCCCATCTGACAGGTGGAGACAGTGAGTTCTAGGGAAAGAAACCAGCCGCGAAGACAAGATGCACCCACACGCACCTGACAGGGCCTCTCGGCCTGCGTCATCTCCCAGCCCCGGGAGGGGCCCTCAGTCCACAGATGATCTTGCGAACTGACTTTGCCTTGCCGGGTCAGGTGAAGGGCAGCAAAGGTGGATGCAGACACTGAGATCCAGAAGGTGGAATGTTTGCATCTTGCCGGTCCTTCATGAGTGGCCTTAAGACTTCTCTCGTCTGATTTCTACAACAGCCCTACATGGGGAGCATTCCCATCCCCAGCTTGTCAGGGATCTGAAGCTCAGAGAGACCTGAGGCCAGCCAGCAAACAAACAACGGAGAGGACACTGGACCAGACCCATCTGCCCACCCTATGGGCCCTTGCCATGATGCTCAGAAGCCCATCTTCTGGAAGGTGGCATCAGCTCCTTCTAGGAAGGTCCCCTATTGCCAGGACGGTTGGCCAGAGCCAGATCAGACCCTCAAGTCCCTCTGTCAGTGTTTGCTGAAGGACAAAGAGGATGAGCTGGGCCTGGAGCTCCACCTGCCCTCTGAACCCTGCTGGGGCTTTCAGAGACAGACCACAGCACCTCCACTTTCATCTGGGCGGGGATGATGCCTTTAGGCCTTACCCAGGCTGACAAAGCATCTCCCACCACCTGTCCCCCCGAGACAGGAAAAACAGTGGTCCAACTCTACAGTTGAAGAAATGAGAGGCCACATCTTGTGCCCAAAGGTACACAGTCAGTAAGTCACAGAACCAGGGACAAGGCTCAGACCTTTAACAACCTGAGGGGAACTGCCCAGAACCTGAGGGGAACTGTCCAGAACACCCAGAGACTTAGCCCAGGGCCCGAGGCAACAGGCTTCACAGATGTAAGGTTCAGCCAGTGATGCTTATCAGCCCTGGATCCCACCAGCTGCCAGCTCCCCCATCCCAGAGCTGTCCCGACCATGAGAGCTGCTAAGCTAGTACCATGTCACTGCCTATGACCTCTCTTCCAACACACACACACACACACACCCTGTATACTGTATTGTGCTTTCTGGGGTTCTGAATGCAGAAATACAGAAGAGAGGCAATGTGGGCAGTGGAGGCCAAGAAAGAAGGACAATAAGGCAGAGCAGGCATGGCAATGCCTATGTGAACCAGGGCCCTCCTTACTCAGGGGGCCATGGGGTCTGGAGGAGGCCCACAGCCCAGCAGGAAAGAGATGTATGTGCCTACCTTATGTGGCTTAATTTTCACAACTCAAGAGAGAGAGGTGATTAGCCCCATTCTTCAGTTGAAAACACTGATGCTCAGAGACATTAAGCAACCTGTCCCAGGTTCCAAAGCCAGGGAGTGGCACAGCCCATGTATAAACCACTAAGTAGGTCATGTTGCCTCCAGGAGGTATATGAGGCTCCCCCCCAGGGCCGCTGAGCCAGCAGGAGGGGAAGGTTCAGCCATGAAGCAACCCCTGCCCACCGCCCACTTCCACCATCCAGCCACCTTAGGGACCATCCCCCAGCCACAGGTGACATGGCCCAACCAGGGAGTCAGGGCGGCGCCCGTGGCCCCTTGGGGGGACCTGTGCACACAGCTCCACGGGCAGGCAAGGAACAAGCAAAACCCAATCTCTGGAGCCCTCATTCCCCAGAGCTTTCCTGGAAGCAGCAGGAAGCTATTTTTAAAAAAGCAGCATCTGTGGGCAGGAAGCTGGAAGATGTGTTCCCAGCCCCATCCTCACCCCTGCAAGACCCAGGGTGGGCTTCACTCTGCTGAGCTCTCAGCCAAGAGGCCAAACAGCTACTCTGCCCAGCCCCAGCCTGGGAGAGAGGCCAGAGAGACAGGTCACTTGCCAGAGCAGGGATCTAGGTCTGCTTCAAATGCCCCCTACCAAGGCGGCAGCTCCGCTCCCCAAAGGGAATGTGTGTGCTTGTGCTCACATGCCTGCAGATATCCATGAGACTGTGTATCTACATAAGTACTGAGAAGTCCAGTCCTGTGTATCTGTGGGGATGTGTGTACACAGTGGCCCGAGTGTCTCCATATCCTGTGCAGGTGTGACATGTGGGCACATGTGTTTTTCTGTGTCTCTGAAAGTCCGTATGTTGATGTGAATCCATGTGTGTGTGCATGTGTATCTTGGTAAGCTGTGTGTGGGTGTGTGTACACAGGAGAGTTTACGTGTGTCTGTCGGTCTCTAAGAAATCCTGGAAATCAATGGATAGAACTTTAGAAGTAGGAGGAGCACCAGCCATCTCTAGAGGACAGTCTCTTTTCTCCCCCAGCCTCGAGTCACAGAGAAGTCAAAGCTCAGAGAGGGGAGGGGATTTCCCCAAGGCTAGGCAGTGGCAGAGAGAACTGGAAGCTAGTGTGCGTCTTAGCTGTCAGAGCCCCTGTCTACCCACTCACCCCACACCAGCTCACTGCCAAGGTCAGCAGCTACAGCTTCCCTGCCACCCTTCCAGGAAGGCCAACTGGGCCCATCATCTCCCCAGGGCTTTGAATTGGCTGTGGAGAAGGAGGAATTATCCAGGCACAAGAGCATCTGTTCTGGGCTGTGAAGGGGGCATTTGAAGCAGACCTAGATCCCTGCTCTGGCAAGTGACCTGTTTAGTTCAACAAAACTTTGCTGCAGGGAAGAGCATGAGCAGGGCCTGCTAGTTGAGCCATGGAGATCTCAAGAGAGGCCAGACGTGGTCCATGCCCTCAGGGAACCCATAGTCTGGTGGGAGGTCAGTCAGATAAACCAAAAACTCTGACATGAGGTTAAAAGTGCACAACAGAGGCATGAACTGCACCATCCTGAAGGGCACCTGCTTCTTCCCAAGACTAGTGAGAAGGTGACATTTGAATTGAGATTTAAGAGACAAGTAAGTATGTCAGACATTGACGTGAAAGAGAATTCCAAGCTGGGGCATGGCTTCATCATAAGGCACCTTATCCACTTCCTGATACCTTGTTCTAAAGAAATCCAGTCTTCCCTGGTCTTCCCATAACATGCTACTTAGTCTGCCTTTCATATCTGTTGTCTGTGCTCCTGTTCTTTCCACTGTCTGGCATTTACTCATTCCTACAGCAAATGTGTCTTAGAGGCCAAAATGGCACCTTGCCCCAAAAGTAGTACAGGAGGTACAGATGGCAATTGGGCACAGGCTCTGTCTGTGGGCTGGGGAGGGTAGGGTGTAATAGCCAGCCACCCACAGCTTCTGGTATTTCATGGGCCTGGCCCTGTGCTCAGTGCACTGAGGAACAAGAAGACTGTGGGGAGGAGGAGGGAGCTCTTCAGCACTTTGCTGTGCAGGTACCAGTCCTCACAATACAGAAAGGTGGGTCCTGATGGCCCTGTTTCTGGAAAAGAAAGTTGAGGCTCAGACAGGTGTGTAGGCCTCCAGAGTCTGGGTCTTACTGCAGGGCCTGGCTGCCGATCTGCGTGATCAGAAACATGGACTCAGAAACTGCCATTTTTGCTGTTCATTTGCCCATGGCTGTGTATTTACTGGGGTCCTAAGTGTTGGGTTATGGTCCTTCTGGAAATGTCAGCTAAGCTGGGGGACCCTAGGCAGCCGAAAGGCTCAAAGAAAGTAGGGTCCAACCTCCCCTCTCTAAGGAGCCAGTGTGGACCCAGCAGGTTTGAGTCTGAGTGTGGGGGGATTAAGGGGACATGGCTAGACCCCTCAGTCTTCCACATTTTCCAGGTAAGCTTCTCTGTCCAGAACTCCTCGCCACTTGGACATGTACTGAGAGGATCCAGTGAGGTCACACACAGGAAACCTTTGGCACTCCTTAACATTAGCTAAGAAAAAATGACTAGACTACATTGCACATCAGCTGTAACATTTTAGAGATTTTTGAAATCGTACTTAAGACTGAATCTTCACAATCCAGCCTGTGATTAGAAATTGCCACATCCAGTTTACAGATGAGCAGCATTGCCTGCTAGAGATGTGGAGATGAATGAAATGGTCCTTGTTCTCAAAGAGTCAGAGTCAAGAAATATGAAAACACGGTAAGCCTCTAGGGCACTCAAGTCTGTGATAAAAAGAAGCATGGAGAGGAAGATAGGACTCCCTTTCTGATGTAGAATCAGGGAAGGCTTCCTGGAGGAGGGGACATCTAAGCTGAGACCTGAGAATGAGTCAAAGTTAGGCAGGCAAACAGAAAGAGGAAGGATTGGAAAGCAACATAGCAAAGCTTTGAGCCCAAAGCCCAGATCTCATCTGGTGGGTTCTTAGAGGTCTTGGTTTAACACATGCATTCAATCAGTATGGTTGGGAAAGGTTTGGCAACAAGGATTTGGGGTGGGGATGGGAGGGCTGGAGAGGGAGAGCTTAACCCACATCCAAAGTCAGTTGGTCCCCAGACTGGAGGGGCCTCTCTCCACTCCTCCCTGCCATAGTCAGCTCCTGTTTTGGAAACCCCACCCAGACCTTGGGCAGGGCTATCATCTGCCTTCTGTTGCCTTCCGCTGCCCGGTCCAGATCCCCTGCCTCCTGTCTCCTTTCCTGGTAAGATGTAAACCCATCTAACCTGGAAGCCCAGGCTTCAGTGGGGCACTTGGCTCTAGCCCCCATCATGGCCCAGCCCTCCTCCCTAGAACACAGTTTAGGCACCAGAATTCACTGAGGGGTTAATCCTAAAATGTTTTTCAGATAGCATCCTGGCATGTAACTGGGCAGGAGGGGAGTCGCTGGATTTGGAGTCAGGAAGACTCACCTTTGCATGTCAGCTCTGCCATTTGTATAGCTTGGCAAGTCACTATGCTCTTCCACGCCCCAGCGTCCACACAAATAGATAATCAGGTGGTGACAGCAACTACACAGAATTGTTGCGAAGGCTCAGATGAGACGAAGCACGTGAAAATGCGCATAAACCATTCTGAGGTGTGTGTATGCGCAGGTGCTTATTGTTGCTGTGGCTGTGGGCATTAACAGCAATAGATGTCCATTCACTCAATGAGGGTCTGTCAAGGGGCCCACGAGCCAGACTCTGTGCTCAGATCTAATGATCTAATGATGAACGGAGTAGATCCGGCATGTGTCCCCAAGAACTCCACAGTCTGGGACAGAGGCAAACACAGACAAGTTCACTATAGGATGACTCAAGCGTGGGTTGGGGGAAGCCCAGGGAGTGGGACGAGTTAGGAAAGTCACTAGGCCAGCCTGGGAAGCCAGGGAAGTTTAGTAGAAGTGGTATCCCAGTGGAGTAAGCCAGGGCAGGGCCAGGGAAGAGGGCTCTGAGTAGAGCAGAAGTAAGGATGAGCCTGGAAGGTGGGATTGAGGTGGGATTTGAGAGATGAAGCTGAAAATTAAACAGGGCACATCAGCTTGAAGATTAGATAAATATTAACTGTATTACATCTAATTTTTAAAATATTGCAAACAACTTGATTTTTTTTTTAAAGTAAGAACCACAAAACCATGATACATTAATTTAGATAGGATGGTAGTTATCAGAGGCTGGAGCAGCTCAAAACTAGAATTCAGGTCACAAAATGTTGGGAAATAGTCCAGTCAACACATAAGACAGAAATCGTGAACAAAACAGATCTTCGGTTTTTAAAGGTAATTTATGGCATCACAAATCTGTGTCGTGCTTCCCTAGCGAATGCCACCAAGCATTTAAGGAAGAAATAATACAAACTCTGCACAAAAGCTTTCCAAAAACAGGAACGGACCTTCCCAAGTCATTTTACACAGCCAGCATTAGCTTGATCCCAAAACAAAACAAGGCATCACAAGACCCATACGCCTCATGACAACACAGAAATTTTCACAAAATATTAGCAGATTAAATCTAAATAAACATCTTCAGCTTATTCCCAGATGCTCAAGTCTGTGATATCCCCATTGTCAAAATCAGAGGTTGTGTTAAGATCAAATTATTTATTGAAGGTGAGTCAGTAAAAAAAAAAAAAGAGAGAGAGAGAGAGAGAGAGAAAAGTTGCCAGTGGGTTTTGGTTTTTAAAAGCTCAAACTGAGTTTAGGTAAAAAGAAAAAGGTAAT
Organism: Mustela erminea; assembly: GCF_009829155.1. Classification (NCBI taxonomy): domain Eukaryota; kingdom Metazoa; phylum Chordata; class Mammalia; order Carnivora; family Mustelidae; genus Mustela; species Mustela erminea. Next base: position 100,612,640 of record NC_045616.1, on the reverse strand, counting down.
GTAGTTGTTTAGGCCGCCGACAGCGCATGCGCAACTGGGGCCCGTTCTTTATAACACCGTCAGAAAGCTAGTTCTCTCTCCCTCTCTCTCAGCCTTACCCGCCCTCCTCTGGGTCGTCCCATTCTCAGGCCAGCTCTGCCCACAGGGTGGCAAGATGTTTCCATTAACACCGGTTGTTTGTCCAACTGCTCCCAGACACCTGGAAAGGCAGGATCTCTCTTCTGGGAGCACCCCAGAGGTCTTAGGTTTCACTCTGATTGGTTTGGTTTAGGTCACGTGGCCTCCCTAAACTAGAGGAGGGCCCTGATTCCCACCCCCGGCCTAGTGACAGTGGTTCCCCAAACAATAGAACAAGATATAGATGATCCACCAAATGGGTAGTCATTTCACTTTTTATTCTCCTTTGAGAAAGTTCAAAGTCATCCCTGGAGGCCCAGGCGCATTACAGCTTTGGGTTCAAAATTTTCTCTCATCTAATTTGATCCTGGCTATGGCCCTTCTAGAAGGGTATTATCATTCCCATTTTACAGATGAGAAAACTGAGGCTTAGAGAGGCAAAGCCCTGTGCCCAGGATCCCATAGATGAAAAGGGTCAGGTTCCAGATCTGAGCCCAGGTCAGCCTGACTCCAAAGCCCATTCTCTGCAGGTCACCCTCCTGTCCCATTGGTCCCTCTGCTCCCCCCGGTCTTTCTGGCATCTGAGGCCTTTTCCCAGCCCCACGGTAAGTTTGAGTGGTAGAGCCTTATTGGCTGCACTCCTCTTGCCAGCTCAGGCTAACTCCTTGTTCCTTAGAATCCAGAGCCCACTTGTGAATGTTTGTGTTCTGGGTTCTGGTCCCCTAACTGAATGGGGGCAGGAGGAGAGACATGGATGGAGCCCAGAATGGGGAGAAGGCCAGACTGGGTTACACGTGGATTTTGTCTCAGCCTCCTACCATCTCCATGCTACCCCACGCCCCACCCCGTCCACAGCCCAAAAGACACTGTGGGGCAGCAAAAGGAAGGAAACAGAAGCAGTCATTCCAGTGTGTACCGCCCTCTACAGTTTCCAAAGCTGATCTCCACCCCACAAGGCGGGCAGAGTGGATGCCACTACTGTCATGCCCATTTTGCAGATAAGAAACATGAAAAGTGAAGGAGCTCATGCCAGTGGTGGAGCCAGGGCTGTGTTCAAATCTGCCAGATTCCACCTCCCAGCGTGTTTTCAGTTCTCAGACGGCCTCTCCAGAGGAAACCAGACCCAATATTGGGTGTCTTAAAGGACTCAGGGGTTAGGAGTCATGTTCACTGAGCACTGACCATGGCCAAGACACCGGGCCCAGTGCTTTGTCCATTGGGTCTTGTGTCCTCCCCACTCCAACCTGCAGGGCAGATCTCCTTGAGCTAAGACTTTGAGAGGAGCCATGCCCTGCTCAAGGTCACACAGCCCGGAAGGGGTATTCAGCCCCCAAGCTGTGCTTTCCCCTGACCTTCACTTGGCTTTTAGGAGAAAGACTTCTCTCCATAGTCCCACAGCGCCTGGCCCTGGGCTCCCGCATCAGGCAGGGGCTAATTGGAAGCCAGAGTGCTGAAAACTTCCTGCTGGCGCCGAGTGCCCCGCCCTCCCCTTCTCCACCTGGAGCCAGGGCCATCTGTTCCCTTTTGTTGGGATGCAGGGGAAGATGAAACTAAATTTAAATACTAATAATACTTAACATTTGTCTGGAAAGTGTTTTGCACACTAATTGCTGATTAATCCTCCCCAGGCCCCAGAGAGATCCTGTCTTTGTATCCCCATTCTGCAGACAGACTGATGGGGCCTGGATGGGCTGGAGAGTGGATTTGAGGCTTACTGGGCAAGAGTCTAGACCATCTCCACCTCCACTCGGCAGGATTGGGGTGGGTGAATAAATGCATCCAATTCATTGCTACTGCTCCACAGCTAATAACAAAGCCAGAAGCTAGATCTGAATTGTGGCTTGGCTGTCTACCAGCTGCTTAATAGTGAGCCTTGGTTTCCTGATCTGTAAAATGGGAATGATGTCCCCTTTTGTTCTGGTCAGTCACTTGCCAGTGTATACTGAGCGTCCACCTTGTGTCTGCCTCTGAGCCAGGCCTGGGGAACGCTGCACTGAATATGACAGTCAAGGTTCCTGCTCCCTCGGGGCCCACAGTCTAAGTTGGGAAAACGACGGGTCAGACAAGACAATTGCAGCTGGTGATCATGAGGTTGTTGGCAAACAATTTGTAAGCGTAGTTTTTTTGGTTGGTTGTTTTTTTTTTTTTAGATTTTATTTGTTTATTTGAGAAAGAGAGCAAGAGAGAGCATGAGAGGGGAGAGGGTCAGAGGGAGAAGCAGATTCCCCACTGAGCAGGGAGCCTGATGCCGGGACTCCATCCTGGGATTCCAGGATATGACCTGAGCCCAAGGCAGTCGTTCAACCAACTAAGTCACCCAAGCGCCCTAAACATATTTTTTAAACCACAGTACCCTTCAAAAATACTTCTGGGTAATAGAAGTAACTTTCTTGCCGTGCTCATCTAGAAATCAGAGATATATTCCCAAAGTGGAGGGAATGGCTGCAGCCCACAGAATCCCAGGTCCTGGAATTTTGTTGGGGAGGGGGCACTCTCCCTCTCCCAGGCAGGAGTGAGCTACTTCTCACCCCTTTCTTATCCCCCTCTTCTCAGTCCTTTCAGCTTCCCCAGGGCTTCCAGGGCCATCCACCCACTCCCACCCCCAGGCCGCAGAGGTGGGCCTCTCCTGTGGAGTCGGAGGCTGGGGCCGTGTGGTTTTCCAGCCGTGTGCTGTGAAGCCCCGAGGTTCCCCCTCAGGGGTGAGAGGGACCACAATCAGGGGTCTCCAGGCCCAGCACCCCTATGCCAGCCAGCACAGCTACCTTCCAACCTTCTTAGATACCATTTCTTTAAAGGGTGGGAAAACAGCGGTCTTGGTGGAGGTGACCTGTGGTTAGAAGGACAAGATTCAAATCCGTCTCCGTCGCGAGTGGCCCTGAGCGGGCTGGACGCCTAGTCTGTAACATGGGGCTGCCGTCCAACCAGATGAAGTGAGTCCACATGGGGACAAACCCAGTGCCACTCTTGAGTGGCAGGAAGCACTGGGGCATTTTTTTTTAATCTGAATCTTTTCCGGGGTGTTCAACAAAATAGAGCTGGGTTGCAATGTCCAACTTCACCACCAGGTGGACCCTGCCCAGGAAGACCATAAGATGTGCAAAACAAACCCATACCTTCCTTCAGAAAGCCCACCCCTTCAAGAAATTCTGTGCCTTCCATTCATTTTAAAATAGGAGATGCCTCCCTTTTTAGTTTAAGAGCTTAATGTCTAGCCTTCTGCAGAGGGTGAAAAATCAGCACAATTCATCTCAAGGCAAAGTCTAGAAAGCCCACACAAGCCACCCTGTCCCGATGCCAAGGTGGGCAGTTACTCTGAGTCACGCAGCAGGTCTGAGAGGATCTCGCCTCTTCGGCATTAGCTGGTGCCAGAGAAGAGGATACACATGGCCAGGAAGGAACGAGACAGTCTTGCAATGATGTCAAGGAGCTATTCCCTGCCTGCAGCCATGGCTTGACAAGTCTGTAGCACGTTCAGCTCAGAGGACCTCCCGTGCGCAGGGGGCACAGGTGTCATCTCCGGTCATTACAATAGCCTGACAGAGGAACCCTGGGAAAGTGGGTAACTCACCAGCCTCCCGCACAGCAGATGGCAAAGCTAGGATCCGAGTTGAGAACTCTCTAACGACGAAGTCTGTGCCAGAAATGTTTTTAAGGTAGAGACGAGGAAAGCATTGAATTTCCTTACATGAATGATTCTGGAAGCAGAGATCTCGAGGGGGACGGTGAGGCTCAGTGGCTGCTGGAGCCCCCTGTCCCCATATGTCCCCTCTGGCAGCTTCTCACCTTACACCCCAACCCCCCACCCCCACACAGCTGCACACCACCACCCCCCAAGCTGCAAACTTGTGCACGGATACAAACATTGAGATGTGTAGCCAGGACTCACGGTGGCACAGGTGCGCACTATGTGAAAGCCCCAGCAGGTGCACACGTAGGCTTATACACGTGCCTCAGAGGGTACACACACGGCGACGCACAGAGCCCCCCACCCTGGAAGCAGTTACACACATGGCATCTGCACACTCCTGATGCAGTGGGAAAACACAAGCTAACCTGTTGGAGGGGAGGATCTCAACAGAGAGCTGCGGTGGTCCTGCTCCGTGTTCTGGGCTCTGCAGGCCCAGGCTCCTGCTGCTGACCGAAATCCCATTTCTGATCCTTAGATTCTAGGGCTCCCCAAGCCACCTCCACACTGCAGGTTCCAGAGAATCAAGGTCCTGCCCCATAGGGACTCAAGGGTACTTCTATGTAAAGATGTCCTCTGAAGTATCTCTCAGACATGTGGGAGCTCCTTGGGGTTCAGGCCTGGGGGCCAAGGCGGTGGTCTCCCTTCTTTGCCTCAGACCAGAATGGGACAGTGACTAGAAATACAGACTAGGTGGCACTTCTGCCCAGCTGTGAGTGAGCACGAACCAGTCCCTCTTCTCTCTGAGCCTCAGTTTTCTCATCAGCAAAACAGGGCTATGATGCCTACCTTGCCAGATTTTATTTAGTGAGACCTGGGATAGAGTATGTAGAACATCTAGTAAGAGTTAAGTATTAGTTCCCCTTGACCTTGACCTTCCACTGCTCACTGATCCGTGCAGCAGACAGACTGACTGATAGCATTCCATCAGCCCCGATCATTCCTTCCTGGGTCCCTCCCCTCCAGGAACTCTTGAGAATTATGGAGCAGACAGAGGTAGGGATAGATGACTGTCTAGCAGACAGCTCTGTGAGAGAGGGCACAGGGGCACTTTGAGAGCCCGGAGCAAAAGTGGCAGAGCAGGCTGCCCAAGCGGGGGGTTGGGCTGGAGCTGGCCTTGCTGGATGGGGCCATGAGGCCACATTTCCTTGCAGAAGTGCAGTCTCTTAGCGCCCTTCGTCATCACGTCCTGAACCACGCCCCATGTTGACGCTTTCTGAACACCCACTATGTGCCAGACACTTCATGTAGCCGTTGCTGTGGGATGAATCACTGCTCCCAACAACACAGCCCAGAAGTGCGTACTATCTTACCTACAGGAAAGGAAGCTCAGAGAAGGGGCACGACCTGCTCAAGGTCACAGAGATCAGAGTCGAGTCCGACTCCAAACTCCACGTTCTTCCTCCATGTTCCCCGCTCTAGGCCACGGCAACAGACAGCCCCCAGGACCTGACTGTGCTTCCTCCCCCAGTTCACTGAGAGCCACCCTGTATCCCCCCGCAACAGACATCTCTTCAGACTCTCAATGCCTGGAGAAGGATGGCATTGTAGGCACTGTAGTCAGTGTTCCCCTCCCTCCCAAGCCCTCACCCTCTGGCCCTGCCTGGCCTCAGGGGCCCTGCTTCTCTCCTGCAACTGCAAGATGGCTCTGTGCCGGCCCCAGGCTTGCATCTCCGGGTGCTGAAGTTGCCTTTCCAGAGTCTAAGCACCTGCTAGCCCCATCCTTCTATCTCATCTCATCTCATCTTCAGTGTTCCAAGATTCATTGTTTATGCGCCACACCCAGTGCTCCATGCAGTGCCCTCCTTAATAAGCCCTGTCCTCCTTAAAATCACACTGCTCATTGGCCCTAGGACAACCATTTCATGGAAGGACAGAGAAAGTAAGACCAGAGGCCCCCCAAGAGGAAGGTCAGAGGCTCCGAGGAGGCAGGGAGTCTGAAGCCGGGAGATCCTTCCCACTGCATATAGGAAATCAGGAGTCTTGGTTCTCTCCAGCTAATAGCCCCCAGGCTGAGCGAGCATTTAGGCAGGCTCTCCAGAGAACAGGGAGAGAGATGAGTCACCCAGCCTCAAGGGGTCAGCCGGCCAAGGATGGGGAGGGTCAGCCAGCCGGGAAGACATCATTAGCTACCCAGTGTCCAGCGGGCAGCCTTAGTCAGCAAGGCAGGGTCAGTCGGTCAGACTATGAGCTGGCCCTGGCTCACACCCTTCTCCAGGGCTCTCCCCAACACCACCGCTGCCCACCTCTGCCTCCCTGGGAGCCTTGGGGGAACCCACCCAGCTCAGAGGCATCACTGTGAGGGCCTGCCCTTCCGCAACACACATGGGCGCTCAAAGAAGCGGCCAGAAAGCCCTGAGATGGAAACAGTGAAACAGTGAAACAGAAGCCCCTCGGAGCACACACCTTGTTCTCCCTCTCTCTCACTTTCTCTCTCTCTCTCTCTCTCTCTCTCTCTCACACACACACACACACACACACACACACACACACACACACACACGTGTGCTTATTACCTAATGTCGAACACATGCACATACTCAGACTCACCATTTCCTGCACAGGAGTCCCTGTTCTACTGTGTTGGTTTTACTCTGAGGCTGTCCCTGTGTGGCAGATTTGAGGGTGGTGGACCTGTGTGCCCTCCGCCTTGAAACGACTCTCACCAGCCTCCTGACCTCAGGCGCACTCCCCATTCTCTTGACCTTGGTTTCCACGTCTACAAGACAAGGTTAAGGAGTCTTCTTAAAAGGAGGTGTGGGGTTATAAAGCTGTCTAGGGAGCAGTTTGCAGGTTTCTCACGAAGCCACCAGCCAGGGAAAGAAAAAGAACAGCCCAGGCATAGCAAATGCAAAGGCCCTGAGGCGGAATGAACTTGTCATCCCCAGAGCAAGAGAACAACCCCCCCCCCCCACACCCCTGCAGAGCTGAAAGAACAGGAAAGAATGAAAAAGGAGGGAGAGAGTAGAAAAGTGCCTTTGCAGAGGGAAGAAGTGAGCAGATTAGGTAGGACATTTAAAGAGGACTGAATGGTTGTTTGCCCCTGCAGGGGCTGGAAAGATGAGCCTCTTTTGGGGGGCTGGACTGTACTTTAGGAAAGCATGTTTCAATCAGAAGCCCCTAGGAGGGAGGGAAGAAACAGAACCCTGGAGACTTGTGTCGGTGGGCTTCCAGCCCCTACTCTGCCGAGAGCATCCCCTGACGAGGATCAGCTCTTAGGGATGCCCCAGGCAGAGCCAAATGGCAACTCTAGGGTATGTCTGCATACCCAATGCCCCTGGCAGGGTACATCTGCAGTTCCACAGCCAACAGCCCGCTCTCCTGTAGGTTTTCCCACTTGATCCTCACAACCATCCGGTGTGAGAGCACACAGAGGACCCCTTTTCCAGAACACAGAGTTTAAGCTCCAAGATGTTAAGAGACTGAACACTTCTTTTTTTTTTTTTTTTTAAAGATTTTATTTATTTATTTGTCAGAGAGACAGCGAGCGAGAGCGAGCACAGGCAGACAGAGTGGCAGGCAGAGTCAGAGGGAGAAGCAGGCTCCCTGCAGAGCAAGGAGCCCGATGTGGGACTCGATCCCATGACGCTGGGATGATGACCTGAGCTGAAGGCAGCTGCTTAACCAACTGAGCCACCCAGGCGTCCCGAGACTGAACACTTCTTGATGTCTCTATTGTCTGATCCACACCAGCACCTCTCACTGGGGAGATGCTACAGCCTTCTAGCCCATGCCCTGCTTTCAGCCCTCTCCCCTAATCGGTCCTCCATACAGCAGCTGGAGAAGTCTCCTTAAAAGACAACTGAACTTGCTCTTTGGCTGCTTATAGAGATCTACTGTTCTCACACTGAGATCCAGAGTCTGCTCTGAGAACCTCAAGGCCCTGGGTAACTTGGCCCCCACCAGCCTCTCCCAGCTCATTTCCCCAACTCTCCCCAAGCTCTCCCAGCTCCAACCACAAAGGCCTTCTCACTACTGCTCCAAACCACCAAGCTCATTCCTGCCCCAGGGCCTTTGCACCTGCCTCTCCCTCTCCTTGGCAGATTGTACCACCATGCCAACTCCACCTACCTGTGGGGCTGCTCCCACTAGAGTAACCCCTCCCCATGTCTCCTCCTCCAAACACCTCCCCCTGTGTTATTTTCTTCGGCATATTTACTGACATCTGAAACTATTTTGTCTTTTGCTTGCTTAAGTATTGTCTGTAGCCCATTCTAGACTGAAAGCTTCCTAAGGGCAGGGTCCTTAGGGCCCAGCACACTGCCTGGCACAGAGTGAGAGCCCAGAGGATATTTGTGGAATGAATGGACAGGTGATGTGCCCAAGGTCATGTGACTGTTAGATAACAGAGGCCTGATTTCCACCAAGGCCTTAAGCCTTCTAGAGCTGGAGACCGTGGGACTCCCATCATGCAAGAGAACCCAGGATGGTGGTCTTGGTACCAGGAGAAGGGAGTCACTTGTGAGTTCATCCTCAGCAGCCTGACTAGTAGGATGGCCTGTCTCCTCACCCACCCGTCTCCCTCTTGAAATCAGGGGGCCAGACTGAAACAATCACTCCTGCCACATGGCCCTCATGGCTCTTTTCTTCCCTTATTCTGATGTTCGGCTTGCAGCCATTCACCACTGACCACGCACACACACACACCAACATCCAGATGGGTGCCTGGCCTATCCTCCTTGGGGGTAAGCACAGGGCCACTGGAATCCCAGCCTATGACTCATTGGGACAAGTACAACACACCAGCTGGCCATGTCCATTGGTGTCTAGGAGCTAAAGGGCACATGTGGTCAGCGGGCCTGCAGCGGAGTGAAGACCCTGAGAGCAGGATGAGGAAGCCCGAGACACAGGCCCCAGGCCTCTCCACCTGCCTCAAGCGGTATGACCTTGCACCCAGCGTCCCCCTCTAAGGCTCAGTTCCTCATCTGCAAACAGAAAGCAGGGTGGATTTAATGATCTCTGAGGACTCTTCCAGCTCTGAAGAGAAAGAAGAAGACTTTGTAGATGCTAGACATTTATTAAACACCTGCTGTATACCACCATCATGTTTTATTCTCACACAAACTGATGGCCACACTCAGGCGTGTAGGGGAGCCAGAGGCCTGCCCTCACAGCCCATGGCTAGCACAGCTGGGGCCAGGGCCCCACAATCCCCCTCACCAGCCACTCTAAGAGCCTCCTCAGCCTCAGGCCCCCCTGGATGCCTGTAAACTGGGTCTTCTGCCTTCTCCCTCTGAAAGGTTCACTTCTATGCTGAATCCCTCCAGGGCTGCTGGGGGTCCTCCAAGCAGCAAGCCAATTCCATCCTGCAGGCCTAGCTGAGCTCAGGGGCCCCCAAAGTTCAGGGGTCTCTGGGTGCAGTTAGACTCCACCTGGGTGACCTTGGGCAAGTCGGTCAAGCTCTCTGAACCCATCTTCATCACACATAACACACAAAGCCTACTTCTTATCTATGGGTGACATTGAGATGACTCAGTGAGGTGCCAGAGCCAACAAGACAAAAGGGACACTCTGGACTGGACCCTGAGCACGTAAACAGACAGATGTGGGGCGTGGGAGGGCTTGGGGGCCAGCAAAGGAGCCAGGCTCATCCCAGGCAATGTGAGGTCACTGCAGGAAGTTTCTGAGCAGGGGAGTGGTATGATGTGAGGAGTATTTTAGGAAGATTCTTCTGGCAGTGCAGTACAGGTTGGCTGGGAGGAGCTGTGTGGAGGAGTGTGGGCAGCATTTATGCCTGGAAAACACTTGCAAATGAGGCCCCCTCTCCCAGCCCTCCAGCATCTGAGACAATCTGAGAAGCGGGAGCTGCGTCTAGAGGTCCGTCTCACCCTACTCACATTGCATCCACCACCCCAGGCCCATCAGCAGGCTCCAGGGCCACGAAAGCTTACTTCCTCCCCCGAGCTGCATAGCCCCTTTGCCGTCAGAAAGTGCCTTCTTGCATATCCCATTTTGCTACAACCATCCAGCTCAGAGAGGCAGTGAGAACAGGAAGCTGGGACTTCAACAAGGTCTGCAGGGACACCAAGTCCAGTGCCCCTCCACTTGGAGGCACAGATACACTGGGAGGTAACAGGCTGTCACCAGGAACCCTGTTTGAGCCTCAGGGGGCACCTTCTGCCCCACCTCGGTCGAGGGCAGGATCAGAGAAAGGCTCAGCCTTGCTCAGCCTGAGCCCTCTACCCAGGAGGGGCCTGAGAAGAAGCTACAGAACTTTCCATACACAGATAGGGCCCAGTACTTGGAACCAGTCACAGAGGAGTCAACCCCTGGCTTCACCAGGCCTCATGAGACAGCAGAGGGAAGAGAAGGCCATAGGCAACCACCTCTTGGGCAGAGGATTCCACTAGCCCCATGTAGTCCCTTGTCCCCACCAGGTCCCTGCCTGTGAGGCTCAAGGCGTCTCACTGGCAGAGAGCTTTCTGGCCACTGGTACTAGCAACATCACTCTAGTCCCCATCTGACAGCTGCCTTGCAGGGTTGATCATCACTTCCCCTTCCTTCCACAAATTCTCTTCCATGCTTGCTTTTTGCCAGGCCTGGACCTTCAGACATGGCCCCGCCCTCAAACAGCCCATAAGCCTGGTGGTGGAGGCCAGGACCTTGTAGGGCAGTAAATCCTGCATGCAATGCAGGCAAAGCTAGCCAGATGCAGGAGGTGGAGGGGTCGGGGGGGCCCAGTTGGGATAGGCAAGGACAAGACAATAACAGGGATAGGCAAGGACGAGACAATAACAAATGGACAGATTGCTATCAATTGGGCCAACATAGCTGCTAGGGTCAGGATATGCATGAACCAAGTGGTGCTGAGCTGAGTCTTGCCAGGGATGTAGGAGTTAACCAGGTGACAAGAGTAAGTCAAGGTGCTCTAGGCCAAGGGGGTGGGAGGGTGCAGGTGCACAGGCACAGAGGCAAGAAATAATAGGCTACCTCCAGGAAATTGCAGGTAGTTCAGTATGTCTAAAGGAGAGGGCTGGAAGGTGACTTAGAGGTGGTAACAGAGATCCTTGTCCATTGTGTTGAGGAGGTAGGGTTTGTGAGTACTTTGTGTCCCATTGGGTGACCTTGGGCAGGTTTACTCCACCTCCTGGTGCCTCAGTTCTTTCATCTGTAAAGTGGAATGTCATTCACCAATAAGCAGAAGGGTTGGGATCTAAACCCTGGCCATCAGCTTGAGTGTGCATTTTAAAGTGCCTCCTTGTTTTTCTACTCAAGAGCAAGTCCCCTGATTGTCCTCTTTGGGTCACAGTGGGTGTCAGAGGCAGCAGGACAAGCCAATAAACAGGGCAGATGAGGTTCTCCTCTTCACGGAGATTTTCTTCTACTCTAGAGATAAGCCACAAACACATAAGCAAATATATTTAAACACATAAAATAATTTCAGACACTGCCAGTGTTATGAAGCCCATTAAACAGAGTAATGACATAAGATGGGACATCCTCACTTAAAGAGAATTTAGATAAAAGAGGGATAGTCTCTTTGAGGAGGGGACATTCAAGCCCACAAGTAAACACCAAGAAGGAACCAGGCAAGTAAGGATGTGGGGGGAAAGTGTTCTAGATGGAGGCAATAGCCAGTGCAAATGTCCTGAGGCAGGAAGAAGGTTGGCAGCTTGAGAAAGACAAAGAGTCCTTGTGGCTGGAGGAGAGCAAGGACGGGGAGGAAGGAGGGCCAAGGGAAAAGAGGGCTCAGCTCATGTGGAGACTTGGAGACCGAGGAAATGACTGGATTTCATTCTAAGTGTGGTGGTTTTATTCTAAACTAATAGAGGGTTTAAACAGAGGTGTGACATGATCTACTTTGCATTTTTTCAGGATTCCTCTGCATACCGCAGGGAAACTGTGTTGGTGTGTGTTTAATGCCAACTAGTATTGCTCTGCAGCTATAATGACGTACACATTGCAACAGTTAGTAAGTTTGCTTGTTTGGGTAGTGCTGACCGGTCCATTGTCACCAGCCATCTCCTGTTGGGTGTTTGTGGCTCAAAATAATGCTTAGTCATCTAACAGACCATTCACCCTTGAACAAGAAGAGAAGGAGAGGATTTATTGATTCCATAGGAATGCATTACAGTGGGTTTCAAAGCCCTGGATCACAGTCCATATCTTCCTAGGGCTGCTCCCACAAGGACCTAGAATCTCACTCATGCTAAGAAACATTTATGCCTCACCTCATACACACAGCCTGAGGCATGCAGACAAACTCCATGCTAGATACTCTAGGTGCAAAGACAAATAAGATTTGACCTTAAGGTCAAATCTTGAGGCCTGATGGGGACGATAACTCACAAGCAGAGTGTGATTTGCTTGGGAGTGCCACACTGGATGGGGGCAAGGCTTCACAGGCAAGGCCTATGCAGAGGTGAAGAGGACTCCCAGAGGAGAAGTCCTCTGACCTGGGTCCTGACTGGGGTCCAGTAGGAGAGGTGGACTTTAGCACAGAACTCAGCTGAGTTCCTGTCTTGGTGTTACCACTTTCCAGCTGTGTGAGTTTGAGCAGGTGCCTTGAGCCCTCCAAGACTCCAACTACTCCCTGAAGCTCCCATCTTTCGGGCCATCAGGTGGCATGAAATGTGCAAAAAGGATCAAATATAGTGTCCTGCACCTAGTGGGTACTCAGCAAATGACATCTTTTATTTTTATTTATTTATTTATTTTTTTGATGAATTAGTGTATCCAAAGATTTCTGTATTCACATTCAGAATGACCTAACATTGGCCAGATTGGGACCCAAGGGGCAAAAGAAGGCAAGAGGTCTCCCATGCTATCACTTGGGGAGGCTTGAGGAAGGGTGATACTGGGGTGGGTCCTGGAAGGAAAGGCGGCTTTGGATGGAGGGAAAGAGTGGGTCTGGCAGGAGGATGAGTGGGCAGCAGACAGAGGCAGGAAAGCCACAGCAGGCACAGGGAGCAACCAGAGGTTCCTTTTGTCGGACCTTTCTGAATGTTAGCAGACTGGCCAGACCAGCCGTTGGAAAGGTAGGCTCAACCATGCTGTAAAGGACCTTGTCACCAACCAAGGTAAGGAGTTTAGGCTCTGGCCAACATGCCAGCATTTCCTAAAGTGCGCTCTTCAGAACACCCCTTCCCTTGATGCTCTACATTGAAAGGTTCCCTGATCAGGTAAGTTCTAGAAAAGCCACATGCTGTGTCACCTCTCTGAGAATCATCATCCAATAGCACATTAAAGGCCCCAAAAATTCCTGAAGAGAAAAATCCATTTGACTTCATTTAGCCTAGCAATCCCCACTACCTGACCAAGGGGCCCCCTATTCACAGCGCACCGTTATAGCTACACAATCCACTTTGAACAATGCCAGCAGAGAAAGGGGCGAGCTGCCGATTGTTTCTTGTTTCGAGCAGGTCAGAACTGGTGGTCAGAGCTGAGCTCACAAAGGATCTATGAGTCAGCCCCATACGAAGCATGCGAATAGAGATGGGGCCCAGGGCGCAGGTGGAGGTGGGGAGACACAATGAGGAGGCCAGGCCTCGGTACAGGGATGAGCTGGTAAGGCCTGAGGAACCCACAGGCAGTGGGGAGGGAGGCAGGAGATGGTTGGGGCAAGTAGTCTGAACTTGGACCTGGACATCCACACTGACCTGGGCTTTGGACTTGAGCAACCAGGGAGAGAGCAGAGCCCACCTGTGACAGCTCTGGTGGGAGATGAATGAGTCGGCTTCAGGGCATCTTGTATGAAAGAGGCCTGGGAGCAGATGGTTGTACCACTTGAGAGCCACAAGCCTGTTTTCTGGCCTCCTGGGGCTGCCCTCCAGTTAGGGAGCCTGAAAGAGGCCTTACATCCTCTCTTCCCTGACTGAGCACTGAAACAATCCCTGCGGTTTGAGCTGGGGAGCCCCTCCATGAAACACTCCAGTGCCACTCACCCCTTTAGTAAACATTTGTCAGGTCCTCACCAGGTGGGCCCACACTTGGCCTTGCACTAAGAGATGACTCTGCCCTCTCTGACCAGCAGCTGTGCCAGGTTACTGGGCAGGCAAATAAGGGCCATCATGAAGTCCACACAAAGTCCCAATGAGGCCAGGACTGACTCTGCCCAGAGGAAGAGACATGTGTTCTGCGTTGGGAATAATTAGAAAAGGAACGAAGAACATCCCAGGCAGAGGCCACAGGAGCTCAAAGATGCAGAGGAGGGCTTGGGGAAGAGAAACATGTGGCTGGGATGAGATCTCATCAGCAGAGATCACTTCATGGACTGGGCCTCCACTTTCCACCTGTGAAATGGGTATCACAACCCCCACTGGAGCCTCCTCTGCAAGTTCCCCAGATGAAGGGCTGTGGACACTCCCCCTTCCACTTGTTAGACCCTGCCAGGCCCTGGGCCATCCCTGGGGGACCACAGAGAAGGTGGCTCCTTTGTGCCACCAACACAGGACATCTATTTTTCGCCCTCTAGTGCTTGGAAGGTGGTTATTGTTAGAATCCAAGCCAGGGCGGTCCTCAGCTCCCAGGGGCCAGGCTCCAGATGTGCACGTCTGGCAGCCAGCCTCTGGTCCTGGCGAGAGTCGGAGGATCTGTGGGCCGCTCAAGAAGAGGCAGATGTATTTTGACAAGGCTGCCACGGCTTCTGCAGCTTCCTGAGTCAAAATAAGCCCTTCTCTTGGGCAGCCCCTGGGACGGGCTATTTCTGCACCGCATTCCTTTTTTCCACATGGGGGGCTGAGCTGCAATGATTCCAGCTAAAAACAGAAGCTGCCTCAGCTGGAGCCCACGACATCCCCCTCAACGACAGAGACACCAGCATGCAGCCTGTCGTGAACTCGGGAAGCCTTTTCTGTGGACTCAGACTCAGATAATTTCCCCTGAGGGCATAGTGGTCCAACCAAGGAACACTCCCATCACCCTCCCGTCCCAGAGGATTGCAAATCAAGAAAATAAGTCCATACATGTGTACATAACTTTAGTAATGACAAAGTATCTCCTTGTCCGGAGGGGAACTTGTGGAGGTGGCTGCTATTGTTTCCATTTTAAAGATGAGCACACTGAGGCTCAGAGACGTGATTTGACCCTGGAGGGGATGGAGGAGAGAAGATTGGAGGCCAAGGCTGTCAGACTCTCTAGGTGAAAAAAATGAGCCTGCAAGAATGCGGCCATGAGAGGAACTTCTAAATTTGAGCAGATCAGTATCAAAGGGCAGGAAGGCTTGCGGCCGAGTGCCGCTCCCTGAGCCAGACACCATGCAAAGTCCCTTTGACACATAGCATCTCATTCTAATCTTCCAAACAGCCCTGGCAAGAGGACTCATAATCCCTGTTTTCTAGGTGGGAAAACTGAGGATCAGAGAGACGAAGGCTTTTTGCTTCCCTGGTGCTGGTGGAGCTGAGGCCCGGGAGAGTTCAGGCAGGAGGGTAAGTGAGGCTGGCCCCAGAGAGAGCAGGGTGGGTAGGACAGGTGTGTACCGGCATTTTCCAGAGCATGGAAGCCTCGGTACCTCAGCGACCAACGGGAGGTGGTTTGGCAAGTGCTGCTTTCAAGGGCAAGTTCAACACTGACCCAGATAGCCCTCTTTCCCAGTCCTTCTACAGCGCCCCAGGGCACCTGTAAGAAAGTCTCGGGCTGCTGCCAGGAGGCCCTTCCCCCCTCTTAAATATTAGCCCCCTCCCTTTCCATGACCAGAGGGCTAGCCTCGGACACAGTGCAGGAGCCAGGCCCCAGAGCGCTGAGCTCCTTTTCACCACGTTTATGTGCATTGTCACCCTCCATTCTAGCAAATGACACTGGTTTTCCGGTGTGAAGTGGCAAGATGAGGTTTCCTTTTTAAGTAAACGCAATGAAGGGTTTTATCTTTGCAAGTGAGTGAAATTAGAGGGCAATGTTAAGTAAATAGCAGAGGTGGTATGTAGATGTGGCAAAAACAGCGGAGGAGCAACTTCAGTCCCTACGGCAAGCCCCTGCGGGCCTCCCTCTCCCCCAGGCCAGGTCTGGCACCAGCCTCCTGCACTGCACCACCACAGTGAAACCTGAGGTCTCCTGCCGGCCAGGCTGCGCCCCACGGCCAGCCCGGGCCACCACAGGCTTGCTGACACAGGTCTGACCAGTGCCCCCTGAGATAGGTTAGGGCAAAGGGGAATTGTCCCTTGAAGGTAAAACCATGGGTACAGAGACTTGCCCAAAGAGGCAGAAGTACAAAGTGAGCATCTGCCTCCCCCAGCACCTTCTCACTGAGATTCAAGTTCAAACCTTGAGAAGACCAGAATGACAAAGCAGAAGTTCTGGAACCACAGGGCCAGAACTCAGACCCAGCTGCCTTGCACGTGCTGAGTGACCCTGAGCAAATGGCTGCCTGGCTTACCCAGGCTCCTCCTTCGAAGAATGGAATCATCCCGGGGCCCTCTTCCTCAGGCAGCTGAGAGGACGAGCCAAGATCATGCAGCTGAGGCACGACAGCAGCCTTGCCTGTAGCCTCCACCACGAACACAGTTCCTGTTACTCTCTGTCAGGCACTGGTGAGACAGTTGCCAGGTGTTATGTCAAGCCTCACCTCAGTGCTGCAGTGGGCTCAGAGAGGCACAGTGCCTTGCCGCAGGTCACACAGCAAGGAAGTACTAAAGCCAGGGTAGGAGCTCAGACTCTCCAGCTTCATGCCTGGGGCCCTTTCTCCAACACCCCGGGCTCTCTCCTCTCTCCCCCCTCGCTCCCTCATTCTGAAGGCTCCCCTCGGTCCTAACTACTTGTCCCTCCTTTGACCCTCACCACAAAGACTCTTCCTCTCAGCAGGGCACAGCCAGGCCTCCACCAGTTGGGTCAACCTTTTAGCTCCCCTTCAGCCTTTATGCTATTCTTGCTGCATTCCAACCTGGCCTGGAAGTCCCCCATTACAGTCACTGGAAAAACAAGTTCTCTTTTGATTGCATAAAGGCAGACCCCCTTTGAAGCAAAAGAAACCACAGAAGCTCTCTGAGCCTTAGTTTGCCTATAAGTATAATGGGGTCATAAGAGTCCATTTCCACACAGTTGAGATCAAGATTCACTAAGGTAATACATGTAAAGCCCTCAGGGCTGTGCCTGGAAGATGGTAAGTGCTCCTAATTAGTATTATTAGTAGTAGTTGTATCATTGTTGTTGGTATTATTACTACTATCAAGGGAGGATGGTCAGAGACCCTGGCCCAGTCTTCAAAGAACTCTCTGCCTAGTTGGGAAGACCATCTGTCCATATTTCCACAAAGATGAGAAGCATCCAAAATCACAATACAGCAGAACACAAGTGAATTCTGCAGTGTCAGAATGACACAACACTGCAGTCACACAGGTGTACAAAGATGCAGGGCCATGGTGGGAGCGAAAAATCTGCACACTTCATTTATTCAGCAAACATTTACCAGGTGCCCACCATGGTCCAGGCACTGTGCCAGGCTCCAATGCTGCAACAATGGGCAAACAGACGTCATCTTTGCCCCTGTGGGACTCCCACCCGGCGGAAGGGATAAACCTGGAACAAATCATTATTGAAGTTCAGTCGAGCTAAGAAGAAAAGTACCTTGTGCCATAAAAATGTTTACCAGGAAACAGAGCTTAGCCTGAGGGTATAGCCAGAGAAGGTTTCTGAGGAAGGGGGATTAAAAGGGATGAGAGCAGAAGCAGGGGGTGGAGTTGGATATGACCTAGAGAAAAGATATCACAAGAGGTACTGGGGAGGGGGAAGGGAATAAAACCACCCTCCTACCATACAGCAGAGTGATCCAGCTGTAGTCTAAAGTCAAAGTGCCTGGGGTCTAATCCTCGCTCTGTCATGTACTGTCATGTCACACCTTAACCAAGAGAAGTCTTTCAGAACCGCAGTTCCCTCATCTGCCTAATGGGCACTATATCAGCTACCTCGTTGGATTAAATGTAATAACATACATGGAGTAGTTAGCCCGATGCCAGCCAACCCTATTTTAGAAGCAGATGATAGGAAAAGCAATCAAAATGCCTTAAGGGCAAAAGAGGGTTGTATTAATTAGTATAACTAAAAAGTTCAAGGGCAGATTGTGGATTTCAGGAAGAGCTTGATCCAGGAATCATGCAATATCCTCAGGAATCAGTGTCTATCAGTTCTGTTTCTGTCTGGCTTGGCTTCCCCCTTATACAGATTCCTTTCACACTGTGACCTTGAAGCTTCAGGCTCACACTTTCTTAGCTCAATAACTCCAACAGAAGAAGAATTTTTCTAAAATTTCCAGAACAATTTCCAGGCTGAGTCTTACTGGACCATCTCAAGTCACATGTCCATACCTTCATCTTAGGTCTGGGTTATGCACCAATTCCTAGAGTCTGAACAAAAGAGGATTGGAAACTCCATCCAAACCACATGGCCAGAGAATAAGGGAAGGGTAGATTGTCAAAGGAATATAAAGCTGCTGTACAGAGGAGAGGCTATAGGGCAAGCTAAGATAATGCATGTCCACCATAGCAAGTGCATAGGGACCCAGGGTGACCATGCCACATCAGTTGGTGAAACACTGAGAGTGCTGAATGTTCACTTAGGGTCTCCTTAGCCTACACCAGCCGAGGAGTGAGCCCCATTCCCATTCTGACCTCCTAGTCCCAGAAGATCAGAGAGGCAAGTGCAGACCCCAGCCCAGACAAATCCTCAATGGCACCTTCTAGCTGAGTGACCTTGACAAGATTCCTTGTCCTCTCTCTACCTCTTTCCTCATCTGTAAAATGGGCATAATACTAATTCCTCACCTCATAAGGTTGTTGGCAGATTAAACAAGCTGATATATAGAAAGCACATTGCACAAAGTAACTCAGTGAAATGAGCTCCTGTTACTATCATCATTCCACAGGCTATGGACATCAGGGGTCACATTGATTCACCTCTCCCCACAGGTAAAGCCCTTTCCCATTCCTTCCAGAAGATCTACCAAAAGCCAGGAAAAGGCATTTGACTTCTCCCTTCCTTTTGTAAAATGAAATGTAAATATGAAAGTCAGGTTCAACAGGATATCT
Source organism: Mustela erminea (assembly GCF_009829155.1). NCBI lineage: Eukaryota > Metazoa > Chordata > Mammalia > Carnivora > Mustelidae > Mustela > Mustela erminea. The sequence continues at coordinate 100,593,884 of NC_045616.1, read as the reverse complement.
AAGTAAGTGGGTCCTGCAATCTGGGGGAGCTCTTAGGAGGAGGCATCAGAGACCCCTGGACAACCCAGGACACATCCTCCCTGGGACTGACCTCCCCCAGTTTACAGGCTCTGTGAAGGTCTTCTCTGAAACCAGGCTTCTTTCCCATGCCCTTACCAAAGATCCAGCAGCGACACCTCTCTGTCACCTGCCTGACCCTGCAGACAACCCAGTGTGTGGACCCCAACCTCCCCTCAAAACATTTAGGAAGCAGAATAGATTAGGGAAGGAAAAGAGGGAAAGGAGAACAAGAGAAGGAAGAAAAGAGGAATCATTTTCATTAGGCACTGAGAGCGCTTCACACTCAGCCAGGCACCTGTGTACAAGTCCTCATGGAATCTAGATCACGGAAGTGAGCTACTATCCCCCTGCACTTCCGGGGAGGAAAATGAGGCTCAGATTGGTGAAGTGACCTACCAAAGGTCACCCAGCTAGTGAACAAAGGCGCCTGCCCGCCCAGGCCTTCAGAGGAACGTTGCCGCCAGGCTCCTCACTGAGCCAAGCGGGGAATCTCACAGCCCTGCAGCCGGAGTCCAAAGAGAAAGCAGGTTTCCAAGGAGAAGGAGGAGAGGTGTTGGGAACATGCAGTTATTTACAGGGTGCCGTGTGGGCTGCTGCGGGAGGAGGGAGCCACGTCCTGAGGTGAGCAGGGAGTGGGAGATGCTGGGTCCTCAGTTTCCTCATCTACAGAACCGAGATACTAACAGCAGCCTCGGGGAGATGGAGCCCGGGAAAGAAGACAGCGCATGCGCAGAGCCCAGGCGCCAGGAGCACAACAGGTTGTAGGGTGGGAGGGGGTGGCTGTGGTCTCCCTTGGGTGGATCAGGGTGGGACCCTTGGGGCAGTGGGCCCCGGTTTCCCTAGAAATGATGGAAGAACATGCCTGGATCTTTGAAAGAGGCCCTTAGTTCTCCAAAAACGGTAATTTTTAAAAGAAATTGTTGGGGTGCCTAGGTGGCTCATTTAAGTGTCCCACTCTTGATCTCAGCTCAAGTTATGATCTCAAGGTGGTGATGTTGGGCTCCAGTGTGGAGCCTACTTAAAAGGAAAAAACAAAAACAAACAAACAAACAAACAAAAAAGGAAGAAAAGCAAGGGGGGAAAAAAGAGAGAAAAGACAGGAGAAGAAAAGAAAAGAAAAAAGAAAAGAAGTTGTTTAGGCAAATGAGGTCAGAGGAAGAGGACTTGGGACTGGAAACAGGAGAATTCAACCAGAGACTCACTTGTGGCAGGGTGCACCTGCTCCTTAAAACCTCCTGATGAATGACCCCCATTCCAGTTCAATAACATCCAGCCCCCTTCCCTTGTCAGACAGGACCTAGACAGCCACCTCTCTGTTCTCAGGTACTACCATTACCACTCCCTCATCACTTCCCACACTCCCCCATCCTGGGCTCCGTTCTGTCCCAGGAATGGGCCAAGTTCTCATTAAGCTTTGGGGAGAGTCCTTGAGGCCAAACCTTCTGCCCCAGCTCTTCCCACAGGCCTCTTCCACTCTTTCAGGTCAAGCTCAAATGTCATTTCCACGAGGCTTTCCTAGATACCCTGCCCCATTTTTCTTTCTCACATCCCCCAGTTTTATTTCTTCAGAGCACTCGCCACTAAATGATCTCTCAATTTGTTTGTTGCCTGTCCATTCCCACCAGAAACACGGCACAAGGCAGGGACCTCCTGTCTTGTCCACTCCGTCTTCCAGCACCGAGACATGCCTGGCCCAGAGCTGGTGCTCAGGGAACTGTGTTAAATGAGTGTATGAATGCTGATCTGTCCAAGGCATGGCATAATGGTTCATTCTAGCTGCCATTTCCTGTAAGCCTCCTGTGTGCCAGGGCCTGTCCGCACCATCTAAGCCCTGCAGGGTGTCTGCCACAGAAGTGCAATATCCTTTTGCAAATGAGGAAACACAGGCTCAGAGAAGGAGGTTGGCTTGCCCAAAGTCATGCAGTGAAAACCCAGCCAAGTCGGTGCAGGAGCTCCTTGCCTTCTGCCATGCCCCGGGAGAGTTCTGAAGAGCAGTATGCCATGGGGAAGAACTTCGCGGGTCCCCAGAGGGCTCCATGCCCATGAATGGGAGCTGTCTGCCTGTGGTGGAGATGGCCAGGGCACGCCCACACCTGTCCTAACTCTCTCCCTGAGCACAAGCAGCTCCGCACTCCCCAGCCCCTTGTCATCAGCTGGCCCGAGGCACTAGATCTGGCCAGTGAATGGTGAGCAGAAGTGTCAAGATCAGTGTGACTCCTGGCAGGAAACATGGAATATTCCACGTGGGCCATTTGGGCAGAACTTCATGAAGGGGTGGGCAGAACAGGCAGATTTCACAAGAGATGGTACAGTTCTCCAGGGCCAGCCTTAGTGCGGAACCATCACTACCTATAAGCCTGAAGGACAAGGAGGGAGTTGTTGACAGCCAGCAGAGGGGACCTATGCAGGATGGACCACTGCCAAGAGCAGTGGCCTTCAGCCGAGGGACATTCTGATCCTGTTGTCCTCCTGCCTCCAAACGCTGCCAGGACCTCCCATTGATAGAACCCAACCAGAAGCCAACCAGAGGACAAAGGGAACCTGTTGAGTGGTCCATACAGGCCAGCCTCTGGGGCACAGATATGGTAGGGGGAATGGATCTGGAGGAGCAAACAGAGGCAAGCCAGCAAGATCACCTCCCAGCTAGGGCTGTGGGGACCTCTGTGACACTCCAACAATCCCTTCCTACCACAGTGACCCTGGAATCTCCATGTTGAGATGGTGGCATCCCACAATAGCACAGAACCTCCTCTCTCCAACCTCAGCCCAACAGAGTCTAACCAGAGGAGTGAGAAACAAAATAAAACAACAAGCTAAGGAGAGGCCGTTGCAAAGAGAGGAATCTTTTGGGAAATGTTTAAAAAGTGACGACAGAATCAGAAAGCCTACCTGGAGCTGTGAGGCCTTGAAAGGATGCAGTCCCAGGACACCCTGAAAAGTCACCTTGAGGAGGACTCTAGGGCCCAGGATTAGAGATCCTTCAAATCCATCACATGGAAAGCCAGTCAGATAAAGGACCGTCGAGATGCTTGATGATCACAGCTCTGGGAGAGAGCTCCAAGATGGGGAAAAAAAAAAAAAAAAAGATATCCGGAACATCTAAGAGCCTCGGCCTCAGCCTCCACCGTGACTGAGGAGGACCTCAGGGCAATTCCTGCTCCCAAACTGACTTTTGGAAGTAGGGGTGCCAAAGGCACTGCTCTGGCGGGCAAATGTTCCAACTCCAATTGACAAACAAGATGCAGACAAATTGCCAGGAATGGATGGCACCCGCCCAAGAATGCTGATGCCACTCAAGGGTGAAACTGCAGAGCTGCTGGCAAAAAAAAAAAAAAAAAAAAAAAAAAAACATGCATTTTTATGGGGCTATGGATATATGAACTGGGATCTGTGGATATGAAATTTGAACTTGGGCAAAGCTTTGAGTAGGGACCCACAGTGTGAGCCCTCTGTCCCCCTTAAATCAGCACCACTGTGGGACTGTGCTGTGCAATGAGGAGGCAGCTTCGAGACAGAGAACCGGGACCAGGGGGATCGGCTCCTTCTTGGAACGTGAGAATGTTCAATGAAGGATCCTTCTGGAGTCAGGTCCTGCTTGATGAGAAGTTTTCTGCAGGAAGGGACACAGAGATTCCAGCAGGTTTCTCTGAGGTGGCAGAGACAGAAACCTCATTCAAAACAACTTAAGTAGAAAGGCAACCTTTATTGATCACACAACGGAAAAGTACAGGAGAAGATGATGCTTAAAGGCACATTAGAAACTGGGCACTCACACACGCTGTCATCAGAAATTTGTCTCCTCTCCTCCCCTTGGCTCTGTTCTTCTCTGTGTTGGCATCACCCTCTGGCAGGCGGTCCCTGGGTGATGGCAACACAGCCCAGCTGCTCAGCCCCACATTCTGCCAGCTCTGCAAATCCTTATAGAAATAGAAAGCCTCTTTCCCACTGGTTTCTAGCTAAAATCCCAGGGCTGGCTCTCATTGGCTTGGCTGTGTTGCTTACCATCCCTGAGTCAAGCCCTGTGGCCACAGCTAATACTGTTCTAATTGGCTGTCATAGATCTAATGCTCACCTGTGGAAGCGGGGTGTGAAGTGAGGTCCACCCAGACCACAAAGCCTTAAGAGTAGGGAAGGACAGGGGCTCCAAAGAAAGAGCAAACAAGCCAAAAATGTATGTCAACACAGCAAAGGACACCAAAAACATCCCAATGACAAAATGCCACAGTGATGAGGCCAAAACACAGAAGGAAATCATGAGGCTATGTGTATGGACTAAGAATGCAAGGGTTGGGGGGGACAACTACAAGATTTAAACAAGGATGCCTGAAATACTACTGTGGCCTATAGCCCCATAGGGGACTAAGTCTGCCCCGGAGAGGGGGACCGCAAGACTGATGGGGCAGGACAAGCCATTTCAATCTCCAGGAGGTGGAGCCATGCCAGACACACAGATTTTACCTCCTGCAAGGTTCATGGACGTTCACAGTGGGCAAGGCTTTGAGTTTGATGTTGGAGACTTGGGAATGAGCAGGACATGATCTTTGCCCTCAAACAGCTTACGATCCAGTGCGAGGAAAAAAATAAGGATGTGTAAATTAATAGAGGAATAAAATGAACATCAGAGGTGCTGAGTGCTCTGTAGCAATGAGCACCATGTAGGAGAGCAGTCGTGGTAAACAGGCTGCCAGGGAGGCGGAAGTCAGATCAAGGGAAGCCCTTGCAGGTCTGGACTTGATGCTGTAGGCAATAGTGAGTCATCGAAAGCTTTTGAGCATGGGAGTGACACAAGCAGGAGGAAGCTTCATCATCTTAATGGAGCCAGATAAAGCTCAGAAGAGAGTCACAGAGATGATCAAAGGGCTGGCAACAGGCCTGTGGAGGAGACAGACGAGTGAGGACTGGAAAGATGAAGGCCAGTGGGAGCCTTGATCAAAGTGAGGCAGAGGAGCATAGAGCTTCCCGAGGCTGGACCAAGGCAAGGATGGAGCCGCACCACGAAGTCAAAGAGAATGTGGCTCTTATTCAACTCCCATCAGGAAAGGTGAGTGTTGCACACATTTAAAAAAATGTCATTTATATAACTACACCCCAAGAGGGGGTGCAGGCAGCAAACAGGGAATAAATGACTATCAAAGAGGTTCTGATAGAGTGTGGAGTTACTGGTAGAGTCATAAAGGAAAGCTGAGGGCCACCAGCGGTGTCTGGGGATGTTTCTTATTCATTCATTAAATGGTAAGTTCCTGAGGGCCTCTTTTGAGCGTGACCCTCCTTGAGGCTCCAGGACCACAGACAGGAAGCACACATCCCCTTGTCTCATTATGTCACAGGCCTACCACCCTCTGAAATGACCCAGATCCCATGTGATTTCTTCACTCAGCATCTGCTCCCCCTGCCAGAAAAGAGATGGAAATTTGTGTATTTTTTTCACTGCTATCCCCAGCACCTAGAGAGGTCTCTGGCATGTAGTAGATGCTCACTACGTATTTTCTGAATGAATGTACACCTCATACTCAAGGAGTCTCCATCCTCAAAGAGTCCATAACCTAGGGAAGAAGGCAGACAAGGAAACCAACCTTAAGTGTCACACTGAGTTTTGTTGGTGCTACAAGGTAAAGGGCCACGTGCAAACACACAGGAAGCTTACATTCCAATCCTGTGTCCCAGGAGGGATTTCTTTATGCTTTTGCTGAACCATGATGGTCATGGTTACCAAATGTAGTAGAGGCTAACTACATTTGGTAAAAGGAGAGCAGACAAGGCCATTCCTCCAGGAGCAAACAGCGTGGGTAAAAGCTCAGAAACACCAGGTGGCAGCATGTCCAGGAGCGATGTGGAACACAGGTAGCTAGAGACATAGGTCAGGGTCAGATCATAGATGACCTTAAAAGCCAATTTAAAGGACCTGAACTTTCTCCTGAAGGCAACAGGAAGACATCAAAGAATTTTTTCATCAAAAATAGTTAAGATCCTTCTGGTTGCATGTAAAGAAAAAAGCAAGGTAGCTTTAAAAAGAACCAAGGGGAAAAGGTAGTTATCGGCTCCTAAAAATGACTAGGCCTAGGAGAGTGGCAGGGTCGGCTTGATCCAAGGTGTAAACCATGCCACCTGGCTAAGGTTCTCCGCCCTCCTTTTCTGGGCTCTGCTGGCTCTAGGCTGGTCCCCATCCTGAGGCTCCACGTGGTGGCTCCTGAGAACTTCAGGTCTCTCAAGGAGAGTCCATTTCCCTTAGCTCAAACAAAGTCCCAGAATTGAGTCTCTCTGGCTCTGACTGATCTGATTTTGGTCCTGCACCTATGGCTGAACTGATCTGGGGGATTTGGGGGACCATCTGTGCTGATTGTCTTGGTCCAGGTCATGTGATCCACCCATGGGTTCAAATGAAATACACACCTTGGCTCTTCCAAAGCTGATGCTGCATGAGGGAGGAGTGGGTGTTAGGTAGCAAGATAAGCTGTGACCATCATGTGTTTGAAGCATGGGAATGATACAGTCAGACCCCTGTTTTGACAGCTATGATTCTCCTCCAGATCTGCAAGCCAACTAGAAATTCTATCAGAAGGCAGGAGCAGAGGCAGGAGCAGTGGTTACACGGCCCGTGTTACCGGCTACATGGCACCGAACTGAGAAATGAGCAAAGGGCTGCCACAGAAGGAGATTTCTTATATAAATCAACACAGCATAATTTAGGGGTCCTGAGCTAGATCCCCATCACTTTTGATCAACTTCAGACCTGGAACACTCAGTCCCATTAAGGACCAGCCTGTGGCAAGGTCCCCATATAGGTGTCCTAGCAGGGTCATCCAAACTCTGTGATCAGTAGCCTGGAAACTGCAGACCTAGACTCAGCTTCCAGAAACCCATTTAATCACCCTCTAGAAACTCAGCCAGCTGTGGAGACACACCAAGTTCAAACGCTGATGCCCCTACTTCTCCGCTGTGTTACCCCAAACAAGGTGTCTAATCTCTCTGAGTCTGAATATCCCTATACGAATATGAAGTCTAGGTGATGACATTTCAGGTAATGGAGGCACGGGTGTGGGGATTAAATTAGATAAATGTTATGAATCACCTACAGCGGTTAGAAGCTTGGTGAATGAAAATTTCTTCCTTTTCATACCTTTCCTCTTTTCCCCGGCTGCATCTGCCCAAGACCTCTCTAACTCTTTGTTTGTTTGCCAAATAAAAGGTGGTTTGGTTTTATTTTGTTTTCCTGCCAGAAAAAAAACAACTGGAGGTTGAGTGGCACAGAGCTGCTGTTTTCAGATTTGTGGGTGGAAAATTCCTCCTGTTCTTAGGCCTAAAGTCAAAGCCCCCTCTGGACTTCCTTCAGGTCGTTCCTATTTGGGAACACCTTATCCCAGTCCCTGGTGTGCCACACAAGAGGGGAAGAAGCCCAGAGAAGGGGTGAAGAGGTAGAAGAAACATCTCCCCGATTTTCCTCTAAGCTTCAAATTCTGTTCTTTCTCATTGCAACTTAAACTCAAGGAAATCGTGAGGCAGAGTTCTCTGACCAAGATCAGAAAAGGGAGGTTTTGTCTAATGGTCCCACTGCCCCAAACGCCAGAGGTAAACCCCCACCTTACTAAGGTGCCAGAGGGGAAGAGAATCAATGCTTGCTGAGGCTCAGCTGATGTTTCATAATCCGTGTCTTTATGTGAGCCTCGCTATTGCCCTGGGAGGGCGGGATCATCCTCCCACTTTCACAGAGGAGAAAACTGAGTCTCAAAGAAAAATCACACCATCTGGCTTAGGGGGTGGGGCAGGGCAGAGGGCTGCTGAGCTTGAACCCTGTCTCTGTGTGGCTGGAGCCTGAGATGACTTGCCCCCCACCCCCGCCCAGGAGGCAGCCACCTTGTCCTTTCCCTGCTTTGGGCTTCCAATCCCATCTGCCTTGCAAGCTGTGTGTTTCATTCTGCTCCCCAGAGCTGCCTGTTCCCTAAGACAGCACTTAGCGTGTTGTATTGTCATCAACTGTTTACGGCCATGTCTCTCCTGCGTCTGCTTCTGAGCGCTTCCCATCGGAGGCTCCAATCTGAAAGGCTCTTGAGTGTGTGAACAGTCTGCATGATATCCCTCTATGGAGTAGATGCATCCCGCGCTGTGGACTGACGAGGGGAAGAGAAACTCTGAAACGTCCTATACATCTTTGTCTGCCTGGGAGAATGCGTGGCATGGCGTGGGCTCTCCACACGTTTGATGAATGAATGAATGAGCAAAAAAATACCTGCTGCGCAGGGCCGTGGTGCAGCTGGGAGGGCTGACGTCCCTAACATCCCTACAACAATGCTTGGCACGCGCACATGTTGTAAGAAGTGTGGAGCTGTATTCTGAGTTGTGACTAAGAAGGAATACTTGCCTCAGAGTTAGGAGTTTCCTTAACCAGCTGTGTGGCATTAAAAAAAGTCCTCTCCTTTTTCTAGGTCTCTGTTTCCCGCTTATAAATTAGGAACGCTGGGGTAGATGCATGGAAAGGTACCTTCCATTGCTGATTTCTTATGCTTGTTTCATTTCCTCCCTTCACTCCACTCCCCTACACACACACACACACACACACACACACACACACACGCCCATCAATCTCCAAATAGCTTTCTGCTATCTTTCAGCATTCTCTCTCTCTCTTTCATTTCCTTGACCAGAAGCTCCATGAGCTTATTAACCTCTGTTGTCTTGTCCACGTTCCTCAAATATGAAACAGTAATAATGTCCCCTCCGATTCATTTTATCAAAGACCAAGATCTGTTTTGTGGGCCAGGGTGTGCTGGTCCTAAATGGAAAGCAGAAGTCATTTCCAACTCACTTGCTCCATAAATGCAGGGGTTCTGCCAGCTGCCTTTGCACCAAGATGGAAAGAACATTTATCTTCACAAATGTAGGCGACACCGTGGAGGCAGCCCTGCAAGGGACAGGGGAAAAAGCCTTGCATTCCAAAAGGAGTGATGAGGCTGAAAAGGAAAAGTTCCTCCTAGAACAGAACAAAATCACACTCCAGGGTCACTTCCAACTCCCTGATTTCTAGGTGTTAAGATTCACGGAATTTAAAATCCTAGAGTTGTGAGTGAATGTGTGTAATTATTTGAATCTAAGCTTCTGTGAATCCTAAAATATTCTATGATTTCATGATTCAGTATTTTTTTTTCTATAAGACCACGGCCCAGAATCACATGAGTCTCAGATTTCAGTGGCCCAAAGGGTTTTTCAACTAGCAAGTGTATCCAAATCACCTGGGGGCTTTATTGATGCAAAGCCCTGGGATCCCATCTCAAAGATTTCGGTTCAGTTCACAAGGGAAGAGGTCCCCAAAATCTTTTTTAACAAATCTCCCACCCTAGAGGCTCTGAGGAAGAGTAGGCCACTCTTGGCTATACAGTGTTTAGAGAGCTTGTCATTCTAGATCCTGTGTTTCTAAATGTTATCCTAGAAAGGTCTTTGCTTATGATTCTAGTATTCTGGCACTCTGTTATTCTGTTTTCATGTGCCTAAGAAAAGGATTCTAAGATATAAAAACTATCTTTCTGAGCATGGGCTTCACATGGGGAAGGGGAAAAGGGACCGAGTGTCACAAGGATGGAGGGACATTCCGGAGGGGGACTTCCTGAGGACATGGGGCAAACTCTGATGCTCCCCCTATTGTCCCTGAGCAAGTCCAGGGCTAGGACTCAGATGAGGAGGCTTGATGGGAGGCACTGTCTGGATCTGGGTTGACGTAAGCATCTAGGATCATCAGGAAGAATTCCTGATGGAAAGGGTGATCCAACCACACCCTAGAGCGACAGAAGGGCTTAGAGGAGGGGAGGCAGAAGTCCCAGCAGAGAGTTAGAAAAAGAACTAGGCAAAGGAGGAATGATTTATCCCCAAAGCATCCTCTCTGGTGCCGGATGGTAGGGGAACCACAGACTGGTGTGGCAGACATGAAAATGTAAGGTTTCAGGAAAGCTCAAGATGAGAGGGAGCTAACTGTGTGGGGATATCCCAGGGTACACCGCGTGGGCTGCAAGAGGACTGCTTTGACATGCTAATGAGTGCCTGGATCTGGGAGGGTGGGGATGGGATGAAGGGTGGCAGAGGACCTCTGCAGAGCTGGTAGGAGGATGCTGGGCTGGGGAGGGGCTCCAAGTTGGAGGCAGGGCTCTGGGATAGAGAGGGGCTCCTAAAGGGATTCCCATACACACACTCTGTGCCACACCAGTGAGTCAGGGTTCTGATGGGGAGCCGGGAACTCTCTTTCTGGGAAACAAAAGTGGATAACAGAGAATCCAAAAGTTTATACAGCTTCCCAGGTGGGGCTGAGCTAGCAGGTTGGGTTGCCAATGGCCTTTCTAGTAGGAGGGAAAAAATGGAAAAGGAGGGATCAGTCACACTCAGTGACACATTTATGCCTGTGCAGTGGTGATGACACTCCTGGCTGCACACACACATGCATCCCTTCTGTCCCAGCAATGACAGTGACACGTGTGCCAGTCCACTGTGACACATACCTGCACCCTTGGCGCCGATGATGGCCGCATGTCATACTAATGGTAATACCCTATCCCCTGTGTTATCTCTCGTTGACAGTGACACTTAGACATACACCATCACACAGAAATGGTGACATGACTCGAGCCTTGGCAGTTGCCATAGTTAATGCCACTCTGCGTGCTTGTACCCTGCACAAGCTGCCCAGCTGTCAGCGAAAACTATGCCAGACACCCAACCCACCATACCATGCCAGTAACACATTCCACCGTACCGACAGCCTGATTGGCTTTACACCTGGTGATACACCCATGTCAGGGATGCTCTGCATTGGGAGGGAGACATCTCGCATGCTGAGAATCACACGGCAAAAGCCTTACACCTGCCCAATGAGCACCTGCGTCCCTCCATGTGGACCCGACTGCCCCCTGCATGGCCCTGCCCCAGTGGGCACACACGCACACGCCCCACTGCACACCGATGGGTTTACCGTCACACTGCCACTCATGGTGAAGGAGACAGACTCACATCCTGACTGTGGCACCTTAGCCATTATCAGTGACAAGAAGGGAGGCACTCATCAGATGAGCAAGGTAGCCAGAAGCCCTTTCCTGTGCACCACCCCCACAGTTCTGTTTCTGCCTCTGGCACACAGGCCACCCCCTCAAACCAAGACCAACTCTGCCCCTCCAGGCTCAAGGTAGAATGGCAGGTTGTGGAGTCCGTGTCAGGAGCATTCTGAGGCGTCCCTGCATCCCCCAGCGTCACTCCCAGCTGAGGTCAGCCCAGCCAGCAGGCTCTTCTTCACATCCCGCATTGCATCCAGAGTGCCCTCTGGACCAAGGCAACTGCAGCGCAGAAATAGTCTGACCTTTGGACAAACGCCATTCTCACTGATCACCGCATTTATGGGCTCTGACAGTTGTCATTCTTCACACACTGTTCCTCGATCCTCACACAAAGTATTGACATTAGCTCTCTTGATTGGTTTCCTAGTGAACATTCAAGGCATGTACATATAATTTTAAAAATCTGTTCAAATCTGGCCCCCGGTCCCAGACCACAGAGCTTATAAATAAAAGTGGAGATTCAGCCCGAGCCAGGGTAAGACATCTTTAGCAGAGCCACATCTATATTTTACCAGGTGACTCTTACAAGCTGTCTACACAGCAGGCTGGCTAGGGGAGGGGGGACTCACAGCCACTGGATTAGAGATGCAGGAGATGAAGGAGATGCTGACAACCCACATGACATGAGGACCCCAATCTGGGTGTGAATTCAAGGCAGGTTTTTGGTTTTGGCTTTTTTTTTTTTTAGAATCTGGAGAACAGGGAAGATGATAAATGTCAACGTAGGAAAAAAAAAATCTGCAGAGCAAAAGTTACATTTTCATAGGCTGTGGGATGTGTCAGAAGAGAAGCAGCCCAGGGGGGTGAAAGGACCCCAGAGCTCCGCATCAGGCAGGCCTGGGCTGGAATTCTGGCTATGCCAAAGATTCACTGTATCTCCCAGGGGATCGACTTCCCCATCGTGGAAACAGAGGTTTGTGTGAACTAAAGGAGAGAATGTAATTTATGCAAAGCACCAAACTAAGCACCTTAGACATAATGGGGGCCTAATGGTTGCTATGATTAGTAGTATTATAATCACTAGGAAATGGCTAAAATATTTAGTGACTTTTCTACATGGACATTATTTAGGAACCATGTCTAGGCTGGCAAGAGTGAACAGGGAGCAAGTACTCAGGTCTCCACCATCTTTCTTCAAAGGAAAGCATCAGTGGCTACAGTGCCCTGATTTACCCCTAATCATTCAACAGGATGAAGCCAACAAGGCTTGACAGAGTTGTCCTTTTATTCACCAGTAAGATTTTCTGCAGCTAGACATGATTCATGTCAGCTCATACAATTTTTTATAGACTCACAGAAGGTTGAGTTCAAAGGGGGCATTAGCTGTCCCTGCCACCCAGCTGTCATTTTTCCAGGGGATGGGGAACTCACCACCTAATATGAGGCAGTCCATTCTATGGCTGGACAACTCCAATTGAGAGAAGATTCTTTCTCATAGAGTTTCTGTCTGCCTCCGTTTACCTTTCCCCTGTTGCTCCAATTCTATCTTCAGGGCTGGTAGAAACAAGAGTACTCCTCTTTCCTTGCAGCGGTCATTCATTCATCCAGCAAGCATTTCCTTAGCACCAGCTCTGTCAGGCATCATGCTAAGTGCTGGAATTACAAACTGAGCAAGGCCTGCCCCTTCAGCATCTTCTCCTCCAGATGAAATATCTTCAAATCCTTCAACTCTCCCTCATTTGACCTGATTTTCAGACACCCACCGTCAAACCACCCTTTTCTTCTAAACATACACAAGCTTATCAAATCCATCTTAAAGTACGTTATCCAGAACTGAGCTCAGTATTTTTCTGAAAAATGGCTGGATTTTTAGCCCAGCTTGGTTGATGTTCATGTTAAAGATAATGCCCATTGTGGAAAAACCCCAATTGTAACTAGAGTGCTGCCAGCCAGGTCCCATTCACTGAGCTTCTGTTCTAGAAGAACAGGGAGAAAGGAGGGAGAAGGAGAGAGAGAGGAGGAGGACTGTGAGTCTTGAAATGGCATGATGTCAGATCTCCCTGCCCAGATCTCCCCTTAGGCATTAGTGGCAAGTCTAAGTCACTCTAATCAAACAGGCTCCCCTCTGCCCCTCCTCCATGAGTGTCTGCCTCAGGAAAGGGAAGAAAAATTAAAAACAAGCATGCTCATGGCCCAACACAGTGTTAAACAGAACTCAGCCATAAATAAAGGGTCTTCCCTAGACCAAGCCCCATAGCCTGTAAGGGGAGAACAGAGATGAGCCATAGAAGAGGACAGGCAAGGAGGGTGGTTCTACCAATGGCCTCTGACCTGTGGAGGTCCCTCACTTTGAGGTCTCTGCTGTGAACTTGTGCAAAGGAACAGTCCCCTCCTTTTGGAACAAAATCATACCTCCTTCCTCCCCCAATCTTGTCCCTCTGCAGCTCTTGCAGCTCCCTCCTTGGAAGGAAGCCATCCCCTTACAGAAGCAGAAGTCATCTTCACTCTGACATAACCTTGACTGATGCATAAACTCCTGCAAATCTTTCAAAGGCCCCTCCTTTCCTAAGCCATTTTCTTACACATTGGTCTGGATTAAAGGAAGCGTTTTAGAGCCAAAAGATGGCAGGCAGAATAGAGAGGCTCATTAGGAGACAGTAATAAAATGAGAAATGAATGTGAAAGGAGGAGGAAGGTCCTGGGGATGGGGACAGATGTTGCCCTGCCTCTTGGAGGACCCTTTTCTTACCTGGCCATACAAGAGAAAAACATAGGCTTCTAGAATAAAGTTGGCCAAAGGGTTCCTGATTCTTCACAGGATATCAGATCTACAAGGCATTGGCAAATGAATTTTACACTGAATTCTGCAACAGCCTTCTTCCTCCTGGTTCACATGAAGGATTCCTTATCCCCTGCTGGGGCTTTACCCACATGATCCATCAGTGTTTCTTGAGTGCTCCTGTGCCAGGACATGGTGCTAAGGGGCTGTAAAGATGTTCTGAGGGTGGACCTGTCCTACAGGAGCTCACAGGCAAGGACAAGCAAATAGAGGAAGAAAAGCCTCTGAAACAGGAGTGTGTTTAGGGGTGACAAAAGTCCCAAGAAGAGAGTGACGAATTCTTTCTCCAAATCAGGGCTTTACTGAGCAGGTGATCTTTGAGCTTTGCTAAAGAACCCTCCATCCTCCCCTCAGCGCATTGATGCAAGAAGCTTGTGGTCTTAAGAGCTCTGGCCAGAACAGGTGGCTGCAGGGGGTGTGGGGGGGGTAGTGGCAGAGGGATGTCTTGGGGGGGGCGGGGACAGCGAAAGGTGGAGGGGGAAGGGGACTGGAGAGAGAAAAGAGATGGGCTAAGGAGGAAGAATGGGAAAGGGAGAGGGGAAGGGGGAGGAGGAAGAGAGAAGAGAAAGGGAGGAGGTAGGGGGGAGAAGAAAAGAAGAGGGAAGGAGAGGGAGAGGCAGAGGAAAGAGGGAGAGCGAGAGGGAGAGAGGGAGAGAGGGAGAGAGGGAGAGAGAGAGAGAGAGAGAGATTTGAATTTCCCATCTGGAAGGGGAGCGGTAGCACGTCAGGGCCTGGCTGAGGGGTGTGATTGGAGGGCGCCTCAGGCAGCCGCCCGCGGCAGGAGCCGCGGCCCCAGCTCGCCTGGTGGAGTTGCACGAGGCGGCGGCGGGAGCTGGAATAGCAGAAGAACTGCCTCGCTGAGTACGCCCGGAGCCCTGCAGTGGCTCAGACGGTTTCGTGGACCGCCAGGTCGGTGCTGACCACGGGCCGGGAGGGCGGAGCCGGGCTGTGGGCAACAGGGTCCCGGCTGTCCCGGCTCTGCAGCTGTGAGGCTGCAGGGCAGCCTGGGAGGCTGGGGAGTACGGCTTTCGAGGGGACAGCTCCCCAAGACTGGCCGGGAGCCGGAAAGGGCGGCTGCACGGCAGCATTTGAGACCCTCCTGGGCGCGCTCGCCGTGGTGCTGAAAGGACAGCTCCCCGCGAGGGTGAAAGCTAGCAGGCAGAGGAATGGGAGTGAAGCCGGAGCAAACTGGGAAGGAGGAGTGGGCCCCGACCCGGAGACCTCCCGGCAGAAGCCCGAAACAGCCTGGCTCGCGGGGAGCCAGGACCGCCTCGAGGGCGGCGGGAGACTCAAGTCTGAACCTAGAGAACAACTTCGAGTTCACGGGGTTGAGGGTGGGGGGACGTCGATCTAAGCTACTTCAGGCTGTGCTTAACCTGGAACCCTCCAGAGCCCTCTTCGCCCGGGAGGAGGGAGCCTCCCCCGAAGGGGTTCCGGCTCCCCGAGTGAGTCAGAGGGCGCCAGCAAGGGGGAGGGCAGCCGAAGGTGGAGGGGAGGAAAGCCTCAAACGTCGATTGGAGGTGAGGGACCAAGGGGACCATTTGTCCTCGGAGGAGGAGGAGCCGAGGTCTGGCCAGCGCACGTTCTCTGCCCGGGGTCATTAGTTACCGTCCCATCTGAGGCCCTCACGGGCCCCACTCTGCCCCCTACCCCATCAAAGTTTGATACCAGGCTGGGTCTTGGGGTTGGAGCTTTGTGTGTTGGGGGAGGGGCGCTCTCAGTGGCCAACCGCGAGCTCCAGGGCAGAGCTGCTGGCTGTGCTGGTCTCCGCAGGAGACCGGGAGAGGGGTGCCTGGACTCCTATCCTTTACTGCGGGGGAACCAAGAAGCCCCCGCCACTTCTGCTTTTCTGAGGAAGCCGGTTCCCTACCCCCTCCCATCCCCCACTGCTCCTTCCCCTCCCCCAGGGCTTCTCCTTTCCAGGGCGTAGAGTGGGGGTGGGGTGGAGGATAAAGGGACATCCCCTGTCTGTGCCACCGCCATTAGCGTTAGGGTCCCCTGTGAAAAGGAAATGAGTGTTGGGCTGAGTTGCGGTGAATATAGCCTGGACTTGAGCCATAAGAACAGAAAAACAGCTACAAGGACAAACACTGCAGGTGCCCGAATCTGCTTGTCGGATGGCGGGGCCCAGTCCCGAAACCGCTTGGGGCTCAGAAGGCCAAGCCTGAAGGAGGTACCTCCGCTGCCTTCAGGTTGGGACAGGCTGGAGGAAGTCGGGGAGGGAAAGCTGAAGATGTATCCTAGGTTCTGGATGCGCTAATGGCAGAGAAACGTGCTGCAGCAGCACCCCTCTCTCTTCCCCTTTTTGTCTCCCCTCCCCCAGCCCAGCATCACAACCACCACCACCCCACAACCACCACCACCACCACCACCACCCTTCCCGCGCAGGAATAGACCAAGGTTTCCCGCAGAACCGCTGAGGAGCGCCTCCTGGCGGTCTGGCCCAAATCCTCAACAGCATGCAACCTGCCCGACGACCTCAGCACTCCTACAGGCATATGGCAAAATATCTACACACACGCCTGCACACACGCTCACGCAGACTCACACGATGCCGAAGTTCAGAGCTAGACACGCAGGATCACACTCTGAATGCATATACTCACATACTCGCTGGCACACATTAAATTCAACACAGCAAATATGTCATGAGGCTCTACCATGAGCCAGAAGACGTTATGGACTCTGGGATAAGGGAAATGAACAAGATATAGGCCCTGCCCTGAAAGGAACTCAGAGTGATCAGGAAGGGAAAGACACATAGCTAGACAGAGTGCATGAGCTGCAGGCAGGCCAGGCTGCTCTAGAAAGTACCATGGGTCTCAGAAAAGGAAGACACCAGCACATCTCACCCAGGAGATCTGGGATATTTTACAGAGGGAGTGATGTTTGAGAGGGAGCTTTGAAAATTAATATTGCTGTTGCTGCTTTAACAGTGATGATGACAATGATGATGATGACAGCTAATATGTACTGCGCACCTATTGTGTGCCAAGCACTCAGCAGAGCACTTTATTTATCTCATTTAATGCTCACAACATGCCTTGGGTATTATCGTCTCCATTTTACAGATGAGAAAAGATTAAACCACTTGCTCAAGGTCGCTTAGTAAGTAGTGAAGCTAGGATTTGAACTGGCAGAGAGGAGGTTAAGAGGCTCCCAGGCTGTAAAAACAGCAGGAACAAATGCCCAGTGGTTTTCAAATAGAATATGTGTTCAGGTATAGCTGAAGCAGAACCACATGCAAGGGATGGGAAAGGAACAGCAAGGCAGGCAGGTGCTAGACTGTGCAGGACTTGAAGGTCAGCACAAGGACTGTGGTCAGTTTAACAAGGCTGTGGCAAGCCACTGCAGGGTGTGTTTGATGAACAGATCTGCCAGTCAGAAAGACTAATTGGACAGCCATGTGGAGGATGGATGAGAGCTGAGGGAGGGACAGACGTAGAGATTATGCACCAATCCAGAACCTCGAGGCCCTGAAGTAGCCATAGCAGAAGCCGTAGCAGAAGAGGGTGCAGATGCAGAAGGCCTCCAGACATTTTTCTCAGCACTCCATCCCAGTTTTAATTCACCAATTCCTTGTGTAGTTTTTTGTCCAGTGTCTACCTCCCCAGCTCACTGAATACTGTGAGAGCAAACATGACTCCCATTTTCCCTACCACAGCCCAGCCTCCAGAACAGCACCTGGCAGAGTAGATGCTCAGAGACTCACTCAGATGAGTGAGTGAGTGAGTGAGTGAATAAAGAAATCACTGACTCCAGAGTTTTCAGCTGAGGCAACTGGAACAAGGCACACTAGAAGAAAAAATGGTTGAATAAGGGAAACAAGGGTGAGATTGATCTTTGGACAGATTAAATCTGAGATTATCCTTGTGACAATATCCAGCAGAGATTTAAATGTGCAAGTGGTGTAGAGAGTGTCTGTGAATAAAGAGGGGCACAAATCAAAGGGTTAGGTGATATTCCCAAGGGAAACAGTGGGGGAAGGAGGCACAGCAGGAGAAGGAAGAGGGAGAGAGATAACTTGGGGAACATCTACATTTTAAAGGAAAGAGAGAGAAGACTTGTCTGAGAAGGAGGCTTGAAGACCACAGGAGTGCTCTGTCATAGAATTCAGGAGATCCAAGAAGAGGGCTGAAAAATAGAGGGATGAGGAAAGAAAAGAGGTCATCAAAATCTGATGCTACAGAGGGATGGGAAATGGCTCCAGGATCTGGCATCTGGGAGGCCTCTGGTAGCTGTGATGAGGGCAATTTTGGTGGCAGTGTAGAGGCAGTGGATCTCTGCTCTCACAGAGCCGCAGGGCTGACCCGAAGGTGAAGGAGTGGAGAAACCAAGTGGAGACCCCTTCATCACAAAGGTAGAGGGCAGAGAGGAAGGGAAAAGTGGTTCAGAGCAGGAGTTGGAGAAGCAAGGGGATAAAGAGACCCATAGAGAAGGACTGAGGATGTGAAGAAGAGGGAACATGAAAGCCTGAAGGAGAGAAGATCTGCGGCTCAGGCAGATAGATTAACTTCAGGAGGAAGGAGGGGGACCTCATCTTCAGAAACTAGGAAAGAAGGCTGCAGGAGCTCATACCACCTGGGATCAATCATTCTGATAACAGTCACCATTTACCAAGCCCCCCCACCGTGTGCCAAAGGCATAGTATACACTATTTCTAACCTTTCAAAGGGGTATTGTATTCCTCATTGCATGAGGGAGGGAGGTTAAGACAATTACTCACCATCACAGAGCTAAAAAGTAGCAGATTCAGGATCAGAGTCAGGTATGCCTGACCCAGAGCCCACCAGCCTTCCAATGCACCACATGAAGTGGGAGGAAAGTTATCTGTTGAAGGGGATAGGGGAGAAGGACATTGGGCATTGAGAAATTGGTTAAGGAAGCCTCAACAAGATGAACAAGAAATTACTTGAGAGCTGAGAGAGCCATGCTGGGAGTGGGCAGCAGGACTCTGGGGTGGACCCAAGAAGCTACTAAATCCCAGCAGGCTACAAGGGGGGCACCTCGAGCAACAGGGATATAAGTATCCAGAAGACTCAGCCCTCACTGAGTAGATGTACTTTGCATATTGCAGGGTGGGGAGGGGTGGTAATCAAAGTTCCTTGAATGGATGCTTAGAAGCAGAAGAGTCCAAAGAAGGAGATGATGTGGTGATACAGAGATGGCATGTTGACTTTGAATGGTGCCATGGGATATCCAGAGGGAGGTGTTCAAGAGGAAGGCAAGTGTATTTCTTGACTCATTTATTGCCTATTTCCCTACACACACACACACACACACACACGCACTCGCTCACTGAGTTCACACACTCCGAAATGTAATCTGCATGGGGGCAGGTCTTTGTCTGTCTTGTTCACTCTTAAAACCCCAGTACCTAACACACTGCCTAGTACATAGTAGATGCGTAACTGAAACTTGTTGGATAAATGAATATAGGGGTCTGAGAGCCCATAGATGTCTAGGTATCATTAAAGGATGAGTTCTCCTAGGGAAACTTTAGAGAGGAAAAAGAGGCATGGGCTAAAGTCAGGGTCCTAGGGAAAACACTTACTGAAAAAAGGAAAGGAACAACGGGAGGCAGCAAAACTGGGGTGGGGAGGGAAGAGGGAGCAGTAGGAGAGGAGTGAGTGCAGTAGGAGATGGAAGAGAGGAAAGAACTAAGTCACAGAACCAAGACAGAAGAAGGATTTGAGGACACAGTTGGGTGGCTGGCAGTTCAAATGTTGCAGAATTGCTCCAACAGAACCACTGGGAAGGAGGCCCAGAAGATCATCTGGTCCAGGAGAGAGACTTGCCAGAGCCGCAAGTTAGGGATGAGGCTGGACCTAAAGCCCAGGTGCCCTGTGGACCAATTTCAGGCATCTCAAATTAGAGTCCCGTGTCCTCCAGCACCACCTGCCAATTCTTTAAGCTGCATGGAAACAAGAGAGGAGGAACCCAGTAGTTCCTGAAATCATTTGATTATTAAAATTGTTCATTTCCTGTTAGAAATGTAGTCTCTTCGAAATGTTTTTGAATCAAGTGAAAACATCTTAATTGACTGAGCTGAGCTGCCTTTCAAACTCAGAATTCTGGATCAGGGTGGGTTCTTTGCATTTCCTAGAAATCCCGCTCCTTTTTTGCACGTCCTTATAAACATGCAGTCAGCAACGGCCCACACTAACTAGCAGCTGCTACACACCAGGCACTTGACCAGGATCTCCTCTTCTTCAAATATCAGTACAAGGGTAGGCTTAATACTCCTGTCACTGGTAGGGAGCACACTGCTTTCCCAGGGGGCCACAACCCGGGAGTGATCAGAGCCTGGTGTGTCTAACCAGGTGTGTCTAACCAGTGGTCTAACCAGGTGTGTCTGATGCTAAAGCCCCAGGCAATGTTTTTCTACTCCATCATGACTTGCCCTCCTCCAAACAACCTGTCGGGTGGTATGATCATGTAGAAGTCATCAAATAAACTCTCGGGCCCCATTTGATGGAAAGATCTCAGTCTGCTGATATGTTTTCTCATTTTGAAAGAAATGAGGAAAAATCCATCATCAACAAAAAGCCAGTGACCTTGAACTCAACCTGGTTGTAATATCCAGGCTGCTTCTCTGCCACTGTTTCCCTTTTTTCTCCTAGCAAATCATAAAGACCCCAAGGCTGTGCAGGCTCCCAGGCCCAGGGGAGGAGGCCTGGCCTCAGGTGACTACATCACACTTTGGATAGCTCATGGATGCTCCCCTCCACACCCAAAAAGGGATTTGTGGTGGCTTTGTCTATGGGAAAAAAACCCATGAAACTGAATGGTGGAACTAGAAAGGAAACCTAAGAGTCATATCAGGGTTGAAATTTTCAGGGATTTGAAGGGAACAAGGTAGAAGGAGGTCAATGGAGGAGGGAAGCTCCACCCCTCCCCACTAACATTCGAATAGTTCCACTTCTATGTATTTTGCATACTGAGATTCCCACTATGATTTTATTTGGAGGAGGCACCTGGGGGCTCTGGGTTAAGCCTCTGCCTTCGGCTCAGGTCATGATCTCAGGGTCCTGGGATCGAGCCCCACATCGGGCTCTCTGTTCAGCTGGGAGCCTGTTTTTCCCTCTCTCTCTGCCTGCCTCTTTGCCTACTTGCGATCTCTCTCTCTCTCTCTGTCAAATAAATATATAAAATCTTAAAAAAAAAAAAAGATTTTATTTGGAGAAAACCTTCTCATGCCAAAAAAAAAAAAAGAACAATTAAAAATATAATAAAAACTGAAAATTGGTAATTGAGAGAGAAGGGGAGGATTAACATAAGCTGAGTGCTTATAAGGCCTGTGCTTGGTACTTCAAAGGTCCTAAGCCCCAAGATTATCATGTCTCCAACCTCCCATGTGTAATTCAAAATAAAAATCAATATTAAGCTATAAAACACAAAAACTTACATGTTTGTTGCAATAAAAGTAACTTATTTCTCCATTTGTCTAATTCCAGAAGTCTGGATATGCTCATCCAAGCTGACTCTTCTTTTTTTAACTGGCCTCTGATTTGCTGGGGCCCTAAGTATGCTCATTCCATCTAGGGGTTGATCCAGTGGGCCAGGCAGAAATTTTCTCCAGTCTCCACAGTAGCGCTGGGAAAAGAGGCACCACCATTCTTTCATATAGTCGAGGAAACTGGGATTCAAGGGGGTTCAGTAACTGGCTGAATGTCACATGGCAAACAAGAAATGAGGGAGGTATAAGAACCGAGCTCTGTCTGCCTCCAAATTCCAGGTTCTTTCTAGCACTCCTGGGTTCCTTCTAGCACTCTTGGCTTCAACCAAATTAAAGCAATATGGTCAAGATGAAGGGTTTAGAATCCGAAGACATGTGACCACACATATGTGCCTGGCCTGCAGCAAGTACTCAGGAAATAGCCCCTTTCCATCTCCTTCCCATGGGTGCCAGGGCATCCGGTCCTGGCCTCAGCTGATGGAGCCTGGGGCCTGAACCAGGGCGAGGCTGCCATTTGTGTGAGCTGAGGCCTCTCCCATCTGATCCCCGACTCTACTCTACAGGTTGACACATCTCCCTGAGCCAGTCCTTGCCAGAAGCACTGCATGCAAACTTGACTGCGCACTAGGGCACGCTCACTGGAACTGGCGTCATGGACTTCGTTATGAAGCAGGCCCTTGGAGGTGAGGCCCCGAGTCCAGCACTCCTCACTCCCCGACCTGAGTCCCAACCCAGCTGGGAGAGACCTGCAGAGCACTAGGCCCCTCCATCCCCAGCCCTGACCCCCCGACCCTACTTTCTCCCTCCCCAACCCATCCACTCTAGGGGCCACCAAGGATATGGGGAAGATGCTGGGGGGAGAGGAGGAGAAGGACCCAGACGCACAGAAGAAGGAGGAGGAGCGACAGGAGGCTCTGCGACAGCAGGAAGAGGAGCGTAAGGCCAAGCATGCACGCATGGAGGCTGAGCGGGAGAAGGTCCGGCAGCAGATCCGAGACAAGGTCAGCACCTGCCAACTGCCTGGAGAGTAGAAGGCATGGAGGTCAAGCCTCCCCCCTGCACTACCCCACCCTCCCCACAACTCTCCGCAAACCGCAGCTCCAACTTTAGACCTAGCTCTGAGCGCTGCTCTCCTAAGAGGGTAAAGTGAGTGTCACAGGCACAGCTCCCTGGAAGGAGTGTTATGGGGCTTGAATAAGATAATGCCCATGAGACCTGCTCCCTAATGTTTGCGGCTGTGGTCCACAATCTTGAACCTGAGACATTGGAGACCGAATGTTTGCAATCCAGAATTTGGGAATTTTAGGAAAATACCGTAGTGCCTGAGGACCTGTTACCTTTGCACCTCACTCTCAGTAGATTTGCAGCTGTCACCCTCGGCCAAACAGTTCAGTATATGAGTCTAGTCTCACTGCTGCAAAAAATCAAGGCTGTAAGTAGCCTCCCATGAGCTCAGATCAAGTTTTGTCATCCAAACATAAGGAAGGACATTCAGATGTCAAATCTTGGGGGATTTCAGAAGAGCAGAGAAGTTACTAGGGGCAGGTATTAATTTTAAAGGAAACCCCATGCACGGACGCTTATGGAGCACCTGTTAAGGACAGGCACAACTCCATAAGGAAGGCATCCTTATCCCTATTTTATAGATGAGAGGACTGAGGTTTGGGGAGTTTCCAGGAGCGGCCCAGCTGAGCCTGCATGACCTTGAGACCCACCCAGCCCTCTCCTTGCCCCATTCATGCTCATGTCTGCCCTCCTCCTCCCCAGTATGGGCTGAAGAAGAAGGAAGAGAAGGAGGCAGAGGAGAAGGCCGCCCTGGAGCAGCCCTGTGAGGGGAGCCTGACCCGGCCCAAGAAGGCTATCCCTGCAGGCTGTGGGGATGAAGAGGAGGAAGAGGAGGAGAGCATCCTGGACACGGTGCTCAAATATCTCCCGGGGCCACTGCAGGACATGTTCAAGAAGTAACCGGCCCTCCTGCCCTGTTCCCACTCCACTCGTTCCTTTTTTTTTTTTTTTTTTTTTTCTTTTTTGGTTCTTTCTTTTCTTTTTATTCAGTTAAGTCTCAGTTCTGAAGGGGAAAACCTCAATTGACCTCTGCCCACCTTCCCCGGCCAGGGACTCCTCCCTCTCAGCACTCTCTCACACCCCCTTCATCCTGGGGTATCCAGCCCCCACCTCACTTCAAGTTGCTTAAAAAAGGGAACACAGCTTCCCCTCCCCAGAAGGGGGCATTGAACCCAGTGTCAGAGGTACTGAGGGCCCCTCCGGAAGGAAGCCTAAGGTCTATGCTAGTGTGGTAACCCCCATACATTCCTTCATGCACCCCACTGCCAGGAGGACCATTGTCCCCAGCCAGCCAAAGTAATAACACATTCCAACCCTGCCCAGCATGCCGACCTTTGGCCTCTGACCCACAGTGGGCCTCCAGGTCAGGGCAGGGGTGTTGAGTGGCCTGGCTCTGAGGAAGGGAGTCAGGATAAGCCTGCCCTGTGAGGGCCCAGCCTGAGAGGCCCTGCTGTATTCTGGCCAGGCCTAGGTCTTGGCAGAAGGCTGGGGCTTTCCTTCTCTCCTTCCCCTGAGATGGCACCCAACCCAGGATCACTCCTCTCCCAACCCCACCTGAAGAGGCATAGCCCCTGCCAAGCCAGTCCCTCCAAACGGATCCTCTTTGGACTTTAACTCATCTGTGGAGAGGACCCAGGGTAGAGCAGCCCCTTGTTTCCCCCTCTTCCACTTGGGTCCTGGGGCCCCACTGCCAGGCTGGGTCCAGTTTGCCCAGCCAAGGGGCTACCCAGGCCCCCCCAGAAAATACTTGGAGCCATTGGGCAGCGGTGGCCCATGCCATGGGACCCCACCATTGGTACAGCCAAGCTGCCCCCAGTCCTATTCACCCCTCTTCCCACCCTATCCTGTCCATGTGCTTCCAGAGCCCCATGGTCCCCAGGAGGACCTTTCCTGGCCAAAGCCCCAAGGCTTTGGGGAGAAGCCAGTTCCCACTTGACAGAAGGCATCTGTCCATTCATTTCATTGGCCAAGAACAAACTCTCCTCTGGGATGTGTGAAAATGACATTTGTTCCCCCCCCACCCCAAACTGTCAAGGCCTCCTGCTCAGTCAGTTGTGTAAGAACGGGGGGGGGGGGGGCCAAGGAGCAAATGAGAGAGGAAAGTGTGTGTTCATGCACACATAAGTGTGTGTGGCAGAGACTGCATCAGCAACTGTGTGTCCTAAGATTGTACCTATAGGTGTGTTGTTACAGTGTACGTATGTCTTGAGATTGTGTGTGTATGTTAATCACATCCCTGTGTTAGATAAGGATCGTGTGTGGGAGCCTTGTGTACGTGGGCTCGTTTGAGGGGGTGTGTATGGATGGAGACTGTGTCGTATCTGTTTTCTAGCCATCTTGTAGGTGTGGTAGGGTTTGCACATGTCAGCTTGGCATGTGTTTGGGGAGAAGGGTATGTGTTAGATGTGGTGGAAGTATGTGTTTGAGAGAATGTCAGATGTGCTGATACTGTCGTGTGCACGTGTGTGGCTCTGAATAGGCAGTTGGATGCAGAATGAGTGCTGGGGGAGAAAAAACATAGGTAAGATGTTCCCCTCTTAGCCCCAAAACCATTGGTCACAGGTGGCCACATCCAACAGGAGACCTTGTCCTTGGCCTAGAGTCCTCCCACCCTTGGGGGGCTCCTGCCTGAGGTCCTCAGAAGCCCACTGGGACTGACCCTGGCAGAGCCCCAAGAAGCCATGCTGGGCCCCCACCAGGGCCAACCCCAAAAGCAGAGCCCAGGGAGGGGGCGACTTGCCTGCCCCTGAAGCTCTTGCCCCATTGACCCCCGTTTGCATTCTGCAGGTTTTCCATGTTAGTGGATTTATGCTTTTATTTCAGAGAGAGACACGTGTCTTCTCTGTCCGTTTCCAATAGTTAAAGCCATATCAGTTAGACTGCAATACTTTAAAGACGAGACAAAACAATCCATATGTTTAGGGAACCAGAAAAATCCCCTGGTCTGTCCCTTCTCCAGGGAGCAGGGCTCCAGCAGCTCTAGCTCCCTGGATTTGCCCTTCTCCCCCGCCCCCGGCCCCTCCCCTGTGCCCCTGTGTCCTGCCCCCCATCCAGGGGGCCTGTGTCTGTGCCTGTGTCTGTGATGGGGAGCCACCTCGCACCCCTATTGTCTGCTTGTCTGTGTCTCTTTTCCTGGGCAGGATGGTCATTCTCTAGAGCCCTCAGGGTCCTGGGACAGAAATAGGCAGGGCCCAGTCCAGGGGCCCCAGGCCTCCCCAGACCCTGTCTGTGAGCCCCACCTAGACACAGATGTGGATCCCAAGTGTTCAAAAACGTCCCCTCTTTGACAGGGGCCCATAGATCTCAAAGGTAGTGCCAGGACACTGAGAGTGCCAGATGGGCAGCAGAGACCAAGGCTCAGGAAGCTTCAGGTAAGCAGAGGAACCCAGCCATGTCAGATATCCTGGGACCCTCAGAGGATGTGCCTGGTGGTGTCCACAGCCCCTCTGTACCTCCAGAGCTGGCTCAGGGTTTTCTCCATATAAGAGTACCCTCCAGGGTGGCTGGATTAGTCTGAGGTATGGCCTAGACTCCTCCAGACTCCTCAGGTCTACTCCTGAGAAGCAGGACTAGAGGACTTCCTGGAGGTGATAGCAAGGGAGGAGTTCAGCATGGGGCACACCTGCCTCCAACCACTGCCAGAAAATCACTGTCCGATCCAGGGGGCATGATGACTATCATTCCTCATAGAGACCTAACTGTGGGAAGAAGCTAACGTGTGACCCAGTGAAGATGTTGTGTGCAACACACACATGTGGAGGGAGAGGGGGAACAAGATATGTGTGGGGTGTGCTCTGGCAGGGAAGGGATGTTCACCTGAGGTACATGGGGTAGAGGAGGTGTGTGTGATCCACCGGATGGGAGGGGGATGGGTGTGCCACACATAAGTGGGACAGTGGTGCCTGTGATACACTTAGGAGGCGGGGATGGGGAGGGAGAAGTCCCAGAATTCAGTGCACACTTACAACATATCAGGGAGACACTCTCCAGCTAGGAAACTAAGAAGGAGCGATCATTTGTATACGGTGAAAACAATGAGATGCAAGGGAGTGGGCAGCACCTGCGGTGGGCAGGCATGGTTGCCAGGGAAGACCACGGCCAGACTTGCGTGCCTGGGAGCTCACCAGCAGAGATGAGGGAGAATTCTTCTCTGGATCACCCATGCTGGGTGCGGGCAGTGAGCCAGGACTTGCACACATGGGCAGCCTCGGCTCCTGGAAGGTATCTTTACTAGCAAAACCATGTAGGGTCCCCCCAAAGGCAAGGAGGAAGTCAACAGACCCTCTTAAGTAGGGGTATGTGTGTGTGAGAGAGAGAGACAGAGAGGGAAGGAAGCAGCAGGGGAAGAGGGAGAGAGAGACAGGGAACAGAAGTATTTCAGCAACCCAGGTCGCTCTCAGGTGGGACAGCTGGTGGGCAAAGAAGCTGTCTTACAGGCTCTGGCTAGAGGATATGGGCAGAACCACAGCCCTGAGAGCTCCCAGCACCTAGCTGGCAGAGTTTCCCGCCCCACCACCCAGCTGCTCCAACCTAGGGTCCTGCATGCCCTTGATGGGACAGGCAGCTGGGGATCAGATGGCTCAGGTGATGTATGTCTCCCAGGCCTGAGGACATACCTTCCACATGTGTACCCTACTCCCCTCCCTGCTCTGGCTGCCCTACTTCTTCCCTGGGGAGAGAATGGGAGGTGTTTGTGCTGGTCCTGGGGTGGGGTTCTAGCGAGACTCAGGTGAGGACGACCATCCTGCTCTCGCGGGGGAATCCCTTTCCCACATCTGTGCTGTGTCCTGTTGCTCTGCTTTCTTTAAATGTGTCAGTGCCTGGGGGGAGGGGAGGGGCACCCCCTCATGCCCCCTGAATCTGACCAAAAGCCATGGCTGTTGCTCCCCCCTTTGTATGACGCAGATGCTAAGATGTACCAAACCAACCACGACAACAAAGAAAAGACCTTGTACAGCAACTCTTGGTCTGTCTGTCTTCTTCTGTCTGTTGGCATCACCAGGGCGACACAGGGCACCAGCTGAGGTGAGAGGGAGCTGAGCCACAGTGCTCAAGAGGCCCCAGAAACCCTTCCATTTTACCCACACTGCTAGCTGGGACACTGGAAATGACCCCAGAAATCAACTGAGGCTGGAGTCAAGGCTGGCCCCAGAGATTCAGGGCCACTCACCTCCTGCCCTTCAAAGTCATCTGTTCAACAAAGCCCTGGAGCTGGTGTCCCAGCCTGGTCACAGCACCCCACAGCCCATCTCTGGCCATCCCTCTCCGAACGCTCCTCAGGAACTGGCATACCAACATGAAGCCAAGTCCCACAGATGGGCAAGGTCTGTCACTGTTCATCTCACCAACACTGAGGGAGTTCCTCATGTCTGCCAGGCCATGCGTGGGAGCTGGGGACATACAGTAGTGCTCCTGGACACAGACACATCCCAGGCCTTGTTGAGTCAGCACAAGGCCAGAACCCCTTTTCAGCCTTGGCTGCCTCTACCATTGTCTTGCCTTAAGGTGGACTCATTTTTTCTCTACTTGGCTAGGTACCTCCCATTCCTCACACACTGGTCTCCCAGCTTCCACATCTTCCCTCTGTCCATCCTCTCCCCACCACTCAACTCCACCTGGAAGGCTCATCAAAACACAAACTTAACCATGTCATGCTCTTAGACAACACCCTTCAGTGGTCTGTAGGAAAGCACCCACCTATAGGATAACATCAAAATCGTCAAAATGGCCCTGTATGACATGACCCCAACCTGCTAGGTCAGACCTAACCAACTTGGAGCCAAGCCCCCCTACCCTCACACATACCCTGCCATTCCGTGTTTATAGATTCTATCCCCTCTGCCTGAAATGAACAGTACCCTCCTCCCCACCCAGTATACTTGAACTTCTCAAGATCCAGCTAAGATGTCATCTCCTGAGTGAGGCCCACCCTGACACAGCCCCCAGGCCCCTTCCCCCAGCAGTTGGTTGCTGTGCTCACAAAACAGAGCATCACAGTTCTGTGCCCAGGCAGCACTGGGTTTGCTGGTGGGTTCTGTCATCCAGCAGAGTGATCTGGAACAAGCCACTTAACCCCCCTGAGTGTTTTCTCGCAAGTAAAATGGGATAATAATTGTTCTGACCTCCACAGTTGTGAGGAGTAAATGGGGTCACAAACTCACACTCTCGGCACTGTGTGCCAAGCATTCAATAAATGGCACCTTGCAAATTCTACTGTAATTTATGTTGCTACAGTGTCTCCCTCTGACTTTGGAGCTCTGTAGGTGCTGTCCTGACTGGTGTCCCGATGCCTCCCAGCACCCACTGCAGAGTCTAGCCTGCAGTGGGTCCTCAGGAGCCCCAATGCTGACTCAGGGTCCAAGTGACCAATCTCCATCTCTTCTTGGTGGCCACAGTCACTTCTTTTGCTCTCTGCACCCACTGGATGGTAGGGGGAGGGGAGGCAGCACCTGACTCCTCTCTCTGCTATGCCCTAACATCACGCATCCTGCCTTTCTCCCAGATCTGCCCATCACTCTGGGCTAGCACCCCCAGGGTAGTCTCCTAGACTCTTAGAGTCAGGGGAGCGCTGTGTGCAACAGGACACTGCATTAGTTATCCACCACTGCTTAACAAATTACACCAACTTGGTACCTTAAAGCAACACATGTTTATTATCTCAGTTTCTCACGGGATGCCAGGCACGACTGGGCTGGCCCCTCTGCTTCAGAGCCTCTCACCAAGCTGCAGTCAAGGTGCAGCCAGGGCTGGGGTCTCAACAGACGGTAAGGACCACTTCCAAGGTTATGTGATTGTTGCCAAGATTTAAGTCCTGTTGAATTGAGGGCCTCAATCCCTGGCTGGCTATTGGCCAGGGGCTGCCCTTTGTTTGTCACTATATGGGGCCCTCCATTAGAGCAGCCCGCAATAGGGGAGCTTTCTCCATCAAAGCATGCAAGCCAAGTAGGCAGAGAGCTGGTAAGAAGGAAACCTCAGTGTTATGTAACCTGACCGAGGACGTGACGTTCTACCACCTCTGCCATATTCCATTGGTTAGAAGTCATAGGCCCTGCCATGCCTATAGGAAGAGGGTTACACAAGGATGTGAATAGCAGGGCAGGAATCACTGGGGGACATCTTAGAGTCGGCCCTCTCAGAGGCTGAAGCAACTCCCCCCCTTCCCTACAAAGAAGCAGGAGTTGAGCAGGGCCTCCAAAGAGCCAGAACCAAATCTCATCTACCATAGGGTCCAAAGTGATGGAGGAATAGTGTTGGAGCAGAGTAAGGGCCAACAGTGGGCTTCCCCCTAAGTTTCTGTGAGACTGAGACCATTCCCAGAGCCAGGGGCTGGGCTCTGAGGGCCTTCCATGGCTGGAGATTGGAGAGAAATGGAACATGAGGGATTTGGGCCTCCCTGGAAGTCCATGTATGTTCTTTCAGCACGCCAGGCACTGCCTTCCCAAGACCCAGGTCCCTGGTAAATAATCCAGCCCCAGACACTCAGATCCTTCTCCTCTGTCTGCCTTGCCCCTCCTTTCCACTCAGTGGCACCCCCAGTGCCCTGTTGCCTAGTTGGGAAATGCTAGCATCTTCTTACTTTCAGTCCTGAAGGTCTTCTCCTCACAGTCCTAATCCCCTCTTAAATAGCACTTACTGAGTTCCCACAACTTGCTAGGCACTGTACTAGGCACCAAGAACACCAATCACACAGCCCCTTCCACCAGGAACCTGCTACCAGAAGAAACAGGCCAATCAGCCACTATAACACGTGCAGTGATGCAGGTAAACTGGGGTGCTTGGGGAAGGCTCCCTGGAGAAGGCAACGTCTGAAATGAGTCTTAAATGAGAAGTCAACTTGGTGGGAAAGGAGGGCACTCTGAGCAGAGGGCCTGGCATAAGCAAAGGATAAAGGAGACAAAAGTAGTCCAGCGCGGTGGTGGGTGTCAGGGAGAGAGAAACAGGGGACATCTGCAGGAGCTTATTACATTCTTGGTAAAAAGCTGAAAGCCTGAAACATCAACCAGGGTGCCAGAAGATGGAGCTTGTGCTCTCCCTGCATGCCATAGGGAGCCATGGGAGGATCCTAAGCAGAGGTTATGATCAGATGTGTTGATTGAGGAAGATCATTAGGGCTGTGAGGAGGAGGAACTAGTCTCCAGGAAGGAGCTAGTACAATGCCAAGGTTGGAGATGGTGAGGACTGGATTTAAGCAATGGCAAAGGACCTGGAAGAAGCAGCCAAATGGGTGGGGCAGGGTGGGGTGGGGAAGCTACACAGAAGGCCAAATTGGCAGGACTTGAGGATTGGATATGTGAGGCATGGAGGAGGAAGGGGTTGAGGCCAAAGTCCGTCTCTACATTGAAAGGCTCCATTCTCCAGGATCTAGAAAGCTGGTGGAGACCAGTTTGGGGGAAGATAATGAGTTTGCTTTGGGGCTTCTGGATTTGAGGCACCTGGAGGTGAGGCGAAGTCTAGTGGCCAGTCTATGTGTACGCCAGAGAAAGAGGAAAACCACAAACTGTACTTTGCATGCCCCCAATGGAGCAATGTCTTGACCATTTTCTTTCTTTACCACAAGCTCAAAAGCAGAGGAAGTCAAGAATCCATCCTGCTATGCAACCCAAGAGTCCCTCTAGTGCCATCTTTGGTAGAGGACACTCTCTGTTTGCATTCCCCACAGTGTGGGAGAGCTCATTACAGTCAGACATGGGCCTTCTTTCTCCTAAACCAAAAGTTGCCAGGAGCCAGGGCTTAATGAAGCTTCCTCCAGCATCCCTTTAATTGACTGCAAAGCTCTGCTTCCAGGTCACTCACTTAGCACTCATAATTAATTGGGGCTTCTTGCCTGATCTAAGAGATATTTCAATACCCCTCACCACCCCCAGACAATGTTTTCTCAGCTGGGATCCTCCAGCTGGAGCCATCTCTACATGACAGCCTCTTCACAGGCTCTGACCTGGGTTTGAATGCAGGTTGCAGCCCCTCCTTCATCTCTGTGTGAGCTGGGTGATCACTTCTCTGCCCCAGGCACAGGGTTAGCACAAGGGAGCCTCAGTGGGTAGGCCCAGACCTGCTGGTGCTACCATTTCTTTGGACTCCAAGTTCTGGCATCCACCCCATTCTGGGGCAGGCCCACTGATCTCCTCAACTCCCTGCTTCTCTCATAATGACCATGATCCTGTCTATATGAGGGTTAAGGTAGCCCATCTTAATATACGTAAGGAGGGAGGGAAGAAAAGGGAAGAATAGCGAGGAAGCCTCCATTCACTAAGCCCCCGCGCCATGCCATAACAGGGTTGGTGCTCTAAAGGCACCACCTCTGCTCATCCTGACCAGAATCCGTGAGGTCAGGATTATGCCCATTTTACAGAAGACAACACTGGGGCTCAGAAGTAGAGGCATATGATGGGCATGAGTATAGGCTTTGGTTTTCAGACAACCCTGGTTAGGAATCTTGATTCCTTCTGTTTGGTCTTGACTGTATGAGTCTCTGGATCTTGGTTTCCTTATCTATTTAAAACAAATGAGTATATACTATATGTTATATAGACTGGAATAAAAATAAAAATAAAATAAAAGACTATAATAATACCTAATCCCCCCATCATCACCCCTGGGGGCATTAAGGGAACTAAATAAAATAAGTCTGTAGGTCTCCTAGCACAGCGCCTGGCACATAACAGTTACTTAAACAATGATAGCCATTGCAACAAAATACTACTATTACTATGGCAAGACTGAAGAAGACAAACAAGAAGAGGATAATAGGAAAGGAGAGAGAAGGACCAAAAAGAATAAGGAGAAGAGTTAATTTCAATAAAAATTGACAATCATCCAGGGGCAGCAGGGTGGCTCAGTCAGTTGAGCATCCAACTCCTGATTTCAGCTCAGGTCATGAGATCAAGCCCTCTGTTGAGCTCCATGCTCAGTAAGGAGTTCACTTGAGATTCTCTCTCCCTCTCCTTCTGCCCCCACCCCTGCTCTCTCTCTCTCTCTCTCAAATAAGCCTTTTAAGAGATGCAATCTGAGGGCTTTGGAGGGGAGGAGGTGGGGGGTTGGGTGAGCCTGGTGGTGGGTATTAAGGAAGGCACATATTGCATGGAGTACTGGGTGTGGTGCATAAATAATGAATCTTGGAACACTGAAAAAATAAAATAAAGTTTAAATTTAAAAAAATCTTCAAGTCATTCAAATAGTAAACTGATAACCTGGATTTAAAACAAACTCTCGCGTCATTTCACATAATACATAGAAAAGAAGCTGAGAGACAGGAGTCACAGGTGAGAAGCTGAGACAGGAGGGAACAACTGCCTCTTCCAGGAAGCCCTCATCAGCTCAAAAGAGACTTAGCCATGTGTATTAGTTATCTGTTGCTGCATAACAAATTACCCCAAAACTTAGTGGCTCGGAACAATAAACATTTATGTTTCTCTCACAGTTTCTGAGGGTCAAAAATTCTGAGTGGCTTCACTGGGTAGTTTCAGATTGGGGTCTCCCATGAAGTTGCAATTAAGATGTCAGCGAGGGCTGTGGTCTCATCTGAAGGTATTACGGGGCTGGAAGATCCACGTCCAAGATGGTCCAGTCACACTGTTGGCAAACTGGTGCCAGCTGTGTGGCAGAAGGCTCCCTCTCCAAAGGGTTTCTTAAGTGTCCTCACAAAAAGGCAGCTGGTCTTCTCCCAGAGTGAGTAGTCCAAGAGAGCAAAGTGGAAGATGCACTGTCTTTTATGACCTAGCCTCAAAAGTCACACCACCACTTTTGCAGTATTCTGTTGGTCACACAGACCAGCTCTGATTCCATGCAGGGGTATACCTCACAAGGCATGGACAGCAGGAGGGAAGGTCACTGGAGGCTGGGGGCCATCCAGGAGGCTGCCTGACTTGCAGCGCATACCTCAGCCCACCTTCAGCCCCTAGTCAGCAAATACTCCTTGATTCATCCATCCACTCAGCAAACCTGACCTCATTCCTTTCTGCCTTCAGCAAACTCCTCCCAGGGGACATCCCCATGGCTAAACACTGGGCTAGGTGCTGCCTTGTAAACCTGAACCTGATATGGTCATGGGAGCTCAGAGTCCAGACACACACACTGACATACAACAGAGCATTGTGAGAAAACACTGGGTTTTTTCCAAACAGACCTGGCTACAAGTCTGACTGGTTATGTTGAAGCTATTTCATCTTGGGCACATTATTTTACCCCTCAGGGCCTCCATACAAAGGGATTATAATACTTGCACTGCCCAGCTTTGCCACAAATGCATTAAAGCGCCCAGTACATAGCAAATTCTCAGTAAACGATGACTAACACTATTACATTAATATTGCTGCCCCAATAAATGGAGATTGCACTTCCAAACTGGACAGCAGCCCCAACCAGTTTTCCCAGACCCCCCAAGAGAAGGCTGGGCTCTTGGACCCCACGGCTGGCCCCCAGCTCCTGCCTTCCACATCCTCTCAAAGGCCTGGCTGAGTCCTGCTGTGGCTCTGACAGCCAGAGGGCTCCCTGGCTGCCAGCCCTAATCAGCAGCTCCAGCCGAGACCTCAAATTGATCTGCCATCGTTTAGCTAGGAAGCGAAAGCTCTTCTTGACTCGCGGCCAAAATCCATTTTGAGAGCAAAGTAATCACCTCCGTGGTGGGTGTCCGGAGAATGTGATAGAGATCTAGGACAAAAAGTCTCCATCCTACCACCCAGAACCACTGTGTGTGTCCTCACGAGGCAGCAGGCCCCCCACACCCCATGCTTCACGCGGTCTAATACAGTGAGTGCCTCTCAAACTTTGCAGCAAGTGGGATGTTCTGGGGATTTTTTAGGAATGCCAATGCCTGGCTTGGGCCCCCAGACATTCTGACTCAATCGGTAAGGGCTGTACCCTAGGGAATGGGGTTCTTACAAGCTCTCCAGGGGGATTGAATGGGCGTCAAGATGGATGAACTGGTAATCCAATGCACATAGCATTGGCCTCACCTGCATGCACCTATCTCTGCATCAATCAGATGATTGTTTATTGAGCACCTACGATGTGCTGAGCACTGTTCTAGGAGCTCAAGGTAACAAAGAGAAAGTGGCTGTCCTCATGGAATTGACATCCTAGTCCAAGGAAGCAGACAAGAAACAAAAGAATAAGTGAACTACATAATATGTTAGACGAGAATAATTGAGAAGTCACGTGTGGCCAGTCCCCCGTTCACCAGCTGATGGCATCTGCCCCGTCTATTGCTGACCAGCTTCTGATCCCCAGCCTGGACCACAGCCAGCTCACACAATCACCCCAACCATGGACACACGCTAAGCCCAATACAAGCAGAGTAATGTTTGACCCGGTGACAGACAAGCCTTAAATCTCAATAGTCCCTGGCCATTTTCTCAGGCCCCCAATTCTCCCATGAAGCCAGCACTTCATGTGCTCTCGCCCACCTCCCTGGCCCTGCCTCAGATCCCAAACTTGGCTTTATTCTGCACAATTTCCCCTACAGAAAAACCACTGGTTTTCTAAGGATCTTTACTACTAGTATCGAGATGCCCAAGAAAACAGATGGGCTAAACAGATGGGAAAGGCCTCTGAGTGCTAAGGACCCTTGGAGGGCATCCCACTTCACCCCCTCATTCTACAGCCAGGTCCAGAGAGGTTAATAAGTAACTCGCCTCCAAGTCACACAGCAGCAAGTTAGCAGTGGAACTAGAATTGGGACCCAGGTCTCTTCTTAATTCAGTGCTCTCTCTGCTACCCCATCCCTCCTCCCTCAGAGAACATAGGGAGCATCACCCAGCTGGGAAAACAGCCCCCAGAATTTCCTCTAGGAACACACTCTTCCTCTGTTCTTTACTCAGGATTTGGCTGAAATCCGATCCCCTGGCCCCACAATTGGTTGGAGGCTAGACACAAGACCCAGGCAAGGCAAGGAGGGGCAGGGAGGCCTACTGAGATGTGACAGGAGCTCTGGTTAACTTACACCTGGAGGACCAGGAGTGGCCATGGCTGCTGTCATGTTGTCATCTCCTGTGGGCTGAAGATGCCAGGATGGAGGGAAACCTTGAGAGGTAGAGGATAATGGAGGTGTGGCACATCCTCTGACCCTCAACCCAGCCATACCTGGAGGAATTCTCACCTGTGACATTTTAGTCTCATGTGTCAGTAAATCATGTTTTGCTCAAAGCCAGTTTTATTGGGTTTCTGTCACTTGCAGGACTGACCGTTAGAGACAGGAATCCCTTTCTGGCTCTCCCTAAAACTCTCTTACCTGCATCAAATCATCCTCTGACCCTGACTGTCTTTTTGCCCTTGGTCCTCCTCCATTCTTAGACTCTTACAAATGGGTACCTCTCCTCATGTGGCACTGGCTTCTCCAGCTCCTTCCTTAGTGTGATGGACAGGACGGTGGCCACCCAAAGATGTCCATATCCTACCCTGGAACCCATGAATGTGTTGTTATCTAAAAGAGCAGAGAGGAATTAAGACTGCAAATGAAATTAAGGTTGCTAATTTAGCTGACCTTAAAATAGGGAGATTATTCTGGATTTTCCAGGTGGGCTCAATGTAATCACCAGGGTCTTTAAAAGTGCAAGAGGGAGGCAGAAGAGAGAACCCCAGAGATGGTAGCATGAGAAGGACTCAGCCCAACACTGCTGGCTTCAAAGAGGGAGAAAGAGCCCAGAAACCAAAGAAAATAGAAAAGGCCCCAGGAACTGGAAAAGGCAACAAAAAAGATTCTCCCCTAGAGCCTTCAGAACGAATGCAGACCCACCCACAGTTTGATGATGGCACAGTGACATTGAGCCCCATCAGATTTCTGATCTTTAGAATTGTAGGAAGCTAAATTTCTATTGTTACTGAGTTTGTAGCAATTTGTTACAGCACCGATAGGAAACTAATACACACATCAAAAAACCCTGATGTTGGCTTGAGAGTATGGCTGACATTTCATTTCTTCTGAAGCCCTGCTTAAGCATTTACCATATGCCTCACTCTGGGCTGGATGTTAGGAAGAGCAAGACCAATAAGACACCCATCCCTGGCCCTCCAGGCTCCCACAGTTAGCTGAGGCCAGGAAACAGATCTGCAGTCAACTCTGATGAAGAGTGCTAAGTGTGTGGGATGCTATGAGAGCCCACAGTAGAGATACACAGACCTGCTGAAGGTGGGCCAGTATTCAGGGAGCATCTCCTGAAGGAGTCAAAAGCTGAGCTAACAACCAAAAGTGGGGCGAGGCATTCCTGGGAGAGGGAACAGCATGAGCAAAGGCTCAGAGTGGGAGGGAACATGACACATTGTGAGAACTGGAGCATGCAAAGGGTTGGAGGGGGGTGTGGAAGCAGAGGCTGCAGTAGGGGCCAGGCCACATGGAGCCTAGAATGCCAAGACAAGGAATACAGATTTCATGCACAGGTGCTGGGGAGCTGCTGAGAATTTTAAGCTGAAAGAGATTTGGACAGGGAGCATGGAGGGTCAACCAAGGGCTCAGAGGAAAAGAGGAGACTCCAGGAAAAAAGGAAAGCTGTGTGAGCCAGAGCACAGACATGAGAAGGGAGTGGAAGGAAACCATGGAAGGCTAGGGAAGGTTTGGCTTGCCTGTGCCAAGTCAGGGAGGAATGGGGCTGGGAATGACTCTATGCTCTGGTCTGCACCAGCGGGCAGGTAGCAGAGCCCTTCTCTGGGGTGCCACAGTGGCAGAGCAGGGTAGGGAGATGAGAAAAGGAAGAGTCTTTGGAGCCTGGGAGTCATCCCCATCCTGCCCTGCTCCGGGAGATGTCCAGGAGGCAGCTGCACAGCAGGGAGTGTGAGACGGAGGGAGGGCTTGGGTCCTCCCTGCTGACCTTTAAGGCTCTACAAGCTGATGACCCAAGGGGCTGGTGGGAAAGAAGAAGAAAAGTCTGGGGGGAACTTAACACATTACTCTCTGCATGAGAAAAGGGAAAATGATATGGGAGATGGGTTTATAGAATGGGAACAACAGTATGCATCCTCAAGACTACAAGTCTGAGGATGAACTGGTGGCCTTCTAAGAAACAGGATGGGGGTGAGGGTCCAATAGACACCACAGCCCCAGCCCAGCCACCATAGTAGCCAAGAAGCTACTTGAAGAAAGTTGGGGGCTTGGAGGGGCCCTAGGCTCAATCCAGCTCCCAGTCTACACCCAAAGGTGCCCATGACACTATCCCTGCTGCCAAAGAGGGGCTTACACCCTGCTGACAGGCTTAGGCCCTGGAGAACCCCCAACCTCAGCCCTCCTCTCATATGATGAAAGGAAGGGATCCTCTGGTCCAGAAGAGGCAGAACCAACCCCAGCCTACCCCCCACGACTCCCACGGTTGTTTTCTTCCCTTGCCCGCCAAGCTCACCATCCTAGGGAGCGCCTAATAACTGGCTGCCAAGTCCCCTGGGGACAGACTAATGAAGCTACCTCCCTGCCTCCCGCCTCCTCTGAGGCCTTGGCTCTGAGCCCCACCCCTCCCCACCTACTCCCACCCCTCATGTCCTTCTCTGAAGCCTCCCATCCTCCCCACTGAAGCGCTCAGACCTAAGGGTCTCCATCTGGGCCACAAATGGCCAGGCTTTAGATGAGAAAGGGAGCTCTGGGCTCTGGGAGAGGTGCAAGGGAACTGTCTAGGGCAGGAGACCCTGGGGCCAGAAGGAGAAGCCCCTTTCTGTGCCTAATTTTTGAGTATCCTCTGAACATCTGCTGCGCGGCTGTGGGAGACAAGCAGCTCAGCCCACCCGCCATGTTTCTGGGGGTGTCGGGCTGCAACTGGGTCTCTGGCCCCCAGCATCAAAGGAGCCCCAGCTCAGAAGAACCAGGATTTGGATGCCAAATGGGCATCATTCCCTCCCTAGTATGTGACCTTGGGACAAGTTTCCTAACTTCCTGGTGCCTTGGTTCCTTTGTTTGTAAAATGGGAACAATGATACTGCCTCTCACAGGGAAGAAGAAATTAAATCATATATGTAAAGCCCTTGACACAGGGCCCGGGCCACACAATGTTTGCAATAAATTATATGCCAGAATGTTTCAAATTGCCCTCCTTGGCAAGGTGAGGTGTCCAATCAGGATGTAGTGTCTGCCCCAGGAAGCTGAGGTTTCTCTGTACAAAGGGTTAGTGGCCATTGTGGGAACTGGATTCCCCTCTCTGGGTTTCCCTGGACTGGTTCTGTCCCTCCAGGTGTTGGTTGGTACTAATTTGTAAAACTCATTTCCTCCTCTTGCTTAACCCTGAGAATCCCTGGAGGGCCCCCATCAGGTAGAGTTGATGGCTACCCCATGAAGCATGGAGGCTCAGATGCTTCCATCACAACTCCTTACTCCAAAGAGCAATCAGCACAGTGTGAGGAGGGCACAGGACACTGCCCACCCCACCCAAGGAGTTGACCGTGACCAAACCAGTTCACTGGTATAGCTCCTCCACTGTCAGAGACTATAGTACTGTCATGCGTGCTGCTGCCTGGGGCCAGATGCCTTTCCCTGACACCTCCAGAAAGGCTTTCCTGACCCTCAGCTCAGGTGCCCCAGGCTTCCCTCAACCTCAATTCATAAGAGACCAAGGGGCGGGTCTGTCTCCACACCCCAGGTTGTGGGGATCCTCTCAGGCTCTATGAGGAACACCCACAGAGTCTGCTAGCCAGCCATCCCCCCTTTTTCTGGGTACAGGACCCCAATATCACTTTGAGGGATCACCCTTCCTCCACTCTAGGCCCCTGTAGCTCAGCTCCCCTGGCTGCAGGTGTGGTCATATGAGACGCCCTATCAGTGAGAGGACCACGTTCCCCTAGCCACTGGATTGTTAGTGGATGGTCCCAGGTATGACCAAGGAGAGGGCCACATCCTCCTAGACACTGGGTTGGTTCAGGGAAAGTCACATGACCCAGGTGTGACCAAAAAGAGGGTCACATCCTCTTAGCTACTTGACTGGTTCAGGGATGGTCACATAACCTAGGTGTGATGATTGAGAGGACCACATTCTCCTAACCATTGTCTGGCCTGGTGATGGTCTCGTGACCCAAGCCTGACCAGTGAGAACCCTCCTGAGGACTTTAGCTGGAACCACTGGGAAAGAGATACTCTCTCTCTCCTTTGCAATGGCTCTCCGGGCCCTGTGAGGACATGGAACTGCTAGGAGTTATCTTGCCACATCATGGGGAAAACCCACCTGGGAGGGGAGCTCACAGAGGAAGAGAGCTGAGTGATGGTACCCTGGTTTGTGCCCCTGGACACCAGGCAGTTTTTCTTCCTTCAGATGCCAATGCTGCCCCACAAGCCACAGCAACCCAGCTCATCAGCCCTGAGCTGCAACACAAATGGGTCTGGAGTGTTCTAGCACTCACATTCTGAGGTGAGCGTTAACCACTGGGCTCAAAGTCAGACAGAACTGGTTATGGAGCTCTGTATTCCTGCATGCTTGGTTTTGGGCAGGCCACATCTTCTGTATGAGATTTGGTTACATTCTCTTTGAAATGGAGTGCACACCTGAAGGCAAGCTGGGAGACCCACACTATTTCCTGTGTTAAAATGTGCTACTCCCACTTTCTATCCTGGGAACTCCTACTTAGTCTTCAAAGCCCCACTCATAGTCGCCTCCAAGCAACCTTATTCCTTCCACTGTGCCTCCACAGAGATAACACATATTGGGTGTTTACTATATGCCAGGCATCGTGCTGTTGCATTTAACCTGCATAACAGTCCTAAAAGACAGAAACTAAAATAGCCCTGTTTTTGCATATGAGATATCAGAAACCCGAAGAGATTAATTAATCTGCCCCAAAACAAAGATCATACCCTCCACTCTGGTTTTAGAATTATCCATTTGCTTCATTTTGCTCTCTTGCTGCCACCAACAAGACTCTGAAGTCTTGGACCTTGTTCCTCCCTGCATCCCTATCTACTCACATGAGAGCTTTTAAGCCAGACCAAAGCATCCATGCACATGCTGGAAACCAAGCCCACAAGTACTACCTCCTCTTCATCTCGCCCCCTCTTACCCCCAACCTGCTTGCCCCCCATCTTAGGCCTTGGCATTTGCTGAGTGTCTTCAGGATAGACAAGGAAGACTGAAGTCTAATGCCTCCAGGGGCCCACTGTGCATGCAAGGAAGAAAGCAGGTATAGAGAGACTTCAGTTAATGGGGAACCTGTCCCCTCTGGAGCACCAGCATCTCTCTGGAGATTTGGAAATATCTGCTAGACACATCATTAAGTGATCAAAACAAAGGCAGAACCTATTATAAATGAAAGAGAGTTGAGGATATACCTATTCATATTTGTTTGTATCTGTATTTTTTTTTTTTAAATGCAAGGATACAGGAGAATCTAATGCAGGGCTTTATCTGTGGTGAGGGGCTGAGAAAAGAGTGGATGACAACAGGTGTGGGAGTCAGACTTTTCATTCTATACTGTCTTGTGTTGTTTGATTTTGAACTCTAAGAATGTATTATTGTCTATTTAAAACAGATAAAAAATTAAATCACAAAAAGAGTAAGTCCCACTCATCTCCAGCTGACTGTTACCATGCAAAGGTGCAGGCCCTGGGTTGCAGGAATTTGTAATTATTCAGAAGAAACCAGACTACAGAAGTCTAATGTGAAACAGTCCCATTTTTAAATGTTGGCAATTACCATATTTCATCATTACTCAGCAGCAAATTTTTTCGTATGTTAACAACATTAAAGTTTGGGGGGTTCATCTTACAATCACTGGCATATCAGAGTTTGTCAATGTTTTCCTCTTAATGGTACCTAAAATGGAGGCAAACTTTGCAATAAGTCTCAGAGATGATGAGACAATACAGTAATGGTAACATAAATAAATGTTTTTAAACATTTTTCAGCTGAAGAGAACATAGTTGAGAGCCTGATAGGTTTCGGGGCTGCTGGGCCTGGCCCCCCTTGGCCATCTAGCTTTCTGCTGCAGTGTCCCATAGCACACAATGTGGCCAGGTCCTCAGCCATCCTGGGACCTCACTCAGGAGAGGCTGTCAGACATTACCCCAGTGCTGGGGACAGCAAAGTAGATGCTAATAATAGTGTATTGAATGGATGCAAGAGTGGCACATGGAATGATCTAGAAGACAAATTGGAGTTAGAATTTGCCTCTCAATCCACCTGGACTCAGTCTCAGTCCGTGGACCCAGCAGATGCACTTGAAAATCATGGCTAGTGGGCCATACAGTGTTTCCATGCAGCCACATGTAGACATGTGAGACATATTCTTGAGCTTAGCAACTGCCCCCACAGGGGCTAAGGGATGATGCCCTTCCATCCTCTAGATGGAATAAAAGAGGTCTTCCAAGGTGGACAGGGTGTGGATATCTCTTTTTTTTTTTGCGGGGGGGGGGCAGTATCTACTGCTTTGTCTTTTGCTCACAGCATCTCAGTTTTCCTTTGAGACACCTCCTATCCCCAACTTCCCATCAAGAGGAGCAGACCTCATCCTCCCAGTTCTCAAGATGCCACACAATCCAGGCCTGGTCAGTAAGTGTCAGCCCTGGGATTTACCCTAACTAGTCATCACTGTGGGAGGAGGGGGGAGCGGTGAGGGTGGCCCCCTCTTTCTGCCTGTGTTCCTGAGCGGGCAGGATGTGGGCCTGGAGCTGTTGGGGATGATCTTTAGGGCGTCTGCCTCAGAATGCCTGAGAAGGAAGCCAACACAGAGGAATTCAGGACTTAGAGATGGAAAGACAGGTGTGTGTGTGTGTGTGGTGTGTGTGTGTGTGTAAAGAAACTGAGACCCATCCTGATGAAATTCTTTGAGTCCCTGCATCCAGCCACTCCTGAAGTCAAGTGCATGTTGCCAATTATGTGAACATGTAAATTCCTGTCATTACTTGAATTATCTTGAGTCAAAGTTTTACCACTTATAAATGTCCTCAAATAACTACCTGTAAAGTATGCAAGAGCTACCATTTATGGAGTCCTTATTAATCAGCCAGGCAGTAGCTAGGACTTTTTTTTTATCCCTGTCTTCCAGACAAGCGGACTCACAGGTTTTGGGATAGACACTGTGATAGGAATAAAGGCCCTATCACTGCCATGGCAGAAAGCACAGCAGTAGCCAGCCAGCCCTCAGCCATCAGTACCTTCAGCGACTGCCTCAGCAGCAGAAGACCACCTCACCCGAGGTGACACCCTGTCTCCAGGGCTTCCAAGGCCTTCTGCCCCAACCCAGAACAACTCTAAAAGATCATACTCACCTTCAGGACTCGCTGTAGGGCGGAAGCTGAGGCCTCAATCGGCGGATGTGGCAACCTGACTTCTCTCTCTGCTCAATCCTGTTTCTGTCTCTTCCCCTCCACAAGTGTTGATTCTAAGAATAATTCTTAATAAATACCCCCACGTGCTGAGTTCTGTCACAGTGTCTGCTTTCTGAGAACCCAACCTGTTATATACAGTTGGTACCAAAAGTAGCTCAGGAAAGCAGACACCAGGATGGGAGTTTAGAGCTGAATCACCTGCTGCCCAGCTGGCTGAGTGATGAACTAGGAGGGAAGACTAGTGACAGGGGATCCATTAACAGGTGTGATATATTTAAGAAACATGGAGGAATCGGTAACTATGAGGACAATCGAACTGCGTAGCTATCGCTAAACCTCATTGAACCAGAAAAATATAACCAAGAGCCAAGTGTGATTAATCAGCAATTTAAAGTTTAATGGGAAAGCCCTTCTGCTGGAGTTTAGAGAGGCTGTCATCTCCTGCCATGGAAGGGCAGAAAAACATGAAAACTCATCCTAGGCTCAACTCCAGCCAAGACAGGTCTGCCCTGCCAAGGGAGACTGCACTCCCTCCTCACCTGGGACTGCACAGGCCTCTCCCTACAGAAGATATGTCCTATACTATGTAAGGCCAGAGCTCCCTCCAGAGGCCTGTGTTGCACATAGGGGCCCAGAGGACATACTGCTTACCAGGCTGTCAGGGGGGCAACTGGTGAATGGTCCCAGCATCACTTGGGGGTTCAAGGATGGCTCTTCTCTCTAGGCTGGGGCTGGCAGTAGAAGATGCCATCACACACCAGCTCACTCATAGCGGTGGGGAGGATAGGGCCTTGAAAACATGGGAGCCACCTGAAGGCAGGAAGATCTAACTTCATGATGAGCAATCAGATGGAGGAACAGTCAGGAGAGCCTGACCTATGGAGGGTCATGGAGTTATGACCATGGCATCCCTAGGAGCAACACAGATGGGCAGCCAACCTGTTGAAAACAGGTTGTAGCATGCTCCTGTCTCTGGCTGAGACAGAGTGCCCAATCG
This sequence comes from Mustela erminea, assembly GCF_009829155.1. NCBI lineage: Eukaryota > Metazoa > Chordata > Mammalia > Carnivora > Mustelidae > Mustela > Mustela erminea. The sequence goes on along the minus strand of NC_045616.1, from coordinate 100,550,216 downwards.
GGAGACACCAGGGGATCATGTGCCAGAACTGCCCATGAGTGGGGTCTGGCAGGCCCACGAAGTCAGAAAGTGGGTACATCCTGAGTTGAACAGGAGCAGGACTTGGGTTCACCAACAAGCTGTACAGCAGGGAGAAAGACCCATGTCATCCACCATTACTGACCTGGCCTCCCCAGCTCACACAAATGGCCCCACCAGGGAGCCTGGGCCATTAGCTGCAGAGGGGGACAAAACCTTAAATTGGTTTGGGCCATTATGTGGCAGCCTTCCACCCTGAAAATGCCAGGAATAGAGACATGTTCCAGACAGAGCTTGCCCTTCCATGCCCACAGCTTCCAACTCGAGGGCATACGAAGACTTGGATCCACAGGCACTTGATTCCATATAACATCACGTCAGGCCAAACCACCCAACTTATGGCAATAGCCCAGGAGGTAGGAGAGTGGGCTGCCATCGTGCACCCCATTACCCAGAAGCTGCTGGCTGGATGGAGCAGTGTAACAGCCTGCTGAGACAAGCTAAAAAGCCACCTCAGAAACAATACATCATGAGGTTTGGGTATCATCCTCCAAGATGTAGTATCACTTTAAATCAAATACATTCTATGTCATCGTGTCCCCAGTGGGTGGGAAACACAGGCCTAAGAAACAAGGGGAGGAAGCCGAAGGGGCCTACCTTACCGTTATTCCCAGTGACCTATGTAGTCTCTCCATCCCTCAACTCTGAGTTCTGTGGGTGCCCTGTTCCCAAAGGGAGGTTACTTTTGCCAGTGGACATAGGAAAAGTCCCTTAAACTCTAGGGTACAGGTGCCTCCTTGGCACTTCAGGCTCCTTGTGTCAGGGAACTGGCAAACAAGGAGAGTCGCCATCTTGGTCAGAGCAACTGAACCTGATGATCATCAGAAGGAAGTCACACTTGGGTTGGACAGGGAAGAATATGGTGACATGTAGGTGATCCCCTTGCATGCCTCTTGGTGCTGCCTTGCTCATTTTGATGATAAATTGACAAATGCAGCCACTGGGCCTGAAATGGGCATGGTGACCAGGGACTCAGTCCCCACAGAGATGTCACCTGAGAGTGAGAGGGATTTCTCATGGCTAATGGAGGAGGAAGCTGAAGGACGTTGGTCGCCACCCTGATACCGTAAAAGCTGCAGTGGGGAAGGGGTGCTGTAGTTCATTCACTAGCCTTCCTTCTCAAGTTCCCTCCAAGAGCAGCCTCTCCCAGGAGAAGCCCAAGGAGTAGCCTGTGAGGCTCCACCCAGAAGCCCAAGGAGTAGCCGTGAGGATCCACCCAAGTGTCCCTGCAGGCACAAAGGACTTACTCCCCCTGCTGCTGGGTGTGCTGCTGGCAGATGGTCACCAGCCCCTCATGCTCCATTCCCGGAGTGGCCTATATACAATGACAGATCAACAGAAGGTTCAGAGGTCCAGCCATTTTGCCTCAACTCAGAACAGGCCCAAAGGGCCATCCTATCCTCAGAACTCCGTGCAGGGCCAGCCGAGCTTCTGTGAAGACAGCATCAGAGGTCAGCTATCTCCTCTGCCCAATCCTGTATCTGTCCCCAGTATCAAAGATATTCATCTCAAGATCATTTCCTAGTAACCCCCTACATACTGTGTCGCAGAGACCAGCCACAGACCATACATTGCCCTCGAGTGGCAAAGACAAGCTGAGAACCCACTGCTGTCCTCATCCAAAGGTCAGCCATGCTCCTTCCTCTACAGCTTCACTGGCCCCTTTACCGAGAGGTCCCGAAAGTCAGCCCCAGAAGGGGAGACACAGAGCAAGCCTCCTGATGGAATTCCCTGCTCTGGTCCTATTACCTAAGCTGCTCCAGAGGGACTGGTGGCATTGCCCAGTCCCCACTCCTGGGATGGTGATGTCCAGCCTCAGTTTCCCCAACTCTGAAATGGGACCAATAAGGATGCACCTGTGCCAGTACACCAGTGCTGGATGACAGGGGTCTGTCTACCTGCCACGAGCTTCACAGCGTGCACCTCTGCAAGGCTCCTGGTGCGCAGACACCTCTGCGGGAACACGACCATTAGTATTCAGGAGCCGCTGAGCTAATTAGCCTCGCTGCTGATGCAACAGGAATTCACAGCCAGCAACTGGCCTGTGAGGGGAGGATGAGGCTGGAACATCTCATTTTGACAAATGGCTTTTGTTTATCCACGACTGGCAAACAAATGCTCCACGACGTGTGGCTAATCACCTAAAAATAACAGCACATATGTTCCCTCTAAGGAGTGTTCCTTGCTAACAAGCGCAGTGGTGGTGGGGTGCTGGGGTGTGGGGGGCACAAGATCTGCTCTCCTTTCCCTGCCCCCACAGCCCCATGAGAGGCCGAAGGCTCTGGACAAGCATCTTCTGACTCCCCATATCCAGCCTGGCACCCAGTCCCATCAGTCCCCCGCTCTTCTGGAGCCCCGGCTCCAGCCCGCAACTGCTGTCCTGGGGTCAGGACTACTTCTTGGCAAGACTGGCACCCCCGTGTCCTCACTGCCCTCCCAGCTCCACGCTGCTCCAGATTTAACTCACAGACCTGGCACAGAACTCCCCTGCTTAGAACCCTCCCTGGCCTCTGGTCCTCAAGGCTGGGCCAACCTCATTTTCCACACCAATTTGGCCTTGCCATTGGCACTCAACCGTCCTGGCACCCTGAGCACACCCCAAAATCTCAAGCCTCAGGCCTTTGCAGGTGGCTGGATTAGGGCTGCTCCCACTACACTTCACCTTGGCACTCTCAGCCAGGCATACCCCTTTCCATGACATCAATATTGGCGACAAACAAGGGTCTTCTCCCAGAAGCCCAGGACCATGTGTCCAACCACATACTGGATGACCCCTCCTGGTTTCAGAGTTGGTATCTTAACATGTCCAGACATAAACGTGCACACTCACGCACATGCACATATCTCCTGCCACAATCTCAGTATTTCCAGTTGCTCAGGTCAAAAGCCAGTGAGTCTTCTTTGACTCCTCTCTTTCTCTGCCACCCTGAAGCCAACTTACTAGCAAATGGGATCCCCTCCATCTTCCAAACATGTCTGGCGCCCCATCAGCACTTCCATACCGGCCCCCATCTCTCACCTCCCATGAGCCCCCCAGCTTCTGACCCTGCCTACTGCATCACAGCGCAGCACCCAAAGGATCCCTTTAAAACTGGTCACATCCTGTCCCTGCTCTGCTCCAAATCCTCCAGCGCCTTCTATCTCAAAGTCAAGCCAAAGTCTTATAGAGAGAGCCCAACACTAGGGTGGCTAAATTTAGCAAATGAAAATACAGGACACCCAGTTAAACATGAATTTCAGAGAAACGCAGTTTTGCATGGTTCATATTTCTACTAAAAAAATTATTTGTTGATGTGAAATTCAAATTTAACTGGGCGTTCTGTATTTGTCCAGCAGCCAAATGCACAGGCCCGCCCCAGCTCCCCCCTACCTGCACGCCCACCACCCTCCCTGTAGTTCTGGTCTCCTGGCTTCTCGCAGGGCCCGGCAAGGTTCTTCCACCTCAGGGACTGTGCGCCGTGTTCCCTCTGCCTACAGTTTCCCCCAAACCTCCATCTGCTCACTCCCTTGCCTCCTCCAGGCTTCTACTCAAGTGACACCCATCACCAATCCCTAGCCTGAGCACTGGATACCAAACAGCAAGAACTGTCCCTGCTCTGCTTTGCCTTTCCCCCCAGCACTGTCACCCCCCACCAGAAAGTCATTCCCTTGAAAGCAGAGGTGTGTCTGTTTTGTTCACAACTGTATCCCCACACTTAGAACACTGCCTCGCATGTAGTAGTTGTCAATAAAATGTTTTTCATTAATGATGTCCCCTCGGTCCCACCCCCAGGCTACGTGGCAACATCTCTAACTGCAGGGACAGCTCCACATCCCCTCCTCTGAAAGGCTCTCCTTGACACACATGTGCCCCCAGGCAGAGGACGTCGCCCCTCACCAGACTCCCAGGGGTTGGGCTGCCCATGGCCACAGTATAACCTAGCCCATCCCGGCTGATATCACCCCCACAGCACCAGAGAACTGTAGGTGTGTGGCCACATTTCCTAAATAAAAAGAAAAAAAAAAACATTTTTAATACAAAAACAACAAGGGCGCCTGGGTTGCTCAGTGGGTTAAAGCCTCTGCCTTCAGCTCTGGTTGTGGTCTCAGGGTCCTGGGATCGAGCCCTGCATCGGGCCCTCTGCTCAGCGGGGAGCGTCCGCCTCCTGCTTCCTCCTCTCTCTCTGCCCGCTGCTCTGCCTACCTGTGATCTCTGTCTGTCATATAAATAAATAAAATCTTAAAAACAACAACAATACCACAGTGATAAAGATTAGCAATGTGTTAAGGAGGACCATAAGACAGGAGGTTTGAAATCAGAATGTCTGGACAAAATCCAAGCGGTAGGATCCCTGAAATCAACAGCCCTCCTTACCCAAATTCATGGCCATGGTCTCTCCCTTTACTGGCACCCCCACTCAACTGGGGGACCCGCCAAGGTGGGAATCATGTCCCATTCACCATTTTATTCCCAGCACCGAGTCAACAGCAGCCCAGGAGAAACGCTGGGTAAATGTATGAGTGAATGAATGAATGGAGTGAATATTTGAGTGAAGAAATGAACAACTGAGAAAACAGTTCTATTTCTCAGGCTCCCAGTAGAGGCTGGTTTGACTCCCACTGTCCCCAAAGGCACAGGGCATTGCTGTTTAGCATTGCATCTTGAAAGAGAAGCAAAAGGAGATGAGGAATATGGCATCCCTTCCCTCTGGTTCACAGTCCACAAAGCACATCCACGAGCCTCTCACCAGCCCTGAAGAATTGCTGTTACTACCTCCTGGTTCGGAAGAGGAGACAGGCTCAAAGAGATGGAGCGATTTACAGAAGGCCACACCATGAGAGGTGAGAGACACAGCTGGGGCCCGGCCACCACACAGCGCTGCCTCTCCAACTGGACTGTGGTTACAATGGCCCATCGGGGAAGAGGTAGTATAGTCCCACTGAATTCTTTGTTGGACAGTCCAGGGCAAGAGGAGTCGGCCAGCACAGGAGGACAGACCCTGCCCAAGTTAGAGTCGATTTGCTCCTCCCTTCCCACAAGGGAGCTTGGGGACCTGGCCTAGCTCTCCTCCCCCCACATCGGCACTGTTCCCTCTCTTCCTCTTAGCATGGTTCCCTTGCCCACGGCAACTTCTAAGCCATCCCTACACAGGCGCCTGCCCTGAATCATTGCAATTGCCTCAAAACTTTTTGGATATTAATGTCATTCTGCACTAATGAGTCCAGCCCACTTTGTCCCAGCTGGAGCCTCGGATGTCTGCTGATTAATTGGTACAGAGCTCTTGACAGAGAGAGAGAGAGAGCACAAGCCACAAGCAGGGGAACTGGAAGGCAGAGGGAGAAGCAGGCTCCCTGCTGAGCAAGCTGCCCAATTCGGGACCCAATCCCAGGACCCGGAGATCATGACCTGAGCCGAAGGCAGACGCTTAACAACTGAGCCATCCAGGGGTCCTGAGAGTAAACACACTTCTACCTGAGTAGCTGTAAGGACTGAATGAGCTAATGAAGATGGGCTGCTTGGCCTGGCACCCAGCAGGACCAAATCCTCAATAATGGTAGATACTATCACCACGTCCAGCAACAGCCAACTGGTCAAGCCTGCGGGGTACCACACAGCCTCCGAAAAGGATGCACACATGGCCCAGGGTATGCCTGTGTCAAAATGCCTCTGCACCATACCTCCTTGATGGATTCTTATCTCCAATTTGCAGAAGGGGTGGCCAAGCCTCAGAGAAGGGGCTGGCTTTGTCCTAGGTTACAGAGGAAGTAAACAACCATGCTTGGAATTGAAGGCAAGGAAGACCTGCCTCAGAATGCAGACACTTTCCTCTTTGCTACAATTCCAGCACATCGAATTTAAAAAATTAATTTATTAAAGTCTTGAGCCTGCAGGCATTTCACTGATTCCTGTCCATGTGATCATGATGTTCTACTGCCGCAGATAATCACTTTTAAGGCAGATATTAATGCCTGTCCTGTGCTTCCCACATGGCTGATGGGCAGATCAAAGGAACTAATGGCTACGTGAGGGCTTTGGGAACAGGAAAGTGCTGGCGCATGTGGGCATTCTGGGACGTGCATGGCTTGACTTAACATTAAATAGTCATTCAAATGCTCTGGTTTCTCTTCAGATCGTATAAATATTTCGCCTTTTACATTAAATAGTCATTCATTCATTCATTCATTCATTCATTCAGCATTCCTAAAGCCTAAAGATACAAGTTCCAGGCTTAGAAGACAAAGCGATAAACGGAAGAGGTAATACCCTGCCTTTCTGCAGCTGACATCACCGTGGAGGAGACAGATAGTAGGCAAGCAGAAACAAGCATTACAGAAGAAAATAAAGCAGGATAAGGACACTGGGGAATGAGGCTCTTTTGCCTACAGTATCATGGAAGGTCTCTCTGGTGAGGAGGCATTGGAGGCTGAGATTTAAACAAAGTAAGGAGGTAAATCATGATTCCAAGGGGAAGCTTTCCAGACAAAGGAAACAGCAAGTGCAGTGGCCCTGGGGCTGGAGCAGTTCTTTGGTGTTCGAGAAACAGTAAGGCCAGTGTGGCTGGGGTGAGAGGAAGGTGACAAAGGAAAGGGGTACAGTTGAGACAGCAAATGATGGGGGCCTTGCAGGCCATCATAAGAACTTCAGAATTTATACCTTTCAACTAGAAGAATCTAGCATATCACTTTCTCACTTGTATTATTTGCATGCCCTTTACCTTCCAACAATGTCCCGTTTCTGACTAGATAAAACCAAACTCCTTGGCATGGGATTCAAGGCCTTCCAGAGTCCCAGCCCCCGTATAACTTTCCAGATTCCAATCTCTTTGCTCCCTGCCCCACCCCTCAACCCTCCATCCCTGAACCTCTGTGCCTTTGCCCATGGAGTTCCCCCACCACCCGGCTTCACTCAGGCCAACACTTAAATACTCGGTGAGTACCCACCAGGTGCCGGGCACTATGGAGGTGCTGGGCAAACTATTGGGAACAAAACTGTCTGTCTCTGCTCTTCTGGCATCTAGCAGAGAAGACAAACACTAACGGGGAAAGTGTGGGGACATGAGTTGGTGATTTCCATGAGCTCTGGAGCCATAGCTACAGCTAACAGGGCAGTTAGCTAGCTCCTCTAGGTTCTACCCAGCATAGAGGTGGTGGTGGCCAGGGAGACCCAATAATGACTAGGAGTCAGCCCAGCAGAGGTGTGGAAAAGAATGACCCACCTCCAACACCCCCAGGGAGCAGCACATGGGACGTCTGCAAGAGGAGAGAGGAAAAGGCAGGTCTCACACTACCCTAGGGGCCCACTCAGGACTTTATACTGAGGCCTGTACAGGGTTTGGCTGCCAAGGACACACTCCCTACTTCCCACCTACCATATCCTCTGCTGCCCCAGCTTCCTCGGGGCACCTGAGCCGGCCGGGAATAGAGCTCGGCAAACAGGCAGTGCCTGCCTGGCTCAGTGCTGGGTAAACAGGACTCTGCCCAGCACCTGCGGCCTCCACTCAGCCCGCAGCTGCACAGGGATAAATATTTGCCAACAGCCCCATCTCGCCTAATGAGTGTTTGGGCATCTGCCAGGCAGCCTGGCCCAAGGGGGCCTGGCAGGGAGGGGGCCAGCCCTGCAGGACCCCAGCACCTCACTCCCTCGGGCCCTGCAGTGCAGGACCCAGACCCAGAAGGCCCACAGCCAAGGTATCCCTGAAGGTCTTCACCAGCCTGTCAGTGGGATTTCCAGGGGGCCTGAGGCCTGGAAGCCAAAGAAAGTGAATGACCCTGAAAAGGGCATCCCAAGACCTGGCCACAGAGTAGCAGCCAAGGCCCTCCACCCTTCTTACTCATTCTCTTCCCCCTCCTCTGTCCAAATATAATAAATACATGCTAAGAATATATTACTTCTCTATCAGGTAGCTGGAGAGAGTAACTGTACACTTCCCTTTGTGCCTTTTGGATATTTTTGCCTCACGCATATTAATGGTAGTCAAATTAAAGGCAGTCAAATAAGGAAACAAAATTGTAAAGTAATGCATGTTCAGAATTTTTTAAAATCTAATTGTAAAGAAGAGTTACTACATTGACAGTAAATGTCCCTTGATTCTTTATTCCTACTTTCCAACTGAACTTCATTTTAATTTTGGTAAGGTTTCAACACAAACAGCATCGTGCCACACATCCTGTTCTCCCCTACCAATATGGTATACCCCAGACACCTTTCCACACCCACATGTCCAGGGCCGCCTCATTCTTCTTAGCAGCAGCTGAAATTTATTCCATAGTTTGGATGTACTGTGATTCATTTAGACAGTACCCCTTTTTTAAAGAGTATTTATTTATGTAGAGAGCAAGTGTGTGCTAGTGGGGGAGGGGCAGAAGGAGAGGGAGAGAATCTTAAGCACACTCTGTGCTTAGCACAGACCCTGATGTGGATCTCAATCCCACAACACTGAGATGGAAACCAAGAGTCGGACACTTAATTGAGCCACCCAGGCACCCCTGACAGTTCCCTTTTCAATGGGCATTTGTTTTCAGTTTTTGCTGTTACAATACTGCACTGAGCAAGTCTCTTACTTGCATCTTTGCATATTTGTTGGTGTCTACCTGTAGAATAAATTCCAAATAGAATAAATTTGTTGGTGTTTACCTGTAGAAGCATGTGCATTTTCATATTCAACAGACATTGTCAACTTACCCTCCAAAGAGACATGTGCCAGCTCATCAAAGTGTCTGTTTCCCCATCCCCAGGGGTTAGGCAACATTTAGCTCTTTGACAAACTCATGAGAGAGAAATAGATCTCGTTTTTATTTGTGTTTCTTAATTACTAGTGAGGTTGGGCGTCTTTCAGGTGTGCATTTGTTGTATTTCCTGTGAACTGCCTCTTCATATACTTTGTACACTTTTTTGTGGGGGTGTTCTGTCTTTGCTTCATTTCAATAATGTTTGAGCACCTACTCTGTGGTGGATATTGTGTTCAATAACCTCTCATGAAACTTAGAATAAAGTCTGTCCATACTTGAGTGGGCACTGGAGGCAATGAAGAACTCCCTTACGGGGTACTCCCAAGAGAAAAGACAGTCACCAAGCCTTGAATCTTCCTTACCAGTAAAATAGAAAAATATAGTAATTCTTGTCTGCTAATGAAAAAAAAGCACAAAACAGTTTGTATAAGATAGAGTAATTTCAGGTGCAAGTGAAAGAAAATCAATCGAAAGTGGCCTAAACAGAAAAAAGGAAATGTATTGGCTCATGTGACTAAAAGCTCAGGTTTCAGGCATGGTTGGATCCCGGTGCTCAAACAATATTGTCAAATATCATCTGTATCTCTATATCTTTCAACTCTGTTTTCCGTGTTAATTCTCAAGCTAGATGTATTAAGATGGCCTTGGAAACCTGAGACATACCCTAGTGGTTCAACAACCCATGAAGAGAGACTATTTTCCAGTAGTTCCAGCAAAATTCCAGGGATTAGTTTTGATTGATCCTGACTGGGTCATATTTCCATCATCAAGCTAATCAATGAGGCCTGAGTAGATTACATAGATTAGCCCTGATGAGAGATGAGGATGAATTCCACATGAAGCATATGGCCTGAGTATGATGGGGAAATTCAACAGCCATTACTAACAAGGCAGGCTAAAATTACAGATATCCCTACACCAGATTCTAGCCCTACTTCATCTATGTGCTGTTGGACAAGTCACTGCTCCTCTCTGACTCATCTGTAGGATTCAGAGATCAAACTCAATCACCAACTTTTATATCTGTTATAGTAGCAGCAATTTTTACTTTTCAATTAATAATATATGGACCCCAATATAGGAGAGATAAGAGCTATGTTTTCTTAGAAACTTTATTTAATCCTATATTAGGGTAGGCCAGGATTTGTTGTAATATCAACCCCCAACACCTCACTGGCTTAACACACAAAGTCTTGCTTCTTATTCATGTAACCATTCCACGAAGTTCAGGAAACTCTTTGTGGCAGATCCCTAGCTCCCCCAGTCAGTGACCCACTATCCCACTATCTTGGGATTCTGCAGTAATAAAGTCCTCACACCCCTATAGAAGGAAAAAAGAGCATACACCACTTCTGCCCACATCCTGGTGGCCCTCAGCACCCAGTAACGTGCTTCCATTCAAATGCAAGGGACTCATGGAAATATAATCTTCCTCTGGCAGTAAAAGACACGAGTTTTGGTATTGCTTGCCACAAACTCTATACCATTGACTTATTATAAGGTCAGTCACTGAGAACAATAAGATTTTTTTTTAGTGGATCAAAAAGAAAAGGAAGTTTTTTTTTAAAAAGAGTAGGAAATTAGGTATTACGATGACAGATGCAATCATGTTTCAACCTCAGCAATGACTTTTTAAAGCCCTACTCTCTTTTTTTTTTAAAGATTTTATTTATTTATTTGAGAGAGAATGAGTGAGAGAGAGCATGAGAGAGGAGAAGGTCAGAGGGAGAAGCAGACTCCCCAAGGAGCTGGGAGCCTGATGCGGGACTTGATCCTGGAAGTCTGGGATCATGACCTGAGCCCAAGGCAGTTGCTCAACCAACTGAGCCACCCAGGCGCCGGCCTACTCTTTTTATGTGGTAACTATGAAGATAATCCCTGGTTACAATGAAAAGGAGTTGGACATCGCAGTGGTATTTAAAAATTTGCTTTGTAATTTCAGTATTCTTTTCAATTACAAACAGAAAAAAAAAAAAGAAAACCAGAAATAAAAGAAGAAACTTTAGGGTCAAGCCTATACATACCTCAGTTAACAGATAACTTAAGAAACTATACTGGTCATCTCCAAAATGTTAATATTAAGCATGCCTCATATCTGAGGCTCTCGCTGCGTTTATTACAATGTTTAAACAGTTAAACATATTTAAAATGTGAAGTTCAAGTGTGTTTGCGGAGGCCTCTGCTTTGGAGAGCACAGTGATGGGTGACTTCTGAGGGTTACAATCAGTCTGCTTGGGTGGTGCCCTGCTGGGTGTCCTCAGGCGAAACATTTTACTTCACTAGTTGTTGTTTTTTTCATCTGTTGGAGGGATGGCTTAGCAAACTCAATGGACCTGACCAGAGAAATAGAAATTAAAAAAAAAAAAAAAAAAGTACGGGGCGTCCGGGTTGTTCAGTTGGTTAATGTCTGCTTTGGGCTCAGGTCACGAGCCGGGGATCCTGGGATCAAGTCCCACATTGGGCTCCCTGTTCAGCAGGAAGTCTGCTTCCCCCTCTCCCTCTGCCTCTGTCCGTAGCTTGTGCTCTCTCTCTCTCTCACTCTCTCTCTCTCTCAAATAAGTAAATAAAATCTTAGAAAGGAAGGAAGGAAGGGAGGTAGGAAGGGAGGGAGGAGGGACAAGGTATAGCACTGTAACACACGGACATCTGGGACTCGGTTGGTTGCCTATAATTTAGCAATGCACAAAAAGCATTCAGTTGAAGCATAGGAAATTCCTGTTGTTGTTGTTTTTTTAAAGATTTATTTATTTATTTGACGGACAGAGATCACAACTAGGCAGAGAGGCAGGCAGAGAGAGATGAAGACCAGGCTCTCCGCTAAGCAGAGAGCCCGACATGGGGCTCGATCCCAGGACCCCAAGATCATGACCTGAGCTGAAGGCAGAGGCTTTAACCCACTGAGCCACCCAGGCGAACCTGAAATTCCTGTTTTAAGAGGTAAAAACCAGCCAAATATAAGCACCTATTTGCAATATAATTTTGCATATAATATAAACTAATGTATGAACACTGGTAGCCTGTGGTCCTTTTCTAGCCCATAGACATGTTATCTTTTAAAAACACAAACTAAGGGTCCTGGGTGGCTCAGTGAGTTAAAGCGTCTGCCTTCAGCTCGGGTCGTGATCCCAGGGTCCTGGAATCGAGCCCCACATTGGGCTCTCTGCTCAGCAGGGAGCCTGCTTCCCATCCCCCCACCCCGCCCCACTCTGCTGGTCTCTCTGCCTGCTTGTGATCTCTGTCTGTCAAATAAATAAAATAAAATCTTTAAAAAAAAAAAAACATACAAACTGAGATTTTTCACATGAAAAACATATTTCTGGTCTCTTTTTAGAAAAAAATGTCTTGCTGAGCAAACATAGGAGAAAATCTTTACGATCATGGGCTAGGCTAAGATTTCTTAGCTATAACACTAAAACAATGACTCGAATAAAGTTGGTAAATTGGACATCAAGAGAAGAATTTCTGCTCTTCAAAAGACACTTAAGAGAATATAAAGACCACATGCTTGGGAGAGTTTGTTTGCAAATCTCGTAACTGACTTAGAACAATCTGTATCCAGACCATAGAGAGAACCCTCAAGTCTTTAAGGCCACATATTATATGATTCCATTTATATGAAATGTCCAGAAGAGGTGAGTCCATAGAGACAGAAAGTAAATTTGCGGTTGCTTAGGCCAGGGGGAAGGGGGATATTGTGGGGAGCTGTGGGGTGATAGCTAAAAGGCATATACAGTTTGAGGTGATGAAAATGTTTTAAAAATTGACTGTGGAGATGGTTGCATATTCTTTGGATATACTAAAAATCGCTGAATTGTATACTTTAAATGAGTGAATTTATGGCATACCTTTCTTCCCCCTTTTCCTGGAATGCTCTCCCTCCTGATGGCCATGTGATGGTCCCCTTCATTCAGGTCTTGACCTGAATAACCTTCTCCTCATTCATACTCTCTCTCACTGTCTCTCTCTCTCTCAAATAAATAAATAAAATGTTTTTAAAAAATATTTGTTGAATAAATGAATCCCAATTTTACAAATAAGGAAATGAAGTCCCACAAAGAGTCAGTGGCAGAGCCAGGATATAGTCCCAAAGCTCATCACTTTGACTTTAAAGGATGTTCTTTTCACCTTTCATTTAGGATCAAATGGAGGAGGCCTCAGAGCACATGCTTTGGAATCAGAAAGACCTCAGGTTAAGTTAGTGCTTCTTTATCATTTTGGATCACTGATCTTTGAGGATCTGTTGAAAGTTTTAGGCCCTTCACTCTGAAGAAGGGACAGAAGTGCAAATGTAACCACTTTGCAGATGACTGCAAGGAGCTCTTGGATCCTCTGCAGTAGCCTTCCTGAGCTTCCTAGCTTGTGTCTCTGGACAAGTCCCCTCAGCCCTCTGAGCCCCAGTCACCATACTGAGGTGGGGATGGTGAGGCTGACCTCACGGGGTTGACGGCGGATCCAAGGACATCAGCACGATCATCTGCTGATCAAGTCCCTGTGCACTGACGCTAACCTACCCAAGCCGCTGTGTGACAAGCAGGGAAGACGGACTGGACTCAAGAGACCTTGTCCCAGCCTGTGCAACTCTGAGGTCCTTATTTTCTACGAGCCTTGGCTGTGCCCACCAGGAAAATGAGATTATTGCTCATTTAACAGACTGGATCAAATGAAATAGTGAAAGCCCTCAGGAAACACTAAAGTCCTGGAAACATTTCCCAAGATATCCCCAGTGAGTGCCACAAATTGTTTTACTGTTTCAATTTCAGCTACAGAAAGCATTCTACAGACCCAGGCCTAAGGAGTTCGAGGATAATTCGGGCCAAATCCCATTATGCCAAATCCTCTCACAGTGCCACTTTCCCGTGTAGAAAGCTCCCCTCACCGAGGGATTACAGCCATTTGGACTCACCTCTGCCTCCCACTGGCCTAGCACTGGCGCACTGCAGGCACTCCTTACCAAAAACTTCCATCCACAATCCCAAGAAAAAGGTCTGGAGGAAGGAGGTGTCCACAAGGGAGGTCTTGAGCTGGTTATCAGCCTGCATGTGCGGAGGGGTGGCCGTATGTCAGATACCCGAAGACTGCCGTGTGTGGACCGGGACACCCCAAAAGTGTTAGCCGCTGTAATGTGCTTGTCTGAGGAACCGCGCAGAGGACACGGTGACAATGAGGGGAAACAGGGCCACTGCAGTGCGCTGGCCCCTGCCACGGGCTATTCGGCTGGCCACGGATGCCCAACTAGAGGCTGAAGCCCCAGTTAGAAAGTAGGAAGAAGAGCTGGATTCAGGAAAGGTGCGCAGTGTCCACTACTCTGCGAACTGCAGAGCTGGCAGACAAGACAGAGGCGCGGAGGTACTTGGTGCCTTTAATCCCAGAGCCTTGCTGGAGATGTACGGTGCTAACTGGCCAGCTTCTGGGTTTCCCCCCACAGATGGCCTAGCTTTCTGTTCCTTCTGGTCTGCTAAGACAGTCATCATCCAGCCAGCTTCTTTCCAGGACCCATAGTTTTGATGCTGTCATATCCTCTCCCAGTCTCTAGTCATTGTGAGTGAATAGCCCTTAAAGCTTTCTTTGTCACTGCAGAGGCCTATGGTGAGGGAGCAGAGGAACGTGCACCTGCTCGACCCACCATGTCAGACCAAAAGTTCACCTTTGCTCAAGCTCAAGTTTTGTGACTTATAACTAGAGTTGTGACCAATACAATTATTATTTCCCTTGGAAGATAAAGAATCTGAGACCCAATTCATATGCCCAAAGTCACATAGCTGGTATTGGGAGTGATGTCAAGATTGGATCTCTGCCTGACTCCACAGCCAGTAGTCCTCCCCAAGACCTTCTCCTTCCTTTCACCCAGTCTTACTGTGTCTAGTAATAAGACCTTTTAGTAGATCAAAGTTAATAAGATTTGGAGGAAGTGAAGCTCAGTGGGTTAAAGCGTCTGCCTTTAGCTCAGGTCATGATCCCAGGGTATTGGGATGGAGCCACGAATTGGGCTCTCTGCTCAGCAGGGAGCCTGCTTCCCCCAATCTCTCTGCCTGCCTCTCTGCCTACTTGTGATCTCTGTCAAAAAAATAAATAAAAAATAAAATCTTTTTAAAAAAAAATTCCATCTGGGAGAGTGCTTTGTGCTGAACTGTGTGGTCTCCCAAAATTCGTATTTTGAAGACTTAACCCCAAGGACCTTGAAACAGGACTGTATTTGGAGACAGGGCCTTTAAAGAGGTGATTAAGGTAAAATGACTGGACAGCTTTGGTACTGCCTATATCTGGCAATTTCTGTAGTGGGTGCGGGGAATGTGCTGCGCAGTCTCACCCAGGTCAAGTAGCCCTTCTGGAGTCAGAGGGCTGAGTGGAGTCAGTGTGTTCAGAGCTATACAGCCCTCTAAATAGAAATCAGGCCTTCAGAAGGGGGAAAGAGAAATGTCATTAGAACTTCCTATTTCCTGGGCGCCTGGGTGGCTCAGTGGGTTAAGCCGCTGCCTTTGGCTCACGTCATGATCTCAGGGTCCTGGGATCGAGTACCGTATCGGGCTCTCTGCTCAGCAGGGAGCCTGCTTCCTCCTTTCTCTCTGCCTATTTGTGATCTCTCTCTGTCAAATAAATAAATAAAATCTTAAAAAAAAAAAAAAAGAACTTCCTATTTCCCTTTGCATCTATCTGCATGTCTGCTTCATTCTTTCAAGTCAGTGTCTCCACGGGGTAAAGAATGTGTCTGTCAAATGATAGCTGTGTTGTGTTATGCTATCCTAAGGGGGTAAACAACATGGTTGTTAGCTCCACTTAAAAAAATAAAAATCCTATGAAAGGATGTGATTGGCCTGGTTTAGGTCACATGCTCCCCCATGACCCCATCACTGTGGCCAAGGAGAGGGCACACCAGCCTGCCACAGCTAGGGCCAGACATGGACCCCACCTTGGACAGCAGCAGGTGCTGGGGTGTGTAGACAAAATAACAGGAAACCTCCATCATATCTATAAGGCAGAGTTGTTGCAAGAAAATACCTGAAGTTTCCTTTTTTCCTTTGGCATCCAATGTGTCTTCAGTTCCTTTTTTTTTCCCCCCAAGCCATTCCCACCCTCACCGAGCCCTCCAGCTCCAAATTTGCCAAGCTGAAGAGCAGGTCCTAGGAAAACAAAACAAAACAAAAAACCCACAGGTGAGTTCTAAGCAGGCTCTGGCTCCCCTGTGCATATCTCTCTTGTTTGAAAAAAGTAAATCAAAGCAGAAGGCGCTTGAGTGAGCCACCATGTCCCTGAGACTTGGATTCATCAGTTATCAGGTGGAGTCAGTAACCACCCCAACTCAGTAAGTCCTTGTGATATGAACTGAACTGACACATGTGAAATGGGCTCAGAACATACAGTAGCTACTTAGTGAGTGTCCATCTATAGTTTTAAAAGCCCAGTCAAAAGGCAATCTCACTAAAAATAATTGTCCAAGAACATGTAAAACCTCCCCAATAGCCAAGAAAAGACCACATCACCCTCTTTCCAGGGAGCACCTGTCCCTTGGTATCACCCTCCAGTACCCTCACCTGCAATTCTGCACACCCAGGCTGAGTCCCCTCCACCCCAGTTTCTGAGAGTTCAGATCTGCACATTCCCCTCCCAAACCACCCTCCCCACCCTCCAGTCATCTGTGCTGCCCAGCCCGGCAAGCTGTCTAACACCTCACCTTCCTTATTAGTTTATTTCCCCACTTTCCTCACTCAGAGAAGGGTGGGAGCAGGAAGAATCACACAAGGCAGGAGACTCTGAGACCAGATGGATGCAGCCCCTGCCCCCTGGTGCCATGCCCCTACCCACAGCTCCCACTAGCTCACCTCTGGCCTTCCAGTGTCCCCTTTGCTCCCCACGCCCTCCCATCACTCCCACACTGAGCAGCCGGTGCTTTCCAGTCCCCACTACTTTCCCCTCCCCCTCTGCCCAAGAAGGCTCACAAAGCCAGGCCAATTTCCAGACCTGCAGGTCCACAGCTCTGGCAAAAAGCCCAATTCTCCTGCCTGGCAGGAGTCGTTAGCTAGAAGATACTCTGAAGTGGGTTGAGGGGCAGTGTAGTAGGAAGACCACTCACTGAGATTCCTGACCCTCTGCAAGTTTCAGGCTCACTAGCTCTGTGACCTTGAAATTATGCTCTCTGAGCCCACCTATTTAGCTTCTCCCAATACATACTTCTTTTTTTTTTTTTTTAAAGATTTTATTTATTTATTTGACAGAGAGAGATCACAAGTAGGCAGAGAGGCAGGCAGAGAGAGAGGAGGAAGCAGGCTCCCCGCTGAGCAGAGAGCCCGATGTGGGATTCGATCCCAGGACCCTGAGATCATGACCTGAGCCGAAGGCAGCAGCTTAACCCACTGAGCCACCCAGGCGCCCTCCCAATACATACTTCTAAAGATACAATAACACCAACCCTTACTTCATGTGACTCTGTTTCCCCTCCTGGGAACTACGAGGGCAGCACAGTGAGTGGGGATGAGACTTAATCCTTCTTAGACTGTGTGATGTTGGACAAGTCCCTTTGCCTTTCTGTGGCTAGGTGCCTTCATCTGTCAAATGGAATGATCTGACACCCGCCTCACAGGCTTGCTCTGAGAAGCAAGACAATCACAGGAAAATAGGAACATACTTTGTCAAGCTGTTGGTTGTCACAGAGGAAGGTTTCTTCGAAGATGGATTTTGAAAACAAAATAATGGAATAAAAAGGTAATGAACATTTCTGCTTCCAGCAAGTTGGAATAATGGAACAGATTTAACCTCCCATCTGACAGCAACAACAACAAAACAGTGAAAATATGAAACAACCATTTTCAAGACAGTGGATATAAAGCAACAAAGGATAATGACCCTTGTGGGAGCAAATGAATGAAGTGAGCCCTCCAGTTGCCTTACCTCACTGCCTGGAGGGCGAGTCTAGGCTGTGACTCAGGGAGCAGGGAGACACCGGTTGGCAGATAACTGCACTGAGGAGACAAAGCTGAGAGCTGGGAGACACTTGGGGTCCACAGGACGAAGCACAGATGCCAGAGAGGAGTGAGCCCATGAGGAAAACTCTGGAGGCCCCTGGAGCCTGTGGCAGAGCACTGAGCCGTGCATTTGAGTGTGTGAGGAGACCTGCTGAGGCCGGAAAGCACTGGCTCTCTGACAGCGCTAGAGGGACAGCTGTGGGTCCTTGCACAGGCTGGGAACAGTGCCTGCTCCTACCATCCGGTCTGTAAAGCCTCAAGCTTCAGAGTCTGGGTAGAACACTCTCAGTCCTGCCTTCATAATGAGGAACGATTAGCCCTTCACTAACATGCACTCTGGTCCTGTGTAGTAATCTTGAAAGATACAAACAATAAACTGTTTTCAAGTAATTAAACTGCTTTCCAAAGTAAAGCTCGAGACTTTTGGTAAAAATATTAAAATAGCCAGCAACCAACAAAGTAAAATTCACAATATTTGACATCCAATAAAAGATTTATAGGCATGGAAAGAAGCAGGAAAATATGACCCACAATGAGAAAAATCAATCAAAATCAATCTAGAACTGACACAGTGTTAGAATAAGCAAAGAAGGACATTTAAAAAATTACTGTATTTTAATATATATTATATATATTACATTAGTACTTTATAATAGTCAGTATTATGTTAAAATATATATGATTTATACTTATGTATTTATATGTAATATAATAAACACAAAATATAACATAATGTATTTGATATAATATATTTATTTTCTTAATATTCCATATTTTTACAAAGTTAACTAGGGACATAGAAAACATATTTTTAAAATATATTTTTAAAAGGCCCTAATTTTTAAAAATGGAAACTATAATATCTAATGAAAAATACACTATGAGATTAAGAGAAAATCAGTCATTACAGAAGCAAATATTAGTGAACTTAAGGATACAGAAATAGAAACTATCCAAAAATAAAACATACAAAGAAAAAATAATATTTTGAAAGATTTTGATTTTAAGTAATCTCTACACCCAACATGAGGCTTGAACTCACAACATCAAGATCCGGAGTCACAGCCAGCCAGGTACCCCAAAATACTAATTTTAAATAATGAAATAGTGTCAGTGAACTATGGAACAATTTTAAATTATGATATATATACACGTATATGCATATGTACATATTTATATGTGCAACTGGAATTCCTAAAGAAGACAGGGATGGACAGAAAACTATTTGAAAAAACAACAACCAAAATATTCTAAATTTGAAGAAAACACACAGATTCAAGAACCTCAACAAACTCCCAAGAACAAGAAACATCAAGAAAACTATACCAGGACACATCATAATAAAACTGCTCAAAATCAGTAAGTGAGAAAATCTGAATACAGAGAAAAAAAGCACATAACCTATAGGAAACCAAAGATAAGAACAGACTTCTCATTAGAAACAATGCAATCAAGAAGACAGACAATGGACAACATATTTAAAGTACTAAAGGAAAAACTGTAAACCTAGGGATATATCACCGTGTTACTGGGTTGGACTACTCAATATTATTAACGGTCAATTCTCCCCAAATGGACGCATATAGTCAACACAGTCCAAATCAAAATATCAGGAAGATTTTATATAAATTGACAAACTAATTCCAAAATTCATACAGAATTGCAAAGGAGCTAGAATTCTCACACACACATGCACGCACACACACAACTCTGAAAAAGAAAGTTGAAGGGCTAAGACCACCTGATTTCAAAAATTATTGCATTATTCAAGACAGCATGGTATTGGCATCAAAGTAGCCACAAAGATGAGTAGAACAGAAAAGAGTCAAGAAATACACCCACACATACACAGGTTTTTGACAAAGGTGCAAAGGGAATACAGTAAAGATAGCCTTCTTGACAAATGATCCTGGAACAATCGGATATTCATATGCAAAAAAAAATTGTCGATCCATACTTATCATCTACAAAAATAACTCATAAATGGATTACACAGAGAAAAACAAATACTATATGATCTTCCTTGTATGTGCAATCTAAAAAAACAAAAACAAAAGCAAAAAAACTGAGCCTGGGTGACTCAGTCAGTTGAGCATCTGCCTTCAGCTCAGGTCATGATCCCGAAGTCCTGGGATCGAGCCCCACATCAGGCTCCTTGCTCAGCGGGCAGTCTGTTTCTCCTTCTCCCTCTACCCTCCGCCGAGTGTGCATGCTCTCTCTCTCTCCCTCATAATTAAAATCTAAAAAAAATTTAAAATACACAGACACACAAGCTCATAGATACAGAGAAAAGATAGGTAGCTGCCAGAGACAGGGTAGGGTGGACTAAGAGGGCAAATGGAGTCAAAAGATACAAACTTCCAGTTATAAGATACCTACGTCATTGGAATGTAACGTACAGCATGGTGACCAGAGTTAATAATTTTATATTGCATATGTGAAAGTTGCTAAGAGAGTAAATCTTAAAAGTTTTCAACACACACAAAAAAATGTTGTTGTAACTATGGTGAGGGATGTTAACCAGACTTACTGTAGTGAACATGTCATAACACATACGGATATCAAGTCATTATGTTGCACACATGGGGCCAATGTAATCTTGTATGTCAGTTATATCTCAGTTTTTATTTTTATTTTTTTTAAAGATTTTATTTATTTATTTGACAGAGAGATCACAAGTAGGAAGAGAGGCAGGCAGAGAGAGAGAGGAGGAAGCAGGCTCCCCGCTGAGCAGAGAGCCCGATGCGGGACTCGATCCCAGGACCCTGAGATCATGACCCAAGCCGAAGGCAGCGGCTTAACCCACTGAGCCACCCAGGCGCCCTATATCTCAGTTTTTAAAAAATGGGTCACAGATCTAAAGGTAAAACCCAAAACTACACAGCATCTAGAAGAAAACATAGGAAAAAGTCTTCATGGCCCTGGGTAGCACAGAATATCAAAGAGTTCTTAGATCTAACACCAGAAGCGTGACCATTAAGATCAAATACATAAATTGGACTCCATCAAAATTAAGCACTTCTGTTCTTTGAAAGACACTTTTAAGAAAATAAAACAAGCTACACACTGGGAGAAAATACTTGTGAAGCATATGTCTGTTATCCAGAATAAATAAAGAACTCTCAAAACTCAGCAGTAAGAAAACAAACAACCCAATCTTTAAAAATATGAGCAAAACATTTGAACAGACTCTTAACGAAAGAAGATATACAGATGGCAAATAAGTACTTGAAGAGATGCTCTACATCATTAGTCATTACAGAAATGCTAATTATAATCACAGTGACATATTATTACATGTCCATTAGAATGGCTTAAATTAAAAAGACTGACCACAGCAAGTGTTGGTGGAGAGGTGGAAGAACCAGAACTCTCATGCTGGTGAAATTAAACATAAACTGATCATATGATCCAGTCATTCCATTCTTAAGTGTTTACCCAAGAGAAAAGGAAATAAATATCCATACAAAGAGTTATGCACATATATTAATAGCAGCTTTGCTTGTAATAGCCAAAAACTGGAAACAAAGCAAATGACCATCAATAAGTGAATGGATAAACAAAGTGTGCTACATCTATCCAACGGACTACTATTTAGCAACAAAAAGGAATGTTGTTTATACAAAGATCACCATGGCTCAATCTCAATATAACTATGCTGTTTGAATGAAGCAAAACAAGAGCTACATAATGCTATACCTACAACTTTAGAAAATTCAAACTGTGGGGCACCTGGGTGGCTCAGTCAGTTCAATGTCTGACTTCAGCTCGGGTCATGATCCCAGGGTCCTGGGATAGAGTGCAGTATCAGGCTCCCTGGGAGTCTGCTCCTCACTCTCTTCTGCCCCTCCTCACTGCTGGTGTGCTCATTCTCTTTCTCTCTCTCTGTTTCTCTCTCTCAAATAAATAAAAATCTTAAAAAAAAAAAAAAAAAAGGAAGGAAGGAAAGAAAGAAAAGAAAAGAGGGACGCCTGGGTGGCTCAGTCGATTAAGCATCTGCCTTCGGCTAAGGTCATGATCCCAGGGTCCTGGGATCAAGCCCCAAATCAAGCACCCTGCTCAGTGGGAAGCCTGCTCTCCCTTTCCCACTCCCCCTGCTTGTGTTCCCTCTCTCACTGTTTCTCTCTCTGTCAAATAAATAAAATCTAAAAAAAAAAAACAAAAAGAAAATGCAAACTAATCTGTAATGCCACAAAGTTGATCAGTGGTTACGTGGCAGGAAGTTGGAGAGAATAGAGATAAAGAGACATGAGGAACTGTTTGTAGGTGAGGAGTATGTTCACTACTTTAATTGTGGTGATGGGTTTCATGAGAGAATGCATATGCCAAAATTTAGCAAACTACACACTTCAAATATGTGTAGCTTATTGTATGGCAATATGTACATCAAAAAGCTGTAAGAAAAAAAAAAGATAATGCATATATAAAGGATTACTGCTACATCCAGTACAATTCACTTCAGGTCTTTTTTAATTTTTATTTTTAAATAATTTTACACTTACAGAAGAGTTGCAAAGATGGTACAGATCGTTTCCAAATATCATTCACCAGCCCCCTGATGTTAACAACTTACATAAGCATGGTACAGTTATCAAAATGCACACAATTTCACCACTCTGTCTTCCTCTCTGGGGAGCCTGCTGCAGTCCAACAGACCAGTCCTCCCAGTTAGAAGGTCTAGGCCTTGGCCTCCAGCTTTATGCTGCTCTGTAGGCAATCAACACTCCACACATTCCGGACAGCTCACCATGTCCTCCCCCAGCCCCATCTCTCATTAGCTCCAGATCCTACAGCTAACTGTATCCACCATGTCTCCCCAGCTATCTCACAGATGCCTCAAAAGCAGCATGACTAAAAATGAATGCATAATTGTCCCTGCACCCCCTAAAAATCTTGTTCCTACGGTCTTGAACTTAGCAAAGGTATGGTCAAAACCCATCACACATCAGACATCTCAGAGTCTTCTCAGACTCCTCTCTCTCTTAAGGTCCACCAAAGTAAGAGACCAATCAAATTCTGCTAACTCTTTTCCTCCTGTCATTCAAACCCCACCCCTTGGGCCCCATCTCAACTGCCACATTTTCACTCAGGCCCTGATGTCAATTCTCTTAGGGCTGTCAGAACAGGCCTTAAACATTCCTGTACTTCGAGTCTCTCCTCCTGACCCTATTGCCTAAGATGATCTTTCTAAACTGCCCAGTGCCCTAAGTTACTTCCTTCTTCCTAAAAACTACAGTGATTCCCAAATACCCACAGGGTAACACCGTGGCTTCAGGTAGGATATTCAAGGTCCTTTTGAAGCAGGCTTCAACATCCTGGCTCAGCCAGTTCACTCCTCGAAGAAGCCGTGATGTTAAATGGAAGTCCTCCCCAACCGAAGCCCACCAGGTATCCCTCACGCTTTTGCCCTGTTGTTCCCTCAGCCTAGAAGGTTTTTTCCTATCTTCCCCACTAGGAAACTCCTACCCAAGGTGCAGCTCTATTTTCACCCTCAGAATGAGCCTTCTCTGAAGTTACAGGAAGAACTGCAAGTCCCCTTTCGTATATAACCAGAACCCATAACACATACTTCAGAGGCAGCTTCCTGTGTCCTCCTCCACAATATGTGAAACCCCACAGAATTTTATTTATCTGATTTCTACTTATCTTGATCCCTAGCACCAGCACAGGACTGGGGACCATACAGACACACTGATGGCCACACAACTGGATAAAGAGATAAGCAGATGTATTATTCATGGATAGGTGGACAGAAAAGGAGACTGACAGAAAGATGAACAGATAACATATGGCTGGACGGATGGACAGATGAGATCATAAGCACTTCAAGGGCAGAGATTGCTTCTTTTGTGTGTGTGTGTGTGTGTGAATTTAATTTTTTTTATAAACATATAATGTATTTTTCCCCAGGGGTACAGGTCTGTGAATTGCCAGGTTTACACACTTCACAGCACTCACCATAGCACATACCCTCCCCACTGTCCATAACCCCACCCCCCTCTCCCGACCCCCCTCCCCCCAGCAACCCTCAGTTTGTTTTGTGAGATTAAGAGTCACTTATGGTTTATCTCCTTCCCAATTCCATCTTGTTTCATTTATTCTTTTCTTACCCCCCAAACCCCCCATGTTGCACAGAGATTGCTTCTTATTCAACTCATCTGCAGTGCCTAGAATAGGGCCAGATGTTCAACTTATGTTGCTGAAGGACGGAGTGAATGATTGAAGCACTAGGTTATTGTGGTAAAGTTTTGGACTAAGAGTCAGAAGATCTGATATCTGTCTGTAGTCTCTAGTTGTCTATGTAAACACAAGCAACATAACTAAACACCTTCAATCTACTCTTCTGTAAAATGGGTAGACTGGGTTAAATAATTTCCAGGGTCTTTTCCAAACACTCTGTGTTCCCTGACTTGAAGCTGCCCAAATCAAAGACCAGGCTATGGGATAGGAGGAGGAGCTTCAGTTAAGCAAACGTGTTTATTTACAACTTGTCCTGATGCAGAGCCGTTCCAGATCCCTGCCAACGATGAAGGAGAAAAGTTAACACACTCCAGATTAGATTCTGTGCAAACTGTCTGGCTCAGAGCCTTGTGGGGGAAATGAAAGACAGGCTGAGTGTAGAGCCTGAGGGGTAATTAACAGGGAAACGTGAACCTCTCTGGGGAGGGGTGTCCCCTCCCCAGTTGAAAGGAAGGACTGAAGGGCCAGGCCTCACCACGCCTCCCAAGGCCCCCGCTGATGGCCAAATGCACTCTGTGCAGAAGGATGGTTGTTTGTTCCCACAGCACGTGGCCTGTCCTGCCTGAGTTCACACCTGGACTCCGAACGTGCTCTGGAGAACTAACTGTGCCCAGAGCACGGCCATCATTAGTTACAGACAGGCATGTGCCGGGTGCTGTCTACGTGTCCCCTCGTCACTTCTCCCAACAACCCGGGGGGCAAGAGCGATGGTCCTCACTTCAGGGAGAAGGACAACGTGGCCAGTGAGTGGCAGATGGAGAACCTGAACCCGGAGGCCGACGGCTGCCTGTCCACGGACAGCCGCCCCAGAAATGGCTGGGCAGCCATGCAGAGACTGCAGACTCTGTGCAGCAGCCGATTGGAGTTAACACCTGCTGGAGCTTGCCTGACCCTCTACGGGGTGCTTTCACACCAATCCCAGCCTACAGTGTGATCCATTGCTCCCATTGTGGGGACACTGAGACTCAGACCGACCAGTGAGTGAGCCAGTCACACAACTTGTAAAAGCTGAACCTGGGATTCCCTCTCTGGGAACCGGAGCCACAGACCAGGGCTCCTAACTGGTGAATTAATCTATTCCCATGTAGTAGCTGTAATGGACATCTGTGAATTTGCCTAAACATCCATTCTACCTGCCTCCGGTAACTACATGTAGATTTCCTTGGGGATTTACACCCACACCCCACCAGCTACCAACTCAGTCCATGTGATGTGGGCAGAACTATATGCCCTATACTTCCCAACCCCATTGGTCCCAATGAATGCATGGGACCAAAGACATCCAATGAGACTAAGTCCCACGACATGAGAGCAAACCATTGAGAAAGTGGCTCACTCTTTCTGCTAGGGTTTCTGAACTGGTAAAAGGGAAGCCAGAAGCTGCCAAGAGCCACCTGAGATATCGCAAAGAGACAGCCCACCAGAGGGTAAAGACAACCAGAGAAAAACAGACAAGAAGATGGGGAGACACAATTTTCTAAGGACCTATTCTGAAACCTAGATCCAGCCACACCTTAATATATTCAAGGTACATAAGCCAATGAATCACCTTTCTACTTGAACCAGTTGGAGTCAAGTGTCTCTCACATGCACCTAAGAGGCCCTGAGTCAATACAGCCCTTCATCACACTGAACTATCACTTGGGTCCTTGGCTGTTGACCAGTTAGACCCAGGTCACTTGAGGGCAAAAGTTGTC
Source organism: Mustela erminea (assembly GCF_009829155.1). Classification (NCBI taxonomy): domain Eukaryota; kingdom Metazoa; phylum Chordata; class Mammalia; order Carnivora; family Mustelidae; genus Mustela; species Mustela erminea. The sequence goes on along the minus strand of NC_045616.1, from coordinate 100,524,535 downwards.
AAGGCCACCACTGGGTCTCAGTGCCTGACTCCAAGCATGCCTGATGAGTATCTGTAGAATGAATAAAAACCCAGCTTGACTCAATGATCCTTTGTGAAGCTGGAAGCACTCGGGCCCAAGAAGACTGACTCCACTGGCCTGGCCCAATCTTCCATCCTCCTCTACCCACCCATCTTTTTAAAGTCAATTCAAAGGCTGTCTCCAATGAAACTGGCCCACAGCCCTTTCCAACTACGAAAGTGCTCTTACCTGCATCAGGTCTTCCATGGAATGTTTCTACCTTATGCAGTAATGAGTGCCCATGACTGACCTCTCCACTCGACTGAGGAGTACTAAGTACAGAGTCTAAAATTGAATCATTTGGGGCACCTGGGTAGCTCAGTGGGTTAAGCCCCTGCCTTCAGCTCAGGTCATGATCCCAGGGTCCTGGGATCGAGCCCCACATCAGGCTCTCTGCTCGGTGGCGAGCCTGCTTTCCTCTCTCTCTCTCTGCCTGCCTCTCTGCCTACTTGTGATCGCTGTCAAAAAAAAATAAATAAAATCTTTTTTTAAAAAATGGAATTATTTATACATCAAGCTGGAACTTGGTACCCTCCAGAGCTCAGAAAATACTTCCCAAATCCAGGGGCTCATCTCATTCCATAAGCATACACCAACCTCTAGTACATGCCAAGCACTGAGAATAGAGGTGAGTACAGCATGAAGGTTAAAAATAATGACAATAGTAAGAGCTAACATTTACTGAGTTATTTATTACCTTGTGCCAGGCACTAATCTAAGCATTTTGCACGTACTAACTCATTTAACCCTCAGAACACACTAGTGAGTTAGTTACTATTACTATCCCCCATTTTACAAGTGAGGAAAGTAAGGCTCAGATGTCAAAGAATTTGTCCAAGGTCACGAGACAGTAAGTGGCAGAGCCAGGATTTGAACCCAGGTTATTTGATTCCAAATCCCTACTTTTGCTATGCTGTGGGATCATGAGTATTTAGTAGGCTGTTTTGTCGTACGCCTGGCCTTTGCCTTCCTAATGCCTTTATACCTCACTTCTGGAAAGAGCTAAAAGTAGAACTGACCATAACCAATGCTGCTGACAGAAAGACTGGGATTCTGGAGTGAGACACACTGGTCTGAATTTTTAATAGTACCATTCGTTGGCCCAGTGTATCCTGGTGTAAAGTCTCTAAGTCTCATCTTCTTCAGGATTAATAATACTTCATGGGCAGTCTGAGGGTTAAAAGAGGAAATATGTGAATATCACTTAGCACAATCACTAAAAGCAGATTGCTGTCACTGGTATCTTTTATTATTCTTAGAGAATAAAGCAACTCATCAATATACAGGGCTTGGCACAAGGTATATCATCAAATACTATAAATGTGCTTCTAGTTTTGTTTTGTTTTGTTTTTCCCCTCCCTCACCACACTCTATGACCTTGAAAGAGCACCCACACTTCTCTGAAATGATTCAACCAGTGCTGTTCACCAGGCCCCTAGAAAGCCCTGCTTCCAGCCAGCCTTCAAAATGGATTAAGAATTTGGAATTCCCTTTATTTCTCCACCCACGGGATCAAAGGGTGCAGGCAAGGGCTGGGGAGCGGGGGAGGAATGCAAGATGGAAAAGCCAAGTTTTAAGCTGGCAGAAGAACAACTGTGGTTCATGCTAGGCTCTCCTGAGCTGCAGGGCCCAGGCCCCCATGTTCTGCTCTGCCCGTGCCCTTGAGAAATAAACACAGCTGCCAGAAAACAGGACGCTTCAGCTAGGACTAATCCTCAGCCACAAGACAAGCAGGAACTCAGAGGGGCCCTGCGATGAGAACCAAGTGTTTTCCAAAAACATCAGCAAATACACAGAGCAGGAGGGAGGGGAGAGCACAATGCAAACACACGATTAGGCTTCAGAGCACGAATAAAGGCTGAACACACAGACCAGCGCCAACCTTCTGGACGCCCACCTCCCTCCCTGCGGCCTTGCCTCCACTGCCCTCTAGTGGCCAGACAGGGACACGCCCGCAAGTTTAAACCCAGTTCCCAGGGCTGAAAAGACGTAAAGCGGGATCCCAGGGCTTGGAGCCTCTCAGAGAAACCAGATCCCCTCCTCTCCATCCCTCAGCCACTGGCCTCGTTCAGCCTCTCCCTCACCTCTCCCTAGCACCTCTGCGACACCCTGCTCGCTGGTTTTAATAAAAATAATAAACAGCCTCGTGAATGCTGACTGCAGGCACTGTGCTGAGCCCTTACACACCATTATCTCACTGAATTCTTACAACACCCTTTGGAAGTGGGCAGTGTCCCACCTAGAGATGAGGAAACACACAGAGGCTCGCACGAGTTTGAGGTTTTGGCCCAGGCCCTTTGGCTAACTACAAGGGGGAGATCCGGGCCTCAAACCCAGCAGCACCCTGGGCTGGAATCAGGGTAATCAGGTAACATACAGCTTCACCAGCAGTAGCAGCAGGCCTGGGGAATGTTAGAGCTTCAAGTTCTCAGGCTCCCAACCCCCCTGCAGGGAACTAAAACTCTGGAGGTGGGATCTAGCAACATTTGCTTTAACAGGCCCTGCCAGGATGGGGACACGTCTGCATTCCACCATGCTGCTTCAAGGAACTCTCCCTGAATCAAGTCGCCATGCCACCCCAGGAGGTCTTCCTAAAATACAACTCTCAGCTGCCTAAAGCCCTTAAAACCACACTGGCAGGCCTTGAGTCTCTCTTTAGTAGTTATGCCCCTTCACAGTTGTCCCCAGTCTGCCTCTCTAGTTCCATTCTTGACACCCTTTCCTTAAATACAGAGAAGGAGAGCAGGGTGGACAGCTAACTCTGATCAAGCACCCTCTGCTATGTGCAAGCTCTCCCCTAGCACTGAGCCTGCAGGATGATGCTCACTCCTCACCAGCATTAAAATCGAAGTGCCCAAAACTGGGAACCTAAAGCTCAGAGCAGTGTCAAGAATGCCTTTGTTCATGTAGCCAGCAAGTGACAAGGCCCAGATAAGAGCCTGGACTATCTGACACCATAGACCCAGCACTTCCAAGCCCGAAAGAACCAAAATGGTTAGGAAGCTGGGCTGCGGCCCCATGCTGGAGGCTCTGATGTCTCAATGGGTAGAGGCTTCCCAAACAGGTTCTGGTCTTTATTTAATGGAGCTACCAGGCCAAGGTCCACCTCATTCTACCCAAAAAGCCCTTCATGAGCAAATCCCAGTCTTAACCACCTTCTCTGTGACTCTAGTAATAGGAAGACAGGAGCTTGGAGTGGCCAAAACCCTGACCCTCCCATGACCAGACCCAGAGCTGATGAGTTAGATCATGACAAAGCACAATAGCCCAAAGGTTAGGTGAACCGTTTCTCCTCGGCACAAGGACTGTTAAAGGAAAGCCTATCCCACCACGGTTCCCCACTGCTGCCCAGGCTCCTTGTCAGCCACACCAGGCCAGAATGGTCCACGCCTCCAGGCCTTTGCCAATACAGCCCTGCTGCCTCAAACCCTGTCCAATGCTACCCACTCCTCTAGGACCAAACTTGTACACCTTTTACAAGAAGCCTTCCTCCTCCACACTTCCAGGCACTCCTGGGCCACTCCTGTGCCACCATCCACCTTTCTGTAGTCTGAAGAAACCACAGGGCCTAGGGTAGCAGGACCCAGGGCAGCAGTTCTCAACCACGCAGGCTGTTAAGAGTTCCCTGGGGAGTCTGGTTGGGGGTGTGGCCTGACCATCAAGGGGTTCTAGTATATAGCCAGGGACCAGAAAAACTGACCTACTGGGCAGGACCTGAGCTTCTGAGTCTCACACAGAGGTTTTGATCCTGCTCCTCCACCAGAGAGCTGTACCATTTGAGCAAGAGAACCAACCCTCCCAAACCTGTTTCATCTGCTGTGAATTGGGGGTTATACCACCCACCTCTCCAGGTCACTGTGAGGGCTCAATGAGGACCTAACCTTCTTAGGCCCCCATGACCCCGCTCCCTTCCCTCCTCTGCTCTCCCCACAGGCCCCACCCTTCACAAAGGCAAGTATTAACAGCCTGGTTGGCATTCTGCCCAAACCACTTTCCCATCAGTCATTTATTTAATAAAAATGTACTGAGCACCTGCTTGGTAGTACTTGGCACCATGCTACCAAGGATACAGCAATGAATGTGTCAGAAAAGGTCCCAAGACACTGACAGGTTAGCTGAGGAGACAGTCACAAAGCAAGCAAATGAGTGACTTCTGATGATAAGAAATACTCTCAATTTAACAAGTGAGAAGAGATTGGGCAATGGGACAAAGCTACCTTAAAGAGGAGGTAAATTAAGACCTAGACACAGAAGGGAACACAGACTGAAATGACTGGATCTGGGTAAAGTTCAAATGGAAGTTGCTGCAGTGTTTTCAGCAAGGGAGAGGCACGATCTGACTTACTCTTCTACAAAACCACTGTCACACTGAATTATCACCATCTCCACACCAGGTTGTGGGTTCCCAGGGGCAGAGATTGGCTGATCTTCATATCTGCACCTTCAGCACTCAGCCCAGGCCTGCCACAGGGTAGGTGCTAAGTGGCTGGCTGAATGAACCTCCTTGCCCCTCATGTGTTATTTCCCTTGGTTTAGCAAGCCAAACCTTTCGTCTAGTTTCTACCTATCAGCATCATGGCAGCTTTGCCACAAAGAACCAAAATGTTGATGACGGACAATCTTCTAAGACTCCCAAGGCTTTCTATCTGTGTGGTTGGCAAGCAACATCTAGATTGGACTGAATTTAAACAGCTGGAATTCTAGACCCATGTGCAGGGCTTCAAACGAATGTACTGACCAGGGGACCCCGGGCGAGTTCCCCAACCCTGAGCCTCAACTATCATCTGTAAAGTGGGTCCAAGGTAAGCTAGTCTGATTTTCCCCTTTCTCATATAATGCCCAACACTCACAGGAAGCTCAGACATGTAGTCAATCCAACAAAGACTGCTTTCTACAAACAGGGTAAGAGGGCAGGAACTCTACTATGCGTTGAACAAAGCACTTCGCCACCATCATGGAGATGCAGTCCATCATAAATGTTCAATGTTCAATGTTCAAATGTTCAATAAATAAGCACAGGCTTGATCATCTTCAACCTGACCTCCATGGTGCCTATCTCATTTAGGAGAGAAACTTTTCTCCAAGTTAACTTTAATCCCCATTCTGGGTATAGTTGAAGAGCAGGTACAAACGGGCTTGTGCCTAGCCCAGATCTCCTTTGGTCCTCAAGAACATCCTAAGATGTTCTGTCAGATTCCTTGCCCTACATGCACCATTGCCTGACCTGTATCCTAACAGCCTCAAGAAGGTAAAAGGAAGCAAATCCATGGTGGCCCCAGTAGTCCCCAATAGCATTGCAGCCATGGCAAGTTACACCCAGTGTGCTATGACACTGCTGGTTGGACAGGCATGTTAGCATATTCTGCCTGCTCTGCCAAAGGGAGATCCTGGATGCCTTGAAGTTCATCACCTCGTGGATCCATGTAGCAACAATTTCAAACACGTAAACTCTAGTAAATTTGCAGCTATTGGCTTAATAGTTCTCAGTTTAATATCCCTAACTACCACCAGTCCTTAGCTCTACAAATGAGTATTTAAAAATAACTGATAACAGGGTGCCTGGGTGGCTCAGTGGGTTAAAGCCTCTGCCTTCGGCTCAGGTCATGATCCCAGGGTCCTGGGATTGAGCCCCGCATCGGGCTCTCTGTTCAGCAGGGAGCCTGCTTCCTCCTCTCTCTCTGCCTGTTTCTCTGCCTACTTGTGATCTCTGCCTGTCAAATAAATCAAATAAATAAATAAATAAATAAATAAATAAAAATGACTGTTAAGGGGTGTCTGGGTGGCTCAGTTGGTTAAGCATCCAACTCTTGATCTCAGCTCAGGATTTGATCTCAGGGTTGTGAGCTCAAGATCCACACTGCACTCCACACTGGGGTGGAGCCTGCTTAAAAAAGGTAACAATAAAAAATAACTGTTAAATGTTCATCTTCTCTAAACCCTACCCCATCCTACTCCCCACCTTTTAATGCACAGAATGTGATGCGCTTGGGAGACAGTGAAGCTTCATAAGGTAAGGAGGTTTATATTGCACACAGATTTGGCGTTAACACCTACATAATAGTTACTTCTTCAACATCCATGATGCACCAGGCATTTGACATGTGGCAAGTCATTTAACCCTAATAAGGTTTTCATTACTATAGACATTATAATCAAACTGCAGCTCATGGAAGGGAAGTAACTGGGCCCAAGTCTCCCCGTTAGTGACAACAGAAAAAGGATTTGAACCCAGCTCTATCCAAGTCTGCCCTACTCAGCAGGCCGCACTACTAACCAGCACAGACAGACATCACTGGAGCCCAAGACCCTCTCTCCTTTTCTCTTCAACCCCACCTCACATTCCACCTGACCACCTTCTCCACAGCCCAGAACTCAGCCGCCCCCTCTGCTTTCCCCCAAGCTGCAGTACCTTCTCACATGTCCTCCCCCCCCACCCCCCCCACCCCCGTCACACCCCTCCCCCCATTCAAGACTGGCACTAAGTCCTCCTCCTCCGCCTCCAATCCTTGCCCCGCCTTCTCCCCTCCTTTAGGGGAGCTTTACCCTCCTCCTCTTCTCACTTGTCCCCTCAAGTGCACAGCTCTGAGGCTCTGCTTATCCACATGCACACAGCTCCATCACGGCCCTGAACAGACCGCAACACAAAGCAGATGCCGTGTTTCTCCTCTGAACCCCCCGCCCCGCCCAAGTGGGACAGGATGAGCCTCCTCTCTTCGCTCTCATCATTGCAGAGTGGATGATGGACGGGCCTCGCTCAGCTCCGGCGTTGAGAGCCAAGAAAGCCGACAGAGTGCCGACATGTCTCTGCAGCCAGCCTCTGTGTTCTCCTGAAAAGCGGCTCCTTCTTAAAAAGAAGGGATGTGCTAAGCATCTCCCGCACGCCAGGTACTGTGCTGGACCCTTTACAGACACAGCACGTCCTTTGAGTCTCCAAAGGACCCAAGGACAGGAGGCTGTATCACCCGCACTTTATGGGAGAGGAAAGTGGGCTCAGGTCCGTCACTGCCGGAGCCAGGACTCAAAGCCCCATTCCGTTTGCCTAGGAAACCAGCCTTCTTTTCACTGTACGGCAGGGTCACAGGGAGTGGAGAAGGCAGCACTTACCCACGCACAGGTGTTTCTGAGTGTGCAAGGCTCTTCAAGGTGTACGATCTCTACTCCCCTTCTGAAAGAGAGGACTTACCTTTTAACCCTGTTCATGGGCTTTTTCCCTTCCAAAGAAGGAAGCCGTTTCGTGGTCCCTTTTATGATTAAAACCCTTAGGGAGTAATATATATCTTTGAAACAGGAATAGGAGGAAGGGTTTATCTACCCCATTCCTGATCATTCTAAAATAAAAGGCCACTGACACATCACACCCCAAGCAGCTCATAATACATACACACACACACACACACACACACACACACACACACACACACACACAGAGTCTTTGTTCTGGACCTCATAGAATTGGCCTCTTCCTGATTCCTTTTTTACATCTAATTGCCTCTCATCAAAACTCCCTGCACTAGCCTCCCAGCCCCCTCTATCAGGATGCTATCCCCACCACAGCTTAGGGCAGGGGGATAATCCTCAAGGTACACACATACACCTTACACAAGCTTTAACATTTGGCAGGTTTCATTCTTCGCTGTATCTCATGCCACAGAGAAACCAGAATCCTAGCACAAAACATACTATAGCCTTCACTACCTGTTTCTTAGCCTGACTTGTAACTCAAGTCTACACAGCAATGGGTCATTGGTACAGCAAATCCCAAACCTACTTTACCAACTACAGCCTAGCTCAGAGCAGAAGTCACCACCTTCTTTTGACTTGCTAGTGTCTGGACCAGTAACTGTGTAACATGGCTAGACTGATTGAATCCATCAATTGCTGGGTGACTATGAATGGCTCCCTTCTTGCCCTGAATCAGACAACTCACTCAAGCCATAAGGGCATCAGGTCTGGGACAAATTATACATTTCTCCAAGATGGACCCAACTTCTAAGCCTCCCTAAGACTCTGAAGTCAGGGCACAGAAATGTTGTCAGCAAGGCCCTGACAGTAAGCAAAAGCTGCCACAAGCTCGAGCTCTTTCCAATAAGGGTTTTTCTGTCACTAAAAGTGAAAGCCAGCTGAAAGCAACAAATCTCCTAGTGAAAAGTTGAGCGGATCATTACCTTACACAACCGCAGAGGGAAAAAATCCACATGGATCAAAGAGGAGGGAACTGATCAAAGAGCTAGACTAAAACTTGGTGTCTGATTCCAATGCTAAGGAGGATATATAGAAAAAGAGAGCAGCAACTCCAGGGATGACAGATAACCATAAAAACAAAAACAGTGTGCCACGTTTACTCCCAGTGACATGAGCAACACTGAACCTCCGACATAATGAGGTGGCATGCTGGTTTGCAACTAAAAAGACCACCTTCAGGGAAGGATGCAGGCAGAGGCTATTCTGGAGGCTGAAGGAAACACTACTGAGCCTGAAGACTGGACTCAACCAATCACTAATTAACTTTGGGCCAAAAGTCAACTTCTCAGAGTCAAGGTTTACTCATCTGTAAAATGGGAATGGCAAGTGGAGACAGAATGGCCACTGCAAATAGAAGGCATATGGACCTCTAAGCACATCTAGATCTGAATACTGTCAGTTAATGAATAACACTGAGTTGAACTCCCTGAGTAGTAAAATGATGATAACATCCAACTGCAGAAGGCTATTGCAAAAATTGAGTGAAGTGCTCATTATAGTACCAAGCCTAAGGAAGGTCTAATTACTAAAAATTTCTATTAAGACTTTCTGAGTGTTTTTAATACTGCCTAACATGGTATTGAGCACTTTACATGCTTTATGTTGTCACACTTGATTTGTCTACTCTGCAAGATTTGTATAAACATGTTTCTAACATAAATACAACATAGGAAAACTCCTAAAAGGATGCACACAAAAATGCTAATAGTGACTATCTCCTGGGAGGAGAAATAAGGATTTTTTTTTTCTTTTCACTTACTTGCTTTTTCCAGAATTTTCAACAAACATCATTATTTCTGTATTTTTAATGTCAAAATACATTAAAATACAATGAAAATCAAGACATTGTTCACAGGTAATCTCCTACCTGAGCAACTTCTTTTGGAAGTAAGAGCTAACAAAGTTTTGCTTTCCCTGAGGAACTGGCATGTGCTCTGCTTTTCATTAAGAATTAACTGACTTCTGGGCACCCTGGATGGCTCAGTGGGTTAAGCCTCTGCCTTCTGCTCAGGTCATGATCTCAGGGTCCTGGGATCGAGCCCCACATCAGGCTCTCTGCTCGGTGGGGAACCTGCTTCCCCCCTCTCTCTGCTTGCTTCTCTGCCTACTTGTGATCTCTCTGTCAAATAAATAAATAAAATCTTAAAAAAAAAAAACAAAAAAGAATTAATTGACTTCTCCCTTCTTCACTTTGCCACCAGGGGGCACAGCCAAAATTTTAGTTCAATCAGTCAGGTCCTCATTCTTTCCATATTTGTTTTAATTTCCCCAATTTCAACTTTCTATTCTTATCTGTATGTCTTCTCCTGATTTTGGATTTGTTTATATTTTACAATGTTTACCATAAATTTATTGTCCTCAAATCTTTTGTAGATTAAGACAGGGTACCCTCAAGCTGAAGAATTTAAGGCTTGCTATTGCACTTCATGCTGGGTCCCTGCATTTCACAGAATTCTTGGTTAGGACATTAAATGATAGAATGTCAACCTTTAATCCACCTGAAATTTTTTTTTAAATGCAAAACTGCAACATCTCCCAATATCTGCAACAATAATAACAAACATACCATAACTTTTAAAGTCATAGGAGTCCCATAATTAAAGTCAGTTTTATTAAATGCTCAAATCTCAAAATTATATACATTTCTTTTTATTGTAAAAAATCTCCAACCCCATCACAGCTTCTTCACTTACCCCACCCCCCAAGGTAGGTACTGTCCAAGCAGAAGCAAACCCAACAAAGTCTACCACACACGCCAAGGCAGGGAAGACAGGAAGTACCCAGACAGGAAGATATGCTGGTGTTATCGTGCAGAAACCTCCTGTGGAGGGGAAAGAACGGGAAGAGTTCACATAACAAGAACGGGACTGGAACAGGCAGACTGACAAGACTTGTATAATTTATGCCAATTTACAAACACTTCATGAGCCCATCAACTCCAAGAGAAGAGACCAAACTAATACACAAAGGAAGGCCTCTGCCAGCGTCTCCTCTCCCTGAAGGCCTCCTATCAGGAGTCATTAGGAAGCCCAAACAGCTTCACAGTTCCTGCTTCCCGACTGCTGTCATATTTGCCATCTTTGTCATCACAGGCAAACGCCAGCAGAGGCCTTTTGGGGTGCCAAGCCACGGTGAAAGTCGGGGACTCACACTGCACCTCCCATAGCTTGTCTCCTATAAAAATCAATATAGAAAAACCAATCAATACGTTAATAAGAAACCACATTCATTATGTGCTTGCCTACATTAACTCATTTAATCCACTTTTTCTAGGATATTTTATTTATTTGAGAGAGAGCGCGCAGGAGCGAGGGGTTGGGGGATGGGGAGGCGAGGGAAGAGAATAAACATAAAGAGGGAGAGTGAAGCAGACTTTCTGCTGAGCAGGGAGCCCAACATGCAGCTCAATCCCAGGACCCTGATCATGACCTGAGCTGAAAGCAGACACTTAACCGACTGAGCCACACAGGCGCCCCTCATTAAATCCACCTACTAACCCTACAGGACAGGTACAATCATTGCCCCATTTTACACAGAACATTGAGGCCGAGAGAGAGCACAAGCCAGTAGGTGGCAGAGCAAGATCTGAATGCAGAGCATATGAGCTAAACCTATTCCACACTCCCTAGGAAAACAGTACCAGCAGTTAATATTTGTTGAGCACCCCTTAGGAATCACATGCATTATACTTTAGAAATAAAGTATAATCACAATGCATCAAGGCAAGTAATGATTTTAAACCCCATTTTATAAAGGAACAGGTGACTGAACAGTTAAGTCATACTCATAGGAGTCAGCATATGAAGTGAGTCTGTTTCCAAAGCCACAGGTCCTTCTTCTAAATCACAATGCTTTGCAAACAGATTTTTACCTCCAAAAATGTCATTCTTCTTACTTGAAATTAAACATGATTTTTCTGAAGCCATTATTCCTTTAGTCCCACTTTACTTTTATGTTAAGATTCATGTAAAGAATCTTAAGATTAATGTAATAAAACATTAACAATGTAGTGTTATTTTGAAGTTGCAGGATACATTAAATTATATACTTCAAACTGGTCAACTATACAGTAAATTATATTTTAATAAAGCTGTTTAAAATATATGTATAACATGCACACATATGTGTGTGGAGAGAGCGAGAGAAAGAGAGACCCTCTTTGTTAAGTAATCCTACTTCAGGGACAGTTAAACATTTCTCATGATGCTAGTATCTGGCAGTCTAGCTATATGTCTGAGCAAATTTCTATATTACACAAACATAAAGAATACTTTCACAGGCTGCTACCCTCCTTTTACTTCTCTTCTGGCCTTTATGCCATCATTTGTCCGTCACGTGGGATTGGTAAAAATAAAGAAATTTATACAGTTCAAGAAACTCAGAGCAGACATGAAGAGGCCTCCTAAAATGTTTCCTAAATAACAATGTGGCTTCATAAAATTCAACATCTTGACAGTTTTATTGGAAAGTTTAATCTCTGAATGATAAATAAGGTGCTATCTGGGGCTGACATGACTACTCCAGATCACTGAAGTTCTAAAAGACTCGGTGCAATATGTATGGTGTGTCTAAAAAGCCAAAATTAAGTGGACTGTTAAAATACATGTTATCAGGGGCGCCTGGGTGGCTCAGTGGGTTAAAGCCTCTACCTTCGGCTCAGGTCATGATCCCAGGGTCCTGGGATGGAGCCCCACATCAGGCTCTCTGCTCAGTGGTGATCCTGCTTCCTCCTCTCTCTGCCTGCCTCTCTGCCTACTTGTGATCTCTGTCTGTCAAATAAATAAAATCTTTTAAAAAAAAATGTTATCAGACATAAAATTAATTCTTACTTTTACATTTAACAGTTAAAAATATGTAAAACACAAAACCTTACTTAACATATGACTTCAACTATACATAGTATAGTGTATGTATACACATACAGATGAATCAATGTCTATATATAAAATATCTATACAGATATATAAATATCTACATATGAAAAAAAGATTGGAAGGAAATATACTAGTATGTTAGGAATTAGCTATCTCCAAATTATGGATCTATGTGTGATTAATTTCTCCTTTTAATTGCCAGCATTTTCCAAGTATTCTATACTGAGCATATATACTATTTTACAAACCAACATACAAAAACATGCTTACTGCATAAAATTCAAACAGCACTTAGGTACAGAGCAGCACTGGGAAACAGCACTATGATGGAAACATTCTACATCTGTGCTATCCAATACAGAAACCATCAGCCACATGTGGCTACTTAAGTCCTTAAAATGTACCTAGGGTAACTAAAAAAACGGAATTTTTCATTTTATCTACTTGGTTTCAGTAATAATACTTAAGATTATAATTTAAAGTAAAATTTATCTTCTCCCAATCTTCTAAGTCTGAAATAAATTCTTTCAAAAGTCTTTCTACTAATTTAGCCTTAGTTTCTTTACCTAAGTGGGAACACATCAAGTGCATTGATTGGCTACTTGCTCTGCTCATTCAGTAAAATGCCTTGCCAGTCTTGCATTTCAGCGCATATGGAGCTATGTTTTTCTCCTGGCACAATGTAATATGGATGTATCACAACTTATTTAATCAGTCCTTCATAATGAAATTGAGACTATTTCCCTTTTATGTATGAAATAATGCTATAACTATAACTGTGCTTCCCTTTGATAGTCATCTGACTTTTAATTTTTAGCCTAGGTTATAGAAAAGATTAAAAAAATGTTAAAAGTATATGTCTGAACTACTTAGAAAAATTAATACAGCCATATTTTATATATTCCTGAAAGAGTATATGTGAACTAAATCATATTTTAGGGGCACCTGGGTGGCTCCGAGGGTTAAGCAGCCAGCTCTTGATTTCAGCTCAGGTCATGATCTCAGGATCCTGGGATCAAGCCCCGTGGTAGGCTCTGTGCTCAGCTGGATGTCTGCTTGAGGATTCTCTCTCCTCCTGTCCCTCTGCCCCTGCCCCCATCTGTGCTCTCTCTCTAAAGTAAATAAACAAATCTTAAAAAATAAAAAATAAGGGGTGCCTGGCTAGTTCAGTTGGTTAAGCATCTGCCTTCAGCTCAGGTCATGATCCTGGGGTGCTGGAATCAAGCCCCGCGTCAGGCTCCTTCCTCAGCAGTAAGTCTGCTTCTCCCACTCCCTCTGCTGCTCTCCGCCCACCCCCACCCCCGCCCACTTGTGCTCTCTCTCGCTCACACTCTCTAATAAATAAATAAAATCTTTTTAAAAAATAAAAATAAAATAAATCACATTTTATATGTATTAGGTGAGGCAGACAAACCTGTGCCAGGACGACATGGGAAAAACATGCACGTGCATGCGTTGTTAAGAACAAACACTGGAGGGGCACCTGGGTGGCTCAGTGGGTTAAAGCCTCTGCCTTCAGCTCAGGTCATGGTCCCAGGGTCCTGGGATCGAGCCCCACATCGGGCTCCCAGCTGGGTGGGGAGCCTGCTTCCCTCTCTCTCTCTGCCTGCCTCTCTGCCCACTTGTGATCTCTGTCTGTCAAATAAATAAATAAACTCTTCAAAAAAAAAAAAAAAGAACAAACACTGGAATAACTTTTCTGTACATGGTTTGGTCCTTCACAAAATGTCAGTACCTTGGACTCAGGGAGCAATCCCACTTCACTGGTTTCCCCAAAAGGATGACCCAAAGTGAAGACCATAAGGAATATTTCTCACAGCTTTACTTATAATGGTGCACAGATGAAAAGCCACCAAAGAGCAGAGCAACTGAAGCACCCACAGGCATAAATAAGTAAAGACCAGCAGTTTGAGAACATCCTGACATATTCAATGGGATTCGGGACTGCATTACAAGCGGCAGCAGAGCTGACATTACGAAGCTGTAACATGCTCAGGTGGAACAGGCACAGCCTGGAGCAGGAGAGGATCCACACATCACACAAACAAAGCAGATGCAAAGGAGCTGCGTATCTGAATGGCTGGACAACACTTAGCACAATGTCATCAACAGTGGCATTTTTAAATGGTGGAATTTCAACTTTTTTACTTTGCTCTTTGAAGTCTTCTACATAGTTTAAATGCTTTTACTAAAGCATCGTGTATTTCCAAAAACAATAAAGCTACAATACAAAACAAATCTGAGGGTAATGACAAGATGGCAGAGTAGGAGGATCCTGAGCTCACCTCCTCCACAGACACACTGAGGCAACAAGTGTATCTACTGCAATTAACTCTGAAAATGATCTGAAGACCAGCAGAAGAGATCTTCCACAGCTGACCATAGAGACATGGCCACACTGAAAGGGTAGAAGGGGTGGAGACATGTTCGGGAACCAAACCCCTATGCAAATAACCACCAACGGGAGAGCCATCACAAGCATGGAGGAGTGAAGGGATCAGATCCCACACGGGGCAATCGTGGCTGTAAGGACCTATGCTAGGAAGACAAGTTCCCATCATGTCTGGCTTTGAAAATCAGCAGGGCTTAACTCCAGGAGCTTTAGAAATCAGTGCTGCTTAACTCCAGTTGAACTGAAAGGCAAAAGAGCCAGTAATACACTACTAAGTATCTCAGCCAGAGATGGCACTGAAGCTGCAGCTTAAAAAGCGCCTAGAGTATACATGAAGGAGATTTAATAAGTAATTTTAGGGTGTGTGCGGGAACGGCAAACATGTGCAGATTTCTCCAGGAATAAAAAAGTGTTGATGGGTGCCATTTTTCTTGCCCACCGTGAGCCTTGATAGCTAGATGCTTGCAGAAGCCAATTCTAACACTCTCCTTGTTAGCAACACATGCCCCACACCAGCATTCCCCTACCACCCACCCTACCCAGTCCACTGGCCTCCACAGGCACCCCTCCAAGGCAGCTCCTCCCCTGCCATATCCAGCAGGCAGGCCCACATGGGACCAGGACCCCACTAAAGTGACTCCTCACCCAGGGGACAGGGGAGATAACCCTATGCACCAGCTTGCCTATAGTTCCTACAGCTGGGCCTCTTAGCTGGCACCCTAAAGAACAAGGCCTGCCCTTGCATGTACCTGCAGCTGTCACACAGGCTAATAACACACAGCAGACTGAGTGCCAGCCCCACCTACCACTAAGCCCATGGCAGCTGCAGCCAGGCCTCTCCACAGTACGGGAAGCAAACCCTGCCCAGTGCGCCTGCAGCAGGCAAAGCAGGTCAGCGCAGCCAACTGGGCTGAAAGCCAGCCCCCATCCCCCACCGTCAGCATGCTCATAGCAATCACAGCTCAACCACAGCAGGAGGGTGCACACAGCTCATAGAGGGGACAGCCCTGGTTCCGGTGACCAGGGCAGATAGCATACAGGGCACCACAGGACCTCTTCTATGTAAAATCACTACTTTCAAGGTCAGATGTAGCTGACCTACCTAACATGCAGAAACAAACACACAGTTAGACAAAATGAGGAGACTGAGGGATATGTCCCAAATGAACAAACAAGACAAAAATCACAGAGAAAGGACTAAACAAAATGGAGGTATGTGATATGACTGATGGGAAGTTCAAAGTAATGCTCCTAAAGATACTCAACTGGACTTGAGAAAACAGTGGATGAACTCCGTGAGAACTTCAACAAAGAGACAGAAAATGTAATACAGTAACTGAAATGAAAAATAACACCAAAGGAAATCAACAGCAGATTGGGTGGTGCAGAAGAACGGATCAGAGATCTTGAGGACAGGGTAATAGAAAATAACTAAGATGAACAACAAAAAGACAAAAGAATAATAAAAGTGAGAACAGGTGAAGGAACCTCTACAACACCATCAAGCATGATAACATTTGCTTCGTAGGAGTCCACGAAGGAGGAGAAAGGAAAGGGGGCAGGAAATGTATTTGAAAAGGTAACGACTGAAAGCTTCCTGAATCTGAGGAAGGAAACACACATCAGATCCAGGAAACAAAGGAAAGCTCCAAACAAGATGAACCCAAAAAGGTTCACACCAAGACACATAATAATTAAAATGGCAAAAATTAAAGATAAAGAGAGAATCTTCAAAGCAGCAAGAGAAAAGTTGTCACATATAAGAGAAAACCCATAAGGCTATAGGCTGATCTCAGCAAAAACTCTGCAGGCCAGAAGGGAGTGGCCATGATACATTCAAAGAGCTGGAAGGAAAGAAGCTACAACCAAGAATACTCTACCTGCCAAGGCTATCACTCAGAATTGAAGGAGATAAAGAGGTTCCCAAACAAAAGGAAGTTCATCACCACTAACCCAGCCTTACAAGAAATATTTAAGAGAATTCTTTAAGTGAAAAGAAAAGGCCATGATTAGAAGAAAATTATGAAAGAAAAAATTTCACTAGTAAAAGCAAACATATGATTAAAGGTAGTGGACTAATCACTTATAAAGCCATTATGAAGGTTAAAACACAAAGCAGTAAAATCAATTACATCTACAAAAATTACTCAAGGGATACACAAAATTAAAAGATATATAATATGATATACACATAAAATGTTGAGGGGGAGTACAAATTCAGTGCTTTTTGGAATGTGTCCAAGCTTAAGCAACTAACAATAAAGAGTACTACACAAATAGGATGTTATTTATGACTCCATGGTAACCACAAATCAAAAACCTCTAAAAGGTATTTAAAAAATAAAGAGAAGGTAATCCAAACATAACATTAAAGGGAGCCATCAACCACAAGGAAAGAGAGAGCAAGAGAAGAAAGGAACAAAGAAAAACCATAAAACAACAGAAAACAATGAACAAAATGGCAATAAATACATACCTATGAATAATTAAATGTAAATTGACTAAATGGTCCAATCAAGAGATACAGGGTGACTGGATGACTGAAAAAACAAGACTCAACTATATGCTGCCTACAAGACTCACTTCAGGGGTGCCTGGGTGGCTCAGTGGGTTAAAGCCTCTGCCTTCGGCTCAGGTCATGATTCCAGGGTCCTGGGATCTAGGCCCACATCGGGCTTTCTGCTCAAAAGGGAGCCTGCTTCCTCCTCCCTCTCTCTCTGCTGCCGCTCTGCCTACTTGTGATCTCTGTCAAGTAAATAAATAAAATCTTTAAAAAAAAAAAAAAAAAGACTCACTTCAAATCTAAAGACACATGTGGACTGAAAGTGACAGGGCAGTAAAAGATATTCCATGTAGACAGAAGTGAAAAAAAAGCTGGGGTAGTGATATTTTTATCAGACAAAGGCAGCCCTCTCAGGTCCCCTTCCTCCTCAGGACCTTTGTACTATCACTTTGCTATTGCCTAATAAACTTTGCCTTGCTGCCCACCAAAAAAAAAAAAAAAACTATCAGACAAGATACACTTTGCAACAAAGACTATAGCAAGAGACAAAAAGAGGAATTAAATAATGATAAAGGAATCAATCCAATGAGAGGATATAACAATTGTAAGTATCTATGTACCTAACATAGGAGATAGGAGCACCTAAAAACATAGAGTGAATATTAACAAACATAAAAGGAGCAACTGACAGTAATACAATAGTAGGGGACTTTAACACCATGCTCACATCAATGGACAGATCATCCTGACAGAAAATCAACAAAAAGCACATTAGACCAGATGGACTTTACAGATATATACAGAACATTCCATTCAAAAATAACAGAATATACATTATTTTCAAGCACACATGGAATATGCTCCAGTATGGATCATATACAGTAGGCCATAGAACAAGTTGCAATGAATTTAAGAGGGCTGAAATTTTATCAAGCCATCTTTTTTTTATTTTATTTTATTTATTTATTTGATAGAAAGAGACAGCAAGAGACAAAATACAAGCAGGGGAAGTCAGAAAGGGAGAAGCAGGATTCCCGCTGAGCAGGGAGCCCAATGTGGGGCTAGATCCCAGGACCCTGGGACCCTGGGACCACGAACTGGGCCAACGGCAGATGCCCAAAGACTGAACAACCCAGGTACCCCTATCAAGTGTCTTTTCTGACCCACAATGGTATGAAACTAGGAATCAATTACAAGAAAAAAAAAAAAAAACTGGAAAAAAAACACAAACATACAGAAGCTAAACAATATAAACAACCAAAGTGTCAATGAATAAATCAAAGAGGAAATTTTTTAAAAAATGAAGACAAATAAAAATGGAAACACAACAATCCAAAATCTCTGGGATCCAGCAAAAGCAGTTCTAACAGGAAAGTTTATGCCAATACAGGCCTACCTTACAAAACAAGAAAAATCCCAAATAAACAAATTAACCTTACATCTAAAGGAGCTACAAAAAGAACAAAGCCCCAAGTTAGTAGAAGGAAGGAAACAAAAAAGATTAGAGCAGAAATAAATTAAATAGACACTAAAAAAAATTGGAAAAGATCCATGAAACTAAGAGCTGGTTCTCTGAAATCATCAACAAGTTTGATAAACCTTTACCAGACGCATCAAGAAGAGAGAGAACTCAAATAAATGAATTCAGAAATGAAAGAAGAAATAACTGACACCACAAAAATACAAAGGGTTATATGAGAATACTATGAAAAATTATATGCCAACAAATTGGACAACCCAAAGGACTGGATAAATTCCTATAAACATACAATATTCCAAAACTGAATCAAGAAGAAAGAGAAAATTTGAACAGACGAATTACTAGTAATGAAACTGAACTGGTAATCAAAAAACTCCAAAAAAAACAAAACTCCAGGACCAGATGGATTCACAGGTGCATTCTATTAAACACTTAAGGAACAGTTAATACCTATTCTTCTCAAACTATTCCAAAAAATCAGCGAGGAAGAAAAACTTCCAAATTCATTCTATGAGGCCAGCATTACCCTGATACCACAACCAGGTAAAGACACTACCAAAAAAAAAGCAAAAACAAAAACAAAAAGCAAAAAACTGCAGGCCAACATCTCTGATGAATATAGATGCAACAATCCTCAACAAAATATATTAGCAAACCACATTCAACAATACATTAAAAAGATCATACGCCATGATCAAGTGGTATTTATTCCAGGATGGTTCAATATTTACAAATAAATCAATATGATACATCACATCAATAAGAGGAAGGATAAAAACCATATGATCATTTCAATAGACACAGAAAAACCATTTGACAAAAATAAACACCCATTGTTGATAAAAGCTCTCAACAAAATGGATTTAGAGGAAACACACTTCAACATATAAAGACCATATATGAAAAACCCAGATAACACCACACTCAATGGTGAAAAACTGAAAGCTTTTCCCCTAAAATCAGGAACAAGACAAAGATGTCTACTTTCACCATTTTATTCAACACAGTCTTGGAAGTCCTGGCCACAGCAACCAGACAAGAGAAAAAAAAAAAAAAAAGGAACCCAAATTGGTAAGAAAGAAGTAAAACTGTTAGTATTTGCACATGACATGATACTATATATAGAAAACTGGAAGGACTCCACAAAAAGTATTAGAAATAATGAATTCAATAAAGTTGCAGGCAACAAAATTAATATACAGAAATCCATTGCATTCTATACACTAATAATGATGTAGTAGGAAGAAAATTTAAAAAACAATCCCATTTACAATTGCACCTAAAAGAATAAATACCTGGGAATACATTTAACCACAGAGGGGAAAGACCTATACTCTAAAAACTATCAGACACTGAAGAAAGAAATTGAAGGTAACACAAATAGAAAAATTAACCATGCCCAGGACTGGAAGAATTAATATTGTTATAATGTCCGTATCACCCAAAGCAATCCACAGATTCAATGCAGTCCCTATCAAAATACCAGTATTTTTCACAAAACTAGAACAAATAATCCCAAAATTTGTATGGAACCACAAAAGACTCTGAGCAACCAAAGCAATCTTAAGAAAGAACAAAGCTAGAAGTATCACAATCCCAGACTTCAAGATATACTACAAAGCTATAGTAATCAAAACAATGTGGCACTGGCACAAAACCGGATATGCTAGATCAATGGAACAGGATAGAGAGCCCAGAAATAAACCCACACTTAATATGATCATTAATCCACAACAAAGGAGGCAAGAATATGCAATGGAAAAAACAGTCTCTTCAACAAATGGTGCTGGGAAAACAGGACAACTACATTCAAACAAATGAAATTGGACCACTTTCTTACACCATACAGAAAAATAAGCTCAAAATGGACTAAAGACTTAAATGTGAGATATGAAACAATAAAAGTCCTAAAAGAAAACACAGGCAGCAATCTCTTAAACATCAGCTTTAGCAATGTATTTATGGATATGTCTCCTCAAGCAAAGAAAAACAAAAGCAAAAATAAAATACTGGGACTACACCAAAATAAAAAGCTTCTGCATAGCAAAGGAAACCATCAACAAAACAAAAAGGCAACCTATTGAATGGGAGAAGATACTTCCAAATAATAAATCCATTAAGAGGTTAATATCCAAAATATATAAGACAATTCTATGTTCAACACTAAAAAACAAACAAACAAAAAAAGTAGGCTGATTAAAAAACGGGGTGCCTGGGTGGCTTAGTCAGTTGAGCATCCAACTCTTAAGATTTCGGCTCAGGTCATGATCACAGGGTCCTGAGATTGAGCCCCATGTCAGGATCCACACTCAGCAGGGAGTCTGCTTGAGATTCTTTCCCTCTGCCCCTTCCGCCAGGCCCACTCATGTTCTCTCTCTCCCAAATGGGTGAATCTTTAAAAAAAAAAAAAAAAAAAAAAGGTGCGGGGGGAGGGGGACAAAAATCCTAGACAGACATTTTTCCAAAGGAGACACACAGATGACCAACAAACATGAAAAGGTGCTCACATCAATGATCATCAGGGAAATGCACATACAATGAAATATCACCTCATACCTACCAAAATAGCTAGTATCAAACAGATAATAAAAAACAAACGGTGAGGATGTAAAGAAGAAGGAATCCTCATACATTGCTGGTGGGTATATAAATTGGTGCAGCTACTGTAGAAAACAGTATGGAGCTTTCTCGAGAAATTAAAAATAGAAATGTATGATCCAATAATTCCACTACTGGGTAATTACCCAAAGAAAACAAAATACTAATTCAAAAAGGTATGTAAACCCCTATGTTTATTGCAGCATTATTTACAATAGCCACAATATGGAAGCAACCTAAGTATCCATGGATAGACAAATGAATAAAGATCTGAGATATATATACACAATGGAATATTAATCAGTCATTAAAAAAAGAATGAGATCTTGCCATTTATGAGAACATGGGGTGGACCTAAGGGTTATTAAGCTAAGTTAAATAAATCAGGAAAGACAAATACAATATGATTTCACTTGTACATGAAATCTAAAAAACAAAACAAGTAAATAAATAAACAACAGAAACAGATTCATAATTAAAGAAAACTGTTGGGAGCCAGAGGAGAGAAAGCTGGGGTGATGAGTGAAATATTAAGAGGTACAAACTTCCAATTATAAAATAAATACATCCTGAAGATATAAAGTAT
Organism: Mustela erminea; assembly: GCF_009829155.1. Classification (NCBI taxonomy): domain Eukaryota; kingdom Metazoa; phylum Chordata; class Mammalia; order Carnivora; family Mustelidae; genus Mustela; species Mustela erminea. Next base: position 100,502,800 of record NC_045616.1, on the reverse strand, counting down.
AGCAACAGGAATATAGTTAATAATATTATAATGATGTTATACGGTGACAGATGACGACTACCTTTATTGTGATCAATGACTAATATGTATGTCTGTCAAATCACTGTCATACATGAAACTAATATAATATCATGTCAGTCATACTTTGATAATAAAAAATTATTAATTAAAAATAAGTAAAGCTAAGGAAATTCTTTCGTAAAATGAATACTCTCCTCTCATTTTTCTATTTTCAAATTCTACTGGTTGTTTTTAAAGCAAATCACATGTATTTTGTTAATTCCTAAGATTATTTTAAGTTCACATACAGGCAAAATACAGGAAAAAAGTATACCACAATACTAAAAGAGATTGTGTTTAGAGGTGGAACCAAAAGTACCACTTTTTTCTTCCTCCTATTTTCCACATTTTAAAAATTTCATAACAGAAGAATTGAAAGTTAATGAAATGCAAAATATTTTCCTAAATTACTTTTTTCAGACCTGCTCCTTTCTAAACTCTTTGCTCCCTTATGACCTGACTATAATAGTCCTAATAAACAAAGCTGTCTTAAGAGGAAAATTCATTTATGCTAATGCAAGTGAAGTAGTAATGTGAAGATAAAAACACATGACAGGAAAAGTCTTGATGGCCAACAGATGACAGACAGAAGACTCACTATGGTAGTGAGGGTATCAGTTACCTGTCTCTACTTCAGCAATGTCAATAAAATGATCTTCCGAGGCTGATGCCAGCATTTTTCCATCGTGACTAAAACTAAGGGTCCTCACAGGCCAATCCAGCCTGTAACAGAGTGGAGACAGGACATGTTAGAATAACCCAGTGAGTGTAGGGCACAATTTCATCCAAAATAAAGTCAAATTAATTTATCCAACAAGGAAAGTGCCGGCAGAGCTGCTTACCTAGAAAAGCACCGAACACAAACCAACTCATCCACATCCCAGAGGCTGACCAAAGCATCTGCACTTCCTGTGGCAAAGTACTTCCCCATGGGGTCAAACTTGATACAGATGCAGTTGGAAGGATGGGCATTGATAGACTGCACAGGCTTCAGCTCTGGGTAGCTAAGAAACAAGACAGATAGCAATTAAACTATGGGAAGAGGACTGTGGTACTAAGACGACAACGGGAGATACTAAAGAAGAAAATCAAAGACAACAAACCAAGTATCAGACTGTAATTCAAACAAACTTTCCTGGACTTAAAAAAAAAAAAAAATTATGGGGCACCTGGGTGGCTCAGGGCATTAAGCCTCTGCCTTCGGCTCAGGTCGTGGTCTCAGGGTCCTGGGATCAGGCCCCACAATAGGCTCTCTGCTTGGCAGAGAGCCTGCTTCCCCCTCTCTCTCTGCCTGCCTCTCTGCCTACTTGTGATCTCTCTGTCTGTCAAATAAATAAATAAAATCTTTTAAAAAAATTAGATTATCATCAGACCTTTCTGACTGTAAGACTTTATGCCAAAAGAAAATGGGATAATATATTTAAGATACACAAGCAAGAAAATAGGAATCAAGGATTTTTATATCTAGCAAAACTATCAATTACAAAGAGCTCAAATAGTAAATACAATTAAATATCTGTAAGTTTTATAGGTATATAAGTTGTAAGCATGAACTTAAAGAATATTGTCCTGTGAACCCTTCCTGAGGAATCTAAAGAATGAACTTTGACAATCAAAATGACTAGAGACTTATCAGCATGGGACTGGTGATTAGCATTACATATACAGCTTCTTGTAGAAATTATAGATGTAAAAGAAAGGCATAGTACATAGTAGCTCTACACTCTGATAATATAATATTAACTATTTTTTTTAATCGAAGAAAAATTAGGAAAACAATGCAAAAAGCAAAATTTACTATTTTAAGTAATCACAGTGGTGGTGGTAGTGGGAATACTGTTATTCTGAGATACCTCTATGTGTAATATGGAGAAAGGTAATAAGTAACCATGGGATATTCTAATTCTATAATCCCAGTGTCCTTGAGAATCAGAATACTCAAATATTCAGTTTGGAAGGAAAGAGTTACCTAAAATATAGAAAATGTTTTGTAGGATTCTTCTTTTTTTTTTTTTTTTTTTTATTTATTTGACACAGAGACCACAAGTAGGCAGAGAGGCAGATTGGGGGCGGGGGTGGGGGAAGCAGGCTCCCTGCTGAGCAGAGAGCCCGACACGGGGCTCGATCCCAAGACCCTGAGACCATGACCTGGGCCGAAGGCAGAGGCTTTAGCCCACTGAGCCATCCAGGTGCCCGCAGTAGGATTCCACTAGTCCTGAATTTTAGTTCAATGTTATCAACATAAACTCACTATTCACATATTTTAATCTTTAAAAATAAACACTTACATGTCCTTGCTCTGTCCACAGGAAAGGTCTAGAAATAATGATCAAACCAGCAATATGGACATCTGTAGTTCCAGTACCTTTTCTCAGAAAAAGAATCCAAGGATTCCTAGAGAATTTTCTGATTAAAGGTCTGAGCCAGGAAACATACAAGATGAACCTGGCATATCCTGTCCTACCAGAGAGCAACAAACTGAAGACTACCTGCATTGTTAACAAAAAAAAAAAAAAAAAAAAAAAAAGACTCAGGAACAACTTGAAGAGGCTCCCATTAGCTGAAGAAGGGATAATTTGAGTTTCCATACAGATAATTACTCCAATGGACTGAAACACATCTCCCATGCTTAAGTACAAGAGTTTACAGTAAGTCTTTTTTTTTTTTTTTAATTTTATTTATTTATTTATTTGAGACAGAGAGAGATCACAAGCAGGCAGAGATGGAGGGAAGCAGGCTCCTTGCCCGGCAGAGAGCCCGATGTGGGGCTCGATCCCAGGACCCTGAGATCAAGACCTGAATCGAAGGCAAAGGCTTAACCCACTGAGACACTCAGGCGCCCCTACAGTAAGTCTTTTTTTTTTTTTTTTTTTTAAGATTTTATTTATTTATTTGAGAGAGAGACAGTGAGAAAGAGCATGAGCGAGGAGAAGGTCAGAGGGAGAAGCAGACTCCCCATGGCGCTGGGAGCCTGATGCGGGACTTGATCCCGGGACTCTGGGATCATGACCTGAGCCAAAGGCAGTCGTCCAATCAACTGAGCCACCCAGGCGTCCCTACTAAGTCTTAAAAATAAAACCTAGCTGATCGTCTTTGGAGGTGATGGAGAACTAATTCATTATCTGATGACAAAGGGAAAGAACCATTTATCCTGCCTTTCCTAAGTGAACTATATTATTAAATAACAAAACAGTAAATGAGAGGAAGTATCTTATATTCTAACAAATAAATAAGCATACAGAATCAGCAAAATCCAGACTAGGAGAATCTCTGCAGGTTAACAGTCTAGTTTTCCAACAGCTACATTATAAAGTAGAAGAGGATGAAGAGCAACTTCATAGTTTAACACATTTAAAAGACATCAAATTTTTTTAAATAGACAAATCCAGAATGTCTAGAAATGCATACTTGGTAGCTAAAACTATGAAGAAATACTATAAAAATCAAAATAGTGTTTCCTTTTGAGGACTAGAACAAAGGACATGGAGGGACTTCTGGGATGCAGCAAATATTTCTTGACCTGGGTGGGGTTACACAGATAATAGTTCATTAAGCTGTATGTTGTTTTAAAGACAGTTTTTTGTTTTCTTTTGTTTATTTATTTATTTATTTGAGAGAGAGAGAGAGGCAGTGAGAGAGAGAATGAGAGGGGAGAAGGTCAGAGGGAGAAGCGGACTCCCCACGGAGCTGGGAGCCTGATGTGGGACTTGATCCCGGGGCTCCGGCATCATGACCTGAGTCGAAGGCAGTTGCTCAACCACCCGAGCCACCCAGGTGTCCCAAGCTGTATGTTGTTTTAAGTGGTTTTCTGTGTATGTGTTTTATTTCCTAACTGAAAGGCTTAAAAAAAAAAAAATAAGCTATAGAACACCAACTTGAATAAAATTCAAGTTGCTAAGCACAGGTTTCCAGCCTTTTATATAATCTGGTCCCAGATTACATTTCAACTTTATCTTCCCATTTTCAGGCCATCTCTTCAGATACCTTATCTGATACCATTCTCAGCAACTGTGATCTACCAACTACTGTCCATATAGGCCATGTTCATTCACACCTTTGCCCATTGTATGGTTCCCTTCTGCTGATTCTTAAAATTCTACTCAGTTTTCAAGGTCAAGATCAGAAGCTGCCTCTTTCAATCCCCAACTCCCATAGTCAATTTAAGTTTCTATCCCTGGGATTCCAAAGCAAACTCCATGCCTCTCGAAAAGAACCTATTTCACATTGCCTTGCATTGCCCACCCAGACAGCAGAAAGAACAGAGTCAACAGACCTGAATTTCAATTCCAACACTTCATTCATTTACAGAATAAATATTTATGGAGATCCTAACTCTGTGTAGCAAGTATTAAGGTAGGAACTAGGGATTCAACAGGAAAAAAGTTACACATAGTCCCTTCCTTCATGTCATTTATAGTCTAATGGCAGATATAGATTAATTAAACATTTATTATAGGGGTGCCTGGGTGGCTCAGTCAGTTAAGCATCTGCCTTCGGCTCAGATCATGATCCTGGGTCCTAGGATCAAGCCCCGCACTTGGCTCCCTGCTTAGTGGAGAGCCTGCTTTTCCCTCTCCCTCTGCTGCTCCCCCTGCTTGTATACTCTGTCAACTAAACAAATAAAATCTTTAAAACAAACAAACATTTAATTACAATACAGAATGAGAAATGCTGCCAACAGGAAGTACATAAAATAAGCTTTTAAACTGGGGAGGTAGGAAAGTACTGAAGATGGCTGCCCTGGAGAGAAATTTTAAAATATTTAAAGATATTTTAAAATATCTTTAAATTTTAAAATATTAAATATTAATTAATTAAAATATTAAATATTTAAAATACTAAATTTTAAAATTTTTAAATCTATTAATTAATTAATTAATTAATTAATTTTAAAGAAATTTTAAGAAATTTAAGCAGAGACTTTATGGGTATAAATTAACCATAATTCAAGGTGTACCTAGTTCTAGTGCTCACCTGTTGACTAATAATTTAAACTCTCTTGAATCCCAGATCCTCATCTGTCAAATAAGACTCAAATAACAACCCCAGAGAATTTCTGAGGACTCAGTAAATATAAGGTGCCTGGCTCAAAGGTGCTCAACAGAGGTTAGGATTTTTTATTACCATTTGTCTTTTAAGCTCCTTCAGGCCAGGCTTGCATCTAATTCATTCTGTATCCATGCAGCACCCAGCACAAAGACATGACAGTCCCTAAGCTAGAACCCTCTCACCTGAGGATGTTGATACAACCATTGCCATTTGTCAGGAAGAACATGTTGTTGTCATTATTCCAGGAGATTTCATTGACTTCAAACTTGAACTGCTCCTCCGCTTTGGAACGGTGTGTCTTGGCATCAATAAAGGTCACCACATCATCCTTGTTGCCTACAGCAATGGTCTGCCCATCAGGACTCCAGCAGATATTAATGTTCTCCCCTGGAAACCCAGATATAATCAGCAAGATACTGTTTGCCTATAATCCTGCAGTTAACTTTTTTTTAATACTACGAAGACCAGAGCTATCTCCAAACCTCATTCACCAAGGTCCCAGTCAACAGAAGGGAATGACTACTTACTCACCAATTATGAGTCCAACACTTTCGTCTACAAATTGCCCCTTATGCACTCTCATAACTCTCTAAGGAATACTTTATTATCCCCATATTACATATGAAGATATGAAAGATATGAGACATGAGCCAAAGTGTCAAAGCCATGAAGTAACACACCCAAGATCGAAACCAGATTTGACTCCAAAGCCCCCTAGTCTTATACCACCATTTCCCAAACTCCAGTCATTCACATGCCACTTTTCCAATTTTTGTCCTATCCATGTTGGCTATATCTTTAAGTATATATATAAATATATATAGCTATATATAAAAATAACAGCTATATTTCTTTATTCAAGACTTTTCTTAAAATTGACTCAAAAATTTTCAGTTAAATAAATTCAGTTTCCATTTAGCAGTAAATTCTATGGGCTAGATCTTTTTTCCTGGTAGGCATTAAAATACATACACAGCCGGTTTTTAATGTTCATCCACGTGCTATCTAACTCATTTAAGAATCACCAGTTGTCTACTTGGAGAAAGCACTACAAGATTCCACCTCCAGGGACAAGTCTTGTCAACAAAGTCCAGTGGCCCACAGTGAACATGTCAATTAAAAATCTCACCAACTTTATCAATTCTATGATGCATATATTTTCACATTTTATTTTCTACAACATATCTTAAAATGCATTAGGAGGCATCTCGAAATTTTTGGTGTATGATGCTTATCTAGAAACTTTATTTTCCTTCCTAACAACGCATAAAATATTGGTGCATGTTATAATCAATGACACGTTAGTCAGTGAAACATAGTAAGTGACCTCAAGGTTTATAGGACAATACCTGGTGAAGAACAGATTCTACAAATGTACTATACAACTTCCAGGTCGTCTTCTCCCAGACCACCAAGACTATTCATTCCCAAGATCAGTCATTCTGGCCTATCAGCAGTTTCCTAAATTCTCCATCTATCTACACATGAAGCTCCCTCCTAGAGCTGCACCCCACCCCTCACCCATGCACTGTACCCTGACCACTAAATCCCTATTACCTATTCTAAGAATTTGCTCAAATTCCGCTCAAATGTCCTCACAGGCAAGGGTCAGACTTAAGCATTTCCATTCTAGGTATCCATCTTGTAGACTCTTCAGTGTAAGATGAACCATATCATATCACGTTAGGTTTTTTCGTTAACACATATGTCTCTCTCCCTGCACTAAACCTAGTACAGGTCCTGGGAGCTGGAAATTGTCTTATTCAGCCCAGGATGTCCCACACCTAACACGAGGCCACACACAAAGAAGATACTTGGGAAATGCTTGTTGAATGACTATAAGCTGCTCATCTTCCTACTGCCCTCTCTCTCAAGAGTCACCTTTAGTGTTCACAGTGGCAATGCATTTTGTAGTCCTCACATCCCAGATGCGAATGGTTTTGTCTCCAGATGCTGTGACAAAGAGGTCAGGATTACTCGGATGCCAACAAAGCTGGTCCACACTATCCCCATGTCCCCGATAATTGTTTTCTTTGACCTGAAAGAACAGAATCCAAATGCTACTTCACACATAAGTACCTGCCTCCACATGTGTCTTCTAAACCTTATTCAAAGAAAAAGCCAGAAAATTTAAAAGAATTTTTAAATTTTTAAACCCCTTCCCCAAAACTCTTCCCAATACCCTCCTCCCTTCCTCTCCAATCACTCTGAATTGTTCTGAGATTTGGATTCCACAGCAATGCTCTAACTCTTTTGCCCTCCCTGGCCTTCCTCCTTCTTTCTGGTTCTCCACATTTACTCCACCAAGGTTCCCAATCTTCTTGCTCACTCTCACAGGAAGCCTCCTTACCACCATAGGGACCCCACCACCACCACAGCCTCTAGCCACTCCTCACCACCACACAACTCCTTCCTACCACTCCCATACACCCCCACCTCACTCGAATCCCATCTACCCTCCTCACCACCAGTCCTCATCCCCTCCTCGCCTCCACTCCCAGCTCATCTTTACACCTCCTTACTGCTACACTCCCTCACATCCCCACCTCCCTCTTACCATCACCATCTTCCTCTCTACCACATTCCTTCCAGATCCCTAATCATTACCCTTGTCACTCCCGCACTCCTCCAGCGTGCTCTACACAACCCTCTTTTCCCCACACCCCTCCCTTCTCCTCGCCTCCATCCCGCATTCTCTCCAACACCTGGCTCTCCACACCTGGCTTTACCACAGACCCTCTCTCTGGCCTGGGCCGGTCCCTGACAGCTTACCAACCGGTCCTTCTCCAGCAGGAATACGCTGGCCGTCTTGTCGAAAGACCCCGAGGCCAAGCGACGCCCATCGCAGCTCCAGGCCACCGAGTGCACCTTGGCGCTATGTGCAGGGAACTCGCGAGTCTTGCTGTGGCCGCGGAACAGCTCCTGCATTCCCAGCACGTAGCGTGTTGGGCCGCTGGTCACTGAACACCATGGAGCCATTGAACCAGGACCGCTCTGACCAAGCGCCGAGGGCCCCATAGCTGCCGCAGCTACCGCCATGGCGAGCTCCCAGGAGGCCGCGTTCCTACCGCCACCTTAGCGCAGTCAGTCCTGCCGCCGCCGCCGCACGCATGCGCCTGGAAGAGAGGCTCTTCCTGCACAGCCGCAATGAGGGCCATCAGAGCAGGGACTACAAATCCCGGCATGCAGCGCGCGCGCTTCCTTTTCAAACAGGAATGATTACTATTAAGCTTCCTTCAGTTAGTGATTCTGGAGGTTTAAGGGTTTATTTGTATCGTGCTTAATTTTAAAAAGGAAAGCCAACAATATCCTTCCAAACCTCAAATCCCCATTAGCAAAAGACCTTTTATTCAAGGGTTGATCCCCACCACTCAGTCTCCTACCTTAGAACAGAAGGTCCTCGACTCTCCGGCTGGAGAAGGACCGGCTGGTGAACTAGAGGTTTGCCGGGGTCCAGAGTGGGGAGGAGAGGGATTGCGAAGGAGTCTTGACATAGCTTTAAATAAACAAATTCTACGGTCTTGAAAGGTATTATTGATGAGGGACAGAAGCAGAAAAAACTGTTCACCTTTAGTCCGGAAGCCTGATGTGTATAGCCTGCATAGTTCAGTATGGATGGAATGCGTAGTGACTGCTACATTCTCTCCGTTCTCTCTCTCTCTCTCTCTCTCTCTCTTTTTAAAGGTTTTTACTTATTTGACAGAGAGATAGAGCATAAGTAGGCAGGGCAGCAGGCAGATGGAGAGGGAGAAGCAGGTTCTTCGCTGAGCAGGGAGCCTGAGGCGCAGCTCGATCTCAGGACCCTGGGATTGTGACCTGACCAGAAGGCAGACGCTTAATTGACTGAACCACTCAGGCACCCCTGGTTACATTCCTAAAAGGTCTCATGACTGCCTGTGTATCTCGCCAATAGTTAATATCAAGCTGAATGATAAGCACCAGAGAAATCTTTCGAAAATAGTTTCATGAGTAAAATTTTTTTTCTTTTTAAAATATTTTATTTATATGACAGAGTGAGATCACAAGTAGGCAGAGAGGCAGGCAGAGAGAGAGAGAGGAGGAGGAAGCAGGCTCCCCGCTGAGCAGAGAGCCCGATGTGGGGCTCGATTCCAGGACCCTGAGATCATGACCTGAGCCGAAGGCAGAGGCTCAACCCACTGAGCCACCCAGGTGCCCTCATTAGTAGAAATTTGAAGAAAACATTTCTGATCTAATACTGCCTGCACATCCTGACCCCCTTGAGCAGTAAGCATACAACCACCAGCTTCATACAGCAAAAGAGCAGATCTTTCTGCTCACAGGACCTACCACCCATGCCACTTAAGTAAATTTACTAAGTTGCACCGCAAAACACCTCAGGAATTCTTTCTTGACTATCATGTTCTGTGATCCCACAACACTACATGCACGTGATTAGATATGCAAAAACGTAAAAGATACAGAACAAAAAGTAAATGTCCATTTGTGTCACACACACACACACACACACACACACACACTCATTATTCCCAACCTTCTCACGCCTACCTTAAACCACACGTCCTGTGGTTTCTTGCTGAAGAAACCACTGATGAGCTGCCTGCACCAACCAAGGCCCTGGAGAAGGACTGTGGGCTGGGGAAGGGTTTTGGTGGTAAGCAGATAGCTAGAGAAACAAATTTTGTGGGGATGGTCTGGGTGACTCAGTCAATTAAGCATCCAGATCTTGATCTCAGCTCAGGTCTTGATCTTAGGGTCTTGAGTTCAAGCCCCTCACTGGGCTCCACACTGGGTGTGAAGCCGACTTTAAAAAAAAAAATTAAAGGTAATATGAGCACTTGGGTAACAAATGTTAACAATACAAAAGGAAGGGGTAGCTGGGTGGCTCAGTCAATCAACTGCGTTCAGCTCAGGTCATGATCCCAGGGTCCTGGGATCTCTGCTCAGCAGAGAGCCAGCTTCTGCCTTTCCCTCCGCCTGTCTTTCTGCCTACTTGTGCTCACTCTTTCTCTGTCTCGCTCTCTGTCAAATAAATAAATAAAATCTTAAAAAAAAAATTTCTGAGCTGAAAGCAGCCAGAGTCTTACCAAAAAAAAAAAGAATAGAGTGAAAGTAAGTTTACCTCCTGTGCCCCAAAATTTACCTTCTGAAAAATATTAACTTTTTTGTGTGGTCTTCCAGAGATAGTTTAAGTGTAAATCAGCACCTCTGGGGAGGTGTATATCCTTACAGTTCTGTGTATATCCTTCTTACACCACCAGAAAAAAATGGTAGCCTTCCTTATGTAACTTGTTTTCTAAGGTAAACACACATGAATAATTTATCAGTATATGCAAATGTTTCACTCTTCTTAATGAATGTAGTCTTTTATGATATGCATGTATAATAATTTATTCAACTGATCCCCTTAATGGATATTGAATGAATGAGGATATTTAGTGTCCATGAATTTGCTTTTAGAACAATACTGCAGTAAATATGCCTATACAAACTTCACTGTGCACATACGAACTTTTTTATTCGAACAGATATTGCCCAAATATCTATGAAAGCATTCTAACAATCTCCATTTCCATCAGCAACATAGGAGAATGTCTTAATATCCTAAATACTAAATGAGGCCACATGTAAAGCATATGTGCTTTAGTAAATGAGACCTTCTATTTCCCCATTTCCCTTCTCTACCCCACTGCAACCACGAATTGTTATAGACTTCAAAGCTTTTTAGACTCCACGGAATATCAATGAAGCTCACTAAAATCTTAGGGTAGGAGACTATTTGGTGTCTAGTTGTCCCTCCTTAAACTTTTATTTTCAAGTATTGTCTTCATATGCTAGCATTTTTTTTCCCTACAAACACAAAGGATTTCCATCTCTGGGTTCCAGATAAGGAAACTAAAGAACAAAGAGGCAAAATGTCCTGCTCCAGATCACATGGTTGCTATTGGACAGAGCAAATATTTGGTCAGCTGTTAATGACCAAATCTACACTCTGATTCTCAGTACCTGAAATCCCCATGTTATAAACATAATTCTTAGTATTTCTATATGAATTTTGTATTTTTTTAAAAGATTTTATTCACCCATTTGACAGACAGAAATCACAAGCAGGCAAAGAGGCAGGCAGAGAGAGAAGAGGAAGCAGGCTCCCTGCGGAGCAGAGAGCTCGATCCCAGGACCCTGAGACCATGACGTGAGCCGAGGGCAGAGGCTCAACCCACCAAGCCACCCAGGCGCCCCGAATTTTGTATTTTTGTACATTATGTGTGTTCTCTATTTCACTTTCCCTTGTGTTCTTTTTCTGATGTTGGAACCTCATTTGTGATAAGTATAACCTGCTGCTCTTCTCTGAGACAGGAGCTAATACAACTGTTTTGAAGTTAGAATAGCATATGTGTGGGGGCTCTTTGATTGAAGCCAGAGAATCTCAAAGGAGAGATAAAATTCAGGGGAACAGGCGCATGGGCCATTTTTTTAAACTTGTATTCAGAAAAAAAATCAAATTTACAGAAAAGATGCAAAGATAATAAGAATGCTGCTAGTCCTACAGCCCGGATTCACCTAATTTTAGCATTTTGTTCCACTCGTTCTCTATAGAGAGAGCATATACATATACATATCTTTGGCCTAAATGTTTGGAAGTAAATGGCATATGTTATTATAGTCTACCCTGAAATTTTCCAGTGAATATTACCTAAGAACAAGGATATTCTGTTTCCTATCCCCAATATGGTTATCAACCTTGGTAACTTGAACAGCAACATACCTTAATCTACTGTCTGTATCTCAATGATTTGGCCAGTAATATCCTTTAGAGCATTTCTCCAGTTCAGGATTTAGTCTAGGATCTGATATTGTATTAAGTTAACCTGTCTTCTTAGTCTCCTTGAATCTATAAAAATCCCCCAGGATTTCTGTACTTATGATATTCACATTTTTTTTGAAGAATATAGCTGATGGACTATCATTATAGTCCCTTTGCCACCAAAAATTCTCTTTCAGGAGCTGATCTTTGCTCAAACTCCAAAGAATATTTTTACATATGGGAGTCTTTAGATTTTTGTAGTCACTCAGGGCGGAATCAGGACATAAACAATAAAACTAGAGATGACAGGATATTTAGAGGAACTATTCAGAGGGTGAGGGAGACATACTATAGTGCAGGAAGAGTAGAAAAGAAAGAGGGGGGCTGGAAGTAGAAGTCCTTTGATAGTAGGGGACCTTGGAAAGCTGTTGTCACAAAAGGAAGGATCCTGTCATTCTAAGCAAAGCCTCAGCATGTAGGTGTGTATCAGTCAGGGTTCAACCACAGAAGCAAACTAGTGGAAGATACATATTAAGAGACTTATTGCAGGAATTGGCTAACAAGACCATGGGTAGAAAACAAACAGAAAAATAGCAGAAGTAATCTCTCCTTATAAGTAATTACTTTTTTTTTTTTTTTTTTAAGTAGGCTCCACACCCAGTGTGGAGCCCAACACCAGGCTTGAACTCACAACTCTGAGTTCAAGACCTGAGAGCTGAGATCAAGAGTCAGGACACTTAACCAACTGAGCCACCCAGGTGTTCCTTCCTCCTTATAAGTAATTACTTTAAGTGAAAGTAGATTAACCTCTCCAATCAAAAGGCAGAGATTGGCAGAATGGATAAAAATATATGAATCGGGGTACCTGGGTGGCTCAGTGGGTAAAGCCTCTGCCTTCGGCTTGGGTCAAGATCCCAGGACCTGGGATTGAGCCCCGAATTGGGCTCTCTGCTCAGCGGGAACCCTGCTTCCTCCTCTCTCTCTCTCTGCCTGCCTCTCTGTCTACTTGTGATCTCTGTCAAATAAATAAAATCTTTAAAAATATATATATATGAATCAACTATATGCTGTCTGTAAGAACTTATTTTAGATATAAAAACATAAATATATTGAAAGGATGGAGAAAGATATTCCATGAAAATAACCACCAAAAGGAAGGAAGTTGGCTTTATTAATATCAAACAAAATGGACTTTAAATCAAAAAAAGTTTACAAGAGCCAAGGACATTATGTATTAATAAAAGTTTCAATATAGCTAAAAGACATATCATAAACATTTATGCACCTAATGAGAGACCACCAAAAACATGCAGCCAAAACTGAAATCAATTTTATTAATATCTGTGAAAAATAAAGATATAAATCGAGTAAGAGATCCCTAGACCTAAGCTCCAGAACACACTGACTCGTTTTATCTGTTCTTCCTTTACTAAAACCTTTAGTAAAACTTTACTAAACCATTTGCAAAGATAACTGAGATGGAAATTCTTCCAAAATATTAAAACATCATCCTTCTAGGGGAACAGCACAGACCAGCAGAGGTTAGAGTGGCAACTAGGGCTTCTATTCAAAGCTCACAGTAAATCTAGGGGCTCCACGGGAACATCCTCTGGTTTCTGAGGTCCTGGATTAGGTAAATAAGAAGTTTGGAATTTGTCCATTTCTTCCAGATTGTCCAGTTTGTTAGCATATAATTTTTCATAGTATTCTCTTATAATGGTTTGTCAACAAATGGTGTTGGGAAAACAGGACAGCCACATGCGGAAGAATGAAACTGGACCACTTTCTTACACTATACACAAAAATAAATTCAAAATGGATGAAAGACCTAAATGTGAGACAGGAATTCATCAAAATCCTGGAGAAGAACACAGGCAGCGACCCCTTTGACCTTGGCCATAGCAACTTCTTACCAGACAAGTTACTGGAAGCAAGGGAAAAGAAAGCAAAAATGAACCATAGGAATTTCATCAAGATAAAAAGGTTCTGCCCAGCAAAGGAAAAAATCAACAAAACTAAAAGGCAGCCTGTAAAATGGATGAAGATAAACGCAAATGATGTATCTGAAAAAGGATCAGTATCCAAAATCTATAAAGACTTTATCAAACTCAACACCTAAAAAACAAATAACCCAGTTAAGAAATGGGTGAAAATATAAAGATACTTTTCTAAAGAAGACATCCAGATGGCTAACAGACACATGAAAAGCAGCTCAACATCACTCATCATCAAGAAAATACAAATCAAAATCACAATGAGATACCACCTCACACCTGTCAGAATGACGAAAAAGAACAACACAAGAAATGACAGGTGTTGGTAAAGATGCAGAGAAAGGACAACCCTCTTTGCACTGCTGGTGGGAATGCAAACTGGAGCAGAATTCTCTCCGGAGAACAATATGGAGGTTCCTCAAAAAACTAAAAATAGAGCTATCCTACAACCCAGCAATTGCACCACCAGATATTTACCCAAAGTTTACAAAAATAGATTCCAAGAGGTACATGCACCCCAATGTTGATAGCAACATTACCAACAATAACCAAACTATGGAGAGAGCCCAAATGTCCATCGACTGATGAATAGATAAAGAAGATGTGGTATATGGGGTGCCTGGGTGGTTCCAGAGGGTTAAGCCTCTACCTTCAGCTCAGGTCATGGTCCTGGGATCAAGCCCCATATTGGGCTCTCTGCTCAGCAGGGGGCCTGCTTCCCCCTCTCTCTCTGCCTGCCTCTCTGCCTACTTGTGATTTCTGTCTGTCAAATAAATAAATAAAACCTTAAAAAAAAAAAAAAAGAAAATAGATGAACATATGGTGGGGGGCAAGAGAAAGGAAACAAACCATAAGAGACTCTTAACAATAAAGAACAGAGAGTTGATGGAGAGATGTGGGTGGGAGATGGACTGGATGGGGGATGGGTATTAAGGAGGCCACTTGTTGTGATGAGCACTGGGTGTTGTGTGTAAGTGATGAACCACTGAATTCTTCTCCTGAAATTATTGTACAGTATATTAACTAACTCAAATTTAAATAAAATTTCAAAGACAAAACAAGAAATTTGGAATACTCACAGCAGGACAGAGTCCTCAAAAACTTATTTTTCAGTTCCCTTCCCATACAGAATCTTGGTCTCTCAGCCAAGTCTAAAATGCAAAGCAATGATGATCTTCTAACAGCCTCTGAGGAGATGCCAAAAACTTGGCTTTAGCCTCCAGGACCAGAATCCTACCTAACAGAGCAAACTGCACCTCTACATCTAAGAATCTGTACCCTTCTTAAGGAGACGGTAACTGACTAAAATGTCATTGAGAATCACATATTGAAAGCAGTTTTTTCACTTGAATATTTCAAAGAAGGATCAATAGAAAATATTTTTACACATTTAAAAAATGAATAACAGGGAAAGAACACAGAGATCCATGAACTCAATGCAGAAGACTACTGACATATTGCTCATGAATAATAAACAGCCCTCTTGTCTACAGAGAGGATAGTGTGATTCCCAGCTGCTCATTCTCTTAGTGTAAACACGGAGTAAAGAAAAGGGTGGCCTCATATGACCTCACACTCTTTGTGATGTCAATCTCTATAAGAACACGCAAGAGTGGGGACTTCCCACACCAGTGGAAAGAGCCACCCTGCTCTGGACAGCTGATTTGCAGAGACCTTTGAAGTAAGACACCCCAGATCCTGCAACAGAAGGGGCAGGCTCTTCACAAAAGTTAAGTTCAAAGAAGGAGGCATCTGCTTCAGTGGCTTCAGTTCAAGACAAAAGGTGAATGCCAACAAAGTCCTCTGAAAAAAAAACCACATTGATGTTAGTCTTTGTACAGAGCTCAGGCCCTTTTCAAACCAGAACTGGTTTTATGGGTCATGAGGATACTGTCAAGGGCCTGATTCCAGAAGCGAGACTGTGGCTTAGGCATGTGTCTCATGGGCAGAAGGAGAGTCAGAACAGGAACCCCAGGCCCAGGCAGAGAACATAGCTGGACATTCCTATGATTACGGAACCTCCTACCTTGAACAAAGCAATTAAGTGTCGCAGCCTCTGAAGTTTTGAAATCTCTAAGGAGAAGCGAGCCAGTCATAGAAAAAGACAGAAAATCTGAGAAAATTATGGAATTTAAAGAGCAGCAACTCCTTCCATGTTCCGGGGAGTCAAAGGTGCCGGGTTCCACATGCTGCGCCAGTCACTGCACTAGGCTCCGTCTCAGGGAGTGTGCGTCTGCTACACTTAATCTTAGCCAAAAGGCCGAGAAGTGATTGAATGCATGTCTGCTTAGCCAAAAAGTCCCCCTCCAAACCCTCCTAGGGAGAAAATCTCCCTCAGAAATCGTTCACTCCCTGTAGTGCAATTGTCAAGGAGGCTGCTGGGGACTGATTCATCTCTCTGTCCCAAATGAAAAGGTTTCCAGGTTCCCTCCTACCCACCTCAACCCCAGAGAGAGCACAAACAGCTCATTGTGAGAGCATGAGCGGGAACATGCATGTAATGACCTTGGCTACTGAGGCCTGAGCACTATGGATCTCTGGGGTGGGGTGGTAAAGCAGTTTTCCTTATTCTTCGACCCTACTCCCACAAATGATGACAAAGGGGAGGAAGGGAAGGTCTTATCAAGGCTTGGAAGGGAAGAAACATGTTTAGGGTGTTGTTAGAGTAAGATCTGAGATGGTGAGAACAAGACACAGTGAAAGGGTACTTGCTACTTAAGGATCTTTAATGTCTGCGGTGTTAATACATTTTAGAGCAAATGTTCAACTCATAAGGAGACCTCTTTGTTTTATACATACTTTCTGTAAAATATTCCACGTGAGGACAACAGGATGACCTAGATGCCAATGGTGGCCAGTATGAGGGAGAACAGTAGCACAGTGAGTGGGAAACAAGGAAAATGACTGAAGGGAAATCAGAATGAACCAGAAGTGGGAAGAATGAGAATATTCATCATTTCTATCATACCCACCCCACCAGACACAAACACACTCATGCACAACCAGATCAATCCCACCTCTCTGTGGCAACTGACAGCCCTGGAGTCATCCCCACAAGAAATGTGTTTCGGGTTTATCTTTGGGCACAAAGTCAGTGTCTCCGTGAATGTTGTCATATCTATGCTCTGAGGAAGGTGATCTTGGGGGGGCCTCAAGCTGTGTTCCATGACAGTATCTAGGAATCTTGTATTAGCTTTCTGCCCTAACAAATTACCACAAACTTTGTGGTTTAAAACAACAAAATTATTCCTCACCCTTCTATTCAGATCAAGATGTCAGCCATACTAAAAATAGAAAACCCTAAAGATTCCACCAAAAAATTACTAGAACTGATAAATGAGTTCAGTAATCAAGATGCAGCAGGCTTTGTGTGTGTGTGCGCAAAACCTGATTCTAAAGTTCATGTGAAATGGAAAAATCCTAGAATGGTTAAAACAACTTTGAAAAAAAACAAAATTGGAAAGCTCGTATTAACTGATTTCAAGACTTATTACAAAGTTTTGGTAACCCAAACAGTGCGGTGTTGGCATAAAAAAAGCAAATAGATCAATGAAGCTGAATATATATGTGTATATACAGTCATACAAACAATGGATTTTTAAAATATAGACTTCATGGGGCGCCTGGGTGGCTCAGTGGGTTAAAGCCTCTGCCTTCAGCTCAGGTCATGATCCCAGGGTTCTGGGATCGAGCCCCGCATTGGGCTCTCTGCTCAGCAGGGAACCTGCTTCCCTTCCTCTATCTGCCTACCTTTCTGCCTACTTGTGATCTCTGTCTTTCAAATAAATAAATAAAATCTTTTTAAAAAATAAAATAAAATATAGACTTCATTTATAAGAATGGTTTTAAATTTACAGAAAAATTGAGAAGATAGCACATAACGTTCCTATATGCCTCTCAACAATTTCCTCCATTACCAACATCCTATATTAATATATTTGTTATAATTAATGAACCAACATCGACACACCATCATTAACTAAAGTCCATCACTTATTCAAATTCTCTTAGTTTTAACCAGTATCTTTTTCTGTTCTAGGATTCTACCCAGATTACATCTCGTTGTTATGTCTCTCTAGGCTCCTTTTAGCTATGACAGTTTCTCAGATTTCCCTTAATTTTTGATGACCTTGACAGGTTTGGGGATTACTGGACAAGTATTTTGTAGAATGTCCCTCAACTGGGATTTGTCTGATGTTTTCATTAGGCTAGAGTACGTATTTTGAGGAGGAATACTTTAAACATAAAGTGCTTATGTTCTATCAATGTTATATACTGGCAACATGATGTATCTGATGATTAACCCTCCACACCTGGCTGAAATAGGGTCTGTCACTTTTCTCCACTATAAAAGTACTCTTCCCCTCCCCAATTCCCTATACTATACTCTTCAGAAGGAAGTCACTACACACAGCCCACAGCTGGAATGGAAAGTTATACTCCACTTACTTAAGTGTGGAATATCTACATAAATTACTTGAAATTCTCTTGCAAGACAGATTTTTCTCTTCTCCCTCATTACTTATTCAATAATTGTATCAGTATAAACTCGTGGATATTTATTTTATACATTAGGTTATAATCCAATACTACTTTATTTATATATTGCTCATATTGTTCAAATTGGCTGTTGGGATCTCCTTCAGTTGGCTGCTGTGTTTTTTTGACAGAATCCCATCAATATAGGATTTTCTTTTTTCAGCACTTCCTTCATTTCTGGGGCTTCAAAATGCTCTGAGTCCATTTTATATTATTTCCTGCCCCAGCCTTAAAATCATCCACTACTCCAAGGATCCCTGGATCTTTTTATCCAGGGATCCTTGGAGTAGTCATGGTATTTTACAAAAATGGTAAATTTTAAAAAAATTGTATTTTAAAAAAACAAGATTTGGGCATTAGGTGTGCATTCATTGCTAATGGAGTGAATATTTGATTTTAACAAAGATGCAAAAACTGCCCATTCAGTAGAGAAAGCAGCCTTTTCAACAAATGATGCTTCAACAATTTTCTGTATGTGAAGGAGGGAGGGAAGGAAGGAAGGAAGGAGCAGAGGGTGGGAGGAAGGAAAGAAGGGAGGGGAGAAGAAAGAAGGGAGGGAGGGAGGAAAGAGAGGGAAGGAAGGAAGGAAAGGAAAGAAAGAAAGAGGAAGGGAGGGAGGTAAGGAAAGAAGGAAAGAAAGAGAAAGAGAAGAAAAAAGGAAGGAAGGAATAAAGGAAGGGAGGGGGAGGGAAGGAACGGAAGGAAAGACGAAAGAGAAAGGAAGGGAGGGAGGGAGGGAGGGGTTGGGTCTATACCTTGTTCCAGGCACAAATTTATTAAAAAGAAAGATCCATAACAGAACAGATTACTGAGTTTGACATCAAAATTCATGCACTGTTCTTTGGAAAACACTTTAAAGAATGAGACAAGCCACATATGGAGGAAAAAATATTTACCTGATAAAATGTTTATTTGAGTAAAAAAAAAATAATAATTTAATCCAGAATTCATATTTAAATCTAAGAACTCAATTTCTTTTTTTTTTTTAAGATTTTATTTATTTATTTGACAGACAAAGATCACAAGTAGGCAGAGAGGCAGGCACAGAGGAGAGAGGAGGAAGCAGGCTCGCCATCGAGCAGAGAGCCTGATGCAGGGCTCGATCCCAGGACCCTGAGATCATGACCTGAGCTGAAGGCAGAGGCTTTAAACCACGAGCCACCCAGGTGGCCCAGAACTCAATTTCTTAGATGAACAAAAGATTTGCACACACCTTCCCAGAAGAATATATAGATAACAAATGAGCACACAGAAGATGCTTGCCAACATTTGTCATAGGGGAATAACAAATTAAAACCAGACCTATTAGAATGGATAAAATTAAAAAGACTGATCATGCAAAAAATTTGAAAGACTATGGAGAAACTGGTAGAAATACAAGAGGGTAAAAACTCATTGGAAGACATTTTAGCAGTTTCCTAAAACGTTAAGCCAATACAGACCATGATCCAGCCATTCTACTCCAAGGTGTTCAATAAAAAGACAAGTAAGTATGTGTTCATACAAAGACTTCAGTACAAATGCTTCTTATCTCAGTCCTGAGTACCAGCCAAAAATCTGGAGCCATATAGACACTCAAGAAATTCTAGATAGATAAAGATATCTATTTATATATCTATAGATATATATCTAGATATCTATATATTTATAGAATTTATCTATCTAGATATAGATAAATTCTAGATAGATAAAGAGACCAGAGGATGGACCAGAAGAGAAGTAGACTGGGGGTGCCTGGGTGGCACAATCAGTTGAGTGTCTGGCTCTTGGTTTCAGCTCAGGTCATGATCTCAGGGTTGTAGAATCAAGCCCTCCATCAGCCTGTACTCTCGGAGGGGAGCTGCTTGACGATTCTCTCTCTCTGCCTTTGCCCCTCCCCGACTCACATGTGCTCACACTCTCTCTCGGTCTCTAAAATAAATCTTTTAAAAGAGAGAGAGAGAGAGTAGTAGACTGGATGGATACAGGAACAGGAACAGATGATGGGCAGGAAAATAGAAAGATGAATCAATTTGTAGATAAACAATGGTGAGATAAAAGGAGAAATGAATGGACAGAACAAATGTACAAAAGAATGAAGATCAATGGATGGACATGAAGATGGACAGGAAAGGTAGAAACATGGGCAGATGGATGATGAAGAGACATATGCATTAGATGGATAGATGGACCAATGGACAAAGGGTTCATAAGCACTCCAAGGGAAGACTGTACCTTGTTTATCTGTTTTTACAGTGCACACAAAGGACAACACATAAGTAGTTAGATAACCAGTACAAATTTTATGAATGAATGAATGAAGTACTGGGTTGTTATGGAAAGAGTTTTGGACTAAGATCTGATTTCTATCTCTGTCTGTAGCCTCTAATTGTCTATGTAAACATGAGCAACTTAACTAAACACCTTCAATTTACTCTTCTGTAAAATGGGTAGACTGGGTTAAATAATTTCCAGGGTCTTTTCCAAACACTCTGTGTTCCCTGAATTGAAGCTGCCCAAATCAAAGACCAGGCTATGGGATAGGAGGAGGAGCTTCAGTTAAGCAAATGTGCGTTTATTTACAACTTGTCCTGATGCAGAGCCGTTCCAGATCCCTGCCAACGATGAAGGAGAAAAGTTAACACACTCCAGATTAGATTCTGTGCAAACTGTCTGGCTCAGAGCCTTGTGGGGGAAACGAAAGACAGGCTGAGTGTAGAGCCTGAGGGGTAATTAACAGGGAAACGTGAACCTCTCTGGGGAGGGGTGTACCCTCCCCCAGTTGAAAGGACTGAAGGGCCAGGCCTCACCACACCTCCCAAGGCCCCTGCTGATGGCCAAATGCACTCTATGCAGAAGGATGGTTGTTTGTTCCCACAGCACATGGCCTGTCCTGCCCGAGTTCACACCTGGACTCCGAACGTGCTCTGGAGAACTAATTGTGCCCAGAGCACGGCCATCATTAGTTACAGACAGGCATGTGCCGGGTGCTGTCTACGTGTCCCCTCGTCACTTCTCCCAACAACCCGGGGGGCAAGAGCGATGGTCCTCACTTCAGGGAGGAGGACAACGTGGCCAGTGAGTGGCAGATGGAGAACCTGAACCCGGAGGCCAATGGCTGCCTGTCTGCGGACAGCCGCCCCAGAACTGGCTGGGCAGCCATGCAGAGACTGCAGACTTCGTGCAGTACCCAACTGGAGTTGACACCTGCTGGAGCTCGCCTGACCCTCTGCGGGGTGCTTTCACACCGATCCCAGCCTACAGTGTGATCCATTGCTCCCATTGTGGATGTGGGGACACTGAGACTCAGACCTACCAGTGAGTGAGCCAGCCACAGTCACACAACTTGTAAAGGCTGAACTTGGGATTCCTTCTCTGGGAACCAGAGCCGCAGGCCAGTGCTCTAACTGATGAATTAATCTATTCCCATGTGGTAGCTGGAATGGACATCTGTGAATTTGCCTAAACATCCATTCTACCTGCATCTGGGTTATTTCTGAGGAATCACATCCAGCACACTACACCACCTGTCACTTCAGTCCATGTGATTTGGGTGGTAGTGACATGGCCTGGGGTGTGGGGGAGGAATGCAAGATGGAACAGGCCACGTTTTGAGCTGGCAGAAGAACAACTGTGGCTCATACTAGGCTCTCCTGAGCTGTAGGGCCCAGGCCCCCATGTTATGCTCTGCCCGTGCCCTTGAGAAATAAACACAGCTGCCAGAAAACAGGACGCTTCACCTAGGGCTAATCCTCAGCCACAGGACAAGCAGGAACTCAGAGGGGCCCTGCAATGAGAATCAAGTGTTTTCCAAAAACATCAGCAAATACACAGAGCAGGAGGGAGGGGAGAGCACAATGCAAACACAGAGCAGGAATAAAGGCTGAACACACAGACCAGCTCCAACCTTCTGGACGCCCACCTCCTTCCCTGCCGCCTTGCCTCCACTGCCCTCTAGTGGCCAGACAGGAACACGCCCGCGAGTTTAAACCCAGTTCCCAGGACTGGAAGGAGGTTAGCTGGGCTCCAGTAAGGGAGGATCACAGGGCTTGGAGCCTCTCAAAGAAACCAGATCCCCTCTTCTCCATTCCTCAGCCTCTCCATCCCTCAGCCACTGGCTTCGTTCAGCCTCTCCCTCACCTCTCCCTAGCACCTCTGTGGCAACCTGCTCGCTTGTTTTAATAAAAATAGTAAACAGCCTCCTGAATGCTCTCACTGAATTCTTACAACATCCTTTGGAAGTGGGCAGTGTCTCACCTAGAGATGAGGAAACACCCAGAGGCTCACGTGAGTTAGGAAACTTATCAAATCCCACATGGCTACCTACAGGTGGAAAAGAGAATCAGGGACCACTGATGGGTGGAATTTTTTGAGAAGGGAGAACCTATCTCCTTGCCTTTTCCAACTTACTGAGGCTTCCTGTACTCCTTGGCAAGTGGCCTCTTCCTGTGTCTTCTGTGTCACTTCAACCCCCACCTCACATTCCACCTGACCACCTTCTCCACAGCCCAGAACTCAGCCGCCCCCTCCGCTTTGCTCCAAGCTGCAGTACCTTCTCACATGTCCTCCCCCTCGTTGGTCACACCTCTCCCCCCATTCAAGACTGGCACTAAGTCCTCCTCCTCCGCCTCCAATCCTTGCCCCACCTTCTCCCCTCCTTTAGAGGAGCTTTACCCTCATCCTCCTCTCACTTGCCCTGCTCAGTGCACAGCTCTGAGGCTCTGCTTGTCCACATGCACACAGCTCCATCACGGCCCCGAACAGACCGCAACACAAAGCAGATGCCGTGTTTCTCCTCTGAACCCCCCGCCCCGCCCAAGTGGGACAGGATGAGCCTCCTCTCTTCGCTCTCATCATTGCAGAGTGGATGATGGACGGGCCTCGCTCAGCTCCGGCGTTGAGAGCCAAGAAAGCCGACAGAGTGCCGACATGTCTCTGCAGCCAGCCTGTGTTCTCCTGAAAAGCGGCTCCTTCTTAAAAAGAAGGGATGTGCTAAGCATCTCCCGCACGCCAGGTACTGTGCTGGACCCTTTACAGACACAGCACGTCCTTTGAGTCTCCAAAGGACCCAAGGACAGGAGGCTGTATCACCCGCACTTTATGGGAGAGGAAAGTGGGCTCAGGTCCGTCACTGCCGGAGCAAGGACTCAAAGCCCCATTCCGTTTGCCTAGGAAACCAGCCTTCTTTTCACTGTACGGCAGGGTCACAGGGAGTGGAGAAGGCAGCACTTACCCACGCACAGGTGTTTCTGAGCATGCAAGGCTCTTCAAGGTGTACGACCTCTACTCCCCTTCTGAAAGAGAGGACTTACTTTTTAACCCTGTTCATGGGCTTTTTCCCTTCCAAAGAAGGAAGCCATTTTGTGGTCCCTTTTGTGATTAAAACCCTTAGGGAGTGATACACATCTTTGAAATAGGAATGGGAGAAGGGTTTATCTACCCCATTCCTGGTCAATCTAAAATAAAAGGCCACCGACACATCACACCCCAAGCAGCTCATAATGATGAGGGAGCAGGAGGCTGGCTGAAGATGAAGCAGGGGCTGGTGCCTTGCACCCCCTCTCTACCCACTCCCCTTGGTAATATGTGTGACATTTCACAGGCACCCCTGACTGCCCTAAAAGAAGAGCAAATGGTTATCTTGCAGAGATCACAGTCCTGCAAGGCAGGAGTCTCTCTTGGTTTACAAATGTCCTTGAGATTTACAACAAAGAAGTTGCCTTATCAATAGCCCAATTTCCAAAGACACATAACTCAGTTCCTCAAGCCCTAACGTCACCCTCCCCTCCATAAAAAAACCAAAGGAGATGGAGGTAGAAGGAAAAGTAAATAAAGTTAAATTTCTTTTAAGACCTAAATCTCACTAACAAGGACGTTTGATAGCAGGAATGTAACATTCCACCAGGAGACTCCCAATTGTCTTTATGTTAGTGCCTCATTAGAGGGAAAGTGGCCTTGGTTTGATAGTAACCAGGCCTTCAATATCCTGACAGTCTTCTTTACCCCAATAGCCCTTCTGAACAACCCTTTGTCCTCACCTACCCAACTCCTGTGTATATAACCAGCCACTCCTCACATGCCCAGGACAGCAGCATCTCCGTCTGCCCACGGGTCCTGTCCCCGTGCTTTAATAAACCACCACTTTGCACCAAAGATGTCTTAAGAATTCTTTCTTTAGTCGTCAGCTCCGAACCTCACCCCACCGAACCTGACTTAGGTTCTGGAACTTCATCATTTTTGGTGAGCCAGCCAGGAGATTTATGAGTCTTTACATTTGGACTCTGAGCTTTGGTGCAAAATTGGTGAGTACTTTCTCTCCTTTTCCTTTACTCTCATTCCAGGGCTTTTCAAGGAGTATGGTCTTATTGGAACACTTGCCTGTCAATTGCTCAGGCTGCAATTCTATCCCGTGTCTATTCTACGGGGAGGAGAGCGTCTGCCTTTTGGCTGTAAGTTAGTACCCTGGCCGGAATGGCAATAAGACCCAGAAACTTGATGGCCTCTCTTTATTCCTGTTCTTACAGAAAGCTGTCTCTCTTGGGCACGGGACAGCCACCTAAGTCACCAGGACGGCTGCCAATCTTAAGACTCCCGTGTGAGGTTTCTTCCTGATTGATCTAATGTGATCCCCTCCACATCCCTGGTCTAGCCACTTCTGGCCGCGGGACCTCCACTGGGAGCCGGCCTAAACCAGTACCTGATTGAATTAAAACGCAACCGGGGACCGTTTCCTAGGGAAGTTGGCTGTAAGGACCACATGTGTTGGAATGTCGCTTAGATCATGATGGATTTCAGTCTTTACTATTTCTCATCAGTGTCATCTGCAAACCGCTTAAAGCTATGAAATTGGGTAATTTCCCCTTGCCAAACTTTTCTAGTATTTCCATGGGTTAAAATGGCAAAACAGTATGCAGTCTTCAGGACAGACAATGAGCATGGCATGGCACAGCGTTTTGGTCCATTCACCAGGCACCCATCAGCAGCCTAGGATGCGATGGGGAAGTGGAGGGACGCCGGCACCCCTCCAGGGCCTTTTATGGCAGGAATGCCTTCTCGGGGAAGGCAGGATGGTGATCAATAGCGATATCTTGAGGGATGCCTCTGGTCGCTTTTGACACACAGGAACCTCTGACATACCCTGCGTGGGACGCCACCCAGGAGTCAGGGGATTTGGTAATGGACCTTCATTACTTTTCTGGAAGCATGGCCTCAGTAGGCTTCTTCAGTTCCCAAGGACTCTACCTTGGGGTGCCTTTTAACCCACTGGAAATAATTTGGATTGCAAAACTTGGGAAAGGACTGAGCTCCTGTAACACTGCATGGCCTCAGTGGAATCTATCAGTTAGATCTCCTCTGCAGGAAGCAGGGCAAGCGGACCTAGGGTGCCTGCTTTGCTCATACCTAGGCCTTCATTGCTCTACACCAGGACCCCAGACTAAGGGGCTTTTGCGGAAAGTGTTTGCCCAAATGAGTCAGCTAGTAAACTTTCTCTGACATATTCGATGATAATTACGTAAATAAGCCTTCTTCTAGTAAACCCAGGTTGCTGGGCCATCCCTAGCAAAGGGGACTCTGGCTTTATTTCTCTCTGTTTCTCCTAATAGATGTGGGGGCTTCTCTCTCACTCACTTCCCGTGTTAATGGCTATAAGTGGAGCCAACTGGGGTTAGTCTAACTCGAGACAGAGACCATAAGGAATATTCCCAAGCAGCTGCCGAAACTCTCTTTGTTTCGGGGAAGTTTCCCTGTGTTCTCTGGCCGACTTGGACTGCTTAGCCCCTCCCCCCTTGCTGGTGGGAAAGCATGGCGTCTGCTCCTCTGTTGGGCCTTATGAGCTCTAAAACCGGGAATCCTTTCTCTGCATCCTGGCAGCACTTTGTTTCCTCTGTTTCCCCTTCTCCTGTTTCTGCACCAAGGTGCGTGCAGCCTGCATGACTAGCCTCTAGATCATGCACCACGGCTCCTTCTCTCTTCACTGTCAAGGAGCAAGAAGAGCACCCCCTGGACCTAACATCCCCCACTCCAGATCTTCCCACGCATGTCTCAGGTAAACATTCAAAGTGGAGTGGGTCCAGGTGGAACATAAATCAGAGTTGGAACTAAGTTAAGTTTGTTGGTTTAATTAAGATAAGACGTGTCTTTTAAGTTATCAGCAGTAATGTGAATCTTGGAAGTTTACTGAAGGTTAAATAAGCTCATGTTATTTGTTAAAATTTGTTAGTAAAGAAATGACTAAACTGATGGTTAATTGTCTGTCTCAAAGTTTTAATGGGTAATTGCTGAAGTAACTTTCAAAGTCTTTGGTAATCTGAAAGTTTTAAAGTTTTGCTTGGATGACAAATGGAATTGAATTGTGGACATCTAGGTCTTAACCAAATAGGATAAAATGCTAAGTCGTTAATTACTGGACGTAGGTTTGTGCTTTTTGACTTCTTACTGCAAAGAAACTAAGAGTATTTAAATCTGTTGGTAAACGTGTTCTGCGCTTAACAGATTCATAAATTTGCCATCTGAAGAATTCTGTTGTAACAGTTCACAATCGGTTAATAACTAAAGGTGTTTCTAAGAATACAAAGTTCTGCTTAGTGTAACTAAGACTGATGGAAATAAGGGAAACTCTGCAGGAAAGTAGATGATATGTAAGAAAGATTTAAAGAAGGGAAATGCATTTTATGAAAGATAAAAGGTAATTTTTGTCCTAAATGAGATGGTTGTTTGGAAGGAAATGGCTTGGGACAAAACCTGAATGCAAAGGAAAGTTGTAGAAGATTTGTGAAGGGAAATCTTCAGAAAAGGAATTTTAGCTATGGTCAAGAATGGACTAAGATCGAAATGAATGGGTTTTAAAGGTACATTGGTACAAGACTGAAATTGTCTCTGTTCAAAAGGACAGTGTTTTCTTAGATCAATTGATCTGCTGTTAAGAAAATGTAAATGGTTTTCTCTTTGCCTTCCCAGAAAAACCAGTTTCTATGTTTTGTTTTATCAGGTGTTTAACATCCCTAATTATATTTAGGCATGTGCTTTAAAACTTCATAAGATTTTAGCAAATGTTGACAAGACTTAAATTGTAAATCTCTTTAACTCAGGCTTTTCCTTGATACGTGAAGTTGCTCATGAAGTACTACTGAACCAGTGATAAACCTTGGGTTACATTTGGTAAAATGCTGTAACTATTCTAGAGATTCTATGCACTTCCTAAAGTTTTAATGTTTTGAGAGATCATCGCTTGATATTGTAATTATGGGAATGTTATGTGTCACAGAAATTGTAACCTGATTTTCTTGCAGCTAAATTGTAAACTCCCATGTCTCTTTAGCTCTAACCATATCCATTCTGAGTTTTTGTCATTTATAATTGTTTTAATTTTCTTGTAAAATGAGTTTTATCTTCAAGGAGATTCCTATAAAGGACTTTCAGGACAAATACAGATATTTGATATACTTGAAAATCCTAAGACTGAAATGAAAATCCTAAGACTAAAGCCACATTCACCAGATTTAGTAACATGGGACTAAATGAACTACAAGATTATAGTGTTGTGTCTCTTAATGTTTTGTCTTGTTTTAGACATTGCTGGTTCTCTAATGTTTGCTCTTCCAGACTAGGGATACTTCCTCCTAGTTATCTGTAACTTATAGAGATGTAAAAGTGCTCATTTGTAAAAGTGCTCAAAGCATTCAAGCTTTTCTCTCTATATGAACCCTCTGAAACCAAAAGGTCTCAGTAAGCATTCTTCCATGGCAATCAGTCATTTGCATAAGTTCAATAAGAATCTGTTCTCCTTGTAACAGGACACCATTGGAAACTGGTTATTTTACCAAGGCTTTGACTGGGATGTCATATTTGAAAAGACTCAGATATGACCAGACAGTTTAAAGGAACTAAGGTTGACTTTATGAAACCTGGAGCCATAAAGCCCCTTGGGACTGTTGGCCTGATACCTTGCTTACAGAGTTCCCAGCAGCCTCACCAGGTGAGTAAAGAATGTCACTCTTTGGTAGGTTGCAGAGTCTCAGAAGAGGAATTCGCCCAAATCGACAGGTATTGCAGGCATGCCTGATGGCAAGTACAGAGCTTGGCTTCTGGACCAGAGAGGATACTAAAAGTTCAACCTAGAGATTCCTTATAAGAAGTTCCAGCAAAGCGGATTCTAAAAGATCTATTGATCACACTCAACTGTTCTTGCTGAGCTTATCTAAATAATTAGGCCAAGTTTGTTAAAACTGGACTTGTTTCACAAGTGAATTAGTCCTGATTTGGCTATCTCTGTAAATGAGGGTTATTTTAGAGAGAAAAATTATGTTTTAGTAACACACCTTTATGGATGTTAAATTCTAGATTTGATTGTCTTTAAATGTTTGTTTACCTAAGCTAAACAATTTAAGGTAAACTTCAGAGAAGTTACACAATAGCTCATTTAGATGATCTTCTTGTTTTTTTTTTTTTTTATTTTGTGGGGATATTAGTAGAACCCCCTCACACATGATTAAACAACTGGAAAATGGGATTGATTCCCCTACAATTGTATAACTTAACCAATACCTTATGCGTGGCTGGGATAATGAAATTGCCTAAAAGCCAGCCTATTGCACTCCATAGGATTAACTATGGACTTGTGGAGACAATGGATGACCCCATTTTGTTTATAAGTGGATTGTATGATGCATGGGGGACTCCCCTTATCTCTTGACAAGTTTTCTCCCACTTGACAATGATCCTCTGTAATCAGGATATTGTTAAGGCTGGACCACTCAAAGGTCGTCTTATTGGTTTCATCCCTTAGTCATATTTATCCTAGAGGCCACCTCTGTTGGGATGCAATTGCAAATAGATGCTTTAGTGAAACCTAGAACAGCCGCCCTCATAAAAGAGCCTCAAAGCTCACTATGGGACAGTCCCTGACTGTAATGATGTCACATCAGGTCCAGATTTGTCTTAGAAGCCAAAGGCCACCAATGGATGATGGAGGCCGACTTATTAAATACTGGGCTACACTAACAGATATGCCAGAAATAATACTTAAAACCTGTCAAACTTTAAACCTAGTTACCTGTATGCCTGAACCTGACCACTGTACTTCTTTCTCTATAGAGCAAAAATGTTCAAAGTTTATTGATCTTGCTTACTCTATTTGTCCAGATTTAAGATGCCCCTGTTAAAAATACAAATGACAGTTGGTTTTCTGATGACAATAGTTTTCATAAAAAAATAAGATAAGCTAGGTGTGCCATAGTGCTCACTAGCAATTTGCAATTGCCAAAGCCTAAAAATAAACATTAACACTGACTCCACATATGCTTTCCTGGTACTACATGCCCATGGAGCTATTTGGAAGGAAAGGGGATGCTATCAAGCCATAACTCCCCAATCAAATGTGGGCCTAAGTTACAAAACCCTCCTTATCACTATACTAAGGATATATCAAATCACTATATAAGCATATATCAAATCTGGGATACATATCTGTGGCTTACACCCACGATTGGACGGCTCAGTCAGAAGGCAGTTTTATGCTGGGAACAAAGAAATCATATGTATGATACTTGGGCAAATAACACACGACATCTAGGATGGCTGTCATTAGAAATGTGTTCCCAAGTAATAGTACTCCAGGCTACTGACTGGTTTGCTACTGACTGGGCAAGGCGACCTGGCATCAGATGACCAGCACCAAACGGAACCCACTGGATATGTGGAACCAACCTGTGGCCCTGGCTTCCTCCAGGGTGGATAGGACGCTATACTTTAGGATTTGCCTGGATTCATGGGCGCATTACTAAAACCATTACAACTCCAGCTAATCTCCCCAACTTGAAACAAAGATGGACACGATCTGTTTTAAATGGTATGATCACTTAGCATCCATTTTTGTTCCATCTGCGAGACTAGAGGATGTCATGTGGCATGTAGAAGCCCTTAATAAATACACTACAAAGGCACTCAATGATTCACTAAATAGCATCTCCCTACTTAATACCGAAGTGTCACAGATACGCAAGGCAGTCCTACAAAATAGGATGGCCTTAGATGTCCTGACAGCAGCCCAGGGTGGCACATGTGCAATTATCAAGACAGAATGTTGTGTGTACATTCCAGACTATCACAAAAATGTCACAGGACTAATAAAAGACATGAATACCCAGATTAAGGCCCTACAAGATTCTTCTCTCTCTCTCAGTGAATGGTTAAGTTCCTGGTTTGAAGGAGGACTATGGCCAAATCTCCTTCTCGGGCTTCTCATTCTTATCGCCTTATTAACCTTAATATGTTGCTTTGTTCAGTGTTTCTCTACTTGGTGCCGAGACTCCCTTGCTGCAATGACTTCACCATGGCAGATGATCCTTACCACGCACAAAGTCACTTCTTCACTGTCAGCGCTGGATTCAGCTGCCTCCGCCTTTCGTAACTCCCCTATACATTCCTCCACTGATCAATGTTGACCTGAGTAGGTAGGGACAGCTCTACGCCCCTATTCAGCAGGAAGACGTTACAGAAGATGAGACCTTCCACCTTCAACCACCTTAAAGATTTAAGGGTCAAAATTGTTCAGGGGGGAATGATGAGGGAGCAGGAGGCTGGCTGAAGATGAAGCAGGGGCTGGTGCCTTGCACCCCCTCTCCACCCACTCCCCTTGGTAGTATGTGTGACATTTCACAGGCACCCCTGACTGCCCTAAAAGAAGAGCAAATGGTTATCTTGCAGAGATCACAGTCCTGCAAGGCAGGAGTCTCTCTTGGTTTACAAATGTCCTTGAGATTTACAACAAAGAAGTTGCCTTATCAATAGCCCAATTTCCAAAGACACATAACTCAGTTCCTCAAGCCCTAACGTCACCCTCCCCTCCATAAAAAAACCAAAGGAGATGGAGGTAGAAGGAAAAGTAAATAAAGTTAAATTTCTTTTAAGACCTAAATCTCACTAACAAGGACGTTTGATAGCAGGAATGTAACATTCCACCAGGAGACTCCCAATTGTCTTTATGTTAGTGCCTCATTAGAGGGAAAGTGGCCTTGGTTTGATATCCTGACAGTCTTCTTTACCCCAATAGCCCTTCTGAACAACCCTTTGTCCTCACCTACCCAACTCCTGTGTATATAACCAGCCACTCCTCACATGCCCAGGACAGCAGCATCTCCGTCTGCCCACGGGTCCTGTCCCCGTGCTTTAATAAACCACCACTTTGCACCAAAGATGTCTTAAGAATTCTTTCTTTAGTCGTCAGCTCCGAACCTCACCCCACCGAACCTGACTTAGGTTCTGGAACTTCATCAATAATACACACACACACTCCTCTGGTCCCTCCCAAACTGGTCTCTCTTCCTTCTGCTGGTATTCCACGCGGCACTCTGCCGCTGAGGAAAGCTTACCCATAGAACTTACTGCTTCCTGCTCACCGAATGTAACTGCCTCTGGCCAGGACTCTGCCCTTCTGCTCTGGTCTCCCAGTTGCCCTCACCAGGCCCTCCGCCAGGTGTCTCAGTTTCAGCCCCACGAAGGTTAGCATGAAGGAAATAATCCACAACGCACAGGCATGTATCTCATACTTCATATTTGTCAGGATGAATGGTTCATCCTTTACTGGACCTTAGACTACAGAGATACTTGTGTCTCAGCAGAAGACTAGTAATAACAACAAAAAACAAAGCAAAATGAAACAAAACAAAATGCCATCCCTCCTAGCTTACTAGATGAAGGTTTAGAGGGGAAATGATGGGGTATGCCTAGACTTACCAGTCAATAAATAGCCAGATGTGGGGTGCCTGGGTGGCTAAGCGTCTGACTCTTGATTTCAGCTCGGGTCGTGATCTCAGGGTCATGAGACTGAGCCCTTGGCAGACTCCATACTCTGCAGGAGCATGCTTACGATACTCTCATCCTCTGTCTGTCTCCTCTCCCACAAGCTTTCCCTCTGCCCCTCCCTCTTCCACGCCCCCTAGCCCCCACTCTCTCTCTCTAAGAAGAAAATTAAATAAATAAGTAAATAAATAGCCAGATGTGACTGTGAAGAAATTGGACAACTGACAAACTGTAGAATTCTGAGTCTGAGTTGCTGTAAATAATTTCTCTGGCAGAGTTTCAAGCTCCAAGCTCTTTGTTGGCTGCTCTCTAGGGCTGCATATCAAGCCATCTAGGATTGTGTAGCCAAAAAAAGAGGGTGCTGGACCCTGACCCTGACAGCCACAAGTGCAGGTTTTCTTCACTGATGTGTGTATTAATAATTTTTCTATTGGTATATTTGCTCCTTTAGCAAAAGGTGATGGCTCTCTTCTTGTTTAAGTGAGAAGGGACAAGGTTTGCTACCTTTGCTTATCACACAGCCAGAAAAAGAAAATGAAAGAATCCATATTGATGAGAAATTGCTGTTAATAGATCAAATAATACCCGGACCAAACCCTTGAAACCACCAACAGAATTAAGTCTGCAGAAAGCCACATAGCCCATAGTTAAAGATTATTGGGGGAAAAAACACAGGATGCGTTACTTGAGAGAACGACAATGTAGCTCAAGAAAATAAGAAATTAAATAGACTGCACAGTCTTCAACAGTCACAAGGTGAACAACCTCTGCTTTTGCTGACAAAAATAGCACCACTGCCTTCTCACGTTGTTGAGATGTTTTGTTCACCCAGACCGGGAAAAGGAACCCCTCACCACCTGACCACAATCTTGATGAAACCAAATGGACCAGCTCCAGAAAGACGACTCAATCAATCTTGAAGTTTATTCAATCTCTGACCCTTAAAAAAAACCCATGACCCCAAGTCTCTTACCCTTGATTTTTGCCCTTAAAAATCCTCACTGGCTAGCCATTGGGGAGTATGGGACTGTTCTGGGAGGGGCCACACGGATACATCAGCCTATCCTTCTGCACTACAAAAGCTCAGGTCAGTTTGTTTTTGTTGTTGTTGTTTAAATTGGCTTCCTGCTCATCAGCAAGACAAACTCTCCTTTGGTTTGGTTGAAACCCTTTGCATTTCCCAAAACCAAAGGGATATTTACAGGAATGGAACAATAGCAGCCATCATAATGGTGGATAACTGCAAAAGCAAGACAAACACCTAACAGTTTCATTTCATTGACCTTTCAGGGAAACAGAAGAGTAAGTGCTCCACCTGCATCGGAACAGCAATATCCCGCCAATATAAAATGGTCGTGAGCTAGTTTACAACATTCTTCAGGAAAGGTAGGAAGGAGCTGTTCTGCAAAGTCGGTACTCACAGACCAGAAACATGGCTCCAGAGTTCGTTAGCCTAGGCCAACAGTCAACTTCTCAGAGCCTTGGTTTACTCATCTGTAAAATGAGAATGGTCATACTTGCAGAGACAGGTTAACCCACTTCAATAGAAGAATATAGACTTTTGGGGGCACCTGGGTGATTCAGTTGGTTAAGTGTCCAACTCTTGATTCAGCTAAGGTCATGATCTCAGGGTCATGAGATCAAACCCCATGTCGAGCCCCATGTTGAGCCCTGTGTCAGGCTCAGAGTCAAGTTTTATGCTCAGCATGGAGTCTGCTTGAGACTCTTTCCCTCCACCTCTACACCTCCCCCACCAAAAAATAAATAAATCAAAAAAAGGATGAAGAATATACACTTTTAGACAAACCTGATTCTGAATACTGTCACTTACAATGTAACCTTTAGTTACTTAGTTTCCCTAAAGTCATAAAATGGTGGTAACAATTGAGTTTGAGAGAGATAGATCTGTTGGGACAACTGGGTGGCAGCTTATATAAAATGCTTATTATGATGAGGGAGCGGGAGGCTGGCTGAAGACAAAGCAAAAGCTGGTACTTTGCACCCCCTCTCCACTTGCTCCCTTCGGTAATGTGTGTGACATTCCTCACGCGCCCCTGACTGCCATAAATGAGAAACGAATAGTTAACTTGCAGAGATCACATCCTGCAAGACAGAGTCTCTCTTGGTTTACAAATGTCCTAGAGATCTACAAACAAGTTACCCAATCAATAGCACAATTTCCAGAGGCAAATAACTCAGTTCCTTAAGTGCTAAATAAAGTTAAATTTCTTCTAAACCCAAATCTCACTAACAAAGATGCTTGATAGCAGAAATGTGAATGGCTTGCCGAAAGACAACATTAATCAAGCTGCAAGGCCTCCGGTATCCCAGCACCCGGTACCTGGTAGGCCCTCTTTAGCATATGAAAGCTCGGTTGAAACCTCCCTTCCCCTCACCTTCCCTCAACGGCAAGGTACAAAACCTGCCGTCTCTCACAATGCGGGGCAGCAGCTCTTCCTGCCCACAGGTCCTGTCCCCGTGCTTTAATAAACCACCATTTTGCACCAAAGATGTCTCAAGAATTCTTTCTTGGTCATCGGCTCCGGACCTCAGTCCACCAAACCTCACCTAGGTTCTAGAACTTCATCAATTATAGACCAAGCACATAGGACATGCCCAATAAATGAAAATGGTCTATTAACAGTTACTAGATTTTTGCTTATATTTTGGCTACAGATTGCTTACAATTGTATTGAATACTTCCCACGATTTACCTTGTCATACTTGATTTGTCTACGCCTCAAAAGACAAAAAAACTAAAACTAATATTTTTTTTATATGCAAATATGAGCACAGGAAAAATCCTCAAAGGATATACACCAAGATGTACTGTTTCTTTCCTTTGGTTTTTGGGGTTGTTGTTTTTTTTTTTTTTTTTAAAGATTTTATTTATTTATTTGACAGAGAGAAATCACAAGTAGATGGAGAGGCAGGCAGAGAGAGAGAGAGGGAAGCAGGCTCCCTGCTGAGCAGAGAGCCCGATGCGGGCCTCAATCCCAGGACCCTGAGATCATGACCTGAGCCGAAGGCAGCGGCTTAACCCACTGAGCCACCCAGGCGCCCTGTTGTTTTTTTTTTTAAAGATTTTATTAATTTATTTGTTAGAGAGCGCACAAGCAGGCAGAGTGGCAGGCAGAAGCAGAGAGAGACGCAGGCTCCCCGCTAAACAAGGAGCAGGATGCCAGACTTTATCCCAGGACTCTGGGATCACGACCTGAGCCAAAGGCAGCAGCTTAACTGACTGAGCCACTCAGGTGTCCCCAAGATGTAGTGCTTACCTTAGAGAGTTGTATTTACGGATGATTTTTGTCTTATTTTTGCTTACCTTTCTTTTCAAACTTTTCTACAAACTTCACTTATGCATACTTTGGTTTCTTTTTTATGACAAAATGCTAAAAAGCAAATGAACCTACATGAGCCATTTCTTTTGGAAGTAAGAGTTAATAAAAGCTTTGCTTTCTTTTAGGAGCTAGTATGTGTTTTTCTTTTTATTTATTTATTTATTTTAAAGATTTTATTTTTAAGTAATCTCTACACCCAACATGGGGCTCAAACTCACAACCCCAAGATCAAGAGTTGCATGCTCCATCTGATGAAGTTCTTGAACCTAGGTGGGGTTCGGTGGGCTGCTCCCTCATCAATCGACCCAGCCAGCCAGGCGCGCTGTATTTTTCTTTTTAATAGTAAGAGTTAGCTAACTGACTTACACACTTTTCACTTTGCCAGGGGAACCCAAAGCCCAATTTTTATTTACTTATTTTTTTCAGAGCCAAATTTTTAGTTCAATCATTCAATTAGGTCCTCAATGCTTTGTATTCTTCTCTCCTATTTCTCTGCTTGCCCCAGTCGTGACTTTCTACTCTAACTTACATTTATGTTATCTAGGTTTCATATTTCTAATTTACATTTTACTATGTTCCTCAGTGTTTGTCATAAGCCACCACAAACCCCTTAGACAAAGAGGCCTAGTATACATACACACACACAGACAACTGACAACTCTCAAGCATCAAATGAAATGTACTTCATTTCACATTTCTTGGGTTCCACAGAGTTCTTGGTTACAACATTAATAACAGAAATATAGTCATCTTTAAACTCTATTTCCGATATTTAAAAAAAAAAAATAATGTAGGGCACCTGCATGGCTTAGTTTGTGAAGAGTCTGACTTTGGCCCTAGTCATGATTTTAGGGTCGTGAGACTGAGCCCCACATGAAGCCCACTTAAGATTCATTCATTCTCTCTCTCTCTCTGTCTCTCTCAACAGGGTGGGCGGTCGTGTGGGGTAGGGAGGGAAAAAAATGAAACAAGATGGGATCAGGAGGAAGACAAACCATAAGAGATTCTTAATCTCACGAAACAAACTGAGGGCTGCTGGGGGGTGGGGGGGGGTAGAGCGAGGGTGGTGGGGTTATGGACATTGAGGAGGGTATGTGCGATGGTGAGTGCTGTGAAATGTGTAAGCTTGATGATTCACAGACCTGTACCCATGGGGCAAATAATACATTATATGTTAATTTAAAAAAAAAAAAGATTTTCTCTCTCTGCCTCTGCCCTTTCCCTTCCCCTCTCTCAGTAAATAAATAAATAAATACGAAAAATTTTTTAAAACGCAAAACCACAAAATCTCCCTGTAATGACAAAATTTTAAAAGCCTAAGAATTAGGTCAATTTGGGGCGCCTGGGTGGCTCAGTGGGTTAAGCCTCTGCCTTCAGCTCAGGTCATGATCTCAGGGTCCTGGGATCGAGCCCCGCATCGGGCTCTCTGCTCAGTGGGGAGCCTGCTTCCTCCTCTCTCTGCTTGCCTCTCTGCCTACTTGTGATTTCTCTCTGTCTAAAAAATAAATAAAATCTTAAAAAAAAAAAAAAAGAATTAGGTCAATATGTGGCACCTGGGTGCCTCAGTCATTAAGCGTCTGCCTCCAGCCCAGGTCATGATCTCAGGGTCCTGGAAAAATCTCCAAGGATTCCACATCAGGCTCCCTGTTCAGCGGGAAGCCTGCTTCTCCCTGTCCCACTCACTTTGCTTGTGTTCCTTCTCTCGCTGTCTCTCTCTCTCTGTCAAATTAAGAAAAAAAAAATCGTTAAAAAAAGGTCAATTTTATTAATGCTCAATTCTCAAAGTTATACATATTATATAGTTTATATTTATATATAACATATTTTATAACATATAAAATTTTGAGAATATCTTTCTTAATTTTAAAAAGACCACACTTAATTCCTTCCCTTCCCTACCCACTTCACTAAATGTTCATACATGCAAGTAGTAACAAGCCCAGCAAATTCACTCCTGAGGAAAGAACTCGGAGGCACTAATAAAACCACTCTCTCAAAACCCTGGAATAGAATTTCAAGAGGTCCTCAGTCAGAACCTAATGCTGCAGCCAACCAATCATCACGCAGTAACATTATGCCACCATTCTCAGATGAGGGGCCTCTGTCAGTCTGGGGAAATAGGAAGTTGCAATTTCCGACTCCTGGAACAGATATTCAGGCAGCCAATTTTTAAATACTTAAGATCCCTACCAACTCTAAGAGAACGGATCAAATACACAAAGGAAGGCCTCTGCCAGTGCCTCCCCTCCCTACATAAGGGCCTCCTATCAGGAGTCTATTAGGAAGCCCGAATAGCTTCACACTTCCTGTTTCCCAACTGCTGTCATATTTGCCATCTTTGTCATCACAGGCAAACGCCAGCAGAGGCCTTTTGGGGTGCCAATGCACGCCAAGGTCAGAGACCCAACACTACATTCCTCTATTCCACTACATGCCTCCTATGGAAATCAATATAGAAAAACCAATAAATAATGTTAATAATAAAAGTGTGCATCATTAAGTATTTGCCTACACTAACTGATTTAACTTGCTTAGTAACCCTGTAAGATAGAGACAACATTATTTCATTTTACAGAGAACCCTGAGGCACAGAGAGAGCACAAGCCAGTAGGTGACAGAGCAGGACCTGAATGTAGGCCAGTTAAGAGCCCATGCTCTGAACCCCTATTCTCTACTCCCCAGGAAAACGGTAACCACAGCAGCTTATGTCTGTGGAGCGCCCTTTATGAATCAGACGAATCCTATTTCATTGAACACCAATGACGACCCAGCAAAACAGCTTTCTTTTTACATTTTTAATTGCAAACAGTAAAATTAGCTTTTTTTCATGTATAGTTCTATGAGATATTAAACATGCATGCATTTTTATAACCATTGTTACAGATAGGATATAGAATAATTCCAACCAAGGAAAATACTCCCTTGTAGGTGACCCTTCATATTCAAACTCCCGACCCTAATTCCTGGTAACCACTGATCTGGTCTCTGCGCCTATATTTTTTCCTTGTCCAGAATGTTATACACATAAAATATTATGTAGCCTTTTGAGACAAGGTTTTTTCACTTAACTAACACATCTAAGAGTCATTCATGTGGTTGTGTGCCTCAGTACATGCTGTGTTCCTCTTCATTGTTAATTCCATGGTGTGAATATACCGGTTTGTTTATCCATCCACTGACAGAGATTTGGGTGGTTTCCAGTTTTTGACGATTGTAAGTTACTCTGCTATAAACACACACACACACACACACAGATGTTTGTGTAAGCGTTTCATTTCTCTAAGATAAATCCCTAGAAGTAGAATTTCTAGGTCACATGATAAATATATGTTTCACTTGTTGAAACAATTGCCAAGCT
The DNA here is from genome assembly GCF_009829155.1 of Mustela erminea. Taxonomy (NCBI): domain Eukaryota; kingdom Metazoa; phylum Chordata; class Mammalia; order Carnivora; family Mustelidae; genus Mustela; species Mustela erminea. The sequence continues at coordinate 100,463,896 of NC_045616.1, read as the reverse complement.
CTTTTCCAAAACGGCAGCACCGTCTGCATCCTTACAAGAAATGTGAGTGTCCTAGCTACTCAGCATCAGCACTTCATGTTGTATTTTTTAATTTAGCCATTCTAATGAGTATGTAATATTTCGTTGTAGTTTTAATCATTACTAATGATGTTGCACCTTTTCAGTTGCTTATTTGCCACCTTCTGGTGAAAAGTCTGTTCAAAGCTTTTGCCCACTTTTTAAATTGGTTTGGTTAAGTTTTATTGAGTTTTGAGAGTTCTTTATGTACTTTAGACGCAAATAATTTTTCTTATGTGTGTTTGCAAATATTTTTTCCCAATATGGGGCTGGTTTTCTAATCTCTTAAGAGTAATATTTGCAGGGGCGCCTGGGTGGCTAAGTAGGTTAAAGCCTCTGCCTTCAGCTCAGGTCATGATCCCAGGGTCCTGGGATGGAGCCCAGCATCAGGCTATCTGCTCAGCAGGGAGCCGGCTTCCCCCCACCCCCTGCCACTCTCTGCCTGCCTCTCTGCCTACTTGTGATCTCTGTCTGTCAAATAAATAAATAAAATCTTTTTTTTTTTTAAAAAAAGAGTGATATTTGCAAAGCAAAAGTTTTTCATTTTCACTAGGTCCAATATATCAACTCTTACTTTATGGATCAAGCTTGTGTTACCCTATCCAAGAAATACTTACCTAACTCAACAGGAAAAAGATTTTCTGCAATGTTTCTTTCTAAGAGCTTCACAGTTTTATCACTTTTTCGCATGTGGATAGTCCAGCACCATCGGCTAAAGACTGTCTTTTGTCCATTGGACTGCCATTGCACTTTTGTCAAATATCAGTTGACTGCATGATTTTATATCATATATATAGTTCATTTGTCTGTATGACTTTCCTTTCATCAATATCATGCTGTGCTGACAACTGTTGCTTTACATGTATCTTAAAACAGGTAGTGAAATCCTCCAATTCTGTTCTTTTTTCAAAACTGTTTTGGCTTTCTAGTTTCTTTCCATATAAATTTTAGAATTAGCTATATCTACAAAGAAGCTATCTTAGTCGTTTCAAGCTGCTTTGACAGAATATCATAGCCTGGGTAACTTACAAACAACAGAAATATATTCTTCTCAGTTCTGGAGACTAGGAAGTCCAATATCAAGAACCTGTAGATTCACTGTCTGTTGAGAGCTGCTTTCCGTTTCATAGATGGCTGTCTCCTTGCTATGTCCTCACACAGCACAGGGCAGAAGAGGCAAAGAAGCTATCTGGAGTGTCTTTTGTAAGGGCACTAATCCCATTCATGGGGGCTCCACACTAAACAACCTAAACCCTTCCCAAAAGCCCCATCTCCAGATACCATCACACTGAAGATTAAGTTTCAACATATAAATTGTGGGAGAGTTGAGAACATAAATATTTTTCTATAGAAGAAGTTTCTGGGACTTTGGTTGGGATTGCTTTAAATCTTTAGATCAGTTTAGGAAGAACTAACAATATTGAGTGAGTCTTCCAGTCCATGAACACGACGTGTTTCCATATTTATCCAGGCTTCCTTTAATTAGTGTTTGGTAAGGCATTAATTTCAACCTCACTATATAAATAAATAGGTGATTTAACTAAGGTCATACTTTGAGCCAGCATTCTGAAATAAGTCCCATCAGCCTCCAAGGACATAATTCTTTCTACTAAACCGCATTGCCTTGCAAATTGATTGATTTTTACCAATATTTTATTTCTTTGGTTCACTGAAATAATATATGATTTGTCCTTCCTTCAGTTGTTTTTTAATCAGTATCAGGATTATGATTAAAATTAAAGTAGAAAAATGTTCACAGTATGCTATAATGTTAAAAAATGCAGGATATAAAATTATATCTACTATATGATTCCAACTACATCAAAAATACATACACAGGAAAAATACATTGAAATATATTAAAATGTTTAATGCTTCTGACACAGGTAGGCCAGGTCCAGGTCCCACAGGACTACCCAGGAAGATACTTGGTTTCACCTAGGATAGACCAAATGCAAGCCAGGAGGAAGTGAAAGCAGAGTTTATTGAATAACATTTGTAAGAGAATATAGCAGACAAAGTGGCTGGGAGCCTAAGAAAGGGGGAAGTGAGTCTCCCTGTCACATGAGGTTAGAGGTTTATATTCGAAAAGGGCCCAAGGTATGTGTTCCTTCAGGAATCCAGGGTAGGGTCTAATCCAAGGTAATTGTCAGGGGAAAATAAATTGCCCAAACTGAAAACAACCCAAGTGTTCTTCAATTAGGTGAATGAATAAACTGGTACATTCATCCAATGGACTATTACTCAGCATGTATCAATAGTGTCTAGATAAATCTCAGAAGGTATACTATTTGAAAGCTCATCTCAAAGGGTTATAAACAATATGATTCTATTTATATGATGCATGTGATAAGACAAACTACTGAAGGATATCAGTTCAGTGGTTGCCAAGTCGGTCCCAGGGGAGGTTATCTCTTTTAAAGAGGTCCATAATGTAGTGTTTCAAGGTATGTGTTAGTTTCCTAGAGCTGACATAAATAAAAAAGTGCCACAAAATTGGCTGTCTTAAAGCAACCAAAATTATTCTCTCACAATTCTAGAGGTTAAAAGTCTGAAATCAAGGTATTAGACTGAAGATAGGTATTATCTTCCTTCTGAAACCACTAGAAGAGGACTTCACTTATCTCTTCCAGCTTCTCCTAGCCACATCCTTACATTCCTTGGGTTGTGAGAGCATAGCTCAAATCCTGTCTTTACATGGCCTTTACCCATGTGTGCTTCTAACTTCGAATGGTATTTTCCTCATTTTTTAAAGGACCTTTTTTAAAGGACTGGTGTTTAGAATGGCTAAAATTAATAGGACAGGGAACAATAAATGTCAACAAGGATATGGAGAAAGGGGAACCCTCTTGTCCTGTGGGTGGCAATGCAAGCTTGTACAGGCTCTCTGGAAAAGAGTATGGATGTTCCTCAAGAAGTGAAAAATACTGGGAATAAAAATACATTATAGGGCGCCTGGGTGGCTCAGTGAGTTAAGCTACTGCCTTCGGCTCAGGTCATGATCTCAGGGTCCTGGGATCAAGTCCCGCATCGGGCTCTCTGCTCAGCAGGGAGCCTGCTTCCCTTCCTCTCTCTCTGTCTGCCTCTTGCCTACTTGTGATCTCTCTCTCTCTGTCAAATAAATAAATAAATAAAATCTTTAAAAAAAATTTAAAAATACATTATATGTTTATAAATAATTTTAAAAAATTTAAAAATAAAATAAAATATACAAATAAAAGCAAAAAAAAAAAAAGAAGAAGAAAAAGAAGTTAAAAATACAGCTACTTGGGGCACCTAGGTGGCTCAGTCAGTTAAGGGGCTGCCTTTGGCTCAGGTCATGATCCCACGGTTCTGGGATTGAGCCCTGCGTTAGGCTCACTACTCAGTGGAGACTCTGCTTCCCTCTCTCCCTCTCTCTAGCTCTCTGTCAAATAAATAAATAAAATCTTAAAAAAAAAATACAGCTACTCTATGACACAGCAACTGCACTAGTGGTTTCTACCCCAGATACAGATGTAGTGAAAAGAAGGGGCACGTGCACCCCAATGTTCATAGCAGCAAGCAGCAAGGTCCACAATAGCCAAACTGTGGAAGGAGCTGAAATGCCCTTCAACAGATGAATGGATAAAGATGATGTGGTTCATATAAACAATAAAATACTACTCAGCCATCAGAAGGTATGAATATCTACCATTTGCACTGATATGGATGGAACTGGAGGATATTATGCTAAGTGAAATAAGTCAATCAGAGAAAGACAATTATCATATGGCTTCACTGATATGTAGAATATAAGGAATAGCACAGAGGAACATAAAGGAAGGGAGAGAAAACTGAATGGGAAGAAATCAGACAGAAAGAAAAACCATGAGAGACTCTTGACTCCAGGAAACAAATGAGGGTTGTGGAAGGGAGGAGAGTGAGCAGATGGGGTAACTGGGTGATGGGCATTAAGGAGGGCATGCAGTCTGATGAGCACCATGTGTTATACACAACTAATGATTCATTAAACACTACAGCAAAAACTAATGATGTCCTATATGCTGGCTAATTGAATTTAAATTATAAATAAATAAATAAATAAATAAATAAATAAATAAATAAATAAATAAAAGACAAGACACTGCAATGCCTTGCTGGTTCAGTCAGTTGGGTGACTAACTCTTGATTTCAGCTCAAGTCACAGTCTCGGTGTCCTGGGATCAAGCCCTGCATCAGGTTCCATGCTCAGTGGGGAGTCTTCTTGAGATTCTCTCTCTCCCTCTGTCCCTCCCTGCCCCTCCCCCCCACACCGTGTGTGTGCTCACACATGCATGTGCTCCCTCACTCTCTCTAAAATAAATAAATCTTAAAAAAAAAAAAAAAGACACTGGGATGCCTGGGTGGCACCGTCAGTTGAGCACCCAACTCTTGATTTCAGCTCAAGTTATGATCCCAGAGTCATGGGATCAAGCCTGGTGCTGGGGTCTACACTCAGCATGGAGTCTGCTTGTGCTTCTCCCTCTGCTCCCTGCCCTGCACCACCACCCCCCTCAAATAAATAGATAAAATCTTTAAAAGACACCAGTTATATTGGATTAGAGCCAACCCTAATGGCCTCAATTTCACTTGATTACATCTCCAAAGACTCTTTCCAAATACAGTTACATTCACAAGTACTGGAGGTTAGGACTTCAACATACTAGTGGGGGTTGGAGGGGAAGGAAGGATATAATTCAACCCATAAAAAAGTGATAGAACTGGTCTGATTCTGATTACAATGGTGGTTTCAGGAATCTTTTCATGTATTAAAACTGATAGAATTGTACATTATAAAAAGCTACTATAAATTTAAACACAAAACAAAAAAAGGTAAAGTACAGACAGAGGGATGTCACCTTTCATTTTGCCAAGTAAAAGATATCTGAAATATATATACTGCCATCATTTACTATTCTCATCATTTTGTTGAAGAAAGGATTGATGAATACCAAAAAGTAAAAACAACATAACCTCAAACTAGCATCGGTCTGTTCATTACAATAAATTTAGAGTGAAGATCAGTTCATTGCAAACAAGAGAGCATTATTGGTCAAATACATAATATAAAAACTGAAAGAACTGGAGGTAGAAATAGACAGGTGGACCTGTCTAGTTGGAGACTTTGATACTCCACTTTGAATAACAGAACAAATAGATGGGAAGATCAACAGCGAAAGAGAAGACTTGAACGACACTGTAAGATAATATATCTAACAGATTCCATAGAGAACACTTCATCCAGACCAGAGTACAAAATCTTCTCAAGTGCACATGGTACATTATCCAGGATAAAACATATGTTAGGTCGTAAAACAAGTCTCAACAAATTTAAAAGGACTGAAATCATACAAAGTATGTTCTCTGACTACAACGGAATAAAATTAGAAGTAACAGGAAAAAACTGGGATTCATAAACATGTGAAAATTAAACGAACTCCTAAGAAAAGAAAATCAATGGGTCAAAGAAGAAATCACAAGGAAAATTAGAAAATTCCTGAGCTGAAGGCAGAGGCTTTAACCCACTGAGCCACCCAGGTGCCCCCCTCTTAAGGTTTTAATTGTCTTCCACATTTGGGGACCACCCTTCACAGCTCTGTAATCAGAATTATTACCTAACAAAGTATTTAAAGGACACTGTTATGGAACACGGAGAGGATATTACATTACAATAACAAATGAATGTAAAGTGAACAAGTGAAAATTTAACTTGGGAAAATTTTCCGAAGCATATAAAAGCTATAGTCTTCCTTTTTGCCTGCTGAAGGATGCCCAATTTGGCAACTACGTAAGCACAGTATACAATTCACCCGGCCTGCTAGTTTTGAGATTATGTGATTCTTGGTAGATGTTTTAAATTGGGGGGGGATTGCATTACTTCTATTTTCTGCATACAGTGAGACTTCATTAATATTTTAACTGTGGTACTATCTCAGAGTATATCATTTTTTTAAAAGATTTTATTTATTTATTTGACAGAGAGAGATCACAAGTAGACAGAGAGGCAAGCAGACAGAGAGAGGGAAGCAGGCTCCCTGCTGAGCAGAGAGCCCGATGCGGGACTCGATTCCAGGACTCTGAGATCATGACCTGAGCAGAAGACAGCAGCTTAACCCACTGAGCCACCCAGGCACCCTCAGTTTGGATTAAAATCCAAACATTTTAATTCAAACATAAACTAACTGCCTTCTTTATGAAATGAGAATAGGAACAAATCGCTTAGAGAACAGCATGGAGACACTGACCAACTTTCCATCTTCAGCCAAGTCTGTGAATACTGAACACATTTAGAAATGATTCCTACAAAAAAAAAAAAGAAAGAAAGAAAAGAAATGATTCCTACAAGTGAATGGGTAGTGAAATGTGTACATTTGCAGGACCAAGAGATTTTTCTGGATAGGACAGTCTCAAATCATATAAAGATAACTTGTAGGAATAGCTTACAAGAGTATTGGAGGGCAGAAAAATAGGGCTGGGGTGCTGGGTGGCTCATTTGGTTAAGTGTCAGCTCAGGTCATTATTCCAGGAGCCCCACATCTGGCTACCTGCTCAACGCGGAGCCGGCTTGTCCCACTCTGACTGTCTGCTGCTCCCCCGGCTTGTGCTGTCAAATAAATAAATACAATCTTAAAAAAAAAAAAAAAAGGAAAAAGAAAAATAGGACAATTTCATGATGTTAGAGAAAAAGAATCCAAACTCTACTTACAAGATGTTGAATTTCTGATATCTGTTACGAGAGTTTGTTGAATGAAAGAGATATTTATAGTGTATTCCTGTTTTTTGGTACGACGCATCCATTAAAATTAGTAAGTAGATCTATGTATGGTGAAATGAAACAACTTCCAGGATTTATTATATTGTGAAAACAGTGAGGTACAGTATGCCACCCTCTGTGTGTGTGTGAGTGTGTGAGTGTGCACATGCATGCACCACACATATGCGACCTTTGAGTAGAAGAATTTCTTGGGAAGTTTGCCAGAAGATTGGTAGCAATGTTGTCTCTGGGAAAAACTGATGAACTGGGCAGCAGGAGAGGAAGGGAGACTACTTTTATGCAACATGTTTCTGTTTTACTTTAATCTATTTTGCCTATTTAAAAAAGCAGACAATTTTGTATCTTTTTTGCTTCAATGACTTTTGTAGACAACCTAAGGCAAGCCAGTCAGAGTCAATGAAACATTTGCTGGATTTGTTAAACAAGCATGCTTTAATTAATTAATTAATTTTTTTACTGGAGTTGCTGAGAGGATAGAATATAAGCCTGAACTTGCTGACAACCATTTTTTCACCATGGCGAAACTGCTTGATAATGAGACGACTGTGGAGGAAATCAGAGAACAGAGAGATAAAGAGAGCAAAGCTAATTCCTGAGGATGTCATTTGAACATGTGGATCTAGCCATGCCTGATGGGTCCCATTCCTGAACTTTACAATTCTATGAGCTCATAAATGCCTTTTTGTGATAAATCAGTTGGAAATGGGTTTCTGTCACTTAAAAATGAAAAAGTGTTGACAGATATAGAAAGAATGCTGCCTGGATGTTGTATATGTCCTTGTGACTTTTTTTTTTAATATTTTATTTTCATTTATTTATTTGAGAAAGAGAGACAGTGAGAGAGAGCATGAGCGAGGAGAAGGTCAGAGGGAGAAGCAGACTCCCCGTGGAGCTGGGAGCCCGATGTGGGACTCGATCCCAGGACTCCAGGATCATGACCTGAGCCAAAGGCAGTCGCTTAACCAACTGAGCCACCCAGGCGCCCCTGTCCATGTGACTTTTATATAAGTTCAGAATATTGCTTAAACCTTTCTGAATGTCCTAGACCTTTTTCATTAAACAATACTTTTGTATTGAAAAACTTTTAAAGTTTTAAGAATGGTGCCATAATTTGCAAGAATGGGGCAAAGAGCTCTCACCTAGAGTCACCAATCAATATTTTGCAAACTATTAACTGCCTCTTTGACTCATTACATCTTATTATTATTTTTGTTGAAGCATTTGAGAATTAGTTATAAATATTATGAACTTTTACCTCTATATATTTCAATGTGTTTCTCCTAAAAAGAAGAAAATTCTCTTCTATAACTACATTGTAATGATTAAACTCAGGAAAATTAATATTGAACAATATTGCCATCTGGTATAAAATTCATATTCAAACTTTGTCTGTTGTTTTAACATCCTTCTTGAAAGTTGGAATATAATTCAAAGACTATAAAATCCTCCCTTTTAAAGTGTATATTCAGAATTTTTACACTATTTACTCTATTTACTATACTGTCTCCCAGAATTTTTTCATCATTCCTAAAAGAAACTCTGTACCTATTAGTAGTCACATCCCATTTCCCTCTTCCTTACCAGCCACTTATCTATTTTCTGTCTCTATGGATTGGTCTATTGTGGACATTTTATCTGAGTGGAATTACATAATATGTGACCTTTCGTGTCTGGCTTTTTTCAGTTATGTTTTCAGGGGTCATCCACATTGTAGCATGTGTCAGTACTTTACTCCTTTTTATGACTAAATAATATTCTATTATATTGATATACCACATTTTGTTTATCCATTCCTCAATGATAGACATTTGGATTGCTCCCATTCTATTGCTTCTTGAGTCACTTTTGGTAGTTTTTGTCTTTCTAGGAATTTGTCCATCTCCTTTCATCTAGGTTATCTAATTTGTTGACATACATAGTATTTCCTTATCATTGACTTTGTTTCTGTAGGGACAGTAGTAATGTCCCCTCGTACATACATGATTTTAGTAATTTGGATTGTCTTTCTCTTTCTTCTTGCTCATCCTAGCTTTACTTATCAATTTTGTTGGTCTTTGCAAAGAACCAACTTTTAGTTTCCTTGATTTGCTCTATTGCTTTTTATTCTCTGTTTCATTGATCTTTTGCTCTAATTGTTATTTATTTCCTTCTGCTTTCCTTAGGCTTAATTTGCTCTTCTTTTTGTAGTATTTTAAGGTAGAAAGTCATTGATTTGAGATTTTTCTTATTTTTAAATATACACATTTATAGCCACGTAAATCCTGTAAGCAGGGCCTTAACCGCATCTCATAGATTTTGGTATGTTGTGTTTTTGTTTTCATTTTACATTTACAGAGATCTTGTAAGAGATCAATTAGGGGGGGCGCCTGGGTGGCTCAGTGGGTTAAGCTTCTGCCTTCAGCTCAGGTCATGATCTCAGGGTCCTGGGATCGAGCCCCGCATCGGGCTCTCTGCTCAGCAGGGAGCCTGCTTTCCTCTCTCTCTGCCTGCCTCTCTGTCCACTTGTGATCTCTCTCTGTCAAATAAATAAATAAAATCTTTTTAAAAAATGATATACCCTGAGATAGTACCACAGTTAAAATATTAATGAAGTCTCACTGTATGCAGAAAATAGAAGTAATGCAATCCCCACCCCAATTTAAAACATCTACCAAGAATCACATAATCTCAAAACTAGCAGGCCGGGTGAATTGTATACTGTGCTTACGTAGTTGCCAAATTGGGCATCCTTCAGCAGGCAAAAAGGAAGACTATAGCTTTTATGTGCTTCAGAAAATTTTCCCAAGTTAAATTTTCACTTGTTCACTTTACATTCATTTGTTATTGTAATGTAATATCCTCTCCGTGTTCCATAACAGTGTCCTTTAAATACTTTGTTAGGTAATAATTCTGATTACAGAGCTGTGAAGGGTGGTCCCCAAATGTGGAAGACAATTAAAACCTTAAGAGGGGGGCACCTAGGTGGCTCAGTGGGTTAAAGCCTCTGCCTTCAGCTCAGGTCATGATCCCAGGGTCCTGGGATCGAGCCCCACATAGGGCTCTCTGCTCAGCGGGGAGCCTGCTTCCTCCTCTCTCTCTGCCTCTCTGCCTACTTGTGATCTCTGTCTGTCAGGTAAATAAATAAAATCTTTACCCAAAAAAAAAAAAAAAAAAACCAGGGGTGCCTGGGTGGCTCAGTGGGTTAAAGCCTCTGCCTTCAGCTCAGGTCATGATCTCAGGGTCCTGGAATCGAGCCCCACATCGGGCTCTCTGCTCAGCAGGGAGCCTGCTTCCCTTCCTCTCTCTGCCTGCCTCTCTGCCTACTTGTGATCTCTCTCTTTCTGTCAAATAAATAAATAAAATATTTAAAAAAATAAAAACCTTAAGAGGAAGACCAGTCATCGTGATATACCATGCCAACAATTTAGAAGAGTACACTCTGCTGAAGAATATAAATCATGCTAAGAAATTTTTAGAAATCAGCATTAAAACAAAAACAAGTGACGTCAGTTATTAATTTAGAAATGGACATGTTTTGAATTATATGAAAGTTTTAGATCTATATCCCCCTCATAAAAAGAACTGGCTTTGAAATTCCTTCAAAATTTTCATCTCTGGTCTGGGTCTTAATAGCTGTGAAACACCTGGCAAGCAACTTAACCTCCCAGAGACTCAGTTTTCTCATTGGGAAATGGGGATGACATGGAGCTCTCCTGACGATTAAATGAGAGAATTCACATAAAGTGCTTTCTGAAGTGATTGTTACAGAATAAATAATCAAGAAAGGCTCACAGTAACAGTAGTGTAGTAGTTTTCTTGTGGCTTATTTCAAAATATTAGCTGGATTATCACTCCCTGGGACCTGATATAGCTGCCTTCTCTAGGAGCTATAACCACCAATTTCAATAATAATAATCAGAATAGCGGTTGCCTATTGAGAGAAGAGGGTTGAGGACTGATTATAATAAAGCATGAAGGAACTTCCTGGGGCAACAGAAATCTATATCTTTATTGGGGTATTGGTTGTCAAATTTCATTGAATTATACCCTTAAGATTAACACATTTCACTGCATGTAAATTTTCAATTCAGTTTTTAAAAATTAGCATCTTAAGCTAATGACTGCCCTATTGGAACAAAAAGGTACCACTTCTTAGTGTTTAGTGGGTAAGACACAGAAATTTTTGAGGCCATGCAAACAGGGAAAACTGGCTTTTCTTCCTGGCCTAAGACTACAAAGTCCCACAGATGGGAGAGTGTAGAAAACAAATAAAGAAAATTAGAAGCAATGTAGTAGCTTCAAGCTCCACACCATCTTCCCTATATCTAAGTTTATGGCAGAGGGGGAAGGCAATGAAGTGCCAATTGAAATCTGAGGGACCAAGAATAAGACAGGTACCACCTCCTGTCTGGCATTTGAGAGTAGTACTCACAGATGTCCACAGATGTACCAGTGGACAGGGGCATACAGTAAAAAGGACAGGATGCTACATCTGGGCAAGGAGTCAAGGAGACTGCTTCAGTCTCTAGAGGCTCCCAGACTGGTCAAGGCAGAGATGACAACAACAACAGTAACAGTACACTTGAAGGCTTCTATGTTCCAACTACCTTCCTAAGTGCTTTATATGTATTATCTCAGTTAATCCTCTCAAAAATCCGGTGTAAGTGGATACTATTATTATTACCTCTTTACTGATCAAGAAAGCAAGGTCAGGATGGCAAAGAAGTTTGATCAAGGATTTATAGCTAATAAGTGGTGGAAATTGGCTACCTGGATGCAGATCCCTCTATCTTCCAACTTTTCTTTTCAAAAATTATTTTTGCTATTCTAAATCATTTAGAATCAGTTTATCATTCTATAAAAAAAGACTGCCAGGATTAGGGTTGCATTGATTCTATAAATCTATTTGGAGAGAATTGGCATCGTAATAGTATTGAATTTTTGAATTCATGAATATAGTGTATTTCTCCATTTATTTTTATCTTCTTTAATTTCTCTGTAATTTTACACTGTTCAAAATTTTCAGTGTACAGTTCTAGCATATATTTTGTTAAAATTTATCCCTTAGTATTTCATATCTATTGATGTTACTATACATGATTTTTTTACTTTTTCAATTTCAATCATTTATTGCCTCTATATAAAAATACAATTAAATGTTCTTTATATTGAGATATAATTCACATACCATAAAATTTTTTATATTGAGATATAATTCACATACCATAACATTTGTCCTTTTAAAGAATATAGCTCAATGGTTTTAGTATATTCACTAGGTTGTACAATCATCACCACTATCGAATTCCAAAACATCTTCATCACCCCAAAGAGAAACTCCACCCATTAGCAGTTGCTCCCCATTTCTCTCTCTCCCAGACCCTGGCAACCACTAATCTGTTTCTATTTCTATGGATTTATCTGTAAAATTAATTTTTATGTATTGACCTTATATCATGAGATCTTGTTAAACTCATTTATTTTTATAAAATAAAAGTTTTAGTTTTAGAGTTTAAAAGGACTTAAAGTTTTTGTAAATTTCTCTAGATTTTTTACATACCTGTTCACATTGTCTGAGGGACTGACTATACAGACAGCAGCCAGACCATATGTGACAACAGAACTGTGACCCACCACCCTAGGCAGCAACTGCTCTAGGAAGCCAAATTGCAACCTCTGAAGCAATCAACCCAGAATGGTCAGAACTTGATCAGTGACTTCTAGGGTCCCTATTTTTTGACACAGCTTCCAACTCAAGATCAAGCAAAAAAGCACAAACATGCTCCCCAAACCATCACATAAGACACCACTTCTAGTTAACCCATGTCTAGCCTCCCTATGATAATAGCCTCTAATCAGTGCAGACCTGAAGCTTTTCATTTTATCTACAGGCTCTCCCTCCCTCCTACCTGATCTGAGTCTCTGTCACAGGCAAGTGTTAGCGACTATCTGCGATATAACAAACTCTGAATGAACAGCCTATTTTCACTTGGGTGGTCTTCATTTGTGAATAAAGACAATTTACTTCTTTCTTTCCAAACTGTGGCCCTTTTATTTCCTTGCCTCATCTTACTACTCTGGATAGGAACTCAAGTATAATGCTTAACAAAAGTGGTGAAAGCAAACACCCCTAGCTTGTTCCTCATCTTAAAATATTACAACATTTTTAACAAAATTAAACTGCTATAGTGTTTAGACTTCTTTGGATATATTTAAAAGTATGGGATAATAGTTTTGTTTTTAAAAATCAATACATGCATTATGTTAATAAATCTTTTTTAACTATTTAAACTTATGATGAAAAAGTTTAAATGTCAACTAAAAATTGGGCAAGGAGTTACTTAGATGTTTGAGATTCTTTTATAGGGCAATGAGCAAAGTTTGAAGCAGGCTCCAGTAAAGGCTATCACTGAATCTGGGGAAGAGATACTGTCCAAGTTGGTCAGCAGAGACTGACCAAGATGATTGAGGTCAACTGGGACCAGCAAGTAGCTATCTGCCATTTTACAGAATGAGGATGCAGAGTCAGAAATTAAAGAGGTATTAAAAATAAATAAAATTACACTTTATGCACACCTGAGATTGTGACTGAAATTTAAATTCACATTATGATTATAATAATTATTATGACAATTAGAGAGCATGGAGCCTTCTAAGACAGATGCTGTGTTTTGAGAACCTCCTGCTGCTGGCAAAAATTACAAAATAAGAAAAAAATCGTTTCTTATTTGGAACAATTTCTTCTCTCCCTGGGCATTACCTTACTAACAAGAACTGAAAAATCCTATTTACAATGCTAATACCTGGCCTTGGGGAAGGCCCACAGTTACCCATCTGGCCTATTTACAATTTCAACTTCCCAAATAAAAAGCTGCCCAAGTGTCAGCTGCAGTTCCCAGTAACCAAAATGCAAGGGTCCCCCAAAGAGAAGAGCAACCCCTGCAGGCTGGCATCAACTTAGATGGGAGTCATGTCTGCTGAGAAGTCGCAGAGATGCAGCTGGAGAAACAGGGACAAGGCAGGAAAAGTGCCCAGTCTTCATCTTTCCCCAGAAAAACATATGTTACCAAAACAAGCCACATTCTGCACACTTGGAGTACCAGGTAGAGTTCCTCAGTTCCCAGGGAGCTGGAGTAGAGTTTTGGAACAAAATCCAAGAATCTTCAGATTCCCCCAGGGGATCCAGATCCTGGGACTGCTCAAGTATGGAACTGGGTCAGAGAGATTGCTGTTCAGTTTTAACCACTGACTCTTTCAGCATCTTAGTCCTTTCCCTGGTAGGAGGCATCCCAAACTGCATTTCCAACCCTGATGAAAAGGAGGATTAAAAGGAGGGAGATGGTTAGCTATACTCCCCCTAATGAACTTTGCATTGGCTCCTGATCAGGCTGAGTGGTCTGCAAACAACTGGGGGTTCCTTATTGACAACAGAAATGGCACTGGAATTTGTCAGGACAAGAGCAGATGGGCATTTAGTGAACTAGTAATACAAGCACTAACAACAAAACTCAGTTAAATAAACAAATAGTGTGGTACAGATAATTTCAGCAAGATCAAAGACTGTAACATCAATATGTAAGAATCAATGCTTTTTCTACTTAGTAACAATGAACGATCTGAAAATGAAACAAAGAAAATAATTCCAGGGACACCTGGGTAGCCTAGTCCATTAAGCATCTGCCTTCAGCTTGGGTCATGATCCCAGGGTCCTGGTATCAAGTCCCACATCAGGCTCCTTGCTCAGCAGGGAGCCTGATTCTCTCTCTGCCTGCCATTCCCCCTGCTTGTGCTCTCTCTCGCTCGCTCTGTCTCTCTGACAAATATATAAAAATAAATTAAATCTTTAAAAACTAAAAAAAGGAAATAATTTCATTTACAATAGTATCAAGAAGATAAAACACTTAGGGAATAAGTTTAGCAAAAGAAAATAAGACTTATACATTAAAATCTACAAAATATTGCTAAGAGAAATTAAAGAAGATTTAAATAAATGGAGAGACATTCCATGTTCATGGATTGGAAGACCCAATCTTCTTAAAATGGCAATTCTCCCTCAAATTGATCTATAGATTTGATATAATCCTATCAGAATCTCAGCTGCCATTATTGCAGAAGCTGACGAGATGGTACTAAAATTCATATAAAAATTCAAAAAACCTGGCAGAGTCAAAACAATTTTGCAAAAGAACATAGTTGAAGGGTTTACAATTCCCAATTTCAAAATGAATTATAAATCTATGGAAATTGAGACAGTGTACTGTCATAAAGATAAACATATAGATAAGTGGAACAGAGTTGAGAGTCCAAAAATAAACTCTTCTATTTATGCTCAGTTGAACATTTTCAACAAAGCTGCCAGAACAATTCAACAGGGGAAAAACTTTATTTTCAACAAATAAGGCTGGGATACTTGAATATTCACATGCAAAAAGATGAATTTATGTCCTTTTGTCACACCATTCACAAAAAATAACTCAAAATGAAGTATAGTTCTAAATGTAAGCGCTGAAACTACAAGATTTATAGAAGAAAACACAGGAGAAAACCCCTATGACCTTGGACCAACAATAAGCATGACCCATAAAAGAAAAATTTGATAGATTCCATCAACATTACAACTTTTTTTTTTTTTTTTTTTTTTGCTTAAGAAGATACTACTTAAAACAGAAAATAACGAATGTTGGTGAGGGTGTAGAGAAATTAGAATCCTTGTACACTGTTGGTGGGAATGTAAAATGATGCAGCCACTATGAAAAACAATGCAGGGTTTCCTTGAAAAATTAAAAATAGTATTATTATATGATCTAGCAATTCCACTTCTGACTATAGACAAAAGAATTAAAAGCAGGTCTCAAAGAGATATTTATATACCCATGTTCACAGCACTGTTATTCACATCAGCTAAATCATAGAAGCAACCCAGTATCCATCAGTGGGTGAATGAAGAAGCAAAATGTGATATATATATGTGTATATATATACACACACACACACACACACACACATACATACACACACACACACACACACACACACACATACATACATACACACACCCAATGGAATATTATTCAACCTTTAAGAGGAAGAAAATTCTGACACATGCTATAACATAGATGAATCCTAAGGACATTTGCTAAGTGGAAAAAGGCAGTCATGAGAAGACAAATACTGTATGGTTTCACTTAAATGAGATACTTAGAGTAGTCAAAATCATAGAAATGGAAAGTAGAATGGCGGTTGTTGAGAGCTAGGGGAAAAGGGCAATGGAGCATTATTGTTTAATTGGTTACAGAATTGCAGTTTTAGGGGTGCCTGGGTGGCTCAGTGGGTTAAAGCCTCTGCCTTCAGCTCAGGTCATGGGATCGAGCCCCGCATCGGGCTCTCTGCTCAGCAGGGAGCCTGCTTCCTCCTCTCTCTCTGCCTGCCTCTCTGCCTACTTGTAATCTCTGTCTGTCAAATAAATAAATAAAATCTTAAAAAAAAAAAAAGAATTGCAGTTTTATGGGATAAAAAGAGTTCTGGAGATGGATGGTGGCAATGGTTGCATAACATTATGAACATATTTAATATCACTGAACTTTTCATTTATACTTTAAAATGGTTAAGGTAAATTTTATGTTATGCATGTTTTACCACAATAAAAAAAAGAAAAGAAAAAAGGCACTAAACTAGAGAATTATATCTGCAATCCTTCCAAATTTTCAAGGAACAGTTAGTCCACACTTGTTTATCAAAAGGCCAACATGTGTTGGGCCCTGTGCCAGGCACCGTACTAGTCTCAGCGCTCTCATGGCACTTATAATCAAATGGAGTGAGGCAAATATTAATCAAAGGGTATTGTTTCAGGGCGCCTGGGTGGCTCAGTGGGTTAAAGCCTCTGCCTTCGGCTCAGGTATGATCGCAGGGTCCTGGGATCCAGCCTCGCATCCAGCTCTCTGCTCAGCAGGGAGCCTGCTTCCTCCTCTCTCCCTGCCTGCCTCTCCGCCTACTTGTAATCTCTGTCTGTCAAATAAATAAATAAAATCTTTTTTAAAAAAGGAGGGTATTGTCTCTAGGCTCAATTATTAATTAGGCAATGCTCTAGAGAAAAGGGCCCCAATTCTCCAGGAGAATATGAAAAAGAACTTGATGTAGCCTGGAAGTATGGGAAGGGGGAGTCCTTCCCTGCCCCAGGGATACTTGTGCTGAGATCCACCATCAAGGAAAGCATTTCAGAAAGACACCTACAAAAGCTATGACACATCAGAAAGGCTGAAAGTTCAGTATGGCTGAATTTCAACAAGTAGGAAATGGGCATAATTAGGCTAAAGATATATATTGTGATAAAAGGATGCAGAGACAGGCAGGTCATACTAAGAACTTGAGGCTTCATTAAGTATCCATCGATTGATGAATGGATAAAGAAGATATGGAATTACATACACACACACACACACACACAGTAGAATATTATTTGCCCATAAAAAAGAATGAAGTCTTGCCATTTGCAACCAAATGGATGGAGCTACAGAGTATTATGCTAAGCAAAATAAGTCAGAGAAAGACAAATACCATATGATTTCACTCATATGTGGAATTTAAGAAACAAAACAAATGAATAAAGGAGAAAAAGAGAGAGGCAAGCTGAGAAACAGACTCTAAAGTCTAGAGAACAAACTGATGGTTACCAGACAGGAGGGGTGGGGGATGGGTAAAATAGGTGTCAGGATTAAGGAGTGCACTTGCTGTAATGAACACCAGGAGATGTACAGAAGTGCTGAATCACTGTATCATACACCCAAAACTAATATAACACTATATGTTAAATAACTGGAATTTATTTATTTATTTTTTAAAGATTTTATTTATTTATTTGACAGAGAGAGAGATCACAAGTAGGCAGAGAAGCAGGCAGAGAGAGAGGAGGAAGCAGGCTCCTCACTGAGCAGAGAGCCAGATGTGGGGCTTGATCCAAGGACCCTGGGATCATGACCCAAGCCAAAGGCAGAGGCTTTAACCTACTGAGCCACCCAGGCACCCCAAATAACTGGAATTTAAATAAAAAGTTAAAGGGGCACCTGGGTGGCTCAGTCGGTTAAGCGACTGCCTTCGGCTCAGGTCATGATCCCGGAGTCCCAGGATCGAGTCCCGCATTAGGCTCCCTGCTCAGAAGGGAAGCTTCTTCTCCCTCTGATCATCTCCCCTCTCCTGCTCTCTCTCTCACTCTCTCTCTCAAATAAACAAAATCTTTAAAATAAATAAATAAATACTTGAATAAAAAAGAATTTGAGGGCTTCGTTCAAAGATGGATAGGAGAACATTAAAAGACTTTTAAGCAGAAAGGAAACATGACCAGATCTGTGTCATAATTTTAAAAATACTGAAAATCTCTCAGACAATAATGTGGAAAACAGACGATAGAGACAGCCTTACCATACATGTAAAGAAATGGGTTTGGAAGCTACTGCAATAGTCCTAGCAAAAAGAATGACTTGGATGGCAGAGATTTACAAGACATTCAGAAGCTAAAAATCAACAGTCTTGGTAATTGATTAGGTAAGTATGAATAGGAAGAGGGAAGTACCTAGATGGTCAAAAGCAACTGGACAGATGGTTATGGTGCTCTTCACTGAAATAGAAAACACAAAAAGAAAACCCAGTTTTGAGAGGAAAAATAGTTGGTTCTTAGAGTACAGAGATTTGCTTTGGGGATAATCAAAACAATGACCAGCAAACAGTTAGATATATAGGTGAACAGTCCTGGGGAGAGGTCTGGGCTGGATGAAGAAATTGGGGGTCAACTGCATATTTACTGAGAGGCTGAGTGAAACCCTTGGGGAAAGAGAAGATTAAAAAGAGAAGACAGCCTAGGACTGGATTTTAAGGAGCACAATGTTTCACATTAGCTAGCAGAAGAGGAAAAGCCTGCAAAGGATTCTAGGAAGGTAGGTAGGAGACTTTGGAAATCAAAGGGAAGAGTGCTCCAGAGAGGGAGAGATCAACAGCGTCCAATGCCGCTGAGAAGTCAGAGTTTTTTAGACTTAACAAATGGAGGTTATATGAGTTATCTATTGCCGTGTAACAATACCATAAACTTCAGCAGCTTACAACAACAAATGTTTATTAACTCACACTATTCCTGAAAGCCAGGAAGCCAGGAGCTGCTCAGCTGGATGGTTTTGGCTCAGAGTTTCTCACAAGGCTGCGTCAAGATGTCAGGCAGGACTGCAGTCATCTGAGGGGTTAATTGTGCTACAGGATCCTCTCCCAGGACAGAGCTGGCTTCCCCAGAGCAAACAATCCAAGGGAGAGAGGTTGAAGCTACAATGTGACTCAGCCTTGGAAGTCGCACACCATCACTTCCAGAATATTTAATGCCCTGGAAGCAAGTACAATCCACACTTAAGGAGAGGGGGATTAGACTCTACCTTGTAAAGGAGGAATATTAAGGAATTTGTGGCCATATTTTAAAACGACCACAGATGGCGGGTCATCTAAGTGAGCACTTTATCTGCAGAGTATTGAGGGACAGACTGGAGTGGGTTGAGAAGTCAATGTGAGGCTGGGAAATGGAGGCTGCTAATGTAAATGACTCTCTCTGAAAACTTATGAAGGAGAAAAGAAATGAGATGGGAGCTAGAGGAGAGAGTGAGTGGAATGAAAAGAAAGTTCAGGTTGTGGTTGTTTTCATAAGTTTTTTTAAAGGTTTTTATTTATTTATTTGACAGAGATCACAAGTAGTGAGAGAGGCAGGCAGAGAAAGAGGGAGAGGGAAGCAGGCTCCCCACTGAGCTGAGAGCCCAATGTGGGACTCGATCCCAGGACCCTGAGGTCATGATCTGAGCCGAAGGCAGCGGCTTAACCCACTGAGCCACCCAGGCGCCCCAGGTTGTGGTTGTTTTTAAGGTGGGACAGACTTATTCATGAGCATGGGAAGGACAGAGATGGGAAGGAGTATCAGAATACATGGGTAAGGGAAAAATCATGTGAGATTGTAAGCTTTAGGGACAATGGGAGGGAACTGCTGTAGAGCCCAGCCTTAGATGCGATAAGAAACAGCACATCTAGTGCCACAAGAGGGCAGAAGAAGAGGATGGATGTGGTTGTGGGCACTACTGGAGTTTGGCTTGGGGAGGATGAGGGAGTTCCCATCTAATGGTTTTACTTTTCTTCGTGTGAAAAATAGCAAGGTTTCTGACAGTATGAAGGGAGCTGGAATAGTCAGAAGTTTAAGGTAAGTAGTAAATGTGACATAAATAACTGCAGAGAGTAGAAAATCAAACCAATTAGATGCAAAATCATGCAGAGGGTTGAGGGCTGATATGACGTTGATAATCATATTAGTCTGCGGAAATTATAAGGAAATCTCTTAAAAGGGAAAGCAAATGGTGTCAGATTAAAAGAAAAAAATGATGGGGCATTTGTCTGGCTCAGTCCGGAAAACATACAACTCTTGATCTCAGTGTCATGAGTTCAAACTCCATGTTGGGCATGGAGCCTACTATTAAAAAAAAATAATAAATAAATAACAAATAAACAAATAAATAAATAGATAAAATTTGTTTAAAAGGAAAAAAAAAGCGCGGCACCTGGGTGGCTCAGTGGGTTAAAGCCTCTGCCTTCGGTTCGGGTCATGATCCCAGGATCCTAGGATCGAGCCCTGCCTTGGACTCTCTGCTCAGGGGGCCTGCTTCCTCCTCTCTCTCTCTCTGCCTGCCTCTCTGCCTGCTTGTGATCTCTGTCTGTCAAATAAATAAAATCTTAAAAAAAAAAAAAGGAAAAAAATCATAACCTCAAATTTCCAGAGGAAGAAAAACTGAAACAAAAATTGATCAAAAGGTTGAGGACAACTTGGAGTTTCTCAGCCTCAGAGGCAGGGGATATGTGGAAATAGGAATGAGACATGGGCAGCTGAGGAGGATTACCTTCTTACCTTTGTCAAGCAACTGGCAGTATGAGAAGCGAGTGTCCCTATAAGCAGCTCAGCCAAAGAGTCAAGGCATTGCCATGGCCATGGCAATAAGGTGGTTGTCCCCAGTTCCAGTTCTAGATATTAAAGAATATTCCCCCACAGAGCAACAAGTCCAAATTCTTCCCTGTAATTAATGGCAACAAGATGTGATAAATGGATGCAGCACTCACATGTAGGCTAATAGGGAACTTCAAAAATTAAGATGAGCACCCAACCAAGAATGACAAAACATTTGAGGAATATTTTAATATCAAAAATGAGAAGCACCACACCCCACAAAAGAAAGAAGTAACACCTTAGGAAATAGAACAGGCCAAACAGAACATGACTCTCCTATGAGCCAGGGGGGAAGAAACTGGCTCAGGGTGTCTTACACCTGAACTCCAGCTTCAAAATCCACAAGGCAAGAATTTGCCTCTTTTGTATTCTGGTTCTATTAAGACAATCTCCCTTAAGGCAAAGGATGACTCAGAGTCTAGTCATCTGAATAGAGAGTTACATACTAGATAAAAACACATGGGTTTAAATATCAAAATATTTTCCCAGCACACCAAACAAAAGATTATGTTATGTGTGTTACAATGTTAATGTAACAAACAGTGGAATCCGAGATGGAAAGCACTAAAAGGAACAAGCAGTGATATTTCATATCAGTA
Organism: Mustela erminea; assembly: GCF_009829155.1. NCBI lineage: Eukaryota > Metazoa > Chordata > Mammalia > Carnivora > Mustelidae > Mustela > Mustela erminea. The sequence continues at coordinate 100,442,475 of NC_045616.1, read as the reverse complement.
AAAGAACAATTAACAAAGAAGTACTGAATTTTTTACATATCTCACATCAGAGCTTTTAAGTAAAGAGACCAAAATCTAATATAAATGCCAGACTTCTGAGTTAAGAGGATGAATTTTCTCCCCTAATACCTAATGAAATGAGCAATAAATGGTACACACACACATGTTGTCAACATTAGCCAAACTGGACTGGTGGTCAAGAAAATAACCAGAAGGATCTGGAGCAAATGGAGAGGTCCAACTTTACTTAGCTCCCGGTAGCATTACTGGTGAATTAATAAGATCTTGAAGATTCTTGCTAATAGTGAACATGGAGTGATCCAACTCAGTTATATTTTGGGGGTGCCTTGGTGGCTCAGCGGGTTAAAGCCTCTGCCTTCGGCTCAGGTCATGATCCCGGGGTCCTGGGATCAAGCCCCACATTGGGCTCTCTGCTCAGCGGGGAGACTGTTTCCTACCCTCTCTCTTTCTCTGCCTGCCTCTCTGCCTACTTGTGATCTCTCTCTGTCAAATAAACAAGTAAATAATCTTTAAAAAAAAAAAAAAGAATCATTATCTTTTACCTCTTCTTTAAAAAAAAAAAAAAAAAAGATTATTTATTTATTTGAGAGCAGAGGGAGGGGCAGAGGGAAAGGGAGAAGCAGGCTTCCTGCCCAGGGAGTCCAATGTGGGGCTCTATCTGAGAAGTGTGGGATCATAACCTGAGCAGGTGCCTAACCAACTGAGCCACCTAGGTGCCCCTCTTTTACCTCTTCTAAGAAAGTAGAGCCTATGGCTCCTAGAGAAGAATGGGGGAGGTAAACAGAGGTACTGACTCTCAAAAGGGAAAATTTCAGAAAACCCACTGAATTGGGAGAATATCCCAAAGAAGAAATAGACAATAAACATTCAAAAAGCCCAGTAGGGCTTTTTTCCTCTAGGAACATATCTATATAAAAAAGTTAGATTTACTTTCCTACAACAAGAGAGAAAGTACTCCAGAGGAACTGTAGAGGCCTCAGCAAGAGGACTTTGGAAGAGGCATCTCACAGTATTGGGACTTGTGCTGGATTATTCCCAGAAAAGAAAAAAGTAGGGACCAGTTATGGATTGAAGGTTGTCAAAAAGTTGGGGCAATTTAGTAACTGGATAAATGAATAATTTTTTTAAGGTTTTGTTTATTCATTTGACAGAGATCACAAGTAGACAGACAGAGGCAGGCAGAGAGAGAGAGAGGGGGAAGCAGGCTCCCCGCCAAGCAGGGAGCCTGATGTGGGACTCAATCCCAGTATCCTGAGATCATGACCTGAGCCGAAGGCAGAGGCTTTAACCCACTGAGCCACCCAGGTGTCCCTAAATGAATAATTTTTATCTAGGAATTAGGAGGATTAAAACGAGGCTAAAGTTGTCACTAGTAAAGGAGCTGCTGTGACTCAGTTTAGTCGGAAGTGGGGGATGTTCTATTGTTTTTATGGTTGCAAAGCGGTCATTCTCTGTCTTGTTCTAGAAACAGTCACTGAGTTGTCTTGTATACAGTTTATTTATAGCCTAAGAAGTATTTTTTTAATAGATTTTATTTATTTATTTGACAGAGAGAGATCACAAGTAGGCAGAGAGAAAGGGGGAAGCAGGCTCCCTGCTTAGGAAAGAGCCCGATGCAGGGCTCGATCCCAGGATCTGGGATCATGACCTGAGCTGAAGGCAGAGGCTTTAACCCACTGAGCCACCCAGGTGCCCCATGGGTTGTTTTTTTTTTTTAAGATTTTATTTATTTATTTGAGAGAGAGAGAGAGAGCATGTGAGAGACAGAGCATGAATGGGGACAGGGAGAAACAGAGGGAGAGGGAGAAGAAAACCCCCCACTGAGCAGGGAACCTGAAACAGGGCTCCATCCCAGGACCCCAGGATCATGACCTGAACCAAAGGCAGACGCTTAACCAACTAAGCCACCCAGGGTCCCTTAGTATTGTTTATGTTAATTTAGGAACACCATGGCCTGGCCGCTAGCTGCTTTACACTTTTTCAAGATAATCAACCTCCTTAATAGTAATAGTAAGGTAAATACAAACTAGCAACAAATATCTTTTGTCATACATCAGTTTGACAAAAATAAAAAAGTATTAACACCCAGTGCTATGGGAAATGTAAGGAAATACGTTTTCTCATACATTATATAGCATGAACTGCTACAGCTTTCATTATCATTATTATTATTACGAATAATTTCAAACATATGTAAAAGAAGACGGCGGTATAATGAATTCCATTATATCAGCTTCAATCCACTTCTCTCCCTCCAGTACTTTTCTGAACCAATTTACTTCATCCATAAATATTTCAGTATGTATCTCTACCAATATCACATTTAAAAAAAAACCCCACCATTCCTCAATTTAATGAAGTAACTAGTCAGTGCTCAAATTTCTAATTATCTTATAAATACACCTCTTAATTTTATAGTTTACCTGAAGCAAGGTCTAGACAAGATCCACGTGCAGCTTTTAAAAGTAATATGGCATTATACATTAAAAACAAGAAATATAGGGGTTCCTGGGTGGCTCAGGCAGTTAAGTGTCCGACTCCAGATTTCAGCTCAGGTCATAATCTCTGTGTCAGGAGATCAAGCCCCTCAGGGTCGGGAGATCAAGCCCCTCAGGGTCGGGAGATCAAGCCCCCTGTCGGGCTCCAGTACTGGGTGTGGGGCTTGCTTAAGATTCTCTCTCTCCCTTTCCTCTGCCCTTCCTCCCACCCCATTCCTTCTTTAAATAAATAAATAAATAAAATGTATATATGTATATACACATCCCACCCCATCTAGTGATCCCACTACTAACAATCTAAGAACAAGTCTATGAGAATATTTATTGTGGCATTGTTTATAATAACACAAAAACTTGAGAACAACTTAAAAGTCTGTCAGCAGAGGGATTCTCTATTGATAAATAATGTGTATGTCTACAGTATGGTTAACTAGGTTGCTGTTAAAAAATCGACTTGGATCTGTGGCAACTGACCCAGCAGTCTGCCCTGACGAATTAAAGATGAAAAGATATGTTAAAAATACATACAGTTTATGATCTCGCTTTTGTAAAAGCGAATGACAACTCACAACTTTTTATATGTATTTTATATATTTATTTATATGTGTACACATGTATCTGTATATCTTTTCTACTAGGCTTACATGGTTATGGAGAAAAATGAGTGAGCTCACATACCTGCACAAACACTGGGCACACGATGGTGGACAAGGGGAAGTGCATGAAAGCAAAGAGAAACAAGAATAAAAACATATTTGTAAAACGGGAAAACATTTATGGTATATGTTAAAAGAAATGCCATGTTAACATAACATAACATCGTTGCAAATACGTAAAACTGAATATGCTGGTAGAAGTAACAAAGATAAAAGAAAACTTAATTTTGGTAGGGTTTTTTAAAAAAGCTTTTATTTATTTATTTGACAGAGAAAGACACAACGAGAGAGGGAATACAAGCAGGGGGAGTGGGAGACGGAGAAGCAGACTTCCTGGAGAGCGGGGAGCCCTGTCTGGGGCTTGATCCCAGGACCCTGGGATCATGACCCCAGCCAAAGGCAGCTGCTTAACAAGTGAGCCACCCGGGTGCCCCTAAATGGTAGATTTTTATCTAGGATTTTTTTTTCAAAAGAAAAAAATATTAACATTACATGTATGTGCATATTTATATTCATAATAATTACATAAATGCATATTAGAACAAAAAATGAGAGCAAACCAATTTTCGTCTATTTATTGTCTGTCAAAATACTAATGCAGAAAATGTCTGTTTGGATAATTATGTTGTACAAAGTGGTGTTGATGTAATTTTGGAATGTTGGTGAGGTCCAGAGCTGACGGCCAAGAAAGAATCCTTGAGACGTCCTTGGTGAAAAAAAAAGGGGGGGGGTTGATTTCAATTAAAGCACCAGGACAGGACCCGTGGGCAGAAAGAGCTGTTCCATGGTGGTTGTGGGGGAATGGCTGATTATATATTTGGGAGCTGTGGGAGGTAAGGAAAAAAGGGAGGTGTTCAAAAGAACTTTCAAATGCTAAAGAAGATTTACAGGATGCTGGAGGCCTTGCTATTGTCAAGCTAAGGTTGTTTTTCCTTTCAGTAAGGCACTAACATTAGGATATGTGGGAGCTTTCTGGAGGAATGCTGTACTCTTCCAATTACAAGTCCTTGTTAATAGGTTGTAGGTCATAAAGAAACTTTTGTTTCTCTTCTGCCTCTGTTTCCAACAACACTCCTAGAAGGGACGGTGATGTTAGGACTCCAGGAAATTGAGTTATGGGTCTCTGGAAGCTAGGCTATTGATCAGAATGCTTTTTCCTGGTAAATCACGAAGACATTGGTAAACAGATGGAGGCTCATGTCTTGCAGGACAGTGATCTCTATCAGTTACCTATTTGTTTTTTCCTTCCCTTAGTTTTAGGGCAGCGAGGAGTACCTGAGGGGTGTCCTACAGATTCCACCTGGGAGTGGAGGGGGTGGGGAGGCCCCACGGTGTCAGCCTGTGCTTTGCCCTCAGCTTGCCTTCCACTCCCTCATCAGTGTGACTCACTTCGTTTCTTTAACTTTGCAGATACGGAGACAGACCTCATACTTGGTCAAAGTTGCCCAAGCAATCCTGGGATGCCTAGTGTAATGCAGTGTCACCTAATAAACCTAGTAAAACTAAGGCTGGCTTCGTGGTCATTAATGCAATTTGGACTGAATGGGTGTCCTAATCCAATTATTACTCCAATCAGAAAGGTAAATTTCTTCACTCTCTTTTCTAGGACACTAACTACTAATGAACAAGTTGTTAGGTACAAAGACAACATTTATGCAATTCATCCTTCCCCAAATCATTTCCTATGTTATTCTAATTTAATGGATTGCTTTGTTGCACAGGTTCTTTGTGAATTCAGCTCAGCAGGAGGCCACCAGTCTTGTAGGTAGGCTGACTCAAGTCTCCCACTACTTCCTTCCATTCAATTTAAATTCATGAATTACCAGAATGCCAAATGTTCTTTCAAACAGTATGCACCACTCAGATAATTGTAAACAGAAATGTAAAGGCAGCACCAAAATTGCATGGCCATACAAGGATTCAAAATGTGCTTATAATTGTGTTTTAATACTATTATTCACTTGGAAATTACTTTTTTTTTCTTTTTCCCTTCGCAGAATTTGCAGACTCCCAGGAGGTCCAGGCACCAAATAGGGGAGGAGATTTAGGATTTTAAGAAGCTTGTGATGAAAGCAGCTAAGACGATAACATCACCAATTAGCCTTTTAGTTCAATTCTAATTTAGAGCAGATTAGCCTTCCAATCAGAAACTCCTATTTAGTTTCTTTCTTTCCCCCACTCCCCAAATTGGATGAATCCCCCATCAAACAACGCTATTTTGAAAATTTTGACAAGGAATTTGGCTTTCTTTTTTTTTTTTAAGATTTTATTTATTTATTTGACAGACAGAGATTACAAGTAGACAGAGATGCAGACAGAGAGAGGAAGGGAAGCAGGCTCCCCGCTGAGCAGAGAGCCTGATGTGGATGTGGGGCTCCATCTCAGGACCCTGGGACCACGACCCGAGAAGAAGGCAGAGGCTTCAACCCACTGAGCCACCCAGGTGCCCCAGGAATTTGGCTTTCAATGAGCAATTCTACTTCTGGAATCTAACTTAAAGAGATATTTGATTCAGAGCACAAAGATGCAAGTACAAGAAGTTTGAAACTATAGTATGATATTGTAAACATTCTAGCTGTTCATTATTAGGGAACTAGTTGAATACATTACCCAAGCAATGTAATATTCCCTTGCTCAATAATATCTTACCTATTCACACAAATTCTACTGATAGCTATTAAAAAAGATGAACAGTCTAGGAAAAAAAAATAGTGAATGTATATGAACAATTTCAAGGAAAAAACTACATTCAGTGCACATTTGAAAAGTGGAGGCCAAGAAAAACAAGGCTGTACCCAGCTCGAGTCTAGCCCTGACATAAGTACAGCCATCTTGGCAAAGCAAAAGCTGGCACCTTGCACCCCCTCTCCACCCGCTCCCCTCCCCTCGGTAGTATGTGTGACATTCCTCAGCCACACCTGGCTGCTCTAAAAGAAAAACAAATAGTTAACTTGCAGAGATCACAATCCTGCAAGACAGGAGTCTCCCTCAGTTTACAAATGTCCTAGTGATTTACAACAAAAGCCCAATTTCAAGAGACAAATAACTCAGTTCCTTAAGCCCTAATGTCGCCCTCCCCACCATAAAACTTAAGGAGGCTGAGGCAGAAGGAAATGTAAATAAAGTTAAATTTCTTCTAAACCTAAATATCACTAGCAAGGACCACTTGATGGGAGAAATGTGAAATTTTATCTCTAAACCTCCAAGATAGTGTCAACGATCATTCCCAAGCATATGACCCACTGATATACATCTAAAGGGTCTCACGAGAAGATTTTTATTACTGATAATGAATAACCTTTTCCCCAGACAATAGCTAGCTTCTCAAGGTCCTGGAGACCTCGCTTCAAAATTCCTTAGAGACTTACATCATCCATAACCCCCTTTTGTCCTCACCCACCGCTGAGTCTACCCCTACTCTCTGCCTTTTAAAAACCCTGACTGTAATCTGGCTCGGGATCCAAGTCGCTACTAGGCTGTGCTGGGTATACTTGGGCCCAAGCTTAAGCTTGTCAAATAAACCCTCAAGTGATTGCATTGGTGCTTGGCTCCTTGGTGGTCTCTCAGACGCGAAAACTCAGGCATAACAAAAAATATCTCAACTTCATAATAATAAATGCAAATCAGAGCAAAAAAACAATTTTAATTCATTTGATTGGCAACAACCAGAAAGTTTGATAACTAATGCTTGTGGAATTTTAGGAAACAAGCACTCTCAAACACTTGTCATAATGTTATTTGGTGCAACCTTTCTGGATGATGATTTGGCAATTTCTACCCACACGTAAAACACATACACCCTTTAACCCACTCCCCAGTGCTTAAGATTTTCTCTGTGGATATGTTGGCAAGCCTTGTTAAGGTAAGTACAGAGATGTTCTTGCAACATTACTGGTATTAGTAAAATCAAAACTGCATAATAAACAAACAAGCAAAACCCTGGAAACAATAAAAATATCTACTACAAGGAATTGGTTAAATAAATTGTGGTGTATCCTAAAAATGACTTTTTTTAAATGCAGGTATTAAAAAAGATCTATTTACCTTACAGTTAAGAAATGATCCCCAAAATAGATCAAATGAAAAAAGCAAAGTAAAAAACTCTATATAATAATGTGATTTTGTGTGTGTGTGTGTGTGTGTGTGTGTGTGTTAAAACACACAAAAAAGAAAAAGAAATACAGATATGTAAGTAATTTTGTATGTTTTGGAGGATTTGCAAGAAACTGAGAAAAGCATTTGGCCTTGGGAAGACTGAACTAGAAAAGGGAGGGTGGCTTTCAACTTGCACTTTTTATTTTGTAACTTTCTGTAGCATGAATTTGCTAATCTCATAGATATGTTTCTTTTAATTTTACAAACTGTTCAATGTAGGATATCAGGGTTGAGAGAATGTGATACACTTTTTTGTTTGCTTCTTTGTGCTTTTCTATTAAATAAGAAGAAACATGTCATACTATTTAAAAAAACTATTATTATGAGCCAATGGATACTATTGTAGATTCTATTCACTGACACAGCAAACTGTAAGGAAATATTTTTTGAACTAAGAAAGCCAATTCCAATACAATATGCATAGTATGATCCTGTTTCTGTAAAATTGCATGCACCTGTGAGTAATCACCATTCAGAGATGTCTAGAAAGATGTTATGCAAGTGGGTGATGCAGTTACACATTCTGTTTTATAAGCATTCTAAATTGCTTTAAATTTCACAAAATGAGGATGTATCATCTTTGAACAGAGAGGATAAAGCAAAATTTTTATGAAGATTTTGACATTTACTTGGTATCTCAGCAAATTAGAAACAGGAATGTAAACGGAAAGGATAAGAAAATTATTTAAGTTATGTACAATGAGAGGTTGCCTACTAAAGCAGTCCAGTGGAAAAGCTAGGAGTGACCCAAAACTGGGAGATTATACCTGGAATCCAGCAGGAAGGACAGAGTGTTCTCTAAGGCACAGGAGAAATCTGAGCTGGCTAGCTGTAGCGTAAACAAAAGAGGTCCACAGGCACTGACCCTGCAACATAATGAAAAAAAGAAAAATGAAAGAAAATCGCAACTTTGGAAAAAGGTACATCCATCAAAAAAATAAAAAAATCCCCAATAAGGCAGAAAGCCCTACTGCTCAGAACATTTTTACTACAAATGATGGTTCCAAATCTCCACGATAAAGCAGACATGCACTTTGGATAAAGCTAAAAATATATGTCATTTTTTTCTAAGTACTTCTGAATGCAAGCAAATACATAGAAAAGCTCTAGAGAAGGAAACACAGAACCAACGAAGAGGGGGAACTGGGATCAGGATGGAGGTGGTGGTCAAAGGAGGTTTTAACATTATCCATAATGTTTCAGTTTTTTGATAAAAGGAAAATATTCACATATTTTTATTGTAGTAAGATATACATTAAAATTTACTACTCTAAGCAGTTTTTCTTTCTTTCTTTCTTTCTTTTTTTTTTTAAGTAGGCTTCAGGCCCAGCATGGAGCCCAATATGGGACTTGAAATCACAACCCTGAGATCAAGACCTGAACTAAGATTCTGAGTCAGATGCTTAACTGATTGAGGTACCCAGGTGCCCCTTAAACCATTTTTAAGTGTAATATACAATGGCATTAGGATATAGTTACAATATCTTGCAACCATCACCACTATCCATTTCCAGAACTTTTTCACCTTCCCAACAGAAACTCTGCGCCTATTAAATAGCACCCATTCTCGCTTCCCATACTCCCAATAATTTTATTCTATTTTCTCTTTCCATGAATTTGCCTATTCCAGTTAGCTCATATAAGTAGAATCACACAATAATTATCCTTTTGTGACAGGCATGTTTCATTCAGCGTGATGTCCTCAAGTCTCCTCCATATAGTAGCATGTGTCATAACTTCCATTAAGGCTGAATAGAATTGTTTATTCCTTCAACTGCTGATGGACACAGGTTATTTCCACCTCTTGGCTATTATGAATAATGTTGCTATGAAGATACGTGGAAAAGTATCTGTCTCCCTGCTTTTAAAGCTTTGGGGTAAATATCCAGGAGTGGAACTGTTGGATCCTATAATTTTATGTCTAACTTTTTGAGGAGCTGCCAAACTGTATGCCATAGCAGCTGCATCATTTTATATTCCCACCACCAATGAGCAAGGGTTCCAATTTCTCCACATCCTCGCCAAAACTTGTTTTCCATATTTTTAAAGTAATAGCCATCGTAATGGGTGTGAAATGGTTTTGACTTCCATTTTCACAAATTTTTTTCATATTCAAGTTTTTAATTAAAAGAAAGTAAGGGACTGAGATTTGTTTTCTGCACTCACAAACTAGGGCTGCTACGCTCTCTAAGAAGGAGGGTACGCCTGTCTTGCTCAGTTTTATTCCCAGCCCCTAACAAGGTGCCTGGCACCCAGTGGGCACTCAGGACTACAAGTTTCTCCTGCCACCCAAAACTGGAGTGCTCCTGTGAAACCTTTTGTAAACTGAGTGGCATAAAGCAAAGAAGCAATTATCATTAATTTATACGGAATTTTTTGAGTGTTCCCAGACCCCAAAAATAACCTCTCTTAGGCTTTTCTATTACCATAGGACACATCTTGGTACGAGTTAACAGAATAAATTGAGAGAAAACACAGATGCTCAAAGATATAGTTCGAAGCTGCAGTGGCTGGATGCTGGATGCTGGGATGCTGAGTGTGGCTGCCGGGGACAGAGCTCGGCAAGGTGACTCTCACTGCTGGGGCTGCTGCTGTTTCCATAATGGCTGGCTGAAAAACCAGGGCTGAACACTATGTTTGCTTTTTGCCTTTTTTCATTAAGAATGAAAAATACTTTTCAGATTGCTTTTGGTTAGCCAAAACAAATACTATCGTAGGTCTTCCATAAAAGCAAAGCGGTATAATGTGAAACTTCCAAAAAGTGGGAGTATTCATTGGGTAGATAAATGACTGCACTAGCCTCTCAGTGTACATGGGATTGATGCATGAGTGAAGAGGAATAAGTCTATGAAGAAGTATCACCTTGAAACCCACATGGAATACGATTCAGCCATAAAAAAGAAAGAAATCCTAACATTTGCAGTAACATGGATGGACCCTGAGAGCATTATGCTAGGTAAAATAATTCAGAGAAAGACAAGTACTCTATGATCTCACTTATATGTGGCATCTAAAACATTAAACTTACAGAAACAAAGAGGCGAGTGGTGGTTGCTAGGTTTGGTGGGGGCGTGGAAATGGGGAGCTATTAATCAATTGGAACAAAATTTCAGTTTTAAGATGAGTAAGTTCTGGGCATTTAATATACAGCACGTTGATAATGTTAGTAATACTCTCTTGTACTCGGAAGTTGCTGTGACAGTAGAGCTTTAATGTTCTCACCGTAACAACAACAATGATAATTACGCAAGGTAAAGGATGTGTTAACTAACCTTATTATGGCAAACATTTCATAATATATGTATATATCAAAATATCACATTATACATCTTTTTTAAAAAGATTTTATTTATTTGAGAGAGAGAGAGCGAGAGCATAAGCAGGGGGGAGGGGCAGAGGCAGAGGGAGAAGCAGACTCCCTGCTGAGCAGGGATCCTGATGCAGGGTTCCTTTCCAGCACTCTGAGGTCTTGACCTGAGCCCAAGGCAGACGCTTAACCGACTGAGCCACCCAGGCACCCCAAAATATCACATCTTAAACGTATACAACGTTATATGTCAATATCTCAATAAATATATGTCTGTATCTCAATAAATCTGGAAAAATAAAATAAGACAAATCACCCAGAAAAAAAGAAGAGGAAAATACACACACATACTAGTTTTTGAAAAAGACGCCATCCTTTTGGAAGCCTTGGGTAAACAGAATATTTCAAGACAGATCCAGGATGACCAAATAACACTACTCATTAAGAAGAGCAGCTTCAGAGCTTCCATCTGTGTTGTCAGATAAGGTCAGGGTACTTTTCAAGTATACTCTTATTACACAACCAGGGACTCTGTGTTTCCTGAATTTCAGGCAGGATGGCTGATGAGAAAGATATATATAATCTGAACACTGTTGTACCCCTAAAGTCCTATCACTTTTTTTTTTTTAAGAGAGAGAGAATGTGCTCAAACTGGGGAGGGAGGGGCAGAGGGAGGGAGAGAGAATCGTAAGCAAGCCTCATGCTCAGCACAGAGCCTGATACAGAGCTTGATATCATGCCCCTAACCTGAGCCAAAATCAAGAATTGGAGGCATTAGCTGACTGAGTGACCCAAGTGCCCCAGTCCTATCTCTGTTGTTATGCTTGAAAGTTACTAATATTAATCACTTATCATAAATTCTGCAACAGAAATAGAATTTAAATTTTTTTCCAATTAGTTCAAATATCCATGGAAGAATATTACTTATGGCAAATGGCAACCACCCATTACTTCTGCCTAGCTGAAGAAGATAGGGCCATTCAATTTGTTCCTCCCATTCCCTTCCCACAATTTGAAAGTGCAGCAAACTGGGGCGCCTGGGTGGCTCAGTGGGTTAAGCCGCTGCCTTCAGCTCAGGTCATGATCTCAGAGTCCTGGGATCGAGCCCCACATTGGGCTCTCTGCTCAGCAGGGAGCCTGCTTCCTGCTTCCTCCTCTCTCTCTGCCTGCCTCTCTGCCTGCTTGTGATCTCTGTCTGTCAAATAAATAAATAAAAATAAATAAATAAATAAATAAAGAAAGAAAGAAAGTGCAGCAAACTATCTCTTCCCGTTCCCCAAGCTGAGAACTTGTCTGAAAGTTGCTGAACCACTGACTTGAATGAGGCCCTGCTGTTGGGTGTGAAGGAAGAGAGAAAAGAGCTAGTTGATGCTGAGATAGGGTCATCAAGCATGTAAATTCTCCATGTGTGAGTCGACTAGAGAGCGCAGAAGATCACTGAGGCTTAAGGCTCTTGCTGGCACTCCCCAAGAAGCCCTTCCAGACAAGGACCCCCCCCCCCCAAAACAAAAGGCTATATATTAGATTACCCCTGGCAGGGACCGGAGGGGATGTCTGGGAGAAAGAAGTTGATAGCGACTTCTATGTTGGGAAGTGCGCAAGGCAGGCTCCAGAGAGCAACTGTGCCCAGTCCAAGTAAGACTGCTGGCATCTGGACTCCTGACACACTGAGAGAACTGCTACTGAAGTAGCAACAACCAGCAGAGAGAGAACAAACAACTCTGGACAGTCTTGCAGAGAACACTCTCTCTCCTCCTCCTCATCCCTGCCTGGGAGAATACAAGAGCCACGGAGGAAGAAGGAGCTATTACCATTCCCTCCACTAATCCACTTATAACCACAATTCCAGTCCACTGGCACCAGGAGAATGGGAAGAGCTATGAATTAAATATGAGATTAAAGATTTTAAATGGGCATGACTAAGACATAATACTTAGAATGAGACTGCATTGGTTACTGAAAGTTACTTCATAGATAAAGGACCAAAGTAGGATATTCTTTTTTTTTTTTTAAAGATTTTATTTATTTATTTATTAGAGAGACCACAGGGGAGGGACAGAAGGGGAGGGAGAGGGACAAGCAGATGCTGAGTTGAGTGCAGAGCCCCACGTGGGGCTAGAGCCCATGACCCGGAGATCATGACCTAAGTCAAACTCAAGAGTTGGGGGGTGCCTGGGTGGCTCAGTGGGTTAGACTCTGCCTTCAGCTCAGGATGTGATCCCAAGGTTCTGGGATCAAGCCCCGCATCAGGCTCTCTGCTCAGCAGGGAGCCTGCTTCCCGCAATGAGATGGGGAACAAAGAAGAAGAAGCAGGTTTTTTTGAGGGGACAGGGGTTTGGTTTTCAACTTGAGTTGCCTGTGAGATTTGATACACATTTGGATATATACATCTAGAGCTTTGAGAACAGGCCTGAGATAAACCTAGGGAGTCATCGGCATGAAAATTATCATTTAAAGCCCCAAGAATAGTTGACATTGTGTAGGACGAGGTGTGTGCGGGTGGCCTATGTCAGACCTCTGAGGAACATCAAGATTTAAGGAGTGAGTAGTGGAGCAGGAGTCATCTAAGGAGACTAAAAAGAAGTGGTAAGAGAGATGCAGAGTCACAGAAGCCTTGTGAAGATAGTGTTTCAAGAAAAAGGGAGTTAAGGGTACCTGGGTGGCTCAGTCGGTTAAGTGTCTGCCTTCTGCTCAGGTCATGATCCCGGAGTCCAAGGATCGAGGATATGTCCGGCTTCGGGCTCTGCAGGGAGTAGTCTTCTCCTTCTGACCCTCTCCCCTCTCATACTCTCTCTCACTCTCTTTCTTTCTAATAAATAAAACTTTGAAGAAGAAAAAAAGAAACAGGGAGTTAAATAAACCAAATGTCTAATGGCATTTGGTGAAGACAATTTAATGAAGCCCTTCACAAAAGGGATGATTTCAGTCATTTGACCAGAACTTGAAATCCATTGGCCGTGGACTCCTCACCCACCAAAGCTGTGATTTTCAGTGCATGGTCCCCAGAACAGCAGCATCAGTGTTACCTGGGAAATTTCAGAAACACAAATTCAGAGCCTCATACCTCCTACCCCAGATTTAGAAACTCTGGAGTGAGGCCTAGCAATTGGTGTTTGAGCAAGTCTCCTTCGTGATTGTGATGCTCTCTAAAGTTTGAGAATCACTGCCCTAGACACTGCTTAGGTAGCACATGACAAGCATTCCTTGGAGAACCAAACCCTCTTCAGGTAAATACAATTTCCCATTGGATCTGTCAACACATATTATCAAGTTGCTGGTGCATGAGCCACAGGATTTTTGTCAATACCCCACATTTCTTGTAACACAGATCCTATCTTGATTTTAATTTTGGTAACCTACAACTAGCCAACTACCTACCACTTCACCCTCTATGGGGTATATCCTTCTTTTTATCTTTATAGCTTTGCTCATTCTTAACACCTTATTATTCCAGATGTGTGCCACCTCATGGCTTCCCTTTGTGCCTTTTTTCAAGTTTCTGACCCTGCTACCAACTGTACAAGTGTCTAGATCTCACAGCGTAAATTCCTGAGTGACACAGATTGTTGGTGAAACTGCCAATTGGTACAACTTAGGAGTAATTTGGCATCATTTATCCAAACAGCAGAAACATCACCTTTGACCCAGTAATTCTAATTCCACTCTAGGAATTTATCCTACAGACCAGCTGCACATGTGCATAAGGAAGTGGGGCCTCTGTGCCCCACCTGGCCACAAGCCAGGCCACCTACCCTCAGTCAGTCAGGGTCTCCTCACCCCGTCTGCCGGAGGCCAAGTCCCACCCCTGGGACGCGGGTTCAGTCAGAGGCCTGTTCACACCTCACTTCACACTTGGGTCGGTTGGAAACAGGTGGGGAAGCCCTCGCAGCCTTAGCGTCACGCAGGCATACCCGCAACACTGGCCCAAGCTGGCTGCGACTTGATTTTCTCTCTCTCTTTTTTTACTCCCCGGGAAGGGAGGGCGAGTGCCCCCGCCGAGACCGGCGACCGCCTCCCTTACCCGGCCGCCAGCCGCCAGCCGCGGGGGTTGGGGACGGAGTGGGGGCAGGCTCAGGAGGGGCGGGGGCAGGCTCAGGAGGGGCGGGGCCGGCCGGCGGGGGCGGGGCTCGGAGCGGGAAGGGGCGGGGCCGGCGGGGTGATGGCTCCGGTTGTCGCCGCCGCTGCCGCTGCCGCTGCCGCCGCCGCCTCAGCAGCGGGAGCCGAAGTCGCCGACGCTGCCGCCGCCACCCCGGTCCCAAGCGGCCCGCGCGCTGCCTCGGCTAGGGCCCGTAGCAATGGAGGACTTCATCGTGATCTCGGACGACAGCGGCTCCGAGAGTTCCGGGGGGGCCCGCTCGGGCAGGGCACGGAGGCTCCGCCGGGCCCTGTCCCGGACCCCTGGCGCGCTGCCCCGCCGGACTGTGGTGAGTGAGCGAGCCGCCGCTCGCCAAGCCCCACCGCGGCGGGGGTGCCGCCCCCCAACCCCGGCTTGGCCCGTTGTCCCCTGCGCCCCCGCCTCCCGCCCCTTGGTGCCTCACAGCTGCAGCCGCTTCCCGCCTCCCCGCCCGCCGGCCTCTCCCGCCCGGAGCAGCGGGGCGGGCCAGGGCCGCGGCCGCCGGGCCTCCCGGGCTCCCCGCTCCAGCCGCAGCGGGCCGGGGCTGGCGACGGCGGCCGAGCACATGGACGGTGTCTGGCGTGCCTGCGGCTGAGGGTGCGGGAACCCGCTGCAAGAGGCCGCCTCAGGCCTGGCCGCGGGCTCCCCCGGACACAGGGTTGGGGGCGGGGGGCTGAGGGGACGCGGTCCTGGGGGCTGTCCCGGATCTCGAGGCAGGGCCGCGGGACCGTGTAATTGTTGGGCCTGTTGTGAGTACAGATGTGTGCAGGGAGGTAACAGGAGCCTGGGCTGGGAGAGAGGGAAGCGCGGGACTGAGCCTGAGCCAGATGGTGGCCGGGCTCCAGGGCCTGGCAGCCGAGCGAGGGGCCCGATTTTGGAGCTGTGCAAGAGGGCGATTTATTTCGCTTAGCAAACATTTACCAACCTCTAAAGGAATAGGGAGGGAAATACCTTGCACTGTTTCACCTCGAGCCCCTTAGTCTTTGTCCTTCTTCCTGAGACGATGAATGAAATATCTATGGTCCCTGCCTTTCTCGAATCCTCCACAGATATTTACTGAACCCCTAATGTGGGCTCGATGTGCTAGGCGCTGGGGATACAAAGGAGAACACAACATCCGTGGTCCCTCTCATGGAAGGTGATAGATTCAACAAGTGACTATTGAGTCTTCAAGGGATGGGAGGTGGACAGGCTTTCTATCAGAAGACTCTCAACCTCAGATTTAAGCGGTCTTCCCAGCCTCCTATGGCCACACCCCAGAAATAAAAGAATTCTGACGCTGCTGTTATTTGTACAGATCTGTAACCAAGACTTTAAGGAAGACATCTTTCTTCATATGCAAATACTCCTTCAAGCCAAATCTCCTAGCTTCTTCTCCTCCAATCCCAACTAGTTTGCAGTCCGTAAGTCTCCACTGCGAGCCCCTTCTGTGTCTCAGGTATAATGCTATTCGCGCTAGGTGGTCATTACAAAATGGAGGGCATGCAAAACCAATTAACTTAGAGTCCTGTGTAGCCATGGCTGAAGCAGGAAGGATTTCTCAGTAAATCTCAGGTAAGAATTTAGATGAGATGGACAGACAAGATTTTCAAAGTAGAAGTGAGCCCACTTGGTAAGTTAATGGCGGTGTGTAGGACATAATAGAGCCACAGTAAATGTTTGTTGGATGAAAGAATGGTTGAAGGAAGAGAAGAGAGAGAACATGTTTGATTAAGTGAGAGCAAGTACAAGGGTTGGAGCAGGCTTGACGTAAAAGGGATGCTGCATTCATTTTGGACCTCAGAGGAGGGGACTCTGGAACTCTCGAGGAAGGTCAGGACTGGAGAGATTTGGTAATCATCCAGATAGAAAAGAGCACTGAGGGCTGAATTGTGACTGAGATCAGCAAGGAAGAGACTAAAGGGAGAAAAAACGGTGGAGGGAAAAAATACTACAGAATAACTTGTAACTGCCTTTCCTCCTAGTTCTTCCTCTTTCCTATTGCTCCTTCTCTCTATCCCCCTTTACACTTTGTCAGTCTACCAGCTCCTTTTCTTCCCAGGTACTGTCCAGCTTCCCTCATCATGGCCCAGCTCCCTTCAAGTGCATAGATGTCATCCTTATCCCATTCTGTGGTGTCTCTTGTGGCCCTTCATACACACATACATGGGTACACTCTCAAACTGCTCCCTTCCCCTGTAACTACCCAACCAAGCATTTTGACCTTGAGCCTTTTGAATAGTACCCACTGTAAATCTTGCTTCTCCATATATTTACTCCAATGTTCTTAAAAACACCAGGCTCGTTCTCCTTTTATTGTTCTTGCAAATTAAATAGAGCAGTGGGATAGCCATGTAAACAATCAGAGGCATTAAGAGACTTACAAGGTTAAAGCCTAAAGCTCCTTTTTCTAACTTTCCCTGAAGGCCTTCAGGTCAGATAGACCTCTTCTTCTTCTTTTTAAAGATTGTATTTATTTATTTGACAGCGAGAAAGGGAATAAATATAAGCAGGGGGAGTGGGAGAGGGAGGAGCAGGCTTCCCGGGGATCATGACCTGAGCTGAAGGCAGAACCTTAACGACTGAGCCACCCAGGTGTCCCCAGAGAGACCTCTTCAAATCAAGATCTTCCACATAGCAGCTGGGAGAACTTCGACAATTTCTGTGACCTCTCTCAGCTTTTGCACTTGAGAATGTTGATACCTGGCAGGACCATTAGAAGGTTTTCAATGAGGCAATACAAGGAAAATGCCTAGTTATCAGTGGTAGCTTTTGCTACACTTTGTGTTATTTCTCAATCAAGCCTGACCTTCTCAAGCTTGGCAGGCAATGAAATAAACAAGTTTTATTTATTTTTTTTCTTTTTTACAAATATTGACTGAGAAAACAACTTGCTTGAACTCAGGAAATCAGAAAATCATCTCCAGTACTGTAGTTAACATTTCTGAACCCATGGTTCTAAACCTGGGCTCTAGTCTTCATTAAGTTTATGAAGTGTGTCTGTGTTTTCCATAATACTTAATTGCTTTTTGTTTCCCATCTAAAAACCAGAACATGGGTAATTTTTGTTGACCTAATTATGAAAAGTTTAGGAATGTATGTAGAAGAAAATTAAAATTGCCATTATTCTCACCATCCAAAGATCACCAGGGTTGACATTTTGAAGTCTGTCTGTCCAAACTTACCTGTAAATGCCTGTGTACATTCATACATAATGCCATGTGTCTTCCCCATACATTGTTTTTGCAAAAATGAAATTTTGCTCTACATGTGGGGTTTTCTTTTAAGATTTTATTTACAAAGTTTTACAGAGAAGGAGAGAGCAGGGGAAGGAGAAGAGGGAGAGGGAGAGCATTGCAAGCAGACTCCACTTTGAACGAGGAGCCCAACACAGGGCTCCATCTCAGGACCCTGAGACCATGACTTGAGCCAAAACCAAGAGATGGATGCTTATCCAACTGAGCCACCCTGGTGCCCCTACATGTGGGGTTGTTCAGCTTGCCTTTTTTTTTTTTTTCCTAAGATTTTTTTTTTTTTTAATTTGACAGAGAGAGATCACAAATAGGCAGAGAGAGAGAGGAGGAAGCAGGCTCCCTGCTGAACAGAGAGCCCGATGGGGGACTCGATCCCAGGACCTGAGATCATGACCTGAGCTGAAGGTAGCGGCTTAACCCACTGAGCCACCCAGGCGCCCCAGCTTGCCTTTTAATATACTTTTTATCTCTTGCTGCACCAATATATATGTGCTTCCCCAATATTTTTTTTTAACAAGGAGGAACTTTTTTATGAAGATTTATTTATTTGAGAGAGAAAGAGAACATGAGCGGGGGGAGGAGCAGAGGGGCAAGTAGTCTCCCTGCTGAGCAGGGAGCCCAACAGGGGCTTGATCCCAGGACCCTGAGATCATAACCTGAGCCATCCAGGTGCCCCTCCTCTGAAATATTTTTAATGTATTTCATTGTACAGATTTATAATCATATTTATAACCTCCTATTAAAGGATATCATGCTGACATTTCTAAATTTTCTGTGTCATAACACAGTATAAAGTCCCTCATAAGTAATCTTTGTACCCTTGTTCATTTGCTTGTTTAGGATAAGTTCCTCTTAGAAGTGAAAGTGTGAAGTCAAGAGGTATGCCCCCTTTGAGAGCTTTTGATACACATTGCCAAATTTCCTACAGAAATTATGCACCAATTATATTCTCACCATACCCTTTTCTCTACTATCTAGTCACCCCAGATATTGTCAATTTTGGGGGTAAATATTTACTGAACATTTATTATATGCCAGGCACTTGTAGGTGCTAAGAATACAGATGTGAATAAAACCAAGTCCCTGGCTTTGTGGAGGTTCTATTTTAGTGAGGGGAAGTCAAACAATAAATAATCACATAAATGTAATTTCAGACAATATGCAAAGTATTAGAAAGGAAAATAGGCATTTTTGTTCTTTTAATTGTTCTTTTAATTGTTTTAATTGTTCATTTTTGTTCTTGCTGATATGATAGCCAAATTCTTTGAGCTGTTACGGTTTTAATTTTTTTCTTTGGTTGTAAGTCATTCTTTCAGTAAATACTTATTGAGCACATGCTCTGACCCCGGGGACCAGAGGTAAACAAGATAACAAGGGACCTACATTCTAGTGGGGAAATATAAATAATAAACAACTGTTAAATAGTGAACAATGTAATAGTAACTTGGGTGGGGTTGGGAACGTTTTGATGTGTTTTCAAAGAAGACCTTTCTCTGAAGAGTTAATATTTGATCTGAGAACAAAATGACAGAACAGACTTGTTATGAGAAGTTCTAAGGGAATAAGGTAGCAGGAAAGGGTGCAGCTAAAGCAAAGACTTGGAAGTAGAAATGACATGACCAGTTAGAGGAATCAAAAGACCAGTGGCGGGGCGCCTGGGTGGCTCAGTGGGTTAAAGCCTCTGCCTTCAGCTCAGGTCATGGTCTCGGGATCCTGGGATCGAGCCCCGCGTCGGGCTCTCTGCTCTGCAGGGAGCCTGCATCCTCTCTCTATTTCAGCCTGCCTCTCTGACTACTTGTGATCTCTGTCGAATAAATAAATAAAATTTAAAAAAAAAAAAAAAAAAAAAAAAAAAGACCAGTGGGGCTTGAATGTAATGGTTGCACAACAGAGTCCTAAGAGATGAGAAATAGGTGGACTAGGTCATTTGGGGTCATGTAGACCATAATAAGGAGTTCAGATTTTATCCTTATATAATAAGAAATCTTTGAAGGGTTTCAAGGCACTGGAATGACATGATCTGATTAATATTTTTAAAAGGTGACTTTAGCTACTGTGAGAAGATAGGACTGTAAGGCAAGGTGATCATAAAATGTAGTATTCAAATGGGAATCATTTTGAAAATGAAGCGGGTGCTGACTGGAGGGAAGGTCAAGCAACAGGTAAAAACTGGAACTTCTCCAAACAAACCAGAAGTATAATCATGTTCCTGTAAGAGGACCAAGGTGGAATCAGTGAAATCATTTTTAGAGGTTGCTGTAATAGTCCATACCAAAAATAATTGTAGCTTGGAATAGAGTGGGTTGGGTTACTGGAAGTATTTAGTAGATATTTAGGAAGTAAAATCAAGTCCTGAGAACTTGGATGGAGATAGTGAAAGAAAGGGAGGAATCAAGAATGATATCCTGGTTTTGACCTGAGCCACTGGATGTATGTTGTTGTCATTAACAGAAATGAAGGAAGACTTGAGGAGGAACAGGATTGGAAGAAAGATTCAAGAGTTCTGGTTTGAAAGTGTTAAAAGTTAAGATGCTTATGGAATAGCCAGCTGGAGATGCAAGGTATATTGTTTGTACTGAGTTTGGAGACCAGGGGAGAAGTTCTGACATGGGACACAATTTGGTGTCATTGGCACATAGACTGTAATAAAATCATTGATCTGGGTGAGATCACCTAGGCTAAGAATCTACAAGAGGAAGAACATCCTGGACCCAGTGGTAGGACACACCACAGTGTCTGCCTCAGGTAAAGGCAAGGGAAGGAGGAGCAGCT
Source organism: Mustela erminea (assembly GCF_009829155.1). Lineage (NCBI taxonomy): Eukaryota > Metazoa > Chordata > Mammalia > Carnivora > Mustelidae > Mustela > Mustela erminea. Next base: position 100,421,719 of record NC_045616.1, on the reverse strand, counting down.
AGTGAGGTTGGAGATCAGAGTGTGTGCTCTGCACATAGTAGAGCTGCAAAGCTCTATTGCCAGCAGACATGTTGGAGATATATATATATATATATATATCGATATATATATATATATATATATATATATATATATGTGCATACACATACATACACACATGGCGGTGGAGATGGTGTGTGTGTGTGAAAATTACCTGCTCTCTTTTTGGGGTGTTATTTGTACATTTTCCTTACATATTAAAGACTTTTTATGGGTTAACTTGGGTCCTCCAAAAAGATAATGTTTTTTTTTTTTTTTTTTTTTTTTTTTTTTTTTTAAAGATTTTTTTTTTTTTTATTTATTTGACAGAGAGAGATCACAGATAGGTAGAGAGGCTGGCAGAGAGAGAGAGAGAGAGGGAAGCAGGCTCCCTGCTGAGCAGAGAGCCCGATATGGGACTCGATCCCAGGACTCTGAGATCATGACCTGAGCCGAAGGCAGCGGCTTAACCCACTGAGCCACCCAGGCGCCCCTCCAAAAAGATAATGTTGAAGTTCTAACCACCACTACAGAAATGTAACCTTATTTGGAAATGGGGTAGTTGTAGATGTTATAATTCAAGATGAGATCATACAGTGTAGGGTGGGCCCTTAATCCAATATGACTGCTGCCCTTATGAGAAGACATGAAGACAGGGGAAGAACACCATGTGACAGTGAAAACAAAGATGGGAGTTGCAACTACAAATGAAGGGATGCCAAGGATTGCTGGTGGCACCAGAAGCCAAGAGAAAGGCTTGGAACAGATTCTCCCCTAGCAACTTCGAGGGAGTGTGGTATTGCATACAGCTTGATTTTTACTTTTAAGCCTCCATAACTGTGAGAGGAAAAATTTCTGTTTTAAGCTAGTTTGCAGTAATTTGTGCTAGGAAAATAATACAGCTCCCTGTGTCATACACATTGCTTCCCCCCGCCCGACTTTTGACTTCTTTTTGGTTCTTTACAGAAGTTTTATTTTTTTTTTAAGGCTTTATTTATTCATCAGGGAGAGAGAGCACAAGCAGGGAGAGTGGTAGGCAGAGGGAGAAGCAGGCTCCCCGCTGAGCAAGGAGCCCAATATGAGACTAGATCCGAGGACCCTGGGATCATGACCTGAGCCAAAGGCAGATGCTTAACCAACAGAGCCACACCTAGGCATCCCTTTATAGAAGTTTTAAGTTCTTATGTAGTCAGTCTTATCACTTTTTTCCTTCAAAAGGCTTTTTTCTTAAGATTATAAAGGTATTTTTACATTTAATTTATTAATCCACCTGGAATTAGTTTCAAAAAAGAGAGAGAACAGTAATCTAATAGTTTTCTTTTCAGATGGTTAGCTATTTGTCCCAACATTGTTTATTGGATTTTTTACTCTGTCTACTCAGTGGTTCGAAATATTACCTTTATCAAATGGTAAATTTTTATATATTTTATATCTATTTTTGGACCTCCTCTTCTGGCCTTGGTACATGCTACTTTATTTTTTAAATATTATTTATTTATTCATTTGGCAGAGGGAGAGGAATATAAGCAGGGGGAGTGTTAGAGGGAGAAGCAGGCTTCCTGCTGAGCAGAGAGCCCAATGTGGGGCTCGATGTGAGGCTCCATCCCAGGATCCTGGGATCATGACCTGAGCTGAAGACAGACATTTAACAACTGAGCCACCCAGGTGCCCCAGTGCTACTTTAATAATAAGCAGAAGAGGGGCTTAGAAAACCTGGCTAGCTCAGTGAACAGAGCACATGACTCTTGATCTCAGGGTTAATAGTAATAATAATAATAATAAATAGCAAAAACTCTTCATTGTTCTTTTTAGAATTTTTTTGACTAGTTTTTATATATTTACTCTGTCAGATAACTTTAAAGTCCTTTTGTCAACTTCCAAACAATTTCTACTTCTAAAATTGGGATTACACTAAATTGAGAAATCCATAGTTTGTGGTGTTTTACTTAATGAAGTTTTACACTTTTATGTATGTATGTGTGCATCTTTTATGGGGTTTTTTGTCTGTTTGTTTTATGTTTAGAGAGATCTTTGTTGTCTTGAGATTACTTTCCTTTTATTTCCTTATTATTGTTCCTTTACCATCTCATTCTTAACATTTAGGTCTTTAGTTCATCTGAAATGTTTTAGATGGTGTGAAGTATACCCACCATTTTCCACCTACTGTATTACCATATTTCTAAGATAGCACCAAATCTAAGATTTGCTGTCAACTTAAGATAAACAGCTTTTCAGGAAAAAAGAAATTAACACATGAAATGTGAGAGCAACTCTTAGATGTACCCTGATTCTAGATGTATGGGGGAAACATTCTAGATGTTAGAGTTTATAATATATGATATTAATCAATTGTCTGAGAATAATTTCTCAAATAATTATCTTTTCTCCACTTATTTGAAACACATATTTTTTTTTTAAAAAGATTTTATTTATTTATTTGACAGAGATCACAAGTAGGCAGAAAGGCAGGCAGAGAGAGAGAGGAGGAAGCAGGCTCCCTGTCGAGCAGAGAGCCCGATGCGGGGCTCGATCCCAGGACCCTGGGATCACGACCTGAGCCGAAGGCAGAGGCTTTAACCCACTGAGCCACCCAGGCGCCCCTGAAACACATATTTTAAAAAGATTTATTTAGGGGCTCCTGGATGGCTTAGTTGTTAAATGCCTGCCTTCGGCTCCGGTCATGGTAACAGCATCCTGGGGTGGAGCCCCTAATCAGGCTCCCTCCTCAACAGGAAGCCTGCTTCTCCCTCTCCCACTCCTCATTCTTGTGTTCCCTCTCTTGCTGTCTCTCTCTGTCAAGTAAATAAATAAAATCTTTTTTAAAAATGATTTATTTATTTATTTTAGGGAGAGCGAGCATGTGAGCGAGCAGGGGGTGGAGTAAGTGGGGTGGAGTAGAAGGATAGAGAGAATCCTGAAGCCGACTCCCTACTGAGTCTGCAGCCCAACTCAGGGTTTGACCTAAGCCAAAACCAACTCAGGGCTCAACCAACTGCACCACCCAGGCAACCCCTGAAACATATTTTTAACACCAAATTATTTTACACACTTGTGTCTGTTTCTTGGGGTTTTTTTTGTGTGTGTGTAAGTTTTATTGATTTGTCTATTCTCAGTGACAGAATTCTAATGTTTTATTTTTGTAGTTTGATAATATTTTTTGTTACCTAATAGAGCAATTACTTCTCCTTATTTTTTTTACCCAAAATTTCTTGGTGATTTTGCCCATTTAGTCCTCCAAAAGAATTTTAGAATCAGTTTGTCAAGGATTACATTAGATCAGGGTTTCTTTGGGTCAGATAATTCTTTTCTGTGGGAGGCTGTCCTGTGCACTGTGGAATGTTTAGTAGGATCTTTGGTCTCTGCCCCCTAGATGCCAGCCAGCAGCGGCCCTTCCCTCCCCTCACTTGTGACAACCAAAAATGTCTCCAGACACTGCCGAATGTCTCCTGGAGGGCAAAATTGCCACTGGTTCAGAACCACTACATTAGATTCAGAAGTTAACTAGGAAAGAACTAATATCCTTTTAATACTGTCTTCCTAATTAGAAACATGATTTAACTTTTATTTTATGGGGTTTACTTTTTGGCAATCAATAAAACTTTCTTTGAATCCTGTGCCTTTCTTTTCCTGGAGCTAATGTTTTGATTCTGAATGACTGGTTGCCTCTTATGGTTGAACATGTTAATCATGGTGAGCCTCACATAGTAAGAATAGCTGGCATTTATGCCAGGCAGCATGTTAATTAAGTACTTCTCAGGGATTATCTCATGTAATCTTCACTGCAGCCCCATAAGGTTGATAGTGTTGTTACCCCTATTTGATAGATGAAGAATCTGAGGCATGCGACCAGGTGCTAACTGGTAGAGATGGTTTACCACGGCTACTCTCAATCTTAAAAATCCTGGAGTGAGCTTGCAAACCTCTTACCAGGTTTCCAAAGGTACATCCTCTGGAGATGCTAGAAATAAATGGATAGTTGAAAAAAGGGAATTACAAAATATAATTCTATTCTTTAAATGTGTCATTTAAGAATAGACCCATTGGGGTTTGTTTGTTTGTTTTAATTTTATTTATTTATTTATTTGACACACAGAGAAAGATCATAAGTAGGCAGAGAGTCAGGCAGAGAGAGAGGGGGAGCAGGCTGCATGCTGAGCAGAGAGCCCAACGCAGGACTGGGTCCTAGGACCCTGAGATCATGACCTAAGCCAAAGGCAGAGGTTTAATCCACTGAGCCACCCAGGCACCCACCATTGGGGTTTTTTAATCCAAAATTGTTTTTTAAAACTCTATCATCTACTTGAAAATATTTTTTTAAATTGTCATCTTTTTCTCAGTCTCTTCCCCCTAAATAATAAGTTCACTGTTAGACACATCCATATCCCCAGCAAGTAGCTTAATGCCTTGAACAGAATAGGTGCTCAGTAACTGTTCAAGGAGAAACAGAATTCTTATTACTGGTTTTCTGAGGAATCTTTTTCTCCTGGTAAGTTTTGTTACAGTTATATCAAAATAACCTTCTGTAATGGGAAAGCCAAAGGATAAATATGGAACCTATCCCAGGCTAATTTTTTCCCCAGACTAATAAAGATTTTTGGAACAAAAAAAATGTATATGTCTAGAGTAAAAGGCAAAGTTCACCTACATTTTGAATTTAAAGCATCAAATGCCAAACTAATTAAAATCCTAAATCAGGGTCAGGTCCCACACAAGCCTGAAGATCACTTCCCCCATTCTCCATTAACAGCTTTATTAAGATATAATGCCATACCTTACATAAAAATCACCCATAAAATTCCCTGAGTTGCTTAAGCCTTACCACTGTCTAATTTTAGAACATTTTCCTTACTCCAGAAAGAAACCCTATATTCGCCAAGGTTCTCTTTGTTTTTGTTTGTTTTAAGATACTCAATCATATCATTTGAAAAATAAAATTTCCCCATTTTAAATTATAAAAGGTATTTTTAAAAATTTAAATAGATGTAAAAAAAATTCAGGGTATCAGAAAAAAAACTCCCCCATCCACTGTTACTCCAGAGATAACTAACAGTTTTTGTGTATTGTTCCAGAAAATTTCTCTCTGTGTACACAAAAATACATAAATGTCTTTTTGTCCTAATAAAGTTACACTAATTTTTTTTATGTCTAAATATATTTTAGGCATTAAAAAACACATAGGTTTTAGTACATTGGAGCACCTGGGTGGCTCAGTCAGTTAAGCATCTAACTTCGGCTTAGGTCATGATCTCAGGGTACTACGATAGAGCCCCCTGTTGGGCTTCCTGCTGAGCAGGGAGTCTACTTGTCCCTCTCCTTCTGCCCTTCCCGCCGTTCGTGCTCTCTCCCTCTCAAATAAATAAAATCTTTACAAAGTGGGGGGTGCTCCTGGGTTTCTCAGTTGGTTAAGTGGCTGCCTTAGGCACACGTCATGATCTCAGGTTCCTGGGATCCATCCCATATGAGGATCCCTGCTCAGCAGGAAGTCCGTTTATCCCTCTCTCTCTCTGCCCCTCCGCCCTGCTCGCACTTACTTCTGTCTCTCTCAAATAAACAATTAAAATCTTCAAAAATATAAAGTAAAAGGGACACCTGCGTGGCTCAGTTATTAAACATCTGCTTTTGACTCAGGTCATGATCCCAGGGTCCTGGGATTGAGTCCTGCTTTGGGCTCCCTGCTCAGCAGGAGCCTGCTTCTCCCTCTGCCTGCAGCTCCCCCTGCTTGTGCTCTCTCTCTTTCTCTGACAAATAAATAAAATCTTCAATAAATAAATAAATTTAAAAAATATTAGTATCTCACTCAGACTACTGCCCATTTTGCTTACAGTGGTATTCCTAGTGTTTAATATGATTCTTGACACATAGTATTCATTTAATAAATATTTTATGAGCTTCCTGTTATCTAATATTCTAAAAAATACCATAATTTATGGGACCAGCCTCTTACTGATTTTAATTTTTTTGCTATTATAGACTATGATGTGATAAGCTCTCTACATGTTTGTAGGACAAGTTCCTTATAGCAGAATTTGGGAGTTAAAGAGTAGTATGTATTTATAATTTTAATGTATACCATTTTTGTGGATATCGTGTCATTCTTTGTGGGATTCTTTTTTTTTTTAAGATTTTTATTTATTTATTTATTTGACAGAGAGAGAGAGAGAGAGAGATCGCAAGTAGTCAGAGAGGTAGGCAGAGAGAGAGAGGAAGGGAAGCAGGCTCCCTGCTGAGCAGAGAGCCCGATGTGGGACTCGATCCCAGGACCCTGAGATCATTACCTGAGCGGAAGGCAGCGGCTTAACCCACTGAGCCACCCAGGCGCCCCACTTTGTGGGATTCTAATATCAGAACCCCACAACTATGTTTGCAGAACTCCCACCTTTAGAGATACAGTCTGTTTCTTTCTAAAGAAGCTGAAATGCCAGATACATTCTCATGCTTCAGCCTCAGACACCAGTCAGACATACTTACTCCAAATTTTAAATTAGAGATTGGTGATGAGAAGAAGCAGAGTCAGTGCACTCCATTTTGGTGAGGTGGCATCAGCAATGACATGTAGCAGTTATAAAGGTTCTGGTGGCAGGGTACAACACTGTGCTGCTGGCCACACAAGCCGGGGTGTTTATGCCCAGTGACCGTGATAATGGGGTATTCAGTTGTGCAGCATGGTTCAGAGTACCAGATTTTGGCCATGTAGATTCCAAGCTTAATTTTTAGGCTCTTGTCTGGATTCTAAGTTCTACCCATCATCCTCTAATAAGTTCCTTTTGTGGTTAAATTAGAGGGGTTTGGGGGGGGCGATTTGTTTTGTTTTATGCTTGCAACCAAAATCACTGATTGATACATAGCCATCAAATTACACTTCCAAAAGTTTATAACCTATATTCTTATACAAACTGTATATGAAAATACCCATTTTCTTATACTGTGGCCAACCTCGATATTATCAAACTAATTAGATTTGTGCCAAATCTAATAGTCTAACATTTTAATCATCTAGAATTACGTGGAAAGAAAAAACTCTTCCCAATCAAGAGATTGTTCTCTTAATCCTCATACTGATTTCCAGTTGTTCAAGATATGTTGAAGCCAATCTAGCTGTGTTCAAGGGAGGAGGCAAGCCCAGGGTCCCTTCCACTAATCTGCCATCTTAACTCCTCCCACTCTTAATTGATTTTTAGATATTGAACTAGTCTTATGTACTTAGGAAAGACACATGACTTATAGGGAAACAATAGTAAGATATTCTAATAACTTCTCACTAGCAATCCAGGAGAAAATGGAACATCTTTAAAATAAATAAAGAGGGATGCCTAGGCGGCTCAGTCAGTTAAGCATCTGCCTTTAACTGAGGTCATGATCCAGGGGTCCTGGGATTGATTCCCACATCAGTCTCCCTGCTCAGAGGGGAGCCTGCTTCTCCCTCTCTCTCTGCTGCTCACTCTGCTTATTCTCTGTCTGTCAAATAAATAAATAAAAATCTTTAAAAATAAAAAGACAAATTTAAAAAAATACATGAAACAGAAGAAAATGAAAACACAACAGTACAAAACCTTTGGGATGCAGCAAAGGCAGTCATAAGAGGGAAGTATATAGCTCTATAGGCTATAGTATATAGCTCTATAGAAGCAAGAAAAGTCACCAGCACATAGCCTAACCTTACACCTAAAGGACCTGGGAAAGAAACAGCAAATAAAGCTTAAAACCAGAAGAAGAAGGGAAGTAATAAAGATTAGAGCAGAAATAAATGATATCGAAACCCAAAACAAACAAAAACCACAGTAGAACAGATCAACGAAACTAGGAGTTGGTTTTTTGAAAGAATTAATAAAATTGATAAACCCCTAGCCAGACATATCAAAAAGAAAACAGAAAGGACCCAAATAAATAAAATCATGAATGAAAGAGAGGAGATCACAACCAACACCACAGAAATACAAACAATAATAAGGTGATATTATGAGCAATTTTATGCCAATAAATTGGACAATCTGGAAGAAATGGATAAATTCCTAGAAACATATAAACCACTAAACTGAAACAGGAAAAAATAGAAAATTTGAACAGACCCATAACCAGCAAAGAAATTGTGTTGGTAACCAAATATCACCCAACAAACTAGAGTCCAGGGCCAGACAGCTTCCTAGGGGTATTCTACCAAACATTTAAAGAATTAATACCTATTCTTCTAAAACTGTTCCTAAAAATGAAGTGGAAGGAGGGGCACCTGAGTGGCTCAGTGGGTTAAGCCTGTGCCTTCGGCTCGGGTTGTGGTCTCAGGGTCCCGGGATTGAGCCCCACGTCAGGCTCTCTCCTCTGCGGGAGGCCTGCTTCCCCCTCTGTCTCTGCCTGCCTCTCTGCCTACTTGTGATTTCTCTCTGTCAAATAAATAAATAAAATCTTAAAAAAAAAAATGAAGTGGAAGGAAAACTTCCAAATTCATTCCATGAGGAATAGTTCCAAAACCAGACAAAGGCCCTACTAAAAAGGAGAATTAGAGACCAATACCCCTGACAAACGTCAATGCAGAAATTCTCAATAAGATACTAGCCAATCAAATCCAAATGTACATTAGAAGAATTAGTCACAATCCTGTGTGATTTATTCTTGGACTACAGGGGAGGCTCAGTATCTGCAAATCAATCCAAGTGATATACCACATTAATAAAAGAAAGGATAAAACAATATGATCCTCTCAGATACAGAAAAAGCATTTGCCAAAATATAACATCCTTTCTTGGTAAAAGCCCTCAAGAAAGTAGGGATGGAAGGAACATACCTTAACATCATAAGGCCACATATAAAAGACTCACAGCGATATCATCCTAAGTGGGGAAAAACTGAGCTTTTCCCCTAAGGTTAGGAACATGACAGAGCCGTCCCGTTTCACCATTGTTGTTCAGCAGCCTACTGGAAGTCTTAGCTTCAACAGTCAGACAATGAAAATAAATAAAAAGCATCCAGATTGGGACGCCTGGGTGGCTCAGTTGGTTAAGCGGCTGCCTTCGGCTGAGGTAATAATCCCAGCGTCCTGGGATCAAGTCCCGCATCAGGCCCCTTGCTCAGCAGGGAGCCTGCTTCTCCCTCTGCCTCTGCTGTCCCTCTGCCTGCCTGTGCGTTCTCTCTCTCTCTCTCTCTCTCTGACAAATAAATAAATAAAATCTTTAAAAAAGGGGGGGGGCATCCAGATTGGCAAGGAAGAAGTCAAACTTTCACTCTTCACAGACAACATGATATTCTATGCAGAAAACCTGAAGTACTCCACCCAAAGATTGATAGAACTGATACATGAATTCAGTAAAATATAAAATAAATATATAGAAATCTGTTGCATTTGTATATATTAATAATGAAGCAACAGAAAGAGAAATTAAGGAATCCATCCCATTTACAATTGCACCAAAACAAGAGAATACCTAGTAATAAACCTAACAAAGGAAGTAAAAGTCCTATACTCTGAAAACCATAGAACACTATGAAAGAAATTGAAGAAGACCCAAAGAAATAGAAAAACATTCCGTAGTCATGGATTAGAAGAAGAAATATTGTTAAAATGTCTATACTACCCAAAGCAATCTACAAATTCAGTTCAATCCCCATCAAAATAGTGCCAGCATTTTTCACGGAGCTAGAAAAAACAAGTCTAAAATTGGTATGGAACCACAGAAGACCCCAAATAGCTAAAGCAATGTTAAAAGAAAACCAAAGCTGGAGGCATCACAGTTCTGAACTTCAGCTATATTACAAATCTCTAGCCATCAAGACAGAATGGTACCAACACAAAAACAGATACCTAGGTTAATGGAACAGAATAGAGAACCCAGAAATGGACCCATAACCATATGGTCAACTATTCTTTGACAGAGCAAGAAAGAATATCCAGTGGAAAAAAAAGACAGTCTCTTCAATGAATGGTGTTGGGAAAGATGGACAGGAACATGCAGAAGAGTGAAACTGGACTACTTTCTTATGCCATACACAAAAATAAATTCAAAATGGATGAATACTTAAATGTGAGACAGGAATCCATCAAACTTCTAGAAGAGAACACAGGCAGCAACCTCTTTGACCTCAGCCATAGCAGCTTCTTACAAGACGCATCTCTGGAGGCAAGGGAAACAAAAGCAAAAATAAACTATTGGGACTTCATCAAGATAAAAAGCTTCTGCACAGAGAAGGAAAGAATTAGCAAAACTAAAAGGCAATCTGTGGATTGGGAGAAGATATTTGCAATTGGCATATCAGATAAAGGGCTAAAATCCAAAATCTATAAAAACTTTATCACACTCAACACCCAAAACACAAATAATTGAGTTTAAGAAATGTGCAAAAGACATGAAAATAAATGTCATTTTGTATTATAAGATGTATTTCTATACATCTCTTATAAGACTATAAGATGTGGTATATGCACAATGGAATATTACTCGTCCTTCGAGAAGAATGAAATCTTGCCATTTATATATACAGGCATGGATGGAACCAGAGTGTATTATGTTAACTGAGAAAAGTCAGTTGGAGAAAGACATATACCATAGAATTTCATCATATGTGGAATTTATGAACCAAAAGAAATGAACATAGGGGAAGGGAAGGAAAAATAGAATAAGTTAAAAACAGAGAGGGAGGCAAACCATAAGAGATTCTTAACTGTAGGGAACATGCAGTGGCATGTTACTCGCTTGTCTTAAGAGTGCATCCCAGAGAAACTGTCTGTGGAGAGACCTCTCCAGAAAACAAAGGAATTGGCTGGTACCATTTCCCTCCCCTGCCCCTCAACATAAACACAGAGCCACATGGAAGAACCAGAGCAGTGCCAGCACTCACTACGCAACTTGCTTACAACAAGCCCCCCACACACACACACACTCCAGTGGAACCACCACTTCCAGTCACGCTTGGCTCACTCCCAGCAAAGTGGGCTCCCTCCCCAGGAAGACTGGGCCAAACCCCTCTTTACAGTGTGTCTCCCAACTCAGAAGTTTTGCAGAGCCTCAGTTTTGGTGCCAGTGGTGACAGGTCTTATCTCACAAACAGACCAGAGCACACCTAGCTAAAATGAGCCATATTCAGGCCACGGACAAAACACTGCCCACTACAGGCAAAGAGAGCCCCTGCAGATGACTGGCCTGAAGGATAAAGTGGCCAGGATAAAACAGCAGAGCATATACAGCGCATGGTAAAGACAATCCCAGAAGCCCCAGGCCCTGGAGAACAGAGGACCACTACATGGCAGGACACTACAGCACCTCTTCTTTTTAAGGCCATTATCTTCAGGAGACATAGGTCCTTACAGGAATTATAACTGCCTTACCTAATACACAGACACAGGCACAGAGACTTAGACAAAACGAGAAGACATTCATCCCAAATGAAAGAACAGAACAAGGACAAGGCCATTGCCAAAGTTCTAAGTGAAACAGATAAAATCAACATGCCTGATAGAGAATTTAAAGTAATGATCATAACGATACTCACTGGACTTGAGGAGATTGGAAGACATGACTGAGACCCTTAACACAGAGATAAGGAATAACATAGCAGAGATAAAAGGCTCAATAAATTAAATGAGAAACATTCTTCATAGAATGAGCAGTAGGTTGGAAAAAGCAGAGGAAAGAATTAATTACCTAGAAGATAGAGTGATGGAAAGTAATCAAGCTGAACAAAAGAGAGGAAAAAAAGAATTATGCAAAATGAGAACAGACTTAGGGAACTCAGTGACTTCATCAAACATAATAACATATTATAGCAGTCCCTGAAGAAGAGAGATGGAAAAGGGACAGAAAATTTTTTGAAGAAATAATAGCTGAAGAAATAGCTATCCTAATCTGAGAAGGGAAACAGATATCTAGATCCAGGAGGCATAGAGAACACACAACAGGATCAACAAAAGCAGATCTAAAGCAAGACATATTGTAATTAAATTGGCGAAATAAAGTGATAAAAAATTTTAAAAGCAGCAAGACAAAAGAAGACAGTAACTTACAAGGGAAAAATCCATAAGGTTAGTAGGGGATTTTTTAGCAGAAACTTTCCAAACCAGAAAGGTGTGGCATGATAATATTCAAAGTGCTGAATGGGAAAAATGTGTGGTCAAGAATACTCTACCCAGAAAGGCTATCAATCAGAATAGAAGGAGAGACCAATCATTTCCCAGACAAATAAAAACTAAAGGAATTCATGACCACTAAGCCAGCCCTGCAAGAAATATTAAAGGAGACTCTGAGTAGAAAGGAAGGACCAAAAATGACAGTGTAAAGGTAGGAAACACAAAAGCAGTAAAAATGAACATTTCTGTAAAAAAATCACATAACTCACCCAACATAGGAGCACCCAGATACATAGAACAGTAAGTAACAGAAGTAAAGGAACTAATCAATAATAATATAATAATAGTAGGGTACTTTAATACCCCACTTAGATCATTAGGCAGATCATCTAGACAGAAAATCAACAAGGAAATAATGACTTTGAATGACATACTGGAACAGATGGATTTAACAGGTATATTCAGAACATTCCATCCTAAAACAGCAGAATACACATTCTTTTCAAGTGCACACAGAACATTCTCCAGAGTAGATCACATATTAGCCCACAAAACAAACCTCAGCAAATTCAAAAAGATTGAAGTTATACCATGCATCTTTTCTCACCACAACACTATGAAACTAGGAGTCATCCACAAGAAAAAAATCTGGAAAGACCACAAATACATGGAAGTTAAACAACATGCTGCTAAACAATGAATGGGTTAACCAGGAAATCAAAGGAGAAATTAAAAATTACATGGAAACAAGTGAAAGTGAAAACACAGTGGTCCAAAACCTCTGGGACGTTGCAAAAGTGTCTCTAAGAGGGAATTAGCAATACATGACTACATCAAGAAGCAAGGAAAAAATGAAATAAATAACCCAACTTTATACTATGGCAGCTAGAAAAAGAAGAACAAACAAAATCCAAAACCAGCAGAAGGAAGAAAACAATAAAGGTTAGAGCAGAAATAAGTGATGCAGAAACTAAAACAAAACAAAACACAACCAGTAGAACAGATCAGTGAAACTAGGAGCTGGTTCTTTGAAAAAAATCAATAAAATTGATAGAACTCTAGTGCCAGCTTATAAAGAAGAGAAGAGAAATCACTCAAACAAAATTGTAAATTAGAAGTAACACTGCAGAAATAAAATTACAGGAGAATATTATGAAAAACTATACGCCAACAAATTAGACAACCTAGAAGAAATGGATAAATTCCTAGAAACCTATAACCTATATGCAAAACCCAAAACTGAAGCAGAAATAAATAGAAAACTTGAACAGACTTGATAACCAGCAAAGAATTTGAATCAATAAACAAAAAACTCCTAAAAAAAAACCCAAAAACACAAAAGTTCAGGACCCGGTGGCTTCATTTCAGATGCCAATTGTGAGTAGTTGGGCCCTTGTTCCCACCATTCTGTCCAACTTGGCTATAAATTGGGGGTTCCCATGACTCTTTTTCTTAGTTTTGATAATAGCAGCTCACAGAACTCAGGGAAACACTTTACTTACTATTACCACTTTATTATAAAGGATGCAAATGAACAGCCAGATGAAGAGGGACATAGGGCAAGGTCCAGGAGGGTGCTGAGTGCAGGAGCTTCTGTCCCCCCTGGAGTTTGGGGTACACCTCCCTACTGGTACATAGATGCATCCACCAACCTGGAAGCTCTCAAAACTGTTGTTTCGGATTTTTATGAATAATCCATGACATGCATCAGATTGATTAAAATCACTAGCTGTTGGTGATTACCTCAGTCTCCACCTCCTCTCCCCTTCTCAGAGACTGAAGGAGTGGGCCTGAAAATTCTAACCCTTTAAACACATGGTTAATTCCTGTAACAACTAGCCCCAATCCTGAAGCTACAGAGGAGCTTTCAGTCATCAGTCATTAGCAAACTGAGGTATGGTTGAAAGGGGCTTATGAATAACAAAAGACCCTCCTCTTTTATTCAGCAAATTATGTTTACTGGAGTTCTGCTTGGAGCCAAGGATGAAGACCAAGACAGTAGTCCCCTCTTAATCTGTGGTTTCAACTTCAAAGGTTTCAGTGACCCAGTCAACTGCCATTTCTAAGCAGATGACCCCCTTCTGACATATCATTAGAAGGATGATAGTAACCTACCACTACCATCACAATGCCTATGTCTGTCACTCATCTCACTTCATCTTCATACAAGCATTTTATCCTGTCACACCATCACAAGAAGGATGAGTATAATGCAAGAAGATATTTTGAGAGAAAAACCACATTCACATAACTTTTATTACAGCATATTGTTACAATTTTTTTCATTTTATTGTTATGATTGTTGATCTCTTACTTTACCTAATTTATAAATTAAATTTTATCTTAGGTATGTATGTATAGAAAAAACAGTATGTATAGGCTTCAGTACCATCTGTGGTCTTAAACATTCACTGGGGGCCTTGGAAGGTATCCTCAGCAGTCCAGTATCACAGAATTATATTGTACGTTACTCTCTTTTGTTTTTCTTTTGGCCTCAATATTAAGCTTATAAAGTTAATCAATGTTATTGCATGTGACTTTAATTATCTTCTTCTCTACATAGTATTCCCAAATCAGGCTACCAAGAACCTTCTAGTTTGTGGCTTATTTTACAACTTCATGGTGCTTTTAATAAACAGAAATTCCTAGTTTTAATGTAGCCATTTATTCTTTTATGGTTTCTACTTTGTATTTTAAGAAATTCTTCCTTACACAAAGATTATAAAGATATTCTCTCGGGTTTTTTTCTAAAAAATTTTTAGTTTTTTTTTTTTATTTTAAGTCTTCAATAACTCTGAAACTGATTTATGATTTTGGCATGAAGTCAAGATCTTATTTCACTTTTTCCCCAAATGCATAACCAGTACCATTAATGGAAGGTTCCATCTTTTCCTCCTAATCTTTAATACCACCTCTGACATAAATCAAATTTTCTTATATGTATAGCTCTATTTGTGAACTTGCTCTCCTGTGCCATTTATCTGTTTGACTGTCTAGTGCCAGTACCACACTGTCTTCTTCAGAAATGTCTTAGCTATTCTTGGTCTTTTGTTTTTCCATTCAAATTTTGAGTTAATTTCTCAAGTTCCTTAATAAAACCTGTTTGGACTTTGAAATTATATTGAATTCATATATCAGTTTGGAGAGAATTGGAATATTTATGACACGGAGTCTTCTAATTCATGAACAATGGTATATACTTTTATTTAGGCCTACTTTAGTGTTCTTCAGTACATTTCTGTAATACTTTTTCACACAGGTCTTACACATTTCTTGTTAAATTTATTCCCAAGTACTGTGTGTGTCAGGATAAGCTAGGTTATACTGTGGCTTAAAACAAGGTTTATTTTCATTTACATTACCACATGTCCTTTACATGTTGGTTAGAGGAAGAAGTATGTCTGCATATCATAGTCATGTGGGGACACAGGCTGACAGAGCTGCCACTATCTTAAACGTGGGCATGAGACATATCAGAGGAAAAAGAAGGCTTTGCAGTATTTGCATCCAGAAATTAAAGGGCCGAGCCCAGAAGTAATACATGTTACTTCCACTCATAATTTATTGGGCAGAATTAATCACATAACCCCACCTAATCATAGGATTCAGGAAGTACAGTCTACCATGTACCATTAAGGAAATAACTGGAAATGTTTGGCAACCCACAAAAATAACTGCCACATGTAGTGTGTGTGTGTGTGTGTGTGTGTACCCATGTGCATGCATGTGTGTGTACACATAGATGTATATACATACACACTCATATGTAGTGTACATATTGGGGCACCTGGGTGGCTCAGTGGGTTAAGCAACTGACTCTTGATTTTGTCTCAGGTGGTCTCAGGGTTGTGAGATCAAGTTCTGGGTAGGCTCCATGCTCAGCATGGAGTCTGCTTAAGACTCTCTGTCCCTCTGCCCCTCCCTCCCACTCTCTCTCTCTCTCTCTCAAACAAATAAATCTTTTAAAAAGAAGCAAACATATGGAATGCCTGGATGGGTCAGTCAGTTTAAGTGTCTGTCTTCGACTCAGATTTGATCTCAGAGTTCTGGGATCAAGTCTCACATTGGACTCCCTGCTCGGAGGAGAGCCTCTGCCTGCTGCTCCCCCTGTTGGACTCATTAACTCTCTCTCTCTAGCAAATGAATAAATAAGAATTTTTTAAAAAACACATGTATGCATGTATATAAAGATTTCGTATTGTTGCTGTGTGGATTGCCTAGAATTTTGCTCTAGAGGGTGCAATTCATATAGAATATAGGAATGATTTCCCCTGAAGTTGTGTGATGTGGGAGTTATGCAACATGGTGGTACTGTTGTTGAATTGTAAAAAATTGTAATTTTTATATCCAACAGTCATGATAAATGTTCTTATTCTGATACTTCTCTATAGATTATTTGAGTTTCCCATATAAATAATCATATTATTCATGAAGGACATTTTTAGTCTTTATAATCTTTCTACTTTTTATATCTTTTCTTATTTTCCTGCATTGTATGTATAGCCTTGGCACAGTACTAAATAGAGTTAGTGGGGGCGCCCGGGTGGCTCAGTGGGTTAAGTCTCTGCCTTCGGCTCAGGTCATGATCCCAGGGTCCTGGGATCGAGCCCCGCATCAGGCTCTCTGCTCAGCAGGGAGTCTGCTTCCTCCTCTCTCTCTGCCTGCCTCTCTGCCTGCTTGTGATCTCTCTCTGCCAGATAAATAAATAAAATCTTAAATAAATAAATAGAGTTAGTGACAGTAGGCACCTTTGTTGTGCTCCTAAAGGGAATATTTTCAGTGTTTCAGTATGATTTTTACTGTGTGTGATTTGTAAGTAAATTTTAATAGTTAAGGATGCTTTCTTCTGTTTCTATTTCGAGATTTTTTTTTTTTCTTTAGAGAGGGAAGGAGAGGGAGAATCTTAAGCAGGCTCCACGCCTAGTGCAGAGCCTAGCACACAGCTCTAACTCAGGACCAAGATCACAACCTGAGCCAAAATCAAGAGTTGTATTCTTAACTGACTGAGCCACCCAGGTGCCCCCAAGAATTTATTTTTTCTTTATAAAACTGGAGTTTGAATTTGTTATCAAATGCTTTTTGGCCTCTTAACATGATCATTTGATTTTCTTCTTTATGTGGCAAGTTATATTAATTTTTTTAATGCTAAACTAGGTATGGTTCCTAGGTAGACTCATGTTAGTTTTGCTGGACCAAGTTTATAGTATTTTTTTAAAGATTTTTATGTCCGTGTGCAGAAGTGATACTGACTTATATTTCCTCCTTGTACTTTCAGATTTTGGATCAAGTTTATGCTAAGTCATAATATGAGTTGGAGGTATCCCTTCATTTTTTTAATTCTTTTAAATAGCTTATGTAAAGTAGAATCATTTTTTCTTTGAGTTTTTAGCAGAACTCTCCTTTTAAAATCACCTTGGTCTGGAATTTTTTGTAGCCTAGGAAACAGGCCTTCAGCACGAGCTGGTCTGGAATTTTTTGAAGGAAAAAATTTCAACTCCTGATTTCATTTCTTTGGTTAAAGGGCTATTTTGATTTTTCATTTCATTGGTTAAAGGGCTATTTTGATTTTTTCTTTCTTCTTAAGTCAACTTGAAAAATAACTTTCCCCTATGAAAAATTTCAAACATGAAAAATAAAGCAACCTGTATAATGATCACCCACATATTCATCATCCAGTTTTCTGAGTCAGTTTTGGTAAGCTTTATTTTTTCAGGGATTTATCTATTTCATCCAAGATCCGAAGCTTTTTTGCAGAATTGTTCATAACATCTTCTCATCTTTTTTCTCTTTATCTTAAAAACGTATGTAATTTTGTCCCTTTTTTATTCTTAATATTGGTTATTTGTGCCTTTGTTGTCTTAATTTTCTTACCATGTTCGCTAATTTTGGTAATTTTAATAATCTTTTAAAAGAACAAACCTGTGACATTGTTGCACTTCTCTTCTGTGTTCTCTGTTTCATTCATTTCTGCACTATTATTATTTCTTCTTTTCTGCTTTCTTTGGGCTTATTCTGTCCTTTTTCTGCTCTCTAAATATGGTTAGAACATTAATTTACTTCCATTTTCCTTCTCTAATTAAATGTCTAAGTGTAAATTTTTTCTATACAGTTATTTTGCTGCATGTAACATTTTAATACCTAGTATTTTTGTTACTGTTCAGTTCTAAAATTTTTCTAATTTCTATGATTTCTTTTTGACCTATATGTTATTTGGTCATACTTCTTAATTTGCAATATGGAGTTTGTCCTAGTTACTTTTTTGTATTGCTTCCTAACTTAATAGTATTTTTTTTTAAAGATTTTATTTATTTATTTCACAGACAGAGATCGCAAGTGGGCAGAGAGGCAGGCAGAGAGAGAGGAAGGGAAGCAGGCTCCCCGCTGAGCAGAGAGCCCGATGTGGGGCTCGATCCCAGGACTCTGGGATCATGACCTGAGCCGAAGGCAGAGGCTTAACCCACTGAGCCACCCAGGCACCCCTTAATAGTATTTTGATCTGAGTGATAATCTTTTGATATTGATTAAGATGTACTTTGACTCCTGGTATCTGGTAAATTTTATAAATGTTTTATGTAATTATGAATATCTGAGTCCTGTAGATGAAGCTTGTTAAAGGTGTTCAGATCTTCTGTATCCATAATAATTTTTTTATTTGCATGATCTACCAATCAAGAAAGACATGTAAAAATTTCTCACAGTGACTATGGATATTCCTTTTTCTCCTTGTACCTGTATGTTTTTTGTTTTATGAAGATTATGTTATTAGGCATGCAGTTTTAAAGATTGATTGATTGATTGATTTGACAGAGAGAGAGAGAGTGAGCATGAGCAGTAGGAGTAACAGGCAGAGGCAGAGTGAGAAGCAGGTTTCCTGCTGAACAGAGAGCCCTACACAGGACCCTGGGGTTATGACCTGAGCAGAAGGCAGACACTTAACCAAATGAGTCACCCAGGCACCCCTAGGCTTACAGTTTTGAAATTATTATATCTTGATGAACTAAGTCTTATTGTACAGTGGCCTCTTTATCTCTAGTAATGCTGTTTTCATTGAAATCTAATTTGTCTGATACTGGCTTTCTTTTGGTTGTTTTTTTCTTGTTTTATCTCCTCCCATGTTTTTACATTTATATATCAATTCTAACTTTTATTTGGTTGGTAATCAAGAGTATCTAGCTAGCCCTTCTGATCAGAAATGGAGTTCTTTTTTTTTTAAATCCTGGAATCAATTTGCTAATACTTTATGGAGGATATTTATATTCATATTTGTCAGTGAGACTGATCAGTAATTAGGGTGATATTATTTGTCATCCACACTGAGACAATTTTGAGAATGAAAGGGAGTATAATATTTTTCCAGGCTTATGGCATAGAGATTGATTATAGTACTGTTGGCTGGCATCATCAGGATTTATGAACTACCTAATCATTTTGGCAAGGAATGGAGGTAAAGATAGGAGGTTTTCCAGTAACTAACCTAGTTAGGATTCAGACTTAACCCTGTTGGTTTTGCAACAGTTATTGTGTTATTTTGTATATCTGCCTGGTTATATGTTAAATGAAATTGTACAGAGAAAGAAGGATACAGACCTGAATTTGAATGTCTGTCTTTGTGACTTAATTATATAATCCTTAGGTAATGACCTAACCCCTCTGAACTCCATTTTCCCGATCTGTGTAATGGAGATTATAATGCCTACCTGGTAGGAATATTATGAAAATTAAAGATACATGAAAACACTCAATATGTTCTTAGTACATAGTAGATTCTCTTATGTTAGCTTACCTCCTTCTTTAGTCCCTGTCACAAATTATCCTGTGTGTTCGGTTTTCGAAACAAAGGTTGCTTTTTCCCTTGTGACTTATGCTTGAAATCTTCCCAACTTCTCCTCTGTTTACTTTGGATCAGAGAAAATTTCCCACTATGCCCTCAATTACATGCATGTGGCACTTGGATAATTTAGGAAGGTATAGAAATTGACAGCAGAATTTCGACCAAAGGAAATAAATTAATGCTTATGTTATATAAAATGTATAAATTATCAATGAATTGAAAAGGTAAAATATGGTTATCCTTAAAAGCTCAGATGTAAATCTTCTTAGATAAAGCAAAGCATACTTGACCTCTTATATTCTCACAATCCTTTAACAGGACTTCATTGACTTAACTAGAGAAACCAGACCAAGGGCAAAGGATCGCAATGGACTCTGTGTGATTGACCTGACAAGAACTGAGGAAGAAAACAGACCTATCGCCACTCTTGACTTGACTCTAGAACCTGTTGCTGCTTCCCAGAAAGAGCCAGCCAGTCTTCAGACATGTGCCAGCCTCTCCAGCAAAGAGGTGACAGAAGGGCGGGTAGACAGAAGCTCTTGGCCTACAGCACGGAGAATCATTAACAGCGATCCTGTGGATTTGGACCTTTTGGAAGAAACCGCATTTGAATGTCCACAACCCCCTACATCCATCAGTGGGGACTCTGTTTATCCAGCAGAGCCAAATTGTAGCTCAACATCATTCAAAGGTGACCTTGGCTTCTTGGCAAGCCTACAGCTATCTTCAGATATTTGCTCCCTCTCCCCAACAAGCAATCAGAGAGCACCCTTGCCTTGCCCACAGCAAGATGTGCCTTGCCCACCTCAAGCCTTGCCATGCCCACTGCGAATCTTGCCATGCCCACTGCGAGCCTCACCATGTCCACCACGAGCCTCCTCATGCCCACCACGAGCTTTGTCATGCACATCACAAACCGTGCAGTGCCAAGTACAAGCTTTGACTCACCTGCCTCAAGAAGTTCCATGCCCTTCTCGAGATATGCCATGCCTTCAGCAGAATGTGCCAAGCCCACCTCCAGACTCATCGTGGCAACCTCAGCACTCACCTGACCCACCTCAAGACTCACTGTGCCCACCTCAAGACTCTCGGGGCCTACCTCAAGATGTACCAGGCCCACTGCAAAACATATCTTATCCACAAAATGTGGCACATTTACAAAATGTGCCACAGTCATCATTTGATGTGCCACAGTCACCAAGACACATACCACAGTCACCAGAAGATGTGCCACAGTCACTAGCAGACGTGCCACAGTCACCAGAAGATGTGCCACAGTCACCAGAAAGTGTGCCGCATTTCCCTGGAGAAGTCCCAGACTTCCCAGGAGATACAGTCCATTCACCTGGAGACATGCCATGCTTGCCAGGAGACATGCCACACTCACTTGGAGACTTGCCTCACTTACCACGAGACAGGTCTTACTCTCTCCAAAATGATATACGGAACCATGACGCTCCTATGGAAGTCTCAGCTCCATCCTCACCAAGGTTCTCTCCCAGCCCACAGTCTCCACAGTCTGAAACTTCCTTACAGAAAGTTCCTTGGCTCCCCATCACAGAAACTCCAGCCAGAAAAGAGAGATCACTGTCAGAGCCTGCTAATGCCGGGTCTGCCCAGGTACAAGCACAAACACCACAAGGTGGATTATACAACAGACCATGCCTGCATAGACTGAAGTACTTCTTACGACCTCCAGTGCATCACCTCTTCTTCCAGACACTAATACCAGATAAAGACACAAGAGAGGTGAGCTAACATATCTTCCCCAAGAAATTAGGTGTCCTCTGTATAGGCCTCGCATGAAGTCACTATGCTGTAAGGAGTCCATGCATGAGAGAACAGGCCCAGGATAAATTTGAAATTTTTATTTTTCTTCTTGTGGAATCATCTAGTATAGAGTCAGACCTGGGTTCAAGTTTCAATTAGCAATTGGCACTGTAGAAGTCACTATACCTTCCTGAGCCCTAGCTTTCCTAGATGTAAAATGGAGATAAGAACACACATCACAGGATTATTAAATGACATAACATATATAAAGTGCCTATTAGAGTGTCTGGCTCCTTCTAGGCCTTCATCAATTACTTCTCTTCAATTCCTCTGCCTTCCCCTTCCTGATGCCCTTTTTACCACTCCCATATCACAAAGATAGTGATACTCTGGATACTTCAGTGCCTCCAAAATCATTACTTTCTGATTTGGAGGAGGAAATTCAATTTTAAGATTTTAACGGGAATGCTACTTCCCATTGGTCTTTAGTTATGAGAACTAAACCAGATGCTTGTCTTAGCAGAGGGAAGGGAAAAAAATTGTGGCTGAGTCCTACAATATGAAGCTATTTTTTCATTATTCATAACCTTATTATCAACATTAAGAAGACTGGCTTGAGGTAGGACAGGAATTCAAAAGGTGTGTTCTTGGAGCAATCAGCAATCCAGCATAGTATGTATCAGGCATTCACGTCGATTTGGTTTTGAAGAGTGAATTTTTTTCTCTCATTTTTATTGTTGTTATATCTTCTGATATGTTTTAGGTCTTCTTCTGAATGACTCTCCCCAGCCACTAGCTCATTCTCTTTTTTCCTGTGGGTGTGCCTGGTGTACATCAGGCCATTATAAAGAGCATTTAGGGGATTTGAGAGAGGTAGTGTTTCCCTAGTCAAGGCTGTAGTGCTTTTTAGGTGCTGCACAACTAGAGAAGCCACCAGTAGATGTAATGGGGATACCACATTCCCTTTCTATGTAAACATAGCTTAGGTAAAAAGATGGCAGTTAGGCCAAACAAAAGGGATTTTTTTGCCTCGGTTTCATACTTTAAAGAACCTTGGCCATCTGATTACATTCACCTGTAAATCTTTTCTGTCTCTCCCATGTTTTCTTTTGGGCTTTTAATAAGTACTTCTTCACTAGGTCATTTTCGCCCAGAACTTCTTAGCCAGCCCCCATGCTGCCACATACCATTAATTGCCTCTGAATCTTCTGAGTCTTGGTTTAGCTCTAAAATAAGTCATAATGACCATATCATAAAGTTGTTTGACTTAAAAGTAAACACATAAAGCACAGGGTCACCTGGGTGGCTCAGTCATTAAGCATTTGCCTTTGGCTCAGGTCATAATCCGGGGGTCCTGGGATCAATCCTGAATTGGGGTCCCTGCTCCTCCGGAAGCCTGCTTCTCCCTCTCCCCTCCCCCTGCTTGTATTCTCTCTTTTGCTGTCTCTCTCTGTCAAGTAAATAAAGTCTTTAAAAAAAAAAAACAGAAACAAAACCAAAAACACGTAAAGCACAAAGTCAGTCGCCTTTCAAGGCCTAAAGAAATGTTTTATAAGTATTCATTCCCCTTAAGTATATGGGCATCAAAAGATTTTGTAAACTTTATCTATTTATAGATGTCCCCATTTGTAGGCAAGAAATGAAAAAGTTCAAATATAGGTAAAGTGCCTCACAAGTAAAATAGTCACCGGTGCGCCTGGGTGGCTCAGTGGGTTAAGCCGCTGCCTTCGGCTCAGGTCATGATCTCAGGGTCCTGGGATCGAGTCCCGCATCGGGCTCTCTGCCCAGCAGGGAGCCTGCTTCCTCCTCTCTCTCTCTGCCTGCCTCTCTGCCTACTTGTGATCTCTGTGTCAAATAAATAAATAAATAAATAATTTAAAATAGTCACCAAAGTAAGATTTTTTTGTTTTTCTCTTCTCTGGTTCTTAATTTTCATTACCTGCCAGATACAGTATTGGTCTTTGGTCAGTGAGATCAGGGTTACCTTCAGGAGATTTGAGACGTAAGGAAAGCTCAGTGGACTTCTGCAGATTTTCTGAATGGACAGGTCTAGCCATCACTGTTTTACTGTTATACATAAGCTATCAAATCTTTAGTTGATGTTTTAAATTTAATACTTATTCTCAGATTTTTTTTAAAAAATGCTTATTTAATATAAAACATTTTATTTTATTTTATTTTTTAAAAAATATTTTATTTATTTATTTGACAGACAGAGATCACAGGTAGGCAGAGAAGCAGGCAGAGAGAGGAAGGGAAGCAGGCTCCCTGCCGAGCAGAGAGCCTGATGCAGGACTCGATCCCAGGACCCTGGGACCTTGACCCGAGCCGAAGGCAGAGGCCTCAACCCACTGAGCCATCCAGGCGCCCCTAATATAAAACATTTTAAAACATAAATAATTACTTACTGTGCTATCAGTCAGCATTTATTATTGTTAATAATTTTGGTGTATTTCCTGCTAAGTTGCCTTTTTATACATAAGCATTTTAAATTTCTTAATAATGGGGGTTTTTAACAAAATTATTGTTATTTTATTGTTTAAAAGTAGTGTGAATTTAGAAGGTAGATCTGGGGTTATATCACCCCATATGTGAAATCAGGTTCTGCCATTTGCTACATGCCAAATGGTTACTCTCTAAATCTGTTTCCTTATCTATAAAATAGGAATAATAATAGTATGTATTTATTAGGTTGTTGTGAGAATTTAAGTGAGGATAAGTCAAATGTTCAAAAATTATTCTTATTATTGCTATTATATTCCAATATCAAAAAACTTTTAAACTTTTTCCCTCTGATTATGAAATTAATAGGTATCTATTATGGAAAAATGCAAAAGAGCATATAAAGGAAAGCCATCCATCATTCCACCCACCACCCAGAAAATAGAAAACCACTTTTTACATATTCTTTTCCAATCTTTTTAGATACTTACTTTTAGGGGGTGGAAGGGAAGTAACTTACCATTTACTGTTGATAGTAAATCAACTAAATGGGATTCTTTTTTAACAATAAAACATATTTAAAACATCTTTCTTCACTCTTTACTTCAGTATCTGATATAGTATCATAACTACCCCTAACTATCTTCTCACCCTCACTCCAAAATCAACTTAGGCTAGCTCTTGACTCTTTTGTACTTTCTTTGCTATGCTATATTTTAGCATAGATGCAATCATATTATATGTTCAACTTCAAATTCTTATTTTTTAACTTAATATTAAGTATTTTCCCATGTCCTTAAAAGTTTTTTAGATAAGGCTTTTCAGTCTTTTTCTTTTTAAATTGTGAATATTTCAAATGCATGGAAAATTTTGCTGTCTTCAACCTGTTTCAGAACCTTTTGTTTTTATGTCTGTAGAAACCTATCCTAATTTCTTATTTTTATCTCTACAGAGTAAGGGTCAAAAATTAGAACCCATTCCTCATCGAAGACTAAGAATGGTAACAAACACCATTGAAGAAAATTTTCCCCTGGGGACTGTGCAGTTTTTGATGGACTTTGTGTCACCCCAGCATTACCCACCCAGAGAAATTGTGGCTCACATCATCCAGAAAATCCTGCTCAGTGGCTCCGAGACCGTGGATGTCCTAAAGGAGGCCTATATGCTTCTCATGAAAATTCAACAGTATGAACCTTAGATGTTGGTGACTCTCCTAGGGAACCTGGACTCAGGGCACAGCTTTCTCTTGCCTGAGCTTGACTCAGCTAACCATTCAAGAGTGTGACTTAGTATGTCAGTGTTATTTGGGTTGCAAGTGACAGGAAACCCA
Source organism: Mustela erminea (assembly GCF_009829155.1). Classification (NCBI taxonomy): domain Eukaryota; kingdom Metazoa; phylum Chordata; class Mammalia; order Carnivora; family Mustelidae; genus Mustela; species Mustela erminea. Next base: position 100,396,279 of record NC_045616.1, on the reverse strand, counting down.
ATCCAAACTAGCTTTAACATCTGATAACAGAGAATTTGACTATTCATGTTACTAGAAACCTAGGAATAAGATTTAATTCAGTTCAAAATTGTTACCAGGATCCATTTTTCAGTCCTGCTTTGCTCTTCTTTTCAGGATCTACTTAGTAGTCTTTTCAGCTTCCAGCTTTTATGGGACAGAGAGTCCACTTCCTTTATAATCACACAAGATTTCTGAAGTTGAGTCTTACGGGCTTTAATTGCCATAACATAGGACATGAGCTCTTTTTTAAACCAATCACTGTGAACTGAAGGATAGAATATCATGATTGGCTAAATATGCTTCATAGGCTTCATCATAGGATCCTAGTAGATAAAACTAATGGGCTAGAGTAATAAAGTATTGATTTCTTCAAGGCAAAATTGGGTTACTAGTGCCTTCCAAAAGAGAAGTGGATAGTGAAAGTTGCACTACCCTCAGGTGACATGGTATCATGTCAAAGGATGGGCAAGAGTAGTGAGAATAAAAGGAGGTTTCTTGTTTCTGTCATCTTCCACATCCCATCCCCTCTTCCACTGAACTCTCCAGAATTCTAATTGGTGTCATTTGACTTTCAGGCTACATCCAGCTAATGCCAAGACAGTGGAGTGGGACTGGAAGCTGCTCACTTACGTCATGGAGGAAGAGGTAACATAACAATTATGAGGGTGTGTCTTTTGCACAAGTCTTAATTAGAAACAGAAGTGATGGCAAATCTAGTAGTAAAGTCTTTGACCTTATTCCCTCCTTGTACTCCCATCCCCACCAAAAAATCCCTGTTAAAATGGTATATGCTGTCTTCTAATTCAAAATTAAGTACATTCACTTATCCCTCCCCTTCTTAAGATTCCATATAAAAGAACAGTAAAGGAATAGATAAAGATATAGATATAAATCCATGGCAATGAAGATAAGGGGAAGGGCAACAGACCTGAATGAAAACTAAAAGAACTAAAGGAAATGTAAGATTGTTACTGGTGAAGCTAGACAGAGAAAGCCACAGGCTATAATACATGCAGCCAAGGAGTGAGGAAATCTACCCTTTAGAGCAGAGAGTTTTCAACTCAGAAACACAATATATATAAGAGGGTTGAATTCAGAGATAGGCCATAACTTTGTTAAAAATTTGTAGATAGAACTGACAACCTCTCCATTCTTGAGTACAGAAATTTCAGTCATCAGGCTACCTAATTTCAGGGGGAAAGTCAGAGGGTTTATTGTCTAAAAACATTGAATGAACTATCTGTCATAAACAAAGGCACCTAGTATAGAGTTGGTATTCCAGAAAAACTCTTCCGCATTCTGATTTCTAGGGATCCTTAAACTTAATTGCCAGCTTTCTGTCTGCTCACCCAAAGCACTTGGATGGAACAAATTACTTTCAACTTAGAATTCTAAACTCAACCAAACTATTATTCAAGTGTGAGTGTAACATAAAGACATGTAGGAACTTGAAAAAATACCCCCTCGCCCCATTTCTTTGGTTACCTAAAGGTATGCATCAAAAGAATGAGAATGGAGGAGTAATAAAGAGGGAGGCACAGGATCCAGGGAACACGAGATTTCTCCAAGAGAATAATAGAATTCCTAAAATTATGTTGAATAGTAGACCTAGAGAGCATTCACTCCGGATTGGAACAAAATAACTTAGGACTTTGAGAATTATCTCAGAAACATCACCAAGATGATAGACAAAGGAGCTCCAGGCTATTGTTCTCCAATGGAAATGCCAAATTAAGAAAAATATATGGACCAGTATACTTCTGTGAAAACTGTGGAGATAATTGAGAATCTCTAGTACCCAAAAAAATGCATAATTAAGAAAGGACTCAATGAAAGGAGTAGGAAATCAGGGTTATTTTGTGTGTCCATGCCCCTCCTCTACCTACCGTAGCATGGTGCAACTGGTAGGAAACCTCACACATCCCAGCTCCTCCCTCAGGGTGGAAACAAAAGAGTCGACTTTGAGTCCAGTGCCCTGGCTTGTTAGGGAGCTGCCCAACGGATAGTTTTTGTCTCACGTGACTCAAATCACTGATGGGAATAATGGTATAATTTGAAAGCTGCTGAAAAGAGAGGTGAGCACTGCCACATGTTAGAGCTTCAGGAATTTTGTAGTTCCACAGGCAGTACCAGGGGAGCAGGAGGCTGCATTCCTGAGAAGAAACAAAGGCAAGCCATTTAGGAAATTAAGACAGATAAAAGCACAGATACAAGCCCAGAGAAAACATATCCCCAGGAAAGTTCTAAGAAAATCCAGGACCTTTATTCAGGCTAATTGGTGAAGATCTCACCCTGCATAAACTCAGTGAATAGACTGAGAAGGGTGTTTGTTTTTTCCAAATGCTTAAACCTCAACTAAAGATTACAAGGCATATGAAGAAATTGGAAATTATGTCCCAGTCAGAGGAACAGAATAAAACTCTAGAAACCAACCATAAAGTAACACAGATCTCTCAACTTCCTAACAAAGAGTGTTTTTGAACTATCTCAAAAATGCACAAGGAGGGGCGCCAGGTAGCTCAGTCAGTTAAGTGTTCAACTCTTGATTTTGGCTCAGGTTGTCATGGGATCAAGCCCTGCAACAGGCTCTGTGCTCAGCACAGAGTTGGCTTGGGAGTCTTCCTCTCCCTCTGCTCTTGCACTTCCCTTCTTCTCATGCATGCATACGTGTGCACACACTCACTCTCTAAAATAAATAAATAAATCTTCTTGGGACGCCTGGGTGGCTCAGTTGGTTAAGCAGCTGCCTTCGGCTCAGGTCATGATCCCAGCATCCTGGGATCGAGTCCCACATCGGGCTCCTTGCTCAGCAGGGAGTCTGCTTCTCCCTCTGCCTCTGCCTGCCATTCTGTCTGCCTGTGCTCGCTCTCTTTCCCCCTCTCTCTCTGACAAATAAATAAAATCTTAAAAATAAAAAAATAAATAAATCTTCTTTAAAAATGCACAAGGAGCTAAAAGAGAACAGGGATAGACAACTAACTGAAGCATGAAAATGATGCACAAACAAAATGAGAATATTAAAAAACTATTAGAAAGAATCACACATTCTGGAGCTGGAAAGTATAATAACTGAACTGAAAAATTCACTAGAGGGATTCAACAGCAGACTTGACAGGTAGAAGAAAACAGCCAATGAACTTGAAGGAAGGTTATTTGAAATCATTGAGACAGAGGAACAAAAAGAAAACAAAATGAAGAAAATTGAAGAGAGCCTAAGGGACTATGGGATATCATTAAGTGGACCATATATGCATTATGGGAGTCTGAAGAGAAGAGAGAAAGGAGCAGAGAGCTTATTTGAAAAAAATAGTGACCCTGAACTTCCCAAATCTGAGGAAAGAAATAGACATACAATTTCATGAAGCTCAGTTCCAATGAGGTTAAACTAAAGACCCACACCAAGACATGATACAGTCAAAGTGTCAAAAGTTAAAGACAGACTCTTGAAAACAGCAAGAGAAAAGTGACTTACCATATACAAGAGAGGTTGCATAAGATTTTCAGAAGATTCTCAGCAGAACCTTGGAAGCAGAAGGCAATAGAATGATATATTCAAAGTGCTGAAGGAAAAAAAAAAAAAAAGCTACTAGCCAAAAATACTATATCCAGCAAAGCTATCCTTCAAAAATGAGGGAGAGCAGGAAAGAAGCAACACATCCCATACAGGATCTCAATAAGATAATCAGCAGATTTCTCATCAGAAGTTTTAGAAGCCAGAAGGTAGTACGCTGATATAGTCAAAGTGCTAAAGAATAAAACTCAACCAAGATTGCTTTATTCAACAAAATTATTTTTCAAAAATGAGACAGAAATAAAGACATCCCCAGATAAAAAAAAGCTGAGGGAGTTCATTTCCACCAGCCATGCCCAGCAAGAAAACCTAAAGGGAATCCTGCAGAGTAAAACAGAACACTGATAGTAACTTGAAGCCATACGAAGAAATAAAGATGTCAGTGAAGGTAAATATATGGGCAATTATAAAAACTACTATTATAACAACATTTTATAACATTTGGTTTTGTATATGGTTAAGTGACTAATTCAAGTTTCATAATTATTAGTCTAAAAGCTAGTATTATTAAAACTTTGAAACTCCACATTTTGCTTTCTACATAATTTAAGATAATCATTTAAAAGAATTACTAATTTGTTTGTATGAAGGTATAGTTGTGTGACATCAACAACCAAAAGGGTGACAGACCTATAAAGGAATAGTTTTTATGTTATTGAAGTTAAACTTGTATGAATTCAAATTAGAGCATCAGAATATTAAAGTCAGTCATGATGGTAACCACAAAGACAATAGCTATAGAAATACACAAAAGAAAATGACAAAAGAACTTAAAACTTTCACTATAAAAATATCAACTAAGACAAAAGACAATGATGTAGGATATAAGGAACAAAAAAGCTATAAGGCATTTAGAAAACAACACAATGACAGAAGTGCATCCTTCCTTATCAGCAATTGCTGTAAATGTAAATGAATTAAACTCTCCAGTCAAAAGACATAGATTAGCAGAATAGATAAAAACACATGATCCAACTACATGCTATCTGCAAGAAACTCACTTTACATCAAAAGACACAAGTAGGTTGAAAGTGAAAGAATGGGAAAAGATATTTCATGAAAACAGTAACCAAAACTGTACTAATATGAGACAAAATAAACTTTAAATCAGAAAATGTTGCAATAGACAAAGGAGTACATTATATATTAATTAAAAGATTCAATACAGCTGTAAGATACAACAATCATAAATATTTATGTACCTAATAATAGGCAGTCAAGATATGAAGCAAAGACAGAATTGAAGGGGAAAATATAGAGAGTTCTATATTAATAATTGGAGACTTCAATACCCCACTCACATTAATGAATAGAATAACCAGAATAGAAGATAGGTAAGGAAAGAGGAAAAAATTAAATAAACTTTGCAATAAACCAACCAGGTCTAACAGTTATATGCAGAATATTCTACCAATAACAGCATGCTCCTTCTTCTTAGTGCACGTGGGACATGTTCCAGGATAAACCATGTGTTAGGCCACTAATTAAGTCCCAGTAGATTTTTGTTTTGTTTTGTTTTAAGATTTTATTTATTTATTTGACAGATAGAGATCACAAGTAGGCAGAGAGGCAGGCAGAGAGAGAGGAGAGAGGAGGAAGCAGGCTCCCTGCTGAGCAGAGAGCCTGATGCGGGGCTTGATCCCAGGACACTGGGATCATGACCTGAGCCAAAGGCAGAGGCTTTAACCCACTGAACCACCCAGGCGCCCCCCCCAGTAGATTTTTAAAGATAGATATCATATAAAGTATCTTCATTTTATGAAACCAGGAATCACCCTGATAATTAAAGCCAGATACAGACACTAGAAAAAAACTGCAGTCCAATATCCCTATGAACATGGATGCAAAATATTAGTAAACCAAATTGAACACCATGTTGTATGGATTATACATCATAATCAAGTGGGATTTATCTGAAAATACAAGGATGGTTCAATCTACAAAAATCAATCAGTGAAATACACTACATTAACAGAATTATAGACAAAACCACATGGTCACCTCAGTTGAGGCAAAAGATGCATTTGATAGAATTCTACACATTTCCTCATAAAAACTCTCAACAAACTAGGAATAGAGGGAAACTATCTCATAAAAGTACTATATGGCCCACAGCAAACATCATATTCAGTGTTGAAATATTGAAGTTCTTCCTCCAAGATTAGGAATAAGGTAAGGATACCTACTTTTGTCTCTTCTATCCAACATAGTATTGAAAGTTCTAACCAAAGCAGTTAGGCAAGGAAGGGAAATAAAAGACATCCCAATTGAAAAGCAAGAAGCAGAATTATCTCTATTCATAGACAACATGATCTTATATGAAGAAAGCCCTAAAGATTCGACACAGAAAAATTGTTAGAGCCAATAAACAAATTCAGCAAAGTTGCAGGATACAAAATCAAGACACAAAAAGCAATTGCATTTCTGTATACTAGCAATCTGAAAAAGAAGTTAAGAAAACAGTTCTATTAACTAAATTATCAAGAACAGTAGAATACGTTCTTAGGGTGAACCTAACCAAAGAGATGAATAATTTGTACACTGAAAACTATAAAACTTTACTGAAAGAAAATAAAGAAGACATAAATAAATAATAAGATATCCCATGCTCATAGACTGAAAGAATTAATATTGTTAAGATGTCAGTAGTACCCAAAGTAATCCACAGAATCAGCACAGTCCCTATCAAAATCCCAACAGCACTTTTTGCATAAATAGAAAAATTTATCCTAAATTCATATGGAATTTCAGAAGACCCTGAGTAACCAAAACAACCTTGAAAAAGGAGAACAAAATGGGACTATTCATACTTGTTGATTTTAAATATAAAGCTACAGTCATCAAAACAGTGTGGTACTCTCGTAAAGACAGACATACAGACACATGGAATAAAATAGAGAATCCCCCTCCAAAAAATTTTGTGAGTATGGCCAAGTGATACTTATCAAAGGTGCCAAGACAATTCAATGGAGAACAGATAGTCTCAACAAATGGTTTTGGGGAAACTGGATAGCCATATGCAAAAGAATGAAGTTGGATTCTTCTCTAATACCATATACAAAAATTAACTCTAAATGGAATGAAGATCTCTGACATCAGACCAAAAATGATAAAACTGTTAGGAGAAAATATAGCAGAAACCTTCATGACAATGGATTTGGCTTTGTTTTCTCTGGTATGACACCAAAGACATGAGCAAATAAAAAGACAAATGGAGTTATATCAAAGTTTAAAACTTCCGTGCATCAGAGAACACAGGAGTGAAAAGGCAGTCTATGGAATGGGAGAAAATGAAAGTCACATATCTGGGGGTGCCTGGGTGGCACAGTTGGTTAAGCATCTGCCTTCAGCTCAGGTCATGATCTCAGGGTTCTGGGATCGAGCCCCACATCAGGCTCCTTGCTCAGCAGGGAACCTACTTCTCCCTCTCCCTCTGCCAGCTGCTGCCGCCCCTGCTTGTGCTCGCACGCTCTCTCTCTCAAATAAATATTTTTTTAAAAATCACATCTGATATTAATATCCATAATATACAAAGAACTCCTATAACTCAACAACATTTAAATATTTCACTACAAAACTGGCAGAATTAAAGAAAAAATTGAGCAGCAAACTAACCTGATTTTAAAATGGGCAAAGGACTAGAATAGACATTTTTCCAAAGATGATATCCAAATAGCCAATAAGCATGTGAAAGGACACTCAACATCACTAATCACAGAGAAATGCAAATCAAAATTATGATGAGATATCATTTCACACTCAACAGTGTGTTGGGCCCCATGTTGGGCTCTGCGCTGGTCGTGGAGCCTACTTAAAGCAAACATTTTTAATGAAAATAAATAGTGGCAAGGATGTAGAGAAATTAGATCCCTTGCCTGCTGTGGGTAGGATTATAAAATAATATAGCCCCTGTGGAAGATTATATAGTGTTTCTTCAAAAAATTAAAACAAGTACCATATGATCCATTAATCCCACTTCATATATTCCCACAGGGGTATATATGTAAAAGGATTGAAAGAAGGGTCTTGAAGAGATATTTGCACACCCATGTTTATAGCAGCATTATTCACAATAGCCAAGAAGTGGAAGTAACTGAAGTATCCATCAACAGATGACTAGGTAAACAAAATGTGGTATATACAGATAAGATGAAACATTAATTTTGCTTTAAACAGGAAGGAAATCCTCCCATATGCTACAGCATGGATGGTAGCATAATGAAGACAAAATACTAAGTGAAATAAGCCAGTTACGAAAATACAGTATATAATTTGATGTACCTGAACTGTCTATAGTAGTTATATTAATATAAAAAAGAAATGGGAGCACCTGGGTGGCTCTCTTGGTTGGGTGTCCAACTGCTGATTTCACCTCATGTCTTGTACTCTGGATTGTGGATTCAGGCCCTGTGTTGGGCCCCATGTTGGGCTCTTCGCTGGTCGTGGAGCCTACTTAAATTAAAAAAAAATTTTTTTTAAGCAAATAGAATTTGGGTTACCAGGGTCTAGGGGAAGGGGGAAATTGGGTGTTATTTTTCAATGCGTGTAGAGTTTCATCTTGCAAGATAGAAAAGTTCTGGAGATCTGTTGCACAATTATGTGAATATGCTTCACAGTACTAAACCATACACTTAAAAATGGTTATAATAGTAAACTTTGTTACATGTTTTTTACCACAAATTTACAAAGAAAACAGGAAATAACAAATGTTTCCAAGACAGTAGAGATACAGGAAGTCTCATAAATTGCTGGTGGGAATGTAAATGGTACAGCCGCTTCAGAAAACAGTTTGGCAGTTTTTTAAAAAAAATTAAACATAAGCTTTTCATATGACCTAGCTCTTCCACTTCCAGATACTGACCCCCCAGCTGAAAATATATGTCTAATAAAGGCTAACATGTGAATGTTCATAGCAGCATTATTCATGATAACCAAAAAGTGGAAACTGACCAAATGTCCATCAACAATTGAATGGGTAAGCAAAATGTGCTATATTTGTACATGGGAATACTATTCAGTAATTTTAAAAAACGAGCTCTTGATACATGCTTATGACATGGACAGACCTCAAAATAAATATTAAACTAAGTAAAAGGAAGCCACGTACACAAGGTCACATACTGTATAATTCTGCATATATGAAATGTCCAGAAGGGCAAATCAGTAGAGTCCAAAGTAGAGAAGTGTTTTTACTTGGGGCTAGAGGTGGGAATGGGAATTAACTGTAAATAGGCATGAGAGATCTTATTTCAGTTATGAAGATGTTCTTTTTAAACATTATTTTAGAGTGAATGAGCACTCATGAGTATGGGGAAAGGCAGAGGGAGAGAATTTTCAAGGAGACTGCACACTGAGCATGGAGCCCATCATGGGACTCAATCTCATGACCCATGAGATCATGACCTAAGCTGAAACCAAGAATTGGACACTTAACCAACTGAGTCACCCAGGTACCCCATGAGGATGTTCTAAAAATTGATGCTCGTAGCTGCCAAACTCAATAAACTTACAACAAATCATTGAATTGTACTTTTAAAATGGGTAAATTTTTGAGGTTTAATAATAAAGTTTTAAAAATGAAAAAAATTGGAAAAGACAGGTATTCTCAAGATTCAACACCATTCTTGAGGAGTTGAAAGAACCAAAGTGTTCACTGTAGGCAGTGTACAGAGAATAAAGAAAGAAACTTTGGGAAAAACAAAAAGCTTCAGAAGAAAGGAATGATTTTCTTAGTATACTATTATATGGATTTCCATCATCAGTCCATGGAAGACTGCTAGCCCCCACATAAAGAGCCTTGTAACCCAGATGTTTCTCTCTCTCAAAATCATAGCCACCAGTCTCTCTCCTATGCCATAGTAAATAATTTTAACGTAGTATTCATACTGTAAATACTATTTATTATAATATTTAGAATCAATTTATATACAAGGCATAAAGGAATTTTATTAGCCTTGACAGAAAACAAAAGCCTAGAAGATAAAGATTAGGGGATGAAAAGGGATAGGATCTCTCAGAATAGTAGGGTTGCTATAACATCTTTATCTCAATCCCAAGTGGGGAGTCAAGAGATACTATCTATAGATGTTGGAACATAAATTGAGATAGTTATTTTAGGAAGAGCAGGAAAATGGCACAGTGAGTTAAATCCTTATCTAGCACAGCAGAAGCCAATAGGTAACATCTAAAGTTAATAAATCAAGAAATAGTGATCAGAGCACCTTTTTTTTTCTTTTTCTATTTGACATTGTCCCTTTTTAAATTAACATATAATGTATTATTTATTTCAGGGGAACAGCTCTATGAATCATGTCTTAACACAATTCACAGCACTAACCATAGCACATACCCTCCCCAATGTCCATCACCCCACCACCCCATCCCTTCCATCCCTCTCCACTCCAGCAACCCTCAATTTGTTTCCTGAGACCAAGAGTCTTTTATGGTTTATCTACCTCTCTGGTTTCATCTTGTTTCATTTTTCCTTCCCTTCCCTGTCTTGTTTCTTAAATTCCTCAAATCAGTGAGATAATATGATAATTGTCGCCCTCTGATTGACTTATTTCCCTTAGCATAATACCCTCTAGTTCCATCCGCCTTGTTGCAGATAGGAAGGTTTTGGGTTTTTGGTGGCTGCATAGTATTCCATTGTGTGTATGTGTTTGTATATATATGTATATGTAAATATATACATACCACCTCTTATTTATCCATTCATCTGTTGATGGACATCTAGGTTCTTTCCACAGTTTGGCTACAGTGGTCATTGCTGCTATAAACATTTGGGTGCACGTGCCCCTTTGGATCACTACATTTGTATCTTGAGGGTAAATACCCAGTAGTGTGATTGCTGGTCGTAGGGTAGCTCTATTTTCAACTTTTTGAGGAACATCCATGCTGTTTTCCAGAGTGGCTGCACCAGCTTGCATTCCCACCAACAGTGTAGAAGGTCTTTTTAGAGATGATTAGGTTAACTTTCAGAAGAAAGAGTTTAAAATTTCCCTCTAAGGTACTGCAGGGGACAAGCAGTAGTGGAGAGTGAGGGGTGTTAGTGGAAGACTTCCATCATAAATCTAGCACAAGTACTTGATTTTTAAAACATCATTTGCACCAATTAATAAAGATAAGAGAAAAAATACACACATTTGGAAGACAAGGTTATCCATCCCCACCTCCTCTTTAAAAAGGAAAAAATTATTTGTGCTTACCATGTTTATTCCTCTTCCTGCTGACTAAACCATACCCTAGTCCCTGAGTATATATTCTCAGAGTATATGCTTACCCCGTAGTGTTTGAAAAGCTTCTTAAGAGTCCAGCAATGGTTTAGGGCCTCGTTCTTTGAATTTTCAAAGCCTGAGCTCCTGGACCTGGGTCCCAGCACTTGTCTCCCAGTAAAGGGAAACCAGCAAATGGTGTTATGTCTGCCTGGTGTGTCACAGGTCCTTACAGTGATTTTGGTATGGTTATGGTTATCACCACGTAAATCACAGAGACACTGAGACTAAGAAGGACAAGTTGAATAAGGTGTGGATCTGAGTTTAAAAACGTCAAGCAAAAATAAATACATAAGGTCTGTGTGCCATCAAAGCCCACATTCTTACCTACATTAGTTGGGCTTTCTCAGTTAGGATCATTTCACTGTAACAGAAAACCCAACTTAGACTTGCTAGAACAATGAAGATATGCATCAGCTCACATTACTAGAAGTTTAGCAGTGGTATGGACATCTTGACTGCTCAATCAGCAGCCCAGCAGGGTCATTTAGGAACCAGTTTTTGTCTCTCTGTTCTGATAGCTACAGTTTGGGGTTTATCCTGAGACTGATAGTCAAGTTCAGTGAGAGACTGACTTCTCATGGCTATATGTCTCTTAAAATTAGGAAGCCTGTAGTCCTGAGGCTCCAGGCTCCAAGACTGCCCTATTTTCCCTTTTTTCTAATGACGTAGACTGCCTGCTCTCAGGAACTTCTTTTAGGTACAAACTTGTTGCCGCATGGCCTTCCCTTGGTCTGCATATTTATGAGAGCCCAATACTCACTGTCATCAGGAAATTGAGAGGAAATACTTCTCTTTTTTTGCCCCCACAGGGACAGAATCTGCCTGGGCGAGTCCTTTTTCTGCGTTATGTGGTACAGACCCTGGAGGATGACTTCCAGCAGATCCTGAGGAGGCAGCGACAGCACCTGCAGCAGTCCATTGCAAGCACTGTGCTGTCCTGCGACAAGCAGCCCCACAATGTCAGGTAACCAGGGTCTGAGCCCGGGGCTGACGAGAGGTTGGGAGCATAAGGTGGGCAGCGACTCAAGCCTCGAGAACATTGGGGGGATGAGACTAGAGTCACTTGATAGTATAACAGTGATAGCTATTAAAACTATAGATGATCTGGGGCACCTGGGTGGCTCAATCATTAAGAGTTTGCCTTCAGCTCAGGTCATGATCCCACCGTCCTGGGATCGAGCCCCACTTCAGGCTCCCTGCTCAGCAGGAAGTCTGCTTTCCTTCTCCTAGCCCCCCTGCTTGTGTTCCCTTTCTCTCTGTGTATCTCTCTCTGTCAAATACATAAATAAAATCTTTTAAAAAACCACAAAACTATAGATGATCCTACAGGGTGTCTGGGCAGCTTGGTCATTAAGCAAGCAGCTGCCTTTGACTCAGGTCATGATCCTGGGGTCCTGGGATCGAGTCCCGCATTGGGCTCTGCTTAGCCTGCTTCTCCCTCTCCCTGTCCCCCTACTTCTGTTCCCTCTCTCATTGTATGTGTCTGTCTCTCTGTGAAATAAATAAATATCTTTTCAAAACAAAACTATAGGTGATACTAAAAGAAAAATCTCTCTGTACCAGCTCTGTGCTAGGCACTTCAGCCTTCGTGGTTTTTCTCAAGATCATCAGATATTCTTTGGTGTATTTCAGAATTGTCCAGACAGCCTCAGGAGACCCAAGGGGAGATCTTAACTATGCAAAACTTTTCACAGCTTTCATAAACCTCGATTTATTTTCATATTCCTGAGTAACTCAAAATAACTTATTTGTCACTACTAGTTTCTAAAAAGTAATATATGATAATAGGTCATGTGGCTAACAATCCAGGACAAAATGGTAGCTAGGAAGCATGTGTTCTTTTTTGTAGAATCAGGGCAAGAGAGAGCTTCTGGAAGCTTCAGAGCAGGGAGACACCATATCCTTATATCGGTGGGAGAAATTGTGATTTCTGGGGTGGTGATCTCAGGCTGGAATTTTCCTCTGCGAATTACAACTCTTGCTTTTTTTTTGAAATGGTTTTCACCAGACTAAAGTACCAGCATCCTTTGAAACTCTTCCATTCATGTTTATGTTCCCATATGTTCTTGCATGTTTGTTAAAAATAGTATTCTGTGGGCCAATTTAGGATATTAATTGTTACAACTACTTCAGTAGAAAAGGAGGAACCTTCATATTGTTTTGAGCATCATCCAGCTTCCCTGCTTAGTTTGCATGGCTGTCTTCATTTTCCGAGACATGGCATTTTATGTAGCTTAAATGTTAATGACTGTAGGATAGAAAACCAGTAAGTAGAGAATCTACAAAAAGCACAGAATAGCATAGTTGTGTTTTGAGTGGAAAAACGACAGTTTAATTAATGAGAGCAACTCTAGCAACCATTCTGCTCTGTGAGCATAGGCACTGGACTGAGTGGAAGACAAGGGACAGACCTACTTGACCCAGTCATGTCAGTTGCTTTCGTTTCTACTTTGCACTATGCAGAGTGTGATCTCGGGTTTAAGGTTTAAAGGTAGGCATTTGTGGCTTCATAGTCAAGCCAGATCCTCTATTTTGCTTTTTATCAACAAGAATAATCATCTGTTCAGATGAAGGAAAAACTTGTTGTTTTTGATTCACTAAGAGATGGATATTAGATTGAGGTTGTGGTTACACAGATGTATACATCTATTTATCAAACTTATCAGGTAAAAACCTGTGTGCAATTTATTGTACATAAACCTTAAAGATGAGTTTTTGTTAATTGGAATATAGCTGATAAATGTTGTATTAGATTTAGGTGTACAGCGTACTGATTGGACACAACTGTATGTTGTGCTTTGCTCACCACAGTGTGGCCACCATGTGTCACCACACTACATTGCTATAATATCACTGATTACATTCCCTATGCTGTACCTTTCAGCCATGTGACTCATTCATTCCATAACTGGTAGCCCGTGCGCCCTAACCCCCTCCACCCGCTTTCCTCATCCTCCCACCCCTTGTGCTCTGGCAACCACCAATTTGTTTTCTGTATTTATGAGTCTGTTTCTGGTTTTTTCTTTTGTTTAGACTCCACAAATAAGTGAAATCAAATGATATCTGTATTTCTGTGACTTACTTCATCTAGCGTAATACCCTCTTGGTCCATCCATGTTCTCACAAATGGCGAGATCTCATTCTTTCTCCTTTATCCATTCTGTTGGTGGACACTTGAGTTACTGCCATGTCTTAGCTACTATAAATAATGCTACATAGAACATAGGGGTGCTGTTCTGAACAAAAGATTCACATCAGCCATGTTTCCTTCTCAAAAAGGAAAGAAAACTCTATTATTAATATTATTATTATTATTATTATTATTATTAATTATTATAGAAGCCTAGTAGAAACAGAAAAGGAAATGGACCTATGCATAGATGAAGGTAATAATATACAAAACATGAGAATAAGGCAAAGTCACATCAAATCAGGTACTTAACAACATCCAGCCTCAGCAGCTGGGGAAGCCCCGTGGAAACAGCCAGGCTGAAGTCCCGACTGAGAAGCCTGGGCAGAGCATCCTCCCCTCGGGCGAGACTTCTAACTGACCATTCCCATAAGGGCCATATTTATAGGGTAAATAACAGGGTTTGAAGTTAAATATTTGTTTGCCTACATGCAGTTTGGAGCAAGCTGCATTTCCATGTTACCGTATTTCTATATTTTCAAGGAACCTGGGCTCTGTGTGTCTGCCTCCCCTCCAGGATTCCATTCCAGGAAGTCAGCCCAACATAGAGTAGGAGGGCATGTGAGACAAGAATTGTAGCCCTTGGTGTCCAGAACAGAAGGGCCAGTTCTGACCCAGAGGCCAGAAAATGTATTTCAAACAACCAGGCTTCCAAGGCTATTCACATAGCATAAGCTCACAAACAACATTCCTTAGCCTGCCTGTGTACATGCATGTCCATATGGTCGGTTATGTGGGAGAAATCACAAAAACATCTATCCATACGGAACAGGTGTATGTATCTTTTTGAATTCATGTTTTCATTTTCTTTAAATACCCAGTAGTGGGATTACTAGATGATAATGATATGTCTGTTTTTAAATTTTGAGGAACCTCCATTCTGTCTCCCCAGTGGTTGTACCAATTTACATTCCCAGCAGTGCATGAGGATTCCTTTTTCTCCACAACCTCGCGAGCATTTGTTATTTCTTGTCTCAAAGATAGTAGTTTTTAAAAAGAGGGAGAGAGAGCAAGTCAGTCCCTGTAGTACCCGTTCATATGGGGCTTTCTTTTCTTTTCTTAACTGTGCATACAAAGAGTAAACTAGTTCTATAAGATTTAAGAAATACACTAGTTCCCAAGTCCCTTCACCTGCATTTTCCTTTCCCACAAGGGTAATCACTTTACTTGTTTAAGTGATTTTTTGGATATTTACCTCTGTATGACTAAATAACGTGCTTGTGTTGCTAATTCTTGATTTTCCATTATTAGCTATTATTTGTTGACTTTCTACGTGAAGGATAAGAAGTTAGCTCATTTTCCTCCCTACCTCCTCCCTGACACACACATTTCCCAGCCCCCATACTATTAATTGATTTATATCATAATTTTCTTCAGATCAATATTCAGTGTTTCTATTACTGGACTATGTGTGCTAGTCAGAGTTGAGCCAAGTACTAAACTATGATTACTTTTCCTTTCATTTATACCTTTGTGTTTCCTTAGAGTTAATAATTGCCTTACTTTTAGTTCCCCTGTATTCTTTGTGCATATTGGAAGTCAACCCTAAATTCTCTGTTTGGTCTAAATCTCCCCTAAAGATGTTCATTTGCACTGGGTAGTCATCTTCTTCTTAAAGACCTCCTTCAGGGGGCACCTGGGTGGCTCAGTGGGTTAAGCCTTTGCCTTCGGCTCAGGTCATGATCTCAGGGTTCTGGGATCGAGCCCTGCATCGGGCTCTCTGCTCAGCAGGGAGCCTGCTTCCCTCTCTCTCTCTGCCTGCCTGCCTGCCTTCTGCCTACTTGTGATCTCTATCTGTCAAATAAATTAAAAAAAAAAAAAAAGACCTCCTTCAGTCTGGATTGGTTGTCCTCTTTGCCAGTTTTTATCATAAATGTGAGAATTTCCTTTACTTCATGCCAAAGTTGCATCTTTTGTGTGTGTTTGTCCTATATCTTCTCTTTCTTGGTTTACTCCATTATTTTGATGGATCAGTCTCCAGTAGCTTCCTTTTTTTTTTTTTTTAAGATTTTATTTATTTATTTGACAGAGTTCACAAGTAGGCAGAGAGGCAGGCAGAGAGAGAAAGGGGGAAGCATGCTCCCTGCTGAGCAGAGAGCCCAATGCGGGGCTTGATCCCAGGGCCCTGAGATCATGACCTGAGCTGAGAACAGACGCTTAACCCCTTGAGCCACCCAGGCACCCCAGTCTCCAGTAGCTTCTTAGAAATGGATGTAGGAAGTAAAATTTTTGAGATCTTGTATGTCTGAAAATATTTATCTTCTCATATGTTGATTGATGACTGTATAGATATTTAGGATGGAAATAGCTTTTCTACAGAACAGTGAAGGAAATCTTTGATTTTCTTCTAGCTTCCACAATTGCTGTTAAGAAGTCATAAGTTACTTTGATTACTGGTTTTTTGTATATGCCCTAATTTTTAACTCTGAAAATTTTTAGAATCTTTTTGCCCAGTATGCTTGTTGTAGGTCTGTAATTCATCCATTGTTCTGGGCATTCAGTCTAGAAACATCCTTTATTCCTGAAAATAGAGTTTTTATTTCCATTGTTGTGTTTTTAATTTCCAAGGGCTTTTTTTTACTTTGTCTCTAAATGTTCCTTTTTTTTTTTAAATATTTTATTTATTTATCAGAGAGAGAGGGGGGAGAGAGCGAGCACAGGCAGACAGAATGGCAGGCAGAGGCAGAGGGAGAAGCAGGCTCCCCGCCGAGCAAGGAGCCTGATGTGGGACTCGATCCCAGGACGCTAGGATCATGACCTGAGCCGAAGGCAACTGCTTAACCAACTGAGCCACCCAGGCATCCCTAAATGTTCCTTTTTAAAATTAATTAATAGTATTCTGTTCTTTCTTCTTTCATGGATCCATATGTTCTCATATCTTCAATGATACTAATGATGGCTTTTGTTTTTGTTTATTCTCTGCATAGTCTTATTTTCTCCCAAGTTGCTTTTTTAGGGGGAGAGGAGAGTTGGCGTTGGTTATTTTGGTCTTTGTCTCTCATAGTAGAACATTTCCATACATGTCTGGTATGAATAGACCTTGGTAGTCTATCCGAGTTTAAGGGTGACAGACTCAGCCGCTGATGAAAGCTCCAAGTACATGGGAGGACTTGTCATTTCTGTACTTCCCTGTAGGTGGAACTGACTGCCCGTTTCTTAGAAAATACCTTTGGTGTCTAGGTCTTTCCTCTTGGGCTGGATGGGTTTTTCAGAGAAGACTTCCAATCTCCTACAGAAAGGGTAAAGACTGGGATGCCAGGTTTTTGGAAGACAAGTGTGGGGAAATAGCAAGGGTCTCTGTGTTCAGCATGTGTGTGTTCACTTCGTGCTGCTCTTTTGCTTTGGTGCCCTTGCCTCCCAGCTGTGCCTGGTGTCCTAGTCCAAAGACCCTCTGTTTTATTGCTCCACAGTGTTAACCTGTAGTGTAGAGTCTAAAATGTTCTTAAAGAGCATACAAACCATCCATGCTTATTTTCCCTTATATCCTTTCATTCTCCTTCAAAGAAGCTTTGCACTGCCATTTGCACAGCTTATTGAAGATTCTTTTTTTCTTTCCTTTTTTTTTTTTTTTTTTTGGTAAATAGGACTAAATAGAATTGCTCTTCTCTATTGCTGGTTTAGGCTTCAGCTTTCTCAATTCTGCTAAGTCAGTTAAAATCCATCCCTTTGCTAAAGTCATAGACTTAGATTCTAAGAATCATCCTTAGGGATGCTTGGGTGGCTCAGTCGGTTAAACATCTGCCTTCAGCTCAGGTCATGATCCCAGGATCCTGGCATCAAGCCCCACATGAAACCCCTCATCAGGCTCCCTGCTAAGCGGGGAGTCTGCTTCTCCCTCTCCCTCTTCCCCTGGTTGTATTCCCTCTCTTGCTTTCTCTCACTGGGTGTTGTGTAAGACTGATGAATCACAGACCTGTACCCCTGAAACAAATAATACATTATATGTTAATTTAAAAAATAAAAATGATCCTTAAAGGGGAAGCTGGGTAGCAAGGTCGGCTAAGCATCTGATTCTTGATTTTCAACTAGGTCATGATTTCAGGGTTGTGAGATTGAGCCTCACATCAGGCTCTGTGCTGGGCGTGGAGCCCACTTAAGATTCTTTCTCTCCTTCTCCTTCTGCCCCCATCCCATTTCTCTCCCTCTCTTAAAAAAAAAAAAAAAAATCATGGGTTAAAGCCTCTGCCTTTGGCTCAGGTCATGATTCCAGGATCCTGGGATTGAGCCCCACATCAGGCTCTCTGCTGATTTGGGAGCCTGCTTCCTCCTCTCTCTCTCTGCCTGCCTCTCTGCCTACTTGTGATCTCTGTCTCTCAAATAAATTAAAAAAAGATCATCCTTAAAACATGACATACTTGCCTTACCTAGTTAATTGGTCACTCCTGGTTTTATAATCAGCATCTCTTAAGCCACCCCCCAAATTAAAGGCTGGGACCTTGATAATTACCTGCATCTAACCACACATCCATCCCCCATCACCTACTTTTGCACCTTCCTGCATCCAAAGTGATCAGCATTCTGTATGTTCTTCATTTCCTTTCCACTTTTGTGTAGTTTTATTATATCTAAATGCCTGTAAAGTATATGTTTATATTTTAGTTCCTTCCTACTGTATATTATAGGATATCATGCTATACATAATCTGTTGAGACTTATTTTTCACTTTATATTATGGAGTATTAAGGTTTGTCCATACTGTTACTTATCACTGTAGCATACTCATTTTCAGTACTATGTAATATTCTATTGTGATTATACTTCATTTCCCTTCCATCTTCTAAAATTTCACTGTTTTTGTCTCTCTTCCTTTTCTCCTCTTCCTTGCGGATTTTTGAAAGAATTATTGACTCTAGCATCAGTGGGATTTTAGGAAGGAACAAAAGTAGAAGTATGTATTAAATCCACCATTTTTACCTGGGTTACCTAAATGATCTTCAAAAGTAATTTTGACTATATGAGATGTTTTTACCTTACTAACTTTTAGAGCCTTCACTGTGCATAAAGTATGACTCCATTGCACATACTGTAAACTTCTATTATTAGCATTAGTAGATGACATGTAATCGTAGAAAGCCAGCAAGGATCTCTGTGGTCATCCAGTCTAACTTTCTGTCTGCTCAATGCATGTTCCTAATCAGGAAGCCATGGATAGTACTCTTTGACCCTAGAGGTACCTTTCAGTAATAACTCAGAAAAATGTTGATATTTCTTTAGCTTTTGTAACCTTACTACCACTAAATGTGGGGTGTCCATTAGACTGTTTAAATATTGAAAATCACCTCAAAACCCTTTTTGTTGCCTTTGGGGAAATCTAGGGGCCTCGGAGCCCAGGTTAAGGCTGTGGTTTTGAGCCTCATACAATAAGACAGAAGTTTAAGGGGTGCCTGAGTGGCTCAGTCATTAAGTGTCTGCCCTTGGCTCAGGTCGTGATCCCAGAGCTCTAGGATCAAGCCCCACATTGGGCTCCCTGCTTGGCGGGACCCTGCTTCCCCCTCTCCCTCTGTCCCCTCTTGTGTTCCCTCTCTCTCTGTCTCTCTCTGTCAAATAAATAAATAAATTTTTTTTTTTTTTTAAAAAGGACAGAAGTTTAAACTTTTTTTTTTTTTTTTAAATCTTTTTTCTGTTGCAGGGATGTCATCAAGTGGCTGGTCAAAGTAGTAACTGAAGACGGATTAACTCAGCCCACAAATGGGAATCAAACCTCTTCAGGAACAGGAGTCTTAAAGGACAGCAGTAGCCATCCTTCTCCCCAGCCCAACCTGACAAAGAACACCAATCAGCTGTAAGGGGCAGGCACAAGTTTTCTTTCCCAGGGCTGTTGGAATTTATTGCTTTAGAGAACAGCAGCATTTCTTAAGTTTCCACAAAATTAACAAGCTCTTATAACATAGGCTGATTCTTACTAAAGACTGTCTTAGTTTGGCTACAGGCTCAATTCTAATGCCAAAGTTAAACAAGCAGATGCTTTCCCTCTCAGATGAATAAGACTTAACTAAATGAATGTAAGTTTACAAAGTTAAAGTGAAACCAAAAAAAAGGGGGTGTTCCATGAGACAGTACCAGCTCACAGCTCCTCATCACTTCAGCTGACCACTGATAGAAAAGGAGGAGTCATGGATAGTGGGTGTTCTAGCAGCCTCTAGTCCTCAAGGACCTTCAGGTCTCTCCTGCAGTCCTAGGAGAAGAATAGCAGTTTAACCTGCAGATTCTAACAGATTATAACAGCAATGGCTCAGACCAGGGAAGGTCCCATCACTTTAGACCACACTGAAAAGAGATTCCTAGCATTTCTTTTAGGGGTTGAGAGTGGTTTTGGCATTTTTGAGACATGCCAGGATTGTAGGATTCAGACCTGTCCTTGCACAAGTAACCTACTGTGCCACGTCGGTCATATTGTTAAAAGCCAGTCACACTTGGCACTTCAAATACAGCATTTGTGCCTAAATGCACAACACTATTTTATAATCTAGTTGCACCAAAATGATTTTCATATAAGGTCCATGGGTTTTAACTAAGAGAAAATCTCATATGTAAAAGGAGAATGTTTAGAACAATAAAGCATCTGCTTGACAGAGTGGGGGAGGCCCTAAAGTTGGGTTATCCTAGAACCCCAGTATACAGACCCAAGAGAGAGACAGACACTGTTCCTTCAATGGGAGAAAAATCTTTATTATAATCTAAATTATTTTATTATAATATAAATTAATATTTTTATTTATTGTAAGTAAATATTACTAGAAAAAATAAGGCCCTCTATAAGTCAATTTATCATGATGTTAACAACAATAGACACTACCATTTACTATTAATGAGTGCATATCTGCCAGTATCTCACATAGCGCTCACAACTTTATGGAATAGGTGGTATTATTCTCCCTTTTTTAGAGAGGAGAAGACTTGGGCTCAGAGCAGTTTAGTAATTTGTCAAAAGCTGACCAGCTTGTCATTTGCAGAGCCAGAATCTGATGCCAAAGCCCCTGGGCCACCTATTGTATTACTGACTGCAGTTTTTCTGAAAACAGAGCCCTTTCTTTTGTCACAGATAATAATGCATGTTTAAAAAGGCTGACTTCAGGCCAGGCCCACCTTTCTGAGGGGTAGCCTAGATTCTTTCTGCTACATCAGCCTGGCTTTCTCCCATATTTAGGTCTGATGAGAGAGAGGGTCACAGTCCACCAGTTGAAGCTCTGAGACTGAACTTAGTAAAAGATAATTGTAAAGGAACCAGTGACAGGAAAACCATATGGTAAATATGTATTTTCTTCTGTATCAAAGAAATTTGAATAACTAATAGTCATTCTGGACCAGTTTTTTCATCTGGAAAATAGAAAAGTTATAGACTAGATGATCCTTAAAGTTCTCTAGGTCCTTAAGATCAGATGTTTCTGTTTTTGAATTTAAAAGTAGCTTGCTTTTCCAGCTCAACCACAGGTTCTGAGAGGTTCAGATAGTATGATCTGACAAGAGGGATTCAGGTAGGTGAAAATGCTAAATAAAAGCACGCTGATGGCTTGAGTAGTTCTTTGTGACCCAGATTGTGCTTCACAAGATCATTTAGTACAGGGGTGGGGACCTCCCAGCTGGCCAGGTGGCTCATGCCAGATTCTCCCACTCACTTGTGTTCTGTGTTCTGGACACAGGATTGTGTGTCAGCTGCAGAGGATGCTGTCCATAGCTGTAGAGGTGGACAGGACCCCCACGTGCAGCTCCAATAAAATTGCCGAGATGATGTTTGGGTTTGTGCTGGACATTCCTGAAAGGAGTCAGAGGTGAGTCTTAGTTTTGTTTCTGTTTTGGGAACAGAACAGTTCTGGGAACAGAAATTCTTTCCTTCCTTCCTTCCTTCTTTCTTTCTTTCTTTCTTTCTTTCTTTCTTTCTTTCTTTCTTTTTAAGATTTACTTACTTATTCTAGAGAGAGAGTGAGCAGGGTGGTGGGTAGGGGCAGAGGGAGAGGGAGTTTCAGACTCTGCCTTAAGCGCAGAGCCCAACTGAAGGATTGATGCCACGATCCCGAGATCACAACCTAAGCTGAAACCAAGAGTCAGATGCCAACTGACTGCACCACTCAGGTGCCCCTGGGAACAGAATTTCAAAAGAAAATTCCAAACAGTAGTTAAATTGGGGAAAAAAAGAGGTGGAGAGATAGTTTCTGTCTCTTTAAGCTTTTGAAAAAAAGAGGTTCTCAACAAATTACTGGCAACCAAGGCATAATTTCTTGAAACAGGCTAGATACCATAACTGGAGCCTACAGTTTCTTACTTTATTCATTTGGCTAAAAACTTTATCATCCCGTAAGTTTCATCTATTTCTTGATCCACAACTACAGAGCCTGATATAAATGTTCATTAAAGTCTTGATGGGTGAATGAAATAGGCATGTCCCATATTAGGGGAAGAAGTGCTGAGCCAAGAAAGAAAGCAGATGGAGCTTAAGAAGAAGGAACCCAGTTTCTTTACCAGTGAATTAGTAAAGTATTCCCTTAGGAGATAAAGAAACAGAGTTCTAACCAATGATTCCTTCTTTTAACCAGTAATTTTAGAATCTAGAGAGGAAAATAAATGAATATGAATTCATGAATAGTTGCTAGCACAGGAAATAACTATAAGAAAGCCACTGTACAATAGTGATCCTCAGGGAAGTTATCACCGTCAGCTCTATGTTAGACTTCTCACGCCCATCCCCTAAACTCGCAGTTGGCAGCCAAGACTATTAAGATTATTACATAGTTCAGGTTCCTCTAGTAGAAGAAAATGTCAAATTATGTAGTACCGTAATAGAGATTTAATGAAAATACCCCCACTAAGATTAAGAAAAACATTTATTGGGTCTCTGCTGTGTGGCTGTCATTGTCACATTAACTCTCATATTTTCATGAAACTATGATGCTATTCCTATTGAACAAATGAGAAAAATACTCAAAGTTGTGATACAATTAATCCAAGTTTGCATAGCTAATTAGAGTCATAATCCAAATTTAAAGCCAGGACTTTTTAATCCCAAATTCAGTGTTCAAAGAAGAAATATGCTATAGCAGTCAGACCAAAAGAAGTGTACATAAATGTCATGCTTGCTCTGTCACTTTGTCATGAATATTTCATTTGGGTCCAAATCCCATACCGTTCATTCAAACCCAGATTCTTAGGAAAGACAGGAAATCTAAGGAATGGGTAACTATAGACACATTTAGACTTAACATTGACAAAAATAATTTAAATAAAGCCTGACCTTATTTTAAAACTCAGAGAGGGTAGGGCGCCTGGGTGGCTCAGTCGGTTAAGCCTCTGCCTTGGCTCAGGTCATGGTCTCGGGGTCCTGGGATCGAGCCCCATGTTGGGCTCTCTGCTCAGCAGGGAGCCTGCTTCCCTTCCTCTCTCTCTCTGCCTGCCTCTCTGCCTATTTATGATCTCTGTCAAATAAATAAATAAAATCTTTTAAAAATGAATAAATAAATAGAAAACTCAGGACAAATTGGCAAGCACCCAAATTATACTAGAATATACTTTATATACCCTTTGCCTTGGTTTATTTAAAATTTTATTAAGTTTAGGTAAATGTACATACAATTAAATCATATAACTAATTTACATAAGTATTCCATGGATTTTGACAAATGCATAACCCATGTGACCTTCAGTGGCTTATTGATAGTACATGGAAGCCCTGAAGCCTTGCCAAGTTCACTTATTATATCTACTAGGAATTTTTTTGTGGGTTTCTTGGGATTTTCTACATACACAATCATATTGTCTGCAAATAAAAACAGTTTAACATCTTCCTTTCCAATCTATATGCCTTTTGTGTTTTTTTCCTGCCTTATTATATGGACAAGTGATCCAATAGAATGTTGAAGAAGTGATAAGAGCAGACATCCTTGCCTTATTCCTGCTCTTAGGGGGGAAACATTCAGTCTTTGACCAGTAAGTATAATGTTAGCTGTTGACATTTCAGAGGGGTCCTCTGTCGGATTGAGGAAGCTTCCTTCTGTTTCTAGTTTACTGAGTGGAGTGTTTTTATGAAGAATAGGTATTGAAATTTGTGTAATACATTATTTTCTGCACCTATTGAGGTAATCATAATTTTTCTTCTTTATTCCATTGATGTGATTAATTACACTGATTAATTTCCTAAATCTTCCTTTCCTGGAATAAAGAAATTATACTTCATTGTGATATGTTATCCTTTTTGTGTACTGACAGATTCCATTTACTAATATTTTGTTAAGAACTTTTATATCTGTGTTTATAGAGATACCTATTATGTCCTTTTCTTTTTTTTTCTTTTTTTTAAAAGATTTTATTTATTTATTTGACAGACAGAGATCACAAGTAGGCTGAGAGGCAGGCAGAGAGAGAGAGAGAGAGGCAGAAGCAGGCTCCCCCCGAGCAGAGAGCCCGATACGGGGCTCGATCCCAGGACCCTGGGATCATGACCTGAGCCGAAGGCAGAGGCTTTAACCCACTGAGCCACCCAGGCACCCCTATTATGTCCTTTTCTTATAATGCTCAACTTCATCCATCTTTAAAGAAATATAAACTAAAACTACAGTGAGATACCATTTCTCACCTATCCGAATAGTTTAAGAATTTTGAAGAACAATAAATACATTCCATCAGAGAGGTTTTAAGAAAGCAGATACACATTGCTTATAGGAATGCAAAATGGTACAAACCTATCAGGAAAATTAAATGTACATTTACCTCTTGACCCAGCAATCTCATTTCTAGGAATTTGCCCTGAAGACACCCTTCTAACAGTATGAGAATACAATATGTAGGATATTCACTACAGCATTATTTGTAATTGTAAAATACTAGAAACTACCCAAATGCCCATCCATAGGGCAGTGGTTGAATATCTATAGTACATCTGCACAATGGAGTATTACACAGCTGTAGAAAAAAAAAAATGTTTTTTAATAGGAGCAAAATTTCTGAGCTGATTCCAAAACATATTGTTAAGTCAAAAAAGCAAAATACAAAAGAATATGTATAGTCAATACGAGTATCTTTTTGTATGAAAGGAGAATTTAAACATGTACCTAATTATGATCAGCTGTGAGAAAAGAAACAAAGTTTAGATAAATGGCAGACTATTCAAATTGCCTACATACAAGGGGTACATGGGAATGGGCTGGAAAGGAGAAAAGGTCTGGGCCAAAGTGGTGATGGTGCTAATGATGGCATAATACTTCCAAGTGTACTTCTTTGTATAATTATAACTTTTAGAATTTGGGAACCATGTAAGTGTTTATAGTCTCAAAAAAGGAAAATAAATCAACAAGGGAGTTGAAAGATCTATCAAGGGAGGGCCTAACATTTACTACAGATGTAAAATTAACCTGTGCTTTAATAAATAACATAACTGGGGTAAGGGAAGGGGTATGAGGGAGAACAAGCCCAAGTAACTTTTTTTTCAGTTTTTATTTTTAAATAATTATGGATTCACAGGAAGCTGCAAAAACTAATACAGGGAAATCCTATGTACCTTCACCCTGTTTTCTCCCAGTGATTCCATCATACATTACTATGGTACAGTATCACCAACAGGAAATTAACATTGGTAGAATCCATAGAACATATACCGATTTCACCCATTTTATATGCACTCATCTGTGTGCAGTGTGATCGCACGTGTAGATGCATGTAACTACCAGCACAATCCAGATATACAGAACTGTTCCATCACCACAGGGAACCCTTTCCTTTTATGGCCACATCATCCATCTTCCCCAATTCCTGGCAAGCACTAACCTGTCCAACTAACTTAAAACACAGTATTTGGACTAAGTATTCTCAGGCTAAAGAGAAAATGAACTGTAAATAAATACTGAACTCTAGTTAGTGGATTTCTTTTTCACAGAGGTATGAATTAACAATTCAAAAACTACCTTATGTGTATTCTAGGTTTAAACAAATAAATGTATTGTGGATAATGAGAACCAGGTTTCTCACTGTCAGAGAAGAGAATTACGCATATGAAAAGGGGGAAGGATAGAAGGAACCCTGTGGTGCTGGATTGGAATTGGAGATACCAACATGAACTTGGGGTTTCTAATAAATATAGGTAAATAAAGGAATTTATTTATTGATACGTCTTGTTCCTACTACTACCCATTGAGAGAGTACAGAAATAATTACACCTTGTAAGGTCACCTTGTACCCAGAATTTGTTTCTAAATACCACTTTACACTAAAAGGAACCAGAGTTCCTTGAAGAAAAGGATATTTGCCCAGGTGAGGTAGGGAAAAGTACAAGATGAACCCGGAACATCTTATGCTAAGAAAGTAAGGAAATGTTCAAAGAATGTTCAGAACATGTCAAGTTAAAGGGCTTCTGCTGACCAAATCTGGGATAATTTGAGTGTCAAAATAAATATTGACAATAAAAGACTACAAACTATTAAATAAAATAAGAAACTACGGTTCTAATACAAGTAGGAAGGAAGAGAAGGGACACTCTTCCTTATAGTTGAAAGCCAACTAATAAATGTAAGAAGAAATCATGAGTTCAGAAAAAATGTCATTTGATAACCATCATGATAGTTCATTCAGGTGTGAGTGGATATTAAAATGGTGCAAGTTTGTGGAGTACCAAGGTATTTTCATAATCTCATAGTGTATTGCCACAAGATACTCATTAATTATAATAGGAACAGTAATTACTTTATGGTGAAGGCACTACCTTCGTCACTAAGTGTTCAAAGTTAACACCAACAATGTGACAAGTTGGCATCACATGCCTTTTAATATGATGCACTGAGAAAAACAAAATATAGTTCTTGCAGTACCCTTCCCCAAAAACGTATAACCTCAGTCCAATTGTGGAGTAATATCAGACAAATCCCAAATGAGAAATACTCTATGAAAACACCGAACTGCACTTTTTAAAAATGTCAACGTCATGAAAGACAAAGTAAAGTTGAAGAACTGTCCCAGATCAAAGGATTTACAAAAGCAGACAACTGAATGCAATGTGTAATCTGCGATTTTCTTTTGCTATAAATAGCATCATGCAGACAATGAAAACAATCTGCTTAAAATCTGTGGATAATAAAATAGTAGTGAATTGTAGTAAAGTTAATTTCCTGATTTTTGATCATTGTATCTGGTTATCTAAGAGAATGTCCTTGTTTTTCAGAATTATACACTGACGTATTTAAGGGTGAATGGGCATCATGTCTACAACTTACTCTCAGGTAGTTCAGAGAAAACAGCTGAAAGACAAAGAGGATAGAGAAGATGTGATAAGCATTTGGTGAAAAGTATGAAGGGGCAGAGGGAGAAGCAGGCTTCCCACTGAGCAAGGAGGCTGATGCAGGACTCGATCCCAAGATCCTGGAATCGTGACCTGAGCCAAAGGCGTACGCTTACCCAGCTGAGCCATCCAGGCATCCCTCTTTATTTATTTTAAAGATGTTCCATCTCCTCCTGGCTTGCTAATGAGAAGTTATTAGAATATCTTGCTGTTGTTTCCCCATATGTCATGCGTCTTTTTTCTCTGGCTGCTCTATTTTTGATTTTCAACAATTTGATTATGATACGTACATGTAGTTTCTTTACATTTATTCTGGTTGGGATTTATTGAGTTTCTTAAATCTGTGACTTGATATTTTTCACCAAATTGTGAAACATTTTTGCCATGTTTTTTTTGCCCCAAACTCTTACCTTATTCCAGGGATTCAAGTACATGTATGTTGGGTTGCTTGATACTGTTCCACAGATCACTAAGGTTCTGATGATTTCTATTGTTGTTTTGCTTTGTTTTGTCTTGATTTTTTTCTCTCTTTCAGTTTGAATAGACTTCGGGATTCCTGACCTTTTATTTCACAGTGCCTAATTTGCTGTTAAGCCTATCCAGTGGTCTTTTTTTTTTTTTTCCCCCATGTCAGATATTGTATTTTTCGGATCTGGAGTTTCCAGTTGGTTCATTTTTATAGTTTCTGTTTCTTTCTGCTGATAGTCCTCATCTAGTCACTCATTATATACGTCTTGGTCTTTTGGTTGGTTGGTTAATCTTAAACATATTTATAATAGCTGGGTTTTTTTTTTAAGATTTTATTTATTTGAAAGAGAGATCACAAGTAGGCAGAGAGAGAGGGGGGAGGAAGCAGGCTCCCCGCAGAGCAGAGAGCCCGATGCGGGGCTCGATCCCAGGATCCTGGGATCATGACCTGAGCCGAAAGCAGAGGCTTTAACCCACTGAGCCACCCAGGCGCCCCTATAATAGCTGTTCTAAAGGCCTTGTCTACTAATTCCAACATCTCTGGATATTGTTTGTTTGTTTCTCTGGACATTTTCCTCCTGGTTATGGGTCATATTTTCCTGCTTTTTCCCTCTACTTATTTTTTTTTTTTAAAGTCAGACATTATAAATACTTTGTTGTTGAGGGTCTGAAATTTGCTGCCTGTTCTTTTAGAGTGTTGAGTTTTATTCTGGCAGGCGATCAGTTTGTTGGCAGATTAGTTTTCTCCTGTTGAGGCTTGTTTCTAGGATTTGTTTTTTTTTTTTTTTTTTAAGAATTTATTCATTATTTTGACAGACAGATCAGAAGCAGGCAGAGAGAGAGGGAGGAAGCAGGCTCCCTGCTGAGCAGAGAGCGCGATGCGGGGCTCGATCCCAGGACCCTGAGATCATGACCTGAGCCAAAGGCAGAGGCTTAACCACTGAGCCACCCAGGCGCCCCTGTTTCTAGGATTTGTAAGGGTGCTTCTAAAGCAGCCCTTATTAAAGGGCTTGAGTCTTGAGGTCTAGTCCTTTTGGGGCCTCAACTGGAGGCCCGAGGTGTTCAGTGGCTCACTAAAACCCCAGTGTCTCTTCGCACTGGAAGATCTCCAGAATCTCCTCTCGGCTCCCAGCCTTCCAGTTGCTGTTCTCTCTCAGGTTTTTGAGCTTCCTCCTGCACGTGTGCCAAGGGCCCCTTTATACACTCTTCTCGAGCTCCTCCTCCACTAATTCCAGCCTCAGCTGTCTTGACCATCAGTCTCTTTTTGCTCTGCCCAGCAAGCCCACTGCTTTGTGTTTGGGATCCACACTTTCCTCCGCCTTAGAAAGTACCCCCCTTAAGAAATCTGGGATAAATGTGGGGTTTGCCACTTTTGTTTCCCTTTTAAGAACAACAGTACTTTAAAGCTGCTGGTCCAGTGCCTGAAAATGATTATTGCATATATTTCTCCAGTTTTATAATTGTTTATGACAGGAGGGTAAATCCAATGCCAAGTATTCTGTAAATCTGGATGTTGGCCTTCCTCTGTATCTTGTTTTTTTTTTTTTTTTTAAGATTTTATTTATTTATTTGACAGAGATAGATCACAAGTAGGCAGAGAGGCAGGCAGAGAGAGAGAGAGGAGGAAGCAGGCTCCCTGCTGAGCAGAGAGCCCGATGCAGGACTCGATCCCAGGACCCTGAGATCATGACCTGAGCCGAAGGCAGCGGCTTAACCCACTGAGCCACCCAGGCGCCCCTGTATCTTGTTTTTGAAACTCAAATTTGAATTGCTATGGATTTTCGAAGTCCATTTCCTAACTATGGCCAATGCACTAAAATTAGTTTTTTGTCCTTTGTATATCTCTGAGTTTGCCACCTGTGGATTATAAAACTAAGACAAACGGGGTGCCTGGGTGGCTCAGTGGGTTAAAGCCTCTGCCTTTGCTTGGGTCATGATCCCAGGGACCTGGGATCAAGCCCCGCATTGGGCTCTCTGCTCAGCAAGGAGCTTGCTTCCTCCTCTCTCTGCCTGCCTCTCTGCCTACTTGTGATCTCTATCTCTCAAATAAATAAATAAACTCTTAAAAAAAAAAAAAAAAACCAAAAACTAAGACAAACACAGACACCGGAAATAAAATTAGAAGAGAAAATACAGTTTGAAATAAAAGGTTATTGAATAGAAAAACTGTCCTGTGAGAGAAATAGGCCAAATACAGAAGAGAAATTTGACTTTTTTAAAAAAGATTTTCTTTATTTATTTGACAGAGATCACAAGTAGGCAGAGAGGCAGGCGGGGGCGGGGCGGGGGGAGCAGGCTCCCTGCTGAGCAGCAAGCCTGATGTGGGGCTTTATCCCAGAACCCTGGGATCATGACCTGAGCCAAAGGCAGAGACTTGAACCCACTGAGCCACCCAGGTGCCCCGAAATTTGACTTTTTTTTTTTTTAAGATTCCATTTATTTATTTGAGAGAGAGAGAGCAAGAGCACACAAGTAGGGGGAGAGGCAGAGGGGGAGAATTTCAAGCAGACTGCTCATTGGTCATGGAGCCCAATGTGGGCCTCGATCCCACAACCCACAAGATCATGACCTGAACCAAAACCAAGAGCTGGATGCTTAACCAACTGAGGCACCCATGTGCCCCTAGAAATTGAAATTTAAAAAGAATTTGGGGAATATCTTGAAAATCTCAGTCTGGGTCTTGATCTTGCGGTTGTGAGTTCAAGCCCTGTGTTGGGCTCCACAGTGGGTGTGGAGCCTACTTATAAAAGAAGAAGAAGAAAATTTGTCAGGGAAAGTATACAGTGGTTTTTGCATCATTAAATAAAATGGATTTTCACAAAATTTTAGACTTTTCAAAACTTTTGAATAGTAAGAGGGAAAGGTTAAAAATACTCATTTTGCTTTATAAACTTTGCTTTTCTACAAATAATATATGTGCTTGGTGCAAAAGCAAAGGGAAAGGGAGAAAAGAGAAATGAATAGATACTTTACGATTTATCATTTTTGTAAATGGCAGTGGCACAAAGAACCCCTTATTTTTCCAGAGGTTGCAAAACTACAAAGGGGCAAGATGTTACAGGAGAAAAACCTCTTGGATCAGGGCTAGCTCTGTTCCTCATCGCTGCACCTCCTTATGTACTTACAAGCTGTCTGCTCCTGGAACTACTGCTATGACCAGTAGACATGACAAGGACTGACAAACAGACCTTTAAGCTTACACCTTCGGTCAGTCCAGAGATACACGATTTCTAACATTCCTTTGGAAGCTAACATCGCTGTTAGAACAATGAGCTTGAGAGCCACCTGGGTGGCTCAGTCAGTTAAGCAACTGACTCTGGATCTCAGCTCAGGTGTTAATCTTGGGGTCAGGGTTCAAGCTCCGAGCCAGGCATGGAGCCTACTTTAAGAAAAAAATAATTAAAAGACCCTAGAACAATGAGCTTGATTAACCTTCCTAAAGCACAGCTGCAGTTTTGTAGCTCTTCCTTTCTGAGGTTCAAAATATACTGAATATACTTCAGCCCACCACTTGCTGGTCAAGTCCTGCACTGGGTAAAGTGACAAATTCAAGGGCAAGAGTTCCCTCTGGGACTCTCAAGTCCTAGACTTGATATTTAAGAAGGTGCAGTGCCCACAGCTGTGTATTTTTTTAACTTACTTCTTTTTGTCCAGGCTTTTCCCCCTCTGGTGAAATGCCTCCTGCCTTGAGCCTTTTCTCCTCCCACTACACAACCATCCCGTGCCTCTTCCTCCCTTAGAAGGCCCCTTCTGGTCCCCCGACCAAATATACGCTCTCCCGTGCGTCTCTCTGGAACACCACAGGCAGCCCACATGCCCGGGCCTGCACTTTATTTCAGTTCCCACTGCATACCTTTTGCCTCTGGTCAACAGTCAGATTTTTGAGAGAAATGCCTTCTTCTACTTATCTTCATATTCTTTGCTGTGCCAAACATTTAGAAATATTTATTCCCAGTATTAATTCTCTGCTAATATGAAGTTAATCTTTTTAATGTGTCCTAAACTTTTCTTTTCCAAATATCAAGGACCCTTCCCTCTTTCTGGCAGTTGTTAATTCATGAACAAACCCACCTCTGTCCTGTTCACAAGGTTTGCGAATTGTAGGTCTCTATCATATTCCTTCTTAGCTGTCTGGTGTAGGTCAAAGGTTAGAGCTTTCAGAGGGAACTGTGGTGTGTATTCCTTGAAGTGACAGTGGGGGTTGTTAACCCTCTTTCTCTTCCCCACTCAGGGAGATGTTCTTTACTACCATGGAAAGCCACCTTCTGCGCTGCAAAGTGTTAGAAATCATATTCCTCCACAGCTGCGAGACGCCCACCCGCCTGCCCTTGTCTCTGGCCCAGGCCCTCTACTTTCTGAACAATTCCACATCACTGCTCAAGTGTCAGGTACGAGCTTCCCTGCCTCGGGCAGGCCTAGAACACCTTCCCCATCACCCTTGAGCATGTAACTGAAGAAGGCACCCCCACCAACTGCTTTCGCTTCTCCGCAGTCGGATAAAACCCAGTGGCAGACGTGGGATGAGCTGGTTGAGCACCTGCAGTTCCTGCTGTCCAGCTATCAGCACGTGTTAAGAGGTAAGCAGCCGAGATTGTAGGGGAGTCTCACAATGGCCACTGTCATGAATTGAAGTTACACAGGAGATTCTAATTTGTTAGCCTAAGGAAAGCATCGTTCCTTGGTTATAACTATAGGAGCAAGGAATGACTTCTTTGGAATCATTGCTATAAAACAGAAGAAATCACGTACTTTTTTTGTGGCAGATAATATGTTGGTCCTTGCAATTATTAGGCTGTACCAGCAAGCAGCAGCCATCATACCAGAAGTACTTTGTGATGACCTGATTAGATTTTACCCTGGCCCGTCACTGCGAAGTCATTGTTGGGTCATTTGCTCCGTGACTGTGGACATTATAAACATCGGTCAGTAGGATACAAACCCAGAGCCAATCAGTGGGAGGGAAAAAGCATACACCTCGCGGAAGTTGTAAGATGCTCTACAGACTGTGAAAGTGGCTTTGCTCCAGTCCCAGGCAGAGCCAGTGATCAAGGGGGATCCAAGAGGGTTAGACTAATTAACACTCAGGAAGCGAATATTGACCAGGATAATAATGGAATAGCTGCTTCAAATGAGAATGATTTTATTAGCCAAAGATGAATAAGACCCTTGTTCCCAATTACTGATGTAATTATTTCCAAAAGGAAAAATAGTGACTTTTTTTTTTTAACAGATACTTTTTATTTACTTGAGAGCACACATGAGCAGGTAGAAGGAGAGAGAGAATCTCCAGCAGACTCCCCGCTAAGCACAGAGCCCAAGCTGGGGCTCGATCCCATGAGTCAGGGCTAAAACCAAGTTAGGTGCTTAACCAACTGAGCCACCCACATGCCCGAAAAGATAGTAACTTTTTAGGGGAGAAAACACATTCCTCTCAATCCGATGTCCTGAGAAGGACGTGTCATTACTTAAGCAGTGTTCTTGCCAAAAATCGATGACCTGAATCTAATCACAAAGAAGCATCAGATAAATTCGCACAGGAGACACCTTCTACAAAGTAATTGGTTTGTGCTCTTCAAAAATGTCAGTGTCTTAAAAACAAAGACAGACCAAGAAACTGTTCCAAATTAGAAAGAAACTAAAGCTCATTAATACTAAATGCAAAACATGATCCTGGATGGGCTCCTGAACCAGGGAAAAGAAGCTATGAAGTATGTTATTGGGACGACTGATGAAATTTAAATAGATTAAATAATATTATACTAATATTAAATTTCCTATTCTTGATAACAAACCTGGCTATGAAAATAATTGTCCTCAGTCTTAGGAAATCCAGAGTGAAGTACTGAGAGGTAGAAGGGCACAATGTTCAACTTCTTCTTAAACAGTGAGGAGGGTCAGTATGTATTTATATGTAACTATGTGTAAATTTATGTATTTCTATATAATCCACATTATATATATATATATATTTTTTTTAATTTATTATTTGACAGACAGAGATCACAAGTAGGCAGAGAGGCAGGCAGAGAGAGAGAGGAGGAGGAAGCAGGCTCCCCACCAAGCAGAGAGCCCAACGCAGGGATTGATCCCAGGATCCTGGGATCATGACCGGAGCTGAAGGCAGAGGCTTTAACCCACTGAGCCACCCAGGCGCCCCCACATTTTATATTTACTTGCCATCATCATGTTGAGGTTGATTTTAGCTCAGTAATGGTACTGGAGAAGGTACAATGGCCCTTATACCCTTTTGGGCCTAAAACTGAGGAAGCTGTTGCAGAGAAATAAAAAAATACAGCACCGAATTTAAGACAGAAGGTCTGGGTTTGAATCCCAACTCCACCACTTACTCTGCTAACTTTATGTCTCTAAACCTCATTTTCTTCTGTGGAGTGGGGATGGTAATATAGAACTTTTCAAGACTGATTGTTAATGGATGTGAGAAAAAATAGCACTCAGTCAGTGTTAGTGAAATCTCAGACTGCCTATTTGCCCAGCCTGGAGTAAGCTACGAGATCTTTACATTTCAGGCTCTTGTAACTAAAACTTAAAAGTGCATTTTCAGAGCGCTTGGGTGGCTCAGTTGGTTAAGTGACTACCTTCGGCTCAGGTCATGATCCCAGAGTTCCAGGATCAAGTCCCACATTGATTGGGCTCCCAGCTCCATGGGGAGTCTGCTTCTCCTTCTCATGCTCTCTCTCACTCTCTCTCTCCCTCAAATAAAATTTTTTTTTAAAGTACATTTTCAAGGCCATGACCTTTGTGGTTGTGTTGTTTGTGCATTTTTTAGCACCCTCAAAGAAAGGTACACGTACTTCTCAGAGCAAAGCCCCAGAGGCAAATTCCATGTTGTACTTAGCCTCATCAAGGTTTACATAATTGTTCTTTTGGAAATCAAACAGAAAGGTTAATATTCAAGCAGCTTGGTTTCACTGAAAGTTCACCTTTAACACTCCTGTTTTACTTCTGTTTTGCTTCCCAGGGAATACAGCTGGTCCTTGGGCAATAGTAATTTAACATGGACATGGGACCCACTTTCATTCCAGAATATTTTTATGCTTCTAACAAGGGAGAGGAAAGCCTTAGACCAGTGTACATTGACCAAGAATAAATAGGTGTGTTCCAATGCTATTTTAGCCTTACCATCCTCTCCACTTTCTTTGGAGACCAAAAGTTAAGAAGGAGAAAAAATATTTGGAGCCAATAGTTTGGAAACACTGTCCTCCAAAGAAGACAGCTAAATGGTACTCTGAAAATATCAGTATCCCTGTCAGTAGGCTTTTTACTGTGAGGGCTCCTTAGTCATCCCTGCCCTCTGCAAGTGGTCTAAGGACATCGTTGAAGGCATTTTGGGTCAGCCTGAGTTGTCCAGCTCCGCAGGAAGGAGAAGAAGGGAAGAGGCTGGGCAGCCCAAGCTTGTCCTTTGTTTAGGGGAACATCTTAGCATGGGGGAAGAGAAGAAAGGCTAGGGAAATTCACACACCCTGGCATATGTAATTCAGTAACCTGGTGAAGGTATCATCCCCTTTTCATAGATGGGGAAACAAAAGGCTGAGAGAAAAGTATGTGCAGAGCCAGGATTCAAACCTAGGTCTGTTGCCAAAGTCTGTGTGCAGTGAAAACACAGTGGAAGGAATTACTGTTCTATGAAATCACTGGATGATATTAGAAGGTGAGAGTCTAAGGAATTTCCAACTCCCTGTTTTCTAAACTCTCTGTATATGGTTAAACTACTTTTGCATGGGGAAAACTATATCCCATACTTTGTAAATATTTCCAAAGAAGGCAGAGCAGCCCCGTGGAGCCATAGATGCTAGGCTGCCAGGTAAGCTCACATTCTCTGGCTGAGAGTAGCAGTCCCACCGCACCTCAGTTCCATAGCCATGCAGCTCAAGTGTGAGCCTCAGCGAAATTGCAAATTGCTTTATGCCATCAGTTTTCCTGGTATTTGTGAATTATTAATGTCTCTTATTTTGAAACTATGAATGCTAGGAATTTTAACATACAGTATTTAAAGGAAGAAAAACATCTGCTTTTCCTGTATTCCACTTGGCTAGACAACTTGGGCAGGATGGCCTACAGAAGTCAGACCTCAGTTCATTTTGAGGAGAGACACACACACAGCCTTTCTACAAGGAGCCCTATCCAGAGAGAAGAAAAAAAGCAGATGCAGGCAAGATCAGGTCAAGTCATATTCATCCAGGCAACAGATACAAAATACCTTCTGGGTGCCTGGCTTATTGGGAAAACTTCAATGAATAAGACCAACACGCCACTGCCCTCACAGAGCTCACTATGAAGAGATTGACCCTAAACAAATAATCACATAAGTAACATATAATCACAGTTAAAATAAATGCTCTGAAGGAAAGGAGAAGTGCACAAAAAAGTGCACCTAATCTATTTTCGGAGGGACCCGCTCTGAAGAAGAAAGGCCTCTCTGAAGAAGTGGTACTTCAGCTGAGCTAAGAAGTGCTGGTGGGGTGCCTGGGTGGCTCAGTCAGTTAAGCACTGCCTTCAGCTCAGGTCATGATCTCGGGGTCCCAGGATGGAGTTCCACACGGACTTCCTGCTGAGCGGGGCATCTGCTTCTCCCTCTGCCTCTGCCCCTCCCCTGCCCCCTTCACCCTCCCTTGCCCCCTCCACCCCCACTCATGCTCTCTCTCTCAAATAAATAAATAAAATCTTTAAAACAAACAAACAGGGGTGACTGGGTGGCTCAGCGGGTTAAAGCCTCTGCCTTCAGCTCAGGTCTTGATCCCAGGGTTCTGGGATGGAACCCCGTGTCAGGCTCTCTGCTACACCGTGAGCCTGCTTCCTCCTCTCTCTCTGCCTGCCTCTGTGCCTACTTGTGATCTATCTCTCTGTCAAATAAATAAATAAAATTTTTAAAAAATTAAAAACAAAAAAACAGTACTGGTGTTAGCCAGACACATAGGGCAGAGTTTTCCAAAAAAATTAAAAATGGCATGTTTAAGGGCCCTGAGGCTAGAAGTTATTTAGTGAGTCTAAGGAACATAGAACAAGCTAGTAGTAAGATTGGAATGTAGAGAGCAAGGAGAAAATAGCACGATGAAACTAGAATAGTAGTAGGGCCTTCTGGGCCATGTTAAGAAATGCCAACTCAATTCCAAGAGTGAAGAGAAGCCATCAAAGTGGTTTTGCACAAGGTTGCTCTGCCCTCAAGCTGAGTAGTTTGGTAGACCAGAGATGTGTGGGGGTGGGGCATGGATCATGTTGGTGAGGGTGTGGGTTGTGTGCAGTAGGGAACGCAGTGAATGGGACAGAAGCACTTTGAAGATCAGTTTCTCAGGCCTTGGGTGACTGAGTCTGAAACGTGTCTCCAAGGTTCTGCCATTGCAGACATGGATATAAATGAAGAAGGATCTACAGAGAAGATAAGCAAAGATAAAGAAGATACAGATCTACAGAGAAGTGGGGTGTGGCTGTTGTGGAGATTCCTATAGTGATGATGATGATGATGATGATGCTGATGATGATAAAATAGTAATAGTTACCTCTAGGGGGCGCCTGGGTGGCGCAGTCAGTTGAACTTCTGACTCCGTTTCTGCCCATGTCCTGAGCTCAGATCTGTGAGCTCATGGACCTCGCTAATTTTAAAATGGTAATAATAATAGTTATCCATGGTAACCTGATCCAGGAACCTAACAGTAATACTATGAGCCAGAACATCTTGTATAAAGCATTGTGCTAAGTCCTTTACATAAATCACTTCACACAGTTTACCAACAGCCTCTGATGTTAAGACCTGCCATGCCTACCGAAGCATTAAATCCAAGGCCTTGCCAACTGGAGCAGAATGGCTGAAGTCCACTTTCCCTTCTTCCTCCCCTCCTTTTTTATTTGTTATGGACTCGGCACTTTTTAGAATTTAATGTGTATAATCCGTATTTGTCGTTATTTTTTATGATCATGCCCCAAACATAGCCAGCCATGATTGTGCTGGCTTCTTTATCTGTTTGACGTATTCCCGTGTGTGTGTGTGTGTGTTTGCTTCCCCCCACCTTGTTTTTAAGCATTCCTACTTATAAAAGATGTTCCAGGTTCACCTTATAATTTCCTTTTTGTGGTCCTAGAATCACCCTTTCCTCCCAAAAAATTCTGGTTTCTCTTAGTAGGGAGTGAGGAAGAGCATTTTAGAAATCAAGATCTGGGTGCTAAGTATGCTGATTACTACTGGGGTTTCTGCTTCTAGGCCCTCTGACAACAGAGCTAGTAAATTACATAATTTTTAAAGAACTAGGTGTTCATAACAATACCTCAATTTCCACTCCCTCAGAATTCTTCCTCTCCTCCTATTCCATAACTGAATCACTCTTCTCCCACAGCAAGAACCTCTATTTTAAACATGGATATATTTACTTGGTCTCTCATACAACATACACATATTGTAGTAATTGTTTGAAACAATTTTGTGTATGTTTTATGATAGACCAACACTACAGTAAACTAAAAAGCTAATTCAATATTTCTTTGCAATTCTTTTTATACTCAGAATCAGTCTCCCAGAAGATATTAAAAACTCACATGGGTCTTTTTCAAGTGGTTATATTAACTTGAAGTATAGTTGTATTGTTTCATCTAGGTTCATTGCTTAAGTCGAAAAAGGGAAAAAACTAAGAGTTTTAATTTGTACAATTTTAATGTGTAAAACTTGAGGACCAGAGAGAACCAAGAACAGAGACCTTTTAAGAAATTGAGTGACCACAGATATTCAAATGGCCTTTGACTTATACTCCAGTAACTACCAGTTAAGTCTTTGCCTAGACCCTACCTGCTAAAATTGGAGTTCATCGTAAGTCGTAAAGGAATAAAAAGCAGTTCAGAAGATTCCACTGACTTTTTCCCCTCTTGCAGAGCACTTGCGGAGTTCAGTGATTGATCGGAAAGACTTAATCATCAAAAGGATTAAGCCCAAGCCCCAACAAGGGGATGACATCACCGCGGTGGATGTGGAGAGGCAGATCGAGGCCTTCCGTGGCCGCCTGACCCAGATGCTGGGGGAGCCGCTGGCACCCCAACTCCAGGACAAGGTGCACTTGTTAAAGCTCCTGCTCTTCTATGCCGCCGACTTGAACCCTGACACAGAGCCTCCTCCAAAGAACTGGAGCAACCCCTGAGGTCCTTCGAAGCACTGAACACCAAGAATACCTCCTGAACTCCAGCTCCAGCTACCTGGAAGTTCTAGAAGTATCTGAAGTAGTTAAAAATCTTACAGGACCAAACCTGTCTTATTTATCTGTAGGTTATAACGACTTTCTAACTCTTTAGTAAATATCTTTTTTTGATATTCTATCCTAGCCCATTCTCAGATATGGCTTAAATATACAAGGTGTATATATTTTTTCATAAATTATTTATCTATACTTTTTTTGAAACAGGTAATACTATATGTACTATATGTTTAACATTTCCATTCAATATGTGAAAAAAGAAGCCCTCTGCTGAACAAATTCTGGACATCAGAGTATGTCATTTGAGGTACAGACAACCTGTTTCAGAAGAGAAAGAGAGACTCATTTCTCCCTGATGAAACACAAACATCTTCTATTAGAGCTGTTATATTGCCTATGAATTTGACTTTGTGGCCAGTCTGTTAAGATCTAATGTAATGGGGGTGGGAGGTAGAAACAAAAGGACTGAGTGTATTACAAATAATTTGATGTTAAAAGGATACAATAAAAAGGCAATGGTTTTTCAAAATAACCAAGTTTACCGTGCTTAGGTTCTATGGCTGTGAGTAGGCAGAACATAAGAACAACTCTTAAATTGAAAAAAAAAAAAAAAAAAAAAAAACTGTCCACATTTGAGAAAGCAGTTTAAGAAGTTTGTTTATTGTCAAAACAAATAAGAGATACAAGCATAACAGAAGACACAAATAAATTAATTATTTTGATCATTTTAGACTCCAGGGCTTCTCTATGGAAAGGTCAGCTCAGCTCCTTATGTAGACATGATAGTATCCAAAAAAAACACAACAGTCTCCTCAGAGAGACCGCATTTAAGACAATGACTGAACACATACATGGTGAAGAGAAATAGAGTGGCTTCCTTAGTTCCTTCCCTCAGTAACTTACATATTTATAAAAGTATGCAGCTCTTTATTGGGGGCAATGGTTTCATACAGAAAAATTTTAAATTCTTGCACTTCCCAGGAAAAAAAAAAAGTTTTATTCCTGACCTGAACAAGAAAATCAAAATAGGATGATGCTAGTTTCACGTGAACCTCAAGACTACCATCTAAATGTAGGTGCTGCCTTGTGCATACTTGAAAAAAGTTTAACATCTATTTATCTATACCAAACCAGTAGACTGAATTTTCTTCCTTAGGAAGTCTTCAATCAAATTGGAGATAAATTATTTTCATTTTAAAAGTGCAAAATAGAATATGCAAGACTAGTGTTTATTCTGTGATACAGAAAAACGAAGCATCCCTCCCAATAGCACTGGCCAGAAGTGCTCTTGTAAGAAGTGGCTACAGGTGAGGTGACCCGGAAGGCTACCAAACACAAGAATGCTCCAGTTCCGGCCCAGGAAGTGGGGGGTCCCTGCCAAGTCTGGCCACCAAACAGATCTCAGGTCCCCCAGCTAACAAGACTGGAGCACACAGAAGTGCACAATCAAGAGGGTCAAAGTCTCAGCTAGTTCGGGCACAGCTCTACTCCATGACTAGGCCACGCACATGTTTACAGTGGTAAAGAAGTCAAGAAACCTAAGTTCCGGAACAACACAAACGTTATTTACCTAGTAAGCAATGATCAAAGTTATTGTCTAAGGTAAATGATAACAAAAATGGTCATGAGATCCCCCATACATCACTTAAACCATATAACATGGTTTCTTCCACACAAGGATAAGCTTTGCACTAACATTTCTCAAAAACCAAGTATACCTCCAGCTCTAGCATTGGTTTAAGAGGTTTTAAAAGAAAAAAAAAAAAAAAAAAAACCCTTTCCTATGTCAAAGCCAAGGTAAAAGGGGAGTTGGGTACAAGATACTCTCTATCCAGAGTTTCTGGAATACAAAGAGCTCTAGAAGCCAGTGGGTGTGAGCACATTTAAGTCACGGGGTTTGAGGTTATGGGTCCGTGCCTGTGGTTTCTTCCCTTCCATCACTGGGATGTCCATCTTTGGTGGCTTGAAGGTTGCTGGATCTTCGGCCATTCGGGTGGCCTGGACACGGATCAGTTCCATTGGAGAAGGCTTCTGGGCTCCTCTGTAAGCCTGGGTGGCAAAACCTCCTACAGAAGTAAACCAAAAAGCAAATTATTTCAAATTGGTAGGCAACCCCCAATGGACATGGTAAAATGCCATCCACATGGGTGTTTTTGGAAGGAGCT
The DNA here is from genome assembly GCF_009829155.1 of Mustela erminea. Taxonomy (NCBI): domain Eukaryota; kingdom Metazoa; phylum Chordata; class Mammalia; order Carnivora; family Mustelidae; genus Mustela; species Mustela erminea. The sequence continues at coordinate 100,355,140 of NC_045616.1, read as the reverse complement.
GCATTACCTGAATCAGACTTCTGGAGGGATCTCGGTCCAAAGAGGCTCCATTTATCTGCCATGTTTTTGTCCTTGTCCCCACCTGCAGAATCCATGGTGCCAGGATTTGGGCCAGGTAAGGCTGTGGAAGGACCAGAATTGAACCAGCCTCTGGAAGACAAAGAATAAGGCATATCATTATATCCTCTTCCTATGCCTCTAGAAGCGTCTCATGCTGAGAGACGGAGAACTCCACTCCCCCTGTTCCCCCCGAAACCACTAGGCTTAAAGTCCACTTTCGTATGCAGCATTAGCTTTTCTAGAAGCACACTGCAGCTCGGGAGGCTCATGAGAAGGGCTCACCTGGACTTCTGTTTAGGGGAAGGGTGGGGGCTGCTGCTTGGGGTGGACTGGGCTGAGGCGGACTGCTTCTCTTCTCTCGTTATCTCTCCACTCTGTAGCTTTAGTTTCTGTCCAGATGGGTAAGAAGAGAAACTCTTTTAAAATGAAAGCAAATATAAAATAGCTCCTTTGGGTATAAATAACTTGGTTCACACTTCACTTCAACTTCAGGCAAAAGGAACCACGTTAGTACGTAGAATAATTTTGGATTATAGAACAGATATTCCTTGATTTTGCCATACTAGACAAATCCATCTTTAAGAAAATCTATTCATTCTACAACATATCTCAAACAGCTCTGTACTAAATATCACACTAGAGCTTTTACTTTTGGAGAAGTAATTTTTTCATACTTGCCCAGTAAAGGGAAGAACAAGAACTCAAGCTGGAGACATTGCAGGCCTTTTAAGTAGGGCCTTGAACTCTTAGGCTGCTTCTTCTACCAGGTACAAGCGCTGACCTTCCCAGTGTCTTAAAGCCAAGAAGACTCAGGCATGCTATTCCTCTCCAGCTAAATGCTTTCTCTGTGGCGCCTCTCTCTCTTCCCTCCCACAGCCAGTGACTCTGGGTTCCCTGGGCATTGTAAACATGCCTCTGACATACAGACTAGCTGTCTAGAAAGAGAGAGACAAGTCAACCTCTCAGTTCTTCTAGATCAAGCCCCCGCCCCCACTGTCTCTGTGCTCCATGTCTAGTAAGTCCAAGCTATATTTCAAACAAATGAACATGTCTAAATGTTCTCAAACATGCACCATATCAATTTACGTGAGATGGCATTTCAGCCATCCTCATGTTCTACTCGTGTGGCCAAGATGCAGAAAATGAGCCAAAGTCAACTCTACCATTATACAGAGAACTGCCCAACTGAGGAATTCTAACTCACACCTCTCCTGGGAAGTTCTCAAAGACTGAGAGTCTCCCTCTGTCTTGTCTGAGAGATTGAGCTGGTCACCAACCCAACCTTGATCCCCTGCGGCAGTGGTTTCTAAACTTAGAATGCAAAGAATCATCTGAGATGCTCACTGTGAAATGCAAACAGTCCACAATGTCTTCTATCCTTGGCCATGGGCCACCAGATCCGTATTATTGCAGAGCCTTCTATATGTTGTGTATTGGGAGCCCCTTCAGGATCCAGACTCTCAGACAACTTTGGAATATGGGGGGGAAAACACCAGGAAATAGGGAAACAGGAGACCTGAGTTCTAGTACTATGACTGGTTAAATATATGACATTGGATTGGTCTCTGCATTTATAAGATATAAACAATAGTATCTACCTCCAGGATCAATACAAAGATTAAGTGTACGCAAGTACCTCACAGATCACTATGAAGTACCAACTGGCATTCTGCAACAGAAAATGCCTTGAAACTACGTCATCCATCGACTGTTTGGTTGTTATTAACCTTACCAAAAATCATTCTTCACTCGTTTACAATTTTAGAAATGAAAAGGCAGAAACATTTCCATTCTACATCTGATTTTAATTTTGTAAAAAGGAAACACAGAGCATGATCTTCCTTTCCCACTAAAGTGTTACCTCTGTTAACATTACCTGGTTCTCCTTTCTCCCTCAAAGTTGGTCACTCTGGTACACCAAGTACCCGCTTTGTGGGCCCTAATGTGCTCACACACAGCATACCTATAAGCTCCAAGTCTCAGCTGCTCCTCCTAACCATAAGGAAACAAAGCAGATCCCTCCACTTTATAGACAGGTAAGCAGAAACCACAGACTAAGAGCCCTGGAGCTTTCAACCAGAAAGCACCCCCATGGTGGGACTAAACCAGAGCTGAACTGCTCACCTAATGCTTTCCACTGCTCTCCACATCCCCCAGCTAAGCAAGCCAGTAACGTCTAAACCATAGCCGCACCTCAAGCTATGAACAGGGAGGGCTTTTTTAAAGTTCCTAAGAAACAAGCTTACGTGGAGCGCTTCTGCCACTCGAAGGTACTTGGTCTCCTCGGTGGTAAGGCCCTTGTGGGGTGTGTAGCCAGCATCGCTCAGCCCTGCCTGCTGCTCAAAACGCTGAATGCTCTCCTGGGTCTGTTCTGGGAACAGAGGAGATGATGGTCATACCCATCCCCCCCACCACCACAAACTGGGGGAGTTCAACACAGACAGCCACTCTTCTCCCCAGAAGCAAGAGACCAACCACACTGACCACCTGAGGAAGAGGGGTTCCCCAGACAAGCATCACAGCAGTAATGCTGAACCTCATACAAAAGTTCTCTAATGAGAAGGAAGCCCTCCCTTACACCATGCTAAGAACAGGTTACTCCTGAAGGGAGTGTCAGGTAACCTCCAGGGAAACACTCCTCACCCTCCTTTACTTGTGCACTGACATTTTCTTCGTACTGAGAAACTCAGCATGGAGAAGGCAGCTGACATTCCGGAAAGTCCAAGTTCTCCAAGCACAAAGCTTCCTCAGCTTCAACTCACCACCCACACACAGACTTCCACCAAAGAGAAACGTGCCACATTTTGGCTGCATGGCACCAACATGCCAAGGAGATCCAAACCACAGAGAACATGCCTTGGACTGGCCAACGTTTCTCACGTATGAGTTCTGCCATCCCAGCACCTGGCGTAACAGACGGGCCAAACTCAGTGTTAGCTCAGTCTGGCCTGACAGCTCACCAGTAAGTCAGCGAGCCTGTGAAATGGCAGACAGCTGCATTTTTGCTTCCACGGCACCCACACTACGTAATCCACCCCTTCACACAGGAATGTGGCGGCTGTGGACCCAAAGCCTAGATGCTAGATGTCCTTTATGACTTAGTCATTCCCCTCCTAAGGAACTCTTTTATGATCATTAGAAATCGAAGCAAAGGGAAAAAATGCATCAAGATGTTTTCCAGTCTTACCAGGTAGCCACCTGAAGATGCAAAAAGCAGGAAAGGATTTAATGAGTACCAGGATTTTAAATTCAAGTTATTTTTTTGTTTTTAATTTAAGACCAGAGCAACAAAGTTCATGGAAATACTAGTTAAGAAAAATAGGATGGTATGTCTACTCTACCTGTGACCATATAAAAATACATTTAAAAGTGGAAGCGACGAGACCAGGCAAGTGTCTGAGTGACACAGCACACTGGGCTGCCAGCACATTCCGTACAGTGAGGGACAGTGTTTTCAATGACCAAGTGACCCTGTACTAAGAGAGCGTAGGCTGAGCTCTCAAGCCCTGCCACAGTATATCCTCAAGCTGGCAACACACAGGGAGTTATCTGCCGAGTCCAGTGGTCCTTTACGTTGGAAAAAACAAGAGTCTGAGTAAGAGTCTGGACTCTTAGTTCTTCAGTGAATTCTCCAGAACTGCCCGAGACAAGCAGATGCCTTCCTGGAGCGGATGAACAAGAGCTTCTGACCTGGAAACTGAGCCAACCAAAGCACCTCTATGTGCCACGCGAGCTACTGCAGACAGGCAGGGCTGTGCATCTGATAGATGGTAACTTCCCACAGCTTCCAGAAGCGCCCTCCAGAACTGACAAGTTCCCTTAATTTGTTACAAGGTTTTAAAAGAGAGGAAGAAAAAAAAAGGGAAGAAAAAGAAAAGCAAGCTCTCTTATTCCTGGTCTCATTAGAACCGCAAACCACACATTCTTTTTTTTTTTTTTTTTTTTAAAGATTTTATTTATTTATTTGACAGAGAACACAAGTAGGCAGAGAGGCAGGCAGAGAGAGAGGAGGAAGCAGGCTCCCTGCTGAGCAGAGAGCCCGATGCAGGACTCGATCCCAGGACCCTGAGATCATGACCTGAGCCGAAGGCAGCGGCTTAACCCACTGAGCCACCCAGGCGCCCGCAAACCACACATTCTTAAGGCGAAAGACGCTTGAGGCACCAAACTTGCCTCAGGTCCAGAAAGAGAAACAACTTGGAGCCTTTCAATTAAACAAAAAAAAAAAAAAAAGAAGAAGAAGAAGAAGAAGAAGAAGTAGTGCAGGCAGGGCAGGTGGGAGATGCTATGGTGTGTCTCCTTCTCCAGGACGGACTGGGAGTCATGGCAGTGGCTCCCAGCCACCAAGCACCAGATTCCTTACTTCATGGAGAGGGAAACAACCTCAAGAGTTAAGTCATTTGCCCAATGCCACACTGACACATATGGGAAAATAAGACCATCACCAACAGAGCAACGAGAGGGAACCTAAATTAACCGAGATGATTCATATAGGGCCAATCTTCCACCTAAATGCATCTCCAGCACCGGTGTGTGAGCGACCATGCTGACAAGCGCCAGGCTGTCAGGCCACGCCATGCAAAGGTGCAGACGCTGCGCCATCCCCCAGAGCCAGCTTGCAGGAAGCCCCAACTCCTCCCACCCCCACGGCCCTCTATTCTGAGGATGCAAAGTGCTTACTTGTGATCAGAGAGTTCATGATGACATGAGTCGCTTTAGCCTTCACCACAGGGGCCTTGTCCGCACCGTCAGTGGCCGATGACAGGGTCACGGCAGGGGAGGAGACACTGGCCTCCCCTTCCTCCACCTGTTCAAGAGAGGTAAGGAGGCACTTAAGCTGGGCAGGGGAGTCACACAACCAGATTTACTCCTTTGGGGAAGAAGTACTGAACTAGGGCGCCTGGGTGGCTCAGTGGGTTAAGCCGCTGCCTTCAGCTCGGGTCATGATCCCAGGGTGCTAGGATGGAGTCCCGCATGGGGCTCTCTGCTCAGTGGGGAGCCTGCTTCCCCTGCCTCTCTACCTGCTTGTGATCTCTCTCTCTGTCAAATAAGTAAATAAAATCTTAAAAAAAAAAAAGGAAGAAGAAGTACTGAACTACTTTTCATCTGATACATAAAGAAATAGCTGAAGGGGGATTGGCTGTCTCCAACTAATTACATAGGTATTATCTTTAGTGACAACACACAAAGACATTATAAGCACAGTGTGAATCTATAAACATGGGAAAGCCAGAATTTGAAACTCTTGAGGTCTACTACCTTCCCAGCCCCTGTCTGTCCAATATCCTATACTACGGTGTCCCTAAGAATGCAAAAGAAACTCTTGTTACTAAGCCCTGACCATGTACCAGGCACTGTGCTGGCTTTTGCTTCATCACTGCATTTACTAAGTGGTTCTCGAACTTTGCTGAGCATCAAAATCCCACAGGAGGACTTGTTAAACAGACTGCTGGCTGCAGCCCAGAGCTGATTCGGTGCGAGGGGAGGATGCAGCTCAAGAATTCATGTTTCTAACAAATTCCCAGGTGATGCTAATGCTACTGGTGCCCAAGACCAAAAGGTTCAATAGTCTTTTAAAACAAACCAAAATAATGATCATGATCATCATCATCATCATCTAAGTAGCTCCCAGTCTTTCACATGAGAGAACTGAGACATAGCACCTTCTGTCATCTAAACACTGGGCACTAGGCTCAGGAGTAGCAGGGGGAAAAAACTGTGTTTATTCCGTTCTCTGCTTCTCCAAAGGAATTGAGGAGAAAGATGGTCCAAAAGGAGGACAGCAGAATAAAGTCCTGAAATGCTGCAACCCTGTTACAAAATAGGATTTACATCTTTTAGCTGTAACCCTACTTGAATAAAAGGGATCTCTGCTTCCTTACTTGCAGCATGGTTGTGTTTGGGAATGGAGCATCAGGACTAAAAGAATGCATGTAATGAGTCAAGCCAAGCTTTCCTCTGAGAGAGCAGCTGTTCCAAACTGTCAACGGTTCCAGCTAGGGCACGAGAGAAAACTGGAAGCCCATCCTTGCCCAGTGGAATAAGCAGCAGCCTTTACCATGAAATGCGTGTGCTCCGCCAAAGTACTCTAAGAAGCCAAGCTGGGGGCGCCTGGGTGGCTGAGTCGCTTAAGCATCTGACTCTTGGTTTTGGCTCAGGTCATGGTCTCAGGATCACGAGATCAAGCCCCAAGTCCAGCTCCATCAGCATTGAGTCTGCCTGAAACACACTCTCCCTCTGCCCCTCCCCCCACTCATGCCTCTCTCTCTAAAATAAATAAATAAAATTTTTAGGGAAAAAAAAGGAAGAAGCCATGGTTGTTTTCTGCCCTTGTCCCTTGAGTCTGCTGCTCTGGCCTCGCAGCCAGGCTGCCAGGCCCCTTCTCCCTAGCACTACCTTGACTTTCAACACTGAATGGTTTCTCTTCAACAAATGACTGGATCAGATTTCCGTAGATAACTGATCTAGAAAACTTCCCCCAGAGCTGTAGGGGACGCTTTCGTAGAAAGAAGCTCCCTATTTTGAGAGCTTCATGGGCAAGGGAAGAGGGCCTCATTGGAAAGGAAGGATTAAATACAGCTCTACCAAGTGAAAGTTTAGCAAGGAGCCAGGAGTCACACTACCCAGTATGTCAAGCCTTCTAATCTTCTTCTATGTAATCCCCACAACACGTCCATGCCATAAAGTATTCTCAGCTCTCAGATGAGAAACACTGTGACTCAGGGGCAAAGCTGTGTCCCCAAGGTCATTGCTAGTACACAGTCCCTTAGGGGACTCACACCCAAGTCTGCTTGAGCAGCTGGTTACTGTGTACTTCCTGCCATGCCCTAAGCTGTCACGGGGCTCAAAGTTCAGTGAAACTAGCTGCAGGTTAAATGGCCTTGCGGAACTTGGCAGGCCTAGTTTATTCAGGCATGCTTGGTGGCTGGAGAGTCAGAGGTGAGGGAGACACACAGCCCCTGCAGTCAGGAAGCAAGTCTGCCACAAGCATGTGAGAACCTATGAGGCCAAACTGCACAAAAGCGCTGGAGAACAGATCAAGGTGCAGTTAGGGGTGTGTGTATGTGTGGGTGTGGGTGTGGGTGTGTGTGTGGTGGGCCTTAGGAAAAATGCAGCCTTTTTTTTTAAGATTTTATTTATTTAGTTATTTATTTTAGAGAGAGAGAGAGAGAGAGAGAGAGCAACCATAAGCAGGAAAGCAGAATGCAAAGGGAGAATCAGACACCCCACTGAGCAGGGAGCTCCATGTGGGGCCCGATCCCAGGACCCTGGGATCATGACCTGACTCAAAGGTAGACTCTTAACCAACTGAGCCACCCAGTTACCCGAAAGAAGAAGCTTTTACGGAAGATGGCAGTGGAAAGAGGCATCTATCTGAGGCAGGAGGAACAGCATGAGGAATAGCACAGCATGTGTTCAGAAAAGAGCCAATTTTCCCCCAGTCACCCAATGAAGATTTTTTTAGAAACCCACTTTATGCCGGGTCCTCTGTTAGGTACTGCCGATGGGAGTACAAAATGGGCCATGGCCCTGACCTCAAAAAGCTAATGGGAGGTGATAAAGTAATGTAGGGATTACAACATGGGTCTGTGGTATAGGGAAGAGCTCAAAGGGAAAGGTAGTAGTCTTATCGGGAGGATGGAGGAAAACCCTCACAGAAAAGACGTCTGAGCTGAGACTTAAAGGATACCACTTATCAGGCAGCTGGAGTGAGAAGAGGGGTAAAAGAATAGGATTGGGACTATAAACATGCCAGGCAACGAGCAGTGTGACACCAGACTTAGAGGCGTAAGATACTCAGTAAGTGCAAGAAATCTTAAATAATTTGCGTGGTTGGATCACCCGGCAGAGAGATGACACAGAAGAGTCTCAGGTAGCAGACATGACCATTCTCATTTGAATTCACAAGAAAAAAAAGGCCCACCAACTCCAGCTGAGGCACTGAACACATACAAGAATTGGTGACCGCCCAATTCTGTGAGGGCCAGAGCCACTGAAGGCTTCTGGAGCAGAGGAAGGAAAACAAAGAGGTCAGGCTTGCCAGAAGCAGTCAGTGGCGTCAGGTACCTTGGCGAGGTGCTGATACTTGCGCTCTGGAATCACTGGCTTCCAGGGGATGCTGCCCATGTCCGATGGAGGAGGAGTCATGGGTGTAGGGTCCTCGAGGGCATCATCATAGCTGAATGCCCGGCGGTACATCCCGATGGGCAGGGACATCTTGCCTAGAGGCCCACTAGGCCCAAGAGCTAAGAACAGAGATACCTGTCAGGACGGGTTCAGCAGTTGAACACGCTAATATCTTTAAATTCATCTCTAGGCAGGAAAGCTCTGAAACACTTATTCTTGGACAGAGCCATAGCTCATTCTGGAATAGCTAATCCACTCAAGGAAAAGTAACAGTACTAAGTCCTTTCTTTATGAAGGACACCTTGAATTCTCCACTTTACCCATTCAGAAGCCCTAATCCATTTTTATGAAGTAGAATAACAAAGTTCAATTTAAATTTACTTGAGCAAACTCATACAACTTCAAAGTACAGTTTGGAATCAAAATCTAAACCTATCTGACTTCAAAGCTTATGTTCTTTATGCCACAGAAGCCACCCTACACAATGCCAAGGTTCTCAATTCACGCAGGACTAAAGATATGAAGTTGTTGATCCCATTTTATAGATAAGGAAACTTAGCCCCAGCGGTATAAAGTGATTTGCCAAAGCTCATACAGAAAGTAGCCAGCGGGGGCTCAACTGCAAATCTTCTGCCTTCCCTATCTAACTCTACCAAAACAAAACAAAACACAAAACAAAAACCCAAAAACAAAAGTGCTATTACAAGAAATATTTAAAACAATTTGCTGTCCAGTGTCACCTCTAGTTTCAAGTATTCTGTATGATTTAAACACAGAGCCAATTTCCGTCACTGAAATTGTTGGCAACCACTCTCACTGAACGCTGGCAGGCGCTCCTGCCATTCCAGTTCACTGGAAAGGGCTGGCGGAATGTCCCGCGGTGACGCAGGCACCCCACTTCAAGGGCACTCTCAGTTCTGCCAGGCCAGGGAGCAAAGTTCATTTTGCTTGCCCGCTAATCCTTTTATAGCAGAACATCAGTCCAGATCCTGCCTTCAGCATGTTTTCCTGCTTAAAATTATACCATAACTCTCTAAGGCATCAACTTCAATGGCAGTAAGTCCCAAACCCACAAAGACACTTCATTTAAATAGCAAGGGGAACAAGCAGCTATTATTTTTATTACTATTAATAATAATTACTAACAAATCCATAGAAATAAAGAACTGGTGGTTGCCAAGAACTGGCACGGGACAGATAAGGAGTCATTGCTAATGGGCACAGGCTTTTCTTTTTGGAGTGATACAATGTTCTGGAATTAGATGGTAGTGATGGTTGTACAACCATGGGAATATACTATATTATACTACAGTATAGTATAGTATAGTATATACTATACTATACTATACAACCATGGGAATATACTAAACATCACGAAATTGTTCACTTTAAATGGGAATTTTATGACATTTGTATTCTCTCAATTAAAACAAAGGCATCAGCAAAGAATGATTACCAAATACCTCTCCTTGCTGGCCAGCCACAGCCCTCATCTTACCTGATCCTCAGTAAGTAGTTATTCTTCCCATTTTCCAGCTCAGGAAACTAAGCATAGGTTTTAAGTGACACCCGGCATAACAGATCTAAGCCAGTGCTCACATTCTACAGGCAATACTCCACACTCCCCACACTACAACGCTTTAACCTTCTGAGCATACTCTATGGCCCAGGGGGTTACAGGGAGTTTATGGTAACCACAGCAACAGTGAAAGACAAACTAAAACACAAACGGATGATGTCAGAGACGAGAGATGGATACACATCAGGAGACATGGGGGAAATGCCCCTATTAATCCACTTAATTTGGAAGCAATTTTGAAATATCCTAAAGCCTCCTCCCAGCAGCCATCTGACAGCCCTCCTAAAAATAATAAAGCCAGCTAAAATTCAGTAGGTAATATACTCCTACAGACAGAGACCAAAAAAAGTTGAGCAGTAAATATATATTCATCATTAAATTTTAACTCACATTTCCATGTATGTAATGCTTATCTTCAGAGCAGCCTTGAGAGAGAGGCACTATCTTTACTGAGAATCAGAATTTGAGTGATGCAGATTTCATTAAAAATCACTGGCCCTTCCCACTAAAACAGTCCTGGGAGGGATCAATGACTTCAGTAACGCAGAAAGTATTGCCCTACACAGACCCAGGATTCATTAAACGTTACCGTGAGCATTTTCCTAATTCCCCAAGTTTAATCTGCCTTTCGATCAGGCTGGAGACTTTTTGCCCAGACCTCTGTTCTGCCTAACCCCAATCCCCTCCAAAAAGGGGAATACGTACATATTACAAGAACTACACAACTTATTCTGGATTCTTATTTGATATCTGTAGGAAAGTGACAAATCTGGCATACCTTTAAGTATGAAATGACTGTTCTCTTTCAGTTTAGGGTTTGGGTTCATACACTGCCTGGGTGGTTAATAAAATAATATTTAAATTATGCCAATCCATTAGATTTAAATACTTGCCTGGTGGCAGAAAGTAACCACTAATACACGTTTGAAGAAAAAAAGTGGTTTCTATTTAGCTTAAAACATTAAGGGCAAAGTAAGACTTTATCAAAAAGAATTAAGTTTACCAGGCACTTCTGGTTGTCTCGAAGCCATTGAAAGACTGGGATCCAGATGCTTTTTCTATATAGAATTCGGAGCTGAGTCCCTGCCACCTAATAAAAATAACAAAGGGCATTTTCTTACAGTGAACACCAAAAAATAGCTCCAGTGCTGTTCTTCTGACAGGCACACAGAGTTTTATGGCTTGTTTACACGGCTGAAGCACACATAAAAGAGCCAATGGGTGACAAACATGCCAAAGGAGATTAAGAAAATTTTTTTAAGGAGAAAATCAAAGGTCTCACCTGTGGCTGATATTAACACCTGTGATATGACAAAGACACTATATGTGGTAGAAAGGTCACCTTACCAGAGTGAAATGATGTGATGATTGATTATGATGACAGACAGGTATTAACGAGGAACATTGTCCAGCTGCTGCACATTAGTAAAGCTGTTCAGGAAGAGTCCATCCATTTCAGAGGTTCTAAGAGTGACAAACAACTAGCATTGGTATAGCCCTTCAGAGTCTGCCAAACACCTTCCTGACCTTCATGTATTCCCCACAACCTTGCAAGAGTGATTATACACATCATTCTTAAGTAAGTTAGGACTTACTTAACCAACTGTAAGATGCTATTTACCATAATGGGTAAATCCATCCTTTGTTGCTAACACTAATACTCCTAAGGGTTTTAGACAACACTTATCTTGTGTTTTAACCCTGCCACAACTCTGCAAGGCACGTATTATGTATCCCCTAAAATTTTAAAAGAAGGAAACTAAAAATCAGGAGATGTGATTATGTGATTTGTCCAAGGTCACAGATAAGTAGCCGATCTGCAAGGCTTCACCCCCATTTTTAGGGGTATTAAAATAAAGCCCTGAAAAAGCCAAGTTATTTGCTTTTCAGCTTGCAACACTGTCCCCTCCACCTGATTAAGTTCAGGGGACAAACTAGTTAGTTCTTCATTAAAGAGCATCGTAGAAACCAAAGTTCAGCCATCCTCCGGGTCCAGGAAGCATTCCGACCCACATACATCCTTTCCACTTCCCTTTCCCTTTCCCTGTTCCCACTCCCCCGCAGAGCTCACGCGACTCCACGGAATACGGTACAGAGCCACCAGGATTTGAAAGGCCAGGTCTGACCCAACCCCCCTCCGACCCGGCGAGACTAAGGAAAAGATTAAGGCCCGGCCCTGGCACAAGCTGAAGGTCCTCCGAGGGCAGGGCAAGGCGGAGGCATAGGGGTGAGGGCGAAGAGGTCCCGGCCTAGGCCAATCTGAGGAAGCCGGGTACAGGGGATGCAGGGGGACCCGCAGAGAGAAGTCCCACTGGGAGACCCCAGAAGGCGGGGCAGGAGAGGCAAGGGGAAGTCGGGCCGAGGTCTGCGTCCGGGGAAGAAAGAAAGGAGAGGGACCGAGAGGCCCCGGGTCGGCTCCTTGGTGAAGGATCCAGAGACGCGCCCCTTCGGATGCTCGAAGGACAGAGCCCCAAGGAGGTCCAGGCCCCGTCCGTCTGATTACCTGTTCTTCCGCCGCCGCGAGGCTGCCTGCGGCCCGAGCTCTGGCACTAAAGAGGCTCTGAGGACCCACGTCTCACGAGACGCTGCGGCGCAGTATGGACCCAAGCCATGGTGTGAGCAGCGTTATGCCGGTGGCAACACCGAAGGCCCCAGGTACCAACAAGGGAACACAGGCCGCCGGGCCAGCCGGCAGCTTTTCCGTAAAGCTTTCCGAGGTCTCTTCACATCACGCGAGACTTGGCCCAAGAGGCCCTCAGGGCATGCTGGGAGCTGTAGTCCAAGGTCGGGAAGGCTCCGCGACTTCATTTGCACGGTGAGTTGGGGGACTAGTTCCGAGTGTAGAACCAGCCAACTCCCTGAAGAAAAGCCACCCTTTTTCACCATACTCTGCCTTGGTCCGCGACAGGCTGAGGAAGATGGAGATGGCACTGCAAAGTGACACCCTCAAACTCGTTTCGTGGAGGTGAATTTGGGGCCCAGAGAGATGAGACCTCACGTGACCGAGAAGAGGTGAAGTGAGCAGGCACCCCCTTCCAGAAACAGCTGGGTTAGGCAGGGTTCATACTAACAGCACAACCGAGGAGCGCCTGCTCTCCTTTCGGTGACGTGGTCCTAATATCATTTCCCTTTTACACTAAGAAAAGTGACACTTGGAGAGATGACATATCAAATGTCACATCCCGAAGGAAGAAATCTTTTTTCCCCCTAATGTGTTTACAAAATATGACAAAACAACAAGGTTGAGGAAGTAAAAGAAGATGAAAAAAGAAATCTATCCCCTTTTCTTTTTGCTTGTTTGTTTTTTTCAAAGATTTTATTTATTTGACAGAGAGAGAGATCACAAGTAGGCAGAGAGGGAGGCAGAGAGAGAGGGGGGGAAGCAGGCTCCCCTCTTAGCAGTGAGCCCGATGCGGGACTGGATCCCAGGACCCTGAGACCGTGATCTGAGCTGAAGGCAGAGGCCCCAACCCACTGAGCCACCCAGGCTCCCCTATCCCCGTTTCTACCCCACGTCCAAAGCTTGCCGTCAGGGCTCATCTCAGGGGGCCTCTGAGGCCTGAAGGTGGATCTCTCGTTTAGACTCTGCCTGGGACCTTTGCTGGGCCTACTGGAGGCCCCACAGGCTTGGCTCCTGCAACTTTAAACTTTGAGTGCCATTACCAAACAACAGTGCTTGAGCGCACCATGAATCCAAGTCTTTTATGATTCTAGAATTAGTTTATGAAAAGCACAATTACACTGCAGTGTGACTTTTATTTTATTTATTTATTTGCAGGGTGATTTTTTGCGTGTGTGTTAAGTGTTACTTTGGGAAAACAAAGTGTTACTTTGGGCATGGCTCAGTGAGTTAAGCAGCCAAGTCTGGATTTGGATTGAGGTCGTGTTCTCAGGGTTGTGGGATGGAACCTCCTATCTGCGCTGAGCACAGAGTACGCTTGTCGTTCTCCCTCTGTTCCTCCCACCCCCCTCGCTCACTCTCTCTCAAATAAATAAATAAGTAAATAAAATCTTTTTTTAGAAAACAAAACCAAAAGCCCCACAAAAATAAATAAATAAATAGTTTTAAAAAATTAAAAATGTTACTTTTGTTAATCTGGAACTTTTAAAATATGCTATAATTTTTTACGTTCTGCAGAAGTAAAGCTGTCCCCTTGCCTTCCTCCATCAAGAGGATAGGCTACAAGTAACATTTCAGTCAAGGGGGAGAAACAGGACTTTGCACCCTTATATAAATGATAAGCATCAGCTTGGGATTTTTTTTTTTTTTAGGATTTTATTTATTTATTTAACAGAGAGAGATCCACACTGGATCTGCCAACGCATCTTTTTTTTTTTTTTTTAAGATTTTATTTATTTATTTGAAAGAGAGGGAACACAAGCAGGGGGAGTGGCCTCCTGCTGAGCAGGGAACCTGATTCAAGGCTGGATCCCAGGACCCTGGACCAGAGAGCCAAAGGCAAATGCTCAGCGACCGAGCCACCCAGGTGCCCCGTGCCAAAGCATCTTACATTCCTGTTTCATGGGGGAGGAGGCAGGTAGCAGGACTGAACCTGCCTGCCTGCCTTTCTCTGGACATCTGCCCTCCCTGGCCAGTCCAAGCCCTCAGAAAGGCCCACTCCTTAGACAGACTTGCCAACATTCTCAATGACCCATCAGCAGACAGGAACTTGTTTACTGAGAAGGAAGCAAGTGGGGCATTTGCATTTCTGGGGTTTCTAGACTGGGAGCTAGCTCCATCTGGAAGCCTGCCCTGCATTCATCACAGATGAGGCATTCCCATTGCCCACTCAGCAGCAGAGAAAACTAACACTCTCAAGGGGACCTTGGCAAAAATACCTCAGCCAGGAAACGGCAGAGGTGAAATTCAAGCCCAGAGCTGAACACCCTGCTGATAGCTTGGCTGCCCGGTGTCCTTGGCCTCAGCTCCTCCACTTTTAATATCCCGGGGACAGGAGGGTTGAAGGCACCACCCACAGAGAAAAAAATTAGAAGTCACATCTCCCTCTAGTGGTGAGGGGGAGAGATTTCACTGAAGAGATTAAAGGAAGTTGTGTCAACTGTCAAGAAGGTCCTTAGAGAACAACTTCCCCAGCCTGGTATTATCACAGGTGGCACAACTAAGGTACAGAGGATAGAAGAACCAGGCCAATGTCACACAGTTAGCAGTTAATTAAATAGAAAAAGTGTTCTTGTGTCTTACTTAACGTCAGGCATGATGCTCAGAGCATGAGATCCACCAGGGAGGATATGCTCGCTTTGGCAGCACATATATTAAAATTGGAATGATACAGAAGAGATGAGCATGGCCCTGCACAAGGGATACACTGGGAAAGAGGACACTGCCCCTGCCTGTTATGAGCTGAATTGTGTCCTCCCAAAAGTCACATGTTGAAGTCTCAAAGCCTGGTAACTCAGAACAGAACAGTATTTAGGGATAAAGTCTTTAAAGGGTAATTAAATTCAAATAAATCTGGGGGGGTACCTGGGTGGCTCAGTCAGTTAAATGTCTGCCTTCAGCTCAGGTCATGATCCCAGGGTCCTGGGATCAAGCCCTGCATCAGGCTCCCTGCTCAGTGGGAGCCTGCTTCTCCCTCTCCCACTCCCCCTGCTTGTGTTCCCTCTCTCACTGTCTCTCTTTCCGTCAGATAAATAAAATCTTAAAATATGTATATAAAAAGTTGCTCAGCCTCACTCCAAATGCGAAAATACCAATAAACAAAGAGATTTGAGTTCATTTTTGTCAGATTTATAAAAGATTTTAAGTTTGATGATACTATATGTTGGCAAGAATATGGGGAAATAGAGACTCAGTAGCTTCTTAAAATGGATTACAAATTAGGACAACCGTTCCGAAGAGCAAATTGGCAATCTTAACTTTGAAGATGCACAACAGAATGACAGCAATTCCACTCCTCAGGATACACTTTATTTTATTTAAAGACTTTTAGAAAAGATTTTACTTATTTATTAGAGAGACAGAGAGAACAAGTAGGGGAGGGGAAGAAGGAGGGGAGAACCAGACTCCCTGCTGAGCAGGGAGGCCAATACAGGGCTCGATCCCAGGACCCGGAGATCATGAGACAAAGGCAGATGCTTAACCAACTGAGCCACCCAGGCCTCCCTTCCCAGAAAATACTTTGGGAAAAGTTCTCACAAATATGCTCAAGGAGACGCCTATAACAACCTTCACTGCATCACTGCTCGTGAGAGCAAAAATACGGTCAGCCCAAACATTTCAACGACAGAAAAATAAAAAAGTAAACTGTGATATAGTCACGCAAGGGAATACTACATAACGTTAGAAACGAATGAACTAGATCTCCAGGTATCAACATGGTCAGTCTCAAAAACATTATGTTGTGTTAAACAAAGATAATAGTATGCTACCAGCAGAGGCCACTTTTTTTTTAAAGATTTTATTTATGTATTTATTTACTTATTTATTTTGCAAGATTGAGAGCACGCAAGCGTGAGTGCTGGGTGGGGAGCACAGGGAGAGGGAGAGAATCTCAAGCAGACTCCGCACTGAACACGGAGTATGGAGACCCACGTGGGGCCAATCCCACGATCCTGAGATCATGACCTGAGCTGAAATCAGGAGCCAGCCGCTCAACTGACTGAGCCACCCAGGCACCCCTGCAGAGGTCACTTTAGGCAACAGGTTTGAGCAGTGGAAACATAAACAAGGCAAAAGGGCCCACAGTGACCACCAAGCTGAAAGAGGCTCATCAAGCGACCCACCTCAAAATAACCATAGGCCCTAACTGACCAATTACAACCAGGCGCAGTTCCAGAGGTTACAAAAAAAGAGAAAATTCCATACAGTCCCTTACTTCTTCGCCCCATCCTATAACTATAGCCCCACATGACCGCCTCATGGCAGACAGTCTCTCCTTAGCTGTCCTGCCTTCTGCTCCCTTGTGGTATATTCAACTTTTCTCTCTTTGGTTCTGCCTTGGGTGTATTCTTTCACCGCCTGCGCCGGCCCCCATTCAATCAGAATATGCCACATTACCATTTACGTATATTATTAAGCCAAAAAACATTTTGATATGTATTAATAAAATAAAAGTATTAAAACATAATGGGAATGATACACATCAACTTGGAGATCACGATTATCTCTGAAGATAGGAATAGCATCTCATTTATGCTTGAAATTTTTTTAATAAAAAAGTACAGCAAAAGGTTCATTCTCAAGTTTCGGTCAATACATGGGTATCTGAACATGTTTGTTTGACACATTTAATAATTTTAAAAACATTAAGAGCCGATTTTTTTAAATTTATTACTTATTTGACAGACAGAGATCACAAGTAGGCAGAGAGGCAGGCAGAGAGAGAAGGAGGGAAGCAGGCTCACCGCTGAGCAGAGAGCCCAATGCGGGGCTTGATCCCAGGACTCTGGGATCATGATCTGAGCTGAAGGCAGAGGCTTTAACTCACTGAGCCACCCAGGTGCCCCCATTAAGAGCTGATTAATTAAAATGATGAACAACTCAAGAGCTCATCTATGTGAAAATGAAACATCCTAAATTCCAACCGAGGACCCATGTGAGAGACTTCAAAGCCAATCCCTTGAGTTTTCCTTCTTTTTCAGAAGAAGAGTTTGATATAATGAGTGGACCTAGATTTCAGGGTCTGTATAGGGGGATACAACATATTAAGAGCATGCTTTTCAAGAAACACAGACCTGGTTCAAATCATAGCTACTTCATTTATTCATTAAATGATCTTGGAGAAACCATCCCCTCTCTCAAATTGGTTTTCTCTTTTATAAGACGGGGATAAGCTGACCAGAAGGCAGATAGCACAAACCAGCCCCAGATCCAGGGATACCTGAGAATCAAAGGGAAGCTGGCAGATCAGAGAGAGCAGCCCCGTGGCCATCAGCAAAAGGCTGGGCTTGGGTGTGGACAATGGCAACCCAGAGCCAAAGACAGAGCTCCAAGAAGGGAATCAGGCCCTGTTGGTTCTCGGACGGATAGACCCTTACTTCCTCCCTGCCTTGCACTGGGCAGACCTTGGCCAGTCCTGTCATCGTTACCAAGGGCTGAGAAGGCAGTGGCTGGGTGGGGAAGTCAGTAACAAACTCCAGTGCAGTGAACTGGCCGGCACCTCAGCAGCCTCTCCCACCACTCCTCTTCCCTCTCCCTGTACCCTAAGCACTAAGTTATGGCAATGGGCGTTAGTAAGAGACTTACCTGGGCCGCGAGGAAAAAGGACTTTCTCCAGAGATGCAGGCGTCTGCTCAGCACAGTACGAATTAGGGGTGCGGACTGTACCCCAGAGAGTCTCCTTCCCAACTCACCAGCAATACACTACACTTGGGCTATGCCACCTCCCCCAGGCACTTAGTCCTGGCCCCAAGGAAAGGAGCTCACAGGGGCAGATAAGAGATGCCTGAGGGGCACACACCCAATGAGAGAAAAGATGCCATACAGGACTACCTTATCCAAACACACCAGAGTTAATGGACTTGGCAGGACAACGAATGAAAATAAGCATTTAAAATATCACTCTAAAAAAGAAGAGAGAGGATTTTGGAAAAATGAAGGGGGAGACAAGAAATCATAAGGAACCAACTACAGAACCAGACACGAAAAATGTTATAGATGAAATAAAGCCCTGAAAGCCTGGGGTGAATAGCAGAGTGGGTATAGCCAAAGACCAAATAAACAAGTGGAAGACCAGGTTCAGAAAATTCCCTAAAAGGCATGACAAAGGTATAAATAACTGAAAAGCAAAAGGTTAAGCCAGTGTTCTGTGAAGCTGGCTATCCCTGAATAGCATGGCACATGATCTAACCAGGGGACACCGTGGTCAGGGACCCACTCCTGCACCTCTCACTGTAAAGCAGTTCCTCTCGTTGGATGCTATGTTGTTTGTGACTGCACCCCGTGGATGGGGCATACTTGATTCCCCAGATAGTGATGAGAAAAGAAGGAAGGAAGGAAGGGGGGAGGGAGGGAGGGAGGAAGGAAGGAAGGAAGGAAGGAAGGAAGGAAGGAAGGAATGAATTACAAAAGGGTTGAACACAAATATGCCCTGGACTTTAGGAATGACAGTACCCATGGATGCAAATGGCACCAGGATTCCAGCTCTGCTTTCTGACTTTGCCTTTCCCGCTCTATCTCAGCCTCTTTGACCTCAAGCCTTCTTCTTTAAATGCGGGGAAAATGGTTACCTATAGCTGGTAAGTTTTACTTCTTAATCCACCCAAGACAGATGGATCTCAAGATGCTGGGTACCACATTTAAGAATCCCATGGAACAGTCTCCTTGGTTCAGCTTGATCTAATTATTACTGACTAATTATTCATGCCAAGTGTCATATAAACATAGCAGGTTTTCAGGATGCCTGGGTAGCTTAGTTGGTTGGGCCACTGCCTTCAGCTCAGGTCATGATCCCAGCATCCTGGGATCGAGTCCCGCATCGGGCTCCTTGCTTGGCAGGGAGCCTGCTTCTCTCTCTGCCTCTGTCTGTTTATGTACTTGTGCGTGCTCTCTCTCTCTCTCTCTGATAAATACATAAAAATCTTTTAAAAAGCCAAAAACATGGCAGGTTTTCAGTTAATTCAATCATCAGGAAAACTATTCTCAGAAGATGAAGACAGACAAATGTTTGCACAGCAGTACATTTTATACCAGAACAAAGCCTAATGTACAGTTGATGTCTAGTTGGTTAAATGTCAGTTCCCTGCTGCCCTTCTTGCTCCATCATCAGAGACTTGCAGTACTTATCCTGGTGGAGGTGGGAAGCCACTGAGGAATTTTAACCTGAAAATGACATTGCCAGGTTTTCTTTTGTAAAGACGGCTGTGTAGCAATATGGAAGTTGGACTGTATAAGTAAAGTTGGCAATAGTTATCTTCACAGTTTAATCTTTATATCTTTTTAAAAGATTTTATTTATTTATTTATTTGACAGATAGAGACACAACGAGAGAGGGAACACAAGCAAGGGGAGTGGGAGAGGGAGAAGCAGGCTTCCTGCCAAACCCAATGTGGGGCTCAATCCCAGGACCCTGGGATCATGACCTGAGCTGAAGACAGAAGCTTAACGACTGAGCTACACAGGCACCCCATTTAATCTTTTTTTAAAAAGATATATTTATTTATTTGACAGAGAGAGAAACCATAAGATGGGGGAGCAGCAGGCAGAGGGAGAGGGAGAGCACATGGAGCTCGATCCCAGGACCCTAGGATCATGACCTGAGCTGAAGGCAGATGCTTAACCAACTGAGCTATTCAGGCGCCTCTATAATTTAATCTTTAATTGTAGAATATCCAGATCGGGTCATGACTGAAGAGGAATTAGCATCACCCAGAGATGGATATATTGACAGATGGGACTTTGTCTTCTCTTTTTTCAGAAGGTAAAGAGTGACTATTTTTCTAATGGATATTGCATCATGGAATGTGGAAACACAAAGTTAAAAATGGATATAAGAGTAAAACTGGATGCAAATGAGTCGACTGTGCTGGCCACATGCCTGTTTAATCACAGCTCCATTCCTCACCCTTCACCTGCTCTGCTCTGCATGACAGGGGGCTAAGTCCTGACAATTCCATTTCCAGAGTTTCCTTGCCAAATGGTCCAGTTAGTTTCAGCTAATGGCAGCCAATGCCAGGCAAAAGGAGATTGAAAGGGATTGGTTAGAGAGGGAAAAGATTCAAGAAAAGAATGTGTCATAGAAGCCAAGGGAGGAGAACATGCAATTGATTCAATTCTCCAAATACGTTAAGTGTGAACTCTGGGCCTCATTCTTATACTGAACACATCAGACCCCCAAGAAGACAAAGGCCTGGTCTGTCATCTTCAAGTGGAAGGACAGACATCTTCAGGCAGAGACTGTGACCACCCAGGGTGACTGCTGAATTCCAGGAATTCCAGCTGAGAGACAAGGGGATGATCACCCACTGTGTGTCAAGAGGCAGGAAAGGTAAGGTAAGGCCAAATTAGACCTCCAGGAGCCTTTAGCACTCAAGGGATTAAGGTTCTCTCTTTTGAAACAACATAAAACTTACCAAGACTAAATCCAAGACTAAATCCCTTAATTTTTTTTTTTTTTTTTTGAATGCCAAGACTAAATCCCTTAATTTTTTCTTTTTTTTTTAAATTTTCCGACCACAAAGTTTCGGATACTCACTAGTGCTA
Organism: Mustela erminea; assembly: GCF_009829155.1. NCBI lineage: Eukaryota > Metazoa > Chordata > Mammalia > Carnivora > Mustelidae > Mustela > Mustela erminea. Next base: position 100,334,213 of record NC_045616.1, on the reverse strand, counting down.
ATTTTTCTCTTTGGGAACCTTGCACTCCTGTCTCACTAGGAAGGTGATCCCTCAAGGAATGAGCTGGCACCCTGGCCAGGTTTTGAATGGCATCTCTGCTAAGATTTAACAGTGTTAAATATTGCAAGGTCAAGCAAAATAAGAACTAAGATGTTACCAACGGATTTAACAGGGAAGCATTTGTTAGAGACCGGGTGAGAGCAGTTTCCCTGGGTGGGTTGGGTGAAGAATAGGAAATGAACATTATCCAAAGTAGCACTGCAATGAAAAGGAAAGGTAGTACCAGTGAGGGAGAACAGTTTCCTGAAACAAAAGAGATCTGAGCATTACCCGCAAATGACCAGAAAAGAAACCAGAGTCCCTCCTGGTCATCAAGATGGTTTGGGTTTGCTTACAATAAAAACACCTATCCATTCTGCAGTCCCTCATCTAGCCCTCCTTTGAAGGACCCCAGACTGTTTCTCCTGCTACACCTGGAAACCTTGGCAGCCACTGAAGTCAAGTAGGCAATGAGATCTAAACACTGACCCCTAATCCTACCTGCTTCATTAGCATGCCCAGGATCCCAAGAGAGCAGAACTCCTGGGGTCTGAGAAGCAGCCCAGAGAGGGTGGAGTCCTAAAAGTCAGGGACCCGGGTTCCAGTTCCGTCTCTGCCACTCCATAACCTGACACCCTATAGCCGTGTGACTTGCCTCAACTTGATCCCCGAAGTCTTGAGATGCCCAGGAAACATCGCTTGGGGTTTGAGTGCCGGCTACCCCAATGCACTACGGTGCGAACTGGGCCTCCGCTTTCCATTCTAGGAAACACCGTTTTACCGAGTAACCGAGAACATTGGTCAGCTAACCACTAGGTATACAGCAAGTGCTCGGGAGGTGCCAACATCACCGACTCTCGTCCTGCCCAGGTACATCCTTTAGCTCTCCGCGGCACGTAGCAGTGGGAGTGGGACGTGCCAGCGCTCGGGTCCGCGCCCCCCACTCCAACAGCCCTGGCGCGAGCCGCCAGTCGCGACCGCAGTGGTGCATTGTGGGGCTTGTAGTGTGGGGCTGGGGTTGGGTGGGTGGGCGCGGCCGCCGCAGTCGCAGCGGGGCCATCTTCGGCGGGCCGGCTGGTTCGGCCTGTGCAGCCCGCACCCGTGCCCCTCGCCCTGTCCGATGGCTCCGCGGCCGCTGAGCCCCTTGGTGCTGGCGCTGGGCGGCGCCGCGGCCGTGCTGGGCTCCGTACTCTTCATCCTCTGGAAGGCCTACTTCGGGCGCGGACGCGAGCGGCGCTGGGACCGGGGCGAGGCCTGGTGGGGCGCGGAGACTGCCCGCCTCCCTGAGTGGGACGAGTGGGACGTGAGTGCCGGGCGAGGGTCTGGGCCTCCGCGTGTGCGGCTGAGGGGTGTGATGCCCGGCGAGGGCAGAAGCGCCTAGGTCGGGGCTCGGCGCCGCAGACCCTGGCGAAAGGGCGCGCAGTGGTAGCCGGGCCGTCGTGAGTCCCACAACCTAGTGATGGGTGGGCACTTCGGAGGGTGTGCGGCACCGCCCTGCGCGGCCTCGGGACCCGGGCCTCCTCGTGGGCGCCGGAGCCCCGAGGGCGCGGCCCCGGAGCTCAGTCGAGCCCGCGCCCGGTCCAGCCCGCGCTCGCCGGGCGCCTGCGCAATGCGCACAGCCCGCGGCCCAGGGCATGTCGGGAGAGGCCGCCTCCCCCTTCCCCGGCGTGGGGCGGGGATGCGAGTTTACCCCCTTCGGTGTCCCCGGAGACCCTGGGACGTAGGGACTCTCAGTCTGAGGAGGCTGAGGCTTCGCGAGGGGAAGAAATTTCACCGAGGTCACTCGGGAGAAGCCAGAAGAACGGGGTTTGGGATTCAGGACTCCGAAGGCAGCGCTGGTCCCACTGCACCCGGCCTTGCCTTCCTGCCAGTTGACCGGTGGAGGGCGGGGATGGGTGCTTTGGTGTCTTAGGTCTTCCATTGGGAAGGGTCCGGCAGGAGGGTGCCGGCCGCAACCTGACCTGTGCCCACAGCCTGAAGACGAGGAGGACGAAGAGCCAGCGCTGGAGGAGTTGGAGCAACGTGAGGTGCTGGTGCTGGGGCTGGACGGCTCGGGGAAGAGCACGTTCCTACGCGTGCTGTCCGGAAAGCCACCGCTGGAAGGCCACATCCCCACCTGGGGCTTCAACTCTGTGAGGCTGCCCACCAAGGACTTCGAGGTGGACCTGTTAGAGAGTGAGCAGACCCCCCACACACACACGCGGTCTCCCCCATCACCTCAGTTGGACCCAAGCCGGGTCTTTGCTTGGGTATGTCTCCAGCATGTATATCTCACAGGACACATCCCTGTATGATATTCTTTCCCTGCCTCTCTGGGGCACAGGATACAGTCCACGCTCTGTATTCTGACATGATGGGCCATTCATGATTGGGCAATTCCAGCCTGGTCACTGCCTGTCCCTCACCCCAACTGAAGCTCACATGCCTAACACTGAGATTCCAAAAGCTAAAGTTTCCAAACATCTGCCAGGCATTACTTAATAAAACCCTCCCAACAACTCCACAAAAAACTGGAAGCAGTTATTACCCTTGTTACATGCATGAGGAAAGGGAGGCCCAGCGAGTTAAATAAAATCCTGGCTCACCCAGCTTGCCAGATGGGTAATGCAGACTCTGGCTGGAGGCTCTGGGTTTTCAGCAGCATGCTACATTGCTTGTTTCTGAAAGGTACTTGCTGTTTTCTTTCTTCTGTCTGTGCTTGCACTCTTCCCTCAGTCTGGAAAGCCAGCCTTTCCTCCCTTCAAAAACTGCTATACCTCTTTTCAGGATTTAGATCAGAGGCACATGGGTGGTTCGGTTCACAGAGCATTGACTTGATCTCACGGTCATGAGTTCAAGGTCTGTATTGGATGTGGAGCCTACTAAAAAATAAAACAATAAAGAATCTTCAAAAAAAAAAAAGATTTAGATCAAACATGATATCCTTATGAAGCCTTATCTGATTCCCAGGCTAGGTTAAGGGCTCTTCCTCTGAGCTGGCATTTGCCGCATACCAGCCTATGTCCCTGACGAGGCTTCTGGGGCACAGATGAGTCTGATCCAGCGTTGGTCCCGAGCGCCCAGCCTCAAGCAAGTAACTGAGAGAGCTTGTTGAGTGAGTGATCAGAAAGGGTCTGGGCCGCCCCTGTCCTCAGTGTTAGGCTTCTTGGGATTCTAGGAGAGGTTGGCAGAGGGGCTATTCAGAAGACAGCAGTACTTGGCCACCTGTGTCCAGCTGCAGACTGGGTGTGAGAGAGTAGTGGACTTCCTGCCAACCAAAGGGCTCAGACCATAAAGACTAGGTGGGTTTAGTTAAGTAGCAGCTTGTGGGATCAGACTCTTTCCTCCCTGCTTGTGGTAAATGTTGATATTCACCTGGAATATGGTCCTTTAAACAAGGTTTTACTGGTCTTCCTTTCTTGTGTCAGGGATGCAGAAGGGTCAAGTGGTATTCTGCACTTGACCCCCACTCTGGCAGAGATAGTACCCCCCAAACCTAGGAGAAGGGGGTTGGTGTTTTCATGTTACCCAGGAGTCTAAGGTTCAATAGAGTCACTCCTGGATTCTAACCCAGATCTCCCATTCAATGACACTTACTTGGCTATAGTCTACAGTGCCTGGCCTAGAGGCCACCCAAGCATGAACCCTTTGTTGATCTTTGATGACTCTTCCCTTCCTCGCCCCCCACTTCCTATATCCTATCCATTTGATTAGCTAGTTCTTTCAGCTTTATTTTCCAATAGACTTTGCATCTCTCCACTTCTCCCCACTTCCACCACTGCCTGCTTGGTCCAAGCCACCATCATCTCAGTACTATAATTGCCTCCTTGCGGGTCTTCCTGCTTTCACTTTGTCCCCTACTGTCAGCCAGCAGTATATTTCAGAAACCCATGTCACTGTTGCATAAAACCTTTAAGGGGTTTCCCCACAGTTTCACTGTAGCCTGACAGCCCTCATGTGGTCAAGCCCTGGCCAGCTTTGTTAGCTGTGGCTTCTTCCCCTCTCCCTCTGGCACTGCCTTGGCCACCCTGGCTGCCTTCTGTTTCAGACACATTGAGCTTGCTCTTCACTCTGCTTGTAATGCTTTCCTCTGCCTCTTCCCTTAGCTAGCTCCTTCTCGTTATCCCAGACTCCGCTCACATGCTGCCTCCTCAGGGAGACCTTCCCAGACTGCCCAATCCAAAGCCACCCCAAGCCATTTTCACTTTTTCTTTTTTATTTCCTTTCTGAAATGTGCTTATGTGCTATTGCTGTGTCTGTCTTGGTTACAGAGGGAGCTCCTTGAGAGCAGGGCCCTGTCTGCCTTGCTCACCTCTGTATCCCCAGCACCCAGATCAGTGCTTGGCACCTAGTAAGCACTCAGTAAATATTTGTTGAGTGCCTGCTATGTGCCAGGCATTGTGCTGAGGGCTTTGGGGGGATCCAGATGTAAATAGCTCTAACTCTCAAAGAGCACAGAGTCCTCAAGTGTTAGAAGTATATCCAGAAACTCTAGGATGCAATGTGGCTAATGGGGACTGTGCAGAGGGAAAAGAAGGCAACCCAGGTTGGGGGTACTATGTGGGCAGCCATGTGGTGGTAGGACTGAGTATGCTGTTTTCAAGGAAAGAAAATGGGGTGACCAGACTGAACATGAAACACTGAATGGGGAATGGTTATGTATAGGCTGGGCATGGAGTCTTGGCTTCTGACCACGCCATTACTGTCTGGGAGAGAAAGCTAGGAACTGGCAGAAAGCAGCTCAGGAAAAAGAACCAGAGAGTACAATTTAATGGGCACCTTGTATGCTAGTCTGTGAAAGGCGCATTGCGTGTGGTACCTTTGGGTTTTCCTGCAACCTGTTAGTAGGTAAGTTCAGTGAGGAGAACGCTGCTACTCGAAGGTAGTGAGTTGCCTAGGGAGCCCCAGCTATTAGAGCCAGAGCTAAACCAGATTGGCTCCAGAACCTGTGGTCTTCCTTGCCCCTGGTTGGTGGAGCCTTGGGAAGCTGTAAATGGGGTGGTATGGGGCTATATATAGAGAGCTGGGGCCCAGGGAGGCTCTGAGCTGGCCCCTGGCCTCTCCTCAGTTGGCGGCAGCCAGAACCTACGCTTCTACTGGAAAGAGTTTGTGAATGAAGTAGACGTGCTGGTGTTCATGGTGGACTCAGCTGACCGGTTGCGGCTGCCCTGGGCCCGGCAGGAACTGCACAAGCTGCTGGACAAGGACCCTGACCTGCCTGTCGTCGTGGTGGCCAACAAGCAGGTGAGGATAATGGGAGGGAAGCTGGCTTAGACCAGCTGGGCTTGATCCACTGATCCCTGGGCAGGGGCAGGGAGCACAGGAGAGAGATTCAGGCCCAGGCCTGTGATCTGGAGCACTCGGGTGAGATACTGTCCCCAACTCTTCTACCTCTGCTTTTTCCTCATCCCTGATCCTCATTCTCTGTCTGCCTTCCTCCTCGCCTCCCTGTCACCCACTATCCTGAAGAAATGAGAAAAATACTAAGCATCCACTATATATAAGGTATGGTTTTGAATGACATTTCACATTATGCTTCTAATTGATCCTACAGGATCCATTTTACAGATTGGAAATCTGAAGCTCAGAGAGGTTCTGTAATCTCCCCAAGGTTATACACCTTGAAAATAGTGGAATTGCAATGTCTACCTCCAAAACTTGTGCCTTTTCCACTCTGCCATGTCCTTGTGACTTCCAGCTCTAGATCAAAGACCTAAGCTAGGAAGTGATAAGTGGAACATATTCCAATAACAATAACAAATAAAATTTATAAGTGTGCTTACAGTGTGCCAGGCTAAGCACCTGACCGTCATGACCTCGCTTAAATCCTATAAAACCCCATGATAGGCCTTGTTATTATCCTCAGTGCCCAAAGTTAAAACTGGTATGTGGCAAAACTAGGACTTGAACTCAGATCTTCCTCAAAGATTCTGCTCTTAACCATGCTCTACTTTTCTTGGGCCTTTGGCCCAGCCACCCTCAGCATCACAGACTGAAGGTGCCACTCTCAATACATGCCAGGTAAAACTTAGCAACAGTACAGAGTTCTGTCATTTTTCCTGTGGCCTGGCCCACGTTCCTGAGAGCTGTGGCATTTGTTTCCAACCTGACTTGGAAAGAAGCTATACGTCTTTGATCCCAGTTTCTCCTGCCTATCAGGATATCCTTGACAATCACTTACAAGCATGTAACCATATGTCCTGGTCTGCCTGGGATGGCCCTCATTTATGGCTGTTGTTCTGGTATAATTATTAATAGTGTCCACTTTAAGTCTCAGAAGTACCCTGGTTTGGATGATGAATTACATCATCATTCTACTTATAAACTATAATTATGAGGATAACTCTAAGTGCCTCTCAGCAATGCCTGGCTTATAGGAAGAGCTATTTCTCACCGCAGTGGCTAATGGTAGTATGAAAAGAGGTTGGTACGAAGGAAAGTCGGAGATGAGAGAATTTAGACCAAGAGGCCCAGAGGCCACTTCTGGGAACTTAGGCCCCAGTGTTTCCCAGGATAGCCAAAGAACAGTTCTTCTCATGGATGACAGTGTGGGTGCTGGGAAACTGTGAGCTCTGTTCCAACCGGCTTCTCCATCTCATCCCAGGACCTGAGTGAGTCCATGAGTATGGTGGAGCTACAGCAGGAGCTGGGCCTGCGGGCTATCGATAGCCAGCGGGAGGTGTTCCTCTTGGCAGCCAGCATCGCCCCTGCAGGACCCGGCTTTGAAAACCCTGGCACCGTGCATATCTGGAGACTGCTCTTGGAGCTTCTCTCCTAGGCCGGCTATCACCAGCTTGCCACCCAACCCTGAAGACCCTAGTCCTGCCACTCCTCCTGTCTACTGCCAGTGTGGGCCTGAGGCAGGAGCCATGTAGCAGGACTGCCCTTCTCTCCACCCACCCTCCAGAGCAGGGCCTGGGCAAGGCCAGGAACCGCACAGAAGCCTTCCAACGGTGAGGTGGCCATGAGGCTGCTGAGGCAGATAGTGGAAGAGCATAGTGTCTGGCTCACTCCAGGCTGGAGTTGGATCAGGCTTTCACCACTGAAGGCACCTCCTTCTCTGATGCGTACAGTAAGGTGCTCAGTGGGCTTGGTTCTCCTCTCTGCAGGTCCCAGTGACTGAGAACCGGGACAGTGTCAGAAGTACTCCCAGTCTAAAACCGTTCCCTCCTGGTGACCTCATGCCCATCACGCAGGCAGGTTCTGGGCAGCACACAGTGAGCCTTGGCTCTAGGGCCCACAATGTCCTGCAGCCCCAGCTCCACCGGGCTGGCTCGAGGCCTTGTGCTATCTCTGCCTCTCAGGCCCTGTGACCATCAATTTTAGAGAGATGGCTTCCTTGGTTTTTTCTCACTTGGAGATAGATTTTCCAGCCATGAAGATAAGAAGGGCTGGGATGAACCTGGAGACAAGGAGTTCTCTGAAACCTTCCTGCTTCTGCAAGCTAAGGCCTGCCTGCCAGACTACAGCATCAAGTGGTGTTCAGCCCTGAGCAGAGACACGGAGGGCTTTCCTCCCCCTCATCTGGGGACAGAAACTGCTGCTCTGTGCCAGTGCCTGTGTTTACAGAAGTCTGGGGAAGGAGCCTGTGTCCCTGGGGAGAAGACCGTCACCTGAAGCTCGGTGTTGGCCTCAGAACTGCATTCTAATTATTTATTTATTTATACAAGGAACAGACCAAAGTCTCAGGTTCTGTTTCTAGGTGCTGTTATCAAAGCCCCAGATGACTGCCATGGAAAAATTTGTGTCTTTGAGGAAAACAGCTGGAATTGTGAGACATGTGATAACCTGCACTTGTCAGTGGAAACAAAGCTCTAGCTTTCCCCCAACATTTACAGCTATAATTGGCATCCCCCTTTACGGTGACCCACATGAACTTAAAACTCTGCCATTTGGCCCAGTATGTCAGAAGGACACAACCCCCTCCCGTGTAGCTGGTGGACTACCAGCTACAGAAAGGATATTTCAATCATGTAAATCCAAGTAAACAAAAATGGGAATTAGCAGATCAGCCAACAGGATACCTGAGGCTTTGGGTACCTCAGTCTTTCTGGACCTGCTGATTCCCCAGCCAAAAGTTGGACAGAATTTCTATTCTCTCCAGTGCACACTCACAGTTTATTTATATGCTGACACTAGTGCAGGCCAAGGACGGAGACTTTTGTCTGCGCTGAGTAATCAGTAGCCACAGATGGGTTTTTTTTTTTAGCAGAGATAGCCAACTCAGTTTGCTTTTTAATTGAGAATAGAGATGATGTGCCTTCATTTCACTTGACATTGACTCAGCGTGCCTCAGTTCCATGCTGTGGCCTACACAAGAGGCAGCACAGGGAGGAAGGTGGGATGGACGCTCTAGAAGTCCAGAAGTGTGACGAGTTACAGTGGCCTGCTGTGCTCTTGGGCTGTGGGTGTATGACAGAATCACTGTCCTTTGAAATTCTAATTAACTTTCTGCAGAAAAAAGAAGAGATTTGTCTGCTTTTATCTTAAATATTTAAGGAATGACTTGACTTTTAGAGTACCCTTTGAACTTTTGCCGACAGCTTTTCATTTTGACATTTAAAGAATGTGAAACTTTGTCTTTGTTCTATAAACTTCACCTTGTTCTCCAGTGCTTGACATTTACCTCTGGAACCAGCATCGTTGTAGGGGACCCTTTTCTAATTAAGATCTCCCTTTGATCTAATGAGTATCGTTATGTAATACACTTTTCAAAGTCTGCAGTGAGGGGAATGAACTTGAATAGTTATATCCACGAGTGACCTCTGAAGACCACTCCCAGAACTGACGGGTCTCAGGGGTACACCGGAAGACACAAACCACTGAGGGGGCCTGAAGGTCCAGAGTACCACCCTGATGCTTGTGCAGAAAATAGATGTTCTCTTGACCCGTGGGTGTGCCTCATCACATTTGTGGCTGACTGCTACACTCCTCTGGTGGGACTGCTGGCCTGTCGTCCAGGCAGAGGGTCAACACTGCTCAACCGCTCTGGTTTCTGCCAGGACTGGGCAAAGTGGAGAACGGGCCTCTCATGAATAGCCGAGTGCCTGGCCCGTGCTGCTCTTACCCAGTTGCTCCTGAATGTGACTTTCTGATTCACCAGCCCAGATCACCTGCTCCTGGAAACCAGCCATTATCTGTGGAGTTCATCTCAAAGTGAGTTTTCTGAGCTAGCCTGGGTGACACTGCTCCCCCAAGACTGCCCCAACACTATAGCTCCCAGCCTGCTTGAACATGGGATATGGGTCAAATGTCAGCCCCTCTCCTTTTCTAAGGAAGGCAACTGGAAGGCAGGCTCTGGATCTGACAGAGCAGGCATTCCACATCAAAAGGAAGCTTCTGCTTCTGCCTGCCTGTTCAACCGATGCCTGATCATTCAACCTGGCACCAACGGCTTCTGATCTTAAGAATTAATGCAATGTGGCTTCTGATTTTCCATCCTCTCACCTGCTGCCAACCCTCTGAGGAGAGGCCGACTTGGCCCAAAGCTTGGTCATGTGAATGGTCTAAGCAAGAAGGCTCTAAGACCACCACCTTGACTGGCTGCTTATCCATAGGAGCCTCTTCTGGTACCTCTTGCCCTGACACACTGGTATCCAAACATAAGGACGGGGGTCGATGGTGAAATCAGCCTGTCACAGCGCTCCCCTCCCTCCACAGAGATGTGCTGATGAAAATCTGAAGACTCTTGCCTGTCTGTGTGGATGAAACACTAGATTGCAAAACAATGTTTCCACCTGTCTATGGAAAACATTTTGTTCTTAAGCTTGCTTACTAGCAACTGCCAGCACTTTGAACTAGCTGCTGAAACTCACCTGTGGTATTCATCCTGGTGCACCTGCCCACATCTCAGGCCTGGAATAGTCTGAGCATCTTCCTGTCACATTTGTTGGCTCACACATCGTCAGTCATTTCTACTAGCTGTGTGAAGAAAACCAGCTTTTCCTCATTTGCTGCCTCTGCGAGGTGGGCCCACGAGGTACATAAAGAGAATTCCCATCAAAGATCTGGAAGTGAAAAGGCCTTGCTGTCCCACCCCAAGCCCTGTGAACCCAGACCCATAGGGCTGCCAAGGACAGATTGCATTAAGGGAGACCCAATGGCTGTTTGAGACACACAATAAATGCCAAAAATTCAAATACGGTTTCACTTGAATTCTGATTTTGAGGAGTATATCCTGGGTGCTCATAGTTCCAATGAGGGGCAGGTATGGGGGATGGTCCCAGAAGTTTCAGTAACACGATCATTTGTATCTGTACCTGGTGGCCATTTCTTGGGAGTTCTAGCTGATGGGGCCAGAAGTCAGAATGGAGCGTTCCCTCTGCACCTGCCTTGGGCTCAGCTCCAGATGCCCAGGGAAGATTCATGCACTCAAGCGCAGTCGGCCAGGGGATGTCAAGCTGATTAAAAAGCAGTTGTAACTGGTATGTATTGCTACAGGAAGACTGGGGCATAGGGAAGACGGGACACTTACATAGCATAAGGATGGGGGATAGTGGCAGAAAAGGCTTTCCAAAACTGGCACCTGAATTGGGTAAAGAAACAAAGGGACAGCTGTCAAAGGCCTGAATTTGGAATACCATGGAGGATGTTATGAGGACAAATAAAAGCCCTCATGAGTGGGATGCCTGACTCGCTCAGTCTGTAGGTACAGCATGTAATTCTTTGTCTCAAGGTCATGAGTTCAAGCCGCAAATTGGGCATGGAGCATACTTGAAATACAGAATCCCCTACCTGGAGACTAGATTCCAAAGCCTGTGTGCACACTGCTACAAGGGCCAGTTCACTGCTGGGGGCTAAGCCAGCATAGGAGGGCTTTCTGGGGCCCCGTTTCCAGCCTGCCCTGATAGCGTGGGACAGATAGGCTGCCTTCAGGGGCTCATGGAGAGGATATAGCAGGTGAAAACCCAGGCTTAGCGCTTGTACTGACTTGACTTCAGACCTCACGCTGGCCTCTCAAGCCTGTTTCCTTACCTGTAAAATGGTGAAGCCAGACACCCTGCAGGACTTTATGTGAATTGATCTGCATAAAAACACCAAATCTTTTTTTTTTTTTTTCTTTTAAGATTTTATCTATTTAACAGACAGAGATCACAAGTAGGCAGAGAGGCAGGCAGAGAGAGGAGGAAGCAGGCTCCCCGCCGAGCAGAGAGCCCGATGCGGGGCTCGATCCCAGGACCCTGGGATCATGACCTGAGCCGAAGGCAGAGGCTCTAACCCACTGAGCCACCAAGGCGCCCCAAAACAAATCTTTTTAAAGAGGAATAAGGAGAACCAGATTTGAGGTGCCCTTCTAGGCGAAACATTAGGAATGAGAGGGGTTTTTTTTTTTTTTTTTGTAAAGGTTTTATTTATTTATTTGACACAGAGAGATCACAGTAGGCAGAGGCAGGCAGGCAGAGAGGAGGAAGCAGGCTCCCTGCTGAGAAGAGAGCCTGATGCGGGGCTCGATCCCAGGACCCTGGGACCATGACCTGAGCCAAAGGCAGAGGCCCAACCCACTGAGCCACCCAGGCACCCCAATGAGAGGGGTTTTGTACTACAATAGCTCAAGATAAAGTATCAAAAGCAGAAAATGCCCAGTGCCCACCCCACAGTGCCTGTGATCCTGTTGTGTGTCATCACCTCACATAGCCAAATTAGGCAGGCCTACCCCAGAGAAGGGCCACACAGTGTATACCCAGTACCTGGCAGACAGATGCTATTCAGCAGTCCACCAGTCTCAGTGGACTTGGGGGCCTCAGGTTCCTTTCAGAGCAAGCAATCTCAAGACGAGTAGTGAAGGCCAGTCATAAGGAGGCAGCAATCCAACTACTTCCCCTCTGGCCCTTGAGCCAATCTACTGAGACATACCTCCTAAGCAGCCCAAGGTTAGCAGCAGGCTTATGTAGAAGGCTTAATGCTGTGCAGGAAACCAAGAAGAGCAATGCAACTGGAACAGAGGACAAGAGGAGGGAGGCCACACCTAAGAGGGGAGGACGACTGTGGCACATTAAGGGCTGGATGGCCTCTCTGCCTGGCCGAGTGGGTTTTCACAGGGACAGTCCCAGAGCTTGGTTGGGAAGGGAACACACAACCACCAGAAAAGTAAAATAGTCTTTTTATTATATACAGGCTATACGTAAACCACCCACCCACTCTGAAAACAGTAGGTTCTGGCTTTTCTCAGGGCACTCAGAAGCTTCTTGGAGACCGTTCCTTCCCTTCAGAAAGGGGAGCATGAGTGTGTGCATGCATGTGCATGTGTATGTAACCTTCTGATTCCATGAGGTTTGACCAGCCTCATCTAGCCACATGCCCCTCCTTGCCTTAAACCCTGGCTTTGAGCTTCTCTGGTCCACGAGGAGACCTCAGCCTAGGGCAGGCATAAGCCAATCATTCAACCTCCATCTTGTTCTTCTGCAAAGAATCAATGAAGGTTTGCCACTCCGCTGGGTAAAAACGCTTATAGACGTTGATCTTATTCCGAATCTGTTTCGGGGTATCTTGGTAGTAATTCTTCTCATCCCGGGCCATAGCCTAAGAAGGGAGAAGCCACTTGAGGAGGGCTGGACAGGCAAAGTTTCAAATCCTAGTACTGCTTGAGCTGGGCTGGGCAAGCCACTTAGTGTCCCTGAAGTCCACGTTCCTCACCTCAAAAACCATGGTGTATGTGGGGAAATGGATGCAAATTCCCTTGGGAACAAGGCAGGAGCTGCGGCCAGATATGAATGGCTAATGCTTCATCCATAGCTCACTGATCCCATTTGGGCACCAGAATCCAGTGCAGCCAGATCTTCCAATTTTTAAGAGAAGTCAAAAATAGTAACTTTAATTCAAAAACTCTCATAATTAAAATGGCACCTAGTTCAAGTTCTTTAAAAATACCATGCAAATAAAACTACATGTCTGAGTGGAATATGAACCACAGGCCAATCAGTCTATTCTGGCTACAAGCATCTGTCCATGAGATCAATTTCCTAAAGTCTCTCTTTCCTTCGTTTGCACTCAGTCTCAGGCAAGAGATAAGATCAGACCCCAAATGGTCCAGGGCACCTTCCTAACAGACCTAAGTGGTTCTTCCTGCCAGGCCTGAACCACTCACCTTATAGTCCTCCCCATGATTCTCCACCATGTAGCGCACATAGTCAATGAGGTCTCGAGACAGCGTGTTTCCTTTCTTTTCTGGAAGGCTGGCTTCTGCCTCCAGGTCTAGGGTGAGAGAAACCAGGACACAGAAAATGACGTTTTGCCTCCCGTACTTTTTGAGTTGCCCAATCACCCTTTCACCCATCCCAAACCAAGGCCATCAGATGGGCTTTGCCTCTCCAGCCCCAAATTCAGTGCTCTTCAGCCCCTGGGATTCCAGGCCCTGCCTATGACACAATCATCTATCACTATGGCAACTACCTAAAAGGTAAGTCATCTCTCTTGGGTCTCAGCTGGGTAAAGGGCAGGGACCAAATTAATAATCTCTACTTAGTACTGGGTCCCGGGACAAAGGTGAAGACACATTGCCTACCACAAGTTGTACCTTCACTGTTAAAATAGCTAGGCAGGAGTATCCGGGTGGCTTAATCAGTTAGACATCCGACTCTTGGTTTCAGCTCAGGTCATGATCTTATGGGTCGTGAGACTGAGCCCCATGTGGGAATCCATGCTGACCATGGAGTCTGCTTGTCCTTTTCCCTCTACTCCTCTCCCCACTCTCACTCTCTCCCTTACTCCCTGGAATAAATAAAATCTTTAAAATTAACTAATTAGGGCGCCTGGGTGGCTCAGTGGGTTAAGCCACTGCCTTTGGCTCGGGTCATGATCCCAGGGCCCTGGGATTGAGTCCCGCATCGGGCTCTCTGCTCAGCAGGGAGCCTGCTTCCCTCTCTCTCTCTGCCTGCCTCTCCGTCTACTTGTGATCGCTCTCTGTCAAATAAATAAATAAAATCTTAAAAAAATAATAAAAATAAAATTAAATTAAATTAAATTAACTAATTAAATTAAATAGGTAGGCAAATACTCCCCATTGCTCAAGTAGGAGAAAAACAGCTCAGGGAAACAAGGTGGTCAAATGTTATCCAGGGGTTAAGTGCTTATAGTCAAAATTATCTTTGACTTGGTTGCCAGAGGCTGGGGTGGGAGGGAGGCAGGGAAATGGGGAGTTGTTTAATGTGTAGAGTTCCATTTCTGAAGATGAAAAAGTTCTGAAGATCTAATGCATGACAACATAAACATTCTTAACACTACTGAGCTATATAATTAAAAATGATTAAGATGGTAAACTTGGTAAGTTTTCTACCACAATTTAAAAAAATTCTTTAAAGAATGAGAACTAAAAAAATAAAATAAAAAGAAGTAAAAAGTTTAGAAATTTGACAGAAAATACACCTAATTTTATTCATGCAATCCTTTGCAGTAATTCTTACGAGAATTCTTATGAGAATCACTGATAGGAACTCAAGAAATTCTCTATCAAATGCCTGGCCATTTAAAACCCTTTTAAGGAGAACCGTTAACATCTTGGACAGGTAAGAGGAAGATAAGTAGAGAATTTCAGAGTATTCCTGCTTCCCTGTAGAATTTACTCTTTTAATATTCAGTCTCTATAGCATTAATAAATATGAAACTGATTTGTAACTGAAAAGATTAAATAAGATGGTGAAATCTATAAAAATCTGTTCATCCTTAAATTCATGACAAGCTGAACATATGTCTGAGACACTGGGTTCTTTTCTATCCTCTTGGGCACCTGGCTGCATCCTCCCTGAACATTTCTGACCTCACTTCACATGTTTTATTAAGTAGACTAAAAATATCCCAGTCAGAGACAGTCTTAACTTTGTGAGCCCTGGACCAGCTCCCTTCTTCCCTCCGAACCTCAGTTTTTCCATCTGTAAAATGAAGACATCTGAGGGCCCTTTCTGGCCCTGACTGTGCAGAAAGATGAACTAGAGGAATGTGGACAGCACCCACCGTTTAGCACATAGGGCTTCCGCACAAGCTCCTTAGGCCTCTCCTCTATGTCTACCTCCATGGCCTTCACCTGCAGAGAACACAGCCTGTGAGACCAGTAGACAAAGGAAGAATCTTAGAGAGGGAAAACTCTAGAGGCTCCTGCCAATCCCAACACAACTGATTATCCATAAGAATCCCTACACATAATCAGGCAGGAACAGATGACGGAGAGAACCAATGCCCCGGAGGCCTTACGGTTTCTAAAAGGGACTCAAGGAAGCAAGTCATCTTTCTGTGCCTATCTAAAAAATGGGCATAATGCTACCTCACCTCATGTGTGCTAATCAAATGAAACATTTGAAAGCTCTTTATAATTTACAATGAAATTTATAATTTACAATGAAAAGATAGCAGATATCTTCTCTATGAAGAGGAGCAACTTGACAGTGCTTGGCTATAGCTTCACATTTGATCAACAAACAGTACTGCCATTTTCCTCTGGCATGAAGGGATAAGAAGAAATTTATCTAAAAGCAATGGCCACAGGGTGCCTAGTTGGTTCAGTCCGTTAAGCATCTGCCTTCAGCTTATGTCATGATCTCAGGGTCCCGGGATGGAGCCCCGTGTCAGGATCCCTATGCAGCAGGGAGTCTGCCTCTTCCTCTGCCCTTCCCGTGCTCCACTCTCAGCTTGCTAATAAATAAATAAAATCTTTAAAAAGTATTCAAATAAATAAATAAATAAAAACAATGGGACAAATCCAATCAGCAAGTCCATTCATTAGGTTAACTATTGAGCACTAGTCACATTCTAACCACCAATGAACAAGACACAAGGTCCTTGTCCCCAAGAAGATTATGTTGAGGGAAAGAGGCACATGCAATAAACAAATACATATATAAAACACCATCAAGTATTTACAAGTGCTACGAGTTAAAGCTGGAAATAAATTACTGGGTAAAAGAGTTCTACTTTTTTTAAGTGTGGTGCAGAAAAAGACTTATTTGGGAGAAACTAAGGAAGCCTCAGACCAAGGATATTAGATGACTGGGGGAAGGTGTAAGTAAGAGTAAGTAAAAATCCCAAACTCTGGGGAGTCCTTACTAGGAAAGTGAAGGGCAGAAAAAGATAAATCCTGAGACATACCATTGGGATCCCAAGGGACCCAAACAAGCTCATTTCGGAGGGATAAAGAAAATGAGTGGAGAAGAAAAGAGGGGAGCTCCAACCCAGGTCCAATGTGTGCTGGGAAGTAGGAGGAGGTAGTAAAGAGTTCTTCAACCACAGTCACTGCAAACTGCCGGAGCTGGCTATAGGAAGGTCGCAAACCCAGGAAAGGCGTAGTAAGCGTGGCAATGCACAGGAAGAAGTTCTTAAACTCAGCTAAGTATGGAAGCAAACAGGGATGAAGGGCGAGGACCCTGCCACGTCAGTACCTTTCTCTTACGGAGGGGAACCGCCTTGTTGGGGTCCATAGCCAACCCCATCTCGGCCAGGTTCTGCCGCACGGATTTGGCGTGGTCCCAGGCATGTCGGATGTGGGAGCTATAGGCAAAGAGAGAGAGATCGCGGAACCATCATCTCGCCGGCCGTCCCAGCCGAGGTCCCCTGCCTTCCAAACCCCGGTCCCCTCACCATTCGATCCGTGGCGCTGCTTTCCGTCGAGCATTCCGGTTCAGCCGCTTCCGGTTAACATTGTAACCGAACTTCTGTCTCCTGGTCTTCCCCTTGGCTTTGGGCATTTCCTTGACCACCGAACCGACAGCTAGAACTGGATGCCTCCCACACGCAGCGCCTCGTGTCTCCGACTACTTCCTGTGGATGCTCGCAAGGGTTTGCGGGCTTTTTCGGGAAATGTAGTCCATCCTGTAGAGACCTCATGCAGATTACTATAATGACTACGACTCCCAGAATGCAACGAGCGGTTGGCGTCTGCGTACAAGCTCAGCAAATCCCTTTCCCCCACTCCCCTTCAATGACCTCATCAGAAGGCGGAGCTTAGCGTTCGCATTTTTTCCCAAAGCAGCTTCCCGGGACATGGCGGCTCCTGGTCCTGTGACTCCGGGGCCACCCTTTGAACCAGCACAGCCCCCAGTCATTGAGGGCTTTAGCCCCAGTATCTACCGCACTCAAGAAAGCTTCAAGGAAAAATTTATTCGCAAGACCCGCGAGAACCCAATGGTACCCATAGGTAAGCAGGTGTCATAGGAACTGTAGACGGAGAGGATAGTGATGTCTGAGGGAATGAATTAGGTGAGGACCGGGAATGCCTAGGGGGAAGGGAGTGAGAGCGGACCAGAGTTGTGGCGCCGAGGCCGGGGGGTGAGAGGTGATCCTGATTGGAGCAGGAGTTGGGCGGGATTGGGGCCCTGAGATAGGGCGAGCCCTGTAACTGGGAGGACCCTTCCTCCGCCAGACCCTCCCACTAGGCCCCCTCTGCCTCCGCCGTTACTCAGAGCTCTGGACTCCGAGTACTGGAGGCCCACGGGGGGGAGGGGCCTCCAGGGCCGGAACGTGCTACTCCCCCACTTACTTTGTCCCCTCCTCAGGCTGCCTGGGCACGGCGGCCGCCCTCACCTACGGCCTCTACTGCTTCCACCGGGGTCAGAGCCGGCGCTCTCAGCTCATGATGCGCACTCGGATCGCTGCCCAGGGCTTCACGGTCGCAGCCATCTTGCTGGGTCTGGCTGCATCTGCTATGAGGTCTCGATCCTGAGTCGGAGACCTGGCCTTGAACGTTACACAGAGATCATTCCCGGCCCCAGGCGCAACCACCGGCCCCGCTACCTGACTTATTCCTTCGTCTCCCCTGACAAGGCCCCTATCAGCGGGCGAGGAAGTGGCCAATTGTGTAACTGACAGGTGTTTTTTCGGGAATCTCGGATTCGTTTGTTTGGGTGTTGCATACTTGTATTTGTGCCCCACTCTCTTCACTTCCTACTTAATAAACTGATCCACTTGTAGTTTGGTGAATTCATTCTCAATCTAGCACCCCCAGGGTTTTTGGTCTTTGGTTTTAGGAGATTGTCTAAAGACTATAGGGGCCCTTAGAAATCTTGCAGTCTAATGATTACCAAACTTTTCTGGTAACAATCACCTGGGGGAACTTGTTAAAGTTAGATATTCGGTAGAGTGATGCTATTTGAAAAAACAACAACAACAACAACAACTGATCTTCCCAACAATCTTCAGACCTTCAACTGGAAACCCTTCCTTCAGTTGAGGCTGGCCATGGCCCTGCCCCAGGCAGGGAGGTTCTGCCCTCCACTTTGCTTCTGCTCCTCACCCCACTCCCACCTCCTGAGAGCATCTAGACTCCACTGATGTAGACTACCCCCACTTGGTTCTTGATGCATCTTAAAGAACAGGAAACTGAGCCTCAGAGAAGGCAGCATGGTGGAGTGGTAAGAGTGTAGTCACAAAGCTTGCCATTGTTCTGTGTATCTAGTGTTTTAGGATTAAGGAAGAAAAGGGGCTGGAGACCTTGAGTGAACTCTACAAGAGGCAACCTGTGAGTTTCTCATTCATGCAAAGTCTCAAGTATTCTTGGACTGTGGTCAGATCTAAAGTCTGATTCGGTGGGACCCAGTTTCCTTCCATGTATGACTCCATTCAGTTTCAACACCAGCTGCAAGCTGCCAGAAAGGAAAGAGGAAGTAAGGAAGACACACTTTGGGGGCCCCCTAACACCCTCTAGCTTTCTAAGTGGAGAAGTGTATGAGTAGGGGCCCACTAAGTTTCCTGTTCTCATCATGGTCTCTCAGTTGCAAGGCAGAGATTATAAATGTGAAGCAGTACATTTTGGTGATGGATTCAAGAACTAGATAGGAAGGGGTGAGGACTATGGCACCTCTAAAGAGGAAGGCCATTATTTTTAGCTGTTGGTGCTATTGTGTTCCCCTAAAAAAGATATGTTGAAGTCCTAACCCAGTATCTCAGAATGTGATCTTATTTGGAAATAGGGTCTTTACAGTGATAATTAAGTTAGAATGAGGTCATTAAGGTAGGCCTTAATCCATTCTGGCTGGTTTCCTTATAAAAAGGGGAAATTTAGGGGCACCTGGGTGGCTTAGTGGGTTTAAGCCTCTACCTTTGGCTCAGGTCATGATCCCAGGGTCCTGGGATCGAGCCTGCATCGGGCTCTCTGCTCGGCGGGGAGCCTGCTTCCCTCTCTCTCTCTCTTGCCTGCCTCTCTGCCTACTTGTGATCTCTGTCAAATAAATAAGTAAAAATCTTTTTAAAAAATAAATAAATAAAAAGGGGAAATTTAGACACAAAGATAGACTGCATAGATGATATGAAGATCAACTCGGGATTGTAGTGATGCACAAGTCGAAGAATGCCTGAGTGCTGCCAGAAGCTTGGAGAGAAGCCTGTACAACAGATCCTTCCCTAGTGCCTTCAGATGGAATGTGGCCCTGCTGACACTTTGATTTTGGACTTCAGACCTCTAGAACAGTGAGACAATAAATTTCTGTTGTTCTGTGCCAGACACTGCGGTACTTTGCTATGGCATCTCTAATAAAATAAAGTTGGCAATTACTCAAATTTTTTTAAACATTATACAGGTCACAGTGGCTTAAACACAGCCTGTTTGCAACCTCTGCTGAAGAAGGTATGATCACTGAGTATTTATCCCAGATCTACAAGGCAGGGGACACTATCTGAAGGAGGGAAAGCATTGAGTCTTCCACATCCAGAGGGTACTGGCCAGACCCAAGGAAAGGAGTCTGGCAGCAGCGACCTTCACCAGCCTCAACCCGGGCTTAGAGGGAGCCACCACAGGGAACCTCTGGTCTTGCCTCTTTGCTCCCACTTAAACCTTCTTACTCTCTGGGAGCCTTGGTATCCATGGCTATGTGATGACAACAGAGTCCCTACCTCACAGGCTTATTCAAAGATCAGAAAGGATTAAGATTGCAAAAGCATTCCACTAGAGGTTGTCTTTCTTCCTGGAGAGGGAGGCAGCAGACATACACAAGTTGGGACACCTACTTCCAGTTGGGACAGTTTCCAGGGGGCTAGCTTCACCTTCTCTCAAGGCCATGAAGCTGGGAAAATTCTAAGCACAAACAGCCCTGACACCAGTTATGGCTTCCAGAGAAATGAGAATGATAATAAATAAGTGTAAAAAGAGTTAACAACACACCCTTTAAGCCAAGAAAAAAAAATACATCAGGAGGGACAGTCACAATTTTGTGGACTGAGAGGAGGTGTGAGGGGCTGGGCCACAGGGCCAGGAGGGAATGGGGTGAGAGTGGGGAGGGCTCCCCTTCCCAGCCCCGGGAGAGGGGGAGGAACAGATAGGCTGTGTGTAGCAGCTGCTGGAGGCGCTGTCCCCCAACCCTGGCCAAAGCAGCTGCTCCTCCTGTGCCCAGGCCCAGCCCATGCTTTGTGGCCATGCTTGTGACAGGCACCTAGCGGGACAGTGGTGTCTGCTTCAGGGACATGAGCACCGAGCGCAGGCGGGACACATCTTTGCATTGCTTGCTGCTCTTGGGGTTGAAGTCACAGAGCTGAGCCACCTTCTCCCACTCTGTGCCCGGCGTCTCCTCCTTGGATTCCTTCACGAAAGCCTCCTCAGATGCCCTGCAGGTAGAGACAGGACAGAAGTTTCATTGCTGTCTGCCTTTCTCCTGAATCAGTTACGTTCTGCTCCCACTGAGGAAGGCTGCTTTGCCCGGCCTACTCTGAGGTAGTCTATCCAGAGTTCTTAGCCCTGTGCCCTGTGACCTCAGGCCCCCAGGACAGCCTTGGCATCAGAGGAAGCCTACTCTGGTCCTGCCTCAGGGCCTTTGTACTAGCTGTCACTTCTCCCTGGAATGCTTTCTGCCAGACCTGCTCATAGCTTGTCACTTCTTTTCATTCAGGTCTGAGTGCACGACTCACCTCAGAATGATCTTCCCTTGCCAGCCTCCCCTACCCCTGCCCAGCGTAGCACTCTGTTCATTACCTCTCCAGCCAGAGTTCCCAACCTGGGAATCCCAACACCTAAAGACCCTTGGAGAAACTAATGCAGTACCTCAGCTATTTTAAACATTTCCAGAAACTTAGCAGAGGTAGGACATTAACTAACCACCTTACTAACTGAAGTACCTGATTCAGCATTGCCTCGGTGTTCTGTGGACCCTGTAAGTGTTCTCCGGAAAAGGGTTGTGGTCAAATTCACATGGAAATTTCAGTTAAAGAGGATCTTCAAAGCAAAACTTCCAAAGCCTTTACTGTGCCAGGGTGCACCCCGAACCTCCCAGGCAGACTGTAAGATGCAGACAGAATCCACCACACTCCCAAGTTTATTTGACTATAGCGCTCTTTTTAGCCCAGAATGACTTATCTTTCTGGAGCCACAGCCTGGGGAATGCTCCATGGAAGTATCTGCTTTTAGTTGGAATCAGGTGAAAACTAGGGGTTTCTTCATCAGTAGTTCTGGTGGACAGTTAGAGAAGCCACTGATTAAGGAACAATGGAGAAATAGAACGTAGAGTGCAAACCCAAATGCGGGACTCATTAAGAGGAAAACAATTAAAATATCTTCCATGAAGAGGGCTGGTTCTGCATCCTCTGGCCAGCAAGAGTCCCTGGAAAGCCCCTTTCTCCTTACGGCTCCTTCTGTGTATCAAGCAGGATCAGCTCTGCCACATGCCAGGCAGGGAGCTCTACCAGTGATCTCCACTGATCCACTGATCCACTGATCTCCTTGGCTGTGCCAAGGATGAGCTGGCCCTGGGGTGGGGTGGGGGGGTGGCCTGACCTCTGCCTAGTGATCTTCCTTTCCCTCCGAGTCCTCATTTCCTAACCTGTAGAGAGAAGAGCAGAGCCTCCGCCTTGCTGATCCGTCTCACCAGCTTGACAATCTCACAAAGTGGCAACGTGTGTGCAGGCTTGGGAAGAGTAAAGCACTGTGTGGAGCTGGATGACCGGTGGGATGAAGGGTGCTGTCTTAGGAGCCGTCCCTGCTGGATCAGCAGGAGACTGTCCTCTAAACTGCCTGTATAGTGTGTGGTACATGGACCAGTGGTATTGGCCTCACCATGGAGCTCATTGGAAATGCAGACTCAAGGCCTCGCCTCAGCCCTACTGAATCCCAATCTCCTTTGAATAAGGTCCCCTTGTGATTTTAGGGCACAGAAAAGTCTGGGAAGCACTGGTCCAGGCTCTTCCCCTCTACCGGACCCCCTGGGTGCTACTTCCCCAAGTGCAGCAAGAGCACTGAACCCCCCCCCCCCCCCCACATAGCGTATTCCCCAGCACCGATATTCTGGTCACCCTGACTCTTCTGTCGGAAGCCTCCTGTAGATCTTCACTGCCTTCAGGATTGAGCCCCAGCTGGCAGACCTGGCCCAACAGGCATTTTGCATCTAGCCCCAAGCTGACCTGTCCTCAGCTCCCAGCCATCCCCACAGCCCCACGCCCCACTCACAGAGGCTGCCCCTGCCCTCTTCCCACCATCACCACTAAGCTCATCCCTTCTCACACTGTAAGGTCCAGCTGAAGGGCCTGCCTCTCTGAAGCCTGCCCTGGCTCCCCCC
Organism: Mustela erminea; assembly: GCF_009829155.1. Classification (NCBI taxonomy): domain Eukaryota; kingdom Metazoa; phylum Chordata; class Mammalia; order Carnivora; family Mustelidae; genus Mustela; species Mustela erminea. The sequence goes on along the minus strand of NC_045616.1, from coordinate 100,311,738 downwards.
GCAGACGGTGGCTCCCAGGCCTTGGTGTGCCCTTCCACACGGCCCTTAGGACAACACTGTCCTGACCATGAGCAACTTATGGGGACAGGCCATGTCTTATTCCTGTTCCAGCAGAGACTGGCATTGGGCAAGTCCCACTAAGTACTGGACAGAAGGAAGGAACACAAGACTGTTTCTCTGATGGGCCCTGTGCCCTGCGAGAGAAATGCCAGCCTAGACAGCATCAGAGGCCTGCTAAGGGTGACCCCAGAGTGGTATTTGGTATTTGGGACACCAAATACTTGGCACGTGCACCCGTGGCAGGCATCACTTATTCATCCCTGCTTTTCCTTCCCCTTCACCATCCCAACATACCCTCAGGCTGTCAACCACCCATCAACAGGGACCCCATCTTCCATCTCAGATCCAGATTAGGCATAGTCCTGGCTAGTCCGCAAAACAGGAACATGAGAGAAGAGCCCACAGTGGTCTAGGCAGGGTCTGGTCACCAAACTTGGCCTGAGGCTTTGAGAAGGAGCAGTGCATTGGGGACAGGAGTAGAATATGGGGGGGATATTTGGGGGAGCATCTCTTCTTTATGCCTCTGGCACTCGACGTTTTGTTCAATAGAAGATTCCTTCACCCCACTTCCCAACCCTAAGAGGCATCTCAGAAGGACAGAGCTGGGCTGTTTGCCATTTGCCCCTCCCACCTGAGATAGCCAGTGCATTCTTTTTCTTTGCTCTGCTTTGATGCAGCAAAGCTGACTTCAGGAGGAATAGATCCTCAATAAACACTTGCCGCAGAGACAGAGGTGAAGGTGGGTGCCTGTACTAACTCCTGCTCTGATCTTTGCCCCATCCCCACCCCACTCCCCGCCTGGCCACACTCATTTATACCCCACAAGCAGGACACTCAAAGCATACACAGGGGCCCCTGCCCTCTCCCACTCCCCCTGACAGAGGAGCAAAGAAGACACGTACACATAGCCGATGATATCAGCATCTGGCTGCTGGTAGAATGCTTTGTCGGCGATCCTTGAGGGGAAAGGGTTAGATGGGGGAAGACAGATGGCAGACAGACAGGCAGAGGGTTAAAGAGAAAGGGAGACAGCATTAGTATTTCCAGTTGGAGAGTGTTAGGAAGCATAGTCCTGTGAGTCTCAGCAGTCATCCACGACCCAGAAAGGAGAGCAGGGATCCTGGGCCAGCTTGAGCACCTTTTCTAAAACTGCCCTGATCATGTTACTTCTCCTGTTCACAAGCCTTCCAAGGCTCCAACCCCTGTCTGTCCAACACCATTATTGGAGGCCCTCCCCATGGGGCTCCTCATTCCTGCCTTCTCTCCTACCACTCCCCGGTGCCCAAGACAATAGCCTTTCACACTATGCTGTTCCCTGGTCTAGAACACCCTTGTCCAAGCCTGCCCTAATGAACTTCCAGTCATCCTGCAAAGCTCAGGTCCTAGACACAGAGGTCCCTCCCCCACCCATACCGCCTGCTTCCACAGCCTTCCTGTAGAAAGTCCTACTGGTGAGTTCATGTGCACATGTGTGCTTCTCTCCTCTGAGCTCTTCAAGGATACAGACTACATCCTTCCCCGATCAGTCTCCCCAGTGCCCAATCCAGAGCCTGGCCCAAAGGAGCTTCCCAGGGCCAGCCTTGCCTTCCTAAGCCAGCCACTACCCCGAAGGACACAGTTCCAAGGGCAGAGCTGCTGGCCAGGGTCTCAGAAGTGGTCTGAGATCATTTCCCTGAAATTGCTCTCTGGTGGGCATCCACTGTCTTTGCCTGCCCAGCATCCAGCCCCTTCCTCCCAGGAAGGGCAACCTCATTGCCTTTGGAAGGATCAGGCTGGCCCCACTTCAGTCCCTGTGGTTTGGGTGAGACTGACCTCATGCACAACCCAGGAAATGGGACCATTGTCTAGGCGGGATCCATCAGAGAGTCCCTCACCTGGTATAGTCTCAGGGACAGGCACAGGACCCATACCAAACCAGTGAGGATCAGGTCGATGATTCCAGTGGAGCCATTGGGAGCAAGATGCTATTTTCACAGAGGTTGCCAAAAGAGTATAGCAGAAGCCTGGAGCTGATGGTGGTCATCTGCCCCCCCAGCCCCCTGTCCCATTCCAGATAAGAGAGGAAAGCGGTGTCAAGAGACAGTAAAAGTGAGTGCCAGTTGACTTCGTCTGAGCCCCCAAGTCTAGTCCTGCAGTCCCACCGCTGGCCTTTTCGGTCATACAGGCCACCAACTTCCTTTTATTCTTTAGCCTCTCTGGGTTGAAGTGTTGTCACTTCTACAAGGAGTAAAATCCTGTCCCCAGGTTAGTTCTTCACTCCCGGCCAGGCCTGTGCTTTCTGTGACACTAACTGTGGTGCCCTGGGCAGTCTGGCTCCCATGCCAGGGTCCCAGGACCTCTTCTGCTCACCGCAGAACTTGCTTCTCTGTGTCATGCTGAGATGACAGCTCAACAGTGTCCCGCCTCTGGAGGGCTCTGAACTCCACAGGCAACTGAGGAAGCAACCCTGAGGGGTTCAGCTTCTCTTGCCTCTATGTTCTTGCCCCCAAATCACCCATCCACAAGACAGTCCCCATCCCATAACTTCTCTCACTGTCCACATGGCCTCATGTCTTCATAGTCCCCTCATGTCCCCACAGCGCCTCTCACCGGTTATTGATCTTGTTCTTCTCAACCTGTTCACTCTGACGCTGGTTCCACTCCTCCAGGTCCTTCTTGGCTTTCTCCCGCCACTCCTGTTCTGTCACCTTGGAGGCAGCATCTGTGACCCCAAAAGGAGAGTAAGTGGCAGCTTTCCAGTAAGAATGTGAGGGCACAGCTGTCCTGGCTAGTCCTCCCCTCGGCCCCTGCCAGGCAGCCTCAGGGCCCATGCTCACCCAACCCACATTAAGGCAGTGCGAGCAGGGGGTCAAGGGGGTGACTCTGTACCCTAAGGCTGCCCCAGTCCCACATGTGCCAAACAGCCAATACAGCTGGGAGCCGCTCCCAGCCTCAGGCCTGCTCTTACCCAGCTCCTGCAGCCGTTTCCTCTGCTCCTCTCTCCACTTGCGGATGCTCTCGGGTTCCTGAGTCAGTCTGTCAGCCTGGGCAATCGCCGCATAGCCATCTGCTGGACCGTTGGCCTCCTAGGGCACAAACACACAGCAGTGTGCACAGCCTGTGCCTGGCCCTCTTGCCACTGCTGCCTGAGCACCGGATACCCCCACGTGTGGCTGCCTCAGCCAGCTCCAACAGCCTCCCACCTGCTGCCTCCTGGGACCGTACCCTGCCTTTATACCTGCTGTGCCCTTTGCCAACAACGTGCCCCCATGGGGGACCTGGGCGAGTGACGGGGCCTCTGTGTGCCTCACCTTCCTGGTCAGGAAGCGGGCTTGGTAAGAGCAGCCACCTCTTCACGCTGATAGAAGAAGGCAAGGAATTTAAATATCTAAAGAACCTTGTACACTTCTTGGCACACAGTGAGTCCCCTGTGTTCCTGTTCTTAAAGTCTCTGTTGCTGTCTTATTAACCCGCTAACACTTACACAATCTGAAATGACCTCACTTTATGTTTGCTTGTCCACTGTCTACCTTCATGACAGCAGGGTCCTTGTCTAGCCTGCTCATCGCCATGTCCCCTTTGCCCAGCCTGGCACACAGAAGACACTCAGTGAACATCTGCTATGTGAGTGAGCAGCCCTGGGACAGGCAGGATGGCCGTGGCTGAGACCGCAGGCAGATGGTCTGGGTCCACATCCCACCTCCACGGCTGACGAGATGGCCATATACCAGGGACAAGTTGCTCCACCTTGCTGAGCCTCAGCCTTCTCATCCCCAAATGAAAATAATAATAAAACCACCTCTAAGAGCTGTTCTCAGAGTTCCACAGGACCGTCTTTGTAGGACATCTAGAAGCGGGCCCAGTGTGGAGTGATGGCTCCGTGAGTGGTAGCTAGAATTATTATTATTATTCATTCTCATCTTCTAGGGGAGGAAACTGAGGCCAGGAGTGATGGCATGATGTCGTGGCCGGTGTCCAGGCCTCTGATTCCCAGGCGGGGGCTCTGCCCACTTCCCTCAGCAGCCCTGCCAGAGCTAGGCACTCCCAAGAGCTGGGGACTAAGAGCTCAACCCAGCAAGGCTGTGACTCCCCTCTGGTCTTGCAAAGCCACGGACCCTTTCCAGTCTAGCCCCATCTCCTGCCACCCCACGCTCCCGACACTCCGCCCCTACACATTCCAGTCTGCACACACCCCACACACTCCTGCGGCCCCAAGCCTCTGGCTCCTCCTGCTTTTGCTGCAAGTGTTGCCCTCCCCTCCCTTTTGCAGCTGATGAAATCTTCTATCGTCTAGAGTTGCCAGCTCTAGGATATCCACCCCCCTCGGCAGATCTCACACCCCTTCTTCTCTGTGCTTCTGTTACAGACTTCATGTTCTGCTCGAGTCTCCCGGCTGGACCAGGAGCTCCTGGTGGGCAGAGCAGGACCTCATTTATAGCCTCTGAACCCCTGCCCCATCCTTTCACCACTCCTTGTGCTCCTCCTTCAATCCCTCATCAAAACTATCAGCAACAGGGACCGAGGGCTGGCTCGGTGGGTTAAGCATCTGCCTTTGGCTCAGGTCAGCATCTTGGGGTCCTAGGATAGAGCCCCGCACCAGGCTCCCTGCTGAAGGGGGAGTCTGCTTCTCCCTCTCCCTCTCACTTTGCCTCCTCCCCCCAACTTGTGCTCTCTCACAAATGAATAAAAAAAAAAAATCTTAAAAAAAAAAAGTCAGGAACATTGGTATTTAATATCCTCTCCCCACAAGACAGTGTCTGGTGCCGCCCCCCACCCAGGGATGCTCCCCACTGTCCTTGGCACACGTCAGTGCTCAGTAAGCAGTGGCTTCATAGATGCATACCCCTGGAGCCAGATGTGCTGGGTCAATGCCTGTCCAATGGGGTGTGGGCAGCCCAGTGAAGGAGCACACAGCGGGAATGGGAGGACTGCTGTCTCCAGCTGTCTCTGGTGTCTCTGGGCAGAGGGAAGGGTAGGCCCAGGGCAGGGCGGGTAGCCTGGCACTCCCTGGGGTCAGGCCCACCCCTGGGTGGGACAGTTGGAGCACCACCCTATTCTTTCTGGCACAGCACGACACTTCAATTCAGACAGTCTCTCACCACACCCAAGGGGCCCTTCCAGGGCTCTAATCTGGAGAACACAAGTTGGTCACAGACAATGAGTGTGCCCCACCCTGCCCCCTTCCGGGAACAACCCTGTCCTGAGGCCAGGCGCAGGGTCGGGGGTGGGGGTGTAATCCTATAGGATGTCCCATCTGCAGACAACTGCAATTACCTCTGTGTATATGTGTTTATTAAGTAATGGGCTGTGTTTCATGTTCTTCATGGCACTTCTGGCTATCTGAAATGACGTGTTTACATGTTTACTCTCTGTCTCCACCGACCTCCCACCCCAGCCACAAGTAAGTGAGCCCCATAAGGACTGAGACCACCTGTCTCTGTATAGTATCTAGAACAGGGAAGGCCTGGCTGTAGGAGGATCTCTAGAACATTTCGTGAATGAATTAGCATCTGCTCAGGCTTGGGCCATGGATGAACAAGACCACCTGTCCCCCAGGAGTCTGGCCGGAGGAGTGTCTCACAAGCAAGGGCCATGGCTAGAGTACATGCTATAAAACAAGCCAGGTAAAGAGCAGGCACAAGGTCATTCTAGTCTGGGGCAGAGTAGGGCGGGAAGAGACAGGGAAAGACCATTTCAGATTAGACTGAAATGGTAAGGCGGGGGGGGGGGGGGGGGGGGGGGGGGGGGGGGGGGGGGGGTGTGGGGGGGGTGGTGGTGGAATGGGCAGTGCCTTTGGGAAACTCTTGAGTACAGTGATGTTTCCAGGTATGGGAGGGAAAGGGGTGGGGGATGTGGGCTGGAGAAGGGTCTCTTCTCCAGAAGGGTGGGAGTTTGGTCACACTGGTGTCCTTCAGGCCCACCATCCCTATAAAGCCTACCCTAAAATTAAGATGCCCAGGTTATAGTGCTTTAAAGCTTGCAGAGAAATCACAATTAAACAGTTCTCTTTGATCTTTACAGCTCTGCATGATGGGTTTTATCATCAGTGTTTTATAGGTAGAGAAAGTCTAGCTCTAGAGTCCCAAGGTCACTGGGCTGGGAACTGGCAGAGCTGAGACTCCAACTGAATTCCCGGATGTGAAACATACTGGCCACATAGCAGCAGGGACCAAAGTCACTTCTGTGTCATGTGATTTGTGACACACTCTCTGTCTCTCTGATAAGTCTATTTCCCCAAGATCATAGAGGGTGCCTGCTCCTCCAAGTGTCCCCTGCCACATCTCCCATGTCTCACACCCACACACTACCACCCCTCAGCTCACTGAGAAGCATGTCCAGGAACTTAGAAGAAGCTTCCCTGGGCATCAAAGCACTTTTCCCAGCAGCCAGTGGAGGACAGCAGGGCAGGGCCTCTAATCCCCTTTCGACAAGTGAGAAATCAACTCAGAACAATCTAAGAGTAGTCCTTCTGGTTGGGAAGAGCCAGAAACTGAAGCCCAGGCCTTCTAGTTCACTCCAAATTCTTCTGCCACAGCCCACCACAGCACCCCAGCCTGGGTGCGGGGGCAGCCTCAAGGAGCCACTTGGACCCCCATGGGTGCTTCTCCTGGGCCCTGGAGCAGCACATCCAAGGGCACCACGTATCCCTGAGCACTGCTCAGTGTAGTTTCAAGCACACGGTGCCCAGAGGCAGCCATGCCCGAGGCCCAGGGTGTGAAGCTTGGCCAAGCTAGATGGGCCTCCCCTATCTGTGCATCAGCAGCAGGGCCCACTAACAGGCTCCGCATGGTAGCTGTGCCCATCGCTGCTGGTAGGGGTGAGGGGCACTCCCCTCGCATCACATGAGCTGTGATGCTTTGGCCTCTCTGGGATCCCCCAGCACTCCACTGGCTCCAGGCCAGGCCCACAGAGAGTGCCTGTGACCCTCTGTACCTTTGCACGTTCTTTCCTACCAGCCAAGACCACCCATGTGCCCCTGGGCAGCCTGGAAACCCACTTCCAGGAGCCCCTCCCGGGGGCAGGGACCAAAAGGCTACAGTCACCGGCACCTGGAGCAGGATCCCGGTTCAAGTCCCAGCTCTTCCCCGCGCAGAACGAGAGAGCTATGAAAGCTCCCTGGGCATCCTCCTCCTCTTGGTCTGTGAAATGGGGGTAAAGACGGAACCTCCATCATGGGGGTGCTGGGAGGATGAAAAGAGTTCATCTGCGGAGAGCTCCTGGGTGATGCCTGACACATTGTGAAGAACTCAAACGCCTAGCACCTGATACCACCCCTGTATCTGAGCCGTTACCATCCTGCACTACCATCAGTTCCTTCCAGGGCTCTGTCCTCTGTCAGAAGCCAGCTCTTTGAGGACAGTGGAGGATTTGCCTACATCCACCGCCCCGAACACAGTGGGTGGCACTCACGTCTTGGGAGCTGACGAAATGAAGGAGCCAGCGGCTGTCTGCAAAGCCCACGGCACACAGCATCAGAGGGCCTGGGCTTTAGGTCCCCTCCTGCCACTCAGTGGATATGTGACCTCTGAGAAGTCCTTTCCCCGGGCTCCTTGTGCCTCATCGCCTATTAAATGGGAGTGAGAAGTGGGGTCCGCTGTAAGTTGCGGAGGACACGCACCGCGGCGGGTCCGCGGGGCTGTGCCGCTCACCGTTTGCCCAGGAGACCCCGCGCACGCCGGGTCGCCCGGCAGGAGTTGCAGCCGGGCTAGGAAGAACACAGCCACACAGCCGTGTGGGCAGCGCCCTGAGTCCTGAGAAGCTGTTTGCTGGCTCCTCTTCTTTGGCCCCGCTGGACTCATTTTCCTGCTCCAAACCCCTGCCAGTGAGCACTGGGGTCGAGGGCCACAGCAGGGCTCCTCTTGAATCACTCAGTGCCCCCGAGAGGAAAGCGGGTCAGCTACAGTCTGGCAGCCCTGGCGGGCTCCCCAGGGACTGCAGGAATGCTCTGAGCACTGTGCCCCCTCTCCCCTCAGCCCCCAAGCTCGACAGGGAAGGGGGCAGGGACCAAAAGGCTACAGTCAGGCCAGGCTTATCTTGATCCAATTCCCTGGCACCACCCCCCTCCTGGGGGACCCCTCTGCTGGACATGACCCTGAGAGCCTCCGTGGGGCAGGCTGGAGGCTCCAGAGACAGCCAGAAGGATGAGGCATCTTTGGGATTTTCCAGCTAAAGCTAAGCTGCGCTCTTGATTCCCCTAAGTAGCTCAGAGGAGGATGATGGCAATGCATGGGGGTGGGGGGGGAGAGAGTTTGTGCAGGGAGAGGGAGGCCTGCAGGGGCTTTCTATCCCTGTCCCTGGCAATGCCAGATGGGACTGGAATAGGTGTAGGCAGACTTACCCTTACAACTCGAGGACCAGGTTTATAGCTGAACCCCCTTGTGGCCCAGAGGTTGCCAGGATAGAATAAGAAACGTAGCAAGAGAGCTCTGCCCAGGAACCTTGAAAGTGCTGGGCATGTCCACCCAAGGCTTCCCCCTACCCACCTCCGGCAGCACAAACCAGATCCCAGTCTACGGTCAATCCTACAAAAGTCTGCGGGGGCTTTCTACGAGAGATCCAGCCGCTGTGGCAGGCCAGTCCCAGCACAAGGGGTGGGACAGAGGGCACCACATCAGGGGCAGGAGATCTAAGAGAACTTGAGCTTGGTCACTAAGTGACTCACCTCATTCTTGACCCCTCCCCTGCCTGTAAGGATTCTAGGATGGCATGGAGTGGAATGATTTGCAAATAAACACACATGGGTTATGAGTAGCAGTGAGAATAAGAGTTCCCACTGACGCTGAAAGGAGGCATGGGGTTCCCTGTATCTACCAAATACAAAGTGAGGCTGGCAGGGGATGGTCAGGGTCAAAGAAGCCTCAAGATCCTTAGCTACAGAAAGGGGAAACTAGGTTGATCACAGTGTTCTAGATATTTCTGCAGTTCTAAGTGTATCTCCACTTTAGGATATAGACCTTCTGGGTCAAGTGAAGTCCTTCTGAGTGTGCCCAGGATAGGGGCTGTCCGGGTCTCCATGATCTACCGGATTGTAGAGGAGTAAACATAGCTTACTGGGTGTTCTCAGGCCTAAGGAGACACAAAGCCCCCGAAGTCTTGGACACTGACTTTTCTAGCTTGCTGATAGTTGAGTAATTTTCCAGAAACGGGACTTGGCTAGGTTCCCCGTGTAAGGTACGAGCCTAGCCCTCTTACATAAGAAAGTATGTGGACTTGGGAGGCCAGCTCCTCAATGGGGTGGGGCTCGGGAGATCCTGAAGCTGCAGCCCCAGGCGTCAAGGGTCTTCGGCCCAGCCCAGTGGGAAGTAAGCCTCATCTAGTGAAGACTTTATGTTGCCCAAGCATGGGGGAGGGGGAGTCTGCGGGATACTGGGGATGCCATCTGTGGTCCAAGGTCTCCCAGTGTAAAGACTCTTAAATCCATTTGTGTAGGAATGTGGGGAAGGGGGAGGTGGGTACAGATAGAAGTTATTTTAACTAGAAACAGCCTTACTAGGAGGTGTGTGTGTGTTGGGTGGGAGCGTAGTATAAGATCATTATGAGGAATTTTATTTATTTATTTTTAATATTTTATTTACTTATTTGACAGACAGATCACAAGTAGGCAGAGAGGCAGGCAGAGAGAGAGAGAAGGAAACAGGCTCCCTGCTGAGCAGCGAGTACGGGGCTCCATCCCAAGGGCCCTGTGATCCTGACCTGAGCCGAGGGCAGAGGCTTTAACCCACTGAGCCACCCAGGCACCCCTCATTATGAGGAATTTTAAGACAATCCAGTGAAAGTGAAAGCCTTTTCCTTTTCTTATCTCACCCCTCCCCACCTCAACGTGGGGGCTAACCACTCTTAACCATTGTTAACAGCTGGGGCACATCCTTTCAGAGATTTTGTGCAAATATATTTCTAAAATAAAAAACTAGCCCAATAAAAAAATAAAAATGGGATGCCTGGGTGGCTCAGTTGGTTAAGCCACAGCCTTTGGCTCAAGTCATGATCCCAGAACGAGTCCCACATCGGGCTCCTTGCTCAGCGGGGAGCCTGCTTCTCTCTCTGCCTCTGCCTGCCACTCTGCCTGCTTGTGCTCTCTCTCTCTCTCTCTCTCTTTCTCTGACAAATAAATAAATAGATCTTTAAAAAAATAAAAATAAAAAACTGGGGGCGTCTGAGTGGCTCAGTGTGTTGGGCCTCCTTGGAGCCTGCCTCTCCCTTCTCTCTCTGCCTGCCTCTCTGCCTACTTGTGATCTCCGTCTGTCAAATAAATAAATAAAATCTTTAAAAAAAACAAAACTGTGTAAGTTATTCTGCAAGAGACTTTTCCACTTGTTATATCGTGGGCATCTTTTCATATCAATACAGAAAGCTCTGATTGCTCTTTTGAACGGCAGTGCGGTTTTCCAATTTACCTGCCCAGGCCCTTGACGCTGGATACTTAAGTCATTGCAGTTTGTCTGTTTTTTTGTTGTTGTTGTTGTTGTTGTTGTTGTTTTACCTTTTTATTTGAATACTGTAACATACAATGTTACATTAATTGTATGTAGGACATAGTGACTCAACTCCTAGGTGTATGTCATGCTATGCTCACCACATTGTTTGCTATTGTAAATAATCCCACAAAAATCTGGGAGTCTTTGGCTAATTCTTTCCCTAGGGAAGATTCCAAGTGGAATCTCTGGATCAAAGACCTGCCCACTTAAAATGCTCAGACATGGCCACTCAGTCCTGCTTCCCACCAGTGGCATGCAAGCGTGCAGGGCCCAGTGTGCACTGTGCCACTCTGGGCCACTTTATCTCTCCCTGCGAGACATCACCATGGGCAACCTGTGGCCACATGCCATCAATCCCAGTCTATAGTGGTACTTATTCTTTGTGCCTTTCCCCTACATAACAGGAAAGAGAGGAAGGAAAGAAGGAAGGAAAAGAAAGAGAGAAAGGGAGAGAGAAGGAAGGAAGGAAGGAAGAAGAGAGAGAAAGAAGAGAAAAGAAAAGAAAACATGTCAAAACCCTTGCCTATGCTCCCATTCTAATGCAGAACAGAATAACCAGAGCCCTAATACTATCGGTTATGGGGCCATAAGTTACCGAGGCCCAGCTGTCAGTCCCTACGCTCCTACAACAGAATCTTGCTTACCTGAAACACGTCTCCATTGACCGTGGTCCCCAAGTCCTCAGAACCAGCTGGAAAGAGAACAAAGAAATGGCATTACTCATTGCGCAGCTTAAAGCAAACACAGACAGTCCTACATTAGTGCCCTGAGCCAACCTCCGTCTATGTCCAGGCATGCCATAACACCCGCTCCCCATGTAGACATACTGGATACATAAATAAGCTGGGCTCAAGCCATGACTGTTGACAAAGCCTTCTCACAGCCGTTGTCACATTTGATTTTCACCACTACTCTGTGATGAAGTTATCTACCCATTTTACAGATACTGGAATTGAGGCCTGAGAGGCTAGATGATTGCCAATAACCACCCAGCCAGTAACAGCCCCTCACCTACCTGAAAGTGATTTACGCTTGGCCATGGCTAGGAATGGCCTGACCGTGTGTGGGGCCTGGGCCCAGTGAGCCGGCAGAGGGCTGTCGGCTCAGGGCGGTGTCTGCGTGCGCTATGGAGAGGGGCCTAGCAGGCCGCTGCCTGTCCCTGCCGTGCCTCCAGCAATTGCTCCTCCTGGGAGAGCAGGAACGGCAGCCCCCACCAGGCAGCACCTGGCCTATTTTTCCTCCCTCTGCTCCTCCCAAAAGGATTTTCTTTTGCCCTCAACAATAACTCCTCCTGGTCCCTTTCCCTGACAGCTGATTAGTCACAAATTCCTGTGGCTTTTGCTACAACGGTGACCTTCCAATTTGCCCTCTGCTCTCTGTCCCCTGTCCAGTCTGCCTACCCTGCTAGTGGCAGATACCTAGAAGGCCAGACCTGGGTCCTTGCTCCTCACCACAGCCCTTCCCAGACGCGTACCCAGCGCGTACCCAGCGCCCGCTGAAACGTATGTGTTAAATAAACATGAATAAATACATCAGAAAAAGAACGGAAGGCTTTTATCCACTCACAGGCCTCCCTGACACCAACTTCACCCTCTCCCAGCCCTCTTTCAAACCAACCAGCAGCACTGATATTTTGTAAAGCATACAGTTACCTATGGCACTACAGCAAGCCAGAAAGAAACCCACTTCCCACGGACCACAGTGGCCTTTAGGGTCGGCTCCTGCCTTGGGGACCAGCAGGTTCTTTCCCTCGGTCTGGAAGGCCTTCCTACCCACACCATGCAGGTTGTTCCCTCACTCCCTTCTGCCTTTGCTCAAACCTTATCTCAGCAGAGGCCTCCCCGGACCCTCTGGGACACCTGCCGCTCCGGGACCCTCCCTCCCGCCCCTGCAGTATTTCTTTATAGTACTTACCACTGGCTGGTATGCTTATTTGTGTAGGCGCTTACTATCTATCCTCCTCACATGAATGGCCCCTCGTGAGGGTCAGGGACTTGGTTTCACTCAGTGCTAGTGCCCAGCGTTGGAAACAGTGCCTGGCATATAGTTGGGCTCAATAAATACTTGTTGAACGAGTACATCAAACCTCAGACTATAGCATGTAAGAACCTCTACCCTTTGGCTCTGCCCATTTTCCTGCCTCGCTTCCCACAAGTCCCTCTCACCAGCTATCCTGGGGATGGGTTGGGGGGGGTGCAGTCGGTTGGGCATCCAACTCTTGGTTTCAGCTGGGGTCATGATCTTGGGGTCGTGAGATTGAGCGCATCAAGCCCAGCATCCTGCTCTGTGCTCAGGGCAGAGTCTGCTTGAGACTCTCTCTCCCTCTGCCACTCCCTGCTAAGCGTGCATGTTCTCTCTCTTTAGTAAATAAATAAATTGTAAAAACAAAACTAAACTAAACTAAACTAATCTGGGGGGTGCCTAGGTGGCTCAGTTGGTTAAGTGTCTGCCTTCGGCTCAGGTCATGATCCCAGCATCCTAAGCTCGAGTCCCACATCGGGCTCCTCGCTCAGCAGGGAGCCAGCTTCTCCCTCTGCCTGCCGCTCCCCCTGCTTGTGGTCTCTAGCTCTCTCTCTCTCTCTGTCAAATACATAAATTCAAAAAACTTTTTAGCAACAACAACAATAACCTATTCTGGTTTCCTTCTTCCCCACACACACCAGTCTGCTCCCCATGCCTTTTGTTCTCCTTCTCTCTCAACACAATGCTCTTTTGGAGTCAGTTATTGTTCAAGATTCAGTTCACAAGTCACCTCCTCTGGGAAGACCTCCATTACTTCCCCTGCTTCTCTAGGCCCTGAAGAAAAGCCTCACCTCTGGGATATCCCACAATAAGGCACAGCATTTCCCCACCCTCTTAGGCAATTATCTGTGAACTCCCAAGGGTCATACACTCTCTATCAAGCCCGGTTCTATATCCTATTCAGTTCCTAAGGGCTCCTGAGCAGAACGGGTGAGCAGGGCATGCTGGCTAAATGGACAATGAACAGCTCTTTGGGAGTCTACTGTGACCTGGAAAGCCTTCCTAAGGCCTCTCAGAAACTGTGATGCTTCCCAGCAAAGAGCCACAGGAAGTGACATGAGCTTCCAACAGATGGACAAGCATCCCTTTTCCAGCCAGATAGGGCTGTGGGCAGGAGTTACACTGATTTCGGCCTGGGGACTGAAGGGAGGGATCCTTAATCTAACGGAAAAAAATCCCCAGCTGGCAGAAATTTTCAAACAGTGATTGATTCTAACCAACTATGTCTCCTGTCATCCCTGCTCACTCAGCTGGGGTTACTCCTGCACGGGTGGCCTGGTCCCTGAGTCAGGGGGCGAAAGGGGGCACCATGGGAGTTTAGTGGCAACATCTGCAAAGGGGCTTCTTCTCCTGGGGCACCTCCTCAGGGCCTAAAATTATCAGTGTCCATTCACCATGATGTGCCAGGTGGGACGCCTGGCCTTCTTGAAGTGCAAGCTGCCCTACCCCACCCCATTCTGACCGGACCAGTCTTGGGCCCCTGGTCCACAGTCTCGGTGCCTCCTCTGGTCTTCAGAAAGTCTCTCTGCCTCGGTTTCTCAGTCCTGTGGACATTCCTCTGGAGATGAAATCTCAGCCGCTTTGAGAATCCACACCTACCCACACATAGAATCGAGTATCTGTTCTCACAATGCTTTCTGATTATTGCACATTTACAATCACATGTCCACAGTCAGAGGCCTGCAGAACAGGACCGCGGCAGATACGAGTGCCACGGATAACCCTGTGGGCGTTGCTTCCCTCGGATTCCTGACCCCTTTTGGCAACAAGGGCAGACAGGGTCCAGAACATTCCTGGGAGCTTACTTAGGCCTAGCAGGGGAAACAGGCTTGCCAGGAACTGACTGGGCAAGTCAGAGGCTGAGCCAGGCTGGGGCTCAGAAATCTGGGTGTGAAAATGTAAACCTGCTAGGCCCTCCCCAAGGCTGATGAATGGAAACAAAGTGTCCATTGCTTTGACTGGCCCCAGATGCAGCCCCAGAGGAGAGACTCAATGCGGCTTGGGCTCAGATCTAGACAGACACCTCTTCCCCACACACCGGGGTAGCAGGGAGCCCCATAGGGAGGCACTTGGCATGGGAGCATCATCTAGGAGAACAGACTCAGACATGTTGATGGGCGGCAGCTCTGGAAGCCAGCTTCTCCCAGCTCCCAGCAGGCCTAGGCACTGTCTCTCCACCCCATCTGAGCTTCTGACATTCACCACTGGTCAGGGAAGATTACTTGCTCAGCACCATAGAGGCCTAGGTAGGTCAGATCAATTCCATCCCGTCTGGCCACCTACTGAGCCACCATCTTGTAATACCTCCCTGACCCAGAACTTTGGCAGCTTCAGCAGGTATAGGTCTGGAAGACCTTCAGAAGGCCGTGTCTCTGCTTCTCCCCCGGCTCTCTGTGGTCTGGGGCCAATTCTGCCACAGAGGGAAACTCCCATCTAGACTGTCACCCCCTGGAACCCCACTGACCTGGGAGAGGCCACAATCTGCTTAAACTCCCAGATGCCTCTGGCTGCGTTCAGCCTAAGCTTTACCCGCCCCTCTCTGTCAAGGGCTTCTGGTATCAGTTCTTCTCAGTGGGGTCTCCTCGAGGCCAAGCTAGACCAAGAAAGCTGGTGGTTTCACAGAGGCAGTGTGGACTAGTGAATAATGAATAGAGGCAGGCGTTTCCTCCGAATTCCCTGGGATGTGTGCAGATCTTGCTGAGGGTCCAGGAGCTGCTGCCACAGAAGCCCTCCACCTCTGGCTTGCTTGGGTAGCAAAAGCCACCCCTCCTGCCCATCACCTCCTAGCGTGACTGCTATAGCGTTTGGAAGAGTGTGGGGCCCTGAGTTGGGAAGGCTAGGCTCAAGTCCTAGATCTGTCACTCATGGCTGTGTGACTTTGAGTAAGACACTCAGGTTTTCTGGGCCTCCAATTTCTTAGATGTTACAAAAAGCTTGTTACATTTCTTTTCTTTTTTAAAGATTTTATTTATGTATTTGACACAGAGAGAGAGAGCAGAAGCAGGGGAGCAGCAAGCAGAGGGAGAGGGAGAAGCAGGCTCCCTTCTGAGTGGTGAACCCAACATGGGGCTTGATCCCAGGACTCCGGGATCATGATCTGAGCCAAATGCAGAAGCCTAACTGACTGAGCCACCCAGGCGCCCACACTTGTTACATTTCTTGTATCAAGGGATATAAAGATATATCAAACTCCTCAAGCCACAGAAACTGTCGTATTCATTTCTGTACCCCCAGGGGTCCTGGCACACAGTAGGCACTCAATAAAGGTTGAATAAATACAAATATGACTATAAGGAACCTAACTTATAAACGTTTTTTTAAAAAAAATGTAAGCTATCACTCATTCCAACAGGCCCATAAACACCCACCAAAACAACAACATTAACAAGAAGCAGAGGCTGTTTTGGTTGCACCCATGAAGGTATCTACTCTTTAACTAAATATTTTAAGAAACTGTCTTTTCAAGCCAGAACAAGAACAGGAAAATCCTTGATAAACATGCTATCACAGGGAGCAGGCCCTGAGCCGGGATCTAAAGCTAACCACAGTAGCCCTGCACCACCTTTAGACAACCATTAATGGACAGTTAGAAACCCCGGGAGGGCAGGACCACATCTAACTGAAGCCCTTCCCCCCCCCCCCCCCCCCCCCCCCCCCGCCCCTTGGTCTCTAACCCAGAGCCAGGCATATGGAAGACAGTGTGGTCAAGAGGAGACTGAGTTTCTGGTCTGACAGAAACAGGTTAAATCCTCACTGCCCACTTACTAGTTGCTTCAGTAGTGTACCCTTTGAGCCTCGGTTTTGCCTTCTCTGAAATGGGTTTAATAACGCATATGAAGTGACTAAATGTAAATAAAGTGCCTAGTCCAGAGGATGCAGGTGGTCTCCCAAAGAAGGTTTGTGAGTTCTTGGAGCACCCAGTGTCCTGTCCCCTGCTTTGCCAGCTGTAGGAAAGAGCTAAAACTGAGGGGCTGGGAGGTCTGTGGCTCTGCCCATACCCAAAGGGTTTAGGTGGGGGCCTGGGACGACCAGACCAAGGTGCGGCTGGGGAGGGACTCTGAGAGCCGGACTGTGTTGGATTTCAGAGCCAGGCAGCGGTGGAGCTGGCCCTGGGTTGAAATATCATGACAAATTCCTGTGCGCAGAGCCACGGGGTTCACGGCCCCAGGAAGGGCCTCAGATGAAGCTCTCCAAGAAGATTCCTCCCCATTTCCACCAGGTCCCTCTCAAACACACACAGCCCCAGGCCTGCACCTGACGGGCCACACCAGGCCCTTTTCACTCGGCCGCGGGGCCCTGAGGCCGGGTCTGCGCCGCCAGGTACCCGGGTGCGAGCCCCAGGCCCTTCAGTTCCCAGGCCCGTGCACTGACTCACCCCCACTCGCGGGTCCCGGCTGCGCGAGGCCCCCATGGCTGCCGGCAGGTGCCCCGAAGCCCTCGTCATTCTCTATGCCCGCGATCTCACTCTCCTGCTGGGCCAGGAAGGCAGCCGCCGGGTCCTCCTCGGCCGCCTCGGGGGCCCCGCTCTCCGACGACGAGAAGAAGCCAAAGTCATCAGCCATTTTCCCCGCGTCTCTACTGAAGCGTCCTCCTGGCGCTCGGCTCTGCCCGGCGCGTGCCCCGCGCTGCGCCCGGCGGCCGCGACGCTGTCACCCGAGCCGCCCGGGGAGCCGGCCTCGGCTGGGACGGGCTCGGCGCGGCGGCCCCACACTTCCTCTCCGCCACCGGGCCCGGCTCGCCTGTCACTGCAGCTGCAGGCGGGAGGAGCCGGGACGGGAATGCGGTGATGTCACCGGCCAAGGGAGGGGGCCCGCAGCGCGGCCGGAGGTCGCCTCGCAGCGGCCACAGGAGGGCGGCAGCAGGACGGCGGCGCAGCCCGGGGGACCCGGAGGCCGGGGCAGCTCTTTGCCAGGACACCAGGATGAGACACAGCGCCCGCTGCGTCTAGGGGCAAGCTGGCCGGGGCGAGGTGGCCGGGACACGAACAGCTCAGCCAGCCAGAGTTTGTATGAGCCGGCTGGGCCCCTACTGAGAGGCTGGGCCCCTTAAAAGTCCCTTCGGTATGAACTGGCCTGAGAAAGACCAAATTTATTCACTGCGGGCAGGCGA
The DNA here is from genome assembly GCF_009829155.1 of Mustela erminea. Classification (NCBI taxonomy): domain Eukaryota; kingdom Metazoa; phylum Chordata; class Mammalia; order Carnivora; family Mustelidae; genus Mustela; species Mustela erminea. The sequence goes on along the minus strand of NC_045616.1, from coordinate 100,294,093 downwards.
CCCCGGCCTGGGGAGCACCGAGGGGGGTGAGGCGCTGCCTGGATCTCGCTCCTGAGTCATTCTACAAGTTTCTTTGCCTAAGCTGGGCAAATGTTATGAATCCTATTATTGTGAGCCTCCCCTCTATAGGAAGTGGAGAAGGAGGCTTAGAGAGGTGATGCTGTGTCCTACGACCTCTTTCCTCCTTCCTGCAAATCCAGGGCTGTCCCCTCTGGGCCTTGTTGCTAACGCACATTTCTTATGCATTTTTCTGCACTTAGGGTGGCTTCAGCTCAGACTGCCAGTTTGGATGACCTGACTGGGCCTCTATCTTAGAGGCTGCGTCCCTTAAATATCCCTAAAGTATGAAACTGCTGGAGAAGGGCACACCTAGTTTGTCTAGGAGCCTGCCACTCTTCCACTTAGCAGCCCTCAGAACAGTCTCTGCCTCCTCCCCGCCAGCTCCACGGCAACAAAATGGAGTAGTAAGGCCAGCCTTGGTCAAGGAGAGATTACAGTCTGTGGGACCAATAGATGGCAAATGGCCCATCACAGCATCCTGGGTGAGGTGCTCTGACATGTCAACATTAAACATTTAAACACATTAAAAAACTCTCCCTGGAAAACCCAGAGAACCACCATCAGATTTGGACTTGGGGATTTTTCTCTTTGTGATTTCGAGACTTGAAGGTCAGCTAGCTATGAACTAGAAGAGAGAAGGAAAAGATGTGCCCTAAACTGTGAGTAGTGGTTTTCCTAATGGGGTTGGGGTGGAGGGAATTTCCCTTTGGCTCAGTAATACTTTGATGTAGGTCTCAATCTTACGAAAATATAGTTGTTTATGAGGAGTGTAAAAAAGAAAAACACTTAAGGCCCTGAACAACCCCGTCCAAGCATACTACTCCATGATCATCACACACCTCTCTCCAGCTGCAAGCCCAGGGGCTGGGAAGACCTAGAAAGTTTGCTAGTTTAACAAACCAGCCCTAAATATCAACTCCAGGTTTTGTGGAGACAGAAGGACTGTGAACACTGTGCCCATTGTGACCTCCATAGGCTATTCTTATCTGATTCCTGGAGACTTCAGTCAGTAACTTGGGCAATCCACGAGCAAATCCACCGTAGATGCTCTTCCCTCTTCCTCCTTCCTTTTCCGGGCCAACTAATTTAGCCATCAGCAGCATTGAACTCCATGCTTGAGTTACGCAAGTTACTGGTCCAAATTATTCTGCAGCTGTGCTTTTGCTGTTGTACATTACCCCAATTTTCTGCATTAATATATTAAAAGTCATTATTAACGCTGTATTTTGGACCATATAGCATTTCTATGGGCTGGAGATACCCAGCACCTTGACACCTCCATCTTTGTAGACCTCTAAAGACAATCCTAGTTTTTGTTTTTTTTTTTTTTTAAAGATTTTATTTATTTATTTGACAGAGAACACAAGTAGGCAGAGAGGCAGGCAGAGAGAGAGGAGGAAGCAGGCTCCCTGCTGAGCAGAGAGCCCGATGCGGGACTCGATCCCAGGACCCTGAGATCATGACCTGAGCTGAAGGCAGCGGCTTAACCCACTGAGCCACCCAGGCGCCCAACAATCCTAGTTTTTTAATTCTCCATTTAATTGTGAAACTTAGTGATGGTCAAAAGACATGAATAAATAAAGTTGAGTAAAACATATGGGACAAGCTCACAAAATCTGAGTTTCAATTTATGTAGTCTGAAGTGGAGAAGGTTTTTTTTTGTTTGTTTGTTTTATAGATTTTTATTTATTTATTTATTTGACAGACAGAGATCACAAGTAGGCAGAGAGGCAGGCAGAGAGAGAGAAAGGAGGAAGCAGGCTCTCTGCGGAGCAGACAGCCCGATGCGGGGCTCCATCCCAGGACCCTGGGATCATGACCTGAGCTGAAGGCAGAGGCTTTAAACCCACTGAGCCACCCAGGCGCCCCTGAAGTGGAGAAGTTTTTTAAAACTTTTTTTTTACATTTTATTGGGGTGCCTAGGTGGCTTCGTGGGGTAAGCCTCTGCCTCAGCTCAGGTCATGATCTCAAGGTCCTGGGATCAAGTCCCACGTGGGGCTCTCTGCTCAGCAGGGCAGCCTGCTTCTCCCCATCCCTCCTGCCTATCTGCCTACTTGTGACTTCTGTCAAATAAATAAATAAATTTTTTTTAAAGATTTTATTTATTTATTTGACAGTGAGAGACACAGTGAGAGAGGGAACACAAGCAGAGGGCGTGGGAGAGGGAGAAGCAGGCTTCCTGCCAAGCAGGGAGCCTGATGTGGGGCTTGATCCCAGGACTCTGGGATCATGACCTCAGCCGAAGGCAGATGCTTAACGACTGAGCCACCCAGGCATCCCTAAAACTTTTTTAAGGGAAAATTTCAAGTATACATAAGAGTAGATTGAGAGTCAAATACTCTGCCGACTAAGCCAGCCAGGCACTACTATTTTAATTTTTTGAAGAACTGCCATACTGGTTTCCATAGTGACTGTACCATTTTACATTCCCATTAATAATTTCTTTCTTGTTTTGTTTTGAATTGGTTGATTTTACTTTCAAGGGTTGGGTTTTTTTTTCTCTCACTTTTTTCCAACTTTTTATTTTGACATAATTTCAGACCTACAGAAAATTGCAAATAATCCCCATCTGCCTCTCATCCAGATTCCCCAAATAATAACATCTTATCACACTGGCTTTATCCTTTTTTCTTCTCTCACCTTTTCTATTTTCCTCATGCTGTTGGACAATGAATTGCAGGCGTGATGCCCCTTTATTCCTATTTCACAGTTTCCCTAGAAATAAGGACATTCACTTACATAACCACTATACAATGATTGAAATCTAGATATTAATATCAATGCAAAACCATTATCTAATCAACATAACTTAGATTTCACCAAATGCCCCAACAATAGAGGAAGAGAAAATCCCAGATTACGCCTTGTATTGCTATCTACTTGCTCTCTTTTAAACTGGAGCAGTTCCTCTCTGGGTCTTTCATGACCATTGATGTCTCGAAGATTACTAGCCAGTTACTTTGTCCTTCAACTTGAGTTGTCTTATGTTCCTAATGGTTAGATTCAGGCTAAACATTTTTGGCATGATTAGTCCTGAATTATAGATGCAGGCTAAACATTTTTGGCATGATGCTGACGTCTAATTACTGATGATGTTAACATTGCGCATTTGATTAAGGTGGCGTCTGTCAGGTTTCTACACGGCTAACTCACTATTTTTCCTTGTATAATTCACAAATATCCTGTGCTATCTACTTGCTCTCTTTTAATCACAGGTGCATTAAGACTATATAAATTTTATGTCACTCCTCGACTCTCACCTATTCATTCCTTAGCGCATCTATTGTTTTTTGTTTTTTCCCGTGATTCAGGGATCACAGTGATAGTTGCCAAATGGTAATTTTCCAGCATGGTCATTCCATATACAATTATTAATTGGCTCTCTACTACAAGGAGAACATTTATTTGTTTCAGTCTCCATGGGTTCACAGACTTTTTTTATTATCCCCGGGGCTGCGATACTTTGCTATCATGATTTTTTTTACTGTTTAAATTGTCAAGATTGGGGCAGTGGGAGCCCCTTCAAGCTGACTCCTACGTTTTTATGTCCTCATCATCTTGGAATGCTTTCTTACTTTCTGGCACCATAAAATGTTCCAGGTTTAAGAACAAGCCATTTCTACAAGGACTCCTGGTACCTTTGAGTGGAAAATGAAGGAACCAAGCTCTGGGTGCCAGGTGGGATCATTGCTACAGTTGCAATTTCTTCTCTTCCTCTTCCATCTTCATCTTTACCTTCTTTTTTACACACCCATAGAACTATGATAACATCACAAACTTTCTTCCCCAAATCCCTCAGTGTCAGCTGAGGAATACTCAGGAATACCAGCCAATACTGCTGGCCAGTATTCAGATTTACCCAGTTGTCCCGTAAATATCTTCCTATTGTGAGTTTGCTCAGTCAGGACCCAGAGAAGGTGAACACATTGCAAATAAGTATAGCCACATGTACAAATGTGGGGATGGTAGCAAAGTTAGTGCAACAAGGAAATTTTAATTGTAATAACATAACATAATTAATGCCGGTGTGCCCATCCCCTAGCCTCAATAGTTACCAATATCTTTGCCAAACTTATTTCACTGCCCTGTGCTTTAATTCTTTCAAAGCAAATCTCACGTGTTCTATCAAGTCATCTGTGAGTACTTCTCCAAAAGAGAAGGACTTCTTTTTCTCTCTGGCAATATAACCACAATATAATGATCACAGATCAAAAACTGTCACCAATACCCCTACCACCAAACATCCAGTCCGTATTCAGGTTTTCATGATTGTCACAAAATTTTTTTTTCCAGTTGGCTTGTTAGAATCAGGATGCAAACAATGTCTCCACATTGCATTTATTTATGCTTCTTAAAGCTATCTGAAAAATCAATTTTATGAGGTAAGATTTATAATCAATACAGTGCACCGTGTTAAGTGTACAATTCCCGTTTTGACAGGTATATATACTTGTGTTATTACCTGCACACTCCAGATATGAAACACATCCATTGCCCTGAAAATTTCTCTTGTGCCCCTTCTCAGTCAACTCCCCCTGCTAAACACAACCCCTAGCTCCAGGTGACGAGTGTTTCTGTTACCACAGATCACTTCCTGTTTGTTCATCCATGTTGTTGCGTGTGTCAACATCTCTTTCTTTCTTTCTTTCTTTCTTTCTTTCTTTCTTTCTTTTTTTTTTTTAGAGAGAGAGAGTGAGATAGAGCGAGAGCACGCACAAATAGGGGAAAAGGCAGAGGGAGAGAGAGAAGCAGTATCCCTGCTGAACAGGGAGCCCGACATGGGGCTCGATCCCAGGACCCTGGGATAATGACCCGTGCCGAAGGCAGACAATTAACCGACTGAGCCACCCAGTTGCCCCGCGTGTGTCAACATTTCACTGCTATGTGGAACTCTGTAGTATGAATATAACCTAAATTGTGTATCTTTTCAGCTGTTGATCGACATTAGAATTGTTTCCAAGTTTTTGCTATGATGCCTAAAGCAGTTTTGAAAGTTCATGTACAATCTTTGTGTGGACAGATTTTCAATTCTCTCACATAAAAATCTAGGAATGGAATTGCTGGCTGCGTGAAAGTGTATGTTTGACTTTATGAGGAACAGCCAAACTGTTTTCCAAAGTGGTTGTACCATTTTACATTATTGGATTGTTTTCTTATTGGTGAGTTATGAAGTTGAATGGGTGGACATTATATAGAAAAAAAAAAGAATCTTAATTCTTATCTCACACCACACATATACATTATCTTGAAATGGATCATAGACCCAATTTAAAAGCTAAAACTATAAAACTGTAGCTGCATCTCACAAAGGTTGATGTATTGTATTTTAATTTTAATTCAGTGAAAATAAGTTTTAATTTCCCTCACGAGTTTTCCATTGAGTTAGTCATTGAGAAGTGTGTTATTTAATTTACGAAGATTTGGGAGTTTTACAGTGAATATATTTTACATGATCTCAGTAATTTGAAATATTATGAGGCTTGTTTTATGACCCAGCATAGAATCTATCATATGCTTTTGAAAAAAAAAAAAACATGTATTCTACAGTTTCGGGCAGCGTCTTATATTACTTAAGTCAAGTTAGTGGGTCATATTGTTTGTCTTCTATATCCCTACTGATTTACATTATAGTTGTTTTATTGATTCCTGACACAGAAGTATTCATGTGGGGTTTTTTTTAAGTTTTTTTTTTTTTTTTTTTTTTTTAAGTAATCTCTGCTACACCCAACATGGGGCTTGAACTCAGGACCTTGAGATGGAGAGTCACAGGCTCCTCTGACTGACTGAGCCAGCCAGGCGCCTCCAAGAGAGAAGCATTCAAATCTCCAACTGTAATTGTGGATTTGTCTTTTCCTCCTTTCAGCTCTCTCTCTCTCTCTTTTTTTTTTTTTAAAGATTTTATTTATTTATTTGACAGACAGAGATTACAAGTAGGCAGAGAGGCAGTCAGAGAGAGGAGGAAGCAGGCTCCCTGCTGAGCAGAGAGCCCGATGCGGGGCTCGATCCCAGGACCCTGGGATCATGACCTGAGCCGAAGGCAGAGGCTTTAACCTGCTGAGCCACCCAGGTGCCCCAATTCTCTCTCTCTTTTTAAAAAGATTTTATTTATTTATTTGACAGAGATCACAAGTACACAGAGAGGCAGGCGGGGGCCGGGGAAGCAAGCTCCCCACCGAGCAGGGAGCCCGATGCGGGGCTTAATCCCAGGACCCTGAGATCATGACCTGATCTGAAGGCGGAGGCTTTAACCCACTGAGCCATTCAGGAGCCCCTTCCTCCTTTCAGTTCTATTAATTTTTGCTTCTTAGTATTTTGAGACTGTTATTAGGTACATATACATTTTGGACTGTAAGATCTCCTGATGAATTTAACTCTTTATCATGATGATAAGATATTTTTTTTATCCTTGGTAATACTCTTTATTCCAAAATCTCTTTGGTCTGATATTAATATAGCAATTTCAGCTTTTTTACAATTACTGTTTGCAGGGTATCTTTCCCCATGCATTAAATGTGTCTTTATATTTTAAGTGATTTTTCCCTCTCTGGTGTGCTGAAGCCACCCCAATGGTGTTTTGGTGCTCTGCTCTTGTTCAGTTTTTCTAACTTTATCCTCTCCCCTCCTGGGAAGCAGATTGTGGACTCTGAGGTATGATCTTGAATACTATCATTGTAAGTGGAATCATGTAGTGATGTAAGTGGAATCATGAGTATCTTCTTTTTTTAAGATTTTATTTATTTATTTGACAGAGAGAGACAGAGATCTCAAGTAGGCAGAGAGGCAGGTAGAGAGAGGGGGAAGCAGGCTCCCCACTGAGCAGAGAGCCAGATGTGGAGCTTGATCCCAGGACCCTTGAATCATGACCTGAGCTGAGGCAGAGGCTTTAACCCACTGAGCCACCCAGGTGCCCCATGAAGTATCTTCTTATGACTGGCTTATTTCATTTAGCATAGTGCCCTAAAGATTCATCCATATTGTATATACGTTGGAATTTCCTCCCTTTTTAAAGCTGCATAGTATTCCATTGTGTGTAGATACCATATATGTATTTGCTTATCCATTTATCTGTTGATAGGTACTTGAGTTGTTTCCACTTCTTGGCTACAGTGAATAATGTTGCTATGCGTATAGGTGTGCAAATATCACTTCAAGACTCTTCTTTCAATTCTTTTGAGTATATACCCAGAAGTGGAATTTCTGTGTCATCTGCAGTTCTATAGCAGTGATACCATTTTACGTTCCCATCGGCAGTGTGCAAAGGTTCCAGTTTCTCCATGTCCTTGACAGTGTGTTTTGTTTTATTTCTATAGTAGCCCTCATAATAGGTGTGAAGGGGCATCTCATTGTGCTTTGATTTGCCTTTCTCTAATGTTTAGTATCTTATGTGCTTATGGGCTATTTGTATATCTTCTTTGGAGAAATGTCTATTCAAGTTCTTCACTCGTTTTTGAACTGGGTTTTTTAACCTTTTGCTGTTGCATTTTAGGAATTCTTTCTGTATTCTGGATATTAATCCCTTGTCAGATATATGATTTGCAAATATTTTCTCCCATTCTGTGGGTTTCCCTTTTACTCTGTTGACAGTGTCTTTTGACGCACAAAAATTTTTTTAAAAGATTTTATTTATTTATTTGACAGAGATCACAAGTAGGCAGAGAGGCAGGCAGAGAGAGAGGGGGAAGCAGGCCCCTCACTGAGCAGAGAGCCCGATGTGGGGCTCGATCCCAGGACCCTGAGATCATGACCCGAGCTGAAGGCAGAAGTTCAACCCACTGAGCCACCTAGGCACCCCTGATGCACAAATTTTAAAATTTTTATGAAGTCCAATTTGTCTGCCTTTTTTGTTGTTGCTTGTGCCTTTGGTGTCATATCCACGAAATCATTGCGAAATCTGATGTCAGGAGGCTTTTATGCTATATTTTCCCTTAGGAGTTTTATTGTTTTAGGTCTTGGATCCATTAGATCCATTTTGAGTTAAATTTTACATATGGTGTTAGATAAGGGTCACACTTTATTCTTTTTTTTTAAAGATTTTATTTATTTATTTGACAGAGAGAGATATCACAAGTAGGCAGAGAGGCAGGCATAAAGAGGGGGAAGCAGGCTCCCCGCTGAGCAGAAAGCCCTACTCGGGGCTCAATCCCAGGACCTTCAGATCATGACCTGGGCCAAAGGCAGAGGCTTAAACCACTGAAACACCCAGGTGCCCCCACTTTATTCTTTTATATGGGAATGTCCAGTTTTCCCAGGACCATTTGTTGAAAGATTTTTTTTCCCTACTTTTTTCCCTCTTGTCACCCTTGTCAAAAATCATTTGAATATATATGCAGAAGGTTTATTTCTGGGTTGTATATTCTATTCCATTTGTCTATATGTCTCTTTATGCTGGTATCACTCTGTTTTGATTATTTTAATTTTGCTGTAAGTTTTAAAGTCAGGAGGTGTGAGTCCTCCAGTTTTTCAAGATTGTTTTGGCTGTACAAGACCCCTTGAGAGTCCATATTGATTTTAGAAATTTTTTTCTTGTCATGGTTCTTTTCTATTTCTGCCAAAAATACCATCGGGATTTTGATAGGAACTGAATTTACGTTGAACCTGTAGATTGCTTTGGGTGGCATTGCTATTTTAACACTGTTAAGTTTTCCAATCTATGAACATTGGATGTATTTCCACTTATGTAGGACTTCTTGAATTCCTTTCAGCAGTGTTTTGTATTTTTCATCGTAAGTAGTCTTTCTCTTCCTTGGTTAAGTTAATTTCCAAGTATTTTATTCTCTCTCTCTCTCTCTCTTTATGCAGTGGGGAAGAGGCAGAGAGAGAGGGAGAGAGAGAATCTTAAGCAGGCTCTATGTCCAGTGTGGAGCCCAATGCAGGACTCAATCTCACAACCCTGAGATCATGACCTAACTGAAATCAAGAATCAGATGTTTAACCAACTGAGCCACCCAGGCGCCCCTTTTAGTCTCTTTGATGCTAATATAAATGGAACTGTTTTCTTAATTTCTTTTTCATATTGTTTGAGGTTAGTAAAAGAAATACGAATGAACTAATGTGTTGACTTTGTATCCTTCTACCTTTTGAATTCATGTATTAGTTGTAACCGTGTGTGAGCGCACGTGTGTGTGTGTGTGTGTGTGTGTGATCTTTAGGGTTTTTTACATATAAGATCACATCATTGCAAGCAGATTATTATTTAGCCAAAGATTCATGGGGACCATCCATGCATACTTCTGGATACTTGCTCTGCCTTGCTCCCTCTTCCCAGTACTCTGCCTTGTAAACCATAGGTACTTTAACCTTCCCAAACTCTTATCTCTGTCTCCTTGACTCGAGACCACTGGCCTGTCTTTTAGTTCCCCTTTCTTACTCAACAGTTTAGAAATTCCTTCAGGGAGAAAGCTTGAAAAATCACAGGGCTCATCTTTATTTCTCTTCTTGCAGGGATCACAGTTCTGTGCTATCTCTTGTGAATATCTTAAAAACAATTCTACACATAGTTTGTCCAGTTTTCCAGTTGTTTACAGTGGGAAAGTAACTTTGAACCTTTTTATTCCTTCATGGTCAGTGTGGAAAAGTAGCTATCTCCTCTTAAGTCTTTCTTTTTTTTTTAAATGGGAAAAAAACCCCAAATGTGTTTGTAAAGGATTAACATCATTGTTTATGAAGAGCAGAGTTAATTCTTCTTAGAGGATGTGTGAGAGTTAGTGGAGTTGCTGAAACTAGACAGAGACATTTTTTTTTGTACAAAATTTTCTTCTCTAAAGGAGTTCGAGGACAACTTTCTGGTTGACGATGAAACACACATCCCCAGGGATGGCAGAGAGCATTCTGAAGTCCTGGCACTTTTGGTGCATCCTGGCAGGTTCTAGATGGGGCACAGGGTCCTAAGGGGGCAGGGAAGGAGGAATCCTCGGCCACAGTTGTTGGTCTTGGAATTTCACAGTTTTCCTGTGACATCCTTGTTTCTGAACTGTTTCTGCCTAGAAAATTCAGAGCCACATGAAGGCTGCAGGGATATCCAACGGAAGGATCTGCCTGTGCTGAGACTCTCTCCTTATGCCTGAGCACTAAGCTGACATTTTCTCCACCAAGATCTGCAACTGCCTTTCTTGTTCTCCTGACTTTCAGCTTCTTTACTACCCCAAAATAGATTTCCCCCACTTAAACCAAGGTTGATTTCCACTTTCTCCCCCCTCCGCTCCCCACCTCCCAGGGACCATATGGCAATATCTGGAGACTTCTCTCATTGTCACAACTTGCAGAGGTGCCACTAACATCGTGAGAAAGAGGCCAGGGACGCTACTAGACATCTTGCAATGCATGGATCAGCCCCCACACAAAAAAAGAATTACCCAACTTAAAATGTCAGTAATACCCAAGTTGAAACCCTGATTTAGAGACTTGATCGGATTCCACATCATTTTTTTTTTTACAAGCCTATTTCATATTTAGTGTTGGGAAACCCAATTGCATCATGGCACATCTAGTTACCTCCTAGTGACACTAAGATCGATCAGCAGATTTAAGTGTTGTCAGCCTGATCCATCAATAGCAAAGCTCCAGATCAGCTTTTCCCCTCAGGTTTTTGCAGCCTTCGTGATCTTTATCTAAATCAATTACTTTATTTGAGGCTTAAAAATTGTGTGATCATGGGGCGCCTGAGTGACTCAGTGGGTTGAAGACTCTGCCCTCAGCTCAGGTCATGATCCCGGGGTCCTGGGATCGAGCCCCACATCAGACTCTCTGCTGGGCGGGGAGCCTGCTTCCTCCCCTCTCTCTGCCTGCCTCTCTGCTTACTTGTGATCTCTGTCTGCCAAATAAATAAATAAAATCTTTTTAAAAAATTGTGTGATCCTACTTTTGTCAACATCTCTGCATTAGCTAGAAAATTTTTTAATGAAGTTTTCATTTTAATTCCAGTGTAGTTCACATTCAACAATTCCATACAATTCCATTCCCGGAGCTCACTGTAACAAGTGCCTTCCTTATTCCCAATCCCTTTATTTCACCTTATTTCACCTATCCCCCTACCCGCCTCCCCTCTGCTAACCATCAGTTTGTTCTCCATAGTTAAAAGTCTGTTTCTTAGTTTTTCCTCTATCTCTTTCTCCTTTGTTCATTTGTTTTGTTTTTTAAATTCCACGTATGAGTGAAATCAAGTGGAATTTGTCTTTCTCTGCCTGACCTGTTGCGCTTAGTGCTTTACTCTGTAGTTCTATCCATGTCATTGCAAATGGCAGTACTTCAATTTTTTTTATGGCTGAGTAATATTCCTTTGTGTGTGTGTGTGTGTGTGTGTGTACATACCAATGTGCCACATCTTCTTTTTTTAAATTTTATTTATTTATTTGACAGAGAGAGACACAGTGAGAGCAGGAACACAAGCAGGGAGAGTGTGAGAGGGAGAAGCAGGCTCCCCGCCGAGCAGGGAGCCTGATGTGAGGCTCGATACCACGACTCTGAAATCATGACCTGAGCCCAAGGCAGACACTTAATGACTGAGCCACCCTGGTGCTCCTATACCACATCTTCTTTATCCATTCATTTGTTAATGGACACTTGGACTGCTCCCATAATTTGGATATTGTAAATAATGTTGCTATAAATGTAGGGGTGCATGTGTGCCTTCGAATTAATGTTTTTCTGTTTTTTAAAGATGTATTTATTGGGGTGCCAAGGTCGTTCAGCCGATTAAGCATCTGCCTTCAGCTCAGGTCATGATCCCAGGATCCTGGAATGGAGTCCTGCATTGGGCTCCCTGCTCAGCAGGGAGTCTGCTTATCCTCCTCCTTCTGCCCACCCCCTGCTCGTGCTCTTGCTCTTTCTTTCTCACTCTCTCTCAAATAAATAAATAAATAAATAATCTTTAACAAAATAAAGATTTATTTATTTTTTTATTTTAGAGGGAGAGAGCGAGAAATTGCAGTGGTGAGGGGCAGAGGGAGAAGAAGAGAGAAACTCCAAGCCCACTCTGCACTACTTGTGGAGCTCCATGTGAGACTCACTCTCAAGACTCCTGAGATCACAACCTGAGCTGAAACCAAGAGTCGGTCGTCCAACCAACTGTGCTACCTAGGGTCCTGTGTTTTTGTATTTTGGGGGTAGATACCCAGTAGAGCAATTACTGGATTGTAGAGCCGTTCCATTTTTAACTTTTTGAGGAAACTCCATACTGTTTTTCAGAGTGGCTGCACCAGCTTGTATTTCCACCAAAAGTGTAAGAGGGTTCTTTTTTCTCCACATCCTCGCCGACACTTGTTTTCTGTGTTTTTTATTTTATTCCTTCTGACAGGTATGAGGGGGTATATCTTTGTCATTGACTAGAAATTTCTGAAGAACTTTCATTCATTATCAGTTTGGTTACCCAGAGGTACAGTTCATAGAGGATGAGTAAAATGCTTGACTACTTCTCTTAATGCGCCAGCTTTCAGGAAAAAAAAAAAAAATGACTTAATATGCTGACAGTCTTCAAAAGTGATTAATGATCTATTTGTTTTGGGGTTGTTGTTGGGTTATATTTTTTGTTTGTTTGTTTTTTGGGTTTGGGTTTGTTGTTGTTGTTGTTTGGGTATCATAATGAACTCCTGTACATATTTGATGTGTTCCAACTCAAGCTGAGGTCATCTGGGCATGTCTTATTCCTGGCAACCGAGGCTGGCTGGCTGCTGGAACTTCCGCTGGGTCTGATGGCCTGCCCCCTCCCCCCCCATAACTTCTTCCTGTGGTGGTTTCTTCTTTCTTTCTCCCTGTGGTTTCTTCAAGCACGGTGTTTGAGTTCCAAAATCAAATGTAGGTATTATACTTTTTAATACCTTTTTTTTTTAAAGATTTTATTTATTTATTTGACAGAGAGAGATCACAAGCAGGCAGAGAGACAGAGAGAGAGGAGGAAGCAGGCTCCCTGCTGAGCAGAGAGCCCGATGTGGGGCTCGATCCCAGGACCCTGGGATCATGACCTGAGCCGAAGGCAGAGGCTTTAACCCACTGAGCCACCCAGGCGCCACTTTAATACCTTTTTTTAGGTATAATTGACATGCAATAAACTTCCCCTATGTTAAGTTTCCAATTTGATACACTTCAACATATGCATAACTGAGGAAACCCTCACTGTGATAAAGATAATAATAATAATAATAATAATAAAAAGATAATAAACATATTCAATCCTTGCACTTTTTGATGCTTAAACTTTCCCATCTTCATCCCCTTGTAACAATTTGATAGCTTCTTTGCTTTTTGGTAATCTAGGTGTTCATGGCTCATCAAGTACGTTTCCTGTCCCAGAATGGAATCAGTCATTTCTTCAAAGAGTTCTACAACCTTTTAGTGGAGGAAATATTTGGAAACTATTGTCAGCGCCCCTTAGTAGTTAAATACTTCTTATAGTCCTCTTTAGTCAACAGATCTAGGAAATACTTTTTTTTTTTTTGAAAAAGAAAAATGCACTGTGTTTTTACCAATATTTATTTATTTATTTGTTTGTTTATTTATTTATTTATTAAAGATTGTGGTTTTGAGTAATCTCTACTCCCAACATGGGGCTCAAACCCACAACCCTGAGATCAAGAGTTGCACGCTCGACCAACTGAACCAGCCAGGTGCCTCGACTAATATTTCTTTTTCTTTTTTTTTTTCAAAGATTTTATTTATTTGTTTGACAGAGAGAGATCACAAGCAGGCAGAGAGGCAGGCAGAGAGAGAGGAGGAAGCAGGCTCCCCGCCAAGCAGAGAGCCCGATGTGGGGCTCTATCCCACAACCCTGAGATCATGTCCTGAGCCAAAGGCAGAGGCTTTAACCCACTGAGCCACCCAGGTGCCCCTCAACTAATATTTCTAATTCAAATTTAATAGTACAATGTTTTTACTTGATCTCTTTGATTTTAGATGCATTTTCCCTTCCTCTGGAAAATCTTTGTCCTAATACATAACATACAGTTTTTTGCTCTATTTACATATATGTATACTTTTATTTTTTTCATTTTTTAATTTTTAAAATATTTTATTTATTTATTTGACAGACAGAGATCACAAGTAGGCAGAGAGGCAGGCAGAAAGAGAGAGGGGGAAGCAGGCTCCCCACTGAACAGAGAGCTCAACACGGGGCTTATCCCAGGACCCCGAATCATGATCTGAGCCGAAGGCAGAGGCTTTAGCCCACTGAGCCACCCAGGCACCTCCATATATGTATAGTTTTAAAATAACAATATCAGGGGCACCTGTTGGCTCAGTGGGTTAAAGCCTCTGCCTTCGGCTCAGATCCATGATCCCAGGGTCCTGGGATCAAGCCCCACATCCGGCTCCCTGCTTAGCAGGGAGCCTGCTTCCCTTCCTCTCTCTCTGCCTGCCTCTCTGCCTACTTGTGATCTCTGCCTGTCAAATACATGAATAAAATCTATTAAAAAACCACAATATCAATATTACTATTGACACTGATTACTGAGTATCATTTAAGATTTCTTTGCTAATCTTTGTGTTCTTAGAATAAAACCTATAGGAAATATATAAGCAAATTATGTGTTTTAAATTCACCTGAAATTGTTATTTTTCCTTGTAGTTGAGCCACTAAGTTCATATATAGTGTCACAGCCCAGATTTCATAGAAAACATAGACTGAATCAAAAGCTTTCTTATTTACTGGGGAGTGCAATCCCAGGGAATCAAGCATGACAGAACCGGTGGGGATAGGGCAGGGAAAGGGCAGGGAAAGATGGAGGGCAAGTACAAGTGGCTGGCTACTGTTTGGTAGCAAGTGTGTTGCTCCATCCCAGAGAGCCCACTTGAATGACTGCATCTCAAGACCGCTCATTATGGGGCCGGAAATGGGCTCTTATTTGCTGGATCCCATTTCTTATTTGTCAGGGTTTTGCTCCCTCAGGACATTAATTCCCCTGCACTTCTGAGTTTTGCATGTATGGCGATTGTGCTGGCCTGTGGTGTCTTGTGCTTTAGTCGCAATAGGCAAGCTGTAGGGTAGAAGGCAGGAAGCTTGTGGTACGTGCATGCGGTGAGGTGTTGATGGGTTGTGTCTGGGTAAGCTGGTCACCAGGGTGGTGGCCAGACAGAATCTATGTAGAGTTGGCTACCATAGAAGTGGCTGAGGTAAAACAAGTGGCCAAGAGCCCCAGAGACAGGTGAGTGCAAAGATCGGAGGTAAAATCTAAGAGGTGTTAGAGACAGTCACCCTCCTTGTACTGTTCAGTGATGCTCCTTCCCCTCACATGTCCAGTCCCATACTACAGTATGGGTTCTCTCCCATCATGGGGACAAAATGCCTTCACTCCTCCCAAGAGGAACTGTGGAAGTCCAATCACTTACAGAAGTCCCTTTAATGTAGTAACCAGCCACAATCTCTGTGAAGACATAAGGCAAGTGAGTTAAGGAAATAAAATACAGTTCTTTGATGCCACAGCTGTCCCCAAGGCTGTAAATGATAATCATAGCATCTCTTTCCTCCATTACTTATTCTAGATTCCCTCATTATTGTCTTAATACTTCAGTTGGCCTGATTGCTTTCCAGTGTACTAAGCCAGGCTTTCATTTCTGAAGGGTCTGAGCCTTTAGTTGCCTTTCCCTTGTCAAATTGTAGTTGTTACAATTGCTTATCTTCTGTTATCATTGGGTATGGGAGTACCCAGAGATGTTCCAGTGAATCCCCTGGACTCCAGGCATATTCTTCATGACTCCATTGTGCATATCAGGAACACTGGCCCCTCATTGTAATCAGGGGCATTAGCTGGCCAATATGGTAGCTCCATCATCTCCAGGTTCACAGGCATAAGGACCCCAAGGTGTCCAGATGGTAATCGGAGTACCCAGTTCAGTGAAACCCACACTCTGTCCCCTGAGAAACATGCTCCTCCTCTCTGAATCAGACAGAGTCTGATTGTAGGGACAATTTAAATGCATCTGGGTTATTTAAATCATCTGTAAATAGGTCTCCTGCTTTCCTCCCTTTTCCATTCTGCCAGCTGAGGTGTTATTTGAACTTGTTCACAGTTCACAAATCATGTAATTTTTTATGGGCATGGGGGTTTTAAATGAGCAATAAATATCTGTTTTAAAGGTCACCTGTTATCAGCACTCTTTTCCCCCATCGCCCAAAATTGATGTGGTCCCTCTTTTGTCTTTTGATTTAAGATGCTCTAATTAAAGACCATCCCTTTATATGCTGCAGACAGTCACTTAATTTTCACATTTAGTTCTCATGACTTTAATCCCATAAGCGCCCCCCCCCCCCCACCATCCGTCAGGCCCTGCTCTAAGGATCTGGCCTGTGCCAAATATTTACAGATCTTGTACTCCATGCCAACCGCAATTCTCAGCACTACAGACTTAGTGGTGGCTCAAGTCAACCTGGCCTCTGTCACCCTCATGGAATGCAGAGCTGGGAAATAAAAAATAAACAGGTAAACAAGATAAGAGCATCTAGCGATAAGTGCTTCAGAGGAAACACAATATATTTAGGTCTTCACTGAGGATACAGCACACATGTGCTGAGATTGGGACGTCAAAAGGGGCCAGCCATGTGAGGACTCAAGGAGAGTGTTCCAGGCAGCAGGCACTGCAAATGAAAAATCCCTGAGGTATACATGAGAATAATGAGGTGGAAGTTTGAAAGTAATAAGTTCCCAGTAATGAGGTCAGAGAACCAGTAGGAGCCAGATCACAAAGGGCCTTGTAGGCCACATTAAGGAGCTTGATTCCATTCCAAGGACAATGGGAAGCCAATAGAAGGTTTTGAGTCAGGGAACAATAGGATCTGATTTACATTTGTAAAAAGATTCCTGGGGCACCAGGGCAAACCAGTTGGTTGAACGTACAACGTCCAGCTTTTTATCTCAGCTCAGGTCTTGATCTCGTTGTTGTGAATTCAAGCCCTGCTTTGGGCTCCATGCTGGGCATGGGGCCTCCTAAGAAAAGGAAAGGAAGGAAAGGAGAGAAGGGAAGGGAAGAGAAAAAGAAGAGAAGAGAAGAGAAGGAAAAGATTCTCTGGCAACTGTGATGAGACTGAATTAGAGAGGGGTAAGAGTAAAATCAAGGAGACCAGTAGGTTAATAGGTACCTACAGTGATCAGGTGAGAGATGAGATGGGAGCTCATAGGGCCTATGTTACTGATACAGTCCACTACCAACTATATACTTCTGGGTCTCTTATCACTTCCTGCCTGATACTGCAGTTAACTTCCTGCTAGACTAGGAGATTCCTACCTAATACCAGGTCATCCTGAGAACTAAGTAACTGTAAGACAGTAACAAATGTGTGTTGAATCAATCTAAAGTGGTAATTTCTGCAAAGGACTTTAGCACTGACAAAGCACTTCTTTTTCTTTTTAAGATTTGTTTATTTTACAGAGAGAGAGAGAGAGAGAGAGTGTACACATGCATATGCAAGCGGTAGAAAGGCAGAGAGAAGTAAACTCTCCACACTGAGAGCACAGCTCGACACAGGGCTCTATCTCATGACCCTGAGACCATGACCTGAGCCAAAAACATTTTGCAGATGTAAAAAGAGTCTGATGCTTAACCGACTGAGCCACTCAGGTGCTCTGACAAAGCCTTTTGTTAATCCATTATTTCATTCCATTCTTTTCTCAAGTCTGCAAGGTAGCTATGATTAGGCCATGGACTTTACATGCCCTCTTTAATACTTGCCATGACCTTGTAGGATAGGGACTATTAGTTTGCTTAGAGCTGAGAGATGAGCAAACTGCCAAAGTCACACAGTCAATTGATGGTGGCATCAGTTTGTACTCAGGCCTCCCTGGAGAGCATGAGATGGATGTATTTGTGACTTATGTAAGGCAAAACTTTGCCTCCAAGCCTAATTTGTTTCATCAGTCCAAATAACCCCAGCAGAAGCCTGAGGATCTATAATATACTAGAGGGTGCAGGTATTACCTTTCTCATTAATTTGATGGGGCAGGAGACCAAACAAACAAAAAACTGTTGCTGGCATCTCAATAGTCTGCTTTACTCAGCAATCAAGATACTGTGTCCCTAACTGGTAGAAAATATCTTATGTTCCAGCCACTCAGAAATTGAGGCCTTGTTCTAGGATTTCCATGACTTGGCAGGACAGAATTTGTCCTTTATCAGGAACAAAATGGTAATGTATTAACAAAGGCCTATTACTGTGATTAGAGAAACACATATATATTCTTTAGATTCTCTAAAGTAGCTCTCAGTTACAAATCCTAGTATGTGGCATAAAACCAGGTCTCAAGAACCTATCTCTCACACACACACACACACACAATCCTTCCAGAAAATGATGAAATCCATTTAATTGACCATTAAACTGTGTGTAGTATGTTGTCCAGAGTCTGGCTCAGCATAAGCACTCAATAAATATTTGCTGAGTGAATTCCTAAAATCTAGAGACTAGTATTATTAGTAAATCTATTAAAAAGATCTTTAGAATGTTCTAGAACTTCACTATCCAATACAGTAGCCATTATCCACATGTGACAATTGAATACTTGAAAAGTGACTAGTCCAAATAAAGATGTGGGATAATTGATGTAAATCTGACGTAAAATACACATCAGATTTTAAAGACTTAAAACATTTTAAAAAAGAATATTTTGGATATATTGTGTTAAATAAAATACACTACTAAATGTAAGTTCACCTGTGTTAACTGTGACTGCTAGAGTATTTAGAATTATACATGTGACTTACATTATATTTTGATTGGACAGCACTGCTACAAAAGGCAGCATAAATTTCAGGCGGAAAAATTGTTCTTAAAGGAGAGGGCAAGCCATTAATTAATTAATTACACTTTCTATAGGTTTCACCTTGACTATATCAAGAAATCAAAGGTTTTTTCCAAGGCCACTTTCTTTCATGGCAAACAGAGCACATCAGGATTCTATCTAGGTCAGAGGGGGCTGACTGACAGCTCATAAGGTAGAATGTGGCTGCTGGGGCGCCTGGGTGGCTCAGTGGGTTAAGCCTCTGCCTTCGGCTCAGGTCATGATCCCGGCGTCCTGGGATCAAGTCGCACATCAAGCCCCACATCAAGCCCCACATCAAGCCCCATATCAAGCCCCGCATCGCATCGGACTTTCTGCTCAGCAGGGAGTCTGCTTCCTCCTCTTTCTCTCTGCCTGCCTCTCTGCCTACATGTGATCTCTGTCAAATGAATTAAAAAAGTCTTAAAAAAAAAAAGAATGTGGCTGCAATTATGGTTGACAGAGTAATTTTCTTAAAAACTGATTAAGTTATTTTAAAACGGGGAAATTTCATACGCAGCTCCAAATTTGTAGGCGCTCTTTTTTCTTTAATTTAAATTTTAGGTAGTTAACATATGGTGCAATATTGGCTTCTGGAGTAGAGTTCAGTGATTCATCACTTACATACAACACCTAGAGCTCATCTCAAGTGCTCTCTTTAATAATCACCCATCTAGCCCATCCCCCAACCACCTCTATCAACCCTGTTTGTTCTTTGTCCTTAAGTTTCTCTCGATTTTTTAAAAAAGATTTTATTTATTTATTTGACAAAGAGAGACACAGCAAGAGAGGGAACAGAACCAGGGGAAGTGGGAGAGGGAGAAGCAAGCTCCCTGCAGAGCAGGAAGTCCAATGCAGAGCAGGGTGGGGGGCGGCGGGGAGAGGAATCCCAGGATGCTGGGATCATGACCTGAGCTGAAGGCAGACACTTAGGAGCTACCCAGGTGCCCCTGTCGTTAAGAGTCTCTTATGGCTTGTTTCCCTCTCTCTTTTCTTTTCCCCCTTCCCATATGTTCCTCTGTTTTCTTTCTTAAATTACACATATGACTAAGATCATATGGTATTTGTCTTTTCTCTGACTTGTTTCACTTAGCATAATACATTCTAGCTCAATCCACATCATTTCAAATTTCAAGATTTCATTTTTTTGGTGGCTGAATGATATTCCACTGTGTATGTGTATACATATATGTACACACATGTACACACATATGTGTACATATATGTATACACACGCATAACCACATCTTCTTTATCTATTCATCAGCTGTACATATGTACACACATATGTGTACATATATGTATACACATGCATACACCACATCTTCTTTATCTATTCATCAGTTGATGGATTTGTAGCTATTCCTTTAAAAACGGGAACTTTTTGGGGCACCTGGGTGGTGTAGTCTGTTAAGTGTCCAACTCTTGGTTTCAGCTCAGGTCACGATCTCAGGGTTGTGAGATGAAGCTCCACTCAGTGCAGAGTCGGCTTGGAGTTTCTCTCTCCCTCTCTTTCTGACCCTCTCCACTGTCTCTCTCAAATAAATAAATACATCTTTTCAAAAATTAAAAAAAAAATTAAGAAGTTCTAGTTGACTGGTTGGCTCCATCAGTAGAGCATGTGACTCTTGATCTCAGGGGTCATGAGCTCAAGCCCCAAGGTGGGTGAAGGGCTCACTTAAAAAAATAAAATAAAATAAAGGTATTACCTATAAAAAGAAATGGGAAGTTCTAGCAATATTGGTCTTATATGGAAGCCATCAGCTACAGCTAAAAAGCAGAAACCACCTTTGGACAGAGAATGGACTCTCCAATTTGCCATACTGTATTCTCTACAATGAGACAAATTCTTACTGGTAGAGTTTTAAGAAAGAAAAGCAAAATATTTCTTGTAACCATGTCTTAATTCAAATAAAACAGAAAAGTAGACCAAGAAGTTGTATATTTCTTTACGTGAAGAACGTTCTATGGTGTGTAATACAGCTACAGAGTTTGTCTGTTGAAGGAATAGATCTTAAATCAGAATTTGCAATAATTCCAGACTGTATGATTTTGCAGTCTCTCATCTAGTTTGCCTGGTTCCAACATTATCCAAGATATTGAATAGTACCAGGTCTCCTTCAAGGTTTGAGTTGATATAAAGTCACATCTGTTTGCTTCCACAGATTTATCTTAAAGATCTAAGAAAAGTTCCAAGGTATTGTTATGCTTTTTGTGCATACATGATACAGCCTGCAAGTAGTGCCCTTCCATCCTTTAATATAGTCTTCACAGAACTTCAGCTTTCAAAGCACCTGTCCTGTCTTGCCTGATCAATCCTGTGAAAATGAGTGGAATTCCACAGGTGGGGGAGGCAGAGTGATTTCCAAGGTACACAGGTAGTCTGGTAAAAGCATACAGCAGACCCAGACCCCTTTGTCTTCTGGAGGCTTTCTGAGGATGATGGCAGGAGGACAAAAGTGGAATTGAGAAAGAGAGTTCTAAACAGAGGGGGCAGTTTGAAGGGACAAAGTGCGAAGGAAGTCAGTGAAGGGTGGAAATTAGACAGTGGAAAGGGTAAGAGCCTCCCTCCAAGGAGAATGAGCTGAGGTGGTGTGTCAGTGGCTTTTGGGGGAATCTCATTCCACCAATGGCAAATGGAGCCCAGAGGGGGGTGGTTTGCCCAAGGACGTCCAGCACTTTGCCAGGTGGGCACTAGACCCTGAGCCCAAGAATCCCGATCCCAGTCCAGGAACTTCCTTCGGTCTATCACAGGGTCATCGGGCCAATGGGCCTGAGGCAGGGAGGAGCAGAGTTGCCACCCGGGTGGATGGAAACTCTGCCCAAGGCTGGCAGCGCCATTAACCAAGACTCAAGTAGCCAAGTCCAAACAATCCTAGCAAACGACTTTGTAGCCCCGATTTTCACATTGTGAGGCCTTTCACAACTTCTAGCTCAGGACAGCATCAGAAATGCCCGACCGCTATTCAGGGACTTTCGGAGTCTTCTGGGAGATGATCAGGCGCTTTCGGAAACGTCACGGAAGGAATTAAACATCAAACGGCCGATATTTTGAAAGGGCCACAGTGTCCTAAGATATATTCTGAAATATTGGAGACTATGGGAAAACGGTTAGGAAGCAGGCTAAATCTGCGAATTGGCATTCGAAAATTTCCGGAGCTTCTCGAGGAGCACACGAGAGCTCTCGCCTCTTCAGGATCTATTCAGGAGTCTTGGGTCCCTGGAGACCCATTCGTCGCCTAAACCGTGAGGGCGACTGATGCCAACAGTCCCTCGGCAATTTCCGGAAGTGTTCGGGATTGGCCCGAGAGTGGCGCCCTCTGACGGCGGGAACTGTCACCACCAGCAGCGCCCGGCCGCACCAGTATGCGCAGACGCAGTTGCGCGCTGGCGGCCGTTCAGACCGGACGTGGTTGCTGCTGAGGTCACTTCCGGCGGGTGACGGTGCGGACGGGTCAGAAGCGTAGAGGCGGCGGCAAAATGGCGGCGCCTGAGGAGCGGGATCTAACCCAGGAGCAGACAGAGAAGCTGCTGCAGTTTCAGGTAGCAGCGAGTACTCGGTGCAGCAAATGCCGCCACGGGCTGGGGAGTGGGCCCCTGGAGGAGCCCAGAACCCTCCTCAGATTGGGCCCGAGATTCTTCTCAGACCAGCGGCAGCCCCCTCCCCCCCAGACGCCAACTGCCCTGCTGCTCCCGGCCCCCGAGCCTCTGTTGGCCCCTGGCCTTCTAGCCAGGGTTGCGGCCCTCTCCTCTCCCCTCAGCGGGTCAGCTTCCCTGGTTTCCTTTAGCGGTACCCGTCCTCAACCATTCTTCCCAATCTGGTTACCCGTAGGACCCTCTCCGCCTTTCGACTCTAGATCTACCGATATGCTTAATCCCTACCGCGTAGCTGGCCTCCTTTCGGGTCTCTGGGAAATCTACCAGCATCCCACGCTATTTCTACAAATATTTATTGATGGCTTCTTGGGTGCCTGGTGTCCGGTATTGGGCGCTGTGGTGGGGGAGGGGGCATACTTGGCCCCCACCCTAAAGGTGTGGGAGGACACCACATAAGGAAACAATGCAACAATTATAAGTGTCATCAGTGGCGTCTGACGGGGTTTTTTTACCCTGGGCTTATTCCTGGACTCACGTTCTTGACAGTTCTTGAGGTGGGTGGTAACTTGCAGAAATCTGCTTCCTTTTGGTGGTGGTTGTCATGTTAAAAACTTTTGGCACTAAGCTCTTAATTTCCGAGTTGGAGAATATGGTTGAAGGAGACCACTAGGGTGGGTAACCTTGGCTGTTTATTACTCTATGGATGCCAGTTTCCTTATTTCTAAAATGCTTCTCTTTAAAAATGTCTACCCCCTAAGGATATTGTGGAGATCAAATGAGTTTTTGGATGTATGAAGGGCTTGTAAACTGAAATGTTTGTTCCCAAGCAGTATCGCTACCATTAATCATTAACTTAGGATAGAATTAAAGTTAGTGGTACACTTATTTCCTAATATAAAGTGTACAGAACATTCATTAATTCAGCGTTATTTACCAAGAACTTTAGTGCTCAGGCACTGCTAGTTCGGATGCCATTTGTTTTGAGTACTTACAATGTTGTAAGTACTTGGCTAAACACATGGTGTACATGAGCGCTTTAATTTTTTAATTTTTTGTTTTTAAAGATTTTATTTATTTATTTGACAGAGAGATCACAAGTGGGCAGAGAGAGAGAGGGGGAAGCAGACTCCCAGCCATGCAGAGAGCCTAATGTGGGGCTGGATCCCAGGACCCTGAGATCATGACCTGAGCCGAAGGCAGAGGCTTAATCCACTGAGCCACCCAGGTGCCCCACATGATCGCATTTAATACAACAACTCTATGAGACTCATGCTGTTACAATCCCTATTTTACAGATGAGGAATATGAAGCTTAAGAAGTAACATATTTAGGTTACACACCCAGTAAGTGGTGGTAGCAGATTTAAAGCCAGGTCCCATCTTTCCAGAACTTTTCCTGAGCTCTTGTGTGCTGTACCACTTGTGTAAATATCAGTGTACAGCTGAGAGTGGAATGCAAATGTTGTGGTATGTCTTTTTTTTTTTTTTTTAACAAATTATCACTTTTTTGCACATTCCTTGATTAGATTTCACTATAATTTGAGGTTAATTTTTCTTTAAATTGAGCAGTGGGTTGGAAGTGTGTTAATGGAAAAGTGCTATTACAGAAACAGTTGACATTTGTTTGGAGTTTTGAGTAGAGAAATTGAAGACAGCAAATTAGGATCAGAATGAATGAATATCAGACAACCAGCCTTCTCTCCCTGGTAGACCCCTTATTTCAGAATTTGTTTAATTTGACAGGCCATTTTACCCCTTACACAGCTCTTTAAGGTAAGCTCCGAGAGTAAGTGTTACAAGGTGATGTGAGTTATAGGTCATGATGTAGTTAGTCTGATACTGGGAAGGCAGGAATTTGTGGTAGTATTTCTGAGGTAAAGTTCATGGGTACCTCTCTTTTGTCTTCGTTGGGCATTTTTATCAGTAAGGGGTGAGTGGTAGGTTAAAGTTGCATTAAGATTTCTTTGTGAGGGATGCTTGGGTGACTCAGTCTGTAGAGCGTGTGAGTCTGTAGAGCGTGTAGGGTTGTGAGTTCAGGCCCCACACTGGGTGTAAAATTAAAAACAAAACAAAACAAAAACCAAAAAAGCAAATTGCTCTATGAAACTGGATTTACCAAGGCAAATGCATTTTTGTGTTCCTTAAGCAGTTGCTGGATGAGGTTCACCATTCAGTTGCCATTGAAAATTCTTTGAAACTTACTAGGTGTCAAGCATTATACCAGGTATTTAATGTACCTTAACTCCTTTAAAACTCTTAATAACATTGTAAGGAATTAACCCTCATTCATTTTGTTAAAGAAACAGGTTCTGAGAGGTCAAATAATTCACACGAGTTAAATGGCAGATTTAGAAATCCATACCCATAACCGTCTTAGCTATAACCTATTGGAGAAGCAAGATACATACATGCGTGAATAATGAGTATCCTGCAGTATATTAGTGCCCATGGTGTAAACAAAGTGCTGTGGGAATTTAGGGAGAAACAGGAGAGAAGAGAGAAGGATGACCTAGGAGTTAACCATTTATTAAGTATCTACTATACCTTAGGCATGGTGCTAGATAGGTAGTTGATGACTGTTACGCTTAATTCTCCCAGTAGACTTGTAAAGTGCCGTAGATGATATAGCTACTCTTAAGTGGTGAAACAGATCTATTGAAGTATTTGCCTAAGTTCATTAAGTTATTAAATAGTGAGAATGGAATTATATTTAGAAACCTGGTGGGCATGGGTCTGGGTCAGGCTTGAAGGTTCAGCTCTTCCCACTGTACTTCGCTAGTTTTGAAGGAGGAATAGAATTTGAGCAGGTGGTAGGCAGAAGGATCCTCAAAGCTGAGGAAATGGCTTGAGCAATGTGTGAAGATGGAATAGTATGGAGTGTTGTGATGGATTTAGAGAATTGGAAGTGGAAAATAAGATTGGATAGGTAAATTAGAGCCAGATTTTGGAGGCCTTTCAAAGCTGTGCAGAACGGTTTAAAATTTGATCTGTACACATAGGGAGTCATCAGGGTTTTTTTCCCACTCGAGAGTAACATAACAGTAGGTTTCAGGTTTGCTTCACTAACCGTATGGAGTGTGTGCTTGGAATATCCCTAGGAGTCGCGACAGAACTGGGCGATACTGCTAGGAACTAGTTCTCAGTATGTTGCTTCATTTGATACATTGAAACTAGCAAAAGTGAAATATTTTTAGAAATCTTGGGTTTCCTCTGTCATGTTTTTTGTGATATGTGATTTGACTGGAACTCCCTAGAGTAGATTTATCACACTTACCAGTCCATTTGCTGTTTTCTAAGATTTTTTTTAGTTATCCTTTTCTCCTGTTTGTTTTGGAATCAATTGAGTATGAATAGCGAATGCACACATTTGTTTTAAGCCTTTTCAAATGGAGGAGAATAGGTCTTTAGAGTTAATGCAGGGTCACCTTGGTGGCTCAGTTGCTTAAGTGTCTGCCTTTAGCTCAGGTTATGATCCCAAGGTCCTGGGATGGAGTTCTGCTTTGAGCTCCTTGCTCAGTGGGGAGCTTGCTTCTCCCTCTGCGTGACGTTCCCCCTGCTTGTGCGCGAATGTGCTCCCTCTCTGACAAATAAGTAGGTAAAATCTTTAAGGAAGAAAAGTTAATGCAGGGGGATGCCTAGGTGGCTCAGCTGGTTGTGTCTGCCTTCAGCTCAAGTCATGGTCTCAGGGTCCTTGGATTGAGCCCCACATCAGGCTTCTTGCTCAGCTGGGAGTCTGCTTCTCTCTCTCCTTTGGCCCCTCTCTCCCACTCACGCTTTCTCTCTCACTCTTTCTCTCTCACTCAAGTAAATAAATAGAATCTTTAAAAAAGAAAGAAGAATTAATGCAGGTATGGGTAAGGTTACTTTTACAGAAATCCATTTTCTCAAATTTCCAAATATAACAGACTCCCCTAGTGCCTTGGTTTACTGCTTCTAGATTGCTGTTTGAACCCCTGGAGAAAGATGACATGGACAGAGAGAAGGGGCTAAAGGAGCTATATGTGTGGCCAGTGGAGGAAGAAATGATCCCTTTCTACTTTTGTACAGGTGTAAGAAATTTCTTTTCTTTTAAATGAATATTAGGATGTATGATCTTTATTCTTTTAAATTATAGAAAGTTAACCCTGAACTTTGGCCTGTAGAATCAAGCTTGTAATACACTTGGAAAATCTCTTTTTGGCTTCATCTGACTCTTTTATTACCTAAAAGAAAAAGAATAACACAGTGCTCTTTGTTCATGTATTTACAAAAAATCAGAGTGATCTGTGTGAAGTTTTTGACCAGGCATTTCATATTGTAGGAAAACCATGAGCTTTGAAACTTGGGGCAAACCTGAATTAGCCTTTCAGCTTAGCTTCTCTTGAGTCCTGTGACCTTGGGCATGTTCCCACTTTCTTGAATCTTTCCTCCCCTATAAAATGGGGATACTATTACTTAGTTCACAGTGGTTTTTGTGTTTTTTTACGTAAAAAACAACCCCCCAAAACTACCAAGTAATGCATACTTTATGGAAGTCAGTAACATAAAATCATAAAAGTGTAATTAAATTTAATCTTATTCCCCTTTCCTCATTCCCAGTTTGTTGTGTGTCGTTGTATACTTTTTTCTTCTGCATATACAGATACACATAATTAATGTATAAGCTCTCTTACCCTTCACTTGGCTGCTTAGTTGAAGCATGTGGCTTCTATTTCTTAAGATCTACTCTGTAATATGTCCAAGTAGTTTTGCTTTCACCAGTGGAGTTGTACTCTTGACAAAAGTCAGTTTTGTTTTTTAAAAATTTTTCAAGATTATATTTATTTATTTATGAGAGAGCGCGCGTGCGCATGCGAGCACATGCAGGCAGGGGGAGCAACAGAGGGAGAGGGAGAAGCAGGCTCCCTACTGAGCAGGGAGCCCCACATGGGGCTCAGTCCCGGGACCCCAGGATCATGACCTGAGCCGAAGGCAGATGCTTAACCAACTGAACCATCCAGGCACCTCAAATGTCAGTTGTATTTGCTCCCAAATCATTGTGTGCTGGTTATATTTGTCATAAAAATATAATTCATAAACAATTTAAGCATCAGTGTGAGAGGTTTTTTTTTAAATCTGAAAGCTAAAGTAAATGCTTTGGGAAAGATCTATAGGGTCAAGTTCCTAGAATATTGTTCAGTTAGGTGTGGGCAAGATAGATACATAGATAACTTTGGGGAAAAAATCATTGAGATTCAGTATTGTGCACTTAATTCTTGTCAAGTGTTTGGAGTTGTTCCACTCCAAGAAATTAAATCAGTGTCTTATGGATATGGTTTATGCTAGAAAGACTCCAAAGAATGCTGGTGGACCCATGCCCTTAAGAAAGTGTAGGCTTTCATCAAAAAATTGCTGCATAGATGTGTATGCTTTATGTTTTATTATTTTCTTATTTTTTTTTTTTTAGGATTTTATTTATTTATTTGACAGACAGAGATCACAAGTAGGCAGAGAGGCAGGGAGAGAGAGAGGGGGAAGCAGGCTCCCCACTGAGCAGAGAGCCCGATTCGAGGCTCCATCCCAGGACTCCAGGATCATGACCTGAGCCGAAGGCAGAGGCTTTAACCCACTGAGCCACCCAGGCACCCCATGCTTTATGTTTTAAATGAAATATATGTGTATGAAATGTTTTTATTCCTCACTTTAAGTGACTTTTTATTTTATTTTTTAAAAGATTTTAATTTATTTATTTATTTATTTATTTAAGAGAAAGAGAGAGAGATCACAAGTAGATAGAGAGGCAGGCAGAGAGAGAGAGAGAGGGATGCAGGCTCCCTGCCAAGCAGAGAGCCCGATGCGGGACTTGATCCCAGGACCCCGAGATCATGACCTGAGCTGAAGACAGAGGCTTAACCCACTGAGCCACCCAGGCACCCTTAAGTGACTTTTTAAATTAATTGACTAGTAAGTCTTATTTTCATTGGATAAGAGCTTCTGCTGTCTCTGTCTTAATAGAGGTAGGATCATATAATTATTAAAGTTAGCATAGTAAGTTGTCATGAAGACAGGCTGTGAAGTAAGACAGCCTAGTTTTGAATCCTAGCTTCTCCAGTTAATAACTTTGTCACGTTGGGCAAGTTACTTAGCCTTTCTACTTTAGTTTCTTCATGTGTGCAGTTGCTATATTACCTACTGCAAGGTGTTGTTTCAGTAATTAATGTTAATATATATAAAGCCCTGGCAAATATTAAGTGCTTGAATGTCAAACATTATTGTAGTTATTACTTTTTGGTTTTAAAAAAATTAAGGGACAGTCACGTTGTTTTCATTTTTTGGTTTCATACAGCTAATGTCACAGTGAATATCCTTGTCCACAAACATTTATCCCATTCTCAATAAACTTTTTTAGGACCTGTTATGTGCTAGTATAGTTTTAGGCACAGGATATAAGGGAATATTAAATAGGAGTTAACATTCTAGTGGGAGAGACAAAGAGTCTAAATAAATGGAATGAATATAGGCTGTGTTAGATGGTGATAAATGCTATGGAGAGAAATAAACAGAATTTTGAGGGGGGGGTTAACTTTTTTTTTTTTTTTTTTAAGATTTATTTATTGGGCACCTTGGAGGCTCAGTCATTTAAGCGTCTGCTTTGGGCTTGGGTCACGATCTCAGGGTTCTGGGATGGAGCCCCGCATCAGGCTCCCAGCTCAGCGGTGAGTCTGCTTCTCTCTCTTCTTCTGTGATCTCTCTCACTATCTCTTAAATAAATAAAATCTTTTTTTTAAAAAGTTTTATTTATTTTAGAAAGAGGGAGGGAGAGAGGTAGAGATCATGCTGCCTGAGCAGGGGAGGGACAGAGGGAGAGAGAGAGAGAAACTTAAGCATTGACTCCCTGCTGAACCTGGAGCCAGAGTTGGGGCTCCATCCCAGGACCCTGAGATCATGACCTGAGCTGAATTCAAGAGCTGGCCACTTAATCAGCTTAATCAATTGAGCCACCCAAGGGCCTGGGGGAGTGGGATAGTGGGGTGTTTAATTTTAAATAGGATTATCAAGGAAAGGCCTAGAGGAGAGTGTATCAGTTATGTGAAAACCTAAAGGTTAAGTACTAAAGAAATCATGTGAGTGCTTAGGGGAAGAGGATTCCAGATAGAGGGAATAAAGCATGTGAGAGTCCTAAAGCATAGCCTCAAGGGACGTTGTCCAGGAATGGCAAGGAGGACAGTGTGGCTAGTACCAAGGAAGGGAGGGAGGAAGAAAGAAAGTAGTAGGAGACAGGGTTAGAGAGTTAAAGGCAGGGCTAATTCACAAATGCCCTTGTAGGCTATTGTAAGGATTTTGGTTTTAACTCTGAAGCAAGGTGGATTTTGAGTGATTTATTAGGGTCACTGGCTGTTTTCTTGAGGATACCCTCAAGGAAGGTAAGGGAGGAGTAGGGAGACCAGTTAGGAGATCTTTGCAGTGATGCAAGACTGCTTGAACCAGGATGAAGTAGGAAAGTAATCATGAGGAGTAGTTGGATTCTGAATATATTTTGAAGATAAAGTGGATGGGATTTTCCTAAGGGGTTGTATGTGAATGGAGAGAGAAAGGAAGAAAGTAAAGATATCTCAGCTTTTTGACTTAAGTAACTAGAAATGGAAGAGTGGTTAACTGGGATAAGGAGGGCTATGGGAGGACCACGTTTGGGTGTGGGGGTGAGATGAGTAACTCAGTTTTGGTCATGTAAAGTTTGAGGTTTCTGTTAGACATCAAGTGAAGATGTCTAACTGTATATACTAGTACTGAGGGCAGGAGAATAATCTAGGCTAGCAATATAAATTTGGAAATCATCTGTGCCTGAAACTGTTCGAAGTCATCTGTAGAGCAAGAATACATAAAGACATTTTGAGATTTGAAGGTATTTTTGATATTATGTGGTCACTTAAACATTTATTGTTTACAGTTGACCCTTGAACAACATGGGTTTGAACTTAAAAGTGGTTTTTTCCCTAATAAATACAGCACTGTAAATATATTTTCTCTTACCATTTTCTTAATAACATTTGCCTTCACTAGCTTACTTTATTGTAAGTACAGTATATAATACAAACCTACAGAATACATGTTAACCAACTGTGTTGGTTAAGACTTCTGTTCAACAGTAGGCTATTAGTAGATAAGTTTGGGGAGTCAAAAGTCATACTTGATTTTCAGCTGCATGGAACTCAGTGCTCCTCACTTCCATGTTGTTCAGGTGTTTACTGTATTCTGTCCACAGTGCTGTAGATCCATTGTGTTACTGATTACTCTCAAAAAATAAATGGCGTAGGTTCTGATATTGGTGAGTAAACTAAAATTAGTACTTAATTTACCTAAGGTTAGTAGCAACAAGCTTAGATTTGAATCTAGAACTCTGGATTCTTTCCTCCTCTTTCCTAGCACTGCCTCTCCAGCATTAGGTATGGATTTGTTTTCAACTACAGGTAAATGACTAGGACCAATAACAATAGCTATGTGGTAGGGTTTTTTGTTTTTGTTTTTCTTTTTCTTAAGATTTCTTTATCTGAGAGGGAGTTTGTGTGCAGTGGTGGGAGGGGTAGAGTGAGATGGAGAGAGAAGCTCAGGCAGACTCCAAACTGAGTGCAGGGCTGGACGTGGGGCTCGATCCCATCACCCTGAGATCATGAGCTGATCTCAAGAGTCAGCCACTTAACCTTTGCTCTGTGGTAGTTTTAAGAAAGCAAACACAGCAAAGCAAGTCAAAAGTATGGTACTAATTCTGGATATCATCACTCAGGATAAAAGTGGACTTGTTAACCAGAAAGAAGAATCTCAAAAGTGGAAATGAATGAAGAGGACAGTTTTCCCACTCCCATACTTACAGATCTGAGAGAGAAAATGATAGAAGACTTCAAAGGAAGAAGTATCTTCAGAGGAAAGCCAGGTTTCAGTTAGACAATGAAAGTGAAGGAAATGTTTGGAGACATAGTTATGGGTATAGGGGATATTGCTGGTATAGCAGACATTTTATTTCTGTAGAACAGAATCCTGGTGCTACTGGTTCAAAACAAATGTACTTTGTATGTTTTGATAGCTCCTGTCAGACTGTTTTCCAGAGAGTTTTGAGAGGACCTGTTTCCCTATACCCTTGCCCGCATTGGATGGTAGCTTTTTGAATTTTTGTCAGTATGATTAAATTTTTAAAGTTCTTGTTTTAATTTTGCACTTTTAGTGGTAGTGGTGGTTGCAGATTTTGGTTTTAGTTTTCAGTCAAGTTTAAATGACTAATGCAAACACTTGTTTTAAGCTATTTCTAATAGGAAAATTAGGAGAGAATAAGGAACTTCAGAGCAGGGATTGGCTTTTTGGCCTCTCTTTTTTTTTTTTTTTTTTTAAGATTTTATTTATTTGTCAGAGCAGAAGCAGGGGGAGCAGCAGGCAGAGGAAGAAAGCAGGCTCCCCACTGAGAAAGGAGCCTGATATAAGGACTCAATCCTAGGACCTAAGATCATGACCTGAGCCGAAGGCTGACCCTTAATGGCCTGAGCCACCCAGGTGTCCCCCAGTCTCTATTTTTTAAGAGCTAATGTCGGTGTCCCTGGGTGTATGGGAGGTTTGTAGAGTAAAAATGCTTATTTGAAGATTGAATCCCATTCCATAAACTTCTGATTACTGATAGATTGAGCTTTTTTTTTTTTTTAATTTTGTAAAGATTATTTATTTATTTATTTATTTATTTGACAGGCAGAGATCACAAGTAGGCAGAGAGCCAGGCAGAGAGAGAGGGGGAAGCAGGCTTCCTGCTGAGCAGAGATCCCAATGCGGGGCTTGATCCCAGGACTCTGGAATCATGAACTGAGGTGAAGGCAGAGGCTTTAACCCACTGAGCCACCCAGGCACCCCTAGATTGAGTTTCTTCTGGTTATTTACACTTACTGTGTAAATTGCCTGCTTATCCTTTGTTCATTTACTGTTGGATTATTTGACATTTTATTATCAGTTTGTAGTTCTTTATATAAAAAGGGATATTGGTCACATACTGCAAATATTTTTCATGATCTCTTTCATCTTTTATTTTGTTATCTTTACATTTGTTTAAATTGTTACCAAGTTGACATTTCTTTTCCTTATGGCTTTTGGGTTTTCGGTTCTTTTTAAGAATGCTTGCACCTTCTCAAATAACTGAATAAATAAAATCTTAAAAAAAAAGGGGGGGGGGCGCCTGGGTGGCTCAGTGGGTTAAAGCCTCTGCCTTCGGCTCAGGTCATGATCTCAGGGTCCTGGGATCGAGCCCCACATCGGGCTCTCTGCTCGGCGGGGAGCCTGCTTCCTCCTCTCTCTCTGCTTGCTTGTGCTCTCTCTTTCTCAAATAACTGAATAAATAAAATCTTTAAAAAAAAAAAAAGAATGCTTGCACTTAATGAAGTTATACAAACGTTCTCTTTTGCTTTCTTCAAAATGTTTCATGGTTTTCTTTCTTCCTTTTTTTTTCCCCTCAAGATTTTATTTATTTATTTGACAGACAGAGACCACAAGTAGGCAGAGAAGCAGGCCAAGAGGCAGGCAGGCGGCCCGCTGGGCAGAGAGCCCGATGTGGGGCTCTATCCCAGGACCCTGGGATCATGACCTGAGCTGAAGGCAGAGGCTTTAACCCACTGAGCTACCTAGGCGCCCCCATAGTTTTCTTTTACTTTTCTTTTTTTTTTAAGATTTTTATGTATTTATTTGAGAGAGAGACAGAGAGAACATGAGCGAGGAGAAGGTCAGAGAGAGAAGCAGACTCCCCGTGGACCTGGGAGCCGAATGTGGGATTCGATCCCTGGACTCCGGGATCATGACCTGAGCTGAAGGCAGTCCAACCAACTGAGCCACGCAGGCATCCCATGGTTTTCTTTTTAAATCATATCTTTAATCCATGTGGAACTTTATTTTTTGTATATATAAGAACCTAACTTTACTTTCTTCCACTGGAGATTATAGGTTAGCTGAATAATCCATCCCTTCCCCCACTGTGAGTAGTCCTTTTTATATTGTATTCTGTTTCACTAATTTGTCTGCTGGTACCATTACTCGATTAATAACAGTGGGCTTTCACTAAGTTTTAATATCTGATAGGATAGGATAGGATTCCTTCCTATTTATTTATTTTTTGACAAATTATTGGTAATTCTTACAAGGTTTTTTATATACTTTTTTTTTAAAGAGTTACTTATTTTTAGAGAGAGCACATGGAGGGGTAAAGCGGGAGGGATAGAGAGAGTCTTAAGTAGACTCTGTGCTAAATGTGGAGCCAGACATGGGACTCGATCTCTTGACCCTGAGATCAGGACCTGAGCCCAAATCCAGAGTCTGGATGCTTAACTGACTGTGCCACCCAGGTTCCTCTTTATATACATTTAAGAGTCATTTTGTTGGGCGCCTAGGTGGCTCAGTGGGTTGAGCTGCTGCCTTCGGCTCGGGTCATGATCTCAGGGACCTGGGATCGAGTCCCGCATCGGGCTCTCTGCTCAGCAGGGAGCCTGCTTCCCTCTCTCTCTCTCTGCCTACCTCTCTATTTGTGATCTCTCTCTGTCAAATAAATAAATAAAATCTTTAAAAACAAACAAACAAACAAAAGAAAGAGTCATTTGTGCTGTTGCTGGATTATTGGAATGGCCTAAAATGTGTATATTAATTTGGAACTGGTTGACAATGGCCTAAAATGTGTATATTAATTTGGAACTGGTTGACATTCAGGAACAGGACATCTCTTTATTCAGATGTGTCACATATCCTTTAAAATGTTTTTTGTAAATTTCTTCATCTAGATTTTGTATGTTCCTTATTAAATTTATTCATAGGTATTTTATAGTTTTGGTTATCCTTGTAAATAGAACATTCCTTTATTCTAAATGGTTACTGATAGATATTCAGTGATATTCAGTAGATATTCAATACATCTCTTTATTCAGATGTGTCACATATCCTTTAAAATGTTTTTGTAAATTTCTTCATCTAGATTTTGTATGTTCCTTATTAAATTTATTCATAGGTATTTTATAGTTTTGGTCATCCTTGTAAATAGAACATTCCTTTATTCTAAATGGTTACTGATAGATATTCAGTGATATTCAGTAGATATTCAATGCTGTTGAATTTTGCACATTTTGCACATTTATCTTAAGTTTTTGGTTCTTTTATCTAATTTCTTGTCATGTTTTCTGATCATTACTAATAGTTTTCTAATTTGGTCTCTTGGGCTCTTTTTTTAAAATAACAATTTTAGGGGCGCCTGGGTGGCTCAGTGGGTTAAAGCCTCTGCCTTCGGCTCAGGTCATGATCCCAGGGTCCTGGGATCGAGCCCCGCATCAGGCTCTCTGCTCAGCGGGGAGCCTGCTTCCCTCTCTCTCTCTGCCTGCTTCTCTGCCTACTTGTGATCTCTGTCTGTCAAATAAATAAATAAAATCTTAAAATAAAATAACAATTTTATTGAGCAGTAATTCACATACCATAAATTAACCTTTTTAAAATACACAGTTCAGTGATTTTTAGTATATTTACAGAGTTGTGCAACCATTACCAGTATTTACTTCTCAGTCATTTTTATCATACCCACCAGAAAACTGTGCCTATTAACAGTCACAAGATTCATCCATGTTGTAGCTTTTTTTTTTTTTTTAAGATTTTATTTATTTATTTATTTGTCAGATGGAGAGAGAGAGAGAGCAAGTGCACAAACAGGCAGAGTGGCAGGCAGAGGCGGAGAGAGAAGCCGGCTCCCTGTGGAGCAAGGAGCCCGATGTGGGACTCAATCCCAGAACCCTGGGATCATGACCTGAGCCAAAGGCAGTAGCTTAACCGACTGAGACACCTAGGCATCCCATGCTGTAGCCTTTTTTTTTTTTTATTTAATCGTATTTTTATTTTTTATTTTTTTATAAATATATAATATATTTTTATCCCCAGGCGTACAGGTCTGTGAATCGCCAGGTTTACACACTTCACAGCACTCACCATAGCACATACCCTCCCCAGTGTCCATAACCCTACCCCCCTCTCCCAACCCTCCTCCCCCAGCAACCCTCAGTTTGTTTTGTGAGATTAAGAGTCACTTATGGTTTGTCTCCCTCCCTATCCCATCTTGTTTCATTTATTCTTCTCCTACCCCCTTAACCCCCCATGTTGCATCTCCACTTCTTCATATCAGGGAGATCATACGATAGTTGTCTTTCTCTGATTGACTTATTTTGCTAAGCGTGATACCCTCTAGTTCCATTCACATCGTCGCAAATGGCAAGATTTCATTTCTTTTGATGGCTGCATAGTATTCCATTGTGTATATATACCACATCTTTATCCTTAATTTCTTTATCCTTCTTTATCCTTAATTTCTCTTATCTGTTGATGGACATCTAGGTTCTTTCCATAGTTTGGCTATTGTAGACATTGCTGCTATAAACATTCGGGTGCACATGCCCCTTTGGGTCACTACATTTGTATCTTTAGGGTAAATACCCAGTAGTTCAATTGCTGGGTCCTAGGGTAGTTCTATTTTCAACATTTTGAGGAACCTCCATGCTGTTTTCTAGAGTGGTTGCACCAGCTTGCATTCCCACCAACAGTGTGGGAGGGTTCCCCTCTCTCTGCATTCTCGCTAGCATCTGTCATTTCCTGACTTGTTAATTTTAGCCATTCTGACTGGTGCGAGGTGATATCTCATTGTGGTTTTGATTTGTATTTCCGTGATGCCGAGTGATATGGAGCACTTTTTCATGTGTCTGTTGGCCATCTTTGCAGAAATGTCTGTTCATGTCTTCTGCCTATTTCTTGATTGGGCAGAAGTTCTTTATAAGTTCTTTATAGATTTTGGACACTAGCCCTTTATCTGATATGTCATTTGCAAATATCTTCTCCCATTCTGTCAATTGTCTTTTGGTTTTGTTAACTGTTTCCTTTGCTGTGCAAAAGCTTTTGATCTTGATGAAATCCCAGTAGTTCATTTTTGCCCCTGCTTCCCTTGCCTTTGGCAATTTTCCTAGGAAGATGTTGCTGTGGCTGAGGTCAGAGAGGTTGCTGCCTCTGTTCTCCTCAAGGATTTTGATAGATTCCTTTCTCACATTGAGGTCCTTCATCCATTTTGAGTCTGTTTTCGCGTGTGGTGTAAGGAAATGGTCCAATTTCATTTTTCTGCATGTGGCTGTCCAATTTTCCCAGCACCATTTATTGAAGAGGCTGTCTTTTTTCCAGGACATTCTTTCAGGCTTTGTCGAAGATTAGTTGACCATAGAGTTGAGGGTCTATTTCTGGACTCTCTATTCTGTTCCATTGATCTGTGTGTCTGTTTTTGTGCCAGTACCATGCTGTCTTGATGATGACAGCTTTGTAATAGAGCTTGAAGTCCGGAATTGTGATGCCACCAACTTTGGCTTTCTTTTTCAATATTCCTTTGGCTATTTGAGGTCTTTTCTGGTTCCATATAAATTTTGGGATTATTTGTTCCATTTCTTTGAAAAAAATGGATGGTATTTTGATAGGAATTGCATTAAATGTGTAGATTGCTTTAGGAAGCATAGACATTTTCACAATATTTATTCTTCCAATCCAGGAGCATGGAACATTTTTCCATTTCTTTGTGTCTTCCTCAGTTTCTTTTATGAGTACTTTACAGTTTTCTGAGTATAGATTCTTAGCCTCTTTGGTTAGGTTTATTCCTAGGTATCTTATAGTTTTGGGTGCAGTTGTAAATGGGATTGACTCCTTAATTTCTCTTTCTTCTGTCTTGTTATTGGTGTAGAGAAATGCAACTGATTTCTGTGCATTGATTTTATATCCTGACACTTTACTGAATTCCTGAACGAGTTAGTAGTTTTGGAGTGGAGTCTTTTGGGTTTTCCACATATAGTATCATATCATCTGCAAAGAGTGATAGTTTGACTTCTTTGCCGATTTGGATGCCTTTAATTTCCTTTTGTTGTCTGATTGCTGAGGCTAGGACTTCTAGTACTATGTTGAATAGTAGTGGTGATAATGGACATCCCTGCCGTGTTCCTGACCTTAGCGGAAAAGCTTTCAGTTTTTCTCCATTGAGAATGATATTTGCGGTGGGTTTTTCATAGATGGTTTTTTTTTTTTTTTAAAGATTTTATTTATTCATTTGACACAGAGAGATCACCAGTAGGCAGAGAGGCAGGCAGAGAGAGAGAGAGGAGGAAGCAGGCTCCCCGCGGAGCAGAGAACCCAATGCGGGACTCGGTCCCAGGACCCTGAGATCATGACCTGAGCCGAAGGCAGCGGCTTAACCCACTGAGCCACCCAGGCGCCCCATAGATGGTTTTGACAGTATTTAAGTATGTGCCCTCTATCCCTACACTTTGAAGAGTTTTGATCAGGAGGGGATGCTGTACTTTGTCAAATGCTTTTTCAGAATCTATTGAGAGTATCATATGGTTCTTATTCTTTCTTTTATTAATGTGTTGTATCACATTGATTGATTTGCGGATGTTGAACCAGCCTTGCAGCCCTGGAATAAATCCCCTTGGTCGAGGTGAATAATCCTTTTAATGTACTGTTAAATCCTATTGGCTAGTATTTTGGTGAGAATTTTCGCATCTGTGTTCATCAAGGGTATTGGTCTATAGTTCCCTTTTTTTGATGGGATCCTTGTCTGGTTTTGGGATCAGGGTGATGCTGGCCTCATAAAATGAGTTTGGAAGTTTTCCTTCCATTTCTATTTTTTGGAACAGTTTCAGGAGAATAGGAATTAGTTCTTCTTTAAATGTTTGGTAGAAATCCTCCGGGAAGCCATCTGGCCCTGGGCTTTTGTTTGTTTGGAGATTTTTGATGACTGTTTCAATCTCCTTACTGGTTATGGGTCTGTTCAGGTTTTCTATTTCTTCCTGGTTCAGTTGTGGTAGTTGATATGTCTCTAGGAATGCATCCATTTCTTCCAGATTGTCAAATTTGTTGGCGTAGAGTTGCTCATAGTATGTTCTTATAATTGTCTGTATTTCTTTGGTGTTAGTTGTGATCTCTCCTCTTTCATTCATGATTTTATTTATTTGGGTCCTTTCTCTTTTCTTTTTGATAAGTCTCGCCAGGGGTTTATTAATTCTTTCAAAGAACCAGCTCCTAGTTTTGTTGATTTGTTCTATTGTTTTTTTGGTTTCTATTTCATTGATTTCTGCTCTGATATGATTTCTCTTCTTCTGCTGGGTTTAGGGTTTCTTTCTTGTTGTTTCTCTGGCTCCTTTAGGTGTAGAGTTAGGTTGTGTACTTGAGACATTTCTTGTTTCTTGAGAAAGGCTTGTACCGCTATATATTTTCCTCTCAGGATGGCCTTTGTTGTGTCCCACAGATTTTGAACTGTTGTGTTTTCATTATCATTTGTTTCCATGAATTTTTTCAATTCTTCTTTAATTTCCTGGTTGACCCATTCATTCTTTAGAAGGATGCTGTTTAGTCTCCATGTATTTGGGTTTTTTCCAAATTTCCTCTTGTGACTGAGTTCTAGCTTCAGAGCATTGTGGTCTGAAAATATTCAGGGAATGATCCCAGTCTTTTGATACCGGTTGAGACCTGATTTAGGACCGAGGATGTGATCTATTCTGGAGAATGTTCCATGTGCACTAGAGAAGAATGTGTATTCTGTTGCTTTGGGATGAAATGTTCTGAATATATCTGTGATGTCCATCTGGTCCAGTGTCATTTAAGGCCTTTATTTCCTTGTTGATCTTTTGCTTGGATGATCTGTCCATTTCAGTGAGGGGAGTGTTAAAGTCCCCTACTATTATTGTATTATTGTTGATGTGTTTCTTTGATTTTGTTATTAATTGGTTTATATAGTTGGCTGCTCCCACATTAGGGGCATAGATATTTAAAATTGTTAGATCTTCTTATTGGACAGACCCTTTGTGTATGATACAGTGTTCTTTCTCATCTCTTATTATAGTCTTTGGCTTAAAATCTAATTGATCTGATATAAGGATTGCCACCCTGCTTTCTACTGATGTCCATTAGCATGGTAAATTGTTTCCCACCTCCTCACTTTAAATCTGGAGGTGTCTTCGGGTCTAAAATGAGTTTCTTGTAGGCAACATATAGATGGGTTTTGTTTTTTTATCCATTCTGATACCCTTTGTCTTTTGATTGGGGCATTTAGCCCATTAACATTCAGGGTAACTATTGAGAGATATGAATTTAGTGCCATTGTATTGCCTGTAAGGTGACTGTTACTGTATATTGTTTCTGTTCCTTTCTGATCTACTACTTTTAGGGTCTCTCTTTGCTTAGACTGCTTGTTGCTGCTGGGTTGGTCTAGAACTTTTTAGTTGACAGAACTAAGAATATGTAGTATATGCATAGACACACAAATATATTCTTATTTTATTTCATGATAAAACAGTTTGATATTTGCATTTCAGATTCAGGACTACCAATTCAAATTCCGCACTACACCTTACCTCTCTTGTCATCCTTCTTCATGCCAAAAACTTGGTTCTTAGTGATACTACATGGCTATTCCTTTACTTCATCACATAATCAACACTTAACTGTCTCAAAAAAACAATACTCATATACTAGTAGCAATATGATTATCTGAAACAACTTAAGCCTCTTTTTCTGCATGGTATATTTTCATTTTACTATGTACTAAAGTCATTTGGGATAGTCTCTTTGTCATTCTTTAAGCCACCAACCCAGTATATTTATTTGATTTTGACTTCTCGTGTTTAGGGATTGCTGCTGCTTTTTAAAATTTGTCTTATAAATATTTACATATTTTAAATATGTAAAATAAATATAGATTTATGAATATGTTTTTTTAAAAGATTTTATTTACTTGAGAGAGAGCAAGAACACAAGAAGGGGGAGGAGTCAGAGGGAGAAGCAGACTCCCCACTGAGGAGGGAGCCCCATTATGGAACTCAGTCCTGGGACTCCAGGATCATAACCTGAGCTGAAGGCAGTCACTTAACCAACTGAGCCACCCAGGTGCCCTATGAACATGTTCATAAAGAAATCTAGCTTCTATTCCTCTTTCTTTTTTTTAAGATATTTTATTTATTTGTTTGAAGGAGAGTACAAGCTGGGGGAGGGAGAGGGACAAGCAGACTCCACGCTGAGCATGGAGCCCCACATGGGGATCGATCCCATGACCCTAAGATTACAACGTGAGCAGAAATCAAGAGTCAGTTACTTAACCCATTGAGCCACCCAGGGGCCTCAAGATGTTTAAGATTTTTTCGGGGGGGGGGGGGGAAGAACATGTGTATATGAGGAGGAGGGGCATAAGAAAAGGAAGCTAGAATCTCAAGCAGACTGCCCTCTGAGCATGGAGTCCAGTGTGATGTGGGGGTACTCGATCTCATGACCCTCATATCACAAGCTGAAACCAACAGAGGGTCTGTTAACACTTATGTGCACCCCCCCCCCCCACTGCCTGCCATTCTCCATCTTATTTTTATACCTATTATCTCCTGGTAGTTCTTGCATAGCATTGTAGGGAATTATTTCTCTTTCATATTTATAGCCGTGTGATACTCTGTTATATGGATATACCATGATTTGGCCCCCTGTTGATGGATCTTTGGGTTATTTCTTATCTTTACCTGTTACAAATAGTAGGGCAATAAGTACTGTTATGCATGACATTATGTTTTTGCTAGTGCATCTATGGGATAGCTTCCTGGAAAGCTTTCTGGCTCAAAGGTTAGATGCTTATGTGTGTATATCTGAACATGTAACTGTTAGATTTTGTCAGATTTTCCTCCATGAGGGTTGTACCATTTTGTGCTCCCATGAACAATGTATGAGGCTCCTAAGAGCCTTACCAGCAGTGTGTTGTCAAACTCTGTATAGTTTTCATTTTCTGTCAGTTTGTTGTCCTTTTTCTTCTCTATCTTTATAAACTATGTTAAGAATATTAACCTGTCTGTGAAATAAATTATCAATATTATTCCTAGGTCTTTCACTTTGCATATGGTATTTATTGCCATACACAAGGTTTTGGGGCAGAGTGGGGGCTATACTTCGAGTATTTCTGTAAACCTAAAACTGTTTTAAGAAATAATGTCTGTGGGGTGCCTGGCTAGCTTAGTCAGTTAAGCATCTGCCTTAGGCTCAGCTCATGATCTCAGGGTCCTGAGATTGAGCCCACCACATCAGGCTTCCTGATCAGCAGAGAGTCTGCCTCTCCCTCTCCCTCTGACCGTCCTCCCTGCTTGTGTGCACTCTCTCATTCTCTCTCTCTCTGTCTCAAATAAATAAATCTTTTTTTAAGTGCCTGTTTTTAAATTTTTTAAAGATTATTTAATTGTCAAAGAGAGAGTGCCCAGCAGGGGGAGCAGCAGGCAGAGGGGGAAGCAGACTCCCTGCCAAGTAAGGAGCCCGATGCGGAACTCTATCCCAGGACCCTGGGCTCATGACCTGAGGTGATGACAGATGCTTAACTGACTGAGATACCCAGGCATCCCAAAATGCTTGTTTAAAAACAAAATAAAACCCTCTCAAATAAAGGTGCCCTTTGGGGATTTTTTTTTTTTTAAGTCTTTATTTTAGGGGCACCTGGGTGGCTCAGTTGTTAAGTGTCTGTCTTTGGCTCAGGTCATGATCCCAGGGTCCTGGGATTGAGCCCCACATTGGGCTCCCTGTTCAGTGGGAAGCCTGTTTTTCCCTCTTCCATTCTCTCTGCTTGTGTTCCCTCTTCCGCTGTCTCTCTCTCTGCCAAATAAATAAAATCATAAAAAAAAAAAGTATTTATTTGAGTATGTGTAAGTTCCTATTGAAATTAAAGAAATATCACAGGGATCAAAACTACAGCATAGGGAATATAGTCATTAGAATTGTACTCTTGTATGGTAGTATGGTGATGGATGGTAGCTACACTTGTGGTGAGCATAGGAGAATGTATAGACTTGTTGAATCACTATCTTATGCACCTGAAACTAATGTTAAATTGTGTCAGCTATTCTTCAGAATAAATAAATAAAAGGAACTAAGTACTAAAAAAAAAATTACAGAGAAGTCAAACAAAAAAATCCACTATCCTCAGTTAACCCTCTAATATATCTGCATTGCCTCTACCCTAGTGTACACTCTGTTTTTCCTTTGGATATTTCAGTAACGTTATATTGGTGCCCTTAGTTTCAGATCTCCTTTTCAACTTCAGCTTTCCTACTTTTTCCAGAACAATTTTTTAACAAACATTTCATGTCACTCTCTTAAGACTTTTTTATTCGCTTTGCATTGATCAAAACTGCATAAGTCATTTTTTTTTTTAAGATTCTATTT
This sequence comes from Mustela erminea, assembly GCF_009829155.1. Taxonomy (NCBI): domain Eukaryota; kingdom Metazoa; phylum Chordata; class Mammalia; order Carnivora; family Mustelidae; genus Mustela; species Mustela erminea. The sequence goes on along the minus strand of NC_045616.1, from coordinate 100,251,489 downwards.
ATTTGATAAAGAGCAACACAGAGAGGGAACACTAGGAGAGCGAGAAGCAGGTTTCCCACTGAGCAGGGAGCCTGACATGGGCCTCGCAATCCCAGGACACTGGGTGCGAGCCAAAGGCAGACGCTCAATGACTGAGCCACCTAGGCGCCCTGCATAAATCTTTAAATCTCCTGAGCTGACCCATACTTTACTGTCCAACCCGATAATTAAAGATTTTATTTATTTATTATTTTTTAAGATTTTATATATTTGACAGAGAGAGATCACAAGTAGGCAGAGAGGCAGGCAGAGAGAGAGGAGGGGAAGCGGGCTCCCTGCTGAGCAGAGAGCCTGATGTATGGGGCTCAGTCCCAGACCCTGAGACCATGACCTGAGCTGAAGGCAGAGGCGTAACCCACTGAGCCACCCAGGCACCCCTAAAAGATTTTATTTTTAAGTAATCTCTACACCGGATGCGGGACTTGAATTTACAACCCTGAGATCAAGATTGCATGCTTGGGACGCCTGGGTGGCTCAGTTGGTTGGGCGACTGCCTTCGGCTCAGGTCATGATCCCGGAGTCCCGGGATCGAGTCCCACATCCGGCTCCCAGCTCCATGGGGAGTCTGCTTCTCCCTGTGACCTTCTCCTCGCTCATGCTCTCTCTCTCTCACTGTCTCTCTCTCAAATGAATAAATAAAATTAAAAAAAAAAAAAAAGAGTTGCATGCTTTACCCATTGAGCCAGCTAAACTGCCGCATATCCTTTTCCTTTTCTATTCCAATGATACTTGGTAGACTTTCTAGTTCCCCTAATGTAACATTCTTTTTCATGCCTCTGTACCTCCATACCTAATCATCCCTTGCTCTGAAACACTATCTTCTGCTAATTTTCAGTTTGGAATTTTGTGTCTTCCTTTGCATTTTCCCCTAGTCCCCTGAAAGACTTAAGGATTATTTTAGCACTGGTGTGTTGTCAGTACAGTCATGTATATGTCATTTTACTCCACAAAATTACTGGGGATTGGGACTTTGATTTCTTTGATGTACTTGCTGCAGGACAGTTGCTGAATTAGTATTTTTTGAATGAGTTGAGTAATTCACCAGAAATCTCACTTAACCAGAGGGGGCTTGTTCCAATTGTTCTTAATGTTTTTTTCTCTCTCCCTCCCTTTTATTGAAGTATTTCCGACAGTATTAGGTATTCCATTTTTAGGAGAAAGGGGAAAACAAAAAAATCTAGTTAGTCATATTCTCATCTTTGCAGCATGGTAAAGGGGAAAGAGCTTCATGTTAGGACTTGGCCATTTGAGATCTGTATGGCAGTTAATCTTGGGCCTTAGTTTCCACATCTGCAAAGTGACTCTGATATTTCTAACTTTACAAGGTTGTTTTAGGAATCAGTAAGAAAGCTGGGTAGCCTGGGTGGCTTAGTTAGTTAAGCATCTGTCTTTGGCTCAGATCATGGTCTCGGTCGTGGGATCAAGTGTGTGTGTGTGTGTGTGTGTGGGTATCATATCATAGATAACACAGTATCTTCTCCAACCACAACTGGGTGAATTAGAATGAATAACAAGTAAAACTGGAAAATTCACAAATTTGTATAGATTAAACAACACACTTTTTAAAAAGATTTAATTTATTAGAGTGAGTAGGGGAGGGGCAGATGGGGAGGGAGAGAGAAACTCAAGTCAACTTCATGCTGAGCAGGGAGCCCATGCAGGACTTGATCTCATGACCCTGAGATCGACCTGAGCTGAAACCAAGAGTCGAATGCTTTAACTGACTGTGCCACCTGGGTGACCTTAAACAACATACTTTTACACAACCAGTGGCTTGAAGATGTAATCACAAGGGGAATTAGAAAATATGTAGAGGCAAATGAAAATGAACACAAAATTTACGGGATACAACAAGAAGTAAATTTTCAACTATACACTATAAAAAAACACTAAAAAAACAAGAAAGCTCTTAAACCAGCAACCTAACTTTATAACTTAAAAAACTAGAAAAAGGAAAACTAAAAGCTAGCAGAAGAAAGGAAATAATAAGGATTAGAGCCTAGATAAATGAAAATGAAATGGAGACTAGAAAAACGGTAGGGAAAAATCAGAGAAACCAAAAGTTGGTTCTTTTGAAAAGATCAACAGAACTTACAAACCTTTAGTTCAGTGGACTAAGAAAAAAAAGAAGATTCAAGTTACTAAAATCAGAAATGAAAACGGACACATAATTACCAATTCTATAGGAATTAAATTGATATGAAAGTATTATGAACAGTTAGTTGAATGCCAACAAATTGGGTAACCTGGATGAGATGGACAGATTCATGGAAACATAAGATCTACCAGGACTTAAAAAAAAAAAAAAAGATCTACCAGGACTAAATCACAAGGAAATACAAAATCTGAACAGACCTATCACCAGTAAGGAGAGTGAGTCAATAATAAAAAAAAAAAGACAAAGAAAAGCCTTGGGCCTGATGGCTTCACTTGTAAATTCTACTAGCCATAAGAATAACTAATTCCAGTGGCATCTGACTGACTTAGTTGGAAGAGTATGTCACTCTTGATCTCAGGTATGTGAGTTGGTACCCACATTGGGTGTAGAGATTACTTAAAAATAGAATTTTAAAAAGAACTAATTCCAGTCCTTCTCAAGATTTTCCAAAAAATTGGAAGAGGAAGGACCATTTTACTAACTCATTCTGTGAGGCCAGCATTGCCTTGATACCAAAGCCAGATTATGACACAGCAAGAAGACTAGAGACCATTATCTCTTAGGAACATTAATGCAGAAATCCTCAATAAAATACTAGCAGACTGAATTTAGCCACATATTAAAAGGATTATGCACCATGACCATGTGGGATTTATTCCTGGAATGCAACAGTGGTTGAGAGTATGAACATCCATGTTCAGCTTAGCAGAATGAAGGGGGGAAAAGTCCACATGATCATTTCATTTGATGTACAAATAAAATGTCTTTTTCTTGTCCACATGGAACTTAAGTTTCGGGGCACCTGGGTGGCTCAGTGGTTTAAAGCCCCTGCCTTCAGCTCAGGTCATGATCTCAAGGTCCTGAGCTCGAGTCCCGCATTGGGCTCTCTGCTCAGTGGGGAGCCTGCTTCCTCCTCTCTCTCTGCCTGCCTCTCTGCCTACTTGTGATCTGTCTGTCAAATAAATAAATAAAATCTTAAAAAAACAACAACAAAACTTAAGTTTCATGATGACATTCTCATTTTTAATGTTTCCTCCATGTTTCTTTGTAATAATAGCTGTATTGAGTGTTGTATACTTAATCTTTACAGCTCAATCAATGAGTCACTGTTTTTATTTATGTTTTACTAAGACATAAACTGAACCTCAGACTCATGCCCAAGCCAGTTAGCAGTAGAGTTAGAATGAAGCATTATTGAAGACTCTGGTCTCCTCTAATTTTCCAGCAAAGATCAACCACTTGGGGCGCCTGGGTGGCTCAGTCTGCCTTCAGCTCAGGCAGGTCTGGGATTGAGCCCCATATAGGGTGAGGGAGAGGCAGGCTTCCCGAAGGCATCAATCCCAGGACTTTGGGATCATGACCTGAGCTAAAGGCAGGTGCTTAAGGACTGAGCCACCCAGGCACCCCTCCATGTGGCATTTTAATGTAGATTCAAGGGGCACCTGGGTAGCTCAGTGGGTTAAACCTCTGCCTTTGGTACAGGTCATGATCTCAGGGTCCTGGGATCGAGCCCCACATCTGGCTCTCTGCTCGGCAGGGAGGCTGCTTTCCCTCTTTCTCTGCCTGCCTCTCTGCCTACTTGTGATCTCTCTCTGTCTGTCAAATAATTAAACAAAATCTTAACAAAAAATAATGTAGATTCAAATACTTGCGCATAAAATATCCTACATACTGTTGTTGTGTCCAGTCACTTTTCAAATATTTAAGAATCTACACAGGTGGGTAGGATTATCTCTTGATTCACACGGACCGTTTGGTTTATAACATCCAGTGATGATCTCTAATCTGTGGTTCCAAGGTCAGTTCTATGGGATAGCTCCTCAATGGATATTAATAGTATTCTTTTAAAATAGATCTTTTCCTTTGTGCAGTTGTGAAGTTAATTTTCTTTTCTTTTTACCTAAAAGGAAGACATTTAAATGATGTATTGGGGGGGGCGCCTGGGTGGCTCAGTGGATTAAGCCGCTGCCTTCGGCTCAGGTCATGATCCCAGTGTCCTGGGATCGAGCCCCGCATCGGGCTCTGCTCAGCGGGGAGCCTGCTTCCCCTTCTCTCTCTGCCTAACTCTCTGCCTACTTGTGATCTCTCTCTGTCAAATAAATAAATAAAATCTTTAAAAAAAAAAAAATAAAAATAAAAGATGTATTGGGGGACGCCTGGGTGGCTCAGTTGGTTAAGCAGCTGCCTTCGGCTCAGGTCATGATCCCAGGGTCTTGGGATCGAGTCCCACATCGGGCTCCTTGCTCGGCAGGGAGCCTGCTTCTCCCTCTGCCTCTGCCTGCCTCTCTGTCTGCCTGTGCTCGCTCGCGCTCTATCCCTCTGTCTCTGAAAAATAAATAAAATCTTTAAAAAAAAAAAAGATGTATTGGGAATTTCCAAAAGGGATTTTTATATGCAGCATTTTCTAGGCTTATTTAACACCAAACCCTTTGTTCATAGAGCAAAACTATACCAATAAATTGTTGAATCTAGGCATAAAGGAGAACAATTTTGTATACATCTGTGAGCTGATAGCTACCAGTAAGTGTAGGTAAGGAAGAAGGAACCTTGGGTGTCTGGCTGCCTGAGTCTGTAAAACCTGTGGCTCTTGATTTCAGGCTTGTGAGTTTGAGGCCCATGTTGGGTGTAGAGGTTACTTAAAAAATAAAATCTTTAAAAAAAAAAAAAAAAAAAGAGGAAAGAGAGAAGGGAAGGAAGAAAGCAGTAACCAGGAATACAAAGACCAGACAGTTCTGCCATCCAGATGCTCTGTAATTTGGGAAAGCTTTTTCACATCACTAAGCCTCAGTTTCCTTTTATGCAAAATGAGGGGTTGATTTACTTTCTCCTGGACTCTGGGATCATGACTCAAGCTGAAGGCAAGATGTTTAACCTACTGAACCACCCAGGCGTCGCTGTTCTTTCCGACTTATCTTTAATCCTTAAGGGGAAAATTAGAAACATTCCAGGTATTCTCAAACAAAAAAAATGTTTTTTTTTTAATTTTTCTGAATTGAGAATTTTTTAAAACTTGTCTTCTAATAGGAATTAAATGATATTGGGAAGCAGTATGGCATAGGAAGGAAACTGGACTTTGGATATAGTTATTCTAGGTTTCAGTCTCAGCTCTACCACTTCTTGTTATTCCTAGACAAGGATATTCTTAGACAGGTTACCTAACCTCTTGAATCCTTTGGCTTTCTCAGTGGTGAAAATGAGGGCTTTATTACTTATAATGCCTATTACATAGTATTAGGTGCTTAGGAAATGGAAGCTGCTGGTATTTAAATTTTTTTTAAAGATTTAATTAATTTGACAGAAAGAGAGAGAGCACAAGCAGGAGGAGTGGCAGGCAGACGGAGAAGGAGAAGCCAGGCTCCTTGCTGAGCAGAGAGCCCAACATGGGGCTCCATCCCAGGACACGGGGAACATGACCCGAGCTGAAGACAGGCCCTCGACTGACTGAGCCACCCAGGCACCCCATCTGCCGCTGTTTAATTTAGGGGAGCCCAGTAATTACAAATAATAAAGATCTGAATATAAGAGTTTTAGTAATAGATAGAGGCTGTATGTGATTGCTTTCTGAAAGGACCTCAAATTCCATTTCTCTTGCTACTACTAGAGAGGGCATATTGCTTACTGCATAAAGCAAAGGTATCTGTGTAGTAGGAAGGAGGGAACAAAAATCACTGGTTTTTGTCAAATTCCTCTCTGGGAATAACTGAAAACAAGTTATATTCATCCCCAGCAACTTAGAGCCAACACTCCAATTGGAATTTAGAGAGTACTTAAATTTCAACTGAGATTTCACATCAGCCTCCTTCCTACAGTGTCTGTTAGATTAAACAGATGAGGTGTAGGAAGAGAAACACTTCTTAGGAAAGCACTCTAGTGATTACACTTGGGTAATCTAGAGTGTTACCTAAGCCCTATCCAAGTAGTTGAATGAGACATCTAGGTAAAACACTACACCATTTATTGTTTATAATACCTTCCTTGAATCATACTTGAGATAGGTCAAGGATTTCAGTATTTTGGAAGTGGGTTGCCAAGTGGTGTTGCTGTGTTCTTGTCTTCTGAGAGGAGGAAGTTAGACAAAGGATGGAATAGGAGAAAGATGTAGAATAGTCCACACACATTCCTCTAGTTCTATATTCTGTATCTGTATTCTATATCCTCTAGTTCTATATTCTGTATCCAGAAGGTTATAGAACAGTCCACACACTTTCCTCCTCTTGGGAGAGGAGGAAGTTAGACCAAGGATGGAAAAGGAGAAGGATATAGAATAGTCCACACACTTCCCTCCAGTTTCCCCAGTGCATTTTGCTAATTAGAGATTGGTTGGGGTTCAGGGTATTTTTGGCTCTAAAGATATATACCTTTCTCCTACTAATGCTATAAATCAATTACACTTTTGTGTAAATCGTTGTAATTAATGCAGTAGTATCCTAAGTCCTTAGGAGAGCAATTAATGGAAGAGGAGTTATCTCTGAGAGGAGGAGAAAGGAAGGAAAGATCATCTCGGAGCAAGGGATATTTCTCTGTAAGACAGACCTGGATGCACCTTCCCAGTAGGGGATTTATAATAGCAGTTGACATTAGATGCTGGCCCTGGGAGATTAGAGGGAGAAAGAGGTCCCAATGTTAATGTACAGGTGCTAAAATTAACTTTTGTATCCATGGCAGCTGTTTTGTCCAGTGCCATCTCAAGTCACTTCAGATGTTAGTAGATCTAAATGTAAACCAGAGTTCTGAAAAGCAAGCCAGGTAGGAGATAAAGGTCAGCAGATTTAGCTGAACTTTTTTGAGCACTTACGGTGCTACCTGACTTGGTGTGAGGTACATGCACATAATTCTTTTTAGAGTCTTAGTATTCTCAGCTGCTGATGGGTATGATGGTAATATCTGTCTCATAGGATTGTTGGAGAAAATGTAGTAAAGATGGCTAGTAGCCTGATGCAAAGTAGGAGTATGTGATAATGAGAAGAACAATATTTAAAATTAAATATTTTAAAAATACTTAAAAACTAGAGAGATGGGGTGCTTGGCTGGCTCAGTCAGTGGAGTCTACAACTCTTCACTTTGGAGTTCAAGTCCCACATCGTGTAGAGATTGCCTGAAAATAAAAATCTTTAGGGGCACCTGGGTGGCTCAATTGGGTGAGCTTCTTGAATCATGATCTTGGGGCTGTGAAATCAAGCCCCAAGTCGAGCTGCACACTTAGTCCAGAATCTGCTTCTCCCTCAGCCCCTCCCCCTGCTCTCTGGCTCGCTGTCTCTCAAATGAATAAATATTTAAAGAAAAAAAAAAAAACAGGGATAAAGTCAATTATTGGCAAAGGAACAGGATTCATTTGTTCAAACATTTTCTCCTCCTCGTCCTCCTCCTCCCCTCCTCCTCCTCCTCCTCCTCCTCCTCTTTCTTCTTCTTCTTCTTCAGATTTTATTTATTTGAGAGAGTGAAAACAAGATAGATCACGGTGGTAGCGGTGGGGCGAGGGGGAGAAGCAGACTTGCCACTGAGCAGAGAGCCCAATGTGGAGCTTGATCCCAGGGCTATGAGATCATGACCTGAGCTGAAGCAGATGCTAAACCTACTGAGCCACCCAGGCACCCTTGTTCAAATATTTTCTGCTATTTGCTGAGGCACTTCACTGCATCTTGAAGATAATATAAATAAATGGGTTCTCTCTACAAAAGAATGTTCCCTTTTAAAAATTTTATTTTTATTGTTTTTAAAGATTTTATTTGACTTAGAAGGAGAGCACAGCCAACCCTGGGATCATGACCCCAACGATGCTTTACTGACTGAGCCATCCAGGTCCCCCCCCTTTTAAAATTTTAAATTCCAGTACAGTTAATATGTGGTGTTATATTAAAAAGAAAGTTCCTTTGAGTGCAGGCGGGGTGGGGGGAAAGAGGGACACCTGGCTGGCTCAGTGGATAGAGAGTGTGACTCTTGATCTGGGGGTCATGATTTCAAGCCCCTCATTGGGCATAGAGCATATATTTTTTTTAAAGTTCCTTTTATTTTTATTTTTTTAAAAGATTTTATTTATTTATTTGACAGACAGAGATTACAAGTAGGCAGAGAGGCAGGCAGAGAGAGGAGGAAGCAGGCTCTCCGCCGAGCAGAGAGCCCGATGTGGGGCTCGATCCCAGGACCCTGGGATCATGACCTGAGCCGAAGGCAGAGGCTTTAACCCACTGAGCCACCCAGGCGCCCCTTAAAGTTCCTTTTAAAAGTTCCTTTGCAAGTTAAAAAGTTTTTAATTTTAAATTAAAAGTTCCTTTTAATTGAAATAAATTAATTTGGGAGAAGCTGGAAACCAGTGACTAAGGTTATTAAGCCCAACATTTTCTAAGTTCTCTGTTTTACCTGTTTTCATTAAGTGTCAGTAGCCAAACATTATGTTCTTGAGAAGGAAAGAACTGGTTGCAAGCTAATGTAATATCTGTAGCCAAAACTGCTACATTTTTTGTTCGAACAAAGCTAGTGTTGCAGAACTCCCTTTGGCACCAGGTGAGAATGAATACTGGCTTGAGACATATTTAGCTTTTTTTTTTCTTTTTTTGATTTTATTTATTTGACAGAGAGAGATCACAAGTAGGCAGAGAGGCAGGCAGAGAGAGAGGAGGAAGCAGGCTCCCTGCTGAGCAGAGAGCCCTATGCGGGACTGGATCTCAGGACCCTGAGATCATGACCTGAGCTGAAGGCAGCAGCTTAACCCACTGAGCCACCCAGGCGCCCCAGATATTTAGCTTTTGACTCACATTGAAACCAGCCCTGTTTAGTGTAAATTGAAATATTCCTTTCAAAGTGCATTTTGGCAATATGTATCAAGAACTTTAAAAATTAGGTGTATTCCTTGGCTCATAATTTTAATTGAACCCTAAAGGAAGAAATTCTAAATGCAAAGAAACTTTACAAGCAAAAATATTCATCAAAGTGCTGTTTTAATAGTGGAAAATCAGAAGCAATTATAACATCTATATGTAAATTGTTTTGGCCAATTGGAATATTATATAACTAATAGTTACTTAATGTATTAAATAAGAGTGCTCAAAATTGTATGTATCAAGGAAAGAGGAGTCTCACAGGGGAAAGAAAATACAGAAAGCTTCTCACCTGGTGACTGTATGCAGTGATGTGGGAGGTGGGGGGGAGGACTGGTTAGTGGAAAGGGAGGAGGGGTAGAGGGATTGGTTCCCAAGCTAGGTGAGAAAATACCAGAAGAGTCTTACAAAGATCAGAAGGCAAAAGTAGATGGATTCTTCTCAAGATGCTTGTAGTCTGGGAAAGAGAAGCAAAGCCCTTTAACCCGTTCCCTCTATAATTAAAAGTTTGGATGGAGATTGAATCAAAACCCCAAATTCAGGGGCGCCTGGGTGACTCAGTTAAGCATCTAACTCTTGATTTTGGCTCAAGTCATGATCTCAGTCAGGATCTCCACCCTGTGTCAGACTCTGTACTTAGTGGGGAGTCTGCTTTTCTTCCTCTCTTTCCCTCTGTATCTCCCCATCACTCGCGTGTGCTCTCTCTCTCTAAAATAAATAAGTCTTTAAAAAAAAAACACTTGCTTTTTTACCAAAGGTAAATTTTTCTCACAGTTTTGCAAAAATTATTTCAGCTGTTTTCCTCATTCTGAGTAAATAACACTGTCTTCTCAGAAAACTATCCTAGATTAATGTTCTCTCCCCTGCCTTCTCAGACCTTATCTGCCAGCTTGCCAGATTTGTTCTGCCTCAGAAGTTCCCCCCCCACTTTTGGTTTTTCACTTTCTTTTCTTTCCTTTTTTTTTTTTTTTAAGATTTTATTTATTTATTTGACAGCAGAGATCACAAGTAGGCAGAGAGGCAGAGAGAGAGGAGGAAGCAGGCTTCCTACCAAGCAGAGAGCCTGATGCGAGGCTGGATCCAAGGACCCTGGGATCACGACTGAGCCAAAGGCAGAGGCTTTAACCCGCTGAGCCACCCAGGCGCCCCAGTTTTTCACTTTCGAGTAAACTTTCTACTTCAGAATTAGATTTATGGAGAAGTTGGAAAAATAGTACACAAACCTCCCGTGTCTCTTGCACTCAGTGTTTCTTATTAACATGTTACATTATTAATTTGGTACTTTTGTTATAGTTAATGAATCAGTATTATTATTTTGGTGTATTATTATTAACTAAAGTTCATACTTTAATCAGATTTCCTTAGTTTTTACCTGATGTTCTTTTTTCTGTTTCAGGATCCCATCTAGGGTACCACATTACACTTAGTAGCTGAGTTTCCTTGGGCTCCTCTTGGCTGTCACTGTTTCTCAGACTTTCCTTGTTTTGTATGATCTTGACAGTTTGGGGAGTATTAGTCAGGTATTTTGTAGAATGTCCCTCAGCTAGGATTTGTCTGATGGTTTTTTCATGATTAGACAAGAGTTACTAATTTTTGGAAGGAAGACCACAGAGGGAAAGTGCTTTGTTTATGTACCCTTGATAAGATGTAATAATGTGAACACGGTTTATCACCATTGACATTGACTTGATTACCTGGTTGTGGTAGTGTTGGGTTTCCCAGCTGTATAATTAATCATTTCCCCTCCTTTTCCATACTGTACTCTTTGGAAGAAAGTCACTGTGCACAGCTCACACTTAAGGAATACAGGGTTATGTTATATCTCCTTGAAGGCATAGTTATCTACACAATTATTTGGTGTTGTTTTGCACAGGATATTTGTTCTCCCCCATTTATTTATTCATTTATGTATTTATGTGGACTCATGGATGTTTATTTTGTAGTATAATCCATGACTATTTTGTTACTCAAATTGTACTATCTTTGGTTACTGGTAGCTCTTTGAGTTGACTCCTCTTGATATACCCCCATCATTGTGGGGTTCTTTGGGGGCACTTCCTTACTTTCTGGCACTAGGAGATTCTCTAGGCTTACCTTGTATATTTCCTGCCCTAGTCCTAGGATCACCCATTTTTCCAGGGTACGTGGTTCCTTTTTTTTGGAGAATGATGTTAGCAACCAAAATCTGGACGTTAACGGGTGCTTGCTACTGGGTTGTGTGTTGTTGCTTCTAGGTCCTCTCAGTTGATGGAGCAGGGGTATACATATGTATATACAAAGAGTTTCTCTCTCTAACCATTCTATATTAAGCTAAACATGAGTTGATTCAGATGTCTCCAACTCTAATCCATTTCCACATGGATCATTCTAGCCTTCTCCCCTTGGTTACCTGTAACTTCCTGCTTCAAACTGAGGAAACTGACTTCCCCTCATCTGTTTACTTAGTTGTTCAGTTCCTGTATATGTTGATAGATTTAGTGGCTTCAGAATTAACACCCTATGGCAAACACCTTTATCACCTGGAGAACAGCACTTATGTGCAGTTTCTTTTGCCTTTAGTATTAATAGACTCCACTCATTTCCGCAGCTGTGTAGGTCCACACCTTTCCCTTTCTTCACCTTCAGTGAGGTTGTTTCATATATTTATAATACAATTAGATTCTTTTGTCGTAATTGGTGTTCCATCCTAGGATCCTCTGAACTTTTAAATGATCTTTTTAACTTCGTGCATTAAGATTCACTCTGCTATGAAGTTCCATGGGTTTTGACAAATGTATAGTGTCACGTATCCATTTGTCAGAGTTTTTACATTTGTTGTCCTGCCTAGAATACTCTTCCTGCATGTTTTTCCATGACTGGACCCTTATCTTTCATCAGTTTTCTGCTGAAATGTTAGCGCTTGTGGAGGCTTTCCTTGAACACTCAATCCAGAGGAATGTCCTAACCTAGAAAAGTGTTCATTTTATTTGCTCTATGTGTGTGGTTTGTTTTGTTCAGTCTGCCTCTGGTAGGATATAAACTTAATGAAAAAAGGAACTGTATTTGAACTGTATTTGTATACTGGATATCTACAATACTGGGGTGGTGAACATTTGTTGATAGATGAATAAGTAGTCCTGTCCTAGGTGTGTCCACATTGCTTGTTCCTAGTGCATGGCTTTAGTACTCATTAGTAGTGATGGAAAAGCAGGCTTATTCAGTTGGGCTTCCAGTTCACCCTGATTCACTACTTACGAAAGAGTTTTGCTTGCAGATTAGGTTAAGTGTTTCAGTATATCGAAGATGCATTTTTTTTTCTCTCCTATAATGTCTGTAACTCTTTTTTTAAATTAGTAAGTGACATACAGTATAATCTCTCGTTGTTTGTAGCACTGTACAGTACCATGAATTGCCCAGCCCAGTGTATATTAGAATTCATTAAGAAGCTTTTAAAAAAAAAAAAATTCCCAGACTTCACATCTGACCTACCTTTAGGAAAATTCTGCAAATTTATGTTTTTAACACCCAGCTTAGCATCTAGTCAGAAGTTTTGGGTATTTTAAAGCCCTAGGGTATTAATATACAATGAGATCTTGTGAGACTGTCTGGAGGATTTCGGTTTATAGCTACAGTCATCAAAGCGTATACAAAAAGGTCTTTTTAAATAATTAATTAATTTTTAAAGATTTTATTTATTTATTTGACTGACAGAGATCACAAGTAGGCAGAGAGGCAGGCAGGGGTGGGGGGAGCAGGCTCCCTGCTGAGCAGAGAGCCTAATGCGGGACTGGATCCCAGGACCCTGAGATCATGACCTGGGCCGAAGGCAGAAGCTTAACCCACTGAGCTACCCAGACATCCCGGTCTTTTTAATTTAGACTAACTTTTTCTGTAACCTTTTAGGTCCTTACTGTGTACTAAGTAACTACTTCTGTAACTTTTTAAATTCTTACTGTGTGCTATAGATACATTCCAGACACTGCTCTCAAGGCATCTGTATGTTCTAATAAGGCAATAAAGTGAGTATAAATAATCATAATAGAAGGCAGAAAATAATACCTAGATAAGAGAGATAGAAAACAATTTAAAGCAGTGACTGGGGCACCTGGGTGGCTCAGTTGGTTAAGTGTCTGTCTTTGGCTCAGGTCATGATCCTAGAGTCCCAGGATAGAGTCCCACATCAGTCTCCAGACTCAGTGGGAAATCTGCTTCTCCCTCTGACCCTGCCCCCTCTCCTGTTCTCTCACTCCCTCTCTTATTCTCTCTCTCAAATAAATAAATAAAATCTTCTTTAAATAAAGGCAGCTTGGCCATTCACCCAGAGAAGAAGGTGAAAGTGGAGTTTCATTTTTAATGACAGTGTATAGAGAGGAGGGAAAACCCTGGATATCCCAGTCTCCTGCAGAAGGTCTTGAGGAAATTGGAAGTTAAGGGGGGGCCTATTAAAAGTCAGTAGGCAGGGACACCTGGGTGGCTCAGTTCGTTGGTCATCTGCCTTCAGCTCAGGTAATGATCTCAGGGTCCTGGGATAGATGAGTCATGCATCAGGCTTCCTACTCAGCAGGCAGCCCACTTCTCCCTCTGCCTCTCCCCCTGCTCATTTTCTCTCTCTCTCTCTCTCTCTCTGAAATAAATAAATAAATAAATAAATGTGTGTGTGTGTGTATTTTTTTTTTTTTAAAAAGAAGGCAGTAGCCAAATTGATGAAAGGCCTAGAATGGTCAGAAACTAAAGGCTAGACTGTTAGAGCTGTCAAAGTCAGTGTTTCTTTGTTTTTGAAGAGGGCACATGGGGGCAGAGAGAGAGAGAATCTTAAGTACGCTCCACACCCAGGGCGGAGTCTGATGGTGGGGCTCAATCTTATGATCTGAGTTGGACTCTAAAGCAACTGAGCCACCCAGGCATCCCACAGCCAGTGGATCTAATTAATAGAGCTTTATAGTAATTAACAGAACTTAACAATTTTAATTTTGTAACTTGAATAGTATTTTATTTTTTTGACAGAGATCACAAGTAGGCAGAGAGGCAGGCAGAGAGAGAGGAGGAAGCAGGCTCTTGGCTGAGCGGAGAGCCTGATGCAGGGCTTGATCCCAGGACCTGGAACTCCAACCATAAACACTTTTTCTTATCAAAATTTATATACTAGTGGGTTTTTTTTTTTAAACATCTGCATAACTAAATAATTCAGACTTAGGTTTTTTTATTTATTTGTTTTTTATAAGATTTATTTATTTATTTGACAGAAACAGCAAGCAAGGGAACACAAGCAGGGGGAGTGGAAGAGGGAGAAGCAGGCTTCCTACTGAGCAGGGAGTATAATGCGGGGCTCAATCCCAGGACCCTGAGATCATGACCTGAGCCAAAGGCAGATGCTTAACGACTGAGCCACCCAGGTGTCCAAGGGTTTTTTTTTTTTTTTTTTTAAGGTCTAGAAAGGACAACCAGTCCAAATTAAGCCCCTTATGGTGTGCATAAAAGAAGCTAAAATCTTTTAGAATTAAATCCTAAAGAGTTAAAATGTGTCTGGTCCATTTTTACAGGGTACAGCATCAAGGCAAGAACCTCAGGCTCCTTCAGGAGTCCATATTACCACATTATTGTGAGGTTGAGATCAGTCTCTTTCTCCTGCTGCTTGCTGGTTGTTAAGAGAAATTTCTTTAGAATAGAGACTCTGGCGCGCCTGGGTGACTCAGTGGGTTGAGCCGCTGCCTTCGGCTCAGGTCATGATCTCAGGGTCCTGGGATCGAGTCCCGCATCGGGCTCTCTGCTCAGCAGGGGGCCTGCTTCCCTTCATTTCTCTCTGCCTGCCTCTTTGCCTGCTTGTGATCTCTCTCTGTCAAATAAATAAATAAAAATCTTTAAAAAAAAAGTTACTAAAAAAAAAAGAATAGAGACTCTATCTCTTGGGCATAGTAAGTAGTACAGAGAATAGATAATAGCAATAGACATTTGTTATGTGAAAGGATGGATGGATAGATGGATTTGGCTTTTGTATTAGACCTCAGAGGAAGTCTAGGATTTAGCCCGCTGGAAATTCTGGTCATTAGAACATATGAACTGTTAGATTTATTAAGTATTGGCACATCTAAAGGGAAATAGAAAATAACCTAGAAAGCTAGGCTGGGGCCGTGTAATACAAACACTTGAATGGCAGGCTTAGCGTTTTGGAATTTACTATGCAATCAACTGAAAAGTTTTGAGGAGAGGAGTAATACACATACATGCATGTACATGTGCACACACAGGCAGAGTTAGAAGGAGAGAGAAAATGATGATTTGACAATTCAGTTGAAGGGTTATAAGAGCTTGATTAAAGATGCTGGATCTGAGAATAG
This sequence comes from Mustela erminea, assembly GCF_009829155.1. Lineage (NCBI taxonomy): Eukaryota > Metazoa > Chordata > Mammalia > Carnivora > Mustelidae > Mustela > Mustela erminea. The sequence continues at coordinate 100,236,163 of NC_045616.1, read as the reverse complement.
AAATGTGGTTATAGATATAATACAGAAAATGGTTAGAACTTGATTGCTGACGAAGTGTGGAGTTAAGACATAGAGTACTCAAAAATGAGGCTGAGGTTCCCAAGATCATCTTTGCCTGTGTGAATGTATGGGTGTGTGTGTGTGCGCGCGTATGTGTATATGTGTGTGTGTGTGTGTATATATATATATATACACATACATATATATATATTTTCTTAAGTTTTATATATCTGAGAGAGAAATTGAGAGAGAGAAGGAGCAGGGGAAGGGGCAGAGGGAGAGAGAAAAGCAGACTCCCCACTGAGCAGGGAGCCTGATGTGGGGCTCAATCTTAGGACAGGATCATGACCTTGAGCTGAAGGCAGATGCTTAACTGACCCAGGCACCCCACCAGTATATTTTGGAGGGTGATGACATTAATACATGTAGTGGTTTTATTTTTTATTTTTATTTTTAATTTGACAGACAGAGATCATAAGTAGGCAGAGAAGCAGGCAGAGAGAGGAAAGCAGGCTCCCTGCTGAGCAGAGAGCCCAATGCAGGGCTCGATCCCAGGACCCTGGGATCATGACCTGAGCCAAAGGCAGAGGCTTTAACCCACTGAGCCACGGCGCCCCTATCATGTAGTGGTTTTAAATGATGCATGTGAGATACTGATGCCACAGCTTGGCGGATGTGTTGAATAGGCTATTGGAAGTATGCTGCTGAACTTCAGAAGAGATGGCAGGCCCAGCGATTAAATTAGGAGTCATCTGGGGCACCTGGGTGTCTCAGTGGGTTAAAGCCTCTGCCTTGAGCTCAGGTCAGGGTCCTGGGATTGAGCCCCACATTGGGCTCTCTTCTCAGCAGGGAGCCTGCTTCCCCCTCTCTCTCTGCCTGCCTCTCTGCCTGCTTGTGATCTCTGTCAAATAAATAAAATCTTTTTTTAAAAAAAATAAATAAATAAATTAGGAGTCATCTAAGTAGAAAGGGTGGTTGAAGACTAAGGATCAAATGAGATTGCCAGTGGAACACCTGGGTGGCTTAGTTGGTTAAGTGTCTGACTTGTGGTTTGGGTTTAGGTCATGATTTCAGGGTCATGAGATTGAGCCCCATGTCGGGCTCTGTGCTCAGCATGGGGTCAGCTCAGATTCTCTCTCCCTTTTTACTCCCCTGTTACCTCTCCGTAAGTAAGTAAAATAAACAAACATAAAGTAAAATAAGATAAAATAAAATAAAATCTTTAAATGAGATTGCCAGGATGGGGTAGGTATAGAGAGATGAAAACCGGGGATGCATCTTTAGGGAAATGCCATTTAGAGGGGTGGCAGAAGAGGAGCCAGAGAAGGAACAAAGTGAAATCGGAGAACAGTCCAAGGAGAAGGGAAAATACTTATTATAGGGAAACCTATGAATAACAGATTCAGTTTTACACAGTTCATATTCTAAGCTAGGTTATATGCCAGTAGGTAAAATGATGTAAGTTATTGGAAGGCATTACATTTTGCAGGAAACCTATGTTATTTTTTTATTATGTATTATAAACAGAACTGTTGTTGAACATTAAAGAATATTTTGCTGGACCCAGTGGTTGAAGGAATCTTTAATTTTTTAAACTTCAGTTTGAGAGGAGAAACTGATTTTAATCAGTAGTCATTTAATTGAAAGCCCTGAAGTTTTAAAGGGTAAGAAACTTTCCTTTTTTTATTTTCCTATGGAAGTAATACCTGCTATAAAAGACTAGATAAATTTTTTTTAAAAGATTTTTATTTATTTATTTGACACACAGAGATCACAAGTAGGCAGAGAGGCAGGCAGGTGGGGGTGGGGGGGAGCAGGCTCCCTGCTGAGCAGAGAGCCCTATGTGGGGCTCAATGCCAGGACCCTGGGATCATGACACCAAAGGCAGAGGCTTTAACCCACTGAGCCACCCAAGTGCCCCCTAGATAAATTCTGAATAGTGACATTTTTACCATACTTGAACATCTGTCTTCAATACTTTTCAGTGTAGTTTCCCAGCAGCATTAAGTATAAAAGGTAAAAATATATATTTACTGTTGGTTTCTCCCTAAGTAACTTTTTGGTTTTTCCTTCTTTTCAGGATCTGACTGGCATAGAATCTATGGATCAATGTCGCCATACCTTGGAACAGCATAACTGGAACATAGAGGTATAGTAAGATTCATTCTGAGCTTATTTCTTTTCTCCTGGTTTGATAATGAACCAAAGACATGTATTTTTTCACAGCAGGAGTCCTTTCTCCTCATAGTTTTGTTTTAATTTACAACTCTTTAGTCTTTAAAAATAAATGTGTTGGGAAAGGTAAAAATTATGATCAAAGTCTGTTACAATCTTTTATAAGATGGTGATGAGATCCCTCTGTATAGTTCCCCTCTCAATTTTTTCAGTGACTCTTGAGGAAAACTCGATTTTTATATATTTGGTTTGTAACCAAATACCTTTTTTTTTTTTTTTTTTTTTAATTTTTATTTATTTGACAGAGAGAGATCACAAGTAGGCAGAGAGGCAGGCAGAGAGAGAGAGAGGAGGAAGCAGGCTCCCTGCCAAGCAGAGAGCCCGATGCGGGACTCGATCCCAGGACCCTGAGATCATGACCTGAGCCGAAGGCAGCAGCTTAACCCACTGAGCCACCCAGGCGCCCTGTAACCAAATACCTTAATATGAACTTTCTTATTACATATTTTATAGCTTATTCTTTTGGATTTTCTAGGTAGCTCTGTCATCTGCAACTCAGTGATTTTTTTTTTCCATATATAGATCTTCTGTTTCTTCTACTTGATCATTGAATTTCTAGAACTTCATAAACAGTGTCACTTAATAATGGTAATAGTAAACATTGTCCTCACTATAATGCCTCTAATGTTTTGTTATCGAGTGTGATGTTGTTTTGACCTAAGTCACTAGAAATTAAGCTCCATGAGAGCTTTTGGTTTTGCTGACTGCCGTCTAATGGCATCTGAAACATTCTAGAGGGGTGCCTGGGTGGCACAGTCGTTAAGTGTCTGCCTTTGGCTTAGGTTATGATCCGAGGATCCTGGGATCGAGCCCCATATCAGGCTCCCTGCTCGGCTAGAAGCCTCCTTCTCCCTCTCCCACTCCCCCCGCTTGTGTTCCTGCTCTCACTGTCTCTCTGTCAAATAAATAAAATCTTTAAAAAAAATTATAGCATGTCATAGGCTGTCAATAAATATCTGCCTACTATCTTCCAATCTTAGTCTATTCAGAAGATCTCTGTTGAGATTACTACGTTTTAATTATAGTATGTTATTTGAATAGTGTGCTAGATTTATGAAAATATATTCCTAAATGATATTTAGTTATTTAGCACATTTTTAAGCAATGAAGTTCTAGGCTCTGTTACTATACCAAAGAACAAGACTAAAATCCTACTCTCAGGGAGCTTAATTCTAGATAATTTTAATTCGTAATAAATGCTGTGAATGAGTATAGGAAATGTCACAGGAACTCTTGAGTTTTTTTAAATAGGGTGGTGAAGTAAGGTGTTTCTGAGGTGGCTATATTTGAGCTGACACCTGAATGATGAAAAGGGATGGTGAATGTGAACATTTGGGGCAGAGAATGCATTTTAGGCTGAAGAAATGATGTTGCTCTGTATAATTTTGTGCTATTTCCTTGTTAAAATTTTTATTTCAAGTATGTGCTGACTTTGTAAGATGACTGTCTTGATAAGATGAATCAGGAATGGTACATAGCATAGATTTGAAAGAAAGTACTTCAAAATTTGTTTCTGTCAGTTCTCTATTAATTTTTTCATGTTTTCCCCATCCATAATTTCTTTGCTACATCTTTCTTTTTTTTTTTTTTTTTAGTTTATTTAAATTCAGTTAATTAACGCATAAAGTATTATTGATTTCAGAGGTAGAGGTCAGTGATTCATTAGCCTTATGTAATACCAGGGCTCATGATGTCATGCGCCCTCCTTAATGTCCATCCTGCAGTTAACCCATCCTCCTGCCTTCCTCCCTTCCAGCAATCCTGTTTGTTTCCTATGATTGAGTCTCTTATGGTTTGTCTCCCTCTCTGATTTTGTCTTTTTATTTTTCCCTCTCTTCCCCTATAATCCACTGTTTTGTTTCGTAAATTCCACGTTTGAGTGAAATCATATTTCTCTGATTGACTTCTTTTGCTTAGCATAATACCCTCTACTTCCATCCTCATCATTACAAAAGGCAAGATTTTTTATTTTTTGATGGCTAAGTAGTATTCCATTATATATATATAAAATATATGAATTATATATATACACACACACACATACACATGCTACTTCTTTATCCATTTATCTGTCGATGGATATCTGGCCTCTTTTTGTAGTTCAGCTGTTGTGGACATTGTTGCTATAAACATTGGGGTGCAGGTATCCCTTCAGATCACTACATTTGTGTCTTTGGGGTAAATACCCAGTCGTGCAGTTACAGGATCATAAGGGCAGCTCTATTTTCAACTTTCAACTCTATACTATTTTCCAGAGTAGCTGCACCAGCTTGCATTCCCACAACAGTATAAGAGGATTCCCCTTTCTCTGCATGTTCTCTCGCCAACATCTATCATTTCCTGACTTGTTAATTTTAGCCATTCTGACTGGTGTGAGGTTGCTACATCTTCCTTCATAAAGCTTACTTAGGAGATGCTTTTTTCTTAGAGATTTTCAAATTTTTTTTTTAGCGTAGGCTATACAAAGTAGCATATCTTTTTTCTCTCTTTGTCCTGTTCGCCCCTCTTCTCATTGTTGGTTCTTTTTTTTTCTTTTTGTCAGAGAGGGAGAGAGCACGTGTGCGTGCGCACACAAGCAGGGGGAGTGGCAGACAGAGGGAGAAGGAGAAGCAGACTCCCCTCTGAGCAAGGAGCCTGATGCAGGACTTGACCCTGGGATCATGACCTGAGCTGAAGGCAGATGGTTAACCGACTGAGTCACCCCATTGTTTTTTTTTTGTTTGTTTGTTTGTTTGTTTTAAAATTTTATTTATTTATTTATTTATTTGAGAAAGAGTAAGAGAGAGCTCTTGAGCACAAACAGGTGGGCAAAAGGAGAGAGTGAAGCAAACTCCCCACTGAGCAGGGAGCCCAGCGCTGGCCTTGATCCCAGGACACCAATATCGTGACCTGAGCAGAGGTCAGAGGTCAGAGACCTGAGCCACCCAGGAAGCCCTCATTGTTTTTATTGTTTTCCTTTTTAAAAAAGGACACTTGGTGGAGATTGGTTTATTTTATTATTTGTTTGGTTTATAAAAAGCTCTTGTATTTATCAGTTCTTTCTGGTTTTGTTTGTTTTGTTTTTGTTTTTTTTATTTAAGAAAAATCTGGAGTGCCTATGTGGCTCAGTCAGTTACGCATCTGCCTTCTGCTCAGATCCTGATTCCAGGGTCCTTGGATTGAGCCCCAGATCTGGCTCCCTGCTCAGTGGGGAGCCTTCTTCTCCCTCTCTCTCTGCCACTCTCCCTAGCTATTCACACTCTCTCTCTCTCTCTCAAATAATAAAATCTTTTTTAAAAAGAAAAAAAAATCTACATGCTTTTGTATATTTATATTCTTTTACTTAACATCTTGATTTGATTTTTATAGCTTGGTTTATTTATGTTCTTTCTTGCATTTAAGTCTATGAATTTTCTTCTGAAAATAGCCTTTTAAAGTTTAGATTTTTTTCTTTGACCCAGAAGTTATTTAGGAACATATTTGGAATTTTTAGTAGCTTGTTTTTTTGTTTTTTGTTTATCCTTTTCATATTAATCTTTCATTTTATTTCATATAGACATGTATTGAGGTCCTTGTGGCTTAATAATGTTCCATTAACATTATGAGATGTATTTTTAAGTTTTTAAAAAATTTTTTTAAAGATTTTCTTTATTTCGGGAATAGAAAGCTAGAGACAGAGGAAGAGCAGAGGGAGAGGGGAAAGGGGAAGGTCAGAGGGAGAGGGAGAAGCAGACTCCCTGCTGACCAGGGAGCCCAACATGGGACTCCATCCCAGGACCCTGAGATCTTGACCTGAGCCAAAGGCAGACATTTAACCAACTGAGCCACCCAGGTGCACCAAGATATATTTTTAACTTAATACTTTAAATTTAGAGAAAAATGTAGAGATAAGGTGAAAAGCCATGTACCTACCATCCAGCTCCTGATACCCAGGCATTTTGCAATCCTTGTTTTAAACTTTTTTTAAACAAATATGTATAAGACGATCAACAAAACTAAAAGGAACAGGAGAAGATATTTGCAAACAGTGTATCTGATAAAGGGTCAGTACCCAAAATCTATAAAGAATTTGTCAAACTTAGCACTCAGAAACCAAATAATCCACTTAAGAAATGGACAGAAGACATCCAGATGGCTAACAGACACATGAAAAGATGCTCAACATCATTCATCAAGTCAAAATCACGATGAGATACCACATCACACCTGTCAGAATGGCTAAAATGAACAACAAGAAAGAACAGGTGTTGGTGGGCATGCAGAGAAAGGGGAACCCTGTTGCACTGTTGGATGGGAATGCAAAGTGGTGCAGCCACTGTGGAAAATCATGGAGAGTCCTCATAAAGTTAAAAGTAGAACTACCCTGCAATTTAGCAGTTACACTATTAGGTATTTACCTGAAGGATACAAAAATACAGATTCCAGGGCGCCTGGGTGGCTCATTGGGTTGAAGCCTCTGCCTTCGGCTCGGGTCATGATCCCAGGGTCCTGGGATCGAGCCCCACGTCGGGCTCTCTGCTCGGTGGGGAGCCTGCTTCCTCCTCTCTCTCTCTCTGCCTGCCTCTCTGCCTGCCTCTCTGCCTACTTGTAATCTCTGCCTGTCAAATAAATAAATAAATAAATAAATAATCTTAAAAAAAAAAAAACAGATTCCATGGAGTACATGCACCCCAGTGTTTATAGCAGCATTGTATATATATGGCAGAATTATCAACAGTAGCCCAAATGGCCATCAGCTGATGAATGGATAAAGAAGATGTATGTGTGTACACACACACACACACACACACACACACACACACACACACACACAGTGGAATATTGCTCAGCCAACAAAAGGAATGAAATCTTGCCATTAGCAATGATGTGGATGAAACTAGAATATATTACGTTAAGCAAAGTAAGTCAGAGAATGATAGATATCATATGATTTCACTCACATGTGGAATTTAAGGAAAAAAACGGATGAACATGTGGAAGCGGCAAAATTAGAGAGAGGGAAACAATCCATAAGAGACTCTCAATGGCTGAGAACAAACTGAGGGTTGCTGGAGGGAGGTGGGTGGGGGATGATCTAGATGGGTGAAGGGCATTAAGGGAGGGCATTTGTGATGAGCATTGGGTGTTACATGTAAGTGCTGAATCACTGAATTCTATTCCTGAAACTAATATTGCACTGTATAGTAACTAACTGGAATTAAAATAAAAATTTGAAAAGAAAAAAAATGTGTATATAAAAATATAAATGAAAAACTAGTAAAATAAACACATATGGGTAAAATCACACCCCATGTAAGTTGCTTGCATGTCATTCCTCTCCAACACCCGCACCTCCTTTCTTTTCCTTCTTTTTTAAGAAGTAATCGCTGTTGACAACTAGGTGGTTATCAAGGAATGTGTTTTTTGTTGGATAAAGATTTGGTGTCTGTATTCAATCAAGCTTATTTAACTGTATAATTAAAATCTGCTGTTTCCTGAGGCACCTGAGTGGTACGTCCGTTTAGCATCCAGCTCTTAGTTTTGGCTCAGGTCATGATCTTGGGGTTGTGGGATTGAGCTCCACATTGGATTTGTTTCTCACTGGTGATGTCTTTTTTTCTAATTACAAAAACAGTACATGTCTACCCCAAATTTAAGATACAGAGTTGATAAAGTTTAAAGTGAAAGTTCTTGGGGTGCCTGAGTGGCTCAGTTGGTAGAGCATCAGGCTGTGATTTCGGCTCAGGTCATTATCTTGGGGTGTGGGATTGAGCCCCACCCTGGGCCTGGAGCCTACTTGAGACTCTACCTCTGCCTGCTCCCAGTCATGTGTTCACGCTCTCTAAAAAAGATTTTTTTTTTAAAAAACTAGGCAGTGTCCAATGACATCTAATTTAACTGTTGCAATTTTAAGACTATGGGCTTAGGGGCCCTGGATGGCTCAGTTGGTTAAGCATCTGCTTTCAGCTCAGGTTATGATCTCAGGGTCCTGGGATTGAGCCCCATGCCAGGCTCCCTGCTCATCAGGGAGTCTGCTTTTCCCTCTCCCTCTGTTCCTCCCCTCTGGTCCTTTCTCTCTCTCAAATTAATAAAATCTTAAAAATAAATAAATAAAGTAAAAGTTCTTGGTAATCACACTTAAGATAACCATGTTTGATGTTTTAGTATATGTTCTTCCAGACCTTCATATATATGTAACTCGGCTTAGTGTACTGATAATATATGTATATATTTTTCCAGTGTTAATAACAAATATGTCAAAGAAATTCTAATCTTTAGTACATGCTGTGGAAAGGCAGGCCATGGTGCAGATAAACTATATTAATAAATTTTATGTTTTAGGGCTCCTGGGTGGCTCAGTGGGTTAAGCCTCTGCATGGTCTCAGGGTCCGGGGTCGAGGCCCGCATCCGGCTCTCTGCTCAGTGAGGAGCCTGCTTCCTCCTCTCTCTCTGCCTGCCTCTCTCCTACTTGGGATCTCTCTCTCTGTGTCCAATAAATAATAAAATCTTAAAAAAAAATACTATGCTTTATTCTTAGGGAGACACTTTCTAATTTTACACAGTTTGAATATTTGACACAGAAAGACAAGTGCCTGTTAGAGCTTTCTTGTAATATCTCTTATTATCAGATGATACTTTTTGCTTTAAATTCTACCTTGGTACATTAATATTGTTGCGCCTGCTTTTCTTTATTGATTTTTTAATTACCTGGCATAATGTTGACCATCCTTTAATAGGAAATGACTTATTATAATATTAAAAGCTTGTTGCAAAATACCTGTGTACATGTGCATACCCACACAGATAAAGAATTCCGAAAAGCATAAAGAAGAAAATCCTCTCCCTTAATTCCACTACTGGTATTAAGTTTTAGTGTATATCCTTTTGGACTTTTTATATTTATTTATATGACTGTAGATTGAAGTATAATTTTCTTGCTACACTAGTGGGATTATGCCATCTTTACAGTTTTTTTCACCTTAATCTATTTTAGTAACTCATAAAAATAACACATGAAATACGTTAAAATAATCCTGGCTTTAAAAAGTTTAAAGCCTAAGATGAAATATGAAAAAAATCCCAATCAGATCACATTTTTATTACAGTCTCTTAATCCTAAACCCCTAATAAAATAATATTAACATTTTTAAATTTGTTTCCAGATATTTTTATGCCTGTCTAAAAATTTATGTATATATTTCCCCCAAATAATCCAGAGGTTCTTGAACTTTTTCATGCCACTGTTTACACTTAAGAATTTGAGAACCTCCCTAGAGCTTGTTTATACTGGCTTTTATCAATTGATATCTATTACCGTATTACAAATTAAAACCAAAAAAATTTTTAGCTCATCTTAAAAATAAACCCATTACATGTTAACATAAATTTTTGCAAATCTCTTAAATGTCTAGCTTAATAGAGAAAAAAATCTGGATTTTCATCTGCGTTACCTTTAATCTGTTTTGATACATCACTTTAGTTGAAGTATGTGAAGAAAATCCAGTTTCACCCAATTATAGTTGAAAATGAGAAAAATACTTCAATAACCTTTCCATATAACCATGGTTGTTCTCTGATACATGGCAGTTTCTTAAAGTTAGCTGTGATACGGAATTTGAAACCATATGAAGGAACTTTTCACTCTTTTACATTGAAATCTATTGATCTTTCTTGCACTTGTTGTTGTTGTTTAGTTCTTACGAATGATTTTTTTTTTTTTAAAGATTTTTATTTATTTATTTGTCAGAGATCACAAGTAGACAGAGAGGCAGGCAGAGAGAGAGAAAGGGAAGCAGGCTTCCCGCTGAGCAGAGAACCCGATGCGGGGCTCGATCCCAGGACCCTGGGATCATGACCTGAGTTGAAGACAGAGGCTTCAACCCACTGAGCCACCCAGGCGCCCCGATGAATGATTTTTTTTTTTTAAGGTTTATTTATTTTAGAGCGAGAGTGCATATGTAAGCTAGGGTAAGGAGCAGAGGGGGAGGTTCAAGAAGACTCCACACTGAGCGTCGACCTCTCTTGGAGCTTGATCCCACAACCCTGAGATCATGAACCCAATTGAAATCAACAGTTGGATGCTCAGCTGACTGAGCCACCCAGGTGCCCCATAAATGTCCTTTTTATTTTTATTTATTTATATTTATTTTTTTTAAGATTTTATTTATTTATTTGACAGACAGAGATCACAAGTAGGCAGAGAGGCAGGCAGAGAGAGGGAAGCAGGCTCCCTGCTGAGCAGAGCCGGATGCGTTACTCGATCCCAGGACCCTGAGATCATGACCTGAGCCGAAGGCAGTGGCTTAACCCACTGAGCCACCCAGGCACCCTGAATGTCCTTTTTAAAGTAGTAGTTTGACATACAGTTTTCTGAGTGGCATCACTTTTCTTCAGTTCTTTTTTTTTTTTTTTTTTTTTTTTTTTTTTGAGGTCTGGCCTTAATTTTTATTTGTTTTACTTTAAGAATATTTTTTATTGAGGTGTAATTGATACATAACATTATATTCATTTCAGGTATACAACATAATGACTTGGTATTGTATATATTACAAAATGATTACTACAATAAGTCTGGTTAGTGTCTGTCAGCATACATAGTTACAGATTCTTTTTTCTTGTTACGAAACTTTTAAGTTCTGCTTTTCTTCAGTTCATTACCTCCCATCATCCTTGAAGCCCACTGGCTACGCCCCTCTTGCTTCGTGCCTTGATCTTGCCTATGTCTCGAGAGGATATTTGGGGTAGGTGGCTTCAGGATGCTGGATCCAATCATCTTAAGTTATATACCTCTAGTCCTTCTTTCCAGTGTTGAACTTCCCCCATACCTGTTTCCCAAGAATGAACTGTTCCTTAAAGGCTTTCATGAGTCAGAAGTGGAATTGGCAGCAGCACCGGCTATCAGATAGATAAGCTATCTGGTGTCTGCCACCTGCTTTCTCTCCCCTTACTTCTCTGGTAATTGTCATCTGTAAAAAGCCAAACCATGAACTCCAGTTTAAAGAAGAAACCCAAGCACATCTAACAAGGTAGTGCCAGTGGTTGGTAGGAGGTTTTCAGTTCCCTGCCATGTGAAATGCTCTGTAGGACTGCTTGAGTATTCTCCCAGCATGGCAGTTGACTTCGTGTCTAACTTGACTCTGTGTTAAGACTGCTCTGGTCTCTCCTTCACCATCCTGATCTTTGTGCTTCCCTTGACATGAAGGTCCCACTGAAAAGTGATTGACGTTGCACTTTATAAAGATTGACATTGCACTTAATAAGAATCTTTGACCATTGCATGATTTCATAACTTCAAACATTGGTTATTTGGAGAAATAGTGTTCACTGAATTAGTTCAGATCTTCCAGATGTTGTTGCATTTTACTATATAATTTCATGTGTTTTTTTTTTTTTTAAGATTTTATTTAGTTATTTGACAGAGATCACAAGCAGGCAAAGAGAGAGGAGGAAGCAGGCTCCCTGCTGAGCAGAGAGCCCGATGTGGGGTCGATTCCAGGACCCTGAGATCATGACCTAGCTCAAGGCAGAGGCTTTAACCCACTGAGCCACCCAGGCGCCCCTATAATTTCATGTGTTAATAGCACCACCATACTCATCAGAAAAGCTTTTAAAAGGCATTAGGAAATCACCAAGTTTACAGTGGCAAATACAAGTTTTCTAAAATTCTAATTTTTGCCTAGAAGCTCTAATTTATCATTGACAGTAATTGCTTTCAGTTGTGGGTTTTAAATGACAGCTTTATTATTGATATGTAATTCACATACCAAACGGTTCACCCATTTAAAATGTGAAATTCAGCAGATTTTAGTATATTCACAAAGTTGTGCAGCCATTACCACCATCAGTTTTAAAACATTTGCCAAAAATGTTTTAGAATATTGAGACCCTGACCCCCACACACACCAAAAACCCCATACCCTTTAGCCACCTACTTCTATCCCTCCCTGTTCCTAAGCAACTACTAACCTACTTTCTGTTTATAGATTTTCCTTTTCTGGACTTCCATATGAGTGGAATTGTATATGGTCTTTTGTGACTGGCTTCTTTCACTTGATATTTTCAAGGTTCATCCATGTTCGCATGTATCAGCACTGCATTCCTTTTTTTGTGTTGTGGTAAAATAAACATAACATAAAAGCTTACCATTTTAACCATTTTTAAGTTTACAATTTTGTTGCATTAAGTACAATTACATTGTTGTGATAGTGGTAATACTGTCCATCTTCAGAAGTTTTTCATAGTCCCACACTGAAACTCTGTACCAATTAAATTTGAACAATTATTTTCCATTATCTTCTTCCCCTGCCTCTGGTAACCATAATTGCATTTTTTGTCTCTATAAAATTTGGCTATTCTAAATAACTCCTATAAGTGGCATCAGACAGTATTTGTCCATTTATGTCTGGCTTACTTCACTTAGCATGTTGTTTTCAAGATTTATGTATGTCATAATATGTATCAATACTTCATTCCTTTTTATTGTCAAATCACATTCCCTTGTATGAATATACCACAGTTGATAAATGCTTGGGTGTTTCCACTTTTTCCATTATCAGTAATGTTGCAGTGAACAGTAGTATACAAATTTTTGTGGAGATGATTTCATTTCTCTTGGATGTATATCTAGGAGTGGAGTTGCTGAGTCTTGTGGCAACTCTGTGTTTAACCTTTTGAAGAACTGCCAGACTGTTTCCAAAGAGGCTACACTATTTTACATTCCCAGCAGTAGTGTATGAAGGTTCTGATTTCTCCACATCCTTACTAACATTTGTTAATCTTTTATATTATAGTCTTTTTGTGGATGTGAAATATTTTCTTGTGATGTTGATTTGCGTTTTTCTGATGGCTAATTATATAGAACATTTTTTGTGCTTGTTGGTTATTTATATATCAGTGGAGAAATGTCTATTTAAGTCTTTTGTCCACTTTTAAATTGGGTTATTATGTTTTTGATGATGAGTTCTAAAAACGTAAGTTTTTTTTTTTTTTTTTTTAAAGATTTTATTTATTTGACAGACAGAGATCACAAGTAGGCAGAGAGGCAGGCAGAGAGAGGAGGAAGCAGGCTCTCCGCCGAGCAGAGAGCCCGATGTGGGGCTCTCTGGACCCTGGGACCATGACCTGAGCCGAAGGCAGAAGCTTTAACCCACTGAGCCACCCAGGTGCCCAAAACATAAGTTTTTAATGTTTTCTTGATACCACACTCTTTTTTTTTTTTTTTAAAGATTTTATTTATTTATTTGACAGAGAGAGATCACAAGTAGGCAGAGAGGCAGGCAGAGAGAGAAGAGGAAGCAGGCTCCCTGCTGAGCAGAGAGCCCGATGTGGGACTCGATCCCAGGACCCTAAGATCATGACCTGAGCCGAAGGCAGCAGCTTAACCCACTGAGCCACCCAGGTGCCCGATACCACACTCTTAAAGATATATGTAAATCTTTTCTTTGAGTCTGTGGGTTGTCTTTTGATTCTGTTGGTAGTGTCCCTTTGATGCACAGAAGTTTTCAGTTTTGGTGAAAAGTCCATTTTATCTAATTTTTTTCTTTTTGTTGTTTGTGCTTTTAGTGTCATATCTAAGGAACAGTTGCCTAATACAGGTCATGAAGATTTTAATTTTTCTTTTACAAGTTGTATGATTTCAGCTCTTTAGGTCTTTGATGTATTTTGAGTAAATTTTTGCATATAATGTGATTTAGGAGTTCAGGTTCATTCTTTTGCATGTCAGTAAGTTGTCCCAGCATCATTTGTTGAAGACTGCTCTTTCCACATCGTTATGCCATAATACTCAAAAATATGAAAACTTAGAGAACTACCTGATGATGTTAGCCACCTCACAAAGTTTAAAGCCAACTATCATGGTTAGCACACACAAGTTTGTAAAAGACCACCTTCACTTCTTCTTCCTTTTTTTTTTTTTTTTAAGATTTTATTTATTTATTTGACAGACAGAGATCACAAGTAGGCAGAGAGGCAGGCAGAGAGAGGAAGGGAAGCAGGCTCCCTGCTGAGCAGAGAGCCTGATGCGGGGTTCGATCCCAGGACCCTGGGACCACGACCCGAGCCAAAGGCAGAGGCTTTAACCCACTGAGCCACCCAGGCGCACCACCACCTTCACTTCTGACAGTAACTGCTGGTTTGGGAATTTCCCAAAACCACACTCAGGTTTGATAATTCATGAGAAGAGTTCTCTAAAAGCTATTATACTTGGGTGACAGTTTATTACATGGAAAGAATACAGACTAAAATCAGCTAAAGGAAAAGACATATAGGGCAGAATCTTGACTTCTAAACACAAAGCTTCCATATTCCTCTTTAATGGAATCAAAGATTTATGACATTATGCATGAAGTATTGCCAACCAGGGAAGCTCATCTCCGCTTCTGTGTCCAGAGTTTTCACTGGGGCTTCATTACATGGTCATGATTGAATTGATTGGTTGCCTACTATTGAGCTCAGTCTCCAGAACAACTGATACTCATTACACAAAGTCCCCACCCTAAAACATGTGGTTGGTCTTTCCAGGATGGCCATTTTGCCCTGAGATCTGGTAACAAAGACACTCCTATCAGTTAGAGATTATCTCCCAGAATCCCAAACCAAAAACCCAGATCTCTCTCTGGGTAGGGCCAGATTTTTTACGACAGTGACAAATACTCGTTTTCTGGGGCAGAGTTAAGAAGAGAGTAAAGTTTTGGGGGACACCCAAAAACTGGCTCAGTTGGTTAAACGTCCAACTCTTGGTTCTGGCTCAGATCATGATCTTGGAGTCATGAGATTGAGTCCTGTATGGGGTTCCATACTTGGTGGGGAGTCTGCTTAAGATTCTCTCCCTCTGCCCCTCTCCCCACTCACACGCACTTGGTGTCTCTTTAATAAATAAATAATCTTTATTAAAAAAAGAGAATAAGGTTTTTTATTGAATATTCTATCAAGAATTATATTAGGATCTTGAGGCACTTGGGTGGCTCAGTTGGTTAAGCATCTACCTTCGGCTCAGGTCATGGTCCCAGGGTTCTGGGATCAAGCCCTGCATCAGACTGCTTGCTCAGCGGTGAGTCTGCTTCTCCCTCTCCCTCTGCCTGCCACTCCCCCTGCTTGGCTGTCTCACTCACTCTCTTTCTCTCAAATAAATAAAATCTTAAAAATAAAATCTTTAAAAAATTATATTAGGATCTTATATAGACATCCCATTAAATTTTCAGATTAACCCTGAAAATAGTATTCTTTTGTTTTACATGTGAGGAAACTGAGGGTCATAAGCCAATCGACTTCTGAGTGATAGAGCTAAGATTCAGACCCAAGTTTCTCTGTTCCAAAGCCAAGCCCTCCATCAAACACTGCTCATCATGACTGCTCCATTGCATGTCTATAGGGGCACTTCCTACATTGTATTCTCTGTGGATGGCTTTCCTTCCTACAGTGAAGCACCTTGGATCCCAGCCACCCTTAATAACACATACCATTTGGATAAAAGCAATTGTGTTTGCCGCATTAATGGAGCTTCCAGATAAGCTTCTTGGACTCCTGTGAATTCTGGAGCTATCACCACACACTGACTCCCAGCATAGCACGTTAAATGTCTATAAAGGTATACTCCTCAAGTAATCCTTTTTGAAACACCAAGCAGTGGTTGCCTCATCTTTTCTTTTGGGTTGAATTGAGTATCACTGAAACTCTTAATGCTCTTTTTTCCTTCTCAGGCTGCTGTACAGGACCGATTGAATGAGCAAGAAGGTGTACCAAGTGTTTTCAACCCACCTCCATCCCGACCTCTGCAAGTTAATACAGCTGACCACAGGATCTACAGCTATGTTGTCTCAAGACCACAACCAAGGGCAAGTTATTTGTAGCTGGAATTTCCCCCTTATAAGTCCATTCACTAGGTTGTATTGATCTCTGTATGACAGGAGTAAGGAAATAATCAGAATGGGAGCCTTAGCTAGACCTGGCTCTCTGATCTATTCCTCAATGAATTGATAACTATCCTTTTTTTTTTCCCCCCCTTTTGCTAGTTTTTTTTTAGGAGTTTTGTGTACCTTGTTTTGAGTACACAGTTTTATTTACATGTCTAAAAATGTTTGCTACATATTAAATAGATCTTCCACTTTTTTCCCCAAGATTTTTTTTTTTTTTTTAAGATTTTATTTATTTGATACAGAGAGATCACAAGTAAGCAGAGAGGCAGGCAGAGAAAGAAGCAGAAGCAGGCTCCCTGCTGAGCAGAGAGCCCGATGCAGGGCTCGATCCCAGGATTTGGGATCATGACCTGAGCTGAAGGCAGAGGCTTTAACTCACTGAGCCACCCAGGCGCCCCAAGATTTTATTTTTTTACATAATCTCTACACCCAGTGTGGGGCTCAGACTCACAATCATGAGATCAAGAGTACATGTTCTGCCACTTGATCCAGGCACCCCTAGGTCTTTCACTTTCACTTTTAAGTTAGAATGTTTACTTAGTTCTTGTTTACTTCATTTTACTTAATTTTAAGCTACTTCTGGGGAAGTACTTGGAATCTTTGTGGAGTCTTTGGTCATATGTTTGAAATTTGTCTTGAATAGCTAGTAGCAGGGAGGTGATGGTGGTTCCTTTAAATTCAGCAGGCATTTAAGGGTGCTCTATTGTACCTGGTATTTTGCTGTTGGTGATCCAGATATGAATAAAGAGCCAGTTCTCCCCCTTCAAATTGCTCTTTTAGTCTAATTAGGAAAGTCAGATAATGTATACTAATAAATGAACTCCAGAGGACTTTTTTTTTTTTTTTTTTAAGTTTCTTATTTATTTGACACATAGAGAAGACAAGGAGGGGTTGCCACAGGAAGAAGGAGAAGGAGAAGCAAGCTTTCTGCTCAGCAAGGAGCCCAGTGTGGGTCTTGATCCTAGGATCCCAGGATGGTGACCTGAGCCAGACACAGATGCTTAACAACTGAACCATGCAGGCTTAAAATTCCAAGAAAGCACTCTCTTTAACCTTCCAGCAGTTAGAATTTACTCCATTATCATACTTTTGTTTATGGAGTACTTGACAACGTTTTAAAAAGTGTTTCTAAATAGTTGTTGTAGGGTATTCTTAAGTAGAAGAAAACAGATTCCTAGAGCAATTATATGACTCCAGAAATTCTGTATATGCCTAATATTTCCTCAGTTTGTTTTGGGCTTGATTCAGTGTTTGAGACCCTAACGTCAGCCATGGGGCTTCAGAGCCCCCTGGCCATAGACACAGGGAAGGTATCACAGTAACGTGTTGTGACATAGAAGAAATGCTTTGTAAACTATGGAGCCCCTTATATATTCTAGTTAATAATAACAGCAGTAGTAATTAGCATTGCTAAAATAATAGTAATTATTATTATTTTATTATTTATTTTCTTTTATTTTAATATTTATTAATATTATTAATATTGGCAGCCATTTGGGATTTATAATTGTGGTTAATATAATTATCTGTCATTTATATACAAATTTATAATCAAATGTCCCCAAGGTGGTTATCTTTGTTGTTACTTCTGTATGCCATATTTAATGTGTAATGTGAAATCTGAAAAGGAAATGTGTAAATCTGAAAAGGAAAGAATGAATATTTACAATGTTGGGAGGCATACTTGTAATTAAATTTCACTACTAGTATAAGTAACTGCAGAAAGTGCTGAAGCAGATTTAATACAATAATTATGTGATAAGGGAAAATATGATAGTATCAGATGAAATGAGATGAAAGGCAGTAGGTCTTTAGGAAGGATAGGAAAGAAAAGGGTGGCCAGGGAAGAGGGAACCATATTGTAGAGGGAGGAATCATATGAAAGAACAAAAGGAGAGTGAAAATCTGAACTAGTCATTTTTGCAGGGTATTAGGGATTGAGAGAATGGTGTCTAACTTTGTTTTTGGAATTTCAGGGGCTGCTTGGATGGGGTTATTACTTGATAATGCTTCCATTCCGGTTTACCTATTACACAATACTTGATATATTTAGGTATGTACCTTTGTATTTATGCGTCAGTAGCAATAGGGCAGACTTTGGAGCTGAAACATAGACCAAAATAATAAGGTTTTTGCTTGTCGGTTTTGACTTGCCAGTTTGTCATCACATTGAAGAGTCTTCCTGAACAATCTTTAACGTAGTATGACAAGATTTTACATTGATCAAACATAACAAATGTTGTGAAATGGAACTGTTTTTAAATTGACCTGTAAAGTAATCTTGCCTGTTCTGAAGGTCAGTCTACCTACATTTATCATTATCCTCCTTCTGCCCACCTTGTTTGTCACCTCTACATTCCCTAGTTAATCTTCACACCCTTTTCTTTCTAACCACCATTATCCATACACTCCTTTATAACTTTTACCCTAAACCATCTAACTTCATCTGACTACTCCTAATCCCAACAAACTGTCTTGCTCTGAGATTACCTATATTTCTCTCTCCCACAACAGTTTTACCTTTCAGACACTGCTGTACATTCTCCTTTGTACTGGCAACCCATAGGTTGCTGGCACTGTCATCCTTCCTTATGTCTACCCTCTTGATTCATACTTTCACTTTTCTTCTTGCCTCCTTCATGTACCATTCAGAGAGCTCAGCACTGGAAGACAAAGAGAGGCCTGGGCTAGAAAATGTCAAAGGGGACCAAGTTTCTGGCATATTGGTCTTGGGGCATCTGGTCTAGAGCTGAGTAGTAAATGAACTCATACTTAGGCTTTATGGGGAACTAACATGTTGTATGGGCATCCAGGCCAACAGATGGAGCTAGAATATGTGGTCTGGGCCTTGTATACAGGGCAACCTATATTCCCCCCCATATATGGAAAAACTTTGCCTTGCTCTAGAGAGCAGAGGCTTTGAAGGTGAGGACCCAGCGGTGTAAAAGTGCAAGGATCAGGTAATACCTTTTACCTTGACTACTTGGTTGTTTTAGGAGTTGCCTGCTTAATGACTTCTTAGCTTTAGCAAAGTTCTTATTGGTTACCAGTTAATCAATTGGTACTTTTTCCATCCTGTTTAATTTTAAAATGGGCACATATAAACTGTTAAAATCATAACAAAGACTGAATTGAGATCTTTAAAAAAAAAAAAAAAAAGCTGATTGTCCTGAATTATGTAAGCCAGGGGAATGTATTGTAATTAGAAAGAAAAGTTACAGCCTTTATCCATTTGTTCATCAAAATTTGAAAACTTAAGAGAATAATAAAATAGTCTTAAATCCTTAATTTCCAAGAAAGTTACCAAAATCAATTTTCTAAATGATTTCTAACCACTCCCCACATATACAACTTCTTACATTTGGTTTTAATTTCCTCTGCAATGTTTGTGTCAGTGAATTTGATTTGATTACTTAGGAGAATTTCTAAGTGAAATTGTATACACGTGGGGAATTTGAGAGGCTAAGGAATTGGCTCAGTATTTGGAAAGGAAAGTGTCATAGTTTAGTCAACTTTTCTGTGCTGAAAATGCCTCAAGTACGTGAGTATTGTGTGCTTTCCTTGGAAAAAGAGTATGCATGGCATGTCTGACTAATTTTAATGCAACTGTATCATCCAGACAACTTATTTAATGTTATGTAGCACATTGACTTGTCAAAACTCTGTCCATTGCCTTCTGTGGAAACCCAAAGGGTAAATAAGTTGTGCTATACAAATAGAAGATAGGCTTTTAAGAAACAGATGTGTGGTATCATCCTTAACTTGACAAAGCTGCCAGGTCTCCAAATCTACCAGTGTACTCTAGGTCAGTTTTAAAACTTCCTTCATGGATGCCATTAACCGCCAGCCATTTAGCAGAATTTTACTTGCCTCCTTGAAAAGCAAGTAAATCATGACCACAAGTTCGGGTTGAAGCCTGTCCATAATTTGAATAACTTGGGAGTATGCTCTGGAAATTCAAAATCCCAGGACAATAGAAAGGAGAGGGAGAGGCAAGTAGGACAACCAAAAAGAGACAGAGCTCTATTCTAGAGCAATTCTATCCAATAGAATTTTCTGTGATAATGGAAACATTCTGTATCTTCGCTGTCCAGTGTGGAAGCCACTAACCTCATGTGACTATTGAGTACTTAATGTGGTGAGAGCACTGAGGAACTGAATTTCATTTTGTATTTTATTTAGTTAATTTAAACTTAGCCCCATGTGTCTAGTGGCTGCCCTATTAGACCGTGCCATTCTAGGGAGTCTGGGGGCACAGTCTGACCTATGATCTTTTTGGACTGTGTCTTCCTTTTACAATTTTTCTAGTCCTGAATTTTTCTGCTAAAAAACACTCAGGATTTGTTTAGGCCATTGTTGGAATTTATAATCCTAGTAGTTTACATTTGTCTTGAAGGGGCAATGGAAAAACACTTGCTACTTTGCAGCTTTTGAGCCAGACTCTACTCTCAGATTTGATGGTCCATTCATAGACCATTCACCTCCTTTTGCTGCCATGCCTCTGGCTCTGTTGTAGGAATCTTTACGAACTGGCCCACTCCATATGCACTACAATAAGCCGATTCATGTGATATTTATTCCTTCCTCCCCAGGTTTGCTCTTCGTTTTATACGGCCTGACCCTCGCAGCCGGGTCACTGACCCCGTTGGGGACATTGTTTCATTTATGCACTCTTTTGAAGAGAAATATGGGAGGGCACACCCTGTCTTCTACCAGGGAACGTACAGCCAGGTCAGTGCCACAAACCATATAGATGCCAATTTATTGATATGGTTCTGTCCACAAAGGAAAGCGTAGCCCAGCACTGATCATGTCATTCTTTTACTCAGGAACCTTAAATAGCTCTTCACTGCTTACAGAAAAAGAAAGCCAGCCCTACTTAATCTAATCCCAACCTCCTTTTGAGGTTTTTCCTATATAACTTGTTTCTTCATACCCTAGGTTCCAGCTAAACCATTTCCTGAACATACTCTACTTTTTTCACCTCTGTGCCTTTGCTTTTGCTTTTCCCTCTACCTGGAATGCCTTCCTCACATTTTTGCTAAATGGAACCTTGCCCATCCTTCAACTAGGTCATATCACTCCCTTCCCTATACCCTTTCTGATTGATGTGCCCTACCTGACCTAGCTTGCAATCTAAAATAGTAATCTTTCCTTTTGTGCTTTCATAGCTTTTTTTTTTTTTTGAAAACTTACAGCAGTTTCACATTCTTCCTTATATTATGGTTGATTATGTTCATGTTTTATCTCCTGTATCAGACAGTAATCCCCTTGAAGGCAAAGCCCAAGTTATCTTTGATCCCTCACAGAATTGAATAAGGGCATAGACCATAGACTCAAGGCAGCACATCTTATTCAACCCAAGCCACACAGGCCTTTGAACTGTTAACTCTCGGGGTGAAGATTAAGAGTTTTGTGGGTGTTAGGCATATCTCTAGTTTGCCAGAGAAAAATATAGAAATAACACTGTGAACATAGTCCAAAGGATGGTTTTGTTTCAGGTTTTTGTATTCCTGAATCTATCTGGTAAAAAAGAAAAATGCTTACTCTTGCTTCCTGCTTTGATTCTCCGATATCAGCTTTTTCTCATAGTTGGTCTCAGTGGCTCTGCTGCCACCTTACTCAATAAGCATTAAGCTCCCACTGTATGCTGGATGGTGTGCTCAATGCTGGAGATGCAGACGTGAAAGAGATGGTTACCTTTCATGCACCCTCCTTGCTATGATCCTGAGGGTAGACTGCCATTGGTCATTCAGGAAATCTTAATTGAATTGTAATGTGCTAAGGATTTTGGAAATGCAAAAGTATACATAGGAATCTTGGACACTGGCTTTGTCTTGAAAGATCTTTTAAACCCTTTGCTCTTTGGAATGCATTTGGGTCCCCCAGTCTTTCATCCCTGGGGTCAGGCTCATGTTTGCAGTATTTTTTTATGGACAAAGATGGTGTAGCTGTAAAGAGGCAAAATTCTCACCTCCCTTTCACCCGGTCAGATTCTCCTGTTTTTATCTTCCTTTAGACTTGGGAACAGCTGACTTTTCTGTGATTTGTTGGGGACCTTTCTTTGTCAGCCTGTCTACTCTCATGTGCCTAATACAGTTTAAATCCTAACAACACTAAAACCTTTTCATTAAAGCTTGTTAGTGTGAACTTTTTATAGGGAGAAAAATGCCAGGGATATGAAGGTAGGAGCCCAGAATCTGATTTCTTGTTCACCTTTTTTCCTCATTTCTCCTTTTGTTCCTTTAGCCTAATTAAAAGCTCAAGGCACAGTCATCGTAATAATTAGTGATCTTCTGTTTTCCACAGGCACTTAATGATGCCAAGCGGGAGCTTCGCTTCCTTTTGGTTTATCTTCATGGAGATGATCACCAGGACTCTGATGAGTTCTGTCGGTAAGTAGATTAATCATTTGTTTAGTTATTTAATTTTTTTGATCTGCTGATATTCTGTAGTAATCAAGTTCTGTTCATGTCCATTTCATCCCTCTCCACAGCAACACACTCTGTTCACCGGAAGTCATTTCCCTGATTAACACTAGGATGCTGTTCTGGGCGTGTTCCACAAATAAACCTGAGGGCTACAGGGGTGAGTTGTAGTTCTTTTTCCTCATTGAGATTGGTGAAATATCCTTGAAATAAGTGGAAAATGTGCCATTTAGTGCATGATTTTTTTGTGTGAGACACAGTGCTAGGGACTATACATTATCTTATTTAATCCTCTCAGTAGTCCTGAGATGGGGGTTGTATCATCTCCACTTTATGGTTTAGGAAACAGGCTCAGAATTTTAGAGACTGGCCCAAGATCATACAGTTAGCAAGCTCAGGTCTTTTAGACTCAGTCCGTTCTTTACAGGTAACCACTGCCAGGACCTGTTTGAGTTTTAAAACACCCAGTCCTGTCCAGCA
This sequence comes from Mustela erminea, assembly GCF_009829155.1. Lineage (NCBI taxonomy): Eukaryota > Metazoa > Chordata > Mammalia > Carnivora > Mustelidae > Mustela > Mustela erminea. The sequence continues at coordinate 100,213,149 of NC_045616.1, read as the reverse complement.
ACTTACTTTTAATCTAAATGGCTTTTTACAGAGGAGTTTACTCTTGTCATCAGCAATTTTAACAGATCATTGTTTGAGTACCTTGAATGCTGAGAGGGATTCAGAAAGTTCAAATCTTTGCTGACAATAACTCTTCACTGGAGATAAGTATTGTTAGAACTCAGTATAACATACAAAGGTAACCAGTGAAGAAAAATATAGTTACTTTGCAGCTACTTCTGTTCAGCAACTTGAGTATATACTAGCATACTAGGCACTATGCTAGATCCTAAGAATCAAGGTGTTTTGCCTACATCTTAAAATCTGAATCTTTACTCCTAATTGGTTTTTAAGCATCTGATAAATTTGTGCAGTGTGCATTCTGCCATTCAGATATGGCTTTGGGATTGGAGGGTAGTGGATAGAGTGAGACTAAGGATATTTTTTATAGAAGCATATAAAATCTCTTCTTTCAAACCATAAGGAAAAACAAGTAAAACTCTGTTATGGTAAAACCTTGGGTTATTTGGAAAACCAACTTTCTAAAACTCCTTTAAAACAGAAAAACTACCTCTTTTTGTTTGAGGGTGATGTGGGGGAGACTTAAAAGGAGGATAAGGAAGGGACTGAATAAGAGGAAGAAAAGGCAGAAGACAGTGGTGGAGCTCACACCAGTGATACAAGGCTGAGATTTGCAGCCTTATTTCCTTTAGGCGTGACACCCGACATAGGGAAAAAATCATGCTATATTCAGATTTTTTTTTATAGATCCTTTCTTATCAAAAAGACATTGTCCTTGACCCCTGCAGTCTTCCATAGCATCGTTATGACAGCCACCTTCCACCAGAAAAGCCGTTCCATTCTAATCAAAATTACCTGGGAATAGAGACACAAAAATAAAACAACAACAGCAAAGATTAAGAAACTAGGACGAAAAAAAAGGTACTTAGAGAATAAGTGAGACCTCCTTTCTTTCCCAAGTGGGATTAAAACCTTTCTCTCTTGCTCATTGTGAAAAGTCTAAGAGCTGATCTGATTCATCCCTAGGGCTGCACTTCACCTGTTGGCTCTTCTTTCTGTCAGTCTCACAGGCTTTACGAGAGAACACCTACCCATTCCTGGCCATGATTATGCTGAAGGATCGGAGAATGACTGTGGTGGGACGGCTAGAAGGCCTCATTCAACCCGATGACCTCATTAACCAGCTTACATTTATCATGGATGCAAACCAGACTTACCTGGTGTCAGAACGCCTTGAAAGGTACAGGAGAGTTCCTTTCTGGAACAGAGAGACCAGCTACAGATTTGAGTGGCTGACCCAGGGCTTCACAGATCCTGACTTACTCTGTGTCTTGGGCAATTTTGAAAAACCTTATGCATTTAGTGTTAAAATGATTTAATGTACATTGACTGAATTCTCTCTTCAGGTCATCTGTTCTTGGAGATGTGAATCAAAATAAAGACAAGGCTTTGTGCTCAAGAATGTATATGTCATGTCATTTAGAATACTTGAACCATGATCTAAGGAACTTAAATGTAAAAAATGTGGAATCGTTAGAACTCTTCCCCCATTACATTAAGTGGTGTACATTAATTGTAGAAAATGTTGAAAACACAGAAAAGCACAAAAAAGAAAATTAAAATCACCCACAGTCCTACTACAACTTTTGATATTCTGGTGTACTTTATTTTATAGATACACAATATCTTTTATTCACTCACTCCTACGTATACATGCACACTTTTTTTTTTTTTTGGAGAGAAAATTGGAAGTACACCAGAATGTTAAAGTATTTTCTCTTTGGTTAGTAGGATTCTGAACAAGATATTTTTCCATTTTCCAAATCTTCTAAAAGGCATGTATGTGGTTTTTAGTTTTATGAAAGCAATATGTACAAAAATGCAGTAACCCAAAAGGGTATTTAAATGTAAAACGTGATCTTGATGATCACTTTTTGGCAGTAATATTGTTACTTTTGTTAGAATTGAGAAAAGGATAGTTCTGTTTGTAAAGTTAAAAAGGTAAAGGAGAGGCTTGCCATTATTTTTCTGCCAGATTAAACTGGAGAAGAAAGCTCATTCAAATTCTGCCATGCTATGCTTTGGAATCCTTCATGGTAGTATGAAATACTCATCTGTCAAGATTGTCAACCTTTTTACCTCCCCAGAAGTTTCAGTATGAGAAAAAAAGAGATTGTTTTCCTTCTCTTCTTTTGGTCTGGCCACAGGGAGAAGAACGAAACCAGACCCAAGTGTTGAGACAACAGCAGGATGAGGCCTACCTGGCCTCTCTCAGGGCTGACCAGGAGAAAGAAAGGAAGAAACGGGAGGAGCGGGAACGGAAGCGGCGGAAGGAAGAGGAGGTGCAGGCAGCAAAAGTAGCAGAGGAGAGACGTCGGCGGTAATGAGCCCATCTTTTCCTCCTTGTGATTCCCAAACTGATCTTAAGTGTGAAAGGAAAAAACTTGAAAATGATGGGATTTGTGGGTGTTTTAATTCCTTGCCATTTTTTTTTAAAGTAAGTTCTGTGTCCAGTGTGGGACTTGAACTCATGATCAAGAGTTGTATGCCCTACTGACTGAGGCAGCCATTTGCCCCCTCCTTGCCATTTTTTATGTTTACTACAAAAAGTAATTTAAAAATTTTTTTTTCAATTTTTTATTAAGAACAAATACATCACTGAGCAAAAGTCAGACAAAACAACTCTGTTCCATGAAAAGCAAGTGTAAATGGGTAACAGGCAGTTGAGAATTCATAGCAATATTTTTTATTTCTTAGCACTAATCAGTGTTAGCTAATTTTGCATTTCATTCATGATCTTTCATCACGTATTGCTACTTGATTATAGCCGGTATCTTTTAGCCCTTCCCTTTTTTCCTGACAGGTAAATACCATAACATCGTCAATAAATAATACATGAAATGCAGTAGCACTTTGAATTAGGGTGTTTCTGATTCTTGCCAAGAAGTTTTTCTTATGATAGCTGTCATTCATTTTCCTTCTGGCTGCACAGTAAACCTACGTGATGATAGTAGTCCTGTTTCCCTGTTGGAACCATAGTTTCAACTTTGTTTTGTGTCTGTACAGAATTTACAAGAGGAAAAGGAAAGGAAGTTGGAGTGCCTGCCCCCGGAGCCTTCCCCTGATGACCCTGAAAGTGTCAAGATCATTTTCAAATTACCTAATGATTCTCGAGTAGGAGAGACGATTCCACTTTCACAGTCTCTAACAGTAAGGACCCCCTAAATTGTGTGAAGTGTATGTAGGGTCTGGGCTATAGATTTGGAAGCTTTTAAGGACTCTTGAAAGTGTTGTTGGTGTATCTGTTGCTCTGATGAACAGGAAGGGGTGGGCAGAGAGAGGAGTGCAATGAACCGTGAGGTTCCTTCAATTCTAGCTGCCAACTCAAAGGAGCTGCTAAGGTTTTCTTTCATCGTGTTTGAGTTCTGAAGTGTTCCTCACCAGGAAGCTCCACAGAAGACTTGGGTATTTAAGGTGGGAGGCTCTTCCATGCTGCTTAGCTCACATTGGCTTCAGAATCCCAGCAGAACCCCTTGCTTTGTCTCCATAGCACACTCTGTCTCCACTGACCTAAAAGCATCAGAATTACACATCTGAATATAAATGCATGTACAGTTTACATACAGTTGTCACTCTTTGTTTCTATCCATTTAGCCCGTAAGAATCCCCACTTTGTGGGGCTACCTTTTGTATTTGGTATCTAGAACTAAGTAGTATTTGTCATTCCATAGGGAAATAGTTAAAAGCAGAGTCTCTTAGATTCCCCCGGAATGATGAGGCTCCTGGGTGGCTCAGTTGGTTAAGCCTCTGCCTTTGGCTCAGGTCATGATCCCTGAGTGCTGGGATCGGGACTCTGTTAGGCCTCTTGCTCAGCGGGGAATCTGCTTCTTCCTCTCCCTCTGCCTCTCCCCCACTTGTGCACATTCTTTCTGTCTCTCTCTTAAATAAATAAATCTTTTAATAACTGGGGATCAAATTTTCATTCTAAGATTAATGGATTCGTTTTCTTGATCAGTGTACTTTTTGACTCAAGTTTCTTCATCTGTAAAATGGATATCATAATAGGTACTCTCTGATAGGATTGTTGTCGGGATTAAGTTCAGACATAAAGTATTCAACATTGCACCTGGCTCATAGTAAGCACTCACATGCTAACTGTTGCTTTTGGTATTTATAACCAAAAGGAAATTTCTGTTTATATTGATAGTGCGTTGTCTTTTTTAATTTACCAACTATAGTAGATTATGCCATTTCCCTGATAACTGAAAACAGAGTAAACTGCATAATAGAAAAGAGTATGCACTGCAGTCAGGTGAGGCCAGGTGGCACATTTATTACTTCTCCTGTTTAAGTAAAGAACATTGGACAAGTTGTAGAGTCTTTTACAGGGCCTCAGATACCTCATCAATTAAATGGAGATATAATCTGCCCTTTGATAAATGTAAACTGAAGATTACCTCAGGCACTGCGCTAGGCACTCTAGGGGTTATACAGATAAGTGAGACATGGATCTGGCATTCATGCAACTTACGGCCAGTAGGGAATGTAAGACTCAGAGTTAATACAAAGTAAAAAGTTGTGAGGCATCCTGGGGAGAGAAAAGTGAGTAGCTTTCTCATTTTATTTATTTCCCATTTATGCATTTATTTCTTTTGAGTGAAATGTTCACATTCCTAACTTTGGATTCTTAAATTGGGATAACATGAATGAGCCTCACATAGTATATACCATGTAGTAGGTAGTTACTAAATCTAAATGTTCATTCCCTTCCCCCTGGTGTTTCCTAACTACGGAGGTTTGCATTGGATTTTAGCTTGCAACCATGTTCACTGACACTTTCACATCATAGTATACCTGAGCTTTATGGAGCTTCTACTCCATAAACTCTAACTGTGTATGTGAAAAACCTAACAGAAATAGACTCTCTTGAGAGTTTCAGAAGAAAAGTCTATTAGAATTGTGGAACAGAATAGGCTTCTGGCCTAAGGGGAACCAGCCCATCTGTTAGCTATTTAATCCTTAAAGACTTTTTTTGTTTGTTTTTAAGATTTTATTTATTCATTTGAGAGAGCGTGTGCAAGTTGGGGGGGTAGAGGGAGAGAGACAAGCAGATTCCCCGCTGAGCAGGGAGCCCAATGTGGGGCTCCATCCCAGGATCCTGAGATTATGACCTAAGCCAAAGGCAGCTGCTTAATTAACTGAGCCACCCAGACCCCCCCAGTCCTTTAACTCTTAAATAGGTTCTCAGTTTTTAAAAAAACAAACCTCTGACTGAAATACTTGATCATAAGTGGGGACAAAGCTCAGAGAGGGGAAAGAAATGTAAAGTGTAGTGATGCTTTGGGCCTTTAACATCCATGGAGTTTATACATATAACTGAGTAAAAATTCATAGTTTTTCATGTTCTTGCAGACTTTGTATCATCTTCCTGTGAGATCTTTCTTTGTAAGTAATCCCAAAAAGTGAATGTGCAGTGGAATACTCAATTTGCACAAAGCTCAGCTCTTGATAGTAGTAAAATGCTAAGATAAAAAAGAATAAACTGTAGAAAAAAATCTCCAGGTCTCATGAGTGGGCAGAAAAGTGGCAGCTGACTTTCTGTTAAATGAATGCATGTTAGAGAGACTCCAAATCATTTTTCTATCTGTTAGGAACCAAAAGTGACCTCTGGAGGTGATGTGCATTGTCAGTGGTAAACAGAAGATGCCAGTTTTATACCAGGGTTGAATATTTTCAACAAGATTAAAAAGGAAACAAAATATTGTTTAAGGTCTGTGTTGGGTTCATACCAGTAGTATTTGTTGCAAGTCTAATTGATGCATCTCAGCATAAGGAAAATAATATTAATGGAAATTGCACAGAGAGACAGGAACTGTAAATGATTGAGGTTGATAGATTAAAGTATATGAATTTATAAAATCATGAATGGATTTAGGGAAGAGGAGCGTGGATTTACTTCTTAAATTCTGGAGTCATATGTAGCCTCTTAAAAGCTCTAAAGAGGTAAATTTAAGACAAATGAAAAAGGAGTGCTTCACACAAAGGGGACTAAACTTATGAGAGGTAGAACAAAAAGAAAATAGATTCCCTCCAAATAGGGTAACTTGAGTGTTACGTTCCTGATCTTCGGGATTGACCTGAAAGAGATTAGCACTGCCCTTCACAACATATCCATCGGACTCTTTGGTAGAAGTAGCATGCCGGCTGAAGAGGGCCATAGAATAGATCCAGTATGCCAGTACTTAATGTGTGGTGTCAAGAGACAGGGAACGGTAAAGGTGGCCTATTCATAGTACCTCACATTTTAAGTGTTAGTAATGGGAGTTTTCTTGATGTCATCTTACTTCTCATTAAGAATTTACCTTTATTCTGTCAGAGCCAGAGCAGGGTGAGAAGGGCATTCTCATAGAAGAGAGGTCTGCATGAAGAATGTCAGATCTTGACCAAATTAAGGAGAGTGTCTAGATGTGAGGACTGCCTAGTGCACAGAGTCAGAGCCCGAGTGGCCTCTGGTGTGGTGTGGGTGTAGGATGTTAAAGCCAGAACTGGGTAAGGAGGGGGAAATGAACTCATGGTTTTTCTGTGTACATATATATAAGGAAGTTCAGATATAGATGTGAAATGAAACACATAATCCTAAACTAGATGCTTTTGCTAAGAAAGGAAACTAGCAAAACCTGAAAACTTTGATAATAATTTAATATGTATTGTTATAGCATTAATGTGCCAGTTAAATTTCCTGTGTTTTGAGGGCTATATCATGGTTATGTAGGAGATTGTCCTGTTTATAAGACATACACAAGTATTTTAGGGGTGATGGGCCATCAGGCTGGCAGCTCATTCTCAACTGGTTCAAAGAAAAAAAATTTATGTTATGTACTTCCCACTGTTCTATAACTCGGATTATTTCTAAGTAAATTTTTAGCTCTATATCAAGTTGTCAAGAAAACAGATGAATTCCTTCAGAAGTAGGACTAGCATTGGGCAATGTAATCTCTTAAAATTAAGAGCTGCCCTATGTATTTGCTCTGTGAAATCGAAGGACCTCATAATAGAATTCCAGTGTCATGCGATGACTTCATATTCCGAGTCATCCTGGAGAGAGCTGGCAAGGGGATATTTGATTTCATAGTTGTGTTGTCTGTCTTTGACTTGCTCTAACTGTCCTTTTTCTGTATGATCTGCAGGTAATCCATGACTTCTTATTTTCCTTGAAAGAAAGCCCGGAAAAGTTTCAGATTGAAGCCAACTTTCCCCGGCGGGTGCTGCCCTGCATCCCTTCAGAGGAGTGGCCCAACCCCCCAACATTGCAGGAGGCCGGACTCAGCCACACAGAAGTTCTCTTTGTTCAGGACCTAACAGATGAATGACATTTTTTCTTCCTCCCCCCCCTCCTACCCTAATCCCTAAAAGAAATGGAAAAACAAAAACAAAAAAAACAAGAGAGAAATTCATATTATTATTATTATAATACGATATTTTTTTTTAAAAGACTGCTGCATCCTGAGGAAGGATCAGAAACCATGCTGCCTAAAAGAGTCACCACCTGTGTGTGCGTGCGAGGTCAGCAATGAACGTTCCCGCTGGCAAGGCCACCCTTCCCTACTGCCTCTGCACCACGCACCTTCCAACAAAAGGAGACTCTTCACCTCCAACCCAGTCATTGTCCCTACTGGGGAAGGGTGGACATTCCCACTAGTTCTCATTCATTCTTGCTTTTATGGAAAATAAAAGTGAAAAAGACGTCCATCAACCAGCTACTGCAGCATCTCCTGAGGACTTGCTTCTCCCACCACTGGAGAAGAGAGGGAAGAGAAGGCACAGAACAGAGATGTTCTTGAACTTCCCACAATTTATGAATAACTTCTAAATGTTTTCTGTTGCTTTGTAATGACCAAAGGAATGAGGCTGACATAGGCGTTTTTTTTCCTCAACTTTATTTGATGAGAGCCAGTTCTTAAGCCCATGAGTTCATGCCCTGGGCTCCTTAGCCCACAAGAGTGTAATAAAGGTGGCCTGGGCTGGTTTATGCTTATTTCTGCCATTTTCCCTCTCACATTCCCAGAGAGGTGATTCTTTTTGGTCCAACTCTTGCTGTCCTTTCTTGCCATCTCTGTGCCCCACTGGGGAATATTAGGAGGAAATCTGGGTTCATTGCCCCACAAAGTCTATACAGATAGACCCATATACATGGCGTGAATTCTGCGTATACTGAGTATACACATGACTGCAGCTTTCCCTTGGAATCTGTACCAAGTGGTTATGGGATCTGAACCAAAGGATAGCGGCTCTTCATTCCTCTTCTGACATGTGCATGCTCTTCCTGCCCAGTCTTGAGCTTTCCTGAATTGCCAAGTTTGGTGCTTTCCCAAAGGACTAGCAGGACCTGTGGCAGAGCCAGAAGGAACCCCATGAGAGTTCCCTGCCTATCTCAGTGGGAGTGTGGTGGTGGTGGTGGTGGTTTAAGGATAGAACTAGGGACCTTGAAGGGAGCCAAGCCAACTCTCAGCCTGTGTAAACTGTTGGAAGGCACATTTAGTTTCTGATGTAGCCATCTGCTAGACGCAGTTTTTAATCCTCTCTGTTGCTGTGTTGAAGTAATAGGGTTTTTTAACCTCTGAATATCTATTCTCTGGTTGAGTTTATGGTAATGGGTGCATGGGTCAGGGCATGTATTAACAGATGCCAGCATGAGCTGGCAAATACTCCAAAGTGTTCTACAGCTAGACTGGTGCAGGCATGTAACACTGCTACCTACTGAAGTAACTGTAGTTCTTAGCATGCTGTGAGGCGAGGGGTTCACATCAAGATAAAACATGATAGATTTCCAGCCTCCAAAGGCTTTCTGTCTTGCTTACCTAAAATCTAAGGGCCACTCTTTTAGGTAGCAGTGATGTGTCTTCTACTCTCTGCAGCCCTCAGGGGTTGGGTAAACATCAAGGAACAGAGTAAGGAGCCTCACACAAAGCACCTGGGAAGCCTAGGAAATTCCCAGTAGCTTTAGCACAGGTTTCTAGAACACTGTTTCTAGGAAAATTTAATTCTGTTCCTGACTGCCTGTTATTCCATTGTTTCCTGCTTCCTCAAGCCCAGGTGAGTGGGAAATCACTGTCTGACTGTTGTGTTGGCCTTAAAGGGAATCTGGAGTGAGTACCAAGATAAAGCATATTCTCCATCCAACCTTATATGAATTCTGCTTCCTGCTAACAACCATGCAAAGAGGAATTTTTCCACTTAACTCAGAGCCTCCTTACCTGTCGATCTTGCAGCTGTTTCCCTGGCAGTACACAGGAGGGGAGGATGTTAAGGGCCTTCGTTAGGTTGGGGTACCAAGTGTCTTGCCCACACCTCTTTGGGAAGTTATAAAACTTTTTCCTTAATTCAGTCTGCATCTTATTCTACAATGTGCACTTTATGTCTCTTGCCCTTTTAAAACTTGTTCAGTGAAGGTCAAATGCCAGAAAATTAAGAAAAAGTCTATGTCGGTACAGTTCTTGGAATGGCCTGCCCATTACTTCAGGTTTCAGGAGGTTTTATCTGGAGCACATGTTCCTTCCTAGTCCATGTTGAAACGGGCCTGCTTTGCTCAGACCCCATTCCTGTCTCCTTGCTGACCCTAGGGCTGCTGCCTAGGTGCCATCTCCCTCCTCCGTGAAGGATGCACGTTTTGTCATTTAAAGCCAGTACAATCTGTATGTTACTCCCAAGGACTTCTGGGAACTCAATGGAACCTGTAAGGGAGAAAATAACTGAGAAGTACCTGCAAGGATTTGCTCATTTCCAGATCACCTCTGGGCTATTTCAGCTGTTTATCAAACAGCAAGTCATCAACCTAACAAAAACACTTGTTTCAATTTGTATTCTGCAGTCCCAAAACTGAAGTAGTAGATTCAGCTGAAAAACCATGGGAAATGACCAAGACACCTGTTGGAGTCAGTTGAATTTCTGCAGCCTCAGTGGGGCCTTTCTGGTCTTTTCTTCCACTTCTACGGAATTTCCTGCAACAAATACTTCTTTGTCCCTGCTTTCCTCCACTATGAGTTTGGATAAAAAATGAGCAGAGGATAATATTTGTCTCTTTAAAAAAAAAAAAAAAAAGGAACCTAGAATCTTCAACTGAGCAGTCATTATGAAAATTGCTAATGGTGCCAAGGCCAAGGAAAGAGTTTCAGAAAATGACTGTGGGAAGAAGTGATAACCCCCAGAATGCAAAATCAGGGGAGTATTATCTGGTGCTTGAACAAGGAGCTCCACTTTACAACTGGTTTTTTTAGGACTTGTGAGGAATGCAGCAACAGGAAATCCATCCACAAAGGATGCAGTGCCCTAACTTGTACTGCACCTGAATAGTTATGTGATAATTTACTGAAGAAATCTAGTGTACTTTAAATTTTTTTCATAAAAGTTTACATTGTATTGTAGGTTAACATTAAATGTTTTATAACAAAAATCTCCAAACAAGTTGTGGGTCTTTCTGTCCAGGAGAGATGTGGTAGGTATTTTCCTATGTGTGAAGGAAAGTTTGGGAAACCATGGGGGTTGGAACAGGGTACTGCATTGCCGAAAAGCAAGAGAGAATCAAAGAAGACCATGGAGTTAAAATACTGTATTCCAGTGAAAGGAGGCAACACAGTGTGGTATAGCAGAAGAAGCAGACAGATTCAGGTTTGAGTGGGCTTTTCTGACCTCAGACAAATTCTTTAGTTTCCTCTAACAATAAATGAAGTTAACACCATCTGTGTCAAGATCGGTTTGTAGGTAAGCCAAATGTATATGAAGTGCCCAACACAGGTGTCATTGTTCCCTTTCTCCATGGAAGTGTGTTCTGAAGGAATATTTTCTTGCAGTTTTAACTGTCAGTTTCAAAAGGGATGCCATGTCTCCTGCTAGAACACTCTCATTTCCTTGTGAATGAGTGCCTAAAGAAGAGTCATCTTTGATCTAACGAAGTCTGGACTGTTGGAACTCCCCTCCTAAGGTATTTTTGCTTGTTTTTTAATTTCTGAGAGGAAATGCAAACCTTGGTTCTTTTCTTTTCTCTTCCCCACTCTCTGACCTTGCTCAAAGAACTCACTCCTGTGAGCTATGAATTCTTGTCATCTTCATAGTCTACCCTGTTGTTTATCTGAAGATGTGGGCTTCCTTTTTGTTGGTTTTGTGTGTGAGTGTGTGTGTATTTTATTTTATTTTTTTTTTTTAAGATTTTATGTATTTGACAGCAAGAAAGGGAACACAAGCCAGGGGAGAGGGAGAGGGAGAAGAAGCAGGTTTCCTGCTGAGCAGGGAGCCTGATGCAAGGCTCAGTCACAGGACTCTGGGTCCATGACCTGAGCTGAAGACAGATGCCTAACGACTGAGCCACCCAGGCACTGCTTGTTCGTTTTTTTAAAATGTAGATCTTAAGTGTAAACTGGAATGTCTTCTGCTCAGTCTTGTAAGTCTGCAAGAAACATTGGTTCACCTTGGGTCAGAATCCACTTTTAAAAATGAACACTTTGCGGGCACGTGGGTGGCTCAGTTGGTTGAGCAACTGCTCTTGGCTCAGGTCATGATCCCAGAGTCTCAGGATCAAGTCCCATGTTGGGCTCCCAGTTCCACGGGGTGTCTGCTTCTGCCTCTGACCTTCTCCCCTCTCATGCTCTCTCTCTTCTCTTCTCAAATAAATAAATAAAAATCTTTAAAAAATAGGGGTGCCTGGCTGGCTCAGTGGGTTAAGGCCTCTGCCTTCAGCTCAGGCCATGATCCCAGGGTCCTGGGATCAAGCCCCACATCAGGCTCTCTGCTCAGCAGGGAGCCTGCCACCTCCTCTCTCTGCCTGCCTCTCTGCCTACTTCTCTGTCAAATAAATAAAAATCTTTTAAAGATGAATTAAAAAAATAAAAATAAATAAAAATGAATATTTCACAATTGATTGTGAAGGTTATGTGTAAAATTTTTGCCATCGATTGACAGATTAAAGGATGATTTGAACTCTGATGCCAGATATACTTTGTTTCAAATCCTGGTTGTGGCCATGGCTTTGGCCAAATGACCTTAGCTCTCTAGGTTTCAGTTTCATCATCGGTAAAATGGGGCCAGTTGTAGCCTTGCAGTCAGGATGAAGTGAATTGCTGCTGCAGTGACCTGGCACACAATAGGTGTTCACTAAGGAATAGCTCTGATTACTGTTTGCAGCACAGTCTGTAGCTTGCCCACTGCTAACAGTCCATCCTAGATGCAGATAAAGGAAGGAGAGCAAAAGGGGAGGGGTTAAGTTGATGCTTTGCTTATGGGTGGATAATGTCCAACACTTTTTTTCTTGCCATGCCTCCGGTGTTGTAACACCATGTATTTTTACCCTGATGGAGCCACCAGCCCCAAAGTCTCTTCCTCCTGACCGTGAGCTCTGTGCTGAGCCTTTCTTCCTTCTCATGGCTCTAACTCTCCCCTTTTCTGTCTGCCCTTCTTGGGAACTCTCAGAATGATGCCCCAAACTTCCAGGTTTTAACCCTGGTAAGCTGAAACCTGGTTTTCTCTTGAAGATACCACTTCAGAAATACCCATAATCAGGGACTGTTCATTTTCCTTCAAAACTAGAAACCAGAAAATGTGTCTGCATTTCTCTTCTGCTGCTTTGATCCACTGTTGTCTAGGATGGTGTTCCTGAAGCACATGCCATCTCCTTGGACTACTTTATACTGTTCTGGTTGCTACTGGACATTCTCCCAGATACTGGCAACTGGTACTTTCTTCTCCACCAGCAACCTAGGTGACTCTTATATATGTGAATTTCCTAAAATTTTGGTCCTTCTCCTGATTTGACTTATACAGCTGCTGAATGTAGTAGAGAGGCTTTGAGTCAAATCTGAATTTGAAACTACCCCTTGCTGAGTAATCTAGGGTGTTTCCTCATCTATAAACATCAAGGCAGTGCATCCTTGCAAAGTTTAGGTGCTCTTTAAATGGACTGCTGTGAAGTGCCTGGTGGTAGGTGGAAGAATGCTTAGTAAATGTTTGCTTTCTTCGCTCCTGTCCCAGCAGTGCTGTGCTTTGAGGTTAGCCTTCAGTGTGAACTGCTTCACCCTCAAGACCTCAGAACCAAACCCTTACTGACCATAGCCTTTAGTGCTCCAGTTCCATTGTCCCAACACTGCCCATAAGGCCTTTCTGTCCCTTTCTACACCTCTTAATTCTCCCTACCAGAATTCTGTTGGCTTCATGCCTCTCTCCACTACAATCCAGTGCTGTCACAATTCTCCGAATTAAATGAACCATTTTATTTCTCTCCTCTTGTTCCTTAAGTTGCAAAGTCCTAGCTTATATATCACAGTAAACTGAGGAGCCTTGGTGTTGGTGCCCACTTCTGTGCTCCAGCTCTGGGAAACCCCCTGTGTTTCTGCCTCATAAGTATTGCTCTAGTGTGTCCTCTTTCCCAAATCCAAGCCCTAATGCATCCTTTTCACTCTAAGTCCACTGCTAAGCAACCTACTTCCTGAGAAATTCAAGTTCTTGTCACAGAACTCCATCCTCTTTTTCACTTCCAAATGGTTCTGTGGTGTTACCTGTTTCCTCTCTTTTCTGTCTTGTAGGTCTGTTTTCTCCTGAAGGAGATAAAATCCCCGAATCTTAAATCCACAACATGATTATATTTTTCTTTATGTGTATACCAAAATCAAGGTGCAATATATTTAATCACTCTAGAAAGTTACCTTGTGTGTCTATAGCTCCTCAGAGACAACCGCTATTCTGGCTTCTTTTACCATAGAAGTTTTGCTTGTTCTTAAACTTCATATGAATGGACTCATTGTGTGTGTGTGTGTGTGTGTGTGTGTGTGTGTGTGTGATTTTATAAATTGTTTTTTTAGAGCTCATGAATTGGGGTGGGGGAGAGGAGGGAAGGGAAGAAGGAGAAAGAGAATCGTAAGCAGGCTCCACATCCAGCACAGAGCCCAACACAGGGCTTGATCTCATGATCCTGAGATCATGACCTGAGCTGAAATGAAGAGTCAGATGCTTAAGAGTCAGGTGCTCCTGTTGTGTGTGTGTGGTTTTTTTTCTTTAAATTAATAAATCTTCACACCCAACATGGGGCTTGAACTCACAACCTTGAGATCGAATCACTGAGCTGACTGAGCCAGCCAGATGCCCCATCAATTGTTTTCTTTATTCAAGTATTCCTATTCATGATAGGAAACTTAAGGAAGTACAAAGGAACAATAAAAAAAATTTATAATACCACATTGTCCAGAGGTATCTATCGTTAATATTCCAGTGTATGTCTTCCCAGACGTTACCTATTAAAAACTTTTTCTTCTACAAAAATGGGATGGCAAAAAAAAAAAAAAAAAAGGGATGGCGTTGTAAATACTGTATTATCTCAATTTCACATCTTCTATATATTTTTAAATGACTATACAGCATTTCACTGAATGGATGTGCCATAAACTATAAACTAATAAAAATCCTCTTAAGACATTTTAGGTTGTTCAACTTTTTTTTTTTTTTTTTGCTTTTCTATGTATAACTTAATAAGCATTCGTGTAGTGATAAATGTTCACATCCATGTTTGTTTTCTCAGGGGAAAAAAGAAATCGAAGCAAAATTACTGAGTCACAAAAGGATGGAATTTTGTTTTTTTAAATGATTGATTTCCAAATTGTAGTGCAGAAAAGTTATATTTCTTTCAGCACTGTGTGCTCAGTCTCCCATTTGTGTCAGCATTGCCAGAACCTTTACTAACAACTATCCCCTTTTCAATCACTTGAATCTCCTTTCATGTTCCATTTAAAAATGTTTGGCATCTCCTCCCTTGCAAAACCTTAAACTTACCCACAAGTTACCATCCTACCTCCTTTCCTGCCAAGATGGCTTGCACAACCAGCTTCCACTTCTTTCTTAACCTCCTTTTGATTGAACTTCCATCCCCACTAACCATCTCTTATGGTCAGCTATAACCTCCTAACTGATCTCTTTTTTTTTTTTTTTAAAGATTTTATTTATTTATTCGACAGAGAGATCACGAGTAGGCAGAGAGGCAGGCAGAGAGAGAGGAAGGGAAGCAGGCCCCCTGCTGAGCAGAGAGCCCGATGCAGGACTCTATCCCAGGACCCTGAGATCATGACCTGAGCCGAAGGCAGCGGCCCAACCCATTGAGCCACCCAGGCACCCGCCTAATTGATCTCTTACAAGATCTCTGTAAATGTAAAAGTTCCCCAGTTGGTACCTGATACAGACTCAAGTGTCCCCTTGTTTCTGGCCCACAGATTGGGGGTCAGATTATGTGAACTATGTAAGGGAATCACACTTTATCTTGAGGGCCATTGAGGAGCTTTAAGCAAGGGAGATGCATCAGATTTGGGTGTTAGAAAGCTGATTCTGTCACTGGGGAGACTGAATGGGAGGGAGCCAGGACTAAGAGGTGATATGATAAGAGTCCTGAATCAGAAATGATTTGGGAATGGTGGGGGTGTTAATGATGGAAATGAGAACTATTTAGGAAGCACAATGACCAGGGAGGACCTGGAGGCGATAATATATGGAGGATGATGGACTGAGAAATTGAGGGTGATGTCCAGGATCTGACAACTGCATTTAGGGACAGACAGTCACTGGTGACTTTCACAGGTGCTATTTCAGGGGAGTACAGTATCGGAAGGTAGAAATAACGAATGGGAGATGAAGTGTAGGTAGCTCTTGGGAAATTTGTAGGTGGAAGGTATTGGAGGAAATAGAACAGGCCAGAGAGGAGCTGTGAATGAGAAAAGGTCTTTTGTTTTAAGGTGGGAGAGACTTCATTAAGTGTAAATGTTAAAAGCAATGAGATTTTAGAGGAAAAGGTTGAAGATCCACAGAGAGAGGAAAACAGAAAGATGCCCCTGGGGTGGTGGAAGGGTTGGCCTTAGGAGGAAGGATGGGAACAAGTCAAGGTATTTGTAGATTTGAAGGCAAAAAGTTGAGAGTGTGTGCATGTGATGGGCTCTGTTCTGTCAGGTTGTGGGGATTGATGAGGTCAGATGTCTAAGAAGACTGAAGAAGATTTGAAGTAGACATTTTAGAGAGCAGGCCCGAGTATAGGAAGACATGTGGCTTTCTGGAAAAACAGAGCCCAGGGGAGACTCAAACCAGAATACATAGTAGAGAAAGACATGAAAAGCCAGGCCCTGTCACCAGTCTATTTCCTTCCTGCTGCCAATTTTCTTTCTGAAAATGGGTCATATGCGGCCATTCAGTTTTCCACACCTCCTTTGTCCCAGGTCAAAGTCCAGCTCCTCAACCTGGAGCTGGAGACTTCAACTCTGGGCCCTTGCAGAACTTCATAGCTTTGTTTTTCTGTTCTTCCTCATGATCACACTAACTAACCATTATGGATCTCTTGGTTGTTCCCTAAATATACCGTGCATTTCCTGCCTAAAGATAAACTAACACAACTGGCACTCAGGAGAAATGGTTTATTTTTTTTTTAAAAGATTTCATTTATTTATTTGACAGAGATCACAAGTAGGCAGAGGTGGGCAGAGAGGGGAGGGGGAAACAGGCTTCCCACTGAGCAGAGAGCCCGAAGTGGGGCTCAGTCCCAGGATCCTGAGATCATGACCCAAGCCGAAGGCAGAGGCTTAACCCACTGAGCCACCCAGGCGCCCCAAGAGAAATGGTTTAAAAGACACTCTGTCAATTCCTCAAACTCCTCTGGTGGCCAGCAGGCAGTGCCTAGACAACATGATTCTGGTCTTCCAGAATCCTGTTTATAAGACTCTGGCTTACTATAACACAGGTACTAGAAGGAGAGGAGATATAAATCATAATTAGCATGGTATACCAATTTAGGAACACAGTAATTGTATACATCTGGATCTTTTCAGGTAGCTCTTACCTTTCGGTGCCTCTATTAGAGATCTTTAGTTGCAAGTAACAAACAGGAAACCCACTGTAGCTAATTTAAGGGGAAAAACTGATGTGTTGAAAGACCATGGGGTAGGTCCCAGAACTGAAAGTCAGATCACAGAAAGGGTGAGGTCCAGGTTTCAGAAGGGGTAGGTTGGTGGAAGGGTGTTGTCAGAGGTAGAAGATACCCTTGGGAAGTCAGGACTCCCACCTTTGGGAGGGAGGAACATAATTGGCAAGTAGATTGGGGTTTCTGTGCTTAGTTTCACCCCATATATGGCAGGGCCTTTTTAAAAAATTGCAGAAAAGTATAAAAAAGAAAATAACCCTGATTCACATTCCTACTACCCCAAATTATTAATATTTTAGCATATTTGCTTCAAGCTCCCCCCCCCCCCGATATACTTTGGTTAAAATCGCATCAAATCTTTATACATTTGCTAAAATAAATCCCTTCATGCTCAGCAGATGTGGCTAATTTTTTTTTTTTTTTAAGATTTTATTTACTTGACAGAGATCACAAGTAGGCAGAGAGAGAAGGGGAAGCAGGCTCCCTGCCGAGCAGAGAGCCCGAAGCAGGGCTCCATCCCAGGACCCTGGGATCATGACCTAGGCCGAAGGCAGAGGCTTTAACCCACTGAGCCATTCAGGCGCCCCATGTGGCTAATTTCTGATAGAGCAACCTGCCATTGTGTTGGGCACTGACCAGCAGTGAGCCCTCTGTTTTTCGGAGGCCTTTCCTAGTGTGCTTGATCTGAGGTTGAAATAACAGCAGAGGCCAATGAGTTTGCCTCAGCTTGTCAGAACTGTGGAGGCCAGGGAGGGGATGGTTCGAGGAATCATCATCGTACAGAAAGATCATTGGATAGGGACAGATAACAGTTAATTTACTATGCTGGGACGATGGAAAGAAGAGAGGGCAGGGCCTGGGCAAACACCTGGGCCCTGGGGCTGGGGTCAACTTCCCACATACTTTCCCTCCTAGCAGCTTATTTGTTCACTTATTCAATCACCTGTTGAGAAAACCCTCACTGATGTCTACTGTGTCCATGCCCTTTTGCTAGGATCTGGGAACATGGTGACTGTGATGGCCCTTGGTCTAGTGAAGCAGAGACATGGGCAGCCAACTGGATTGATCATAACAGGTGAGACGTGTGGGGGAAAGCTGTCTGCATGGTGGGCTGTGGAAACAGAGTAGAAGTGTGGCCTGCTCTGGCTTGAGGGAGGGATCTGGGGAAGTTCACTTGAGGAGAGGCATTCAAACTGGACTTTGGGAAAGGAGCATGATTACCTGGAAATATTAAGGCATTTGAGGCTACATAGTGTGGTTCAAGGCAAAGGCTGCAGGGGTGGGTAGACCGACCTGGTCTTGAGCCCTTGATCCCAGCTCTGCTGTGTATTGGCTCTGGGATCTTTGCCAAGTCCTTTCCCATTCCTGGGCCTCCCTTTCCTCAGCAGGAAGTATGAGGAAGGTAGTAACAGTTTTACAGTAAAGAAAACAGAAGGACTCCGTGAAGGATAACTCAGCAGTATGGTAGGCATTCACGAAATGTGAATGGTCTTCCAAGCAGGGGGACCAGCATGCACAATATGGGTAAAAACAACATGTTGGGGAAACCATGAGAACCTGGTCTGACTTGAAGGAAGGAGGGGAGACTCAGGGGCTGACAAGAGTGAGACGAGATTGTGATAATAGTTCTTCTACTGCCTCCATTCCCTCCCACAGGGAAGCTGGAGAGGCAGGGGAAAGGAGGAAAATACAAGTATGGAACCCCATTTCTTTGACATCACCCATCTTCCAGTGAAATGACAAAGGGGGTTTATCTTCAGGGCTGCAGTCAGTTTCCCCATTCATAAAAAAAGAGGAGACAACACTCCTTCTGTGGCTGTCATCCCTACAAACCCCGTAAGGGACAGAGGACTTCCATTTTCTGTTGCATCCCAGGAGGCTGTAAGGTAGCAGTGGAGCATGGAGGAGGGGGGGGGGAAACGGACTGAAGACCTCTGTTAGGGTTTTTCAAAAGTGGGTTTTCTGACTTGGAGAATGCAGAAGTGGAAAGACTACCAGATTATCCTGATTCTTGCCATTTTCTACGTGGGCCTAGGGCTAGCCTGGGGCCTCTCTGAGCTGCAGCTCCTCCAGCGGGAAACCAAAGATGATAATGCCTCAATTCAGGGAGCTGAAGAGCAAATGAAACACTATGGTTTATAAGGCCCTCTGGGTCCTGGCCCCTGACCACCTCTTCAACTTCACCCTGTGCTCTTGCCCGAACTCTTTCTTGCCTCTGGGCCTCTGCATGTTCTGTTCCCTCCTCCTGGAATGCTTTTCTCCTGACTAGGTAGCTCCTTTTCATCATTCAGGCCTCACTGATCTCAATGTCGCCTCTGGGAGACCGCCCCATTTTCATGACCCTTGTGATAATCTGAGGTTATTCTTTACTTATATATTGTCTGTCTCTCCTGGAATGCCAGCTTCCTGGAGGCAGGAACTTTGTCTCATTCAGTGGAGTTCCCCCACTGCCTAGAACAGTGCATGACTTTGGGCAGAAACACTCAGCCAGTTCTGTTGAATGACTTTATTTAGCACAAACAACATGCAAAGCAACCCACAAGGTGCTGAGCACTCAGTGACAGTTAAACAGCCCTTATAGAGTATGTAGGCTTTTACACCTGTGCCCAGAGAAGAACCGTGAAAGTCTTTCCCATGAGCATACAGGCTGAGTTCAAATGGTGCTGAGGCACCACAGCCAAAGGGGAGAGAAAGTATCTGTTCCTGGAGCTCCACCTTCCTCTCTCTGAGGACCTGTGGTGTGCAGCCCTTGGTGAGATATTACCAATTCTACCAACCGTTATTAAAGTAAAGACACACTTGACTGCCACTTCATTCATTCTTCAAGAAATGGTTACCATGGGTCAGGCATAGTTGTAGTTACTGGCAGGAAGAGCTTCTGATAGAAGAGCGCGCTAACCAGAATGAACTTCTACCCACCTCCAACCCCGCAACACACCTTTAAGTAACAGAACTACAGCTCAAAGATGATAGGATTTTTTAAAATATTTATTTTTTTAACTCACGACCCTGAGATCCAAAGTCGCATGCTCTACCAACTGAGCCATCCAAGAGTCCCAAGATGATAGGATTTAGAAAAAAAATTTTTTAACTTATTTTCTATTTGAGTATAGTTGACATGCCATATTACATTAGTTTCAGGTGTACAGCTCAATGATTTAACAAGTTTATCCATTATGCTATGTTCACTACAAGTGTAGCTGGTGTCACCAGACAATGCTATTACAATCATCATTGACTATATTCCCTATGCTGTGCCTTCTGTTTCCATGACTTACTCATTCTATAGCTAGAAGCCTGTATCTCCCACTCACCTGCACCCATTTTGCTCATCCTCCCATGCACCTCCCCTATGGCAACCATCAGTTTGTTCTCTGTATTTATAGGTCTGATTCTGCTTTTTGTTTAATATATATTTTTTTAATATTTCACTTATGAGTGAAAACATTTGGTATTTGTCTTTCTCAGTCTGACTTATTTTACTTAGTATAATACCTTCTAGGTTTCCCACAGTTGGCTGTACACTACATTACATTCCCACCAATAGTTGCTTTTTCTCCACATCCTTGCCAATACTGTTGTTTCTTGTCATTTTGATTTTGGCCATTCTGATAGGTGTAAGGTGCTACCTCATTGTAGATTTACTCTGCCTTTCCTTGATAATTAGTGATGTTGAGTTGAGCATCTTTTCATGTGTTTGTGTCTATCTCTATGTCATCTTTGGAAAAATGTGTTCAGGTCCTTTGCCCATTTTTTAATCAGATTGGGTTTTTTGGTGATGAGTTGTATAAGTTCTTTTTTTTTTTTTAAAGATTTTATTTATTTATCAGAGGGGGTGCGGAGAGAGCGAGCACAGGCAGACAGAATGGCAGGCAGAGGCAGAGGGAGAAGCAGGCTCCCTGCTGAACAAGGAGCCCAATGTGGGACTCGATCCCAGGACGCTGGGATCATGACCTGAGCCAAAGGCAGCTGCTTAACCAACTGAGCCACCCAGGCGTCCCTATAAGTTCTTTATATATTTTGGAAATTAACCCCTTATCAGATGTATCATTTGCAGGTATCTTTTCCCATTCCGTAGGTTGTCTTTTTGTTTTGTTGAGGGTTTCTTCTGCAGTGCTAAAGCTTTTTATTTTTATGTAGTCTCAATAGTTTATTTTTGCTTTTGTTTCCCTTGCTTCAGGAGACACATCTAGAAAAGTGTTGCTACAGCTGATGTCAGAGAAATTACTGTCTGTACTCTCTTCTAGGATTTTTATGGTCTTAGGTCTCATATTTAGGCCTTGAATCCATTTCAAGTTTATTTTTGTACATAGTGTTAGTGATCTAGTTCCATTCTTTTACATGTAGCTGTCCAGTTTTCCCAACACCATTTTATTAAAGAGTGTCTTTTTCCTATTGTGTATTCTTGCCTTCTTTGTCATAGATTAACTGACCACTGACCGTATAATTGTCAGTTTATGTCTGGGATCTTTTCTCTGTTTCATGGATCTATGTGTCTATTTTTGTGCCAGTGCCATACTGTTTTCATTACTGCAGCTTCGTAGTATGTCTTGAAATCTGGTATTGGAATATCTCCAGCTTTTTTGTTCTTAATCAAGTTTTCTGTAGGTCTTCTGTAGTTTCCATACAAATTTTAGTTTTGTTCTAGTTCATTGAAAAATGCTGTTGGTATTTTGATAGGGATTGCACTGAATCTGTAGCTTGCTTTGGGTTATATGGAAATTTAAACAATATTAATTCTTCCAAACAATTAGCATGGAGCATCTTTCCATTTGTTTGTGTCATCTTCAGTTTTTTTCATTAGTGTTTTATAGTTTTCAGAGTATAGTTCTTTCACCTCTTTGGTTAATTATTCCTAGGTATTTTATTCTTTTTGGTACAACTGTAAATAGGATTTTATTTTTTTTTAATTTCTCTCTCAGCCACTTCATTATTAGTGTATGGAAACACTACCAATTTCTGGGCATTAATTTTATGTCCTGCCACTTGATTCTTTTATTACTTTTAATGGTTTTTGGTGGAGTCATTAGGATTTTCTGTGTATAGTATAAAAATAATAGGATTTTAATCTGATTCATAATGTCAGCCTTTACCCAATTTCCCAAAGGCTTTTAAAAATTTTTTTTTACTTGAAATAAATATAAATTTATAGGAACTTGTAAAAATATTACAAAAATGTCTTATGTAACCCAATGAGTACATCTTTTTATGTATGTATGTATGTATGTATGTATTTTTATTTTTAAAGATTTTATTAGTTTATTTGACAGAAATCTCAGGTAGGCAGAGAGGCAGGCATAGAGAGAGGGGGAAGCAGGCTCCCTGCTGAGCAGAAAGCCCAATGCTGGGCTCGATCCCAGGACCCCAAGATCATGACCTGAGCCAAAGGGAGACGCTTAACTGATTGAGCCACCCAGGCGCCCCACCAATAATATTTTGCATAAAACCAGAAAATTGACATTGATATAATCCAGTTTTCACCAGTTTTACATCCACCCATTTGTGTGTATTTATAGTTGTCAGTTTCGTTACTTATGTAAATTCATGTAACCCCACTATAATCAAGATACAGAACCACTGCATTGCCACAAAGATCTTATCCCTGCTACCCCTTTATAGTCACACATACACACACCCTTGTTCCACCATCCCCAACCCCTAGCAACCACTAATCTATTCTCCATCTCTCCTAATATTGAATATATATATATATATATATATATATATATATATATATATATATATCTCCTTTGTGATTGGCTTTTTCACTCACCATAATTGCCTTGCGATCCATCCAAGTTGTTGCATGTATCAATAGTTCCTTTTTTTTTAAGTGAACTGTACACCAGATATGGGGTTTGAACTCATGACCTCAAGAGTTGCATGCTCACTGAGTGAGCATGCCAGCCAGGCACCCTTAGTTTGTTCCTTTTTATTGCTAAGTAGTATTTTGTGATCTGGATGGATCACAATTCAACCATTTGCTCACTGAAGGATGTGTACATTGTTCTCTCTTTGGGGTGATTATAAGTAAAGGAGCTATAAACATTTATGTATGTGTTTTGGTGTGAACATGTTTTCATTTTTTTGGGATAAATGCCCAGGAGTGCTGGGTCATGTAATAAGTATATGTTTAGTTTTAGAGGAAACTACCAGGCTGTCGCCATGGTGAAGTTGAGCAAAGAGGCCAAGCAGAGGCTGCAGCATCCCTTCAAGGGGGGCCAGTTTGCCAGCTCCTGGAACCTTATACCTCTCATGATTTGCCTGGGATTTAGGAGGGGTGCAGATCCTGGAATGAGTAGCCAACCATTTTTAGTTTACTCAGGGGATAAAGAACTATTTGGTCATCTGGATTTGGAAGCAGTTAATAGACAGGAACAACATGGAAGGTGTGTGTGGTGGCTGGGATGAAAGATGGGACATCCTTTAGATGCTCATCAGTTGAATGGTACAGGGCTCTTCACAGATGCTTCAGTGGCAGAGTGGAACCTCTACTGACTTATTTATCATAGACTTGCCAGACTATATTCCAGAGTGGCTGTACTATTTAGTATTCCCGTCGGCAATGTAGGAGAAATCAATGTAGGAGGATGCAATGCATCCTCACCAGAATTTGATATTGACACTATTTGTTATTTTCATTGTTTTTACAGGTGTGTAATAATCTTATTGTGGTTGAATTTGCATTTCCCTAATAGCTTATGGTGGTGAACAAATGAAATATCCTCTTTGTTTAATGTGTTCATGTCTTTTGCCCATATTCTCATTGGACTATCTTTTCTTGAGTTTTGAGAGTTTTGTTATCTGACATGAGTCATTTCTCATATATGTGACTTTCAAATTAAGCATTTAATTTCTGGTGAAGTCTAGTTTATTACTTTTCTCCTTTATGGATTGCTTTCAGTGCCATGTCTAAGATCTCTTCACTTCACTGTAGGTCCTAAAGAAGATTTTCACTTGTTTTCTTCTAAATGTTTTCCACTTTTATGTTTTACCTTTTTTTTTTTTTTAAAGACTTTATTTATTTATTAGAGAGAGAGCATGCACAAGCAAGGGGAGTAGCAGGGAGAGGGAGAGGGAGAAGCAGGCTCCCCGCTGAGGCACTTGATCCCAGGACTCTCAGATCATGACCCGAGCTGAAGGCAGATGCTTACCTGAATGAGCCACCCAGGTGCCCCTATGTTTTACCTTTAAATCTTTGATCTGTTTTGAGTTCTTTTTTGTATTGTGACTTAAGTTTCTTTTTAATTTTTCTAGTGGATGTTCAGCTACTCCAGTATTATTTATTGAAAAGCCTATCTTTCATTGAATGCTCAAAAATTAGCTGGCCTTACTTGTGCGGGTCTCTTTCTGGAATCTTTTTTCTGTTCCGTTGATCTACTTGTTTGTCCCTCTGCCATGTTGTCTTAGTGCAGATCTACAGTAACTCTTAAAATCAGGTATGGTGATTCTTCTCACTTTCTTCTTGTTTTTCAAAGTTATCTTAGCTGCTTGTTTCTTTGCCTTTTCATATGAATTTTGAAGAATGTCATCTCACACACACACACACACACAAACCTGCCAGAATTTTTGATAGGAATCACATTAAATCCATAGATCAATATGGGAAGAAATCACATCTTAACCTATTGCTGAGTCTTCTAATTCTAGAACATTGACATGTTTCTCCATTTATATAGGTCTTTGATTTCTTTTATCCAGTGTTTATTTTTAACACACAAATCTTATTTTGTTAGATTTAGGTTTCACCTTTTGAGTGACTCTGTAGTTTTAAATTTTGATTTTCATGTGTTCATTGCTACTATATAGACTATAATTAATTTTTGTATATTCATCTTGTGACCTAAGACCTGATGAACTCATTTAGTTCCATTTTTTTAGATTCCTTGGGATTTTCAAAATCTCCATGGGATTTTGATAATTTATAGGTCATCAAATTTATAAATAGGGACAATTTTCTTTTCAGTATCTTATGTTTAATTTTATTTCCTTTTTTTTGCCTTATCTTATTGTGCTCGCTAGGACTTCCAATATGATATTGAAAAGGAGTGGTAAGAGTGGATATTCTTGCCTTGTCCTGATCTCAAGGGTGAGGCACCTAGTCTTTCACACCATTATATTGTTAGCCGTTGAGTTTTTTGTAGATGTTACTTACCAAGTTGAGGAAGTTATCTTATTTCTAGCTTGCTGAATTATTATCATGAATAAATGTTCAATTTTGCCAAGTTTTTTTTTTTTTAAATCAACTGATAAGATCAGCTTTCCTGTAAGTTTTTTTTTTTTTGTAAATACTGGAAAAAGCTTAGAGACTTCCCTAGACTTCAGACTAGGGCCCTGGAACTCCATCACAATCACTGGTCTAGTCCAGCACTTCCCAGTGTGCCCCCAGAGAATGCAATTTGAGCACTACATTTAGCCAGACAAGCCCAATATAGCAATTGCTGCTCACAGTATCCATTTCTAGAGGCTTGTAACACTCATCAGCATAACCATGGCTCAGAGAAGCCCTGCAGCATAGGCTCCTATTACCTTTAGTGTGGAATTTCCCAAACTTGTTTAACAGAGCCCTTCTTAACCCCCCTTATGCTCTCATAGCCCTCTCTCTGAGACACAGGGAACCACTCGACTAATTGTCCCTTATTTTGCAGTTGATCCAGAGGCTGAAAGAGAAGTGACCTGACCAAGGCTACAGACAGGGCATCACACAGACACCAGGTCCTGGGTTTCCTGACCCCAGCCCACTGCTCCTGCTCCAGACCATGTTGCTTTGACATGCTAACAATCAGCTGATATTCTTGCAGCACCATACACCATCATGGGTTAAGGGTTATATAACCGTGTCACCAACCTGGTCCCCTGGGAGGTTCTCAGGCCCCTAGTTCCCACTGAGCCTGGAGATGAGGGACTCAAGTCCAGGTAGTCTCCTGGGTGTGGGAGGGTGTGTAATGCAAGTTAGGCTGATCATGCTGGTGTAGCTCCCTGATATGGTAATGAATGGCTCAGGGATGCACCCACAATCCAAACCAGGTCTAACAAGACTCCATCCCAGAAATATCATTAGAATTCCGGGGAAAAAATGGTTTTCCCATGAATGATGCTAAACTAGAAGAAACTGAACTAGAGCTGCCAAGAACCACCACACAGAAGCAGCTCCTTCAAAACAAAATTGTAAAATGAAGGAGACAGACCTTGGTTTATAACATGCCCGAGCCCAATCCAGTCACGCCTGAGGCAGAACCTACCTCCAGAATTGAAATGAGAGACCAAAAAGTGACGGTTGCCTAAAACCTGTTTCATGGAATCCTGCCACTTGCCAACAGAATCCTGCCTAATTTGAGTGTGAAGCAGATGGCCCAGAATGTCATCACTAACCTGGCTTGGCAGACCCTCTTGATCAGGAGGTACCCCCAAGGTGCCACAGCAGAGAACAGTCTTTTCTGCCCACCTCATCCCTATCCCCTACCCACTCTCAGACTGACATTACCCCTACTTCCCACAGAAAGAACACAGGTAGCCAAAGGCAGCTTGGGCAATACTTGATATACATCATACATTTATTAGTGAATATCCCTCTGAAATCAGCAACAATATTAAAAAAAATAATGATTGCACTACTTGGTCAAGCAGAACTAGCAACTTTCATTTTAAAAAAAGTACAAATCTGTTAAAAATTTCAATCAGTATACACATATATATAATACAACATACTAGTTATGTTAAATGCTACAAACCAATGTGAATCCAATGGAATGGAAAAAACCACACATTTAAGCTTTAAGAACCATTTTTTTTTCTCTATATATTAGCATTTTCTCAAATACATACATGGGAAAAATGAGGTAACTGTAAAATGTGCAAGGAACAGGGCCCCCCAAATTACATGTATTTTTATATATATATATGTAATTTTATATATATATATATGTGTGTGTGTGTGTGTGTGTGTGTGTGTGTATACACACACACACATATACATAAAACACCTTTCTAACACAGAACACAGGTGCTGGGCCCAGCCAGGGCTGGGGGATGGTGCCCACTGTCATGCCTAGGCCAGAAGTTGGTAAATAAAAGAGTAAACAATGACAAGCCCCCACCACAGGAAATCATTGGTAACATGGCATCTATAGCAAGGTCGGCAAATCACAAACATCCTAAATAATTGTTTTATAAATCTTTTTTTTAATGATTTTTTTTTTAAATGTTGTGTTCCCCCCCAGAGCTGCTCATCGGAATGACTGCTGCAGCCAACACACAACCCGTGAGCCTGTTTCCGCCCGCCCCAGGAACCTTGAGGATCTGGAAAACCTTTTGTCGGGGTGGGAAAGGGAGGGGGGGTTTGGAGAGGGTGGTTCTCTGTAAAACACATGGGGTTTCAACACTGCTATAAATATAGAAACATCACCTGGAGTTATATACAGTAAGACTTTGGGTTCTCCATGGGGGTGGGGCCAGGCTGATGGGGCCCCATGGCAGGCTGAGGGGAGGCAGGGAGCCAGGGCCGCTGCAGGGAGAACGAGGGTGGTTGGAGCATCCCTGAGGCAGCAGGCGCCAGGGGCTGCCTGCTAGGATGTGCCGGCCCCACACGCGGTTCGTTCGGGGCAGCAACCCCAGCTGGGGGTAGGACAGGAAAGGAATGGGACTAGGGAAAGAGAAGATGGGAGCTCAGCCAGACCCTACCGGGGACCTCCTCCAGACCTTGGAGGGCAGGGCTCAGGCTGGGAGGGGGCCCCTGGAGGTGGGGTCCACGCCCTCCCTGGTCCCTGTCCTCCTGGGACTTCCTTGGAGGAGACTTGCCCCGTCAGGTGGGAGACAGGCCCTGGCTGGAGGGAGAAATGCCCTGAAAAGCGTACGGTCCCGGTAGGCTCTGGGGACATGTGCAGTACAGTGCATGGCAGTTATCAGCTGAGCACAGACCACCCCCCAACCCCAGCCCTGACTGCCAGCCGCCCAGCCCAGCCCCAGCCGCACACATGCATGCAGACCAGGCGGCACCACCAGACCATTCCCGGCCCCTGGGCGCTTGGTCCTGGTTGGTCCCTATATCCCCCATTAAACCAAAAGGAAACAAATTATT
The DNA here is from genome assembly GCF_009829155.1 of Mustela erminea. Lineage (NCBI taxonomy): Eukaryota > Metazoa > Chordata > Mammalia > Carnivora > Mustelidae > Mustela > Mustela erminea. The sequence continues at coordinate 100,185,142 of NC_045616.1, read as the reverse complement.
TAAAAATCCACACCCCCCAAATCCTACACGCGATTTTGGGCCAAATGAATAAACAAAAACTGCTGCTCCTCACGTTCATGCAAAACAACAGAAAGGGGAGATTGGGCGTGTGTCTGGCTGCCGTCACTGCCAGGAAGGGGTGGCCGCCAGGAACACAGGAGGTCACGTCTCCCCTGCATGGCCCAGGCCCTCTCAGGTCACAGGCCACCCCAGCTCAGGGCCTGTCTCCCATCTGCTCAGGAGGCTGGCCCTGATACCCTCCAGCCTGGGGGTGGGCTGGAATGTTGTGACTGGGGTGAGGGTCCTTGAGGGAGCCAACCCTCACAGCAGCCTGGGTAGGGCTGGCTGCCTGAGTCTGGGGTGAAGGCAGGAGGACCCAGGCCTGGGGCTCAGGAAATGGCCTCATGCTTGCTACCCTCTGTCCGCACGCAGCATACCATTTCAGTGCAAGAGACCAGGCAACCCAGGATGGAGCCCCCTATGCCCATTCTGGGGCTGAGGATCTCCCCCAGCTGCACTCGGGGTCGGGGGTGAGGGGATGGACTCCTGGCTCCCAGGGCTGGCAGGAAAAGGAGACAGACTTGAGGGCAAACAGGAGGGAGACTGAGTGAAGGAAACTCAGGCAGCTCCGTGGTGGGCAGACTGGCAGGCAGATTGGGGCAGGAGTCTTTGGAGCTTGGCAAATGCAGGGGCTTATTGCAGGGACTTCTCTTGGGGCTGACCTGGCACCAGCTCTGGAGATGCAGGCGGGAGTGACGGGGCAGGCCTGGGCCACTCCCTCCCCGTCCTCCCCAGGTCCCCCAACCCAAGCTTCCAGAGCTTCGGGCAGGGTTATCCTGGGCGGCTGTGAGCCTCACTCAGCCTCCCTGGGCACCTCGGAGGCATCGGCCCGGCAAATGGGACACGTCCGGTTAGCCTGGGGGAGCAGCCACACATCAGGCTCCACTCTTGCCTGTCCCCCACCCCAGCTGGGTCTATTCTACCTCTGGGATCTGGTCCCTGAAAAGAGCCTGAACTTCTAGATGATGACAAGGGAAACCCTCCAACGTCCACCCCCCTCCCTTACCACATAATGAACATCTGGCATCTGGCCTGGGTTGCATTACCTTTAACCACTTGTCAACACACTTGGTGTGGAACTCATGGTTGCAGGGGAGGACTCGCAGCAGCTGCCGTGCCTCGAAGTCACTGAAGCAGACAACACACCTGGGAGGGGGCACAGAGCGTCACTGATGGCAGGGGGAGGCTCATCACATAGTACAAAACCCCCTGGAGAAAGGGGTCCCCTTGTAGTCTCCCTGTGCTCACAGAGGGGCAGGAGATGGGGGCACAGCACTCACAGTGTCTGCTCTGACTGATGGCTGTCTGGGTTAAAGCGGTACGATGGGAGCTGCTCGATGTCCGCTTTGGTGAGGCCTCGGGGCTTGGCATCTCCTAGCCGCTCTGCCAGGTTCAAGAGGGCCTGTATCCGGGCGGGAAGGGAAGGTCATTAATACTCAGGGCTGGAGGTCCCCCAGGCTCCCACCTCCCAGGACAGTGTTCCACGGGACCTCATAGTTCTCCATCTCCACGTCATCCACATCGAGATCCAGGCTGATGGTGGGCCCCATTGCTGTTGGTGACATTGGCAGCATCGAGCTAGGGGAGGGGGAGACAGGTGTGGGGGGCCCAGGGTCAAGGTCAGTAGGTGTAGGGGGTGCAGAGCTGCTCCCGACTCCCTCTGTGAAACAAAGCCCAGAGCTCTGCACCGTTCACACCAGGGACTCCAGTGTTTGTCCCAGGACATTGTAGGAGGGCCAGGAACCCAGTTGGTGAGTGTTGAGAATGTATATATGGTTTGGTGGAGATGCCAGATGGCTTCAGAGGCCCCAGGCACCCCATGGGGCTTTGTTTGGGTCCAACAACTGGAGGCCCCAGGAGACCACAGCACCATGGCTCTGGGGCAGATGTACTGGTACTTACAGGAAGTAGGGCAGGAAGCTGGGGTAATACGGTGGCGGGGGTGGCGGTGGGGGTGGTGGGGGCAGCGGCTGTTGCAGGCGGTATCTCTGAGTGCTCAGTCTCCGTGGCATCACGTGGGAATATGGCTACGAGAGGGGTGCCAGGTGCAGATCAGCCCAGTGGACCTGTCTCCTGATCACTCTAGAGTCTGGCTGGGGACGGTACTTACCACACCGAAGGACAGCTCCTGGTGCAGTGGATCGTGGGGCAGGTAGTGCAGGGGCACAGATGGGGACAGGGCTGGGCCTGGGGCAGAGGTGGAGTAGGTGAAGCTCCCCAAGGGGTGCTGGTCCCCCCGCAGGTCCACATCGTTGTCAAGCCGCTGCAGAGGCTGGAAGAAGAAGGGGGGGTGGTGGGGGCGGTGGGCAGCCAGACTCACTAACAAGGGAAGCCATGGCCCCCATGCCATCCCCTAGAGCATCAAACCCATTGTCCAGACTCACCATCCGCGGGTGCTGGGCCTGCAGCGATACAAACTGCCCAAGAGGTGCCATGTGGGCAGGCTGGGGGTGTGGGGCTGGCGGTGGGGGATGCAGGATGTAGTGGTCACTGGAGATGAGGTGAGGGTAGGCCTGATAGGGCACGGGGAGCTGCTGCATGGTACACGCCTGGATCAGCTGCCAAGAGAGGGAGGGGGTAGGGGGCTGCAGAATGTTCTAGGCTCTGGGTTGCGCCTATGCCTGGGCCAAGGGCCAGGGGCCATTCTACCCATTGAGAGGTGACCTCACTGAAGCCTTCTGGCCCCTCCTACCCCTTCCAGAGGCCACCCAGGCAGGACACTACACTCTTTTAAGGCCCACAGTTACAATTCCAAACCACAAGGTAGGCACTGGGTTGGGAAGGTCCCTGAACCCTGAGGTGCTCCCTCACTATCTGCGAATGTACACGTGCCTTTCTGGGCAGGGTGGAAGCCTGGAGCTAGGCAGGCGCTCTGATAGTGTGGATGGGTGTCATAAGCTCAGTTTGCTTCTGCTGCTGGCCTTGTCTGAGGCTCTGAAGTGGGGATGGAGCAGGAGGTGGAGGCACTCACTCACCGGGGGTGGGAGGCAGCAGAGGGGGTAGTGCTGCCCGCTGAACATCACGGAGCATGCTGGGAGCTGCTGGGCACTGCAGCCAGGGATGTGTTGGCTTGTAGGCAAGGGAAAGCCTTGGGTCGTCACTGTCGTGACTGTGTAGGACAGAGGGACAGGTCCCTGGTGCACCTGTGGGCAGAGAGAAACCCGGGAAGTGTAAGGAAGAAATAGCCATGCTGCTGCCCTCAAATGAGAAAGCCCTACTGGGCCACCTCCCTTCCCTTCTCTAGCTGGGGCCTACCTAGGTACCCACCTGCCGGTACTCCTTGTCCCAAGCCCTAGAGGGCAGAGAGAACCCTCTGGGAACCTGGGAGGGGCTTCCAACTCTACCACTCACCCACTGTGTATTCCTAAGGAAGGCCCTTCCCTTCTCTGGGCCTTAATTTACCAACCTGTAAAACAGGGCTAATAACGCCTCACTGAACATGCAATGAGTAAAGCAAGGGGAAATCAGGGTTCTGCTACCTCTGGTCCTCAGACAGGCTTGCCAGAGGCTGGTGGGGAGGGGCCAGCAGGGTGGGGAAACGGAGGTGATGGGTATTCTGCCTACCTGCTCGTGGAGATCAACCATGAACGGGCTCTGTTGGGAGGCTGGGTGCAGCATTCGGGGGCTCCTGCCGGCAGGAGCCGAGGCTCGGTGCTCCTCTACAGGGAGGTGTGGTGGTCGGGGTGGAGGCTGCTGGGAGGGTAAGCGCTCATCCTGGGCAGGCAGGCTGGCCAGGGGGCCCTCGCGGCTGGGGCTGCACCACAGAGAGGAGGCCCCAGTAGGACTGAGGGGAGCCACTCATTCAGAGAGCATGGAGAGAAGCCAAGGTCACTACCCACTAGGGAAGGAAGACCACTCAGGGCCCTGTGCCCTGCCACCCCTGGCCCCTATGCCCCAACCCAAGCTGAAAGCGCTGGTACCAGGGGTTCTAAGCTCTGTAGGACTAGGAGGTTCCTTCCTACCTTCCCCGGAGCTGGCCCGGGGTAGTGCTGGGTCCTACAGAGAATCGCCGCTGACCCACAGGGGCAGAGGGTGGCCACCTAGTCACTGCCAGAGCCCATGGTCGCATCAGGGGTGGCAGAGGGGTGGAGGGGCTGGGCCAGGGCTCACAACCCTAGGAAGCAAACAGATAAACAACCTCAGGCACACAGAAGTCCAGTCACTTGCCCCATTAGGGATTGTGGAGACAGAATCAAACCTCAGCAGTCTGATTCTAAGGGCTACTATGTCCACCACGCCACTGTACTCCACTGCGCAGTGTGCACTCTGGGTCTGGCCGCCTTCATGGGCACTGGGGATCCAGGATGACAGATCAGGGACAGGGAGCCCAGGTTTCAGTTTCCTACTCTATGAAATGGAATCAAGTTCCCCTTCAGGGTTGTGGTGAGTTAAGAGGGCTGGCCAGCATGCTTCCAGGCCAGGTGGCTCCACTAAGGTTCCCTCAAGCTGGAGTCCCCAGGGCTCCCTGTTCTGGTGTGGTGGTCCATAACTTCAACCTCCAGGAAGCAGGGGGTCCTTGGGAGGGCACTCCAGCTTCCTCCATTCCATTGTGTTGGCTCTAGGGGGGCTCCAATCAGGCCTTCTCTTTCCACTATTGCCAGGTAAGAGGTTCTGACCCAGTTCCTGCCCTCAGGGGTTCTCAATTCAAAATCAGCTTTCTCTCTTTCCATAACCAGTTGCCACAGTGCCTACCCACATGTGACTTCATCTACTCTTCAAGGTCCAGTTCACAGACTAGAAAACTGAGGGTCAATGAGATTGAAAGAGACTTGGCCAAGTGTCAAAGCTGGGAGGTGAGCTGGCCACAAGCCTCTCACGGCACCCTGATGCTAGCAAGAAGGGGTCCAGCCCAAGCGCTCTGCAGGAGGTGATCAAGTGGCCACTGGTGGGTGGGTGCGTCTGGCATACAGCCAGGCCCTTGCTCTGGGGGCCTAACACAGCCCCCAAGTGGCGGTGGGGCTTGCTGAGAAAAAAGGGGAAGTGAGAACCTAAAGGAGGAAGTTGAGTGGGAATGGGGTGGGGCAGGTCTCCTCCCTTGGGTAGGAGTTGGGGGGTCCAGGTGGGATAAGCTGGGGGGACTATTTATTAACTCCAGAGGTTGGGATGAGGCCCTGGCGGAGAAAACTCTGGAACCTGTCAGGCCGTGCAAAGCTGAAGGGTGCATCAAATAGGACCAGCCCTTTGCTGTTCCTGCCACGGGGAGGCCTCCTCCAACCGGCCCTTCTCCATCTGACAGAAATCCTATGCATCTCCGACACCCAGCTTTCAGTGTTCCCTCCCTGCTGACACAGCTGGGGAGCCAGTGCATCATACCCTCAATACCTCATTCCCTCCTGCCAGCAGTGGCAAGAACACCTCCTCTGTGCTCGGCTTTACAAACCGGGGCCCTAACTCTCATAGCCAGCGTCCAGGGGAAGCTCTTCACTTGCTAGGATAGCACCTGGCCATGGCCACAGCCAGGCGTGTAAGAGCTGGAATTCACATTTCTCCTGCTTAACCTGGGTTCTGGCACTTGGCAGAAGGGAGGGCAGAGCCCAGTGACCGGCCTGTGTCCAGCAATGATGTGGTAAATACACTCGAGAGCCCATCACACAGTCTGGCAGGAGGGAAATTGGTGCCTATGATTAAAAATTGGGAGATTACATAAAAATCTGTTCCTTCCTGAGAGAAAAAAAAAGCAGAAAATCTGGTCCCACTAGGCCTTCATTTCTGCTTGGTTCCTCTCACTGGAGTGGGAGCTTTCTCTCCAGACCACCGAAAGTCCATTCTCTACATGCCCACCGTAGGTGACTAGGTCTGTAACCCCTGGGGTGAGCCGAGTGTACATCCTTCACACATGTGTACACCCACAGTCTTCCTGATTCTTGCTGACAATCCAGCCTAGCAAAAAGGCCAAGAGAGACTCCTAGTATACCGCTAAATATCTGAAATGAGAGACTCCTAGGCCACTCCAGACCTTCTGGATCAGAATCTTTGGAGGGTTGGGAAACAAAGACATTGAGATATTTTACCAAATTCCCCAGCAGTTTCTATGGCACAGCCAGGTTTGGGCACCTCTGCTCTAACTGACCTCGGAGATCCTGGGAGCCGACAGTCCTGCTGATAAAGAATAGTAACAGTAATGACTATGACACTTCTCACATGCCATCCTGAGTCCTCATAGCAACCCTCAGATGTAAGGACACTGAGGCTCAGTGAGGTGAGGTCCAGAGTCTGTCAGCCAGAGCTGGAGTACACTGGGATATGGCCCAGGCAGCATCTTCAACGGCTCCAGGTTGCCTTGCTGAAGTCTGTGGGATGTGGATGGCATAGGCGCTCAGGCACATGGGAATCTGCTCTGGTCAGCCCCTTCAAAAACACCCATTCCTCAGGAAAGGGAAGTGGCAAGGAGCTGAGAAACCAAACCAGCAGACCAAAGGGCCTCCCGCTGTAGATGATTGTGCCAAAGTTTTAAGTGTCAACCCTTGCATTCTTCTACACGATACCCCAACTCTGGCCACAGTCCTGGCTGAGGATTGGGCACATCACTTCCCCTCTCAGCCTCAGCTTCTTCACCTGTAAGATGGAACAGCCAGATAACCACCTGCAAGTGGACTGGCAAGGACTGCGCAAAGGAAAGGTGATTTCTAAAGCGCATGTGTGAGTGATCACTATTAGAAATTAAGAGAGGTTAACCTCCACTCTCACCCTCACAAAAAGAAATCAGGTGCCACTTCAAGCTCTGCAAGAGATACTGGGAAATATGCCTCCCTAGGGGAAATCCCAGCTGGCAAGGGAAGGACCCCTGGTTCTTGGAAGTCCTACTAAGAACAGAGGTTGTGCGGAAGGGACACACCCACTTCACAGTTGAGGAAACTGAGACCCAGAGAAAGGAAGTAACTTGTTCTAGCCCACAAAGCCAGAGAGACACAGAACTAGTTCTGCCTTGCTGGCCACCAAGGCCCAGATCCCCCCAACCCCTGACACTCTCATTAGCATCAGTAGCCCCCAAACCCACCTAATCCCAACTAATTTCAGTACCTAAAGGGGATCAAGAGTTTTCTGTTTTAGGCACTCACTACTAACTATTGTGGTGAATGAAGCAAGTTGAGACCCAGAGTTGGAGGAAACAACTTGCTCAAGGTCAAACTGCAAGGGTGTCCAGGTGACCACCCCCAATTTCTGTCTTTTCATAGTCCTTGGTGCTGCACTTTCAATGAGGTGTGGATAAATGGGTCTGCAGGGTCCCATCCCTAAACCCAATCTTGCCTGAAGCAGGCACCACACTTTGCAGCCACCTCTTTCCCCAGGAGGCAGCCAATTCCCTACTTCCAGTGCCCCATGCAGCTATTCCAGTCCAAGTCTAGGAAACCCCTGCCAATTCATTTGCCCTGGGGATGTCTGCCTGAGAGCCGGAGTAGATTTAAGCAGAATGAGAAGCCCCCTTCCCCGCCAGGGGCAGGCTAAGCCACTACTGCCTGGTAGGCAAGCAGAGCTCTCCGAACGTGTGCTGCCTGGAGGTAGCTGAGAGTAGGACCATCAGCCTCAGAGCTAGGAGTCCTTGGATAGCCCAAGTTCCCTAGGTGACCTTGGTCAAGGAAATCTCTCTGCTTCTGTAAGCCTCAGTTGTCACAGCTGTGAAATGGGGGTGGAAATCTCTCCTTCCTAGAACGCCTAAATAAAGCCAAAAGAAGACGCAAGAAACCAGGTGGTCACATTAGCGGGGGAGGAAACCAGTGTTCCTGAAGGACCTGCCCCTCCTCAACGCGGGCCAGGCGCAGGGGCTCCGGGGAGCTTCCTCAGCCACCCCTCCCCGGGGATGGGGGGCCAAGGTACAGACACCCGCCCGGCGAGGAGACCCCCAACGTCCCCCCTCACTCATTTGTGCCGCGCTCGCAAGGACATGGGGGGCGGGAGGCCGGACTGCGGCGTTGGGGCCAGAGCGCTGTGACTTTAAGAGCCGAGGTTCCCGGACCATGTGCTCGGCGTGAGACAAAAGCAACAACAAAGGAAGTGGCGGCGGCAGGGGGAGGGGGCGGCTCCTTCCTTTCCAACCGCAGCACTCAGCCTCCGCAGCACTCAGCCTCCAGAGAAGGGAGGCTCGACCCGGCCTTGGGGGCTGGGGGGGGTGATCCTCCTTGATTCTAGAGGTCTCTCCTTATCCCCTCTGGACCGCCCGTGATTAACCCCTGCGGAGCCAGCTAGATCACAGCCCCCAATCCCAGGGGAGAGGGACAGGAGTTCCAGGGATGCGGAAATAGGGAGTTGGGGCTCTGGCCCCTACTCACCTTGGGCCGCCAGGCCACACGTTGGCTCCTTTGTTCCCGATCTAGGACGGCCAAGCTGGACAGAGGGGAGGGGGGCTGCCTGGACCCTTTAAGAGCCCCCGCCCTGCGGAACAATGTGCTCCCCTCCCCACCCCCCCGGTCCGGGGGCAGTCCAGCTCCTTCCGGGGCTCTCTCTTTGTTGTCGGTCCGCCGGCGTCTGCCTCGCGAGGCCCACGCGCGGTCTGCCTCTCAGCCCAGGCCCTCCGGGAGCGGGAGGCGGCGCAGGACGCAGCCGGGTTTGCGCAGCTGCAGGCGGCTGGCCCTTTAAGAACTGTCCGCGGCGGCAGCGGAATGTAACAAACCCCACATTTGATTCACAACATTCGAAGCGGCGGGGTCGCGCGCCGGGCGGGAGGGGGGCTCGCGGGGGCGCGCCGGGAGGTTCCGGCAAACAGTAGCCGGCTGCTGCCCGCGGCAGCCCAGCCAAGAGCTCCGCCCCGCGGGGGCTATGAGAGCCAATCGCTCGCCGCGACTCGGCACGTGATTAATGGGACGCCATCTTGAAAGGCAGATTTTCTTAAAACCTCCTCCTTGCCCCCACCTTCGCACTTAAAGTGACCGCCCTCATCACAAGCAGGGGGCGGGGCCACATGGCCTGAGCTAAAGATGGGAGACCCCGGGGTGGGCAAGGCCAACCAGCTGCAACTCGAACTTGCTATGCAAACTCGTGAACCACTCGCGCCTCTGAGGCTCAGTTTCCCTGCCGGAGAAATGGGTCCCCCTAGAAGAGCCGCAGCCCGGACTTACTGTGTCATGGTCTTCTCTTCGGGGACGGGGCGCTTCCTGGGATACTGAAGTGCAATGGGACTGACCTTCGACGAGGCAGGAGGGGCCTCTTAAACCAGCCCAACTGGGTTAGGAAGGCTCTAACAGCCTTGGGTCGGCAACCTCCCCGGAGATGACGTCAGCCCCAAGAGCTACCGCGCCGCGATGACATCATGGCCTGGCCGCCCTGCATCTCCTTGTTTATACTACGCGGCAGCTTTAAAAAGCTGGGACACCTGGGTTGCCCAACGGACCAATAGCGGGTGACCCATACAAACGAGCTAACGCCTGCGGGGCAAGGGGATTGGTCCTGCGTGCGCCGACGCCACAGAGACACTTAACCGCCCCGCCCCCGGCGTGGCCCGGGAAAGGGGCGGGGAACAGTTTGAAGCGTGAGCTGCTCTAGTCCGGCGCTCCGGTAGCAGTCGGCGCGTGGCTGGGAGAGCTTGGTCTCTTCCATAGAGGGCTCCCTGCTTAAGGGTTTTGGAAAACTAAGCCCAAATAAGTCTTCAGTTTCCTACTGCACTCCTCCCAGCGACGATGAGAAGGAAGGATTGCTACAGGATTTTACAGATGGGTCAGGAGGGTCAAGGGGGGCGTTACCCACTCACTCCAACTCACACAGCTATGAAGGGTGGCCAAATAGGTATTTGAACTGAAACCACAGCCGAGCTCATTCTCCTCTGCCTTAATACAGGGGCAACATTATACAAAGTGGGGTATTACCTCCACATCGATTATTTAAGGAAAAAAAAATCAGTAATGCTCTAAATATCCAAGAGCTGGGCATAGGCTGAAAAGAATCATGTGCATATGATCAATAACCAGACTGCTCCGCGTGGGGCTGCACTGACATAGGGCTACCCACTAAACAAGATGCCAATGCAAAATGTTAACATTTATTAAAGCCTGTGTGTAGAGCTACTGAGGGTGGGGTGGTGTCATATTCTATGCTGCTTTGGTGTACTTCATAACCCCAAATTTAAAAATAAAAATGGAAAGCAATTTGCTTGAACAGGGTGTTACAATGTATCCATTTTCCTGAAAACTGGATATATATCTGCACAGAATACTTCTGGAAGATACAGGAAACAACTGTCCTCAGGGAGAACTGGAAGAGAGTATGGGATCCGGAGGATAAGACTTTTTATTGTATATGCTTATGTACATTTGCTCTTAAAAAACAACAACAAAAAAAAAAACTACACAGGGGTGCCTAGGTGGCACAGTCGGTTAAACCTCCAATTCTTGGTTTCAGCTCAGGTAGTGATCTCAGGGTGGTGAGACTGAGCCCTGTGTTGGGCTCGGTGCTCAGCATGGAGTTTAAGACTCTCTCCTGGCTCAGGTCATGATCCCAGGGTTCTGGGATTGAGTGACACGTCCCTTGCTTGTTCCTTCTCTCTCTCAAATAAAATCTTTTTTAAAAAATTAAATTTTTAAAAATTACTGTGAAAGAGTATTTTTTTAAAATCTTCTAAGCCATAAAAACTTCTGTTCCCTTAAAGTAAGAAATCCAGAAATCCCCCTTCAGGAAAGTTATCCAGTGGAAACAACCCAGAAGTTTGGGGAACAGAGATACTTATTCAAGTTTTGTTTAGACCAGCCACAATCTATACTTGCACAGTGGATGTGCGGCCAGTAATGCAATGACTGAAGATGGTTCCCAGGGGCACGTTGCAGATATCTAAGCACGGGAGAGTAAGTTCATGATGCAGTACTGTCGATGTTACCTGCCCAACTCTAACCATGCTTTTAATTATGTGTGCATGAGAATGAATGGGGGTGTAGAGGGGATGCCTTTCTCTAAGCAACTCCTTTTCATCAACTCTCCCTTCTCCTATGTCCCTTCTGACCTTTTATTTCTCCCCATTATGTAAAAGCAACTAGAAAATCCTCCCCTCATTGGAAGATGCCACATTGTTAAGACCACCCCCTGCTTGCCTGTGTAGGGACAGAACCTGCAATGGCTCCCTACTGTCTGCCCCTGGTGCTGTCCTTAACCAGCTTCCCCTAGCCTTTCAGGCTCACCTCTCCCCAGTTCTCCCACAGCCACGATGGAGCACCTACTGGCCTTCCCTGCCTGCTATCTTCCTGCCTGTGCTTAGCTGGACTGCCTCCCTCAGATGCCCTCTCTCCTCCTTGCTACCAATCTATTTCTCCTCTCTGTCCTTCAGGGCTCTGTTCTCATCTCACCTCTTATAGGAAGCTCTGGGGTCTCCAGCATGTACTGAACCTCCCCCATCTCTGAACTCAGGGCTAGACGTACCCCAGTCTTCACTTCATATCATCTGATTTGCACGTAGCCCTGTCACGGTCACTTCACTTCATGTCTCACTCCATAACCCCCAGCTGGCCTAAGGGAATTCATCATCTTTAAGTGCACTATCATCTAGCCTTCACCAGAAGGGCTCAGTTTATGGGTGAGGATATGAGGCTCAAGGAAAGAAGTGACTTGCCCAAGAGTGACTTGCCGGAGAGAGACTACCTTACCACTCCTGCACCCTCAGAACGCAATTCTTCAGCCACAATCAAGCCAGGTACTTTGAAGCCACCAAACCTCTGACTGTACAACTCTAATTAAAACCTCCCCACCACCTTGTAACTCCAGCAGAACCCTGCTCAGCCTTTGGGGTTCAGTTCCAAGACTGCCTCTGCGAGGCCTCCCTGACCTGTTTTCTGCAGTCAGCTGCCCTGGCTTCCTTAATGCACAGCACAGCTGTTACCACACTGCACCAGGATGGCAGAAAAACCGTCTCCATGGGCCTGCTCCCCCACCTCAGCAGGTGCTGGCTCACACTGGGCAGCAGATGCTTAAGGAAGGGGCTTGGAGTTTGACTCTCACCTCTGATGCTACAGGGCTGGGAAAACCCTGCTCTGTCCTTTCTCACGCATGACCTTCTGGCTTACTCCCCTGGGAGGCCCTAAGCAAGCACCCACAGACCCCCAGGCTGCCCCCAGGGCCAGAGGCCAGTAACACTTCTCCTCCTGATCTGAAAAACCTTCCTGGGCACATGCAGAATCACCCTGGAGCAAGTGGGCAGGAGGCTCAATTTTACCAGATTCCCAGAGAAGCCAGAAGTCTGGGCTTTCCGGTGAAATCCCCTCAGGTTCACCTACAGGTCTGCTTGGGAACCCCAACGTGGTGATACGGCCTGCACATGTACTGTGTGCCCCACTCGCATCCACCCTACTCCACCCCTACCACTTGAAGACAGGTTCTGTTTTCATCTCACATATGAGGAAAGTGGTTCAGGAAGTGCCTCTCCTTGCCTCAGATCCCGGAAGTGTGGCCCAGTGGGTTCCAGAGGCCACAGGAGGGGACGGCTGATTCTTATGCAAGCACGTGCAGTGAGGTTCTGTGGAGAAATTCGGGTTCTAGGGTTTCCTGCACAATCTAAGGAAGTCCCATCCTGATCATCTCACTGGTCCTCCCGATGACCAAAGAGTTAGGCGCCAGGATTTTGCAGATGAAGAAATGGGTGAGGAGGGGGATGACTTAGCCATCAAGGGGCAAACCTGGGATCACATTCTAATCTCACATTAAGTTTGGTTCATGCAATACAAATGTCAAAAGAGAGTCCCCAAGGGTTGCTCAATAATAAAAAGCACAGATACACCAAGGCAAAAATAGACCATGGAGGCTCAAGGACTTGTGCATGAGCAGCAGAGGATTCAAATCCCAGTCCCTCCAGGGCAAAGCCCTGGATGTTACATTCCAGCTTCCACCCACAAGCCTCCTCTTCAGATGGGAGGGATTCCACTTTGGCAGAAAGGGGGGTGGTCATGGATTCCTGCTGGGGCCCTGCCCTTCCTAAGAACTTGGACAGCTCGCTGCCTCCATTTTTCCCTCAGGGTCAGAAAGCACCCCACTCCTTTCTTCTAAGACTCCTCAACTTCTACAGATGAAGGGCCCAGTAGCCTGTGGAGCAGAGATTAAGGGATCACCCAGGGTCACACAGCACAGCCTGGTAGAGCCAGCCTGGGACAAAGACCTCCTAGCTACCACTGAGCATTGCGGACCTGAGCCCAGAGCCTCATACATCCCACATTGGGGGTTGATGGCCTCCCTGCCAAGTCCTCTCTGCTCAGGACACGCCTGAACACACCACCTTCACATCTGAGCTCCAAGCTTTGGCTCCCCTAAAAAGAAGTGGCTGTTTGTGCATATGGGGGTAGGGCAGGGCGTCCATTAAGGTGTTCACGGGCCTGGGGCTCAGGTCAGGGGTACTTTTAGTTCTAAGTTGGGTCAGTTATTTGGCTTTTCTCTACCTTAGTCTTATCTGTAAAATCAAGACAATAACACTAGTGACACATAATATTTACTGAGCACTTAGTGTGCACCACTATTATTCATCTCCTACAGGCTACTGAGGACAGGCACACACTGATGGTTAAATACAGAGCCTCTGGTCAGCCTGTCTGAGCTTGGAGCCTGGCTCTGCCCCTTATTAGCTATGTCATTTTGAGGAAGTCACCACCTTTTTACAGCTCAGTTTGGCCAGGGGTAAAACGGAGGGGACAGTACCTACCTCAGTGGGTCAACAGTTTCTCCCACTGTGTGTGCATCTTTGACCGACCTGCCCAACTTTCTGAGTCTGGGTCTGCACCTGAGTGTGTGAGTTTTGTGGGCACCGTGTTGGAAGGGGTTCCCCTTTCTGACTCCCTCCCCGCTGCAGCTCTGGCCGCTGTAACTCCCGGGGTCTGCAGAGGTGGGAGCAAGTACTATCACATCATCCAGAGATGAAAACCGGGGGCCTGCAGGAGTGCGGCACCTGGCAGACCCAAGGAAATGAGTTCAACTGGATTCCCCACTTTCTCTCCATGTAAGTTTCTCTCTTGAGGGCCAGGCTTCCTACCCCGTCCTGTTCACACCACCGCCCTGACCCCCGACAGCCCCTGAAGTTCGAGTCTAGAGATCCTTAGGCAACGGAAGCTGTGTGACCTTGCATAAGACACACACCCTCTCTGGACCGCCGCCCCCGCACCCGCCCCCGCATTCTGCCATTCTGAAAGCTGTATCGACGGCGCTGGGGTGTGGTGGCCTGTTCCTCGGACCCGCAGAGGCTCCAGGGCAAGGCTCGGGAAGCTCTGGCTCCCCAGCGGCTGGCACAAGGAGCGCTGGTAAAATGTTTGGAAGGACGTTACGAAGCCGGAGGACTGCGGCGCCACTTTAGTTCCTGTTCCCTGACAACCGGGCCCCTGCGCGAGCCGGAACCCGCGCGGGGTGGGGGTGGGGGTGGGTGCCGGTCGGGTCACGTGCGGGGCGCAGGGCACTCTGGGACTCGTAGTTCGTGGGGGGCTGTCCCCAAACGGGGGCACTAGGACCTAGCGGGCGGGCGGACGCCCTGGTGAGCGGAGCACCTCCGGCTCCCGGTCCCGGGACACGGAGCTCAGCACTGCAGACGCAGGCAGAGGCCTCGCTGGAAGTCCCTGAGCTACTCTGTCAGCCCGCGACCGCCCCCTATCGCTCCGTCCTCGCTGGCCTCGAGCCTGAGGCGCATGGCGCAGGGTCCCAGCCAGGCGTTACCTGGGACCGCGGCTGGGCTCCACCCCAACCGGGCGGCCGGCGAGTCGCTCCCGCTGCAGCCCGGGGTCCGGGTCCCGCTGCGGCCTGAGCGCCGCCTGCCGCGGCCCCCCCTCTGTTCCCGTGCAGTGGAACCGTCCGCAGACCTCACCACCCGGGCGCGCGGCCTACGGCGGCTGCGCAGCTTCACCCCCAATCTTGTGCGCGTGTGGAACTACCTGGACCGCACCAAGTGCACAAGAGCGGAGGGTGGAGGAGGCGGGGCGCCTCTAGGCCACGCCCCTCAGAGTGCGGCGGCAGAGGGCGTGCAAGGGCGAAGCATTAGGGCCTGGCATCCCAGCGGCTCACTTACTACCCGCGTGATGTTGGGCGAGCGAGTGACTCTGTCTTGTCTGTGAAATGCAGAACATAACGCGACTCCATGCCCGTTCAAAGAACCTTTGCTGCCCGGAGAGTTTGTCCCCCTCCCCGGCTTCGGATTGGGGGGGTAGGGTCAGTAATACAGAGTAAAGACTGCCGTCCGTAGATGTTCCCAGCTTTGGTCCCTTCTCTAAGCCTGTTTTCTCGTCTTCGAACTGCGAGCGCCGATCCCCTTTTCGAGAGGTTAGGAGACTCCAGTGACAATAGGACGGATATGCCCATCGCTAGAGACACCCCGGAGCAGAGCTGACCGCCCCCTCCTCTGGCCGGACATTCCCCACTCCCAGAGCGGATCCTTGATCCTGGTGGCCCCGCGTCCGTGGGCGGTTTAGCCGGGCGAGGACTACAACTACAACTCCCAGCCTGCCCCGCGCCCGCCAGGTCGATCCCGTTGTAGTCCCTGCAGGCCTCGCCTGGTAGAGGCTGCCCCACGATCCGGAGATGGGCTCCTCTGACAGATGCTTGGAGGCCGTCTTATTTTTTAAAGCTTCCATTTGTTGAGTTTCTATCACGTGTAAAGCAATGTTCTAAGTGCTTAACATGAATTAACTTCGTTATTCCTTAAAGTCTAACAACTCGGAGAGAGAAAATTATTATTATCCCTGTTCTATAGATTTGAAAACCGAGGCATTAGTGAGGTGAAGAAATGTTGCTAGGAAGTGGCAGACTCCAAGATTTCTACTCACTCCTGACACCTGGAGACTGCTTTCTGCCTTACTCCGGTTCATCCTTTAACAAACCTGTTTCTTCCTTCCCCTTTCCCTCATCAGAACTCCATCTACAGTAAGGTGTAATTTAGAATATATTTTACAGATAAACACTAAAATGCACAAGCCCTTATGTGTATAGCTTAGTGAACTTTTCATAAATGTATGCCTCCGTATAACTAAAACTCCAGTCAAGATTGAGAACATTTTCATCACCCCAGAAGGTCCCTCTTACCTACTTCAAGTCATTTCCCTCCAGACATAACTATTCCTCTGGTTCCTGTCACTATAGATTAGTTACATGGGTTTAGAACTTCAGATCAATGGAATGGCTGGCTCTGTAGATACTGCCTCCTTTCAGTGGTCCTCATGTTTTTGAGATCCTATCTATTGTGTGTATGAGTAGTCTGATACTTCCCATCACTCCTCCAGCTTTATTGAAATATATCTGACATAGGACATTGTGTAAGTTCAAGGTGTACAATTTGATGATTTGATACATGTATATACTGCAAAATGTTACCACAATAACATTGGTTGATGCATCCATTACCTCATATAATTACCATTTTGTTGTTGTTAAGATGAGAACATTAAAGCTCTACTCTTATAGCAGCTTTCAAAAATAAGATACAGTATTGTTAATTGTAGTCACCATGTTGTACATTAAATCCCTGGAACTTACTCATCTTACAACTGAAAGTTTGTACACTTTGACCAACATCACCCAATTTCCCTGATGCCCTAGCCCTTGGCACCTGGCAACCACATTCTACAATCTGTTTCTACATATTCAGTTTTGTTTTGTTTTGTTTTAAGATTCCACGTATAGGGGCACCAGGGTGGCATAGTGGGTTAAGATCCGACTCTTGGTTTCGGCTTAGGTCATGAACTTAGGGTCCTGGGATCGAGTTCTGCATCAGGCTCTGCTACGTGCATAGTTGGCTTGAGAGTCTGTCTCTCTCTCTCCCTCTCCGTCTGCACCTCCTGCTCGTGCTCTCTCTCTCTCTCTCAAATAAATAAATAAAAGCTTTAAAAAAATTAAAAGTTAGGGCGCCTGGGTGGCTCAGTGGGTTAAACCTCTGCCTTAGGCTCAGGTCATGATCCCAAGGTCCTGGGATGGAGCCCTGAATCAAGCTCTCTGCTCAGCGGGGAGCCTCCTTCCTCCTCTCTCTCTGCCTGCCTCTCTGCCTACTTGTGATCTCTGTCTGTCAAATAAATAAATAAATAAAATCTTTTAAAAAATAAAAAATTAAAAGTTAAAAAAATGATTCCACATATTAATGACATGATGCAATATTTGTCTGTCTGGCTTGTTTGACTTAGCATGATGCCATCCAGGCCCATCCATGCTGTCACAAATGGCAGGATTTCCTTCCCCCTTTTTTTTTTTTTTAAAGATTTTATTTATTTATTTGTTTGGCAGGCAGATCACAAGTAGGCAGAGAGGTAGGCAGAGAGAGAGGAGGAAGCAGGCTCCCCGCTGAGCAGAGAGCTTGATGAGGGGCTCGATCCCAGGACCTTGGGATCATGACCTGAGCCTAAGGCAGAGGTTTAACCCACTGAGCCACCCAGGCGCCCCTTAATGGCTGAATACTATTTCACTGTGTATATATCCCACATCTTCTCTATCCATTCATCTGTTGATGGACACTTAGGTTTTTCCCAAGATCTCAGCTACTGTGAATAATACTGCCGTGGACACAGAGATGTTTCTAAGTCACTGAATAGTATTCCTCTGTATAAATGTACAATCGTTTTTGAAACCCAGTCTTCTGAACAAATGGCCTCTGTGCTCCAGTCTTGGTCTTTCAGCTCCCCTCAAGGGTCAGGCTCTTTCTGGAATGGGATTTTGTACACCCTATTCTGTGTGCCTGGGCTTCCCTTTTTTCCTCTTGGCCTGGCCTACTCTGCTCTCATTCAGATTATCCCTCTGCGGGGCAGGAATACCTGGTCCCCTTCAACCAAGCACAGTGTCTGGCATAAAGCAAGTGTTCAATCCCTGTCTGTTGAAAGAACACCGAAGTGGTGAGGAGACCCGGCAGGACCATGAGGCATCAAGTCACATTCCTAGAGGGCTCAGAGGCGTTATGTTCCATCTCAGAACTCCACTAATTGAGGTTAGTGAAACTTCTGAAAGGAAATAGCCACATGATTCGTTTCCCTTATTTTCCTGATGCAGAAGCTAAATAAGCTCAGAGAAGGAGAGTGGCTTTCCTTAGGACACACAGCCAGAAAAGGGACAGAGCTGGAATGTGAACCTAGGTCTGCATGGCCGCTACGCCTGCCTCTGTTGTTAGTGGGGAGAGGCTGGAGGGGCCTGGGAAAGCTCCATAGGGAAAGCTCTGGAAGAGCTGCCTCATAGCAGAGACAGGAAGCAGGATCTGGTACTCTCAGAAGGTGGACCTGATGGAAGTGGTCAGGGAAGCTCTCAACTCAGTGAGACATGTATGGTTGGAGTCTTGGAGTGGAGGCCATGTAAGCAGGTGAGCTCCCCATCACTGGAGGCATGCAAGCATGACAAAGCAGCCACTTGGAAAGGGTACTTTAGAGGGAATGTGTGTCTGGGAAAGGGGCTCAGGGGTCTGGGGTTGGGGAGGAGCTGGTTTCTTGGGTCCTAAATTCTCTCTAGGGTTGGAGGCTGTGAGTTTCTGACACCCAGGGGCTGTTCTTGGGCTGTAGAATGGAGGAAGGAAGAAATCTTGTACTCTGCAAAGCTGTGTGCAGCGTAGAGGGATGACTGGGAAGTTGAGGAGGATTTGGACACAGCCACAGCAAATGGACACTCCCAGTTCAGGCTCTCCAGCTCAACTCCTGAGCTTATACCATGTGGCAGGGGTGGGGGGTGGGAAGGGGAGGTGTATGGTGTCTCCATGATGCAGATGAACAAGGGGAAGGTCTGAGAGGAGTGACTTGCCCAATGTCATCCAGCTAGCTGGAGGCAAGTGAGGACTTGATTTCAACTCGATCAATTTCCAGGCACATAGTGGGTGCACACAGTAGGTTGCCAACAAAGACAGGCAATGGGAAGCTTTTCTGAACAAAATTTAAAAAAAGAACCCACACACCTAGAACAGTGACTAGGACAGAGCCCTGGTGTGTGTCTGAATCACTATACCATGTGCACATCTCTATCTCTTGCTATTGTGTTAAGTGCTTCCCTGTATTCCCTGAGGGTTTTTTTTTTTTTTTCCCCCAAATAGGGGACGAGTAACACAAGTGGGAAGGTCTATGAAACCAAAAAGTACACTCTCCTGATATGAGAGTGGGTAAGCTCAAGAGAACTGCACCTACCTGATTAACCCTTAAAATAAACCTTTGTGTTGGGTTCTGCCATTACACTCATTTTACAGATGAGGACACTGAGGTTCAGGGAGATAGTCAAGGCCCCCAGCTGGTAAGTGGGTGGCAGGGTTAGGACCCAAGTCATCTGAATCCACATCCTGGCCTCTTAGCCCCACTCCTTGACTGGCAGCCTGCCTTTCCCTAAAACTGACCCTGGACTCCTACTCAGATTTTCACAGACAGGATTTTCACAGACTGGAGCTCAGTGAGCTTCTCAGTCCACACTGTGGCAGGCAGACAGGTGCTGCTTGAGATGGGCAGGGCACGAATAGGCCTCACCTGGCCCATCTAGATGCTGTCCAAAGGTCTGGCAGCCCAGGATATGCCCTCTTGGGGCAGGAGCAATGACTCAGAGCTGTTGGCCCCTGGTGTTACAGCAGGAAGAGAGACCAGGGCCTTGGGTTTGGGGCCTTCCCTACCTGGAGCCTTGATTCCCTTGGTCTGGGGCAGGTCTGGAGCCTGGAGCCCTGCAGGGAGCTGCCTGGCCTTCTTAATAGTTAGGTTACCAGAAAGCCCACCACATCACAACAGAAACATTGACATTTTACCCTGTGTTGGATACTGTGCTCAGGACTTTATTTTTTAAAAGATTTTATCTATCTATCTATCTATCTATCTATCTATCTATCTATCATCTATCTATCTATCTGTTTAGAGCATGAGTGTGGGGAGGGGCAGAGGGAGAGGGAGAGAATCTCCAGCAGATTCTGCACTGAGCACAGAGACTGACATGAGGCTCAATCCCACGATCGTGCTCGGGACTTTAAATGTAGGACTTCATTTCACCCTCCCCACCCCCTTCTGAGATGGGTCTCCTATGTTATCCACGATTTACAGGCAGCGGAGCTGAGGCTTATGGAGGTGATGGAACTTGCTCCACCACAACTGAACCTGGCTTTCTGGCCGCTGAGCCAAATCTCTAGACGACCACCTTGTTTTGTTTTGTTTTTTAAAGATTTTACTTACTTATTTGAAAGAGATAGAGAGAGTGAGCCCGAGGGTGTGGGGAGGGGTAGAGGGAGAGAATTTCCAGCAGACTAGGCACTGAGCTCAGAGCCCCATGCAGGCTTCCGTCTCATGACACCGAGATCACGATCTGATCCGAAATCAAGTTGGACGCCCAAGTGTCCGAGCCACCCAGGTGCCCCCTTGTTAAGATTTTTTTTTTTTTTTAAGATTTTATTTATTTATTTGTCAGAGAGAGAGAGTGAGTGAGAGCAAGCACAGGCAGACAGAGTGGAAGGCAGAGGCAGAGGGAGAAGCAGGCTCCCTGCGGAGCAAGGAGCCCGATGTGGGACTCGATCCCAGGACGCTGGGATCATGACCTGAGCCGAAGGCAGCTGCTTAACCAACTGAGCCACCCAGGCGTCCCAGATTTTATTATTTTTAAGTAATCCACACACCCAACGGGAGGCTTGAACTTGCAACCCCAAGATTAAGAGTCACATGCTCTACGCACTGGGCCAGCCATGTGCCCCCTCAACAGTCATCTTGTGATAGTCGTGTCAAGTGCCATCCACCTTTGGCAGCATCCGTTCCTAGGAGTCGCACAGAAGGAAGGACCTCTCGGTTACCAGAACTCCGATCGCCTTGGCTCCCAGATCCTGACATTTGCAGGTTCTCCGCCATCCCCTGCCCCCGTCCCTGCACCCCTCTGTGTGTGTGTGTGTGTGTGTGTGTGTGTGTGTGTGTGTGTGTGTGTGTGATTTAGTGGATGGATGCTGGACTTAATGGATCAGTAGATCATATTCTTCTCTTCCCTTTGCCTGCCAAGACGCTCGGAGTGCAACTCAGGACCCACCTCTGACAAGCAACCAGAACTCCAAGGCAAATATTTAAATATTTTATGGATTTCCTTCAGGCCTATATTCTCCTTGTTTCGTATACCTTTTCCCTTCATCCTGGTTTCTTCACCTTTTTAAAGCTTGTGGAAGCATATATTTTCTTTCCACTTTTTTAGTTGGGCTAAAATACTCATAACACATAATTCCCTATTTTCAAGTGTAGAGTTCAGAGGTATTCAGCACATTTATAATGCCGGGCACTCATCACAGAACTCATTTCCTCTCGCAAAACTGCAACTCTGTCCCCATTAAATAACTTCTTCCCTCTCCCCCAGCCCCTTGTGACCATCATTCTACCTTATGTCCCTGTGAATCTGACTATATACCACATGTAAGTGCAATCATACAGCATTTGTCCTTCTGTGACTGGTTTATTCCACTCAGCATAATGTTCTCAAAGCTCATCCGTGTTCGAGCATGTGTGATAATGTCCTTCCTTTTTAAGGCTGAATAAACTCCGTTGTGTGTATACACCACATGTTGTTTATCCATTCATCTGTCAATGGTCACTGGGTTGTTTCTACGTTTTAGCTGATGAGAATAAGGAGGCTGTGAACGTGAGTATACACAAAGCATGTGTACTTTGATAATCTACTTTAAATTTGGGGGGCGTGGGGGTGGGGATGGTGAGCAAACATCCCCCTGAAAGCCCCTGACCCATAGTAACATCGGGTCCGTTTCTATTGAGTCTGGAGTGGTTCCCACCCATAAGGAGAGGCCACCATAGAAGAGGCTGGTGATCTTGTACCGGGGGTCCCCTTTCTCCTGTGTCAATGCAAGGATGTTGGGGCTGTGTGGCTGGGGGGGGATGTGGGGGCTCAGACCCTGCTGAGCACCTGGATGGTATTTAAAGCCAGCCTGGGGGCACCTTGGTGGTTCAGTCATTGGGCTTCTGCCTTCAGCTCAGGCCACAATCCCTGGGTCCTGGGACTGAGCCCCGCATTGGGCTCCCTGCTCAGTGGGAAGTCTGATTCTCCCTCACCCACTCCATCTGCTTGTGTTCCCTCTCTTGCTGTCTCTCTCTCTCTCTCTGTCAAATATATAAATGAAATCTTTTTTAAAAATTAAAAAAAATAAAGCCAGCCTGGGTGTGGATGAACCCCTATTGGAAGGGAGATACCTTCTGAGGGTGTCAGGGAGGGGGAATGTTAGCAATAGGCAGGAGAGTGCTGTATCCAAGTTCAGGGCTGCTATCACGCTTCTCTGAAAACCTCACAGATGCCCTCTGGAATCTCCATATTTGATTGCTTATTAGTTCCTTCTCCTGACTTAACCACTCTCTCCCCTTCTCCACAGGCTCCCTGTCACTGAGGCCCTTTATAGCCTGGTGGGGATGGAGGGGCTAGGTGTCACTTTCCGCCTGTCAGGACTTTCCGTTGTCCCCTTCCCCACCTTCCCCACCTCCTGCCTGCTCCAGGGCTGGGCCTGGGTCCCAGGTCCTCTGGGCTCAGGTTCTGCCGGGCGCTCTCTCCTGGCGCCTGAGCATCCTGTCCTGAGAGTACTGGGGCGGGCCGCCTCCATCCCGCCCTCCTGCCCCCTCACCAGCCATGGTCAGCACCTGCTGAGGAGTTGGCCCCATACTTCCCCTCCTGGGGGGGTGTGGTCTCTGGCAGCGTTAATGATTGTTCAAGGGAGGAGGAGATGGTGCCAAAGTCTGCCGGCTGCTGCGCTGTGGCAGGCCCCAGACGGTGCCCGCCGGAGCCCATTTGCCGCATCCGCGGCCCCTTCTGGGGCCCAGGTAGGGACTGCAGAGCCTGGCTGCTGCAAGGGCTGGGGAGTCTTCTGGTCAGGAGTAGGGGCCCAGGGGAACCCAGGGGGTCCCACCCAGGTGGGTGGGTGCGCTGGTGCTGAGTTGGGCGAATCTGGAGCTGAGTTCCAGGCTGTCTGTATCTTCAGGTGGGGCTATTGATTAAAGACAGTGGGGCCGAGCTGGGGGACCTCAGAGCTCAAGGAGAAAGAATGAGGCTCTAGCCCAACTGCTTGGGTCCAGATCCCAGATCCATCCTGGCTTTGGGGGGCTCTGGAATTCTTCTGGACTTCTGTTGCCACATCTGTAGAAGCAGGCTGGTCCCAGCACAGGAAGGAAACTGGAGAACCGGGAGGCAGAGGTGGGCCAGTGGTCTACCGTGGATGGACGGCCACTTTAGCCAGCGCTAGTATGTGTCCGGTTGGCACTGAGTGTAGGCTGGCCCTCAGCTCTGGCTCATTCCAGGCCTGGTGTGCCAGGTGGAGACTCAGCTGAGAGCCAGGGGCAGGGTGGGCCTCTTCCCTGAGGCAGGCACGGCCAGGCTAGGGCACCAGACGCCCGGGCTCAGGGAACAGTGGATCATGGATGGAAACCTGTGTGTGGACTATGTAGTTCTTAATGTCACCCCATTTCTCAGTAGGGAAACTGAGGCCCAGAGGGAGTAAGGGCTCGCCTGGGGTTTGGTGGCAGGGGGCAGGGGAGGTGCACAGTGAGTAAGAAAGATTCTGGAATCTGAACCAGGGCCGTTTGACCCCAGTACCTGTCTGTCACTGAGGCAGCCAGGGTGATGGGCACTGGAGGGGTTCCATGGCAGGGAGCCCAGCGCCCTTGGGGTCCACATCTTTGCACCAGTGCTCCCTGGGTGGGCTGGCGTCTGCCTTGTGGGTTTACAGAGGGCTCCATGGAGTCCAGTGGAGCCCTGAACAAGGCTCACCCAGGGACTCCTGGAATTGGAGCTAGTCCGGGTCTAATGTTCTGTCCCTTGTTCTTGGACATCCTTCTCCAAGCTTCTCTGAGCCTCAGTTTCTCACCTGGGCCCTGGGATGATAATGCCTTCAGCAGGGGCACAGCTGTGAGAAGGAAACAGAGCGGAAGTGAAAGTATGTGGTGAGCTGGAGGCGGCAGCGGCCTTGGTGGCCAAGTTCACTCTTTGGTGGCCTGTGGATGATGAAGGCCGCTTCCCTCTCTGGTCCTCCTAGAGGCCCTGGGCACACCTGGGGTCCTCCCAGTCTGGGAGAAAGTTTGGGAGCCGCGGGCTGTTGGGGGCTGTGGCTGGTGCCTCAACCCACTGAGGTCAAGGAACCGGTGCTGCCAAAGCCCAGGGTGAGTGCGCCTGTGCCAAACCTGAGGGGCCTCCCCAGGGGTTCAGGAGCACCCGATTCACCTCTGTGTCCTTTCTTGACGCTTCTCCAAGCAGCCCTTTTTGAGAGTAAGGAGAGTAAGTGTGGGGGGAAAGAAGTTGGAATTTCTAGGATGTAGATAGTCCCAGTTTTTGGAAGGCAAACTGAGGGGTGGAGAGGAGGAACGAAGAGCCTCTGGGAGTGGCTGCATGGTATTGGGGCTGGGGTGAGTTTGCCTCCTTCCCACCCAGGCCCCCCACCTCCGGCATAGCAGAGGCCCTGGGCGGATGGCCCAGGGAAGGCCCAGGGTGGGTTGGCACTGTGGAAGCCTGGGGCAGGGGGGCTGGCCAGGGCACCGTCCAGATCTCCCCCCGTCCCAGCCCATAGGCAGCTCCATTCCTGTCTTATTCATCTGCAATTGCTCTGTCCCCTGCTCCTGCTGGGAGGCCAGGAATGTCGGGGCCAGAGGAGGGACCGTCAATGCACCTGACCTGGCCTCAGAGGATGGAGAAAATTTGCACAGATGCAGAAGGCCAGGGAAGGCATTCTGGGCAGAGGGGACGGCATATGCAAATGTCTGGAGGGAGGAAAATAGAGGGTGGGGACTGAGAAGGGAGCATTCAGTGCCTCGGGACCACAGGAGAAGGTAGAGGGGGAGGAGCTTGTGTGGGAAGAGGAGTCAGGACCTATGAGGACTTAGCCCGCCAGGCTGAGGGGCAGGAAGTGTGTCGCCCAGCCAGCCCGAGCCCTGGCAGAGGTCTGTGCTGTGCCCAGTGAGTGGGAAGGCTCACTGGTGGGGCAGGTTCATTCTTGTTCCTTCTCTAGCTCACACAGGCCCTGTGAATTTTTTTCAAATGACCAAATCCAAAGGTGACACTCTGGACCAAAGAACTTTGGCCTCATTATGATCAAATGAGTGCGTGTGTCTGTGTGTGTGTAAAAAGTCTTGAACAAGGGGCCAAGACTGTGGGAAACCGAGCTCGGAGGCATGAAGTGGGGAGGAGAGGCAGGACCACAGCAAGAAAGAGCACTGGGCTGGGAGGGACGGGAGGCGGAGGGGCAGCATCCCAGCTTTGCCCCCAGCTGGCTTGGGGGCATGGGGCAGGAGCCTTATCCACCCCCAGCTCAGGCATAAAGGGGATTGACAGCCACCTCTGCCTTCTAGGAGGATGGTCTGGACTAGATGCAGAGGAAAGACTTCAGGTCTGCCTTACTCTAATGTAGAGGGTCATCACTCTTGCCCCGAGTAAGGATTATCAGGCTTCTAGAGGCCCGTGAGAATGGGAGGGAGAAGTTGGAAGAAGCTTCCATGAGCGATGAGTGTAGCTGGCTCTAGGGAGGGGTCCTGGAGGTGGAGGCGTCAGGGACCCTGGAGGGCGAAGCTGCCTGTTAAGGCTGTTGTCCCTCTACCTTCCCCTAGGGTGTTCTTCCGTGTCTAGGGGAAGTCTGGCTGATGAGGAAGAGCAAACTGGAAGCTGGGAAAGAGAGAGCACAGACTTCCCGCTCTGGGTTCTGATCCCATTAGTGACTGGATCATGTCCCTTCTGCTCCTGGACCATGGTGTGCAGAATGCTGAATGGCTCAGGGTGTGCCAGTCACAGCACCTGGCTCATCCTGACTATTTTTTCCACTGGAGGACTGGATCCTGAGGGCAGGAGTTTCCTGTTTTCCCAATTGCACTTTGTCATAGTGAAGAGAACACTTTGCATGCCTGTGGCATCATGTTCAATGACTAATTGTCCTGTGGGACTGACTCACCTCTGAAGGAGGGGAACAAAAGAGGTGAGAGGTGAGGTCCAAGATTGCACAGAGAGGGGACGTCAGGGCTGGCTGCATCCAGCCAGGGTTAAGGTGACCTGGAGTTTGCTCACACGATGGATGCACCATCACTGGTGTCTAACATCTGTGGGCTTGCCGTGCGCTCACGCCATCATCCCACCACCATCCCACTGCAGCCTCCACCAGCTCCACCTGTCTTTCCACGTTCATCATCTAGTAGAGCCTATCTCCAGTGTTCTCTGGTTAAGTCGTGTCCAGCTCAGTGTCTGACGCAAAGTAGACATTCCTTCTATGACAGGTATTGCTGCTCCTTCGTGACCCTTAACAGCTGCCACGTATCCGCTGACACCTTGGTGACAGCTTTGTTGACCATTCTTTAGTGTTTCCACGCTTAGTTTAGTTCTGTTTTCCATGATTATAAATAACTGCTTGTGATGAACAGTTTGCCGCAGCAAGAGATTCCTTATTTTTGGTTAGCTGGATTACCAGGTCAGAGAGGACAAATCTTCTGAAGGTTTGGGGTTCACAGCTTATGTGGGGTTTTCCTCTCCTGCTGGAGCCCTGGGGGAAGGTGAGGGCTGCACCCTTCCCTCTGTGTATGGGAGAGTCCCTCTCCCTTCTAGCTGTGAGCTCCTCTGAGTTCTCTGTCTGCAAAATGGGTTCCTGGGGAGATTAAATTATGTGAATTTCAAATGTTCTGCCTCCAAATCTCTCCACATTTCTATTCCTGCCTCTTCTCTCCAGCCCTGCTGCCACCATTTCAATCCACCAGCACGTAGCAGCTAGAAAGATCTTTTAGAAAAGCAAATTAGTCTCTGTCATTCCCCTGCTTAAACCTTGAAATGACCCTCTGTTTTTCTTAGACTAAAGCAGACCGTCCTCCCCGAGTCTTATGGGGCCAGGCACGATCTGCCTCTGCCTGCCTCCCCAACCCCGCCTCTCTCCCTGCCTCTCTCTCCCTTTGCTCCAGCCATATTCCAATTTCTGGAACACACCTGGTTCTTAGTTGGCCAGGGGCCATCTCTCATATTGGCAGGGTTACCCGGAGCAACCTTGTAACAGTGCTCGCTTTAGCAGTGTAACATGGGAATGAATTTTTAAAAAAGATTTTACTTATTCATTTGAGACAGAGATACACACACACACACACAGAGAGAGAGAGAGAGAGAGAGAGAGATAGAGAGCCCATAAGCAGGGTGAGAGGCATAGGGAGAGGGAGAAGCAGACTTCCTGCTCAATGGGGGCTTGATCCCAGGACACGGAGACATGACCTGAGTCGAAAGCAAAAGGTCAACCATCTGAGTCACCCAGGTGTCTTGGGACTGAATTTTTTTTTTTTTAAGATTTTATTTTTAAGTACTCTGTACACCCATCATGGGACTCGAACTCACAACCCCCACGTTAAGAGTCGCATGCTTTACCCACTGGGCACTGAATTTTAAAAAATTTAAATAATACTACAAGATTTATAATAACAATCCACCTCTGAGTTGGCTTTTCCCACATTTTTGTTTGATTTGGTTTGGATTTTTTGGCACCTGTCCCTAGTGTTCAGGTTTCCGTGATGTGTTCTTTTTGCCTATTTCCATGGTGGGAATGCTTCCACCCGGGCTCACTTCAAGCCATTAACATAATGCCAACCAGCTTCTAAACTTCCTGAAGCTATGGCAGCTTTCAGTAGCAGCTCTAGTGTGTGATGGCACCGTCTTCCCTTCAGTGTCTGATGCTCCCTGTTCATGATAAAGAACAAGGCTCTGGGTCCAGTGATGTCCCTGGGTTGGGGGGAGCTTGTCTTTTGGAAACCACTTCATAAAGTGATCCAATGGAGAATCTGTGGGGTTTTTTCTCTTGAATGGTCCATTTTATCTGTTTTTTGTTGTTTTGTTTTGTTTTGTTTTTTCTGGTGGTTTGGGGAGGTGTCCATTTTTGTTTTTTTGTTTTTTGTTTTTTTTTAAGATTTTTTTTTTAAAAGATTTTTATTTATTTATTTGACAGAGAGAGACCACAAGCAGGCGAAGAGGCAGGCAGAGAGAGAGAGAGAGGAGGAAGCAGGCTCCCTGCTGAGCAGAGAGCCCGATGCGGGGCTCGATCCCAGGACCCTGAGATCATGACCTGAGCCGAAGGCAGCGGCTTAACTCACTGAGCCACCCAGGCGCCCCATGTTTTTTTTTAAGATTTTAAAAATTATTTATTTATTTGACAGGCAGATCACAAGTAGGCAGAGAGGCAGGCAGAGAGAGAGAGAGAGGAGGAAGCAGGCTCCCTGCTGAGCAGAGAGCCTGATGCGGGGCTTGATCCCAGGACCCTGAGATCATGACCTGAGCCGAAGGCAGCGGCTTAACTCACTGAGCCACCCAGGCGCCCCATGTTTTTTTTTTAAGATTTTAAAAATTATTTATTTATTTGACAGGCAGATCACAAGTTGGCAGAGAGGCAGGCAGAGAGAGAGAGAGAGGAGGAAGCAGGCTCCCTGCTGAGCAGAGAGCCCGATGCGGGGCTCGATCCCAGGACCCTGAGATCATGACCTGAGCTGAAGGCAGAGGCTTTAACCCACTGAGCCACCCAGGTGCCCCTACCATTTTTGTTTTTTTTAAAGATGTTATTTATTTGGCAGAAAGATAGAGATAGCAATAGAGAGAGAGAGAGAGAGAGCGAGCACAAGCTGGGAGCAGAGGGAAAAGCAGGATCCCCGCTGAGCAAGGAGCCCCACACGGATCCCAGGATCCTGGAATCTCTGTCTGTCAAATAAATAAATAAAATCTTAAAAAAATAAAATCTTCCTGAGGGAAGGCAGATGCTTCACTGACTGAGCCTCCCAGGGTGACCCAACGGGGAAATGTCCTATCATCTGTCAGTGCTTTAAGGACTGAGACAGGGAGAGGGGCTGAGAGTGTCCCCATTTGTTGTGCAGTCTTTCACATAGTCCCCTGTTTTGCTGTGGGGCCCCACCTCCACCAGTCCTACTGCCCTGGAGTCCAGAGCTCTCTGATTCAGCCTCTCCAGGAAGGAGCCTCCGGGTACATTATCTAGTGTTGGGGGGTAGGGTGTTAGCCCCTGACTGCATGGAGTGGGGAGTGGTATCTGGGAGTCTAATGACTTCACATGGATACTTTTTTTTTTTTTTTAAGATTTTATTTATTTATTTGACAGACAGAGATCACAAGTAGGCAGAGAGGCAGGCAGAGAGAAAGAGGGAAGCAGGCTCCCCGCCAAGCAGAGAGCCGATATGGGGCTCCATCCCAGGACCCTGGGATCATGACCTGAGCCGAAGGCAGAGGCTCAACCCACTGAGCCACCCAGGCACCCCACATGGATACTTTTAACCAATTTTCCTGCTTTTAGGCCACCCCACACCTTTGTTTTCAGAGGGTTCTAGAAGCTTCAATACTTCAGCCTTGCTAGGGTTTTGAGCTGGCTTCTTGTGGGTGCCATCCCTACCCTTGTTTTATTTATTTATATTTGTTTGTTTGTTTATTTAATTGTTATGAGGTGGGGGAGGAGCAGAGGGAGAGGGAGACAAGCAGATTCCGCACTGAGTGCAGAGCCCAGCACGGGGTTCAATCCCAGAACCCCGAGATCATGACCTTAGCTGAAAACAAGAGTTGGATACTTAACTGACTGAGCCACCCAGGCGCACCCCCCCCACTCTAGTTTTAACTGTCACTAGCTTTGGGGTACCTGGGTGGCTTGGTCGGTTGAAGGTCTGCCTTCGGCTTGCCATACCATGCACGGCCACATGGGGGGAGCATTCGGTCAGGAGGCAGAAGGAGAAAGGAGAAAGCATGATCTAGAGCCTTAATGCATTTTCCATGGGGAGGAAGGTGGGAAGGAAGTTGCAGGTCAACCAGTAGAGCAAGCTGAGGACCGAACAGTTGGAATAATTTGCACTGGCTGAAGGGGTCATCCTTAGTTGCCCATTGCTTAGTCCTGGGGAGACTCAGGGCAGGGAACAATTCTGACTTGGTGTGTGAGTTAAACAAAGGAGGGAGTTGGAGTGTGGGCTCTGGATTGGTTGGTTTGTATAGGAGAGGAGTGTTTGCAGGCAAGTCATTTGCCATCTCTAGGAACTAGCTCCCCTGGGAAAGGACGGTGAGGCCCCCGAGATATTAAAACCTCATAAACAGAAAAAGTAAAAACATCTCATCTCTTGCTGGGAGCAGAGTCAGAAGGTTTGTGGCCCTCTTTATCTGCCTAAAGTAGCAGCCTTCTTCAGGCTCTCACAGTAGCCTCGTTCTCTTTCTTCATAGCACGGAAGGCAGCAAGCAGTTAGACTTGTTTACCTGTTTAGGGTCTGTCTTATTCACTAAGCTGTCAGCTCGATGAAGGCATCCCCTTGGCTCTTTTCGCTCGTAATTATTCTCCCGGTGCTGGGAAAAAGGTCTAGCACATAGGGGACCATGGACATCCCTAAATAATTATTAAAAGAATGAATGAATGAATGAATGAATGAATGAATGAATGAGGGTACCCAGAACATGGTAGGTGCTCAGGAAATGTCAGCAGATATTTAAGATGCCAACCCTCCTGATACGCCTGTGGTTTTCCCAGCAGTGAAGGAAAACGGGGTGTACCTGTGGCCTGGCGAGGCATGAGGGGTGAAACGGGGCATGGTTAGAAATGGTTAGAAAAGACCCAGGGGAAGGAGGTGGCAGTCAGACAGGGAGGGTCTATGGAAGCCCTTCTATGGCGTTTGAACTCAGACGTTTGAACTCAGATGGGGGGTGCCTGGGTGGCTCAGTGGGTTAAGCACCTGCCTTTGGCTCAGGTCATGATCTCAGGGTCCTGGGATCGAGTCCCACATCGGGCTCCCTGCTGAGTGGGGAGCCTGCTTCTCCCTCTGCCTCTGCTGCTCCCCCTTCTTGTGCTCTGTCTCTCTCTCTCTCTCTCTCACTTGCTCTCATTCTATCACAAATAAATAAATAAAATCTAAAAAAAAATAAGGCTTGGAATGGGGAGGGAGGTCATCAGAGGGGTTGAGGAAGGATTACTTGAGCTGAACGGACTGGACTAGAGACTGAAGGGAGGGAGGCCTGGAGGAGGGCTGAGCCAGGCGACGGGGGAAGGTGGCTGTGAGTGTGGCCACTGTGGGATGGAGACAAATGCAGGGGTCATCAGAGATGGATAGGGGCACTCCAGAAAAGGGGAGTCAAGGGTGACCTGGGCAAATGGGTGCATTCTTGAGGCGGGAACTTGGGAGGAGGGGAGCATGGCATGAGGGAGAAGACTTCTGGGTTTTGATGCAGTTTCTTTGTCAAGGTTCAGCTGTGGCAGCCCTTCTTGCTCTGCTGTTTCTTTCTCTTCCCCTTGGAGGACCCGCATCTTTTGGAATAAGCCATAGATTGGGGTCATTTTCTCTTTGTTCTCCCATGGCTTTGGAGTCCTTCCCAAACTGACTTGACTAGGGAACCCTCCCACTGTGCGGCATCTTACAGGGCCAGGGTTGCAGGGAGCACACTTTGGGAAAGGCTGCCAAGGCGGCTATTAAATGAATCAGCAAGTAGGAGAAGGGAACTTGCCCACCCATAGAACATCTGGATTGTCCTCAATAAGTCACAGTCCCTCTTTAGGTACCTGATTTTGAAGTATGCTATTAGCTTAGACACTTGAAATAGGCAGGGTAGTTTAGTGGTTGAGGGAATGAATTCTGGAGTCCCAAACTCCTGTGTTCAGAGCAAAGTCTTGTCATTGATGCCCTGTGCGGCCTCAGGAAAGCCCCTTCCTCTCTCAGCCACCTCACAGTTGCAAGGATAGCGAGATTACACATACAATGTGCTTACAGCTGTCCCCGTTACTCAGGACGCTGAATTCTGGAGTCAAGCTCAGGGTCATTCTCAGGCTGGAATTCTGGACCAGGCTTAGCTACCCTGCCTACCCCTGTGGGTTCTCCCCCACTACCCTGGAACTTCTGGAAAAGGGCAGTGAGTGACAGGAGCCCTGGAGGTTGGGGAACTGCTGAGTTGGAGTGGGGGGTGGGCTCAGCTCAGACCCAGACAGAGGGAGGGTCCACCAAAGGGAGGGAGGCCTTGGGACAGTTGCCCCTTCCTTGTTCCCTCTTCCCTCAGGTCCTTCCAGACATGATGGCATGGCCGTGGCTGTCCTGCCTCCTGCTTCTTACCCTCGTGGTGTCTGGTGGGTACCTCCCCTCCCCCACTAGAGTAACACTAGCCTGCGGATCCTTAGCAGGACCCTCTAGAAGAAACTGACACTGCCTCGTCAACAAACTCCCAGCTCCTATGACCCAGACCCCTGCTTGGCGGCCCTGGGGAGGCCTAGGGAGGAGTCCAGGCCCAGGCGGGTGAGCTGGGCTGAAGCTGGGACTGGTGTGGTCTCCCACAGAGGGCCGGAGGGGGTCAGGCTTCACAGGGGCATCCAAGTGTTCTAAGTGCTCTCTGTTTCTACAGTGACAGCCAACACGGCCCCAGTGTTCTTAGGAAACATGTCAAGAGTGAATTTGCCCGAGGACCTACCAGTGGGTGAGTGACCATCCCTGTGCACAGACTGTGCCAAGCCCTTGCCCACAGAGGGTCCCAGGGTCTCCCTTATGGGCTTGCTTCCCATCCTGCAGCCCCGTAGCTCGTCACGGGGCGAGGGTGGCCTGGAGGGAGTTTGTTCTAGAATATGTTTTCTGCTCTTCAGCTTTTGTGTCAGGGCTCTCACATGGCGTAAAGTAACCAAGACACCCCACGAGAACATTCTTCCTGTTTCCCATCTCTGGCTGGTGTTTCCGATGCCCCAAAGAGAGAGGATCCATCTGGGACCGTTCTTTCTCTCCCACCTCTCACACTTGCTAACCTCCCTCCACTCCCTGCTTTTCTCCCCCCTAAACAGGAAGCAGGTCTCAGGCTCAAAGCCTTTCACAGACTTCTCACCGGAAGTGAATATTGTGTTTTACTTCCATTGCCTTTGTTCACAGAGCTGCTTTCTATCTATGGCAAGTGAAATGGATTTCTATTTACAGCCACAATCTAAAGCTTGCTTTTATTTTCTTTTTTGAAAAGATTTTTAAACATTTATTTGAGAGACAGAGAGAACACGCATGGGGACAGGGGCAGAGGGAGAGGGAGAGAGAATCTCAAGCAGACTCTGTACTGAGTGTGGAGCCCAAAGTGGGGCTTGGCCCCGAAACCCTGAGATCATGATCTGAGCTGAAACCAAGAGTCAGACACTTAACTGACTGAACCACCAGGGCATCCCTAAAGCTTATTTAAAATAAATGTATTTACATGAAATGCTAAGTTGATTAAAAAAAGGATCATAAAGAACGAGACACTGGATATGGTAAAGATCACGGCAGCGTACAAGAGGGAATGACATCTGGGAAGCATCGTTTTGGAAGAAGCTGCAGGGACTGAAAACCTAATTCCCAGCAGACAGGATATGGGTTGGGGAAACGGAAATGAAAGATGTCTCCTCAACTCCCCAGCCCTGGGGCTCCTGCACACTCTGCCCTCCGCAACCCTCCCACCCCTGAAACAGAAAACCAATAGCTTTATTGTTCAGAGCAGTGCACCTCCCTCCCCGAGCCAGATCAAATGAGGATCTTTGATAACCACATGGCTCTGCTCTGGGCTTTCTTAAACCAAAGGGCGATTTCCTTCCTCCTGAGATAAATTCTATGGCTCTCTTACCATGGGAAAGCACTTTCTGTGAGATTATTTTTTTCAAGTATGCCATTTAGACTTTCTGTTTTGAAGTATAATATATGTGCAGGAAAGTGCATTGAATCACATGGAATGTTGATTCATCACAACTAGAATGTTGCCAAAAGTTCCAGGTCCCCCTCTCTCGTCCCTTCGGTCACTTACTGTCCTTTCTTCCCTACACAAGTCTTCTTTTCATGACACTAACACTGTACCACAGATCTGTTTCATCAGGCAAACTTTTAAAAAATATATATAGGGGCTCCTGGACGACTCAGCAGATTGGGGCCTCTGCCTTCGGCTCAGGTCATGATCCCAGGGTCCTGGGATGGAGCCCGCCGTCGGGCTCTCTGCTCAGCAGGGAGCCTGCTTCCCCCTCTCTCTCTGCCTGCCTCTGTGCCTATTTGTGATCTCTGTCAAATTAAATAATAATAATAATAATAATAAATTAAAAAATATATAATTATGATGTTTTAAATACCAAGTTTAGTTTAGTGACAAACATACATAATTCTTATTTTTTTTTTAAGGATTTTATTTATTTATTTGATAGAGAGAGAGCACAAGTAGGCAGAGCAGCAGGCAGAGGGAGAGGGAGAAGCAGGCTCTCCAGTGGACCGGGAGCCTGATGCAGACTCAATCCCAGGACCCTTGGATCAGGACCTGAGCCGAAGACAGCTGCTTAAGTGACTGAGCCACCTGGACGCCCCAAACATATATAATTCTTAATATGCAGAGACCTAATATAGGTCTTTTATTTTTATAGATTTTATTGATATGTTACATTTAATTTTTTTTAAAGATTTTGTTTATTTAGTTGACAGAGAGAGACAGTAAGACAGGAAACACAAGCAGGAGAGGAGGGAGAGGGAGAAGGAGACTCCCCACCGAGCAGGGAGCCTGATGTGGGGCTCAATCCCAGGACCCTGAGATCATGGCCTGAGCTGAAGGCAGATGTTTAATAACTGAGCCACCCAGGCACCCCTACATTTAATTTTTTTAGGCCACTTTTTTTTTTAAAGATTTTATTTATTTTATTTGACAGATAGAGATCACAAGTAGGCAGAGAGGCAGGCAGAGAGAGAGGAGGAAGCAGGCTCCCTGCTGAGCGGAAAGCCCGATGCGGGGCTCGATCCCAGGACCCTGGGATCATGACCTGAGCCGAAGGCAGAGGCTTTAACCCACTGAGCCACCCAGGCACCCCTTTAGGCCACTTTTAAAAAAAGGATTTTATTTATTTATTTATTTAGAGAGTGTGTGAGCAGCGGGGAGGGGCAGAGGGAGAGAGAGACTCTCAGGCAGATTCCACACTCAGCACAGAGCCCAGTCCCGGGGCTTGATCCCACAACCCAGATCCCACAACCCCAAGACAACAACCCGAGCTGAAATCAAGAATTGGAGGCTTAATTGATTGACCCATCCAACTCCCCTTCAGGTCAACTTTTAAAGAGCATTTCTGGGACACTTGGGTGGTTCAGTCAGTTAAGCATCTGCCTTTGGCTCAGGTCATGATCCCGGGGTCCTGGAATTGAGTCCCAAATCAGGCTCCCTGCTCAGTGGGAAGCCTGCTTCTCCCTCTCCCACTCTCCCTGCTTGTGTTCCCTCTCTTGCGCTCTCCCTCTCTGTCAAATACATAAATAAAAATCTTAAAAAAAGAAAAAAGAGCATTTCCTCCCTGATGCATGTTTCTATTCCCCCAGTCAAATATATACACGTAAGGGTTTATGCCCATCCACACACCTCCTGGATTTCCTTCGGTATAAAGGCCACATCTTTTTGCACTTTAACTGAATCAGGATTATCTTACCGTTGAGGTAGTCATTTAACACAGAGTGACTTTTCTCCCCCCAGAAGCAGTCATTACATTGATAGTGTGTCTCATAATTGAGGAAACAAAATAGACACCGACATCATCTTTGTAGAATGTTGGTTTGGTGGTCTTCCTGGAGGAGGGGGTCTTGGTGGAGAAGGACTGTAACCAAGCTTTCTGAGGAGTTGTGGGAGGGACTGTTGGGCCAGAGAAGAGCAGCCTCGGGGGCACAGCATGGAACCTGTCGCTGAAGAGCTGTTATGGGCAGGAGGGGTGGGCTGGTCCGCTGAGGCCCTCAGGCTGAGCATGGGGCCGCAGGGTCCCATGGAATTTGTTGTGGCACTTTTGAACTTTATGGGTCCCTGACTCTATATTAAAATTATATTTTATGATATAAATGAAACATTCTTGTAGGTCTCCTAAAAGTCTCATAGGCCCTGGGTTCCATACCTCATGGACAGAACAGATGAGGCCTTTGGGCTCCCACAGCCGGGAGTTACCGGGAAACACACTTTGGGGAAATGGAGCAAGCCCTTGCTAAGGGACAGTTGTCTGACAATGGAAGGAGGTGGCTGAGAAGAGCGTAACGTTTCTCGGTGGCAGAGCAGAGGCTGGGTGGGATAATGGAGGTAAGGTCTTGGAGCAGGGCTGGATGAATCTGTAAAAAGTTTCTTTGAGATTGGAGAGTCGATGGCCTTGGGATCTCCGAGTCCCCCGATATCTCCAAGCCCCTGCCTTGCCCAGGGACATGCCCTCTGGGGCACAGTGAAAGAATGGGGGCCCCTGGCTAGCAGTGGATGCTCACCGGACCAGGTGGTGTTTCTGGCAGGCTCTGAGCAAGCTCTCTGGGTGAAGGGAGGGCTTTGAGGTGACCCAGGCATCCCCAGAGGGACTTCAGGAGTCCCCCGTCCAAGGATGTCCCCAGCAGCTGCAGCCAGACACTTCCCCTCCAGGTGTCTTTGGTCTCCTCTCAAAAAATGCCAGGCAGGGAATTCCAGGGCCAGGAGAAAGGGTGATGCCTGGATCGCAGCCCACCCTGCCATGTCCAGGGCAGAAGGGGTCATCCCCTGGAGGAAATCAGCATGTTGTTATCAAAGCCATTGTGCAGATGCCAAGCAACAAAATCAAACCTGACGTTTATGGCCACCATGGCCAGAGCCCTGGTGGCTGGGAGGTCCCAGATTTTTGCACACAGAGAAGAGAGGCTCCCTAGCCCAGCTCAGCCAGGCCAGTGCTGAAAGAGGTGACCATGGACTGTGGGCATTCCCTGTCCCACCTCCAGGTGCCGAGGCCTTCTGGTTGGTCGCTCAGGACCAGGACAATGATACACTGACCTATGGGATTAGTGGCCCAGATGCCTCCGTCTTCTCTGTCACTCCGACCACCGGGGAAGTGAAGCTGGCTAACCCTCTGGACTATGAGGTAAACGGCAGCAGCCTTGGAAGACCCCAGGAGGGGCATGGGGAGGTGGGGGCCCTCCCTGCGCCCTCACCCCGAGCAGAGGCTCACCTGGGACCTCTTCTCCCTACCTGCTGCAGACCGCCTACTTGCTCCACATCATCATCTCCGTGACCGACCATCACAACAAGCCAGTGAGTTGGAAGTGGGGAGGGGAGGGGAGGTGGCCCTGGAATCGGAGAGCAGGGCACTAGGGGCCCCTCCGGCCTGCATCCCCTACCTCAAGCAAGCAGAGAGGGCCCTAGTTAACAAAAACTGAATTCAATGTTTATTTTCATCTAAATTATACTCATCCATTTTGGGCCACACAATATTACCAAGATTTTAACATTATTATTAATTTACTTTAGTTACACAAAGATCTCACCTACATCATAAGTTTAATTGTATTAATTTATGTTAATACAAATATTAATAAAAAACAAGTGCTAAATACCTCCCTCTCTTAGCTCTTCCGAGGCAGTACTTTCAACTCTCTGGGCTAAACGTGTTGGTGTCAGCACTCAGATTTCTTTTTTTTTTTTTTTTTTTTAAAGATTTTATTTATTTATTTGACAGAGAGAAATCACAAGTAGGCAGAGAGGCAGGCAGAGAGAGAGAGAGGGAAGCAGGCTCCCTGCTGAGCAGAGAGCCCAATGCGGGACTCGATCCCAGGACCCTGAGATCATGACCTGAGCCGAAGGCAGCGGCTTAACCCACTGAGCCACCCAGGCACCCAGCACTCAGATTTCTAAATGACACACTGACACCACTGTACCTTACATCTGTGAAAGTTGAGGATTTTGTCTTTAAAATACACTCCCCAAGCCCTGTCCATTAAGAAAAATCATTTTAAATGAATATATTCTCTTTGTAAACATCTCAAAAGCTGCAGCTCAAGCTTGAGTCCCCTGGGTAGACCCTTCCCAGCCCGCTCCCAGCCAAAACGTCCAGTCACAGTTCTGCCACACCCCTCGCTATGCATTTACATATATATGCATCCCTGGAAGAAAGATTGTAGTTTTGGTGCATTTCTTGAAACCCAGATGGGCTCCTACTGAACATAGTATCTTGAACTGCCCTGTCCAATTCAACAATCAGCTTTGGAGCTCTGCCGTGTCTCCTCATGAGCTGCCCGTTTCTTGTACTATTTTCCATTTGGGGACATACCATGATGCTTTAGCTGGTCTCCTTGGACAGACACTTAGGTTGTCCGCAGCTTAAAACTATGGCAAACACATCTGAAATGAACATTCCTGTAGAAGAACAGACACATTGCAGATTTTTTCAAAATGACCTAATTATGTCTGCAACTTCCTCTGAAATGGTTCTGTAAACATGTGGAGAGAGAGATCAAACAATGGCTAAATCTGGGTGAAGAGTTTTGGGAGTTTTGTGTATATATTCTGGTGTTTGAAATTGTATCAAAAACAAGAGTACCCCAAATATTGCCAAAGTGCTTGAGAAACGAAGCCAACTTGCAGTCTCAGCCAGACACTCCTTTTGTCTTCTCAAGCTCTTGCATTTTCCAGGCTCACTTGAGGTTTCTCACCTGCAGGTGCAGAGGCCAATGCAGGTGATTGTGGAGGATAGAAATGACAATGCTCCTGTTTTCCAGAACACTGGCTTCTCCACCAGCATCAATGAGGTAACATCTGCCCTAGAGGTGTGTGTGTGTGTGTGTGTGTGTGTGTGTGTGTGTGATGCAGGCTTCCCAGAAGCTCTTCTCAGGGTGGAAAGGACCAGAGACAGCCAGCGGGGGGGTCCAGGATCGGGGAAAAGCCCCCCTCAAAAGGGGTAGCTGCAGGAACCAAATTCAGGGGAATGTAACCCCAGGGAATACTTACAGCAACATGTTACAAACAACAAGACTGGATGAGAATGATTCCAGTTATGAAAGCAAATTTTTTTGAAAAACAAAGAGAATTTATTTTTTCATGTATCTGAAAAATTTAGAGGTATACTAACTTCAAGCATGATGAATCCAGGTACTCAAGCCATGCCAGCAAGAAGAGATTTCTCTGGGCACCTGGGTGGCTCAGTGGGTTAAGCCTCTGCCTTCAGCTCAGGTCATGATCCCAGGGTCCTGGGATCGAGGTCCACGTCAGGTTCTCTGTTAAGCAGGGAGCCTGCTTCCCCTCTCTCTCTGCCTGCCTCTCTGCCTACTTGTGATCTCTGTCTGTCAAATAAATAAATAAAATCTTTTAAAAAAAGAAAAAAAGGGAAAAACAAAAAGAAGAGATTTCTCTCTACTTCTCAGCTCTGCTTATCTTGTTGCCTCCATCCTTGGGTAAGAGGGCCATTCTCTCTTGTGGTGATAAGAGAGCAGCTCCACTCTTTGCAAGTTGGACACAGACTGTCTCTTTCTCCATTGTCCTGGCCAAAACTCCAGGATTGACTATCATTGGCCCATTTGGGGTTATGTGCCTATCAACCTAGGGGTGCAGAATACTCTGTTTGGCCAGGTCTACATCATGAGCCACCCCCCTCCCCAGCAGGGGAGGGCAAGCCCACTAGAACCACCTGCATGGGGAGGAGGTTCCCCAGTGGTCCCTGAGCAGCAATCACAACACCACTCCTGGATCTTCATAACCATGTGGCTTTGAAGATGTATGAGGTGTGGGGCCCCACACTAGGTCAGACATAAGACCAGTGAGGTCCAGGCAGCCATTTGACAGACTTTGATGGAGCACCCACTGGATACCAGGCACTGTCCTTGGTGCTGAGACTACCTGGTAAATAAGGCAGACCTAGTCTTACCACCCTCAGTAGCTCGCATTCTAATGAAGAATATCGATAATAATCAATGAAACATTAAATAAGCAGGATTAGGGTGGCTGGGTGGCTCAGTGGCTTAAGCCGCTGCCTTCGGCTCAGGTCATGATCTCAGGGTCCTAGAATCGAGTCCCGCATCCGGCTCTCTGCTCAGCAGGGAGCCTGCTTCCCTCTCTCTCTCTGCCTGCCTCTCTGTCTACTTGTGATCTCTCTCTGTCAAATAAATAAATAAAATTTTAAAAATAAATAAATAAATAAGCAGGATTATTTCAGGTGGCATTAAGCTCCACGAGGAGCATAAAACAGGGTAAAATGAAAGAAAGTGACATGGAAGGGGGCTGGCTCAGGTTGAGTGACCAGGAAAGGCTTTTCTGAGTAGGTGACATCTGAACAGAGACCTACATGGCAAGAAGGCGCCAACTGTGGGATGTTCCAGGGGAAGAATGTTCCAGGCAGGGGAACAGCAGATTCAATGGCTCTGAGCTGGGAATGAATTTGGAGTGTTCTAGGCATAGCCAGGAAGCTGGTGTGAATGGAGGATAGAAGGTGAGGAGAAGGTGAGCTCAGAGAATTAGCCAGTGGCCTGACCTCAAAGGGCTATAGAAGCAGGGTGGATTGCATTCTGGGGAACCATTGCGGGGGGGTTAGCACAAGAGTAATGTGGTCTGATTCATGATTTTCAAAGATCACGTTGGCCACTGTGTGGAAATACTGAAAGTGTGGACAGGTCACAGGGGGCAAAGGCTTCCCCAGAGAACCTTCCAGCTCTGCAGAGTGCTGTCTGGAATGTACTGCTGTAGGCTGTAGAAAGCCCACAGGAAGAGCTGGGGAGTGGCACATCCTTGGTTCTGGAATGACTGTACTCTGTTCCCTGCCATCTCCCCAACAAACTGTCTCCAGAGGCCTAGCCCAGGTGGGAAAGAAAGGGGAACACTGGGTTTCAGGCTCTAGAAGGTGTTATGTTTATGGTACAACTGGGGACACAAGCTCGGGGGGTGGACATGAGTGCTCGGTCATGGAGGGGATGGATTGGAATTCCTCATTACAGACCCTGCCAGTCGGCTCCCTGGTATTCTCTGTGCTGGCCAAGGACCCAGACACGGGGTCTGCAGGAGTGGTGGTGTACTCCATAGAGAAGGTGAGCATGGGCCAGTCCTGTGGGAATATGGGCCCCACTGCCTCTCATGGCCACCAGGGGGCAGCATGTCACACACAGCCTACAGGAACCTTGAGTGTTGGGGTGAGGACAGGGTCTTAGTGGTGGCCCAGCCCCCGGCTTCCAAACCTTTTGCTGGCCCCCTCTGAACTTCAATTGGCCAAGCTACTTAAGGGTCCCTTCTGTGGACAGGACCCTTCTTCCCTTCTTCCCCACCCTTTTGCCTGGGGCACTGTCTGCATCCCTGTTGGGTTTGTGTGACATCACCAGGTGTCTGATACACAGAAGACGAAATTGAGAAGTACAGTGTCTTGTCCAAGGTCACACAGACAGCGGGGGCTGTGACCCCAGTTCTCCTGAAGACAAGTTTGCTAGCTATATTTGCTAGCTATAGCTTCTGTCTCCCAAGTGCCTATGATGAGCCTAGCACATTCATTACCCCATTTGACTTTCCTCTCAACCCGCTGCTGACATATCTGAGCTCATTTCCCAGAGGTGGAAACTGAGGCTCAGAGAGGTTATGTGACCTGGTGAGGGTGGTAGGGCTGATCAATAGCAGAGCTAGGGTTCAAGTCCCAGTCTGTCTGAAAGAGGTTCTGGCTTGACTGTGCTCTGCCCTAGGTCATCCCTAGCACTGAGGAGAGCCAGCACCTCTTCAAGATCTTACCCAATGGCTCCATCATCCTCAACGGCAGCCTCAGCTACAACAACAAGAGTGCCTTCTATCAGCTGGAGCTGAAGGCCTCTGTGAGTGGGGGTGGAGGAGCAGATGGAGGGGCCCCACAACCTGAGGCCTGGCCTTACGGAGACCTGTTTCCCCACAGGACTCAGGTGGCATATACAACAACACCTTCATCATCCGCAACTCTTCACATGTCTTCCTGTTCATCTCTGTGGTCGATGAGCCAGACCTGGACCCCCAGTTTGTCAGGGAGATTTACTCAGCCTCTGTGGCTGAGGATGCACCCCAGGTGTGCCAGAGGACCTGGGGGGGTCTGGGTGGACACAAGAGGCAGGGAAAGGGGGTGCCTGGGTGGCTCAGTGGGTTAAGGCTCTGCCTTCGGCTCGGGTCATGATCTCAGGGTCCTGGAATCGAACCCCACATTAGGCCCTCTGCTCAGCGGGGAGCCTGCTTCTTCCTCTCTCTCTGCCTACTTGTGATCTCTGTCTGTCAAATAAATAAATAAAATCTTTAAAAAAAAAAAAAGAGGCAGAAAAAGGGCCTGGGACTCTGATTCAGCTGGTTCTCTGCACAGGGAGAATCGGTGCTGAAGGTAGAGGCTGTGGATAGTGACAAAGGCATTAATGACCCGGTGACCTACAGCATTTCCAGTGAGAATGGGGGAGTTCCCAGGTGGAGGAAGGGATGGGGGCTCTGCCAGAGCTACTGGAAGCAGCAGCTCCCACTGCCTCTCTCCAGACTCCACAATGCCCGGCTGGTTTGACATCGGGCCGGATGGGGTGATCAGGGTCACCGGTTCCCTGGACCGTGAGCAGCTGCTGGAGGAGGATGAGGAGGTGAAGGTGCAGGTCACGGTGAGTGAGGGGTCCATTGCTTCTTTTGTACCCGAACTTCAACTTCTGACCTTTGATCTCTGTTCACTCTGAGCCTTGGTTCTCTGACCTCTGCTTTCTGGCTTCTGCTCGGGTCCCAGGCCACCGAGATGCGCCCCAACATCTATGGACAAAATGCCAAGGTGAGCACATGGGTCACGCTGATGGTGACAGATGTCAATGACCACAAACCTGAGTTCTACAACTGCAGCCTCCCGGCCTGCACCTTCTCCCCCCAAGAGGCCCAAGTCAACTTCACCGGCTACGTGGATGAGCATGCCTCCACCCGCATCCCCATCGACAGCCTCACCATGGTGGTCTACGACCCAGACAAGGTAGGGGCGCCCAGGCAAGGGGTGGCTGGGTGAGGGTCATGGTGGGAGATGGCTAGGGGAGATGGTGGGGAGTGACCCATAGAACAAGGTACCCAGGGGCGCCTGGGTGGCTCAGTCGTTAAGCGTCTGCCTTCGGCTCAGGTCATGATCCCAGGGTTCTGGGATCGAGCCCCGCATCAGGCTCCCTGCTCAGCGGGAAGCTTGCTTCTCCCTTTCCCACTCCCTCTGCTTGTGTTCCCTCTCTCGCTATGTCTCTTTCTATCAAATAAATAAATAAAAATCTTAAAAAAAAAAATAAAAAGAACAAGGTACCCAGATGCGAAGTGGGGAGGGAGCAGAGGGTGGGGGGTGGTGGTAATGGTCATGACCAGCGGTGGAAAATCGAAGTTGTTCAGTGACATTTGGAAATGTTGGGTGATGTTACACCGATGTGTAGTTTTGTGCTCAGGGCAGTGCTAGGTGCTGGTAAGCAGAAAGACAACACTGAGTGGGGGTTGATATTTTGCTAGGTAATGTTGAGTGGCGTCGAGGAGAGGGTGGTGATGGGTGCTTGGTGAAGTTGAGGGATGTTGAGGGATGTGGCAGTGTTGAGCATAAAGTAGCCTAAGTGGGTGTGAAGTTGGAGGTGTATTCTTTTTATTTTTTATTTTTCTTTTTATTTTTTTTAAGATTTTATTTATTTATTTGACAGACAGAGATCACAAGTAGGCAGAGAGGCAGGCAGAGAGAGAGAGAGAGGAGGAAGCAGACTCCCTGCTGAGCAGAGAGCCCGATGTGGGGCTCGATCCCAGGACCCTGGGAACATGACCTGAGCTGAAGGCAGAGGCTTTAACCCACTGAGCCACCCAGGCGCCCCTGGAGGTGTATTCTTAAGTGGACATTGATACTGAGTGGTGGGCAGTCTGGGTGGTATTGAACAATGACTACCTATAGACAATGTTTGGTAGTATTTGGTGATATTGAGTTGGTACAATATGTGGGTGGAGGAGGTGTCGGGTGGTGGTAGATGGGCAGGTGTGTTGAGTTGGTGGTTGGCGTTGAGTGGAGTGGAAAGGGTGTGGAATGGAGGGTGATGTGGGTAATGGGGTGACTTTGGATGTTGCTGGTGGTTGGTGTTGGTATGGTGGCCGACTGTGTTGAGTGGGGGTTGGTAAAGAAGACCCAGGAATGTCTTCTGGGAGTGAGGGGAATGTGCCCAGGCTCTGTCTTTCCAGCCCAAACCAGGAGCCCAGTCACCTGCAGACGTCTTCTAATGAGCCCACCTTTGCAGGGAACAGTGAGCATCCCGGCTTCCCCAGGTTCCTCTTGCCGCAGTCTCTTGAGAGCCTCCCCTCATGGGACTTCAGAGGCAGGGCCTCCTGACATAGGGACCTACAGCCAGGATTAGGGGCAAGGGGCAGGGTGGTGCATTGCAGGGGTTGGGGTCTCTACTATACCTTAAACCCATCTCCACAGGGCAGCAATGGCACCTTCCTGCTATCTGTGGGGGGACCTGATGCTGAAGCCTTCAGCGTCTCCCCAGATCGGGCAGCAGGCTCCACAGACGTGCAGGTGTTGGTGAGAGCCCCCGAGCTGGTGGACTATGAGGATAAGACAGTGATGCTGGTGCAGGTGAGGGGTGTTCTGGGCCAGCAGGGAGCCCAGCCCATGGGCCCTCTGGTCCCCACACTGCTGATTCTTCCTCTATCCTCAGGTCGTGGCTACTGACTCAGTCAGTGGGAACGCCTCCATCGCCCTGGTGACCATCCACCTTAGAGACATTAATGACCACCGGCCCACATTCCCCTACAGCTT
This sequence comes from Mustela erminea, assembly GCF_009829155.1. Lineage (NCBI taxonomy): Eukaryota > Metazoa > Chordata > Mammalia > Carnivora > Mustelidae > Mustela > Mustela erminea. The sequence continues at coordinate 100,140,804 of NC_045616.1, read as the reverse complement.
TTACAACCTCAGTATCTGGGAGCACAGTGCAGACGGCACTGTGGTCACCGACAGCATTCATGTGAGTGAGGGTGACCCTGTGGGGCTGGCCTCGGTGAGACACGAAGAAACACGGACCTGGGGACCGTGACCCTGCCCGTGTCTATCATCTGATGTCCTAAGGCTCGAGCCAGCATGCATGCGTGTGTGTGGGGGGTGTCTATTTGTGAATCGAAGTGTGTCAGGCGTTCTCCCTTTGTGACAGGAAGCAGTACAGTCCTGTCCCCTTTGAGCGATTGGCTGGCAGCGAGTACCATCATTTCCAAACCATGTCCCATTGTCTAACTCTCTGCCCCACAGGCCTTTGACCCTGACACAGGAGAGGGGGGCCGCATCACCTACAGCCTGCTTCCAGGGAACGGGTAAGGTCTCAGGGTGGGCGGAGGGGGGCGCAGCAGGCAGATGAGCGGGGCCAGGGCCTGCCTCGCTGCCTTGCTGTGGGGCTAGGATGCAGGCAAACTCTAGGACACCCAGTTCCATTTCAATTTCAGATAAACAACAGATAATCTGTTTAGTATAAGTGGATGGCAAATATCGCAGGGGACATACTTCAATATTTTTGACAGTTTATCTGAGATTCTAACTCAAGTGGGCATCCTGTATTTTTGTTGGCTCCCTCTGGCCACGCTGCACAGGGCAGACATCTTTGAGGTGGACCAGGACTCAGGCACAGTGACAGTGAGGAATGGTGAGGCGTTGGACCGAGAGAAGCAGGCCGAGTACTACCTGACGTTGCAGGCCATGGACGGCGGGAACTTGTCAGCCTCCACTACGCTGCACATTGTCCTGCTGGACATCAACGACAACAGGCCTGTGGTCAGCGGCTCCTACAACATCTTTGTGCAGGAGGAGGAGGGTGACGTCTTTGTGACCATCCAGGTGCGGATAGGACAGGGACGGGCTCTGTGATCATGGCGGCCCTGGGTTGGAATCTGGGCTCTCCTCTGTGGTTCCTGAGAAAGTTAATCCATCTCGCGGGCCTCTGTCTCCTCTTTGGAAAATGAGGACAATCATGGTCCTTGTTCCCAGGGTCACTGGGGATCCATGAGATAATATGTGTAAAGTGTTCAGCACAAAGCCCAGCACAGAGCACGCACTCAAAAATATATTGGCCCCTTTAATTCCAGCCCCTCTCTCATTCCAGAAAGGATTTGAGGTGACTTTGATTAAAAATTCAGGTAAAAAAAATTGGAGAAATAAGGAAAAAGAGAAAATGAGAGTGGTGTTGCTAATGGGCACAAAAGTAAAGTTAGAACAGAGAACCATGCTACTGACAGGAGGGCAGCTGAACATTCAGTTCTGAGCTTTCTGATGGCCAGTGCAAAAAGGGAAATAACAGCGGCCAGGTTCACAGAGTCTATGAGATAAAAACCCATGGTTGGCTCCAAAGACATATCAGAGACACGTGTCTCCCAGAGTCATCTGAAAAGGGGGCCTTGGAAGAATTGGGAAAGAAACCAGGTGCTCAGAATGACAATCATGTGGCCTCAGAGCGCTCTCCCACTCCTGGAGCTGTGAGGTTTCCAGAGCACATTCCCATCTCTGGTGTCTTGATTGACCTGGGAAGTAGATGCTCTGATGGTCCCCAGGTCACAGAAGGGGAACCCTGAGGCTCAGAGAAGTTCAGCGACTTTTTTGGGTGGCATAGCCAATAGGTGGCAGCCCTGAAGCCAGAGCACAGAACTTTCTGCCAGGGAAACCTGGGCCTTTGCTTCTTGCTCCTCTGGTCTGTGGGTTCCTTGGGGCAGGAGCATTTCAGATCTGCTGCTGTAACTAATAGGAGCCCTGAGACGCGCTTGGTGAATTAACTGGCCTGAATTCAAAGTGCTAAGAGGGGAAAAGACAGGATCAGGCTACTGGAAAAATCATCTCTGGCTGTCTGTAGGGGAGGCATTTAATAAACAACATCCCAAAGGATCTGAGATGAAAGAATGGGGGAGGGTGTGTGTGTGGGGGGAAGAGTAGCCCAGCTCCGGATTCAAAGAATGGGGGAGGGTGTGTGTGGGTTCCAAGTCAGAGTAGCCCAGCTCCGGATTCAAAGCCACGTTTGCCGAAGAACCTGCTATGCACTAGGCTCTCTGCTGGGTCCTTGTCCTCTGAGACGAATCCACCATAATGCCCGCCACACAGGACTCTCAGTTAGGGGAAGAGCGCTGGAGAGTCACCCAAGGGTGTCACTTGTGTTGTGCTGAAGATAGCTCAGGGGACGTGGAGGCCCAGGGGAATCACCAGCCTGGCCCGGAGTCAGGCAGAGGGGCATAGAGGGGAAGGCCTATGCAAAGGCCCGGGAGCATGATGGAACCTGCTGTAGTCTTCATGCTGGGTCACCCCAAAGGCAAACCAAGCACACGTTCAGGACGCTGTCAGGACAAGAACACACACACACACACACACACAGGAGTTGGGTGAAGAATCAATCAGCTGTTTTACAGCACTAAAGTAGTCGTTGTGGGAAAATCAGAATCTTGTTGGACTTCACCCCAGTTTACACTTGTTTGCTTTTGACTTTTGAGTATCTATGATATGCTGCCCCATGCCTCCTGTCCACTAGGACCTCAGCTCCCTAAGGGCACTGTCTTGATCATGGCTCTAGTGTCTAGAACGGGGCCGGACACCTGGGATTGTGCAGTAAATGTCTGTGGGATCGAGGAACGAGCTCAGGGCTGAATACCTCAGAATCCTGCAAGCTGTTGATGTGACCCTCCTTGATGGGACACTGAGGCCGAGAGATGAGCCTGTGTCCCACCGGCTTTAGGCCTGGTTACTGTCCTTGTGGGCCGGTGCTGGAGGGGAAGGCCAGGCTGCAGGGGAGGTGCTGGGGAGCTGGGAAGCCCTGATAACTGATGCTGGATGCTGGTTCTCGCATAGGCTCGGGACGATGACCAGCCCGACAACAACAACAGCCGTCTGCATTTCAGCCTGCTGCCCGGCGCCTACAGCCATAACTTCTCGGTAGACCCCGATAAAGGGATCCTCAGGAACCTGGGGCCCCTGGACCGAGAGGCCATTGAACCTGCCCTGGGGGGCCGAATCGTGCTGACTTTGCTTGTGTCTGACTGCGGCAAGCCGGTCCTCAGCACTGAAGTCAACGTCACCATTAACGTGGAGGTGAGGCCTGGCTCAGCTGCGGGCAGGATGCCAGGATGGGTCCCGTGTTAGGGAGCTCCCAACAGGTGCCCGGCACCCCCACACCTCCAGCTGGAGTCACATTTCTGCCCTTTGTGGTAGGGTGGGCAAGAGAGTTCTGGAAGCAGGCCTCTTGGGTTAGGATTCTGGCTCTGTTGTGGGGCTTTAGGCAACCTCTCAGCCTTTCTGTGCCCTCAAGTTCCTCATCTGTAAAATGGTGACAAAAATGCCAGAAAGGGAGTTAACGAGTGGAAGGTGCTTTGCAGAGTGCCGGACCCAGGGGAGGTCCTCAGTGTTTCCATTTGCCCCCCAATTCCATGGTTTTACTCTCCCCAGTTTGGGTCACTTGCGGTCAACAGAGTTCTGGGAACAGATGATCCCCCTTATGATGTATCAGGTCATCACAAGGTCGGGAGCCTAGTGACGTCACAACACCCATGTGGTCCACCTCTCTTCATGTATGGGGGCATGTCATCATCTCACATCAGCATGACAAGTAGGATGAGTGCAGGACAATCACATATTTTGAGAGAGGAGAGAGAGAGACCACATTCACACTGACTGCTATCACAGTATATCGTTACCATTGTTCTATTTAGTATTAGTTATTGTTGATCTCTTCCTATGCCTAATTTGTAAATTAAACTTTATCACGGTATGTTTGCTCAGGAAAAAAAAAAATAGCGCGTACAGGGCTCAGTACCAGGTTCCAGGCATCTGCTGGGGAGTCTTGGAACGTTTCTCCCACAGATAAGGCAGGAACTATTTACTCTTGGTTCTAGCTATAATTCACGAAGTTCTACTGAAACTCTCCTATCGCCTCACCACCATTCACAGGCAAAGAGAAGGGGTGAAAATCAGCATTTACAGGGTTTACTACATACCTGGCCCTGCAAGATAGAGATGGTGAATACCATTTTATTGATCAAGAAACTGAGGCACGGAGGGTGAGAGTCTTGCCTAGAGCCACAGAATGGGGTTTTGAACCCGATCTGTCTGGTTCTTAGGCTGCCACCAGCTCCCAGGGCACCTTCCTCTAAAGAAGTGTTGTAACAAATGTGTGCCTCTCCAATGTCTATGATGTGGATGGTGCCCCCTAGGCCTGTGGAGTGCATAGCCTGCACCACCCCACAGGGCAGCCCTGTGTGTCACTGGGTTGGGATGTCCCCGTCTGGCCTAGCTTGACTCACCATGTCTTGGATTTATTCTGTTGGTCTCACTGTTTCCACAAAGGCCCATGGCCCAGGCTTTCCCTTGTCCCCTCTTTTTGCCTATCCTTCCTGAGCTCAGCTGACCCCAGGACCCTTGCTCTGTGCTCAGGCAGAGCTGAACTCCAGGAGCCTGCCAAGGCTCAGGCCTGGTCCTGGCCTTAGACTGTCTTCCATTCTTGCCTACCCTCTCCGGCCCTGGCCACCTACACCTACAGAGACTGACACTGTCTGGCTGGGCCAGACGGGGACGCCGATAGGAGCTCAACTCCCCTTCTGGAAAGTGGAGTCTGAGATGGCTCTGAGTCGTGGTCAGAGAAGCAGGGAGGAGTGGGGCCACCCCACAGGGGTGGTGCAGGCTGTGCCTGTGAGCTCCAGGTGTGCGCCCTGGCCTGGTTCTGTCCTCTCAGAGGCACTTTTCTCACTGGTGAAGTGCGGAGATGCTGACAGAGAGTCTGTGCCTTGGGTCAGAGGAAACACGAGCTTCTCAGACTGGCTCTGGGGAGACCGAACCGTGGGGGCTCCTGAGGTTCATGTGCTCAGAATTTCCTTTGCCTGCAGGACATTAATGACAACCTGCCCATCTTCAACCAGTCCGTCTACTCCTTCTCAGTGAAGGAGAGGGACCAAGGTAAGTCCTCTCTGGGTCAGGCCGGGCACTGGGGCAGGGGCCAGGCGAGGTGTTGAATCCCTCCCGGGGGCACTTGAGGGAGGCGAGGGCAGGGGAAGCCTCCGGTGGCTGCGCCCGGGGTCCCTGTGCAGTCTGCCCTCCTCCACAGGCGAGCTGGTGGGTGTGGTGACTGCCTGGGACGCGGATCAGACGGAAGCTAACAACCGCATCAGCTTCCTCCTGTCGGGGAGCGGCGCCAACAACTTCGTGCTGCGTGGCTTGGTGCTGGGGTCCGGGTGGGCTGAGGGCTGCCTCTGGCTGCCCTCAGATGTGAGCCTGGACTATGAGACACAGGCCTCCTACAATCTGACTGTGAGTGCTGAGAACCCAGACCCCCACGGGAGAGAGGCCACAGCAGGAGTCTCTGTGGCCGTGGAGGACGTGAACGATGAGCCCCCCACTCTGGACCCAGCCTCCCTCCAGGGCATCCGGGTCTCTGAGAATGGCTCACAGCATGGCCTGGTGGCCCAGGTGGTGGTCTGGGACGTGGATACCTTGTCCCAGCTGGAGATACAACTTGTGAACGTCGTCTGTACCAAGGCCGGGGTCAACGTGGGCAGCCTGTGCCGTGGCTGGTTCTCCGTGCTGGCCAATGGCTCAGTGTTTATCAGTCAGAGTGAGGCCATCGACTATGAGTCCTGTGACCTGGTCACGCTGGTTGTGCGGGCCTGGGACATCACCACGGACCCCCGCTTCCTGGCCCACAGTGACAACGGTGAGGTGGCCCAGCCTGCAGGGCCCAGGAGGCTGCTGCACAGGGGCCAGGCCACATGTAAAGCATTTAGCATGGTGCCTGGCCCAGAGCCACTTGTGAGGCAGGGTGAAGGGGAGGGCAGCTGTCACCGTGCTCGTAGCCCACCTCTGACTGTGGATGCTAGAGGAACCGCACTAACAGCTAGCCTACTCCGAGACCGTCCTGCCCCTGAGAGCTGTGCCAGGCACCATAAAAGTCCTCCTGTGTGTCCTTCCAACACTACTGGTAGGCTAGGTGACCCTGTTCAATTTTACAGATGAGGAAACTGAGGCACACAGTGCCAGTAACCTAGCTTACACAGCTAACGAGTAAGAGGTGGGACATTCCCCGGCCGGGCTCAGTCCTTGCCGGATGACCTTGGACAAGTGCTCCCCTCTCTGAAGTATGGGGAGGATACTTCCTGCCACAAAGGCCAGAGGAAACTGAGTGGGCATCCCTGGGCAGGAGCAGGGGAGGGGGGGTGTATGGGAGATGCGTGGGAGGGAGGCAGCAGAAAGCATGGCTGAGGCCCAGGCCTTCTGGGTCAGGCCTTGACCCAGAGGCCAGAACCAGCCAAACTTATTCCTGTAGGAAGCCTTGCCATCACCATCGAGGACATGAATGACAACGCCCCCTATTTTCTGCCTGAAAATAAGACTTTCGGTAAGCGGCCAGCCTTTCCCTCCATACTCTGCCAGGATTTCCTTCGGGCAGCTCCCATAGGCCCTCTTCCGACCCCAGGTTGGCCCGTGGAGAGAAAGGAAGGCCTCCAATCCCACCTCTCCCCCAAAGTTTCAACAAGTGGGGAGATCTGAGTTTTTAGCCCAGCTCTGCCCCAACTCATAATATCGGACCCCGGGCCAGGCCCTCCCCTCTGGGCCTCAGTTTCCTCATCTGCACAATGAGAGGTGGATGGGTTGCTAATTTGATGGCACAGAGGCTGTTGTAATGGGGATTTTGATGGTAGAGAGGTTGAAGAAAGATTTGGAGGAGGATTGTGTCCTGAGCTGGACTTAGGATCAGCCCTCAGCTGGGTGGGCACTGGCCCTGACCCCACTGACTCTTTCTCATTCACACTTGTAGTTATCATCCCAGAACTTGTGGTCCCCAACCAGCAGGTGGCTTCTGTCCAGGTAAGCCCTCGATTCCTGCCTCTGTCCATCACATTAGCCCCAGGAGACACAGGACTAAGGCCTTCAGGCCTTTTGGCCGCCCCCAGACTGTTTTAACACAAGAAAGGACATTTATTGGCTCCAACATATCAAAAGAAAACCCCAGAATGGAGATAAGCACTTGCCTAATTGGTAGGATTTAAACTCCATTAATTATCGTTTTGTTGTCATAAAAATTTCATGATCATAAAAACTATTTGCAGGCTAGATTTTTTTTCCACTATGCCACAATTCTTGAGTCATACAGACAAATCATAACAGCTGTAAATTAAATGAGTTCCTTGCAGATAAATAATTTCCAGAGTGAAATTATAAAAATACTTCTGTGTATTTTTATACACGGGATGTGGGATGTGAGTATGTTTGTTAGAGGGTGCTGGGTGTGTTACATGGGCAAGCGAGGTCTCCCACACAGGCCAGGAACTGGGGCTCTGGTGGGCCCTTTAACTGACTTGGGGAGATGCCTGCCTTTCTGGGGCTCAGTTTCCCTCCTGGAAGAAGCTGGCAGTTCCTGGCAGTGATGTGTGGGGATGAAGAGGTTGGGTGATATGTGTGTACCCCCACTTTGCTGTGGAAAGAGGCCAGCATTCCCCGCTTCAAGCTGAGTCCTCACCGCAGTTTCCTCTATAAAATAGGGATAGTAATTCTCTCTCCAGTTTCTTTCAAGCCCTAAAGAGTCTTCCAATCTTTCATTACATTCCAATGTCATGAGTGGCCGTAGCCTGGAGCCCTTTTCTTTAAATTGACTTTTTTTTTTTTTAACTTAAACACCAGCTTTGGTCTCATTCTGAACAGTAGACTCACAGGTCTGTGTGTTGGCTCTACGTATCTCTAAAAGGCACTAGAATGAATAAGAAAGTTTGTGGGGGCCCCCCCCCCGCTCCAATTATTTCATGGTCTGCTAAGGGAATTTGTATTCATGTCAGTGAACACTGAAATGAGGGATTTAAGGGAAGATGCACATAGTAGGTGTTCAGGAAATGTGTGTGTGTGTGTGTGTGTGTGTGTGTGTGCGCGCGCTTATGTGTGGCTTTGGGTTGGGGCAAAGCAGGACAGGATTTCCACATGGGACAGACTTTGGACAGCAACCTGTTGAGTTAGAGGGCCAGAAGCAGGGACTTGTCCAAACCTGGATTTGCAGAGCAAGCCCACTGTTTAAAGTGTTTGCTTAGTTGGGGTGGCCTGGAGGAGGCTGATAGAAATACTGCGACCAGCCCAGGCCATCTCACCTGCTGGTTCTCTGTGCTGGCCAATGGCTCAGTGTTCATCAGTCAGAGTGAAGCCCTTCACCTCTGCTGGGGGTGAAGGGTTGCCTGGCCTGGCCCCTAGGTGTTGTCCATTCTTTCTCCCAGGCCAGAGACAATGACTCAGGGAATAACGGGGCCATCCTCTTCTCTATCCTCCAAGTGGATTTCATCGCCAAGGATGGGGCCACGACCCCTTTCCAGGGCTACTTCCGGGTCACTACCTCCTTAGAGGCGGACATGTTCATTGGCAACATTGAGTAACTGTGGGCAGCCCCTGGATGGGCGGGAGTCAACGGGGCCTCAAGACAGTGAGTTCCAGAGGACTCCAGTTTGGGTTCCAAGACTGAGCCATGCTCATCTACCTTCAATAGGCTGGTGACCAACCTTGATTCCACTCTCCAAGGCACCTACCAAGTAACAGTCCAGGCCCAGGACAAACCTTCAGTGGGTCCTGCTCAGGAAGCTAAAATCACCCTGAATGTGAGTATTGGGTCCTGCCTCTAGCCCCCGGTACCCTCTGCCAGCTCCTGGGTCCCTTGTGCTTCATCTTCCCCATTCCTTCCTCCTGTAGCTCTTCACTGTGGACCAAAGTTATCGTGTCAGGTTGCAGTTCTCCATGAACAAGGAGGAGGTGGGCGCCAACATGGAGAAGATTATCACGTAGGTTTGGGACACCTAGAGGGGGTCTGTGGGGAAGAACAGGGCCCGAGAGTCTGATCCCTGACAAGACCTGGACAGAATGTAGGTCAAACCTGTCCCTGACCTAGACTTGATTTTGTCCTTGTCTTTGATCTGTACCTGTACCTGCACTTCCTCTCTCAATGCTCCTAGAAGCATAGGGTTGGCTGGGGAGAGAGAGGCCTAAATAGGACCGTCATGTATGGTTGTGAAGGCTGTGCGCTGCACAGGGGCATTCTGCTCACTAAGTCATAAGCCCAACCCCAGAGGAAGGGGCTACCCTGTCTAATCTGCACAGAGGTGCTACCTGAGTATCCAATGAAGCTGTCCAGAGGAGGTGTCCCTTTCTAATTCACACAATTCCTAATTCCCCTGGCAGAGTCCTGGCCACAGACCCGGTCTAAGGCTCCTACCCTATGCCTCAGTGACATCTGCCCCCTTTGCAGGGTTCTCACTCAGGCCACCAGGACTACTGTCTATGTTGTGAGCATTCAGGACATGGAATCCACAGCTCGGTGAGTGCCCACAGGCTCAGTGGTTGGAGTGAGATGAGAAGCAGCAGCATGAGGGGCCTGCTGGGTGGTTCTGGACGGTTTCCTCTTTACCCCTGCCCCATTCCAGGGCCCGGGGCCGTTCCTACCTTGATGCCTATTTTGTCTTCTCAAACGGGACAGCCCTGACTCTTGATGAGCTGAGTGTGTGAGTGGGGCTCCCCTTGGGTGGGCAGGAGGGTGAGCAAAACCCTGGGGGATGCCGACATCCCTTGGGTCTGAGTGGGACTCTGTGGCCAGGATGATCCGGAACGACCAGGACTCACTGATGCAGCTGCTGCAGCTGGGGCTGGTGGTACTGGTGAGTGTCAGCGCAGGGGAGCTGATGAGGGGAGCAGGGAGGGGGAAGGTCCACCCACAACCTCCCTCCCACCTCTTCTCCAGGGCTCCCAGGAGAGCCAGGAGTCAGACCTGCCAAAGTTGCTCGTCAGTGTCATCACAGGATTGGGAGTGGCTTTGCTGTTGGTCATCGTGATCATGACCACGGCTCTCGTGTGTATCCGGAAGAGGTATTGCTCCCATCAGCCCCCGTGTCTCCAGCCCTACGTTTCCCACCCTTTGAGACATCTGGTGGGTAGAGAAAGCTTGGCTTTAGACATCCAGTATATCTGTATTTAGTCCCCTGAAACCTGTTGTGATTACTCAGATAGGTCAACTCCCCTCCCTGAGCCTCGGTTTCCTTTGTAGAATGAGCACAACACTAGATTCCTCAAGGTGCACAAGGACGCAACGTGCATCCTGCAAGCAGCAAAATGCTAGTCTTTTCATAAATGCTGCCTCTTTTTCCTTTTGCAATATGTTTGGGGCCAGCAGCCACATCTGGATTTGACTCCAGGACTTGCCACTGGCCAGCCCTTGATGAGTCCTTTCCTTTCCCTGGCTCTCACTTGTGCCCTCGGTATTATGGTACTAACCCTCTGACCGGCCAGGGTTGTTGTGAAGCCACACTCTCAGTACCTGCACTGGGTACACAGTGGGCATGCAGGCAAAGTAGTGACTCTCCCAGCCCCTGGCTCTCCACAGCTACCACCGGAAGCTTCGGGCTGTGAAGGCTGCTAAGGAGGCCCGAAAGACAGCGGCAGGGGTAATGCCCTTGGCCTCTGCCATCCCTGGGACGAACATGTACACCACTGAGCGGTGAGCGGGGGTCAGAGAGTGGGTAAGAAGCTCCATGGGGAGTCTGAGGTTCATAACTGCTTGAATAAGCCTTCTCTCCAGGGCCAACCCTATGCTGGACCTCCCCACCAAGGACCTGAACTTCAATTCCCAATCCTCCTCCAGTGACCTAGACCACATGAGGTGAGCAGAGACCCTCACAGCCATGCTGGTCAGTGATGGCGATGGTGGTGGTGGTGGCGGCGGTGGTGATGGTGGTGGTGTTGGTGATGGTGGTGATGGTGGTGGTGATGGTGATGGTGGTGGTGATGGAGGTGATGGTGATGGAGGTGACGGAGGTGGTGGTGGCGATGGTGGAGGTGTTGGTGGTGGAGGTGATGGTGGTGCTGGTGGTGCTGGTGGTGTGGTGGTGTTGGTAGTAGAGGTGATGGTAATGGTGGAGGTGGAGGTAATGGTGGTGGAGATGGAGACGGTCATGTGGTGATGATGGTGGAGGCAATGGTGGTTCTTGGCCATGGACAGGGAAGACTGGGGCTACTGACTGAGCTCCATCATCTCTCCCACAGTCTCAATTCCCTGGATGACAACTCTGTTGACCTGGAAAAGGACAAGGAGATAATCAAGGCAAGCTGGGGGATGAGCCGGTGCCTGGGCTTCTTGACATGGGGTCCTTCTCTGAAGGGGTGGGGTGTGGGACAGAGCTGCAGGACCTGCTGCTGACATGAATGTCTCCACACCAGGCCCTGAGAAGCCCAGAGCCTTTGATGGGACCCAACCCTTGCTTTTCTACTGGTTCACTGAGACTTGAGGTGGGTGACTTCCCTCTGGTTCTCAGTTTTCTCTTCTGTAAATGGAGATTGGAACACTAAACATGCAGGGCTTTTTTAGAGTGAAGTTAGAGCAGGTATGAAAACCACCTGGTATGAAGCAAGACCTAAAAAATCTGGTTCCTTCTGTTCATACCTTTGTATGAAAGCTGGCGGGGTGCAGGGAAGAAATCCAGAGGTGGACATAGACTAGTAAAGGAGAGAAGGGAGGCTCAAATAAATAGCAGTGCTGTTATTTGTTCAGTAGGGGAGATGGTTCAATTAGATCAAGAGTTTGCACAGCCTGGGCTGCTAACTAGAATCGCATGGGGAACTCTTTAGAAATGCCAACGTGGTGTCACAGCCTGGAGATTCTGTTTCAGTGGGTGGGGATCCAACATGCTTGAGTGTGTTGTTAAAGCTCTTGAAGTTCTAATGTGCAGGATAGAGAACCAGGGAGGAGATCAGCAGGTGGGGGTGGGGGTTGTTGCACAGGGATCTGGCTGTAGCATGGAGGCCACCAAATGGGCCCCCAAAGATGGAGGTCACAGATGGCAATCCGGGTGGCCAGGCAGTGCTGAAGGTATTGGGGTGGACGGTTCATCTCTGGTTGAAGATGGTTTGGGGCCAAAACTTCAGTGAATATGTCTGGGGGGAACAGAGGAAGAAGAGAACAGTCTTGTGGGTGAGAACTCGTGGCCAGGTTGGTGGCCCCTGGTGGAGGCCAAGGCAGACCCCTATAGGGGAGTGGCATTGGAGGTTCCCGGTGGGGCTGGGCTTGTGGGCTGGGAGGGGCAGGGAGCCTGAGAGATGAGTCTAGAGAAGGGGAGGTTGGGCCACTGAGAGCCTTCAAAAGCCAGAAAAGAGTCAAGACCGTCCTAGGATGACAGAGGTTTTTATAACTCAGAGAAGCTGCCCAGACTCTACGTCTCTCCTTCAACAGTGGGTGGGCGTTGCGGTCTCTGGGTGAGGAACACAGGTGGGACCTTTTTCTGAGGATCTCTTGGTGCCCTAACTCACCCCAAACCTCCGTAAATGTTTGTGTGGAAGGTCTGAGAGACCTGAGAGGTGATCTAATGCAACCTTCACAAGCAACCAAGGCCAGAAGGCTCTGGGGGCTGACCTGCCTGAGGTCAGAAAGCTTGCAAGGCAAGGGCAGACCAGAACTCAGGTCTCCTGTCTCCAAGGACAGTTTGAATTGTCCTAGGCTGCACTGCACTAATGGCTCTCACCGGGGGTCTATGGTGAGGACTCAGGGGATCCCTGTTTAGTTCTTCCTGGGGCCTCTTGGATGTTCCCCGTTTATCAGGGACTGGAAAAGCCCTAGTCCAGAAAAAGCCCATGGAATGCCCTGGGGAGAATGGTGGCAAGGGGCTCTGCCCCCAGAGGTGTCTCTGTGTTGGCGGAGCTGAGCCTGGGGGAGGCTCCACAGGAGGGCGCCCTTGTGAGGAGGTTTGAGTTTGGGGCAAGTTGCAAGGGAAGGGGGAAGAGGAAAGGCAGGGAGATGAGCGTGTGCCGTGATGAGCTGCAGGTGGGACCCTGGGTGTGATGTGGCCCTTTGAGGGTGGTACAGGGAGATGCCAGATTCAACCAGGGGCAGCAAGGGACAGTCTTTAGGGCCAACAAGACCCAGTGATCCAAACCCTGCTCTGCCTCTTCCTGGCAATGAGAGCCCTCTGAGCCTCGGTTTCCACATCTGTAAAGTGGGGTACAGGATCCCTGCCTCAGGGGTCCCCTGTGGGTACTTCAGGTCATGGACTGCGCCCAGCACAGTGCTGGCCTTGGGGTACAGGTGGCAGGAACTGGATTGGACTGACTCCTTGGCACAGGACACTGAGCCTGCTATTATTCAGGACTGAGAACAACACCGAAGTCCTGCTGTGTCCGTGGGTCAGGCAAAGGCCAGAGGAGACTTCCCCCCTCAGGCCCACCCCTTCACCTCTTCACCTGAGCCCATCTGCACCACTAGTGACCATGGTCACCTCTGGGACACAGCCAAGAAACAGGCCCCAGGAAGAGCATGTGGGTGTGCAGTTAAGTAGCCATCTGTCATGGGTTGAAGAGTCCCTTACAGACTGGGAAAATCACCCCATCTCTACCCTTCATACCTTCCCTCCTTCTCCCCACAGAAGGAACCCCTACACAGTCCGATGGAGCTAGATACAGAGCCTCTGGGCATGGTGCTGTCAGGAAGGAAGACGGACAGAGGTGGACAGCAGGAGCTGTCCTTCACCAATGCTGGCCTGGACACCACAGACCTGTGATGTCCCTGCCACAGGACCTTTGCTGCAGAGCCCCACCTGGTGATCTACCTCGGAAGAAGTCTTGTCACCCCAAACCACATCTACCCCTCTCTGAATACATTAATATATCATGCTACTCTGTCCCCTTCTGCTTGTAGGCAATCACACCTGCCAAGAATTGGGGGACAATTTTATTACCAATGTATATTGTGACAGTTTGTAGCCAAAAACTGTGGCTGGAGGGGTGGGGACAGGGGTATTGAGTGGTCACAAGGGACTCGTGGGGCTCACAACACACAGGGACGAGGGAGAGAGGGCAGCCTTTAAAGGAGGACTGTGGTTATAAAGTGAGCTCTCTGTCCTGCCCCCAATACCCAAGACCAGCTGCCAGGCTGCCTGGGACCCAAGACCTTCCATGAACTTCTGACTGTGATTCCCAGACCTGTCTGAGACTCTCCTTTTATCTGTGCCCCCCGAGCATTCCTGCAGCTGCCTTCCCGCTGTCAGGAATTGTGAACAGTGTCCAGGGAGGGTGGATAGGGCTGGGGACTGGGCCTGATGAGGGGGAGACAGGATTTGGGGATGACTACCAGCATGCAAGACATGCCCGGGCCATGGGGGCCAGCCCACTGCATGGACACACACACTATTTCTTCCAGGGGCCCCATATTTGGAGCCTTGCACACTCAGGGGTCTCACACACCAAGCCTTGCATACTTGGAGCTTTTGTATATAGTCTCTCCAGTTCTGGGGACCTGGTGGCCACTGAAGACTTCAGCCTACCAGTCTGGAAATCTCAGGAGCCTGCCTCAGCTCTCAGGGCTGGGCCTGCTGAGCAGATCCCCGAGTTGTGACAGGGAGGGAGGGAGTGATGAGGGCTAGAAGGGAACAGGGGGGTGTCAGGGCTGAGTTCATGGTCCCATGACCATGAGGGGGCCAGGTAGAGAGGGTTCACTGGTGAGTTTGGCAGGGGAAGAAGAGGATGAGAAGGCCCTAGAGGCTGCCCATCTCTCAGGGGGGCCTCCCGCCCGTCGAGGGGGATCCCTTCTAGGATCTTGGGGTCAAGAAGGGAGCCTGAAAAGGTTGGAAACCCGGGCGTACAAAAGGGGAGCAGATCACTCGGCCGTGGGTCCGGCTCGGGAGCAGCACCTGGGCCGGCGCACACTCTGCAGCAGCGCTCGGAAGAGGCCAGGCGGGCGCTTGGCGGGACCCTCGGGGGGCGCAGCACGCACCGAGCCTGCACGGCCAGGGCCTGGGCGGGCGGCGGGCGGCGGCGCGGGCGCCCCTTGGCGCCCGTGCTCCTCGATCTGTCGCTCCAGATGTTTCTGGATGGCCATGCCCAGGACCTCCACCTCCATGGCGGCGCCGTACACCTCCCACGTCATGCCCTTTTCGTCCCAGCTCACGTCGCGCACCGGCTCGGCCGCCTCCTGGGGCGCCACGGCAGCCGCCAGCGCCGAGCCGGGCCGCACCCGCACTTCGGGAAAGGCGGGCGGCGCTGCCGGCGGCGCAGCCGCCTGCGGCGTCATGGGCCCCGTGGCCACGGAGCGCGTCTCGGCGGCGCCCAGCGACACCTGCAGGCCCGCGTCCCGGCGCGAGGGTGGCCTGGGCGCGGGGCTGGGCGCGCGAGGCGCCGCCTGGAAGCTGAAGGCCGGGCCGCCCGCGCCGTCCTGCGGAGACATGGGGCTCACGGCCACCGACACGCAGGCCTGGGCGCCCGCCTGCGTCCCCGCGTCCTCGCGCGGTGGGGCGCTAGCCTCCCACGACGGCGCCTTAGTGAAGTTGTCGCGAGTCCGCGGCCCGGGTGGGGGCCCAATGGCCTCCGGGCCGGGGCTTCTCTCGGCCCCAGCGGCCGCCAGGTCTTTCTGGCCTAGGCCGGAGGCCTCTGCGCTGGGCTCTGGCACTGGCTCCAAGAGGCCTCCACCATTCCCGGTCCCCGCGGGAGAAGGGCCTGGGCCGCAGGGTTTGCCATCTGACTGCTTGGAGGAGGAGGAGGCCTCTGCCTTCTCCACAGGCAGGGGACCCAACTTCCCGGAAGAGGGGGACTCTGCCTTTCTTGAAGGCACGGCCTCAGCCTTCCCTGGAATCAAAGGCCCCACCTTCCCAGAGGCAATAGGGTCTACGTTTCCTGAGGCTTCCGGCTCCCCTTTCTCCAAGGCCAGCGGCTTCTCCTTCTGCAGAGGTGCAGTCTCTGCCCTTCCCGATGAAGCAGGGCCCTTCTGCCCAAAGGGCTTTGTTTCTGCTTTGCCCTCAGACTTGAGATCTGCCTTCCCTGACGCCCTGGGATCCACCTTTGCGGAGTTCATAGGATTCCCCTTCTCTGGGGGCAAAGGATCCATGTTTCCCTCCGGGACAGCTTCTCCTTTTCCCAAGGGTGCCGGGGCTGTTTTTTCTAGAGACACAGGGGCCACTTTTCCAGAAGACACAGAGTCTACTTCTCCAGGGGGAACACTTTCTGCCTTCCCTCTGCTCACAGTGTCTGCCTTGCCCAAGGCCATGGCGTCAGCCTTCCCTGAGGCTGTGGGACCCACCATTCCAGAGCCCATAGGACCTGCCTTCTCTGAGGACAGCAGCTCTGTTTTCCTCTCAGTCACTGTGTCAGCTTTGACAGAGGATGAGGGTCCCACTGTTCCCAAGAATTTGGGATTCCCTGGACCTGAGGGCACAGAGTCTAACCTTCCTTTCAATTCAGGATTCGCTTTTCCAGAAGATGATGTTTTTGTATTTCCCACAGAAATGGGATCTACCTTGGTGGAGAGCACTGGGTCCTCCTTTCGTGATGAGACAGTTTCTGTCACCTGCCCAGGAGACAAGGGCTCTGGCTTTCCGGAGGACACGAGATCCATCTTTCCCAAAGACACCAGACCCACCTTGCCTGAAGACACAGGATCCACATTTTTCAAAGATGTGGGTTCCATCTTTCCTGAAAATACAGCGTCCACCTGCCCAGCAGACATGGTTTTTGTCATGCTCATCGACATGGGATCTTCCTTTCCCGAGGAGGCAGGCTCCATCTTCCCCGGGAACTGAGGGTCCTCTTTTGTCAAGGACCCAGTTTCTGCACTTCCAACAGATAGAGAATCTGTCATCCCCAAGTGAGTAGGTTCCATCCTTCCTGAAGACCCCAGAGCCACTATTCCTGGAGACGCAGGCCCAGTTTTGCCTGATGGCCCTGGAGTCAGTGTTGCCAAGGAGGCAGGATCTAGCTTTCCTGCAGTTGCAGAATCTGTGTTTTCCAAGGACCCAGGATCCATCATTTCTGAGGGCCCAGGAACTCTCTTTCCCAAGGACACAAGATCTCCCTTTCCCACAGATCCCTTTTCTGAGGCCACAGGAAGCTCCTTTCCTGAGCACCAGGGCTCCTCCTTTCTTGGGAACTCAGGATCCGATGTGGCAGAGGATAGAGGGGCCTCCTTTCCTGGGGACACTGGTTCCACCTTGTCAGAGTACACAGGATCTACCTTCCCTAAGGATCCAGGATCCTCCTTTCTTGGGGCCACAGGATCCATCCTTCCAGAAGCCACAGGATCCCCTTTCCCCAAGACTGCAGGCTCTGTCTTTACTATAAACACAGGATCTGCTGTTCTCAAGGACCCAGCAGCTTCCTTTCCTGTGGAAGTGGAATCTGCCTGCTTTGAAGACTTGGACTCCATCTTCTCCAAAAACAAAGGATTTCTGTTCTCCAAGGATGAGGGATCAGTTTTCACTGAGGACACAGGCTCTGGCTTCTCAGAGAAGTTGGCGTCTGGTGTCCCTGAGATCAAGGCTCCATGTGCCCCCAGTGTCTCTTTGCTGGCTGCCTCTTGGGGAGGGATGCAGGCCAAGCTCCCGCCAGGGCCCTCAGAACAAGAGGCCCCTTCCCCAGCCCCACTGGAGCTGCTGTGTCTAGAGTCCATGCCTGGGCTTGGGGCAGGGTTGTGCCTAGGGGGTGCAGGGCTGGCCTTCTGTTGGGAGGGGCAGCAGTCCCTCATGGCTGGGCTCCCAGCCCCCAGGCTCCCATCCTGTGGGCAGCAGAGGGCTGTGGGCTGAGGTGCTGGGGGGCTGGAGTTCTTCCAAAGAAGCTGGAGCCAGGTTGGGTCTTCAGCACTGCCCAACTGCCCTCCTAACCGTACTTGTGCCCCAGGCTTCTATCTGGTTCTGAAACACAAAGAAAACAGACTCAGACTCAGGGAAGACCCCGTGAGGAGGAGCCTCTATCTCCTCCCTCCCACCCTTCTCCTAGCAGCTGGGCCTCCTCCCTGGGTTCTCTGCCCCCATCTGGTCCTCTTCTGTCCCACCCCATCACTCCCCTGCTTCTCTGCTCCCACTGGCCCTCTAGATAAAGGTCAAACTTCCTAAAATGGCATTCAAGGCCCTTCACAACTTGGCCACAGTGTAACTTCTTTTCTTTTTAAAAAAAGTTTGCTTATTTAAGAGAGAGAGGGAGACAGAACATGGAGGGGGGCAGAGGGAGAGAGAGAGAGAGAGAGAGAGCCTCACACAGACTCTGCACTGAGCTTGGAGCCTGATGGGGGGCTCCATCCCATGACCCTGAGATCACGACCTGAGCTGACACCAAGTGTCGGACACTTAACAGACTGTTCCACCCACGGGCCCTCATGGTCTGACTTTTCAACTTCATCAATCTTTACCCCATGCAGCAGATACCCTTTGTCTTCCTTGTCAGCCCACCGCATTCGGCATGCTACTCTGCAGTTACGCTTTTGTCTTCTAGGACGCAGGTCACAAACTCTGATGCCATAGGGGCCAGGAGGGTAATTTAAGTGAGGGAACCAGGCTGGGTGGAGAACAGTAGGGAGTGGCAGGGAAAGTTTGCAAAGCAGAGAGGGTATGCCCTAAGGCGGGAGCCACTCCTCCGCTAGCCAAGCACTGTTCTGGACAGATTCATCCGGGTAGTATCAGCGAGTAGCAGGAGATCCAGAACTTCAACGTAAAATATCCTAATTCAAGATCAAAAAAGAAAAACACCACGTGGGTCAAATAAAATATATCTGTGGACTGCAGTTTTGGTCTGTGCAGGCCCTGGGAAGATGTGGATGATTTATAGTTGGGAAAGGACATAATCTGAAATGTGAGATTTCAAAGACCGCTCTGGGATGGTGTGGAGGCGGGACCAGAGGGGCTAGCCAACCATTCTTTAATCTCTCCTTCTTCCAATTCTTCCTTCATTCATCCAGCCCTTCTCTGCAATAATCTAGATGAGAGCTGGCACAGTAAAGGTCCAAGAGATGAGAGTTGGCAGAACTGAGAGATCCTGGGGAAAACCGACAGGAGCCAGCCGGCTGCAGAGGGTGGCAGTAGGGGTGGCCTGTGGGATTCTGGCCAGGGTTGGGGTGGGGGTGAGGCAGGAAATCTGGGGAAATGGGGAGCTGTGTTTTAGACAAGCTGGGTGTGCAATGTCTGGGGAACATCGGGGAGAGGGGCTGGCAGGCAGCTGGATCTGCGAGCAACTTCGTCCCCACTACACACCGGCAGCCAGAGTGAGCAGCGCGCTGGATTCCCCCCAAACCTGCTCCACCTACCCTCCTTCCCAAAGCCATCTCACTAGTGCTCAGGCCAAAAGCCCTAGAATCACCCTTGACTTTTCTTGCACACCCCACGTCCCATCCATTAACAAAACATGACAGATCTCCCTTCAAAATACAGCCGGAACCTGGTCACTCCCCTGAGCTGAACTTGGACTGTCTCCCTCCTGGCTTATCCTGGCTTCTTCCTTCAACCCGTACGGTTCAACCTCAACACAGCGGCTGGAAGGGTTTTAGTAAGACCCAAGGTAGCCCATCTCTCCTCTGCTCAGAGCCATGCAGTAGCTCCCCATGCCATGCCAAGTAAAAGTAAACTCCTTACATGTCCCTGCACCTTCTGGCCCCATCACTGATCTTGGCCTTGTCTCCCACCACTTTCTCTCGATCATGCTGCTTCAGTCACACTGGCTGCCTTGCTGATCCTTGGATGCACGCTGCCCTGGGGCTTTTGCACTGGCTCTTTCCTCTGCCTGGAATGCTTACCCTCCTAAAATCTGCATGGTCTGCTCCCTGTGGCTTTTCCTGACCCCCTCCTCCCCAGCCCTGGTTGGCACTCTCCATCCCCCCTGCCTTGCTCAGCTTTTTTTCATAGAACCCGTCACCAGTGATATATTAAATACCGTTGTTTATTACACATGGTTTGTCTCTCCCATTAGACTGTCAGCTCCAGGGGCGCCTGGGTGGCACAGTGGGTTGGGCCTCTGCCTTCCATTCAGGTCATTATCCCGGGGTCCTGGGATCGAGCCCCACATCGGGCTCTCTGCTCAGCAGGGAGCCTGCTTCCCCCTCTCTCTCTGCCTGCCTCTCTGCCTACTTGTGTCTGTCTCTCTCTCTCTGCCAAATAAATAAATAAAATCTTAAAAAAAATTTTTTTTAATTAAAAAAAAAAAAAGACTGTCAGCTCCAGCAGGATGGGAACTTTGTAGTATTTACTTATATACCCTCAGGGTTGAGAACAATGACTGGCATATAGTAAGCAAGTAGTCCCCTAGACATAATTTGTTAAATGAATGACTGAATAATCTTTTTAAGATGTTGGTCTACCATGCCCCTCTTTGTCTCCAACTCCTCCTTGCTCTTGCTAGGGAAGTAAATTAGCTGTAATCTTTTTGGAAAGACGTTGGTCAGTTCCTATAGAAGTTTACAATGCACTTGGCATTTAGATCAGCAAGCCCACCTCCAGGAACAGTCTTGAAGATGGCTGGATGGTGCACCAAGGGTGCACGAGAACATGGCTGGTGATGAGAAAAAAAACAGGAAGCCAGTTCATTAAATATGGGACTGCCTCACGGAATCCCACCCCCACAGCTGTCAGAAAGTGTGGAGTGATAAGGAATGATGTCTAAGATAAATTAAGTGAAAAAAGCCAGGACTGGTGGGATTCCATGTATGCAGACAAGAAAAAAGGACAGATACATATATATGGGTTTATTTATAAAGAGAAAATTTCTGGAAGGAAACCCATAAAACTTAGTAGCAATTGCCTCTGGGAAGTGAGACCAGGGATCTGGAGGTGGAAGAGAATTTTTTTTTTGGTATGCCCCTTTGCAATGCATGAAATTGTGGTTATGTGTGCATATATTACTTCTGTTTTTTTAAAATGGGGGTTGGGGGAGAAACCTTAAAGACTCCCTATTGCCTTTAGGGTCAAGTCCAATCCTATCATGTGCTCCCAAGCCCCCGTGTACTCACTTACCCGCTAAGCTTTATCTTTCAGGACACATTCCTCAAAGTAGGTACAAACACGCACACACGTGTGGGCACACACAGGTGTCGCATGTGTGATAACCTCTCTGGGCTCATCCCTGGCTTCACAGTTTCTCTCACCCCAGCCTCTAAACAGTTGCATGACTCCCATTAAACCTTCAGGTCCCAGTTCAAATGTCTCCTGTTCCAGTGAGCTTTCTTTGCCCACCAGCTTCCTAGGAGTTCCTATGGCCTCTTGTTCTTCCTCTAACCAGACACATGTCACTCTGTCCTTTAGACCTCCAGGTCCCTGCCATAGACCTTGAGTCACTGGATGGGGATTGAGCTGATACTATTCACTACTGTGTCCCCCAGGCTTTGGGCTTATGGGACTGGGGCGGAGGGGGGTCATCACCAATATGGGGACACTAGAGTTGGAGCAGTCTACCCCTTGCAGAGGACAATGGGGCACCTGGCTTTGGAAATTAAGCCGAGGGACTTGTGGGACTATGGGGGTGGGGAGCAGCTGACTTACACACCTGGCTGAGGAAGGCCCCTCTGAGGAGCCAGCATCTGAGGCAGCTGTGAAAAGGCCAGAGTGGCTGGAGTGAGGTTGATAAGGGGAGAGAGATGAGGCATTTCCCTACTTAGCAGTTCCATGAGCTGAGACAAGTCTCTTCTCCTCACTGGGGACCCTGAGAAAGCCGCCCCTGCTCCCACGAGGCTGCTGTGAGGATTAGAGAAGATGAGGGGTGTGTGGGGCTCTGCTCGCTTTAGGGCTGGGCTGTGTACATGGAAGGCCTGTTTTTATCTACTCAAGCCTGTCAGAGCCCAGCTGTGCTCCCCAGAGGGGGCAGGGGACGGACAGCCTGCAGCAGAGGAGCAAACTGGCAGAATCTAGCCCTCAGACCTGCTTGTTTGACCCAGAGTGCTAAAAGGAAATTTTTAAAGGCGTTAACCGTCAACATTTAAAAATTCAAAGATTTCATGTGAAAATCAGATTTCCAGATTCTCTTGGAAAACTAAAATTTGGCAATCTGAGCATGCTTCCTGCGTGGCAACAGTCAGCAGGAGCCAAGCAGTGGCTGCCTTCTTGGATGGGGGTGTACTCCCCAGTTAGCCCCAATCTCCACCCCTCCCTATGTGTCCTGGATGCCGGGGCAGATTTCACATTGCTCTCAATCACTGACTCGTTTTTCTTATAGCCAGCCCCTCCCATAGGCATCCGCCTGGCCTATAGCCCCCTGAGTTTTGACCCTTGACTTAGATGCTGAGAAGGGTGAGTGGTGACCTCACACATCAAGCCTTTAGTACGCTTACTCTATGCAGACCTCATCCACCTGCCAGGCAGGTGCTGTGTTATTTTCCAGAAGAGGAAACTGAGAGGCAGGCATGGCCCGGCTGGTAACACGTCTCCTTTGAAAACCACCCTATAAAATGTTGGCTTCTTGGTTCCCAGTGTGCAGTTCTCGGACACAGAAGGAGGTCTGGGGTAGGGATGAAGAGTCTGGCCAGGGCATAAGGAAGAGGTGGGGTCAGGCACCAGTTTGGTCATTGACTTGCTCCTTGAATTTGAGTGAGTATTTCCACGGTCTGGGCCTCAGTCTCTGAAATGGGGGAAGGGATGTAGTTATATCTAGAATTGTTGGCCCAGCCCTGGGTTTAAGATCTGCCAAGAAACCATTCTCAGACTCTGCTGCTCACAGTTCTACTGGGTGCTTCCTGGCTCTCGAGGGATCCTCAGTATCCTCAGGCCACTTCTCCAATAGGCAGCTCAGGCCTGGGGTGCCCCCTCTTTGTTCCCAGCCCTCCCACTGGAACCCAGTTCCATCACTCTTCCACTCTGGGCTCAGCCATGGGCCCAGCACTCTCAGGCTCATTTGGTCATCTGGACTCCACCATGATTTTATGGAGGGGGCATTATCATCCCATTTCACAGATGTGCACATTGAGGTCAGAGGGAGAAAAGGCCTGACAAGGATACGCAGCTGGTGCAGGAGGCTGTAGTTCAAAGCCTGCTGTGTCTGAACCCGAAGTCTGGGTTCTTCCTGCTTGTATCCACTAAGATTTTGGACACTGATGCTTGGCTCTTAAAGCTCCTTTCTGTTCTTTGGGGCCAGACCAAGGGTCTTCCCAATCCCCTGAACCCGAGGAAGCATGAATGTCCCCATTTGCACACACCCACCAAGATGAACAGATGAGCCTGCACGCTTATGTGACCTGATTGAGGTAAAAGATTGAAATGATCCCCAAGGTGTGTGGGCCAGCTCACCTGGCATGCAGAGGAGTGTGAAGACTGCTTGTCGATGTCCGTGCCAGCTTAGGCTAGCCTGGAAAACCAGGACCTGGCTCCTGCATTCTGCTGAAGAAGAACTTGGTGTGTATACATGCGACTCATATACGCAGAATATCTTGTGCATTTACATCTTGTGGGGGCCACTTAGACCCTGTGGGTGTGAGCATGAGAGACCTCAGGGTCTCTCACAGAGAGCTGACCTGGATGTACACAGAGGGCCTTGTGCCCCACTCCTAGGCAGAAGAGCCTCTGTGGATGTTTATTCTGGCCCCGGGACCTCGCCAGCCCTTTCCTTCTTCTCTAGGATTTCTTCCCAATAAGAAGCCCAGGCTGCCAGGCACCTGCAAACACCCCCTCCCATGTGACAAGACCAACAAAGGCTGGCAGTGCTTCAGCAGGTGTGAGTGTGTGCCTGTGTGTGTCTCCGACAATCCTGGTCAGCTGCCCCTCACTCTCTTGGCCCCTTGGCTCCCAGCAGCCTTGGTGCAGCAAAGCCTCCTGCCTGGGACTGGAGGGGAGAAAGAGTGTAACAAAGGGTGATAGCCATACCTTTTTCCAGAAGTGGCCCCCAGACCATCCATCCATTCATCCACAGGAGGGCAAGAGTAGACTTGCAGGGGTGTGCACACTTGAGCTAAGGGAGTGCAGGGCAGCAAGCTAAGAGATGGGGAGTATGGGAGAGGAAGTGTGTGCACAGCCTACTCCAGGGTCTAGGGCTGCAAGAGGGACACCATGAGCAAGTGTGAATAGGGAAAAGCAAGCCAGAGCAGGGTGGCTGGGAGTGTGATGTGATAAGGGAATATTGTTGAGTGTGCTGTGATAGGCAATGTCTGGTATGAATGCGTAGCTATGCCTGGGTGTATACGCAAGGCTCCTACTTGGTGTACTGGGTGGGTGTACAGGTGGCCGTGTGTATGAGTGTGATGGAATGACCAAGGGCCCGTGTGTGTGTGTGTGTGTGTGTGTGTGAAGATCGTGGCCTCATCCAGGAGAGAGATACCGGTGTGCGAACGCGGTAAGTGTGTGATGGGGTGTGTGATGGTGCCCCAGAGTGTGTGGCACACTGAGTGTGCGACAGCGAGTGTGCTCAGTGGTGCCGGTGGTTCCAGGGGAGCCACTCGAGCACAGAGCTCTCTCCGGGGCGGAGGGAATGAATCAACGCGGGCGGACCCCCTTCCCCGCGGTGGCGGGAAGCGCCCCCTCCCGCACAGCCCTGTCGAACAATGCGGCCGCACGCGGCGAGGCGGGGCGCGGGGTCCCGGTCCTACACACTGGGCGGGCCGGCCCTCAGGGCCCCTCCAGTGCCAGGCCCGCTGCTGCGGGACCCGCCCCCGCCCCGCCCCGGCTAGAAGCCTGGAAATGGACACCCGCCGCCCCCGGCCGCGCGCGCACACATACACCCCCGGCGCAAGCTGGGCACACGCCACGCATGGTGCGCGAGCCCCGCCACCCAGGTGGTTCGAGGACCCTGGACAGCGGCTCCGGGGCCGCCCGGAGCCGAGGAATGGGGTCGATGTTGCCCGCCCGTAGCGGGCAGCAGGTGCGGGCTAGGCGCTTACCCGACAGTGCTGCCGCTCCGTTTCCTTAGCGCGCTGCGCTCCGGCTCCCGCCGCTGCCGCCGCCGCCCGAGCGGCCTCGGCTGCCTCCGGCGGGGCTGGCGGGCGGACCCGCGGACTCCGCGCCGCCGTCCCCCGCGCCCGCTCCGCGCTCCGCGCTCCCGCCTCGCGCCCCGCCCCGGGCATGCGCGCTGGCCGACTGGAGGCCTCCGAAGCCGGGAGGGGGCGGTGCCGGTGAGGAAGAGGAGGCGGGAGGGGTGGATGGAGGGAGGGGCGCCCCTCGCCTGGCGCTCCTCGCCGAGGTCCGGAGACTCCTGGGTTCCCCGCCCTCCTCGACCCGGTTCCCATTTCACAGACAGGGAGACTGAGGGGCGGAGCGCCTGCCCATTTGCTGGGCGCCTGTTGCGGGCGGGGCGCGTAGCCTGTCAGATCTCACTCAATCCAGCCCCGCGAACTCCCTCTACTAGTTTCACCGAGGAGGAAATTGGGACTCAGACAAGGAAAGCCACTTGTCCAAGGGCACGCTGCGCCTGTATAGGGAGGCAGGTCGGCGCGATCTCCGAGCTCCCCCTGCAGGGAAATTTCCCGCCTCCGCCTTGGCCGCACTTCCGGCCTTCTCTCCTAGCACCCCGCCCCGCCCCCACCTCTTTGTCTCGCCACCGCCCACGCTCCCGCGAGTTGAAGGGACACTAGTAGGGTGGGAGCGAGGCTCCTTCCATTCCCGCGCTACGGGCCTCCCCAGCCAGGATGCCCGCCCACTCTCTGGCTATGAAAGCTTGGCTCTCTTCCCTCTGGGTATCCTTGAGCAAGATATTTCCCCATTTTTGAGCCTCAGTTTCCCAATCTGTAAAATGGGACTATCATTAATTACCTCGCAGTGGTCTTGGAAAGATGAAGGAGCCCAAAGTAGGTGTTCAGGGGTTTCCAGTTGAGTCTGAACTGCCAAGAACATGAGGACTTTTTACCTACCACCCTCTGGACCTTTCTTCTCAGAGAAATAGTCCCATCCTCCTTGACCTCCCAGATTTGAACAAATAATTCTGTAATTGCCAAGAGATGATATGACCTTCTCACCTGTACAGTGAAGCCACCTATTAAAAATGGTAACAACTAATATAACATTTATTTAGGGTCAGACACCGTGCTAAGTTTTTGTTACAGGTGTCACAAAATTTCATTTCCAGTTACTTAGGAGCGAATTAATATTTATTATTGCCCCATTTTTCAGGTGCGAAAACTGAGATACTGATGCGTTACTTCGTTTTCACACAGCTAGTTAACAGTGGAGCTAACTCCTGAAACCTCACGCTAAACCGTTAACTTCTATTCCTCCCACTTACCTGATGAACCATACATCACCGTGATTTTTTCAAAATCCAGGCAGCGAATGAAAATCTATCGGACCAAGTCTTCAGCCAGCATCCCAGGGAACCAGTATCCCAGGGATTCCCAGCATCCAGCATCCTCAGGATGCAGAACCAGTTTTCAGCACCATGGACAACACCAACATAAGGGATGCTTCCTAATGTTTCAGGCCCTGAAAATTCCTCAGTTGCTGCCCACAAGAGCTCTTTGCTTCACACCTATTCTACATTCATTGTTTCATTCCACTCCCCCTACAATCCTTCCAGGTAAACATTATTGGCCCCATGACACAGATGAAGACATCAAGTCTTGGGGAGGCTCACAAGACATCAAAATTGGCAAGAACCAACCTGTGATCTAAAAAGCTCCCCCTGGGTCAGGACGAGGGTGGATAAGAGTGGAACCAGGGCATGAGTTAGGGTGCCACGAAGTTGTCCAGGTGAGAGATGATGATTTCCAACATGGCAGTGTTTGTTGGGATAGAGGAAGGGCTGGGTTTGATACCTATTTAAGGGTAAAGTCAACAGGTCTTGGTCATGGGTGGTTGTGGCTGTGAAGGGAGAGAGGATTCTGTTGCCTGTCTGAAGCTCTGACTTGGAGAGCTGAGCATATGGAGGACAGGTATCTGATGAGCCCTGGAGAAAGAAGGAGCTTGTGGGATCTCCATGCTGAGACGTCTGAGTCTAAAACTGAGCTCCTGAGTGACTAGGCTGGAGACAGACAAGGGTGATGGAAGCCATGAGAGGGGTATCAGTACATGAAAGGTGAGTATAGACCAAAGAAGGTGAGACAAGAACCTTACATCCTGAGGAATGCCAACATTAAGGTACCAGGTGGGAAAAGAAGACTGCAAGGAAGAGTGAGAAACAGTAATCTGATAAACCAGGAGAAATTCGGGAGAATGATGCCTTAGAAGCCAAGGGGAGATAATGTTCCAGAAGGAAGACAGGGTCATCTGCATCAGGATGACAAGATATGGCCTGAGAGATGATCTCTGGACTTTGCAGAGAAGGTAATGGAAATTTGATGAAAACACAGTGAGCTGAGTGATGGGGGTGGAAGGCAGACTTGAGGCAGGGGAATTGATGAGTAAATTGGAGTAAAGAAGTAAAGAGAGCAAGCAGATGACTCTCAGTAGATTTGGGCTTGGAGGGAGACAGGCAATATCATAAGCTCTACCGTGGGATGGAAGGTTAAATTGAGGAGATTTGGAGGCATTTAAATTCTGATGAGAGGGGCCAGGAGTGAGGGAAAGGGAAGATGCCAGGAAGGGAGAGCACAATGGCTGGGCCCAGATGCTCAGGGTGGAAGAAGAGGATGGGATCCAGAGCCCTGGGGCAGCCTAGAGATCCTGAGATGAAGATTGAGGGAAAGTGGTTTACTTGGGAGGTGCAGAGACACCTCCCTAGGTGGTGTCAGCAGCGGACTGGGAAGGTGACCCAGGAGGGGAAGGCATCCAGTAAGAAGTGGTTGTTAAGCCAGCTATCCCAGTGGGTGGGTGAAGTGTAATCCTGCAGGAAGTTTAGAAAATGGGGTAAATGTACACCTCAGAATTCCCCTGGCTGAGGGTACGGGAGCTGGTATATTTATATCCCAGCACCTGGCGGACACTGATGAAGGGTCAGTCCGTGGAGCTATGTGTTAGTTCCCAGGCACTTATGGCACACAGTTTATGTGGGTAAAGTGGGTTCCAAAGCCCAAGGGGAGATTTTTGACATGACAAAGGTGCGGGGACCACCTGTTGGGAGTCTTGCTGGTGGGTGCAGAAATTTTAAGGGCATCTGAAGGGATGTGGTCAGAACTCTAGCTGTGTCTGCCTCACGGGCACAGTCAGGGCCTCTTTCCATCTGCGCCCTTTGTCACACTCTCCAACCATGTTTGTTTCATGGGGACTTATTGATATAAACATGTTTAAAAATGAAAATTTCCAGACAACAAAACACTTGCTAAAGCACAGTGGGAGCTCAAAAAGGGCATGGAAGTAGGCAGTGTGGGTTCAGATCCTGACTTTGCCAGCACTAGCTGTGTGACCTTGATTGAGGTCTGTCTGAGCCTCAACTTCATTCTATGTAACTCAGCTCTCAGAGCTCTGAAGAGGATAAAGGAAGAGATAAAGCCACCAAGCACCAAGCATAGCATAGCACTCATAATAGACGTTAAGGTTATGGCAAGGCCAATACTGTCCACCCTTTTTTGAGCACAGCACCTCCATTTTCCTTGGGGGCTACCTTCCCACCCCAGTCTATGTGGTGGCGTTGGATGGGCCTCACTGTCAGCTTTAGGGGTGGGCAGTGACCTAGGACTGGCTAACCACCATGCAGTGATTAGTTCTGGGGGTGGGGCTAGAGCCCAAGACCACAATCAGGGCAACTGGCTCTCACACTTTCCTGGCCCTTTAGGGGTTGCTAAATTGGTGTTGTGTCTACGTGGAGTTGCTGGGGGTTCATCTCTGTCCCCATGTGGAGCAAATATGCCCAGGCCCGGGTTGTGGCTCACCCTGGGGCTTAGGCTCATCTTGTGATAACTAACATGGTCATCACACCCGTGTGAGTGTGTGTGCGCACGTATCTCGGGTTGGTCTGCTGCTGGGAAGCCATACACACTCTTACGCACCAGAAGATAAACAAGTGCCTGCAGCTCCTTGGCTGGCACCCAGGCTGGGGGTGGAATAAACAATCCCAGTGACTTTCTGAAAAGCAAGCGTGTGTGGCAACAGGCGCCATGGAGACAAGCAGACTGTACCAGAGCAGAGATGCAGCCACCCCCCAATTCCACCCCTGTGTGCACGCGTGTGTGCATGCACACACACACATGCACACACACAGAGCTCATGCTCTCTCATGTTCATATCCACTCCAACACACACATTCCCCCTTTCACACTCATTCCAGCTTTGCTTGAGGTTAAAGGCTTTTGAGAAAGTCTGAGATTGCCAATATAGCAGCGTCCACAGTTTCTCAACTCCTTCGCCTGAGCACTGGTCCTGGTCTAGGCTGAATTTCAGCAAATCATGGCCTCTCAGGGAGGTGTGAAGTGTGTGTGTGTGTGTGTGAGTGTATGTATGTGTGTGAAAGGGTAGGGAGAGAGAGAGAAGGGGTGGGACCATATGGCAGACAGTGCCACATAAACCCACTTTCTGAAGAATTCTTATCTGTGCTTCAGAAACATACACACAGAATACATTCACCCAGTTCAAGAAACACTCATCCAGACCCTCTCCCCACTGAGGCTTGTACCCACGCCCCTGAATACAAGCACTCAGATATGTATCCATTCTCACACAAGCAATATATAATCCACTCTACCCTAGATGATGGCGGTGGTGGTAGTGGTGTTCTGTTCACTGACTGCCTAGGTCATCTTATTACATTTAATACTTAAGGAAAACCATCTGAGATTGATAATATGTTTCCCATTTCCTAAGTGAGGAAACAGATGTTCAGAGAGAGGTTAAGTAACTTGCCAGGGTCACAGAGCTAGAAAGTGACAACACATATACCTGTGACACCCCGTGCCTGTGCAGACACACACACACACACACACACACACACACACACACACACACACAAAAACCCTGCCTCCTCAGTCAGCCCAGATAACTGATGTCTGTGGGGTGACCTTCCCCACCCTGACCTCCTCGTATGCATCACTCCCAGG
Organism: Mustela erminea; assembly: GCF_009829155.1. Classification (NCBI taxonomy): domain Eukaryota; kingdom Metazoa; phylum Chordata; class Mammalia; order Carnivora; family Mustelidae; genus Mustela; species Mustela erminea. The sequence goes on along the minus strand of NC_045616.1, from coordinate 100,111,130 downwards.
CCCTCCCAGCTCTGCCCTGATATTCCTGAGAGCCCCTAGACTAGGCACCTCTGAGCAAAATCTGCTGCCCACATAGGCCCCCTCCCTCCCTTGCCACACCCCCCCTCCCTCTGGCAGCTGCAGGCCCTGGCCCAGCTGGGGGCGGCCCTAGGATTTGGATGGGTGACTCAGGCTGAATCATGGCCCAGCTGCTCCTTGGCAGCCCTCTCCCCCATTCTCCCCAAAGAGGCTATTTTGAAGGCAGAGGTGGGCCATGGGGTGGGGGACAAGAAGAGGGGGTAGTAGGGGATGGGGACAGGGAATAGGGGTGCTTGAGAAAGAGGAATCAGGCACAAGAGCATGCTCTGCTCTTCAGTGGCCTGCAGGTGCTCTCAGGCAGTCCCTACCCTTGGCCTTTATTCTGCCAGGGAAGGAGATATTTCTTTCCCCAACACAGGGCATGGGCTCCTTCTCTGATCTGAGGGCCCACTTTGGTTGCCCTGCCCCATCTCTTGGCCCTGATGATGACAACAATAACAACATTTACTATTCTAATTGATCACTCACATGGTACAGCCCTCTATAGTTTGCAAAACACCTTTTCATCAGTATCTTATTTAATTCTCTTATCAGTGCTATGGGGTGAAAATTCATATCCTTACTTTTGAGCTGAGCAAACTGAAGTTCAGAGAGGTTACATGAACTATTCGAGGTCACCCAGTTGGTGAAATGACAGAGCCAGGAACCAAGCTCAGGATTCCCTGTCCAGCCTGTGGAAGATAAGCATCAGGGCTAGAGAAGAGCTACAACTGGACATGGTGGGGTATAGGGGCAACATGGTAGGGGGACTGCAGTGTGGCATGGTGAAGGCCTGGTTGGGGCATCAAAAGGGGCATGGTAGGGGTGCCAGGGTGGGTCAGTCGGCTAAGCCTCCGACTCTTGATTTTGGCTGAAGCCATGATCTCAGCCTTGTGAGATCGAGCCCCACATCAGGCACCCATGCTGGGTGTGGAGCTCGCTTAAGAGTCTCTCTCTGCCCCTCCCCCCTCTAAAGAAAAGGGGGTGCTGGTGGACCCGCATGAAGGGGCACCGTGGAGGGCATGGCAGAGGCATTCTCGGTTCCTTAGTGTGCAGAAGGATCGCGACAAAATGTTTCTCTTTACCCTCTGCAACTCACGGGTTATGGAATTTTTTATACTGTTAAATCTTCCTTTTCAGTGTCTCAGGCCAATATCCCAAAGCTAACAATTCAGAGCTGTGGTGTTGCTATTGAGAAGACCTCAGCTGTGGGGCCTTTGCTTCCTGAAACCTCAGTTTTCTTATCTGAGAAAATGGGTCCAAGCCTCTAGGGGGTAGGCCACTGAGAAGCCCAAGTGAAATCACAGGCAGCCTGCCCTTTAGAGGCTGTGAAGGGCTTTACCATAGCTGCTGTTTTTCACATATTGTTTTATCTTTTAAAAAACACCCATGGGTGCTGGGCAGAGGGCGGGGTGGGCTTCTGGGAGCCTGGGAGTGGTGCTGAGGGTGGGGTGTGGGTGACAGCTCTTCCTTCCCCCCTGCCTGGGCTCGGCCTGGCCTTCCCCCACCCTCAGCCCAGAGCCAGTTTCTAGGCAACGGGATGGATGCAGGGATGGTTCGGAGGGGAGAGAGCTATAAATAGGGAAGGGAGAAAACAAAAATAAAGTTCCAGAGAAAGCTGTGGAGCCAGATTACTAGGGGTGGGGGTGGGGAGACTGGGAGGGAGACAGGCAAATGGGAGGAACACCAGGACAGCCCTCAGCCCTTCGTCAGGGGAAGAGGACAATTTTCAGATGAGCCAGCCAGCAAAGGCCCGCCAGGGCTGACATGGGGGCGGTGCAGGGGTGGGGGGTGGGGCCTTGAGTGCCCAGCTGAGCAGAATGGGGTGATAAGAAATCACTTGTGGTTGGAGAATGAGGGGAAGATCAGTGGAGGAAAGGATTTCGACAGGCACAGTTGAGGGCAGCTACCCAGGTGGAAGAAAGAACACAGGCGCAAGAAGGGAAGGTGAGGTGGGGCTGGACTTGGGAGGCTGGGCCGGGCTCAGCCTCACTGACTGTCCGCCCGCCATGGACACAGACACAGAGAGGTGGGCCCTTCCTCTGCTGCAGTGCTCTTCTCCCCAGATCTTCCCATGCGATCCCCCTTTTTGTTCATGTTTCTGCTCCAACCTCACCTCCTCAGATACCTGACCTGACCACCCCAATTTAATACTGGTCACCACCCTCTCCTTGTCATCGTCTCTCACATCACTGTTTTCTGTTGGTCGTGGAACTCCAGATTATCTTGTTCCAAGTATTTGCTGACCCGTGGGATGTGAGTCCTGTCACAGCTGTTGCCTGCAGCCCCTCGTGTCTCAGACATGGCAGGTATCATCAAAGGACTAAATAATAGCACACAACACACTCGGGCAACATCCACAGACACGCGTGGACACAGATACACCTGCATCACCCCCAGCTCATCCCTCCCCTCCTCGCTTGCAACGCCCGTGAAATTGCGTGTCTGTGATTTCTGTGCTGCAACCGCTTCCAAGTTTCCCTATGGTAGGTGTTCTTTGTCTCTCTCAGAGCAAGTCCGTTTTGGAAAATTCCGAAGGAGGTGAGCTTCAGACTCAGAGATGCGACTGAAATGTGGTCTTTGCCACTTCCCCAGCAATGTGACCCCAAACAGGCAGCTTCGCCCCTCTGGCCTCCATTCACTCCTCCATAAATTGGGGAGTTAGAATAACAAGGAATCCCTGAGGATGGTTTCAAATAAAATTAATGGAGTCAAGTGTTGGATGCTGGGGACCTACTGGGCACTTGAGAAATGGCTTCATCCTTTCATAAGAGAGAAACCCATGAGCTGTGTCTTCTCACACGTGTACCCAGAGTCAGGAGTGCCCTGTGACACAGGGCTGGCTGGCATCTTCTGAGGATGCGTCTGGGATGCCTGGAATGCATTTAAAGTGACCCTGGCAGATGAGAACATTGGTCTCTGAGCAGGAAACCAGGTGCATGGCTTGGCACCCAGAAAGGAAGAATAAACCTCCCCACAAGCCAGATGGTGAACCTGGTTTCAGCATCCAAAAATGGAAATCAGGTGCTGGTAGCGGGAGGGGAGGTGGCAAACTCAAATTCTTTACCAGCCAGGTAGTTCATAAAAATGAGGAAAGTGGATGAGATGAAGACCAGAGGGAGGGAAAGGGGTTGTCGCTAACTGGAATCAAATTAGAAAAATTTAAACTTTGGACTAGCATAAACATCCTTACAGGCCAAATTTAACACGAGGGCCACGACTTTGCAATCCCCGCGATGAATGGGTTTGTAAATAGGGTCTTAATTCAGTCAAAAGGGATCTGAGATCCAGGCACCTGCATGCTGAATCAGAGGATCTGAGCCCACCGGTTTGTTCTCTACACGCACGTCTGCCAGCTGCCTCCTACTTCCGGAAATAATGGCTTGCACACTGCAGGCCAAGGTGACCCGAGTGGACCGGCCTCCTGCAGGGTTCAAGGCCTACCCAGGCCTGGCACCATCTCTCGCCCCCAACGACTCAGGGAAGGACGAAACGCTAACACCCGGGGGTTGATTAAATGGAGCAAGCTCCTTCCGGCCCTGGGGCTGAAGGGCGAAACAGGGCTAAAGTCGGAAAGGAGGTCGCACCCGGGAGAAAAAGGATGACGTCTTGCACAGACTTGGTGGGGGCCCTTGCGGCAAAGCAGAGCGGGGCTTCCGCATGAGCGGGGGTGGGGCCTCGTACAAGCCTGGTTAGAGAGCCGCTGCGGCAAACAAGGCCGGAGCGCCGCACCGATGGGGGCGGGGCTTGTCACTAGCGGGGGCGGAGCTTCGGCGTGGGCCGCCTCAAAGCAGAGCAGAGTAGAGCCTTCGCCTCGCCGGAGGCGGGGCCTTTGCGCCTCTCCGCGGCGTCTCCGCCCCCTTTTTCCGCACACCTAGGCGGTGTTGGGGGCCCTCTAGTGCTGATCCTTATCTGCTCAGGGCTTCGGACCGGCTTCCCAGCTTTCTGAGGACCCTTGCCCACCTTTGCGGAGGCCGCAAGCCTCCGAACGCTTTTCCGAGAGGGATGGGGCGCCGGTTGCCCGCGCTCTGCCTCCTTCTGGGGCAACTGTCCATTCCCCTTGCCCTTGGACGGGTCTTTCTGCGTTAGTCAGTTGTGCGCAGGGCTGAGCGCCTGTAAACGTTCTGCCTGAGCGTAAAAGGCTCTTTCAGTGCCCGTGCTCCTGGTTTCCGAGGGCTCCTGGGCGGCGCGCGTAACTGAGTGCGCACGCGAGTCCGCACGTGCTGGTCAGCAAGCGTGCATGCGTGTCTGCACGTGTGCCCCTGCCAGGGTGCGTACACTCAGGCGGGCGCGCCAGGACCAGTGTACGCACACACATGTCTGCGTGTGCGTTGTCATCCGTGACCCTGCTTTGCGTGTACAGAGACGTGAGCCCGTCCACCCTGCGCTGCGGTGGCGAGGGGCTTCCTTTGGCCTTGCACCCCCAGCGGGCGCTTTACAGTCCAGCAGGTGGCGCCCGAGGCCACCTTCACGCCTCCCTGCCAACCGCGATTCCCAGTCTGGGTAGACCCTCTCCCCTGAGTCATCCCGGGCGGGGTGGGGGAAACTGAGGCCGGAAGTGGTCAGTCTTGTACCTGGGCTGAAGGTGCCAGGCACCAAAGAGCGGCGTGGAGTAGTCTGGGGCGTGGAAGCCCGCCGGCCGCCCCCACCCACCGCCCAACCCTGCCTTGCCCGAGCGGCGGCGGCTACAGACAGATTGGCTTTATTCGTGGACACGCGGAGCGGGGAGGCACCCGGGCCCGCCCACCCAGGACACGCTCACACGGGGGTTGGGGAACTCTCCATGCCACAATCACGACACACGACGCCCGCGTTCGGACTGGGCTGGCTGAGGGAGGGGGCATGGCACAGCCTGGCTCCTGGTTTGGCTAAAAAAAAAAGGTTCTTGGGGTCGTTGTGGAAGTGGGGTGGGAGACTCTGGGGCTGCCCAGAGGACCCTCAGAGAGCCTCTGTTGGGAGTGTGTGGGGGAGCCGTTGCTTTCTGATCTTCTTTTAAAAATACATAGAACATGCTACATCCGCGCAGACATTGGACGGGGAAGGGTGGGGAGGAGGCAATATAGGTGGGGCGAAGCTACCAGCCACGGCTGCAGCCCCGGCCCTGTCCAGGCCCCAGGGATCCACGCGGGCGGGTAGGACAGACAGATGGACAGACACCAACACAGGCTCCAAGGGGGCCCCTTGGAGCAAAGGAAGATCTTGTGTTTGGGGGGAAGGGGTAGAAGGACAGCCCTGGTTCTGGGGGATGGGGCAGGGGACAGGGAAGGGATTGTGCTGCTGGTGGGGGGCCGTCCTGGGCCCTTACGCCTCTGGCTCATACTCCTGATACTCCTCCTGCATCAGAGGGATGGGGGTGGAGTGGGGAAGAGCAAAAGAGGAAGGGGTTGGAGACCAAGTGGCCATGTTCTGGCCCCGAGGCTCCTCCCCCTCAAGGAGGAACAGTGCATGCCCCTCTCCCTGGGCAGGGGAAGAACCTGGAAGTTGGGACAGCTGGGACTTCCCTGGGCAGGGGTGCCTGGGCCCCAGTGCTTGGCCCCATCTGTCCTCCCTCTCTGCTGCCACCTCCTAGGGCCTGGGTTCTAGAAAAGGGGGTGTGAAGTTTCTTGGCCCAACCCTATCCTCTCAGGGACTTCCCACCCCAGCTGGGAATGGTGGCAATCTTCTGGGATGCCCAAAGCCCCACCCAGCCCTGCCACCACTCACCTGGGGCGGTTCCTCATAACTCTCGCCTTCTGGCTCCATCAGGGGCTCGATCAGTGGCTCCTCAGCAGCTTCCTGGGCCACTTCCTCTGGCTGCCGGCAGAGAAGGGACAGGGCCATGAGGGCAGCTGGGAGATGCTCCCCTAAATTCCTACCCTGGGAACCTTTTTTGGCTGATTGGGGGAAGGCTAGGCTTCGTTGGCTGTATAACCAGAATTCCATTGTCTATTTGGAGTGCCTTGGAAGTGGACTAAGGCACGAGGGGTGAAATCCCCCTAGATCACCATGAAGCTGGGAGTGGTGAGAAGAGGGGCTGTCCATACGCCTCTCCCCAGAGCCTGGTAGCCTACTGCTCTTCCATCATTTGGACTGGATGGGATGGGGAGATAGACAGTATACTCCATCACCGACTTATCCTTACCTGTCTTGTGTTAGGCTCTGCTGAGCCTCGGGACCCCAGAGAGAACCCTGGAGGCTCCTCTGGGCTGGAGGGAGATGGAAGCTCTGAGACAGGGCCAGGCAGGAGCTTGGAGCCATTCCCCTGCCACCTTCCATCCATCCCTCCCCCAGGGTCCTGTGTGGCCTGGTTTCTTCAGCTGTTGCTATTTTAAGATAAGCTGGAAGCAACAGCTCATGGTGTTGCTTGGATGTGTGAGCTAAGACTCTCCCCTCCCCCCTGCATCTGCTGCCCAGACGGGTGCAGACCAGCAGGCACACAAGCAGGGGGGCTGCCAGACACATGGCCAGCCACCTGTGTGTGAGCACACGTGTGTGCACACATATGAGACAGAGCTGGCTGCACACGCCCACCCACAATCACCTGGGGTCCATGCACGGCTGCACACGGCCACATGTGGGTGGCACATTCCTGGGCCCCTGGAGGTAGGAGGTTATACCACCTCCCCGTTCCCCACATATAACCACTGTCCCTCCCTATTGGGCAGAGATAAGAATCCTGGGAGCCTGGAGGGCTGGCCTAGAGAAGGCCTGCCTGACTCCCATCCAGGTAGCTTCGGTTCCCTCACGTGGCCAGTGGAGGTGGGCTCCATGGGCACCCGAGTTTACAGCTACTGCCCTGGCTCATTTTCCGCAGTGTACAGATGGGTATATCAAGGCCTAGGAGGTGGGTGAATTGGAAGTTTGCCCCAAGTCACCCAGTATTAAAAATTCCAGCTGGAACTCATTGCTTGGCAACAACCCACACGTCCAGCAGTAGGAGAATGGAGGTGGGCAGTATGGCCCATCAGGGATGGATGGCGCACAGCGAGAGGGGAGAAGGGCCGCACCTATCACGCCCAGCTGAATTGCCGCACAGTTGAGCACGAGCAGCCAGGAGAAGAGTGTGTGCTTTGTGGTAACAAGGAAATGGGGTTAAACATACCCAACTCATCTGTGCTGATGGAAGTCAAGGAGCAATGACCCTTGGTGAGGGAGGCAGGGCAAGGACCAAGGGAAGGTGAATAAGGCACTTAGGGTACACATTTAAGAAGGCCCCCACTCGTAGGGCCAAGCACATGAGACCCCAGAGTGGGTGTCCCCCTCAAATTTTGGGCCCCAGTATCCTCCCTCATCTTACCCTTGTCTTGGTTCCGGGGGTCAGGGACTGGAAGAAGGCCTAAGGCAGGCTTCTGAGGGGCTGATGTCCTGTGTCTTAATGTGAGTGCTGGTTACACAGGGGGCTCGCTCTGTGAAAATTTATTGGGGCTGTGTGCTTTTTGTATGTATGTTGTACTTCAATAAAAAGTTTACTTTAAAAACATCCTAGCCCGGCCACTCATTAGCTTAGGTCAGTCACTTCACCTCTGGACTCAGCTGCCTTAGATGGGAAATGCGATGGTGCTGTCTGCTCTGTAGGGGGACAGGGAGGGTCGCATGGTAAGGCACCGAAGCAGAATGGGAGGTGGGGACACTTGGAAATGTGCACCCTGGGCTTGCGTGGGTTCTGCATACCTCGCAGCCTCAAAGGGCTGCTGTTTAAATAGTAAGTCCATGATCCTGAGCTCCCTTGTGAGCAGAAGCTTGGGGTGTCAGAAGTGCTGGTAGGAAGAGGAGGCCTGAGAGAAATGGTTCTGGGCAAAGGCCCCTCGAGGTTGAGAGCTCAGCTTCAGATCTGGCTTTCTCTGCACCCCAGCTCCCAGCACGGACCCTGGCCCTGAGGCGGCTACCAGCAACTTCACTGCCGTAAACCTGAGCTTCTCCTCCCAAGTACCTTCTTAGAGAGGCAGGCAAGTCACTTTACCTCTCTGGGCCTCGGCTCCTTCATCTGTAAAATGGACATGCTGTAGTACCTTTTTCCCAGAGAATATAAAGATTCAGTGAGTTACTCCAGGTACTGAGTCTAGAACCCTGCCTGCCCACATAAGAGATCAGTGAACAGGAAGGATCCTTGGAACAATAATACATGGGGAGTCACACAGCTGGTAAAACGCATACACGGGACCTAAGCCAGAACTTCCAAGTCTGGTCCCAGACTAGTGACAGGCGAAAGGGTCAATGTGTAAAGGCCTGTGATGAAGGGTGGTCCTTGGACCTGTAGTACCAGCATCACTCTGGCATCTGTTTGAAATGCAAACTCTCAGGTCCCACCTCAGACCTACTGAATCAGAAATTCTAGGGAGGCGGCAGACGGTCTGTATTTTAACCTGGCCTCCTGCTGATTTGGATGGACACAGAAGTTTTGAGAACCTCTGATAAATACCTAATGTGTGTAAAAGCCCTCTTGCATTCATCTTCTGTCTTATAGGCAAAGAAGCCGGCTCAGAGAGGTGATGGACTCTGCCCAGGGTCACGGAGTCAGGACGTAGTGGAGGTGGCACTTGGATCCAACTCTGGCGTTTCAGAGTTCACAGGTCATATGCTATAGTGGGTCCCAATGAAGGTGTCTTCCTTCATGCACGTGGGGGTACTGTTCTCCTGTCTGCACAAGTATGCGATGGACAACACAGCCCTCCCCCGTGGCCCACACTTGCTGATGCCTGCCTCAGGGCCTTTGCCAATGCTGTTCTATTGCCTGAAATACAATTCTCACAAGGCTCACCTCATCCCTTGGGGGTCAGCTCAAATGTCACCTCAACAGAGAAGCCCTCCCAACTACAGCTGTCTCTTTACGCCTTGACTCTCTACCATATCATCTTTGTCTTTTCTTCACAGCACTTAGCCCCGTCTAAAACCATCTCATTCATTGGTTATCTATCTTCTTCCACTATAGCATCGGCTCCCTGAACATAGGAACTTATTCGCCATGGCAACTTCTAGAATAATTCCTCTCTGGCATGGATACTTGTTGAAGACAAGAAAGAACAAACAATCCGTGACATGCGGACGTGGCCCAAAGTGGTCCGGGTCACACTCAGAAGCAGGATACAAGTATACAGCCAGAACTGGGGGCACAGTCACAGGGACTACCACACCCCTACCTACCCTGCGAACTCATTCTGAGCCGAGTCTCGCAGAGCTCCGTAGAACGTGAGGCCAGGTGTGCCTCCGGCTGACTGGGGCATGTTTATGTTGTGCCTGCCATGTGTGTGCATACACGCGTGGGTGTGTGCATGTGCGTGTGTATGGCGAGAGGACAGCTCACCTTCAGATCAGCGGGGAATTCCTCCTTCTTCACCAGGCCCGTGGCTGCGGCAATGTTCCCAGCCCCGGAGAACACAGCTCCTCCCAGATGGGACGCCTGCTCCTTGGTTTTTTCAGCCACTGGAGCAGGGAGACGATTGGGGAAGGGGGTTGGGGGCCCAGGTAAAGCAGAAAGAAATGCGTCTCTCTCCCACATGGTGTTCCAGCTGGCCTCCCTCATGGAGCACACTCTCAGGAATCCTTGGGGATGCCCTCTTCCACTGCCACCCCCCTCCAGATCCCGGCCAGATCCCAGGCCCGAGGTGAGGGAAGGGAGCTGTGCCAGGGCTGGGCTGGTACCTGAAGCCACTCCTTGAACCACCCCCTCTCGAGTCTTGCTTCCTGTAGAGACAAAAAGGAGCACGCATCAGGACTCTGAGCTGAGGGAACAGAGCCTCTGGCAAGCATGGTGGTTATGGAGTGGGCAGAGGGACCAAGTCAGCAGTGGGCATCCTGGCGCCATCACAAATCCCACAGATGTCCCCCCCCCATCACAGCACTGAGCCCTCCACACCTACTTCCTGAGGACTTGGAGTTTTCCCTCACCGCCGGCCCCTCCTTCACCTGAAAGGAGCTCCATGCCTTCTGGGGGGATGCTTGCTGCCTGGGAGCCAACACTGCTCAAAGCGCATTCCTTTACCTCAGCCTCTGTGAGCAGGTGAGGGTAGGAGTGGGGGTGAAGCGGGGGGCGGGGGCGGTAGTAGTGGTGTGTATTTGGAAAGGTTCCTCTGGTGCCCTTGATGCCTGACTGCCCACATCCCACCTATCGACCCTCACACCCACCAGCCCCCACTCCATTTCTTCTAAAGTCTCTTCTAACTGGGGTGTGAGTTCCTTCTTCTGGCCAGAGTGAGGAGCTTCTCAAGTATGTGATGGGTCTGGGTCCGAGGGTGCCTGACACCCATGGCACTGGCTGGGTCTTCTTCTCGGGAGGGTAACTGCTGGGAGACCGAGGTGGGCAGGGAGGTAGGCAGGAGGCTTCAGAGTAGTGGGGAGTCTCCTATTCTGGGGATGTAGCCACACAGACAACAGCTGGTAGACCCTGAAATGGGTAATGGGTGTCTGGGAGGGCTGAGGCTAGTGGAAGCAGAGGACGGCATGGGAAGGCAGGAATGCCCCAGGCTCTGGCCAGCCAGCCAGAGACAGTGGGGGGTGGTGGTGTGCTGCATTACACCCCGTCATTCCTCCCACAAACATTTGTTGGCACCTGCTCTGTGCCAGGTCCTAGGCCAAAGGCTCACCATCAGATGGGGTAAGAGAAGAGCAGATTTGGTACCCTAGACCTCAAGTAGTGGGGCAAGGACTTCCATCCAGCCTCCAAGGGGTACATGGTAGGGGAGGGGCAGTGCCTGGGCCTTGACAAATGGGGAGCAGGGGGATATGCAGAAAGGAGACTGGGGAGGGTATCTCAGGCACAGGAAACCACCCATAAGGCACAGAGAGGTGTCTGCACAGAGACAGACCTGGGCTGCACAGAGCCCAGCAGTGCTATCTGTGCGCCTGGAGAGATGGACACACGGACTGAGGCAGGACCGAGAAAGGCGTTGAGTTACAGGCTGCAGGAAGCTGAGGCTTTAATATGTAGGAACTGGGGGCCATTGCAGGTTCCTGGGCAGGCAGGTTCCTGAGCAGGAGGTGCCAAACTAAGGGGAAGGGGGTGCTTCAAGTCTGTTAGCAGGGAGACCGAGCTGGGTGCCAAGGATACATAGGAGCGAAAGGGCGGCAAGATACATAGGAGGAGGGCGGCCAGAGCTGGGGCCTGGCAGGTGTGGGCTCAAGCCTCCAACTTATCTCCATCACCTGTGCTCTAGTTCCAGCCACCCTCATCGGCTGGCTACACTACCCTTCACCAGGCCTCCCTGCATTTGGTCTCTCCGCAGAGACCCAAGGAAACTTTCTACGCTGAAGTCAGATCATGTCAGTCCCTAGCTTACAATCTCTCCTGGCAGGTCATAATGATCCTTTGGCCTGGGCATCAAGGCCCCCTTGTGAGCTGTCACTCCCCGGTTTTTCTGATCTCAACCCCCACCACTGCTTCCGCCCTCTGCTCTCTAGCCCTGTCTCCTTCAGCCCTTTTCTGCTTCCTCCAACTCCCCTTCTCCAGCCAGCTTCTTATTCTTTGGGGTTCAGCTCAAATGCTAGCCTCTATGATTACGCTACTGCAGTGGTCCCCATCCCAGCTGCTGGATGTCAGATCCCACGACTGGAGTGCTCTGTATCACTATCAGGAGAGTCGGCACCTACTAGCGTGTAGTAAGAAGTCGGTATTTTTCAAATTGCCACAATCCCAAATCTGCCACAACCACGGGCAAATTAACCAGCCCTCTTCCGCCCACACAAAGGATCATTCTGCCTACTACACACCGGTAAGCCCTGAATCACCACGGAAATTCGCTAATGGTCAGTTTGGGGCCTTGCATCCCCTTATGCAAATGCCCCTGCGGGCTCCCTCTCCTCTCACACTTAGGATGAGAGATTTTAATCACTCGGCCTTTCTCTTCACACAGCTGGAAGCGGCAAAGAGGAGGGACCCAGAGGCAATGATGGAGCTCCTGGCATCGGGAGGCGGGAAGACCCTAACAGCGGCTCTGAGGTGGACCTCGCAGGAGAGGAGGGCTAAGGGGCAGTCCCAATAACACAGGGGCTCTGGAGTCTATGAGGCTTGGCTCCAACTCCAGCTTCAGGTTTCAGCAGCTGTGTGACCTTGAGCACTGTAGTTAAACCTCTGGGAAGCCCACTTTTCTTGGTCTGTGGAATGGGTGAGGGGCACGACGTGAGGTAATGGATGTTATGGCATTTCCCAGGGTACTCGGCAGAGAATAAGGGCTAAACACCAGGAACTAGTAATCATGTGAGTAAGAACAAGGCTGTCTGCTTTGACCCATGCATCTGTCCCCGGCCTTTGAGCTGAGCCCCACTCTCCCCAACTCTTCCCTCCATTTTCCTCTCCCCATAGGTCTCATCACTGACCCAGGCTTCCTTCCTTCCGCTGGCTGTGTCCCCAGTGACCCCTACTGACCCCGCCCCATCTGCTGACTCATATTCTCCCACCCAGACCCCTCCGTGGACAACTCCCTCCCTCCAAGGACCCTGGCCCCATTCCCTCGAAGGACCCCCAAACCCCACAGAGCCCCGGAAGCCTTGCCCCTTGCCCACCGACGTAGAGGACGCCCTCCTTGGTCTTCTCCGCGGCCTCGGTGACCCCCTGCTTGGTTTTCTCCGCGGCGGCCACGACGCCCTCCTTGGCCATGGACAGGCCCTTCATGAACACGTCCATCCTGGCGGCCTGGGGAGGGCAAACACACCGGCACGGGTGCGCTGGCCCCGCACCCTCACCCCAGTCCTTCCCCTGGGACGCTGGTTACCCACCCTCCCTTCGCTCTTGAGACCCCGGCGCCCTTCCAGGCCGGGCCCCCTCCTTGTCATACCCCCTTCCCAGAGGGAGGCCACAGGGCCGCGACAAGTCCCGCGTCCTTGAAACCCGGGGACGCGGGAGGAGCCACTGCCTCGGTTATTCGGGGCATTGCAACCTGCAGCCCCGCGCAATCGGGGTGCTGGGCTCGGCGCGAAGTCCGGGGGCCTGCCTGTATACACGACAGAGTCACACGACCATACACACAAACATTCTCCACCGACACGCTCACGTGCACATACAGGACACGCAGACGTTCAAACGCGCACGGACGCCCTGACACACGGAACACACGGGCCTGGAAGCACGACCACACGGCCACCCAGCCAGTTGCGGGCACAGGGCAGCAGTCACACAAACACCCCAGGGCGCACACCGACATGCACCTACTGGAACCCTCTCTGCGTTCTCGCGCGGGTTCCCCGTCTCCGCTCCCAGCCGCTTCCCCATCCCGCCCAGTCCCCTCTCCTTCCCCAGCCCCTTCCCGGACCCCGGCGTCCGGAGCGCGGCGGCCTCACCTGCAAGCTGGGCCCGGGCTGGGGATGGAGGAGTGGCTGCGGCTGCGGCGAGCGGACGCAGGGGCTCGGCTAGGCCGGGCTGGGGTGGGCTTGGGGCGGATGGGGGAATCGGGGCCTCGCCAAGTGCCCAGGTCGGTCGGCAGCAGGCGGGGCGCGGGCCCTGAGCCGGGGCGCAGCGATGTCCGGGCCTTCGGTGCGTCGCCAGCCGCGGATCGCGCCCTGCGCCCTGCGGGACCGCACGCTCCGGCTCCGGTTCCGGCTCGGGCTCCCGCTCGGGCGCTGCGGCAGTTCTGAGCTCAGCGCCCCCTCTGGCGGCCGCACCGCCCCCTCAGCCTGACTGACAGGGGGCGGGGAGGGTGACATCTCCGCGGAACCCGCTAGCCTCCCGGGGCCGGCCCCCGACGCGCCGCTGGGGACCTCTGGGCGTCAGACCCGCATTCAGCCCCCGAGAGTCTAATCGGGGAGGGGAGACAATGCAGAGCGCCAAGAGTAGGGAAGACATACTGTCTGCAGTTGGCTTTGGGGTTCAAATGGGTTTGAATCTCAGGGGTGCTTATTAACTGTGGGACCTTGGGCTACTCAGCCTTCCTATCTGAACGCCAGTTTCTTTTTCGGCAAAATAATAGATGACTCGCTCAACGAATGTTGATTGAACGTTTAGACAGATGCTAGGCAGGTTTGAGGCTGGGGACAGTGGAAAAGGAAACCAAGGTCCCTGCCCTTGGGGAGTTTACAATGATGTGTTTGTGTGTGTGCAGAGATGGGAAAACAAACGTGTCAGCACTTAAACCTAACAAGGTTGTTTCAGCTTGTGAGCAATGTTATGAAGATAATGGAATGGTGATGTAACAGAATGACTAGAGGAGGGTGCTTGAGACAGAGTGGCCAGGGAAGGCCAGTGGGAGCAGAGACCCCAGAGAGGCATCCTGGCCAATATGGGGAAGATCCATAGGGAGGCAGCTGCACATACAAAGGTCCTGAGACAGGACTGTGCTTAGGAACAAATAAAAGGAAGTACAGCTGGATAGCCAGGTGTGAATGAGGATTAGACAAGACCATTTTTTGGTGTGTGGTTATGGTGGAGATTGTCAAATGGCCATAGAATGCCAGGCACAGATAGGTGCTCAGTTGGAGCAGCGACAGAATTATGCCCAAGAAATTATGGGATCTCAGAGGAAGAGGACTACAGCAGATCAGGGGAATCAGGAAAGTCTGAACAGAGGAGGTGACCTCTGTGCTACGTTTCATGGGAGAGATAAGTTTTTACTTGGAAGACAGGCTGGAACGGCATTTTAGGCTATGGGTAGAGCAAAGGCACTGTGGCTGGAAATGCAGGGTGGGTAAATGACAGGGGATGAGGTGAGGAGGCAGCCAGACAGTGCAAGGTCCTGGGAGGGAAAGTGTTCATAGGCCACTGATGAATAGCTGCAAACTGGTGCATGGTTTTTGGAAGGCAGTCTGCCAATGTTTACCAAAAACATAAATGCATGCTCCTTTTGAGCCAACAGTTCCCCTTCCAGGAATTCATTCCTTGGATCTGCTCACACAGGCGCACAAAGCTGTTTGTACAAGGATGTTCACTACAGCACTGAAAATAATGCAAATGTCCATCTGTAGGGGACTGGCTAGTTAATTGTGGGACATCTGTCCGGTGAATGGATGAGCAGGACCCATGTGTACTGACATGGCAGTGTATGGAGAAATGGTGTGAAGTGAGAGAGGGAGGTACTAAACTGCAGTGTGGGGAACTAGTCAGTTTTGATACATAGACTCACACAGTTACATAAGACCCCTTATACACACATATATACATACTTACATCTAGATATACAAAGATCATGCCAACAAGGACTTCCAAAATAGGGTTATAGCAGTTGCCCCTGGCAAATGGGGCTGAGAGCACTCAAGGAGGGAAGTTTTTTACATTTTATCACCTTCCTTCTTATGCTGTTTGGTTATTTTACTTTGAATAGTATTTTATTTTTATTTATTTATTTTTAAAGATTTTATTTATTTATTTGACAGACAGAGATCACAAGTAGGCAGAGAGGCAGGCAGAGAGAGAGAGAGGGGAAGCAGGCTAAAAGCTATCATGGGTGATGTCTCATTATTTTTGGCCTCTCAGCATTGGAACTGTCTCCTTCTTATGTTTGGGGAGGTCCCCCACATTCTGAGGCAGGGCCCACCTCCCCCTCTGGGAGCTGACAAGTGCTTTCCTAGCCTTCCTCGAAGCCTAGACTTGTGACCTCAGCCCCAGACACCTCAGCCCCAGCCTTGAACATGAATTAGCAGGGAAGGAGGACTCTTAGCTCTGGCGAGGGCTGGTGGTGTTGGTGGTGGCAGGTCCTACTAGGGACCACGGACAGCAGTGATACTGCTTCTGGGTGCATCCAGCACCAACAGCGCAACCACGTTGTCCATGCCCAGCTGTAGCATCGGGGGAACCTTCTAGAGTGTGCTTGGCAGTGTGATTTGGAGCATTAATCCCGGATGCGCTGTCTTCAAGGGGGACTCTCTGGCCTTCCTGGAGAGTTTCTGAGCTGCCCAGTATTGGATAATAAAAACCTTATCTGCTTAAATTAGCCAGAAACGATTTTTGTGACTCTCAACTAAGAACCCCAGAATGTCAAAATAGATGATGAAGAAGCAAAGAGGAGGGAGGGGGGAAGAGAGAAAGACCACACGAAGGGTGTTGTATTTCTGTCGTAGGAACTGGGAGGTCACTGAAGGATTTTAAGCACCAGAGAGACTGAAATGAGATTTGCATTTTGTGGGACCACATGGAGGTGAACGGTTGGAGGGTCTGGGACACATGAGAAATCTGGGGCAGAATCCATCAGGACTGATGGTGGAGCCTGAACCAGAAAAGCCTCAGTGAGGCTGGAACAGGTTTGGAGGGACAGTTGGGTGTTGTTTAGGAGGTAACCTATTATGTGTTGGGGAAGAGGCAGAGGGATGAGATGAGAGAAGATTCCCAGGTTCCTGGCTAGGACAGCAGGTGAGAGATGCTGTTGCAAAATGAATTAGACATTGAGGTGGCTCAAGACCTGGGTGGCTCAGTCGGTTAAGTGTTTGCCTTCAGCTCAGGTCATGATCCCAGGGTCCTGGGATCTCAGCCCTGCGTCGGGATCCCTGCTTGGCAGGAAGCCTGCTTCTCCCTCTCCCTCTGCCTGCTGTTCCCCATGCTTGTGTTTTCCCCTGTCAAATAAATAAATAAAATCTGAAAGAAAGAGAAAGAAAGAAAGAAAGAAAGAAAGAAAGAAAGAAAGAAAGAAAGAAAGAAAGAAAGAAAGAAAGAAACATAGAGGAGATAAGGCAGCTTCCAGGATTGGGGTTGGGTGGATGGGATGGAGAGTGTGTTTGAGGCTTAATAAAGCTCATTGTGCAGTGCCTGATAGACAAACTGAAGGAGGTATCCAGCAGATGGACATCTGAGCTGGTGCTGAGGGCATCACTTGGGGCTGGCTGCAGGTATCTATTTGGGCCACTGTGTACTTGGAATTCTTTAACGTGTGGATTTCTTAAGCAGGGAGATACCTTGATTTGTAGAAGTTCCCCACATCCATGGTGTGAATTCTCTCTTTGTGATTGATTTCACTGTCAGTGTGATGTCACAGAGCGAGAACTGGAAAGAGATGGGCCACAGTATGGCCTTTTACAGTATTTTCATCATACAGATAAATTTAATAAGAACAATCTTAAAAGCACTGATAATAATAAAATAACTAGAAAGCTATTTTTTGAGCATTTATCATCTGTTTTAAACATAATCTATATAACCATAAGCTTATATAACTTAATTTTTAATAATGACCTTAATACCTGGCTCACAAACTCCTGAAACTGTAATAATTGCTCTCATGAGCTGGTCTAAGGCAGCCCAATATCCCACTGGATTTGGAGTCATTAGCATGCAGGTGGTGGTTAGAGTCATGGGGGGCTGGGGGGATGCGGTTGCCCAGGAGAACATGGAGAGTGACAAGGAGAGGGTCCAGAACAGAATCCTGAGGCACTGCAAACTTCATGTGTGGCCAGGGGCAGAGGACCTGGCTAAGAGACTGAGAAGGAGCAGCACAGGGAAGACGAGAAGCTGGACAGATTGGTAGCTGGGAAACCAAGGGGATGAGAGGACAGCTGGTTAAATGCTGCAGAGGGGCCAAAAGCAACAAGGAGTAATGAGCCCTCAGATTCACAGCAAGTGGGCCGTCAGGGACATTAACAGTAGCACAGGGGTTATGGGAGCCTAGGAGGGAAGGGGCACCTCCAGAAAGCCTCCAGGAGAAAGTGATATTCAGGCTGGGTTTTGAAAGATGAGAAGAACCTCACAAGTGATGGTGAACATTCTTGGCAGAAGATTCAACAGGTGAAAAAGTCCAGGGTGCAAAGGGAGCAGAAGACAGGGCTACATTGTGAATCAGGCAGACAGTTCATCTGGCTGCTAATACAGAAGCTTAGGCAAAGCAGGTTTTTATTCCTTCACTTAAAGAATCCTAGTGGTAGGCAGGCCACAGCTGGTTTGACAACTGCACATTCCTCAGGAATCTAGACTCCTACCTTCCTGTGCCACCATTCTTTTTTTTTTTTTTTTTTAAGATTTTATTTATTTATTTGACAGAGATCATAAGTAAGCAGAGAGGCAGGGAGAGTCAGAGGAGGAAGCAGGCTCCCTGCCCAGCAGAGAGCCCGATGTGGGACCTGTGCCATCATTCTTAGTACACAAATTCTACCTTCAAGGTCATCTCATGGTCCAAAACAGCTGCTGCAGCTCCAGCCATCATATCTATGCAGAAGGCAGGAAGAGAGGAAGTAGGGTAAAAGGGCAGCTGCCAGTTGTCTGTCTCTTTCCCAAGGAGTTTTCAGAAGCTAACAACTTCTGCATGTCTCCAGGCTATGCCTTGCTTTAGGGAGGCTGGAAATGTGTGGCAATCTAACTGGGCCTATGACTTCCCAGAATCAAAGTATGAGATGGGGAGCATGGTTACTGAGAAGGCCACTAGCATCGCTGTCGCTATTTCTTTTTGCACCCAGCTTTTTTATTTTGAAAAACTTCAAACCTAGAGAAAATTTGCGAGGACCACACTACAGCGAATAAAATCTCTGGAAGAGTTGCAATTGTAATGTAATGAATACCAGAATATTCTCCAGCTAGATTCACCAGGTGTTAACATCTGCTACATCTTTCTTTGACTCTCTATGTACTGTCCTCTCTATGTACTGTCTCCAGAAAGAAGGCTGCGTGGCCACTGGGCCGCCACTTACCAGCACAAGAGATTCTTCACCCTGTGTCACACTGCGGCCCACCTCCTCCCCCTCTCCCCTTTAGGGTACAGGATGGCAGAGCCCAGGCCCCTCTGGGCCTCCTTCTGACTAGGCCCTGATCCTGTGAATTCTCCGGGACCTCTCCTCGGTTCCATTTTCTCTCCCCAAGGAAAATGGGGCTCTCCATTCCCCTCTTCCCAAGAACATACTGAGAATGGTTGCGGGAGCTTGGGAGGGGGGGAGGGGGGGAGAATGTGGGGAGGGGTTGGGAGAAAATCCCCAGCGGAGCAGCTGGAGGGGCTGGAGCAGCTGGAGGGGCTGGAGCAGCTGGGGCGGCTGGAGCGGCGGGTATTCTCTTAAGAGGATCACGGAGATCCTGGTGATCCCAGCCCTGCCTGGGTTTTTTGAAAATCCAGCTGGGTCTTTGTAACTCTGTGTGTGGTGCCTGACAGCGTGATTAAACATTTATCAACATTCCTGCTGTCCGGAGGCCTCAGGTTGGGGAGGAAGGCCGGCAGGCAGGGTGGGAGCTGAAAACAGAGAGAGGAGTGAACGATGCTCACCTCACGCCTACCACATCACAGGCATGGCCTCCGTTGTATTAATTGTATTAATCCCTAAAACCAAGCCTGGAAAACAGGCATTTTCAGTCCCCTTCCCCGCTTACAGATGAGGGAGCCAACACCCAAAGAGGGGAAGTCATATAACCCGCCATTGGCATCTATTCTTTCCAGTCAGTTTCTCCTGAGTATCTACCAGGTGCCAGGCCCTGTTCTAGTACCAGAGATACAGCAGAAAACAAAACCATGAAGTCCTTGCTCTTCTAAAACTGAAATTCTAGTAGGAAGCAATAGACAGCCAATGAACCAGTGACCAGATGAGATGTTTTAGATGGTGCTGCTCGTGTCCAAATCAGTGATGTCCACCTGCTAAATCTAAAGGTCAACCCTCCCTCCTCGTTTAGCCCTCCGAGTCCTTGCTAAGAGCTACAGGTACTAGAGAGCTCAGCTGTGAATGGTTCTTCTGTTCTAGTAGAGGAAGGCAGATGAGTA
Organism: Mustela erminea; assembly: GCF_009829155.1. Lineage (NCBI taxonomy): Eukaryota > Metazoa > Chordata > Mammalia > Carnivora > Mustelidae > Mustela > Mustela erminea. The sequence goes on along the minus strand of NC_045616.1, from coordinate 100,091,514 downwards.
AAATAAATAAGGGAAATACATGGTGTGTTAGGAGGGGCTACACTGGGAAGGCCTCTTTGAGAAGGCAACATTTGAGCCCAGTCCGGAAGGACAAGAAGTCAGTCCCGCAAAGAGTTGGAGAGCAAATGGCAAGTGCAAAGGCCCTGAGGCAAGAGCCAGTCTGGCCTGTTGGAGGCTCGGTGTGCTTGGAGCACTGTGAGCCTGGATCATGCAGAAACCTGCAGGCCCACAACCTGGACTTTGGGTCACAATCTGGGTGTCCTGGAGGGTTTTAAATAGAGGACTTAAGTGGTCAGATTAATATTTTAAACGAGCCCTCTGAGGCAAGTGGAGAATGTTCTGTAAGGAGGAGGAAGTAGAAGTAAGGAGAGTGTTAGGAGAGACCTGGGCAGTGGCCCAGGCCAGAGATGGCAGGCTTGCCTAGAGTGGGGGCAGTGGGGAGTCAGAGGAATGGGCAGATTCAAGATATTTTCGGAATAGTATGGTAGGATTGGGGTGCAGGAGCCCACTGTGCAAAAGTCCTCCACAGAGTGACACCTGGGTGGCTCAGTTGGTTGAACGATGACTGCCTTTGGCTCAGGTCATGATCCGGGAGTCTCGGGATCGAGTCCCGCATCGGGCTCCCAGCTCCACGGGGAGTCTGCTTCTCCCTCTGACCTTCTCCTTGCTCATGCTCTCTCTCACTGTCTCTCTCTCAAATAAATAAATAAAATCTTTAAAAAAAATAAATAGAAGTCCTCCATAGATAGACCTGGGAGGGCTTTGAGTAGGGACCAGGACCCCATAGGTCAGAGGTTTATTCCTAGGGTCTTTCCTTAGTGATCTAACTCCAGAATCCACACGCTGTCCCATGCAGGAAGGTGTGGAAGAAGGTGGGAAGGGGCGCTGCGGCTGGCAGGGGCGTTCCATGCCAGGCTCTGGGCCAGGACTCTCAGGCAGCTAAGACCAAGCCTGGCTGGTCTCAGGGAAGGTCCTTTTTCCTTTTTTCTCCATCAAATATAGATTCATGATCTCTCCCCAACCCTGGCCCTCCTCCAGTGCTTCCTCTGTCCAAAATTCTTGGACACTCTTCCAATCAGGGGGTGGGATTATGTCCCTGTCTTTGAATGTGGGCCCTGGGACACTAATAGAATACAGTGGACACAATGCTGTGCCAGGTTTTGGGCCCAGGCCTTAAGAAGCTGGCAGCTCTTGCTTCCTGTCTCTTGGGATGCTGCTTCTGGGAACCTAGCCACCATGCTGTGAGGAGGCCAAGCAGCCACATGGAGAGGTACATAGAGCTGTCTCAGCCTACACTGCCAGCTGAGGGTCCAGCTGACTGCTGGTATCAACTGTCCCAGGGAGGGACCGTATGACTCTAGCCCCAGCCCATATACCACTCTGACTGGCAGCACTTTGGAGCAAAGCTGAGCCATCCCTAGTGAGCACAACCTGAACTGTAGATTGGTGAGCAAAACAGAGGACTGTTGGTGTTTTAAGCCATTAAGGTTGGGGTGGCTTGTGATGTGGCAACAGGTAGTTGGGACACTGTAGCCCACCTCTCCAGAGCTGATCCATCACCAGAGGCTAGACAGTCTTCCTTCCAAACACTTCTGACATCCGTCATGTTCTCTTCTCCTTCCCTGTCACCAGATCTGCCACCTGGACAACTATATTAGCAAATGAATAGATCTCTTCCTCTCGATACCACAGAGTCTGTTTCCTGCAGAGAAGCCCAAAGAACTTGCTGGAAAGCCCATCTGATTACCTCCCCAGCCCATCTGTATCCACGTGAAGTCCTCAGTGGCTCTCCATTTTCCTAAGATCAAGACCTACCAGACTTTCCTCCTTTGGGCATCAGCCACACCGGTGTTTCTTTTTTTCCTCCAGTACCCCATGTTCCCTTTGCCCCTGGGCCTTTGCACATGCTGCTCCCAGCCCCTGAGATGCCCTTTTCCACCCACCTAGTTAACTCTTATTCATGCCTTAGGTCTCAGCGCCAACATCACCTCATCCATGAACTGCCTCCAAGCTAGTGGTTCTCGAAATGGGCTTCTTGACCAGCAACCTCAGGGAGCTTGTTAGAAATACCAGTTCTATCAGATTCTGAGGGCAGCGCCCAGCAGCCTGTTTAACAAGGCCTGCAGGTGGTTCTGATCTGTGCACTGGAGAATTGCCACTCGAAAGTCCCCAGTTCAGGTCATGTACTTATCTTTCTCCATCTGCGAACTCCGTTCCTTCCGAGGTCTGAATCTGTGACTACACAGGTGTTTGTGAGAGTCCCTGCTCTCTGGCTTCCCCTGATAGAGCAGAGCACAGGAGTACTCAGTGTTGACCCCTCAGTGCTTCCCGGCACCCAGTCCCATGCCTGGCCGGTACCTGGAGTTTAGGGCATGTGGGTTGGAGACAGATTGATTGTCAGCCTCCAGGTGGTCAAGGGCTTCCCTGGGTGTAGGCGGAGGAGACTAGTCTCTTTATAGATCTCAGACCCTAGATGTAGCCAAGAGGAGGGTGAGAAATTTGGGGAGCCCTCAGCTCTTGCAGAAAAGAGTGTTGTTGGGAAGGAAGGGGAAGGGTAGCCAGAGCCAGAGCTTTTCCTTCTCCCACCCCACCCCCTCCCTACTGCTCCCATTCTAGGCCCATCCTCCAGGGGTTGTGATTGTACAAAGGGCAGATCCCTAATATTGACCCTTACCTTCTGTGACCCAGCCAGCCCATGGCCATGTGTGCGGTGGCTGGGTTTGTCTGGTCACACCTGTCCCCCTCCCACCTGCCTGCATGCAAAGGTGCTCACTAAATGCTTGCTGATGAAACGCATAGTGCAAGCCCTTTCCCCTCTGAGGGCCAGCCACACTACTCTGGCTCCTCCCCATCCCGTGCTCTGGGGGAGGGGTGGGGCAGCGCTGGTGGGTTAAAAGTGGGCAGCTGGGGGCCAACTGGAATGAAGCTCAGGTTGCCTTATGGCCGCCACCAGCCCTGTAAGTCCAGCTCCCGGCCCCTCATGCAGCAGGGACTGGGATGGGGGGGACGGGGCTTGCTGCTCACCCTGATTTCTTTCTTCGGTCAGGCCAGAGAGGCTGAGGGTGAAATCCGAAAGTGCGGGGAGAAGGAGGAGAAAAAGGAAGAGAAAGAGGGGTCAGCAGGGCCGGTCTTGATGGCAGAGGGGGCTCTGAATCCCTCCGGGGCCCTGCTGTCCCAGAGGAGGAAGGCCCAGGATGGGGGCCCCCAGGGGGTCAAGTTGGAGTTACACCCACTGCTGAACAGGTAAGGCAGGTCTTGTGGCCTCGAACTAGACCTTCCTCTCTTAGCCCTGGTTCCTCATCCAAGAAAGGTCAGAGTGGGCATAAGGCTTGGGCCCTATTGGCCCTTCTGGCCTTAACCCAACTGAAATTCTGTGTTAAATTTCCCCATCCTGCCCAGCCTTTCAGGATAACTAACCCCAGTCACCGTGGCGGGGTTGGGGGGGGGGTGTCCTGTGCCCAAATCCCATCTCATCATTTGTCCCTGAAGGAGCATGACTTCCCCGCCAGCACAGGTGCTGCTGGTGATGGGCCCAAGAGGGCTGGCTCTCTGCTTCCCCCTGGCCTCCCCTCCCCACAGGTGGGCTCTGTGGTTCTTCAAGAATGACCGCAGCCGAGCCTGGCAGGATAACCTGCATCTGGTCACCAAGTTTGACACTGTGGAGGACTTCTGGGCGTGAGTGTTTGCTCCTGGCTGGGGAGGCCAGAGCCAGGGGACTGTGAGCGGGCGATCCTTCCCAGACCCCACCCCTCCACGGAGCTCTTTCCTCCCAGCTCTCCCTGGGACCTCTCGAAATTTGCTGAGGGCTGGGGCTTGGTGGGTTCCGCTTGGGGGTGGGGACCCTGGGGGCTGGGACACGGCCCCCCCTGAAACCTTCTCGGGGCTTCGGGAGAGAGGCTACGAGGTGGGAGAAGCCAGGAGTTGCCCCAGACTCTGCAGCTCCAAGGCTTTGCAGCTCTGGGGAGGTTCTTTTCCCTCTCTGAGCTTTGTCTCAGCCACAAAGGAAGGATTAGGCTGCCCGGTTGCTTCTGACCATCTGGTCTGACCGTGGGTGATCAAGGGAAGGAATCTGAAAGGTGTGACACAAACCTGAGGGGCAGGTGAGAGTCTGGGGCTCAGCTGGGGAGGGGTGCCTGTTCCCCCTCTCCCACCCAGCCCTGGGAGCTCTAAAAGCCTCCCCAGGTGGTTGGATGATTAGGGAAGGTTCCAGGGAGAAGGTGGCATTTGTGGGTCTGGGTAAGTAGAGATGGGATTCCAGGCAGGGGGTGGGAGGGTGTGAGCAAAGTCTTGGAGGCCTGAAGAGCGGATGGAAAGTAGTGGAGTCTGGTGAGAAGTTGGGGGGGACAAGGCAAGTTGGAACCAGGCCGTAAAAAGTCTGGACTTTCAGCCTGGGGGTGGGGTGGGGTGGGGGTTCTCTCCAGAATGTACAGTCACATCCAGCTGGCCAGTAAGCTCTCTTCCGGCTGTGACTACGCCCTGTTCAAGGTAAGCTCTGCCTCTCCCTTCCCCACTTGGGGACCCTTCAGGCCCCAAGAGGGCTGATCCTTCTCAGCTTCTGCTGCCTTCCTCCCTCATGGAGGGTTTGGGGATGGGGGTGGCCACAGACAGCCTTCCTTAGCTGAGATGTGACTTCCAGTCCAAGGAAATGCTAAACAGAAGCTTGGACAGCGTGTCAGGCTGGAGCTGTGCCTTGTAGGACCTTGAAGTGTCCGAAAGGGGATGGGGGATAAGGGAGAATTTGGAAGAAGCCCAGGTTTCTGGCCCGGCTCCTTAACTAGGGCCATGCCTCAAAATTGTCCGGGAACACTCTGCATCAATATCCAAGCCCTCATCAGTGTTCATCTCTGGAGGTCTTGACCCAGCAGGTGTGCATGGTGGGACCCTCCCCTCCGTGTTTAAAGACCTCCCCAGATGATTTATGTACATACTATGGTGTGGTGGCCCCTGAGGCTTCCTTAATACCCCCCGCCCCCGGCATTTGAACCCTGGCCTCAAGGAACTCAGTTTGGTAAAGGAGACAAACATATATGTATATCTACAAGGTTGTAAAAGGTGACAAGTGTCGAGTATCAGCGACCTGGGGAGCCCATAGGAGGGTCTGGGGGGCTGAGTGGCTGGTGGTGGAACCTGCTTGTTCACAGGGATTGGAGGCAAAAGGGACCCTCGCCTATGGAGGCTGATTTAGGGGCCAGAGCAGGGCCTGGGAAGGTGGTTGGGCCCATCTTTCCCTTTGACCAAAGGGAGGCTATTGACTGATTATCCCACCTCTTAGGATGGCATTGAGCCCATGTGGGAGGACAGTAGGAATAAGAGGGGTGGCCGCTGGCTGGTCAGTCTCGCCAAGCAGCAGCGCCACAGCGAGCTGGACCGCCTGTGGCTGGAGACTGTGAGTGGCCATGGGGAGATGGAGGGAGGGCTGGGGAGTGTCCCCCACTAGAAGAGGCTGGGCTGATGTGGTGTCAGTGGTCTCCAGGATAGTGGGAGCACTCCCTGTGACTCAGGTAGAGGTCTCACCATCCTCCCTTTTGGGCCCCAGCTGCTGTGCCTGATCGGGGAGAGCTTCGAGGAGCACAGCCGGGAGGTGTGTGGGGCTGTCATCAACATCCGAACCAAGGGGGACAAGATCGCCGTGTGGACGAGGGAGGCAGAGAACCAGGCGGGCGTGCTGCACATTGGGTGAGGGGTAGCTCTGGCACAGGGTCTGTTCCAGGGGAGAAGGTGAGTGTGTGTGATGGGTGGTGGCTTGGCCTGTGAGGGAGACCTCTGGAACTTTCTGTGTCATCTCCTTCTTCCTTACCTACCTGTTATGGGGGTTTGGAATCCATATTTCAAGCTATTTCTAACAGGACTCTTCTTTTGCATTAAAGAGTCCTATCTGGGGTTTCCACGTAGGTAAGATGCAGAGAGAGTAATGGTGACTGGAACCAGGGTGGGAGCTCTGGGCAGAGGACCCGGGGTCCCAGGTTATCTCCACAACCCACTTGCTGGTGACTCTGTCTCATTTTCTCTTCTGCTCATCATCCAGGCAGGTCTACAAAGAGCGTCTGGGCCTCTCCACAAAGATCGTCATTGGGTATCAAGCCCACGCAGACACAGCCACCAAGAGCAACTCCCTAACTAAGAATAAGTTTGTGGTGTGATGAGACCTCCATTCCCCTCCTCTCCATTCAACTGTCCCTGAGCCTCCCTGCTCTCTCGCGCGCGCTCTCTCTCTCTCTCTCTCTCTGTGTGTGTGTGTGTGTGTGTGTGTGTGTAAGTGTTGCTGGGCTACAGTGCTGATGCTGGCCAGGACTGGGAGGTAGACAACTGGGTTTTCCCATGTCCTGGAGTGAATATGATCATTCTTTGAACTCCCATGTCCTGGAGTGAATAGGAGCATGTCCCTAGGCCTGAGTTGGGGCTCAGGCCTAGGGGACAGCTCTGTGGTCAGGGAGCCAGCCTGAGGACGCAGGAAAGGTGGAGGAAAGCCATGAGTGTTCTTGTTTCATCAGAGGGCTGGTTGGGGTGAGTCACTGGGGGAAGCAGAACTCAACTGAGGGTGGAAAGATGACAAGAGAATCCCACAGTCCAGCACTTACTTTGGGTACTCCTGGGAAAAGGGCTGGGTGGCCTGAGGGTGAATCTTCTGTTTTGGGGGAGAGGGCCCAAGGCCCCAGACACTGAGAGCTGGGGCTCAAGAACAGGGCCTGGGGTTGGGCTCTCGTCTTTGTAATCACTCTACTTCAAGCCTTTATGCGTTTGCCTTCTCATGAGATTTGTACTGTATGTTGCGCCTTACCTTGACCAGATGTGGGTGGGTCCCTGGAGCAGGGCTATATGGGAGGTCACAAGTGTTAGAGGCTTGGAGGCAGAACCCCACTATCTCACAGAGAGACAAGTGTGCCCTCTTGCCCTGTCCTCAGCTGTGTCCGGGGTGTCTGGGCCTTGTCTGCCTCAGGGCCAGGCTGAAGCAGAGGTGGGTAGGCAGACCAGGTCCTCGCCCAGGAAAGGAGGACAGCGGTGGTTAGGTCCCCTCATGGTTCTGCTTGAGGTGGATTAGCTGAAAGGTGATGAAGTTTAAGCCCTTTTTCTGTTCCTGTTCTAAATAAACACTTTTGAATAAAATTAGAATTATTTTCGAGAGTTCTAAAATGGAGTAAGATTTGCCCTCCCCCCCCCCCCCCCCCCCCGCAAACCCTAATCACCTGTCCGGCCTTAAGCAGGCTCATGTGAGACCCCCGGGGCCCAATCAGGTTCAAGCTAGTACGGGGAGAGGGGGGGAAGATGGGAAGAGTCAGGGACAGGTTTTCATGTTTGAGGGGTTAGAGACCAGGAGTCGGGTATATATATGCCCCTGGCAATGCCAGAGTGTCAGGGAGCAGCAGGCGCGGCCTTCACAAGACCCAACTGCCCTCTGGCCTGAGTCTGAGCCAGGAGAGGTCGAGATGAATTTCCATTGAGTGAAAAGCGCATCTGATTCGACTGCACTGTAATAAAGCAGACGGCACGTGTTTTAAAAACACCGTATCACCGTCCCCATCTGCTCATTAGAGCAGCAGTTACTCCTCTCTTGGACTGGACTCCGACAGCAAGGTTGGGGACTGGGGTGGCTCTGGTACTGAGCCTTGTAGGGTAGGAGTGACTGGGGGTGCTTCGTGCCTGTGACTTGCGGGGCCATCATCAGGCTTTGCAAGCAGGTCCGCAGGACGCTGGGGAGCTCTACGCAGCTGCCACCCACTCGGAGTGGGTCAGGCTTGGAGGCGGGGCTCCGAGTCGGGGGCGGAGCCTGCCTGGGGGCGGGGCTAGGAGGGGACGGAGCAGGGCAGGGGCGGAGTCAGGCCTAGAGGCTGCGGGGCTCCGACGAGACTGTGTGGGCGGGGAGAGCAGGGCGGGCGGGTAGCCGTGGGCGGTCCCTGCGGGGGGGGCGGGGCCGGATCGGCGCTCTGTGTGGCCCTGGGCATGAAGCCGCAGCCGCCGGGCTAGGCCCCGGGCGGCTCTAGCCCAGGGCGGCCCGTGGAGGGCCGATCCCGGCCCCGGCTCCGGTTCCCGGGCCGGCGGGCGGCTGCTCACCATGCCGGGCAAGCACCAGCACTTCCAGGAACCCGAGGTCGGCTGCTGCGGGAAATACTTCCTGTTTGGCTTCAACATTGTTTTCTGGGTGAGAGCGGGGTGGGTTCCGGGCCCCGTGTTGGGGGCGGCGGGAGAAGGAGGTTCAGTTCCCTACTTGGTGGTGATGGTGGAGGGACCACTCCCTGCCTTAAGGGCTGGGGACCGTCACCCCCCCACCTTCTTCCCACTCCCACCTTCACGCCCACTCTCAGGACCACCCCAGGGAACCCCGGGGAGGCCCGGATTGCTGGAGGCGGGGCCCCAGGCGCCGCGGGGGTAGGGTATGGAGGTGGAGTCTCCCTGTATCTTCTCTAGCCCTGGTGGAGAAAGGGGAGGTGTTTCCTTGAAGGTCCCACGGACCTGTCTCCTGCCCAGCTAGCTCCTTTGCTACCCTGGAGTGTGGAGTGTGGTTGTGCGCTGAGCTCCGCGCCTGGTTTCGTCCACAGGGAGGAGTGTCTCAGTGAAGGGAAGGGCCGGATCCCCTCGTCTAGCCTTAAGCTCCTGCAAGGCGGATGGGAGGGTGGCGGGTAGGTCAGCCTGCCCCATACTGAGAGCTTGCGGGCTGGGAGGGCCAGTAGCTCTAGTTTACTCTGCTGGGGACAGGAGATCTCCCCTGTTGAGACGTCCGGAGCTGACCCTGGAGGAACAGAATTCAACATTCCGCAGCTGACAAAACCCAGCCTTTGGGGCGGTGCTGCCCCTGCCAGAAAAGGGAGCTGCTAGTGGAGCCCTCCCAGGGTAGCACCTGCCCCAGGGCTCTGCCAAGTCATCTTTCCCTTCTCCCTCCCGCATCCCATCTCTATGGCTCCTTGCTGCCTCTACAGTCTCTGTTCCTGCTGCCTTCAGTCAAAATGCCAGGCCCATTCAGTTTTGTTCAGCAAGACTCTGGCCTCCTTACCTGGGAGGGGTGATACTAAAGCCTGCCCCTTGGGGTTTTAGACAGATTAAATGAATTCTAACTTGTATTCACACAGCTACTTTGTTATTTATTATCTACATTTTATGGATGAGGGAATAGGAACAGACAGGTTAAGTCGTTTAACGGAGAGTCACAAGGCTAGTTAAGTGTACAGCCAAGGTACAAACCGGGGGCAGTGGGTGGGGTAAGGCAGAGCATGGAGAAGAGTGAGTCCCCGGATGCCAAGGGGGACAGGTGAGAGAAGCCCAGGATTGTTCCAGGCACACCCACTTTTGCAGGGGAGTGCGGTTGGGGAGCCAGAGCAGGAAAGGCCCCAGGTCTGGGACGGCGTTAGAGTTTCACGTTGAGCACAGTGTAAAGCAGTGAGGGCTTCATTGCTAGGTGATGGGTCTGTTTTGGCTTTTGTATTGGAGGCAGATCTGTCTGCCTTCTTTGGGGGGAGGGGGGACATACAGAGGGCCTGGAAGTTGGGAGACCAGGGAGGAGGGCTGGGGGGAAGCTGGGGGGTGGGGAGTGGGAAGTGAGGAAGTCTCCAGGGGAAGTTATGAGGCTGAATTGACAGGACCAGGCCCCTTAGGGAAGCCACGAGAAGGTTTCAGGTTTGGGTCCAGGTGGCCGGAGGGAGGTGCCAGAGATTTTTGTTTCTTCTAATGGAACATGGACCCTGGTGTTACGCTGTTAAGAACCTTTCAGCGATTAATACAGTCCAGATTCCTCCAGCAATCTCTAGTCCCCTCTGGGGTCTGGCCGTGCTGCCCTTCAGTCTGTCCCTTGCACCGCCACACTGGATCTTACCCCTGGGCTTCCAGCAGTCCCTCCACCTGAAATTTTCTTCTCCTGGATACACTTCCTCATCATTCAGAGCTCAGCTAAAATGTCCCCATTTTCCCTAACGAAAGCACACCTCCACCGCGCCCAGTCACTCCTCACCACATTACTGTTTGCTTTTCTTTAAAGGATCCATTGGTATCTGTAATTCGTTGTTTGCTCACTGTGGATTTTCCCCACTGGAGTGTAAACTCCTTGAGGGCAGAGAGCTCATTTGTCCTGTTTGCTGATGTAGTTCCCACACATGGAACCAAGCCTGGGACACAGAGGTGTTTGCCTCAGGCAGGTGTGCCCTAGCGCAAGGCCATGCCGTGGGATGAGGTGGGAGCAGTGATGTTTGGTTTCACATCCCAGATCTAGTGTGGGGGGAGGGAAGGAAAGACATTTTTCGAGAAGAGTACTGCAGCGAGAAGAGTCTTCAGAGAGAGGAAAGCATTAAAAGTGGGTGGTCATGGTGGAATGGACTGGAATTGGTGGGGAAAGGGGAAGGAGCCTGGGAAAGTGGGGGGGTGGGGAAGATGTGAAGAGGCGGGGTCATGGCCTTGTGCTGGGGCAGAAGGGCCACTCTCCATGTGAGACTGGATATCTGGGGACCTGCTCAGGCTCAAGCATATGGCCTGGACATCCAGGACTCTGCACAGTAAGGAACTGAGGCAGGATGGTGGGAGGTGCTTAGAAGGTCCAGGCAGAACTGTGGCCAAATGTTTTCAAGGTCATAGCCTCTGCCAGATGGGGGTCCCTCCACTGGATCCTGCTCACATCAGGATTCCTTGTCATTCGTGGGTCTTTGCTTGTGAGGGTTGAAAACAGAGCAGAGCAGGGCGGCCTTCACAGAGTTGCCGGGCAGCAGGATGGCCAGATTGGGAGGAGGCAGGAAGGAGGCTAGCAGCCCGGAAGCTAGAACAGGCTTGGTGGGAGGAGAGGCTCAGCACATCACAGTTGCTGCTGCTTGGCAGGAGTGTCCCGGCTACCCTCTGCCGCAGTGCTGAGTTCCAGAAAGCGCTAGGGTGAGGACTGACATGTGTTCTTGGGGAGGTAGAAAAGACCCGGGACCCCATTTATAGTCCAGTTCCCTTACCCCTCCCCTTTCCCAAGACCCCGACTACTAGACAGTGAGGGACTCTCCTGGGGGTGGGGAAGGATGCTGACACTCCAATGCTTAGCTCTTCGCTGCTGCTTCTGCAGGTGCTGGGAGCCCTGTTCCTGGCCATCGGCCTGTGGGCCTGGGGTGAGAAGGTAAGGCAGTGGAGCCGGGTATGGAGCTGCCCTAGATTGAGAGGATGGGACCATCAGCCCGACTACTTGCCTCTGCTCCCCTGGCACAGGGTGTTCTCTCCAACATCTCTGCGCTGACCGATCTGGGAGGCCTCGACCCTGTGTGGCTGTTTGTAGTGGTTGGAGGCGTCATGTCGGTGCTGGGCTTTGCTGGCTGCATCGGGGCCCTCCGGGAGAACACTTTCCTGCTCAAGTTTGTGAGTGTACCCCCCACCTAGATCCGCTGGGGATCCCAGCCTCCTCCCACTGACTTCTTCATATAGTTCATACTTAATAATGGCCATTTTATTACTGTTGTGTTATTATAACAAAAAATCATCAGAATTGTATTATCTGTATTTATAGGATCCTTTCTGTTATGCCTGAAACCGTGTGGCCCAAGCATAAAAGGGTATTTATGGGCTCACCAAGGAAAGGCCAGGGGTATGCTGGGTGCCCACACATTTGGATCCAGGGGCCATCACAGTGTCACTTGGCCTGGTGTCTCTGTTTCTCTAGTGTGTCCTTCCAGTAGGCTCCATTCCCCATGGGACGGAAGGATGCCCACGAATGGGTGGGGGCTCCTACTGGAGGCTGAGGCTCTCTCTTCCCAACCAGTGGGCAGGGCCTTTAATTGCATCTCTTTGGTTCAGATCGGCTATTTCTGGATCAATCCCTGTGGCCCCGGGAGAGGTAGTGCTCTGATTGGTGGGCTTCTGGCGCATGCCCAGTCCTCTATCAGGAATGGGAAAGGAGGTGGCGATGGCTCAGGCTGGGCCTGAGGAGCTGAATGTGTATGTGGGGGGGGTGGTTTCTCAAAGAAACCAGGGTGATTACCTGGGGAAGCAGAACGAGTGGGTAGGTGAGAGCCGCGATGTCATTCGCCGTCATAAAACAATACTAATAGGAGAGAAGGTGGGGACTCTCTCGGCTGTCTTGGGGTGGTGGTGCGGGGTGGGGGGAGCTCTGCCACGTGCTCCCCACCAAGGCCCTGCATCTCTGAGCCAACCGTCTGTGTGTCCCCCACCCCAGTTCTCAGTGTTCCTTGGCCTCATCTTCTTCCTGGAGCTGGCAACAGGGATCCTGGCCTTTGTATTCAAGGACTGGATTCGAGACCAGCTCAATTTCTTCATTAACAACAACGTCAAGGCCTATCGGGATGACATTGACCTCCAGAACCTCATTGACTTTGCTCAGGAATATGTGAGTCCTGCGGCCAGCCGGCTCCACCTGCGGGAGTCGGCTGCTGGGCAGATGTGGGAGAGAGCGAGCTTCCTGTGTTCTGGGGCCATTCCCCTGTCCACGCCCCAGGGGAAAGGGCCAGACCCCTTGTCTGAGGTGAAGCCAGCTTCTGTGATCCTTGTAGGTCCTCAGTGTGCCTAGTTCTGTGGGAACACGGTGTTGGGGTACAGAAGCCGGAGGCTCCAAACTGGCAGCTCCAAGGCTGGGGTTTACAACACACTTAAAGGAAGAAATTTGATAGAAAAATACAGATTTCCCCTTCTAAGAAACTCTGGACTGCTCATATTGGCCGGGGTTACAATGCTGCTGTCCACTTTGCTGGTACAGGGGCTCTCTGTTTGCCATCGTCTCTGCCATTCTGTATCTTTATACCTGTCGGCCCTCTTCTCTCCTTTATGTTCTTTTTTTGGCCTCTGAATATGTTCGAGTTCAAGACCTCCCCTCTCCACAGAAGCCCCCTGCCTAGTGGCCTCCTGACCCCCATCACAGCCTGGCCCTATGCTGTCTCCAGCAGCCCAGGCTCCCAGCCAGATGGGGCTCCTGGGGTGGGCCTGGCTCACCTGTGGCTCTCCTCTCGCCCCTTAGTGGTCTTGCTGCGGAGCCCGAGGGCCTAATGACTGGAACCTCAATATCTATTTCAACTGCACTGACTTGAACCCGAGCCGAGAGCGCTGCGGGGTGCCCTTCTCCTGCTGTGTCAGGGATCCTGCGGTGAGTGGGGCCTGGTGGGGACGGGCGGGGACATCGCAGTGCACGGGCCACATGTGGGGAAAAATCCCCCACAGGGCTCGCTGGGCTTGGCCCGCTCTGGGGGCCTTGGGTGCTGGGGGAAGTCCTCCTAGTAGACACAAAGTAGACTTTGTGTCAGTGGGCAGCAGTGAGGCCTGCTGGGGGAGGGGCTGCACCCTTCAGCCAAACCTGTCTTTTCAATGGTGGTGAGCCAGCTGCCACACCACTGGGCCACCATTCTGGAGTGGCAGGGCGTGGGGATTCTGACCCCTTTATGGCTTTCTTCAGAGCAGAAACTTCTCCCCGTGACATCTCTCCCGTCATAGTTCACCTGGGACACTGAGGGCCAGGACTCTTCCCATTCTTACAATACACGAGCAGACAGGAGTTCTAAATAGGAGGCAGCTCAGGCTGACATTGTCCTGGCACCTGGGAAAGAGGTGCGTGGGCCTCAGTGAGCCTCATGTAGCAGTGCTGGGCATGGACAGAGTCCGTGGTTCCATCTCCTTCCCCTGAGAAGCAGGAACCGTTGCAGCGCTGGGCGCCTTGGGCCCCTGTGGGGTACCCCATCACCAAGTCACTCATTGGCCTGTTTTTTTTCTCAGGAAGATGTCCTCAACACCCAGTGTGGCTATGATGTCCGGCTCAAACTGGTGAGAGGGTTGGGGACAGAATTGGGGGCACTGAGAAGGGAAGGTTAGCCTCTCATAGGCTCCTCTGAAAGGCCTCAGGGATTCTGTGGTTGGGGGCAGGGCTGCTAAGTCCTAGAAACCATCCAGGCACCTTGGGCTTGGTACTGCTAGTCATGGGGACAGTGGACTGGTGGGCACAGACACATCAGTGTTTGCTCATTTCAGTTCTTTGTCAAGCACGCACTGGTGCTCACACTTGGCAGCCCTGGATGCTGGGAATTCCTGCTTAGGAGATAGGCAGACAGAGCCCCTGCTCTCAAGGTGCTCCCACTCCAGTAGAGGGAGAAAGACAGTGAGCTCCCAAATAAACACACATGAACAGTAATGTGACATTTTCAACCAAGAACTTGGAAGAATATAAAGTAAGGGAGGTGATAGGATTGGGGCTGGGTGGTCAGGGAAGGCCTCTTGGAGGAGGGGACATCCGTTCTGAGACCCTGATGACCGGCAGGAGCCTGTCATGCAAAGGCCCTGTGGTAGAGCTCCATCTAGGCAGCAGGTGCTAAGATGTCAGGCCCTGGGGCAGGGATGAGCCTAGCAAGCTGGACTGAGAGGAGGCCTATGGGAGTGGGTGGGCCAAGCCCCTTGCCTGTTTGTCCCCAGGAGCTGGAGCAGCAAGGCTCCATACACACCAAAGGCTGTGTGGGCCAGTTTGAGAAGTGGCTGCAGGACAACCTGATCGTTGTGGCTGGGGTCTTTGTGGGCATCGCTCTCCTCCAGGTACTGCCTCAGCCCAGCATGCCTCCTACACCCCTGCCCTGCCAGCAGACCTTCCCTCACTTTGCCCCTTTGTCCCTACAGATCTTTGGTATCTGCCTGGCCCAGAACCTTGTGAGTGACATCAAGGCAGTGAAGGCCAACTGGTGAGGCTGCCACACTGGCCATGGCTACCTGCCTGGCCTACCCAGGGACCCTCACTTCCCCTGCCACCATACCCATGATGGGCAAGGCTGCAGGTGTTTCTGCTTGGACCCGACCAAGGGGTCCAAGGGGCTTGAGTGTGCGTGCGCTGTACGTCCATGGGGACAGCTGTGTGCCTCTGCTCATGCTTCCTGTCCTGGAGCTGTGTGCACAGAGGGTGGGTGTATCTGTGAATGTGCACAGGGAGCACCATCTTGGCTGCCGTGGGGTGGCGGGCTCTCCAGGAAACTAGGAATGGCACAGCTAAGCAGCTAAGAGGGTGCTGGCTGGGTGGGGTGGGAGGGGCCTGCCCTGTCCCTGCCCAGGCTGGGACACACTGCTTTGTGCTTGGCTATTAGGGCAGGCTTGGCGGGCTGTTGCCTGGGACACAGCCTCACTCAGCTTCAGAGCTGTCTTCTCTACTGGCTGGGACCTTGACCCTGCCAGAAGCCCCCTTTGGCCTCAATGTGTCAGACTTTAGAATGGGTCTAAGAATTTTTTCTCCTTTGTTTGCCTCTCAGGATCAAACATGATGATGGCTACAAACTACTCAAATAAACAAAACCTTGAAAACCACTGGCTTACGCCCATCATCTCAGAGGTTCCATGGGCCGCAGGGCCTCAGCCGTGCCGTCCGCCTGGGGCCCCAACCCGGACCCACCCTGCCAACATGTTTTCTTGGCCTGGGTAGTACATACGATGAGCCAGCCTTTAAAACTTGGCATATTTCATGTAAAAGTCCAGATCCCCAGCATCTTGTGAAGAATGGCCATCTGGCCACAGCGGCTCTTCTATAGCTTCGTCTCCTGGGACGTGCGCTTCCTGTTCTCTGAGGGACCCACCTGGCTTGTTCTTCTCACCCAAGTGTCCTGCCTGCCTGACCCTGGAGGCCAGGAGTTGGCCTCCTCCACTTCTGCAAGTTTTTCCCCTGCAATTGCTGCAAGGCTGCTGTGGGCCAAGCCCGGATCGAAGCCTGGAGGGTGAAGAATTGGGGAGGCTGGAGCCTTGCCCCGAAGAGGCCGCAGCCTGGGAAGGGTCTGGCCCTCCTGGGGGCCAAGATGGGTGCCACCGTGCCCAGGAGAGTGGCCGGAGGGTGGGATGGAGATCAGGAAGGTTTTGGACAGGACATAGCTGGAAGCCTGAGCTTGTCACCCATGGGGATGGGGAGAGCCCTGTTTCAGGGCCACCGATGGTAGGACTCCTAGCCTCGCTTGGAATTCAGTTCAAAATCTTCCCAGTGGCCTGTAGAGTTGCCTCCTGACCACTAGAGGGCGCGCCCACACAGCATTACCTGGGTCTGGCTTTCCTAGGACAACCCCACCCAGTACAGCCCCGTGCCTGGTGTGTCCACCCTGCTTACTAGTTCTTTGGGTTTCAGGGAATTTACAAGCTTCTAAAGGAGCAGAGTGGCTCAGATTGGGGAAGCCTGGCTGCTGTTCTCAGATCTGCACAAAGCGGTATGTGTGGAGTATTTGTGAATCAAAGGAGAGGTTTGGCCTAGTGCCCAGTCTCTTAACTTAGATGCCCTCAGGGCCGGGTGGGTTATAAAAATAAAGTAGGCCTTTGAGTTGTGAGGTCTTTGGGACTTTAATTTTTCCCACTATTCCTGGAGATGGGACATAGAGAGACATTGCTTTGTGCTGAGAAATACTTGCATGATTGAGTCTGAGTCGCTAAGGGCAACTGGCCTTGAGTGACATCAAGGGGTGGTGGGGACTGTGGCAAACCACAGATTCCCACCTGAAATTGGTGGCTGTCCTTCCGTTGGAGCTAATGGCTGTACAGCGAGAATGTAGGTAGGTCTGTCTAATGGGAGAAGTCTGGGGAAGCCAAGAAGCTAGATTTTTCATGTGAATTATCCCGAGTTTTAAGTTGTTTGCAGCTAATGAGAAAAACCTCTTAAACCCTGATAGTCAAAAGGTGTGGGGGCCATCTTTGGCACCCACCCCCCACCATAGGTCCCTCAGGGACAGTGCCCCATGGGGGCCCTGGTGAGTCTGCGGTTCAGGAATGCTGGGAGCTGCTGCAGGTGGGCCAGCACCCATCATGGCTCCGAGGTGTGGGCTGGGCGGTGTCCTGGGGTCTCTGGGACACATAGGCTATGGGTGGGCTCTACATGCTACAATAAATGGGGCTCATGATATTGTGCACGTGTCTTGTGGTTTCTGATTGTAAACACTTCTGCCTTTCACTTTACCTCAAACCTCACAGCACCTCCCGAGGTGGCTGAGTCTTTTCCCAATGAGGAAACCCTCTGGGGGAAGGGGTTCCCTGGAGCACACAGTTGGAGGGCCGCACCCCGCCCCCATCTGACCCCTCTTGCTGGCTTGCAAGGCACCAGTCCTGCCTTTCTGCAGCATCCAGGTGGAACCTGCACACTTGAAGTCTCAGCTCATGAGGGGCAGGAATATGTCTCAGCCCAGATGTCCGACCGCCTGCTTAGGTGTGTGGAGCGGGGGAAAGGTCAAGCTCCTCGCCCCTGTGCAGGAGACAAAAATGGGTAGGGGCAGAAGCATCTGTGTTAGTAATACATGCTCTCAAGAAAGGAAGAGGGATGGCTAGACCATGACAGTTGGGGTGCCTGGGAGAAGGGGCCCCTTGATGAAGAGATAGAAGGGCTGCCATCTCTGGGAAGCTCCAGGGGAACAGTGTTCTTTAGGTTTGAGTCCCAGTTGCCTTAGAGACCCTGCTGCTGGCATGGGTTTGGCATGAAGGAACCTGGGGTACCGAAGAGGTGGGAGTGGTGAGAGGGGCAGAGGGAAATGGGAGAGCCAGAATATATTTGGAAATGGGAATGATGAGATGGGATGGGTCTGACTGGTGGGAGTGATTGTGACCCTGGCTAGGGACCCAGGATTCTCCAAAGCTCAGTTCTGCTATAGGATATCCATCTGTCTATCTTTCATTCACACGCTCATCCATCCACCTATGCACCCATCCACCCACCCATCCGTCTACCCACCCACCGATCCAACCATCTCATCCAACCATCCATCCATCCATCCATCCACTCCTCCCCATCCGCCATCATCCACTCAGGTACTCCCTGGATGGAGGCTGGAGTTACCGAGGCAGCTCAAACTCGCCCTTGTCCTGGAACCCACGGTCTCTTGGCAGAGGCAGTTGGAATAGTTGTAATGTGTATATCATGACAAACTCCTGATGGTCACTGCTAGGTGGCATCTCATGCTGGTTAGATACGTCTCCTATCCCCAAAGTGGAACCCAGAGCAGTTCTTTCTCTTGTGCTAAGGAATCCTTACCCAGAAGGGGATCTCTCCAGATGTGTAGAAAATACAAGGAAGCTTTATTTATCCTCTCCCAGCCCACCCCTCTAGGTAGGTCCCTAGGCCATGGGGACTGAGGTCATTCTCCCACCCTCTGTCAGGGAGGAGCGTACCCTGGTTATGACAGAGGTGGCCACTGTCAGCCTGGGAGCCTCCCAGAGTCCTGGGCCTGCAGAGTCTAACCAGAGGAGAGCTGCTGTCAGTGTCTGACATTGGTTTAGAGGGAGGGGGTCCTGTGACATCAGGCTACTCCAGATAGGGGAACTGGAAAGGAAAGAGATCCTGGGCTGGTGGGCCCTTGGATCTCTGGATGAGGAGGTCAGACAGGCTCAGGAGGCCAGGTTAGGGTTTCCTCCAGAAGATGGACAGTGAGGTTAATCAAGGTGGTGCAGACCTTGGAGGGAGCCACTCCCAGTGATCACCAGAGGGCACCAAAGCACAGCCCATGCAGTGTAGCCGCCTCCGCTGCGGACAGCGGGTGGCTCTGGATGTGCCCATCACTGCGGAGGAGGAAGGGTGTGGTGGTGCTGGGGCTGAGCAAGGCCATAGCTACAGTTCCACAGACCTGGGGGCCCACCTTATTGGTGCCAAATCCAGGTCTTGCCATCCTCTGGCCTCTCTTCAAGGACTCAGAGCCAATGACGCTGCCTGAGTCCACCTTCAGGCCCCCACAGATGGTGGGAAGGGGGTCCAGGCAACAGGCTCCAACACATACACCTTCACTCATTCAACCGGATTTGCTGAGCACCTACTATGTGTCAGACACTTGTAGTATAAAGATACATAGGAAGAGGGGCACCTGGGTGCCTCAGTCGTTAAGGTCATGATCCCAGGGTCCTTTGATTGAACCCCACTTCAGGCTCCCTGCTTGGCGGGAAGCCTGCTTCTCCCTCTGCCCACTCCCCCTGCTTGTATTACCTCTCTCACTGTCTCTCCCTCTGTCAAATAAATAAATAAAATCTTCAAAAATATATATATATATACATAAGGAACAAAACGAAGTCCCCCACCCCTGTGGCACTCACAGACCAGACGGAGTCTGGTCAGAGGGGGGTGGGTCAGCGGTCTTTGTCCACAAAGGGCCAAATAGTAAACATTTTAGGCTTTCAGGCCATACAACCACTCAGCTCTGCTTTTTGATGATCAACCGTCAAAAAACATGAACCCATTCTTAGCTAAGGAGCTACATGGAAACAGGCAGTGGGCAGGACTCCTCCTGGGCTAGAGCTGCAGACCAGCCAAGGAAGGAAATCCCGCCCAGTGAGCGTCACAGTGAGTCACTCCACTGCTGAAGCCTGAGCGCCATGGGAACGTCAGAGAGAACAGGGGCCTTGGGAGTGTGCGGGGTGGTCAGTGAGTGGTCTTGCTCTCTATGAAAAAGCAACATGAAATAAAGTCTTTAATTTTAATTGTTTTGTTTATTTTTTAAAAGATTTATTTATTTTAGAGAGGGAGGGGGGTGAAGGGAGAGAGAGATTCTCCCCGAGCACAGAGCCCGATGCAGGGCTTGATCCCACCACCCTGAGATCATGACCTGAGCTGACTCTCAACCGACTGAACCGCCCAGATACCCCTGATTTTAATTTTAAATTATTTTGATCGCACAGGTAAACTAGGAACCCAATTGCCTTAAGAAATGGATGAAACTAAAGTTCCCTAACTCCCATTCTACTCCCCTCTCCTGCCTTCCTCCCCTGTCACCACCGCTGTGAGGCATAAATCCTTCCAGACATTCTGTATTTTTAAAACTTCGCACTCATGGGGCCTCTGGGTGGCTCAGTTGGTTAAGTGTCTGCCTTCGGCTCAGGTCACGATCCCAGGGCCCTGGGATTGAGCCCCCACATCAGGCTCCTTGCTCAGCAGAGAGTCTGCTTCTCTTTCTCCCTCTGCCTGCTGTTCCCCCTGCTTGTGCTCTCTCTCTGTCTAATAAATAAATAAAATCTTCAAAAAAAAATTTGCGCTCATGTTACACACACATAGAAGATATTGGTATCATTTTGTGTGTGTGTGTGTGTGTGTGTGTGTGTGTGTGTGTTTGACGTGCCAGGACACCACTCCTGTCTTGCTGTATCTTGCTTTTCCAAACCCCACAATGTGTTTTGAAGACCTGGTCATGTCTGTGCATGTTGAGCTGCTTTGTTTCGTGCGACTGCTGGGTTGTTTCCCTGCAGGGACAAGCCACGTTTTGCCTCTCTGTCCCTTACCTGATAGGTGGTCGAGAGTCCAGCTGTTCCCACTTGGGCTCCACTCCAAGGCTCTGGTGAGAGGCACAGGCATCCCTTGCTCCTGGGGTTTAGACTGGAGCAGCTACCCCTTCACTGGACAAGAGGGTGAGGGCTACGGAGAAGGGTGGCCTCAAGTCAGGGCTGATGGCAGCGTTGGCCCTGGCAGGTCCCTTCCTGGGCCTGGGGCCTCATTTCTGCTCCTCAGCCCAAGCATTGGCCTGATAGACAGCAGTTACTGCTTCTGGGGGCCTGGAGCTCAGCCCATCAGAGATGTGAAAGCCGCACAATTAGCCCCTTGGCATTGCCAAGGCCGTTGCCGTGGTGATACCTACCTGGTCCCCTGTGCAGCTACGCAGACAGATGGGGACATCGGTAACCTGTGTACAGAGGGGCCACCGCTGTGGCCCGATGTTCTAGTTCTTGGCAGAGCCTTAGACACCTGGAGGCTTGGACACATCTGGATACCTGGGTCCTGCTTCCAGGTATGATCCTCTGGAAATTAGCTCTCAGGCCTGCCTCCTGATCAGGCCAGACCGTCCCCAGGCTGTTCCAGTACTGGCCTGCCCCCATCTGGGAGAGTCTCCTGGAATCGTGCCTGGGGAGAGGGGGTTCCAGGCAGAGGGTCACATGGAATTCCAGGTGGCTTGCCTGCCAGCCAACATTTGCAAAGTATCTGTGTCAGCCAGGCCATGCTGGGTGCCCCGAGCTTGGCAGCAGCTCTGACACGGTTTCTGTCCTCAGGGGGCTCCGGGGCTGATGGGAGATTCAGGCAGGTGAGTCCCCAGGCTTGACAAGTGATTTATTTGTTTGAATAGGCGGTGCAGGCATGTGGTTAAAAACCACAAGCTGCAGGGAAGGATATGTGCAAATCCCTTCTCGCCCCGTCTCCTGGTCACCTTCTCCTCCCCAGAGCAACCACTATTGTTAGTCCTGGCCGTGTCCTCCCGGAGATGGTCTGTGCATCCAAAAGCAGATCTCCTCAAGAAACAAAGCAAGCCAGAACCCAGTCCACGCACTGTGCGACTGGCGCCTCCAACAGAATCTTCTGTCTGCATTTTTCACTGACCAGCATTTCTGGGAGATAATTACATATCAGTATGGAATGGATAGACCCACCCTGTTCTTTTCAACAATAGCAAAGCGATAATAATAGCAGGAACTTGTACTTTCTATGTGCCGATGCTCCTCTAAGCACTTCATTTTTAAAAATATTTTATTTATTTATTTATTTGACAGAGAGAGAGATCACAAGTAGGCAAAGAGGCAGGCAGAGAGAGGAGGAAGCAGGGTCCCTGCTGAGCAGAGAGCCTGATGTGGGGCTCAATTCCAGGACCCTGAGATCATGACCTGAGCCGGAGGCAGAGGCTTAACCCACTGAGCCACCTAGGCGCCCTTAAGCACTTGGTTTATATGAACTGATCTCTTTCCCCAAACAGCTTGGAGACGGGCACCCCACTTAACTCGCTGCACAGGAGAGGAGGCCGGGGAAAGGCCCCATGGTGTGATGAGTCCTCCTGGACTTCCATGGCCGCTCCTGATGGACATGTGGGATGTTTCCGGGCAATGAACACTCTTGTACTTTTACCACTGGGCACTCGTATCTCAGAGGATAAACGCACGGAAGTGAATGGTTGGGTTAAAGGGCGTGCACATTTTTAATTAAAATAGCTACTGCCAAATCGTCCTCTGAAGTGATCACACCCATTTACGCAGAGCTGCCCCTGCCCCGCCTGCTCCCGGCAGCACGACCAGCTCTGCCTTTGTCCGCCTTCTCTCTCTTTGCCAATCTGTTAGAAGGAAACGATTTCCTCGCGGTTTTCCTTTGCATGGCTCTTACAAGAGAGGTCAAGCGTCTTTTCATACAGAACAGCACCATCTGGCATAGTCAGAATCCAGCAGGGCAAGGTCTAAGGAGGTCTGGGAGCAGGAGGCCGTTGGGGTGAGGGTGGAGGCAGACACTCTGAGCCGGCTGTTGGAGCGTGGGGCACGCAGGGAGGACACCTTTGGCAGGGGGAAGGGCCTGAGCCAGGGCCTGATTAGTCCAGACCTGAGGACGACCCTCTTCTTAGCAGGGTCACCCCTGCTTCCTGAGACCTTACTCCCCAGCCAGGCTGTTTCCTCTTCTTCCTAACACAGCTTGAGCTGAACCTTGGTTCCTGAGGTCCCTGCCCCACAGGAGGCTCCTTCCAGCGTCCCCAGAGGGAGCCTTCCTCCCGGATGCCTTTAGTGAGGTAGTGCACATTGGCTGCTTCCCCTACCCCTTCCCACCCACCCCTGCCTCCAGCTGGGCGAGCGTTCATCCTCATTAGCACGGTTCAGTGACCAGCACTGGTAATTGATCTCCCTCCGGCCCAGTGTGGACAGCGGCTAATGGGGATGAATGGGGCGGGAGGTGCCGCCAAGGGACGCTCACCCGGAGGTCCCTGCAGGAGTGGAGAGGAGGGCAGGAGATGGAGATGCATTGAGCAGGCCCATGACTCATACGGGGAGCCTGTAGTTGCTTCTGCCCAGCAACCAAGGCTGCCATCTGGCTCTCAACCCAGGACCTGGGGCAGCATGAGCACACAGGTGGGCAGAAGGGCTCTGGAATTCAGCTGTCTGCTGGGGTAAGGGCAGGGGCTGTCTAGGGGGCAGGACTGGAGTTCTGGGATGGCATCCCAGGAAAGCATCAGGGCCCTAAAGTAGGGCAGGCAATGTCCTCAATTAGTCATGTGTGGGGGAGAGAGAAAGACATTTCAAAGCAGGACCAAGTAGTCATGGGAGCGACCAGCAATAAGGATTCCATTGCATAATCAACTGACAAGTATTTATTAAGTGCTTCCTGTGTGCCAGGCACTGGGTAGCTACCAGGTGACCAAAACAATCAGGACCTTCTTCGTGATAGAGAGGAACTAGGAAAACAAACACTGAAGACGGTAATAAACGGTTAGTGGTCAGAAGGCAGGAAACAGGGTTGTGTGTTAGGGTGATGGGATAGAGGTGGCACATTTGGAAGGAACCTGGGGAGGCCTCTCTGAGGAGGCAACATGTGAGCTGAGACCTGAACAAGGAGAAGGAAAAGCAGTTCAGGCAAAGGGAACAGGAAGTGCGAAGGTCCTAAGGAGGAGGTGAACTTGGGGTGTTTGAGGAACAAGAAGGGGCCACTGTGGAGCCTGGCTGGTCAGTCAGAAGAGCGTACGACTCTTAGGGGTGGTGAGTTTGAGCTCCACGTGGGAATAGAGATTACATTAAAAAATTAAAAAAATAAAGTCTTAAAAATAATAAGAAGAAGGGGATGACGAAGAGACCACTGTGCTAGAGTGTGGCCCATGAAGAGGAGATGAGCTGAGGAATTGGTGGCAATAAAGCAAGGAGAGTCATGGTCAAGGCCAGAAGCCCCATTACCAGGTCTGTGGGGTCATGGTGGATGGGACCCCTTTCCTGAGATGGTCTTGGCCATACACCAGTCCTGCCTGGGTTGGCTGGGCTGGAAGGTCCTGGGGAAGCCAGGCTTGGGAAGACCCTTGCCACTCCCTTGTCACTGTGCCTGCAGACTTCAGTGGGACCAGGGGGACTCCCAGGGGTGTCTGGGCCAAACTCAGCCTGTTTTAGAGGAGACACAGAGACCTTCTTGGCCATCCAGGAGAAGGCGATCAGTGCCTGCTACCTGCACATCACAGTGACATCCTGTTAACTTCTGGATGACTTGAGATGAAACTCAAGTAATCCTCCCAGAACCAAACAAATCTACTAATGAACATTAACTTCACAGGATAAAGCTTAAATGTGAGTGGGGGCGACGGGGTGGCTCAGTCGTTAAGGGTCCGTCTTTGCTCAGGTCATGGTCCCAGGGTCCTCGAATAGAGCCCCACATCAGGCTCCTTGCTCAGCAGAAAGCCTGCTTCTCCCTCTCCCACTCCTTCTTCTTGTGTTCCTTCTCTTGATGTGTGTCTCTCTGTCAAATAAATAAATAAATAATTCTTAAATTTAAAAAAAAAAAAAAAAAAGCTTAACACAGAAGCATGTTGGAGTTAGCCTGGCAGGTAAGCAGGAACACTCTAGAATTCTTACAGGGTTTTAGACATTAAACTCATGTATGTGTTTTATGGACAATTTAAGCAATTTCCAAGGGTAATCTTGACTGTTCTCTTGATTTTTGCCGTCTGTGCTGACTTCACTATCAAGTGCCCAAGTGGCCATTTCTGCAGGGCTAAGGTGTGTCCTGGACCCACAGCAGGCCAGCATTTGCCAACCAGCAGAGGTGTCTCACATGAAAGGACCACTTCAGACGAGTCCCCATTCTCTGACGGCTTGTCAGAGAATTCCCTGCATTGATGCTGGTCAGTTTCTTCACATCCTTGAAGGACCTACTCAGATGTTCCTTTGTTTCCCTGGTTGTCCCTGGTCCTTCTCACCCCCTCCTATGGGTTCCTGTCTACTGTTTATTAAAGTTCAGAATAGTAAAGCTTTTAGATTACACTTCCCAGTAAAAAGTGATCTAGAAAGAGTATTGGATAAATTTCAACATCAATTTATAACTTATTTCCTTATTTTTAGGAAAATATCTTATTTAGTTATATGTCAGGGAGAGAGAGAGAGAGAGCACAAGAAGGCAGAGTGGCAGGCAGAGGCAAAGGGAGAAGCAGGCTTCCTGCTGAGCAAGTAGCCTGATGTGGGACTCGATCCCAGGACCCTGGGATCATGACCTGAGCCAAAGGCAACCACATAACCGACTGAGTCACCAAGGCGCCCCTCAATTTATAATTTAAAAAGATCACAATTTCAGGGTGACTGGGTGTCTCAGTTGGTTATGTGTCCCAACTATTTTTTTTTAAGATTTTATTTATTTATTTGACAGACAGAGATCACAAGTAGGCAGAGAGGCAGGCAGAGAGAGAGGTGGAAGCAGGCTCTCCACTGAGCATAGAGCCCGATGTGGGACTCGATCCCAGGACCCTAGGATCACGACCTGAGCCAAAGGCAGAAGCTTAACCCACTGAGCCACCCAGGCGCCCCTAAGTGTCCAACTGTTGATCTCAGCTTAGGTTTTGATCTCAGGGGCCCAGAGTTCAAGCTCTTCATTGGGCTCCATGCTGGGGGTGGAGCCTACTTAGAAAAAATTAAATTAAATTAAAAAAATCACAATTTAACAACTAGAAATTTTATAAAATTTATTTATCCCAATAAAGGGCATCTATCAGATATACAGAGCAAACGTCATACTTAATGTTGAAATATTTAGCAGGAATAGGGCAAAGATGCTATTAGTACTACCATTCAGTATTATAGTGGAATCTTAACCAATGCACTAACACAAGAAAATAAATAAGTATAAAGATTAGAAAGGAAGAGAGAAGGGCTGGGACCATCTCCTTCATATTGTTTCCAATTAAGTGGATGCTTAATAAATGTTTGTTAAATTGAAGAAAAATTCAGTGTGTTCTCAAAGATGTTTCTTGAAAAAGTCAGGGACAGAGCTGATCCTCCATTACCAAAAGTCTAAGAAAATTCACTGATGCTCAGGTGGTTTCATGATCATGTCCAGCTAAAAAGATAGAAGCCAGAACTGAATGACAGAACTCTTGGCATGCAGGAAAGGACTTAGTCTTCCAAAATGATTGGCGTTGGTCTCAAAATAGGGACAAGATTTTTAGGTCACTGGAATTTCTGTAGCAAGAGAAGAAGATGGTACCTGGATTCTGCATCAGGAGTGGGGAGCTGGGGCAGCAAAGGCAGGCAATTACTTCTAGATAAGATCTTTCTCCTGGGGCAGTTATGCAGTTATTCTGCCTTTTTTTTCCATCGGGTTTTAGAATACTGAGTTTAATTCCAATTTCCCATCCGTTCCCTGCCAGGTCCAGGTTCTTGATGTATTTATGATATCAGCCCAGGAAAAGGAGCTCTGGCTCAAAGAAAACTGGCTGTTAGGCACATGGCCCCTGTCTCTTGTCCCATATTTTGGATTTTCTTTTGGGAAGACTCTTCCCCTACCCTCGGTCCATATTCTTCATGGGAAGTGAGAACAAGATGCAGGCCTGATCAGTCAGCACACTCCATCCCTCAGCAGTGAATTGGGCAAAGGATGCTTACTTCTCCATCTTTGCTGGGACAGAGAAGTTCCCTCTCCTTGGAGTTCCGGAGCTGCTAGGGACCACCTTGCCACCCATGGTCCCAGAGTGAAACTGACCCAGAGAAACAGACTCAGGAGTGGGTGGTCAACCTTGGTCCAGTGACCACACTTAAGTCCTAGATCTAGCCATGCCTGATGCAGAGCTTTCTTTCCAAGACAAGAGCAAAACCCACCTTCTCTCCCCACTTTATCTAAGCTGATTTGAACTGGGTTTCTGACATGTGCGACCAAAAGTGTTCTGATGGACAAAGTGGGAATGAAAAAGTCTGCGTGGGAGAAACCAAAGGTCTGGGTCATACACGCCATCTCATGGGGAGGGAAAGACACAAATAGCTTCCAAATGGAGCCCAGGTTGGCACTCTCTGCTTCTTCCTTCATCCTTTGCTGACCCTTCCAAGAAGGCTGGCTCCGAGATCTCAAAAGGAAAGGCAGAATGATCAGACATCATGCTAAGTCATTTCTGTAAATTCAACTTATTGAGGTATAATTTATGAACAATAAAACTTATCCATTTCAAGTGTATGTTTTAGTGAGTTTTACAGATTTATCCCCCTGTGTAACGCCCGCCCCCCCACAATCAAGATAGAGAACATCACCCAGAAGGTGCCTTATGGTTCTTCCTTATCGGTCTCTGTGCCTTCCTGCACCAGACAACCACTGATTTGCTTTCTGTCACTGTGGGTCTGATTTTTTTCTTTAGACTTTTACATACAGTCAGTCCTCAGTATTCACAGATTCTGTATTTGTAAACATGTTTACTCACTAAAGTTTATTTGTAACCCCCAAATTAAGACTCATGGTGCTTTCATGGTGATTCACAGACATGTACAGAGTGGTGAATATTTTAACTTGCAGGGCACCTGGGTGGGTCAGTTGTTTAAGCGTCTGCCTTCAGTTCAGGTCATGATCCCCAGGTCCTGGGATCGAGTCCCACGTCGGGTTCCCTGCTCAGCAGGGAGCATGCGTCTCCTTCTGCCTGTCCCGCCCCCGCCACCCGCCCGCTTGTGCGCTGCGCTCTCTCTCTGACAAATAACTAAAACACATTTTATTTTGCTTGAAGCACATGTCCCCCACTGAGGTTAAAGAAGGTGACACTCTGTTTTCTTCTTCCAGTTCTCATACTGTAAACAAGTGTTCATTGAGTACCCTGCCTTTGAGATTTTTGTGCTCTTTGTTGGTGGTTTTACTGTTTAAAATAACCTCAAGGGTAGGCCTCCAGGGCTGCCTAGTGTTCTGAGGTGTCAAGAAGACTGTGACGCGCCCTGTGGAGAAACTACACGTGTTAGGTCAGCTTCATTCATAAGAGTTTTAGTGTTGCCAGCTGTGGGTTCAACATTAATGAATCAATAATATACATTACACGAAGTGTCTTTCTGGATACAGAACCTCACATACAACACAATTGTGTATTGATTGGCTGACGGAGGCTTGCAGGAAGTGAACCCTGAATGCCCCTTGGAGTGGTAGGTCCGAATTCACAGACGCAGTGTCTGCGGCCACTTCTCAGAACGTGGTGACCGCGAACAGCAAGAACCAGCTGTGCACGGAATCCTGCAGATGCGGCCTTTTGAGTTTGACTCTGCCACGTGGCCTTCATTATGCTTTCGAGAGCCATCCACGTTTTGGGGTGTATCAGTGGTTTGTTTCTTTGAGTGCTGAGTTGTATTTCATCATGTGGACACGTGTTTCTTTATTCATTCGCCGATTGACAGAGCATTTGGATGGTCTCCAGTATCTGGCAATTGTGAATAAGGCTGCCACGAACTTTCATGTACAGTCTTGGTGGATATATGTTTTCATTTCCATTCCAAGTTATTTTCATATAAACAAATCAATTTCACGTTTGTTTAATCCTTACAGTGGTCCCAAGGAGCGGCATCATCTTATACATGGGGAGGTTGGGACTCAGAGTCCCAATGGCCTGCTGAAGGTCAGCCACACTGTCTCTTCCTGCCTCAGCCACACTGCCTCTTCCCTGGTGGAGGTCTGAGGGTCCCTCATCCGGGTCAGCCCCATGTTGTGGTGGGGGACTTCGGCTCTGTCACCGTCTTTTCACAGCCTTCCGTTCCCCAGCCGCAGAATGTTCCATTTCAGTTCCTTCCAAGGAGCCCTTGGCTTTCTGAGCCGGTGCTCTTAAGCCTGCTGAAAGCCTGAGCAATGCGGCCGGGCCCAAAGCAGCCCTTGGGAGTCTGAGCCAGCCTGGAACCAGGAGTCACAGTCTGTTTGGCCTCACTCGTTAGCTTGCGGGGCTTCAGCTGCTCCGAGTCCACTCCCTCTGCAGGAGGTGATGGTGCTGACTTGTGTCTGTTAGATTGCCTATGGGGGCAGCCAGCCAGAGGAGGACCACATGCCTACTCCTGTCCTCAGCTTTTGAGGCCTGACACAAGGACTGAGAAGGAGCTGGAGCAGGCTCCGAGCAGCCCTTGCTCCTGGTCCCTCCCAGGCCTCCGTGTTCTGCCTGCTGTCAGTCTAGTGAACTGCTAGACAGACTTCCAGTGCATTCCGGGAATACCTCTGCGTGCAGTGAGTTAACCCCACAGACCGACTTTGCTAGTCTCCTCCCCCTTTGGGGAACTGAGTCTCAGCTCTGGCTTGTCTCTTCCTAGGGGTGTTCCTTGGCTTGAGGAAGAGAAAGAGAATCTGGTATATGGGAGCTACTGGTACAGAGGGAGGAGGCCCAGGCAAGGAGAGAGAAAGCTTGGATTTGGGTCCTGACTTGTTTCTGGCCCTCTAGGGCTTCTCTTCCTCATCTCTAAATGGGTACTGTTATTGTCATCCACGCCTCCTGTGGGCAGGCGCTGTTCCCGGTGCTGCTGGAGCCTCCTCAGCCAGGCCTCTGCTCTGATGGGGCCAGGGGCGGACAGTGAGATGTCACTTGAACAAGATAACAGGGTAAGTCCTGGGGCCCTGCAGGCCAGTTTGGGGCATTGTTTGACCTTGGCAATCCTGGGGTCCGTGACTGACCTGGCTACCTTAAACGAGGTGAATTTATTTGAAGGGTAGGGCCAAAATCATGGTCCTGTTAGGAATCTGAGTCATGAGAATTTCAAGTATCTTTAGGGTGTGGCTGTCAGGATGTTAAATTCTGCCAAAGAGTCTCCCATGCGCAGAGTAGGGTCTGCCTGGCCTCACCCACCTGTGTTAGCACACACCAGGGTACACGTTCTCAGGACTGACAGCTGCCAGGACTGTCTGTGGCAGGGAAGTGGGGAGTCCTCGGGTGCGGCTCCCGGCAGCGTGGGGGAAATGCAGGAAGGCCAAAGTCACAGGGGTTCCCTGGTTGTCAGGCCAGGACGCATGGGAGGCCCTAAAAATGCACTGGAAATGGAACTGCGGGCACTTACAGTCTGTGGTACTGCAGGGCTCAAAAGGGGAGGTGGACTGACCTGCGCCCCACACCTATGGAGTGGGCTTCCCCAGGAAGGGCTTCTCATCAGTTTCTTCGACGGCGAGGCATCTGAACCAAGAAGGGGGTTCCAGGTGCATTTGGTAGATGCCGGCAGAGTGAATGAAGACTCCACACACATGATTAGGCTGTGAGGCACTGCCAAGCCAGTCCCGTGTGGTCCCCGCCTTCTGGAATTCAGAGCCAAGCCATGGAGACAGACATGCCCTGGACTAGAGACAGAACAAGACACAAGTGACAGCCCCATTACTGAGGTGTGTGGCTAGTGCCTCGGGAATGCCTGGGGTGGGTGGTCAATTTAGATAGTCCATCAGGGACTTTCAGGGGAGGTCTGGACTGAGAAAGTTGAGAAGCAGGCATTCCTGGCGGTACCCTGGTTTCTTATTCTGGGGCCCTGGCTCTGCCCTGTGGAGCTCGGAGAGAGCTGGGGGCTGGGCAGACAGGTGCAGAGCTGTCCAGTGGGTGAGCTGGTGGTGGGGCAGGAGTGGGAGTAAGGAGAGCCCTGGGCTGGGGGAGAGTAAGGAGCCAGGACTACCAGCCCTAGCAGGCTGCAGAGGACACCCCAAGGTTACCTTGGCCTGTGGCTCCTCGGTTCCAGCGGCTGCCAGCGATGACAACAGTGAACCAGCAGCCTCTCCGAGTTTTATTATCATTCAAATGAGGACGTGGAGAGGTATTTCATTTGATTGGTAGAATAATAGGAGCCATTTATCTACCTTCTCTCAACCTTTCATATCTGTTTCACTATTTTATGGGATCGCATACATCATAGTAAAGGCAAAAATGTATTTTTTTCCCCTGACTTGGGGCTGGGTGGGGGGGCAGCAGGGATGGGAAGGAGGCTCTCAGAGTGGCTGGCAGGAGCTGAAGGAAATGAAATCGAAAAAGACTATTATTGGTGACAGGCAGTTACATCTGAAAGGGAGTAAGAAACTCCCCAGTGCGGGCGCGGATGAGGAGTTTTAAATGGAAGATCTAACAGCCTCCAGCTCTGGGTCCAGAGAGAGGGTTGAGACTGGAGGAAGGCCTGAGGGGTGGGGAGACTAGGTGGGGAGAGTGGGGGAGGGGCGGGCAGGGAGCCAAGAACAAGGCTGACACAAGGGGCATGTGGCCCGGCTGTTGGAATTCTTTGTCCTTCTTCAGTTATGATAAATTACACATGTCATACAAGGATCCGATCTTCTTTTGAAAAAATTAGAACATTCCAGATAAAGTCCCCTGTGACCACCAGCACTAACCCCACCTCTTCTCTCCCTTTCCCAGAGGGAACGACTATGATTTTTTTTCCCTCTTGATTTTACAAATACATAAATGTACCTTAAAAGAGTTAGTTCTCTTTTGTGGATTTCTTTTTTCCTTTTTAAAATGGTATCATACAGTATCATCAGTTTCTCGTTTTTTTGCACCAATGTGTTTTCAGCTCTGTGTGCATAGATCTGCGTGGCTCTCGATCCTTCCTGGAACTGCATGTGGTCTTCCCTTCCACAGCTAGTCCGAGGTTTATACACCCAGTGCCCCCTTGATGAATACTTAGGTGGCTCCCAGCTTTTCACAATTAGAAACCATGCTGCAAAGGATCCCTGTCTCCTTCCCAGGCAGTTGGGCCAGTTTCTGGAAGGCAGGTGAGCACTGGACTCTCTGGCGGGGGGAGGGGCGTGTATTTACAGGTGGACAGAATACTGTCCCATTGCTGCCCAAAGTGTCTCTGCTGTGCTATGGGGCTCCAGCCACCTGTCCCCAGCAGCCCGTCTGCGGCAGTCATTTCCCAGGTGAATGTGACTGAAAGCACACAGAGCTTCATGCTGTGGTTCCTGCCCATGTCTTGGGCAGGAAATGGACAGCAGAGAAGGGAGCAGCCAAGACCTGGATGGACAGGGCATCAGAGTGGAAGAGAGGAGACTCGACCCCAGAGCTCCAGGGTCTGGGCTCCAGGGTCTGTGGGTCCTCTCCAACAAGGTGAGGGAGGCAAAAGGCCAATAGGCATGATGCTGGACAGAATGATGGGGATACAGGCAAGGGCTGGAGGGTGGGTAACAGCAGGAATCAGAGGGTACCATGTGTGGCTGGCCAGCAGGACCAAGGAGGGGGTTTAAGGCAAAGTCCAAATCTGTGGATGGTATCAATGCAGAGTAGGGGATGGAGAACAACAACTTGGAGGGGTCCTCAGTGGGCATCTTGTTGCCTTGATGGACCTGCCCCCGAGGCAGGGACCCCCTCCCCTGCAGCCAGCCCCCACCCCCACGTGTAGCTCTCAGCACAAGTTGTCCCCAGAGATGGCCTCATCTCTCCTAGTTGCTTCATCTCACCCAGTGTGGGCTGGGGATGTCCGCAATGACCTCTTTATGCAATCACTGGCAGGGCTGGGGAGGAGTAGCCCCCAGGTCAGCTGAGGATCTGGCCACAGGGAGCCCCTGAGCTTTGTTTCCTGGTTGGGTGAGGTCTTTTGGTACCCTATGCCTTGACAGGGTGTGGTGACAATAGACAGGAGGTGAGAGGTGGCTTGCAGCAAGGTCCTTAGCGCAGGGAGCTTCCCAGTCCCAGAGCACTAGGGGGACAACTGGACCTCCCAGTTGTGACAAAGGGAGACCCCCCACCCACACTTACAAGCAGGGACCAGACAGGGACACAGACACCTCTTTGCTGCCAATGCTCAAGGGAGAGGACAGCCAAGACATGTCTTGGGTGAATGCCAGTAGGGAAGACATTGACCTATGACCCACCTGCAGCACCCCCTCCCCGCCCCCGCCATGTTGAGACACCACCTACATTTGCCAAAATCCAGGAACAAGGAGATGGGGGAGAAGGAGATCTGAATCAACAGAATTTAAACCCTAATCCCTGAGATAACCAAGTCTTACATTCCACTGCAGGGCGGAAAATGGGTTGAAATAAAGAATGCAGATAGTAGGAAGATATCGTCATGGCTTTGGCACACTTGGGTCAGTGGCCTGAATAGACATACGAACCACAGCTTAACAGGGGACAGTGACTGGGGACTCCCACAGGGGGTCATGGAGACGGCATGGCGAGGCTGTGCGGTGTTGAGGAATAGCATCTTGGAGGTGAAGTTCATGGGGTGGGCAAGGGGCTGCCGGCTGGGCCACGAGCCTGCTTCAACAATGCATCTGGCACCGTTCAAGGGGGCAGGGGACTCTATGCTTCACTACAGATTGTCACTACAGATCTAGTCTTTGAAAGAAGTAAATCAAACCAGTTTTCCTTGCTTCTCTTGCTCCTGACTTCCCATCACATAGAATGAAGGGCAGGCCCCCCTGTGCCTTGCGGGGTTCACTGACCCTGCTCATACCATGCTGCTATGCACTGGGCCCCATTTCACTATTCTGCAAGCCCACACCCATCTCTGGCCTGGTGCACCTGCTGTCCTCTCTGCCTGAAATGCCTTCTCCTCTGACCTTCCCCTTTAGCTCCTTCTCCTCATTGGAGACTCAGCCCAGTGTTTCCTCCTCAGAGAGGACTTCCTGGGTCCCCTCCAGGGCAATCTTGATCACGGACCTGCGCAGATGGTTCAGGCCACAGTTCCCAGCATCTTACATCAGCTCATGCAGTCACTCTCACTTTCACACCGACAGTCTCCTCCACGTCCAATATCAGCAGGCAGGGTTGGGACCTCAGCTTCACCCCCAGCCCCCGGACTGAGCCCGGAGCAGAACAGACACTCAGGAGGGTCCCTGCCCGCACACCAAATGCCTCTTGAGACCTCGGTGCCAAGCATGGGAAGAGTCTCCAGGGTTTCAAACTCAGGTGGGCAAAGATGGTTCTGTAATACTGAACTTAATTTCTATCTCAGCCCCTATTTTGGTCAACTCCGTGTAAATATAGTCAGTTCAGGTGTTCTTGGGTCTCCTTCTTCAGTTTCAAGTCCCCACCTTCTCATTAAAGTAGAGGAAGGGCCCACAAAGGGTCAAGGCCTTGAATGAGGGCCAAGTTCACCCTGCATCTGTGCCACCCTCCTTGCTGCGCCCTCATTCCCAGAGTTCTCCGTTGAGATCCCCAGTTCCTCCTAGTCCAGGGTCTTTCCTCTGCCATGTGCTCCACCCTGGCCACTGGGGTCCCCCAGTCACGTTCCAGGACCACTCTGGTGGCCATCTCACTCTAAGACCAATATTGTGGCTCCCTGGGGCACACGGGGACCTTCTGAGCCACCGTAAACCCGTCTGTCCTTACCCTTCTTAAAGGGGTTTCTTATGTCTTGCTGGCTGGGGGACAGGTAGAGAGGCCTTGCTGCTCCCCAGGCCTTGCCTCAAAAGTGAGGCACACAGGGGCGCTTGGGTGGCTCAGTCAATTAAGCATCTGCCTTTGGCTTGGGTCATGATCCCAGGACCCTGTCTGGGATGGAGCCCCATGTCGGGCTCCTGCTCAGTGGGGGGGTTGCTTCTCTTTCTCGCTCTGCCTGCCACTCCCCCTGCTTGTGCTCTCTCTCTCTCTGTCAAATAAAAAAAAAAGTGAGGCACACAGGGCCAGACTAACTCTCCCCACCTCTCCCAGGCCCCTCACTCCAGGGTTCTCCCAGCCTGGGTGGGGGGGCTTCTTCTAGTGTGGTGGACCAGAACGTTCTGACCTGTTGCTTGTGCCGTGTTAACCTTAGACACTGGGCACCCTGGGGTCCTCAGCGTAGGGGGGACACGGGGAAGAAGGGAGAGTAAAGGGTGCAAGGAAGAAGCCTGCCGAGCTCTACGCCCACTCATCAGGGTGGATCAGGATGGGGACAAAGCTGAGGGGTCCTGGGTGCCAAGCCCCTGTGAGCAAGGCTTGTCCTGAAGGGGTGTGTTGAGGAGGTGAGGGCGTGACAGGGGGCTTCATCTTGCTTTACCCAATGGCAGGAGCAAGCTAGATTTCTAGTGTGGACAGATGGAGGCTGCCATGCAGCTCTGCTACAGGCCTAAGCTCAGGGGATGGGGTGGCGGAGAGACCCACCCCTCGCCATCCCTGCAGCCCGCCCCCCCGTCTGCCTGCTCCTTTTCACTTGGCTGACTCCTCATTAGATTTCCATCGCAGCCTCCAGCCCCCAGCCCCCACTTCCCCCACTGCATGGCTTAATTTCCCTTTCTCTGCTGCAATTTATTATTTAAGTCCGCAGAGCGACCGGGCTGGAGGATCCTGCGGCAGAGAAAGGGGACTGCTTGGCCTGGGTTGGCCAGGCCTCCTGGGCACTGGAGTGGGGTGGCTCCAGGACCTGGGGACCCAGGTGGCAGTTGCGTCTGAACCCAACTGCAGCTCAGTCTCTCTGGTCAGGCATCACTCAGCCAGACACTGCCCCTCCCTTCCCCCTGCAGGAGACGGGGTCTGGAAGGTTTCACACCCAGCCCAAGCGCCAGGCAGGCAGGCGGGCAGGTAGGTTTGTGTGGCTCCCAGGGAGAGTACATCTAAAAAAAAAAAAAACCAGGAGATTTCATATAAATATGTGGGTTCCTAGCTTCTCCTGAAAAACCAGTTGTCTACTCTGAGCTCCCTTCCACAAGGCATACTTGGGCTGCAGCCCCATGGGGAGGGTGGGCCGTCCCTGGCCCCAGCCAGGCCCAGCCTGCTTCTTGGCTCACGTAGGGGTCTTCTGGACCCCCAGGGATGTCTGGATTCGAGACCCCACTCCGAGTGTGGCACAGCAGGGGCCAGAAAGAGCTCTCTCCCTCCCTCTTGGCTGTTCCGTGGGTTTCTGGAGGGCAAGGATTCTCTCTCTTCCTCTTTCTGTATCTCTGTATATTACTCATTGTAATGCCAAGCCCAGTGCCTGGCATATAAAGGTGCTGAATAAATACATTTGCAATGAGCAGCTGCATAACTGAGTGAGTGAATGGTGACACCTGCCCTGGGTTATGAGGCTGAACAGGATTTTGCCATTTGAAAAGGTGAGTCTGACTTGCAGGTCGAGGAAGCAGAGGGACAGAGGTTGGGGGCACCAGAGGAGTCCAGGGCACTTGGAGGTGGTAGGGGTGAGGCCGGGAGGTCACCCAGCTTGGATTTATTATCCAATCATCTGAGATTAAAAACTCCCACAGAGTCTGGGGATCCACTCCAGACTCACTGAATCAGACTCTTTAAGAGTGGGTGGGGGGATCTGTTTCCTTAAAATGTCTCCTCGGTGGGGGACAGGGAGCCCCAACAGGCCTGGGCTCCTTACTGTGTGGCTGGGAGGTGGTCTGTGGCCATGTCCGCCGCTGCCTGTCCCCTCCCCAGCTGAGACAGGGTGCTTTCTCGAGAGCCACCTATCCCCCTCCCGAGTGATGGTCAGACCCCGTGTGTAAATCTCAGCCACTCACCACATTTTAAGTAAGTTTTAGAAGGAAGGAGAAGTATGAAATGACTGTGTTTGTTTTGCCCAAGTGAAATCCATTTATAAAGTGCAGCACTTGTTCAAGAAAAAAACAACAGCTATCGACAAAATATAAGAAAATAAATTAAAGCAGCAGTTCTTTAAAAGGAACCTGTCCAATAATTTGATTTTTTCCCCCTTCTTCCCTCAAAGGCCAGAACGACACAATCAATCTTGTCGTTCCATAGGCTGTCTCGTTACAGCTTTTTCTTAAGTGGAGGGGAAATAAAGGGAACAAATGGAAAGAAAACAAGGAGCCCTCTGTAGCACCATACCCTCCCGCCCCGGGATGGTTCCCGATTGGTCCCTAGGCTTCCCCTGCCCCAGGTTTCCTGTCGCGCTGGCGGTCCAGCCCTGGCCTTTGCCCCACCCCAGCCTGTGCCCAGTCAGCTCAGGGCTTCTGGTGCCAAACCTCGTGACCCACAGACCCGCTAGGGACACTGTCCTGTCTCCTAGCCCACAATTTCTCATCCTGACAGTTTCATCCAAATAACTGATATCTTTCATGAGAAAAGCATGGAGCAAAACACGGGAGCACTGAGGGTAGATGTATTTTGTACACAGGTGAGCTCATTTTGCAGGCAGTTCTTTGCTTCCAACACACGAAGGACCTCGGATGGAGGGCGTTCTCACAACCCCCTTTGTTACAAGACCCCCTTCCCTGAGTGCTGCCCCTGCTGTGGCTGCCATCAGCTGTATACACTGGGGCCTGCCCCACAGCTGGTGGCACTCTGACCACCCCCACCTTGGGGACAGGGAAAGCTTGTTGAGATCAAAGCAGCATTGGGGCACCTGGGTGGCTCAGTCAGTTAAGCATCCGGCTCTTGATCTCAGCTCGGGTCTTGATCTCAGGGTCGTGAGTTCAAGGCCCACGTTGGGCTCCACGCTGGGCATGGAGGCTACTTTAAAAAAAAGGAAAGAAGAGAAAAGAAAAAAGCAGCTTTAAAGTCAGTGTCCTTGGCCAAATCGCAGCACCCCTATGAGTTTCTCCACTGGGAAAGCGAGGTCAGTAACACCCAGAGGTTGTTCTGAGGATTGAATGGGCAGTGACATGTAATAATAATAAAACTCAGAATTGGGCACTAGCTTGGTGTCTGATCCGGAGTTATAGTCCTTTCCCGATATTATTGGGTGAAATCTTCAGTTCATAGGGTTATGGCCTTATTTCACAGGTGAGAAAATCGAGGTACAGAGAGGTTAGGTTTCCTGCCTGTGGTCTTTAAACTCACAAGAGGAAAGGAGATTTTTTGAAGGGGAGGGTTTCCCTAAATCCCCCTTGCTTATTAGTCCCCATTTCCTCGTGGAAAGTTCCCCGTGGGTGTGGTCTTCATGGGAGGGCAGGGATGACACCCACCTCCCACCGTGGGAGCCTCGAGGGCAGCTTGTCCTACACTGTGGTGCCAGGAGCAAACTCAACTGTGAGGCTCAACCCAGCCTGCAGTCCCTGATGTTCCTAGACCTGATCCCTCAGCTCCTGGATTCCGGAAGCTCCAAATGGACCTTCCCTTTCTGCACAACATGGGCAGAGTCCCTCTCTGCAGCTTGTAACCCCAGGACTCTGCCCACAACAAAATAAGTGGTAATAATAACATCAAGAGTAGCTATCATTTCTTGGCCACTTACTATGTTCTGGGTCCTGAGGTGAAGGGCTTTATACATATTATTGGGTCTGATCTTTGCCACACTCTTATGGCAAGACAACTTGAGGATCAGATACATTTGGATTTTTGCCCAGCATCACACAGCTAGAAAGAGGGATAGCTGCCTAAGCATAACCCTTTGAACACAAAATTCTGTTCCTGTGCCTGATGTAAGAGGTGCTTCCTGCATGGTGGCTTTGGCACTGTGTGTGTAAACATGCATCATGTACTTTAAAAAATTTCTGGGAGGTTCCAGGTCTAGGTAAGACACTCCACCCTCTCCCTCCCATTGAATACACCTGGAGAGAATGCACATGAGCTATTTGAACTCTCTGAAAAGACCAGATACCAAAGTAACACCAAATTGGTGGTAAGTTTACTACTTCCTCCCACTCTACTATGCCCTGGGTTGAATGGGTGATGCAATGCAGCCCAAAATCTTGAAGGGGATATTAGCATCGACAGAGAGAGTTGCAGGAAAAACCTTCCAATTCTGGCTTGAAGACCAAGGAAGGGGTCTTCCATTGCTGAGAAAGAAAACATAAGTCTCCTGTTTGACTTTTTTTTTTTTAAAGATCTTATTTATTTATTTGAAAGAGAGTATGAGATGGGGGTCAGAGGGAGAAGCAGCTTCCTCGTTGAGCAGGGATCCCAGTGTGGGGCATGATTCCTGGACTCCAAGATCATGACCTGAGCTGAAGACAGAGGCTTAACCAACTGAGCCACCCAGAAATCTTTACCCCAGCAACCAAACAATGTAGTCGCAGGAGTTGCAGTAAGAGTATGAGCTACTTGGGACCAACATGAGCAGTTACAGGAAAGGCATGACAGATGGAAGTAAATAATGCTCCCACCTTCTGTCCTGAGCACTAGAAAAGGGGCACATCCATGAACTGGAAAGTCCAGAGGAGCTCCCAGAGAAGAAAGCTCAAAACTCAACAGTAAGAAACCAAATAACCTATTTAAAAACCAAGCAAAAAAAAAAAAAAAAAAAAAACAAGCAAAAGATTTGAAAACAGGCACTTGACCCAAGAGAATATAAACATGGCCAATAGGCGCAAGAGAAAATGTTCACTATCATTAACTATTAGGCCAAAAAGTTACAACTGCACATCTAGCTGAATGGAAAAAAAATAAAAATAAAAATAAAAAATACTGACAAAACCAAGTGCTGGCTAGGATGTGGAGAAACTGGAACTCTCACACATTCTCTGTGGAAAGGCAAAATGGTACAGTTCCTCCAGAAAAGTTTGGCAGTTTCTTATCAAGTTAAATATATACTTACCATATGACCCAACAATTAGACTCCTAGGTATTCAGTCCAAAGAAATGAAAACTTATGTTTGCATGGTTCACAAATACTCATAGCATCTCTGTTGGTAATTGCCAAGAACTGGAAACAATCAAAATGTCTTCCAGTAGGTGAATGGATAAACTGCAGTACATCCATTCAATGGAATACAACTCAGTGATAAAAAGGAACGAACCACTGATACAGTCATCAGCTTGAATGACTGTCGAAGGCATTATGCTGAGGGAAAGAAGCCAGTCTCAAAAGGTTATGTAACATGTGTTTCCATTAATGGGAGGTTCTCAAAATCACAGAGCTATAGCATTGGAGAATAGGTCAGTGGTTGCCAGGGCTTAGGGGCGTGGGAAATGTGTGATGAGAAAGGATAGCATGCTGGAGTCTTTTGGGGGTGCCCGACATCTTCCATATCCTGATTGTGGTGGTTCCATGAACCTCTACATGTGTTAAAATTCGTAGACTACACACACACACAATGTTTTTTTTTTTTTTTTTTTAAAGATTTATTTATTTATTTGACAGAGAGAAATAACAAGTAGATGGAGAGGCAAGCAGAGAGACAGAGAGGGAAGCAGGCTCCCTGCTGAGCAGAGAGCCCGATGCGGGCCTCGATCCCAGGACCCTGAGATCATGACCTGAGCCGAAGGCAGCGGCCTAACCCACTGAGCCACCCAGGCGCCCAACACACACACACAATGTTAAACAAAATGAAAATGCTATGAGGGAAGAAGCTCCCATCCCTGCTGGGTCTCCAGTAAGTAGTGTGTGTACAAAGTTGAATCAGGTAAGGTTTACATTTTTGAGGTCTTACAATCAAAGCCAGCAACAAAGTGACAGAAGAACGTGCATCCCCACCAAAAAATACCCCTGTGTTATTTGCCCACTGCTGTTGCAATAAATGACCATAAACAAGGGGTTTAAAACAACACACTTTGGTTATCCTGCAGCTCTGGAGGTCAGAAGTCCAAACTGGGTCTCACGAGGCTAAAATCAAGTGCCGGTGGGGCTGCATTTCTTCTGGAGGCTCCAGGGTAGAATCCGTTTCCTTACCTTTGCCTGATTTTAGAAGATGGGGTCCGCCATTCTCCCTTCTCCCTCCTCAAAGCTAGCAACGTTGGGCGGAGCTGCTTTCACACTGCTGTCTCTCTGGTTCTCTCTCTTCTGCCTCCCTCTTCCAGTTGGAAAAACCCATGTTATTGAGCCCACTGGATAATCCAGGATAATCTCCCAACTCAAGGACAGTTGATTAGCAAAATGCTATAACCCTGACTATGGGGAATGAGCCCAAACGTCATGAGTCAAGGCCACAGTCCTTCACAGGACTACCCTCACTTCAAACATCAGGCAGAAGTTCAGGGTCCCCAGGCCATCTTCATTTCTGACCAGCTGGCTACCAATTCAGGAGTTCTAACTTCTGCCTTAGGTTCTATAATTTGCTAGAAGGACTCAGAAAACTCAGGAAAGAAAAAAAGCTACAACTCAGAAACAAAGGGAGAGACCTGGGGGATGAGGGCTGGGCAGGGGGCAAATCTGAAGCTTTTATGTCCTAGCCCTCTGCCATCAGGATGTGTTACCCTTCCAGCTCATCAGCTTGTGACCATATTGTCAACCAGGAAGTTCCCTGGAACTCCGGTGTCAGTTTTTATCAGGGTTTCATTGTGTAGGCATGACTGATTGAATTGGTTGAATCACTGGCCCTGTGGTTGAACTCAACGTCCAGCCTCCCTCCTCCGACGAGGGCAGGCTAGTAACAGGTGGCTCAAAGTTTCAACTCTCTAATCACATGGCTGCTCTTTCTGGCATGGTCAGCCCTCATCCGAATGGCTTTGTTAGCATAAATCTTCAGGTGTGGTCTGAGGGGCCACCATGAACAACAAAGACAATCCTATCACTCCAGAAATACCAAGGATTTAAGGGTCACCTCCCAGGAAGCAGGGACAGAAGCCAGCCAAATCTTCGTTATGCACAACCTTAATTCCACCTGCAACATTAATTTCCCTTTGTCATGTAACCTAACATATTCTTAGGTTCTGGGGCTAGGACATAAAATCTTTGGGGGACATTGTTCCATCTGTAACAGCCTCCCGGTTGTTCTTTAACATGTCACCCTGTTTTGTTTTCTCATCACATCCATCTGTCTATAAAATGGTCTTATTTATTTTGTTTTTTGTCTCCTCTTTGTTACAAGGACAGGTCCTAGCTGGTGAGTAAGCAAGAAAGGGGAAGAGTTACAGGAGGCGACACTTGAGCTGGTCTTTGAAGAATGAGCAGAGTGGTGAGAGTTGGCAGGGGCTCTGAACAATGTGTGTAAAGGGACAGGGGAGGGAAGACTGTGTGCATTTGGGGAACCCTGAGTAGATTGTTGTGGCTAGAGCACTGTGTGCCTGGGGAGGGGAGGATGTTGGGATAAAGAAAAGCTAGTGTGGGCAGGACTGTTTGGGGCAGGAGGGGGAAGGATGTGCCTGATGGCATTTATGGTCTATTTAGTGCCTTTGCCCTCTTACCCAGATGCCAAGAGGGAAGTGCCAGGGTGTGACAAGTAGGGCATGACCCTGGCCCAGACATGTCGACTCAAATCTCAACTCTGCCATCTATGGCTATGGCTGTGAGCAAGTCTGCTCACTTCTCTGTAGTTGCTGAAGCTGGCTCACTCAACACTCACATCCAACCCACCTCTCCTCTGCCTTCCTTTATCTTGGAGTGCAGAGAGCTCTGTTACCCAAAATCTCTTACAGCAAGTGACACAGATCCAGCCAATGAGCTGGAAGTAGAATCCTGGTGAGGAGTGTTTTAGAAATGGGAAAGACCTGGTAAAGAGAGAGACATACTCAGCTAGACCAGAATTTTGCCTTCTCTGCTCCTTCCTGCCTTGAATGCCAAATTATATCAGGAGCAGCAGCAGCCACTTTGTGATCATGAGGGGCAAGTTGAGAGTAACAGCCTAAGAAAAAGTGGGAAGAAAGATTGGAAAGTTCCTCAGTCTATGAGACCATCATTGAGCAATTGGACCAATGTTAGCAATCACCTCTTGAAATTAGGTGGATATCCTGTTACTTCCAGTTAAATATGGTCCTAATTAATACACTCCCTAAATCTCAGTTTCCTCTACTATTAACTAGCTAATAATGTTATCAATATCCATTATACTCATGTTGCGTGCCAGGAACTAACTCCTCTAGGTGCTAGTGGCAAAGCAGTGAACAAGAAGTAAATAAGACCCCTATTCTTTTAGCATTTACATTTTGGTGGGAGAGACCGACAATGAACCCAAAGACAAGAGCGTATCTGAGAATGAGAAGTGCTATGAAGAAAAGAAGATGGCGTGACAATGAGAGGCTAGCGTGGACATGACATGGGGTCTTCATGATGGGACTCTGTGAGGTAGTGATATTTCAGCTGAGATCTGAATGTGAAGATAATGACAGGATAAAGTGTCGGGAACAGGATTCCAGACAGAGGGAATAGCAAGGGCAAAGGCCTTGAGGCAGGGCTAAGCTTGGTAAGCGGGCTGACCAGGAAAAGGCCAGATGGCTAGGTGGCAATGAGGAGGGGAGAAGATGGAGGTGGGACCAGAGAGGTAGGTGAGGGTCAGATGACATATGTCTTGATAAGCAGAGCGGATTTATTATGAATGCAAAAGGGAAGCCACTGGAGGGCTTTCACAGGAGTGTGGGACAAGGACTTGAGTATCTAGCACACCATAGGTGTTTAATAAACAGCTACAGGGTAGATGGTGCATCCACTTGGTGGTATTCCTTCCCTTCTCAGGTTCAATTAGTCCCCTCCCCTGTTCTGGCTGTCTCATGCCTCCACCTCCTGAGCTGGGTGGACCCCTCCCACCTGCTTTTGGAGTTTTCCCCAGCCCTGCGGCATCCTCCCCCGGGGCTATTTGCTCCCTCCAGAGCGGG
This sequence comes from Mustela erminea, assembly GCF_009829155.1. Lineage (NCBI taxonomy): Eukaryota > Metazoa > Chordata > Mammalia > Carnivora > Mustelidae > Mustela > Mustela erminea. The sequence goes on along the minus strand of NC_045616.1, from coordinate 100,048,651 downwards.
TAAGCATAATTGCCGCTTTCCACAATGACATAAAAATCTAAGAGGCACAATCAATACAGCGCACACACACATCATCGTCTTTCATTGCAAACGATAAAAGCGTAAACAGCAGGGGTGGTAGCAGCTCTGGAGGCGGCAGTGGGGGCAGGGCGGGCTGCCAGTGCCTCCCTGCCCATTATTCCCCTTCTTGGGCACCTTCTCTGCTCTGGGGGGGTGACGCCCCTCATAAAAGCCCATTGGAGAAATGGTTTCTCCCTTTTTTCCTTCCAGATGCAGCAACCCCAGTCTCTTTAACCTGACTTCAGAAATCCAATTTGTCTTCCCTTTCCCTATTTTTAATGCTTCCCTGAATCTTCTATGTCTCCGAAATACAGAGCAGAGAATGCCTTCCTGGAGGCGAAGGACTTGCCAGGGTCTTGCCTGTCAGGTGCCCATGAAGTGACCTCCGTGAGGAGACCGACCCTCAATATCCAGCTTCTTTTGCTGTATCCAGCCTGCTATCCACAGCTTGTCCTGGAACATGCACAGAAACCATTACCTCCCCAGCTCACACAGACTGCTGGCGATGACTTCTTCAAACTAGTTACTTAATGAACATCATCCAATTCCGACTCAGCCTTGCCATACTCTCATTTGCGAAAGCCAATCTGCTTTACGATTCTAACCTCTGGCTAGAAACTGCTCCCAATTTCATGTCATCCATAAACTTGATGAACGAGTAGCTTGCTTCTCTGCAGTCATTCATTTATTTCTCCAATCAGCATTTAGTGAGCGCCTACTGGATGCTGGGCCCTGGCTACAGTGTTAAAGGGAAGACAGGTCCTGTCATTGAGGTGACATGGAAACAGGTCCATTCAGCGTGGTCCTGCTCAACTTGGCCAGGGGACAGAGGGCTCATCCCATCACGGGAAAGGTGGTTAAGGTGGCCTTGAGACGCTGGAAGGAAATTTGCCAACTCGAGAAGAAATGGTGTTGCCATTAGACCAAAACATGCTCAGGCAGCTCGTTAAGGGTAGTGATGGGGGAAGAAATGTATTGATATCTATAAATCCAAGGGGTGACAAGCTTCAGGCTTAAATCCAGCTAGGACCAGGACACCTGCCTTGGCTCTGCCCATTTCTGCTTCTTCCTGATGCTCCACATGCCAGCAGATGGCTACCGTTGGGTTCAAACCCTGGCAAAAGAAATCTGCTCTTCTCTCAATAGGAAAGTAAATCTCCTGGGGTCTCATTGGTCTTAAGGGGGCACTTGCTCCTTCCTGATCAATCAGAGTGGCAGAGGAAATACAGGCACTCTGATTGGCCAGGACTGAGTCACATGGTGGCTGTGGCCCTAGGGCAGAGTCCCACTCCCCTGGGACTGAAAGTTGGATAGGGATTCCCTGAGTAAAGCTGGGTTACATTAGCACTGAAATGTCTGAATGGGTGCTGGGCTGTGGGAACACAGATGGCCACTACATGGCCACAAGTGGGCTGTGGCATTCCGTCTTCCCAGGTGGGGGAAGGGGGCTCACGTGGGTCCTTTCTGTTTGGCGGGTAGAGGGAAACACTCACCAGCTCTGAGATGAAGTTGGGCATCTGAGGCCTCCTGCTTGCTGGCCTGTTCAGTGTACATAGGTATACCTTGGAGACATCGGGGGTTTGGTTCCAGACACTGCAATGAAGAGAATATGGAAATAAAGTGAGTCAAATGAATTTTTTTGTTTCCCAGTGCCTATAAAATTTATGTTTACTCTATACAGTAGTCTATTAGGTGTGCGATACCATTATGTCTAAAGAAATGTACAAACCTTAATTTAAAAATACTTTATTGCTAAAAAATGCTAACTATCATCTGAGCTTCCAGTGAGTCATCATCGCTGATCGCAGATCACCATAACAAATACAATAATGACAAAGTTTGAAATATTGCAAGAATTACCAAAATGTGGCACAGAGACACAAAGTGAGCAAATGCTTTTGGAAAAATGGCACCGATAGACTTGCTTGAAACAGAGTTGCCACAAACATTTAATTAATAAAAAAAACACGATATTAGCAAAGCACAATAAAACAAAGCACAATAAAGTGATGTATGCCTGCATTCTGTTTTTCCAGACGTTGGATTTAAGCCAGGCAGCAAGGAATTTCAAGCCAGTTCTCCTGTCCTCAGCCTTCTCATTCTTTAAGCTCTTTCCTGCCCTTCTCAGGAACCAAACCTCTAGCCATTTCCAGAAACCCCATCAGGCTGACTGCTGGCACCTTCTAGCTGGAACTCAGTGTTGGAGGGTCAGCTGAGCCAGGGCTCGCCTGGTTTACTGGGCTGCTCATTGGCAGATCTTGAACTATACTGATCCTATCTGAGCACTGTAGTCTTCCCTTGGGACTTATGATAAAGCAGTGGGCTGTGGTGGACTGGCCTGGGCTATGCGGATAGCGATATAGGCTCTTGTCTATAGGGATGAGGATTAGTTCAGCTGTGAGTGACAGACACCACCCCAAAGAGAAAACCAGGCCTGAAAAACAAGATTTTCCCCTCAATCAAGAGTCTAGATGCTGGAGAGAGGTTTCTCAAAGTCAACATCGATCATTCTTTCTTGTCCCATCCATGGGTTTGGGTCCCCAGCAACCTCGGTCCCACATGGATTTGCAGTGGCTGTTCCCCAGAGGAGGCCGACAGCATGGCCCAAACCCACAGCCCTGTCTCCATACGAGGCTTACAGGTCTTCCCCTGGCCGGGTCCATTTGTTATTGATGCTGGGGTTAGTTTTAGCAAAAGTGAGCTCTGCTACTCCGGTTCCTGAAAAATTTGAAAACCTTTCTGTTTGCACAGCCCGTCTGTAAACGAGGACTAGCCACGTCCTTCAGCTCTCTCAAGGGTTTCTCGACGCTTTTCGAGTGAAAAATAATGTGAATAATGCCTTCCGAGAAACTCAGGGAGAGCGGCGGCAAGAGCCCTAGGTGCTACTAAATGATAATTGTTCTGGGCCCTGGGAGGGGGTTCTGGGCCCGACCAGGAAGCTGTTCCCACAGATCATCCAGTCTGGGGTTGGGGGAGGGTACTGCAGTCTGGAATGGTACCTGTTCACTCTGGGGCAGGAGGACTTGGGGGGCAGGGCCAGGAGACCCTAGCAGTGCCCAAACTCAGAAAGCAAGAATTTGTGGGCCCCAGCAGGTGGGTAGTCAGTGAGAGATGGCACCATGAAAGGTCCAGGGCAACAAGGATTCACGCATCGACCTTTGGTTTAGAGGCTACCTCCGACCGCAGGGACTGGGGACAATTGCACACATGGTCAGGGTCCGGTCCTAGGCTAGGAGAGGGAAGAGGCAGGTTTGCAAGTGGAAGATTCCCCTATAGAGAACACAGAGTAGCTCCAGGTGCCAGCATCCCCCACGTGTGTGCTCTGCTCAGATGGCCCCAGCTGGCCTCTGTGATTCACTGTCGCAGCCCCCCCACCCCACCCCAATCCTGTCTCCATACAGTACGCAGAAGGCTGCCGCCTTGGGTCAGCTAATTCCCCTCCACCTTACAAACCTGCAATAGATTCCCATTGACCCTGACCCCACAAACTCCTTCCTATGCCCTTCAGGAGCCATCCCTCTGCACTTGACCTCCTCCTCTTTCTCCTGCCTTACCTCCCTCCTGCCACATTGCCTCTCAGTTCCTCAAACCTACCACGTGAGCCGCCTCTGCCTTTGCACTTGCTGTTTCCTCTGCCTGGAATCTTCCTCTGGTAGCTCTTAGTACAGACAAGCCTTGGAGAGAACTCTCAGCCCCTGCCCTCTTTGCACCCTTCCCCAACATTGCTACTATCCAGTTTTATCTTGATCCCTGTATTTAAGACCACCTCAAATGACTAGTTGACTTGTTGATTTCCTGTCTCTGCAAGGAAATAGCCCCAGGGCCCGGGAGACCTACACCTGTTTCCTGGTCTCTGCAGTGCCTGCCGCAGAGCAGGTCTCAGTGCATTGAAGAGGGAAGTAGCCTAAGTTTGGCGTCCCTGGGAAGTGAACCCTGGGATGAGGTTTTGAGTGCAGGTAGCATCTTTGAAAGATGATGGGGAAGGGGGAGGCAGCCAATAAGAGGAGTGTTCTCCAGCAGGTTACCACTGTGAACAACTAGAGCACAATCCTGGAACCCTGGCAGCCAGGATAGACAGCTTGCCTTGGAGTTCTCCTACCCAAAGGGAGAAGGATATGGGGTATTTATAAAGCATCTCCTGTCAGTTGTTGGTTGAAGGCTATTCTTGGGACATTTTCTTTCCTGGCACTTTGGGGCCTGAACACAGGGAAGAGTGGCCCTGCTGAGGCCAGAGAAAGGCCTCAGGAAAGCACTAGTCTGAGCAGAGCAAGAGGTCTGGGCATCAGGCACAATCCAAACCTAGTTACTCACATGGGCGTCCAAGATCAGGGCCTGACTGAGTTGGGTAATCACGTTCAGCCTTTGCTTTCCCTGAGTTGAGATGCCTTTGGCTACAGGCAGCCACGCAAAATAAAAATGAATAAGGACCTTTCTTATCTCCCATGGCAGGAGGCCTAGAGAAGTGCTGCCTCCAGGCACAAGAATCAGAGACCCAGGAACATCACCAGGGACCTCACTGGCCTCTTTCTCTGCCTCTGCTCAGCCCCAGCTTCAGTCTGGCAGCCCTCAGGGTCACAGTGTGGCTGCTAAGGTTCCAGGATTCATGTCCAGATGCCACAATGCTTAGAGACAGAGAGAAGAGAGCATCTCTCCCTGTGATGATTCTCTCCTAGGATCAGATACGTCAGACCTCCCTTCATATGTCATTGACTATAACTGGACCACACCCCCTCTCCCTCCCACTCTGGGCCATGGGTCATGGGAACACCAAGAGTCAGGTGAGAAGGAAATGGACACTGGGCATGGGCCTAGTGGTGTCTGGCAAGGACACGTTCTATTCCCTGGCTGAGGAGACGGTGATAGAGGGGCAAGAGCACAAGCCTTGGGAGGGAAGGTGTGCGCTGGTCCCTGCCTGGGCTTGACAGCGGCAGTCTTGAAAGGAGTGTCTGTCCTAGTATTTGTTCTGCAAAGAGACCCCATGTCCTGGCAGATGGCATCCTGTCCTCCTCAGGGTTCTGGCTCTTCCAGCAGCCTCTGAGGCAAGCCTGGGGCAGGTGGAGTTCGGAGAAGCTGGGGAGGGGGGCCTCTCTGCTCCCCTCCATGGGTTTGCATTTTCTTCGGCAGCTGATTACTTAGGATGGATGATTCTGATTCAGATGGAAGCCCCCTCCTCCATGTGCCTTCCTCCAGCTGGGATGGAACAGGTGGTGGAGAGAGCAGAGGGCCCCCGCGTCACTGCTGGCGGGGCCATTCATCACTGGGGGTGTTTATACCTCACCTGGGGCCAGAGCCCCGTGGAACAGGTGGTGCCCTGAGAGGGAGGGGGAGCTGATGGGGAATTAACTCTTTTCACACTGGCTCCCAAAGGGGGCCTGGCCTTGTGGCCACAGGGGGTGACTGAAAATGTAGGGGAATCCTGCACCCAAGGAAAGCGAATGAGGGAATAAAATGCAGGAGACATTTCAGCTTTTCCAGTAGTTGGAAGATTCGGAGATTAAGAAGATTAACCCAAGAAGAAGTCTTAAGAAGAGTGGATCTAGCGTTTGGCTGGAAGTAAGGGTTGGGTAGGGTAAATAGCCCTGATTAGGAGCATTTACGGATTGCGGACTGCCATGGTGTAAATACTCTCACCAGGCCTGAGTTCCAGCTGCCCATTGTTTAACAACCAGCTCACAAATCTTGAATATTTAACAATTTGTTCCCAGGAGCCGGGAGGAGCCAGCCCCAGAATGCCCTGTGTATGAGGCTATTCACGTATAGCATCGAATTTGTTTCTTCATTGGTCCATAAGAAATCACGAAGCACCCTTCGTCCCAATGCCTGCTTCCATGAGCACACAGATGTAGGACAAAATCCTCTCAGTGGACTGGAGTGACTGTGACAGCAACCTAACAGGGTGGGCTCAAGGCTTCTGTGCATTGTCCCGTTAGGGTCTAGACTGTGAGTCTAGGAAGGGCCTTTGAAGCTGCCTCTGGCCTGACTGGGCAGTTCCTAGTGACCTTGGGCAGTTCAGTCCCTCTGCCTGCCATGAACAAAGAGGAGGGTAGATGCTCGTGGCTTTTTCTGCTCTGTTATTCTGCAATTCGCTTGTTCCCTGTTTTATATGCTCCTTTTCTATTCCTCGCGCCTCCTCTCTCCCAGCTGCCAAAGCCCCCCCTCCGGAAGACCCCCACCTGGGCAGACCCTCCGTGGGCATTGCCAAGACCCTGAGGCATCCCTTGGGACCAGCTCTGTCTTATTTCTAGAGGTGACAGTGACAGCGGAGTTGAGGCACGGGGACTGTGGCTCTCCCAAGTGCCAGCGTGTGGTGCACCTGGGAAATGACAGCCTGGCTCCTAGGCCATATTTTCCCCAGCAGCAAACCTTCCAGATTCCAGGAGCAGGCAGCGTCAAGGGCTAGCCTTCATGCCCGGGGTCACATCTTACCTGGGTGTCCTCTTATCTGGGCACAGAAGCTCAGATTCCTGCCCTCACCAAACCCTGGTGTTGAATTAAGAAATCGTGGAGGACTTTGAGAGCCATAAAGGGTTCTGCAAATATTTGTAAACACAAGGATTTGGGTTATTCGGTGCACCTGGCTGATCCACCACCTTCCCAAGTTCCCACCTGGGGAGCCCCCAGGGACCTGCTGGGGCCTCACCTCTTGTTGCCCTTGGCCACCTTTTATCATCTCTCTGCAGGGTGGGCAGAATGGGGTGACACCCCCACAGACAGCTTCACCGTGCAGACCCGGCCTTCTGTTATTTTCTCTTGCACCTGAATCTTTAAATTATCCGTGTCTCTTGGCGAGCCACGGCTGTGGCGGGAAGCTGTTAATAATAGATACAAGAGACTGTCTCCTAACCAACTGCTGAAGACGGTAATTAGCATTTTAATTTAGGCATTTTCTTCGCACTCACCTCTGGAGACCTGGGTTCGAATCTGAAATTGGGGTCACCAGTGGAGGTTCGCCCGTGTTCTCCCCCTAAGTCCCCACGGGTGTTCGTCTTTGTCGCGCAGGTCGCCACTGCCGAGGGCTGAGTGTGGCCTGAGGGGGGCACTGTCTGTCTAGGCTGCAGAGCGGCGCGCGGCCGAGCAAGGACCTGCGGCGGGCTGGGCGGGAGGGCCAGGGAGGGAGTGGGAGGTGCAGACACCGCCCCGCCCGGGTTGCAGGGCAGGGCAGGGCCGGGGCGGGAAGGGAAGGGAGTAAGGGCCCCGGAGAGGAAGGAGCACTGAATGTCTGGGGAGAGCAGAGGGCCGGCATCAGGGAGGGGTTGAGCCGGGAGGGAGGAGGGCTGCGTGGGTCCCCCTCTGTGCCTCTCCCAGGCCAACGCTGTCGCTCTCTGCCTTTCACAAGCACTAATTTTCTTGATTTTTCTTCAAGCCCCAGGAGCCTGTGATGGCTGGAGTGTTAGGATAAATGACTTAATGGACCTGTCTTTTTTCTTCCTCTCGTTCACAAAACACAATTTTAAACCAACAATAACACGGAGATTTTCTCTTTTCTCAGTGACTAGGGGTTGGGGACAATGCTTTGGGGTCCAGAGACAGCCAAACTCATCCGGGTTTATTGTGAGTGTGTGTGGCATGGGACACACCCGCAGCCCCTTTCCAAGATTCCCCCACCTCCACCCGCTTCGGGTAGGGAGAGTAGGTAGATGTACAGGGCTCCTTCTGGGGGCAATCCCATTTATCTACTACTGCTTTCCAGCCCCGCTTCCGGCATTCAGGGTTGCTCAAAGGTAGCCACACACATTGAAAAATTACCTACATTTTTCCCTTCGAGCAAAAGCATCTTTGATGTATGAGGCAGCAACTCTAGACTCCCAGAGCTTTGGGGCAGACTTGAGGCTGCATCAAGAAGGTGAACAGGTCTGGATGTGGAGGGTGATTTTGGAGGGCTGGAGGCCCAGGGTGGTGGAGTGAGGTGCCAGGGGGAATGGCCTGCTCTGAATGCTCTAAGCAGAGATGACCAAATCCCATGATTCTCTTAGGCTCAGTGTTTCTAGCTGGTATGATATGGGGGTGACAGTAAGTAGAGAACCTCAATTCTCTGGTTTCCTCTCTGATATCATCTTTCACTCAGGAATCTTTGGGTTGCAAATGATGGAGAACAAAACCTAAACTGGCTTAAACAAAAATGAGAAAGCGTTTGCTTCTTTAAGTGAAAAGTCAAGTAGTAGGTCAAGTTTCAGGTAATGCGTGATCGAGCTGAATGACATCTCCCCAGAACTTGATTTCTGTCCACTTTCTGTACTCATTTCAGGGCTGGGTCCCCTCAGAATCATAACTTGGTTGCCAAAAGCTCCTGGGACTCTCTATTTTTTTCTTTCCAGTGAGAAAGGGAGGAAATTTCTGGATTCTTTTGGGATTCAGTGTCTCTCATTGGCTTGAATTAGGTCATATGCCTATCCTTGAAACAACTGTGGCCATGTGATGGGCTGTCAGATTGTTTTGAGCTAGTCCACGTCCATCTCTGGAGCTGGTAGTGAGATCAGTCCCCCACTCAAACTGAGAACAAGGCTGCTCCCAACAGGGACGATGAATCCTGCCAAAGAAAAGGGACTTAAAGACAATGATAACACAAACCCACTCCACCCTATTTGGAACCACCCCTCTTCCTCTGATGGAATTATATAGCCACACCTTCTTGCTGCTGCTGTTGTTCTTTTGCTGTTTAGTTAACATAGAGGCTTAGGTTTTGGGGTGCCATGTGACTTTGTAGTAGCTCCCACTCTAATGGACTAAGGACACTTCCCCATCCCACTGATATTGAATGTGTCACATGACTCACCTTGGCCAGTGTAATGTTAGGAGTTATGATGTGAATAGAGGCTTTGAATCTGTGTGGTTGAGACTGGGCTCCTGCGCTTCTTCCAGCTGCGGTAAGAACGACATGCCCTGAATCGCCCCTGGTCTTAGAATGCAAGACATTTGCGGCAAACCTGAACCAACCCTGTGGCCCAAAGCAGAGCCACCCAGCCAGTCCTCTGACTGCAGACAAGAAAAATAAAAGTGGTTGTAAGTCATGGAGATTTTAGGGTCCTTTGTTGCACAGCATTATCACAGCAATAGCTGACTAATGTCAATAGACAAAGGTTGGTAGGTTAGAGTTTTGGCGTTCTGGATGTGTGGGGGTTGGGAGGAGCATCAGAAAAGAAATTAAAGGACTCCTCCAGAAAAGCCCCCTTTGCTCTCTGAAATCTAGAGGGGTGTCTGGTCTTCCCTCTGGCAGGATGTCTCATGCCTTTTATTGCCAGGGGGCTGGGAGAAAGAGGCTTCTTTTGGGGAGAAGATACCAGAACAATACCTAAAAGAGCAATGAGACCCCAGCCCAGCCCACCCTAGCCCCAAGCTCTGCTACCTGTTCCCTCAAGATGAATGAAGACAGAACCAGGAGGCAGAGGGCAGAAGAGCCAAGGGGAAGGCCTAGGGAACATGTCCTCACAGCAAACCCAGGGCAACCCCTGGTCTGGGCTAGTTTTGGCCCTATATAGCCTCTCAGCTCTTAGCCACTTGGCACATTCCCAGAAAACAGCATTTATTTTTAAAAAGATTTTATTTATTTACTTGAGATAGAGAAAGAGAATGAAAGAGAGAGAGCACGAGCTGGGCGGGGGCGGGGGCGGGGGAGGTAGAATAGCAGAGGGAAAGGGAGAAGCAGTCTCCCTGCTGAGCAGGGAACCTGAAGTGGGGCTCGATTCCAGGACCCCAGGATCATGACGTGAGCCAAAGGCAGACACTTCGCTGACTAAGCCACCCAGGTGCCCCTAGAAGACAGCATTTAGATGAAAGTTTTATAATTTGAAATGCCTTTAAGAGAATCCAGTTGGAGGTTGAAGAATTGAGGAAGGCTTGCAATGGTAAGTATTGACTCTCTATCTGAATTCCTAATGGTGGGCTCGCCTACACTCTAGCAGCCACGTTCACCAAGTGACAAGTTAGGAAGCACTGTCAGAGTAGTCTCAAAACCTCTATGCATTTGAGTGGAGAGAGGAGGGTTATCCCCCAGTTATGACAAGGAGAGCTGGGCTCAGAGAAGCTAATGGCCTTGCCCACATGAGCAACGGGGAGTGCCATCCTCCTCTGGTCTATGGTCCCATGCTGCCCTGCAGCCCATCCAGTGACTTCGTTGGGGGTTCAGATTGTCAGGTATTCTCAGTACCCTCCCTGGTTCTGAGGCATGGTGGGTTTGGAGAAAGGGGTCATTACTATAAACCTTGGGATTGGCCAGGGCGGTGAAGGTATCAGCAGTCCCTTCTGAATCCAGAGTGGCAAGCCTGGAGGGTCTTCTCTGACCCTGTAGGTCCAAGCCTCTGTTGATGTTGGAGAATGAACTTGGGCTCTGGCTAGGTATGCAGATCCAGAATCTAACACTTGGGTGAGTAACTTTGCCCTTGCAATCCGTAGTTTCCCAGAATGCATGGCCCCCTGTAACCATTCAACACATGGGAGTTGCTACGTTTGTTGTGTTTAGAATTGCTGAGATGGTGGTGTGGTTAAAAGCTTGAATTCTGGTGGCACCTCACTGGCTCAGTCAATGGAGCATGTGACTCTTGATTTCAGAGTTGTGAGTTTGAGCCTCACGGTTGGGTGTAGAGATTACTTAAAAACAAACAAACAAACAAACAAACACCTGAAAAAAAAAAAAAAAGGAGCTTGAACTCTAAATTCAGATTTCCTGGGTTAAAATCCTGGAACAACCCCCTTACTAAGCAGGAATTTTCAAAAATTTCATGTAACTTCTCTGAGCCTTAGGTTTTTCATCTGTGAAATGGGGATCATAATAACTCCCTCTGGGTTGTGTAGGCTTCAGTCTACTAATTCATGAGGTCTGAATACTGAGTCTAAGCACTGAATATGATGTACATAAAGTAAGTGCTCTGTACATGGGACTGTCATACTTCATCTATGACTTCTGTGATTGCTGTGGCATCAGGCATAGATGCCTGAGATGAGTCTGGCATGACACGTGGTCTACCTTCAGCCCCTCACTCCTCTCTCATGGCCCTCTGGACTAATGCTCTGGCAACCCAGATGAGAGTGGGCTGGGGAGGGGTGAAGCTGAAAGTGAAGGGACAGAAAGGAGTTGCAAGATGAAGCGGAGGGCAGGGGCAGGGGGAGGATTGTGACCTGAAAGTCCTTCCTCAAGGGCTCCACAGCTACTGGTCAATACTTCATCGACTTTCACAATTGCTTCATATCTCCACATCTCTAACTTTAAGTGGGGGTCTTTGCTGCACAACAAGGCGTTCCTATGGCAACCTCCTGGTGACACAATACAACCATTCTTCCCAGAAAGGACTGCCTTCTTCCCTGTCTCCTAGAAAAGCCACAGCAGTGGTGGATGGGGGAGCCTTCAGCACCCTGGACAGAAAACCATAGTTTGGCCTCCACACGTTTTCTAACTCACCTTGTCTTAGGGCTTTGCTCTGGAAGATGCAGCTGGCCAGTAGTTTGTTCATTTTAAGGTATATTTATTGAGGGTCTATGAGTTCCAGCAATGCACCAAATGATGGCTGGGGACCCGGCAATGTAGAAGACAGACAGAACCTGCCTTTAGGGACTAGAATTCTAGCTGGATTCTGTTGAAGGAAAGGGAAAAGGAACAAGACAATTTCAGCCAGTGCTAAGCACTGAAGGAATACAGCAGAGAGAGACTGGGGAGGGGGTTGGAGGGGGACCTCTCTGGAGATGCCTGATTCCATCTACACTGAGCCTTGAAAGCAACCAGACAATAACCTGGGGAGAGTGAATCTGGGGGGGGGGGCAGCAAGTGCAAAGGTCCTGAGGCAGAAGTGAACCCAAGTGTTCGAAGAACTGGCAGAGTCTGGAGAGTCTTGAGTGTTAATGCGCAAGGTGGGCTGGAGCCTCCATCAAGGAGGGCTCTGTGAGCTGGGGTCAGGGGTCAGCATTCTATTTTAATTGCAATGAGCAGCCATTAAGGTTTTTTTTTTTTTAAGATTTTACTTATTTATTTGACAGAATGAGCAAGAGAACACAAGCAGGCAGAGCAGCAGAGGGAGAGGGAGAAGCAGGCTCCCCACTGAGCAGGAAGCCTGATGTGGGGCTCTATCCCAGGACCCTGGGATCATGACCTGAATCAAAGGCAGCCACTTAACCAACTAAGCCACTCAGGCACCCACATTTAGGGGCTATTTAAGCAGGGCAGAGACATGGTCTAATACAAGTTTTAAAAAGATATTTTTTTAATTACTTTGGGGACAAGTTGGGCTCCTTACCTTCCAGGGTTCGGTTCCCCTGCCTGGGAAGCCTCACAATTACTGAGTAAAGTGTGTTTGTCTGACAAATATAGCTTGCTGGAGCTGGTCTTCCTTGTACCCTGGTGGGTCCGGAACTGTCTTTCCAGGAACACAGTGGTCTTCTCCTCACCCAGTGCCACCACCATTACCATCACCCTCCTCTATCTGACTTTAATATTTGTGGTCACTGACAGCAAAACCCCCACGCCCAGGTCCAGCTGATCAAATTCTACCTCACCCCCCATAGCCATTGAGATTTATTCCTGATGAATGGACAGCCCTGGACCAATGAATCCTTCAGCCAGCCCAGGCCTGAGCGCTCAATCTCTCATAACTCTGTGTTAAGGATGTGGAGTGACATCTGAGACAGTTGGATAAAGGATGAAATAAGGAGCCTGATAAGTGGGATTGATGTCTGTCCTTGACTAGACAGGGCTGGGGGAAGGGCCAAAGAGGACCCAGGATGAGTTATTACCTTTCCCAGGGCATCTAGGGTGCAGGCTCATAGCAGCCTGCATGGCAGACAAGCTTCCATCAATCGCTGGGCCCTTCAAGAATCTCTGTTCCAAAGCTCCAGAGAGATCCCTATGTTCTGGTGATTTTGAGAATTTGAGAAAACCAAAATGCTTTCCTGGAGGCTATAAGGGAGGCTGCACTAGATGCTGCATGGGCCTCTGTGAGGTGGAAGACAGGAAATGGGAGCCCCACCCTGAGTCCCAGTGAAGGTAGAAAGGATTCTTTTTCATGCATGACAGAAAACTGAACCAAACTGACTTAAGCCCAAAGGGACTGCATTGGCTCACTCAGCTGAAGAGGTCCGGGATTGTTCTTTCTTCAAGCAAGGCTCAATTTGGGACTCCCACAACGTGACTGTCCTTCCTAGATTTTGGCTCTGCCTTGGAACAGACTCCATTCTTAGCAGGCTTTCTCCTCATTGTTCCAAGATGGCTGCCAGAAGCTTCCAAGGCCACCGGCTTCCTTATTCATAGCCCGTGGGAAAGATTCCCAGAACTGAATCTCATTGGTCCTGATAGTGTGGACATGGGTCCTGTGCTCCTTTATTAATTTACCTGTCACTGTGCAGTAGGAAATGTTGATTGGCTAAGCTTACCTGGGCTCCCGCCAGGGCTGCCTGTGGAGTCATTTCTATCTAAATGCATGGCTAGGAAGTTTGGGGTTCTCTTGAGGAAGGGGAAGGGGAGCAACTGGATGGTGGTGAAGTAGCAAGCACATGCCACACCACCACTCAATGTGATAGCAATCATAGAATTTCTTGCCATTCCTCAGTCTATACCCTCGTGTCTTCCTAATCACTGGCCCACCACCATTCGTGGAAGTTCCAGCTTTATCCCTCCATATGCAACCTTCTGTATCAGTCAGGCCTCTTCCGTTTCAAAAGAAAAAAACCCACTTAAAATTGGCATAAGCCAAAAGGAAATTGTCTCACATAATTGTAAAGTCCAGAGATAGTGCTGCTGGCATGAGGCCTGGGTGGTTCCAGGGACTCTGTCATCGCTGTTTGGTTTCTCTCCATCTCTCAGCTCTGTTCTCCTCCCTGTGACTTTATTCTTAAGAAGCTTTCACCAACGAGCTGAAGGATGGCCCCAGCAGTCCTGTGCTCAACCGGCTGGCTAGCCCAACCGGCAGCCCAAATCCCAGGGTGATTTTCATTGGTCCATCCCTGACCAATTACTGAAGTGGGGCGGGGCTTGCACGAGTTGAAGGGCGGGGCCCAGACCTAGGCCAGTGCACCTGAGAGGAGGGAGGAATCCCATCTCACCCTCAGTGACAGATGGAAACTCCAGATACTTTTTCTAGAAGAGAAGGCCTGGAAGCCAGGCAGACAAGATAACGACATACAGTGCCCCTGCAGTGCCTGCATTGCTCTGTGTTGTACCCTGAGAACATCACCCACTCCGTGTGTACAGGTGGGAGGAGGGGGATGGGAATCACGTCATCTTCCCTTGTGTGGTTAGTAGGTGCTTAATAAACCCTGTAGAGCAAACACAGAATGCGGCTTGAAATTTGATGCCGGAACCACAGCTACTGAGGACGGAGCAGCTACCTACCAGAGCAATTTACAAATCTCATTTTCAGAAATTACATCTAAACAAGATAGGGGTGAGGGAATGGAAGCCCAGAGATATGAAGCAATTTTCCTAGGTCACACAGCGGCAGAGGGACGGAGCTGGGACCCTCACCCACGTCTGGCTGACTCTAAGGCCCCTGGCTTTGTCTCCTACCACCACCTTAAATCCTGCCTGGCCCCCAGGGACCTGCAAATATCAGGCTGATTGTCTTTGATAGGGTCTCCTTTCTCACCGGCCCGTGGAGTATGGGGAAACCCCACTTAGGCGAGCACCTGGGCTTGTTCTGGGGAAAAGGGACAGTGTGTGCCACCTCCTGTGACAGGGTCTTTACTCTTGCTGTTCCCTCTGCCTGGAACACACTTTCTGCAAGTCTCAGCTCCTCTCTCAGCTCCCCTGGGAGGTTTTTCTTAAATAGCTTTCACCATAAACATCCCCATGTGTTATAGTACTACTCACAATCTGAAATATTCCTAACTGTAATCTCACTTACTGTTATCTCCTGCCCTTAGAATGGGTAAGTTCTGGGGGAGTAGGAACCTTGTCCATCTTGTTTAAGGATGTGGGATCCTTAGAACCTAGAACAGTCCCCAGCACAGAGTAGACGCTCAGGAAATACTTTGACAACAGGAAGAGCGAATGAATAGCCTCACAGAATTCACCATGTGCCATTCTGATTTCTGAATTCATCAAATCTTTCCTATGCATGTCCTGCATTTTGGGCTGGGACTTCCATTTGGCAGTCTGGCTTGTTTGCTGCCCACCAGGCTTCAAAATGAGTTTCTGGAGTACCAACCAGGCAGGAAGTTTTTTTTGCAAGCAGTGCTAACCTGCAGGCTGAGGTAGTGTCCATGGGAAGGGCTGTGGACTGGCTTGCAGGAGAAATGTTCCAGTGGGTCCCCAGGAGCTCATCAGTTCTTCCCCTTGGTTGTGCATTGCCAATGTGGCCCACAGACAGTTTGTGATGGGTTTGGTAGTGGCCACACACTGTATTGCTCTTCCCGTGGTCAGGTGGCAAGTTGGGGGCTCCTGTGTTTGCTGATCTGTGGTTCTGGGAGAAAGTGAGGGCTTCTGAGTGTCTCCTTAGTTACTGTGAGACCCCTGCCCGTGTCCCCACTCCCACCGTCATGGCTTGTTTTACTGGACCCTCTCAGCTTTCCCACTGAATCTCCACTTCTGCGGCCCCCACACTCATTTCCCTGTTTTTAGAAATAGCGGGGTCTCTCCTTCATCCTTTTCTGCCATACTAGAGTGGAGGGGACAAATGACCAGCCAACTCATCTGGGCACAGGATCAAACCTGAAAACTCCCGAGAGTTCCGGCATGAGTTAGTCCCTGACTCTTCCCCGGGAAAAAGGTGGAAGGTGAAATCCGGAGCACTTATAGCAAACCAGGCGAAGCCAGGCAGAAGGTGAGAGGACAGCTCACATTTGGAACAAAATTTAAATTTCTCAGGAAGGCCCAAGAGGCCCTTGCTGGCTGCCCCATGCTACCTCCCGTACCCTAAGCTCTAGCTGCCGTCCTCATTGCTCTGCTCTCTTCCTGGCACCCTAGGCTCCCTACTCCAGTTGTTCAGCTCTTAACTCATGCACTGCTCAAGCATGCGTCAGAATCACGGGAGGGTTTGTTGAACCCAGATCACAGGGGCCCAGGGAACTTGCATTCCTAATTTCTCAGGGATGCTGAAGCTAATGGTCCAGATAGCTTCTGACTTAGTGAGTCTTGTTTTGGTCCCTCCATTTAAAGTCACCTGCTGCCCCCACCCTGTCTTTCTCCATGACAACCCTCTGCTTAGCTTTCCTGGCTTTCCATCACGCTCATCTGTAATTGTCTTTTGGGTTTTGTTTGTTTGCCTCACCACATCCACAACAATAGACAAAGATCCACAAAGGCAGGGACATGTTGTTTTCCATCTCCTGAGTACCACAGCACTGTGGATAGTGCCTGGCACATAGTAGAAGCTCAATTAATATGTGTTGGATAAGTGAATGATGAGCTCTCCCCACTGTGAGCTCCAGGGCTCCCCTTGTGCTTAGCAGAAAGGTCTCAGGAAATCGGCCTGATTTCAGCATGATGTGTGGAGCCACTGTGGTGATAAAAATTCCAGAGCTGAATGAACGTTCCCTGCCCTCAGGCACACGCCCCGCTAATGAGCCAAAAGAGGCTATTTTCAAGCAGCCAAATGTTGCTTTTTCACCAGTTTGTAATTGTGCTTCTGACACTTCCTTAGACAACATGGAAGATGCAGGCAGAATTATTATTATTGTTATTGTTGTTGTCTAATATTTATTATACACATTGTGTAGGATGAGCCATTTCACTCCTGAGTTCTAATGTGTGTCTCCTTCCCTGAAGATGGTCTCGTGAGCGGCCTCGAAAGCCCACAGTAAGCTGGAGACTCTCAGCACACCTTTTGGGAGCCTGGGATTCAAGGTGCTTTCCAGGCCCTGTCCAGCTGCAGGGAGCCCTGGAGGCCTGGGAATGGACAGGATTCTGAGAGCACCCACGGGCTGTTTTAAAAGCTCTCATCAAATTGTAGAATGTGCAGCAACTGAACTTTAAGAGCATTTCTGTAAGTAAATGGTTTCTGGTCTCTCACTGCTTTACAAATGCCCCTGCCCTGATATCTTCTTTAAAACCCAGCAGCAAGTGACAGAGGCAGGACCACAAACTGTCCTGGAAAGCCAGGGCTTCTACATATGCCCTTCCAAGCAGGGGGTGGCAGAGCAGGGGACTGAGGAGTGAGGGCACAGAATGGGGACTTACAGCCACTGGGACATGCCCTCCCACCAGTTAGGGGTGGCCACCTGTCCCCACCACCTAGTCAGCCCTCCCCCCATCCAGGAGTGATAGGGAGGTGGCCTGGTCTGGGGGAGCTTCCATAGCAGACACACATTTACTGCCTAATGGGAGATGGTTGGGTTGGTAATGAGCATTGCTGCTAATTTGGAGGAATGATTTAGCACCAGGAGGAGCTTGGGAAAACATCTTCTGAATAGAGAGAGCAGGCAGATCCCCCCCAACCCCCACCAGGCAGCTGCTCAGAACACCCTTCTCCTGCTTGGGCATTTGGTTCTGACTACACAGGGAGGGACTGAGAACATCGGGCACGGCCTCTTTTGGAAGGAAGGTGGGATGCAGGCACCAGCCCAGTGTTGGGAGCTAAAGCAGTCAGGGAAGCCGCCAAACACAGGTTCTGCCCACTCCACAGCAATGGGCTTGTGGTAGACGGGTGATCCTCCAAGCCGGGGCGAGGAGAGCGTCCATGGGTCATTGGCCCAGCCACCTAGCCAGGGGGACATGCAGCTCTGTGCCCTACTGTCTTCCTCTGCTGCAGGGATTAAATAAGACGGTGGGTGGGCAAGTGCCACAAATGTTTGTTCATCCATTCAACAAATACTTATGAAGCACCTACTATGTGCCAGGTGTCACTTGGTCCATGGGGGTCTGGTGGACACGTCTGCTGAGGTCTCTGCTCATGTTCCACACTCCAGTGAGGAAAGAAGAGGACAATAGACAAGTAAGCAAATACACGAACAAGATAACATCAGATAACTGTTGTGTAGAATATAAAGCGGAGAGATGAGCTGGAGAATTCTGGGGGGTGGGGGCAGGAGAGGGAGGTGGTGCTTAAACTGTGACCTGAGAGATGAGGAGAATTTGGGGAGAGAACAGGCCAGCCCAGCCAGGGCCCTGATGTTGGAACCAGTGTAGAATGTTCAGGGTGGGGGTGGGGCATGGAAAGGAGGGAAATGATGAAGCAGAGGGAGCAAGAGTATCAGAAAGATTCAGCCATGAAAGGAGTTTGCATTTCACTCTAAGTGTAGCGTAGAAGTCTTTGGAGAGCTTCACCTACAGAATTCCAGCTTCTGGCTGACATTAGTAAAAAAAACACTGGATGCTCTTTCAGAATGGAGAGAATTGGTAGGAAAACTCAGGAGGCTGTAGTGAGCAAGGGGGGGGCTCAGGCCAGGAGGGTGGCCATGGATGGAGGCAAGTGGGCAGGGGGGTCTGGGATGGGTCCGGGGGTGGAGCCAGCAGCAGCAGCGCATGGAGTGCATGTGGGAGGGAACTGAGGGAAAGACTGTCCAGGTCTGGAGCCTGAATCAGTCCTGGAGGCAAGGACACTTGCGGGAGGAAATCAGGAGCCTAACTGGATGCCTGACAGAAGGGTGTGGTCCCAGGAATCTGTATTTTTAATGATCTGATACCCAGGTAATTCTGATGAAGCTCTGAGCTTTCAAACTCCAATTCTGAAGGCTGAATTCTGTGTGTATAAAAAAACATAGCCTGGGGGGTTCTGGTTGCCGAGGAAGGGATCAGGATACAAAAGTTTAAACATAGAAACCTGCTTGTCATCTCATTCGTTACTACTCTCTCCCCATGGAGCCAAGAAAGGGAAAACCCCATAGTCCCCTCCTTTAGCAAGAATGTCAGTACCCTTTTCTGGGGGACAAAGGGCCCTTCTTTTTTGACACTCTGAGATTTGGAAGGTAGAGGGAATCTTTGAGATGCCTGCTGCCTGAGCGTGAGTGGAGGAAACGGGCAGGTAAGAAGCTGACACCTCCAACCTATCAATGATTCCAAGAGTCCCATGCAAGATCTCCGTCTACCAGAAGGGAAGTCTCAGGAATCAAGATGGCCTGCAAGATGGCAGCCTACCCTCACAAGGTTCATTTCCTCCCATAAAACAAGTCTGGAGGTTGGCAGCATAAGGCTGTTAAGACCATCTGTTGTCATCTGGGACCCAGGTTCTTTCTACTTGTGTATGTATGGCCTTCCCTAGCATGTGGCTCCTATCCTAGGTCGCCTCATGGGCCAAAATGGCTGCTGGACTTCTGGCCATCACATCAGGCTGGAAGGAGAAAAATGGAGGAGGCCAGAATTTGTGCACTGACCATACTTAGCTGAAAGGGAGGCTGGGAAATGTAGGGTTTGTTTTTTTTTTTTTTTTTTTCCCTGAGCCCTTTTCCCAGGATTCTGCAGTGAGACAGAAGGAGGAATGGATGTTGGAAGGAAATTAGTCATCTCTATCCCAGGATATTAATAGTGACACCAAGTAAATAATGTCAAGGCTTTTCCCTGCTTGAGACTCCCTGAGCCTCCATTCCCCTGTGGCCCCTTCATGCCAGCCACCAAAGCCCGGCTGACTCTGGCCGCACCAGCCCCTTCCTAACCCATCGCCGCCGCTGCCCTCCTCCTCCCTCTCAGTCGGTGTCTTCAATGTGCCAAACTCCTTCCCACCTCAGGGACTTTGCACTTGCTGTTCCCCCTGCCTGTAAGTCTTTCTCCCAAGACAGTTGCACAGTCAGCTCACCCTGTCGTGCCTGTCGGATGTCAGGCCTAGGTCAGGCCTGTCCTCACCTTCCCCTTATAGTGCCCCCTCAACTCCATTAACCTATTCCATTTTTTCCAATACATTTGGTACAGTCCAAACTTACATGCTTTATGTGTACGCCCCATACTAGGAGGGAAGGTCCCTTTTGCTCGGCGCTCTGGGCACTGCCTGCTCACACACGGACGTATATGCAGATAAAGGAGAATTGGTCCTTCTTGCTTTCTCTGTGCGATGGGGTCGGCTGTAAGAAGGGTCTTGACAAGAGGCCCCACTTTAGTGCGGCCATTCACATGAGGAACGGACTTCGTCACGCCTCACTTGGTGTCACCTTGTGGAAGGAGTGGCTCCTCTGACTTTCATTGTGCCCGTCTGTTCATCTCCGAGAAACGGTGATTATGGCTGTGGAGCCCCGACTGTGCTTGGCCACAGATGTGCGAGTTTTCTCCAGTCTCTGCCTGGGACTCAGACATCCTGGGATCCCTAGTGACTGTCACCTTCAGGATTCCTTTTGCCCTCTCTCCTTGGCTGGCTCTCCTGGTCCCGGTGCCTCCAGTCATCCTCATAGTCTGCTCCCCCTCCCCCACGTTGTGGAGCACAGGCTCCAGGGGCTCCCTGAGAAAGAGCGGAGAGATTTTAATTGTTTGAGATCTGGAGTCTCTACAGGTGCCTTTTTATCTCCTCTCACTTTGCCTGGGTATAGAATCTGGTTTGGAAACCATTTTCTTTTGGAATTTCGAGGGTATGATGTCATGTCTTCCAGTCTCTCTACAAATGTGTAGGCTTCTTGTCCCCAGGCTCCTGAAATTTTGCAGCAATGCGCTTTGATGTGGGTCTGTTTTCATCCATTGTGGTGCAAAACTTGGGTCCTTTCAATGAAAAAAAAAATGTTATGTTCTTCATTCCTGAGAAGTTTTCTTGAAGTATTTCATTTACAATTTCTTGCTGTTTTCTCTTTCTTCAACTGCTGTTACTCAGCTGTAGAATCTCTTGTGTTGAGTTTTCAATGTTTTTACCTTTCCTCGCCTGTTTTCCACTTCTTTGTCTTTTCACTCTATTTCACTCTGTTCACAATGTGAGGAATATTTCCTCACATTGGTCTTCTAATCCACCTATTTCTTTTTAAAAGTCATTTCTTTCTGCTTTTAATTTTAAGTAAATCTCTTTTAATTCTCTATTCTCTGAATGTTCCTTTAATTAGAGCTTTATGGATGTAATATCTCCTCTTATCTCCATGTGATTATTAATAATCTTTATTTATTTTATTTTTAAAAAGACTTTATTTATTTATTTGCCAGAGAGACAGACAGAGAGAGCGTGCATACACAAGCAGGGAGAGCAGCAGACAGAGGGAGAAGCAGGCTCCCCGCTGAGCAGAGAGCCTGATGCAGGACTCAATCCCAGGACCCCAGGATCATGACCTCAGCCAAAGGCAGAGGCTTAACCTACCGAGGCACCCAGGTGTCCCTAACAATAGTCTTTAAGGGCTTTCTGCACCTTGCAGAAGCTTGTTTCTGGACACTCTATCTTCAGTTTGTCTGCTTTGTTGTCTGTTCCACGACAGAGGTGTCCCTCAGATGTCTGGTGAATTGTGGTTCACCAGATCACGATTAAGTACCAAAATGCTGATTAGAAACTCTGAGATCTCTATGGCCTACTAGCGGGGGAATCCCTGAGTGTCCGTGCCTTGAGGTCTTTCCTGTGGGGCTGGTCAGACTCCCCAGGGAAACTCTGTCCCTCTCCTCCTGGGGAAGAGGTCTGGCTTGGTGTCTGCTGGAGCTGAGCAGGGGAAGGGAACTGGGTGGTGGTCAGAGCTTCTGTATCCAGTTTTCAGTCCAGCATCTGAGATCTTAGCTGTGCCTCGCCTTTATCTGAGAATATAAGCTCTGGACTTTTGCTGGAGAGATGAGGGGCAGTTACCCAACAGCTTGAAGTGAGTTGGGGAATCCAGATCCCACAGATTACAAAAGCCTTTGCTCTGTACTCCTTGTTTTAACTCTCATTCATCCCCATTTTCAGGTGTTCCCGTGGAGGCACCATCCAGAGGCTTTGAGGTCTGGGGCGAGAACAGACTTGAGTGTCCTCTGGAGATCAAACAGGCTACTGTTCTGTCTATCCAGGACCTCTCAGTCAGGTGTCCCTCCTCCCTGTTTCCAGCTTCCAACATCATATTGCCACCATCTCCTACTTTCTATTAGTTGGTGTATTTTTAAAAATCATTTGCTGTAGTTTTAGTGGGGGCCGGAAGGGAGTGCAGTCACATATGGGTGTTCATTTGGCCATCCTGCTTCCTTCCCCCACGAATGAGGGGACGGGGGTGTGAGCCCAGGGTTTCCTAGGGAGATGAATAGCATCTGTACATCTGAAGCCCATCGTTTGGTTACAGATACTCATTTTATGAGGCTTGCCTCCCATTGTGGGAACTGAAAATGCAGACCCGCACTGGCCTGTTGTCCCTAGCAGGCAGCCGGTGAGTCTGTACCCAAGTCCAGCCAATAAGATGCTCCTCATCCCACACCTGGGCCCAGGAGCTAGTGAGCAAAGAAGCAGGGGCAGGGGAGAATCTTCTATTTGGGGGAACAGCAGGGGCTGCTCTGTGTCCTGTGTGAGCTGTGGTGGCCCCGGTCGGGATGGTGGCACTGCTGTCCTCACTGCTGGGTTGTTAGCAGAATTTGGACATGATGAGCTAAGAACTCTTGAGTGCCACATATATCTGGCTGGTGGTAGACCTGGGGCCGGGCAGAGGTCTCTCATGGAACACCATGTCTTTCCTGTTTTGGCTGGTCCTACTCCATCCACCACTTTGAGGCTGCAACTGGAACCTCCCCAAAGGGGGCCTTCTCCACCCGCAAAGTTTTCACAGCTCTGTCCAGCTCTGCTTCTCTGGACTGACCCTCTCCTGCCCCTCCTAATTACTGGCCCTTGACCTCCTGTCCTTTATCCCAAGGCAAGCCCCAGTCTGGCTGTGGCTATCTCCTCAGGTGAAATCAGGCTGATCTCATAACTCCATCAGCTCTGACCATGTCTGCACCCCGCTGTTTCACCCAGGTTGTGCCCTGGGACACCCGGAGAGCAGTGCCCCAGCCCTTGGCCGCCAAAGTCATCTCAAACCATTATTTAATATGAAAAAATTTACTATTTCCTATGTTTCTATCTTGTTCTTCCCACTAGCACTGTAAGCGTCTCATCTCTTCACAGCCGAGCACAAGGGCCAGGCAACATGCAAAATGTTCAATAAATATTTCCCCACATCCCCGCTCTGTCGAGGAAATAAAGTGCTTATGAACTCATGTATGATTTACAGACACAAATGTTGGCAGCGAAAATTTTTCTTTCTTATCTGAGCTTAGTTTTCTACTAGCTTTTATTGTAAAAACAATATAACATGAAAGGGATTTTGGAAAAAAGAGGGGGGAAATCACTCATAATTCTACCGGCACAACTATTTTCATTTGTGAGTGTGTGTGTGTGTGTGTTGCCTTTAAGCCTTTTTCAACAAGTGCCCACGTGTCTAAAAGCTCCAGTCCTGGTGTGCATTTACCCTAAGATCCAGCTCAAAGACCACTTCCCAGGGCAGTTCTCTGGGACACCAAGGAACTCCTTCCCCGTCTGTTGCTGCCCTTCTCACCCCCAAGTGTTATTCCTTGCTTCCATTTCTACTGCGACCAGGAACTTCTTGGGGGCAGGAATCGTGTCCCCTGAGTCTCTGTGCTCCAAGCCCAGGGCAGGGCACACGGCGTGCTTCTCACGGTCACAGTTTTGTATTCTGTGCTGTCACTGCACAGTAGAACAGATGCCTTTCCCCCTGTTGCTCTGTAGTTTTCATAACGATCATTTTTAACGGCTCCAGAATATTTCATCAAGTGGATGTTTCATAATTTAGTTAACCAGTCCCCTACTGGGGGACATTTGGGTTGTTTCCAGGTGTTTTTTTTTTTTTCCCTACCACAAATAACGCTGCAACAACCATTGCCTCAATATCGTTTATTTCTCCTTTTGAGAAAATTCATGGAATCCCTAGGTCAAGCAGGTTCCTGGCTCTAAAGCCTGTTTCAACCTGCCACCTTGGTGAGGTTTAAACCCTTTTCAACCTCACAGGTGGGACACAGGTGCCCCCACAACCCTGTCTCCCTTCAGCATAAACACGTTTGATGACTACACGGATCTCTGTCTCCCTCGCTCTGCAGAGAGATCAGGGACTGAGTTTTCTCATTCAGCGAGTGTTTATTAAAGTGCTATTTATCTTGGACTCTCCAGAGCCCGGTACAAAAGCTGGTGTGTCTGAGGTGCCCACCCCACATCTGTGTGGCTTTCCCCAGTATCTTCTCTGGGAAAGGGACCACTCCCCACCCGCCGCAAAGTTGGTGGTGCTTCCCCCTTGGTGGACCTGGACTTCAGGCTGGCCAATCAGAGCGCTGCATCCCCGCTCGCTGGGATTGGCTCTGGGAAGGTCAATGATCCAATCAGAGCCAATGAGTTGCGACCTTGGGATATTTGAGAGAGGAGCCCTTTCCTCCAATTGATCTTGGTGCTGTGAAGATGAGGCTGTAATATCGTTGGTGTAATATTGACCTATGAGGCCATATTGATGGTGGGACGTTGGAGCTGCCTGCAGCCATTCGGCCACCATCCAGGGAGACCCCCCTCCTGAGAATGGTGTCAAGTGCAAGGAAGGCAGCACTAAAGACAGAAAGCACATTTTCTTCGTTTATTCCTGCCACATCTATTTGTTAAATCCCACTCTGTGCCGGGCCTGTTCCCGCCCTGAAACAGCTGTGACAAGACAGAGGCCCCATTCTCACGGAGCTCATGGACACTCTAGTGGGGAAAAGCAGTCCTGACAAGTAGACCTATATGTAAATAAGTGAGTAAACAAGATACTTTCCAGAAGTGGCGAGGGCTTTGGAGGGTGAGAGCCAGTGGACAAAGGAGGGTGGCTGTTTAGACCCGTCCTCAGGGAGGCCTCTAAATGATGAGAGGGCACTGCCTACCTGGTGCAAGCAACCATCTGAAGGCCCCATCCTGCTGGGATGGGACACGGTGCACAGGTTTTTTTGTTTTGTTTTTAAATTTTTTTTTTTTAAATTGAGGTAAATACACGTGACATAAAGTTTACCATTGTAGCCATTTTGATGCGGACCACTGGAGGGGGTTTTGAAGACATTTGGAAGCTCTGGATTTAGCAGTTAAATGAAACGGTTACTACTCCCTGATGTTCCAATTCTAGGGGCCAATCTCCATCAAATTTGAGCTGGACTCGCTGTCACTGGCTCCTAGAAGCCTGGCACAATGTTGTTGGGCGAGCAAATAGATTTAAGTAGAATAAGCAGGAACTGGAATTCTCTAGAAACATACGCCACCCCCAGCAGTGAATCAGTAGCGTGGGTCTCTGCAGCCTAGTCAGTGCTGCGTATTATCATCAACCAACTTTCAAGCCTAGAATTTGAAATCCGGGAAGGAAACAAGGGATCCAAGGAGAGAGAAACAAGACTCAGCCTCTTCTCTCTTCCCGCAAGTTCTCAGCACTCATCCCTGTACAACTGGGTCGGGGCCTGCTTTGTTCTCTGCTCTGAGCTGTTGTCTCATGGTAGGTTGTGACATTTCCACCTGGAGGTGTCTCGCTTATTGCTCTGGGGACGTTTTTATTTTTTTATTTAAAGAGAATTTCCATGGCAGTCTGTGCCACTGAGGGCCGTCGGGAGCCCCTGGCAATATGATTCTGTCTGAAGAACAAAGAGGCAAATTTGCAGAAGATCAAATGCAAAGGCATCGTGAGAGAAGGAGAGGGCTGGGAGTTACAGATGAAAACTGTGCCTGTTCTAAGCCAGATCTGTATGTTTTGCTGAGATCTGAGAGCCATGAATAATGGAGGATACACACACAGCCCAGGGTTTGCGGCTGCAGGAGGTGTGAGAGGAGATGGGGTCCCCCTCAACCTCACTGAAAGTGTGGCCTTGCCATGAGGAAGTAGGGCTGGGCGTGATCCCTCCAGGCAGGGTTCACCACAAATGGAAAGAGCAGCGAAGAGAAAGATGATGGGGTCAGGGGGAGCTGTAGAAAACACAGCTGCCCCGGTTCTGTGTGCGGCTGAGTGGGTGTGAGGGAAGCTCAGGCGTAGGGAAAAATATCCCAGGTTCCCAAAGTGGGCTCCAGTTATCTCTGGAGATTTAGGGGAAATGCAGAGGACATGGGAACTCTCCTCTTGGACCCTACTAGCAGGTACGCCTTCTCTGTCAGGTTCAGCAAGGAGGCCACAGCCTAGTTTGGGGGTGCATGCTCTGTGTCCCTTCTCCTGCATGTCTTCCTGTCCCCTGATCTACTCTGTGCCCTGATTACCCATCATTGAGTCCCCCCAGCCTGCCTTCCCTTAACACTCTGCACCCCTCCCAGGTGCCCAGGCCCACCCTTCAGGCTCAACCTCTCCCTGTGTACCCCTACCCTTCTTTCAAGCTTTAGCCCAGAGCCTCCACCCTCTTCAGGCTCTCCCCAGCCTCCCCATCCTAACACCCATATGGCAGGCCCTCTTTCTTCCCCCACCTTGTCTTCCCTCCCTTTTCCTGGAGCTCCCAGACCCCTGGGTTGGTTGCCCCGTGTGTTTCCACAATCTGCCTGCCTGGTGGGTCCTCACTGGGATCACAGTCCCACACTCTCTTTCTTGCAGAAAGCTTTGCAAGCTCTGAGACATGGTCTCCTTCACCCTCTCCAATGCAGCACTGTGTCTCTGGAGACACAGCCCATCCTTTTGGGGGCGAACTCTCATCCTTTTTTCTGGCACCCATTACCAGAACCTCTTTCCTGGCAAGCAAGAGCCAGCCTCTCTCTGTATAAGCTGAATGCTGGACTCCAGGCCTTCCTGAACACTAGGCTCCCCCATCAGTCACAACTGTCCCAACTAGCCAGAGTCACGAAGAAAGCAGGGACCACCCTCAATTCAAGAATCTGTTTATCGATGGGTGTTGGCTGCATTAGATATAAAAGCAGCCTCTTCTGGCTTCCAGAGGAAGGTTGGGGTGTTAAAGCCAAGAGCAAGGGCAAGGGGTCTTTATGATTTCTTCCTGCGTGTTCAGCCTGTGAACATGATGCTCAGGCCTCCCCGAGGGTCTTTGGGGTCCACATATCCTTTAAGGAGCACCTTTCTGTTTACATCCACCAGAATATATTGCTATTGTTTTGAATTATATTCAGTTCTATTGTACTGAGAGACCCTGGCTTGTCCATCACTTTTTCAACTTCTGTTGTTTGTTTTTTGTTTTTGTTTTTGTTTTCCTTATTCTGGTATCCCTTTAAAAATGCATTTATAAAAAAAAAATTAATTAAAAAAATAAAAATACATTTATTAAATTTAAAAATAAATTGATGTAAGGCAAAATATTAAGTCAGTTAAAGCGTCTTTCAAGTTAAGATTCAGAAATCCAGAAGCAACAAAAGATTTGCCAGTATCTATCAAAATTGTGAGTAGATATATCCTTTGACCCAATATTCCCAATTTTGGGAATTTGCATTACTCCTATCCTATCCAATTTTTTTTTGAATTTTATACATTTATTTGACAGAGAGAGAGAGAGAGAGAATGAGTCAGAGGAGGGACAGAGGGAGAAGCAGACTCCCTGCTGAGCAAGGAGCCCAATGCAGGAATCGATCCCAGGACCCTGGGATCATGACCTGAGTCAAAGGCCGATGCTTAACCAACTGAGCCACCCAGATGTCCCCCTATCCAATTATTATAGCCTGGAGATTGGAGATCCTTCCTGATCAGAACACAGAAACCATTTTCTTCTCCAACCAGCCCACGAGGCTTTCTCTATTTTTTCCCACGGTACAGTATTTTGTTGTGAGGACAGGCCACATGTCACTGAGCCAGCTCCCTCTTAGAGGACAACTGAGTTGCCTTCATCCTTTTGCTTTTATAGTGCAGTGGCTAGCCTTGTACGTTGGCCACTCATATGGACAAAGTAGAATACCGTGCAATATATCATGAGACAAAAGAAGATATGCAACAGGTTATGCTATGTTTTGCACAAGAAAGAGGGAAAAGAAAGTGTCCATAGGTCTGGAAGAATAGACAAAACCTAATGCCTTTTTGTGGTTGGTGGAGGGGGTGGGGGACTGGGTGTCGGGGATAGAATCGGGAGAGAGACTTCTCCATCTACCTTTTAGCCTTGTTTTGCTTTGGAAATACTTGGCTGTATTCCCTGGGTTTTAAAAAACAACAAATAGGGGTGCCTGGGTGGTTCAGTGGGTTAAGGCCTCTGGCTTCGGCTCGGATCATGATCCCAGGGTCCTGGGATTGAGCCCCACATCCAGAGTTCTGCTCGTCAAGGAGCCTGCTTCCTCCTCTCTCTCTGCCTGTCTCTCTGCCTACTTGTGATCTCTATCTGTCAAATGGATAAATAAAATCTTAAAAAAACACACACACACACAAAAAAAACAGATGAGTATAGAGGTGGCACGTGGATGTGACCAAAATCCTGAAGATGACAGATGATGGCTGAATTTGGGAACTACTCCGTATTGTGACTTTGGGCTCTCCCTCATGCCCAGACTATTCCTTCATCCACAAGAGCCTTCAGAGGGCTGGGGAGGGAATGGGGCTGGCACCGACTCATCCAGACCCCTGCCCAGTTCAGTGCATGTGACTGCCTGCTGCTTGTGTACCCATCCACAGTGTCTGTTCCCATTGTCCCATTGCCATGTGTCTAGGGGTGTTGATGAAGGGACCTCTTGCTGAAACCAGACACCTTAAATCCTGCTTTCCTCCCAAGAAAGAGGTCTTCAGAGGTGCCTGCCCAGGTTAGGGAGCTGTCCAATGACAGGCCATGTTGGCCGGGTCCCCATACTCACAGAGGCCACCTGCTCCCACTTTCAACTATGACTGTCTCATGCATGGGACCCCGGCTGAGCAGCTCACACCTTTGTCCCTCGATCCTTACATTTGTAGAGGCTGAGCTGAGCACACACCTCAAAATCTCCCCTCTGCGGCTGGAATGAGAGCCGTGGGCTTTGGAGCGGAGGCTGAGGGAGGGCACGGAGGCTGGGGGAGGGCTGTCTGCCCGTTTTGTCTCCAACTGCCTTTGTTCTCAAATAAACACACCAGGGCTGCCTCCCCCCAACCTGAAAGCCGCTTCTGCTGGAGAAAGAAATCGTATACAATCTCTGCTTTAGCTGTACAAAAAATCTGAAATTGCTTGGAGACCAGGTGGGAGGGAGCCGGGCAAGGCTGGGGGGATCCGGGCGGGTAATTGTGGGTCATCTATCTGCCTCTGTCAGCTCATCTGCTCGGCAAGCCTTTGCAGAAAGGACTTGTGAATTTGCTTTTTCCCCCCATCTTGCGTTACTTACTCTTTGCTCAGCAGCTGTAAAACCTTTTTCCCAAAACTGCCCTCAAGCATAATGAACAGGAGACATTCAGAGCTGGTAAAAAAGAAAACCCCCAAATGATGCACCATGGTCTTTTTCGGGGTCCCCACCAGCCCAGAATCTGCTTTGAGGCAATGCAGAGACCCGAGCGCTGCAGAAGACACCAGGGTCTGTAGCATAAAGATGGTCTCAGTTACTCCCTCCTCCACCCTGCTCAGGGCAGTGGCCTGGAGGACAAGTAGGTGCCTCCTCCAAATGGACTTTCGGGCGTAGAACCCATGACCCAGTCAGTACCTCCTGCACCCACCTGCATTCCCATGGTAACCCACCAGTGCCTAAAGCCAGTCCACTCCCTGAACTGAAGCACGGGGTCAGGGACAGGAGGCTGGGGCAGTGGCTAATGCTGTGTAGGTGATGTGATGCCGGGATGACCACCCCCGCTCTGGGGGAAGGTATACGACCAGAGACCACGAGGTAGACCCAAACACGGCTAATAGAACCAGAGCCACAGGCCTCTGGGTAAGAGCAGCAGGGAGTATCTCTGGCTCACGCCAAACATGCTGGGAGTGTCCCAGCACCCTATGTGGAGGGTGTCACCTCTCCCTGCCTGGCTTGCCACTGGCCAGGGCATGTGGCGCCTGGCACGTGGGGCTGTTTACATAGCCACTGTGGGTATAAAACTTCCTATTTGATTCAGACACTTTGCATCAAAAGGGTCCCTAGACACAGTCGAGGCCCACGCCCTCTTTCTCACCACCCTGAAGTGATGCCCAGAGTAGCAAAGGGACTCACCTGGGGTCACACAGTGGTGGGGTGACCCTGGATGGAAGCGCAGGTCTCCAAGCCGGCTGTGGGACTATCCATGTTTCCTTTCTTCCCAGGCCCTGGAGTGGGGGTGGGCAGGAGCTGGCCAGTGGGAGGAAGTCCAGGCACAGAGCTCCTGCTTCCTCCTCCAACCCTGCCCGAGGGGCGTTCAGTCCTCTGCTTCCCCTGGCTCACGGGCCGGGTGGCGTGTGGCTGTGAGCCTCCAGGGACTCCTGGCATCTTCTCCCGCAAGGGATTCTGGAACCACAGAGGTGGCCACTCCCCCTACCCCTCAACCTCCCCAGCCGTCTTCTCTGCTCGGGAGGGCAAGGATGGAATGAAGAGTTATGAACCCCAAACACGGCCAGGCCCTTGAAACCCACTCTCTTCAGTGGACCAGCTTCAGATTTTGGTCAAGGGCAGGCTTCCTGGACCAATGGATCTTTTGTCTCACCCCCTGAGGCCTGGATATCAAATTGTTTTGTCCTCTTTTCTCTCTCCACAGAACACCCCACCCCCTGGCAGGTACCTCAGTAGGATTCCAGAAGCAGGACACACTCACCCTCAGGGCCCAGGGGCCCTGCTGACTCCTCATGGACGCATCCTTCATCTGAGGCCCGGTCTCCTAGCCTTTAAAAAATGGGCCAACCATCCATACACTGCAGTTTTCCCAGGGAGTCAAGAGGGTGCTACCAGGACCGGGGGCTTCTCCAACAGGGCAGGAAGGGGGTCTGGGAGGCCAGCTGGCTGGGGCCTTGCTTTAACAAGCCTCAGAGTCAGACCCCAGATGAGGTGACGCCAGAGTCCAAGAGAGGCTCTGTCAGGATGGGAAAAAGGCAACATTCATCACTGAGCATTAACTGTTGTCATAGTTGAGTCCTGTTTTCTCTTGGGCTCCCTGAGGGTTCTCTCAGCAATCCCTGTTAACTGTCTCCTCAGGGTCTTGTCCAACATGCCCACTGTCCCCTCTGCTCTGATCCCGCCAGCAGAGCACCAAGCCTCAGCTTCTCCCTCCTGCTCTAGGCTCTGCTCCAGCAGCTGGTCCCCTCACAGGCATGCTCTCTCTTTCGGATTTCTGCTTCTGCTATTCTCTTCATCTGAAAGGTTCTCCCCACAGATGTCCATGTGCCTCACCCCCTCTCTGCTTCTCTCCTTGGCTCTCTGCTCCAATGTCACCCTATTAAGGAAGCATTCTGGAACCATCCAATAGAAAAGGGAGGCCTTCCCTCCTGACCTCCTGTCCTCCCTCCCTGTTAGGCTCTGCTCTGTTTTTCTTCATAGACCTATGACCACCTGACCCTTTACATATTTATTATCTTTCTGCCTCACCTTAAATGTAGGTGATTATGAAAACAGAACCCCTTCACCCCCTGTGAAAAGTGCCTAGAACAGTGCCCCACACATAGTAGGAGGCCTATGAACACATGCTGAATGAATGAATAGTTTAATATAAGTATTTAAATTATCCCACAGTTTCTGCAACACTTTGGGGGCATTTCTTGCATTTTTAACATAAAAAGACTTTATGTAAAAAGCTTTCTTGAGACTCTCCTGTCCTCTGAGAGCTTCTGAGGTTTAGCACAGCTGTGGGTGGCTGAGTCTTGGGGTCCTGTCCACTCTGAGGAAAGAGAAAGACTGAGCACAGTTGTGGTGACAGGCAAGCAGTCAGAATGCTACCAGGACTTCAGTGAAGAGGTTGACCTGGCCCTGGGACAAGCTAGAGAACATGTATTCATCTAGGGAAGGAAGGGCTGCTACCAACAGCCCCACAGGTCAAGTTCTGCACACCTGCAGGGGGCACCAGTCCCAGAAATTACAACTTGACTGGTGCATCCAGGTGTTGTGCCATGCACATCCTGAACACCTGTCCATGGCAGCTCTGACTAGGGCATGCTCACTCAGCTCCAGTGAATTGCGGCCACAGGGGAAGGTATGGCAGACTAGTGTTCACCCACGTCAGAACGAATGAAACTAGTGTTCAAAGAAGCTGCCTTGGGATCCAGAGGGGCCACATGACTCCATCTAGTCAATGACAAGTGTGTAACACGCTGAGGCTTTGAATGTCCAAGCCTGTCTCTTCTCTCCCTGAAATAGCAACTGACAAGGCCATGTGTCTCAGTTGCCACTACACAATGGTGGCACCTCCATCAGTCTGGGTCCCTAAGTGACTGTGTGGAGGAGAGCCCTGGCCCACCTGCCTTTCACACTCAAGAGTGAGAAAGAAATAAACATCTGTACGGTAAGCCTCTGAGACTCGGAGGGGTTTGTAACTGTGCCGGAGCCCAGCCTGTCTTGGTTAGAGCTAAATGCTATCCTGACTTCTGATTCTGAAGAGACATCTTCTGATGTTATATGTCGGGCACCCATGACAAATAATGCCCAATATGGCGCAGGCCAAGCAGAACCCCTCCTCAGTCTCGCCATGGCCTGGTGCCATAGGCTTGCCACCCACCATTTCAGGCTACACTGGAGGGCCTTGGAGGACGGCACATAGAACATGAGCTAACTCAGTTCTTTGCACTTTTCGAGGCAATTTCATACACTTGTGGGCGTATCGGGACAGAATGAGACTCTCCGGTCTATGATTAACTGGAAGAGAATGCCTGGTTACAAATGGAGAGAAAGAAGGCAATACTATAGCTCTTTGAAAAGCTGCACTGGGGCGTTGAAGGCCTGTGACAGCAGCCATGAGACACTGGCTGAATCAGCCTTGAGTGATGCAGGAAACGGTGATTAAGAAGTCAGCTAGGCTACTGGCTGTGTGACCTTGGGCCAGTCACCTCACCTCTCTGAGCCCTGGTTTCCTTGTGGGGAAGTTGGGGATTGTAGTAGAAATTGCTTCTCAAGGATGCTGAGAGGAGCAGGGCTCCCGGGAAGGGCTGGATTAATGCCAGAATGGTTCCTCTTCTCTCTGTCAAGCCAGTCAGCGGCACAGAGCTGGCTCCCAATGCACTCCCTCCCTGCCACTGCTCCTTAGGGAGGCTCCCCAGGGAAGAGGCCGGGATTGGCCTTCTTGAGACACACAGGCTTTGGTGCCCCCCACGTGTGGTCAATTGCAGGCTGGCTATGTTCATTTCTTGTGGCTGCTGTCACAAATTACAAGTCTGGTGACTCTTCTTTTCATTGTGGTAAAAAACACGTAACCTAAAACATATCATCTGAACCATTTTTAAGTGTCTAGTTTGGTCCTGAGGGGTATACTCACATTGTTGAGAAACAGCTCCAGGAGTTTTTCCATCTTGCAGCGCTGGAACTCTGTATCTTGGTGACTTTTAAAACAACGCAAATTTACTAGCTCGCAGTTCTGGAGGCCAGAAGACCAAAATCAGTCTGACTGGGCTAACATCAAAGTGTGGGCAGGGCTGGCTCCTTCTGGAGGCTCTTGGGGAGAATCCATGTCCTTGCCTTTTCTGGCTTCGGGGGGGCCTCCTGCAGCCATGGCTCGCGACCCTTGCCTCCTGCTGCTCCAGCCTCTTGCTTCTGTTGTCACACGTCCTTCTGTGTCTAATCCGCCTCTGCTTCCCTCTTATAAAGAGCCTTGTACTACATTTGGGGCCCACCTGGATAAACCAGGACAGCCGCTCCATCCTAAGGTCCATAACTCAACCACATGTGCAAGGTCCCTTTTGCGTCTCACAGATCCCACGGTCCCAGGGATGAGGACTTGGAGATCTCTGGGGGTCACCCTTCAGTTGCTGCACTGGCCATTCGGTTGGCTCAGGGCCTGGGGGCCTCCCCTGGCAGCCAGGAGGAGCAGGGTCGGTGGGGGCAAAAGTGCCTGGGATGTGGGGCGGAGTCCCGGCACAGCAGAAGAACAGGACTTGGGGCTGGGCAGCCTGGCTCTGGCTCGGCTCTAGCCTGACCCTCTGGGTTGCGGGGGCTGTTCCTTCCTCCCACTCAGCTCCCGCAGGACCATTTGCTAACCAACAAAGCCCTGGGGAGGCAGACAAAAATTGCTTCTCTCATGGCACTTCTGTTCTAGTGGGGGAGATGGAGAATGAAGACGAATACATGGAGAGGCAGTGGGAAGTGCTAAGGAGAAAAAGGAAGCAGGGATGGGAGAGGAGGATTGGGCAGGCCGCTCTCGGAGCTGTGAAGATTCTGTCCACACACATTTATAAGCATCTATTATGTGCCAGGCACTGTTCCGGGACCTGGGACACAGCCAAGAACAGACCAAGACAGACCTGGTCCCCGTCTTGGAGGACCTCCTGTTTTAACAGAGGGACAAGCCAGGGAGAAAATGGTTGGGATGAGCTCAGATGGTGATGAGCCATGACAAAACTCAAAAGAGGGATGGGACCCCTGCATGTGGGGTGGACAGTGAGGGCCTCCAAGGAAAGAGGGTTCTGGGTCAGAGGGACAGCAAAGGCAAGTGAGAATGCCCAGCACTGGTGCTCGATAGTGTTGACAGCAAGGAGGAGTTGGGGGGTGGGCGTGGGACCTTCTCGGCACTGGAGATCAGTTTCGGGGGCTTCGTGGCCCACCTGCTGTGGCCAGTGCTTCTGAGCTGTTCTTAATCCCAGCAGTGGCCATGCCTGAGACAGACCCCGGGGAAAGGCTGCCAGCACCGAGGGGCCGCTGTAGGCACAATGAGGGCAGGGCCCAAGCACTAGCTAGAGGGACCCGGCTAGGAGAAGTTCCTGGCAGGAAGGAGCTGGCCTCCGGTTCCCCCACTCGGTGGCGGAGCCCTGTTCCCTCATGCGGGCTGGTTTCTTTAACGAGACCATCTGTCTGGCTTTCCTCACTCCGCTGAGCCCGATGGGGCCATCCATCTCCCCCATCCCCGTCCCCGTCTGTCTGTCACCACATGGGCCCCCACCATCTCTGCCTAGCTCGGAGGGGGGCCGTGGCAAGTTTGGCCTCTGGCCTTCCTGTTTATTCTTCTCATCTGGCCACATCTGTCCCCAGTGCTGAGTCACTCGCTCCATCTGCCTGTCCTCGCTGTGGGACAGCGGCCGTCTCTTCCTGGCTCTCCCTGAGCCACGTGGCGGCCCACGCGTGTATCAGGTGCCAGCACTCATGTGGGGCTGGGACTGTGAGCCGTTTCATGGCAGCCTGTGTGTCTGGGGAGGGGAGTGCCCCTCAGGGCCAGTCTCCACTTGGGTGACCCCAGAGGAGCACACGGGCCATATGCTGACTCTCGGAGAGGTCGGGCCTTGCTAAGGCCACAACCAGGCAGGAACTGAAATGCTGGTGTAAGGCAAGGCCTTTCCATTTGCATCTGAGCACAGAAGTAAGGGGAAGGTGGGCATCTCAAGCCAGGATTCAGTTTCCAGGACCTAGAGCTCTGAATTTGGGCAAATCTTTCCAAATCTGACTTTTTCCATATTTTTTGGAAAACAAATGATTTGCATTAAGGTATTAAAACAACATCATATATCCCATAGGCCAACCACCTACTTCCCCTTCTGTTAGCAACAGCACCCCGAATTTTCCTTAAGCCCCTCCTCCCCCAATTTCTGGGATTTTGACAGGGCGGTCATCAGGTTGACTCCAGGAGAGGGCACATGACCAAGAAAGCCATCCAGAGCACTGCAACCCAGTCAGTGATTGGTTCAGGGACACCAAGTCAGATCAATTGGGGCCAGAATCTTTGTTGAACTGTTCTAAGGAAGGGCCTACTTCTTTCCCTTTTTGCCGGCCATGGAACTGGAGCTCCCCACAGCTGCCAAGTAGTGAGAGCCAACCTGCGAAGGAAACCAGAATAGAGGAGAGCAGAGCCAAAATACGGAAAATGAGAGCAGTTTTAACAAGCCCCTAGATCCAGCTGGGCCTGAAGCCAGCCCACCTCTGGACTTTTCCATTATCCGTGCCAATGCATTCCCTTTTACGATGTAGTTTGAGTTGGGTTGTGTCACTTGCAACCCAAAGAGTCTTTGATATATTCCTAAAAGGGACTAACACCTGCTTGGTAAGCAGTACGTACTCAGTAAGTATTTATTTTAAAATAAGGCCTTTGTGGCTGGAAAAAAAAAGCCCCCTCAAGAGCTAACATATCCTATGATTCCATTTACATAACATACCCGCACCCGCTGTTACAGATATGACACACAGACATGTGCTTGCCAGGGGTTAGGGATGGTGGAAGAGAGGGAGGTGGACGGGACAACAAACCAGGGGCACGAGGGGCATCTTTGTGGGGATGAGACAGGTCTGTGCCTTGATGGCTGTGGGGATGTCTCCAACGTACCACAGTAACAAAATGATGCCCACATTGTCGCAGCGCCTGTTTCCTGCTCTCATTATTACACTGGAGTTATGCAGGATGTCACTGTTGCGGGGGGATGAGTGAGGGGCACGTGGGGTCTCTGTGTGCTAAGTCTGCCACTTACTGTGAATGTCTAATAATTCCAAAATAAAGAGGGAATCTTTTAGTAGGCTGTCACAACCCGGAAGTTCTTGGACCCTAGATAGGTATCAGAATCAGAGCATGGATGTCGCGGGGTCTGAATCCCAGCACGGCCATTCACAAGCTCACTGGGCTAGGGTCGGTCACGTCTCATCTCTTCTCTCACCCTCAGTCTGTGAAATGGGGCTCCCGGCCTCACTTGTAAGGTGGTAACAAAGAGCCAATGAAATGTACTGTAAACTGCCTCGCTCAGTGCTTGGCATATGGTGGGCAGTAAGCACCGGCTCTTGGACGTAGTGGCGTATAGAAAGAGGCAACTCAACAGAGAGGATGTATAGTGTAGAGGTCAAGATTTGGGGCTTGGGAGCCAACCTCCTTGGGCTGGAATCCTGGCTCTGTGGCTCCCTGGCCTGGTGACCTTGATCGCCAGCCTACTTGACCTCTCGGACCCTCACTCTCCCCATCTGGGAAATGGAGACCTGCTGTATAATAGTACCTACATCATAGGCTAGTTGTGAGAATCAAATGAGACAATGCAGCCGAGGCCATTGGGGAGTGCCTGGCAGTAAGCAAAGCTCAGAGTCCTGGTTGGGTGGGGAGACTGGCTCCTTGGGTGGAGGTCAGGGGGCCCCTGGCCATGCAGTAGGCTTTGAGGCAATCTTACCCCAGGGAAGGTCTGACCTCCTGGGTACCAATTCCCTTGAAGTTTCCCCTTCAAGCTCCTGCAGCCAATGATGAATCCCATTCCTGGCCAAGCAGAAAATCTGATCCCAGTCTCTAAGGCACCCCTGCCCCCAAAACACAGGCTCCCCTCTTTCCATTCCCCCTC
This sequence comes from Mustela erminea, assembly GCF_009829155.1. Taxonomy (NCBI): domain Eukaryota; kingdom Metazoa; phylum Chordata; class Mammalia; order Carnivora; family Mustelidae; genus Mustela; species Mustela erminea. The sequence goes on along the minus strand of NC_045616.1, from coordinate 100,011,585 downwards.
CCCCACCCCGAGGAGGGTATGCACAGACCTGGACTGAGCTTTGAATTTTATTTTGAGCAATAGCTTCTCAGGAGGAAGTAAGTCAGGTAGGGCTCACCAGCAGTGAAAGAAATTATGGGGGTAGTAGACACTGGGTGGTGTGGCTCGAGTGGGGGCTGAAGTTTCTCTGACCCCGGGCATGTATTTCAAGGCTCTCTTGTGGCTTTATGATGCCTAAAATTCCCTTATCCTCGTGCCTACCCCTCAGATTAAACATTGTCCACCCTTATGTTCTGGTCCTCTCTTAAATCTGAAGGAGAACACCTGAAACCACTACAGTGTGAATGAATTTATGACAGGGTTTGGGGTGAGGCCTGCTGAAAGTAGACAGAGGAGGAGCATGGGACCAAGTGGAGAATAATGCTGAAGGCAAACTTTGCCTGCCTTGGCTGGGTCTTGGTGATCATCTATTTAAAGGCCTCCCCTCGCTGTCCGCCTTGATGCAGATTCTTTTGAACAGTTTCAGGACTAACGTCTTTATTTAATGCAGCTCTGAGCCTGGCTGCACAGGGGCCCAGAGCTAAGAGGAGGCTGTCTCCTGGCAATGCTTAATAGCCAAGTGAGCACGTGGAGCTCCTGAGTGGGAGGAGCAGTAGTGGCCCTATTTGACAATCCCTGCTCTCTGCTGCTGGGAGGTTGGAGCATGCTGGAGGTGAAAATTCCCACCTGGGAGCCAGGCAGGGGCACTTGTGAGAAGAGCCTCTCAATTTCAGATGAGCTGGTGATTGGGTACAAAAGAAGAGGCTTTATTAAGTAAAGGCTGAGAATAAGCCAGGACCCGAGCTGGCTTCAGCAAATGGGGGAATATGTTGGTTTGTGTGGCAAGCAATCTTCAGGAATGGCTGGATCCAGGACTTGCTGTGAGAACATTTAGTAGCTCCTGAGACCACATGTCCGATTTAAGATACAGGGAAGAGCAAGTCTCTGGCCAGGCATTCCCAGCAAGTCCTAAGAGTCTTTCTGATTGGTCTGGTTTAGGTCACGTGCCCATTCCCTAAACCAATCATCGTGACCAGAAGGAGGGGATATGCTGATTGTTTGGGCCCCTTCCAAGGGGCTGGAAGAGCTTGGGAGGGTATCGATTTTATTCAAGTCTCCCAGAGGGCAGGGCTCAGAGCAGGGCTGCGCTGATTAGGGGGAAAGCAGAATTAGCTCTGACAACTTAGCCTGCATTCACATGCTTTATCCAAGTTACCCTTCTCACCTCTGCAGAGATTCTTCTTCCCATTTGACAGATGAGAACGCTGAGGTAGAGGATCTTGCTCAAGGCCACACACTTGGACTGGGATTCCAGCCTTATTCTAGTTTGTCCCAAGTCCTTTCCAAACCCTGTTGATTGAGCCTATCCTCCTGCCCCTGCCCCTGATATTCCAGAGGCTTTAGACTCATAGATTTGGGGCCTGGAAATGATCTTAAAGCTCATTGCTTTCAATTTCCTCCTGTGACATGCTCAAGGTCACACAGTGAATGCAGAACAGAAACTAGAGTCCATGTCTAATTGTCCCCTATGCCCCGCTTCTTGGGAACCTGCTCTTAACTCTATGGGCCTGGGCTTCATTTGCCTGCTGGCCTCAGTTTCTCGTCTCCCCCCTACCCCTCACCGGTTCCCTGGGCCTCACTCAGCTCCCGTGGCCCCTGTGGCTCCCGTGCCCTGACTGAGGGACTGTGCTTGTCCGGGTCTTAACGCTACAGCTATCTCCATGTGTCTTATTCCTCCTCTAGGACATTTTCTTTCTTGCTAATTGCTTTGTTCTAATTCTTCAGAGGTAATTTTCTTCTGTTACTTTTCTTCTTCAGTTAACACTTCCAATTAATTTCATAGCTCTTGAAAGTTCTCATATAAGTTGCCCTAAAAACCCCTCCAGTTTAATCATCACGGGTGAGAACGACATCTCTGGTAGCAGGGTGATCTAGGCACGCCCACTGCATCTGAAGGTCCTGGACATATTGGTTGCATTAGATGTTCCTAATCGCCTTTCAAGTGTAGGCTCATTTTACAGAGAGGGAAAACTGAGGCTCTAGGGTCTAGTGTGGGCAGACCTGGGATTTGAACCACCACCCCCTCCTCTGTCCTGAGCTCCTGGCATAAGTAGAGTTAGTTAGTGGTCAGTCTCAGTTCCCGGGTATACTTCTGACCTCCTGGGGTGGCCCTGGAGGGAACTTGGTGGTCCTACCAGCTCCACCCCGGTGACTCTCTGCCTGTCCCTGGGTCCCGCTCTGAGAACCTGCCCAGGCAGGTGGGAGGATATGAAATTCAGGGGAACAGGGTCTCAGCATCCATGCATGGACCAGAAAAAGTGGCAGCTCCAGCATCTCCAGGGGAGAAGAGGGGGGAAGAGGCAACACCAACTACATTTGCAGAGAAATAAAAAATGATTTCAAATTCTATTTTCCCATCTCTCTCAGCACATCCCCTGGCGCTATTTTATCTAGTAAATAGGAGGCCTACTTGTTATTCTCAATTATGATATTAATTCTCCAGGTGACCCTGGGCTACTTACCTCACTACTCTGAGTTGGTTTCTCTATCTATCACCACCCGCTCAAGGACAAAAAGATGTTCTCGCAGGAAGGGAGCGTCCTGCGTCTGGAACAGACCTGGGCCCTCATTACCCAGCAGGCACTGCAGGTGGGGGCACGGGATGGCCGGCAAGAGCTGGACAGCAGCTTGGCTTGAGGCACCTGTTCTTACTCTCTTTCTCTCCTTTCCTAACCACAGACCTCTCCCTCCAAACCTTTTTGTGTACTTGTTAGCTTCGTAGACTCTTCTGCCAACCTCCCTGTCCTGTCAGATTCTGGAATTTTCTCCTCCTCCCCCACCTCCCAGAGTTGGGGGAGGGGGTAGCAGTAAATTCCCAGCTGGGTACCAACTTCCTCCATCATGTGGTCTGTTAGATATTATTTTCATGTATCTCCAGCCATCTCCCCTCCTTGGGGGGCAAGGTTGCCACGGGTAATTGGCCCCGAATTTGTTTACCTCAGCGCTCAACGCTCCCTCTCCCTCTCGTCCCTCCATCTCCTCCGTCCCACCGTGGCTCCCTAAGCCATCTGGAATCAGGCTCTCCATTCTCCCTTCCCCCACATGTGAGCTGGAGAAGGCCAGTTTGAGCACCGTGTGGGAGGCCCAAGCTTCCCTCCAACACGGGCAACCGGATTTGGAAAACAGCTCATTGGTGACAAAAGAAAAATACAAATAATGAACTGCAGAGACCCCGGGATGGGGTTTGGCAAATACAAATGAGGCGAGTCCCTGATGAAAAATTCTAATGATTTTTGCTTTTGTTCCGAACTGAAGACTAATTCTGAAATACAGCTTGTCAGGAAAGAAGGGGTTTGGGAGGGGGCTTCTGCCGGAGCTGAAGAGCTGTAGGGCCTGGAGGGCTCTTGGTTCTGACAAAGAAGGAACTGAGGCTTAGAACATGGATTGCTTCTGGACAGACCTGGGTCTCCGTCTGTGAGGGTTTGAGGCTCCCACCTGTGTTATTCTCCTGAACCAAGTGGGCAGCCTCTGCGGGGGCACAGATTTCCATAGCTTAGGGAAGATTTCAGGTCAGATCTGTGACAAATCCTCTCTTGAAACCCTGGGTGACCATCAAAATAATTACCAACCCCAAGGCCCAGGCGCTGATCCATCAGAGCTGTGGCCAGCCATGGGATGGGACAGGTCTAGGGGACCCTGGAGGCTCAGGGAGACCAGAGAGGCCAGGACTGAAGAGCCAGGAGCCGCAGGGAGCCAGAGGCAGCAACTACTCTCTATCTGGTATGGCAGTGTTTCAATATTTTAGCAACTGGTTCACACCACGCTGTGTCCCCGGGTGACCCTCTGCATGGCTCTAGTTGCTGCATGGACACAGACACTGCATGCGTCTTTCATGCAGCCAGATCTGCCATGCTGTGCAGCTTCCTGTCCTCACTGGCACAGGCCTGGGATGCCGAGAAGAAGGTGGGAGGCCGAGCTTTCTGTCATTCATCTGGCTAGCCTCTCTGGCCTCAGTTTTCTGATCTATGAGTTGGGAGCAACCCTCGCGTTTGTTGTTCTGGATTCTTGAGCAGAGAAGATGGCCCTGGTCCAGAACTTTCCTTCCTCCTGTCCGCCTATGCTGCCCACTTTGCAGGAAGCTCCGCAGAGGACTTGCAGCAAAGCCGCTGCTGTGTCCATCTGGCCTCACGACCTCACTCTGGAGCTGGAGATAGGCCAGGTGGAAAGTGCTTTAGAGAGCACATGGCATGGTAGCACCTCTGGTTTCTGGCCAGGACACCACCCATCAAAGCCTGAGGGTCCCTGTAATTCCTGGTTTGAAGTCCCCTGGGGTGCATGCAGGTTCTGGGTCCCCACCTCAGTCCTGCTGAGAATCACTGAAGCAGGGCCACAAAATCCATGTCTCGGAGTCTCTTGCTTTGAAATGCTTGTGACTCTTTACCCTAGACTAGATGTCGTGCTTCTGGGGATAGAACCCCTCTCAACTGTCTCCTCTCCTGCCCCAGACTGCCTGACTTTGAGCCCCATCTTTGCCACAATGAGCAGGAAGAGTTTGGCCGGGTTCCTCACATCCCTGTCTCAGCTGTCTCATCTGTGAAATGGGAGAGAAGCAGAAGCCACTGCCTCTGTTTAGCCTCCTCCAAGCCCTACTTCCTAGGGTGGGGAGAGCATTGTGACTCAGGTAGGTGTCACAGATGGAAGCCAGTCCCTAGACTGGTCCGTCTCCTCATCAGGAACCGGTAATGATCTTTTTCAGGAGAAGGGAAGGCTCTGCAGCCAAAACCATGAGGCTTCCAAGGGGCTTCACCCCTTGTCATCTGTATGATGTTGGGCAAGTCCTTTCTCAGAGCTGGAGCACAGCTCTCCCACGGGGTAAGGCCTCTGTTTCCGGATGATCAACTCACAAACAGATCAGTAAAACAAAGTGACTGAAAATAGTGATAATTGTTGTGAAGGCAAGACGGGGGGGGGGGGGGGGGGGGGGGGGGCGGGGTGTGTTGTGTTGGGAGGGGGATGTGCAGTGGTGATGGACAAGGACTGCCAGGGCCGGTTGGGGGGAGGCACCTCCCGGAGCTGGCACCTGAATTAAGACCTGAATGGCTCTTTATCACCTGACGTTAGCAATGGCAGAGCGTCCCAGGCAAAGAGGATATCATGCACAGGCCTTGGGGCAGGAATGGGGGGAGAGTTATCAAGGGACCTGAAGGCAGCTGGTGTGGCTGGATGAGCCTCCTGAGAGAGAAGCCGTGTGGGGGAGCGGTCAGAGATCAGCAGCAGGCAGTTCTTCCAGGGCGGTGGCATTAAGGTCACATGGTGGCTTGGGGCCTCAGGTTCTATAAGGAACCTAAGATTGTTCCCAAGTCTGGGCATTGAGATCGCATTTAAAGACATCACCATGTGCTTATTTGCCTCTCTGCCATCAGGTACACAGCAAAGAACATTCCTTCTCCTTTGTTTCTACAAACCTAAAATCCAGCCAGAGCTTCTCAGAGCTCTTTTCCGAGGTCTTTGAATGTAGTGCCCCAGGGAAGCAAAGAGCTGGTCACTTTCTGGTGTGGGTCCTGGCGTGGCTTGATATCTGTGTTTGCCCCTCCTTCTTGCATGGCGGGGTTGGCCACTTGCTTGAGGGGTGCACTAACCCTCTCTGAGGCCTGGCTCTGGGGACAGGAGTGGGCTGCGGGGAGAAGGAGCAGGAAGGAAGGAGGCAGAGACGGTGCGGGGAGGGAGAGCGACTGTTGCCATGGAAGGAGCTGCAAGGTATTCTGGGATCAAAATTCTCACTGCAGAGGACCCGGTTGGGGCGGGGGGCGGGTGGTTGGGGAAGGTGATGGGGAAGCCAGTGTCTCTTTTGTCCTTGGCGCTTTCCTGCATCCCTGCAGACAGCCAGTGGTTCCCCCCCCATCCCCCTCGCCACCGCACCCCTGGAGCTGGCCCCTCCGCAGCCCAGCCCCGGCAGTCCCCTCCTTGTCCTGCCGGTCCGCCTCGCCTCGTGCACAGAAGGCAGTGAGTGGCCCCTTTCCAGGAGGCCTGTTTACCAGCACGACAACAGCAAATTAGTGCTCTTAAAAGGCATTCAGCGTTTATCCCAGCAAACAAGCGCACCGCAAAGGGGGCCTGCAATGCCTTCTCCCCGGAATCTGCTGAACTGGGGTTTGCTGCGCATCTTAATCGACTTCCTTCCACCCACCACATTAAATGCATTTAATCTACTCTTGCAAATGGCTAATTTTGAAAATCCGCTTATCAGAATTAGGTCCTCAACATCCATATTTATTTACTTTTCATTTTCATAATCTTTTTTTTTTTTTTTCCATGTGTATGACTGAATTCCGCTTTCGATTGTCTCGCTCTATCTCACAGGTCCGGGAAGGGGTGGTGGGGGGTGGAGGGGGGAGGGGAGACAAGGGCCAGGTTAGGAAATGGGGACATGGCAGGGATGGAAGAGGTGGGTTTAGAAACTTACTTCAAGGATCAGAGGGCTGTGCTCTCCTGGGTGGGGAACTGTCTCTGGGAAATTACGAAAAGCTGAGGCTTGAGCAGAACCAGGTTAAGAAGATGAGAATGTCTTGACAGGTGATGGGCTCTTGGGGCACGCCTCTGTTGTACCAGCAGCCGTGGCAGAAACATGCAGGAGAAGGGTTGAGAACCGCCGCTGCTCCCCGGTGCCTGCTGGGTGCCAGGCTCTGTGCCCAGTGTCTGGTCCACATCACCCTCAGTGTCCCCATCAACCTCGACAGGCGAGTGGGAGCCGTTGCTTACGGATAAGAGAACTCCTGTCAGAACCAAACCCAGGTTCATGTCCGGACTGCACATTCTTCCCCTTTGCGTGATACTGCCAAGCGTGCAAGCTTTGGTTTTTCCATTTGAGTGTATAGGAAGCATGAGTGTGGGGGTTCTTCTCACAGACGCAAGGTGGGGATAGGTTTTCAGAATCTGGAAAATGGCTCACCAGGTTGGAACCAGGAGCGGGCCTTCCTAATTAGGTTAGAGACTGAAAGTTTGATGAGAGTCCTTTTTTTTTTTTTTTTTTAAATAAAGATTTTATTTATTTATTTGAGAGAGAGAGAGAGTGAGTGTGCGAGAGAGCATGAGCAAGGGGAGGGGCAGAGGGAGAAGCAGACTCCCCGCTAAGCAGGCGGCCTAACAATGCAGGACTCCATCTCAGGACCCCGGGATCATGACGAGCCAAAAGGAGTCGCTTAACCCACTGAGCCCCCGCAGGCGCCCGTTGATGAGAGAGTCCTTAAAGAGCTGGGAAGAGGGGCTTCGCCATTTGACCCATTGAAGGACTTACGCATTTAGTGTTCTTTTTGTCCTTGTTGGTTCCCCCCTTCCCCTTGTTGAAGAGCTACAGCAAAAACCTGGATTTTGTTTCATTTTATTTTGTTTCCTTTGGACATAGACTGGGCACCTCCTATGTGCCAAGTGATGTTAGGCAGAACATCAAGATGGAAGGATGAATCAAATGTATTTCTAGCTACAGGAAGCTCACATTTACTGGATTTTAAAAGAAAGCCTCAGAACAACAAAGTATTAACACATACATGCAAGATAATTTTATTCTCTCAAAGAACAGCTAAGTTATTTTGTAGCCACCTGCTCTGGCAAAATAAGTGGAGATTTTCAGATCTAATGGAGATTTCTAAAGCGTAAAACATTACTGTTTGCTGGTTGAGATTATGACTGAGTTGTCAGCAGACCTGAGCTCCAGCTGCATTTCTGCCACATTTGCCGTGTGACCTTGGACAAGTCAGGGTCTCAGTATCCTCGTTTGTAAAACAGGGATTATAGTGCTATCTACCTGTAATTTTGTGCAGATTTAAATGAATGCGGCGTGTCATGCTCAGAGGGTAGTATCTGACCAGGGCATACTCCTAACAACTCAAGAGTGAACATTGTTATGTATAATAATTTACTCCAACTTGAAATAAAATTTGAAGGCAGAGAAATAAATTGATCAACTGCTTTCTGACATTGAAAGAATGTCTATAAAGCACACGGGAAGTTGATTTAATTGTCAGTGGGTGCCGGGTGCAGGCTGAATGGCAAGGTGGACCTGTAATTTCCCCGTGGGAGGGACCCCTCTCACATCACCCTGTCTCCTCTTTCCCTTCTTACTTCCTGCCTCTCTCAGAACTGAATGATGTCTGTAGGATACACCAGCGTAAGTTCCTTCAGCCTTGTAAGAAGCCTATATTTGATCCCCCACCTCGCCTACCTGAGGGGAAGAACTTTTTGCGGAAGACAAAATTTCCTCCCGTCCCATGTTAACGGTGTGTGGGCGCACATCTGCAGGAAGGGAAACAGTGGGAGTGTGTGTGTGTGTTGAAGCAGGGAGAAAGCAGGCGGTGTGTGTGCAGGGGAGACACCTGTGGGTGTGGGTGTGGGGATTTGTGAATGAATGAGCCCCGTGTATGCACAGGGACAGAGGGCGTAGAGGGGACAGCAACCTAGGGAGAGTGCTGTGATCAATAAAACCAATTTTTCCAAAGTCCACTGTGGGTCAGGAGCTCTCCTGCCTCAGTGCACCTTAGTACTGTGGGTGGAAATGAGCCCACGGGGACAGGTTGATGTTCTCTACGATGGGATCTGGGGACGCAGCTTGCAGAACTGAGGGCCTCATAGGTGAGGGGTGGCAGGTTGGGCCACCAGGCTGTGACAGTGCGCTCTTGGAGGCTGGGGGCACAGGTAATGGGGAGAGAGAGAGGAGAAGCTGCTAACGGGGATGTGAACTGCTTCGGAGGTGGGAAAGGTAGGAGATGAGAGCAAAGAACCACGTAGACATGAGGGGAGAAGGCTGAACTCAGGGCAACTCTGTGACTGGCATCTGGGCCTGCTGTCACCATGGTTCTGACCTGTCGGGGTGAGTGGACAGTGGACCGAGGCTATGGGAGGAGGCTGAGAACCAACCTAGGGAGATGATGGCGCCGCTCTGGTGCCGAGGGAGCAGTGGGAGCAGGAAGGGGTGGGGTGGAGGGAGGGCAAGGGTCTGCAGTGACGACTAGACACACACCGGGTATTTACAGTGCTATCTGTTGATTCTGAAAGCTGAGTCAAGCTGCATTTAAAATATGAGATTAATACTGGAGGAAAGAATCAGGTCTCTTATTAAAGGAACACGGAAAAGCTCTAGAAGGAAGGTCTCCAGGTGGGAAAGAACAGGAGGAACAAGAGGCTGGGACCCTCCCCTCCCAGATTTCACATTCCCCCTTGAGAGAATTGTCAGTTCTGTTTCTATTACTATGGGAATCTCCCAAGGTGTGGCTTCTTGCTTTAAAACTCTGGCTCAAGCAGAATAAAAACCTTACGTTCCTTCAGTACAGTTGAGCAGGGCTGAAATTAAAAAAAAAAAATTACACACACACACACACACACACACACACACAGACACCCCCTGCGTCCCAGGTATGCTCCCCTGCCCCCGCCGTCTCTCACTTGAACCTTTGGGAGCACTGAGCCTATCTTACCCAGATTCTTTCCACCCCACTGTATTTGTGTCCAGGTCTTTTTTGCTTGCTAGCGACAGAAAACCCAACCCAGACTGGCTTAGGCAAAAGAGGCTATGTATCGGTTCTCATCACTGAAAAGTCGGAGGGGTCTTTAGACACAGGCGGATCTGGGATTGAGATGGGTTCCTTGGGACTCCATTTCTCTTTCTCTTGGGGGCCCACCTTCTGCTGGGCTGGCTTCAATCTGGAGCTTCGTGTGGGGGCCCTCAGAAGCCCAGAACCTCCCTCTGGGGTGGCAAGACCCACCTGCAGCCCTTTGAGTTCTCTTCCTTTTGGAGTCAACCCAGAAGGCAGATCATGCTGATCCTGAACACATTGGTCTGAATTGGACCTTTGAAGGCCGACCACCATGCCTGGAATGAACTGGTCATTTGAGGTCTTGGTCACTGCCCACCCCCAGAACCCGAAGGAGAATATGAGAGCGGGCCGAATAGATGCTGCCCAGCCAAACCTCAGATGTCCCCTACAGTCACAGAAGAGGCTCTCCAGGATGCCAGGTGTGGGTAGGGCCACTGTCCCATGGCTCAGGGCGTGCAGTCTCTCTCCTCACACTCTTCTCTCCAGTGCAGCTGATGAGGCCTTTGGGGCCTCTGATGGGAAACTCATCATGCTACAACTCACATGAGTTCAAGGGAAAACCAGAACAGAGCCAAAAGAATGCAAAAGGTAAGAATGCGGTCCCGCTGACTATGGTGGCTATTGGTCATTTTCTGGCTGCTCAGGATCCACCCTCTTCACAGATATTACCCCAAATTCCCCCTCTGTATCTGAATGACTCAGGCACTTTTCCCCCAGGGCAGGAACACAGGTACTAGCCTCCCCCTCCCAAACCTCGGATGTACCCTGGTGCAGGCCTAGGGCCTGAACTTTCCCATCAGATGCCTGCTGGAACCCTGGCCCTTGATCAAGTGTCTCAGAGACCTTGGGGACAGTAGGAGGGCCTGTCCTGTCCCCCTGTGGCTCTGGCACTTTGGTGACCCCAGCACCACCCTAACAAGGTTCAAGTCATTTGCTTGGCTTCCTGCTTCTTCAATATCCTTCCTGCTCATCCCCAGGCCTGGGCCCTCAACCTCATGATTTGAGAAGGGCCACAGAAGCCATCTAATACTTCTCCTTTACTTGGATTGGCACCTTCCAGACATATTCCCAAAGTTCAGGTTTCTGTCAAGCCAGAAACCGTGGGCTGCAGACCTGTTCTAAGAGGAAACTGCCTCTTGCCCCAGAGGGGAGAGAACTTGACAAGCCCCTAGTCTGCGTGCTTGTTTCCAGCTCCCAGCCAGACCCTTGTGGAAGTTGCCCTCACGACCAAGGTCAGAAGAGCCCTTTCCAAGAGGCTTCCCCTCTCTGGAACTTCCTAGCAGTCCTCCTGTCTAGTTTGAGCAATAGGCTTATCCCTGACTCACTGGTGGTACTCTGGCAAGTTGCTGGGTGCATGAGCTCATGCACACTGAAGCTTTGATCAGTGTGTTTATCTCCCACTCACCCACCTCTGCACTAACTGAATTTCTTCTCCTTGCCCTTAGGGTGTCTTTCCTCTCCCAGCCTCCACAGCCAAGCATGAGTCACTTGCTGCAGAACCAGACATCCAGGCTGCAAAGGCTCAAAAGCCACTGGTCCAGGCACAAGGCAGGCAGATGCTGATAGACAGGGTTTCGTGTTGGCTGGGGCTGAGGGGGAGGAGAGGTGGGAGGGGACCCTGTGCCGGATTCGCCTGGATTAGCGTGTCACGTGTCACGAGGCTCCCTTTCACACCCTGCCTTCCTGCTCCTCCTGGAGGACTGCCTCCGTGCTCCGTGCTCCATGTCACTGCATTGCCCTGAGAAATGTTGTAGGCGCCTGTGGTCACCAATGGTCATTTGGCTCGCCAGCAGTGCTCTGGAGAGGAGTGACGCTGGTCTGAGCGCCAGGAATGAGAGGCTACTTCCCCACTCTGTTCACCCTCCAGAATGGAGGCTGGAGAACCGTGAGAGGGGACAGTGGCATAAAGAGAAAGACATTTCCTGCCCCAGGTCATGGGAGCAGAGCTTTGCAAATGCTCATGAATCCAGGAAGGCTGTAGGACACATCACCCTGATCACGGGCTAAAGGTCTGCCCTGTGCCTCTAGGACAACAGGTGGGTTCCCTGGGGGCAATACTCAGTTCTAACTTTGGTGTCCGTACCAGACTTACACATTCAGAAAAAGAGGGACGGTGCAGTCACCCGTGGAACTCGGCTAATTCACAGTCATGCTGCTGAGAAGTTCCTGGTCCTGTGGCAAGGCTGTGCCTGTCAGTCAGCTGGTGGGGCATGAGTTCTGTCCACTGAAGCGATCTGGAGGCTAGGGGACTCACCAGAGGAGGAAAAGCTTCTAAAAAAGATAGCCCAGAGCTCTGAGCCTTGTGGTCCAGCAAAACTTTCCTGGAAACTCCCTGGCCAGAGGCCTTCGTATCTGCCCCTCCGGTATCTCCAAGTCTGTGCCAGAAGTTTCCCGGGATGATTTCAAATTGTCCACCAGACCCCAAGCTCCCTGTGGATGGTGGGGCTCAACACAGAATCCTAATTTCTGGCAGAAAGCTGGTACTCTGCAGCTCTTAGTTGCTATTTGCTGGAGAAATGAATTAATTACTCCCAAGCAGACAAGAAGCGGTCAGCTAGTTACCATCTGGCTTAGGTCTGATACAACCGCTCAAATGCTGGAACTGCACTGGTCACGTCAAAATCAGAATTAAATCTACTCAGATGCCACAGTTAAAAAGACCCAATGATATATTGGCCTGGCGGTTTCTTTTATGAAAACAGCACTAAAGCGTTACCTATTTTTCACTCAGAGCTCACTTAAAGCACGTTCCATTTTGGACTTTATAATTTATTTTAGGGCTCCTGCTGCATCTCTGCTCTCTGAGTCTTGCTATCGCTCTGGGCTAAAAGCAATAACCGACCTCCGAAGAAAAAGGAGAAAGGCTCCGCGTCGCAAGAGCACAGCCTCTGAAAGGAGAACATTTTCTGGAGACCTCAGGTGGTAGCCGCAGCAAGCTGCCTTCCATCCGGGAGGCCAGCTGAGGCCACCTTTCATCAAAGGCTGCAAACACTTCAGCACAAAAACAACCCACAACCACGGAGTGGGAAAGGTTCTGCTTCCGTGTGCGGGCATCGGTTGCCAATACCCCAGTAATAATGAGTAACGTTTGAGTAATGCTTGGGCTAAGTTTCCTGGCTGGTGGGTGGAGGCTCCGGGAATGCTGGCTGTGCCTGGCATGTTTGGCCACCAGACCAGGGATCCTCTCCCACGGCTGCTCACCAAGGGTGGAAGAGGCACATCCCAAAACACTTCCAATGTTAATTGTTATTTGTTTGAGTTAATCTATCGCAGGAAAAAAAAAATACCCTCATGCAGCAAACCTGTGATTTCACACATTACTTTGAAGAGGAGGGTAAAGGTATTTAGATTTAAAACAAATAAGTCAATTTGCGGGAAACATGTAAATAACAGTACACATAGTACATAGGTGTAACAGAACTCACGGGAAGGGCTGAAGTGTGGGGAGAGTGGCTTTGTGCTGCGTTGCTGTGGCCCAGGGAAGCCCACATGGACCCAGGCTCCCTGCTTCTGCCTCCAGTAATGAATGTTTCTGAAGCCATAGAGTGGTGGATCCAATACAAATCCATACTGGGATGCAGAGGTAAGATGGGGGATGTATTTCTTCTCCTCCTCCTCCTCCTTCTTCTTCTTTTTCCTGGTCTCAATAACCTCCTCCCCAGATTTCTTTGTCTCATCTTTACAGAAGGAGATGATCAAGCCATGAATGAGAGATCAAAAAGAAACAGACCATATGGGGGAAGTCTAGCCCTGTCACCCATTTCACAGAGGAATAAACCAAGTCTCAAGAAGTGGAAGTGACCTAGTTATAAGGTAAGTTAGAACTGGCTTTTCAGAAAGCTCTTTCAAAGACAGAGCCCAAGTTTCCAGACATGGAAATAAATGCCCACAAATCAGTAAGAAGAAAGGCCCAGTAGAAAAATGGGAAAGGATTTCAAAGAAAACACAAACAACTTTTAAATATCGGAAAAGACGCTCAACCTCATCCATAATAAGAGAGATGCAAATTAAAATTATATTGACACATCTGCTTCTAGCTATGATAGGCTGCTTGTATCAGACCAATCATCCTACTGAGAATAATTAGGAAAACTGGATGAAACTGTACAAAAACCACTGTTTGAAGATACTGGATCACTACCAAGTCTCCAAGATCCCAGAGAAAAGGGAAGCTCAGAGAGGGAAGCCTGATGTCTGGCAGTGCTCTACCTCTTGAGGCATTTTCTAATTCTGAAACAGGAACTGAGAGGATGAGAAGAGCTTCTGGCAATTCTGTGGGGTTGGGGAGACAAAAATTGGAGTGCAGGTCTCTGAATTAAGGACACTCTTTGTACACCCATGTTCACAGCTGCTTATTCACAATAGCCCAAAGGTGAAATCAACCCAAGTGTCCACTGACAGACTGGATAAACAAAATGTGGCGTATACATAATTCTGACACCTGCTACAACATCTATGAAACTTGAGGACATTATGCTAAGTGAAATCAGCCACTTTCTTCGCTGAAAGGAAGACCGATACTGTATGATTCCATTTATAAGAGTTACATAGCATAGACAAATTCATAAAGGCAGAAAGTAGAATGGTGGTTGCCGGGGGTGGGCTGGGGGACAATGGGAAATCATTGTTCAATGAATATAGGCCTTCTTCAGTTCTGTAAGATGGAAAGAGTTCTGGAGATAGATGGTGGTGATGGTAGCACAGAGCAATGTGAGTGTACCTAATGGCATTGAACTGTACATAAAAATGGTTCAGATGGTAAGTTTAATGTTACATGTAGTTTAAAAAGAAAGAAAGAGAGAAGGAGAGGAAAAAGGATAGAAAGAAAGAAAGAAAGAAAAAAAGAAAGAAAAGAAGATGTAAGGACCCTGGTAAACAGTCCAGGCTTTCACTTAGGACCCAAAGGATTATACACTAGGAGTATTAAATACTAGGAGTAAATGCCCCAGAACTAAACCAGCCCTCCCTCAGGGATGGGCGGCCCATGTCAAATCATCTTAATTCCTGATTTGATAAATGCAGCCTGAGATGACTGGTGCTCCCAGCTTAGGCAAAAGTAGAAGTAAATTCTCCTTGGAGAAAGGTAACATCCAGAGCCTCAAATTACCTTTTCCATGTTCATCTAGTATGTCTGATACTCGGTGAAATACCAAAATGTAGAAATAAATGAATGGGACAAAAATCAAGAGAAAAACCACACATTAGAAACATATCACAGGGATCCAGATATTTTAGGCATCAGGGCTAGACTTTAAAATAACTGTAGTTACTGGGGTGGGGGGTAGGGGAAAGAAATAAAATAACTATAGTTACTATGGTCAACAAATTCGATGACAAGAAGAATTTCAGCAGGGAACTGGAAACTATCAAAAAATAATCAAATGGAAATTCTAAAAATGATAAAAGGAGATGATAAATTTGACAAAAGATGTGCAAGAGCTGCACATGTAAAACTCAAGACATTGCCGAGAGATTAAAGGAGATATAAATAAACAGAGAAATATATGTGTTCATGGATCAGAAGACTCAATGTGGTTAAGATGTCAGTTCTCCCCAAATTGATCTATAAATTCAATGCAGGATTTTTTTTTTTTTTTTTAGAACTTGACAAGTTGATTCTAAAATTTATATGGAAAATACAAATGATCTGGAACAGTCAAACATTTTGAGAAAGAAGAGTAAGTTGGGGGAACTTACAGTACCTTATTTCAAGACTTAATATAAAGTTACAATAGTCAAGACAGTGTAGTATTGGTGTAAAGGCAGACATATAGATCAATAGAGCAGAAATGTGAGTCCAGTAGTAGACCACACTATTTGACAAAGATATCAAGGCAACTAATGAGGAAGGGTTATTATTTTTAAGAAATTTTGCTGGTGGGATGCTTGGGTGGTTTAACCTGTTAAGTGTCTGACTCTTGATCTCAATTTTAGATCTTGATTGTGATCAGGATTGTGAGTTCAAGCCCCACATTGGGCTCCTTGCTGGGTGTGAAGCCTACCTAAAAAGAAAAAAAGAAGAAGAAGAAAGAAAGAAACATTACTGGCACTCTTGTATAACCATATGCAAAAAGAAAAATAAGAACCTTGACCCTGACCTTACATCACATACAGAAATTAAATTGAAATAGATCATAGATCTAAACATAAAAACTCAAACTATAAAGCTTCTAGAAGAAAATATTAGTGATCTTAGGTTTGGTAAAGATTTCTTAAATATGTCACAAAAAATGAGCTATAAATGAAAAGTCAATAAATTAAATTTCATCCAAATTAAAAATATTTACTCTTCACGAGACATAATTGTGTTTGGCAATGTTTTAAAAAATTAAATATACACTTGTCATATGACCCAACAATTCTAATCCTAAAAGAAAAGATAGGTCCACGCAAAGACTTGCATGTGAATAATTGTAGCAACATTATTCATAATAGCCAAAAATTGGAAATAATCCAAATGTCCTACAAATAGTGAATCATACAATACATACTACTTAGCAACAAAAGGAAATGAGTTACTGATAAATGAAATGAGATAGATGAACCTCAAAAATATTTTACCAAGTGAAGCCAGACTAAAAAAAATATTTGTTTTTTTTTTCAAGATTTTATTTATTTATTTGACAGACAGAGATCACAAGTAGGCAGAGAGGCAGGCAGAGAGAGGGAGGGGGGAAGCAGGCTCCCTGCTGAGCAGAGAGCCTGATGTGGGACTCAATCCCAGGACCCTGAGATCATGACCCAAGCCGAAGGCAAAAAAATACATAATTTGTATATTTTTACTTACATTAAATTTCTAGAAAAGGCAGAACTATAGATAAAGTAAACATATCAGTGATTTTCTGGGGCCCATGTTGGGAGTAGGGAGTGACTATAATAGGCACAAGGGAACTTATGGGGGTGATGAAATTGTCCTAAAACGGGATAGTGGTGATAGTTCAACAACTGTACTATGTACTAAAAAATCACTGACCTATACACTTACAATGGTAAATTGTATGACATGTGAATTATACTTTATCAAAACTGTTAAATACGGGAGGAAAAGATAATATTCAGAACACTGAAAGTAAAAAAATTTGCAAAACATAGGTCTAACAAATAAGTTGTATCTAGAATACATTAAAAACTATTACCATTCTATAATAAGACAATTATGAGACAAACTCAATTTTTAAAATGGGCAGGTACTTATTCAGACACTTTTACCATTGAAGATAAACGGCTGTCATATAAGCACATGAAAAGATGCTCAACAACACTAGTCATTAAGGAAATGCAAGTTAAAAATCACAGTGAGAGTCCACTATGCAGACACTATAATGGCCAAAATTAAAAATATTGGTCATACCAAGTGTCGATGAGGATCTGGAGCAACTGGGACTTTCATGCACTGTTGGTAGGTGTACAAAATTGGTATACTTATTTCAGATAATAATTTGTTACTTTCTCAAAAACTTAAACAGAAAACTACCATAAAATCCAGACATTCTAGTATAAGGTATTTGTCAAAAGAAACGAAAGTGTGTGTCTGTGTAAAGATTTGTGTGTGAATGTTCGTAATAACTTTCTTGCAACAGCCAACAACTGTAAAAATCCAAAGGTCCAAAATCCAAAATCATCAAGGAATAAATAAGCACGTTGTAGGCTATCCATATAATAGACTACTTCTCAGCATTAAAAAGGAATGAACTATTAATACAACATAGTTGATGCATATTGATGCAATAACATGGATAAATCTCAAAATAATTATTCTGAGTTAAAAACAAGTCATACCAAAAATAAATTCATACTCTATGATTCCATTTACATAAAATTCTAGAAAATGCAAATTAATCTATAATGATAAAAAGCAGACCCGTTATTGCCCAAGGAAAGGGCACAAAGAGGGACAGGTTAAGGGCATGAGGAAACTTTGGGAGTGATGGATATTCTCATTATATTCATTATGGTAATAGTGTATTCCTATGTCAAACCTGATCAAAGTGCATACTCCAAATGGGTACTGACATTTATTCATCACTTATGATCCAAAAAAGCTGTATAAAATGGAAAAAAATAATCTTAAAACAGAACGACTGAAAGCAAGAACTAAATAATTGGGTACAGACACTGCTGAAGGGAAGATTGTGGAACTGTAAGACAAATATCCCAGATTGAAGAATGAAAAAAATACAGGAAAGAAAATACAGAAAAGAACATAAGGGACGTATGAGTCATGTAATAAGTATTTAGAATCCAGGAAGAAGAGGAAAGAGAAGATAGAAGAGTAGGTAGTAACACTGTTTGAAAAGATAATGACTAGGAATTTTCTGAAAAAACATACAAAAGAGAATATGCCATAGATTCAAGCAGTTAGGAAAACCACATCTAGGTATATCAGTATAAAACCACTGAAAATCAAAGACAAAGAGAAAATCTTGAAGGCAGTCAGAGATAAAACAATTTTTTTGGTGTGGAAATTGACAGGCTCGTTCTAAATTTTACATAGAAATGTAAAAGATGAGAAATAGCCAAGACAATCTTGCAGAAGGAAAGGGAAGTGGGAGGACTGGCACTGTCAGATATTAAAATTTAATATAAGTCATTAAGAAAGTGTGATATTGGCACACAGGTAGACAAACACACCAATGAGACAGAATAAAATTCAGAAACAGATATACACAAACATGTGGAAATTTGGTTTCTTATGAAGCTGATATCACAGCACAGTGAGACAAAGATGGTCTTTCCAGTAAATGGCAGTATCAATTGGATAGCCATATGGAAAAAATCAATCTTATCTCTTACCCCACACGATATGAAAAGTGAAATAATAAAGCTGCTTGAAGATAGTATTGGAGATCTTTGTGATTCTGGGGAAGAATGGCACTAGGAAAATATTGATAAATCAAGGAAAATATGGATAAATTAGACTACATTAAAACCAAAGACTTCTGGGGGGTGCCAAGGAGGGGTGCAGTCAGTTAAACACCCAACTCTTGGTTTTGGCTCTGGTTATGATCTCTGGGTCATGAGATTGAGTTCTACATTGGGCTCTGCACTCAACACACAGTCTGCTTGAGATTCTCTTTCCCTCTCCCTTTGCCCCTCCTGCTTGTGCTCTCTCAACTCTCTCTCTCTCAAGTAAATTAATAAATTATTTTAAAATTTTTAAAAATAAAGTGCTTCTATTCATCAAAAAAACACTATTAGGACAGTGGAAAAATCATCCACAGAGGGGAGGAATATATTTTCTGACATATTACTGGTAGAGGACTTTTATCTAGTACATAGAAGCAATTCCAACACATCAAATAAAAGAAAAAAGACAATAGAAAAATAGGCAAAAGACTTGAATAGGAATTTCACAACAGGGACTAAAGAATTGGTCTATAAACACATGAAAGAGTGTTTACCTTCTTTAGTCATCTCAGAAAGACAAATTAAAACCACATTAAGATAACTACTACAAAAATTAAGATTAACCTTACCAAGTGTTTGTTGAATTGTATGGTAATTCTAGTTTAAGTTTTTTCAAGAAACTGCCATCCTGTTTTTCACAGTGGTTGCACCATTCTACATTCCCTCTGAAAGTGGTCAAGGGTTTCAATTTCTCCATATCCTTCCCAACAATTATTATGTTCTTGGTTTTTTGGTCTTTATTTAGGGGGTAGGGTAGCAGCTATTCGGATGGGTGTAAGGTGATATCTCATTGTGGTTTTGATTTGCATTTGCATAACGATTAATTATGCTGAGCATCTATTCATGTATTTATTGGCTATTTGAATCTCTTCTTTGGAGAAACGTTTATTCAAGCCTAAGGAAAACTGTTTCTCTATTCACAGTACTTTTGACACCAACTGTATGGGAGTTTTTCCCTCATACCAACCAATTTTCAAACTGTCTGGACACCAACTGGGTGTTTTACAATTTAATCCAATTCTGACACTAACTCTCTGGAGTTAGCATCAGACTCCACGGGTTAAGGCCTCAGTTCCACAAGACTGCCCACTTCACATGCCAGGCAAAAGTAATGCGTCCTTGGGGTATCTACACTTCTCTCTGACTTGGCTACAGAGTTAGATATTCCCATAGCACCCCAGAAGATTCAATAATTTGCAGAAAATGGCTCAGAAAACTTGAAAACATGAACTTACATTTACTACTTTATTATAAAGGGTATTATAAAAGATTTAAATGTACAACCAGATGAAGAGGCACATAAGGTGAGTTTAGAAGGGTCCAGAATGCAGGAGCTTACTCAATCCCCATGGAGTTGGGATGTGTCACCCTCCAGCATGTGGATGTGTTCACCAATTTGGAAATACTCTGAACCTTGTTGTTTAAAGTTTTTATGGAAAATCTATCATGTAAGCATGATTGATTCAATCATTGGCCATTGGTGACCAGCTCAATCCTTAGTCCCTCTCCTCTCCCTGGAGATCTAGGGATGGGACTGAAAGTTCCAACCCTCTAATCACATGGTTTGGTTCCTCTGGCCACCAGTTCCCATCCTGAAACAATCTAGGGGCCCACCAAGAGTCACCTCATTAGCATATGGAAAGATACTCTGTTCTTGAATGTTGTCTACTTTTTCCATTAAAGCCCTTAGCATATTAATATTTTTTATTTTTTATTTTATTTTTTTTTTAAAGATTTTTTTTTATTTATTTATTTGACAGAGAGAGATCACAGTAGACAGAGAGGCAGGCAGAGAGAGAGAGAGGGAAGCAGGCTCCCTGCTGAGCAGAGAGCCCGATGTGGGACTTGATCCCAGGACCCTGAGATCATGACCTGAGCCGAAGGCAGCGGCTTAATCCACTGAGCCACCCAGGTGCCCTATTAATATTTTTTAAAAAATAGTTTTACTTTTTATTTTTTTTTAAGTCATGTCTACACCCAGTGTGGAGCTTGAACTCATGATCTTGAGATCAAGAGTCACATGCTCTACCAACTGAGCCAGCCAGATGCCCCTAGAGTCCTTAGCATATTAATCATAGTTATTTTAAATTCCCAATCTGGGGCACCTGGGTGGCTCAATTGGTTGAGTGTCTGACTCTTGATTTTGGCTCAGGTCATGATCTCAGGGTGGAAAGGTCAAGACCTGTATCAGGCTCCACCCTCAGTGTGGAATCTGCTTGAGATTCTCTCTCTCTCTCTCTTTTTCCCTCTGTCCCTCTCCATGCTCACACTCTCTCTTTCTCTCTCATAAATAAATAAACAAATAAATAAATAAATAAAATCTTTAAAAAAAATTCCCAATCCGATCATGATCATTCCAACATCTCTGTTATGTCTGCATCTGTTCTGATGCTGTTCTGTCTCTTCAAACTGTGCCCTTAAGGAGGCCTTGTAATTTTTTGTTGAAAGATGGACATGATGTACTGAACAAAAGGAACTGTGGTAATTAGGCCTTTAGCGATGTGGCGGTAAGGTGTTGGGTGAGGGGAAGCTTTCTGTAGCCTTATGATTAGCTCTGACTTTTAGTGAGCCTGTGCCATGGGCTGTGACTTTTGCAAGTATTTCTTAGTTCACCACTGTAAGGGCCTATTCAGCCAGAGTGGCCCCACCCGAGTTGAACTGCCATTTTGTTGTAAAACTTAAATTGACTCTGCACCGCCACCCCCAGGGAACTTACTTAAAAACAAGTCCCGGAAACCAGTCCCAGGTAACAAAGCCCAAATCCAAGGGTGGGTCAGGCGAGGTGGAGACATCCAATCAGTGGAGGGGTGCATACTGTCTCCCTAGTTACCAAGGAGTATGGGCCCCGCCCTTTGGGCACTTTTTGGGCACCAATTCCGACCAAGGAGATAGGCTGGTTCAAATGTTTACTAGGGTAAATTGTAATTCATTTGGTCACCCAGCATGACTGTGCAGCTTTCTCTGTGTATTACAACTTCATTGGCCACCTGTGCATGGCCAGGCCCAACCACATGGCCTTTGCTCTATAAAAGCTAGTCTGTGAAACAGAGGTCCTCTCTGTAAGGGGCGGCCCCGACCGATCTGTTTGACAGTCGGTTTGATTCTTGATGCTTGGCGCGAAATAAAGCTTTGCTTGACCTTTGCTTTATATCAATCTCGCTCCTTTAATCATGGACCCATTATTGGGGGACCCAACACTGGGGACCCAACACCACCCCCACCCCTTCCTTCCCCAACTCCACCTTGGATGGAACAGGAAGACTACACTGGGCTGCAGGTGAGTATTATCCCCTGACACTGAAAGCTAGATGGGGCTGAAGTTGGGTATTTCTCTCCTACCAGGTCATTTAAGCTCTGGCAAAATAGTTCCTCTTGAGGGGCCAAGTAGGCCTTGTTAAGAGGAACAGAATGTTCTGGTATATTTCAAAATGGCTACTTTCCTCCTTCTCCTGCCAGAGAACATAGAGGGGATTTAGTTCTAATCTTCAATGTGAGTACTTGGTAGTGCTTCTGGGGGAAATACTCACAAAACCATGGGGGCCTCCCCAAAAGTGGGTCCCCCATGAGTTTTTAACTCTGAACTTCATCCACACCGAGCCTCCAGCATTTCATCCATGATAGCCTATGTTTCCCTATCATGACTGGTTCTCCCAGGGATTTCTATTGCTGGGTTTCTGCTGTGAGAAGTTGTGATTCTCTGTATCACAATTTGGGGAATGCTAATTTGTCCTATGACTTCTGTTCCCTTCTGGGTCTAAGAAAAGTTGTTGATTTTCAGTTTGCTCAACCTTTCTCCTCTGTGGATGGGAGAGGTAACTTCCAAGCTCTTTGTCTGAACTTCAGTCCCATATCTTCCCAATTTTTTATTACGGACATTTTTAAGTATTCATAAAAGGAGAAAGAACTGTACAATGAGTTCCCAGGTACTGGTCAGCTTCAGCTCTGACAAATATTCTGCACTTCTTGCTTCACGTGTTCCCTCTTCCATAACACGGACTTTTAAAAAAAATTTAACAAATGTGAGTTTGTTCCCTCTGACCAGCAATTTCCCTTCCAGGAATTTACTGGAGAGACATACATGCATATGAAAAAAATGATTTCTGTCCAAAATTATTTATTACAGAATTGTTTGGAATAGCAAGAGACAGGAAACGTTATGAATGTCCATCCACGGGGGACTGGTTCAATGCACCATGGAAGGTCTATGCAGTGGAGAACTATCCGGATGTAGAGATGACTGAGGAACCGTGTTATGCACCAATGTGGAGTACTCTCCAAAATATATTGTGAAGTTGGGAGAAAAACACAAAGTAAAATGAAACAAGGGGCCAAAGGATAGATACATCTAGTATATTGCCATTTGTGTAGCAAAAAGGAGAGGGGTGACGTGAACCTATTTTCTCATGCGTGCATAAAATATGTCCAAAAGGTTAAACAAGACACAGGTAACACTAGTTGCCTTTGTAGAAAGGAGCTGGTGCCCTGGGAACAGTGGTGTGAGGGAGATTCTCACCGTACACCCTTTTCTACCTTTTGACTTTTGAATCATGGAAATGCATTATCCTATTAAGGAAGGAAGGAAGGAAACTTTAAAAAAATGAGGGAGGGGCGCCTGGATGGCTCAGTGGGTTGAGTGTTCGGCTCTTGATTTCAGCTCAGGTCATGACCTCGGGGTAGTGTGATTGAGCCCTGCATCGTGCTCTGCTCTCAGTAAGGAATCTACTTGGGATTCTTCCTCTCCCTCTCCCTCTGCCCCTCTCCCTGCTGCCTCTCTCTCTCTCTTTCAAATAAATAAATTAATCTTTAAAGAAAAAAAGAAAAGAAATGAGGGAAACTCCTTCCCCTGTAACCTGTACACGTTTATCAGATATGCACACCACTGGGCTAACCTACTTACCATACAGTGCTCCCAACTCTCCTGGGAGGTAGGCTGTTTACACCCATTTCACAGATGAGAAAGCTGGGGCTGAGAGAGAAGAGGAGCTTGGCTGAGACAACTGCCACCAGCAAGCGTCAGAGCCCGCTGAGAGCCTGGGTCTGACTCTCGACTGATTCAGCTACTTCCTCTGTTGGGAGTAGACAAGGTAGCCTCACTTCCCACCTGACAGTGATAAGAGCAGATCAGAACTGTGGGGTCTCCCAGCATGACTGCACGTTGCTCCCGGGGGAGCCAAGTCCACCACGGCGGCCAGAGCAGCCATACCTTCAGGTTCATCTGTTCCCAAGGCAGAAGAATCACCTGGCTCCTTCCCCAGGGATTTTTGAGCTGCTGGATGAATCCCAGCATTCTCACTTCCCCCACCTCTGAAAACAAGATCCAATTTAATTTAGGGAGAAAAAAGTGCACAAAAGCCATAACACTCTGTTTATCCCTTGAAATGCAATCAGGCTGAAGGAAAGAATTAATTTTTAATTCCATCTTAATTACTCAGAGAAATAATCTATTGGCACAGCCTGGCCCTGGGATAGCCCTGCCTGATCTCTGCCTGCTGCCACGGGCACCTGAGGCTCACTTCAGGGGCTGACCCGACCGGGGAGTGGGAGGCAGGGCCTGGGCTGGGGCTCCTGCACGGGTATCCTTTGCTGAGGAGAGTTATTCACTGAAGAAATTCCTGTGTTATCTTTCCTTTAGCCTGATCTCAGATTTCTTTAAGAAAGCCACAAGATTGATTTCCTTGGAGATGTACAATGGGCAGGGTAGGGGAATCTGCAGGGTACGCCAGATCGTTTGTGACCCTGGGCTGAGGGGTTGTGCCTTCCTCATCATCTGCCGTTTGTTAATGAAATTTTAGTTGAGTACCTACTATGTGCCAGGCTTCTTGTGGGAGCCAGGAACCCAGCAGAAGAGCTTCCTGTCCTCATGGAGCTGACACTCTAGGGGAGGGGACACAGACAGCCAGTAAGCAAATACATATGATCATTTCAACTGGTGATAAGCACCTTATTATAAATAAAATAGGGCAATAGGTTAGAGTGATTGGCAAGGATTTACATCAATGGATGAGAAGTCAGAGAAAATCTCTCCAGAAAGGGGATCTTGGGGAGTTGAGACTTGAGAAGAGCATGCCAAGCAGAGGGCACAGCAAGTGAAAAGGCCCTGAGGCAGGCACCCCTGGACATGTCCATGAAGGAGAAGGGTTGGTATAACGGGAAGAGCTAAACTATGGGAAGGGTAGGAATTGCCACTTCGCATCTCATTCTTGGACCAGGGAAAGCCACCGTATGCCCACCACACACATATACCGTAGGTGCTCACTAAGTGCTCGCTGCAAAAACAGCACCCTCTGAACTGCTAGCATTCGGGAATCCGTTTACTGCCATTTTGTCCCTTCCCTGCTGCCAGGGAAATTCAGACAACTGCTAATGTCCAGGAAGCCGCCCTCCGCCAGCCCTCACCAACACTGTTTTGATGTGCTAACAACTCTTAATGAGGATCCTAATGAGTCACTAAAAATGGCATCATTAGGTTGAGAACAGAACAGTCTACACAAGCAAATGTCCAAAACAACCAGGCGATTAGCCAGGGAGCAGACACTGCCCCCTTCCAGCCTGGGCTGGACAAGCCGCCCCTTTTCCCAAACAAGCAGGAAGCCCATTTTTCTGCCTGTATCTCCCTGGCTCTCATTCCCTATCCCAGCACATGGTCACGGACTGTTTTGTTTCTACCGCGTGAAGATAAGAACAGAGAAAAACGCGCCCCCACCAATAAATAAATAAATAAATAAATAAATAAATAAATAAGTAGAAGGATTTGCCTGGATATAAAAGTAGGAGTGAAGACATAGCTTGAGGCTGGTCCGAACTTCAAGTGCTAATGCATTAGGGCTGAGTTCTAAAGCGAGGGCTGCAGGCTGGATCTGACATGACTGTGTTTTATTTGGCCTATACAGCAGTTACAAAAAGATTTAAATCAATTTCTGACATTAAATTATCGGGAGAGCTTATATACAAATTTGGATATTCAGTTTCTCCTGAAAAGCCTGAAGCTCTGGGGTGCTGGGCTGGGGTTGGGAACAGACTGTCCCTTGGAGCTCTGACCTCTTTGTCACAGTCTCCACCGTCCCTCAAGTTCTCCCCACCCCGAGGCCAAGTGTCAGTTGCCATTTATCACTTAGTTGGCCTGGCTGATTTCCTCTCTGAAGATTTAAGAAGAAAGGAATATAATTCTCAAAGCTCCTCTTTATTGAAAGTGGTCAAATAAAACACAGAGCAAGAGGGAGAAAAGTTGGGGGAGACACTATTTCTTGGCCATGAAGACATTTCTGACACGTTTAATAGGCAAGCAAACTGTGTCTGCCTGCAAGCAATTCACTAAGATGCTGTGGGAAATAAGCCCCGCCCCACTGCACATCACGACCCGACCCCAAGTGGCATTGAAGGATCCTCTGGCCCCGCTTGTCCTTTCTGCAGTGGGGACGATTCCTAGAGCATAGACACAACCTTGGGAGCTAAGTTTTCACTACTGGGAACTTTTGTCTGCGTCTCACTTGGGAACATCTTGAGTCATATTCTTGGTGAAGCTGAAAGTTGCCATTGCTTCATTTGAATATGGATTTCGAACCCCATAAGCAGGACCTTCCTGACACCTGGTGTGGGTTTGGCTGTGGAACCCGCAAAAGGTGTTTAAGGCCACCCTCTGCCCTGGTAAGCTGGACACTCTGGTCAGGGCCTCAAGTAAGGGCGGTTGGCGTTCTGATGAGACGACATGTGTGAAAAGACCCTTTTAAGGTGTTCAAAACATTGGCTAGCTGGATTTCTTGAAGTTTGTAAAAATAGGTAACATGTGCTCATGGGAAAGAAGTTGGCAGCCTACGAAGAACGGTGTATAAGAAGCAAGTCTCTGCTCACTTTGACCCCTGGTCTCTTGATCTTCCTTCCCAGAGGCCTCCGCTCTCCCATGGAACTGAAATCCAAAGTAGGTCGAATGGTGGACGGCCCCCCAAATCTATGCTCAGGCCCTAATTCCTGGTACCTGCGAATGTGACCTTATTTGGAGGAGGGAAAAGGAGGATATTTGCAAATATAATTGAGTAAGGATCTGGAGATGAGGAAATTATCCTGGATTAGCCAAGCGGGCCCTAAATCCAGTGTGAGCATCCTTATCCAACAGATGCAGGGAAGGGGGGAGGCAACGTGGCAACGTGACCCCGGAGACACAGACTGGAGCACTGGGGCCACGAGCTGAGAAAGGCTGATCGTCACCAGAAGCCACAAGAGGCAACGAATGGATTTCCCCCAAAGCTTTAGGACCGAGTGTGGCCCCACTGACACCTGAATTTCAGACTCTGGCTTCCAGGACAGTGAGAGAGAGAGAGAGAGAGAGAGAAAATCTTATTGTTTAAGCCAGTGAGTCTGTGTCATTTGTTACAGCAGCCATGGGAAAGTGATCTGGAGTTCCTGCTCCTGTCTCTATCTCTCCTCCTCATTTCCACACGCATGAAGCACAGCCTGCTCAGTGTCATTCCTCTTGCTTTTTTCATTTAACCATTGCTCGAGAATCTTCTCATGGACAACTGCCATGGTCTCATCTATGTTTGCCTTGTATCCCATCGTATGGATGCACAGTGGATTGGTCTCCCCCGCCCTTTACTCATGGACTTTGAGGTTGTTTCCTATCTTCGACTCCCATAAACAATGCCAAGAGAAGCATCTTTTCCGACACGGGCATGAATGGGTGTGCAAACGCCTGTCGGACCCACTCCCACAAGCAGAATTGCTACACGTAAGAATGTACACTCTTCCCACTTCCATAGGTATTGCCAAATTGCCCTCCGAGGACGGTATGGCACAGATTCCTTTTTCTCATTATAAAAGTAATCTTTTAGTAGAATTCTTAAGTGTGATTTGATTACACCCTGTAACCAAAATCTTTTCTAGCAGAACATAGTCAATGGGAAAATAACATCAATTACCTGAAATTTTCTTGCCAGCCTGGCTGGATTGGCCCTCTTCTGTTAAATAGTGGGTTCTTGTATTAGGTGTCCATTTTTCCTCAGGGTGGCTTCTGCTGGGGGCTCTGAGGCAGGGCGGGAGGACATGGCTCTTTGAGCCTGGATGGCGGCCTGGAAGCCCCCCTCCCCTCTGGCCAGTGACTAATCCCCACCCCCGTGTTCCCTCTGCAGAGAGAAGAGGAAGTGAAACGGAAAGTCACTGCCTCCATCTGGATGCTCCTGTACTGGGTGTTGAATGTCCAATTTGTCCTTGTTTCTTTGCATTCCCGGACCAGCTTTTGGCTCAGAAGAGAGTTCCCCACCCAGCACCAAAGCGGAGACAAGGATTGCCTGGTTCTTGGTGAGGCCACCCAATTTCCATCCCTCAGGCAGAGGGGGCCCTGACTCCTTAGTTCTTGGCCTGGATCGGCTGCAAGGACTGACAGTCTCCTCCACGGTGTGCCCACTCCTAGGCAGTCCCCCACAATGGCTTTGAAGTCCCAAGAGACCATCTGGTCCGGTTCTTCGTATTAGGGACTCACACACCAAGGCCCAGGGAATGAACTGACTATGCTCACTACAGCCTCCAAACACCTGCTGGTGCAAAGGTTGAGCCATTCGGAGAAAGGTTCTGATGTGGGCCTCACTTTCCTCTCCAGCCCCATCTCCTGTCAGGCCCCACCTCACCTGAAAGGGCTTGAATAACTCTAGGGAATTTGAAGTTCTCCTGCTATTGCCTTCCACTGCCTGGGCCCCCACCATACACACAGCCCCAGGCTGTATCTCAGCTCTCGCCCAGGCTTATGCCAACCCCTTCCTTCCTCTGCTTTGCCTCGTATTTTATGATGAAGCTCAGATACCCCCTTTTCCAGGAAGCCTGCCCTGATTTTCCCTAGCTGAATTAGGCGCCTATTCTGGGAGTCTGAGCCCATCTTTAGGGCCTTACTTGCCACATTGTGATCTGCTTGGGGTCTACCTCCCTACCATGACCACATGGAGCTCTTTGAGGGCTAAGATAAAAGTTACCTAGGTATTTCTAGTAACACACTTGTTGAATGAATGAATGAACAAATCAGAAGCTAGGGGACAGTCCCTGCAATGGAGTGGAAAAAAGGAATCCCAGGCTAAGAATCAGGAGACCTTTGCAATTTATCATTTATACACCACTGGGCAAATCCCTTACCTTCTTGAAAGCTCAGTTTCCTCACGTGCACAATGGTGCGATTTGACTGTATCTCAGTCAACTATTGCTAAGTAGCAAACAGCCATAGACTCTGAGCGTCAAACAGCAATGAGCATTATTTGATTCCCTTGTTTGCAGCTGTCAGAGTGTTGGCCGACCCAGCCTAGACTACACCAGGTAACAGGCTGGGTCTAGCTCTAGAGGGAGTAGCCAGGTCATGTCTTCAAGTGGCAATGGCAGAGGCCCAAGATGAAAAGCAGAAATGTGAAGAGGACTCTGAAGGCCAGGCATGGGCACCTCTGCCCACATCCCATTGGCCAAAGCTTGTCCATGACTGAACCTGAGTTTCAAGAGCAGGGGGACACTCAGCTTCCGTACAGAGAAACTGCAAAGTCACATGAGGGAGGAGTAGACATCGGGACCAGCAAGTCAGTCTGCGCTGGGCTTATATGGTCTCTGAAGACCCTGGCAGCCCGCCATCCTCAGAAGTGCTCCCATCCACTGTCCCCTGCTCTGTGTCCCCCTCCTGCCTCCTGAACGTCCCCTGCCTCTTTCTGTCAGCCTGGCCTAGCTCTCTTTCAGTGGAAAGTCTGAGAGTACAATTCTGTCTTCTCTCCATCTCAGCCTGACATTTTCATCCATATCTCTCCTCCTTGCTCACTCTCTCTCAGGTAAAGAAATACATAAATAAAATTTTTAAAGATTTTATTTGTCAGAGAGAGAGAGAGAGAGAGCATGAGCAGGGGGAGCAGCAGGCAAAGGGAGGAGCAGGCTCCCCGCTGAGCAAGAAGCCCTGTGTGGGGCTCAATCCCAGGACCCTGGGATTATGACCTGGGCTGAAGGCAGATGCTTCACCAACGGAGCCACCCAGGCGCCCCAAAAATCTTAAAAAACAAACAACAACAACAAAATCCCGCAAAAATCCCACAGAAAATGAAAACCAGGACATTAGCTCCCTTTTCCCTTCCTCCAGGCTCTCACCAAGGCTTGTGGGTAGGTTTCACCTCCCTGATCCCTCCTGACTCCACCACCTCCTCTGGTCCCATCTGGCCTAGGCACTGGCATATCTGCCCCCATCATCTGTCCTCTGAGTCTAGGTCTTGCCCCCTCCAAAGGCACTGGCCATTCTTTTAACCTGTACAATCTTTGTAAAAGCAGATCCAAATGTTCCAAGAACACTTTTCGGGTCTTCACTCTTAATGGCAGAGGCAATCAGGCAGGAAATATTAAGGCCACAAAGGGATGGGTAGGTGAAGTGTGCCTCCCCCATAAAAATATGTTGGAGTCTTAACCCCCAGTACCTCATAATGTAACCTTATTTGGTGGTAAGATGTTTACAGAGGTAATCGAGTTACAATGAGACCATTAGGGTGGGCCCTAATCCCATATAACTGATGTCCTTATAAAAAGAGAAAGTTTTGACAGAGAGACATGCATAGGGGGCAGACAATGCAGACAGGGAGACAGGGAGACAGGCAGACAGGAAGAATGATATCTCAAGAATGCCTGATGCGACCCAAAGCCAGGAGGGAGGCATGGAACAGATCTCACAGCCCTCAGAAGGAACCAAACTTGCTGATGCCTTGATCTTGGACTTGGGGCCTCCAGAACCATGAGACAATACATTTCTGTCACTTAGGCCACCCAGTTTGTTGTACTTCATCATTAGGCAACCCTAGGAAACTAATACTGTTGGTGGGAGTGGGGAACAAAGCATTGGCACAGCAGGGGGAACGTAAGTGGGTTGCAATAGGGAGTGGTGTAGATTCTGGCAAACTGGAGAGACCATGAGCTAGTGAAGGGCCTCCGGTGGCTTACTGCCCTGTAGGGTTGAAAGCCTGGTGTGACTGGAGCTTCAGACTTTTTAAGGAACCCAGGGAATCTATCTGTAGATTTTTATGTGAAATCAGTTCATCTTTGAATGTTGGCTAAACGATACAAAACAAAACAAAAATCTGTGGGACGGAATTGGCCTGTGGGCTGCCAGCGTGTGACTCTGGGCGGGGAGCGGGGATTGACAAACTACAGCCACGGCCCAGATCTGGGCCATGGCTGTTTTTATAAATAAAGTTTACTGGAACACAAACATGCCCATTCATTTACATACCCTCCAACGCCGCTTTCACGCTGCGGCAGCAGAGCTGAGAAGTTGCAGGGGAGACTGTATGGTCCACAAAGCCTGAAATATTTGCTCTCTGGTCCTTTACACAAGAGGTCTGTCAATCCCCAGCTTAGAGGATAAATCCAAACCGTTCGTCTGGCGTAAAGCCACACCCTTCCCCGTCTGTCACTCACGCTCCCTGCCTCTCCATGGTTCATACGCATGACCCGCGGCACCAAACTTCTTTAGTTCCCAGATTGGTCCCCACAGGGACAGTGCGCTTGTCCATGCCGGCTGCGCCCCCATCCCTGAAGACTGCTCTCCATTTGTCTGCCCACGGAGCAGGGCTGGGCTGGTCTTCCTGGCTCAGCTCCGAGGCTGCCTGGAGGCAGTTGGTGCTCCCAGGGCGCTCTTTCCACACTCGGTTATGCAGGCTCTGAAACCTTCTTGTTTTCACTTGTTGCGCTCGGGGTCCTTGGGAGATTGTAAGCATCTTGGGGACAGGGCCTGCCCTGGTGGCGGCCTTGAGTACTGTGGGCTCAGCCCCAGCCTGTCCCATGGGCCTGGTCTTCGGGGGAAGGGAGAAGAGGAGCAAAGGAACAGAGGTGCCAGAGATGGCGTGTCTGCAGGAACCGCACCCTCCCGGGCACCCCGCACCCCTCAGGTGCCCACCCCCCCAAGGGAGCTGAGCTCTTGGTGTCTTCTTCCCCACCCACGCTGCAAAACCCTCACCATACAGAGGAGTTTGTGCTCTGCCAGCTGTGATCTCCAGCTCACCTCCACTACAGTGAGAGACACTAAGCCTGGATGCGGGTGTCCTACCTGTGGGAGTTCATTTATTCATTCATTCATTTGTTTACCTGATACATTTTCATGCAGACCCACCCCAGTAAAAAACAAAGTTGTAGGACAGTGGGAAAGCAAACACGATTAAGATGTGGCCCTGGAATGGACTGGATTGTACCCCCATTTCTCCCTCTTCCCTGCCTTCAGCAACAGACTCCCTGAGAGCTGAGGGCATCTCCTGACCCCTCAGCTTGGAGCTTGGCCAATGGGACTTGCCTGGCCCAGTGGCAAATGGGTGGAATTGACAGCTCAGAAGGCGCCATGTGTTTCCTCCCTGTTTTGCTGTGCATCTTTGTCGCTGCCCAGGAAAGACACACCTGGCTGGCTTGCTGGTCCCAGGGGATGAGAGGAACATGAAATAGAGCCACCCACCCCAGCCAGCATGGATGCCCAGTGAGACACTGAGGGGACCAACAGCCAACTGCTCAGCTGAACCCAAGCTGATCCCCAGATGTACGAGTGACAATAAAGAAGTGTTGCTTTCAGCCACTGAGTCTTGGAGGGGATTGTTACATGCTGTAGCTAATTCAGCCTGTCTTGTCCTGTCCTCTAGATGCTTCCACCAGTAGAGAAAATAAACCAAGCCCCCAGGGAAACCAGCATATAAAGCAGGTGGGCCAACTGTTTCCTGTTTGGCACCCACGGTAGTCAGAATAATGGCCTCCCCAGTCATGTCTGCCGTCTAATCCCCAGAACTGGGAATGTTTTAGATTACACAGCAGAGAGAATTAGAGTTGTAGATGGCATTAAAGTTGTTAATCAACTGACCTTAAAATAAGATTATCCTGGATATTTTTGGGTGGGCCCAATGTAAGCACTGGGGCGTTAAATGGGGGTGGGGGCAGAGGAAGAGAACCAGAGAAACGGCTGTATGAGGCTTGGCACCATCCCTGGCTTTGGAGGTGGGGGAAGAGACCATGAGCTAAGGAATGCAGGCGAACACTAGAAGCTGGTAACAGCAAAGACACAGATTCTCCTCCATAGCACCAGAAAGGAAAGCAGCCCTCCCAACATCCCGATTTTAGCCCCATGAGACTCATTTTGGACTTCTGACCTCCCAGAACTGTAAGAGAATAAGTGTGGGTTATTCTAAGTCAGCGAGTTGGTGGTGATTTGTGATTGCTGCACTCAGAAACCAATACAGCACCCTCCTCCGCCTCCCCCCTCCACTCTGTGCCCCACTCCCTCTGCCCCCTTCTCTCTCAGCTGTGTCGGGGGCAGGCTGACGCTCTCAAGGCTGCACACCCAGGCTCCCTGGACCTCAGGGTCCTCGTTGAGAACATCCCCAGGACACTGGGGTGTGGAAGGAGAAACGGGAAGATCTCTTCCCTTCCTCTCTCCCTGCTTCCGATGAGGGCTGCAAATATGGAGGGCCCTTCCTGCAGCAGCTCTGACCAGCTCTGGTCACACCACTCCTCCCTCCCCTCCTCTGCTTGGGGGCGGGGGAGGGTGGCTGTGGCTTCCCAGTGGCTTGTCCCTGGTGCTTCCACACCCATCGTGGCTTCCCTTTTAACCCTGCCTGCATCTCTGCAAACGGAGCCCTCATTAAATTCTTCTCAGAGCCCTAGCTGAGCGCCCTCTGTCTCCCGCTGGAAACCTGCCTGATAACGTAGGGGGTGAGCATCAAAAAAGATGTCAGTTGATTTCTATGGGGAGGTTGAGGGAGCGCTTCAGGAAGAAGGGTATTTGATGCGGCATTTGCAGGGTCTGCACGGGTAGGAGTGGGAAACGGGGATGCTGGAAGCAGCTAGGGGTTTCGAGCCAGGCACAGGAGGTTTGGATTCTGGACCCTCTCCCTATAATTAGATGAGCAGAGGGACTCACCGGACCTCTCTGAGAGCTTGCTTGCCTGTCTATAGAAAGGGCGGTGATGTGTAGAGCATGTGTTGGGAGCACTATAAATGGTGGCTGTTTGGCCTACGGGGGCTTTCCGGGGACAGGGCGGGACTAGCAAGACAGGATGTGCTTCGGGAACAGCCAGCAGCCAGAGTGCCTAGAATAGGAAGATCTAGCTCGAGAAAGGTACGTGGAGATCATGGCCCGGGAGGCATTTAGAATCAGGGCCAAAACTTTAGATTCAATTTAGTCAGCAGTGAGCTGCTGTGAGCAGGGAATGACACGGGTTCTCAGTGATGCAGGAAGGAAACACACAGAGAGAGACAGAAACAGAGACAGGACAGAGATAGGGAGAGGATTTCGAAGGTAAGGACCTTTGGCGATTCTTTCGAGAATTTTTCAAAGCCATCTGTGTCCTTTTTTGTTTGTGCAAAAAGGAGAAATAGAGCTAAGCAGGGCTCCAGGAGAAATGTTTTGAAAACTTGGGGCCTGAGAGGGATTGTTTTCTTGGGTAATGTGTTTTCCAATTAGAATTCTTTGCCATCCTAGTATTTGGGAGTGGCTGGGAACAGGCAGCGCCTCCATGTTGAGTGCTCTGGCCAGGGGGCACTCCCACTGGGGTCTCCAGGACCCTGAAGAGACTTCCTGGGAGACCCGGGAGCAGGACTCATGTGGGACTTGCCAGACTTCCCTGCTCTGCCTGGAGCCCCTACCCTCCCTCCCGCTGGGCATGGAGGTGGGGCACGAAGCCAGCCTTCAGGACCCTGCTAACTAATTGTTGCCTCCTGTTTTCCCCTTCAACAGAAAAAGGAGGAAAAGCCTGAGCCAGTCAACAAAGTTGCACAGAGCCACCTGGTAACTGAGGCTGGTGGAAGCTATCCCATCATTTGAGAGTCACAGTCTACACCAAACACGCAAGAGAAAAGGACCATTCTATTTACCCAGCTACTCAGAGCCTGGCTTGCACAGAGGGGCCAATCTGCTCTCAGTCCATTTATCCTGTTATCGATCTTGTCTACGATACCAGTCATTCAGGACTTTGGCACCTTGTAAAATGCTGTCATTGTTATTTCCTTAAAATGACGTCTTTGGAATACTTGCTATATTCATCTGTACTTTTTTGTTTGCAAGATTCAGAAACCCAACTCAAGAAAATGAGGGAACTGGGAAGTCGAAGAGTATGAGCTGCAGCATCAGGCATGGCTGGATCCAGGCGTTAAAAAAACCACTGTCATTAGGATTCTGCTCCTCTCCCACAACCCAAGTCTGTTTCCTCTGCGCTGACTTTATTTTTCATCGGCCCCTTCCATGAAGTGGTCCCCAGCAGCTCCAGATTTGTGTGCTATAAGCTGACTACCCCAGAGGAAAGAAGGGGCTTCATTTTTCATGATGTAATAAATGACCCAGAATGGAGTTCCTCTTGTCTTGTCCAGGATCTTGTAATTACCCTGACATCATTATGTCAGGCATGACAGGCTTTGGGTGGACAGGCCTTGGCCAGGTAGATGCCTGTCCCAAGTGGCCATCTCATGAAAGGGATGGTTTCAGAGGAAAGGTATCTAGACAAAGAGGTTGAAGAGGCGGGTGGAAACTGGGCTGGGTGGTAGAACAGGGGCCACTCTATGTTCACTTCTAATTTTCTTTTTTATTTTCAATAGCCCAATGTGACTTCCAACACAAGAAAATGTGTGCTAACAAAACTGCATGTACAATGATTTACCACTGGAAGCACAAATTGGCTAGCTACGTCAGCTGTATTCTTGCTCACCTTCTTGGGAGCCAGGGTCTGGGAAAAAAGTCACGATATGGACCTTCCAGGAACCTGGGCAGGAGCATCTGGCCACTTCTGCTTAATGTATTTGTCCCCAGAGTGACAGGCAGCCATGGCTGAACAAACTAAGAAGACCCAGCTTTCACTTGCGGAGGGAGTAACAGAGCCAAGAGCTCAGACCCACGCCGGCCCTGAGACCACGCTCTCTCTCTCAAGGAACTGGGAAGAGGCCATTACAGGATCAGCTGGGTCCTTAAACGGGGGTCTTGCCATATTACTTAGAATCTTTTCAGTTACAAGCAACAGAAACTAAATTCAGATTGACTGAAGCAAAATAGCAATAATAAAATTACCATTCACAATATATACACCAAGACAGCAACAATAGTAATTAATAATTATATAATCTTAAACATAATCATATCACTATATAATCTAATAATTATTAAAATCATTATAAATAAGATTATTTCCTGATAATATCATTATAAATAAGATTATTTCCTGATTATTATTTCAGGCACTGCTGGGCCCAGGTGCTAAACAAGCCCTCAAGAAGTTTTAAGTTCCCACCTCTCCGCACCTTCCTCGGCCACTTACTTCCTTCTCAAGTACTCGGGCAGCCTCAGGCTAACCCACTCAGCTCAGCAGTCCCAGCAGAAAGAGGACCCCTCCCCACAGTCCCGGGATTGGCCTTGATCAGACTCTGGTCTTCCTGTTTATCTCTCAACTATTCTGATAACCAGGGCAATGAGGTATGCTGAGGGCCAGGCCTGGGACACGCGCCCCCCTCCCCCTCCCAGTGATCCGCTCCTTCCCGACCTCAAGGACTGAGCAAGGGGGAGGGGCAGTCACGCAGAGGGGGATGATGCCTGCAGGAAAAAAACAACAGCTGTCCCTCAGTCGGGTAGGGGGCTGGTGGTTGGAAGTACAGAAGACGGCCGTGTGCCAAGCCTGAGAAGAAGGCTGTTGCAGGGGGAGGAGTCCGAGAGCAGGGAATGGCGGAATGGGGTGGAGGTGGGGGGCGGATACAGCGGGCTGGGAAGCAGGTGTGGAGTCACAGATGGCAGGGGTCCTCCGCAGCAGAGCCGCTGGGCAGCCCTGCAGGCGAGGTAGAGCTAAACAGAAGCTGGGGTCAAAGGCCCAGAGAGCCGTGTGCATCTGGGGAACAGTCCTGTCCTCTCCAGCCTGGAATCTGACACTGCCTTAGCTGGCAGGCATGCCCTTCGCTCCTGAGGATCTTGGCTTCTGGGTAGCTGCTAGTTGGAGGTTTTCGGGGGTTGCCCCAGATGGGCAGGGGGTAAGGAGGACACTTCTAGCAGAAGGCATTGGGGCTGCTGCTCTGAAGTCTGCCCCAGTGGCTTCCTGGAGTCAGGAGAGTGTCTTTCTGAGTGTGCACGTGGTGTGAGGAGAACAGACAGGAGCTCATTTTCTAACTGAGGCCAAGGATGGGCCCTTGGTGTTTTCACTGGGCTCTGGCACAGAGTCTGTTTCCTGGATGGGCTTCGGAAAGTGTCTGTGGGATTAAGGCGGCAGTTTGGTGGAAACGGGTCTCACTGCCCACTGGAAGAGGAACTGCCTTAGTCTGTCCTACCTGTATCTGGCTGGGTGACCTTCACTTAGTCACCAACCCTCTCTGGGCCCCTAGGTTCCTCATAGGTCACATGAAGGGGTTGGAGCAGCCGGTCCCCAAGTCCCATCCAGCTCTAACAGGCTTTGGCGCTGCTGCGGTGACACGGGTTCCACCCCTTGTCTCTGGAGGCCTAGCTCCCCTGTGGGGCTTCCCGGTCCCCTGGCAGAGCAGGCCCGGACCAGCCGGGGCAGGGGGAAGAGGCGTTCAAGGCGCTGTAATTATTGTAAAGAGGAGAGTTTAAGTGTTTAGTTTTATGAGCTAGCCGGCCCTCTCTGTCAGCAGAAAGCCGCGCAGCTCCCTGGGTGAGAGTTAATTTCCTCCGTGGCTCGTTTCCTCGCCTGCCGTCATTTTTCTCTGCTGCTTTATGGCTTTTGAAGCTGCTCGGAGCAGTGTGTGGTGGCGGTGGCTTCTCACACCGGAGCGGGAAGGCCCCCTCCCCGAGCCGGACCCAAGGGCAGCCTGGCCCTTCCGGGGGGCAGTGGGTCTGGTGACCCCCGCGCTGGTTGCGACTTGAGGGCAGGGCAGCCGGCAGGGAGGGCGAGAGGAGCAATGAGGTTGGGCCAGACTGTCCCCAGCCAGGCCATGGCCCCTGGCGCTTCCTTGACAGGCTTGCAAGGAACAAGTCTAAATTAAATGGTGGTCAGGTCGGCCTTGTAGAGGTCCAGGCACCTCAATTAAACAGCGCCAGACTCTGCCCTGTGGCTCATAGAGAACAAGGGTGCGGGTGAAATGTATCACCTTTGGCCTCAGACAGAACTGGGTTCGATTCCCAGCCACCACAGCTGTATCACCTGGCCAAGTGACTTTCCCCCCAAGGCTGACTTTCCTGAGCCGCTGTCACTCACGGAACTATTTTCCCGCTTCCATGGTGAACCCTGGGGAAGCCACCCGAAGACCTCTAAAAGACACCATAGGTCCCCCAAGACTCCAAACAGCCTCTCACCGATATCAGGTCTGGCCGTGCACGTGATGTGGTCACAAGGAAGACCCAAGGGGACCCGCCAAACAGCCTTGCAAGGTAAGGATTGTTGGTCCCACTTCAGGTTGAGGGCCCTGAAGACCTGGGCTTGAACCCACTATGCCACTTGTGACCTTGAACAAACCATGCATTCTCTCACCCACAAAATGTGGACAGCCGCGACTTCGTGGAGCAGTTGCAGGGGATTGGATTAAAGGAGGGGAGGGCTGGAGAGGGCTGCGCACACAGTGAGAATGTTATGGTGATATCCCACCCAGGCCCGGAGGGGCAGGGAACTGGGAGACCCAGGTTCTCTTTTGGATTCTGTCTCCAGCTCGTTTTCTAACTTGAGCACGTAGCTGCCCACCTCAGTGAACTCCTTCAGGCAGCAGACCCCTGTGAGGCTTCATTAAGTTGTGGATTCTCTGCCCAGAAAACCGTACACACGGGACCCCGCGGATTTAGCAAGTAATTTCAGAGGTTCCTGTCTGTGCATCCTAGGTGAAGACCCCTGAGCTGATGGTCCCTCCAGCCTGAACCTTCTGTGAATTTGTGTGGGGCCTGGAGTGCGTTTCACCGGGTTCCTCTTGTCCTTTTTGAACCCGGCAGCACCTGGATTCAGAGATAGGCCGCAGCCAGGAGTCCTACCTAACTGTATTCCGGGAAGGAAGAGAAGCTGTTACAAAGCTCCAACAAGGCCCACAGCGGCTGGCTTGCTTGGCTTACGTCCTCCACGTTGAGGACATGTGCAGTTTGCCCCCAGAATCCAGAAACCAGCCTCCGAACTCCCCTCAGGACCACCCCTCCCATATCTCAGCCTTGATTGGTGCACTGATTCCACCCCCACCTTCAGGAGCAGACCATCTGATTGGCCACCCAGCATAGTCCCTCCTCCTGGCTGTGGCTATTGCTTCAGAGATGGTCAGATAACGTAATTAGAATCAAGGAGACAGGAGAATGTTCCTAGATTTTCTGGGAAAGCAAGCCTGGAAGAGATCTTCACTCTTCTGCTGAAGGATGCGGTATAAGATGAGAATGGTGGTAGGATTTTGCTATCAGGAGGGGTTAGTGTGGAGTTACACAGGTGAGGGTCGGTGGAGGCTTTGTGGGGAGCCCGAGGGTGACACTGTGAAGGAAGAGAAGCAAGGTCTCTGGTGACATCTTGGGAGTTGCTGGACCAAGCCTCACCTGATGCTGACGCTACCTCCAGACTTTAAAACTGCAGAGCTCCATAACAACCCCTATGATGTAACCAATCAGACCTGAGTTTTCCTGTCACTTGCAACACAAAACGTTCTAACTGCAGCTCTGCCAGCTGGACTAAACTAAGAAAAGATCAGGAAGGAGAGCTCGGGAGTCAGGAAGACGAAATTCTTCCAAAGGATGTGGGAAATCGGAATATCCACCCACTCACCTGGTGCTGGGAGAACTTCAGAAAAAAAGCCAGGGCTGAGAGAGTAGATGAATTTTTTTTTTTTTCTGGTATTATTTGTCTGGACAGGAGGAAATGTCAGCTATTTTGAGTTTGATTAATCACCAATTCCCATTCAAGTCCAAAAATGTTTCTTGAAAGCCAGTCAGATGCAGGACCCTGCCCAGCGATGGAAGACACACGTACAAACAGGACAGTCCTCACAGCAGGGAGTTGCCAGTCCAGTGAGGAAGACAGGCTCAAGCAGAGCTCACTGGGTCCCAAACAGGGCAAAGATAAGTGCCCAGATGGTGATCGAGACCCCTGAGTCCTGGGAGCCCGGAGGAGACGGTGCAGGAAGGCAGAACCCAGGAGACAGGGTGAATTTCTCTGTCAATGAAGTCATGCTGTTACCTCCACCCAGAGGCCAGTCTTTCCAAATCGACACAAAGACACCTTAGGCGCCAGCATGGTCCCAAGCACCAGGTACGGTAGGGGAGAAGTCCCTCCATGCGTAGCCCTATCGAATTCTCCAGATTCTCTGTTCCCCAAAGTGTGGGATGAGGACCATGAAAGGTGGGGGATTTTAGGAGGTTCTGAGCATGGCACCAAGCCAACTGTCTTCACTGGGATGGTGAGAAAGTTGTTCCCATGCAGTTGTCTCTAAAACCTCCTATCGGGGACAAAGTCTCCATTTGGTGCTGGCCTGTCTTTAACGCCTCTCTAGCACTTGCTGACCCCTCCTCTTAGCAGAGGGGGGTGTGTGGAGGGGAGTGTGGGCCTCAGCCTCTTGCCTTCTGTAGGCAACAGGCTCTTGCTCAAATTCCCTCACACTGTTTTGTTTTCGTGGCATTTATTTTAACAGTTGTCTTCTATTTATGGCAAGTGATATTGGCTTTCCATTTATGGCAGTGATAAAAAGCTTTCTTTTACATTTCATTTCTGTAAGTTTTTTAAAGGGGGATGGTTGAAAGAAAAATATTAGATAAGACAAGTGGGACACAGCTATGACCACAACTGTGAAGGTGGGATGTGAATGACCGAAGAAGTTCGGAGGAATATTCATCGCACAAAAAAGGACTGCCTACCAGCTACCACGTGCTGGGACTCCAGCAGGAAACGGAGCTGGCCAAACACTGGCCTCACAGAGCTTACAGTCTAATGGTGCAGGAGGTGGGTGAGACATGAACAAAACAAATAAAATGCACAGATTGTTAGATGGGGGTTGGGACCTGCATGACTGCAGAGCGGGGACAGAGCAGCCTGGTCAAGATTCATGGAAAACCTGGCAATGAGTACGGGCTTGGAGGAGGTGGGGCCCTGGTTTCACAGACACCCAGGGAAGGACTGCAGCAGGTGAAAGAGACAGAAAGAAACACTGGGGTGCTGCCAGCCTCTCCTGCTTGGGACTAGTTTTGGACACTCCTCACGGTCACAGAGACATGCCCCAGGAAACCTCACATCGGTGCCCCGTGCTCCTCTCTTCAGTACAAAAAAGCAAAAAAGCAAGGGATGGCCTGCTGGGATGAGAGGTGTCAGCTGGAAAACAGCCCCCTGGGGCACAGCTTGGAGCCACAGCAGCTTCATCCTGGTCCCACACGGGACACAGTGGTGGCCCCACACTGGAGATCAGGACCCAGCTCAACAGGGCCCTGAGGGTCTCTGGAATCATTGCCTCCTGAGTCATCAAAGTGCCATTGATTTATGGTCAATAATAGTGCGGGCTGCTAAGTGCACTTTATTATTCCACTTTGTTGGAAATTGGTCATTTATCTGTGGTCACCTGCAGCCCGGTGGGTAGGAAAGCCGAGAATCTGAACTGGGCTCCCCAGTTTTCAAGATGTCAGCTTCTGGGCAAGTTCCTTTATTCTTCTGAGCTTTCATTTTCTTGTGAATCAAATGGGGTCCCCCACTGAATGGTCCCTTGGTCTGTTCTTGGCATGGTTAGCCAGTCAGTAAGATTGTCCTGTCCCTTTGTATACCTAACTGCGCGTTCCTCAGAATGCTCCCAGCTCCTTCCACAAATGGGCTGTGGCACGAGGAGGCGGACAGGAAACCCGTGTGCTCATTCAACAAGAATTTACTACTCTACACCAGGCACTGTCCCAGCCCCTGGAAGTACAGCAGCAAACAAAAAAGAGAAGGTCCTGATCCTATGGGAACGTGTCCTCCGAGCAATACAGGAGATTTTAGCATGACAAGGACCATGAAGAATGTTCAGGGGAGTCGACTCAGATCTGGTATCCCGGGAAGGATTTGCAGAAGAGGAAACACTGGGGTGAAAAGGGGTGTGCTCTGAAAAAGTTTTGGGGGAGA
The DNA here is from genome assembly GCF_009829155.1 of Mustela erminea. Classification (NCBI taxonomy): domain Eukaryota; kingdom Metazoa; phylum Chordata; class Mammalia; order Carnivora; family Mustelidae; genus Mustela; species Mustela erminea. Next base: position 99,970,088 of record NC_045616.1, on the reverse strand, counting down.
GCACTCCAGGCAGAGGGAAGAGCAAGGCAAAGTCCCTGACAGTTGTCTGAGAGAGAGAAAGCAAGCCAACTGTGGGGGGAAGTGGGTGCTGGAGAGTTGATTACAGGAGGAGGAGGACAGTCAGCCCCCGTGAGGCTCAGGCAAGGGAGAGACCCCTGAGGGGTGGCTGTATGGACCGGGCAGGGTGGGGAGGCCTGCTGTGTCCATTCGGTGCCCTGGCCTCTTTGAAAGAGTCTTTAGAAACCCACGACTTGATCCATAACCCACGCTGCCACCCACACAGCTAGGCCCCCTCTGCTGTCCGCCGGTGCCTCTGGGGTCAGTTTAATGTTGACCAGACCCATAGGGCATCCGCGTGCTGGCTGGACTTCCCCCCACACACACCGAATGCCAGTTCTCCTCCAGGTTGGAAGAAAGCGCTGTGGTTTGGATGAAGGAAGGGATGAGGAGGAGGGGGAGAGAGAAAAGTGTGTTTGCTGGCACCAGGATCATAGCAGAAGCCAATGCTGGAACCCTTCCCAAGTATTTAGAAATTAAAATAATAAAAGAAAACTGAGCATATGGAGTTTGTAAAGTGCCGTCCATCTTCGAGAAGGGATCTGACTTGCTCAGAACGCGCGGCAGAGCTGGGGGCTGAGGGGAAGTGGGGTAGAGATGGTCACTCCTCTCTCCAGTGGGGTTGAGGGGCAGGGGCATGCACGGCTCCAGGCACGCGGAATGAGGGGATCCCCTTTGGGTTGTGCTTTTGAAAGAGGAGAAAGAATGTCCTTTGTGTCTCCTCCCTAACTACATGGGAGTCCCCAATCCTCCCCCACCTAGGGAATGCCCCCTCCGCCCAGCTCAACCTTAGACATAGCTTTCACTCTTCCTCTTCTATATCCAACTCCAGAGTGGCCCCATGGGCTCAACCTCTAAAACACACCCAAATGCAGCTGCTTCTCACCCCCTCACCATCTCCATTCCAGTCCAGCACCCTCCTCTCACTCAGCCGACAGCAGACACCCCTACCTAATCACCCAATACCTCCCTCCCTTCCCCACCTCGTCCATCCTGTCCTACCCACAGCCACCAGATGGATCTTTCCTCCAAACACTTTTCATCCCACATAGGATGAAAAGCTCAACTCCTCCTGCTGCCCTTCAGGGTCCTGCATGATCCAGGCCCTACTTGCTCCCAATATCACTGGTCTTCCTTCTGTCCCTCAAACAGGCCAATGTCCTTCTTCCCCGGGGCCTTTGCACATGCAATTCCCTCTGCTGGGCACACTCTTCACCCTTTTTATGACCAGGTCCTCACTGGGTTCTTAGCCCACTAGAAAAGCCCTCCCTAGACCCCTCAACTAAAAAAACCCCTTTCCAGTTCACTCTATTTATTTGTGCATAACTATCACTATCTAAAATTACCTCGTTTTGGGGCACCTGGGTGGCTCAGTGGGTTAAAGCCTCTGCCTTCAGCTCAGGTCATGATTCCAGGGTCCTGGGATCGAGCCCCACATCAGGCTCTCTGCTCAGCAGGGAGCCTGCTTCCTTCCTCTCTCTCTACCTCTCTGCCTACTTGTGATCTCTGTCAAAAAAATAAATAAAATCTTTTTAAAAGAAAAAGTAAAATTACCTCGTTTGTTTGCTTGACTTGTCCCTTTGCCATGTGAGGGCCATGAGCCCTGGACCTGTCTGTTCTCTTTCCTGCTCTGCCCTCCATATCTGATACAGTGCAGAGCCCAGAGCAGGGCCCTTCACACACATATACTGAGTGGAGACTGAGGGAACACCAGAGCCACCTGATTTATTTGGGCATAAACCAGGTGTTCTAGCCTTGCAGTTGCTGAGTGGCAAACGTCACTCAGGCAGAACTCATGAGGTTCTAGGGTAGCCCACATGGCCATGAGTCAGGGTACTGTGGAGTGAGCCTGTTTGCAGCCAGATCACCAGACAGCACGTGCTGGGAGCTCCCTGTCCCGATGGAGCAAGGAACCGGGCAAGAAAACTCAACTTGCCCCTCCTCAGATAGGGAGCCCACCTGGGAGGCTCAGGTGCCTCCATCCACCCCAGGTGCTCAGGTGTCCCCGGTGCCAGCTGGCACCAGCTAAAGAGGTGAGCTGACTGGAAGGTATAGGCACAGGGACAAAAGTGGAAGGCAGGTGTCCCATGAGCCCTTTAGGGTAGGAGCCCCAGCCAGCCTGTGGGCCCTGAGGACCTTGAGGGGTCTAGAGTGCTTTGGCTTGAGTGTGCAGAGGTAGCTGCGTGGACACGTGTAGACACTCCGCGGCGGCCTCCAGGGGTGGCTGAGCCTGTGGAGGGGAAGAGAGGGTCCCTTCCCTACAGCCTGTCCCCCTCTACTTCTCCATCCTCCTCCTCCGTCTGGCTGCTCCTCTACCGCTCTGCTGCACGCTGGCCTCCGCAAGATGGATTTTCCTGGCTGTGCCAATCTTGCTGCCACCTGTTCGCGCTGTGCTGGAGCCAGCAAAGTGGCTCAGCTTCAAACCCAGAGCAGCTGGGAGAGCGGTTGCCAAGCCTTGCTGTCCCCCTCACTCCCTCCTTTGTTGCAACAGCAGCAGCTTGGGCTCCGAGTCATCCTGTCACCTGCTGTCAGCTGGGCAGCCCCTTCTCTCTCCCACCACGCCCCCACTAGCCCCCTCCAGCCACCTCCAGGTGTCCCTAGCCGTCAGCCCCATGGCCAGGCTGCAGAAAGGGGCCCAAGCAGGGACATTCATAGCAATCCTTGCCACCCTACCTGCCCCCTACCCACAGCCCAGACTCTCAACCCCTTTCCCCTTCCCTACTTCTCGTGGGATTCCCCAACTTACTGCTCCCCAGAGCCTCCCCCAGGACTCCAGACAGGAGAACTGAGGCTTGCATCAGAGGCCTGAAGGAGCCAGGAGGTGTCCAGCTCTACCTGGTGAGCCCATAACAGAGCAGGTGGCCCAGGACACTCCCCAGCAGAGCAGGTTCCCAACCTCCGGGAGTGGGAGAGCTCTGGAAACTTTCTGCAATAGCAATCTAACCCATGCCAGAGGCTTGAGTCCCAGCCCTACCCCTAATGCTCACTAGGTCCGTGACCTTGACAAAGCCCTTCTAAACCTCAGTTTCCTTGGCTGCCAATGGACTAGGTCGGTGCCTGCCTATCCCGCAGCGTCACTGCAAAGAACAAACATAGGACTAGTGCCTTGAACTCCTTCGGGAACAAGACAAGGATATAATTAAACACATGCGTGGGACAGAGAAATGCAAACTGTAAAGTACTGTGCAGCCCAAGGAGCTGTTTTGCTCTTTCTCACGGGCTGTGGACCTGCTCTGAGAGAGGCAGTGGGGCCCCACGACCTGAGAGCATGCACGCCCGGCCTCCAGGAGAAAGATCCGGGCTGTCTGACTTCAGAAAGACCAGTGGCAGCTGAGGGAGCATCTGACAGCTGAGACGGACACATCAGAAGATAGAGCAGGACACAGGCAGGCAGACAAATAAAGCCAAATGAAATAGCCGGTGTGGCCAATGGCTCTCCTGATAGGAATGGACAGGCGGTGGTGGCTGGATTCCCGCAGCCTGAGGCCTTTCTCTGCTCCACCAGAACCTCTCCCTGCCTGCTGCCCTTGGTCATCAGCACTCACACACACAGCCTGAGGGCACGCTGGCGGGGCATTTGCACATGCACGCACCCTAATGCTCATCAGAAGTGCGAGGAGAGGGGTGCTGGACCGTCCAGAGAAAAATTTCTTTGGAATTGGGCATGTAACCCAATGCAGGGCTTTGATCTCGTAACCCCGAGATCGAGACCTGAGCTGAGATCAAGAGTTGGATGCCTAACCAAGCCACCCAGGTGCCACCGGACCCCCCAGATTTGAAGATGCTACTGAGGAAGGAGTCTCTGGCGGGGAAGGGGTCTTCTCTTACACAGATTACTTGGGGTCTGGGGAGGTATGTCTCTGTTAGTAACAGTAGTAGGAAGCTACAGACCATTTTAATTACAGAAGCAGGTGTGGTGAGTGTTGAACCCTGGGGATGAGGCATCAAGGAGAACTGAGGATGCTGGTGGAGAAACTCTAGTGTCTGCTCAGGCTTGGCAAGTGCATCTTTCCCTGGATGCCCAGAGCTGTTCACCAGTACCTGCAGATGAGTGGAGAGCTCAGGGGCTTTTGATGCCATCTGATTGCTGGGGGTGGGCTGGGCTGTGGGGCACTAGCTCCAGCAGGGTGTGGACAAGGCAGGGGCTTGGGCTGACAGCCCTGCTTCCTCTTTGCCCCTGCCATGCATCCTCCCACAACTGCCAGACTGCTCTATCCAGAATGAGCACTGGATCTGTCCCTCCCCTGCTTATGTATGGCTTCCCACTGCACATTTAATAAAGTTCAAATCCTACCAATGGCTTACAAGGCCACCAGGGTCTGCCCCATCTACCTCTCCCACCTCGTGTCCTACTTCTTCCTCACTTACTGTCCTCCATCAACACCAGCATTATTGTTCCTCCAACCTGGTTCCACCTCAGGGCCTTTGCACTTACTGTGCTCTCTGCCTGGGACATTCCAGTTGCCATTTTTGCTTTAGTTGCATTATGATCATTTAGGTCTTGGATGGCCTGACACCATCCCTGTTAGGAAGGTCCCCCTCCTTCCTCTGAGCAGTATCACACCTCCCTGGGTTTTGCTTATTTGCATACTATGCAGCATAGAGCCCTATGTGAAAACATGTCCTTTGTATGTTTTTAGTCTGTGTCTGCCCTATAGAATGCAAGCTCTTGTCTTGTTCACTGCTGTTTCCTACTATCTGGAGCAGAACCTGAAACACAGTAGGCATTTAATAAATATTCCCTCAGTGAAATGAGTGAATCACAGAGGGAAAGGCCAAGTGTCCCCAGAATGTGGAGCTCACATCCAAGAAACCAAACAGAACAGAGGGGAATGCAGATGGAGACAGGGGGTAGGACCACAGAGGCACTCATGATGTCAGTGCTCATTTGATCACAGGTTTTGCTCAGTTTATCACATCGAATGTTCATCACCTGGAGCTGGCGTATTACTAACCCCATTTGTAAATGAAGTAATTGCAGCTTAATTGTTAATCATGTATTCAGAGTTTCTCCTCTGTGGCTTGTGGCCTGTGGCCTCCCAGCGGGTTGGAGAAAGGTCTTAGGGGCCTGGTCTATGTCCCTTGAGTTACTCCCTGTAACATTCCTTTTTTATATAATTCTATTTCTATTCAATTAATAGATAGCATATTATTAGCTTCAGAGGTAGAGGTCAGTGACTTATCAGTTGCATAGAACCCCCAGTGCTCATTACACCACGTGCCCTCCTCAATGGCCATCACCCAGTTACCCCACCCCCCCACCCACCTCCCCTCCTGCAACCCTCAGTTTGGTTCCTAGAGTTAAGAGTCTCTCTCTCTCTCTCTCTCTTTTTTTTTTTTTTAAGATTTTATTTATTTATTTGACAGAGAGAGAGATCACAAGCAGGTGGGTGGGGGGGCAGGGAAGCAATCCCAGGACCCTGAGATCATGACCTGAGCTGAAGGCAGAGGCTTAACCCACTGGGCCACCCAGGTGCCCTGAGTTAAGAGTTTCATATGGGGACACCTTGGTGGCTCAGTTATTGAGTGTCTGCCTTCAGCTCAGGTCATGATCCTGGCATTCTGGGATCAAGTCCCGCATTGGGATCCCTTCTCTGCCAGGAGCCTGCTTCTCCCTCTCCTTCTCGTTTCTCATGAATAGATAAATAAAATCTTCTTTTTTTAAAAAAAAGTCTCTTATGGTTTGTCTCCCACTCTGATTACATCTTATTATTTTATTTTTCCCTCCCTTCCCCATGATCATCTGTTTTGTTTCTTAATTCTATGTGTAAGTGAAATCGTATGATAATTGTCTTTCTCTAAGCATGATATTCTCCAGTTCCATCCATGTCAATTTAAGTGGTAAGATTTCATCCTTTCTGATGGCTGAGTGATGTTCCATAGTATGTATATACCACATTTTCTTTATCCATTCATCTGTCGACGGACATCTGAGCTTTTTCCGAATTTTGGCTCTTGTGGACATTGTTGCTATGAACATTGGGATGCATGTGCTCCTTCAGATCACATGTTTGTATCCTTTGGTTAAATACCTAGTAGTGCAATTGCTGGTCATAGTGTAGCTCTCCCAGTAACATTCCTAAAAGGGCCGTGCCTGCTTGAAATAGCAGAAGACAGGGGTCACAGGCAACAACAGGCTTACAAGGATCCTAGGCCAAAGGGGGCAGTGGCCAGATGAGAAAAGCCAGAAAAGTGGGTCATGCTCCTTGGTAGACAAAGGAAGGGCTAACAGAGCTCTGGCTCATGACTGAAATGAAGCTCCTGGTGGAGGTCTATGCATGGCGGCCTCGCCCTCACCTCCAGGATGGGAATGACTGAAGACTTCTGTCTAAGTACGAGCCCTACATCCGGCAACACGGCTCAGGTTTCAGCCTCACCATCCTCCTCTATGGACTAGAGATAATAATGCCCACCTCCAAAGTTGCTCTAAGAGGGAACCAAGCCTCGTTTGTGTAAGACTATTTTTATAAACCTTCGAGGATGGTTAAAATATGCCTGAGGAATCATTTGGCTTCAAGGCTCAGAAATACCCCTCAAACTGACTGAAATTCAAAAGGGTTCTTATAATTAAAAAGTCCTCCTAATGAATTTAAATAAAAAGATAAATTAAACAAACAAACAAACAAATAAATAAATATCTAGCTTCAGGATCTGCACTCAGCAGGGAGTCTGCTTGAGGATTTCCCTCCCTCCATCTACCCTCTCCTTTCCTTGTGCACATGTGTTCTCTCTCTCTCTCCAATAAATAAATAAATCTTTTTAAAAAGTCAAAAGTACTCTATATAGGGAATGTTGGCTTCAGGCTTGGCTGGATCAGGGTGCTCCAACAAAATGAGTCCCTCTCCTTGTCTTCTTGTTAGCTCTTCTCTGTAGGATCTTCCTTCTTAAGTAGGTTCTTTTCAGTGGGTGGCTATAAGCCATTCCAGGCCCCCAGGATCACAGATGACCATCCCCATCTGAAAGGGAGCTTCTCCTATATAAGCCCTGGCTTAAGTCCCAAGATTGATTCTCATATGAACTAAAAGCCCAAACTGAACCAACCATGATGGAAGCCAGGCAACTGGGAAACCCTGGCTGCCACCTCTGGAGCCAGGGGTGGGACTGGCTCAGAACCATGGAGAACCATGGAGACTGTGAGTGGTGGCAGTAGAGGTTCTCCAAAGGAGAATGGGGGTGCTTCTCCCAGAAGAGGATCTGGGTGCCTGGCTGGCACATAATAGAAGCTCCCAGCAAGACCAACAGTGGTATTCTTCCCCTTCCAGCTGGCATGGCAGAGCTGCACCTTTTAGGACTCCAGATCCCAGGAGGCTCCACTGTGGGGCTGCTCTGCAGGGGCCTGGACAAGCTGCTTCCCCAGCAAAGTGCTGAATGGGGCTGCTGGGAGGGTTAAACAGAATCATTCTGTGAGTAGGATTTGTAAATGGTGAAACACTCTTCAAATGTGGAAGATTATCCTTAACCGTTTAGAATAGAATAGGGGCAAGAACAACAGGATTCTGGAACTGAAATAGGGCATAGAAATCACTGGCCACCCCTACCCCCTACCTTACCATAGTCAATACAAAGCAGCCAGAAGAATGACTTCACGATGCAGATCACATTATGTCCCCTCCCCTGTCCCTCCACAGGCTTTCCTTGGAGTAGTCTAGATTCTTCTGCCTCCAAGGCTCTTAAGATCTGGTCCCTGCCTAACTCTCAGATTCCACCCCCCCCCCTTCTCCTTTGGCACCACTTCCACACTGCTATTCCTTTGCTTAGGCAAATACACCAGGCTCATTTCCTTTTCAGATGCTTTGCATATGCTGTTCCCTCTGCCCCAAACACTTTTCCCCCAGATCTCCAAATGGCTGCCACTTTCTCCTCACTCAGGTCTCAGCTGAAACATCATCCTTTCATGGGGTGCTCAGGTGATTCAGTCAGTTAAGCATCTGCCTTCGGCTCAGGTTATGGTCTCAGGGTCCTGGGATCGAGCCCCGTGTCAGGCTCCCTGCTCAGTGAGGAATTCCACTTCTCCCTTTGCCGCTTCCCTTGCTTGTGTGCTCTCTCTCCCTCTCTCTCTATCTCTAATAAATAAATAAATAAAATCTTCAAAAAATGAAAACCAAAACAAAATCACCCTCTCAGAGATGTCCCTTGGCCACAGCTCTCCTCACTTCCTCTCACTCCACCTATTTTATACTCTTCATCGTCTGGAATTATCTTGTTGGTTTGTTTGCTTATTCACTGCCAGTTGCTCTCCTGCCTGCCACCCTCACTGGGATGATAGGATCCAAGAAAACAGAATCTACACACAGTACCTGGCCTGATAGAGGGTCAATAAGTACTTGTTGAATGAAAGAATATGTGGGTGGATGGCGGGTCGGTGGACGGTAGATGGTGGATGGCTGGGCGGGAGGTTGGGTAAAAGTGTGGGTAGATAGACAAGTGAGTGGGTGAGTGGGCGGGTGGGTTGGTGAGTGGATGGGTGAGTGGTTGAGTAAGTGGATGGGTAGATGGAGAGTGGGCTGAGCCCATGCCTGTCTGGTCCTGCCCTCACTCACTCACTCACTTATTTCTTGCCCTTAAAAAAAACCATGTACTGTTGCCCTTTTTCAACTGAGAGCTCTGGTCGCTGAAGACCTTCCAGACCACCCACTTCACACCAGATCATCCACTGTGGCCTCAATGCCACCTGCTCTAGTCACTGAATTCACCTGATTTCAAAGCCCATTAAACCGATCGTTAGGAGGTTAATAAAACCTTTCCTCCTGCATGGGCATACCCCCACCCTTGCCTGCTGCCTGTTGTGCCCATCAGCTGGGCCTGCCTGTCACTGTAACCGGGAGGCAGGAGAGGGGTAGGCCACCCCTTTTGCCTGGCAAGCCATGAGGCTGAGCTGAGCGCCTTTGTCCTCACATCAGCTCCCAGGGAGGGGTGTCCCTCCAGAACTGTTCTGGGATATGAGAAATGGGAGGTGGCCTGTCACTTTGAGGGCTCTGCTCCTGAGCTGGGGGGATCTGTGTGTTGGCATTTGAGCCTGGGGTGGCCTTACACACAGACAGCCTGCTGTGAGCTTCCCTGATGTCTCAGGGACAGAGGCTGAAGGAGGGAAGGAAGGTATGCTGCTGGGACTCTGGTTCATTCCAGTCACTGAGGAGCAAAGGGTCCTGGGGAACAGTGGGCAGACAGGGTAGTGGGTAATGGACCCATGGGGGAGCAAGGTGGACCCACTGGGCTGAGATCCCACTTTTGAGGGATGCCCTGATGTAGGTCACAGGCCATTCTTAGCATAAAGTCCTGAGGACAAGGGAGGCTCCTCTTCCTATCTGGAAAATTCCATTACTGCAAAATCTGTTGGAAGAAACATCAAGTCTCCACATCACTGTTGAGTGGGGGGTGGGAGGGAGAGCACACTGCAGGAGGAAGCATACAGTAAGACACCATGTTGTAAAAAGTCACAAATCAAATAAAACTATGCCTAGTTGCTGCAGCAGACATACCCGTATACATGCAGAGAAAGGCCCAGAAGGCTACACACTGGACTTTCACCTGCGGTTTTCTCCTTAGAAAGAAATCCCTGACACTTGGGCCAAGGTTGTTTGTAGTCTTTTTTAAAAATTTTATAAAAATAAGGTATTTGTGTTTAATATGGAAAATTAAAAACTATTTTTTAAAGCTACTCACCAAGGATGCAATTTGGACAGTGAGGGTCAGACTTAACTCTTAAAGGAAATGGCATGAAGGGTCACAAAAAGACACAAGAGGGTCCTGGCTGGCATAGGGGATGAGCTGGGCCACCACCCCAGGAATCCTGCCCGGGCAGTAGTCCCCACAGGTGCTGGTGTTCACCTTTGAGGTTCCCTGGGGCTGGGCACCCCTGACTGCCTTCCTAGACCAGACCCTTCCAGATTGCACACTGAGGTGGCTGCGGCAGACCCAGGAATCGGTTCCAGGACTTGAGGAGTAGAGCGGGTGGGAAGCCAATACCCAGAGGGAATGCGGAACATTCTGCTGGACTGATCCCACAATACCGGAGCGGCCGCATCTCTGCTCCCGCTGGCCGACTGACAGCGTCCGCACGCTCATGCAAGGGGGGTTATTTTATTAACCAGATAGATTAAGCATCTCTCCTTCTAATTACCAGTTTAATTAACCTTGGCACACAGTATGTACCAACCCCCGAGGGACTGAGTCACAACTGCCACGCTGGGTGAACATCGCCCATCTGCTCAGTGCTAGCTTCAGCTGGCCCTCAAGGGACTGGAACAGTGAGCTCCAGAGGGCCTGGGGTCTGGTGGCACTGGAGGAGCGTCGGGGAGGGAAAATTGGGTGGGGCTTGTTAGGGACCTGTCAGGAGGGTCTTGCTGTGGGTGCTGGATTCCAACAGGGCCCCTCTTCCACAGCCCTTCTGCAAGTGACCCTGCGTGAGATGAGACAGAGAAGTCAGCCTGGGCCACCCAGCTCAGGTCTCCCAAGTGTCTGCAGGGTAGCCTGGGGACCAGGAGACGTGTGTTCATCTACCACTTGCTGGATGGGGACCGTGCAGGTGCCGCACTCGATTTTCCGAGTGGGGGTTTTGTCTTCTGTAAAACGAGCACCCTAATACGTAGGACATGAGGCTTCACAAAGATGACGAAGGTCAAGATGCCTTGTAAAATTGCATTCATGTATTCATTCATTTATTCAGGGCGTATTTATGGCTCATGCGCTGCATGTTAGCAAAGGTGAGCAGTACAACAATGAACGGAGAGAATTTAGAGACCGACTTCTCCGGAAACTGACTGTGTCTGGCTAACAACTCCAAAGTCACCCTCATGTGCCTGGACACACACACACACACACACACACACACACACACAGCGCCCCACATTTAGCACACCACACGCAGGCACACACATTCCCCTTCACAGCCACGAACAGAACGTGCGCCGACTCGAAAACACGCCCACATTCATGGAAGGACCACATGGCTCCTCTGTTCTCGAGAAGCGTGAGGCCAGAGATGTCACATTAATAAGACACATATCGAGGCTCTAGGAGAGGGGGTTTTATATATTTATTTATTTGAAAGCTTATTCAAATCTTAACCTAGTCTTCTCTTCACTAATGCAGTGTTATTGGAGCCTCCTGATGTCTGTGTGGGAGGGTGAAGACAGGAGTGTGTGTATTTGCATATGTGTGAGCGAAGACTTTCGATGCATTTGTGTGTAGGGTGTGCTGGGGGTGGGGGGTGTGCATGTCTGTGTGTGTGTGTGTGTGTTCCTGGGTATGTGTGTACGTGTCTGGGTGTGGAGGGTGAGCGGGGTGTCATGTTTTTATGCTTCTTAGAATCTTTTGGTGGTGAGCGGTTTCTCAGCCTATTTTTCACTATCACCCCCATAAAGAGCCTTTGTAGACATTTGATTCTGAATCGCCCCCTCTCTGAATTGTATACCTCAGATACACTACAGATCTCCTTATGTACTGTATATAGATCTGTGCTTTATAAAGAGAAAGAGTCCAGTTTTTTTTTTCACCTACCACCACTCCCAAAGAAAAATTTCCACCCCCTTAGGGGTCACACTACCCTTGTTGAGAATTCATGATGCAGAGCAAGAGTTTCTAGCTCCAGGGATCTGGGACCCCTGATGTTGTGTGCTCCTGGGCAAGGAGTCCAGGAATCCTGGTTTCAGAAATCTCCCAGGGATTCTGATTCCCTGAATGGGGATGGAGGGAGTTTAGAACCATCAGGGACCATCTAGTCTGAGAAGGGGTCTATGTACGGCCTTCACCTAGTCCGAGAGAACTTGGAATCTCAACCCACAAAGGCTGGGGTCCCGGCCAGCAGGACCTTCCTATATCAGACTGTCCCAGGGCTCCCCAGGGGAGAGTTGGGGAGGCTGGCGGCTGGGCCAGAACTCCTCCCACAGACCTAGCCCTTAGATAAGGCAAAATGAGGAATGTGTGCCCAAGACCAGGATCATGCAGCTGGAGTCTGGGACAAACACTGATCCAAAGTGTCTGGAGCCCCATTTTCCATCTGTTCAGTAGAGCTACAGATGCCCCCACACTATCCTATCCTGGACCTCCCTCCTGGGAGCCCCAACATACCCTGGTCCTGGGTACTCAATATGCCAGGCACTGGGAGAGGAGGCAGAAAGTTACTTCAGCCCTGTGCAGCAGCCCAGACCAGCCCGGGAATTGGAATGGGAGTTCCAAGCTGTCAAGGGCTGGAACCCTGTCTGGGAGTTGCCAAGGACCAGGTAGCAAAATCAATCAAAAAGGGAGACCTTCTACCTGGCCCTGCCCTCTGTTGGGGCCAAAGAATAGCTATGCCACTTTGGAGGACTGGACCTGTGCCAAGCCCCAGCCCTGGGTGTCTGAGTGATCAGAACACAGGGGACCAACTGATGCGCCATGGGCAGTGGTCCAGTACAGGGCTGGCAAGGGGCAGATGGGAGATTGGAAAAGGGAGGGAGGGGCTATCATGTGGCCAAGGAGTCGGGTGGGAATAGAAATGACTCTGTTGAGGGTCTGATGGCAGGAGAAGGGATGATGGGATGACAGTGGATGGGAGATGGAGGGAGCCTGATGGAGGAGCACAGAGAAAGAGTGAGGAGGAGGGGCACTGTGGTTTGGTAGGGAAGCCAAGAAGCCATCCTTCTCCCTCTCTTAAGCTTTTAAAGGCATCAGAGCATCTTGCTAATTGTTCATCTCCCAGAGACGCTAATGAAATTAACTCTGCAAAATGCCCATCAGGTCATCTGCAGAGGGCACAGTGCCAGGCTTCTGCTTGGTCCAATCCTGTCCTCCTCCTCCTCCTCCTCTTCTTCCTCCTTCTCCTCCTCAGCTCCTCCTGCCCTTTCCTGATGATTCTCCACCCCCGCCTCTTCAACAGGCCCTTCAGCAGGGAACATCTCACCACTGAAGCTGCCTAAGAGTGCCCAGTGAGGAAACCAGAAATGGGGGCTATGTAGCCCCTCAGAGACTGGGATGCCATGGAGCTCATGGAACTGGAAAGGACTCTGGGTGTGTATGTTTCTCTATGTGTGTTTCTGAGTACAAACATTTCTAGGGCATCTTCTAGGTTTAAGTCCTGCCCCTCTTACAAGCTGAGTGGCTTTAGGCAAGTTGCATCCCCTCTCTGTGCCTTAGTTTTTGTATCTATACAATGGGGATGATAATAGTATCTACCTAATAAAGAGTTGTGAGCACTGAAAAAGGATAAACCAGGTAAGGGGAACCTGGGTGACTCGGTTGGTCAAGCATCTGCCTTTGGCTCAGGTCATGATCCCAGAACCCCAGGATCTAGCCCTGAGTTGGGCTGCTTGATCAGCAGCGAGTCTGCTCTCCCTGCTTGTGCTCTCTCTCACTACCTCTCTGCATCAAATAGATAAAATCTTTTAAAAAAGAAAAAAAGATTAACCAGTTGAGAATCTTAGCCCTGTGCTGAGCACAAGGGAAGATCTGGAGAAGTGTTGGGCACTGTCCTTGGTTCTGGAGGCCCCAAGGCAAGGAGATCTCCATCCCTGTGCTCAGCACAGGAGAGGCCCAGGCACAAAGTTCTCTATAGCATAGGGCTAGAGAGTGCAGTAGTTGGTACACAAAGGATACGGGGATATCTGGAAGTGTTTTTATGTGTATGTAAGTATATACGGAAACGTGTTTTTATTGATCATGTTCAGTTGCTGGGCATGCACGTGTGTGATTTGGGTGTGGGAAGTGCACTTGAGTTGGGAACAGACTGAGTGGGTGCTGGCATGCTGTGCGTGTGTGTGTGTGTGTGTGTGTGTGTGTGTGTGTGTGTGTCTGTTGGATTCAGGGATGGGTGGATGTTGGAGCTCTGTGTGAGGGAGACACTGGTCCAGATATGGCTGATGGTCCTCTTAAGAGGCTTGATTCTAGTTCTCTTTCCCTTTTAACCTCTATACATTCTTCACTTGTCTTATGACCTGGCTCTCATTCCACGCTAACACACGACTGGGAAGACATCTATGTCTTCTCCCACAGGCTGCAGTTGCCCCAAGTGGATGGCATTAAGCCTTGCAAACAGTAGGCACTAATAAATGCTTGTTCCATCTTGGGCAATGCTTGAGAACAGATTTTTATAAAAGATGATTCTGTATCATTTTTAAAAGTATACATGATGGGGTGCCTGGGTGGCTCAGTCGGTTATGTGTCTGCCTTAGTCCTGGGATCCAGTCCCACATCAGGTTCCCTGCTCAGCAGGGAGCCTGCCTCTCCCTCTCCCTTTACCCTTCCTCCCTACTTGTGCTCTCTCTCTCAAATAAATAAATAAGCTATTTTAAAAAATTAAAGTGTACATGACAGAAACCTTTCAAAATGGGCTTAAACAAGAAAAAGGGGAATTTATTGGCTCATGTAACTGAAAAACCAGGGGTGTATCTTGCAGCTTCAGGAGCAGCTGGATCCAGGGGACTTGAATGATGAACCAGCGTTAAGTGTCTCTCTCTTCTCCAGGCTCTGCTTTTCCTAACCAGACTCAGTCTCGGGCATGTGCCCCTCACATGGTTCTCCTCTTCTCTGCTCCAAGTTCAGCAAGAAAAGAAATTCTTTCTCTCCTTAGTTCTAATAAAAATCCCAGAAAAGAGCCTGAGCACTTGGTTGGGTCATTTGTCCATCCCTAAGTGTCCATCCCTAAGTGAATCACTGTGGTTCAAGAAATAGTGGATACTGAGTGTTTAGATCTGAAGCATGGATTATCCTATGGAACTGGGGTGGGGTAGTCTCATATGAATCTCATACACTGATGTTGGGGCAGGGTGAGTCCTTGAAGGAAAGACAGGAAGCTCATGCTTCCAGGAGACAGAAACTGGATGCTGAGCAGCGGGAAAATATGGATGCTTGGATCAAGCCAGGGACTATCAAGAGCCAACGTGGGGTCACCAAGAGCAAGTTCAGCCCGCCAAACTAATTTCTTGTTTCAGGTATTGGCCTGGTGGATGAGGACAAATCTTATGAATCTGGGGCTCTGGAGAGTCTTTCTGTGTATTTTCTGGGTGCAGCCATGAGACGGGAGTTGAAGGATAGTGTGGCCAGAAGTTCCCTGAGCAGAGGAAAGAGATAGTGATTTATTTTCCTAGTGCAACTGACAAGGTAGTGGGGAGTGGGCAGCCACTAGGCTCTCCCCTTGGTCCTGCCTTCAGCAACCTGTTTATGAAGGACTTGGTTGAAAGATCTATGGTTTCCAATCTCATCTGGGAATGACTGGAAGCTGGAGAAATAGCAAGTACCCTGCCTGACAGCTTCCACACCCTGAGAGGGCACCATATAGGAAAGAGGGATTGGATGTAATACAGAGCAATAGAATTGGGGATGAATTGGAAGTCTCTGCACTTAAATTCAGAAAGCCAGTGTCCCAAGCATGGATGAGGAACATCCAGGTGTTGGCAGTACCTATGGCAAAGACACAGGGCACTGTTCCTCAAAGTGGGGTCTTCAGAACACTGGCACCAGTAGAAATAGCCAGAAGGGAGCGGGAGGTGTGGTAAAAGCTCAGATTCCTAGACATGTCCCCAGACATTCTGAATCCGAGTCAGGATGAGCAGGGCCTGAAGATGGGCATCTTATCCAGCATCACAGGAGCTCCTGGCACAACTCCAAGTCAGTGATGGCATCACTGTTGGGTTTAGAGGTCCCACTATCCAGCGGGCACCAGCAACTGACAGCGACCTTGCTAAAGCATCAAGCACATGCACAGGAGATGTGCCAATTCCCTTCTAGAGATGTCTTCTGAGGAGCAGACTTGGAGGAGAGCACTTGCAGTACGGGCCAGGGCGGCAAGGACAGGGCCCCAGGGTTCTGTTGCCATGCCAGTGACAGAAGCAAAACTATTTGGTCTAAAGGGAGAAAATTCAGGATAGATCCAGACTTTGTATTCGAAAGTAAAAAAAAAAAAAAAAAAAGAAGTAGTAGTAGTAAGAGTCTTCTGAATAACAGAAATGAACATAGGGGCAGTGCGGAGAGAGGTTTGATGAGGCCCCAGAATGTGAATCCAGTGATCCAGTGAGGGGTAGATTCCTGCTGCCTGTCAAGGAGAAATTCCTAGCCAGCAGCGGCAGCTGGAGGTGAAACCCAAGCATGGTCACTGGGATACTGCAAGGTGGCCACAGACACTTATGGGAGGGTCCAGCCTAGGCAGGGTCTGGCCTCTCCCTCCCTTTAAATCTGAGGCTCAAAGGCAAAGATGGTTGAAGATGTTAGGAGCCCTCTTATCTGACCATCTACCTTTGAGCCTGAGACCAGCATTTCCTGGCAGCCCTCCAACCTGGATTCTTAAGAAGAACTCAGGTGAGACATTTACTCCCCATCTCAGCAAGGGCATCCCTGCTCCTTTGCCTGACATGCCCTGAGTACCAATTGGAAGGGGACAGCTAAGCCAAGGCCCAAGTGGCTAAAAGGAACAAGCCATGTGAAGATCTGAGGACAGAGTGTCCCAGGAAGAAAGGCAAATGGGATGGTCCAGCAGTGGGGATGAGCTTAGATGCTGGAGAAACAGAAGGGAGGCCACCATGGCTACGGTCCAGGTAGGGTTGCAGAGTGAGGCAGGGGATCCATCATGCTGGGCTTTGAGGTAGTGGTCATCATTAATGCTACTTTCCTCTTATTTCAGCTGCTGGCACAGAAGAGACGTGTACTTCTTGGTCCTTTGGATGGGGCCATGGGGTCAGTTCTGACCAATGAATTGTCAGTGGAAGTGGCATGTGTCACTTCAGGGCTGAGCCATCGATGGCTGCTGGGTGTACCTCCAGAGCTCTCTTTTCCTCTGCCTCACTGACCAAAGATGCTCCCGAGAGTGGCTATTTTGTCAGCCTGTGTCCTCAGTGGAGGATAATCTAGAGCAGTAGATCCATGGTGAACAAACGAGAAACAAAACAGAAGCCACTGAGATTTGGGGACTGTTTGTTACCATGACATAACCTAGTCTATCCTGACTGCTACACAGATCATTCTACTCTAGTGGAGGAGGCCAGTGAAGTGAACATCACAGAGAACTGAAGAGAGATATAGACCCTTTCCTTTCTTGTTCCCCAAACCTTATTCCCAAACTCTAATCCCAGAGCAAAAGCTGCAGGAAGAGGAAATGTGAGGAGCACAGACATTGAAGTCAAAGCCACCCTAGAACCAATCTTAGCTAGCCCTGCAAACATTGAATAAGGTTGGCCTTGGACCTGAAGCACTTCCTCTCCCTAAGTCTCAATTACCTCATCTGTATAATGGGGATAATAATGTTCACTTAACAGGATTGCATGTGAGGATCAAATTAAAATGTAGGCAAGGACATAACAGAGTCCAGCAGAGACCATTATGATATTATCTAATATCCCAGCCCCCAATCCCAATACTTCCTTCTCTTCAGTGCCTAAACCCCAGTTCCTAACTCTCTTCCACCAGGTGCCCCAAATGATGGTCCTAGTAAGGTTTCACCTCTCCTACCCACCTCTTCCCTGGGAGCATGAGAGGCATAGAGTCAGAGGAAGCATCCTGGGCACACACCGCTCCTGGCAACACACATACATGCATGCAAACGCACGTCTGTGCGCACACACACACACACTCTCTCTCTCTCTCTCTCTCACTCCAGTTGGGTAGATCAGGTAGACAAAGCCTACATACAAGCAATCACCAAAGCAGAGTTCAAAACCTGGAGGCCGTTGGATATTTGTGGACATTTTCATCTGGGCTCACAGGAGGTAAAAAAATAAAATAAAGATTACTTTTCAGTTAGAAATTTTAAATGCCAAGATTTCACACACAGTGACTTCTCTTGAAAATGTGGACGATATGGCCGTACTGGGCCCCAGTTCAACACCAGTTGGCACCTGGAGTAAAAAAGCCAGCTGCCCCGCTGCGATGGGATCCCATGCCCAGTGACCGGGTCGCCATTGTCTCCTCCGCGCTGAAGCCCAGCGTCTGTACATGTGTATCTGGACATTGGCTGATGTTTCTGATACTAGTTAAGAGAAAAGCAAAACATTTCTCCTAACCCTTCTCTATTAAAAGTGGGAAACAAAAGACAGACCGAGAGAGGGCCTCGTGGTTTCAAGAAAAATAGGAGAGCTCATATCGCTTTGTGGAAGCGTAGACCATTATCATATCACCCAGCCTGCAGGACCAATTTACATCATGGACTGGTCCCTGCAGGAGGTTTGCTCTGCGACCATGCCCTCACCCTTCTCGTCCTTCTCCAGACCCAGAGTAGGACCGTCTCTTTTTCTGACAATTCGCCCTGGGTATATGTTGCGCGTTTGCCATTTCCTTTCTCCTTCAAGGCAACCGTCTGTTTACTTTAACCAGATTAGGGAATGGGGGTGGGGAGCAGGAGACTCCAACAGCGGTCACTGCTGGAGGCTCCGGGAGACGACGTGACTTGCCCAAGGTCACAGAGCTAGAAGGCGGAGGCGTCTAGACCCTATACCCGGTCTCCTTAGCTTCTAAAGACCGGCTCAGTCTTTCACGCCCACATCTCTGGCGTCGTGCGCGCTCAGGGCGCAAACACCGCGCGCCCAGTCAGAGACGCTGTGCCCTGGGGTTGTTTTCCTTCAGCGAGAGGGGCCACGGGGTTAGAGAAATCTTGGGTCACACTGGGATCCACCAGGCTACACGGTTGGGACTGCAGGTGGCCCCGAGTCTGGCCTGCCCGAGCGCCGGGGCCCGGGTGCTCTCCCGCAGTCCCCTATCCAAGCCGCGGGCTGGTGGCGTACCGCAGCACGCTGACGGCCAGGGAACACTGCCGGGAGGCGGGGAGCGGAGTGGGGTGGGGGGAGAGGACTGCAGCGGAACCTGCCCCCGGCACCCCTGCCCCAGGCGGTTCTCTGCAGGCTGGCTCCGCGCCGGGGTCGCTGCAGCCCTGGG
The DNA here is from genome assembly GCF_009829155.1 of Mustela erminea. Classification (NCBI taxonomy): domain Eukaryota; kingdom Metazoa; phylum Chordata; class Mammalia; order Carnivora; family Mustelidae; genus Mustela; species Mustela erminea. The sequence goes on along the minus strand of NC_045616.1, from coordinate 99,951,197 downwards.
CCCCTCCCGGGCCACCTGTGCGCAGGCTGGCGGGCCTAGGAGAGCCCGGATCCGGAGAACCGATCCATTCCGGGTTTCGGACTCCAGGCCCTGTCCCTGGAGACCGCGCGGGGCGGTGGGAGGCCTCCCCGCCCACCACCCCAACCCCTCCCCGGGGGAGCCTCGGGCAACGCCTGGAGGGATCCCCGGAGCTGGGGGTGGCCCGCGCGTGTGGCGTGGGGCGGCCCGGCCCCTCCTTCCTTCCCCCGCCCCGCCCTGCCGCCGCCCCGCTCCGCTGCTCCAGTCCGGGTTTTGCGGCGCCCGCCGGCCCGCTCCCCGGCTGCGGGCTCGGCGCGGCGGCTGGCTCGGTGCGCGGCGCGGCTGGCGCTGCGCTCCGCCCCGGCTGCATTGCTGTGCTCCGGGTGCCCAGGGGAGCCACGCGCCGCGTACGCCCCGCAGCCGGCCGCCCCGAGGCAGCGCAGTCCGCTGGCATGGGCCCCGGGGGCGCCCCGGGCTGGGGCTCTGGGCTGAGGCGCTGAAAGACGCCCTCCCGCCCGCGGGGCCCCGCGCCCGGCCGGCCCGCTCGCCCGCCCGCTCGCGGCCATGGCCGTCCGGCCCGGCCTTTGGCCAGCGCTCCTGGGCATGGTCCTCACCGTCTGGCTCCACGGCTCGGGTGAGTCACGCGCGCGCTCTGGGGTGGTTTGCTGGGGACTGTGCGCGCGAACGCTCCCTGCTCTGGGGGTCCCTGACCCGCTGTGCCCGACCCGGCTGGAAGCCCCCCGAGGCCAAACTTTGCGAGGCGGGACGCGGGGGCCGCTTCTCGTTGCTGCGCAGCTTCCCCGCGCGCTTCCCCGGAAGCCTGGGTTCTGCCAAGTGCTGGAGCAGCTGTCAGCGCGCGGGGCTGGCGAGTGTAAACGCTCCACGCCTCCGGGCGGGGGAAGTTTGCTGGTTGCCCGGCCCCAGAGCAGAGTCGGGGGTTTGAATCAACGCCCGGGGGAGCCTGACTCTGAGGGTCGCAGATTAGAAGATTTAGACCAGTGCCCAGGAAAATGAGGAGAGGTCTTAATACCTCTTCCCGGTAGCACCTGACCCGAACAGCTACTCACAAATCCGACTTGGCACCTGGCCTCTGCCCACGTCCAGAACACAGTGTCCTCCTCTGTCCCCGCCATACGCTCGCACACGCACACACTCAGGCGTGGAGGCGCATACACCAGCCCCCGGCCCTTGCAGCCCGCACTGTCAAAGGTCCGTGGCCCCTGGCCAGGGCTGTGGCTCCCAACCTCCTTGGTGCATGGGGGGCCAGAGTTGTGTACTGTGGGATCGCTGCTGCTCTCCCTTCTAGCTTTCATTGCACCGCCTTTCCTTCTCCCCTCATGTCCAGTTGACCACCCTAACCTGCTTGGTAACTAAGCTCTCAGCCCACCTCCCTTGGGGTGGGGGGAGTTCCCCGGCGTCCTTTGTCTGCTCTCCCTGAGCTTCCACCTGAGCTGAGTTGTTAAGGCCTTCTGATCATCCCCCCTCCCCACCATCCATGCACTTAGCAGAGCTGAGCTTATGTGTGTATTTGGGGGGGGGGTCATTTCTGTGATCAAGGGAGCATGAGGCTCACCCTAGCAATGCTTGATTCTTGCTGTCCTGAGAACCTGAGCGATGCCTCCCAGCCTGGCTGGGCCATTGTTAATCCTAGGGGTCAGAAGGGAGCATTGGGGTTCCTGAGATGCGAAGCCAGACTGGAGATCAATGAGTGACAGCTGAGACCAGCCTGATGATTGAGGCTGATGGCTGTTTCTTTAAAGGGTCTCTGCGTAGCATATCCTGCACCCACACTGCCTGGCTGCCCTGCCCAGTCTATTCCCTCAGTCCTTGCTCTGCTCTACCCCATCCGTTTTCCACCACCGCCCCCCCCCCACCCCCGCAAGCCTCACTTTAGCAAACCCTCCTGCCCCATGACCTCCCCTTTTCATCCAGATCAAGCTGGGAGGCTGCGCTGCTGCCGGGTGTGTGTTCCTATTGCATACATATCCGTGTCCGGGTGGTGCATGCAGCCCTCAGGGGGTGCAGGTTTGGTGAGCCAACCATGGTGAACTGGGGGTGTTCAATGTCCTCACACAGGGGAGGTGTTGCCAGATACCAAGTAGGCACCCAGGAAATGTTTACTGAGTTGGCTGTGTGTGAGAAGGCGGTGTGGTCATATCTGCATGTCGCCCACGTGAGCACGTGTGAGGGCTCTGGCTTGGCATGTGTGCCCTGGCGACGATGGGAGCTGGCAGTGTGTGCGGCATCGGTGTGTGGGGGACCAGACGAGCTTGTGTGATGGCTGGCCTACTGCACGTGTGTGACGGTTGTGAGCAGTGGCACAGGTGAGCCCATATGAATAGGATAAGGGGGTGATGGGTGCTGGCGAGTCAGGGTGCCACAGCCAGGGTGGGGAGGTTGCCACATTGGATGCCTCAGATGGTCACAGAGTAGGGGAACCTTGTCCCGGGTTGGTGGGGCACCTGTTGGGGCCTGGTCCGAGGTTGCCTCCAGAGGGGGCAGGTGGGCACCGGTGCATGGGGGCCGCCCTGGAGCGGAGGCTGCCACTGAGCCTCCACTCTCAGCTTGTGGAAGAAGCCTCTGAAGGGCATGCAGGGGCCCTTCTCCTTACCTGGGGTCCCTTACTGCTGTCCCCCATAGGATCTGGGCACACGTGCCCAGGCAGGCTGACCCAGAGATGACCCCAGCTCCTCCCGCCCCTCCTCCCACACCACCCATCATCTCCTCGGCAACAGCAGCCAGTGAAAAATGTGTGTGAGTGGCTGAGGGAGGGACGGGCCAGTCGGGCAGCAGGGGGCGCAGGGGGCCAGCAGGACTGCAGCCTCCTGCTCCCCAGGCCAGGGGCGCACCCTCTGTCTCACGCAAAAGCCTGTCCCTTCAGCACACTCACCCCCTACCCCGTGTGGCCACCGCACACAGGGACCCCGCCCCCACCCAGCCTCACAGCTTTTTCCCATTCATCCCGGTCACACAGCTGGCACCTGCCTCCCCACCAGGGTGGGCCTCACACCTGTTGGTTGCCCAGCCACACAGATCTCTGCACTCCCAGGGGGAGGGGCCCGTGAGGCGCTGGCTCTCCTGGAAGGTGGTGCTGAGGGTCACCAAGCTTTGGTATTGTCCCTCCTAACCCCAGCCGTCGGTCCTGCTGGTCTCTTCTTCGGGCCCCACCCCCATCCTCAGGGCTCGTCCTGGATCCCTCTGTCTGTCCCTCACCCCTGGACTACAGCAGCTAGTTAGGGGAAGGGTGTCTTAATTCTTTAGGGCTAAGAGATACCCCGCTCTCACCTTGCCTCAGGGATGGGTTGGGCTGGACTTTAGGGCCCCACAGGTGTCCCCAGGAGAAGGTTGGTCCTCTGGCTGGCCTATCTGTTTTCCCTTGTCCATGTTGAGAGGGGCTGGCCTCAGGATTGGCATCGATCCAAGTTCCAAAGCCCTAGCCAGGAGCCACTGGCAGGTTCCTTGGAGTGGCCAGATCTGGCCTCAGCCAGGGGCCAGGAGCCCTCCTGTCTTACATAACTTTGTCCCTCCTGGGGCTGCTATGGGCCCCAGACCTGCAGACTCAAGCCACACAGTCTTAAAGTCAGGAGCTACCTCCAGCCTGGGGTGGAGGGGCCCCGTCTCTGCACAGAGGTCGTGGTGTTGACTGCCTGGGAACACACGTGTCCACATACATGCATGCCTGAGCCCTCTCTATCCAGGCCAGCCCTCTCCTGCAGCCCCCTCCTTGCCTTCCCCCTCCCTCTAGTCCTCCAGCCCGGGGCTGGAAACCTTGCAGTCTCTCTTGGCTCTCCCTTCTCCTTCACGCTTCATGTCTAATCTGTCACCAAGTCCTCCAGCTCAGCTCTACTTGTGACATTGCTCGTGTCCCTCTCCTCCTCTGTCAGCACTCCCGCCCCCAGCCCCTTTCTCCCTCACCTTTCTCACCTAGATCAGTTCAGTGGCCACCCCCCTTCATCTCCTTTCTGTGGCTCCTCTGCTTTGATTAATGTCCCTGGTATCCAGGCTGGAACCCCACTAGAAAGCCTTCTATGGCTCCCCGGTGCCTGAAGAAGAAGTCCAACCCTGAGCCTGGGGACCCTTAGGGAAACACCTGTATCATTTCTGGGTCTTGGCTTTAACTGCCGGTGAGCTGGCCATCCATGCCCGCAGACAATCTATAACTCCCTTGCCTTGCAGAACCTGGTGCGCCGGGCCCCGCCAGCCACCCTCCCCACCCTATAGCTGACATCTTCTGCTCTGTCCAGACCTAGGCCACCTCCCCCCGCTGCTGCCAGTCCCAACTCTTCTGCTTATCTCAGCCCCCAGCTTTAGTCCAGCTCCCTCCAGGAGGCCTCCCCGACTCCTCCCAGGCCCACGGCACATTGCTGAACTTTGAGTGGCCTACAGGACAGATTCCTCAGCCCCGGAGAGGCCTGTAGGGCCTGTGGGCATTGCCATCATCTACAGTGCCATGACCCTGCTTTTAGCCCCTAACATGCTCTGAGTCACGGCCAGTCAAGTGCATATTTTTCTTCCACTTGTGTTTGGGCTCTCTGGCTAGGTAGGTAGGGCTGCCACGGCTAGGGAGAGGAAGAGAAGGTTGCTCTGCGCCCCTTTGGCAGCCCTCCCCCTCCCTGTCCCTGAACACAGACTTCTTCACTCTGGAGAGGCTGGAAATGGCTCCTGGCCAAGGTAGGAATGAGCAAATTAAAGCCCCACCATGGGGTGTCTGTGCCTTGGACCCTCACACAGATGGCAACCCAGCTCATGTGATCATGTGTGTTTGTGGGTCCTTTGTACAGGTGTACAGGTCATATGCCCAGCACTAGTGAGTAGGAACGTCCCTGCTCATCCTACCCCTCCTAGAATAGATGATCCCAGATCAGTGTTTTGTCATGCAAATGATTTGTCATGACAAATGATTTTGTCATTCTGGGCCCCAGCCCTGAGGACTCAAGCCCTTGGAAGTTGGGGCAGGGGGGCACGGAACCATGGCATTGCCCATCCTGTCCCTGTGCATCTGCCCTGGTGGCCTGTTCCTTAGGCCCCACCCCATCCTAAGGAATGGAATTGACACCAGGACTTGGGCTGCTCTGTGCAGAACCTGTTGGGACTTCTGATTCCTGAGACTGAGAGCACCAGGACAGTCAGGCCCCTGAGCCCCTGGGGATGGTTTCCTCACCATCCAGTTGGAAGCTCAGCTCAGCTTCCTGTGATCGGTTCTACAGGTCCATCCCATGGCAATGGCATTGACAGGTGCTTCTGCCTTCTGGGGAGCCTCAGCCCCTTCCTCCTGTCAGGTAGCATAGAAAGGGCAGGGGCTTGGAAGACAGACAGGCTTGGGTTTTAGTCTGAGCCACCTGGCCTTGGACAAGTAGCTTTTATTCCCCAGCCTGTTCCATGTTTTTTGAATAGGTTATAGTAAGGAGATGATGGGTCACATAGAGGGCCTCAGGATGAAACCCAACATGGAGCAGACAGCTCTGGCTGTTTAACTCCTCCCATTTTCCCTGGCGTTGAAGGGGCATGGATTAGAACAGAGCTAGAGTCTTGAGGTGATCAGGGCCCAAGTCCAGAGGTAATAGAGAAAAACATTTGTCCCTGCTCCAGCCCCAGGCAGGAGTCCCAGGAAGGAGTCATGGTTTTAGGTGGAAGAAGTAAACACCCGCCCTTCCAATCTGTACACATACCGCCCCCTGCAGGGACTTGGGCCTGACTCACACACCAATTCCTCCAGTGCGCAAAGAACTTTGTTTGGGGCTTTATGAAAATGATGATTTGGGTTCAGCTTGTCCGGGAACCATGTCCTGATGGTCAGCTCTGACACAGAACATGGCAGCAAAAGGGTGTGGGCCCTGGACCAGACTAAATTCTAGTCCCAGCTCTGCCATTTGATTGCTTTGTGATCTTGGATAAGTCCCTTAACCTCTCTGTGCTGTTTGCCTCTTTGTATCCTAAGAATCAGACTTGATGACTCTATTGGAGCAGAGGCTGGTACACAAGGAGGCTGCCTTGGGAGCCCAGGGTGGGCTGTGCCCTTAGCAGCAGGTTCCCCCAGGACCTGCTCACACCTGCCCAGCACCCACTGAAACCCCCAATCACCTCCGAGGTAGCCGCCTGCATTGCCTTGGAGCCAGGTGTCTGCCGAGGCAGGGCCAAAGGTGGCTGTGAAGCAGAGGTGGCAACTATGAGTACCAGAGCCTGAGTCAGGAACCAGGGCCCTGCCTTAACTGATGAACACCCCCAGTGGCAAAAACAGGCCTTCTTAGAGCCGCCCAGAAGGTCAGAGTGTCAGTGCCCGCAGCCCACTCTTCCCTGGGCACAGATGTCAGAAGCCGCAAGCAGCCTTTGGCCCTCAGGAGCCAGCATCCCAGGCATGTCAAGGAGGTGGTGTGGAATGGCTGAGTTGGCAGTTCCGGAGTCTGGGTTTGGACTAGGACTTGGACTAGGGTGAGGAATAAGTCGTGCAAGTGCAGGGTCAGCCTCCTTCAATTTTGTGCCCCTGGCACCCCCTGTGTGCCGCCCTAGTCCTAGCAAGCTCTCCGGCTTTCTTGTCTATAAAAAAATGGTGTGCTGGGAGGACCTAATTCACAGGGCTGTTGCGTGGATTAGGTGGACTAATGCACGTCATTGGTGTGTCATAGTCCAAGCACGCAGTAGGCACTCTAAATGTTAGCACTTGATGGTGATGGATACGGCAGAGGGCACTGTTTTATCCTCACTTCCAGGGAGTCCTTGGTGCCATCTCTGTGGAAGAGGGTGCAGCTGGGGGTCCAGGTGGGAGGGCAGAGGCCCGAGGGGAGGCCTGCATTTTGACTGGCATTTTTTTCTCTCTTTTGCCGTGCCCCCCCTTCCCTTCTCCAGGTGTGGTTGTAGACAACCCCATCCCAGCCCTGTCTGAGAGGGGAAAGGAGGGAGAGACTGACAAATCTAGAGGCCTGAGTGGCAGCTGCTCGTCCCCAGAGTAGGTCACAAAGAGGCAGGATTTAGGTCCCACTTAGATGGGGGAGGGGCCCCCTGAAAAAAGCACCAAGGGCCAGCGCCCTGATGGGTGAATTCCCAGAGCTAGGACCCTCCCCACACCTGGATGTCAGAGCTCTGTCCATCTGTAAGGCTCAGGGTCACCTTGAGCTCCAGGCAAACATGTCCTGCGATTTGGGGAGGGGAGTCAGGCTAGACTGACTGAGCCCGAACTGCAACTGCAGGGCCCTTGGCGTAGAGAGCTCAGACCCTGTACTCCCCCTCTGCCGGGTACCTCCCCAGCCAGGAGGGCAGGTGGGACCCCACCTCCCCCCACCGCCCCACCCCAGCACGTCCCGCAGAGAGCTTGCTGGGAGTACACTGGAGTGAGACCCTACCCCTCCTAATTGGGACGGAGACCACATTGAGTTGAGAGGCTGCTGGGTACCCCCCCTCCCCGCCTGTTTCTTTCCAGCCCTCTCACTCCTCCCTAACAAAAGGGTGCCAGGCACGGGCAGGTAGAAGTGCTTCCTTAGAGTCCCCGCGTGACCGGAGCCTGACCTGCTTCCAAAAAACCATCTCCACTCCGTGGCCCGGTTGTTCGAGTAGCTTGGCGGGCGGGGGTCCCGGGCTAGACGCCGGCTGCCTGGCACGTTCGCGGCCGAGGGGCGGCAGAGACCCGAGCCAGTGGGAGCCCGAGCCCGCGGGATTAGCAATTAGCCGGCTCGCCCGCTGGGACTTTGGGGAGGAGCACCCTAGGGGTGCGTCCGGCCCCCGCGGCCCCGCCCCTGCCCCTGCCCCGGCGCCTGGGCTGATTGCGCCGGTAGCTCGGCGGCCGCGGGGAAGAGGCAGGGGCTGGGGAAGGGGCGGGATCCCTCCGCCCGCCAGCCCGCCCGCGGCCGCCCGCGGGATTAGCGGCTCTTTGTTCGGGGCCTGTTAACAAGTTCCTGGCTGAGCGCTCGGCTGCCGCCGGGGGAGCGGGCGTCCAGCCTCCGGGCACCACGGCTCGGCGGCCTCCGCGGCGCCTGGATTCTAGCGCCCAGCTGCGCCCCCGAGACGGGTCTAACCAGTGGGCCCCACTGGTGGGTGGGGTGGGGTGCGTAGGACTTGCAGAGCACCCCCGCTGACCTCGCTTCCGAAGGGACAAGAGCGCCGACCTCCGTGAGCACCTCCTCTAGGCCGGGGGCTTCGAATGCACCGCCGCGTTGGTCCCATTTTACTGATGAGGGAGGGCACGGCTTCCTGCAGTTTGGGCCGAATTAGGCAGGGCTGGAGTTCCCGTCCAGGTCTTTGACTCCAAAACTCATCCTGCGTCTAGGCGAGAAACCTGGGGTGGGGGAGAGGTGGAGCCTTCAGTGGCTGTAAACTGCTACCTTTTTTACTCCTAATTAAATTCGTAATGGTAGTAATCATGGCCCACGCTGGGCTCTGCCTGCATTATTTGATCAGAACCTCAGGACAACCCACAAGGTATGTGAAGTTAGTCCCGTTTATTAGATGAAGACACTGAGGCTCAGAGAAGTGGCAGGGCTGGAACCTTGTTACTGCTCAGCCTGACCCCCTTCCCTACCCCCTCCCACACTGTGGGGAGCAGAACACTGTCCCATGTGATCGTTTACTGTCAGGGTCTTGTCTGGTGGCCCATGGACATGAAAGACTGTAGGAGAAAGTCAGGGGACCTTAATTCTTTGTGTGGTCTTGGGCTAATCTGCCCACCCTTCCAAGCTCATTGCCCCCTCTGTATCCTGCCCCATCTTGGGTGCTTCCTGAATGTCCAAGCCACAGGATTTTGTATATAAACCTGGGTGTTGGCTTTCCAACTTGCCCCCACCGTACTCCTTCAGGTGGTTGGGACTGTTCAAAGTCACTTTCTTAGAATGAGGAGGAATCCTTCCCAGTAAGCTCCCCAAAATGGCTCTTGGCTCTTCTTTCTGGGGCCATGCTGAATGGCTTCCCCCTTTTCACTTATTTAAGACAGGGCCCCAGCCTGGCCCCATCTGCTCTTAACAGGCCGGGCACCTCCAGTCCTTTCAGCTGTTCCTCATGTAGCATGGTTCCAAGCCCCTTCTCTGTCCCCTGCATCCTTGTTACCTGCCTCTGGATGTCCGTCCCAGCTCAACCCACTGTGACACAATGCCCTGGCATGAACTCGCAAAGGATACTAGGTATATCTATTGCAAATACTAGGAAACCCAACCCAAAGTGACTTAAGCAAAAGGGCTTTATTGGCGTGTGGAACTGAAAGACCAGGAGTAGGTTAGCTTCAGGCATGGTTGGATCCAGGAGGGACAGTGGGACCAGGATTCATGCCTCATCTCTGCTCTTCGGGGGCTGGCACCACTGTCCAACAGCCTCTACCCTCTCAGTGCCAAGGTGGCTGCCACAACTTACCAGGGTACATTCTTGCAGGCCCAATCCAGGGAGAAGAAGGGAGCATCCCTTCCCTCAGCCATCCAACAAATGCAACAAATGTCCTTCCTCCTTGGGCCATCTCAGGTGCTGTGCCATGGGAACCAGTCCCCACAGCCAAGCTGTCTATGCCCCTATGTCCTGCGTGCCATCACTCACAGCTTCTCCACCGAGAAGAGATGGGCACATTGTTCTCAGGTTTAACCAGTGTGTCATCAACGTAGTTTGCCCAAATATTTAATAAGAACGCTGAAGAGCACCAAGGTCACAGTCTGAGGCTCAAAGGGGAAGACCCAAATTTGGATCCACATTAGCTATTTAATCAGCGGTGTTAGAAAACAATGCTGGCCGTCCAACTGGTTTTGCATTCCTTTAAATATGCTGCCATCCGGTTCCTGTGTCTCCATTTGCAGATCCTGAGATAGTCTATCAGGTGTCTGGCGGAAATCCAGATACACTGTTTCCAGTCTGGCCCTGACCCACCAGAACAGTAACTCTGTGATCAGGGAAGCTGGTCTGGAGGGAAGGGTCTGCGGGAGTCCCAGTATGGCCCCGTGTGGCTCTACCTTCCTTGCTCAGCTGTAGCCAACAGAGAAGCTCCACTGGAAGCATGCCTGGGATTTGCATCAGATCCTCAGGCTGAGGCCCCTTCAGTGAACATTTTTTGGGTTTTGCATTTGTCCCACTTCCATCCCTGGGCCCACTAGGACCCCATAACCTCTCGCCTTTTAGATACAACCTTAGTGGGGATTTTAGGGAGCCCCTAACCTCAGCAGCAGGACCCAATAAAGCAGGTAAGTCATTTCCCTGCTTCTAGTTCCTTTCTCACTTCAGCACCTGCTTTTAAGCCTCTTGTCCCTTCTCTCAACGACCCAATTTCTTGCCAGGATTTTCCCTTTTTTGCTTAAATTTGTGAGAATGGATTTTGTTGCTTGCACTTGAAAAACCCTGATGCATTCACCAAATCCAGCTTGCCTCCTCTTCTGAAAATTGAGCTGCAGCTCAGGCATCTCCTGCCCCATGACCACTCCCTCTCCCACTTCCTCAGAGATCAGTAAGAGTTCCTCTGCCAACACCTGGGGTGGGATCTGTCTGGCCCAGAACACCTGAACTCATTCCCAACAACCACTCAGCTTCTCTGATCATGCCTTCTTGATCTTCAGTGCTTTCTTACTAGAGTGTGCCCTGCCCCTCCAGGTCAGTGTCCTCAGCTACAGACTGGTGGGTGGGAAGTTCGACTTCCCAGAGGCCCCCCCCACCCACCCAAAGAGCAGGCTTGCCCTTTCCTGCTCTTCCTCCTTCAAGCACCCCCTGCACCATGTGGCTTTGGCACTTCTCTGCAGGCCACAGCTGGACCTGAGCTCAACCCTCCCTACATGCTTCTCCACCCCATGTCTCTTGTCAGTGGTTTTGTACTTGGTTTGGGGCCATCTTTCCGTGTTGGTCATGTCTGGTCAGAATCTGAGTCTACCAAAAGTCTCAGAGCTTCCCTGACACTATTCCAGAGACCTTTTTTTCTCCAGATCCTTTGGGATCATACAACCAGAGGTCCACTTTGGAGACCCACCCATTCCTCTCAAGACCCCTATCCTTTTAGATCCCTGGCTCTATGGGGGGAGAAGGGGCTGTTTTTGTGTGGATTGCCTGAAGCCTACCACCCACAGGCCAGGCTGCTTTTCTGAGGGTGGTCAGCATTCCCTCCCCCGCAGCAATGTGCTGCTAAATGTTTAACACTTGGCACTCTGGGAGAGCTGGAGGGCTGATTTGCCAATTTCCGTGGTGTAAATACTCCCACTATGGCCTATTTTAAGCTACCAACATGATGTCAACTGGCTTGCAAAATTCTGGAAATTTTAATGAGGGGCCCTCTCTCTCTCTCTCTCTTTTTAGATTTATTTATTTATTTTAGAGAGAGAGCACACGTGAGCATTAGGGAGAGGGACCAAAGTGATTTGGGATCGGACCCTGAGACTATGGACTGAGCCAAAATCAGGAGTTGAACACTTAACCGACTGAGCCACCCAGGCACCCCAGTGATGGATTCTCTTTAGCAGATGCTGTTCCCTGGTTATCCAGTCCTCTGAAGAAGTGATCACAGGAAGGGAGTGACAAAGGCTTCTTAGTCCTCAGCCTATAGGCTTGGATTGGAGGGCTGCTCCTTCTGAACACCAGGCGTTTTTGGTGGGCTGAGGCTGGGGAGTCCGTAAAGCACGAGAGCCACTATGAGCCAGGGCTCTGCAGGTGATGGTTAGAATCTTCAACTGGATGACCTTAGGCAGGGGACTTCAGCTGTCTGTGCCTCGGTTTCCTCATCCAGAAAATATGGATAATAAAAGGTTCCTGCCTCATAGAGTTGCAAGGAGTAAATGAGATATTCCATGGGGAGCAACTTAGCCCCATGCCAGGCCCACACAGTAGGGGCTGCCCATGCTAGGGGGACACTTTGGGCCTCTCTCCCGGGACCAAGGCCAGAAGTGTAAGGTCCTTGGTGGACAGAAATGGCAGAGAGCCATAAGGGCAAGGCCCTGCTGGCCTGGAATCTTGGGAAGGTGCTTATTCTGGGGTACAAGCTTTCGTGGGGGGTTTGAAAAGGAAAGCTGACATGGTGAAGGGTGACGTGCCTCCAGTCACCCTTGTGGCTAGGTGTGACACCTCCCAGCCTAGAGGCCGAAGGTTGAGCAGAACAGAAGGGTGGCAGGGGCCATGGCAACATTGGAGAGCCTCGTTTGGCCAGGCAGGGGTAACCTACCTGCCGGCCTGCAGACTGGGCAGAACATGGCTCCGGGGCTTTTCCTGGCTGCCCCCATCCTCTGCTCCTTAGTTCCAGGGTTCCCCTTGGCCCCCTAGCCTCATGTGGCAGCTTTGCAACATCAGAAGTGACCTTCTTTATTGATTTACTTATTTGTTTATTTTCTCTCCCCATCCCAATATTAGCTTCTTGAGGGACTTTGGCCTGCTCCCTGCTATATCTCCTATGCCTAGAACAAGCGTGGCACTAAGTAGAAGCTCAGTATTTGTTGGATGGATGGATGGGTGGGTGGGTGGACAGGTGGGCGGATGGACAGGTGGATGGATGGGTGGATGGATGGATGGTTGGATATAGAGTGGCACGGAAGACCCCTCACCATATGTCGCATCCTATCATCTTTGAATCAAGCTCTCTGTGACTTGCGGAAACCCAGCCTTTCCTGGCAAGTCACCTCTGGTGTGCCAAACTCTGGGCACCTGGGAAGTATAAGTTCACTAGCACTGGGGCTTTACTCATAGGCCTCCAACTCACCCCCCAACTTGTCCTCATCACCTCCACTCTTTAGAACCTCTGTGCCTCCCTCTCTGGATGGACAGGAGCTGCTGAAAGGGGTTCCCAAGGGCTTTGGATAGATGAGTTCCTCCAGGTTGCCACTGCTGCCAGTCCTCTCCTCCCCTTCCAGGGGAGCAGTTCATGGGGCAGCCAAGGTGTGGGGTGAAGGTATGTGCCTGCAGGGGATGCGTGTGTGGCATGAATCTGCTTATGTACTGGGCTGTGTGTGATAGGAGATACTCAGAGCTTTGCCAAGTGGGAATTGGGCTCCTGCCGGCTTCTCCCCCACAATGGCCACTCAGGAGGCCCTTCCTCACCCTTCTGCACCTCCTAAGCTTGCCTGGCTCCACACCCTACCCCCATACCCCCAGATCAGACCCCTCCCCCACTCACCCCAGTGAAAGGAAAATAACTGGAAGCTTTTATCGTTCAGCAGAAGCAACATCAGAAAACAATTATTGTTTTAATTACCTGCTGTCGCCGTACAAGACAGGGAGGTTGTAAAGCGCGATAAAATCTTTCATGTTAATGGACTGCCAGCCTGGGCCAGGGCACGATTTATGGGACTGCAGCTGGCAACTCCAGTCAGCTGGTGTAGAGCCCCCAGGGCCCCCCTCTCCCTGTCCCTCAGGCCAGGTCTCCTGTGCCAGGGGTGATATGCCAGCCCGTACACAGTGGAGCCCTGGAGGCTCCATTCCCTGCAGGGTGAACTTTGGATTGACCCCTCTTTCTGCTGCATGAAAGACATGCCAGCATTGGGCTGGAGCTGGAATGGAGGCCTGTCTCCCCACAACCCTGCTCTACTCTGGCCACCCCATCCTCCAGCCACACAGGGCCATTGCCCTGGGCACCATCTTGAACTTGAGCTCTGTGCAGAGCTGATCCTCCCATAAGCCCTGTCTCCTCCTTATCTGTCCTCTTGCCCTCAACCAACCCAACCTTACTTCTGTGCCTGCACCTCCCCAAAGCCCAAAATGGCCCACCCCTGCTGGGGGGAACCCCCCTCCCTTTTAAGCACTTTCACACATTTGCTCATCACAGAGCTTTGAGGGGGTGCCATCATTATACTCCTCATTTTACAGATACAGAAACTGAGGCATGGAGAAGTCAAGCATTTGGTTGTCAGTCTGAGTTCAGAGAGAGGGGTGGTCTGAAGAGTAAATGGGGTAATAATTGTGAAGTGCTTAGAACTGTGCCAGGAATCGAGTTCATGGCCAATACATTTTAGCTCTCATAATAATTCTTGGTTTTATTGCTATTCAACTTGGAGCAAATCACTTAGCTGCTTTAGTTACACCTTACTTTCCTTATCTATAAAATGGGAGCATTGCTCACCTATCCTATAGGATGAGGGTGTCAAATAACCCATGGGCAAGGTGTGTGGTGAGAACTGAGGACCTATTAGCTGCTGGCTTTGCTGTTGCCATGGTTAACAGTGGCGAAAGTTGAGGCTGTAAAGGTAAGTTGAGTCCACACTATGTAAGGCCCTTAATGCCACACCAAGGAGTTTCAAGCCATTCCAGAGACAGTGGGGACCTGCTGACGATTTGAAGTCAGGACACACGTGATCAGATCTGTGTTTTAGAAGGTTCATAGTGGCCCAATGGCAGATCAATGGGTGAGAGAGCAAAGCTCAGACCCAGAATGATCCAGATGAGGGCTGACGAGGCCCTCGCCCTGGCCATGGCAGGAATGGTACCAAAGCCATGAAGACCCAGTGCCAAGCATGGGTCTGGCATGTGTGGTGGCCTCTCTCATCTACAGTATGCAGGTAGTTGGCTAAGTCCCAGGGCACAGCAGGAATAGCTGGGGCTGCGGCCAAGTCCAAGTTCGGAAGAGAATCTTTAGGCGGTTGCCAGGGACTGGGGTGGGACTTTTCTCTGAGCAACCTTAGGAGCCTGGCCGTGTCTCTCCCGGACAGGCTTGGGTGCAGGCTGGGAGCCTGTGTGGATGGCTTCGCTTGTTAATTCATTCATACATTCCTGACTCCAGTCCTCAACAAATGTTTGTTGAGCACCATTTCGGTACCAGGCTCTAAGCTGGACCCTGGGGATGCTGGGAAGTATGGGGGTGCCGTCCTGAAGCTGCTGTTCTAGTGGAGAAGATGGGCAACAAGCCAGTGAGCAAATGAAGAAATGAAATAATTGCATGCTGTCGCGAGTGCAGAGGAGAACAAAGAAGGAGCTGAGATGGGGGTCCCCCTCCTTTCTCCTCCTCTCAGTCCCTGGCCTGTCTGCCTGTGAGAAGTGGCTCGCGGCTCCCCAGCCCTGCCGAGATGCATGGTTGGCATCAGCGGCCCAGCCTGCCCGATATGTCTCCCTGTCTTCTCTGGATTACTTCCACCATTTTGGCCATCACTTCACCACTCTAATCTATCCCCCAGGGCCCGGGAGGGGCCATTCATCTAAAGATCTTTCTATGGAGCCTTCTCCTCTGAGGACCCCGAGGGAAAGAAAAATGCCAGGAGAGGACGAAAAAGAGAGCAAGAGGAATCTGATTTCAGAACTCCCAAGCAGCAGGACAGATGCCTTAGGGATCAGGGCCCAGCTTGCTCAGACACATAGCTGTCCAGTGGTATAAGTACTTCCCCTCCCTTCCACCTTCCGCCTGCACCCCTGCAAGGGTCGAGCCCCGACATCCCACCCCCGCCAAGGGCAGGCTGTCCTCAGGACTGAGAGATGGTGTCCCTGATTATAATTCAGTTTGCAGGCATTCCTCCCTCCTCCCTCCCTATTTCTGAGGGGCCTTGTGTGTCCCGGGAGGGCTCTTGTGGAGATAGCCTTGGTGTGCTCTGTCCCCTGGAGTTAGGCCAGAGTGGCCACCCCTTACCAAAGCTCAGACCCAGGTGGCTCTTACCAGGTGGCTAGAGAAAACAGCCCAGCGTGACAGCCCCAAGGCAACATGGAAGGCAGGAGAGAGATAAGCATGCTCTGGGCCACAGTTGGGGCTCAGAGGACTCTTTAGGCTAGGAGTCATTGCCCCTTCAGGATTTCAGGTAGCAGCTACTTCTCATGAAAACATTCGGAAATTCTAGGTCCCTGCCTGGCACTGCACATGACCTCTGTACTCTGCAAGCAGTGTGGGCAGGGAGAGAGGTGGATTCAGGGTGTCTTAGTGGGTCACAGGAGTTCTCACATATCCCATGAGCTTGGAAATGGGGTCTCTAGCCAGGGGCTGGCTTTGCACACCTGGTATTGGTGAGACTAAGGAGATACGTGCCTGGGTGAAGGTGACCTCACTGCATGCTTGGAAAGCAGGAATGCCTGCCCCTGGGGGCTTAGGGTCACCTGCCAGGCCTGCCTCTCTTCTAAGTGTGAACAGAGGCTGCCTGCCCAGCCCACTGTATGGCAGCTGGGCAGCTAGCTGGGCCCCTGCCCATGGCTGAGAGAGGTCCTCATCCTGGCTTCTCTAACCACCCTACTCCAGATTTCAGGAAATTACCTGATCCCCTCCCAACAGTTCCAGATGCTCCAGAGCCTTTGATCCATTTCTCTCATGTGCTGGCATTTTTCTGCCTGGCTCCATCCCCTTCCCTCCTGTCAAACGTGAAATCACTGGGCTCCTCAAAGGCCAATGCCAAGTCTCTCCTCGGCATACAGGTGTATATGTGAGTGTGGAGGGAAGTGTGGTGTGTGAGTAAATACTTGTGTGCTTGAGCATCGGTATAGAGGCATCAACATCAGTAGAAATGGATGCTTTTATAAAGGGTGTGTGTGTGTGTGTGTGTGTGTGTGTGTCCATCCTCTGACTCTGTATCCTAAGTGTTCTGGGGTGTGGGTCCCATGTGTAAGTGTATCTTAAAAATGGATTAATCTGGAATTTGAAGCAACTGTTTTATCATTGATAAGAAGCTGACAAAGAAAGGAAACAAAAGGTCTGAATTAATAAACAGTGCTCTAGATAGAGAAGTGTAAGATGTGAGCTCAGCCAAGAATTGGAGCTAATCTTTTTTTTTTTTTTTAACATTTAAATAAAAGATCTGGAAGAGAATGTGTACAGTGAAATCACCAAGTTTGCAGTTAAATCTAAACTCTCCTGGGTGGTAGTAAAATGCCAAGCTGGTGAAGGATAAGCTTTAGGAAAATCTTATCTTGAAAGGCAGTGGGCTGGGCAGAGAATGGCTAGCAAGTTTTAGTTGGGGGGAAATAATGTGAATGGTGTCTGGGGAAAGGTATTTGAAGTTTCTTTCCTAAAGATGGCCCAGAAAGGCAATAGAAGCCTGGACATGGTTGGGAAGGGAGTTTGAAACAAGCTATAAATGTTCCCTTCTCCTGTCACATGAGGAAGGGGCACCTGCATTCTGATGTACTTGTGGTCATGCCTCCTTAGGAGAGCCACCCACCCGAGACAGGGGAAACCTGGGTTTTATTCTAGGCTTACATAATCTGAGTAATTCATTTCCCTTCCGTTGCCCTCAGTTTGTGTATCTGTGAAATGGAAGTCATGATCCCTGGGACCTGCTTCACAGGAGCATGAGACAGACTGAGATCTTGCACCGATGACAATGTATGGGTCGTTATAAAGTTCAGCACAACCACGTGTGGTTGTTATCAAGAGGGTTGTGATGAGAGGGGAACTGTCATATAAAATTAGACTAGCCCACCTGGGACAACTTCTGGGTACAGAGAGAAGCTAAGCAGGAATATGGTAGAAATCTATAGCATTAGAAAGGGTGTAGAGAAGGAATAGGGGCTCCTTCACTAAATCCCTGCCTGACAGAATGAACCCCTCCCCATTCTTAGACCTCACCAAAGCTCAAGAGAAGTAAGCTTAAAACCAATAACAGGAAATCTTGCTGCACTCAGCAGGGAATAAACTTTGAAAATCATTTCCCCTAGAGGTGATATAAGCTGGTAATATAAATTGCTTCCAGAAAGGTTTAGATAAGTTCATGGATGGCAGAGTCAGAGTGGTTCTTAGGCAAAATTAGAATGTTGGGAGTCCTCCACCCCATGAGGATGATGTCAGAGGGGAAGTCTTGTCAGAGCCAAATGCCTGGGCCACACCTAACCACCGGTCACCCTGTCTTTGTATATGTTTGTGTGAGCCTGTATTTGGGGCTACCTTGTCCCTATCTGATGAAAATGGCTCCTCATTCATCAGTCCACTGCTGTTCTGAAGCTTTATGTCCTCCCCATTTCTTTACCCCCATTGCTGTTCCCTATTTCTGCTCTCCAGTTTCCACCTTCACAGTGTTGACCTGTGCTCCTTCTTGCCCCTTCCATCTCACCTGCCATCATAGTGCAGCCACATGCCCCCCCTCTGTATACTGTCTTCTAGCATAGGCACCTTGCTTGGCAGCACCGGTGAGCCAGGGAGGACTAGATGCTCCTGCCAGGCCCTCCACTTAATGCTGTTGGCAGGCAGCCTCTCTCTCCGGCTGCTTGCCCAGGGCCCATCTCTGCCTGGCTGTCTCTCCCAGGGTCCCCAGAAGAGGCTGACTGAATGAAGACTGACGTTCAAGCCCTTCAGGAACCTATAACCCTGGGGAGCTTGGACACCTGAGGAGGGACTAATACCTATGCTGGGGACAAGGTTACCATCAGGAAGCAGGTCTGCTTGGGTCTGAGCCAGGTTATCTGTCTAATGCAGAAGGTCTTGGGGGACTTGGATTAGCAAGGGGAGGCAAGGTTGTAGAGTCTGCTTCCCCACAGTGGTTCTTAGGTCCTCTGAACCCTTTCCAAGTCACCACGCATGGGCCATGGGCCATGGGCTCTGTTTTTAGCACCACGGACAGCGGTCCCGAGGGGCGGGGCTATGCTTTCAGCACCATGGACAGTTTCACGTGGTGGTGGTGGTGCTGCTGCTGCTGCTGCACTCTCTCTGTTCACTCTCTGGGCTGCCCCACTGCCTACCTCTGCTAGCTCCCGTGGGGAGGGCCACCACCACCTCCAGAGAATTCATTTATCCATTCACCAGGATTTACTGAGCACCTGTCTACTATGTGCCGGCCTCTATTTTAGATGCTGAGAGCACGTCACTGAAGAAAACAAATCCTTGCCCTCGGAGCCTCCATTCCTCCAGGTGTGGACTCCTGCCCAATAGGCTTCCACTGATGTTCCCAGAGCTTGCTCCAGGCAAGGTGGCCCTGCATGCCCACAGAAGGGGAACAGATAGATGATGCCTTCTTACAAACCTGATTACAGTGCTTAGCTTGTGGGAGGGAGCTGGAGAGATAGAGAGTAGGCATTGGTGAGGTCCAATTCAGATGGTATTTTAGGATTCTAGGAAGCCAGCGCATCTAGTCATGCCTCTGCTAAAAAACCTTCCGTGGTTCCCCAGTGCCTCTGCAAATGAATAGCACTTCCCCAACCTGTCATTCAAGCCCCTGGTAAAATGTTGCTGCCCCATCTTGCCGGTCCTGTTTTCGTGCCTCTCTTCTCATGTTTCCTACATTCCAGCCAAACTGGATTCTCAGTTAAGCATCTTATGGTTGCAGTATGACAGAAAGCTCAACTCAAACAGACTTAAACAGTAAATGGATGTTATTGACTCTTGTAACTGAAAAGCCCAAAGGTATGGCTGACCTTGGGCAAGGCTTGATTCACTGGCTCAAACAATCTCACTCCACAACTACTCTCACCATTTCTCTGCTCTGGTTTCTGTGCCATTGGCTACATCCTTGCCATCCTCAGGGCACCCCCCCAACAACTCTGTACTCTCCTTGTCTTGGTAATAAAATGACTGCAGCAGCCCAACCCTCACATCCTGGCCCCCACATCATTCATTGACTTGCTCCAGTGCCTCTCCCAAACCAATCACCAAATCCAGGACAGGAAATGCAATTGGTTTAAGCCAAACAGGATCCACTCCTAGAGCTGGTGGGAGTGTCATTTCCACCCAACACACACAGCTGGATGTAGAACAGCAGGGGCGCCCCAGAGAAGTGGATTGGGGCAATGAGAGAGACTGAAGCTGGGGAGGGGTCAGCAGGTGGCCAATCATTGAGCCCATTATTTTCTTTTTTGCTCCCCTGATTTTGTACCAGCTGCTCCCCTGTTGTCTCACCTGCTGATACCCTGTGCCACCTTCGTGACCTTTCTCAAATGCTACTGCCTTCCTCACACCACTGCAGTTGCTGACTCCCATCGGGAAGTCCTGTCTACCTCTTCTGATCCCTCACTGCACTTAGCTCACTTCTCCCTTCTGTCTTCTCCCCATTACCTGATCCATAAGCAGCGAGCGGAGTGGACACGCATCCCAGGGCACGTGTGCTGGGTGGAATGGAGTGATGGATGGCCACTGTCACATCGGCTCAGTGGGGTGGGATAACAGCATTGCTGATCCACAGACAGGCCAGGAGGATCCACTGGCTGGGCAGGCCGGGGCCCGTCCCTCATGGCCATGTCCACAGGGCTTGGGCTGTCCCTTACCATCACCACCCATGAAGATTTATACTTGCCCAGTCAGTGGGTAGAGTCTTTGCCTCTGAGGCTGTCCTGGCAGTGCCAGTCTGGAAGTGACAGGAAGGCCCACGTGCATGGTGGCCTAGCCTGAAAGTGGAGGCGCTTGGGGGAGGCTCCGATGATAGGATCCAGGCAGCATCCTGGGCTCTTTTTCTTCCTGTGGCTTCACTGCCTCCTCTTTCTCCTTCAGTGTTAACCTTCAGGTTCTTGCTCTGGCACTGGCGGGGAGAGGGAGGACTTGTAAGGAACCTGCTGGCCTAAGAGAGGTGGGGCACTGGAGTGGAGTGTCGGAGAGAAGGGTGAAGGAGCACAGCCACGCGGAGGGGGAGGCAGACATGAGGTGCCATGACAGGAATTGGGTTATGAGTCTGGGGAGGGACCAGAGCCATTATTCATTCCCACCACCAAGTCTTCCAGCTTCCCTCAATGAGGTCACACTCACACTTTCAAGCTCTTGCTTTAAGAGCTGGTTGGGCCCAGCCAGGGGCTGACCACATCTCTTCATTTTTTTCTGTTTGATAGGGACCCTCACCCTGTGCAGGAGCCAACTGATTGGGAGCACACCCCAGGGTGGCCAAGGGCTCAAGTGTGAGGGGATGAGTAGGGATTCCCTGTGAAGGAGCTGGTGGACAGGACAAGAGGGAGGCTTCTCCCCAACCTGGCCCCGGACCTTGCTGATGACCGTCTTCTGAATCACTAAACAAGGGGCTATATTACGTCCAGGACAACTTCAGACAAATCTCATTCTGCAGTGGAGCAAATGGGACCCAACAACAGGAAGACCTGCCCAGGTGACCCCACATTGACAACCTTGCAAAAAGGCAGGTGGTAGCAGGGTTGGTGAGAGCTTCCTGCTTCCCCCAGTCTCGCCCTCCTTGTCAATGTCCCCAGTCCTTAAGTGGCTGAGGTGGGGAAGGCTGCTGCCCTCTGATCCCCTCCTTCTGGATATTTGGGCATGGATTTCCTCACTGGAAACCTCCATCCACAAGAAGGTGTCTCAGTCCATTTGGGCTGCTATAACAAAAATTACCACAGACTATGGTGCTTATAGACAGAAATCTATCTCCGTTCTGGAGGCTGAGAAGTCCTAGATGAAGGCGCTGGCAGATTCGGTGTTTGGCGAGGGCCTGCTTCCTGGTTCACGGACGGCCACCTTTCCTGTGTGTCCTCACATGGCAGAACGGGTGGCAAGCTCTCTACAGTCCCTTTTATGAGGATACTAATCCATGAGGGCTCCACACTAATGATCTTGTAACCTTCCAAAGGCCTGCCTCCTAATACCACTGGGGATTTCAACTTAGGAATGGAGGGGACCCCACAAGCATTCAGTCCATAGCAGAGGCAGGTGGATGGCTAGGCATGGAATGCAGGCCATGTGACTTGTTGTGCATCGAAAGCCACAGCAGGCAACGGGAGTATTCTTTCCTCTTCCACTGAACTTGTAAGTCCTGAGGTCCGACAGTGTGGTAATGAGGATAAAGCTCAAGTTGTAGGAGGTGCCAGATGTCTGCTCCAATTTATTTTCTTCAAGCCCCTGAGCTGCTCAGGGATATAGTTGTGGGTGCTCTTGGTGAATAGGGATGTGCCAGAGGCTAAGGGACTGGTACGGGGCACACCGTGAGCCAGGGGTGAAGCTGGGATTGAGACCCAGGACTTCAGCACTCAGGTCGGAGTTCTGTCCCCCATCCCAAGCCTCACTCAGGGCTCAACCCAGGAATGCTATGAAAGGCAGCCTTCCCCAAGCCTCAGGATGTGCATCCTGGGGCCAGACTGCTGGCTTTTCTGCTCCTGGCAGTGTGAACTTGGGCAAGTTACTTCCCCTCTCTGAGCCTCAGTTTGTCTTCTATAAAATGGGAGTAATGATAGTACCTAACTCATGAAGTTATTGAGAGAATTAAGTGACATGTTCTACATGAATATATGTGGTACGTAAAGAACTCCTAATCGAGTTAAGCCCGAGCTTACCATATGTCCTTGCAGTCCCACTCCCACGAGAAATGAAGACCTATCTACCAGAGCCTACATGTGAATGTTCACAGCAGCTGTATAATCACCAAAATCTAGAAATAGCACTGGTGAATGAGTAAACAAGCTGCAGTACTTTTATATAATGGAATACTGCTCAGCAATAAAAAAGAACCAACTACCGATTAAGGCAACAACACCAATGAACCTCAGAAGCATGGGGCTGAGTGGAAGAAGCCAGGCCCAAAAGGCTGCAGACTGTATAATTCCATTTCCATGATGTTCTAGAAAAGGGGAAACTATAGTGACAGAAAGCAGACCGGTGGTTGCTGGGGTTGGGAAAAGGGATTGATAGTAAAGGGGCTATAGGGAACTTTTTAAGGGGGAACAAAACTGTTCTCTATCTTGATCATGGTTGTGGATACACTTGTCAAGCCAAATCAGACTGTCGATTCAAAGGGGGCGAGTTTTATTTTCTACATTAAAAGAATAAAGCCTGATTTTTCAAAGAGTATTTATATACTTATTTATTTGAGAGAAAGAGAGCAGAAGGAGGGGCAGAGGGAGAGTCAGAGAATCTCAAGCAGACTCAGTACTGAAGGGCGGGGGGCGGGGTGCGATCTCACGATCCTGAGGTCTTGAACTGAACCAAAACCAGCAGTTGGAGGCTTAACCCACTGAGTCCCCTAGGCGCCCGAGACAACCCTGATTTTTTAAAAAGCAGAGCCTAGGGCATAGTAAACACGATGAAAGTGTTAGCTGCCGCCGTGATTATCATTATTATTCCTCTTAGGATGGCGGTTACCCAGGGAAGTCTCTGGATTGAGGGTTCACGTCCCAGACCCACCCTGGCCAAGCGTCAGCACCCACCCTCCTGTTCGGGCTGTCAGGGGAGGACACCGTGGGGAGTCTTGGCCCACCCCACCCACTCTGTGCTTGTGGGTAGAAGGGGAGGGCAGCGCCTGGGGAGGGCGCTTGGCTGTTTCCTGTGTCTAGTTTCCCTCCTGCTGATCCTGTGAGGCACTCAGTGACACGTTAGTGAGAAAGATGCCATGAGAAATAAAGTTTGTTATGAATTATTCTTCTTGAGGCTAATTATAGGCACAGAGGATTATTTACAGAAGCAGGAGGCAGCAGGGAGGGAGAGGGGCTCAGAGGCGAGGCGTAGAAACACAGCAGAGGGCTGGAGAGTTGAGCAAATGGGGCTGTGTTTGGGGGAGTAAAGTCACGTTTTAAATAAAAGCTATAACTAAACTCAGGTCCCCGCTGATGAAAGTATCTCAGTACACATATCTGAGGCCCCAGGCTTTGTCATGTCCTTGAGATGGATTGGGATGCATCCCCCCCATCTGTGGGGTTCTCTGGGTGGGGTATGGGGCAAACATGGAATCCCAGGGAGTTGTGGACCAGCGTCCACCCCATTGCCCAGCCCCGCTCTCTTCTCCTGGGCTTTTCTTGTTCCTGTTGACGAAGGGTTATTTCCACTCACAAAGGTGGGAGTGGAGGCCAGACTGAGCCAAATGTAGGCACCTGCTGGCTGGAGCAGACCAGTGAGAGAAGAAACTAGAGGGGAGTTGGGGGAACTGTGTAACCCCTAGAGAGTGTAGCCCATCATGGCTCAGGGTGTTTGGGGCCTGGTATGGCCCCAGCTTCCCTCTTCACAGGAGATAGAAACCAATGTTTGTGTGAAACTTCCCACTCTTTAAATGCTGGTTGAAACTTACAAGACACATCTGGAGGCCTGTGGACCCACAATTTGCAGCTTCTGAAACCCAGCCTGGTGTCTTGTTGGTCCATTCAGAAGATTGAGGCCCAGGCAGGGCTGAGGTTCAGGGACTCTCTGACCTACTGTCCTCAGCAGCCCACAGAGCACAGTCCAGCCATGGACTCCTGCCTGAGGCTGGGGGGCAGCGGTCGCCGGGGATGCCACACCGTGGGTCGATGGCTCTCTGTGCTTGCCAGAGGGCACCGTTCTTGCCCTCCCCTGAGTGGGAGCAGTGGGCTTTTCCAGTTATTTATGCCTGGCTGCATGGCCATCTAGCCGCTCAACCAGGCAGGAAATGACAGCATCATCTTTGGCTCCCTCCTCCCCCCACCCTCCCTCCGGGCCCCAGGGGCATCTCCTTACCCCGCCCCCCACCAGACAGTCCACCTGGGGCCTGTTCCAGGTCATGCTGCTCCCCCTGTGGAGTGGCACAGCCTCCACTCTCCTACTCTCACAGCAGAGCCATCCCTACTGCCTTGTGATCCCATCGGCCCTGTCTTGGCACAGGCACAGACCTTTTCTAATCAAACCTCTGCTGCCACTGGATATGTCCTGCCTCAAATTCTTTACTTCCGCCCTTGCTCCAGCCTGGAATGCCCTTCCCCACTGCCCCCTCCAGGCCCCTGCCTTGCAGTGCAAGTGCACCTCCTGCCCTCATCCCTCTGGGCGGGGGGGCACACACGCTACTCACTGTATGTACTCCCCAACCACCCACGCTGGGTGATGAGCACCCCAGAACCACCCCACAGTGCGGGGCTCGGGGCCTGGCACCCAGCAGGTCCTGCACAAACTTACTTATCCCTTCCTTCAGAAGTATGTAGTGAGGGCCTCCCGGATTCAAGGCCTTGTTCCAGGGGAATGAGACAAGCGTCTACTCCTTGAGCTGCCCTGCTGCTTTCCAGGCAGATGGACAGCAAACAGGTCAAATAGGGAAGCTGTCAGAGAGTGCCATGGGTACCGTCTGTGATGGGGCACTCAAGGAAGGCCTCTCTGCAGATGTACCCTGCACCTAGATCTTGGCGATGAGGGTGAGCTACAGCATCAGTAGGAACAGCATCCTGGGCAGAGGGAACAGCAGGTACGATGGCTCCAAGGCAGGAATGACCTTAGAGTGGTAGAGAACAGGTGAGAGGCTGAGGGTTAGGTGGCATTGGGGGCGGGAGAGGGTAATGGCCTATGACATCTGAAGGAGAGGAGAAAAGACGACGGGAGAGGCAGAGCCAGCAGCTTTCCAGCTGGCATAGTGATGGTGCTGTTTGCGTGGGGAACTGACCATTTGACGTGGCCATGCAGGGTGGCTGAGAGGACACGTTCTGCAGCTACAGGCCCAAAGATCCTGCCATGGGGATTTTGGAGTTTTCTGCCCCAAGGTGTTCATTGAAGCCCGCCATCCTCCGGAGTAAGGAGATAGCAGATCACAGGGCCAGGACGAAGGGAAGAGCCTCAGCAGGGCCCCGACTGTGGGGCCCAGGAGGAGCTCCTGAGTCAGACAGAGGAGGCAGTGGCAAGTGAGAGAAAGGGTTTCAGTGGAGAAGTAGAGGTAAAAGCCAGACAGTCACAGCTGAGCCAGGAACAGGGGGAGGACTGAAGCAGGCTGAGGGCAAGAGAGAGAAGGGACCCAGGCTGGAGAGGGGCAAAAGAGATGAACAAGTACTTTTCTTGTCCGTGATGGAGGAGAGTTGAGCATCATTGGAGACCTGTGGGCCTTTGTGACATTTTACACAGCTCGGTGATGCTGCCTCCAGGAAGCCCTCTAGATGCTTCAGATCAAGCCCCCTAGTTATGTGTTCTCATGCCACCAGTGCTTCTCTGCCAGAACTCTGGGTTATAATCCTGGACTTCTGCTCTGACAACTAGCCAGTGTCTGTCTTCCATAAGTGGGTGAACTTCTGAGAGAGGGGCCTGGGTTTTGCCTTCTGTATAAAATTTGGGCTGTCACCCAAGGCCTGGTGAGAGAGGCTGAGGATGACAGGGAGAGTAGGCACGGTTCTGGTGTGGAGGCCCCAGAGGGAGCCAAGGCTGCTGGGTTGGTGAATTGGCCCAGAAGGAGGTCATGCTGACCTTCAAGCCAGCAGGCCTGTGGGCTGGGAAGCACATCCCAGCAGGGGGCAGATGTGCCAGGAAGCAGGGGGGCTCCAGACATGACAAAAGTGCTCTTTGGCCTGGAGCTTCCACAGGAGCACCCCAGCCTCTCCCAGCACCCCCCCACCCCATCACGCTCTGCACAGCGCAACGACAGCAGCCCCACGTTCTGTTTCGGGGCAGACCAAGGTCTGCCTTGTTCTTGTCCGTCTGCTTTTGGGCTCTAGCCAGCTGTATGCACCCAACAGCAGGACCAGGCCCTGGCTGGGTCCTTGTTGAACAGAAGGATGCTTAGATGACCCTCCCCATTCCCACCTAGCCCCTTTCTCTGGGATAGGGTTTGGCAGAGGGGCTCCACATACCCCAGGGACTGACCTGCCGTCCCAGCTGGTCCAAGCAAGAGAGCTGGGCTGTGTGGCCTGGCATGCTGACCTGTGAGTCGTCTTCAGGGCCTCTCTTGAGTGGGGACCCCCACCAGGGAACAGGAGCCAAGTTGGGAGACCCCCAGCAACCCTGAGCTTCCCTCAATTCATTAAGACCTGTAAATTTCTCATTAATATACTTAAAGTTCGTTTTAAGGGGAACAAGTGCAGAGATAATTGATAATAAACCCTCAGTTAATGCCCTCGGTTTACTGTATGTAATTTATATCCGCAGATAGCGTCTCTCACTCCCAATTACCCATTTAGCTGTGGTGATAACAGCAGTTCAATCAGACCGATACCAACTTTTATATATTCCAGCCCGAGAGCCATAAATACCCACACAGGGAGACTCACTGGGCCCGCTGTATTTTTTTTTTATTAAGATTTAAATATTCATGTAATTATTAGTGATTTATTAAGAGCTAATGACCCCTTCAAGAGGCTCTAAATCTTCACCCACAGAGGCCCTGGCCCTCCCCTCCCCCTTTGCCCCATCTCTCCTTATTGCCCCCTCCCCCTAAATCAGAGAAATAAACTGTTCTTCCACGGCCCAGATGACATCATAGCATCACCCGTGTTTCCATGGCTACGGCAGACAGGTGAGGTGGAGGCCAAGGACCAAGGTCAGGCCCAGGGAGAGGCTGGGCTTCATGAGACTGGAGGCTCTTGCTCACTTCCCAAGCAGACCTGGAAGACTCAAGGGTGAGGAGGCTGCCCACCAGCCTGGCCACACCACTGCTGACCGGCAGCATCTGCATGGCAGCCTCCTCCAGGCTGGTTTCCAGGAGTACCATCCCCCCCCCCCCCCCCCCCCCCCCCCCCCGCCATCTCATTCTGCCATTAGCATAGTTCCACCCAACCCCAGCCCTCCCTCAGATCCCTCCTTCCTTCACGTTTGTCTGTTTGTCTGTGTCTGCCAGCTTCTCTCTCCCCTGCTGCCCTCCCATCCTGTCTTATTTTTAAGTGCTCCACCCCCATTACATCAAGGATGAGAGAATATGCAGGGATCTGGGGTTCTGGGACTCAAGGCCCAGAGAGGGCAGTGGCTTGCCTCAGGCTACACAGCAAGGCCGAGGCCACCAGTCTCTCCCTCCTCCATGTTCCCTCACACCCTCTCACCTACTTTCCTCCAGTCCCCGCAGCAGCCCCCTCCCAAGACCTCCGAGCCCATTAAAGGGGCAGGAAAGATAATGAACAAACCAGGAAAACATGAAATCAATATTAGGAGAAAAAAGTACGGCTGCCATTAAGTAAAATAAACAAGCTGGTAATTATTTGGACAGCGGGTAATTAAAATGGGGTGAGGGCTCATTACTGTCTCGTCAGGGGTATGATGGGCGCAGCCATACACCCTCTTCCCTGCTGGAAGTTCACAGCCAGGCCTGGGCTCCCCACCCACCCAGAATTGCAAGGGGTGGGGAGGGCGGAGGTGGGAGGTTTGTCGCACGGTGTTTCCTCTGTGGATGTCCAGCCCCATCCTACCTGTGTCTCTGCCTTCAGCAGCCTTCTCTGGCTCTCCGTGGGTCAGGATCTGAGGACTAGACCCAAGGCAAGCAAGGCAGGGCAGCCCCTAACCCGCCGTCTGCCCCTTCTCCTGACCCCACTGTCCACCCCTAACAGCAGGAAGCTTCTCTCCCCTTTCTCCAGCCCTCAGCCTCTAGGGGAGGGGCAGTGCCTGCAGGCCTCAGCTGAGGGTGGAGGACTGTTCTGACATTAAATCCCCAGACTCCTCCCACCTCTGCCCAGACCCCAGGGGACTCTTCAGAGGTCCAGACCCCAAGGGACTTCCTTCCTGAGGCTATGATGAGGAGGGGTCAGGGGGAGAAGACAGGATGGTGGGGTGCTGGCAATGGTGCGAAGAGTCAGGGAGGAGGAGGAGACCAGGAGGGCAGAGCAGTGACTGGGGGCCCCTTGCCCAGCTCAGACCCCGGTTTCTTAGGTCTGTAAAGCGGGAGGAGACCTTGGACATTGTCTAGTCTAGCTCTGGCCGGCCAACTAGCTTGGCCCACAAGGTATTTAAATGTTTAAATTAGTCGTCAACATTTTAAAACAGGAAGTTCCGCATAAAAATGGATTTCCAGCTTCTCTTCAAAGACAACGCCGCCCCCCCTACCCCGCAAAAAGACAAAACCCCGGTGCCTTTTGGCCAGTCACTGATAAGAATAGAAACAACACAGCACCCAGCCCAGAGCTTGCCAGAAGTAAGCCACAGTTACTGCCCCCCGCCCCCAGCTTGCTGGTCCCTGAGGGGGACACTGCAAGGTGGTGGCCCACACCTGCTTCACGCACTTGATGACACGCCCTCTGATGGAAGAAGCGGCCACTGCCCCCCAAGCCCATCCTTCAGTAAAGCTCTCTCAGCCAAGGAGCCGGAGGAGCAAGCCCGGCGTCTCCAGTACAGAGGACCTAGGGAGGCATCGCAAGAAGGTGACACCTTGAATTAGGTGTCTACAGGACTGGTGGGCATTAGGAGTTAGAGGGGTGCCGTGCAGGTGCAGGGGAAGTTAGAGTGAGGGGAAGGGTACAGGCATGCGGTGAGAGGGGTCATTGGGGCACTGACTGGCTGCAGGGCATGGGCTGATGGCTGGGATGAAGCTGCTGCATTGGGTGGGGAGTGTTATGAGGAGCTGACCCTTTACCTGTGGTCGGTCAGTGGGAGCCATTTCAGGGGTTTGAAGTGTGGGTTGAGATTTTCTTTCTAGAAATAGCACTGTGGTGGTACAGTTGAGGATGGCACAAAAGCCAGGAGGTGATCATGGGAAGGCACATTTGGGGCAGTGTGGGGTGGGGGCTGAGGAGTTGGGGAGCCATACAGCGAGAGGAGAGAGGAAGTAGTAGGTAAGAGGCGGGGGGCACTCAGGGGCTCAGAATAGTGGTCAGGGAATAAGAGGGCCTGGTGGCTCTGGGATTCCCCATGAAGCTCCTTAGGGGTATAGCCCTCTGACTGAGAGCAATCCCTGGGAGCAGGAGGTTTGGGGGAGCCACTGAGCCCAACTTGGGATGTGCCTGGTAAGAGGTTCCGGGAGGCGTCCAGAGGCAGGAACAGTAGAGCTCAGCAGTGAGGGGCACTGGGGACCCTTGCTGGGGGACCATGGGAGCAGAAGCCTCAGGAAAGAGGAGAGCAGCGAGGCAAGCCACATAGTGGGGGACGGAGGGGGCGCTGGGGTGAAGGCTCAGGTAGGCTGCTGTGGTAGGAGCTGGATCTACACTGCATTTTCCTATGGGTCCTCATATGCAGAGAGGTCCAGGTGGGCTCAGCTGCCAAGAAGGGGGTTACAGGATGGGTACAGGATCCTGTACCCATCCTATACCATCATAGTGAGGGCATTGACCACCCCAGCAAGATTTAGCCCAAAGGACAGTAGGCAGTGTTGCTGTGTGTGTGTGTGTGTGTGTGTGTGTGTGTGTGTAGGTACAAGCCGTGGTGTGTGTGTGCCCATGGATGCCAGAACACTGGGCACAGTGAGTATGATTCTGGAATGCTGTGTGCCCAGGACTTCCTCGGTGGGACTGTGACCACTGGACAGTGCGTGGGGCAAGGACTCGAGTCTCTCTTGGGCACTGCTGTGTGGTCCGTGCCTAGCACAGTAGCTGGCACATTGCATCCATCACAGACTTGGTGAACGTGTGTGTCCTGGTGAATGGCTTAGAGCACTATAGCCATCAGGCCTGGGTAGGAATCCATCACTCACTACTTACTCTACCTCCCTGTTCCTTGGGTTTATTGCCTTAAAGTTGGGATTTAAAGTAGCTCTTCACCTTCTAGAATTATGCTGAGGGTTAAATAAGAAAATCCATGTTCTGCTAAGACTGTGTGTGTGTGTGTGTGTGTGTGTGTGCACGCGCGCGTGTGTGCATGTGTATGTGGGTGGGCATTTGCTGGCTGTGGTTGTGGGCAGCGGCTTCCACTGGCCAAGGGCACATCATATTGCGCCTCCCTCCTGTTGCTGGGCTCTGTCCCGGGGCTGAAACTGTCCAGCCCCATGCAGCGCACGCTGAACCAACCCAAGTGAGGGAGCGAAGCCACGGCTCCTGCTTCCACCCCTGGCCTCCACTCTGGCCAGGCTGGCATTAAACTGTTGAGATATGAAATGCCACCCTATCCGAGACAGGGTCTTTAATTAAATTAATTGCCAGCAACATTGTAAAAATGCTGATGGGGTCATAAATGGCGCATCGGCAATGCCGTTCATCATCCCTCCGGACTCGCTGGGGCCTCACCTGGCCTGGCAGGGCTGAGAACCCCAGGGAGCTCTACAGCCACCAGGGCCTCTGGCAGGCAGACCAAGGGAGAGGGGAGTGGGGGCACCTTGTTTTAAGGATGCATGTGTGCAACAATTGTATCACTTGCAGCCCAGCCCAGATGGTTACCTGGCGAGGAGCAGCTCTGGAACTGGCTGGGGCACCGGGGAGAGGAAGGGCAGGCAGCATCCTTCAGCCTGCTCGCAGGTCGGAGGTACCCTTGATCCACGGGGAGTGTGAGAATCAGACCCAGCCTGGCCACTGATCGCTGAGTGACCTTGAGCAAGTCCCTATCCCCTCTGAGCCCCAGCTTCCTCATTAGGAAGACAGGTAGACCCCCACCCCACCTGCCTGCCCAGAACCCTCCTGGCCTCCCTCCCACAGCCTCCTGCCCTGCAGGGAGCGGTGCCAGAGATCCTGTTAAGTCCTTTCAGCCCTGGCTGCCATCGGTGCTGGCAGGGCCCAGAGCTTGCATGCTGACCTCCCACTGAGCACTGGGGAGGAGGCTGGGCCGGCGCCCACCGCCCACCTCTGCCAGGTGAAAGGTGGAGGAAGCTTGCCACACACACATGCACACACGCACGCACGCACACACACCACCACTACCACCCTAACCAGGAACGCCCACAGCAGCTCACACTGCACCAGCTGAAGATTCCATAGTAGGAGAAAGCCTTCCTTCCCTAGTTCTCTCTGGGCTGTGCGACCACATAATTACCCTGGATTCCATTCTATTTAATTGCAGCTTATTAAATTCTAACCAGCCAATTATCAGCCACAATTACAGCTTAATTCAGGGACACAATAGCTATTTTATCGTTTGTTAATCAAATGCTTATTTAGGCCTCAGCTTTATTAACTATTTCTCTGGCCCATAGCAAGGCCCTGCGGTAGGAAGGGGCAATGGGAGGAGGCCCCTGGGACCTGTCCCCCCATCACAGCACTCCCTCCCTTGGCACCCCGCTAGTTTCTAAGTCTCCTTCCCTGGTGGGTTTGGGGACCTTAGTGATGGTAGCAGTGTGACAGAGTGTGGGCACTGGGTCAGGGCAGGTCGGAAGACCCGAGTTTGTGGGTTCCTGAGCTTCACATGTGTTTATCAAGCACCTGCTATATGCCAGGCCCAGGGCTGGGTTCTGGGTTTACAGCAGTGACCCTAACAAGCGTGGTCCCCACTGTCATGAACATTTCAGGGAAGGGGACATGGAGAGTAACAAGCAAACAAGTTCCCAAACAAGATGACTTCTGGTAGTGGTGAGTACTGTGAGGAAAATAGCCTGGGAAGGAGAAGCGAGGCTAGAAGGGGCACCTTCAGACACGGTAGCTTGGAGGAGGTAACAGTGCAGTGGAGACCTGAGAGATTCAAGGGAGCAGCCGTGGAAGAGCAAGGGGCAGCGTGTTAGAGGCAGAAGAAGCAAGTGCAAAGGCCCAGGGGTGAGATAAGCTTGGAAGCCTTGAGAAAGAGAGAGCATTGGCATGGACACAGAGTTAGCAGAGGACAGCAAGGTGGACAGGGCCAGACACTGGTCCAGTCAATGCCCAGAACCTGTGCCCTGTGCCTGGCCCTGACTGAGAGGTGTCAAGAACCCACTCAGCCTTTTGGAGCGTGATGACCTTAGTAAGTCCTGAGCTTGCATTCCCTGCCTGTAGAGTGAGGGGCCAGCAGAGTGCCCCTGAGCACAGCTCCCAGGTGACACGCCTGGTGTGTGGCAGCCGCAGACCGTATGGCCTGGCCACACCAGGTGTGAGTGTCCCTCAAGCAGACAAAGTGGCACCATCCTCCACTCCTACCTGCTTTGTCCTTTGCAGTTAGGACTGTCTGCGTGTCCCCCTCATGGCACCTGTGTCTGTTCTTGTAACCAGGCCCCTGGAGCCCACTGGGGAAGGGGGTGACTTTCCTCCAATCTTGGGGGGTGGCTGCTGCTGCTGTGGCACTTCCACGCAGGCATCGTCATGGAAACAGGAGTGCCATGCATGTGTGTATGTGAGTGTGGGCCAGGGTAGCAGCCCCCCACCCTGTTACTGCCACCTCATGCACACTCCTAGAAGGGAGAGGCTGCAGCTGCGTTCTTTCCTCACTCACTGACCATGTACCCACTGGGGCGAAAGAGCCTGGCCTCAGACCTGTGCCCCTGCCCAGGGAAGTCCTCACTACTGGGAGCGATAAGCAGCGGCCCACGAGACGAGTGACTGAGGGATGGGCCCAGGGGCAGAGCAGGGAAAGAAGAGAGGCTTTGGTGCGCACCTCCAGCCCCCAGGCAGGGGGTCAGCATGTGTGCCCTGGATGGGAAAACCGAGGCTTAAGAAACAGGAGCAGCTGGGGTGAGGGGGTCCTGCAACAGCCGAAGGAGCCCCAGAAGCAGCAGACAGGCTGCGCAGAGATTCCTTACATGTTGGATTTGGAGGAATTCTGAGGCACCTACCCCAGCTTGGCCTGACCCTGTGGCACTCCATTGTCACCTCCAGGGAGGTCTTTGTGTCCGAGCTGCAGCCTGGAGCCTCAGGGTTCTTGGTGCAGCTCCCAGGTCTGTGGTCCCAGGGCCTCCAGCCCACCATTCCTCCATGGCCACCCCGGCCCGCAGCTGTCTGTGCGTCTCTGACAGCAAGTGCAGCTTCATCCCTGCTTCTCAAAGTCTCTCAGGGGAGCTCCATCATCGTGCAATTGCCCACATTTAAAACCTAGTAATTCAGGAAGCAATCTTGGGCTGTGGAGGTGCAAGTTGGCAGGAGAGCAGAACTCGCTGGTCCCCTGCATGTCTCCGCCACCCCCTAGCTCCCCACCTGCCACTGTGGCCCTGGCTTCCTGCCCCAGCCCCTCCCCAGACCTCTTGGGCACACTCTACCTCCCTGGGGTCCAACACAGGTGCTTCAGAAATCAGGTTCCCCTCCCATTGATTTCCTTGATCGCTGGCTTGATTGATTGGAGGGCAAGCAGAGCCAGCTTCCCGTTGGATTTGGGTGTGTGTCTTCCACTTCCAGCCTTCCTCTCTGGGTCTTGGGCTCATTTAAGGGGGTGATGTTCACCATGCATTCAACAAACACCTACTGGGCACCCGCTGTGCGTCACACGCGGCCAGGCTCCGGGGACGTGCAAAGGGATGTCACCATTCGGTCTCTGCCTTCACGGTACTGACTGTGGGGAGACAGACTTGTGGATGGGGACGATATGAGGTTGGAGGCACTAGGTCAGTTCAGCTGAGCTGTGGCAGATCAGAGGAGGTGTAGCAGGCTCTGGCTGAGGGTCCAGGAAACTTCCCAAGGGAGGACGTATTTGAGCAGGCCTCGAAGGGCAAGTAGAAGTCACCCGGGCAGATGGAATTACCAGGCCTTTGGTATTGGCCCAGAAGAAAGAGAGGTTTCCTTCCCAGCAGCCCCACCCAAATCCCAGAGTCCCATCAGCTCTCGTCTGGGAACCAGTCAGTGTCAGATGCCCACTGCTTGGGCAATTTATGGGCTCAGCCCACCTGGACTGAATGAGCATGTGGGCTAAAGGGGGTTGGGGGAGAGCGTCCTCTGCAGAAAAGCAGGTACCCTTAGCCAGAAGGCGAGGGAGGCAGAGCCTGGCACACAGTGTGCACACGCCCTTGAGGAACTGCAGAGTCAAGGTGCCATCCCACCGGGCACAGTTGGAGGGAGGCTCTAGAGGCAAGGCCAAGTGGCAGCTCAGGCCCTGCACCAACAAGGCCTCCAGTGCCAGGTGAAGGGCATGGATCATTAGCCTGCAGCACTCTCTCCTCTCCCCCTGCCCCGGGGCCTATGAAGCCTGGACACCCAGGCCCCATGGAGACCTACCAAATGCAAATCTCCAGGCAAGGCAGTCTAGGAACTTTAGTGCCCAGGGATCAGGGGGCTCCAAGCTGGGTGAATGGGCAGGAAAAGTTCAGGTAGAGAAAGAGAAAGACACCAGGCCCCGGCTCCCTCCTCCACCACATTTCCAATCCCAAATATGTCTCATGCATAGCCAACGCAGGGACTGGTGACTCTGACTGCCAGGACTGTTGGGAGGTTGAAAGGAGCAGGTAGGCGGCAGGGGCTAGGTGGGCCCAGGGGAGCAGCGCGCACATCTCCTGGCTGAATGAGGCTGGATGATACCCTGCCCCTGCACCCCCCCCCACTCCCAGGACTCAGTCTTTGCTCAGATAATACAAGTTCATTAATAGCTTGATTAATCACACCTCATATTTTCATGGTGCTTTTAAAAATAAGACATTTGAAAGCACTTTCACACCCACCCTGCCTCAGAGTTGCACGGTGGGTCTTATCATCCCGCTGCAAGTGAGAAAGGGAGCGCTCTGAGGAGCAGCAGGGCAGGGACCACGCGTGCCCATGCAGGAGCCCTCTCCCTGCCTACAACTCCACCTGCAGGCCTCTCTGCACAGCCTCGGGCTCTCCCTGCAGGGCAAGAGTGAGGTGGCCATCCTTGGCAGAGCGGTTGAAATTCAAGGGAGAAGAAGGGGTAGTCATTCAGTCACTCAACAAACACTCCATCAGCATCCTGGACTTCCGCCCCAAGCAAGTACAACAGTGTGCAAGCTATTCTGAAAGTACCAGTTCTGAAGGCACTGTGGAGAGAGGCTCAGGGGACAGCGTGGGCACTGGGACAAGTGACAGATAGTGTGGTTCCAGGAAGGCATCCCAGAGGAAGTGGCACATTTGCTATAACTTGAAGGCTGGGTGAGAGCCCCCAGATGGACCGCATGGGGCAGGTCTGCCACGGGGTCCCCTCCATTAGATGCTCCCTCATCCACCTGTCCGCTGCCTCTCCTGCCTCCCTCCACTTGTTCATGTGGGAAGATCTCATCATTTCCTTGCACACAGCTCTCCAGAGGCTCCCATTGCCATTGCAGTAGAATCCCAGCTCCCTACTGGACCTAAAGACCGCAGGTCACGCCCCTGCTCCCTGTCTCTCATGAGTCTTCCCTGCCCTCCCTCCACTCTGGCCATGCTGACCTCCTCACGGACCTCACACAAGCCTGTCTGTTCTCTGCCTGATAGCCTCTGCTGCAGCCTGTTCCTTAAACCCTTTTCCATCTGGCTTTGGCATTCAGGGCTCTGCTCGGATATCACCTCTGCAGAGAGATCTGCCCCGAGTCCTCCTCCCCTCCAGAGCCCTTGAGCCCACACCCTTTCTGAAATAGCACCCCTTTTACCTGCGGTGTAACCCTCAGCAACACCTGGAATCCTTTATTTTGTTTTATTTCTCCAACTTGGAGAGCAGGGGCTGTGTTTGTCTTGCTCACTCTATCCCTGAACAGGTCTGGCACTCCAGAAGTGTTTGTTTGAATGAATGAACAAATGAATACATTTCAGGTCATGGAAGCCCTATGTGAGGGGAGGGAGTCAGTCCCAGGCTCAGCTCTGGCCAAGCCCCCACCTGCCTCCACATATACACAGATGAACCTACGTGGTCTTTCAAGCCCTTCTCCCTTGTTGTTCATTATGAGCGATGCTGGGGGTGGGGACTACTTGGAATGTTGCTTCCACTCTTCATGGGGCATCCAGAGCAGGGGTGTTGGCTTGGGCTGACTTGGGCAGCCAGTGCCCTCCCGAGACGGGTGGGGGCCAGCTGGCCAGCCCTAGGGCTCACTAGAAGTTGGGTCATGCTTTGGGGTCTGATCTGTATGTAGGTGACCAAGAGCCTATTGGGGATCTGCCAGTAAGTGAAAGTGGTTTTCCAACTGATTTCTGATAAGGCAGCTAGGCCATGGCCTTAGCAGGTAGGAGAGCCTTGGCTGGGGCCTGGTGAACCAGAGCCTCTTGGGGAAGTGAAGGCTGGGATTTGGGACCTGCCGGGGCTGTTTGAACCCTGCACCTGCCAGCCTTCCTGCAGCCCCTGGTGTCCAACCCAGCAGAGCAATCCACCCATGTTCATTGTCTCAGTGGCCCCAAGGGCAGCAGCAGCAGGCAACCCACTCCAAGTCCCCAGCTGTGAATGCCAGCATTAGGCAGCCTTGAGCTTAGCTGCCCACCTGTTTCTCCTGTGTAAGAGTTATAGCACCAGTGAAGCCAGGCCCTGGGTGCAGAGGGCAAGGCGATATGTGTGGTTGCCTGGGGGAGTGAGGTGGGGGACCCCTCTTTCCAGAGGAAGTGACAGTTGAGCTGGGCCCTGAGGAGAAGGTAGGGAAGTGCTGGCAGAGGAGGGAGGAAGGGGGTTTGAGACAGAGAAGACCATGGACAGAGACCTAGAGGTGGTAGGGGTGGTGCCTCGAAGGGATCAGTAAGTGTTTCTGCACAGGAAGGCGAGAGAACTGTCTGTGCTGGAACGGGAAACTCAGGGATGCCAGCCAAAAGCAATTGGCTCCATCCTGAAGCATCCATGGGATCCAGGCACACAGTAGAAAGCAGAAGAGGCAGGCCAGGGGTAGGACAATAGGGAGTGGTGGGGACTGTGGCAAACTAGAGAGCTTGGGCCCTGTGGGAAGGATCACCTGTCACTGGGCCTGGAGCATGGACTGTTTGGTGTTGTCTTTTTTTTTAGACAAGTATAGGATTCAATCAAAGACAGAGATGCTCACTCTAGTAGTGGCTTGCGGTATGGAGGGGGAGGGACCCGCGGCTCATGCTCTGCCTTAGTTCAGGCAAGAAGCCCGAGGGGGACAGTGAAGGGTCAGGCCAATCATGTGCTGACCACGGTGTCGCAGGCTTCAGGGCCAGAGGAGGTGAAGCCCAGTCTGAAGCTTCTAGTAGCTCCAAGAGGACATCCAGTGGGGCCTGAATTTACCCCTACCCGTAGCCTCAGAGTGTCCTTGGTAGAGGGGATAGCTGCAGCCTGGAGGGTGCCCCCGGGTCCACCCCGTAAATGCCTCCCCTCAGGGTGAGGAGGGTAAGGCCGCACCAGCGTGGCGTGACGGAGGCCCTGGAGAAGTGAGCTATGTCCCTTATTGGTCACAGTACATTTATTTTTCATTAGCAGTTAAATGCAGACATGAGGGATTGTGCTGGGTTCAGCAGGCAGCTGACGTGAGCAGTGCTTGGTGCCGCAAGCAATAGGGTGGCTAGAGGGCCACTTGCTGCCCGTATTCCCGGCCGGGACCCCTGCCCTTCCAGCCCTGAGCTAGTGGGCAGGCACCGGCCATTGTTTCCAGCCTCCATGAAGTGAGGTGCAGGGAAGCCTGGAACCTGCCACTGAGGGGGTCCCATCCCCCGCTGGAGCTGCTGACCCCTGCCCCCCCACCCCTCCAGGCCCCACTCAGTGGTCAGGCTTGGCCCTTCTCTGGGCAGCCGTGGGGTCTGCGGAGACACCATGTCTAGAGGGGCCCCAGGCCTGCTGGCTCCCTGCTCCAGGCCTGCACGCAGGAGCCCACGCTTCTGTTCGTGTGCACACCTTAGGCCTACGCCTGCCCCAGCCCTCCCTAGCGGAGTGGTGAATGGCCGCCCAGTGACAGCGAAGAGGAAGTGTAATAACAAAGGTCACGACACTTTCTGAGTCCAGGGTCCAAGTCAGGGGGTGCGAGGGCCGTGAATTCACCCTCGGAGCTCAGTTTCCATCTGTAAGATGTCTAGACCTTCCTCCCCTCTGCCTGCACCCCCACATTCCTCAGCCTCCACCAGACCCCAGGGGGCACTAGCAGAGCCCTGGAGCAGGCAGGATGGAGAAAGGGAAGCTTTGTTTCCCCAACGGCAAGTGTGCTTTTTCTGGGTAGGTTGGCCTTGGTCTTGGAGCTGAAGCAAAGTGCACAGGCCATGCCAAAGAGAGCTCAAAGAGGAAAAGACAGGCTGGGGAGAGGCCGGGGGGAGGGGGTGGATGGCTGTGCTGCAGATGCCATCTGGCTGAGTCAGATACACCTTCCACACCCCCCCATCCCTCCCACC
Organism: Mustela erminea; assembly: GCF_009829155.1. Taxonomy (NCBI): domain Eukaryota; kingdom Metazoa; phylum Chordata; class Mammalia; order Carnivora; family Mustelidae; genus Mustela; species Mustela erminea. Next base: position 99,912,836 of record NC_045616.1, on the reverse strand, counting down.
CAAGGGCATGACTCCCCACCCCAACCTGAGGGCAAGGCATCTGGCTCTGTGCCTCAGTTTCCTCAAAGACATTGCTGTATGGCTGCTGAGTTAGGGGAGAGGCATTCCTTTGCCCTCAGAAATGCAAAACTGCTAGGCCCTGGTGTGAGCTGGGCACAGTGTTTTTTCTCATCTCCTCCTCACAGCGCCCAAAGAGTGGGGTGCTCCCTCTGGCAGGCGAGGAGACAGGCTTGCGGTGGGGGTGAGTGTGCCTGAAGTCACACCAGGTTTCAGCCTCTCTTTGGCTGGCATTCCCAGCTCACCTGAGCTGGCCCAGGACACCCACAGGACCAGGCACAGATCCCCTTCCCAAAATCACAGTCTGGGGGTGGAGAGGACAGACTCCCACCTTGCAAACAGGAGGGAAAGGGCCGTGTGGCTGCTCTCCGCACAGAGAGGGAACCAGGCCTTCTTGGGTTAGAAGCCCACTGTGGGTTTCAGACTGCCCCCAAAAGGGTAGATGGTAGATAACCCAAGAGGCCCACCACGTGAGGGACCTCCAGAGTCTCCCTAGGGACAGACAGGACCTCGGTGTCACAGATAACTAATGGGTGAATGGCTAATTCACCCAAGGTCACCACTAGCAAGGAGCTGCATTGGTCTCTGAAGCCCAAGTTCTTCCCTCTTTATGCCCAGAGGCCACTGTTGATTGTGAGAGTGGGTTGTGAGAAATCACAGTGGCCCTGAGGGAAAAGCCAGGCTGTAAGGGGCCTGTTTGTTGGGCGACTGGCTGGAGGCTGAGGTCACCCCATCTCCATCCTCCCACTCCCTCCCAACTCACCCTTCTCCACCCTCCCAGGGGTCCTGCTGGTCCAACAGACTGTCAGATTGCTGTGGGGGAGGGGGGATGACCTCCGCCAAAGCCTCAGAGCCAATTACCTGTGTCATTAGCAACAAATGAGTTGTGGATGCTTGTGGTTTTCAGTTAAAATTAGAAGGAAGCATGCATTCGGGTCTCCTTGAAGGGGCGGGACCTAGCCTGGTCCCTCAGGCTCCCAGACACACACTTCTAGCTCCCACCCTGCCCAGCAGCACCGGCTCCCCCCCCACCCCTCCCCTGGACCTCTCCTATAGCAACCCCCATATTCTCCCTCACAGCTGCCTCTTCGCCTCCTTCTTTCATATGCTATTTTCTGAGCACCCCCTGCTTCCAGGGGCCGAGAATGGAAAAGAACCCAGAAGTGGCCTCAGAGATGCCAGACATGGGAGGAAGGGACCCTGTCCACCTGTCCTGCTGGGGTCTTCTCCCTCCCTCCAGCACTCTCTGGACCTCTGAGGGTGGTGGGCTACCTCCCCAGGTCCCTGAACTCCTTCCTGAGTAACAGGAGGCCCTAACTTCTTTTGTCTGTGGAGGGCCCCCTAAGTGCTGGGACTCCCACCCCCATCTCATTTCTGCTCTCCATAGTCTTCCAGAGTGGGTGGGCTTTCCCCATTTGGCAGAGGGGACACTGAGGCTCAGGGGAGCATTCAGTAGCCTGGATCACTGGGCTGGAGGTGGGAACCTGGCCGCATCAGCTGCCTTTCCAGAGCCCAGCCCCAGCCCCTGAATGCCGGGCACGCAGTCCCCACGGGCCCCAAAAGCCTGCCAGTGGCCCCGGCTCACCTTCCCGCTCTGCCCCCACTGCAGGTGCCCAGCAGAGTGCTACGGTGGCCAACCCGGTCCCCGGTGCCAACCCAGACCTGCTTCCCCACTTCCTGGTGGAGCCTGAGGATGTGTACATCGTCAAGAACAAGCCGGTGCTGCTGGTGTGCAAGGCCATGCCTGCCACGCAGATCTTCTTCAAGTGCAACGGGGAGTGGGTCCGCCAGGTGGACCACGTGATAGAGCGCAGCACGGATGATGGAAGCGGTGAGTCTTGGCTGCGCAGCCAGGCAGGGCCCAGGGCAGGGGAAGTCAGTTTCCACCTCAGGGAAAACAGAGGCCCAGAGGGGGGTTTGCAATCGCCTCTGGCTACACGCCTGTGAGGAGGCCAGGATGTCACCAGCCCCGTGCCCACCACCCCAGCTCCCCAGAAGAGGCAGGACTCCCACACCTAGGTCTCCCTGTATGTACACCGGGGCCTTCCCTAGGAGGCCACACCCTCACCAGGCCTGACCACTTGGGAGGGCATGAGTAAAAGGGAACCCCCTACAAAGGCCCCCGGATGCTGTGGTTGGAGGGACATAGGGCTGGGCTAGGCCAGGGGCAGCCTGGTGAGAGGTGCCAGCAAAGAGAGGGAGTTGGGAAGGAGTAGCTCCCAGAGGACAGAAGAGCTCACAGGCCTCATACTCCATGAGTGTTTGATCTGCGTGTTCACTCACTTGCAAATTCCCTGAGCACCCGCTTTTGTGCCAGTGACAAGCCACCACCCTCAGAGAGCCCCAGCTCCTGCAGAGAGGTGGTTGGCACGGGGAGCTCTCAGTGAGCCCTGAGGGCTATGGCGGCAAGAGGAAAGCAGACTGAGGCTCCTCAGAGGAGGTGACATGGAAATGAAGGGGTTCTGAGAGCTAGTCCAAAAGAGGAGAGGGGAATGGCATTCCAGGAAAGGGGCTCAGCATGAGCAAAGCCTTGGAGTCAGAGAGGCTGGGTGCTGCTCAAGGTCAGCAGGGAGGGTCAGGTGTGTGCACAGGGAATAGTGGTGCCATCTGGAGGACTCACCCATCAGGCTCTGGAGTGGGGTCACAATCCCATGGGATTTCAGACTGCCAGATGGCATGGTCAGAGCTCTGGGTGACACTTGGGGCCCATATGGGTGAGGGGACTGATGGAAGGGGCAGACCCAGAGACCCAGAAGAGAGGGAACCAGTGAGACTGAGCGAAGATGTGGAGGGAGGGGTTCCAGGAACCGCAGGCAGACTCAGGAAGTACCCTTTCCATGGGATACCCTATTCTGTGCCCCTACCCTGGCCTCAGGCAGCGTGTGGGCTTTGGGATGTGAGTGAGAGCGCTTGTCTGGGTCCCAGCACTCCCCAAGAACAGGCCTGGTGGAGCTGACGACCCTCCCTTCCTCCTCACTAGCTGGACCCCAGTTCGGTTTACTTCTTCTCCCTTCGCTCTGGCACTCTGTGAGGCCCCCATGTATGAGGAGCCCTCAGGTTGAGTCCCGAAACACACAGCACACACTTGTAGGGCTGCGGCCTCTAGTGTGAGACGAGCATAGGCTGGCCGTGCCCAGGACAATTCATGCTGATGTCAAGGCAAGCAAGAAACCTCAGGCCCAGAAGGGTAGCCTAAGCTGCCAGGCAGGAGGGTCTGGGTCGCCCAGGAAAAATTCCAGATGAGGAATAATTTCTAAGTATGAATCTTAAAACCTCCTGGAATGAGCATTTCCCAGGCGGAAGGGCCACAAGACCCAAACGCAGAGACCCAGGTATGGACAGAAGGGGCCCTGGGGGGCACACAGCTGGACATGGGGTTGCGACCACACCAGAACCTTGGAAAGTTGGTGCTGGGCAGAAGGAGACTGCAGGACGGGTCCTTGCCTGGGAGAACTTGGAAGCTGTCCCAGTAACCGTGATGTGAGTAGCCTTGAGTTTAGGCAGCGGGTGACTTGGTCCTCAGAGCCAGCCTGTCATGTTACAGATGGCTGTGACTCATCAGGGCCCCAAAAGGGTTCCAACCAAACATTCTGGTCCCTAAAAGTCACACCTGACTCTCCCCTTTTCGAGTTAGCAGGGGTAGGCCTCCTTGCTGCCAGGTGTTGGCTCCTGAGTTAGTGGTTCCTGCCCCGGCCCGAGTCCTGCGCTGGCTGGGCCTAGACACAGCTGCTACTTGCGGCTTCTTTCTTGCAGTCCTCAAAGGTTAACCCTATGCCAGGCCTAGGTTAGCGCCCAAGATGATTGGCCACCTTCGGACCCCACCTTCAGACCCCAGCAGGTACCAGAAGCCTCCCTGCCCCTATACCTTTAGGGACTGGTGGGGTGTCTGCCCTCCCTGCCCTGGGCCTCAGTTTTCTCATCTGCAAAATGGGAGTGAGGAGGGTCCCCTTGCAGGTTGGTGGGAAAAGCCATGAGAACTCATGGACCCTGTGTGAACCCAGCTCCAGGCCTTTCTTCTCTTCCCACCCCACAGCCAGGGCCCAGCACCACTTTGGGGCATGATGAGGCCTCCCACTGACAGAGCCCCCAGGAAGAGGACAGATGAGGAGAAGGAAGCTATAGTCAGAGACTGCCTTCCTGCATCATTAAGGGCCTGTCTGGAACTTCTTAGAAGTTTGAAGGCTCTAGGCCAGTCTCCAGCTGCTCCCAGGTTTCCCTTCCAGGATTCCCCACAGACCCCTCCTTGTCTCCTGCCATCAGGAGGTCTGGAATCCAAGGCTTGGCTGAGACCCAGGTCAGGGCCTGCATAGCAGTCACAGGCTGGGCCATATATGCCAAGACCCACCATCCCACACTCCCCAACAGACTCTTCTGGCCTTGCTCCCTTCAAACCAGGTGGAGAGCAGAGCATGTGGGGACATATCCCTCCCATAACCACTGTGGCCCTTTCCTGCCCTGAGCATACAAACTCAAGCGTCCCATGGCCAGCACATCTGACTTTGTATTAATCTTGATTTCTCAACCCAAAACCATTCAGTGCTTTGAGAAGAGATAGGCTTCCCTTGCTCAGGAACAGATGGCACTACAGTGGGGAGTGGTGCTGTGCAGGGACTCAGACCGAAGACCCTGACCCAGCAACATTCTGTTGTCAAGCGGGTATGGAGGAGTCCTAGGTCAGCGCAGATCTGCAGCCCCACCCATTCCTGTGTGGGTAGCTGGGTGGACACCCCAAGAGACAGCCTTCCTCTCTTCCCCTCACTTGTCCCCATTCCCCATCCAGAAGGCCAGGAGGAGGGACCAAAGCCTGAAAACCCTCAAACCCAAACCTGCTGATGCTATAAAAGCCCAAAATCAGAGAGACCAAGCCTTGGAGTCCCACCTGGGAAGGTAATTTATTGTGTGTCAAACAAACTGGTTATTAGAAGCAGATTGATGAAAAAGTGAGAATCTAAACCCCAACTTGGCCTCAGAGCCCAACCTCCACCCCCCTAACCCTCCATCTCCCAAAAATACTCAATACACCCACACTGGGGCCTCCCCATGTGCCCACAGCATTTACACACCCACTCACACCCCACACGCTCCGGGGCCAGCAGGGACACTGCATCCTTCCTCCCCAGCATCTACCCAGTGACCTGCAGGAAGGAGGCACCGTCTTCGCATCAAGGACCAGCAGGGCAGTGTCTGGGTCTCCTCCTGGATCCACCACCCTCCTGGAGCTTGTGGGCCTCAAGGGTGCTGCCGGATCTGGGACATCATGGACAAACTTGGCCCTCATTCATGGCAGCAGGAAGGAGATGAGGGGGTGGCAGTGGCAGGACAGAGAGGGGAGGAGATGGGGATAAAGAAATAGGAGTGCTTAAATTTAGTGCTGTTCTCCCCAAACTGAGTTGCCTGAGCTCCCACCACCACCATGGGGGATGCAGTAGTCCATCCATCCACAGACCTGTCCACTCAGGAAGGCTACCAGGTTCAGAATGTTCTAAAAGTCTCTCACCACTAACCCTAGAGGCTTAGAGCTGGAGGGCCCTGTCACCACCCCCAAGTGTATACACGGCTCCTTGTGCTTGTCAGGTAGCTAGAGCCCAGGGCCCTTCTCCTGTATACAGACCCTGTGAGGGACCCTCTGTTCTCAGCCCTCACCCTACTGCCAGAGAATACACATATTTTTCACCTTCGAGAAAAGGGGTTGCAGGCAGTGGCCAGAACAGAGGGAGCTTAGCCATGATGACCTCAGCCAGAGGTGGACACCGCCCCCCTCCACCTCCTCGTCTCCTGTGAGAGCTTGTTGGGGGCAAGGGCAAGGGGGAAAATTCTGGGGACCCGGTGTGGGAGCTGAAGAGACTCATGAGGAGGGGTCTGGGCAAAGGTCAGGGAAAGACATGTTAAAGAAGTGAAGAGGGAAAACAGCCTCCCGGACTGCCTGCTCAGCTGGGCTGCTGCCCCTCCTGCAATGCAGCCCTAATTGAATTTCTCTGTTAACAATGGAAACACATTGGTTGCCCGGCCTCTCTCCCTTTTTCTGATAAGCCAATGACCCGAGGGAAATTGGGGTCAGGAGAAGGAGAAATTGGAAACAGTCTTGTCTCACTCCTGGGGACACTGGTTTTGGCCAAGGGCCAGGGGACTAGAAGAGGGCTAGGATCTCCTGTCCAGGTTCCTCAGAGGATTCGGCCTCCTTGGTGTCCCATTTTCGGGGTCCAGGTATGGCAGAAGCTCAGTCTGTCCTTGAGCAGAGTCCCTTCAGCCCAGCTGAGTCAGGGCAGAGAGGGTCCCAGATTCCCATCACTGGCCAGCTTCTCCTCTGCAACTGCCCCCTCACCCACCTTCCACTGCTTCTCCGTGAAATGGGCAGGGGGGATCCCTGAATGCACTGTGGATTCAGACAGCCCTGAGCAGCTACAGCAAATCACCGTCTCTCTAAGCCTCTGTTTCCTTATCCGTAGAGTGGGAGCAATACCTTCAAGGGAGTAGATTGAAAATAAGCCAGCATGTGGGAAACCCTGGCTAAGCCCCAGGGGTCTATTATCATACTACATAATCGCTGTAATTATACTGTTAATAGCTGTTATTATATTATCACATGTCATAATCTACCTGCTAAACCCCAGGGAGAGGAACCAGATCCTTCCTCACCTTTTTTAACCACAAAGGCCCCAGAGCTATCCTATCTGCCCCACTCCTTCTGCCTTGGGTCGTTGAAGGCCAGTCTCTGTAGCCCCAAAACTCCTCTGTACTGTCGTCTCTGAAACAACAGCAAGCCCCTTTAGAGACATTTCTGCGGCTGCAGGGAGACAGGCCTTGGGTAACAAAGTATAGTGAATGGAAGAGCTAAGGACTGGCTCCTGGCCTTCGGGAGATATAAATGGAGCATCCCCTGGGGCTCCCGCAGAGTTCCTTCCAGGCTAAGGGTTGCCTTCAGGGTCCACTCTCCTTCTGAGCCAAAGACCCCCAGACATCTGGGCGGCAAGAACTGTGTAAGGCTTGGCACAACCAGAACACTGGCTACCCACCCCTCCTGCCCCCCAGGGCTGCCCGCCATGGAGGTCCGCATCAACGTCTCGAGGCAGCAGGTGGAGAAGGTGTTTGGGCTGGAGGAGTACTGGTGCCAGTGTGTGGCATGGAGCTCCTCAGGCACCACCAAGAGTCAGAAGGCCTACATCCGCATTGCCTGTGAGTCCAGGGCCTGGCCCTTGGTCAGGGGTGGATGGAGGGTATCAACAAGGGTAAGGGTCTGTTCAGAAAACCTCAGGTCCTGCCTAGATGGCGGAGAAAGTGCCTCTGTCCACTCCCCAGCCACTCCCATATCACCCTAGTCACTTGGCACTTTCTCTAGCCATGCGCCACGGCCGCTGCGGGGCCAGGGGACAGGGCCAGCAAGGCTGAACCAGCCTGAGACACTCAGGCTGGAGGACACTCTTGCTCTTCTCCCAGATTTGCGCAAGAACTTCGAGCAGGAGCCGCTGGCCAAGGAGGTATCCCTGGAGCAGGGCATCGTGCTGCCCTGCCGCCCACCCGAGGGCATCCCCCCGGCTGAGGTGAGAGGGGCTCTGGTGCCCGCTCCACAGGTGGGTAGGGCTCCCGGGTCTTGGGTCCTGCCTGCCCTGACACCCCCAGGGGCTACTCTCGCTCCAGGTAGGGCCAGCATGAGCGGGCAGTGCAGTGGCATGGCTCCCTCCCCCAGGTGGAGTGGCTCCGGAACGAGGACCTGGTGGACCCGTCCCTGGACCCCAATGTGTACATCACAAGGGAGCACAGCCTGGTGGTGCGACAGGCCCGCCTGGCCGACACGGCCAACTACACCTGCGTGGCCAAGAACATCGTAGCGCGTCGCCGCAGCGCCTCAGCTGCTGTCATCGTCTACGGTGGGCCCCAGTGCTGGTGGGGCAGAGGGGCTCCCAGGCATAGGGAGATGGGCAACGATGTGTCAGTGGCTCCCTATGGAGCCAGGGCCCAGTGGACCAGGCTGTGGCCTCCCTGGGAAGGACAGGGAGAGGGCTTGCTGTGGCTATCTGGGAGCCAAGGGGCGTAACTGGGCTGAGGTGTGGGACAGGTTGGTGGTCCTCTGTGATGAGACCATCCCTTGGGTTACCTATGGGCCAGGGACATTGTGCAAGTGGAGATGAGGGCACAGGATGGGAGTCTAGGAAAAGTAACAGACCACAGCCCATGCTCCTGTGTCCCAGGTATGGGAAGTTGAGTGTTCCAGGCACCCCAAGAGCAGGCAGGGGGGCGGGTGCCGGAGTTGCCCTCGTGAAAGACTGGGGTCTGGGCCGGAGGAGCATGGGAGCTGCAGCTAGGCCTGGCTGCCCTGGGCGCTTGCAGAGCCTGTTGGGAGAAGGGGCTGTGGAGCCGGTACTGCCAGGCCCTGGGGGTTAGCGAGCACCAGCACGGGCTCCCCTCCAAGGCATCTCTACCAGCACAGCCACAGCCCGCCTCTTTCCAGCTCACAGCCCCTCAGCCCTCCTGCCCTGGCCCCTGGGCCAGCGTGTCTGAGGAAGCCCCCGCTCCCTGACCCCAGTCCTTCTCTGTCCGGCCAGTGAACGGTGGGTGGTCGACGTGGACCGAGTGGTCCGTCTGCAGCGCCAGCTGTGGGCGCGGCTGGCAGAAACGGAGCCGGAGCTGCACCAACCCGGCGCCTCTCAACGGGGGTGCCTTCTGTGAGGGGCAGAATGTCCAGAAAACAGCCTGCGCCACCCTGTGCCCAGGTACCAGCGGCCGCTGCCTCCCACATCGCTCCTCACCACGCCATCTCCGTGCCCTGGCTCCATTGTGCCCACCAGCCTGCCCCCCATGGCTCCATCCCACCCACGCACACGCAGGGCCAGGCTCAGTCCAAGGCTGGGATGGGGTTTAGTGTGGTTGGAAGCAGGGCTTGGTCTGTGTCCAGGCTAGGCCTTAGCAGAGGGGCTGAGTCACAGACTCTGCAGTACAGTCAGGACAGGTACAGTCAGTGTGGGGCAGGCGCAGGGCACCGCCTGAGTCTACAGAACCACCTATGCCTGGAATCACAGGGTCATCGTGGGACCAAGTGCCCTTGCTGCCCCAGGGCCAGGACGGCCCCATAGTGTGGATAGAGTAAAGCAGGCCCGGCATCATCGTGCCTCCCGTCATTAGCATGCGTCATTCAGGCCAGCCGGACACCAGAGGGTGTGCTCCTTACCACAGCATTGCACCTAGGTCTGGATGCCCAGCAGGGCCGCACTGGCAAACTGCCTGTGCTGCTGCCCAGGCTGACCACACCATCTCCTCTCTGTCCCTGTCTGTCTCTCCTCTAGTGGATGGCAGCTGGAGCCCATGGAGCAAGTGGTCAGCCTGTGGGCTCGACTGCACCCACTGGCGAAGTCGTGAGTGTTCTGACCCAGCACCCCGCAATGGAGGTGAGGAGTGCCGGGGTGCTGATCTGGATACCCGAAATTGTACCAGCGACCTCTGTGTGCACAGTGAGTCCACTCTGCCCCAGGAGTCCTCTTGTTGCCAGGATTGGCCCTGACCAGCCCCAGGGAGGTGACAGCTAAGGGAATCAGCCCCCCTTACACAAGGTGTGCGCCCTCTCCAAAGTTCAGGACCCTTGGGAACTCCCCATCCCTAACATACACACATGTGCCCGTGTATACCCCAGTACCTCCCCCACCTCTCCTGAAACATGCATACATGGGAACCTTTCCCCTGTCCCCCAGGCTTCTGGATCCCCCTCCTCTCCTACAATTTCACCTCCACACGGTCCCCCAAGTGCACACACAAGTCCTGTGGGGACACTGGGCTTGTGAGGCCTGTTAATTACAAGGCCATAACTAACAATTAAAGATCTCTGTTGGATTTTTTTTTTCTCTAGAACACACCCTCCCCATTCTTTCAATTAAAAACCTAATTATCTGTGTCAATTCCTTTCTGATGGACATTTCTTCCATTATGCAAAGCCCTTCTAAAATCAATATAGCTTCCTCCAGGCAGTCAATCACCCCCACTCCAACCCTGCCTCAAGCCTGGGGAGGCAGACCAGGAGAAAAGCCCTGGCACCCCAGCTTCTGGCCCAGGGACATGGCTAGGAATTAGATTAGCAGACCCTCTCCTCCAGGAAGTAGAGCCCCTACTTTGGGGATCCCAGGAGCTTCCGCCAGCCCCAGCTGCCCTGGGCCCCAGAAGAGTAGGTTCAACCTGGCAGCCCACTAGGGCTGCCTGGGAAAGCGTCTCCTCCCCTCCTCCATCCTTCAGTAGCAGCAGCCTCAGACTGAATGAGCGAGCAGTGAGAGATGTGATTTGCCCAGAGTGACACAGCAAGGTGGTGGCAGATGCAGGGCTGAGATGCACACATGCTGACTCCATGCTCCCTGCCACCACATTTGCAGCCCCGCTAGTGCTGATGCCCAAGGAGTGAGCACCTCATCCTCCTGGGGCGTAGACCGCTGACCTCTCCTTCCCGGCCTCCTGCACCCTGCCCCTCCCAAGGCCGCGCTCTTTCCCGCAGCTGCTTCCGGGCCCGAGGACGTGGCCCTCTACGTGGGCCTCATTGCTGTGGCTGTATGCCTCCTCCTGCTGCTGCTCGTCCTCATCCTTGTTTATTGCCGCAAGAAGGAAGGGCTGGACTCAGACGTGGCTGACTCATCCATCCTCACCTCAGGCTTCCAGCCCGTCAGCATCAAGCCCAGCAAAGCAGGTGGGGTGCCCCCTCACTCCCAGCATTCCTGCCAGGCCCCCACACCAAGAACTGCCCAACAGGTCACCTCAGTGCCACCCCCTGAGTCTGTCTTTACCCTTGCAGACAATCCCCATCTTCTCACCATCCAGCCAGACCTCAGCACCACCACCACCACCTGCCAGGGAAGTCTGTGTCCCCGGCAGGACGGGCCAAGCCCCAAGTTCCAGCTCGCCAATGGGCACCTGCTCAGCCCGCTGGGTGGTGGGCGCCACACACTGCACCACAGCTCGCCCACCTCTGAGGCCGAGGACTTCGTCTCCCGCCTCTCTACCCAGAACTACTTCCGCTCCTTGCCCCGTGGCACCAGCAACATGACTTATGGGACCTTCAACTTCCTCGGGGGCCGGCTGATGATCCCTAATACAGGTGAGAAGGACTCCAGGGTGCCCCAGGGAGCTCTAAGAGGCAAAACTAGTCTTGTGTCCCTCCTAGAGGAGGACGGGACAGCTCTTGATGTTTTTCCTGGGCTGCTCACCCTCACCCCAAGTGCTAAGCCAGGCACCAAGGAGTGGGGAGAGAGTTTTGGAGGGAATCCAGTCATGGCTGGCCGTAGGGCCGGCACCGAGGCCATGGCCAGAGTGTCGCCCTTCTGTTACTTCAGGGCACAGGACTACTAGCCATTCATTTGCACAGTCAGCCAGCCCATGTGCCAGACTCTGCATTGGCCCCTGGGCCCAGAGGTAGGACAGGTGCCGGCCCCAAGGAACTGTGGAAGTAATGGAGAGATGGCAGAGGACAAATGCCGGGACAGGGGCCTGCTCCGTCCACCACCTCACAGAAACCCTTCTGACAGGGTCCACGATAGGGACTCCACAGACCCTTTCCATAGTCCTCTTTTGAGGAAGCACAGCAGCCTCTGGTGTTCCCACCCTAAAAGTCTCTTCTCCCTCAGCTCAGATGACCCCACTTGCCCCTGATTTTCTTACCCCTCTCCAGCTGCTCCTGGTGCCTGTGCCCTAAATGTAGGTGTTCCTCAGAGCTCCCTCCTGGCACCCTGTCGCAGAGCAATCTCGCCTACTCCGTGGCTTTAATCGCCATGTCTGTGCAGATCACTCCCACTCCTCCATCCCCAGCCACATTTCTCCTGGGCGACAGAATCATACACCCAGCTGCCTCCTGGGCAGCTCCATCTGGATGTCTCACAGTACCTCAGATTCCTGGTGCCTAAAACAGCACTGTCTCCCACCCTCCCCCAGAACCTCCTGCTTTCTGGCTTTCCCCACCTCAGGGACAACAGAGTCAAGTTGCTCTAGCCAGAAACTGGAGGTCACCTTGACCTTCTACTCTTTTTCACTTGCCCCCCTCATCTCCACAACAGCTTTAGTCAGTCACACACCAGTCCCATCATTCTTCCTCCTCAAATGCTCCTGGTTTGCCTCTTCCCCACTGCCTTTTCTGGCTCAGGCCACCATATCTACCTCTTATCTAGTTCAAGACAACAAGCACTCACCAATGAAGCCAGACTTAATCATGTCCCTCCCCTTCTTGAGCCATTTTTGGGGCTCCCCAATGCCCCACACAACACAAAGCCCACATAACAAGGACACAGTGACCTCTCTGTCCCCTGCCGGCCAGATGCAGTGGCCTCTACCCTCCTATGCACTTTTTCGTGCACATGGCAGTCACAGTGGGCTCTCCGCACTCCAAGCACACCATTGCTGCCCTTTGCACACACGGTTCCTCTGCCCCCATCCACTAACTCATCTGCTAGCTCTCATTCAGGTGTTGGCCTGGCAGCTCTCCCTCTCTGTGCCTCATGTCCTCCTCACAGGGCTGCTAGGATGATGAGGTGAGATGGTCATGTCAAGCTCTTAGAAAGGGACAGGCACACAGTGACACTCAGCCTTTCTTGCCCCTGGGGCGGGGGGCTGGCCCCCCCTCCCCCAGCACCCTTTGCTCCACTTGTCCTTCTGCCCCCCCCCCCCCGGCTGAGTGCCTCAGGAGAGCAGGGCCCCTGGTTTTTCCTCACTGCCCTGAGTACTGGACGTGAACATCTACTGAATGTATACGTCCGCCTCAGAGAGCAGTCACATGGATCTCTGCGACTGTCACCAGCACTGGCAGCCAGTACCAGGAGGCAGCACAGAGTTGGTGAAGGGAGCAGTAGCTGTAAATAGGGCATCAGTGCCTTCCCTCTCCTGCGCTTCAGTTTCTGGGAAGTGGTGATACTCCAGCCAGCCCACCTCAGACTTCACTCTGGAGCATAAATGCAAGCTTTGGACTTGGTGGGATAAAGTCATAGAATTCCTTCCTCTCCCCAGTCACGTGCCTCCAAGGTCCCCCCTGATGTAGGCGCCCCCATCCCAAAAGAGCAGGAAGGTAGAGCAGGACAACTCCTTGCCATCCTCAGAGGAACTCTGCAGCCCCTGCCCCACTGGCTGCCCCCCGCAACCACTCCTCACTGAGTAGTCCCTTCTGGTGCTGCCGAGCAGGACACTGCACAGAGCTGAATCCACCAGACAAGAGGACATGAGTGCAGTGTCTCCCAAACCCGGGAGGGCTACCAAAGCCAGCAAGGCTGTTAAAGGCCTGCCCTACCTACAGGCGCTGCTAGCCAATGAGGAGCAAAGTCATGGTGGCTGAGAATGGCCATCCCCAAAGATGGCCAGGGCCGATAGGAGGAGGAAAGCTTGAGCAGAACAGGAGAACAGGAGGACCCCCAGGTAGGGGTGTGCTCAAGAGAGGGGGGCTTCAGGATAGCCAAGAATACAGTACAGGCTGGGCTAAGGAAGCTGCTGGAAAGGCTGCCGGGGCCAGAGGTGAAGGGCTAGGCCAGGGAGCTGGACCTTATGCTGGAGGCAGGGAAGGTTTTAAGCAGGAGTGCCCTGGTCCCACCCAGTGTCTTTTGGGTGATAGGTCAGGTAGGTACAGAACACCTAGCACCTTTTGTTCCAGAGCTTTCTGTGCTCAGGCTAACTAGGCATGCTTTTTCCACCCAAGTTCCCTTAGCCTCTCTTGGGGTCACTAGAACTCCGTTTCATGCCTGTGTGGGTAGATGGACAGCCTGGCAGTCTCTTTGGCACCTCTGTCCCCTGGCAGTCCCTTTGGCACCTCTGTCCCCTAGTCCAGGCTGGCAGTGGTCAGTCCTTAAAGGGAGGTGCCTGTCGGGGCTGGGAGAGAGGGGTGTTTGATGTCTTTGCAGCCCTGGTAAACCCCAGGCCTCCTCCTACTTTGTCACAGGGATCAGCCTCCTCATTCCTCCAGATGCCATACCCCGGGGAAAGATCTACGAGATCTACCTCACACTGCACAAGCCAGAGGATGTGAGGTGTGGGCACGGGCCCTGTTGCTAGGGCTGGGTGGGTCCTGCCCTCTGCCTTCAGTCACCATGATATCCCCTAGCCATCCACTGTCAGATTTGGTCTAGCCTAGCCCTGGGGAGGGCAGGGAAGAACTGCCCATAAGCTCCACCCAGCCCTGGGGCCTCAACCCTGGGGTGCCAATTGCTCTGCCCCAGCCAACTCCCAGGACAGCCCACTGACACCTTTCCCTCTCCACCCATATTTTCCCACTTGAGGTTGCCCCTAGCTGGCTGTCAGACCCTGCTGAGTCCCATCGTTAGCTGTGGGCCCCCTGGAGTCCTGCTCACCCGGCCGGTCATCCTCGCCATGGACCACTGTGGGGAGCCCTGCCCAGAGAGCTGGAGCCTGCGCCTCAAAAAGCAGTCCTGTGAGGGCAGCTGGGAGGTGAGCAGAAACAGCCCTGAGCCCACCCACCTGGGCACTGAGGAGTTCAGAGTGGAGCCTGGGCTTCCCACCTGGCCCTTGAGCCACCCTCTCCCCAGTCTGGCCACTCCTCACCATTGGAGTTGGCCATGAGCTGACCCATCGGGCCCTTGCCTGCAGGATGTGCTGCATCTGGGAGAGGAGGCACCCTCCCACCTCTACTACTGCCAGCTGGAGGCCGGCGCCTGCTATGTCTTCACTGAGCAACTGGGCCGCTTTGCCCTGGTGGGAGAGGCCCTCAGTGTGGCTGCGACCAAGCGCCTCAAGCTGCTTCTGTTTGCCCCCGTGGCCTGCACCTCCCTCGAGTACAACATCCGAGTCTACTGCCTACATGACACCCACGACGCACTCAAGGTACCCCTCCGCCCCCACCCTGTCACAGGGAGGCCACACCACCACTGGCACTGAGGGCCTCTCCTCTTGGGAGGGGCAGCAGTGGGGAAGGTGCTCCGGGCCCCAGACTCAGCTGACCACCTGGGGTGTGCTACAGGAGGTGGTACAGCTGGAGAAGCAGCTGGGGGGACAGCTGATCCAGGAGCCCCGAGTCCTGCACTTCAAGGACAGTTACCACAACCTACGTTTGTCCATCCACGATGTGCCCAGCTCCCTGTGGAAGAGCAAGCTCCTCGTCAGCTACCAGGTGAGGCCGCTCAGGGTGCCTAGAGTGGGCACAACCAAGGCTGGGCACACCTGACTCAGCCTCTCCCCCCGCCCCCTCAGGAGATCCCCTTTTATCATATCTGGAACGGCACCCAGCAGTACCTGCACTGCACCTTCACCTTGGAGCGCGTCAGCCCCAGCACCAGTGACCTGGCCTGCAAGGTGTGGGTGTGGCAGGTGGAAGGCGATGGGCAGAGCTTCAATATCAACTTCAACATCACCAAGGTGGGCAGAAGGGGGCATCAGCACTGCAGAAATGTGCCTCCCCCCGCCAACACACACGCGCGCGCGCGCGCGCGCACGGCCTGTCCTGCCACCAAGCCCACCTCCTCCTAGAAACTGTTTAGCAGCTTCCCCCAAGTCTCCAGGGAGAGAGGTGCAGATGCAAACAGACAGATGCCGACAGATGCGATTGCTATCTGACTTGGGGGTGGAAATTGAAGAGGATGTGGGAGCCGCAGGAGGGAGACACAGAGCCTGGGGGCCTTGGGGTTTCCAGGAGGAGGAACTTTGTACCATGCCTTGAAGGATGAGTAAGAGACAGAGAGTGAGGGAAAGGGGGCTTCTGGCTGTGGGAACTGAGTGGGGAGGACAAAGATAGTGAGATGAGCACAGTGAGTTCTGAGTAATCAGTAGCGGTGACTTGGGGAGGGGTGATGGGGAGAGAGGAGGGGAATGAGGCTTGATAGCTCCTCTGCACTGGCTGTGAGACTTTGGGTAGGTCACCATAGCTCTGAGCCTTGAGACCTTCTAAACCCTAGTGAGCAGAGCTCTGGCATACCAGGGGTGCCCAAGAAATAGTACCCATGCTACCCCCATGCTGTGGTGGTTTGGGTGCTCCCCCAGCAGGTGGTGGCAGTGGGCCTGGGCCATGAAAGTTCTAACAGGCACCTCCACCCCTCCCCCACCTCCAGGACACAAGATTTGCTGAGCTGCTGGCTCTGGAGAGTGAAGGGGGGGTCCCAGCCCTAGTGGGCCCCAGTGCCTTCAAGATCCCCTTCCTCATTCGGCAGAAGATCATTACCAGCCTCGACCCGCCCTGTAGCCGGGGTGCTGACTGGCGGACTCTGGCCCAGAAACTCCACCTGGACAGGTGGGTGGGAGATGGGCAGGGAGGGGCTGCAAAGGCCCCCTGCTGTCCTTCCTGGTGGGAGAGGATGGGTGGGGTGGGTAAGAAGCTCAGTGGGGCGGGCTTGCACCCCGACCACCAGCAGCCAGGGTATCCAGTGCAACTTGGCCAAGGGGAGGTCCTGCCCTTGGGTGGGCTGAGAGGCAGAAGGGTACAGCCTGGGGTGAAGCAGGGCTGCTGACTGGCTCCTGTCCCCTCCCTTCCACAGCCATCTCAGCTTCTTTGCCTCCAAGCCCAGCCCCACAGCCATGATCCTCAACCTGTGGGAGGCGCGGCACTTCCCCAATGGCAACCTCAGCCAGCTGGCTGCAGCAGTAGCCGGACTGGGCCAGCCAGACGCTGGCCTCTTCACGGTGTCAGAGGCGGAGTGCTGAGGCCAGCCAGGCCTACAACGCCTATACTCTCACCAGCTTTGGCACCCGCCAGGGACGGGCAGAAGCCAGATGGGGCCCTTTCCCCTCCTCAGGGGGAGCTGTGTGGACAGGCCCCCTCCTGGCAGACACTGTCCCTTAACACTGGCCCTTCAGACCCTGCCCACACTTCCACCCCTCCAAGGCCTGCCTGGCCAGACTGGTACTGCCACCTGCTCTGACCCTGCCCCAGCCTCTGGGGCTCCGGGTGGACAGTGACTAGAGCCCAAGCCAGGCCCAGCCCATCTGTGTGTGTGTATGTGCGTGTGATGCTACCTCTCCTCCTAGCCCCTGGCCAGGAGGCCGCATACACACGGGCATACACGCACACGCTGGGCTCGGGACATGGCCCCCAGAGCTCCTGCCTGAGCTGGACCTTATGCAAACATTTCTGTGCCTGCCAGGTAGGGGCACATCTGAGGGGCCTGGCTCCAAGCCTATGAGACTGAGGGCCACAGCTGGACAAGGGGCGGCCCCTGGATTCAGGCGTACGACCACCACGCGGGCATGTGCCCATGCATGTCTCGTGTGCTCATCTCACAGACTCCCTGCCAACCCACCACACACACACACATCTCATGCTGTACACCCAGAGGCCACTCACGTCTCTCACACCCAGTGTCAGTCCACATCTGCCTCTCACATGCTGCCCTTCTCCCACCCACCCAGGGACACCCAATGGCTCCTCCCTGATCCTCCCCCGCCCCCAGCCTGGAGGAGCCCTGCCCAACAGGGCATGTGAATATGCAATGGGAGTCCCGGGCTGGACAATGGCAAGTGTGCGTGCCGTGGTGTGCCCGTTCCTGGGGCTGGCCGGTTCCCCCATGTGGGGCCTGTTGTGTGAAGCTCGTGCCCTGACTCTGTCTTAAGTGCTTTCGTGCACTTACACTTGGCCTTATGTACACAGCCTTGCCCGGCCGCCGGGGCGCGTAGGGATTTTAGCGGACGTGAATGTAAATAAATTATATATATATATTGCTAACCCGAGTGCTACTTCTCTCTGGGAATGCCAGAGGTCAAGGCTAGTGGACACAGAAGGGCCACACTTGGGCTCTTTGGGAGTCCTGCATGACTGGAGACATGTGGGACCTGGGCCCTGGTCCAGCGAGGGTAGTTCCCAGATACTTCTTCAAACACAGGCCGTCTGGGCAAGGCGGCAGGCAACTGCAGTGACCAGGGCTGCACCTTTGCCGGACCCATCTTCCGACTGCAGGAAGGTGACCACACAGCGAGGGGCCAGCTTTCTCACTGTGGCTGCCACCAGGCTGGAAAAGCTGTGGGGAGGGGGACTGAGGTGAGCCCTGGCCAGCCAGATTCCCCCCAGGCCATTCCTCCCTGCCCATCCCAGCACCCAGACTCACTGGGGATGCAGCTTGTAGAGGGTCCCATCCACCCCTACGGTCACAGTCAGCTCTTCTAGGCCCCGGTTCTCACGGATCTTCTCCACTACAGCAGCCACACCCGCCCCACAGAGCTGAGCAGCCCGCTGGGACACAGCCTGGCACACCTCCAGGACCATCAGGGCATCATCTGAGGTCAAGGGCAGCCCCAGATCCTCCAGGATGGCTCGGACCTGCCTTAGAGCCAGGCTGTCACTGGAGGACAGGAAGGAATAGAACACAGAGAGCCAGGGTCCTACATTAGCTTTCCCACCTCATGAGTTCTCCGGAATGGACCTCCCACTAACCAGCATTTTACCCAAAGTGGGTAGATAGATTCTCTTGGGAGGTGGAAGGAGGCAATACAGGCCTTAGGCACCTTTCAATCTCAGAGAGAAACTTGGTCTTGAAGATGTCCCTGGTCTGAAGGCGCTGGGTCTGCTGGCCCCGGAAGAGAACTCCAAGGCTGGTCAAATGCAAGAGAATGTGGCGGACGATCTCCCCCAGGTACATGCCACTGATCATCTTCTCAAAGCTGCATGAAAGCACAAAGGTCAGGAGACCCTACCTGCTTCCATAACCAGTGCCAGCCACCACCAGCTGCCCCTGCCCAGCCCCACCCATACCTCTGCTTGCCAGGGTTGATGGATGCCTGGTCCACATGTGCATCAAAGCAGGTTCTAAGCAAGTCCAGAGAGCCATCATCCCCAAAGGCACCCCACTCCATATTGATGCACATATGGCCTGAGTCCCCAGCCACAGCTGCCACATTCCGAAGCTCCTCCATGTAGCAGGCATTGGTGCCAGTTCCTGCAGAAAGGCCAGACAGGGTGGAAGTCATTTACTGACAGATAAGACCCCTCCCTCTGTGCCCTTCCCAAACTGAGATGGCAAAATTTAGGCTCATTTCTGACCTCTCCATTTCCTCACACCAACAACTTGTCTTAATGTCCTGGTCTGCCTTCTTTCCTGACATTCCTTCTGCAGACCCTGGCAGCATCAACCCCTGTGGACCTCCTCTGCTTCCCCTACCAGCATCACCATCAGTGTATCTTCCGTGCTATGCCAGAGCACCCCTGGGAGATGTGTGAGAGCTCCTCCACTATCAGCAGTTGAGAGGCCCAAGCTCCCTGGACTAGCTTTCCAGATCTTTAGTCAAACTAGCAGGTTCTGGGGACATAGACAGGAATCAGATATGAAGAGCCCCATGGTGGACAGGGCATGGGCAATAAGCAGCTAACATGATATTGCCTGTATGTACCCAAATAGAAGTGCAAAGAAGAGCATGATGGGAGCCTTGAGCATAGCTGAGTCTTCCTGCCTAGAGGGTCAGAGAAAGCTACAGACAGGAAATGATGTTTGGATTTGACTGTGAAGCCAGGAACACAGAAAGGAAAGGAATTCTAGGTAGAAGGCACATTCTGGATTAAGATACACCCTTTCTCTCCCCAACACATAGTTAGCTCTATGCAAGTGGTCTCCTTATCAGCCCCACCTGGATTTCCTCTGACTAGTTTATTCATAAAGCAATCTAGGCATACCTCTCCTGAGCATCTCCCCACTCGGCTCTATGTTCAAGAAGCTCCCAGTTTCAAAAGGAGTCTGCCGTAAACCTCCTGACCTAGGATTCTGATGCCTAAAGAGCTATGAGAGCCATCCTCCTGCATCTAGATAGACATTCTTTAAGTCCCACTCATGTTAGGACCACTTCCTTTCTGATCTTAACCTTGTCATCCCATTGTGCAGAGTCAGATTCAGCTCTGACTGCCACATGCTGTCCTGGGCTTGATCCCCACTAAATGGTGGGTTTTGAGAAGATAGGTATTACCCCCATCTTTATGTGTAGTCTTCCTGTCCCTTCATCCAGCCTCTATCTGGCCAGAGGAGGAATGTTTAATAAAGACTTAGGATCTTGGACTACCAGAAGGACAGCCTCACAGCTCACTCTCTGTCCTCCACCCCAGCCTCTACCCAGTTCCAAGCACTGAGCGTGTACCACGGGCCAGGAGCTGTGCCACACTTTGTTCCCTCTCCTCTCACTCTCATGATTCTTGAGATAGCCATTGCTATTATCTCTGTCTTAGAAGGAAATGGAGGCTTTGGTGATTTGCCCAAGGTCACACAGAAGTGGCAGAGCTAGTATTTCCACCCAAATCTGTATGACTCCAAAGCTCATATTCATTTAACAGAAAGGCAAACTGAGGCTCAGAAAGCTTAAATGACTATGAATAGTATAGCTAAGCTAAGCAAAGTTCAGACACAGCCCATATGAGTGTTGCCGGGCCTAGCTGAGTCAGGTGGAAATCACGCCACATCCCCAAGGCCAGAGGAACATCCAACCTGAGGAATCAACAGAAGGCAATGAATTAACATCAGGCAGTAGGAGCACAAAAGAACAGGGCCCTCCTCACCAACGATGAGGCCGACCTCACAACGGGAGTCCTCATAGCCACAGGACATCATGGTCCCCACCGTGTCATTGACAATGGCAACCACATTCAGCTCCACTGCCTGCACACAAAAGGATGCTGCTAGTTGCTGGGCAACGTGGTTGTCATGGCAACCAGCGCTGGACCCAGAGGTCTCTACTACAGAGAGCCACCCACTCCACCCCCCCAGGTCAGGAAGCAGGAGACCCTCTGCTCCCTTCAAGTCCTGCCACAGCCCCAAAGCACCCCTGGAGGCAGACTCCTCACCTGTCTTCTCCCGATGGCTTCCCGCAGCAGACACACAACGTCTTGGCCCTCACAGTCGGATGCATTGAAACCCTTTGTCCAGTTTAGGAGGATGCCCTGGGGTGGGACAAAGGTGGGGTCAGAAGGTGAAGGCCCCTTGGAATCTCACTCTCCCTCCCCAAAGCCTGTACCTCATCAAAAGCATATGCTATCCCCTCTCACCAAGCAGGATTCCATGCCCACTCTGCCACATGGCTGAGGGCCTTACCCTCTGCCCCCTCCTAACTCCCCAGGAGCCTTCCAGTGTAAAGAAACCTATTAATAACCATCCGACCTGTGTCTTCTATTATTAGTGCCAGAATGCTCAGATGGTCTGAGAGTCTGGACGTTTTAAGACGGCTGCCCAGAAGGAATGGCCCTTCATAATTGGGTTAGGAATGAACAGAGCTGATAAAATGAGTGCTATGTCCGGGAAGGGGGAGGACAGAGAAGGCTCAGAGGTCCAAATGACAGACTATTCTGCTCTTTTAGAAAGAACTAGCAAGAGTCATTTGAGAGGAAGGAAACTGAGGAATTAGGGACAGAGCCATGTCAAAAAGAAATTCACTTGTGTATTCCAGATATGAGTGAAGGACAAAAGGAAAAGCTAGAACCTAGAACACCTAGGCAGGATGGGAGGAGAGAAGACAGATAAGCCTTTATTGTGAGAAACTTGCCTTAAATTATGAACTTATTGATGGGCTTGACAATCTAGGACTATCCTTTTCTAAGTGTGCTTTCTCTGAGAGAGCAGGCAGGGGGAGTTATTCTCCTGCTGTTAAAAAATGACAGCTCTGCCCAAAGTAAGAGCATGCAAAGCAGATATGAAAATCTTTGGGGGGCACCTTGATGGCTCAGTCAGTCGAGTGTCCAACTCTTGATTTTGGCTCAGGTCATGATCTCAGGGTCCTGGGATAGAGCCTTGCATCTGGGCTCCATGCTCAGCACACCGTCTGCTTGAGATTCTTTCTCTCCCTGGCCCTCTGGCCCTCTGCCCTGCACTCTCTCTAAAATAAATCTTTAAAAAAAAAAAAAAAAAAAAGGAAAATCTTTGGGGCAGAAGATTTTAGAGATACGAACTGACTCTTCCTCCTCCAACAACATTTCCTTTTATCCCCTGCCCTATGCAACCACAGCCAGAGTGCTGAATGCTCGTGTGAAACACAGTAACTAGAAGCCAGAGAGTGAGACAGCAATTAAAAAGGAGGGCTACTGTGGGGGAACCCAGATCGTAAGTAGCGCCAATACTTTCCTGCTCTCAGATGACAGACCCCAGTCTGGGGAAGGGGAGCTGAGGCAACCTCAGAGCCAGGTTTTGGAGTTTCCTGAGACAAGCATTCTATACCTCTACCTGACCATACCCCTATGGGTAGGAAGGAGACAGAAGAGATCTGAGTGATCTGACAGCAGAGGAGGTCTCTGTCCTCCTTCCCCATGGAGGGAAAGGTGAGTTGTAAAGGGAGGTGTTAAGAATCAAGAGAGGAAGTGTCAGAGTCCTCACAGCTGGGGCCTAGGCATTTCCCGACTTCCCTGAGTGTCTGCGCATACACAGCAAAGGGTACTGTGCAGCTGAAAGGGGCCCTTACCTGGGGAAAGAGGCCTCCAGATTGATTATTATTAAGCCATCCCCCCCAAAAGAATGTGGGCTCAACACAGAAATTAAGTTCAGTTCTAGATAATGAATAGGACCCTGTTTTCTTCTTGCGCACATGATTTTGCATACTGAGTCCCACCTGCTTCTCACATCTTACAAGGAATAATCAAATGGTGCCAGCATGCTTAGTCTAGAGTGGGGCAGACCAGCAGAGAGACACTGCTGAATGCTTGATTCCAAAGGGCCACTGTGTAAAAGAAAGCCAAGTGCAGAAGCTGTGTCTGAGAGAGGTCACACCTGGAGCAGAGCCTAAAACTGCATAAAGTCTGGGTGGTGTAAAGAAGGCAGAGCTTTTCAGGAAGAACATAGTGGGTGATATTAGGGGCAGCAAGCTCCTCCTCACTGAAGGCAGCTTTTTGGCAGAAGTTAGGGGTGTTGAGGAGGAGACTCTTGGGAGCTTGGACCAAAGTACGGGAGGAGCTGTCTTCATGACAGCCCTCTGGTGTGTGCACTGAGAAGTCCAGCATTCTTCTTGAAGGACATGTAGAGGTGTATGCTCAGTTGGTGCTGTGTCTAGATCTGTGTGTGCTGCTCTACCATTCCAGTCAGGCACCCAATACCAAGCCAGGCATGAGAGGTACACAGTAAGTTCAGGAAGGGGAGATAGGGCAAAGAAACCAAGCAACCATAAGCCCTTTCACTAAACAGGAACTAATACTGTTTCCTGCAGGTCTCCTAGATTGGTACACCCGGCCTGTGGAGTAGACAGTCAATGTGTTCCTTCATCAGCCCTGATCCAGGCCTACACTGCTCCCAAGTGCCCAGACCTAACCTGGCTCCATTTTCCTGCCCATTGGCAGCCCCCAGGCATATCCATAATCTTTTCCATCCTGGGCCTCATTACAGTCCTGGATTCCAGGTGAATTTACCACACCCCCTTCACCTGCACACACCATGTCCAGTGAAACCGAGGCTAGGGGCTGGGTCAGCCCAGCAGTGCTTCTGCCCACCCCCACCCCCAGCCCAGGATACTTGAAGCCCTCTCCCCAGCCTCCTGCCCATTCCATGAAGGGTATGAGTGTGTAAAGCCCTTGGGGATAGTTTCTCCTGGCCCTCCGTCCCTCACCTGGTCGAGGCCAAGCTGCCTGCATGGGAAGGAGAAGGTGAAACCCAGAGGGAGGCTCTGCCCACTCAGGCCCTGCTTCTGCTGGAAGTCCACAATGCAGTCCACGATGTGGTCGAAGAGCTGAGGTGCAAGGCAAGTCAGGGTGTGGCCCAGCCTGGGTCCTTCCCCGCCCCTGACATTAGGTCCAAGCTCTGGGTACCTGCTGTCCAGAGCCCTGGGCCACATACTCCGGGATGGAGTAGACCTGGCTGGTGATCTTCACACCTCCTTCTGTCACACGCACCAAGAGGACCCGAAAGTTGGTGCCCCCCAGGTCCAGGGCCAGGAAGTCCCCACGTTCTGTGGAACAGAGATCCCCAGAGTCAGGACAAAGCACGTTCTGTGACCTCCATGAACCCATATCCCAGCCCCACACTCATGCCAGATCCTCACCAGTGCCATCAGGTGTGGCCCGGACATAAGTGGGCAGCATGCGGAGGGATGAGGCCTCCCCTCGGAGTCCCTTGACCATGGCCTCCCGCATCTGTGCCTGCACCACTGCCAGCTGCTCATGGTTCAACCGGAAAGGTGCCAGGGTCTCTTCCAGCAGGTGCCGGTGAGCAGCGAGGCGGGCAGCCACAGCAGTCACCATTGCCACACCCCGGCCACCCCCATCCACAGAGGGAATGAAGGAGACATCACATTCCGGGGCCAGGAGCATCACAGTCTCCTGCAGGATGCTGAGGAAACTACACAGACACAAAGCAGGCATACCTGGCTTGACACCTGACCCTGAACTCCAGGGCTTGCTGAAGCCCTGGGCCCCATCACTTCAAATCCCTTCAGTTCTAAGTCCAACTGTACACCAACCTTATGCCCAGTATCTCCAGTGCTCCCAGTGTCCTCAGAGTCCCCCTCCCTTGCATCTTTCCTCTCTTCTGACTTCTTCTGGCGTCCCTTAGTCCCCATCTGACCTTACCCTGCCACTCATACCCACTGCCTTGCACACATGGAACTAGAGTGCCCTCTGGGTCTTTATGGAAAACACATTCTTGCTACCTGCTCACACAGGAAGTGTGTATTTCCAGTACCTGGGGTGTCGCTCAAACACTCGGCCTCCGGTGGCCACAGCAATCTGAAGCATCTGCAGCTCCCGGATGTGCCGGAGGCGGGAGAGAACAGCAGCCAGGGCGGCAGCACAGAGCCGGGCAGCCCGAGTCAACACGGCTGCACACACGTACTGCACAAGCTTGGCGTCCGAGGCCCCCACACTCAGGCCCAAGTCCTGCAGGATGGCATGCACACGGGCTGCCCCAGCCAAGGGGCTGGAGGGACACAGGGTACTGCTTTGGGACTCAAGTAGCCCCAAAGCTCCCTGCCCTCCCTCAGCCCCATGGCTACCTGGGGGACAGAGCATCCTCCCCTCTCCCAAGCCAAGAAGCCCTTTGTTTAAGCCTACTGGCTTTTCTTACTTACTCCTCCATCTCAGCCACATGCTCCAGGAGGATGCTGCCTTGGGTCAGCAGGGCGGAGGAGGTGCAGCCATCAAAGAGGACCCCTTGTTGGGCCAAGTGAGCCAATACAAGCCTCACCAGCTCACCCAGGTACAAGCCCCCAATCATCTTCTCAAACCTACAGGTAGGAAGGGTGGCTGGACAGAGCTTTCCTTAAGCCCTTAGCCCACTTGGTCCCACCTCCAAGGGTCCCAAAAGAAGGATCATTTTCTTTGGGGTCCCCCAGACTGGAGGTTCCAGAAGCAATGGTTTCCCAGGAGATAGGTGGGTGTTTATCCAGACCCCGCTGCCCTCTCAGGCTTAGATTAGGTTCAGAGGGGCTTCTGGAGGACAGGGAACACTTTGCTACCCCCATCCCCAACACTGGTCAGGAATAAGGGAGGGCTATGGGTTGAAAATTCTGGGTTCTAGAATCTTGAGCCCTTCCTTCTTTGAGCATAGCCAGGGCCCCCTAAGATGCAACCTGGAAACCCTATGAGCAAGCAATAGGGAGGGGCCCAAGGGCCTGAGTTCAGGGACAGCAGCGAAGAAGGGAGCAGAAGAGTGATAGGCCCTAGAGCAGAAGGTCAGGCCACCTCTGGGCACCAGGATTCAGGGACTCTTGGTCCAAGGCATGGTCAAAGGTGGTCAGCACTGGTCCCAGGACCCCATCATCACTGAAGGAGCCCCACTCAACGCTGACGCAGACGCGGCCCCGGTCCTCATCCAGCACTGCCACATGCCTTGCCTCCTCCATGTAACATGCATTGGTGCCAGTGTCTGGCAGGGATGAATCCATCAGGACCTGCCCATCAGGTAGCGGTACCCCCGCACCCATCATCACAAATGGCCCATGGCTCACCTACAACAAGCCCGACCTCACAGGGCCCAAACCCTGGCTCGCAGCCCATCATGGTGCCCACTGTGTCATTCACCACGGCAACCACGTCGATGCTGTAGGCCTAGACAATGGAGAGGGCAGAGGTCATGGCTGACTTAAGTGGGTAATGCAGGGAACCTGGGGGATGGGCAAGGCTAGGGCCTTGGCTTTGATGGAGGGGCCCTGGCCTTGATAGAGGTGCTCAGAGTCCATGAAACTCAATGTGTGTTCATGCCCACACATATACTCTTGGTCCTCCCACCCTACAGAGAATTTTCCTCCCATCCCACACTCCCCCTTGTCTCTTCCACCCTCTACTCAGGCCCTGGGGCTCTCAAAGGCTCCCGACCTCAGTCATCATCTCCAGAATACCAGTGCTCCCCACAGGACCAAGATGATTGTGAGCAAGCGCGGCACCTTGAAGACTGCACTGTAGGTACCTGACTCTCTAAGCCCCTCCTAGCCCTGAATTCCATCCACTAGCATCACAGTTAGTCCAGATGGATCCAGATCCACCTTTCTTTGGTATCCAAATGTTTGCACCTTTCTCTGAAAAACAGATCTTCCACCCCAACCCCAGCTTATGCATCTGGCAAACTCCTTAAAGCCCCTGCCCGAGTCCTAGTGTGCCCTTCCCATGCTACCAGAGTCACTGAACTACCTCCTTGACAGAGACAATCCTTTTTTGGAATGCTTTCCCTCTAGCCTGTGAGGTCGTTGAATACAGGATCAAGTCATTTCATCTTTGTTTTGCCCCATGGTCCTGAAAATTTGTCCTTTCTTAGCCTTTAGTCTCTTCATGTATGAAGTGGGAATGGTAGCAAAAACTACCCTAGGTTAGACTGGATAAAGGATATAAATAGAAAAGGAAAGCAGGCCCTCCCAGAAGCACAGGCACAGTCTCTGTGTGCTGCCTTCCCATTGCCCCTGCCCCACTCACCCCCTGCCTCTTGATGGCATCTCGCAGCAACTGGACCACATCATGACCTTCCACACCGCTGCACCTAAAACCTTTGGTCCAGGAAATAAGGGTGCTCTGGGGGCAGAAAACCTGGATCACTCCTCCAATAGCTTTCATGGGGCTGCAAACCTTCCACCCACTGTCCCCATGCCCACTCTGCCTCACCCTGTCCAGGCCAGTCTGGTGACAAGGGAAGGAGAAGCTGAACCCAAGCTGCAGATCCTTTTTGTCCATGGGGATTGCATCCAGGAACTCAGACAGACAGCGGGCAGCAAAGTCAAAGAGCTATGGGACAAATTAAGGTCTCAGCTCTGCCCACCAGAGCCCCAGCCACCCAGCCAGTTCCCAGAGCCTAGGCAGTGGGCTCTTACCTGCTGACCAGGACCCAGCATCACCTCTGGAGGGATCACAAACTCCTGACTCCAGGGCTCCATCCTATGCCCCTCATTGCCCACCAGGGTCACCCACAGAACACGCAGTGAGGCCCCTGTGGCCCCCAGCTCCAGCACCACAAAATCTCCTTGTTCTGGGGCAAACAGGACACAGAAAGGCATGCAGCTGGCAAGCCTCCCAGAAACATCCCCAAGGACTGCAAAGTCTCATTAAGGGAGCTTAGAGTTGGGATTCTTAATGGGGGAAAGGGATAAGGAACTCCATCCCCCAGATCAGAATTCTCTCCCTAGGCCTGGCCACCAATTTTGGTCTATGCCACCCACCAGTGCCATGTGGGGTGGACCCCACGTATGTGGGCAGCATCCGGACAGAAGAGGCAGGGCTGGCCTGCCCCCCCAGTGAGCGCTCCATAGAGCACAGGAGGCTGGCTTGGATCTGCCGTAGCTGTGTCTCCGTCACCTTGAATTGCTGTAGACACGCCAGCACCTGGGGAGAAACAGGCTAATATCTGGTCAGGAGCCCCACTGCCTAGCCAAGTTCTCTGACTTCAACCAGGACTGCCCCACCAAGCTTGCTCCTCCCTTTACCAGTCCAGACCAGCACCTCCCTTAGCTTTCCCAGGAGCTGACTTGAGCCCTGCCTAAGCCCTGAGCCTTGCTGGTCTCCCCAACACGTGCCCAACACCACTTCTCACCTCTTCATGCACCTAGGTTCTTTTGCTGCCTACACCTCATACTCAGTTCCTGCATTCTCAGAAGGCTCCTTCCTGGAGGGGAGACCCACCTACCTTTTCCTTCATTCTCTGGTGATTCCTTCTCAACATAGGGATGTTCCCTAGTCCTCCCATTTCTTAGAATTCAGGGTTTAGTGAGGCCATTCCTGTCATACCATTAATTCACTCTGGCTCCCCAGTACCCAGAGTTAAGCTGCTGAGTGAGTTGTCGTTCACCAAATGAGCAAAGAAACGAACAAATGTGGTATGAATTTCAAGTACATGTGCTTCGCTCTCCCAATCCACTTGAATCTGGAGCCTAAGTAAGCTCAGCTTGGGAGAACCTGGAGGCCACACTGTGGAAGACAGTCCTCCTATCCGTCACCCATCCTTCCCACAGGCATTGATTGAGTACCTATTAGGGGCCCAACACTATTCTAAGCACTACAAGTTGCATAACCCGGTGAGTTCTGTTCTTATCAAGCCCAGATTCCAGCATAGAGGCAGAAAATAAGGAAATAAACATGAAATATGATTCTGGTAATAACAGTCGCTTTTTTTTTTTTTTTAAAGGCAGGAACAGAAGTTTGAGAGTGACCAGGGGAGAAAAAGGTGTTTTTGGATATTTGATAATAAGTTCTCTCTGAGGAAGTGAACTAAACGAAGGAAGGGGACAAGCCATTTGAAGATCTGGGGTGGAGGATAAAGGGATTTTCTTCGGAGTGAGGGGATGGATTTGGGGGAAGGTTGGGCCAGGGGTGAATCTGAGTGATGGGAGGGGGTAGATAGGCAGAAAGCAGAAGATGGGATACCCAAGGGTCCTCTCCACCAGTAACTTACTGTGGGGGAGCTAAGAGGAGCCTCAGTACTCTACCTCTATGTGAAAGCTCCCCTAGATGACCTTCTGGCCAGTCCTTCAAAGAGATGCTAGCAGCTTCCCTGGGTTCCCTGGAGTCCCGAACTGAAGCTCTATTTCCTGGGCTTAGTTTTTCCCAGGTCCTCACTCCCTGTCCCACAGAAATTCCATTCCTATGACTCACTGTCCCACACTGGACCTGTCTGTAAAGTAACCACACAGGCATCTGAATAAGGAGGCAGAGGAGCCAGGGAGGAGAGGCTGTTCAGTGAGGGAGATGGGGGTGACTCAGTTCCACCTCTGCTTTAGAAAGAGAATGGAAAACAGATTCCTAAGGAGGCAAATGTTCCTAACTGGAGTGCCAGATGTTCAGTTCGATGTTTACATTATAGGAGATGCTTCTAGCAGCCATGCACACTAGGAAGGGTTATTCCTATGTTATGTTACAAATGAGAAAACTGAGGCTTAGAGAGGAACAGTCATCTGTATAATCCAAGCAGCTATTAAGGGACAGAGTGAGATTTGAACCCAGATCTGACTGAAGTGTTTCCACACAAATGTGAAGCCTTATAAAAACTAGCAATTTCAGGGATGCCTGGATGGCTCAGTCGGTTAAGCATCTGCCTTCAGCTCAGGTCATGATCCCAGGCTCCTGGGATCAAGTCCTGTGTTGGGCTCCTTACTCAGCAAGGAGCCTGCTTCCCCCTCTGCCTGCTGTTCCCCCAGCTTGTGTGCTCGCTTTCTCTCTCAAATAAATAAATACATACATACAATCTTTAAATTAAAAAAAAAAACAAAACTAGCAATTTCACCTGAAAAGAACCCAAAGCTGATGAAGGTTGCAGCGAAGAAACCCCATGGAATGAGAAAATTACATCTGAGTCTTCACCCTGCCACTTTCCTGGCTGTGTGGCCCTGGAATAAGGCTGAGAAAATAATAATACTCAGAAGGCCCCTGTGTTCCCAATGCCAGGGACCATGTCATTTCTCACTTCTGTGGCCCAGCCATGAGTTGAATACAAAGGAAATGTTTACAGCAGGGTCTGGGGCAGAGACCGGACAAAGGTGAAGTGGGAGCATGAAATGCAGTGAGGGGTGATGCCCTCCAGTTTGGGCAATAAGCCAAGTCCAGCAGATGTCAGAACAAGCCGGAAAACTAAAGAAACTGCAGGGAATAATTCAAGAATCCTTTCATGGCTGCCTCCTCTATACAGGTCCTTTATCTCCATTAGTTCACTTAATCCTCCAGGGGGTGGAAGGATTAGACTTTATTTTCTTCCATTTTACTGATGAGGAAACAGACTAGGAGATATGAAATGACTTACACAAGTGTTTCCTGTTTGATGGTGTGACATACAAGGGTTTCTAAATCTTGGTCAAGATGACAGAAAAGAGAAACTCAATCTGAACTAACCGAAGGCACAGGGACTATGCTGAAGAATAACCTCCAAGTTGAGTTCAGCTCTGAAATCATCTGTGTGCCTGATTGCAGTGGCTATGTTGAAGGGAGGGAGATATGCAGGAGACTAGAGAAACAGGGGAAGGAAGTGTCTTAAGAATATAGTCTTCTACCAGAAAACCCCAAAAGGGTCCTTGCTAGACTATGTGAACCCATTCAGGGTAGGGGCAGCATCCGTGCAACAAAGTGGCAAAATACCTTTGCAACTGAAATACCTCAGCTCAAGCTCCTGTCATGAGTTAAAACTCATCAGTTCACCTCTCTAAGCCCCCTCTTTCTCAGCTGTAAAATGAGAAGATAATCCCCACCTTGCTGTTTGTTGTGTGAAGTCACAAAGGAAACAGTTACTAGATCAGATCTGAAAGGTTTGATAAACTAAAAGGGGCTGCATGGCTGTGAACTCAGGGCCCCATGGGCTGATCCTGCTCTTTGATAGCTTTAAATAGGCATGAATCAGAACCCCAGTGCTGAACTTACCAGCTCAGAGCTGTCTGAGGAGCAGGGCAAGCCCTCCTGGGAGCAGCCAGGAGCTCCTTCCCTTTGCCGCAACCCTACTGGCCCAATGGAGTCCATGTGGTTCCACAATGGAGGGTGGCCACCTATAGGAGGAAAGGGACAGCCCAGGTGAACCACATAGTCTACAGGCCCTCAGAGGCTGTGGCCCTTAACTTTTGTCCTTGAGAAGAGGACGAGGAAGAAAGCTGTAGGCAGAGCTCGGAACCTCTGACCATCAATGATCCTTTAGTAATCAACCAGAAGGCCCCCATTTTCCAGAAGCACATTTATTAACAGAGCACTGGGAAGGCTGGTTCCTAATCCCAATGCCATTTATTCATTCTGTCATTCATTTACATTTACCAGTTCCTGATGACTACTGTCCCAGATGCTGGAGTATAAAGCAGATGTAGGCTGGTCCTGAGGACTCTTACAGCCTTACCAACAATCACAGAACCCTTGACATAGTCAGTAACAGATGGACCTGCTACCGTGCTTGGGAGTTCAGGATGTTCTAGAGGTTTGGAACAAAGAGTGTGAGGTAACAAGGAGCCAAAGACTTGCTGGAGAAGCAGGTAGGCTGGACTATGGATGGCCTTTATGCCAAGCTATGTTGTACAAATTTCATTCTGAAGGGAGAAGTGGACAGGGATGGATCTGTACTTCAGAAAGGGGTTCCACTAGTGGCATAACTTTTATGACTTCTTTGAATTTTAGTTTTTTCATCTGGGAGGAAATAACTGCTTTTACAAGGTTGTTATAATAATTAAATAAGACTTGAAAAATGCTTTGGGAAATTTAATGTGCAACACAAGCATCAGCTCATGGGTGGGTTTTGGAAGGTACAGTGATGCAGAATGGAAAGAGCCATATGCTCAGAGTTAAGGACCCAACTCTCCACAGAAGACCTAGTACCAGGTCTCCAAATGGGAGGCCCAATTTTCTTAATCTGCCAAATGGGGATCAATATATGTCAAAGAGCTTTGTGGGGCAAATGAAATAATGAACGCAAAAGGACCTTGTGCAGAATGTACCTTCAGATTTATTTACTTGAATCTGAATTGAGCCTCAATTTCCTCCTCTATAACAGAACAAAAATTCAGTTCTTGTGAGGATTAAAGGAGTTAATGGTTTGCATACTATAAAGAACTGTAGAAATGTCGTTATTTTGCTAATTCAAGCTAGAGGTGGTACTGCTATTCCAAGAAATTCCCAAGGGAGCCTTCAGTGGTTTAGGTGTCTTTCAGGAGTAAAGGAAAAGGGAAATGCAGTGAAGGCCCCAAGATGGGGAGAAGGGATTTGTCCAGTGAATCAATCTACCTCTCTTCCTGTAGCACAAGACTCCAGGGAAGAATACCTTCCCATCCCTGCAACCCTTGCCCATCCTCCATTCCCAACATGCCCATGAATTTGCCCTCCTCATGGTCAAATTGAGCTGCTGATTGTCCCATCCCAGTCTTTTCCTCAGTCCCCATCCCCTACTGTCCTCTGTCAGGCATGCAAAGCCATGAGCAATCTCTTCACTGCAAAATTCTTGTCTCTTGGCTTTCAACAACTAGTCTTTCCTGAGCCTCCTTCCCTCATAATCTTCATTACTTTTTCTCTCCACTCCCCCTTAGCAATGCCCCACCCCACCCCTGTTTCTGGTCATAGCCCTCTTCTCCACAGCCCTTTGTATCACCTTCAGGTTTTGATTAAAACCTCTGTTTCAGGTCTCCCAAATCCCTGTCCTGAGCCAAATCCCAAATTCTGATGGTCTGTTAGACATCCCTCTCCAGATGCTGGAGAAGCTTCTCAAACTCCATAGTCAAAGACACATTCATTTTCTCCTTCACTTTTTCCCCATGATACTCTTCCTGTCCTCCATCTTAGCTGGAGGCATCAAGGTTGCTCACTCACACAGCTATTCGGGTGCCTGTCTACAACCCTGACTCTCACCTCTCCTCTATGCAATCAGGTCTGAGGCTGAAAGAGCTAAGAACAGAAAGTGCTCTCCCACATATCCCCTCTTCCCACTGCCACCGCCCTAGACCTTCTTCCCATCTGATTATTCCAACAACCTCCTAACTGATACTGTCCATCTCCCTGCCCCACCAACTCCCAACACATCACCAGAATAACTGCACAAAAATAGATATTTCTATTTTCCCCAGCTCTATCTCCCCTAAGATAGGAGGTAAACCTTCACATTGTGGTATTTCCCTCTGCAGCGGGGGGAAAAAAAAAGTCTGAAACTCTTTAGCATAGCTTTGCCGGCCCCAAGTTTCCTCTCTTGCTATTCTCCCTCACACTCCAGCCACACTGACTACAAGTTCGCCCTGTCTCTTGCTATCCAGCCTTCATTCACAGTTTTCCTCGAGTCTGGAACCACTGGTCTGAGTCATCTGCATCTTCATCCCAGCACAGGGTTTGACATAGTGTACTAATACAGCTTTGAAAAATTTGGGGGTGGGGGGTGTGGGAGTGGGGCTCTTATTCAGAGAACTAAGAAATCAGTTTCCAGCAAATGTCTTCAAAATCCTATATATCTAATTTCCAAATCTGTCAAATAGGAATGTTAACTTCCTGAATGTTACAGGTTTGTTTCAAGGATAAAACAGGGTAACCGAAACAATTATAATCTTAGGAAAGGGCTAGCCACTACACACAGAGTACGCTTTCACTCTCCTTTTGAGGCCCAGCTCACTCAATCATTCTTTCATTCATTTACTCTTATTCATTCACTCTTCTATTGGACATTTATCTGGTATTTCTACATGCCAGAGACTGTGAAGCTTCCTCCAAGAAACCTCAGTATTTACACTCCCAGTAAATGTACTCATATCTGCCTCTTCCAGCTGAGCCCAGTGGGGAGGGACATGTCTCCCACATCACTAGATTCTCAGAACTCAGCTGGGGTCTGCACATGTTTAAGTTGGCCTCTTAGCTTAACTCAGCTGAATCAGATACATGAGGTGAGTCTTCCTTCTGAGAAGGATCCCAGGGACTCCTGCCAAGGATGAGAGCTATCACTGAGGAACAGCTGGCTTAGTCGTTCCAGGCTCTACTCTGCTAGCATGGGCCAAGCTGGAGAGATGGTGAGGGGATGGACCTGAAGTAAGTAGAAGAGGGTCTTACCCGGGAGAAGCAGCAGTTGTTCACTTTCTTCAGGCTTGAGCTCTTCTCTCGCAATGTTAGGCATCCCACTGACCTGGTTTGCACCCAAAAATGAAACTCACAGGTCACCTGAGTTATAATGTCCCATGCTCTTTCTTGGCCACCACTATCTAGACATCAGTTAATTCAGGAAGATGCACTTCCTTCTGAGTCTGCCCTAAGAGAAGTCCAGGGCAGGCAGGGCTATGGTGCAAACTTAAGCAAGATAACTGTACGAAGCTGGAACCCTGAACTAGGTCAAGGACCCTGGGACATCCCCTCTCTAATACTGGGAGCCCCACCCACTTTACAAACAGTAAACTCAAGAGTCTGAGTTTGGAGGTGATGGCTCACCTGGAAAGATGGAAGAGGCTAGCATGAGAAATATATAGTACAACAGACAATCTTCCAAAATGTTCCAGTACTAACGAGCAAGAGGCAATGTGGAACATAAGAGGAAGAGACTAACTCTGCCCTAGAGTGGGCAGGGCAAGTTAAGGAAGCTGAGCCATGAAGAAAGACTAGGAGTATGCTGGCAGAGGTAATCCTTCAGAGAGAGAAGCGCCTGTGCAAAATCTTGGAGCACAAGGCACCTTCATGGTATGCGGTTCAGCTCCAAAGACCTAAATAAAGATACATGTAGGTGAGGATATATGATGGGAGAGGTAGCAGCCAGACTGTGGAGTCTAGCCCTCAGATGGTAGGCCAGGGAGGGGTAGAGGGGGTGTAGGTTCATACCCTGGGTCTTCTCTACCAGAAGGGGAAGGGTAATCTCAGGCTACAGTAGAGTTGTTTGCCCCCACAAAGCTGATTTTCCCCCAGTCTTCTTGAATGCATAGAACCTTGTGGCATCACTATGACCACTGCTATGGTCTGAATATTTATATCCCCCTCCCCAACACCAAAACAAATTTTGTTGAAATCTAATGCCCAAAGTGAAGACTTTAGTAGATTGGGCCTTTGAAAAGTGATTAGGTCATAAGGGCAGAGCCTTAACAAATGGGGTCAGCGTCCTCATAAAAGAGGCCCCAGAGAGCATCTTTGCCCCTTCTGCAGCATGAGAGGATACAAGAAGTTGGCAGTCTGCAACCTGGATTGGAAAAGGGCCCTCACCCAACCATGCTGGCACCTTGATTTGAGTCTTCCAGCATCCAGACTGTGAGAAATTTTCGTTGTTTATAAACTATTCAATCTGTGGTATTTTGTTATAGAAGTCTGTAAAGACTAAGATACCCACCATGATAGGAGACGACATACTGTATTAATTTTCATTTCTGGGAAATTGGTGAGCAGGTATTTTAAAGTTTGGGATACCCCATTAGCAGTTAACCCTACCATTGTCTACAGACAGAACATGGCCTCCATATGACACCAGGATGGAGACCAGGGACAGTGGCTCTTGTATTATTTTTGGCACGACTGGCCTAGAAACATGCCAGATTATCAAACCTGCTGCACATTTCACTGGGTATCAATCAGACATACAGGCTCTGAAAGACAGGAAATTGGTGGTGGGGATAGGGAGGACACCCATAACATAATATCCTGCCTAGCCTGGGGCTCTAGTCTCTCTCAGCTTTGTCTAGTTGGCAAAGAATATGGAACTGAATGTGATTCATGCTGACAGTCAAGAGTCCACAGTCTTCTGGGCCAGAGTAAGGATATGTTCCTGACAAGTAATGCCAGGGTTTTTTAAACCATGTTTCTGGAAGTCCTGTATCTATTTCCCCAGGAGAGGGGTCCCTAGGTAGAGTGTCAGGGAAGGTCTGTGTCAGCGCCTATGGAGGGTAGAAATGCCTTGGGCTTAAATTCTATGAGCAGCTAAGACCACCCTGGATGTAGCAGAGGTGTAGTAGTGGCCAAAGTTCACTTCAGATGCCAGATGGCACTGACCAACAAGGAGAAGGACAAACCCTGACAAGCCTCCTTCATAGCCCCTTAGTACCAATCTCCAGCTGTCCAGAAGGAACTAAGGAATGGGAACTGGTGGTCAGTGAAAGGTGGGTTGCAGCCAGGGTTGGGCTAGAAGCCAGGCTCTCCCTCCTCTGAGCTATTCACAGGCTTGCTTCTCACAGCTGACACAAGCCCTCAGTAAGTTCCCCACCATTCCTTGTACACCCTTTTACCCCAGGTATGCCTTGCAGATCTTTTACACCCATCAAGCTGCTGCTTACTGTAAGTCTTTGTTCATGCTTATTTATCTGGAATAGCCACCCCCCCCTTTGTTCTCTCCAACCTTTTCACCTAGTTTTTCCTTACCCTTTAAAGTAGACTTCAGTCACTGTCAATGCTGTGGAGCCTTCCCTGATGAGTTCCTCTTGGCTCTGACCCTGGCTGAGTGTGGTCTATTGATCCCAGTGTCTTGGATTAGCTTACATCATTGCATTGACAACAGTCTATTAAAAATATCTGTTTAGGGGCACCTGGGTGGCTCAGTTGAGCATCTGACTCTTGATCTCAGTTCAGGTCTTATCTCAGGGTTGTGAGTTCAAGCCTTGCACTGGGCTCTGTGCTGGGTGTAAAGTTTACTTAGAAAAACAAACAAACAAACAAACAAACAAACATCTGTTTATGTGTTTGTCTTCCCCCATTATATGGTGGGCTCCCAGAGAATGTTTCTTGCTCATCTTTGGAGTTCCAGGGCCCACGATCCAGACCTGACATTAAACAGGTATCGGTTTAATTTTTGTTAAATTGAAGAATCACAACTTCAATAGTCCAGGGCTTTTGTAACTGAGAAGAAATACGTAAACTCTTCCTGCCTTCCTGGTGCATATGGCTTCAGCAACCTTTCCACTCTGAGTTTGTACAGTTTGTACATTCTTCTATCTTCCCACTGGTACTACCATCCACTACCTGCCTTCCCTTCAGCCCAATTTCTATTAAATCAGCTTGGGGTCAAAACTGCTGTGCTTTGAGTAGAGAGAATGAGCCCATCCAAACTTAGAGTTTCCACTGAGTTTTGGGACTCAAGTGGGAGGTAAGAGGTAGTGAGTAGTGAGGTGCACAGAGCATCAGTTCTAGTGTCAAGCACACCTAGGTTCAAATACCATCCCATTTACCAGCTGTATGACTTTAGGCAAATCTATTCACATCTCTGGGTCTCAAGAGTTTTCCAAGCATAAAACATAGAGACTAATTTCTCCATAGGATTTGTCTTAGTTTGGGTTTCCCTGGAGGCAGACCTAATGTGCATGCAAATACCTTAACTGGGAAGCAATCAGGCCAGGGCTAGGATTAGGGTGATGCATGTTAAGTGCCTAGCTATAAAATATAGAGGCCTTCTTACCTTCACGTTAAGTACCCACTCTGCCCTTAAGTACCCTAGACTGAAGGCCCCTCATCCTAGTCCCAACCCTGATCTAGAAAGTACTGACAGGGTAGTTGGAAGTGAGGTAGGAAGGGAAAAAAAACCAATAGTGCATATATAATTAAGTTGCTGCTGGCAGCTATTTGAGGTTCAATCCCACAGAGGAACTCTTAGAATTCTGGTGGAGAATGCACCCACCTAAGAGGTAAGGAGCCTCAAATATTTACCCAACTTCCATTTTTCACTGGCTGAAGACTGCCTCAGGGGCCTCAGTCCTGGCACTCCCTGCCTGACCACACACAAGTCTAGAGATGTCCTAAGGCAGAGAGCTGCAAGTTCTTGCAATAGGACATTGTGGGTATGTAATAGAATGGTGAATACCCAGGGGAAATGCACAAGCCACAGCCTCTGCTGAAAGGCTGTTGTAAGGATGAAAGGAAATTACACAACCACAATGCCTAACACAGAGAACTCTTCTTCTCTTTCCCAATTTATGGTAATAGCTTATGAAGTTCATGGAGATTTCCAGCTCTTCAAGAGTTGGCAACACCAGCAGAACTGCTTCCCATCTTTCAGAAGACGCAAAACCAAAACACAACAAAACCCCAAATCTAAGGTCCTAGGTGAGCTCTAAATGCCCAGGACCCAAAATTGTTGTGGAAGGCTGGTAGTCGATGAAGCTAATGTAGTCAAAGGCTCACTCCTCTAAGAATGGTTTCCTCTTCCATCTGCTCCCCATCTCTTTCTTTTTTATCCCTCACCCAAACACTACTTATGACATACAAAACTAGCACCATATTCATAACTGCTGCCACTTACTCATCTTCTTCATGTGACAGATACTGTGCCTTTATACCCATTAGCTTAATCCTTAGAACCCCGTTAAGTATGATTTCCCCATTTTATGGACAAGGAAACTAAGTCTCAGAGGGATTAACCCATGTCAGAAGCAGGATTTCAGTCTCAGGCTGACATGATACTCTTTCCGCTGACTTTTTGTCTCTTCATTCTCACTAATGCCCCTCCCACAGGACCACAGGCACACGGAGAATAAAACAAACAGCCTTTATCGAAGCCATGTTCTAGAGAGACTGCCCAATTATAAGCTAAAAAATGCACTTTCTAGAATCAGCCTTTTCCTTTTCTTCTCTTCAGGCAAAGAGATAAACATACCATCCCATTTATAATGTTCTACCCTCCAACAAACTGCCATGTAATGAGAGAGACTAGTGAGAATTAAGTTGATGGGACAGAACTAATTACTTTTTGGTTAGAAGGAAGACAGGAAAATAATCAATACTAGAGCCAAAGTAAAGCATTTTCTTTAGGACTGAATATGAGGGGCACTGTGATCTCATTGCCATGGACCAAAAAGTGGCTTCATTTATTCCCCTGAGCCTTTGTTTCCTCATCTGAAAATTAGAGAGGATACTACCTACCTCACAGGGTTGCTGTGAGGATTAAATGTAAGTACATACATTACCCAAACCATAGTAGTTCCTCAAAAAAAATAACACCTGTTCTTTATGTGATGCTGGCCACAATGTCAGTGTCATGCAACACCGGAACATGGAAAAAATCAGGAGCCTGCCATCTGGCCTTCTTTTAACTCAAAAAGCTTGTGTGCAATGGCATAGGCAAGAAAAGTATCTTAGGGGCATCTGGGTGGCTCAGTTGGTTAAGCGTCTGCCTTCAGCTTGGGTCATGATCCTGGGGCATCGGGCTCCCTGCTCAGCATAGAGCATGCTTCTCCCTCCCCTCCCTGCTCATGCTCTATCTCTGTCTCTCTCTCAAATAAATAAATAAAATATTTTTTAAAAAAGTATCTTAAAGGACCATTTGGTGCTTTCCATCTTAGCTATCTCTCTGAACCCCTCTCCCCAGTCTAATACCTATCTCATTTTCACCTTAAAATCAAGAAAAAGGTAACTTTGAATTTGATGAATCAGAAGTTAGTAGAGTCTGAGTGATATCCCTATTTATCCTGTCCCAGGATCCTTTCCTGGTCAGCAGCCACCTCCCACAGACTTTTATTACATCTTCAAATCAGCTTGGGCCAAAGCTAGCTTTCTTAACATCCTTGTTTGGGTATCTCCTTCAGGTAGTTGCTTCTGCTGTTCGACATCCTCTCATCTTTGAAGTCTGCAAGTACACTGCAGATAGACCACATCTTGTTATGCACTGAAAGCTCCTGGGCAATGTGGTCAAGTACGTGCACTCCTCTACCAGTAACATACTGAAATAGAGATGTTATTTCCTGGTACTGCTATGACCTTTGACAGCAAGAGAACTAATCTTGGCTTTAATAGATGAATATGCCTGGTATCCCCACTGGTTAATCTAGGAAGAAAAATATTTGCACAGGAATTAGTAACAGAGCATTCACTTACAAATTCCTGGTAAGAATGGCAGGAGATACCCCTCAAAGGTCCTATGCTCTGGCTGAGAATTGTTAACTAGGTGAAGCAGCAAGATGAAGTAACAGGTTGCTGAATGATAGGGATAGCAAAATAAGAAGTAGGATTTGATGCCTTGGCACTTTCCACAGTGATGTCAGAAAAGGTCAAGGGAGTAACCATGCTCAGAAATGTGCACTATACATTCAGTGAATTTAGGCAGTATGTCAAAGTCAGAAAAGGTCAAGGGAGTAACCGTGCTCAGAAATATGCACTACACATTCAGTGAATTTAGGCAGTATGTCAAAGACCAGTAATGGCATTAATTTGGAAACATGTAATTTAGCTCCACAATTTAAATATTCCCACCCCAAAACCTGCAACACAGAGGGGAAAAATGGAAGATCTCCATCTTATTGAAATAAGATTTCATACAAACATAAATATATTTAAATTTTCTTTTAACTATAAGTGAATCCAGACTGTTATAAAACAGAATACTATACACAATCGTCTGTATAGCTTATAGAAAACATCAAAACAAGAATGCTGAGTGGATGCTGGTGATGAAAACTGCAGGGCCAAAACTTGCTCAACAATGAAACAGGGGCCACTAAAACTTAATGACCATGGCCCACCCCTACTGCTAATGGTTTTGTCAATGTCTGGACCCTAGAAATTCAGGGTTTTCTCCTTCTTCCTCTGCCTGCTTTGGTCCGTGTCCGGCTACCTGGCCGGACGGTAAGTTGCTTTTTAAAGTCCACTAAGCAATCTGTGGCTTCTGAAATGGAAACAAAAGACTTGATGGGAGACTCATTTAAGTCGAGATGTGCAAGGGAACTCTGCATCTCTTTGCTGCAGCCTGCCTCTTCCATTCTTGGTGAGGGCACCCTAAAGAGAAGGGGGAAAAATTCAGAATTCAATATACACCTACTAATAAGCACTAAGTATGTGTCATGCATTATACCAGAGGCTTCTACATACATTATTAGTTCATATAATCTTTGTAATAATCCAACCAGGTAGGTATTATCATTCCCCTTTCACAGATAAGGACATTGGGTAAATCATATTACCCAAAGTCACACAGTGAGATACTGAGAGAATGAGAAGTCAGACCTAAATTCCCAAACTTTTTTTTTTTTAATTATTTTTTTACCAAATTCCCAAACATCTTGAAATCTAGGTCAGAAGACCAGGGTTAGGAGAAAAGAATAAATCACAGCTTTTGTTCTGCCTGTTTTAACGCCATGAAACTGAACTAGCCATCCAATTCTTAGCCTAGATATGGGGGGAGGGTAGCACACACAGAGGTCACACAGTTCCATGGTGATTTCTACCTTCAATAGTTTGAATATCACACTATACACAGGACCCAGGACAAGGCCTGTACTTTTCTAGAACGACTGACAGCCATACTTCAGTGTATACCCCAATTCACCTGAAGCCTGCTGTCTCTGAAGACTTGGTCTTTATTTCTGCATCTATAAGAGAGAAAAAGTAATAATGTTAATAGTGTTGTAATCATACCACTTCTCACTGCTCATGTGCTTTCTGTGTTCTGGGCACTGTTTTTCATCAGTCTTAAACAAGTAGCTCAGATCCCCATCCCCAAACCCATAAAATATGAGTATTAGCATCCAACAGGCTCAGCTGCAAAAGTATCAAGGTGAACACTTTTGAATGAACAACCTCTGAATAATCTACTTCAAATCTGGACTTGAGGAACAAGGAGTTGCCAAGAGAAATCTGCCACCTGCAGAGATTCACAACATGCTGATCTAGAAGCAGCAGGCTATAGGGCTTGGAGAGGCTGCCTTTTTATAGTCATCAGAAGGCAAAACAGATTTGCTTAGTGGGAATGAACTGTTAGAATGAGAAGGTAAGCAATCTCACCAGGCTTAAGCAAAAGCTCCTCTTGCATTTGCATCTAGTGAAATTTAACAACAGCAACTAATAACAATAATAATAGCAGCTAACATTTATCAAGAGCCTACTTATGCCAGGGAGTATGTTTGGAACTTTACTAGATATAATCCTTAAAATCTATGAAGTTGGTATTGCTAACTTTATGCAATGCTCATAACCAATCCACTCTACTGCTCCATAAATACTAGGCACAAAGAGACAAAGTTACTACCTACAATCCCTGTGGAATGCAGGTTGGGGCAAGTAACAAATGATGCACAAAACATTAGGAGAAGGCAGAAATATCTGCATGTCTAGTTTCCCAAGTCTGTTCCTTTGGAAGGTATCTGGGGCTGTGTCATTCCCCTGTTGATTTGGAATTTTTTTTCCCTTAACAGGAAGTCCTGTTCCTTAGTTAAGGGAAACTAAAATGAGTCTCAAAGTCTGGCTAATGGGCCAAATGTAAATCCACATAACTCCAACAAACAGTGAGTTGGCAGCAGCCATTTTTACTGGAAGGCCTATGACATAAGCCCAGAAAACTGGTTGTGGGGTCTTCACCTGCAGTCCTGTGCTCAGACTGTTCCAAGAGACTGAGGAGCCGGCCTTCACTGCGATTTTTTTCCTATGATAGAGAAAAAAAACAGATCAAAGGATTATCTCATGGCAGAGAATCTAAAATACAACCTTCCTTAGCCCAGATCACACCTATCTCCAGGAGAGAAGGAATGTAGGACATAGCTCTAGGAAAGTCTTTTGCTTTCTAATAAATGAGGGTATATAAGTAAAAACACAAACTGTCATGATGAACAGAATATATCTTTATGCCAAGAATATTATCCAAGAATGGATAACCAGAGTCAAGGCAAATTATTCCACAAAGATATTAAAGAACAGTAACCATTGACCTATGATAGATTTGGAGAGATTTTAAAATAGAAAATAACAGTTTCAGAATAGCTTCTTGAAGTAGTGATGCCAGAAGAGCCAACTGGCTCTATGATACAGGCACTTACCTATAAGCCACAACTCCCAATCACATCACCCCATTCATACCAGGGTCCCTTTCTTTTGTCATGACAGATAATGGCTTATCCATCTTAGTGTGCAGTGATTGCTAAGTGAGTAAGCCTAGCATATGGAGCTGCTGCTTCATCTCTGATCTCTAAGCCAAGACTTGATCTTCCTGATCTCTAATTGCAAAGCCCAGAAAGCACATTCATCTTCCCCATACCAGGGGCCAGACCTCACAGCTTCCTAAGACCAGGCAGACAAGGTGCTAAATAGAGTTGATCTCAAATATGTTCCTGGCAGTGGGGGTATGACTGGATATCCTTTCTGGAAAGGAATTTGGTGGTACATTTCAACAGATTTTAAAATGTTTACATGAGTTCCACTTTAGGAAATCTAAGAAATAGTCAGTGGTACACAGATTAATGGTTCAAATACAATCTTATAATACAAAGAATTAGAACAACCTGAATGTCCAATAATATGAGTGGTTAAGCAATATAAACATTAAGAGTAATTTTTAAAAACAGTTTGAAAATAAACCCAGTGGGGCACTTGGGTGGATCAGTAGGTTAAGCGGCTGCCTTTGGCTCAGGTCATGATCCCAGGGTCCTGGGATCGAGCCCCACATCAGGCTCCCTGCTTGGCAGAGAGCCTGCTTCTGAATCTCCCTTCGCCTGCCACTCTGCCTACTTGTGCTCTCTGTCAAATAAATAAAATCTAAAAAAAAAAAAAAAAAAAAAAAGACACTCAGGAATGTATTTATGCTATAAAGTTTACACACACACACACACGTATACACACACATATGGTCTCAACTATATTAAAAATGCATAGAAAAAAAAAGAAAATAGGCCAAAATACTAACAGTTATCTCTAAGTAGCTCAATTGTGGGTGATAATTTTCCCTGATTCTTTGCTTTTTTAAAAATTTCCTATATTTCCTACAGTGAGCATATATTACTTTTTAATTAAAAGAAAATATAATTTTAAAACAAGATATTATTTCTAGATACACAGAAAAGTAAGGAGGAAGGGAAAAAAGCATAGGAACAGAACTTTGGAGAATTTCCTAAAGCATTCCATACACACCTTTGGATTCCTCAGCCGCTGCTGCTGCTTCTCCTCCATAACTGAGCATACCTTCCCACTCTCTTCAGGTTCACCTCCTTGGTCACCCCTTGCAAGCTGGAGACAGGTGTCCACATGACTCTGGTACTCTCTGAATGGGACCAGGGATTTACAGAGATAACACTTCTCATTCCTAGCCAATCAGAAGAAAGGGGGAAAAAGCAGTTTTAAGATTTGTTTTTGCCTCTGGGCTCCTGGATAAGTCTTAAATTGTGTTTTTATGTTATTCTGTCTCAATTGTGTTTTTACGTTATTCTGTGGAGGAGACATGTCAACCAATGCAGATTCGCTCAGCAGGATCGCCAATAAAACTAACCCGACGCCAATCAAAAGGACTGAGTGATTAGCGGTTTTCCCTGGCTGTTTCTCTGTACCCTGCTGTTGCAGCAGTGGGATGGTAATGAAATCAGTTCTTCTAACTATCTCAAACAATGCTGACTGCTCTTCAGACATAAAATATTCTGTCAAACTCTTCTGAAATTAAGTGTAATAGTTTTTTTCAAAGGGAAGTTAAGATTTAGACAGAAAAAGGAACACCAAGTGCATTAAATCAAGATGACATTTTTAGCAGGGTGGATGAACTTGTCTGATTAGTAAATCAAGTCTGTATGCTGACTTCCCTAATTCTACAATCTGCAACATCAACTAGGAAGTTACCAAAACCATGTAGTTCTGCTAGAGTCTTTTGTGTAATTTCATATACACAGCTATTTTTATCTTTTTATAACAGTATAATTGTAGAAAGAAAGGAAACTGTGTCCTTGAAGTAAGGTTTATTGGGCATCAGTGAAAACAGAATCACTGGGGACAAAGGAAGGAAATGAACAATCATTAACTATTTTTTCTGTAGCAAAGAACTGGTATAACGCCCTTTGAACACAATTTCTCAATTAATTCTTTTGCCCTATTAAGAAGGTACTTTTCTCCCCAATGTCTTATTAGTTAATAAATACCAGAAGCCAGGTCTGCTTGATTCTTAAGATCATCTTAGTTTTAAGAAGCTAAAGACAACTTTCCAAAGCTTGCTATTTTAGACTCTTTCTGGCCTTTACTAGTCAGTTACTATACAGCAAGAGTGATCTGAATTAGCTCTACGGAAACTTACTCTGGAGGTCTTTAAAAATAGGAGCAAAAAATTGCCTTATGAGAAAAGCTAGACCAGTGTACCTTTAAAAACTTATGAATTAATGCAAAAATCATATATTAACCCCTTACTATATGAGAGACAGCAGCACTGTGCAAGGAGCTTAAGCTTTTGAGTCACGTGGGCTTTGCCAGTTCTGGTAGCATGATCTTAACCAGTTACTTATAATTTCCCTTCAATTTCTTTATC
This sequence comes from Mustela erminea, assembly GCF_009829155.1. Lineage (NCBI taxonomy): Eukaryota > Metazoa > Chordata > Mammalia > Carnivora > Mustelidae > Mustela > Mustela erminea. Next base: position 99,867,891 of record NC_045616.1, on the reverse strand, counting down.
TACTTAAAAAAAAGAAAGAAAGAAAGAAAGAAAGAAAAACTATCTTATCAGCTATTGTGAGAGCTACGAAGTAAATCATACACTTAGCACAGTGACTGGTACATAATATTAGGTGTTAGACAAACAGCTATTACTGTTAACTGCTGTCTCAGATGCATTTTATTAGATGCTGAGGATATAAACATGAATGAAGGCAAGTATGTGCCTTCAAATAATTCACAGCCTATCCAGGAAGACTGAAATATCAAAAATGAAAAAAAAAATTACTGCAATATGGTAGGATGAATATAGTCCTAAAGGAATGTCCACATGACAGGATTCCAAAAGGAAAAAGTGATCAGCTCTGCTCAACTGAATTAGAGAAAGCAGCCCTGAAATTTCAGATCTAAAATCTATATTTCAAAGATAAACATTTCTGCCTAATGACTACTACTACAATGTATTATTGGTAGTGTCTTTACTTTCAGGAGGTGTCACTTATACCCAATCATCCCATAGAATGTACTTTGTTTCTTAGTCAAGCTGCAACCCACAACCCAAGGAAGTCACCTATATTGCTCAACATTTTGCAACTCAACTTCTATACCATTATATCGCAAAATAGCTCACTGCTTCCCAAAAGTACCAAACACCAATACACAAATTCAAAGAAAACAGAAATCTAAGAGCAATGTACAAATGGAATGGGTGGCAGGACTTTTTTAGGGTTATTAAACATACAGAGGCCATCTACACTGACATAAATTAGGAATAAAAAGATACAGAGGCCATCTACACTAACAGAAATTGGGAATAAAAGAATAAATTCAGACATCAAAGCAATGAAGTGATTGGAAGGCCAAGGAAAGCCACGGTAGAAGAGGAATGGATCTCTTTATTCAGTATAAGCCATAACATGTCAAAAGAGCTCCGAGAACACAGCATACCTACTTACTTGTCAATGTCTAGGGATGTCTGGGCAACTGTCCCACTGTCACTCTTGCTCTTGGCTTCTTTTTGTCTCCGAGTCAATACTTTCAACAAAAAAAGAAGGAAGGGAGGGGAGGGAGGGAAAGAGTAGGAAGGGAAGGAGGGAGGGAGAGGAAGCAAGGAAGAGGGAGGGTGGGGGAGAGGGAGGGCAGAAGGGAGGGAAGGACAAAGAAAGAGAAAGAAAAAAACTGTTAGTTGGCAGTAGACTCCAAATATAAAAGACAAAATGTATGTGAAGAAGCAAAGTTTAAAATCCTATTCCTCTGGAAAAAGTGCACTGTGTGGGAAACCTCTGCTTTTCTAGCAGAGAATAACACCTGTAATGTATGAACTGAAATTGCCAGCCACAAGATATTCCTGCTAATGAGAGATCTTTTTATCCCCTACTGCCATGAGATCTAACGATCTAGTCAAGGGGCACCCAGGTGGCACAGTCAGTTAACTATCCCACTCTTGGTTTCAGCTCGGGTCATGATCTCAGGGTTGTGAGATGGAGCCCCAAGGGCTCTATGCTCAGTGCAGAGTCCACTTGTCCCTCCCCCTGCTCATGCTCAGGCATGTACTCTCTCTCTCTCTGTAAAACAAATAAAATCTTTTAAAAATATTTTTTAATTTGGGGCGCCTGGGTGGCTCAGTGGGTTAAGCCGCTGCCTTCGGCTCAGGTCGTGATCTCAGGGTCCTGGGATCGAGTCCCGCATGGGGCTCTCTGCTCAGCAGGGAGCCTGCTTCCCTCTCTCTCTGCCTGCCTCTCCATCTACTTGTGATTTCTCTCTGTCAAATAAATACATAAAATCTTTAAAAAAAAATTTTTTTTTAATTAATAAAAGAAAGATCTAGTCCACATAAGGAAAGGTTTTGTGTAGCACCCCAACTAGCAACACTGAATCCCTTTATACTTTTCCAACCAAAATTCTGTCTGGTGTGACACACACTCCAATGATGTATTCTATGACATACAGTAATGATAGCTACATGTATATGAGTACCCATATTAGCTCTAATCTTTACTCTAGGAAGTGCTCCAATTATAAGAGGAAAAAAAAGTTCACAATGGTTAACACAACCAGTTTTTCCCATCACACTAGGACCACCTTCCAGTGCTAGTGGGTATAAACAGCTTTAGCCTAGGCGGCATACCAATACTTTGTCTCACAACAAAAGGCATCTATTTATAAAATAACAGTGTCTTAAAAGATCTTGGAGGTTAATCAACTGGTTTCTACTCTTCAATCCTTGAAGTAAAAAGAAAAACTATAACCATCTCACTTCCAATCTTGTCTTCTTCCCTCTTGACTTGAAATCCCCATGCCATAGAATTTAGGAAGGTTATCAGTTCACAAAATAATTAGTTTGTAAAGCATTGATCTAGTCAGCAGTCAGGAAACTTTTTCTAAAGGGCCACAGTAAATACTTCAGATTTGGCAGGCCATATGGTCTCTGTCACACTACCCAACTCTACACTGTAGTAGAAGGCAACCATAGACAACACATAAATAAGGGGTGTGGCATGTTCCAATAAAACTTCACAAAAACAGATGTCTGGCTGGATTTGGCCCCCCGCTGTTCATAGTTCACCTTTCCTTCTAGTCCAACCCTCTACTCATTTAAAAAAAAAAAAAATTCCTTCCATAAGCATCCCCAACAAGTTATCATACAGTCTCAACTTGATTATATACATTCACTGAGGGGAATTCACTTCCTCCTAGGGAAACTCATTCTATTGCCACACAACAATCCAGTTCATTCTGTATTTACTGGGGACTGTATGAGTAAGTTTACCCCCTTTTCCATAAGTCAGCTCTCTGAACACTTAACAAACTACATTACAATCTTGGATTTACTCAGTTGTCTGCCCCACTGAAATGTAACCTTCTTCAAAGCAGGGACTATATCTAGTCATTAATCCAATCTCTAATGAGTGCAGAAACTTTTGATTGCCTAGGTTAATTCTAATCTTTAAAACAATCTTCTAGATTGGTATTACTATTCTGCCTTACTCTAAAGGTATGGAAACAAACTCAGAGGAATTAGCTTTGCCAAACTATCACAAATGGTAAGTGGTAGAACTCAAGATAGATCCAGATCGGTCTGATTTCCTATACCCAAGTTTTATGATCCTAGTTGACCTTTACATACATCCCCATTTGTCAGTCTCTCTCTTTATACGGACCAAATACTCCACAAGCAGTCTGACCAGTAGAGAGAACACAAGAACTACAAACTAGCCCACAGAGACTCATATTCTACTAATCCAGCCAAGACTGTATTTGCTTTGTTGAAAATCTTAAATTGAGCTTAAAGGTAATTAAGATTCATGCCCCTTACCCTTCCAAATTATCTTCAAATAAAATATTATCAAGACAAGTCTCCTAATTCTATACTTAGATAACTAAGTTGTTGGTTATTTCCCCCCCCCTTAAACACAGGACTTTATATTTATCCCTGTTCTTTTCAGCTGAACATTATAGTTTGTTAAGATCATCTCCAGTCTTGATTCTGTCATCTGATGCTATCAACTCTCTTTTCCAGCTTTGTGTCATCTGCATATATGACAAGCATGCTTTCTACATCTTCATCCAAGTCACTCAGGAAAATGGTTATAATAAATGACATGGCCAAGGAAAGAAACCTATGGCATTTTACTAGATAAGCCTGTCTTCTTCCTGGTCCAAAGTTCCTTTAAATATTTAATCAAGCAAGTATTAATTGAGAATCTTAATCTTCAATGTGCAAGTAATTTGGGGGATATATAAGAAATTATGTAGTAGGGTCCTTGTTTTGTTTTGTTTTTTTAAGATTTTATCCATTTATTTGACAGGGGGAGGGGAGAACAAGCAGGGGGAGCTAAAGAGGGAGGGGGAGAAACAGGCTCTCCACTGAGCAGGGAGCCCCATGTGGGGAATCCATACCAGGACCCCGGGATCATGAATTAAGCTGAAGGCAGGCACTTAACTGACTGAGCCACCCAGGTGCCCCAGGGTCCTTGTTCTTGAAAGCTTACAGTTTACTAAGGGAGACAGCACATACACTTAATAACTATAACACAAGGTGTAAAAAGATAGCATAATAAAACAAGATCACATATACACAAGCAACTTTTTTTCCTCCTCCCTCACTCTTTCCTTCCCTCCCTCCTTCCCCTCACAAGCAACTATTAATAGTGTTTGTCTCTGGGGAGGATGACAGGGACACTTGGGGAATGCAATAGGAGGGTGGCATATTTTTGCACTATGTACTTTTCTGTACTGTTGAATTAAAAATTAAAAGGGAAGGAAAAATAGACCAGATTATAGAGAGGTCTTAGATACAAGTTAAAGTACACTATCTATTTCTAAGGTTCCTTCCAACCTACAGATTTTATAAGTAAAAATAAAGTACTGTAGGAGAAAACCATCCTGGACATAGTCATATAACCACCTTCAAATCCACCTCCTATTCTATCAGCCATTTCTCCATCTTATGTATAAGGACTTCATGAGAGATTTTATCAAGTGTCTTGCTGAAATCAATTCTCAAAACATTGGCACCTCACAGATTACAGAAACCTTTAAGGGTTGTTTTTTTTCCCCCTCTCTCTATTTGTCCTCCATCTTGAATACCAAGTATTTTTCCAAAAGAAATACTTGGAAAGCACTACACAGGCAAGGCTGAGAAAAGAATTGCTTCTAGCACTTTATATATACCCCTATTGCACTTAGCACATTTCTGTTGTTGTTTATATGTCAGTCCCCCTTCTACACTAAGCAACTTTCTGAATTCAGAGATTCTGGGTTTTGTTTCTTCAGCATCCTCAGCAGAGTATAGCATTGATTAGATGCTAATAAACATTTGCCAAATTAAATCACAGAAATGTACTCAAAAAAGCTCTTGTTTTATGAGGACATTCTCTGTGCCAGGGACTTTATAAACATAATTTCTATTACAATTATTCTGCAAGGCATATATGATTATCTGTACTTTTTAGATGATGAATATTAAATAACCTGATCCAGATCACAAAGCTAAAACAACAACAAAGAAACATGGCACCAGGAACACAGTAAGAGTCTAACTTCACAGAAGCATATGTTGGGGCACCTGGCTAGCTTAATTGGTGGGAGTGTACAAATCTTAATCTCACACTTGTGGGTTCAAGCCCCACGTTGGGTGTAGAGTTAAAAAAATAAAATCTTAATAGGCTGCCTGGGTGGTTCAGTCATTAAGCCTGGGGTCCTGGGATCAAGACCCGCATCAGGCTCCCTGATCAGTGGGAAACATGCTTCTCCCTCTCCCACTCTCCCTGCTTGTGATCCCTCTCTAGCTGTTTCTGTGAAATAAATAAATCTTAAAATAAAAAATTAAAACAAAGAAGCGTATGTTATTTTATAGGAGTAGGCTGCCTTTCCTGGGAAATAAGAGGGTAAAGGATGGGAAAAGAAAAAGTTATAAGTGGTAAATATGTGGGCAAGTGGAAAAGAATACGAGGGGAGAGATTTGGCTCATGACTGAAAACTATATGCTAATTCTATTATTAAATGTTATGAGCAGAGTGAACTGGACTGGACCCTACAGCTACATTTTCCCTTTGAAATATATTACCCTATGAAGGAGCACGAAGGTATATGTTGTTCTAAAGGAGCCTACAGCTTTAGTTTCTGAGGGTTGACACAGCCATTTCAAATAGCTGCAGGAAGAAATTTAAGTCCAAAAACCTAACTACTGGTGACAACAGCCAAAGATTTCAAAAGGAAGCAATGGAATCTGGGGACAACTACCCAAAAAGCAATTACCAGGTCGGAGGGATAAAACAGAAAGGAGGGATAACACTGAGAGCTGAGAGAGCCGCCTATAACCTACAACCATTAACACAGGCCTTTGTGTAACACTGGATGGAAAACATCCTCAGGAGCTGTGCTTGGGACTTGGCTTGGCACTGTTAATACATTAAAAAGCAGCAACACCTAGCAGAATAAAGTGCATTGACTTCAGAGTTGTCCAAGTTAGGATTCTACTAGCTGTGTTGGGTAGAGTAACTTGGGCAAGTAACTTAACCTTAGTATCAGTTGACTTACCTACAAAATGAGGTAACAGCATACCCTCACAGGTTTTGGTAAAGATCCTATCAGATAATCCAAATAAGTTGTAATAGTGTCCAGCCCACAGAAAGTCTTCAACAAACCTTTGTTGTTATTATATAATTCCCGTTATCTTTCCAGCTTATTACTTCTTAGCTTTATCTAAAGATTTAAGACTACCCTTAGAATGTTAATAAAAAAATAAAAATAAATTTTTAAAAAAGACTACCCTTAGAACTAGTGCCCAGCTTATCTATAATTTAGATTAGGGCTTAATCTTTAGTTCTCATACTAATTTGTACAAAAAGAATGGTCAAGTAAGTAACCTGGTCAAGTAAGTAACCAAAACCTTACAGAACAATTATCAATACTGTGTAAACATTTGTTTCTACACTGTTTCCAAAATCTAAAGAAGACAAGCAATCAAAAATAAAGACATGTGGGTGTGTGGGATTGACATGGGATGGAGCCCCAAGTCTGGATCCCTGCTCAACAGAGATTGTCCCTCTCCCTCTGCCCTTCCCCCTCGCTCATGTGCTTGTTCTCTGTCTCTCTCCCTCTCTCTCTCTCTAATAAAACCCCTCTAAAAAGTAAAAACATGTGGCCTGTAACTGTAAACATTGAAGATGAAGACTCCTTGAGGAGAGTGGAAATTATATATACAAACAAGAGAAATTCTACTCAGTCTATCTCCCTTAAACTCAAAACTATCTCAGTAGAAAAAAATGGGAGGCCAGAGTGGAGTCTGGGTGGCTCAGTCAGTTAAGCATCTGCCTTCTGCTCAGGTCATGATCCTGGGGTTCTGGGATCAGCCCCATGTCCACCTCCCTGCTCAGCAGGGAGCCTGCTTTTCCCTCTCCCTCTAACCCACCCCCCCATGCTCATGCTTTCGCAAGCCTTCTAATGAATAAATTTTAAAATTGTAAAAAAATAAAAAAGGGAGGCCACAGAATTTTATATATGGTCCTGCTATGACTGACCATCCTCCAACCTAGCATTTCCTCAGTGGGAAGTAAGAGGAAGAAGGGGAGGCTTGTTCCATCCACATGATGCCTATCTCAGTATTACCAGTACTCTCCTTAAAGACCCAGTATTATAAGTACTCTCCTTAAAGACCCAGCAAAAAGGCTGTCATTAGAATTATCTACCATTTTCTGAGATGTGTGGCTGTTTAAACTGAAATCTTAATTAGAATAAAATTTAAAATTGAGCTCCTCAGTTACATGAGGCATGATGACACAATCCAGTCCACTGTAGTGTTCCTGTTGCCTCAAGGACTTTATTATTTTTCTTTTTAAGATTTTATTTATTTATTTAACAGACAGAGATCACATTAATGACAGAGTCATTAATTCCTCAAAAATTTTTTTCTGGGGGCGCCTGGGTGGCTCAGTGGGTTAAAGCCTCTGCCTTCGGCTCAGGTCATGATCTCAGGGTCCTGGGATCGAGCCCCGCGTCAGGCTCTCTGCTCAGTGGGGAGCCTGCTTCCTCCTCTCTCTCTGCCTGCCTCTCTGCCTACTTGTGATCTATCAAATAAATAAATAAAATATTTATTAAAAAAAAAAATTTTTTTTTCTGTCCCTTGCCCCCCTGTAGGGACCGTGGTTACCTGTGTATTAGGCCACCTAAAAAATCTTTTAAAGATTTTATTTATTTATTTAACAGACAGAGATCACAAGTAGGCAGAGAGGCAGGCAGAGAGAGAGGGGGAAGCAGGCTCCCTGCCCAGCAAAGAGCCCGATGCGGGACTCGATCCCAGGACCCTGGGATCATGACCTGAGCTGAAAGCAGAGGCTTTAACCCACTGAGCCACCAGGCGCCCCTACCTCAAGGACTTGAAATATTTCTTATGAATTAAGTCTCTGGTGATGAATTGTTTCAGTGTTAGTATATCTGAAAAGTCTCTATTTCATCTTTTAAATTTTTAATAACATTTTTAGTTCGGAATAGTTTAGAATTGCAAAAAAGTACTGAAAAGACAATGTAGAAATTTCTTTATAATGTTCTTTATAATGCTCACTTTCTTCTAATGTTAAAATCTCAGTACCTTTGTCAGAACTAAAACATTAACAATGGTACATAATTTTTTTTTTTTATCAAAGCAGGCTCCACACCCATCGCGGAGCCCAACCTGGGCTCGGACCCACGACCCTGAGATCAAGACCTGAGCTGAGACCAAGAGTTGTCTCCCAACTGACTCAGTCACCCAGGCACCTCTTTGGTACACAGCTATCAACTAAACTCCATACTTTATTCAAATTTCACCAGTTTTCCTACTACTATCCCCCACTAAATATTCTTGGATCTAATCTGAGATACTTTATTACATTTAGTAGCCCTCATTTTTTAAAGATTTTTTGCTGGGTATAGAAATTTAGGTTGGTAACCTTTTTCTTTCAGAATTTTATAAGATTTTGCCTGTCTTCTTGCCACCCCACCAACTACCCCACTTCCTTTCACATACCACTTACGATCTTATCTCTTCACCACTCCTGCCATCATTCTTGTTGACTTTAATATCTGCTTATTAGACAGAACCATATGGAGTTGCAGTGCGTTGTTCCTAACAAGAAATCTGACTAATTCTTGTTTTTCCCATCTGCACGTAACATGTCCTTTTTTCTCTGAATGATATTCAGGGTTTTTTTCCCTCTATCTCTCGTTTGAAACAACTTGATTATGATGTGCTTTTAAAATTTATGATGCTGTTTTTTTTTTTCCTTAAGATTTTATTTGACAGAGAGATCACAAGTGGGCAGAGAGACAGGCAGAGAGAGAGGGGGGAAGCAGGCTCCCCACCGAGCAGAGAGCCTGATGCGGGGCTCGATCCCAGGATCCTGAGATCCTGACCTGAGCCAAAGGCAGAGGCTTAACCCACTGAGCCACCCAGGCGCCCCCTACGATGCTGTTTCTTATGCCCGTGCTTCCTAGACCATCTTGGATCAACAGATTTATAGTTTTTTATCAAGTTTGGAATTTTCTGAGTCATTAATTCCTCAAAAATTTTTTTCTGTCCCTTGCCCCCCTGTAGGGACTGTGGTTACCTGTGTATTAGGCCACGTAGAAATGGTCTCATAGTTCACTGATATTTTTTTCATTTTTGTGTGTGTTACATTTCCAGTGCTCAGTCGCCACATGTGACTACTGGCTATCATATATGACCCCACAGATGGAGAACATTTTTGTCATGTGGACACCTCATTTGGCTAGCACTGCTCCTTTAAGAGAGAACCGCGACTAATCCTGTCCTTAAGTGTTTACTTTGGACATCACGGGAAATCCAAATGTCCCGTGGCAGCTCTCATCACCTAGATTCTCAACCCCACCTGACTGTTACCTGGAGGGACTTTTTTTTTTTTTTTTAAGATTTTTAAATTTTATTAATTTGACAGAGAGAGATCACAAGCAGGCAGAGAGAGAGGAGGAAGCATGCTCCTTGCTGAGCAGAGAGCCCGATGCGGGGCTCGATCCCAGCACCCTGAGATCATGACCTGAGCTGAAGGCAGCGGCCCAACCCACTGAGCCACCCGGGCGCCCCTGGAGGGACTTTTGTAAGCTAACTTGATCTTCCTATTCTCAAAATGACTTTCTCCCTTGGAACCTGTGTCCGTGATCAATAAAACCCCCGATGTTTTCAGCTGCTTGTGTTAAAGTTTCCTTCATTCGCTTGGTCTCACTGAAAGATGGCTGTCCTCCGAAGACACTGTTTCTCTTTGCACTTCTCAAGTACTGGCTATTTCTTCTTCTTTACACCACAGTACTGCTGACCTGGAGGTGGGGTAAGCAGCCTCTCATTTGTTTCCAGACTACTAGAAAAACCTAGTTTGAAACACAAACCACTGTGCTAGCCCTGCTACCCGCCCACTGAAATCATCTACTATCCTCCTGGTCACGTGCCCCTTACCAGCCACACCACTTCCTGGCCATTCATTGAAAACTTTAACATAGCGCTTACTATCTTATCTCTTCACCACTCCTGCCATCATTCTTGGTGACTTTAATATCTACATATTAGTCTGAAGCCTATGAAGTTGGAGTTTTCGTAGGTTCAACCTGGGGTATGGCCTGTCCAATACGCTGGCCTCTCAGTTCCTTGACCTTTTGGCTATCAGCTCCCATGGATCCTACCATCTCAGCCTTTCTCAAGTGGGGTTCTGAGAGAAAAGTAGGCCTAATGCCCAAGACATCCATTGTATGTAATGAATTAGCCTCTGTCCTTTGTATCTCGAATGGTGCCAGTTATGTGTGATCCTTGGGAGAAGTAAGAAAGAGCCGATTCATTTTCTGTGTTCTCCGGTTCCAATTCAAGAACCCTGATTCCTCAACCCTGGTTCTGGTTGAGCCTGCCAATAATAACGGTGCCACTTCCAAGATCTCATTTTCAGATGTCCCGTTCTCTGATCTCTGATCACCACCACCCATCTCCTCCAAGTCACTCCCTCTAATATCCTGACTCCAATAATCCTTCAGCCCCACTGGGATGTTTCAATTCTAGACTATCACCTTTTCATTGTCCATTACCCTGTCATGGCCTCACTTTTTACCTAACTTAGATTTCACGATTATCATATTAACCATTCCCTTGAATATTCTCTCAACTCGTTTCTAATTTCTGTTGTACTCCCTGGTAAAACTATTTTGGCTAAATCCAACCTTCTACCTACGCATTACGTGTCCTTACAAGCAGCACAACAGTGCTGACAGGCTCACAGTATATTTAAGACCACACCGCTCGAGTGGCCCCTCAGTACTGCTAAGCAATCATCATGTTTCCGTAGTCAGTTTATTCTTCTACTCTCCCAGAGACTATTTAATTTCTCCTCTGCTATCCTCAAACCTCTAGTATCCATCCTGACTCTGGAGTCACCGTTTTTTGTTTTGATACAACAACTTTATTGAGATATGGTTCACATATTACATAGTTCACTAACTTAAAGTGTAATTCAGTGGTTTTTTAGTATATTCATAGTTGTACAACTATCACCACTATCAATTTTTTTTTAATTTTTTTAAAAAAGATTTTACTTATTTGACAGAGAGAGAGAGAGACAGATACCACAAATAGGTAGAGAGGCAGGCAGAGAGGGGTGGGGGAAGCAGGCTCCCTGCTGAGCAGAGAGTCCAACGCGGGGCTCGATCCCAGGACCCTGAGATCATGACCTGAGCAGAAGGCAGAGGCTTTAACCCACTGAGCCACCCAGGTGCCCCTCACCACTATCAATTTTATAGTATTTTCCAATAACTGAAAAAGAAACCTGTTCCCATTAGCAGTCACTCTCCATTCCCCTGCTAACCTCCAGCCCTAGACAAACCACTGATCTACTTCTGTCTCTATAGGTTTGCCCATTCTGGGCACGTCATATAAATGGAATCATACTATGTTTGGTCTTTTGTGTCTGGCTTTCTTCACTTAACATATGTTTCCAAGGTTCATCCAAGCTGTCGCATATATCAGTAAAGCATACCAAGGAATTTTTTTTCGGGACCACTGCACCGTTTTATATTCCCACAGAAAATGTACTTGGGGGGGGGGTTCCAATTTCTCCAAATTCTTGCCAACATTTGTTACTTTTATTTTTTTTTAAATAGCGATCCTAGGGTGTGAAGTATCTTGTGGTTTTGACTTGAATTTCTCTCTTGACGATTGATAGTGATCATTTTTTCATGTGCTTGCTGGCCATTTGTACATCTCTGGAGAAATAACTACTTGAGTGCTTTGGGTTTTTTAAAATTTTTTTAAATTAACATAAAATGTATTATTTGTTTCAGGGGTACAGGTATATGATTCATCAGTCTTACACAATGCACAGGATTCCCCATAGCACATACCCTCTCCAACGTCCATCACCCAACAACTGCATCTCTCCTCACTCCTCCCCTCCAGCAACCCTCAGGTTTTTTCCTGAGATTTAAGAGTCTCATGGTTTCTCTCCCTCTCTGGTTTCATCCTGTTTCATTTTTTCCCTCCCTTCCTCTATGATCCTCTGTCTTGTTTCTAAAACTCCTCTTAACAGTGAGATCATATGATATTAGTCTTTCTCCAACTGACTTATTTTGCTTAGCATAATAGCCTCTAGCTCATCCACATCATTGCAAATGGCAAGATTTTAGTTTTTTGATGGCTGCATAGTATTCCATTGTGTGTGTGTGTGTGTGTGTGTGTGTGTGTGTGTGTGCACACACCACATCTTTACCCATTCATCTGTTGGACATCTAGGTTCTTTCCATAGTTTGGCTATTGTGGTCAAGTCCTTTGGGTTTTTTTTTTTTTTTGCCTTTTTTTTTTTTTTTTTAAAAGATTTTACTTATTTATTTGACAGAGAGAGATCACAAGTAGGCAGAGAGGCAGGCAGACAGAGAGAGAGGGAAGCAGGCTCCCCGCCGAGCAGAGAGCACCATGAGGGACTCAATTCCAGGACCCTGAGATCATGACCTGAGCCGAAGGCAATGGCTTAACCCACTGAGCCACCCAGGCGCCCAAGTCCTTTGTTTTAATTGGGTTGTCTTTTTGTTGTTGAATGCTAAAAGTTCTTTATATATTCTGGAATCCAGACCCTTAAAAGACATAAATTCTACAGATATTTTCTCCCATTCTGTATATTTTTCTTTTTACTTTTTTGATAGCATCCTTTGATGCACAGCAGTTTTAAATTTTGATGGTGTCTAATTTATCTATTTTATCTATTTTTGTCTTATATTGCTTAAACTTTTGGTGTCATATCTAAGAATCCACTAAGAATCTAAGATCCTGAAGATTTACCCCTAAGAGAGCTACAGAGTTTTTAGTATTTACATTTAGGTCTTTGATCTATTTTTTGTGAAGGGAGTCAACTTTTTCTTTTGCATGTGGATATTCAGTCGTCTTAGCACCATTTGTTGAACAGACTATTTCCCCCTACTGAATTATCTTGATAGCCTTGTCGAAACCTGGTTAGCTATAAATGTATGGTTTTAATTCTGAGCTCTCAATTCTATTCCATCCATCCATGATCCATCCATCCATCCATCTATTTCCTTATGCCAGCAGCATCCTGTCTTGATTGGTAAGTTATATAATTAGGAAATGTGAACCCTCAACTTTGGTCTGTTTCAGGACTGTTTTGGCTATTTTGGATCCCCTGAATTTCCTAATCTCAAAAAATGGAGTCATAACTAAAACAGTTGCTTAGGGCAAAACTATGGTGTTACCCGAGTTTTCTGTCTTACTCCAGAAAATCCTGTAAGTTCAATCCTCAACATACATCCCAAATTTGGCAATTCTTTACCTCACGGCTATCACTATGATCCAAAGAAACATTAGACCCTGCCTGGAATATTCCACGTGCCTCCTGTTCACTTCTACTTTTGCTCCTGGCCTTCTACATTTCACACAGTAGCCAGATCTGGATTACATCACTTCCTTGCTCTCAACCGTTCTATGCCATTTCATCATATTTAGAATAAAGTGCAAAAACCCAGATAATCTGATCACTGATCTGATCTCTCCTCTCTTTTCCCCTGTTGCTCATCCCACTGTCTCATTATGGCTTCCCTGCTGCTATAAGACACATGTCAAACACACTCTTGCTTTAGGAGCTTTATAGCTATTCCCTTTACCTGGAATGACTCGATTCAAATGTCACCTTAAGAAGTCTTCCTTGATCTAATAAGTTAAGAGCTCCCCTCCACCCGCCGCCCACTGCCTTCCCTGCCCTTTCCTCTCTATCCTCTGATTCTTGCCTTATTTTTCTTAAGTTTTATTCATCATTTGTTTTTTCCATGAGAATGTAAGTTTCACGAGAGCACAGATTTCTCTTTTGTTCAGAATTGTATTCTCAGCTTATATAAGAGTACCTGGGTTATAGTAGGTGCTATATATAAAGGAACATAAATAATACAGTATAATTAATATAGTCATCTTCTAAATTTTACTCAGGGGGACTCTTAAGTTGAGCACCCTACATGGGCTTAGGCAGAAACCTAAATCAAAGCTCCCTTCTTTCAACCTGATCCCCAGTCACAAAGTGTGATTGATTCTCTCACTGAAAGATTCTCCTATCTCTCCTCTTCCACTGACACTCCTTTGTTACTTCTCTCCCTGTTTCTAGCCTCAACCCTTCCAATCTTCCATACTACTCTCAGAATAACTCAGTCCCAGCATTAACAGTGGCAGTACCCAGGAAGTCTTCCCTGACCCAAGAAGGTCCCAAACTTTATACTTAAACAGGGCTCTCTGTGCATCACAGCACTTTTCACACAACACTCTATTTACTGTGTTACCTACTTATCTCCCCCAGCAGACTGTCTCTTAACCACTTCAGTATTCTACATTCCTGGCATAAAATTGACACTCAATATAAACATATATATAATTCATCAATTTGCAAGGTCGTTTCTTATTCAGAAGTTTTCCAGAGTATTTTCTTGGCTTTAAGAACAAGAGAATATTTTGGGGGTGCCTAGGTGGTTCAGTCGGTTGAATGCCTACCTTCAGCTCATGTCATGACCCTGAGGTCCTGGGATTGAGCCGCACTTCTGGCTCCCTGTTAGTGGGAAGTCTGCTTCTCCCTCTCTTTCTCTGCCCCTCCCCCATACTTGTGCACACACTCTCTCTCTCTCAAAATAAATAAAATGCTTTAAAAAAAGAACAACAGAATATTATTATAACTTAGATGAAATTGTCTCTTGAGTCTGATCTAAAATAACTTTTGAAACAGAAAAGCCATATCTACCTCATTCCATTCAATAAATATATTCCTTTTGCTCTCTCAGGTACTAGACTTGATAATCTTATTCTACTAAAGATAACTTCTAATTCAAATACTCTAATGATTATGTTGACACTTTCTAAGTATAAACAACCCTAAAACAGGCAGGCATCACTGGGTCCAATTTACAGACAAGCAAAATAAAAAAGATTCAGAGGCCTCAATTCTGTAAATACCTGGTCTTAGATACAATTCCAAGTCTGTTAGACTCCAAAGTCAGTACCACAATACCAAACTGTCTTCTTTGTTTCAGAGAAGCCATAAAGGTCCCCTGTCCTATTCAAGTTGTAGTAATTTCCTCTCAAGTTTAGAGATAAGCTTGCTTTCTCAAGAGGTGCACTTGAATGTTGAGCTCCTGACTCTAACCTTCAGTGCTGCTATAGCTAGCCATTGCATCTAAAGTGTCAGCACGGCTTGCTCAATACCTGTTCATACAAAGACAAAAGTAATAATATAAAAATATTCTTAGCAGTGCCCCCCAACCTGAGGTTAAAGGCAAGAGTAAATACTGAGAAAAATCTTAAAGTCACATAATCCCTACTTAAGATACAGAAATAAAGGGCCTACCACCATTATATTTTTATGAACAAAATTCCTCAATCTATGAGGTATTGAATAATTTAGAGGTCTTAGAAAAACAGTCACTTGTCTAGTTCTTACTAGTACTTGTGCATAATATTTATAGCAGAATTTTTTTAACAGCTGGAATTTAAGCAATTTGACAATATTTATCTAGAATTTTAAAATAATTCATATCTACTGACCCATGAATTACATTTTTGGAATCGATACTGAGGAAATCATCTGAATTTAAATGAGATTCATAAGACAAAGATATTTACCAAAGCATTTTTTAACAATGAAATATTTAAACAACCTAATGTTCAAACACAAGATGAAATACTACACAGGGATTCAAAATAAAAACGGAAAATACACCAAAATATTAACAATAATGGCGGAGGGGGTAATGATTTTTCTATGTTGCCTTTTTTTTTCTCCCCCCATATATATACCACTCTATAACTGTTTAAATATTAGGAGACAGGCTGCCTGAGTGGCTCAGTCAGCTCGGGTAGTAATTTCAGGGTGCTGGGATCAAGCCCCACAGCAGGCTCTTTGCTCAGCAGGCAGTTGCTTGAGATTCTCTCCCTCAGCCCTCCCCCTACTCAGAAGGTCTCTCTCTGTCTCTTTCTCAAATAAATAAATAAATAAATCTTAAAAAAATATATTAGGAGACATCCTTCATGAAATAACAGATCTAGGCAATGATCACCAATGATCATTAGTTGAAAGCACTGGCTTTCTAATGAATGAATTAGGTTGACCCTACTGATCAATCGTAACATCATAAAAGATAACATCATAAAGATTGCTTCACAAACTGATGCAATATGGAACATACAATATCATCTATAACATACTCTTCTCAAAAAAAAAAAAAAATCCAAACTGAATCTGATCAAACCTTGAATCTGATCAAACCTCAAATCTAACTAGAAGTTTTCAGAAATCACTGTCTAGAACAGAATAACACTAAAGATAGAACAGGGATACAATCAGCAAAATCCAGAAAGGGAATTCTGAAAGACAAAAAGCTAGTCTCTTTAACAAATAAACTGTAAAGAAAAAAAGAGAGAGAAAGGAGGATAACAGAGATTAAAACAGACTTGAGTGACATCAACAAAATGCAATGTGTAAAACTTGTTTGGACCCTAATTTGAACAAACCATTTTTAAAAACTTATGAGATAATTAGGGAAAAGAGATGCTGACTTGTGTAATAGTGGTACTGTGGCTGTATTTTTTAAAAAAAATAGTCCTTACCTTTTAGAGATATATATTAAAGTATTTATAGATGATATATGCTTAAAAATTGCTTCCCCAAAATCTGGGAGTGGGTGGGAGGCATGTTATAAGTGAAAAAAGATTAGTCATATGTTGATACTGCTGAAGCTGGAAAATAAGTTTATAAGGATTCATTATACTGTTAAACAATGAAAATAAAAACTAGGCTCAATAAAAAAGGAAAAGAAAGGATACATATCAAATTATAGCAGTGTTTTGGATTGGACAGGGCCATGGATAAATTTTTTCTGAATAAAATTTCCCTAAAATCTTCTACAATAAAGACATGATGCTCAAAAAAACTGTTAGAAGGCAAAACAGCCTAATGATTAGGAGTAGAGCCGTTGGGAAATGGCAAATTCCAGATCTAAACAAAATAAGTCATGGTAACCCATAACCTCTTGTAGTAAAAAGGAAGTGCTCAGAATAATTGATGGGCATATACCCAAAATTTACAGAAGACAACCTCAAGGGACTTCCACTGATCAAATGTGGAACAACTGGAACACCAAAATGACTACTGGAAAGAATGAATTACAACACACTGAATTTGAAAAATGAATCCAGGGCACCTGTCTGGCTCAGCTGGAGGAAAATGCAAATCTTGATCTTGAAGTTGTGATTCTGAGCCCCACACTGAACACAGAGATGACTTCAAAATTTAAAAAAATCTCAAGAAAAAAATGAATCCATGAGTTCATTCCACATTAAAAAATACTAACAAGGGATAAGGAAGAAAGTTCCTCTTCACAAAAGAATGTCAGCTAATCAATGTAGAACAACGGCAGAAATTTAAAAAAATAATAATCATTTACTGTTATAGTAATAATTAATTTAAGCAAGAATCACCAATTGATGCTAACACCATGGGTGAAAGTCTGCTTGGGACTAGAATATTCATATAGCATCAAAGCAATATGCCATAGATGACATAATGATCACAAAAAGGGGAAAGGGTAACTTCATAGAAAAAAATCTGGTAGACACCAGCTTAAAGAGAGATCAAATTTAACAATGCCACTAGTACAAACTGATGATGATTTGCCCTTGATGTGATGTTATGGATTGACTGTTTGTGTCCCCCCATAATTCATACGTGGAAATTCTAACTCCCAATGTGATAGTATTAGAAGGTGAGGCCCTTGCATAGTGATTAGCTCATGAGAGAGTGGAGCCTTCATGAATGGGATTAGTGCCATCATAAGGGGCTGAAGAAACCAGAGCGCTCTCCTTTTATCACATGAGACATAGCAAAAAGTCAGTGATCTATAACCCAGAAGAAGGCTCTCTCTAGAACTCAACAATGCTGGCCCCTGATCTCAGACTTCCAGCCTCCAGAACTGTGAGAAATAAGTTCTGTTGTTTATAGGCCACCCAGTCTGTGGTACTTTGTTACAGCAGCCCCAAATAACTAAGACATGATGCATTTAGAAGACTACAACATTCTCTTTGTTATATTCTTGCCAAAAATGTTTAACCTGAATCTAGTCATATAAAAACATCAGACAAATCCAAACTGACGAATATGGTGAGAGGAAAAACTTGAAAGGGAAGACCCACTTTCTATAAATAAACTACCCAAGTATCCAACTGACTCCAGAATCACTCATGTACAAGAGAGAATCCAGTTGAGGATAAAAGAACCAAATTAAGATTTGAACTGCCTCCCCAACCAAGAATGAGCAGTTTGATTCTAACCCAGTTAACTAATAAAACAAACAATACTTTGAGAAGGCAGACTCTAGAATATCCACAAAATAACATTCATAGTGTCCAATATAAAATTCAAGATTACTTAACATACAAAAAGAATGAGGCAAATGAGACATTTTCAACTTACAGGGGTACAACAATATGAATGATCACAGATTTCTTATCAGAAAGTATGGAGGCCAGAAGAAAGTGAAATAAAGTCTTTAAAGTGCTAAGGGGGAAATAATACATATCAACTAAATTCTATATTCAGTAAAAATATCCTTCAAGAATGATGGTGAAACCAAGACCTTTTCAGATAATAATAAGCTAAGTTTGTGGCCAGTAGACCTACACTGTAAGAAATGCTAAAGGCAATTCTTCTAGCTGAAGGGAATGATACAATATGGACTCAGATCATTAGGAAGAACTTCAGAGTATTATAAATGATTACTATCTGATAAAAACACAGAAATCTTTAGCACTGTTTTGTGGGGTTTAAAATATATAGAGATATACATGTGACATTTGACAACTACAGCATAAAACAAAAGTAATACAGTAAATGGACTTATACAGTTAAGAGATTTTCTGTACTTTTTAAAAAAGTGGTATAAGTAGACTATGAAAAGCCTACTATCCCCAGAGCAGCCACTGAAGATACAAAGAGGTATAGCTTTAAAAAATTCTATTAACATATTCAAATAATCAAAGAAAGAAAAAAAAAAAAAAACAGGGAAAAAAACAAAAGAGACAAACAATAAAACGATAGATCTAAATCCAACCTTATCAATAATTATATTTTAAATGTCAACTGACTAAATTTTCCAATTAAAAATTAGAGATTACAGAATGGATAAAAAGCATGACTCAATGGTTGGCTGTCTAGAAGAGACTCACTTTAAAAATAAAAATGAAAATACTGGGGCACCTGGGTGGTGTAGTCAGTTAAGCAACCAACTTGTTTTTGACTCAGGTCATGATCTTAGGGTGATGAGATCCTCACTCAGCATGGAATCTACTTAAGTTTCTCTTTCCCTCTGCCCCTCTGCCCCTTGAGCATGTGCTGTCTGTCTCTCTCAAATGAATAAATAAATCCTTAAAAAAAAAAAAATACAGGGGGTGCCTGGGTGGCTCAGTGGGTTAAGCTGCTGCCTTCAGCTCAGGTCATGATCTCAGGGTCCTGGGATCGAGTCCCGCGTCGGGCTCTCTGCTCGGCAGGGAGCCTGCTTCCCTCTCTCTCTCTCTCTCTCTCTCTCTGCCTGCCTCTCCATCTACTTGTGATTTCTCTCTGTCAAATAAATAAATAAAATCTTAAAAAAAAAAAATACAGGGTACATGGGCTGCTCAGTCAGTTAACCATCTGCCTTTGTTTCAGGTCATGAACCCAGGATCCTGGGATCGAGACCCACATCAGGCTCCCTGCTCAGTGGTGAGCCTGCTTCTACATCTCCCTCTGCCACTTCCCCTGCTTGTGCTCTCTTACTCTCAAACAAATAAAATCTTAGAAAAAAAAAAAAGAGAGAGAGAGAAAGAGGTGCCTAGGGCTCAGTGGGCTAAAGCCTCTGCCTTCAGCTCAGATCATGATCCCAGGGTCCTGGGATCGAGCCCCGCATCAGGCTCTCTACTCAGCGGGGAGCCTGCTTCCCCCTCCACCCTGCCTACTTGTGATGTCTCTGTCAAATAAAATCTTAAAAAAATAATAAAAATATGTTAAAAAAAAAAAAGGCATACTAGGCAAACAGTAGACATAAAAGGACTGAAATAGCTAACACTGTTAAGTTGTTCTATCAGATAAAATATACTTCAAGAAAAATATTAACAGAGATAAAGTTGGAAACTAAGGAATATACTTACAAGTTGACTGTAAAATTTATATAGAAATGCAAAAGACTGTAATATCCAGCAATCTTAAAAAAAGAACAAGGGGAAATTTGCTACCTGACTTCAAGACTTACTATGAAGCTACTATAATCAAGATATTTGCATCGTTGGCATAAAGATAAATAAACATCAGTGAACTATAATAGAGAACCAAGACCTCACTTACATGGTCATTTAATTTTTCTAAAAAGGCAACAAAGTGATCAGGAGGGAGACAAACCTTAAGAGACTCTTAATCTCACAAAACAAACTGAGGGTTGCCAGGGGGTAGGGAGAGGGTGGCTGGGTTATGGACAATGGGGAAGGTATGTGCTATGGTGAGTGCTGTGAAGTGTAAACCTGGTGATTCACAGACCTGTACCCCTGGGGCTAATAATAACATTATATGTTGATAAAAAATTAAAAAATTTTTTAAAAAGGCAACAAAGTATTATATTAAGAAAAAGAAGTTTTTTCCACAAATGGTGCTGGAACTACTGATGATCATACAGGAGAAATAAACCACAACCCTTACTTCACACCTTCCACAAAAATTAATTCAGTAAACAGTAAGCATAAAAGAAAAGAACTGACAAATTAAATTTCATCTTAAAACTTCTGCTCAAGACACCATTAAGAAAATAGGCAAGTCACAGACTAAAAAAATTGTCTTAAGAACATGTGTGACAAATCACTAGTATTCAGGACATACAGAGAATTCCTGTCTTAGTAATAAAAAGCCAAACAAACCAGGGGCACCTGGGTAGCTCAGCTGGTTAAGCCTCCAACTCTTAATACTGGCTTAGGTCATAATCTCAGGGTCATGAGATGGAGCCCTGCATTAGGCTCTATTGCTCAGTGGGGAGTCTGCTTAAGATTCTCTCTCCCTCTGCCCCTCTCTAACTCAAGTAAGTAAATCTTCTAAAAAAAAAGAAAAAAAAAGGTCAAACAATCCAATTTACTAGCTTGGTGATTTTGACAAAGTTCCCTACTACTCCTTGGGAATGACAGGATTTAATTTTAAGGTTGCTACAAAGATCAGATGAGATAACGGTAAGTACAAATAAGTGCACAGTGCTTAACACAAAGCAATAGTAACAGGAGTCACTGTTATAAAGACTAGGAATATGCTAAAGACCTGTATTCTAAAACTCTTTCTTCCTAAATGAAAGAATTCTGTTTTCAAATAAAATCTCATTTGACACACAATATATAAAAACTCAAAAGCAGAGTTATGAATGAGGTAGGTGGTAAAGGTAGAGTCTTATAACAATACTAGTACTGGTTACCATACCCTTTCTACACCTTCACAGAACTCTCATGATCTGTAGAACACATTCTGAAAAACCAATGCTGGGCTGACTACCTGTTTTTAGAAATAAACCTTTACTAGAACATGGCCACCTAATTCATTTACTTATTATCTCCAGCTGCTTTTGTGCTATGAGATTGCTATGAGTTGTATAGCTGTGACAGAGACCATAAGGCCTGCGAAGCCTAAAATATTTACTATCTGTCCCCATAAGAAAAGTTTGTCAACTCTGTCTTTAAAAGAGTACATTTTCAGAGGGCCTACCTGTATAGCACTGCTAAGATTCTATGGAGGGAATAAAAATGGCTATGACACAGTTACTGTTAATAACAATCCTAAACTTATCTGTAGAAATCATGAATGTTTTAAGTCTTAAAAAGGAACACTTTGCAGGTGTGACTCCTGTAAATTAAAAGTGCCTAAGAGATCAGTATCAAAAACTCTCTACATTGTATAAACCTCACTGGATCCTGATTTCAAAAAATCAGGAGACTCAAGGAGATGTGAACTCACCAAATATTTGATGATAATAATTTTTAGGTATAACAGTATAATGGTTAGATTGGCTTTTCTTTTAAAGAGATCTTGGGATGCCTGGGTGGCTCAGTTGGCTTAGCATCCAATTCTCTCAGTTTTAGCTCAAGTAATAACTTCATGGGTCATGAGATCCAGCCCTGCGTTGGGCTCCGTGCTCAGGAGAAAGTCTGCTTGAAGATTCTCTCCCTCTACCCTTCTAGTGCTCTGTCTCTCAAATAAAATCTATTAAAAAATAAAATTAAAAAATAAACAGATCTTATCTTCCAAGGATACTCAGTAATAATATAATGAAAGGATATGTGGGATCTGACTTAATCTGTGGAGAGGAGGTTACGGATGGAATATAGGTAATACAGCAGTGACCATGAGTTGATGAATGGGTGGATGCTGGGGTTCAAAGTACTACTATTTCTCAATTTTTATGTCAAATTTTATGTTTGTATTTAAAACAAACACAACCCATGGTCCTTCTACAAGACAATAATAAAAATTAAGCTGGCTGTTTTCTTTTTAAGAAACTGGGTAGCACAGATATAAAGAACCCAAAAAAAGCCCCAAGAGGCTTCTCTCTTAAAAATCAATATGGTAGGGGAGGCTAGGTGGCTCAGTCGTTAGGCATCTACCTTCGGCTCAGGTCATGGATTCCAGGATCCTGGAATCAAGCCCCACATTGAGGCCCACATCGAGCCCCACATCAGGCCCCACATCAAGCCCCGCATCAGGCTCCCTGCTTGGCAGGAAGCCTGCTTCTCCCTCCTCAACTTCCTCTGCTTCTGCTCCCTCTCTCGCTGTGTCTCTCTCTGTCAGATAAATAATATCTTTAAAAAAAATATCATTAATGGCAATTATATCAGTGGTCACATACTGTCATCAGAGCCTAAATTAAGGTAATACTAAATGTGTTTTGTATGGAGGAAAAAAAAACCTCTGAACTTTTCTGAATTTTACTAGTGGCTGCTTCATCAAGGCTCCTATAGAAGTGAAATGAAAGGTGAAAAGTGTAATAGAAACATATAAGCTCTTTAAAATGCTAATAATACATACAAAAGAAAATATATCCAAACCAATCACCCAACTTAAAAACTACACTATTCTCAAAACTGATTATTTAACTGTGTACTTCTGATCCCAACCTCTGCCTCCACCTACCTCCACCAAGAAGAACCCTTATTCTCAAAATTATATTATGTTTGTTCTTATAGAAATATACAGTTTTAATGTAAATTCTTAAAATGATATATTGACTATTATATTAAATTTAGTGTTCTGAATCTTGTTTTTGTTTTTGTTTTTTTTTAACCTGAACATTCCTGGATAAGTCTTTGCAGTACAAGCTTTTTAATTAAGGCTGTTGTGTAAAAAATAAATAATAATAATAATAATAATAATGATAAAGCTGATTGTATAGCCCAGTTCTGCCACTTTCTAGGTATGTGATATTGGGGAAATAATTTTTCCTCAAATTATTTTCATCAGTTTCCTCTTTTATAAAAGTGGAATAATATCTGCTTCAAAGGTTGTTATGAGAATTAATGCAAAATATATAAAAAGCACAGTTCCTGGTATATAGCAGGTACTCATAAATGGTAGCTCTTACTGGTTGATACTAGGTATGATTTGTAAAGACTCAGCAAATTAAATCCTTTTACTTAATGGAAAAATAGTACCTTGCTATCAAGTGTTTCCTTTATATTATGCACTTAGACTCAAGTCACACTATGCACTTAGACTCAAGTCACACTATGCACTTAGACACAAGTCAGCCTGTGAATGGACAATTTCCACAGCCACCACCAGAAGTAATTCTGATAGCATCTGATCCTTTCACTTTGCACACATGCTTTTCAGAGGTAACTTACGTCATATCAACTCTGTTCACTAGGAAGTAGTCTGAATCCACCAAATAGTTTTTTCCAGGTAACTGAAAAGCTGACAAGGTCAATTCTGATGAGATCAGATTTCATGTTTGCATTCAGGGATGAAGGATTCTAGTACTCTGGCTTCCTAAACTGGCTGGTCTCCTCAAACTTTCCTGACTATGTATATTCCCATCTCCAGACATGAGAAGGCAGACAGAACCTGTAGCAATGAAGAATGCTAGCCCTGGAATCAAGCCAACTTGAGCTTTGGCCCTGGTTCTACTTGCTTATTAACTATCTGATGCTGGACAAGTACTAAAACTCTCTGATGACAGTTTCCTTGTGAATAAAGTGAAGATAACACTAATACTTATCTTCTAAGGTAACTAAAGTACTGTTTATGGCCCTAAGGTAGTTCTAATGGAAATGACTTATCTAATATTAATTCCTTGAACTTTCTTCTTTCTCAAAATGCTCTAGATGCTGAATTAAAAGGTGTGACTAGATCATGAAGTCTGAGATGAGAACTTATCTAAAGTGGTTTTTAGCTGATAATACTCCTTCAACACATAATGCTTTGGGTATTAACTCAGGTGTTAATAAGAGCTATTTTATTTTTCAAGGAAAGAATAAGCACATCTGGCAGAAGAAAACTGTTAAAAGAAATCCTGAGGTCTGGCTCTTTAGCAGCAAGGCACAACGAGCAGGGGTAACTGAAGAAAGACAAAGTCAATGTTAAGAGGAATACGATGAGAAGAGTAAAGGCACCTAGGACTCAAGCAGACCCAGACTACAGTCAGACTGCGATTTCATATGCCAAATCACACAATTTTATTACTGTATCACAATGGAGCAGATATGAGGAAATGTTCCACAGAAAGGTTGAACAGAAGTTGGCAGAAGACAACCAAGATGCAAGGGGAAGGGAGGGAAGAAGAACACTGCTGCTACATTATTAATACAAGAGAAGAAGGGTTACATGCAGTGCAACTTAACAAGTCTGGGATGAAAGTACTGGTCTAAGCGTTCATCCAGTAGCTATGTCAATAAGCATTCAAATAAGATGGTGGCCATTCCAGAAAATGCCAAACAGTTCTGGAGTCAAGTCATCAAAGAGGAATCTACTAAATAGCATACCAGTTTGGGCATCTGGCTCCTGCCGATTCCTCCTGCTGACTCGTACCAGGCCACAACCTTCTCCTACCTCATCAATAGCAATAAATTCTTTATCCTTTCTCCTTGATGCCCACCCCGTCCCTTAATTCTGCTTGGATTCCAATACTCTTTTCCCATATCAGTGCCACCTCTATTCACACCAATTAGATCTTTCTACAGAATCAGCACTCCTGTTTAAGAAATAAAAGCTTCGACAGTATTCACACAAGGAGGTTACTGTCTCAGGCTGCAAAAATCTGGGAATTTGGTGAAAACTGATGGATGGATGGATAGAAAAAACCTGGAAAGCACCCTGGAAGCAAAAAGCAAATCATTTATAAAGAACTTATATAAATGACTAAGAACCCAAAAGATACTTGGGCAAAGTTGAGAGAACAATTCTTCAAAGAAGAAAGACAAATTGGCTTTTTTAAAAAAGAAAAAAACTCAAATTACTACTAATCAAAGAAATACAAAGTATAGTAAAATGACATTATTTACCTATCAAATAGGCCAAGATCTGTAAAAAAGAAAAAAAAATATTCCTCAGCATTTGGAATGGTGTTGTGACGAGAACAGTCTCCTATGCTAGTGGTGAGAATTGAAATGACTGAAATCTTTCTAGAAAGCAATCTTAAAACTTTATAGATATAATCCAGTAATTCCACTTTTAGTAATCCTAGTTTAAAGAAGTAATGCTAAACAGAAATTCAGACAGTGCTTACGCCACCAGCATGC
Organism: Mustela erminea; assembly: GCF_009829155.1. NCBI lineage: Eukaryota > Metazoa > Chordata > Mammalia > Carnivora > Mustelidae > Mustela > Mustela erminea. The sequence goes on along the minus strand of NC_045616.1, from coordinate 99,842,118 downwards.
TCAATTTTCTTTATTAAAACATTTTATTTTTTAAGTAATCTCTACACCCAATGTGGGGCTTCAACTCATAACCCCAAGATCAAGAGTCACATGCTCCACTGACTGACCCAACCAGGCACCCCAAGGCTCATGCTATCTTAGATGTTTATCTTTAACAGAAAAAAAAAAAAAAAAAGGTAAAAAACCCATGCTTGATATTAGGGGAACACTTAAATAAGAATCTGTTCTTTTTCTTGCCAACCAAAAGTAATCCCTTCCACCTTTTTAAGTGGTTAGTGCCTCTATTTTAGTACTTCAGCTGATTTGTTATCATACTTAGCTATGCCCAAGTCTATTTGCTACACTGGACTGTAAATTCCCTGAATATAAATCTGAGGTCCCAGTTGGCTCTCTCATATCCCTTTACCACCTCCTGAGAACCCCCAGCACAACATTTCACTAAATAATTTAGCAGAACACAAAAATTTCTGTTAAGTTGAATCACTATACAAAGCAAATTAATCAATGACTTCGAAGACAGTACAATTTTATACACATAAAGACATACAAACAACAAAAGACATAAACAAATACTAAATTTAAAACTGACCTAATTCCACAAGATTATAAGAATATTAGATTCCTAAATACAGAAGTATTAGACCGCAATAGTCAAAATCTACAGCCTTGTCCCTTTGACCCCTCCTTCCTGCCTGGAACACAGACTTGAGGTCTAAAGATTTGGGGAAAAAAAAAAAAAAAAGCCACCTGGGTGGCTCAGTTGGTTAAGCCGCTGCCTTCGGCTCAGGTCATGATCCCAGGGTCCTGGGATCGAGTTCCGCATCGGGTTCCTTGCTTGGCAGGGAGCCTGCTCCTCTCGCTGCCTCTGCCTGCCACTTTGCCTGCTTGTGTGTACTCTCTCTGACAAATAAATAAATAAAACCTAAAAAAAAAATAAGCTCTACATACCTGCAATTCAACAAATTATATTTAAAAAATAAAATAGAAATAAAAGCCACCTTGAAACCATGACTCAAGAAACTACAAGTCAAGGGTTGTAGAGCCAAAAGAGAAAAGCCTAAATTCTCATTAACATTGCTGAGCTACTGCCTCATTTTAGATACCTTGTTATGTGAGAAAAAGAAACCCTATATATTAAACCCATTGTTAATGGTGTTTTGCGTTACTGTGACTTAAAGAATTTTGTCACAGATATCAATAGGGTTTTCTGTTACTCGTTCTGACTTATAAACAATGCGTACCCATCTACCTGGTTACAGTGACTAGACCATGGATGGACACTTAAATCAAATAAAGCCTAATCAAAAGTCTTTAGGGAGACAAACCATAAGTGACTCTTAATCTTACAAAACAAACTGAGGGTTGCTGGGGGGAGGGGTTTGGGAGAAGGGGGTGGGATTATGGACATTGGGGAGGGTATGTGCTTTGGTGAGTGCTGTGAAGTGTGTAAACCTGGTGATTCACAGACCTGTACCCATGGGGATAAAAATATATGTTTATAAAAAATAAAAAATTTAAAAAAAAAGTCTTTATCTAGAATGACTTATAGTTTCAGGAGAAAGCACTCCTTCTTTCCATTAAAGGCTAAGTCTACAGCTGCAGGCAGACATCTTGTTCATCCTTGAAAAGACCTATCTATTGAATACAGACAAGCAGAGTCAAGAGATGGAGGAGAGACATCATCTGAGACCCTAAATCGAGCTCTGTCTGAAACCTACACCAGACTTCCCAATTATCATGCAAACTAACTTGTTTTTTGCTCAAAGGTTACTTGAATAATATTTTTAACACTTACATCCCAGAGAGTCCTATATACTATAGTGAAGTAAACACAAAAAATTCTTTTACAGTTGAAAAAAACTCTACCCTATATTAACCAACATATTTCAAGTTAATTTGTCATTCTGCAATTGCCTACTATTTTCTTTCATACTGCCCACACTACAACCTCACTGAATCACTTGTTCTTTCCTGTATACTACTCATATTTTTTATGTGATTTTGCCTTTTACATTAACGCCCTTCTATCTTAGTCTCTAATCACATTTCCTCAGAGACTGTATTCCATTAGTAATTCTAACCTGTGTTACAGTTATTCATGTGCAAGCCTTTTCCTGCCCAACTGCACTATAATCTCAATATGCTTGGATTTGTGTATCTCTCCACAGGCCTCTGTCTCCAAAATCCATGTTATTTTTACTAAACCTATGCTATTTCCCAATTGTTAACACCTCAATAGTTAGGGGTCAATAGGAATATAGTTAATCTAACCTCCTAGGTACAACAAAAGCCATATTAACACAAGTGAGAAGACTAAGTAGGGGCACAAACTAGAATCAGGTAGATAAATTCAGGTATATAAAACAAAAATAGTCAAACTTTGTCTAATTAAAAAATTTTTTTCATTAGTTCAGGTTTTATGATTTTTGCTGAATCACCCAAGTCAAGCCTATTCTAGGCCTCAGTCCTCTATTAGCTGTTAGGCAAGTCTGTCTACAGCAAGGACTCTGACCTCCATCCACCCACTTACCCATTATTACTTTTCTGGGAGATATCCATGAAGAGAATATCTACTCTTAACAGTATCCTGACTCTAAGCCACACCCCTGTATCTAGGCTCAACGTGTACACAGCTAATGCCTTCAGCTCCCCTAACTCTTCTACAATCTATTTCTCACTAGCTTATTATTCTTACCAACTTACCACATCCTTGCCTTTCATCTTGCCCTTAGCTCTACCTGGCTGATGGCTTATCCTTTACATATTGGCACACAGACAGAGACTTCAGAAAGACTACACAGGCAGGAATAATATTCAGTTAATAACAGCAGCTACCATTTATTGAACATTTACTGCATGCTAGGCATAGGGCTAGGTACTTTATAAAGTGTCTCTGATTTTTTTAAAGTATTTTATTTATTTATTTGAGAGGGAGAGAGAGAGAGAGCAAGAGAGAGAGAGAGAGCATGGGGTTGGGGGGAGCAGAGAGAGTGTGAGAAACAGACTTCTCTCTGAGCAAGAAGCGCAGTATAGGGCTCAATCCTGGGACTCCCGGATCATGACCTAAGCTGAAGGCAGACACTTAACTGACTAAGCCACCCACGTGCCCCTAAAATGTCTCTGATTCTTATGATAATCCTAATGATGTCAAACTAATTTTACAAACAAGGCATCTGATCCTCAAAAAGGTAAGGTCATTTGTCAAATATTATCCAGATGACAAGTATTACAGCTGAAATTTAAATTCAGATCTGTCTAGTTCCAAAGCCCATGTTTCTCCCATTCTATCATACTGCCAAAAATAAAATGTTGGATGTTCTCCCAGCCACCACTCTTATCCCCCACCCCCACAATCTATACATACAGCAGAGTGATCCTTTGCTCCAATACTAATTCATTCTTTGCTCAAATCCCTCCAATGGCTCTCCCCGACACCCTGCCCTTTGCTCAGAGTAAAAGCTAAAATTCTTACTATGGCCTAAGAACCCTATCCAATCTGTCCACGCATCCCCTCCCCAATCACCTCTCTAATCTCACTGTTTATCTTTCCCTCACTTACTTCACTCCAGCCACACAGGCTTGTCATTCCTCATACACACCAAGGCTGTTCACAACCAAAGGTTTTTGCACTTACTGTTCCCCCTACCTGTAACCACTCTCCTCTCCGCCTTGAAACTCCTCACTTACTTTAGGTCTCTGCTCAGATGTCACTTTCTCAATGGGACCTTCCCTGACCACCTATTCTAAATTGCTACCTCCTGACCTCAGTACTCCCTAACCTCCTCATCCTCTGCTTTCTTTTCTTCTCCAAAATACTTATCACCACTTAGTATACTGTATGTTTATTTATATTAATATTATTAATATAACATACATACCATATGCTATATTTATTTATTTATTGTCAATACCCCACTGCTAGAATATAAACTCCATGAGGGCAGGAGCTTTGTATAGTCTTTTCATAGTACCTGGTATAGAGCAATTATTTATTAATTACTGAATGAGTAAATGGAGAGCTTCAGTCTTCCTAAATATTTAAATAAAAATGGTCTCAAACACATTTTTCAGAAAGCAAATACAAAGGCAACCTGCCTTTGTCCTAGTCTAGATTAATTTAGCAAATCTTCTCCCCTCAAACAATGCATTTAAAGAACACTCACTCCCTCTAATTTTCCATCCTTGTGGATAGCCATGTCATTGAGCAACAAACTGAGCAGACTGAGCCAACTTACCCAGAGTGTAGTATAATAATCAAATAAAACTTACAGCTAAGTTAATCAGACACATATTTAATGATATGCATAATTGTTATTGTGCTGCATGGTAACTAGGCATAAATGGTAGACACTTCATGTAAATGACTCTAATTACTATTTCTTTTACAGCCAAATCAAGCATGTCTAGGATCAGATTTAGGTGAAAACAGGAAGGAAGGGAGAGTTGGACACCTAACTCTGGGAGGTAAGTCCTCTCTCTTATTCCACCCCCTTAGGCATTTGGGCTAACAGTCTCTCAGTCTGGTTTACATGTTTTCAAGAATAACTCTTTCCTTTCCATGGCAGGAGAGACTCCCTTTTACCAAAAACTAAGTTGAGGGCTTGGTCTCTGATTCCAGTCATAATATGTGAGAGGAATCAGAACAATCACTACTATCTCTGGCAAGGAAGACAGGGAGGAAAGCCGGTGGGAAAAAAAACAAACACAGCAAACTTATTGAGGACCTACAATATGGCAGGCACATGGCACACTAGGAGGTGCTTTACATAATTACTCTACTTCCCCACCCCACCTATAGCCCCAAACTCTGTTCCTAGGACACAGGAATAAGCAAAGAGTGGGACAGTTCCAGTGGGAACTCCCTGTTCCAAATTCTCTTATAGGGTCATAGAGAGTTATTTTAGGTTAGCAAGTTAACACTACTAGGAAGATTAAGTGGAAGCTGTTGTTTAGTGGCTGTTTCCCTTGCTTCCTATCTTATCTAACCTATAGGAGGAGAAAGGGCCCCCTACTTTGCCGTATTTATCCAAACCTGTCCAGCCTTCCCAGCCCAGGCTAAACTCATCCTCTCCGAGACATCACCCTTATTCACTGCAGCTCTCCTTTTTCCTATTGAACTTACTGTCAGAATCATTCATTTGAGTACATTATCATTGACTTTGTGTCATCTTGTTAATTAATTTCTTAGGTTAATGCTTATCTCCCCAGTGAGACTGCAAGCTCCTTAATGGCAGAAATTCTGTCTTAAACTTCTTTAGTAATCCACATAAGTTCTATCACCATTAAGAAAAGAAAAATGTTCTGTAAGTATCTGGATGAACTAACATTGAGGAGGAAGGCAATAGGTGATAGAAAGGGATCAAATTTCTCATTCTAGGTAGACAAGTTGTTGTTGAAATTTATAGTATTCTAGTTACACTCCTGAACGAATTTTTAAAACATATCTCCTCCCTATGAAAAAGAAAGTTTTGGGGCACCTGGGAGATTAGTCAGTTGGGTGTCCAATTCTTGATTTCAGCTCAGGTCATGATCTCATGAGTCATGGGATCAAGCCCCGAATTGGGCTCAGAACTCATTGCATAGTATGCTCTCCCTCCGGCCCTCCCACCAACCTCAGGTGAGCACCTGCTCTCTCAAATAAATTTAAGAATAAAAAAAATAAAATAAAAATTTTATTTTATTCAAATAAAAAAAATAAATAAATGTTTCTAAAAATATTTATGAAATATTTCTAAAAATATTTATTAAAATAAATAAATAATTTATAAAGTGTTACTGTCATTCAGGACACAGTAGACATCTTTGCATGGAGGTCTGAGACATCTGGATCAGAGCTATAAGACATACAGTGCTGAGAATATACAGGTTTCCAAGTCTATCAGAAAACATACATACATATATCTATATCTGAAAGAGTCCTAACAACCAGATTGTAAATCCCATTGAGCAGCATTATACAGGGTCACTGGTCCTTGTTCCAGGGGAATAAAGAGAATCTGAAAGGCTTTTTAATGAATGACAGTCTCCTTTGCCCACCTGATGGTCTCAGCGTCTCAATAAGTTCAATGAGAAATCCTGGCTCTGGTGATATAAGTCTGCATTTGGTTTCAGAATACTCAGAAACAAGTCTGAATCAATTTCAACAGCAAGTATGTGGGGCTGTGAGTTGCCCCATCACATTGTAGTAAGGAAAAACAGGCTAAAAGACAAGTATTACATAGCTGAAATATGTCTTTGGACAGTAATCAATACCAAAACCTGCTATTTAACCACAAACAATGAGAGTTCAGTCTCAGAGGTGTCAGTAGGAACCATTTTATACTACCCTTTACCTAATAACTCTGACCAGAAGAAGGTTATCTTTCCTAGCGCTCAAGGTACATTCAGCTTCTCAAATTCATTTATTTTTGGATCTCAATGCTGAGTAAGTTGTTGACTCATAACTAATACCAGTTGAGTAAGCATGGTGAGATAGGCAAGATAGTATCTTCCTTCTCTGGTCACCAAATGTCCATCCCCAGAATTCTTTCAGTCACTGGAACTCTCTGCTAAAAAAAAAAAAATCAGACCTGAAGAGCTATGTCAAATTAAAATTACATCTAGAACCCTAGTCCTTCAGTGTTCTTCTACTCAAAAGAGATAATGTCCAGATTTAGGTCTTCAACTTTCACTATATTTAAAAGATAACCATGCTATTAAAATGACACTTAAAATGATGACAAAATCTCTGACCCAGTAATTCTACTACAGGGAACAGTAACAGCAGCTAAAAGGCCTTAAGTATTTACTCTGTGCTAGGCACAATGCTATGCACTTTCCTTAAAATATCTCATTTAACCTCACAAAAATCAAATAAAGTCCTTACTATTAACTGGCTAGCTGCATAAAGGGAAGCTAGGAAACTAGCACAAAATCACACACTGGTAAGTGACAAAGATGAGATTTAACCTCAAACTGACTAGATTCCAAAGCCCATCTTTTTTACTATCACCTAAACTAGTATAACATTATATCCTTGGGAAATAACCACAAAATATAACAACTTTAGGCACAAAAGGCTCAGTGACATATAAGTATAATGTGGCTGAAACATGCTAAATACACAACAGCTAAGTAAGTGGAGGCAATTCAGATTAAAGAATATTATGTAAGCATTAAAAATAATTTTACACATAACTTTAGTGACATGGGAGAAATGTTATGCTATTAGTAGAAAAAACAAAATACAAAATTTTATAGATAGTAAGATCTCAATTATGTAAAAAATATATCTGTCCATGGAAAGATCTAAATTTACTGCTAAATTTAAAAAAAAGCAAGTTGTAGAATAATATATATACTGAGTGTGTGTGTGTGTATACTGAATATGGTCCCATTTATGTAAGTAGTATCTGACTCACTTTAAGTGTTCAATAAATAAAAGCAATTATTACAATGAACATGATTACTTTATAATAAAAAAAATCAACAAATTTATTTAAATTATAAGCTTAGGTACTACCTTACATAATAAATAAAAATAATATTACTTCAGAAAAATTAAATACCATGTGACTTTTTTCCTGGAAATCTTTTTTTTTTTTTTTTAAAGATTTTATTTATTTATCTGACAGAGATCACAAGTAGGCAGAGAGGTAGGCAGAGAGAAGGGGGGAAGCAGGCTCCCTGCTGAGCAGAGCCCAACACGAGTCTTGATCCCAGAACCCTGAGATCATGACCTGAGCCGAAGGCAGAGGCTTTAACCTCTTAAGACATCTTAAATGAGCCATCCAGGCGCACCTTTTCCCAGAAATCTTAACCTATAAAATACCTCACAATTATACAATTTCAGATTAAATACTTCTAAGTTATGGGAATCAAATAGGACTGAGACATGCAACACTTGCAATCATCTAAGGTATGGTTATATTCAACACGCTGGACCACAGAGAGCTGAGCTGATACTATTATATTTAGAAATACACAGAAAGGCAAGATTAGGGGTGGTAATTCACAGGATGTGATGAACAAGCAGATTCTCTTGGTTCGTAACTCACACTGCACCCAAATCAATATTTTTCACGTTCTCTTCAAAAAGTAACCAATAGTCCAGGGTGACGCAGCAGAGAATACAAGACATGAACTGAAATTAGGGATATTTCTTAACTACAGTTTTAACACAGAACTTTCACATAAAAAACCCCATAAGGGACTTATCTTGAATAAAAAATGGTTAATTCTTCTAACCCTATATGTCAACTATACTTCAATTTTGAAAAAAATGGGCAACTCTAGAACTTATTTCCTCAAGTTCCATAAGGAGTCTCAATATCTGAATATGTAAGATGAAACACAAGGTCCATAGCATTGCACTGATTTTTGGACTACATATACCAAAGAATAAGTTGAAACATTAAAAAATGAAAGATTTTCCCCTTCCCTTTCTCCTGAGTATGTGTAACAAAACAGCATACCTGCCAAAGTAATAAAGAACATGAAAAGCATAGAGAATTAAGTAGATAAGAGAAAGAAAAACGAACCCAACAACTTTAACTTTGAGGAAGAGTGATCCGTTTTTCCTGTACTGTACTGTACAGGATTACAAAACTACCATGCAAAGAAAAGAGTTTGATAAATCCTGATAAGTTTTACCTGTGTCTTGCCCTATCAGCCCATTGCAGTACATGGCATGTCGTTCAATCTTTGTGGGTGGGAAGCCTTGGTCACATAGCGGGCAGGAGACCTGGGTACTGGATGAGACTGTAGAAATAGGTATTTCCTTCTCAGCATTTCCCCTGTTACCAACCTGAAGAAAATAATAAATGGCAACTGTAACAACTTTACTTTATAAAATACCTTTTCCCTCAAAGAACTGCAAGAGATTCCATCCCATATTTCATTTACTTTCAAAGAGACAATACTGAGGCACCTGGGTGGCTCAGTAGATTAAGCCTCCGACTCTTGATTTTGCCTCAGGTCCTGATCTCAGGGTGGTGACACTGAGCCCCACATCAGGCTCCATGCTGGGCACAGAGAAGATCCTCTCTCTCTCTGCCCTGCTCTGCCCAGCCTGATCCACCCCCACTGCATGCTCTCTCTCTCTCTCTCTCTCCCGCTCTTGAAAAAAAAAAAATATATCAGTTTGCCAAATTCAGATCTGAAGATTAGGAGATACACTAATATACTTAATAGTTATTAAGAACCTGTATACTATATGCTAAACATTCTGCATGTAATACTCATTTAATCCTCATAGTAATCTTACAAACTATTAACATAACCTTTCCTACACATGAAGAAAGTATTGCCCAAAACAGTAAAGCAACTTGCCCAAAGTTACATAACAAATAGGAAGCAGAGCTGAAATTCAAATCAAGGACTATTTAGCTCCAAAACCTGAAGGCATTCCTCTTTATCAAGATCTTTATCAGCAGGGCGCCTGGGTGGCTCAATGGGTTAGGCCTCTGCCCTCAGCTCAGGTCATGATCTCAGGGTCCTGGGATCAAGACCCTCATCAGGCGCTCTGCTCAGCAGGGAGCTCTCTTTCCCCCCTCTCTCTCTGCCCACCTCTCTGCCTACTTGTGATCTCTCTCTCTATCAAATAAATAAATAAAATCTTAAAAAAAAAAAAAAGATCAGTATGTTGTGTCTGCTGTGTTCCAAACAATCTATGTATCAATAGCATCTCAAAGAAACTTTTTCAATCTCATAAAAGAACTGTGAGCATTCCAAGTGACTTCAGACATAAGGAATTAGGAAACAAAAGAGTTCTTTTTTTTTTTTCTGCTCATTCTTTTTTTTTATATTAACATTTTTTTAAATTTTTAATAAACATATAATGTATTTTTATCCCCAGGGGGTACAGGTCTGTGAACTGCCAGGTTTACCCACTTCACAGCACTCACCATAGCACATACCCTCCCCAATGTCCATAACCTCACCCCCCTCTCCCGACCCCCCTCCCCCCAGCAACCCTCAGATTGTTTTGTGAGATTAAGAGTCACTTATGGTTTGTCTCCCTCCCAATCCCATCTAGGAAACAAAAGAGTTCTAAGCAAAAGTAGCACAACTAAAATTTAAGACCTAGACCTCAGCTTAGACCAATAAGACATACCACCTCTTCTGTTTTATCTGTGACTTTTAGATTAAAAGAGGAAACAGAACAGAACTAAGACCCAACTATTTAAGCAGACTCAAAAGTCCTTAAGACAATTCTGCAGAAGCCATTCTTACACCTTCTCTCTCTTATTCCTCTCAGTGTTTTATAATCACCATTTTTCCTACAGTTCCCAGTGTCTGAGAGGCAGTTTTATTTTACCTTTACAGGTCAGAGCCAAGAACTCTGCAGTGATTAATTCAACAGTATGTGTGAGCACTGCAGCACTACTGCCTAACACTTGCTTCAAAGGACAGCATGTCCTAACCAATCAATGTGAAACTGTCCCACACAGCCACTGCTTCCATTTAAGAGCAAAGAACACCTGGACTATTATTATGCCTTACTACGGGGAAAAAAATAAACCCTCTTCTGGTACAAGATCAAAACAAGACCAAAACTGCAATGGGTAGATAATTTGAACTCTGAGGCAACAGGAGGGCTTTGTTTTTGTTTTTTGTTTTTGTTGTTGTTTAGGCCATCCCTAAAATCTACTGCTTGTGAATGTAATCCAACAGAGGGAAACAGACCATCTAAATACCAAGTCAAACAGTTTCTACAACTACCAGAAAATGTCGTTTTTCAACCCACCTTCCTTTTACTTAAAAAAACATATTCTGAAAGGGGAAAAGAAGAAAGATGAAATAAGAACTAATAGTGCTTGAGTTCGTTATCCATACCAGGATTGGCTAGGCATTTTCCATACCCAACACTCACAACAATCCAACTGGCAGAGGGATCACTAGATCTAGTATTACAGAAGAGGAAATTGATGTTTATATAAAAGGTAAAGTAACCTGCTGATCACAAAGTTAGTAAATATACAATCTAGACTTGAACCCAAGATTCTGCAGTATCAAAACTTCACTACTTCTATTTTAGCAAATTGTGGCAAAAGCAAAAAAAGCATCCTCTCTACTTTGTTGCTGACCCTGCCGGATATTGGGAGACTATCTGATTCTATTATCCTTCTCTAGAAGGTGGAGAGAGCCAAGTGTGTCTGGAAGTTCTAGGTGTTATTTATTCCAAGCTTAGTCACTCAGCTTCTCACAAACCCCGCTTCTTCTGTTCATAAATCTTACAAGGCAAAGCTGTCTTGGGCATGCAAAGCCATTTGAACAGAGGGGAGAAAAATCAATATACCCTAAAATTTGCAAGTAGTCTTGAGTTACTGAAAGTTAATGGCAACTGAGCAGTTACTTGGCATTCTAAAGTTCGCTAAGCACAGAAATGTTGTATGACATGAATGTCACTGGTGCTCACACCTAACACTCTACTCCTTTGTATTCATTACCAGCTCTAAAAAATGCATGGAATGTACCTTCAACTATTAATGTATTCAAGAGGGAGTAGTCTATTATTGTCTTAGTGTGAATACAAGACCAGTTCCAATCACATTCATAGACAACTGAGAGGTTCTCAACATTTTTACATAAAGTAAGATTTTTTTCAGCATCATTTAAAAGTTCTATTTAAATATTAACTACAATGGACTTCAAGAGGAAAAAATATAAGCGAAGCAGCTTTTATTAGGACTGTGCAGTCAGGGATTCCGTCTCTGAAGAACTGCTTCTACTTCTTTTAAAATATTATACAGCCATTTCTCAAAAGAGATAATTGGACACAGAATCTTATCTCTTAGAGGTTGGTCCTTACCTTCTGGCCTCAAAAGAAACCTCACCTCAATAAATGAACTGGGTGAAAATAAAAGTTATATCCTACAAATCACCAGTCCTGACCCTTCCCCACCCAGTTTATGTGCAGCTTAGAAAGCTCTTTAGATCTTTCCCCTCTTTCCATAAGACTCAACACAGTTTACTTAAAAACCACTGGCTAAACCAACTGTTTGATTCTGAATAACTTCTATCAACTTCTCTAAAAAAAAGAATATCTCCAACCAAGGGATTATCTCAGGCAAGATATTCAGAAAATATTATTTTCAAAAAGAACCTGACCACTGCAGGAAATCAAATCAAGAAGGATTACAGTTCTGCCATGCTATTCCAAATAACTCAAATACTGTTGAGCAATTCTCTGTCATTAGTAAGCTAATATCACTGAATAGCCACAATATATTACAAAGCAGTAAAATAATAACTGGTTCCACATGCATACTACTTCTTGTGCCAAATCTTTGCTATGCATTTCATATTCTCTAATCTTTAAAGCAACCCAGTAAAATAGATTACTTTTTGTCTCCACTTTACATATGAAGAACTGAAATTCAGAAAAGCATTCCTCTTCTATGCTTCCCTAATGCCCTCTGTCATTATATTTGTCAGAAACATTGTAATTATCTATGTGTCTGTCTCCTCCTTTACCAGGACCCTCTGAGGGCAGGCACTGTTTTGCTGTTGTTGAACTTTATACCTCAAGAGTCTAAAATGAACAACCGGCATACAGTACATAAACTATATATCTTTCAAATATATGAAATGAATAAAACAATTAATTTATTTGCCCAAGGTCACAAAATTAAGTGATAGGGTTGGGATTCTTCTAATTCCAATGCTCAAGCTCCTTGTACTACACCAAACCACCTTCCGATGAACAAGAAATTTTAGGACAAATGACCCTATATACAGACTCCAAGAGCAAGAGTCCACACCCACTATACTATCTTTGTGCTCATAAAATATTCAGATTCTACCTTTCTAATAAGTGACGTGTAACTAAGTGGTGATTACTCAATGACTTAAAAACTACAGTATCTCTAACATCTTTTAATGGATACAGAATTCTAAGACTATTTACAGACATCCACAGATACCAGCAAACAGCAACAATGAAAGGAGGACATTCAATGTGAGAAAGGTCATATAATTCCATCCCTTTGATGTGTAGTGGTGTAGACATATACACTATAAATTCTAAATAGGGTTCATGCTCTTTGTCCCAAACAAAGAACAGTCTCCTTTGCAGTCATGGATGGATAAGAAATCAGCCTTCATTAACAAAAGGATTGTAGGGTTCTTCTGTAGTTAGTTCTGTTCCCTATCACCATTTAGAAGTTTCTGCTCCCTCCCTGGAAGCCATTTTAACATTATCCAGCAGGATATGTCCTCAGTCACTCTGTTGCAGGAAGTGTCACCATCCTCCCTACCACCATTGGCATCAGAGAATCTTGGTCTATCAGTTGTGTCAGATCAAGTTCCAAGGAACCAAGCAGTGTGCATGATTCATGAAAGCAGAATTTCTACCCAGTTACCTGCAATGCAGAGACTAGGCAAGGGATCTACCTTCTATTGTAAAACTGTTTTCAAAAAACCTAGAGTATAAAAAGGAATAAGAGAATGAAACCTCGGGACGCCTGGGTGGCTCAGTTGGTTAAGCAGCTGCCTTCGGCTCAGGTCATGATCCCAGTGTCCTGGGATCGAGTCCCACATCAGGCTCCTTGCTCAGCGGGGAGCCTGCTTCTCCCTCTGCCTCTGCCTGCCATTCTGTCTGCCTGTGCTTGCTCTCTCCCCCTCTCTCTCTCTGATAAATAAATAAAATCTTAAAAAAAAAAGAGAATGAAACCTCTATTTTTAAATGCTCAGGGTAAGATAACATACACAAATGTAACCAAAATATTTATTTCCACAGAAAAATTTAATTCTCAGGCTGCTTTTCAGAACAAGAAATTTGAAAAATTCTGAATTCTTTTTTAAAATTCTTGGTAAACTATTGTGTAAGTCTCAACATGATAAATATATACTGAGAATCTCAATCAGAGGTATGAACTTTAACAACCACCTTTATGGATGATGGCAGATATGTGAAACTGGAAAGGTAAAAAAGCCAATAAAAATCCACTTATTTTTTCCTGCTGCTATCCTGATTGCATTTCTGATACCATGCAGAAATTAGAGCTGAAAGTTATGTATAATATAAATATAGTGACTTTTTCCAAGATTGTTCATTTCTGTTACTTATCAGTAATGTAAAAGAAAATATCCCAGACTCTGGAGATAGATCCAGGTTCAAATTATTAGCATTTTGAGTATGAATGAATGACAAACATTCTAAGCCTCTGTTTCCCCCATGTGTAACAGAAATAATAAAGCACATTAAGAAATCAAGAAATGATAACTACTCCTATTTTTAGAAACAGTTGCTCAACCGAACTTAACTGTAGTGCTGAGCTGAACTTAACTGTAATAATCTCTGACATAATCACCTCCAAAACTACAATCTTTTGTCACCTAAATCTTTTCAGCCGAGGTCAGTGTTGTATCAGAGAGAGGAGTATCAGTAGAAAGAAAATACTAAGAAAAATTGTGCAGAATATTCACCTCCTTATCTGCCATTATTATTCTTACTTCATCCAGGATCTCTCTGCTACCTGGAGAGACTTCTTTTTCCAAGTCAAACGTTTCAGGAGAACTTAGCTGTGTCTCTGTAATTTATAAAATTAAAAAGTCATTTTCATTTTGTATTTTCATAGTTAAAAAAACAAATACCTGTTCCCCCTAAGTTTATAGTGATTAATACTGACTGCAGTGGTAATACAGATCAGTCTGATTCTTCTTAAAGCTTTACTAAGGCATAATGTATATATAGAACAATTCATCAATTTTCAGTATGGGCAAATGTATATAATCTATACATGGTAACTTTTTTTTTTTTAGCGATACCCATGTACAGTATCATACCACATAATAATCGCAATCAAGATATAAAATATTTCTGGGGTGTCTGGGTGGCTCAGTTAGATATCTGACTCTTGATTTCAACTGAGGTCATAATCTCGGAGTCCTGAGATGGAGCCCTGCGTCAAGCTGGGTTCTGGGTGTGGAATCTGCATAAGATTCTCTCCATCTCCCTCTGTCCCTCCTCTCAATCCCTCCAACCCCCCCACTTAAAAAATACATAAAACATTTCTAAGCACCCTCCCCAAATTCTTATGTATCCCTTTGTAGTGAACTCCCCACTGCTTGGCTCCTTGCAATGACCAATCTACTTTACATTCCTATAGTTTTCCCTTTTCTACAACATTACATAAATGAAATCATACAGTGTGCCATCTTTTGTGTCTGACTTCTTTCCTTTAGTATAATGTGTTTGAAAAGCAACCATGCTGTTAACATATCAATAGTTCACTCTTTTTTAATGCTGAGTAGTAGTATTCCACTGTATGCAAGTATCACAATTTGTCCATTCACTAGTTAATCCATCTGACTTCTTTTCAGCATAATTCGGGTTTTAAAGCATACTTATTTTGACAGAAAACAAAAACATGCCAATGTTAGTTCTAAAGTTAAAGGGATGATTAGAGAAGACAGAAAATTGGGAGAAGAAATAGAAAATACAACCTAAACAAAGATATGCCTTTCTTTAATACATTCTTTAGGCGGCATCTATTCATTCAACATTAACTCAACAAATATTTATGAACAAATTCCAGGCACTATATAGACTGCAAGTAATAAGGAGATGTAAGATGGTGTCCTTCATAGTCTAGTTCAGGAGTCAGCAAATTATACAGCTCATGACCCAAAGCCAGCCACCTTCCTGTTTTGGTAAATAAAAGTATTATTGGAACACAGCCACACCCATTTTCCCCTGTATTCTATGGCTGCTTTTGTGCTAAAATGGCAGCTGAGTAGTTTCAGTGGCACAGCTGGGTCATTTAGCCCACAAAACCTAATATATCTATCTAGTCTTTTACAGAAAAAGTCTGTCAACTTCTGGTCTAGCCACCCATCATGTAATATAACAAAAGAACAAGGGCACCTTGGTGGCACAGTCGGTTAAGACACCAACTCCTGGTTTCAGCTCAGGTTGTGATCTCAGAGTCATGGGATCAAGTCTCACATGCGGAGTCTGCTTAGCATTTTCCCTCCCTCTCCCTCTGCTCCAGTGTTCCACTCATGCTCACTCTCTAAAATAAATAAAATAAATCTTAAAAAAAAAAAAAAAAAAGAACAGTAATTCTATGTCAAAGAAGGACAACTTCTTTGGAAAAGAAAGTTATCTCAGCCTTGGCAGAAAAAGGCTTACAGTACGTAAACTTCAAAGTTGTCTTTGTCAGGAACACCTCTACTTGCTACAGGAGATGCTGTCTAATTCAAGAATCATTTAATAAAACTAATTTTAAAAAAAAAAACTTTTTTGTCAAGTTTCCCTGAGATATTACCAAAAAAGACATTTAGTCTCTTAGAAAATAAGAGCTACTCATTGTCTGTACTACTGTAATAATAAAAAGTCTTTAATTAAACTTTCTGTGAATAGCTGAAATAGTCAACTATAAAGAAAAGAGAACATTAGCTCCTTAGAAATAAATAATACTAAGAGCATACACAAGGTGGGCATAAGGCTGTAATTCTGTTTCTTCAACAAAGTGAGTAAAAAAAGATGTTATAATTTTGAGTATCAGATCCCTGGAACTTTCAGAAACCTAAGACAAAACAAAATAGAGAAAATGGACTACTATACTCAATCTGCAATTCATCTATTTAGAACACACTGAAAACTCAAGTTTTCTGGAAAATTTAGATGGCATAGCTTCTAAATTTTATATTTACAAAGAGATTCAGGAGTCTGGCTTCATGGAGAAGTAGTTACACTTTCTCAGCAAAAGGAACAGTAATGTTATGGAAACCTTTTGCAATCTCATTTAGGAGTGGTTTTTGTCAGCAAACAGTTGGACTAATTTAATTCGCAAGCTAATGACAGCAATTCATGATCATAAAAGATATCTAACCTCAGTCCTGAAGGGCCTGCTTTTCCCCCTCTCACCAACTAGGGCTTTCAAAATTATTGTATTCACAGGTTCCTCCTGCAAAATCCCTGGGCAACGTCACATGCCATCATCTTAAACAAAATGAGTGACTTCCTAACAGGATGGCATAAGTCAGCAATCCAAGATGGGCAGGTGGTCAGAAGTAGGGGACGGTCAGCTGTGAGAGTTGTAAAAGATAGCACAGCATTCTTGAGTGCTCCTGCCAAAATCAAAGCACCTGGTAGTGAGGTCTCTTAATAGATATCATCAAGCAGTTAATTCAAATATATTTTATATGAATAAAGAAACCCACTTTCAATAGAAAGCAACATAATTAAACTTAAAAATAAGTAAAGAAAGGCCTTTTATGATATGCTGCCAAATGTTTATAAATGTTCATAGGTCTTTCCTAAAATAATGTGTAAACTAAGTTTAAGTCTCCATAGGAAAAAAAAAAAAACTGAAAGAAACCAAAATAAGAAAACTATGAGTCTCTCTGACACTGACAGGTAGGTTATATGAGACCCAAGAGAAACTAGGTATGACTTATAGTAACATGTGTACAATATGTACTGCCCAAAGAGTTCAAATATTGATAGGAAGTCCCTTAATCTCATACGAATGAGGTTACTGATTCAATTGGCCTCACTTTTAAGAAGAGCAAAAAAAGGAAATATAAGCTAAAACAAAATCCTTAAAAAGTAATGGTTCATATCACAACATAATTCTTCATATTATACAATGATTCAGCTCCAGAGTTCCCTTAGATAATGGGTATCTTAGTTTATTTAAAATTATTTTGTGTGGTGGTGCCTGGGTATGGCTTTGTCAGTTAAGTGTCTCCCTCTGGCTCAGGTCATGATCTCAAGGTCCTGGGATCCAGCCCTGCATCAGGTTGCCCAACCAGGAGTCCACTTCTCCCACTCTCTGCCCTACCCCCCACCCCTGCTCATGTACTCTTTCACTCTCTCTCTCAAATAAATAAATAAAATCTTTTTTTAAAAATTATTTTGTGAGGGCATCTACGTGGCTCAGTTAAGTGTCTGATTTTGGCTCAAGTCATGATCTCTGGGTTGTGGGACTGAGCCCCGAAGAGTCAAGCCCCACATCAAGCCCCTCACTGGGTTCCACACTCCAAAGAGTCTGCTGAAATTCTTTCCCTTGCCCTTCTCCCTCTCAAATAAATAAATCTTTTTTTAAAAATTTATTTATTTATTTGACATAGAGAGAGACAGCGAGAGCAGGAACACAAGCAGGGGGAGTGGCAGAAGGAGAAGCAGGCTTCCTGCTAAGCAGGGAGCCTGATGTGGGGCTCGATCCCAGAAGACCTGAGCTGAAGGCAGATGCTTAATAACTGAGCCACCCAAGTGACCCTCAAATAAATAAATCTTAGAATAAATAAAATCCCATTAGCAAAAATTTTTTTAATTTTAATAAATAAAAGCTTGTTGTAATTAAAACAAAAAATATTTTTTTATGTCAAAATCTATTCATGTGCAACATGGAATGAACGTCTCTTATACCTAAAGTATGGAACACAAGTCTTTTCATCTCTACAATTAACAAAAGGCTCGGGGCGCCTGGGTGGCTCAGTGGGTTAAGCCGCTGCCTTCGGCTCAGGTCATGATCTCGGGGTCCTGGGATCGAGTCCCGCATCGGGCTCTCTGCTCAGCGGGGAGCCTGCTTCCCTCTATCTCTCTCTGCCTGCCTCTCTGCTTACTTGTGATCTCTCTCTGTCAAATAAATAAATAAAATCTTAAAAAAAAAAAAAAGTTTAAAAAAATAAATAAATAAAAACAAAAGGCAAAGTGTGGTACTTAATCAGGTTAAATGCCTTATCTGAGATTAAGAATAAATCAATGACAGAACTGTGCACAAAATTCAATTTCTAGACTCCCTCTGCTATAAGGAGTGAATGGCAATGTAAAACTAGAAAAATCTGCTTAATGACAGGCATATTTGAAGACAGTCCAATCTGGAGAACCCATCAACCAAAATATAGAGTCCTCTTGCCTCTGAATGTACAGTTAAGTGCTACTCCTGATGCTTTGCTGCCATCTCTGAGGAGGCTGGTAAGCAAATGAGGAAACAAAGAACATATTAATCTCAAAACTAAAACATCCGAGAAAAGACTAAGAATCAGAGCTAATGTCCATTTAAAAAGTGTGTGTGTGTTTATGTATATATATGTGTACATGAATATATGTGGAGGAGATACACACACATCAATCACAATAAACCTCCGGAAAGTGGGTTGGAAAAGCCAGAAAAATTAATAGGCACAAAAGGTAGATAGCTAGGGATCAGAAATTCAGTTAAAATCAGTGAGTTGCTTACCAGGACACACAGTGATTTCCTCTGCAGAACTCTCTGGCATAAGGACTAAGCTCCTCTTACTGGTCAAAGCAGCAATGCTGAAAAAGAACCAAACCCCAAGTGAATCCCAGTATAATAAATCAGAACACAGAGCCAAAAGCAATGGTGAGTCATTTACAAAGCCACAGGTAATCTGATACCTGCTGTCCAATACCACAAAATCACAACAGGGAAGCAAGGAATTGGTAGTGAATACTCCAGGCCAGAAATGGAGAAAATAAACATGCTTACAACTCTGGTTCCAGCGAAATCACTGAATCCAAAGAATCCCCTTTTTGAGTCTTTACAAAGGAAAGTTGAAGGGTAAGGACTATCTGTGAACACCCTAGAAGACAAAAATTCCACTCCCATATAAGAATGTCAATGGGGGGGTGATGGGTGGCTCAGTGGGTTAAGCCACTGCCTTTGGCTCAGGTCATGATCTCAGGGTCCTGGGATCGAGTCCCACATCGGGCTCTCTGCTCAGCAGGGAGCCTGCTTCCCTCTCTCTCTGCCTGCCTCTCTGTCTACTGTGATCTCTCTCTGTCAAATAAATAAATAAAATCTTTAAAAAAAAAAAAAAAGAAAGAATGTCAACAGGGGGCACCTACGTGGCTAAGTAGGTTAGACATCTGACTCTTGGTTTCAACTCAGGTCATGATCTCACACGGGTTGTGGGACTGAACCCTGCATTGGGCTCCCTGCTCAGTGGGGTGTCTGTGCTTAAGGATTCTCTCCCTCTGCCCCTTGCCCTGTACACACACTCAAGTGTGCTCTTTCTCTCTCTCTCAAATAAATAAATACATCTTTAGAGAGAGAGAAAAAAAAGAATGTCCATTGTGTTTTATAGCCTCCATCTCAGCCTTCTGAAGGTTAGAGATTTATAAACTCCTAAGAGAAAATATGGAGATTCTCTTGACAACACACTCGCTTTCCCTCACCTTACAGTTCAATTTTCTCTTTATCTCAAGATGTGGCTTTCCAAGCAACAAAAAGATACAATTCCAAATTGCCCTACAGCAAAACCTGCCCATACAAGTTAAATATCTCTTCTGAGAGTAACATAATTATGTACTGCTCCCATCATCCAACCTTTTAGTTTACCCTGCCTGTTCATGGAGTGCAATCTCTTCCTGACACAGGAACACATGGCTGAGAGATCTGAGCATCTGAGCTACCCCCCTCCATGCCTCACAGAACTTTATGACTAGTTTGATCAAGTATGCAAGAGGATACTTAAAAAATAAAACCTCGTATCAACTAAGAACCACAGAGAAGAGAGACTAACCATCACTGATTCATAATAAATAAATCAATCCTGATAGGAAACCACAAGTGATTTCTCTTTCTAAATAAAACATCTTGTAACATTTATTGTAAACCCAAGCCAGACACAGTTTACTCTGCATCTAACATTACGGCTCTATTCAAAGGGTCCATCACAAAACAATTTGCTGACATTTATAAAATGGGCTAATCAACTTGAAGTCAAACCACACTGCCTGCAATTCCAACTCTCTCCTGGTGACAAAGCATATAATCATTTATTAAAACTTACATCTGCTCTGCACAGGCTCACCACAACAAAGCAGAGGGACCTGGAAGAAGCAAAAGGCCTATTCCAGTTAAAACCACTTCCAAAACCATCTTAACAGCGGGAGAATCAAACCAAAACCATATTCTTCAACTCAGAAGGAAATACCTAGTACTATCAATTTAACCAAAACCCTAAGAAGCACAACCAAACTACAGCAAATGGTAATAGGGCCTCAGCTTTCATATGAGAAGCGGAGGTCACTCAACATAAAATTAGCTCTTGAGTAATCCCCAAAGGTCATCTACCATATAAAATGGAAAATTAAAAACCTGATCCAGTCGATAAGCACAGTTCGTAATCAATCAACCACTATATATTATTAAGTGAGAAGACCTAAGAAGGTAATCCCATCAATCAATCGGCAAGAATAACTGAGGAGGTAATGCAAATACAACAATTTAAGGGAAAAATAAGATACAACCAGATTAAAAGTGGCACAGTACAGGGAGTGAGGGTGAGCCATGTTCTCTGTGACCTGAATAATATGAATAATAAAAAAATAAGTCTTAAGAGTACACTTAAAAGATGTATGCAATTTGGACATGCAGATAAAATAAGCATAAGCAGAGGAAATCAAAGGGGACAGGAGGACTAGAAGGACTGTAAAGAAACTAGTCTAGAGCCTTCAGTTTGGCAAAGGAAGCTAAGTTAAGAGAGCAGCAGAATGTAAACACTTTTAGGAATGGTAAAAATGGGATACGTGCCAAAATGGCTGGACTATACCAAAACAACACCACCTTCTAAGATCTCTTCCATTCTAATATATCAGGCTTCTATGAGATACATATTTGAGAACTGGAAGATAATGATTTTTCTCAGTCTGTACATATAAAGGAGCTAAAAGATCCCTGGCAAGCTGTCCCGATACAGTATCACTCATGTGCTTCATCTCTCTTACTCTGGCACCATCAGGGAATTCAGACCCAAAACAACTTATAATCTTACCTTTGTGAGGCAGGTACAGAGTTTCCTTCTTCAGAAGTTTCTTCAACAAATAGCCCTTGGGAAGACTGCAAAGAAATATAACATCCTAAATATACAGGCACAGATGAACTGGTTTCTCCTCTTTAAAAAAACCTTTTAATTGCTCAGCGTTATTACTCCGCAATTAGCAGTAAGAATAAAACATTTTATTTAAGTCAGTAAGTTTCAGTAGAAAAAAAGCATATCCTATGGAGTCAGAAGAGTGGGATTTATATCACAGGTGGATTACTCCTTAACTCTGTAATCTAGGGTGTCACATCTCAATCATCTTAAAATGGTTATTAGACTGCCTCACAGACTTATTATGAGAATTTAAAAAGATAACATAGGTGATGGCCTTTGTAAAATGCAAGACACATGAATATTAATTGATGAGTCAAATGAATCATGATTTCGAAAAAGCTACTATAAAGTTCTGTTGCAGAAGGAGGAAACATAGAGAAAAGCCCAGTTTTCAATGGAAATATTTAACTGGGGAAAACACTGCAATCTGTGAAGAAGTCTCTCTGAACACAACCAAGCCATAACACAGAACATCCCAAAGGGAAGGTTATAAAGATTTCTTTTGCTACAAATCTGCTACTATGATTTTATTATCTGGCTACAGGGATATCTTTTTTAAAATGTAACAAATAGGGACTGGATTTTTAAAAAAGTTTATTTTCTATGATTAATAGTAAAGTTGGTGCAAAGGTCTAATCATTAAATGTAGGTGTACAGAAAAAGCAGCTACTGCTGCCATAGGGAGACTTCGCAGAAGTACCTGAGCTGAGAGGCTTCTTCCAATAGATATAAAGCTACTAGGTGAAGTTTTCAGGGTCTCCTAACGGGATATAAATAACCTAAACAAGTTAGGCATCTCTGTACCACTCAGGCAAATAAAATACACTAAAAAACAGAAATAGCTGATGAGCCTTCCTTCAAAGGAAAGATAAAGCTGTGCAATGATCAGGAATACAGTCATTATGAAAAATGAGGGTTGAACAAACTGTCAAAAGGACTAAAATACAACAGCAATAAATACATCACCTATTTGTTTGAATTCAGTAGTGTAAGTTTCATTACTGAAATAAAAAAAAAAAAAAGTAGATACTGACACCTAGTGTCCATTTAATAGATTTTACCATCTTAGAATAACTATAGTTGACTAAACTTGGGCTTCAGAAGCCATCAAGGCAATGGTGAGTTATAAGATACCTCCATCTCTACCTTCGGCTAAAGCATACCGTTCTGTTTTTTGTTTTGTTTTGTTTTTCTTTAATTACTGTATACCCATTAAGTGCCAAGCCCTTATGAAAATCACTTTTCATTATCTCCTTTAATCCTCACAAGAATTTTTTGAGGCAGAAACTGTAAAAAGTTTTTTTTGGAAATGAGGAAAGTGAAACTTTGATGGGTTGCCCAAAATTACAGAGTTGGTCAAAAGTGGAGCTGGGATCAGACTCCAAAATACATGTTCTAACCATTATTGTTATGTTTACTCAAATAATCTTACAATCATTTCGACACAGTAATTCCAAGAATGTCTTCATTTCAATAAATCATTTTTAATTTCTAAACTTATACCTCAATGACCGCAATCTGAACATAAAGGTAAAGTGAGGTTCTTCCAGAATATGAAAATAACATAGCAAAACAAGCAAACAAAATTTTATTAGAATATCCATATAATCAATTTGAACAGGGATGCATGATATGAATATAACTTAACCTAAGGAAGCTGTGGCCCAATCAAGACGTTGAATTTGCCTAAAGAAATAAAATGTTACTGAAAAAGGGATGATAGTCTGCAATGAATCTAAAAAATAAAAATCCAAAGATTCAGAATCAAGCAGTGTCTTCAACATCATAGCTTGATAAGTAAAAATAAACAGACACATCATCTGGTCACCAGAGAAATGTCCTCTATTATCATGTACTAGTAGCTTATCAGTCTTTCCATAGACTAGCTGAATCATCCCTTAACTATTACCATTTCCTAATTACTATTTTCAGCCCTCTAGGTACCTTCATCCTAGGAGGTACAGTAGTAGATGGTGGACCTGAATACTGTGGTCACTAAAAATGTCTATCTTGCATAATAAATTAACAAACTGTCATTTGGTGTACATATCAGCTCGAAGTTTGACAAGTCAAAGTCAGTTTTCACACCCCCCCACACACAATCCAGCCATTTCTGAAATACAAATTCCAGTATCTGGACTGAAAAATTAAAGATCAGACCCAGAAACGTAGTGACCACATCAATATGCTACTACTCCCACTTTCCTGCTGTATGGCCATCAAGATGATCTCTCCATCTTCATCAACCCCTCTATTGTTTCTGTGATGCCAGAAGTTAGTTATATGATTCAAAAGCTTTTATAACCTTCATATATACTTAAAGTGATTTGCCCGAAGGTGAATGTTTTTCTAAGTCCCTAGTTCTGGGAACCTTTTGCTATCTCTGTCAACCAAGGAGTCTCATAACTGGGCAGCTCCAGCAAAGTCATAACAATAGAAAATGTTTAATAAGCACATAAATTCTTTATACCCACAGTTCCTGAAAGCAAAACACCAATATAAGTGGTGAAATTACAACTGTAGACTTTCATTATTTGACTATAAAATTAGTAAGTTAGTTTATTTTGTTTTGTTTTTTAAAGATACTATTCTGTGTTGGCAAGACTGCAGTGAACTAGGCATTCTCATGCATTGCTGAAAGGAAGGAGTACACATATGAGCAACCTTTCTGAAATGCAATTTGGCAATAAACAGCAAGTCCTATTTTTATGTTCATAGCTCTTTAATCCAGAATCTTCCTTGCTCCCTATCTCTAAGAATAATTATTTTATTTATTTATCTTTTTAAGATTTTATGTTTAAAAGTAATCTCCACACCCAACATGGGGCTTGAACTCACAACCCCAAGATCAAGAGTTGCACATTCCACCAACTAAGCCAGCCAGGCTCCCCAAAGGATACTAATTGTAAATAAAATAGTATTTTATTGGGGCGCCTGGGTGGCTCAGTGGGTTAAGCCTCTGCCTTCGGCTTGGGTCATGATCTCAGGGTCCTGGGATCAAGCCCTGCATCGGGCTCTCTGCCTCCCTCTCTGCCTACTTGTGATCTCTCTCTGCCAAATAAATAAATTTTTTAAAGACAGTATTTTATTTTAAAAAAATGTTTATCATTGGGGCGCCTGGGTGGCTCAGTGGGTTAAGCCGCTGCCTTCAGCTCGGGTCGTGATCTCAGGGTCCTGGGATCGAGTCCCGCATCGGGCTCTCTGCTCAGCAGGGAGCCTGCTTCCTCCTCTCTCTCTCTGCCTGCCTCTCTGCCTACTTTGTAGTCTCTCTCTGTCAAATAAATAAATCAAAAATCTTTAAAAAAAAAAATGTTTATCATAGCAAAATATCCAACAATAGGAAAAGGGTTAAAATATTATGATAAATTCATAAACCAGAATATTACATAGTCATTAAAAGTGAAATCTATAAATAATTTTAACATCATAAGAAAATGTTTATATAATGTAACTTAAATACAAAAATATTAAAAAAATACAAAAATATGATATGATGGAAACCATATAAAAATAAGTATAGAAGATAAAATGAAGGAATATATCACTAGATAACAGGATTGTGAATGCTTTCAACTTTATTCTTTAAACTTTTCAGCATTTTTCAACAGTTCTGATTTCTAAAATTAATGTTAATGACAATGACTACATTGGATACTTACTAGGTTGTATGCCTGGTCTCCTTTTACTGAGGCCAGTACGTCACCCCTCCTACTGTATTATAGCAGTGGACTCAGCCATTTGTACAATTTGACACAGACCTCACTTTAGGCCACAGTCAACTGGGCTGGTGAAGACTATAACCGCAACGGGGCAGTTAAGTCCTTTCCTAGAAATTTGAAATTGGTATTGACAAAGAAAAATATCTCCTTTAACCTGTATTAAAGTTTAGGAGTTGTAGGATCAGTGTCTTCCACCAACCACTGTGAAAGAGAAGCAAATGAAGCCAATACACAGGTGAGAAAAATGAAGAAGATACAATATAGCAATGAGATACAGAAAAATTATTCTAAACCATATACCTTGTCCATGCTTGGTTACCATCCTGTTTTAGAATTTATGAGGCACCCGATTTCCTTATGATTAAGTACTCTTTTTAATTAAACTAGCTTGATTTGATTGGTTGTGGCCAAATAGTACCAAACAATAATACTATCAGTAGTAGTTGGTGGCCAGTTCAGGGAAGTTAGAGAACTTCAACCAATGGCCGCCATTAGGTTCTGAACACTTCCAAGCCATCTCAAATGCACTGCTTTCAAATGTCAGAACTTGACAGAAGTCTATGTTCTACAACTCTGGCCCCTGGGATTTTCAAGCTAACAAAATGAATTACAATAAATCAGTCAACAAATATAATAAATAAATGTTCATTCTTTAGAATTTATTTATTCTCTAAAGTGGAAGTCTCTCTTAGTTGCAAAGAACTAACAAACAAAACATGTTATAAGCACAAACTAACCTTCCTTTGGAAAAGACCCAAGTCACTAGAAGAACTGTTAAGAAAAATGCTTTTTCTTTCTATATAGCAACCTTTCCAGAATGTGGATCTTCAAGGCTGCTGAGAAAGAATGATTCCCACAGGTACCCTCAATGAATGGTCTTCTGATCCCTTAGAGAGAACTACCATTTAATGAGTGCCTATAATCTCCTAAACATCATAGTAGACATTTTACATAATTCACTTTAATCATTAAAACTATTGTTCATGAACTGCTATTCCCAATTTACAGATGTAAAAACTAAGATTCAGAGAGGTTAAATGGCTTGCTCAAGGACATACATAAAAGTCAAAATTCAAACTCCAAATCCATGCTCTCTACACTATACTATGATGTTTCTTATAGCTTCCATTTCCTAAACCCTTATTATAAGAGAAATAAATAACAGCAAAACAAAACCAAAAACTCAGAGCCCAAAAACAGAAATAGCAACAAAGAACAGTACAATCATAAAACAGA
This sequence comes from Mustela erminea, assembly GCF_009829155.1. Taxonomy (NCBI): domain Eukaryota; kingdom Metazoa; phylum Chordata; class Mammalia; order Carnivora; family Mustelidae; genus Mustela; species Mustela erminea. The sequence continues at coordinate 99,815,326 of NC_045616.1, read as the reverse complement.
ATACTCTTTAAACGTATAGTTTACACAGTTTTTAACTATATGATTGCTTTTATAATATCCAGAGGGAAAAAAAATAGAACATAAGCTTTGATATATAATACAATCTAGATATGTCAGAAAAAAACTGAAAAGACAACCTAAATGTTCCCAAACAGGGGACTGTTTTTGGTAAATATAAAATATTTTATTTTATATAAATTTATTATATATCTTATTATATAAAAATAAATTTATTATATAAAATATAAAATAAAAAAGTAAAAAATAAAAAAATACACTGGAAGATTATCTACTCTTCATATCAAAAAGGACCACTTTCCCTAATAAAGGGTACCTACAAACAAATAAGACAGTTGAAAAAGAAAAATGCCCATAAGATCTAACCAGACAGAAAAGGAACTATAAATGGATTTCAACTGTAAGCCAATAACAGAAATGCAAATTAAGACTGTATTGAGATAGTATTTTTCATTCCTCAAATTGGCAAAGGTCAGAAAGTCCTGATAGTATTGATTTGGAATTGGTAGTGGGAAGCTGGTACTAATACACTGTTGTGAATGTAAACTGACACAATCTCTATGGAAGAAAATTTGGCAAGAGTAACAAAACTGTAAATGCATATGTCCTTTGATCCACCAATTACATCTACAAGAAATTATGCAAATATTTCCCATATGGATGAAACATCTTCATATAAGAGTAATCAGTGCAGTAGTGTTTGTAACAGTAAAATATTAGAAACAACCTAAAAGTCCACCAAAGGGGTACTGGATAAAATAAACTCATCTGAACACCATATATTACACACCCAAAAAGGGAAGAAATTCTTTATATATGTGTGTTATGGAATGATCTCAGAAATATTTCAATGAAGAAAAGCAAGGTGCAGAATAATGTGTAGATTATGGGGTCATTTGTGTAATAATAGGTGAGAAAAAGAGTATGTATACAAATCTGTTTGTACCACATATAATATCTTAGAAGGATACACTAGAATATTACAGGTTGACTTCAGGGAAGGGACTGGTTGGCTTGAGAAGGGGACAGGAGACAGACTGCATTGACATCTTTCCGATCCATGGGCCATATGAGTATTATTACCTATTCAAAAACTTATCTTTTTAGAATAAAAATTTTAAACATAAAAATTAAATTATGATACATCCATATATAGAATAATGTTTTCAAGTATACTTAATAGGAAAAGATCTAACATAAACTACGAAGTGGGAAAAAGAAACAGCTTATACATTAGAGTCTTCATTTTGTTGAAAATTTTAAGAGAAAAAATATTTTTAAATGCATAGAAATAATGATTGCCTCTTGGTCTGAGATTATGGGTAATTTTTTCTTCTTTACACTCTTCTGTACTTTCCTAATTTTCCATAGGGAGCACGTGTTACTTTAAAAATCAGGAAAAAAGACCACAAAAAGAACAAATAGCTATAATAATCCTTGTTTAAACTGTGAATAAATCATCCTTAATCACAGCATCGCTGACCCTTACCTGACCATGACTGGTTGTTGGTTCTTCCTCCAACAAAAGTTTCTCTTTCAAGCTTTTAATTGGGCTTTCTTGGAAATCCTTGGTTTTTGAGTGCCAGACAGATGCCCTAGACTCCTGCCTCTCCTCTTTGTCTTCATCTCCCATATCTTCTGAGATGCCTTCATTTTTTTCACTAGCCTGATCTCCTTGGCCACATTCATTCTGGATCAGAGAAGGAGGTCTAGGTAACACTGGTTCCCCAAACCCTTTTTTTTTAAAGAGCTGCCTCTGAGCCATTTTTAGGCTCTTTTGATAAACCTCCAACTGGCAGAGAATGACCTTGGTATATTGGTTAGGATCTACTCCAGCAGGGCAGAATGGAATACCCCAGAAGTAGTGCACAGTGCCCCCAACATCCTGGGGACCTTTGGCATCTGCTGGGATAGGCAGACAGTGCCTAGATGTGTCCCCCCTACCCTGGGCAGCTTTGTGAAAAACACAACCCCTCCCAGTACTTTCCTGTGGCTTCCCACACTGTGTGTGCTCAGCCAAGTGGCCAGTACATCTGTCAAAACATTTAATGTTCTCATTCTCAAACACTGGCTGGCTTGACTGATCCCAGCTTCCTGAGCTGCCAAAGACCGGCTCCTCTTCAGTTTTTTCAGTGTGGTCCCAAGGCTCCTCTCTTTCCTCAGCCTCGTTTCCCTGACTGATATGTGAGCCTTTAAACAGTGATGGAGGTACCAGCTGCCATATGCCTGTAGGTATTTGAGAAAAAGTAGGGCTAAGGACAAACTGTTCTTTATTAAGAGGGCTTGGTAAGTAATCACTTACCAAGAATTACATAATGTGGGTAAAAGGCTCTTCTTTGTGCTTAACCAAATGTTGACTTTTCCTTGGAGATAAAAGTATGCTGGGTATTAGTGAGATTTCAACTATTTTCAGATTTAACCTCTTTAATACCACCAAAGGGATTTGGGGCATTTCTGTATATCTACTCTCAGCACGAGATCCCTGTGATATAGTTATACTTGATGAGTGGAAGGAGTCAGAACAGGGAGACATGCCTTCAGTGGTCCCAGAGTCTGTGGTTTTCTCTTGGTGGGACTGTGAAGATGGTCCAGTGGCCAGAGGTCGAGATCTGGTAGCAGAAACATCAGAAGGCCGGCAACTCTGAAACAAGTGATCCCACACCAGACCAGGTTTATTATTAAAATAGCTATACATGAAGGGTCACAGGAAGGACAAAACAGGGAAGCCACTGTCCCCTAAGAGATTCTCCTGTCCAAAATGTAGATGCTCAATTCAAATGATTTCCACAATGTGTACCAAAAGCCTACTATGTGCAAAATGCTATAGTAGATCACTATACTAAGTCCTTTTCTAATATAGAAACATGAATGACATAAAGGATGGCTTAGGACCTGCCACTGGCAAATATCCTTCACATTTAAAATAATTTCAAATATGCATTTTCAAACCACAATTTAACATTATCTGAAAAATGTTCAACTGCTCATTTTTTCCCCCAAAACCCACCTCTAGTTTCTCATTGCCTTTGATCTCCCCCAAAACAGGAGAGGTAAGCACCTTATCTTGCTCCCTTTTAGTTTCTTGGGACTTGGTAACTCTTTTCAAAAGCTGCCAACTACTAAGCTCTCTTAACCATGTATTGAAAATCTGTGGGATGGAAGAAAACTCTTTCATATAAAATTAATAGAACACTTCAAATTGGGTTCACCAACAATTTGACAAGCACTTTAAAAATTATTATGGGAAATATCTGTTAGTTAAAAACCCTATGAACTACTACACCTAGTTCCTAATGCAACTGTAGCACTGCAGAAGTAATAAAAATATATATACTGCTGATCAAGCTTCACAAACTTTTTCAACGTAGCATATTTACATTCAGGCTTTCTGCAATGGCTTTCCTCAAGAGTTCCTCTTCTTCCTCCTCCTGGCTGTTCATCTCCCTAGCTTCCTGCTCACTCATTTTGAGAGCCAGAGCAAACTGTTCCTCTTCTGTCATTTCTGTAAGAGGATAAGAAAAAGAGAGGAGAGAACACTGCAAATATTACTGAATAAGCACAGAAACAAGAAACAGAAATTATTAAACTTTTCAAACGAAAACACTACAGACCATTTAGTACAATTTTATACTCTTATGAGGAAAGACCCAAAAGGTAAGGTGTTGGCCAAGATAAATAACAGTTGTTTCAATAAGTATCTTGGGTTAACTAGACTGTAAACTCTCATAAAGGCAGAGTTTTTGCCAATTTTGGTCACTCTTTGATCTCCTATGTATAAAAGAATGTCTGGCACCTGATACTCAATAAATACTTGACAAATGAATAGAGGAACTGGCTCCCATTCCAGGGTTTTTTGCTACATATCACATTGCTTTGTGCTCAATACTTAACCAGAAGAATTTTACGCTTCAGAATCCTCTTATTTACCCAGCAGAAAAGAACATCCCTAATGACCAAAATGTGATTTCCAAACACTATTTCCATTAAAGACAACTGGGGTACCTTGGAGAAAGGTACCAGGGCATACAAAGGTATAGTGGCGATTCCAAGTCTGGAGCATGAAATACAGAAGATCTGTTAGATCTAGATATCTAGAATATCTGTTGTGAATGAATTATCTATCAGACACTACTAGGGTTAACTTAGTAACCAATTTTAAAGGGTTCTCACTGGCCAAAACTTGAACTGGAATATCAATAAGAATAATCACTGCAATGAACTAAGACATCAAATATGTTTACATTTATGAGTTTTAAGGACACTTAAAAAAAAAAAAAAAAAAAAACCTGGGGCGCCTGGGTGGCTCAGTGGGTTAAGCTTCTGCCTTTGGCTAAGGTCATGATCTCAGGGTCCTGGGATCGAGCCCCGCATCAGGCTCTCTGTTCAGCAGGGAGCCTGCTTCCCCTCTCTACTTGTAATCTCTCTGTCAAATAAATAAATAAAATCTTTTTTAAAAAATGCCACACAACTGGGGCGCCTGGCTGGCTCAGTCAGTGGAGCATGCAATTCCTGTCTTACATCACTGGGCTTGAGTTCAAAGCCCATACTTCATGTAGAGATTACTTAAAAATAAAATCTTCAAAACAAAAACAAAAACACACAACTAAGTGGTCACCATTGAAGAATGTTAGTGGATCAACTATTTTGTTTTTTCAAATGTTTTTCTTAAATTTAAAATTTAGGTATTTATCATACAGTACATATTGGTTTCTGGAGTAGAAGTCAGCAATTTATCACTTACAAACATTATTCAGTGTTCATCATAACAAGTGCCCTGCTTAATAACCACCACCCATTCAGCCCATCCCCTAACCACTTTCCTCCATCAACCCTCAGTTTGTTCTCTATCGTTAAGAGTCTCTTATGGCTTGTTTCCCTCTCTCCTTTTTTTCTCTTCCCCCTTTCCATATGTTCATCTGTTTTCTTTCTTAAATTCTTTGTGAGATCATATGGTATATGGTGGATCAACTGATAAATAAAAAAGAATCAAGCCTGTGCCCTATTCTTTCAAAACAAGCAACATTACAGGATAACCAAATAGATGAAGAGAAGTTTCTCTTTAAAGAATTATTCTGGGGTGCCTGGGTAGCTCAGTTGGTTAAGCGTCTGCCTTCGGCTCAGGTCATGATCCCAGGGTCCTGGGATCAAGCGCTGTTTCTGGCTCTTGGCTCAGTGAGCCTGCTTCACCCTCTCCTCCGCCTAATGCTCCTCCTGCTGTTCTCTTTCTAGTTCTGTCAAATGAATAAATAAAATTTTAAAAAAAGAATTAGGGATCCTTAAAACTGAATCCAGACATAAAAAATGCACCCTACCGAATACAAAATGACTTTAAATAGAATGAAAACATATCAAAATTTGTGGGATGACCTAACACAATATTTACAGAAACATGTATAGGTGTTTATGATTTTTTTTAATACTTTATTTATTTGACAGAGAGAGAACACAAGCAAGGGAAGAGGGAGAAGCAGGCTCCTCACTAAGAGCCCATCACAGGGCTCGATCCCAGGACCCCAGGACCATGACCTGAGCCAAAGGCAGATGCTTTATGACTGAGCCACCCAGGAACCCCTCATGATCATATTACAAAAGAAAAAAGTTTAGGGGCACCACGGTGGCTCAGTCAGTTGAGCAGCTGACTCTTAATTTCAGCTCAGGTCATGATCTTGGGGCCTCAGATCGAGCCCCACATAGGGCCTGCGCTCAGCATGCAGTTCGCTTGAAATTCTCTCCCTCTTCCTCTGCCCCACCCTCTGCTCTCTCTCTTTAAAATAAATAAACCTAAAAAGAAAAAAGTTTAAAATCAATTATGTAAGCTTCACACTTTAAGAAACTAGAAAATGAAGAGTGAAATTAACCCAAAGTAAAGAGAAATATAAAGAATAGAAATAAACAAAATAGAGGGTGCCATACAAAAGGGAAAAAAATTAAAGCAGCAAAAACTGGTTCTATGAAAAAATCAAAATTTACAAAAATGTAACTAGATCAAGGAAAAAAAGAAGAGAAAACACAAATTAATAATATCATGAATAACACAAGGGATAGATACTACAGATTCTACAGTCATGAAAAAAATAATAAAGGAATACTGTGGGTAATTTTTTTTGAAGATTTTATTTATTTATTTGATAGACAGAGACACAGTGAGAAAGGGAACACAACCAGGGGACTGGGAGAGAGAGAGGAGCAGACTTCTTGCAGAGCAGGGAGCCGGATGCGGGGCTTGTTCTAAGAACCCTGGAATCATGACCTGAGCGGAAGGCAGACACTTAATGACTGAGCCACCCAGCTGTACTGTGGACAATTATAAATAAAAAAATCTGACAACTTGGATCATGCATTCTTAAAAGGGGTGACATTATCTCCAAATGGACAAAAACTGGTTCTAGGAGATCAAAAAAATCTTACTCTCTTATTTATAAAACACAGATATACAGGGGCACCTGGGTGGCTCAGTTGGTTAAGAGTCTGATTCTTGGTTTTAGCTCGGGTCTCAATCTCAGGGTCTTGAATTCAAGACCTACACTGGGCTCCACACTAGGCAGGGAGCCTACTTTAAAATGAAACAAAACAAAACAAAACACACACAGATATACAAATCAATATATAAATGGGATCTATAGCACTATCTGTGGTATTAAAATTTCATGGGGACAGGTGGTTAGGGAAAAATATCTAAAAAGGAACCTTTAGGGAACAACAAGGAAAAGAGGACTGAAACACTGATTATGTTGAAACAAAACAAAATTACTGAAAACCCAAATTATGAAAAATGACACAAGAAACAGAAAAACTGAATAGTTTTATATCTAATAAGAAATTAAATTTATGATTAAAAAAACTTTTTGTTGGGGCACCTGGGTGGCTCAGTTGGTTAAGTGTCTGCCTTTGGCTCAGATCATGATTCCAGGGTCCTGTGAATGAGCCCGCATTGGGCTCCCTGCTCAACAGAGAGAGGCTGCTTCTCTCTCTCCCTCTGCCTGCCACTCTTCTTACACGTGCTATCTCTCTGTCAAATAAATAAAATCTTAAAAAAAAAAAAAAAAACTTTTCCTTAAAGAAAATCCCAAAACTATGTGACATTCATCACTAGTGAATTCTATCAAAGAATGAAGGAAAAATTAATGTCAAACTAATTCAGAAAATAAGGCAACCATCTACCCAAATTGATTTATAGAATCAACACAATCCCAATCAAAATCCCAACAAGCTTGTTTAATGGAACAAAAAATTCAGGAATAGACCCACACATTGATTTTCAACAACAAGGACAGGCTTTTCAACACACACTGCTACAACAACTGGATATCCATGAGAAAAATTATCCCCAACCCTTATCTCACACTATATATAAAAATTAACTCAAAATGGATCACACATCTAAATACAAAAGCTAAACTATAAAAATTCTAGAAGAAAACGTAAGTGAAAACCCTTGTAATCTTGGGGTACTCAAAGATTGCTTAGACAAGACTCAGAAAAAAGCATAAAAGAAAAAAGTGGACTTCATCAAAATTTAAATCTTCTTAAGAAAATAAAAAGGTAAGACACAAAATGGGAGCACACATTTGCAACATATATTCATACATTAGATATGTAATCTGACAAAGGACTTATATCCAAAATAAAGAATTCCTTCAATTTAATAAGAAAACAAGTAATCTAAATTTTAAAATAATGAGAAGGGGATCTAAACAGATACTTCACAAAAGAAAATACCAGAATGACTAATAAGCACATGAATAGATCATTAGTCATCAGGAAAATGCAAATTAAAATGAGACAGTAGGGGTGCCTGGGTTGCATCTGACTTCAGCTCAGACCATGATCTCAAGGGTCCTGGGATTGAGCCCTAGAATGTACTATGTATTCAGTGGGGAGTCTGCTTCTACCCCTCTCTCTGCCCCTCCCCCACGCTCATGTCCTCTCACCCTCTCTCTCAAATAAGTATTTTTTTTAAAAATTTGAGATGGGGGCGCCTGGGTGGCTCAGTGGGTTAAAGCCTCTGCTTTCAGCTCAGGTCATGACCCCAGGGTCCTGGGATGGAGCCCCACACTGTGCTCTCTGCTCAGCGGAGATCCTGCTTCCTCCTCTCTCTCCCTGCCTGCCTCTCTTGCCTATTTGTGACCTCTGTCTGTCAAATAAATAAAAAAATCTTAAAAAAAAGAAAAAAAATTTCAGATGGTACTAATGCCACTAAAATAGCTGAAGTGAGAAACACTGACATTCCTATTGAGTCACTAAATCAAAAAAAAAAAATTTGATTACATCTTTAAGTTCAATTTAAGAGAACCAAGAACCATATAATGCAAAAGAGATAATTTTGAGTTCTTTGTAATACTCTCCTTTTCAAAACACCTTATTTCCCTAAAAGTTCTGGAGAGATTACACTTTTCTACATTAGCTGATGTATTCTCCAGATTCTTCCCTCTTGCTCCATCATTAGAACAAAAACTTTAATTTAGTAACACAGTGTGTTTCTGTTTTCTAGTACACAGGAAGGAAGCTCCAGAAGCAGTCTTGGGTTTAAAACTTGATTTTTGCTTCTTTAGGTGTCTAGTCTTCAGCAGGTTACTTATCCTGTATACCTGGGTACTGGCGCTGGTCTTTAATAATCTCCCTCTCCCTTTTTGTTTCATTTAGTCTATTGTGGACATGCATGAGGAGTAATTATACTCTTGACTTTAGGGATTCTCATGTAAATGCCATGACTCTGTAATACTTATTTTAGGTCAAACATATATAAACTTGAGGTAATAATATTTAAGGCTGTTATGAGGATTAATCTAATACATGTAAAATGCTTAGAAAGTGATTGGCACATAACAACGATCCAATAATTGTTCACTACTATTAATTAATAATTAAATTATGTATTGTCATTATGTATTAATTAAAGAAATCCAAAACCTCAATTCAGATTATCTTTCTAACAGTCATTTTATGTATATTTTATTAACAGCCTATAACCACATAACTTGACAAAGCTACTGTTACGTATTTAATTTTAACCACAATCAGAATTAGTTACTCACTATAACCGTCTCTTATTTTCACATATCAACCATAAACTGAGACTAAAGTCCAATAAAAATCACTGTTGACTAGGATTCATTTTACTTAACTTCTCTACTATATAAATACCTAATGATTAGTAGAAAAGGAAAAACAGTTTTTCCCCGGATCGTGCACCTATAAGGAAAATATGAGCAAGTGTCAACCTTAGCATCTCTAAATAAACTGACTCACTCAGCTTATCAAATGATTCTGCTGAGCTAAACACACAGTAGTACACAATTTGCGTGAGGCTGATTATGCTGATCATAATTTATGATGATTAACATCTCCCAACATCCAGGTTAGCCTCCCACTGAGATGTGCAAACAGGCTGTTAACAAACCAAATCACAAAATTAGACAGTACCTATCAAGAGAACCTGTATAATTTGGGGGTATTTGAAATGGCTGAAAGGGAACATTTCATATAACAAAAAAATGAACAAGATAAATTATTTTCCTGCTGAAATCTTTTCCTAAAAACTTTCTTTTCCAAAACAACTGTGGTAAAGCTGATATACCTATATACAGGCAGTTAAAATGTAAATCTGTAAAACACATTTGAAAGGCACCATGTCATAACCTTTATAGATGTGCATTCTCAAATGAATTGATACCATTTTTGAGAACTGACCCTAGGCAGTCACTGAAAAGAAGTGCTATACACAAAAAGATGTCCACTATACTATCAACCCTAAGAGTACGGACTTAAATGCCTTAAAAAAAGGCAATGGTTAAGTAAATTATAGTATGCTAACTCAAGAGACTGAGTTGTTATCATCAAAATGCTAATTACAAAAACATATAAAAATGATAAACTGTATGAAGGCCAGAAGAAAAGATAATGGGGACGACCCAACCAGTTTCTGGTTCCACATGTAAGAACTTAAAAGTCGCCATTCTGTCCTAACAAGAAGTAAAAAGCTGAAAAGACTAAAAAATCAACAACTCTTCTTGAATCCATGAAAGGGGAGGACACAGGGCAAACTACTGCCCCCAAACAAAGAGATCAACAGGGGAACACAGGGAGTCAGGGTTTATCAGAGCAGAGATTCAATAGTGGAAAGCTCTATAGAAACCACCGCCAGGGTAGAAAAGCATAAACTATAATTGACATATTACTGGAGGCTCAGTGCATTACAAGTCTGAGCATTAAAAACTCCACAGGAACTCAGTCATAGCAAACCCCCACACTTTTGTTGGGTATATAACAAGAGTGCAACTAGTGTTCTCACAATAAATATAGCAAAAATTTTCTCTTGAGCATCCCACAGAGGGAGAGGAAAAGGAACTATTTTGAATTATGTCAGAATACTCTGTTCTTTTTAAGAGGGTGTGTTCTAGGTCAAACTAGTTAATCAGAGCCTACACTTATGGGGTATGATCTGTATCAAGCTGACGCAAAAAAAAAAAAAAAAAAAAAAAAGGGAAATAGTGAATTCTAAGCATCCTGTTCCACATAAAGGAAGAGGGGATGAAAAAACTGAGAAACACATGTGAGGTTCACAGTCCAGAGGCACAGACACTGAAAGAATGACACCTAACCACAGACCTGCAGAATACTTTCCCTACCCTCATACTTTACCAGCATATCACCAAAGACTCATTTATAATAGTTTCTTTCTACCTGGTACATTATATGTCCAGCTATCAAGAAAAAATTACAAGGCATACAAAAAAACAAAAACACAAACTGAAAAGACAGAGTAAGCATCAGAACCAGACATGGCAGAGATATGGGAGTTATCAGACTAGAGTTTTAAAAAACTATGATTAGGGGCACCTGGGTGGCTCAGGGGGTTAAAGCCTCTGCCTTCAGCTCAGGTCATGATCTCAGGATCCTGGGATCGAGGCCCGCATGGGGCTCTCTGCGCAGCAGGGAGCCTGCTTCCTCCTCTCTCTCTCTGCCTGACTCTCTGTCTACTTGTGATCTCTGTTTGTCAAATAAATAAATAAAATCTTTAAAAAAATAAAATAAAATATTATATTAGGGGCACCTGGATGGCTCAGATTGTTAAGCATCCAACTCCTGATCTTGCCTAGGATCGTGGTCTCAGGGTTGTGAGACTAAGCCCTGCATCAAGGTTCTGCACTGGGCATGGTCTACTTGGGATTCTCTCTCTCCCTTTCCCTCTACCCTCCAAGAAAAATGTTTCTAAATAAATAAATAAATAAAACAACTATGATTAATATGCTAAGGGCTCTCATGGATAAAGTAGAGAACACGCAAGGACAGATGGACAATATAAATAAGGAGATGGGAATCCTAAGAAAGAACCAAAAAGAAATGCTAGAGATCAAAAACACTACAACAGAAATGAAGAATGCCTTTGATGAGCTTATTAGATTAGACACAACTGAGTATATATCAAAGAAATCTCCAAAACTAAAAAGTAAAGAGAACAAAGACTGAAAAGGAATAAAACAATATCCAAGGACTATACGACAATTACAAAAGGAGTGACACACACAGAATGGAATTACCATAAGGAAAAGAGAGGAAGGAGGAAAAAAAAAAAAAAACCCATGTGAAACAGTAATGATTCAGAATTTCCCCCAAATTAATGTCAGATACCAAAACATAGATCCAGGAAGCTAAAAAAACAAAACAAAACACACCCAAAACCCACACTACACTTAAGACATAATATTTTCAAACTACAAAATAATCTAAGATAAAGAAAAAATCCTAAAAGAGCCATAGGAAAAAAACACCTTACCTATACAGAAATAATAAGAATTAGGGGAAGATGGTGAGGGGGATGGTGTAACTGGGTGCTTGACATTAAGGAAGGGACGTGATGTAATGAACACTAGGTGTTCTCTAAGACGATGAATCACTGACCTCTACCTCTGAAACCAGTAATACATTATATGTGAATTACTGAATTTAAATTTTTTAAAATTAAATTTAATTAAAAAAATGAAATTTTTTAAAAATATAAGAATTACATCTGACTTCTCAGAAACCACACAAGCAAAAAGAGAGTGGAGTGAAATGTTTACTGTTGAAAGAAAAAATCCCACCAACACAGAATTCCAATACCCTGCAAATTATTCTTCAAAAGTGAAGAAGAAATACAGACTTCCTCAGACAAAAACGGAGCGAATCTGTTGCCAGGAGACCTGCCTGGCAAGACGTGTTGGAAGAAGTTCCTTAGTCAGAGGTCAAAAACTCAGATACAAGGGCTCCTGAGTGGCTCAGTTGTTAAGCATCTGCATTCAGCTCAAGTCATGATCCCAGGGTCCTGGGATAGAGCTCTGCATCTGGCTGCCTGCTCAGCAGGAAGCCTGCCTCTCCTTCCTCCACTCCCTCTGCTTGTATTCCCTCTCTCGCTGTCTCTCTTTCTGGCAAATAAATAAAATCTTAAAAAAAAAAAAACAACCACTCAGATATACATAAACAAAGGAAGAGTATCAAAGAAGAAATAAATGACGGTAAAATAAAAACTTATTTTTCTTATTCTTAATCTAACAAAACAGTTTGCTCAAAAAGCTAATACTATTAAAGTATTTGTGTATGTTTATAAATCCTATTTTCATATATGTGTCTGCATTTGTGAAGTAAATAACAATGATACAAGGAATGAGAGGAATTAGCATAATTTTGTTATTATAAAGTACACATAATATTATAAAGTACATTATAACATTATATATATTATTTATATACAACATTATATATAACATAACATTATAAAGTACACATTGTAGTGTTATTTGAAAATGGACTTGGATTAGTTGTAAAGGTATACTGCAAACTCTAGGGCAACCACTAAAAATTGTAAAGAAAGAATTCCAACTGAAATGTTTAAAAAAGAAAGAAGAGAAACATGTAAGATGCTCAATTAAAACCACAAAATGCAGAGAAAGAGTAGAAGACAAAAATGGGAATGAAAAAGAGGGGCAAAAACAGATAACAGTAACAAATAAGGTAGATATTAATCCAACTATATTAATAATCACCTTTAATGCCGCCACAGACTAAATGCACAAATTATAAGGCAGAGACTTTCAGAGTGGATCAAAATATAACATCAAACTCTACAAGAAACCCACTATGCTTTTTTTAAAAAAGATTTTTTTTTTAGTAATCTCCACACCCAATGTGGGGCTCAAACTCACAACCCTGAGATCAAGAGTCACAAGTTCCACTGACTGGGCCAGCCAGGCACCCCAGAAACCCACTTTAAATATAAAGACAACTATAGGTGTGCCTTGGTAGCCCCGTCAGTTAAGTGCCTGCCTTTAGCTCAGGTCATGATCTCCTGGTCCTGGGATCAAGCCGATATTGAGCTCCCTGCTCAGTGGGGAGAGTCGGCTTCTTCTTTTCCCTCTGACCCCTACCCCGCTCATGCTCGCTCACTCTCTCTCAAATAAATAAATAAATAAATAAATAGACAACTACAGATTTAAAGTAAATAGGTGGTATAGCATAGGGAATAAAGTCAATAATATTGTAATAATGTTGTATAGTAACAGATGGTGACCACACTTATTAGGCTATAAGAACTTAGTAATGTAAAGAACTGTTGAATCAAAAGAATTATTGAATCAGTATGCTGTACACCTAAAATGAACACTGTATATTAATTATATTTCAATAAACAAAACAAATAACAAAATGAAGGATAAAAATCATATGACCATCTCAAAAGATTCAGAAAAAGCACTTGACAAAATTCAACATCCATTCATGATAAAAACTCACAATAAAGTGGGTTTAAAGGAAAAATACCTCAACTTAAGGGCACCTGGGTGACTCAGACAGTTAAGCATCCAACTCCTGATTTCAGCTCAGGTCATGATCTGGGATTGAGCCCCTGTAACAGGCTCTCGGCTCAGAGGGGTGTCTGCTTCTCCCTCTTCCCCTGCACCCACTCCCCCAGCTCATTCTCACTCTCTCTCACACTTTCTTAAAAAAAAAAAGAAAGAAATCAACAGACAAGGTGAGACAAACCAAAAGCTGGTTCTTTAAGAAGATCAATAAAATTGATAAGATTCTAGTCAGGCTAAGAGAGAGGACATAAATTACTACTATGAGAAATCAAAGGGGACAGTACCACACATCTTGTGGACATTTAAAAAACAGGTAAGGAATACTACAAACAACTCCATACTCACAAATCTGGTAACCTAGATGAAACGGACCAATTCCTTGAAAGACAAAATATGTCCAAATTGACATAAGAAATAGACTATCTGAATAGGTTTATATCTACATAAAAACAGAACCCATAATTAATAACCTTCCAAAAACAAAAAGCATCAGGCCCAGATGGGTTCACTGGTGAATTCTACTAAACCTTTAAGTAAGAAATAATACAAATTCTCTATAATCTGTTTCAGAGGATAGAAAAAGAGGTCACACTTTCTAATTCAATCTATAAGACCATCATTAACCCTAATACTAAAATATTACAAGAAAACTACAGATGAATATCTCTCATGAACACAGATGCAAAATTCTTTTACATCATTTTATTTATTTGACACAGAGACAGAGAGTACAAGCAGGGCAAGTGGCAGGCAGAGGGAGAAGCAGACTCCCTGCCGAGCAAGGAGCCTGATGTGGGACTCGATCCCAGGACCCCAGGATCATCACCTGAGCTGAAGGCAGACACTTAACTGACTGAGCCACCCAGGCATGTCAGATGCAAAAATTCTTCACAAAACATTGGCAAATCAAATCCAACAACGCATAAGAAGAATTATACACCACGACCAAGTCAAATTTATCCCTGATATGCATTGCTGGTGTAACACTCAAAAGTGAATGTTACCAACACATCAACAGGATAAAAAAGGAAAATCACATGATTATAACAATAGGTGCAGAAAAAGCACTGGGCAAAATCAAACACCTTTCATGATAAAAACTCTCAACAAATTAGGAATAGAGGGGAACTTCCTCAACCTCATTTAAAAAAAAAGTCTACAAAAAACATACAGCTAAAATCAGGCTTAATGGAAGAACTCAAAGCTTTTCCACTAAGGACAAGAAAAAGGCAAGGATGTCAAACTCTCACCATTCCCTTTCTACATCATAGTGGACATACTAACCAATACAATAACAAGAAAAGGAAATACATACGGAAGGGAAGAAAGAAAACTGTCTTTGTACACAGATAACATGATCATCTATGTAGAGTATCAAAAGGAACTGACAAAAAAACTCCTGGAACTAGTAAAACAATTACAGGAAGGTTACAGGATATAAGGTTAACATACAAAAGTTAACCACATTCCCATAAACTGACAATGAGCAAGTGTAATTTAAAATTTACAATAAAATACAATTTATTAACCACATTCCCATATACCAACAACGAACAGTGTAATTTAAAATTTACAACAGAATACAATTTATTAGCATCCGCCAAATGAAATACTCATAATTTAGGTATACATCAAACAAAATAATGTATAAAATCTACATGAGAAAAACTACAAGTCTCTGATGAATAAAATCAAAGAAGAAATAAATAAAGAGATGGTCCATGTTCACAGACAGAAAAACTCTACACTGTCAGGATGTCAGTTATTCCCAATTTGCTCTGCAGATTCAATGCAATCCCAATCAAAATCCCAGCAAGTTATATTACAGATATCAACAAATTTATTCTAAAGTTTATATGAAGAAGGTGGAAGATGCAGAAGACTCACCATAACATTTAGGGAGAAAAAGTTGGAGGACTGATGCTACCCAACTTCAAAACTTACTATATAAAGCTACAGTAATCAAAAACAATTTGGTAGTAGCAAAAACCCAAATAGTTCAATGAAACAGAATAGAGACTGGAGAAATACACCCATATAGTCACCTGATCTGTGACAAAAGAGTAAAGGCAATACAATGAAGCAAACAGAGTATGTTCAGCAAATGTTGCTGGAAAAACTGAATATCCATAAAACGAATCTAGACAATGACCTAACACCTTACCCAAATTAACTCAAAATAGTGCATAGACCAAAATATTATAGACAAATCTATAAAAATCCTAGAAGATAACATAAGAGAAAATCTAGATGAACTTCAGTATGGCAATGACTTTTCAGACACATCAAAGGCATAATCCATGAAAGTAGTAATTGATAAACTAGACTTCATTATAAATAAAAATTCCGGCTCTGCAAAGGATAATATCAAGAGAATGAGAAGACAAGACACAGACTGGGAGAAAGTATTTATAAAAGACACATCTGATAAAGAAATGTTACAAAAAACTTTTAAAACTCAACAAGAAAACAAACCAAACAAAAACTGAGCCAAAGACCGTACCAGATACTTCACTAAGATATAGATAGCAAATAAGCATATGAAAAGATATTCCATACATGTCATCAGGGAAATGCAAATTAAAACAATAATGAGATATTAACTATACACCTATTAGAATGACCAAATACTGGAACATTGAAAATACCAAATGCTGGTGAGGATGTGGAGCAACAGGAACTCTCATTCATTGCTGCTGGGAATGCAAAATGACAAGACACTTTGGAAAACAGTTTGGCGATTTACAAAACCAAACATACTCTTACCATACAATCCAGCAATCATACTCTTTGGTTAGCTACCCAAAAAAGATGCACACAAATGCACACAGATGTTCACAGAAGCTTTAGTCTTAATTTCTAAAACTTAGAAGCAGTCAAAATGACCTTCAGTAGGTGAGTGAATAAACAATGTTATTCAGAAAATGAAATTATTCACCTATAAAAAGAAATGATCTACCAAAACATAAAAAGACCCAGAAGAACCTCATACGCATATTTTTTAAAATATTTTATTTATTTATTTGACAGACAGAGATCACAAGCAGTCTAAGTGTGGCCCCTGGCAAGGGTGGTGCAATTCCGCCTGGGGCAAAGACATTTGAGAATCACTCCAACAGGCCCCTCCCCCAGAAGATCAGCAAGGACATAAGGCCAAGACCAACTTTACTGATCAATAAGAAGGGCAAAACTCCAGTGCTAGGGGATACAGCATATAGAATTCATGGTTTTTTCCCATGATTCTTTAGTCTTTCAAAGTAAATTTTTAAAAAAGTTTTTTTCTATTTGGGTTTTTTTTAAGAATTTTTCTTCTTTTTTTTTTAAGATTTTATTTATTTATTTATTTGACAGAGAGAAAGACAACGAGAGAGGGAACACAAGCAGGAGGAGTGGGAGAGGGAGAAGCAGGCTTCCCACTAAGCAGGGAGCCCGATACAGGGCTTGATCCCAGGACCCTGGGATCATAACCTGAGCTGAAGGCAGACACCCAGGCACCCCTCTTCTTTCCTTTTTTAACCAACTTCTTATCTAATCAACCCTTTTTAAAAATTTTTTTAATTTTCATTTTTACAGTGATATTTTACCCCTTCATTGTATATAACCTTATTTTTTGTATACACATAAATTTTTCTTCCTTTAAAATTTTGGGATGCAGTTTCTTCTAACAGACCAAAATATACCCTAAATCTAGTGTATGGCTTTGTTCTATTCATCCACCTGATCACATTCTCTTTTTTTTCCCTTTTTCTTTTTGTCAATTCCTTTTTTAAAATCTTTTTTAATTTCATCTTTGCAGTCCTATACCATCCCTTTGTTGTAATTACCCTTATATATGTTTTTCTTTCTTTAAAATTTTGGGAGGCAGTTTCTTCTAACAGACCAAAATACACCCAAAGTCTAGTCTGTGCTTCTGTTCTATTCACCAGCATGATCATATTCTTTTTTTCTTTCTTTCGGTCTTTCTTTCCACCCCCCTGGTTTCAGGTCTCTTCTGATTTGTTTAGTGTACATTTTTGATACCTTTTTAGCATTTTATTCTCTCATTCATCTATTCCTCTCTGGACAAAATAACAAAATGGAAAAACTCACCTCAAAAAAAAAAAAAAACAAAAAAGAATAAGAGGCAGTACTGACTGCCAGGAACCTAATCAACATGGACATTAGTAAGATGTCAGACCTAGAGTTCAAAATGACGATTATAAAGACACTAGCTGGGTTTGGAAAAAACATAGAAGATACTAGAGAATCCCTTTCTGGAGAAACAAAGCTAATCAAGTTGAAATTAAAAAGGCTATTAATGAGGTGCAATGAAAAATGAAGGCTCCGACTTTTAAGATAAATGAGGCAGAAGAGAGAATTAGTGATATAAAAGACCAAATGATGGAGAATAAAGTAGCTGAGGAAAAAAAGAGATAAACAGCTACTGGATTACGAGGGGAGAATTCAAGAGATTAAGTGATATCATTAGGAGAAACATTAGAATAATTGGGATCCCAGAAGAGAGAGGGGGCAGAAGGTATATTGGAGCAAACTATAGCAGAGAACTTCCCTAATCTGGGAAAGGAAATAGGCATCAAAATCCAGGAGGAACAAAGAACCCCCCTCAAAATCAATAAAAATAGGTCAACACCCTCACATCTAATAGTAAAACGTACAAATCTCAGAGAAAAACGGAAAATCCTGAAAACAGCTTGGAACAAAAGATCTGTAACCTACAATGGTAGAAAGATTAGATTGGCAGCAGACCTTGCCACAGAAACCTGGCAGCCCAGAAAGAACTGGCATAATATACTCAGGGCTAAATGAGAAAAACATTCAGCAAAGAATACTATATCCAGCTAGGCTATCACTGAAAATAGGAAAGATAAAAAGCTTCCAGGACAAAAACTAAAAGAATTTGCAATCACTAAACCAGCCCTACAAGAAATATTGTTAGGGGTCCTCTAAGCAAAGAGAAAGCCTGAAAGTAACATAGACCACAAAGTAATAGAGACAATATACAGTAATAGTCACCTTACAGACAATATAATGGCACATCCTTTGGCACATGTACCAAATGGCACAGGAATACAATTCATATCTTTCAATAGCTACCCTAAATGTAAATGGGCTAAATGCCCCAATCAAAAGACACAGGGTATCATACTGGATAAAAAAACAAGACCAATTGATATGCTGTCTCCAAGAGATTCATTTTAGACCCAAAGACACCTCCAGATTTAAAGTAAGGGATAGAAAACCATTTACCAGGGCGCCCAGGTGGCTCAGCTGGTTAAGCGGCTGCCTTCAGCTCGGGTCATGATTCCAGGGTCCTGGGATCGAGCCCCGCATTGGGCTCCCTGCTCAGCAGAGAGCCTGCTTCTCTCTCTCCCTCTCTTCCTGCCACTCTGCTTACTTGTGCTCTCTCTCTAGCTCTCTGTCAAATAAATAAATAAAATATTAAAAAAAAAAAAAGAAAACCATTTACCATGCTAGTGGTCATCAAAAGAAAGCAGGAGTGGCAATCCTTATATCAGACAAATTAGATTTTAAGCGAAAGACTATTAGAGATGAGGAAGGATACTATATCATACTTAAAAGGTCTATCCAACAAGATCTAACAATTGTAAATATTTATGCTCCTAACATGGGAGCAGCCAATTAATAACAAAAATCAAAAGAACACAATGACAATAATACAATAATAGTAGGGGCCTTTAACACCCCCCTCACTGAAATGGACAGATCATCTAAGCAAAAGATCAATAAGGAAATAAGAGCTTCAAATTACACACTGGACCAGATGGACTTCACAGATATATTTGGAACATACTCGAAAACAACAGAATACCCATTCCTCTCTAGTGCACATGGAACATTCTCCAGAACAGATCACATCCTGGTTCACAAATCAAGTCTCAACTGATACCAAATCAAGTCTCAACTGACACCAAAAGATTGGGATCATTCCCTGCATATTTTCAGACCAGAATACTTTGAAACTCAAACTCAGTCACAAAAGGAAAGTTGGAAAGAACTCATATACATGGAAGCTAAAGAGCATCCTACTAAAGAATTAATGGGTCGGGGCACCTGGGTGGCTCAGTGGGTTAAAGCCTCTGCCTTCGGCTCAGGTCATGATCCCAGGGTCCTGGGATCGAGCCCCACATCGGGCTCTCTGCTCAGCAGGGAGCCTGCTTCCTCCTCTCTCTCTGCCTGCCTCTCTGCCTACTTGTGATCTCTGTCAAATAAATAAATAAAATTAAAAAAAAAAAAAAGAATTAATGGGTCAACCAGGAAATTAAAGAAGAATTTTTAAAATTCATGGAAACAAATGAAAATGAAAACACAACTGTTCTGGGCACCTGGGTGGCTCAGTCATTAAGCGTCTGCCTTCAGCTCAGGTCATAATCCCAGGGTCCTTGGATTGGGCCCCGCACTGGGCTCCCCGCTCAGTGGGAAGCCTGCTACTCCATCTCCCATTCCCCCTGCTTGTGTTCCTTCTCTTGCTGTGTTTCTATCAAGTAAGTAAAATCTTTAAAGAAAGAAAGAAAGAGAAAACACAACTGTTCCAAAATCTTTGGGATGCAGCCAAGGTTGTCCTAAGAGGAAAGTAGAGAGCAATACAAGCCTTTCTCAAGAAACAAGAAAGATTTCAAATACACAACCTAACCCTACACCTAAAGAAGCTGATGAAAGAAGAGCAAATAAAGCTTCAACACAGAAGGAGAAGAAAAATAATAAAGATCAGAGCAGATATCAATGAAACATAAACCAAAAGAACAGCAAAAGAGATCAACAAAACCAAGAGCTGGTTCTTTGAAAGACTTATTCAGTAAGACTGATAAACCCCTGGCCAGACTTATCAAAAAAAAAAGAGAAAGGACCCAAATAAATAAAATCACCAGTGAAAGAGGAGACATCACAGCTAACACCAAAGAAATACAGACAGTTATAAGAATATATTATGAGAGGGGCGCCTGGGTGGCTCAGTGGGTTAAAGCCTCTGCCTTCAGCTGAGGTCATGATCCCAGGATTCTGGGATCGAGCCCCTATCGGGCTCTCTGTTCAGTATGTTTTATGAGAGTTTTATAATTTAAAAAATTTTAATGAGCAAAAGATATGAATCAACTTTTCCCCAAAGAAAATATACAAATGGCAAAGAAGCACACAAAAAGATGATCAACACCATTAGTCATTAGAGAAATGTAAATCAAAACCACAATGAGGTACCATTTCATACCCAACAGAATGCCTATAATTAAAAAAAAAAAAGTAAAATAAGTACAGCAAGGATTAGAAGGAACTGGAACCCTCATACAATGGTGGTAGAAATGTAAAACAGGTAGCTACTTTAGAAAACAGTCTGGAAGTTTCTCAAATAATTAAATACTGAGTTGCCATATGGCCCAGGAATTCTACTGCTAGGTATACACTCAAGAGAAATGAAAACATGTCCACACAAAAACTTGCACATAAATGTTCACAGCAACTTTAGGTGTAATAGCCAGAGTAGAAACAATCTAAATGTCCATCAAATGATGAATAAACAAAACGCAGCACAGCAGTATAATGCAATATTACTTAGCAATAAAGGAATGAAGTACTGATGATGCCAATGTGAAAACACTAAGCAGAAGCCAGTCATAAAAGAAACATGTTCTATGATTTCATTTACATGGAATGTCTAGAATAGGCAAATCTACAGAGACAGAAAATTAATACAGAGTTGCTGAGGGCTGAGTGGGATGAAGGCTTTAGGTGACTGGTAGACATACAGGGTTTCTTTTGAGGGTGATGAAAATGTTCTAGAATTAAACTGTGGCAACAGCTGCACAACACTTAATATACTAAAAAACCACTGTATACTTTAAATAATGAAGGTATTGTATGATGAAAGAATTGTATGGTAACTGAGTTATATCTCAATAGTTACCATAAAAATGGGAAAAATAAAGACTTTTTCAAATAAAAACAGAATTAATTGGCAACTGATCTACATTATAAAAGTGATAAAGGAAGCTTTCCAAAAGAAACTGGGATCTACACAAAGAAATAAACAGCCCTTGAGATGGGAAAAATGAAGTACTGAATTCTTTAGTTTGTTTTTTTTAAAAGATTTTATTTATTTGTTTGATAGACAAAGATCACAAGTAGGCAGAAAGGGGGCGGGGGGGGCAGGGGAAGCAGGCCGCCCTGCTGAGCAAAGAGCCCAACGCGGGGCTCAATCCCAAGACCCTGAGATCATGACCTGAGCTGAAGGCAGAGGCCTAACCCACTGAGCCACCCAGGAACTCCCTGAATTCTTCAGTTTTTATTTCCATTGTTCTAAAAGATAACTATCTAAACCAAAATAGTATTAATGTATTGTGTACTATAACAAGTGCAAAATTAAAATGTATGGTAAATATAACACAAAGCAGAGTAGACAAAAATTGGGGAGTATACCGTTACACCATCTATACTACACATGAAACAAAAGAATATTATTTGAAGTGACTGTGATTAATTAAATGTGTGTACTAGAGACTCTAGGGCAAACACTAAACACATTTTAAAAGATATGATAGAAATAAAATGAAATCAAAATAATATTCAACAAATACAAAAGAGGACAGAAAAAGAATAAAAAAGACAAAACAGCTGGAACAAATGAACAGCATTCAAAACTGTACATTTTAATTCAATAACACCAATAATTACATTAAATGTCATTGTACAAGACAAAAGACAAAAGTTGTCAAAATATATAAAAAAGATAAAAAGGGTCGTCAGACCAGAAAAAAAGCATGACACCACTAAATAAAAAAGTAAAACCCAATTTGATTGTAAAGATTCAGAATAACCAACTATCAATAGTCCACCTATGATGACATAAATTTACCAATTGATAAAGATAATTGCATCTCAAAAAATAACTATTATCAACAATTTTCAATACTGAAAATAACTTGAGTACATTCAACAGATCTAACCTAGTGACAGCTACCTCTAGACATAAAGCAATGATTTCACAACAAAGAACTGTCTGTGGTTAATCTACCTTACATCACTGAAATTCAAACTAATAGTGAAATAAAACCTTGCTTATCTTCAATAAACTTCTGTAAAAAAGAAAGTAAATATAGCAAATAAAACAAAAAAAGAAAGCAATAAACTTTTGTAAAAAAAAGAAAGCAAAGCCTACAACAAAAAAGTTTTGTGCTCTTCTAACTTAAACTAATAAATATATATCTGATCTTTGTTTCCTGGCACAGAGCTCCTAAATCCCTCAGAATTTCCTAAGTGAAAAGAACAATAAAGGTATCTTTTCTTTTTGTAACAAACCCTTTCAACCATACCTGAAAGTTATGTTAATGCACTTACTTTTGGAAAGACCCTAAATATGAAGAAACCAACTGTGGGTTTAGAGGGTAAGAACATCCATCCCTGTCCCCCAACCTGGAGGGAACAGACAGAGGGGCTGGCTGGACTTTGAATCAATCACCAATGGCCAATGATTTAATTACTCGTGTCTATATAACAAAGCTTCCATAAAAATCTGTAAACTACAGGGTTTGGAGAGCTTCTAGTTTGGTGGAGATACTAGAAAGGCTGGCAGAGATACTGGGATACTCCTCCCACATTTGGAGAGGGGATGCAAGCTCTGCAGCCCTTCCGCCATATCTTGCCCTATACATCTCTTCCATCTGCTTGTTCCTGAGTTATATCCTTCATAATAAACCAGTTATCTAGTAATTAAATGATTTCCCTGAGTTTTATGAGCCATTCTAACCAATTAATCAAACCCAAAGAGAGGGTAATGTAAACCTCTGAATAGCCAGTCAGTCAGATGCACAGGTAATGACCTGGACTTGCAGTTGCTGTAAAAAAGTGAATCCTGGGATGCCTGGGTGGCTCAGTTGGTTGAGCGGCTGCCTTCGGCTTGGGTCATGAACCCAGCATCCTGGGATCAAATCCCGCATCGGGCTCCTTGCTCGGTGGGGAGCCTGCTTCTCTCTCTGTCTCTGCCTGTGCTCGTGCTCTCTCTCTCTCTCTCTCTCTCTGACAAATAAATAAAATCTTAAAAAAAAAAAAAGTGAATCCTATGGGATCTGATACTATCTCTGGGCAGACAATGTCAGAATCGGTTAAACTGAGATACTCAACAGTGTCTGACTAAAAACTGGAGAACTGCTTGGTGTGGGGAAATAACTCCCAAAACATGTGATGACCAGGCTGAAGTGTTAAGAGTAGAGACTTTTCCCCTTACAATTTAACAGACGTTAAAAGGAAAACCACAGGTCCACACAGCGTCACTTGGACCAGGCCAAGTCACCAAACCGGGGCTCAATACCTAACTTAGCTACAGTTTCAAATTTCCCCAGAAATTTAAGTCTTAACCTGTCAACCAGGAATTTTCTGATTAAGCACCAATGAGAAAATCACATAAACTCTCCATCCCAAAGGAAGAAAAGGTAATCCACCTAATAAGACCCCTATGCTTCCCAGCAAAGAAAGATGGTCTTGCCTAAAATAATTCTTTCTCTTTTTTTCTTTTTGTTAATAATTTTCTCACCCCACCCTCCTTTCTATAAAAACCTTTCATTTTGGACAATTCCGCAGGAGAGCCTTTCTATTTACTACATGAAATGTTGCCCAATTCATGAATCATTTAATAAAAGCCAATTAAATCTTCAAATTTACTCAGCTGAATGTTGTTTTTCTATGACAAAACTAATACCATTATAGTTGGTACTATTATTTGAGCCACTAAGTATTATATCTGTATTTTATTAAATAAGAAAACAGAGGTAGGCTGAAAGCATTAACTTGCCTTAAGTCTACATAGTAAGGGCTAAAGGAAGGATTAAAATCCAAGTGTGCCTAACTCTGAAGTTCACATTCTAATTTCAAACCTCTGCCAATAATAAGTTAACTGTATAAGTTGTAGGTAATGGTGAATCCTAAGATTAATGGAATCCAAAATAAATAGGAAGCACATACATCCTTACTCAGATATCTTCTTAATGAAGAAATCTCTCTTCTTAATGAAGAAATCACTGTCAATTCTATGCTGCACTTTTCAAAGCATTCTCAACACAAAAATAAAAACATACGTGCAATTTTTCTTTTAGCCAAACACTTTGTTCTATTCGACTGTTTTGTCTTCATTTTCTGCAATCCATTCTCCTCCTTTGGTTCCTGTTGCAAAATAAGAAATACCATCAGGGTGGCTACTATTAAAATTAGTACTCTTTCTACCTCTTCTATAACTAAGAGATCACTGAGCCTCTTGCAGAATCAGTGGCTATTGTAAATGTTCACAGAAAACAGCTGAAAAGATCCTTTATAGTACAATAAAAAAATGTAGATCTGGAACAACTAAAAATCATAAAAATTAAAATGTATAATATATTGACATTATTATTTGTCACATGGACACTCATGTAAAAATTGGCCATTTGCATAATGCCAGTAAGCATGGACTCAAGTTCAGAAAAAGCTTGATTCAGGACTTAAAAAATGAGTAACTATGGGGGCGCCTGGATGTCTCAGTCAGTTAAGCATCTGACTCTTGGTTTCAGCTCAGGTTGTGATCTCAGGATGGTGAGATCGACCCCGTGTCAGGCTCTGCACTAAGCACAGAGTCTGCTTAAGATGGTCTCTCCCTCTCTCTCTGTCCCTGCCCCCCACCACTCTTTCTCTCTTTCTCAAATAAATAAATAAATCTTTTTAAAAAATGAGTAACTATGTTTAAAGTCAGTGTGTATTCATCTATTTTTTTTAAGATTTTATTTATTTATTTGACAGTCAGAGATCTACAACTAGGCAGAGAGTCAGAGAGACAGAGAGAGAGAGGAGGAAGCAGGCTCCCCACTGAGCAGAGAGCCTGATGCATGGCTCCATCCCAGGACCCTGGGATCATGACCTGTGCCAAAGGCAGAGGCTTTATCCCACTGAGCCACCCAGGTGCCCCTGTATTCATCTATTTTTAAATCAGTACTTAAAAAGCAACAGAACTAGGGAAAACAGAGAATGTGCTAATTTTCTTTATCTATAAAGAGCTCTTACAAATCAGTAAAAAGACCAGTATTTAACCTCCTCCTACAAGCAAAGGCCAAATAAGTATATGTAAAGACGCTTGACATAAATCAAAACAGTTATATACTTTTAAAACCTGTACTAATAGCAAAAATAAAATGTTTTATAAAACACTTTATGTGGGGAAACAAATACTCTTATACCACTGACAGGATAAAATGGATCCAATATGTTTAGAGGGCAAATCGGCAATAACCTCTGCAATCATTAATGCACATAATCTTTGCCCAGCAACACACTTCTAGGAGTTAAATCTACAGATACACTCACATGCACAAAGATGTGTGAACAATAATACTCAAAGTAGAATATTTTGTTGTTGTAAAACCTGAATCAATGCTACAGAAAATACGATCTATAGATAAGTGGAAATTAGCACACTGCCTGTTACTACTCTAACAAAATAAAGATAGAGGGGTGCCTGGTGGCTCGGTCAGTTAAGTGCCTTCGGCACAGGTCATGATCCCAGAGTCCTGGGATCCAGCCCTGCATCAAGCTCCCTGCTCTGTGGGGAGACTGCTTCTTTTTCTCCCTTTGCCATTCCCCCTGCTTGTACTCTTTTTCTCTCTCATATAAATAAAATCTTTTAAAAAAATAAAATAAAATAAACAAAGAAACTGAGAATAAGCATTTAGAAACTTATACAGCAACTGACATTGCCACAATATCCAAGCACACGGTAAGTAGACTTCCATGATGAAAACTGCAGACTAGTCACTTGCAGAAGGATCAGCCATTACAAGTTGAAAATATTATAAACTGAAGATGTACTGAATACTCCTAATGTACCAAACATCACAGTTTAGCCTAACCTACCTTAAATAAGCTCAGAACACTTACAATGGTCTACAGTTGGGCAAAATCATCTAACACAAGCCCTTTTTTTTAATAATAAAGTGTTGACCATCCCATATAATTTACTGAATACTGTACTGAAAGTGAAAAACAGAATGCATTTACGGGTAAAGAATGGTTGTAAATGGACCAGCTGTTTACCCTCATGCTTGTGTGGCTGACTGAAAGCTGTGGCTCACTGCCACTGCACAGTATCACAAAAGAATATCATATCATGTGTAAGGGCCTGCCCCTCCCAGAGGAACTTGCTTGTGGACCCCGGATGTAGGGGTGGGGCAGGCCAGGTGGAGATGTCCAATTGGTGTGGCATGTGTATATCCACTAGGGTGAATTGAGATCCGATAGGCCACCTGTATAGGGGTAGGGCTCAACCAACCACATAAAGGTTGCTGTGCGAGGCTAGCAGGGGTAGAGGAGAACTGTGACTGGAGATGGAAGAGTGGGTGGGAGCGGAAGAGTCCGCAGCGGAGTGGAGGAGCTGTAACAGCTCTTGTAAGAGCTATAACCGCCTCCAGTGGTCCCACCACCGGGGGTCCCTGCACGGGCAGTCTCCAGCCTCTGGCGGTCCCGCCTGCGGCGGCCAGCCCAGAGCCGCCGCCTGCAGCCTCCAGCAGCCTACAGCCCCGCCTCTGGCGGTCTCGCCTCCAGCGGCCTCCGGCCGCCAGCCACTGCCTTCAGTCTCCAGCCTCTGGCGGTCCTGCCTCCGGCAGCCCAGAGCCACCTCCTGCAGCCTCCAGCCGCCTGCAGCCTCCAGCCGCCTGCAGCCTCCAGCCTCCAGCCGCCTGCAGCCCCGCCTCCGTTGGCCTGGAGCCGACACCTGCAGCCTCCAGCCGCCTGCAGCTTCCAGCGGCCCCGCCTTCAGCAGCCCGGAGCTGCAGCCTCCGGCAGTTGCGCTGATGGCGGTCCCCAGACGCCAGCAGTCCAGTGGTCAGCAGTCCCGACGCCTGCAGCCCCTAGACGCCAGTGGTCCTGAGACACCAGCGGTCCAGTGGTCAGCAGTCCTGACACCTGCAGCCCCTAGACGCCAGCGGTCCCGAGACACCAGTGGTCCAGCGGTCCAGCGGTCAGCAGTCCTGGCACCTGCAGCCCCTGGATGCCAGCAGTCCCAAGACGCCAGCGGCCCTGAGATGCCAACGGCCCCTAGCCGCCAGCAGCCTCGCCGCCACGAGCGGCCTTGTCCACAGCGGTGGCCACCCCTAACCCTTGTCAGAATGGCATTGTGGGGAGCAGAGTCTGTGTCATCCCGGTTATCCTCCTTGTCATCGTCGCTGTCATCGTTGCCTCTTCATCGTTGGGAGCAGCCTCGTCCAGGAAGCGGTCTTGTCCAGAATGGCCTCTTCTTGAGAGCGGCCTTGTCTGGGGAGCAACCTCATGGAGCAGCGGCCTCATCTTGGGAGTGGCCTCTTCTTGGGAGCAGCTCCGATCATGGAGCGGCCTCATCTGCGGAGCAGCCTCATCTAGAGCAGCCTCGTCCGGAGCGGCCTTCTTGGGAGTGACCTTGTCGGAATCATCGTCATCGCCTTTTCGTAAGAGATAGCCCTGACCGGTCAGTTTGATTCTTGATGCTTGGCGCGAAATAAAGTTTTGCTTGACTTTCGCTTTGTATCAGTCTCGTTCCTTTGATCACAGACCCTAACACATGTACTGCTATCCCAGAAAAAGATCAAAATTCAAAATTCGAAGTTCAGTTTCTACTGAATGTGTATCACTTCACACCATCATAAACTCAAAAACCCATAGTCAAGCAATCAAAACTCAGGGATTTTCTGTATATAAAACTATCAGGAAATCAGCAGAAGATTGCAAAGCTTGGAAATGCTGGGTGAATATGAGGCAAAGAAGGTAAGTCAAGTACCATATTTCAATAACAACATAGCCTGACACATTCAGGAAACACACCATGATATGGAAGAACAATCAGTAAAACAAAGCCAACAATATTCTTTTCACTGTAGCTTCATAAATGCACAGATATTGGCAACACAGCAATTATTTTAAGAAATGCGTTATTAACAGGATGATACAAAAAATTTTTCACTGTCAACAAATGTTAACTAAATTTTTAATTGTACAAAAACATAAAGGATTAAACTTTTAACTATCACATAGCCAGAAGTAACTATGGGGAAAACATCCTAGATTTAAGAAGCTTGTGCCACAGTTATTCAGTACACAGTTTCTATTACTGAAAATAATGTCAGCCAAACTAAATACTGTGCGTAGTAGAAATTTTAAGTTACATAAGGCTAAGGCAAATGCATTCAATTCAAGAATATTTTTTGATACATAATCACTTTATTATGTGATATATAAATGTATCATAAATAACTGTTATTACTTGCCATAACAGGATTTATTAAAGGGGAAAGGTCTGTGGAGAATTCCAAATTATAAAATGAATGCTAAGTGTTTCTAGAACTTTTTAGGACAAGGTAATAAAGTAGAAAGCAAGACTGATTTTTCTGATATGTTCAGTATTTTCAGTGAACTTAATACTTCCATGCAAGGAAAGAATGTTTATGGCAAGTAAGATCAAAGGACAGAAATTAAAGTTAGATTATTAGAAGGACAGAGAGTCTACAGATTGTGATGTTCTACAATTTTAAAATAAACATCAGTGAAATGGGTGGTAAACTTACATCTGCAAAACATTATCATCCAAAACTTTATAAATTTAATAGAACTTTCCAAATTTCATATTACACAAAAAAATCTAAATTCATGGATCCAAATTCCATTTCTTTCCTCAAAGGATAATTAAAATGTAATTATGGAAGCAACCCAAGTGGCCATTAATAGATGAATGGATAAAAAGATATGGTATGGGGCACCTGGGTGGCTCAGTTGGTTAAGCAGCTGCCTTCGGCTCAGGTCATGATCCCAGGGTCCTGGGATCGAGTCCCACATCGGGCTCCTTGCTCGGCAGGGAGCCTGCTTCTCCCTCTGCCTCTGCCTGCCTCTTTGTCTGCCTGTGCTCGCTCTCTCTCCCTCTGTCTCTGGCAAATAAATAAATAAAGTCTTTAAAAAAAAAAAAATCTAACTTCATGGATCCAAATTCCATTTCTTTCCTCAAAGGATAATTAAAATGTAATTATGGAAGCAACCCAAGTGGCCATTAATAGATGAATGGATAAAACGATATGGTATGGGGCACCTGGGTGGCTCAGTCATTAAGTGTCTACCTTCAGCTCAGGTCATGATCCCAGGGTTCTGGGATCAAGCCCCACACTGGACTCCCTGCTTGGCAGGAAGCCTGCTTCTCCCTGTCCCACTCCCCCTGCTTCTGTTTCCTCTCTTGCTGTGTCTCTTTCTGTCACATAAATAAATAAAATCTTTATAAATAAAATAAAATAAAAACATATGGTATATATAAACAATGGAATATCACTCAGCCATAAAAAAAGAATGAAATCTTGCCATTTGCAACAACACAGATCTAGAAAGTAAAACGGTAAGTGAAGTCAGTTGGAAGAAGACAAATACCATTCAGTTTCACTGATACACGGAATTTAAGAAACAAAACAAAGAAAAAAGAGACAAATCAAAACACTCTTAACTACAGAAAGCAAACTAATGGTTACCAGAGGGGGTGGATGAAGGGATGGGTGAAAGGTAAAGGAAACTGAAAGTACACTATCATGATGAGCACTGAGTAACATATCAAATTGCTGAATCATTGTAATACTATATGTTCACTATACTGAATTTAAAAATAATAATAATAAGGTAACTGAAATTTAACTAACTTCTCAGAAAAAAATTGCTGGAACAGAGACCAAAGATGATTTTTGAAGTATAGCATTTTCAAGCTAGTTTTGAATAAAAATACTATGATCTTACTGAAACTGCTTTAAAATTCTTCTTTCAGGGCGCCTGGGTGGCTCAGTGGGTTAAAGTCTCTGCCTTTGGCTCAGGTCTTGATCCCAGGGTCCTGGGATGGAGCCCCACATCGGGCTCTCTGCTTAGTGGGGAGCCTGCTTTCTCCTCTCTCTCTGCCTGCCTCTCTGCCTACTTGTGATCTCTGTCAAATAAATTAATTAAATCTTTAAATTAAAAAATAAAATAAAATAAAATTCTTCTTCCTATTCCTTAATGTAAAACTGATTTCTTCAAACTGAATTTTACCTTTTTAAAAATATAGGCTTTAGGTAAACAATATCCCCTGTGACACTGGCATCGTCATCAACCCAAGATGTTAAGCAAGTTTTTAAGCAAGAAGAAAGCTCATTTGTCAAAATAAGAACTTTAAATATTGATATACACAGTGTTCATTGAAAGGATATGTATGGATGCTTAATACACAGTTCACTATTTCACACATAACTTTGTTTAGTTACAATTATGGAAAGAAAAATTTATCAGTAAAAAGACATTCTCTATATCAAATTGCTTATAAACACAATTTCAAGGAACATGTATCATTTTTTTCCTGTTTTCCTATGTTGTATTTGTTCTGATTATATTTATTGAAATGAAACCTTATGTTTGTTGTATATAATAATAAAAGATACAGGCTCATATTTTATCTTTTTAAATTTCATTTTCTAGTAATCCTTTTTTACTGTATTTTAAAATAGTCTGTGACAGACTGGATATTTTTTTAAAGATTTCATTTATTTACTGAGAGAGAGAAAGAGAGAGCAAGTGAGTAGGAGAGGGAAAGGAAGACAGAGAATCTCAAGCAGACTCCCCACTGAGTGCAGAGTGTAACACGGGGCTCAATCTCACCACCCTGAGATCCCGACCTTAGCTGAAACCAAGAATTGGACACCCAACCAACTGAGCCACCCAGGCACTCCAAACAGACTGGAAATTTTAAGAAGCAGCTAGTATTACATCACAGATTGTGTTAAGTGCATGGACTTATGATCATGAATAATAACACAGTAAAATATATTATGGTACATTCAGAATACCATGTTTTCATCTAAAAGAATGACTTTTGGGGCACCTGGGTGGCCTAGTTAATTAAGCGGCTGACTCCTTTTTTTTTTCTTAAGATTTTATTTTATTTTATTTGAGAGACAGAGCATGAGCAAGACAGGAGAAGGAGAAGGAACAGCAGAGGTAGAGAGAGAAGCAAAGGCTGACTCTTGACATCAGCTCAGGTCATGAGATCAAGCCCAGCAAAAGGTTCCATGCTGATCATGGAGTCTGCTTAAGACTCTCTCTCTCTCCCCCTCTGCCCCTCCCCGCCCTCACATGCATTCTTGCTCTCAAAAAAAGGAGGGGGGGCACCTGGGTGGCTCATGGATTAAAGCCTCTGCCTTCGGCTCAGGTCATGATCCCAGGGTCCTGGAATCGAGCCCCACATCACCTGCTTCCCTTCCTCTCTCCCTGCCTGCCCCTCTGCCTCCTTGTGATCTCTGTCTGTCAAATAAATAAAAAAATTTTAAAAACTACTTTCATTTATAAATACTCATATAAAAATACTTCCAAGATAAGTGATTAAAATAAGATGCAAAATAGTAAGGCTAAGACATTTCCATATTTTCTATACAATCCCCCCAAAAAATCAGATAAATAAAACAAAATTGCATGCAACCTGCATTTTCTGCATAACTCCAAATTTCAAATTACTTGCAAGCAAGAAATAAACATCAATTTTGAATAGGTAAAATCACAACAAGAAAGAGAAAGTCTGACCCTAATATGAATAAGGTATATCCACTAAACTTATATCAATCCCAAGGAAACATTACTCATAGAGGAGAACAGAAGTAGGCAAACAGAAAAGAGACACCCTATGGCCACGGGGTGATAAAGGAAAAGAAAAACTGGGTAAATTAACAGTTCTATATAATAAAGAGAATCAAAAATACCAACCATACCTTGCCTCAAAATTCAATAAAGGTACTGAAGAAGATTTAAAAAAAAAAATCAACAAAACAAAAAATGAAACATGAAAAGGAATAAAAATGATCTGAGAGAAAGTAGCTGTAACAGAATACAGGAAAAGATCATTTAATACATGTATAACTGGGAACTCCAATGAAAAAAACAGAACAATGAAATAAACTAACATTAAAACTATAATCAAAGGGGCACCTAGGTGGCTCAGTCAGTTAAACTTAAGCATTCAACTCTTGATTTTGGCTCAGGACATGATCTCAAGACCATGAATATAAAGCCCCGCTTTATATGGGGTTCTAGACTCAGCATGTAGTATATGCTTGTCCCACTCTCTCCCTTTCTGCCCCTCCCCTTGCACAGGCTCACACTCCCACACTCTCTCTAAAATAAATAAGTAAATAAAATCTTTAATTTAAAAAAAACTATAATCAAAGAAAAATTTACCCAAAACAACCCTGAATTTATTTACTGAAAGTACCCACCATTTATCTGGGAAAATGGACCCTGAACAACTATTTTTCAGACCTATACTATTAAACCTATTGTACCGTAAAGATAAAGAAATTCTTAAAGCATTCAGGCTAACTAAAAGGCCTAATCACAGAAAAAGGAAAGTTGGACTTTTCAAATGCAACATACTAAAGCAAAAACAAAGAAACAAAAACCACAAAAGCAGCATTTTTAAAGAAACTCGAGTGGGGGAGAATTGTAAGCAAGAATTTTGGATCCCATAAGGAGTCTTTCAGGTATCAAAACAATAGAAATAGAACAGAAAAACAGAATTCAGGAAATACTGCTTACAAGGTCTTCCTGATGATTCTAATACATAATAAGCACCATTAAACTAAAAATTAGAGAAATTATTATTAGAGAAAATTTGGCAAAGAACTGAGAGTGAATATTTAGTATTTCTAATTTTAGACATAAGATTAAAACAAAAGTAGAGATGACAATATAAGAAAAACATAATTATGTATTTTAATAATGTAAAAATTATCCAACTAATAAATGAGAAGAGATAAAACTGGAAAGTAGAGTAAGTTCACTAAATACTGCATGGGCTATAAATGAAAGTCATAGAGCACCATTTACAAGTGACAAAACAGATTATGAAATGCTGTAAGAAAAAGAGGAAGAAATTATAAAAGGCACTAATATAAAGTCAATGTCTAGAACAACAAAAAATACTTTCTAAGCACCAAAAGATATGCCAAAACAAAGAGCCAAAAAAGTGAAAAATATAAAAATATACAGTGAATATAAGATCATCTAACAAGGTTATTATATAAAAGACTCAACTATAATAGTGATCCAGAATGGCTGAAAATGAAAGATCTAAAAGATAATGGTAATTGCTTAAATCTGAATCTCTCCACAAATCCTCCAGGAAAAACCACCAGACTAAAAGGTGAGAAAAAACCACCATTTTTGACCAATGTCTTCAGCATGAGAAAAGGTAAACCATAAACTTCATATAACCAGCAAGCAATAAACAACAAATTCCCAAAGAATTCCCACTGCTGCTGTAAGTCTTTGGGTACACAGAACAGAGTAAGGAGACACTTAAAAGCCTCCATGAAAAATAATGGAGACTCCATGAAAAAGATATTAAAAAAGTTAAAGCACAGACAAAATCACCCCAATGATTAGAAAGTCCAACACTAAGGCTAAACACAAAGCACAGGTCCAAGATGTGGTACTTCACATAATCAGCTACAATAAAGTACTTAAAAGTGAGAGCAGCCAAAAGTGACAACCACAGAGATGCAGTGTTATTAGAACAGAGGGAGAGAAACAAAAGAAGTGGTGCCCTTCAGGTTCCTAGAAGGAAAGGAAGGAACAAAGAAACAAAAATGAAGGCTCCTACAGGAAAAAACAAAACAAAACAAAACCAGACCTGTCAATCTATCCTACCCACCCTAACACCCCACTAACATAAACAGTATCATCCATAAAGCAAATTATACTTCACTGAAGAGACAAAAGGAGAACTTTTAAACTAGGACATATACCCAGTAAATGATAGAAATAAAAAAAGAAATTCCATACTAAGCAACTACAAACAAAAAGGCAAATAAAAACATTTCAGCTTATGAACACTATCCCAGCCCCCAAAACCACCATAGAAAAGAAAATCTGTGTAACATTCCAATAGTTGAGATTAAGAAAAACTCAGAATCAGAAACTAAAAACTTAAGCCATAAACAGACCAAAAAAAAAGAAAAAGTGAAATCAAAGTTCATAAAACTCACGAAAGAAACTGCAGACAAAACCATCTCAAAAAAGGAAAATGAATTACTATGTCTCCAAAGGAAAAGAAATTCAAGTAATAATTTAATGATGGTCATTGTAGAAATATAAGATAGTAAATGAAAAAAAAATTTATAGGATATTTTGTACAGAGAAAAGAACAAAATGCAAATAGGCATACTACATTTCACATACAAAGAAGCAGAATTGAGAAAACATGTGCTGGCTTAATTTTCCTTTAAAGCAACATCAACAAGAATAAACAAGAAATAAAACTAATTACCAACAGGAATGAGGGATGTGGAACAGGCAGTATAGGATAGAGAAGCAATATAATTTAAGGATACCTTTCTCGACAGATTTGACTTTTTTGACTTTTTCAATAGATCAAACATCCTACATATGCAAAAATTAAATCAAGGGTGGGGAGAAAACTAAAAACCAATGCAAAAAAAAATCTGAGACAGTAAATTTTTTTGAAAGATAGTAAATATTAAAGTACTTCAATAACCATGTTAAATATTAATGGTTCTACCACCACACTGGTTTAAGGGGAAAAAAGATGCAAGCTTGTATAAAAATAGAAAGACCAAGTATGCTGTACATGAAACCCAACCAAAATATAAAGACATATATTAAAACATCAACATATGATGCTAGGAAAACTGGATATCCACATGCAAATGAAGAAAGCTGGACCCATCTTACATGATATACAAAAGCTAACAAAAAGTGGATAGAAGACCCAAACATAAAAGCTACAATTTTAAAACACCCAGAAGAAAACGTAGGGGGGAAAGCCTTATGACACTGGATTTGGAAATGATTTTTTGGATATGACACCAAAAGCACAAGCAACGAAAGAAAAAAAAAAAAACTGGACAATTACAAAATTCAAAACTACTGTGCATCAAGGACACTATTAGTAGTAAAAAAAACAAACTGCAGAATGCGAGAAAATATGTGCAAATCATCTATCTGATAAGGCGTTAACATCCAAAATATATTAAAAAATCCTACAACTAGGTGCCTGGGTGACTCAGTTGGTTAAGCATCTGCCTTTGGCTCAAGTCTTGGGATCAAGGCCAGTGTCAGGCTCCCTGCTCAGCACAGAGTCTGCTTGTCCCTCTGCCTCTACCCCCTTCTATTCCCTCCCCCTATTCACATTTATGCGTGTGTGCATTCTCTCTCAAATAAATAAATAAAATCTTAAAAAATAAAAATGAAAGAAAGCCTACAACTAACCAACAATGTGAATGTATCTAATGCCACTATGCACCTAGAAATTGTTAAAATGGTGAGTTTTATATTATGGACATAACACCATACAACATGCATGCACATATACACATATGACTATCTCCATACCACATATAAATATTAGCTCAAAATGGATCAAAGGCCTAATGTAAAGAGCAAAAACTACAAAACACTTAAAGATCAATCATCATGATTTGCATTTGACAAGAGAGTCTTTGGTATGACATCAAGTACCAAAAAAAAAAGCAAAAGAAATAACCTGGACTTCATCCAGAATGAAAAAGACAGAATGAAAAAGACAACAAAGAATGGAAGAAAATACTTGCAAATCATATATATGATAAGGATATAATAAACACAACAGAAAAAGAACACTTGGGGCGCCTGGGTGGCTCAGTGGATTAAGCCGCTGCCTTCGGCTCAGGTCATGATCTCAGTGTCCTGGGATCGAGCCCCGCATCGGGCTCTTTGCTCAGCAGGAGCCTGCTTCTCTCTCTCTGTCTGCCTGACTCTCTGCCTACTTGTGATTTCTCTCTCTGTCAAATAAATAAATAAAATCTTTAAAAAAAAAAAAAAGAAAGAAAAAGAACACTTAACATACAACAACAAAGAGACCTGCAATTAATAAATGGGCAAAGAACTTACAACACTTCTCCAAAGGTGATATATAAATGTTGAACACAAATATAAAAACAAGATTCAGATCATTGGACATTGGGAAAATGCAAATCAAAACCATGATGAAATACCACTATACATTCAATAGGGTGGCTATAATAACTTTTTTTTAAAGATTTTGAGTAATCTCTGTACCCAACTTGGGGCTCAAACTCACAACCCCAAGATCAAGAGTTGCATGCTGCACCAAATGAGACAGCCAGACAACCTGGTGATGGGTCTTAAGGAGGGCATGTTATAGGTAAATAATGGGTGTTATAAGTAAACAATAAATCTGGGAACACCACATCAAAAACTAATGACGTGGGCACCTGGGTGGCTCAGTTGGTTAAGCAACTGCCTTCAGCTCAGGTCATGATACTGGAGTCCCAGGATCAAGTCCCACATGGGGCCCTCTGCTCATTAGGAAGCCGGCTTCTCCCTCTGCCCCTCACCCCTTTCATGCTCACTCTCGCTCTCTCTCAAATAAATAAAATCATTTAAAAAAAAAAAACTAAACTAAAGACGTCCTGTATGGTGAGAAAAAGACAAAGATATTTAGAAGAAAATTTTAAAAAAACATGGGGCACCTGGGTGAGGAATCTGTCTTAAGCTCGGTCATGACCCCAGGGCCCTGGGATCAAACCCCACGTATGGGCTCTCTGCTCAGCAGGAAGGCTAATTCTCCCTCTCCCTCTACCTGCCACTCCCCCTGCTTGTGTGTGCGCTCACTCTCTCTGTCAAATAAATACATAAAATCTTTAAAAAAAAAAAAAAAAAAACCAAACCCACAGAAAATAACAACTGTTGCCAAGAATGTGGAGAAACTGGAATCCTAGTATATCGTGATGGAAGTGTAAAATGGTATAGCAGCTGTTTTAAAAAAAAAAAGGGAGGGGGAATGAATTACTGATATACACAGCAGTCTAGATGAACCTTGGAAACATACGTTAAGTGAAAAAAGTCAGTCACAAAAGACCAAACATAGTATGATTCCATTTATATGACATGCCCAGAATGGGCAAACCCATAGAGACAGAAGTAGATTAGTGGTTTGTCTAGGGCTGGAGGTTAGCAGGGGAATGGAGAGTGACTGCTAACGGGAACAGGTTTCTTTTTCAGTTATTGGAAAATACTATAAAATTGATAGTGGTGATAGTTGTACAACTATGAATACACTAAAAACCACTGAATTATTACACTTTAGGTGAGTGAACTATGTAATATGTGAACCATATCTCAATAAAGTTGTTGTATCAAAACAAAAAACGGTGACTCCAGAGTCAGGATGGATACTAGAGGTTTGAGGATAGCAGAGGAGAAATTAAATAGTCTCTGGGAGAGTAGAAGAATAAACTGACTACGGAAACATGATGATTGCTGAGCAGTACTGAGGGGCCACTCGAGCGGTGTGGTCTTAAATATACTGTGAGCCTGTCAGCACTGTTGTGCTGCTTGTAAGGACACGTAATGCGTAGGTAGAAGGTTGGATTTAGCCAAAATAGTTTTACCAGGGAGTACAACAGAAATTAGAAACGAGTTGAGAGAATATTCAAGGGAATGGTTAATATGATAATCGTGAAATCTAAGTTAGGTAAAAAGTGAGGCCATGACAGGGTAATGGACAATGAAAAGGTGATAGTCTAGAACTGAAACATCCCAGTGGGGCTGAAGGATTATTGGAGTCAGGATATTAGAGGGAGTGACTTGGAGGAGATGGGTGGTGGTGATCAGAGATCAGAGAACGGGACATCTGAAAATGAGATCTTTGAAGTGGCACCGTTATTATTGGCAGGCTCAACCAGAACCAGGGTTGAGGAATCAGGGTTCTTGAATTGGAACCGGAGAACACAGAAAATGAATCGGCTCTTTCTTACTTCTCCCAAGGATCACACATAACTGGCACCATTCGAGATGCAAAGGACAGAGGCTAATTCATTACATACAATGGATGTCTTGGGCATTAGGCCTACTTTTCTCTCAGAACCCCACTTGAGAAAGGCTGAGATGGTAGGATCCACGGGAGCTGATAACCAAAAGGTCAAGGAACTGAGAGGCCAGCGTATTGGACAGGCCATACCCCAGGTTGAACCTACGAAAACTCCAACTTCATAGGCTTCAGACTAATATGTAGATATTAAAGTCACCAAGAATAATGGCAGGAGTGGTGAAGAGATAAGATAGTAAGCGCTATGTTAAAGTTTTCAATGAATGGCCAGGAAGTGGTGTGGCTGGTAAGGGGCACGTGACCAGGAGGATAGTAGATGATTTCAGTGGGCGGGTAGCAGGGCTAGCACAGTGGTTTGTGTTTCAAACTAGGTTTTTCTAGTAGTCTGGAAACAAATGAGAGGCTGCTTACCCCACCTCCAGGTCAGCAGTACTGTGGTGTAAAGAAGAAGAAATAGCCAGTACTTGAGAAGTGCAAAGAGAAACAGTGTCTTCGGAGGACAGCCATCTTTCAGTGAGACCAAGCGAATGAAGGAAACTTTAACACAAGCAGCTGAAAACATCGGGGGTTTTATTGATCACGGACACAGGTTCCAAGGGAGAAAGTCATTTTGAGAATAGGAAGATCAAGTTAGCTTACAAAAGTCCCTCCAGGGGCGCCCGGGTGGCTCAGTGGGTTGGGCCGCTGCCTTCAGCTCAGGTCATGATCTCAGGGTGCTGGGATCGAGCCCTGCATCGGGCTCTCTGCTCAGCAAGGAGCCTGCTTCCTCCTCTCTCTCTGCCTGCCTCTCTGCCTGCTTGTGATCTCTCTCTGTCAAATTAATAAAATTTAAAAATCTTAAAAAAAAAAAAAAAAAGTCCCTCCAGATAACAGTCAGGTGGGGTTGAGAATCTAGGTGATGAGAGCTGCCACGGGACATTTGGATTTCCTGTGATGTCCAAAGTAAACACTTAAGGACAGGATTAGTCGCGGTTCTCTCTTAAAGGAGCAGTGCTAGCCAAATGAGGTGTCCACATGACAAAAATGTTCTCCATCTGTGGGGTCATATATGATAGCCAGTAGTCACATGTGGCGACTGAGCACTGGAAATGTAACACACACAAAAATGAAAAAAATATCAGTGAACTATGAGACCATTTCTATGTGGCCTAATACACAGGTAACCACGGTCCCTACAGGGGGGCAAGGGACAGAAAAAAATTTTTGAGGAATTAATGACTCAGAAAATTCCAAACTTGATAAAAAACTATAAATCTGTTGATCCAAGATAGTCTAGGAAGCACGGGCATAAGAAACATCATCGTAGGGGGCGCCTGGGTGGCTCAGTGGGTTAAGCCTCTGCCTTTGGCTCAGGTCAGGATCTCAGGATCCTGGGATCGAGCCCCGCATCAGGCTCTCTGCTCGGTGGGGAGCCTGCTTCCCCCCTCTCTCTCTGCCTGTCTCTCTGCCCACTTGTGATCTCTCTGTCAAATAAAATCTTAAGGAAAAAAAAAAAACAGCATCATAAATTTTAAAAGCACATCATAATCAAGTTGTTTCAAACGAGAGATAGAGGGAAAAAAACCCTGAATATCATTCAGAGAAAAAAGGACATGTTACGTGCAGATGGGAAAAACAAGAATTAGTCAGATTTCTTGTTAGGAACAACGCACTGCAACTCCATATGGTTCTGTCTAATAAGCAGATATTAAAGTCAACAAGAATGATGGCAGGAGTGGTGAAGAGATAAGATCGTAAGTGGTATGTGAAAGGAAGTGGGGTAGTTGGTGGGGTGGCAAGAAGACAGGCAAAATCTTATAAAATTCTGAAAGAAAAAGGTTACCAACCTAAATTTCTATACCCAGCAAAAAATCTTTAAAAAATGAGGGCTACTAAATGTAATAAAGTATCTCAGATTAGATCCAAGAATATTTAGGGGGGGTAGTAGTAGAAAAACTGGTGAAATTTGAATGAAGTACAGAGTTTAGTTGATAGCTGTGTACCAAAGAGGTGCCTGCGTGACTGAGTCAATTGGGAGACAACTCTTGGTCTCAGCTCAGGTCTTGATTTCAGGGTCATGCGAGCCCGGGTTGGGCTCCACAATGGGTGTGGAGCCTACGTAAATAAAAAGGAAGTGGCTCAGTGGGTTAAAGCCTCTGCCTTCGGCTCCGATTATGATCCCAGGGTCTTGGGATTGAGGCCTGCATCAGGCTCTCTGCTCAGAGGGGAACCTGCTTCCTCACCCCCCCTGCCTGGCTCTCTGCCTACTTGTGACCTCTGTCAAAGAAATAAATAAAATCTTGAAAAAAAAAATGATGACATTTAAAAAAAAAAAAAAAAGAAGAAGTAGTAGTTGTCATGGGGCACCCGAGTGGCTCAGTCAGTTGGGCATGTCTTCAGCCCTGGTCATGATCCCAGGGTCCTGGGATCGAGCCCCATGTTGGGCTCTCTGCTCAGTGGAGAGCCTGCTTCTCCCCCTCTCTCTGCCTGCCACTCTGCCTACTTGTGCTCTCTCTGTCAAATAAATAAATAAAATCTAAAAAAAAACAAAAAAAGTCATGTACCGATGTTAATGTTTCAGTTCCGACAAATGTATTGTGGTTACATGAGATGTTAACATTAGGAGAAAGTGAGTGAATGTTATCTCTCTATACTATCTTTCAATACTTTTACAAATCTAAACTATTCCAAACTAAAAATGTTATTAAAAAGTTAAAAGATGAAATAGACTCTTCAGGTATACTAATTCTGAAAGAATTCATCACCAGACACCTAGTCACAAAAAGGTTAAAAGTCCTTGAGGCAACAGGAACACTCCAATGGGCTGGACTGTGTCATCACGCCTCATGGGACTGAGGAACTGAATTTTAAATTTAATTCTAATTAAGATTTAAATTTAAATAGCTACATGTCTTCCCCTACCCCCATTAAAATTCATACACTGAAGTCTTAATCCCCAATGTACTGGTATATAGAGTTGCCTCCTTTGGGAGGTAATTATGGTTATGTGAAGTTAAGAGGATTAGTGCCCTTATAAGAAGAGACACCAAAGAACTTACTTTCAACCAGTGTATGCAGGGACAACAAGCCATATAAGTAAATAGTAAGAAGGAAGCCATCTAAAACCCAAGAGAGGGTCCTGACTAGACAGTGACCCTGCTAGCACCTTGATCTTGGACTTCCAATCTCCAAAACTATAAGGAAATAAATTTATGTTGTTTAAGCTACTTAGTTTATCATATTCTCAGTGTGACTGGGCTATGACAGCCCAATCACACTGAGAAACACAATACAAGGATACCAAATATAAAGTTACACAAAAGAATGAAGAACTTCAAAAATGGAAAATACACTAATAAACATATGATTGTTTCTCTTAATCTTCAAAAAACTGACTGTTTAAGCAAAATAATAACAATGTATTGTGGAGTTTACAATACATGTACAAATAAAACACATGACAACGGTAACATAAAATTCAGGGATGAGTAAAATATGTAAACTACACAAGATGCTTACGTTATACAGGAACTGGTATAACATCATGAAATTAGACTATGATAGAAAAATATGCATACTAAAATCTCTAAAGAAACCATGAAATAACAAAGAGTTGTAACTGGCAAGTCAAAAAGGGAGTCCCGAAGTCCCAAGAAGAGTCAAAAAAGGACACAAAGAACAAATGGAACAAACTGAATACAAACAGCGAGATGACAGACTCAAATCTAACCATATCAATAATCCTTAAAATGTGAATGTTCTATATGACAAAATTAAAGGCAGTGATGGTCAGATTGGATAATAAAGCAAGATTCCACTACATATGCTAACTATAAGAAATTCACTTTAAATGTAAAGAATCAAATAAATTTAAAATAAAAGGATGGGAGGAAAAAACAGCATGAAAGACAAATCAAAAGCAAGCTTAATGGTCACAACATAATGAATATAACAACAAAGAAAGCAAATACAAGCACGAGGCCAGCACTAACAAAAAGCCATCCAGCAAAGGGACAAAAAAAATCTCTGAAGAATTCTACACTAAGTAACTAGACTGGCACACCTATAACAGAACGATCACTTGAGAAGTTTGTAATGGTTTCCATTTGAAATACTGAGACTACAGAAAAGTTTTAAAATTTTATAGGCCTAGGTTTTGATGTTTAAAACTCATTCTGAGGGGTGCCTGGGTGGCTCAGTGGGCTAAGCGTTTGCCTTTGGCTCAGGTCTTAATCTCAGGGTCCTGGGATCAAGCCCCACATTTGGCTCTCTGCTCGGCAGGAGCCTGGTTCCCCTCTCCGCCTATTTGTGATTTCTCTCTCTCTCTGTCAAATAAATAAAATCTTTTAAAAATACTTAAAAAAAATAAAACTCATTCTGAGGGACACAAGGGTGGTGCAGTCGGTTAAGCATTGAACCCTTGGTTTCAGATCAGGTTGTGATCTCCGGGTAGTGGAACAGTGCCCCCCAGACAGGTTCCCTGCTTAAAAAGGAGTCTCCTTGAGATTATTTCTATCCCTCTCCCTTTGTCCTTCCCCACTGTGCTCTCTCAAATAAATAAATCTTTAAAGAAAAATCCCATTTTGAGGAAGAAAACTGCTTTACTTGCTTTAAAGTAATTAAACATTATTGCTAATTGTACTTGTGTAATATTAAAAGGTGTATCATATAGTAAATATGGGGAAATTCCATCTAGAAAAGATAAACTGTTTTTCCAGAATTATAGTTGTGATACATTTTCAATGAGTTTCCATATGCTAATGTGTAACTGACCAAAAAAACTTTCATTTTAAAAACTATCTGTATAAACCTTTTTCCCAAATATTATGGGTTCTGTGCAATTTTTTAAATCTTGGATTTACAGACTGTCCTTTCACTCATTATGAAGTTTTGTAGAAGGTAAAGAATTTTACAGAGACGCCTGGGTGGCTCAGTAGGTTAAGCAACCGACTCTTGGGTCCAGCTCCAGTCATCATCTCAGGATCATCAGCCCCATGTCGAGCTCCACGTTCAGCACACAGTCTATCTGTCCCTCTCCCTCTGTTCTTCCTGTGCTCTCTCTCTAAAATAAAATCTTCTTTAAAGAAAGGATTTTAGGGGCGCCTGGGTGGCTCAGTGGGTTAAACCTCTGCCTTCAGCTCAGGTCATGATCTCAGGGTCCTGGGATCGAGCCCCGCACCCGGCTCTGTGCTCCTCGGGGAGCCTGCTTCCTCCTCTCT
Organism: Mustela erminea; assembly: GCF_009829155.1. Taxonomy (NCBI): domain Eukaryota; kingdom Metazoa; phylum Chordata; class Mammalia; order Carnivora; family Mustelidae; genus Mustela; species Mustela erminea. Next base: position 99,771,389 of record NC_045616.1, on the reverse strand, counting down.
CTCTCTGCCTACCTGCGATCTCTCTCTGTCAAATAAATAAAGAAAATCTTAAAAAAAAAAAAAAAATAGAATAGCAGTGACAGGCCTAATTCAAGGCTTAACCTGTCCTGCATTCAGCTTTAAAAAAAGGATTTTATTATAAAATGTTATATTTACATAAGTACTGATAAACTCCTTTTATCAAAAGTTCATTTTACTCTCCCACTCTACATTGTGTTATATTATCTTGCTTCTCTGTAACAATGTAGAGTTTTTATGCCTTTCTGTAACACAACCAGATACTCAACTAAAGTTGAAGTAACAACTGTACAAAGTACAAAACCTGAAGATAATTTAGTTTTGTAATTGGAAATTCAGTAAAATCACAAGACTTTCCTTTCTAAGAGAGCAGAATGGCTATACATAGGAATTAGTCTGGTTTACGGTTTAAATCCTCTCGAAATGAATCATCTAAGATCCCTGTAAGTATAGTAGATAAAATTTAAAAAAAAACAAAAAGTTTGTTTTTGAGAAATGTCTCAACTTTTTAAAGATTTATTTATTCAAGAGAGAGGGAGAGCACACAAGTGAGAGTGCAGGAGAGAGAGGCAGAGAGGGAGAGAGAACCGTAAGCCAACTCCGCACTGAGCAGAGAGTCCAATACATGCTTCATCTCACAACCCTGAGATCGCGACCTGAGTCTAAACCATGAGTTGAGCACAAAACCAACTGCACCACCTAGGCACCCTGAGAAATGTTTCAACTTTCTAAATTTTCTTTTTCTTAAGTCAAATTCATTAAGAAAGTCCTGGAAGTAGTATTTTCTTAACTGGGGGAAAAAAATCAATCTGGGTTGCTTACGTAGTAAATCTAAGTAAATACCACCTTTAAAAAGTGACCTATTTGTAAACATGGCTATATTAAAAGGAAAATTTATTCTCTTATCTAGATCACATATGTAACAGGACTTCAAAGAATGTACACATTTGTGTAAGACTGATGAATCACAGAACTGTGCCCCTGAAAGAAATACATTATATATTAATTTTAAAAATGATAATAAGGGGCGCCTGGGTGGCTCAGTGGGTTAAGCCTCTGCCTTCGGCTCGGGTCATGATCTCAGGGTCCTGGGATCGAGCCCCGCATCAGGCTCTCTGCTCAGCGGAGAACCTGCTTCCCCTCTCTCGCTCTGCCTCTCTGCCTACTTATGGTCTCTGTCTGTCAAATAAATAAATAAAATCTTTTTAAGAAATGATAATAAAGGGGCGCCTGGGTGGCTCAGTGGGTTAAAGCCTCTGCTTTCAGCTCAGGTCATGATCCCAGGGTCCTGGGATCGAGCCCCACATTGGGCTCTCTGCTCTGCAGGGAGCCTGCTTCCTCCTCTCTCTCTCTCTCTCTCTCTGCCTGCCTCTCTGCCTACTTGTGATCTCTGTCTGTCAAATAAATAAATAAAATCTTTAAAAAAAAAATAATATAAATAAATAAATAATTAAAATGATAATAAAAATAGTCAAATGAGTGGCAAAAGAGAATAAGAAAGTACACATTCATTTCTTCAAGGCAGCAGAAAAAGTAAGTGCTAGCACTCTGATGTTATGTATATTAACAAACATGAAATAATCAGGATGAACCAATGTTAACATTTATGGGAATAAAGGACAGCATTTTAAAAATATTATTTCATGGGGCACCTGGGTGGTTCAGTGGGTTAAGCGCTGCCTTCGGCTCAGGTCATGATCTCAGGGTCCTGGGATCGAGTCCCGCATCGGGCTCTCTGCTCGGCAGGGAGCCTGCTTCCCTCTCTCTCTCTCTGCCTGCCTCTCCGACTACTTGTGATTTCTCTCTGTCAAATAAATAAATAAAATCTTTAAAAATATATATATTATTTCAAGTATCAGTTCATTTGGTAATTTTCTTTTTTTCTGAGCTTTTTAATTTTAGTTAATATATAGTGCAATATTGCTTTCAGGAGTAGAATTCAGTGATTTCACTTGGTAATTTTCTTTTCTTTTAAGACTTTATCGGAAAGAATGAGAGAGAGAAGAGAGGGCAAGCACACAAGCAGGGGAAACAGCCAGCAGAGGGAGAAACAGGCTCCCTGCTGAGCAAGAAGCCTGCTGTGTAACTTGATCCAAGGACCCTGGGATAAGGACCTGAGCCAAAGGCAGATGCGGATCCAACTGAGCCATCCAGGCATCCCTCACTTGGTAATTTTCACTAGCTAAAAGATACTTCTTATGGTTTTGGTTTTTTTTTTTTCAAAGATTTTATTCATTTATTTGTCAGAGAGAGGAGCGAGAGTGAGCACAAGCAGAGTGGCAGGCAGAGGTAGAGGGAGAAGCAGGCTCCCGGCTGACCAAGGAGCCCGATGCGGGACTCGATCCCAGGACGCTAGGATCATGACCTGAGCCGAAGACAGCCGCTTAACCAGCTGAGCCACCCAGGCGTCCCTGTTGTTTTTTTTTAATATTCTTTTTTTTTAAGATTTTTATTTATTTATGTGACAGAGAGAGAGATCACAAGTAGGCAGAGAGGCAGGCAGAGAGAGAGGAAGAAGCAGGCTCCCCGCTGAGCAAGAGAGCCTGATGCAGGGCTCAATTCCAGGACCCTGGGACCATGACCTGAGCCGAAGGCAGAGGCTTAACCCATTGAGCCACCCAGGCGCCCCTACTTCTCATGTTTTGAAACTAAATAAGTTGGGGGGTGAGGGAAGGATGGCTATTATAATACAAGAGAGTTAAAATTTTAGGCCTGTGATTTGTAAGTTCCATAAAAAAGTACTTGCATGTGACATGTATTATGTTTTAACCCCTTGGTTAACCATCTTCATCTGTAGATGAAATTTTGAATTATCTTAATATTTAGACATTTTGCTTTTCACAGGTCTTAAAATGGAACTAGAACCCATTATTTTGAAAGAATTCTATTTCATTATACAAACCAGTCATTCTATATTTGGTCCTTAATAAAATTTTAATCTGGACAGAGTTATTCTAGTTAAGCCATAAGTATTAACATATAAGCTTGTTTTGATTAAAGAATTTTCATATGAGTAAAAAAAGAGAAGAAAACTGGAATACCTATATAAATGTCCTAATAAGTGCGTATCAGAGCAAAGATTATTACAATGATTAAAAAAATATTTCATAATGATAAAGGGATCAATTATCAAGAAAAGATTAAATTCTTAAATGTGCACCCACCTAATTAAAAAAAAACTCAAAAAACACAAAACAAAAACTGACAGTACTGAGAAAGACAAATCCACAATTATAGGCAAAGCCTTTATTTAGTATCTCTGTCAAAATAGTTGTAATATTTGCAGAAAATCAATAAGGATTTAGTAGATTTGACAACACTATCAACCAACTTGATTAGACTGACATTTATAGAAAGAAACCACCCAAAATACGCATTCTTCTCAAGTTCACATGGAATATTTTACCAAGATAAATGATATTCCAGGACACAAAACAAATTTCAATCAATTTTTTAAAAAAATCAAATCATACAAAGTATACATCCCCAAATGATCAAATTAGAAATCAGTAACAAAAAAATCTCTAGAAAGAGTACCAAGTATCTGGGAACTAAATAACACACTTTTAAATAACCCACAGATCAAAAAAAAAAAAAAAAAGGGAAATTAGAAAGTATTCTGAATTGAATGAAAATGAAAACACAGCATGTTAAGAATTTGTAGTATGCTTTAGTTCTTAATGGGAAATTATAGCATTAAACACCTATATTAAAAAAGAATAATGTCTCTAATCAATGACCTCAGTTAGCTTCCACATTAAAAAAATAAAATCAGGATGCCTGGGTGGCTCAGTGGGTTAAAGCCTCTGCCTGTGGCTCACGTCATGATCCCAGAGTCCTGGGATGGAGCCCCACATCGGGCTCTCCGCTTCTTGGGGAGCCTGCTTTCTCCTCTCTCTGCCTGCCTCTCTGCCTACTTGTGATCTCTGTCAAATAAATAAATAAAATTTTTAAAAAATAAAATAAAATCGGGGGGCACTTGCATGGCCCAGTAAGTTAAGCATCTGCTTTCAACTCAGGTCATGCAACCTGAGTCCTGCATTGGGTCCCTGCTCAGTGGGGAGCCTGCTTCTCTCCTTCTCCTGCCCACCTGTGTTCTTTTGTTGCTATCTCTGTCTCTCTCCCTCTCTCTCAAATTAATAAAAGTCTTTAAAAAAAGGAAATCAGAAGAAATTAAAATAAGCAGAATAAAGGAAATAATAAGACCAAAATAGAAATCAATAAAGAAGAAAACAGAAAAACAACACAGAAAATCAAAGTGACAGGAAAAGCAATAAAACCAGACTGATGAGGATGAAATAAAATAAAGAATTACATCAGAAATGAGAGAGGTATTATCACTATACATTCTACAGATTTTTAAAATGGTAACACTAATATTAGAAACAATTAAAAAAAGAAACACTTAATATATTAGCAACGTAGTTGAAATGGACAAATTCCCTGAAAGACACAATCAAAGCTCACTCAAGAAAGAGTTAACTTGAATAGCCTTGTATGCAATAATAAAATTGAAACTGTAGTTAAAATCCTTCCCACAAACAAAACATCAAGCCCAGAGGTCTCTACTGGTAAATTCTATTGAACATTTAAGTTAGAAATAATACTAATTCTATTGAAACTTCCAAAAAACTGAATATGATCTATATCTCAACTCATTCTGTAAAGCCAAAATCAACCTCATATCAAAACCAAAATATTATGAGAAAACTACAAACCATTAACTCTCATAAACTAGGTGCAGAAATCCTAAGTAAAATTTTACCAAATCAAATACAATAACATTATGAAAGGATAATACATCTTGAGCAAGTGGAGTTTGTCCCAAGAATGCTTAACTACTTTAACATTCAACGATTAATGTAATTGACAATATTAAGAATTGAAAAAGGAAAATTATAAGTTCAACTCAACACAAAAATGCATTTGACAAAATTCAATATTCATTCCTGATCAAAACTCTCAGAAAGAGGTATCTTTCTATGCTGTTGGTCGGAATGCAAACAGGTACAGCCACTCCGGAAAACAGTTCCTCAAAATGTTAAAAACAGAACTACCCCACAACCCAGCAATTGCACTACTAGGTATTTATTCAAAGGAAACAAAAACAAAGACTCCAAGGGGTCCATGCACCCCAACTTTCATAGCAGCATTATCAACAATAGCCAAATTATGGAAGCCACCCAAGTGTGCATCAACTAATAAATAGATAAAGAAGATGTGGTATATGTATATATATAATGGGATATTACTGCCATCAGAAAGAATAAAATCTTGCCATGTGCAATGGTGTGGATGGAACTAGGGTGTATTATGCTAAGCAAAATAAGCAGTCACACAAAGATAAATACCATACGATTTCACTCATACGTGGAATTAAGAAAACAAAACAAATGGACATATGTAAAGAGCTAAAAAAAAAAAAAGAGAGAGAAAGGGAGGCAAACCATAAGAGACTTAACGATAAAGAACAAATTAAGGGTTGATGGAGAGAGGTGTATAAGGGATGGGATAACAGGGGATTGGTATTAAGGAAAGTACTTGTTAAAATGAGCACTGGGTGTTATAATGAGCACTGGGTGTTATATGTAAGTGATGAATCACTAAATTCTACTCTTAAAAACAATATTACACCATATGCTAACTAACTAGAATTTAAATAAAAATTTGGGGGGAAAAAACCTCTCAACAAACTAGAATCAAAGAACTTCTTTAGGGCACCTGGCTGTCAGCCGGAAGAGCATCTGACTCTGGATCTCAGGGTTGTTGTGAGTCTGAGCCCCACACTGGATGGTGTAGAGAGTACTAAAATAAAATAAAATAATAAATAAATTCTAAAAAGAGAACTTCTTCAACCTGATAAAAGGCATCTATGGAAAAATTACAATTAACATCATAATAAAGAAAGACTACATGCTTTCCTCCTAAGATCAAGAACAAGACAGAAATGTCTATTCTTGCCATTTCTATTCAACTTTATACTGGAGGTTCCAGTCAGGGAAATTCAACAAGAAAAAGAAATATAAGGAACCCAGATTGTAAAGGAAAAAGCAAAACAAGTTTCTATTAATAAACAACATGACCATCTGTGTACAAAATTTGATGGAATCTTAAAAAAAAAAAAAAAAAGAGTAAGTTTATCAAGGTTGCAGAATACAAAAAAACCCCACCAAAAATCAATTGTATGCAGGGGCAACGTGGGTGGCTCAGTCAGTTAAGCATCTGCCTCCAGCTCAGGTCATGATATCAGAGTCCTGCAATCAAGCCCCCACATCAGGCTCCTTGCTCAGTGGGAAGTCTGTTTCTCCATTTCCCTCTGCCTATCCCTGCCCTAGCCCCTACTTGTACTCATGCTCTCTCTCAAATAAATTAAAAAAAAAAAAAAAAAAAAATTCTATGCATATATCCTAGCACAAAAACCCCTAAAATTTTGAAAGAATTCTATACACAAAACATCAAAAACCATCAAATATGTAGGATTAAATCTGACAGAAGATATGAAAGATCTGTACACTGAGAACTACAAAATATTACTAAGAGAAATTAGAGAGAACACTAAAGAAATGGAAACATATACCTTATTCACTGGCCAGAAGTCTCCATATTAAGATATCAATTCTCCCTCAAATTGATCTATAAATTCAACACAATTCCAATCAAATTCCTAACAAAATTTTGGTAGAACTGCCAAACTGGTTTCAAAATTCATACAGAAATGCAAAGGAACTGGGGTGGGGCGCCTGGGTGGCTCAATTGGTTAAGCATCCACCATCAGCTCAGGTCATGATCCAGGGGTCCTGGGATTGAGCCCTGTGTTGGGCTCCCTCCCTCTCCTTCTGTTTGTGTTCTTTCTCTTTCAAAATAATTTGGCATTTATTTATATCAAATAAATAAATAAATAAATATTTTTAAAAAACAGAAAAGAAATGCAAAGTAACTAGAAGAGCCAAAAAATTCTAACAAAGATCAAAGAGGACTGACACTACTTGATTTCAAAAAGTTGAAGTAAGTAAAGCAGCATGATAGACTGACTTAAAAGATCAATGGAATAAAGTCTAGAAGTAAATTCACATATACAAACATGACTGATTTTTAACACAGGTATGATGGTAAAGTGAAGAAAGAATAGCCTTTCCCATCTACGGGGCTCAAAAAATTGAAAATGATGTGGAACAAAATGAACACGGATTTATACTACATCATATATAAAAATTTACTCAAAATAGATCATAGATCGAAATGTAACACCTAACATGATCAAGTTTCTAAAATAAATCATAAGAGACAATCTTTGTGAACTTGAGTTAAGCAGTTCCTAACATATACCACCAAAAACATAATCCTACAAGAACAAATTGATAGACATCATTTTAATTAAGAACATCTGTATTCAAAATATTAAGAGAACGAGAAGACAAGCCATGAACTTGGAGAAAATATTTGAAAAGCATTTATCTAATAAAGGACTTGCAGCTAGAATATATAAAGAAATCTCAAAATTCAACAATAAGAAAACCAACCCCATTCAAAAACATAAAAGATCTGAATACTTCACAAAAATTCATGGCAAATAAGCACATGAAACGATGTGCAAACAAAAATGTTTGCCTGTGTTAGTGCAAACACTCTTGAAACAAATGGAAAGACTAGAAGTCTCAACAGATAAAAAGAAGCTATAAAAAAGAAAGCTATAAATGGAAATGTTATAATACAATAAGCAAAATAAACATTCACTGAATGGGCTTGAGAGCTGAATGGAGGGGTGCCTGGCTGGCTCAGTCAGAGGAGTATGAAACTCCTGATCTCAAGGTTGTTGAGTTCAAGCCCCATGTTAGTGGTAGAGATTACTTAAAAATAAAATCTTTAAAAAAAAAAAAAAAGAGAGAGAGAGAGAGAGAGAGAGAAATGGAGATGACAGACCAAAGAATCCTAGAACCTGAAGCTACAAATCATGCAATCTAAACAATAGAGAGAAAAATAAAGGACTACAAAATAATAAACAGAGCAATGCCTGGGTGCCTCTGTCGGTTAAGTGTCTGCCTTTGGCTCAGGTCATGATCCCAAGGTTCTGGGATGGAGCCCCACATCAAGCTCCTTGCTCAGCGGGGACTGTGCTTCTCCCTCTACCCCTTCCCCAGCTTGTGTGCCCCCTCTCTTTTTTAAAATATCTTTTTTTAAAAAGTAATAATAATAATAAAGAGTCTCAGAAACCCATGGGACAATATCAGAAACTATAAATTTGTGTCATCTGAGCCCCTAAATAAAAAGAGAAAGGATATGGAGTAGAAAACATACTTGAAGAAATAATGGCTAAATCTAGCAAAAAAGAAATAAATTTAAAGAAATTCACATCCAGACAAACCATAATCAAAGTTCTGAAAATCAAAGGTGATGAAAAAAGTCTTAAAAGCAATGAGAGTAAAACAGCATACTACATAAAGAAGAATGATCAAGGGACTTAGAATTTCTTATCAGAAACTATGGATGCCAGAAAGTAGTAGAACAACATTCTTAAAAGTGAAAAATGAAAAGAACTGTCAACTGAGAATTCTATTTCCAACAAAAACATCCCTCAAAAATAATGGTGAAATAAAGACATTCTCAGGGCACCTGGGTGGCTCAGTTGTTAAGCATCTGCCTTCAGCTCAGGTCATGATCCCAGGATCCTGGGATTGAGCCCCACATTTGGCTCCCTGTTCAGCAGGAAGCCTGCTTCTCCCTCTCCCACTCCCCCTGCTTGTGTTCCCTCTCCTGCAGTCTCTGTCAAATAAATAAAATATTTTTAAAAATCAAAATTAAAAAATAAAGACATTCTCAGCTATAGGAAGCTATAACAATTTGTCATCAACAGACTTGCTCTAAAAGAAATGCTAAAGGAAGTTCTTCATGGTTCTTTTTAAGATCAATAAAGAAAATAAACTTCTAACCAAACTGACAGAGAAAAAGAAAAATACTGAAATGAAGGAGGGTAACCATTTCAGACACTAAAACATGAAAAGACTAATACAGGAATATTACAGGGGCACCTGGGTGGCTCAGTGGGTTAAAGCCTCTGCCTTCGGCTCAGGTCATGATCCCAGGGCCCTGGGATCGAGCCCCATGTCAGGCTCTCTGCTAGGCGGGAGCCTGCTTCCTCCTCTCTCTCTGACTGCCTCTCTGTCTACTTGTGATCTCTATCTGTCAAATAAATAAATAAAATCTTAAAAAAAAAATACAGGAATATTACAAAAACTCCATGCACATAAATTCAACAACTGAGTAACAGATAAAATCTTAAAAGACAAACTACCAAAGTTTATTCAAGAAAAAACAGATGACCTGAATTGTCCCTATATCCAATAAAGAAATTGAATTAATAGTTTAAAACCTCCAACTCTGTATTTTTGTGCATTTTTAAAAGACTTTTTGTTTTAGCATGTATTCTAAAAAATACCAACACACTGAACGTAAAGCATTTATTAAAAACTAATTTGTAGCCCAGTTTTATGAGCAAGTTCTAGTAACCTTAAAGAAATCTTAAAGACAATTCCTTTAATATATGGACTATGGTAGGACAATGAAAGGTGAATAAATTTCCTATTTGACAGCTTAAACCTGATACTAAAATCTAATGAAGACAGTACAAAAAATTATACAAAACCAATGTCACTAGGAATACAGATACAAAATTCCTCAACAATATATTGAGAAAGCAAATGTAATATTATGTTAACATAATACATCATGACCAAGTAAGATGTACTCCAGATTGCAAAGATGTGCCAAAATTAGAAAATATATTAATTTAACACATATTAACTGGTTAAAGGAGAAAAATATAACATCATCTTGTTAGATCACGAAAAGGCATCTGATTAAATATCCATTCTTAAAAGTACTAATATTATATAAGTAATTAAAGAATATTTCTGAAACATAATAAAGAATAGAAATATGAAACAAAGAGCAAAATATCTGAATAGTTTACAATTAATTTCAAGTCAAAAGAAAGAGGTATTCAATCACTGAAATCAATCAACATTATTCTGGAAGCTACAGTCAATGTAATGAAACAAAAACAAGGTATAAATATTAGAAAAGAAAGGAGAAAATAATCATTATTAGCAGGTATAAGTGCCTACCTAAAAAACTCAAGATAATCAACAGAACTACTATTTTAAAAATCTTTAATGGATCAATGGAACAAACAAAAAATCCAAAAACAAACCCATTTATAGAAAAGATTTTAGTTTACAATAAAGATAAAACTTCAAGACTTTAGAGAAATGATTATTGAAAAATATTGGTGAAAGCATATAACCACTGAGGCTGTTTTTTAATATAAATGTACCGTGGGGTTTTTTAAAGATTTTATTTATTTGAGAGAGAGAGAGTAAAAGAATGCACGAGTGGTGGGGAGGGGCAGAGGGAGAAGGAAAAGCAGACTCCCTGATAAGCCAGAAGCCCCACACAGGGCTCGATCCCAGGACCCCGAGATCATGACCTGAGCCAAAGGCAAACGGTTAACAGATTAAGCCAAGCAGATGCCCGTAAGTGTACACATAAGTGTAGTAAAACCATAAGAAAAGCACGGAAGGGGCGCCTGGGTGGCTCAGTGGGTTAAAGCCTCTGCCTTCAGCTCAGGTCATGATCTCAGGGTCCTGGGATCAAGCCCCACATCGGGCTCTCTGCTCAGCGGGGAGCCCGCTTCCTCCTCACTCTCTGCCTGCCTCTCTGCCTACTTGTGATCTCTGTCTGTCAAATAAATAAATCTTACCAAAAAAAAAAAAAAAAAAAAGAAAAGCATGGAAAATTAAAACAAATACAGTGGTTACCTCTAGATGGGTGGAAAGGGATGCAACAGGTGAGGGGTCATACTAAGTCAAGAGGACTTAGTATGACCCCTCATACTAAGTGGGCGCCTGGATGGCTCAGTGGATTGGGCCTCTACCTTTGACTCGGGTCATGGTCTCAGGGTCCTGGGATCGAGCCCCATATCGGGCTCTCTGCTCAGCAGGGAGCCTGCTTCCTCCTCTCTCTCTGCCTGCCTCTCTGCCTACCTGTGATCTCTGTTAGGTAAATGAATAAAATCCTTTAAAAAAAAAAAAAAAAAGAGGACTAATAAGACAGTAAATACATGTGTTCAGATTATTTTTTTAAAACTATGATTTACCAGGTTCTTGGGTGGGTCAGACCTTAAGCGTCTACCTTCAGCTCAGGTCATGATCCCAGAATCCTGGGATTGGGCCCTGCATCAGGCTTCCTGCTAGGCAGGAAGCCTGCTTTTCCCTCTTCCACTCGCCCTGCATGTGTTCCCTCTCTTGCTATCGCTCTCTGTCAAATAAATGTAAAATCTTTAAAATTTAATTTAATTTTTAAAACTATGATTTACATTTTATGTAAATGTAAAAACCGTATGATTATTTCAATATGTAAAAAAAAGCATTTCACAAAGTACAACATCCATTCATGATAAAAGCCCTCAAAAAAGTAAGTCTAGAGGGAACATATCTCAACATAATAAAGGCCTTATATGAAAAACCCAGAGCTAACATCATACTCAATGGGGAAATACTGAGAGCTTCCCCTAAGGTCAGAAACAAAACAAGGATGTCCACTCTTACCACTTTTATTCAACACAGTACTGAAAGTCCTAGCCACAGCAATCAGACATCAAGAAATAAAAGGCATCCAAATCAGTAAGGAAGAAGTAAAATGTTCACTATTTACAGATGACATTATACTATATATAGAAAACCCTAAAGACTCCACCAAAAAACTACTAGGACTGATAAATGAATCCAGTAAAATCACAGGATATAAAACTAATGTACAGAAATCTGTTGCATTACTATATACTAGTTACCTTTATACACTAATATATACTATATGCTAATAAATATACTAAAACAAAGCAGCAGAAAATGAAATTAAGAAAACGGTCCCATTCACAATTGCACCAAAAACAATAAAATATGTAGGAATAAACTTAGCCACAGAGTGAAAAACCTGTACTCTGAAAACTATAAAACACTGATGAAAGAAATTAACTAGGACACAAAGAAATGGAAGACATTCTATCTCATAGGTTGGAAAAATAAACATTGTTAAAATGTCTATACTGCCCAAAGCAACCTACACATTTAATGCAATCCCCATCAAAATACCAACAGCGTTTTTCACAGAACTAAAACAAACAATCCTAAAATTTGTATATGAATAGCCAAAGCAATATCGAAAAAGAGAAACAACACTGGAGGTATCACAATTACAGACTTCAAGTTATACTACATAGCTGTAGTGATCAAAACAGTAGGCCCCTAGCATAAAAACAGACATATAGATCAATGGAACAAAACAGAAAACCCAGAAACAAACCCACAAATACATGATTAATCAATCTTCAACAAAAAAGGGAAGACTACACCGTGGGAAAAAGTCTCTTCAACAAATGGTACTGTGAAAAACTGGTCAGCTACATGCAAAAGAATGAAACTGGACCATATTCTTACACCACAGACAAAAATAAACTTAAAACAGATTAAAGACTTAAACTACGAGACCTGAAACCATAAAAATCCTAGCACAGAGCACAGGCACTAATTCTCTAACATTATCTATCTAGACTATAGCGAAAGTTTTCTAGATATGTCTCCCGAGGCAAGAAAAATAAACTATAGGGAGTACTCAAAATAAAAAGCTTCTGCACAGAAGTGCCTGGATGGCTCAGTTAGGCATCTAACTCTTGGTTTCAGGTCAGGTCCTCATCTCATGGCTCATGGGATCAAGCCCCAGGATAGACCCCACACTCAGCGGGAGTCTATTTGGATATTCTCTCCCTCTGTCCCTTCTCCCATTCATAAGCTCACTCTCTCTCTCTCAATAGATCAATAAATCTTTAAAAAAAAAAAAAAAAGTTTCTGCACAGCAAGGGAAAAAAATCAATTAAACTAAAAGGCAACCTACTGAATGGGAGAAGATATTTGCAAATGATGTATCTGATAAAGGGTTAGGTATCCAAAAATATATAAAGCTGATACAGCTCAATACCCAAACACCAAATCATCCAATTAAAAAATGTGCAGATGACATGAACAGACATTTCTCCAAGAAGACATCCACAGGGCCAACAAACAAATGACAAGATGCTCAACATCACTTATTATCAGGGAAATACAAAACAGAAACTATAATGATATATATCACTTCACACCTGTCAAAATGGCTAAAATCCAAAGCACAAGAAACAAGTGCTGGCAAGGATGTGAAAAGAAAGCAACCCTCTTGTATTGTTTGTAGGAATACAAACTGGTGCAAATGCTATGGAAAACAGTATGCAGGTTCCTCAAGAAGTTAAAAATAGAACTACCCTTCAATCCAGTAAACATATGCTACTGGGTATTTATCCAAAAAATACAAAAACACTAATTCAAAGGGATATATGCACCCCCGTGTTCACAGCAGCACTATTAACAAGAGCCAAATGATGGAAGCAGCTCGTGTCCATCAACAGATAAATAAAGAACGTGTGATACATACACATACATATACACACAATGGAATATTATTCAGCCATAGAAAAGAACAAAATCTTGCCATTTCCAATCACATAGAGCTAAAGAGTATAATGCTAAGTGAAATTGGTCAGTCACACAAAAAGACAAATACCATATGATTTCACTCATATGTGGAATTTAACAAATAAAACAAATGAGCAAAGGAGAAAAAAAGAGAGAGAGAGAGAGAGAGAGAAACCAAGAAACAGACTCTCAACTATAGAGAACAACCTGATGTTTACCAGAGGGAAGGCTGTGGAGGGAGCATGGATTTGGGTGAAATCAATGATGGGGACTTAAACAAAAAGTGTGGCACCTGAGTGGCTCAGTCAGTTAAGTGTCTGCCTTCAGCTCAGGTCATAATCTCGGAGTCCAGGGATCAAGCACCACATTGCACTCACCTCCTGCTCAGCAGGGAGTCTGCTTCCCCCTCTCAATCTGCACCCCGACCCCCACATATTCACACAATCTTTCTCTCTAATAAATAAAAAAATCTTAAGAAAAAAAAAGAAAGACGAATGAATTAAAGATAATTCTGAGCTTTAAAACAAGACAATGGGGATGCCTGGGTGGCTCAGTGGGTTAAGCCGCTGCCTTCGGCTCGGGTCATGATCTCAGGGTCCTGGGATCGAGTCCCGCATCGGGTTCTCTGCTCGGCGGGGAGCCTGCTTCCCTCTCTCTCTCTCTCTCTGCCTGCCTCTCTGCCTCTCTGTCTACTTGTGATCTCTCTCTGTGAAATAAATAAATAAAATCTTTAAATAAATAAATAAATAAATAAAACAAGACAATGAGTAGTTTTACCATCAAATGCATTATAAGATGAAGTAAAAAAATAAGTGAACTTGGAAGAAAAAACAATGACTTAGTTCACTGCTTTCCTGAATGTGACCTACAGGCAAGGGGAAATCTCTAATAAAGAAATAGAAAAAGGGAATAAAGGACAGATATTAAGAGTTAAAGCAGCACTGTCCAATAAAGCTTTCCATAATGAGGGAAATGTTCTATTGCTGTGCTAATACAACAAGCACCAGACTCACATGGCTTTGATCACCTGAAATGTGACAGTCCAACAACGGAACAGATTTATTTAATTTTAATTCAAATTTAAATAGCTACAGGTGGTTCACTGCTACCAAACAGAGTATATCTAGACACTTAATAACTTTACATTCGCTTTCTTTCACTTTCTAGACACATAAAAATTAACATTTACATTTAACTTACATTACTCTCATAGTTTAAAAATACCACCTTGGGTTAAAATAATACAAAACTGAGGAACTATGATCCACCCTCAGACAAACAGTATTACTTTAAGTAATTCTTAATTCCATTTACAAATCAAAATGAAGCTGAGTAAAAAACTGCATGCTCGGGGCACCTGGGTGGCTCAGTGGGTTAAAGCCTTTGCCTTCAGCTCAGGTCATGATCCCAGGGTCCTGGGATCGAGCCCTGCATCGGGCTCTCTGCTCGGCGGGGAGCCTGCTTCCCCCTCTCTCTCTGCCTGCCTCTCTGCCTACTTGTGATCTCTGTCTGTCAAATGAATAAATAAAATCTTAAAAAAAAAAAATTTTTTTTTTAATTTAAAAATTAAAAAATAAAAAAAAAAAAAAAACTGCATGCTCTGGGGCACCTAGGAAGCTCAATCAATTAAGCATCTGCCTTCAGCTCAGGTTGTGATCCCAGAGTCCCGGGACTGAGCCCCACACCAGGCTCCCTGCTCAGCGGGGAGTCTGCCTCTCCCTCTGCCTCTCACCCTGTTCATGTTCTCTCTCACTCTCTGTCTCTCAAACAAACAAGTAAATAAATATTTAAAACAAACAAACAAACAACTGCATGCTCTGGCAAGCTGGCATTAAGGTATAGCTCCAAAACAAACCAGTCATGGAGAAGGCATAGTTTGAGACCTAGAGCTCGACTCTTCAGAATACTGACCTCTCCATCACTATCAGATATCACAATGAATGCATCTTCAAGTCTCCGTTTCCTCTTCAGACTGACAGAACTGGCAGTTTCTGCATCTTTCTTCTCCAGGTTCTGTGCTTCAGAGGCTTCTTTAACTTTTTTCTTTCTCCGTGGCATTCTTTTGTCTGAAAACACAGGGTAAGTCATTTACTCAGAGTCTAAGTTTTCCAGATGCTATCTATAACTTAGTCATTTAACAGGAAAAGGTTTCCATCTAAAAGAAGTAAAATGACTTCTGAACATTTCCACTACTCATTAAAATCACAATTTTTCTATTTAAGAAACTATATCTGGAAATATGTCATCTCTGTAGGGACGTTTCAATAGAAATAATAAAACAATTTATCCTAGTTCCTTAAACATTAACTTAGATAACTGGTTGTCTTTTTAAAGATTATTTATTTGAGACAGAAAGCATACACATGCAATTGTACATGCAAGTGGGGGAAGGAGCAAGTGGAGAGAATCTTCAAGTAGACTCCCCACTGAGCACAGAGCCCAGAGTGGCTCCATCTCATCAGAGCATAACCTGAGCTGAAACCAAGAGCCAGACACTCAACTGATGGACCCAGGAGCCCCAGATAACGGGCTCTCTTGATTACATATTATAATTTACATAAAAAAGAATTTTTTCAACAACAATGACTCAACTTGATAAAGAACATCTAAAAATAAAAATAAAACATAGCTAATATCATACTTAAAGTTAAAAGACTGAATGGTTTCTCCTTAAGACAGGAACAAGACAGGATGAACATTATCTTGGAGGTTCTAGGCAGGTCAATCATGTAAAAAGAAAAGACATCCAAATTGGGAAGGAAGAAGTAAACTATCATCATTTGCAGATGACATGATCTTGGGTTTAAAAAACACTAAAAATGGGGGCACCTGGGTGGCTCAGTGAGTTAAGGCCTCTGCCTTCGGCTCAGTTCATGATCCCAGGGTCCTGGGATCGAGCCCCACATCAGGTTCCGTGCCTGCTTCTCCCTCTCCCACTCCCCATGCTTGTGTTTCCTCTCTTGATGTCTCTCTCTGTCAAATAAATAAATAAAATCTTTTAATAAATAAATAAATAAATAATAAAATAATAAATAAGTAACACTAAAAATGGGAGTCTCAGTGGCTCAATCGGTTAAGCGTCCAACTATTGATTTCAGCTTCATTTCAGCTGGGGTCATCATCTCAGGGTCCTGGAATCAAGCCCTGCACTGGTCACCACACTCAGCAGGGAGTTAGCTTAGGGATTCTCTCTCTCTCTCCTTCTGCCCCTCCTCCTCCCCCTGCTGGTGCTCTTTCTTTAAGGGCACCTGGGTGGCTCAGTCAGTTAACCATCTGACACTTGATTTTGGCTTAGGTCACGATCTCAGGGTCATGATATGAAGCCCCATGTCAGGCTCCGCGCAGAGTGTGAAACCTGATAAAGATTCTCTCCCTCTCTCTCTGCCCGCCATCCTGCTGACTCATGCACACACTCTCTCCCTCTCAAAAAATAAAATAAAATCTTTAAAAAAATAAGAAAAAATAAAATTCACTTGCTAATAGCATCAAAAATAATAAAGTTCTTAGGAATATATTTAACCAAGTAAGTGCAAGACTTGCAAATGAAAACATAAATATTGGAGGAAGAGTCCAGTTCAAGGTGACACTGGAAGATTCTGAGTTAACCTCCTCCTATGGACACACCACATCTACAAATATACAAGCAACAACTCTAAAATAAACCTAAAACCTGGCAGAGCAACCCATTCACAAATGAGAGGGAAACCACTACTTTAAAGAAAGTAGGTAAGGTTAAGAGACTACCATAAAACCCATCCCAGGCACCACAACCTACAATGGGGAGGTAACTCAACACAGGAGCTTATCCCTGAGGAGAGACAGATTTGAACCCCATATCCGGCACCACAACTTTTAAGACTTACCTGAGAAATAAGCCCCCCAAACTTCTAGCTTTGAAAGCCAACAGAGCTTGCATCCACAACACTCCCAAAACTAAAAGGATTGAGGGGCGCCTGGGTGGCTCAGTGGGTTAAAGCCTCTGCCTTCGGCTCAGGTCATGATCCCAGGGTCCTGGGATCGAGCCCCGCATCGGGCTTTCTGCTCAGCAGGGAGCCTGCTTCCTCTATCTTCCTCTCTCTCTGCCTACCTCTCTGCCTACTTGTGATCTCTATCTAATAAATAAATAAAATCTTTTTAAAAAATAAATAAATAAATAAAAAATAAAAGGATTGAAAAGCAATTCTCAAAAAAGCTGACATGCAAATTCATGCACCCCAGAGCTCAGCACAAAGGCAGCCAAGTGAAAAGCACCCAGACTCTCTGTGAAAAAGGCTTCTTTGCTTATCTTAAAGCATCAGCCTGAGAGGCAGGCATCTAATTCAACATACATAGGTGCCTACTTAAGTATTTCAAAGACAGAGGCCAGCAGGAACCATCTTTGCACCTTCCTCTGCCTCACTCAAGCTCACCAGTAAGGAGTTTATACCCTTGTGTGATGGCTTCCCAGGTCGTACTCCCAGATCACCTGCTTCTGGTGGCCACCAGGGCTTATGCTGACAGTCCTACAGGACTTTGTGTTTTTGTTTACTTCAAAAGCTACAGCCTAAGAGTCTAGCTTCCAATCAGCCTTAATCTAGGTGGTAACAAAGTTCCTTCCATTTGGGACACTGACAGTTCTCGGCATACCTTCAAGTGCTGGGAGCCACTAAAAATATAGTAGGCTGCTTGGATAACCACAAAGGTTTGAGAGACAGCTAAATGCCAAGGCAAGGTTAAAAGATAAGGTTCATCTCCCACATAAGACCACTCTTTCAAAACTCAGAGAGTTGCTGGTTTGTTTTTTTTCCTCAATTATTTTAATTTAAATTCAATTAATTAACATATAATTTATTATTTATACAATTTATTATTTGTTTCAAGGGTATAGATTTGTGATTCACCAGTCTTTTTTTTTTTTTTAAGATTTTATTTATTTGAGAGAGAGAGAGAAAAATCACAAGTAGGCAGAGGCAGGCAGAGAGAGAGAGGGGAGGAAGCAGGCTCCCTGCGGAGCAGAGCCCGATGCGGGGCTCCATCCCAGGACCCTGGGATCATAACCTGAGCCGAAGGCAGAGGCTTTAACCCACTGAGCCACCCAGGTGCCCCGATTCATTAGTCTTATATAATACCCAGTGCTCATTATAACACATACCCTCCCCAAGGTCTATCCCCCAAGCCCCCAGCCTTCAACCCCCCTCCCCTCCAGCAATCCTCAGTTTGTTTCCCAAGATTAAGAGTCTCTTATGGTGGGGCGCCTGGGTGGCTCAGTCATTGAGCGTCTGTCTTTGGCTCAGGTCATGATCCCAGGGTCCTGGGATCGAGCCCCATATAGCAGGCTCCCTGCTCTGTGGGAAGACTGCTTCTCCCTCTCCCGCTCCCCCTGCTTGTGTTCCCTCTCTCAAAGTCAAATAAATAAATAAATAAACCTTTTAAAAAAAAAAAAAAAAAAGAGTCTCTTACGGTTTGTGTCCCTCTCTGGTTTCATCTTATTTCATTTTTCCCTCTCATTCCCTATGATCCTCTGCCTTGTTTCTTAAATTCTACATATAGTGAGATCATAAGATAATTCTTTCTCTGACTGACCTATTTCATTTAGCATAATACCTCCTTGTTCCATTCACACCACTGCAAATCCCAAGATTGCTTTTTTTTTTTTATGGCTCTAAGAGTTGCTGTCTTATCTAATGCGCAGAACCAATATGGAGAGTAAAGAAAATGAAAAAAAAGTTCCAAATAAAAAGAACTGGATAAAAGTTCAGAAAAACACCTTAACAAAAGAGAGATACGTGATTTACCTAACAAAGGAGTTCAAAATAATGGTCATACATCCAAATGGCCAACAGACACATGAAAAAGTGCTCAACATCACTCGGCACCAGAGAAATACAAATCAAAACCACAATGAGATACCACCTCACACCAGTCAGAATGGCTAAAACTAACAAGTCAGGAAACGACAGATGTTGGTGAGGATGCAGAGAAAGGGGAACCCTCCTACCCTGCTGGTTGGAATACAAGCTGGTATGGCCACTCTGGAAAACAGTACGAAGGTTCCTCAAAAAAGCTGAAAACAGAGCTATACTATGACCCAGCAATTGCACTACTGGGTATTTACCCCGAAAATACAAATGTAGTGATCTGAAAGGGCACCTGCATGCCAATGTTTATATCAGCACTGTCCACAATAGCCAAACTATGGAAAGAGCCCAGATATCCATCGATAGATGAATGGATAAAGAAGAAGTGGTATATGGGATATTACACAGCCATTGAAATAAAAAGAAATTTTGCTATTTGCAACAACATGGATGGAATTAAAGAGTATTATACTAAGTGAAATAAGACAATCAGAGAAAGACAAATATCATATGATCTCACTTATACGTGGAATTTGAGAAACAAAGTAGAGGATCAGGGGAAGGGGGATGAGGGAACCAGAGAGCTGGGTGATGGACATTTGGGAGGGTATGTGCTATGGTGAGAACTGTGTATTGTGTAAGACTGATGAATCACAGACCTGTACTCCGAAACAAATAATACATTATATGTTAACTTTTTTTAAAAACCCTCTAAACAAAACACACAAAAGAAATAAATATTTGGGGCGCCTGGGTGGCTCAGTGGGTTAAGCCGTTGCCTTCAGCTCGGGTCATGATCTCAGAGTCCTGGGATCGAGTCCCGCATCGGGCTCTCTGCTCAGCAGGGAGCCTGCTTCCCTCTCTCTCTCTCTCTGCCTGCCTCTCCATCTGCTTGTGTCTGTCAAATAAATAAATAAAATCTTTAAAAAAAAAAAAAAAAAGAAAGAAAAAAGAAAAGAAATAAATATTTGGTATTTACTCCTAAAAAAAATAAAATAAAGAATGGTCATAAAATATCTTCCTGTGTTCAGAAGAAAGGATAAACAAAGTAAGAATTTTAATTAAAAAATAAAAAATATAAAAGTGTCAAACAGAAGTCACATTACTAAAGAATACGATAACTGAACTGAAGAATACAATAACTGAACCAAAAAATACAGGAGAGAGCTTCAACATTAGATTAGATGAATTTGAAAGGATCACTGCACTTGAAGACAGATCAGTGGAACTCAATTAGAGCAGCAAAAGAAAAAAGATTAAAAATGAGTGGCTACATTAAAGAACTTATAGGACATCAAGCAGACGAACATTCATATTATAGAGGTCCCAAAAGAGGGAACAAAAGGGACAAGAAAATTATTTGAAGAAATAATGAATAAAAACTTCCCTAACCTGGAAGTCCAGAGAGTTCTAAAAAAGATAAACCCAAAGGAATCCACACCAAGACACATTATAATTAAGGTGTCAAAGACACAAGGAAAAAATCTTAAAAGTAGGAAAGAAAATGAACATGTTCCTGTGACTACAATAATTTGTTAAGGGACACACAAGATGTTGGGGGCACCTGGGTGGCTCAGTCAATTGAGCATCCAACTCTTGGTTCAACTCAGCTCATGATCTTGGGGCAATGGGAACAAGCCCTGCATCTAGCTCCATGCTCAGCAGAGAGTCTGTTTGAGAGTGTATCTCTCCCTCTGCCTCTGCCCCTCCCCTGTTAAAATAAATAATCTTTTTTTTTAATGATGTAGGGAGAATAAAAATGTAGAGCTTTAGAATAAGTTCAAACTTAAGTTCTCTAGCAACTTAAAATAGACTGCTGTACGTTTTTTTAGGTCAGCCTCAGGACAATCACAAAACAAAAACCTGTAGTAGATACATAAAAGATAAAGGAATCTAAATATACCACAAGAAAAAATCATCAAATCACAAAGAAAGAGAGTAAGAAAAGAAGGAACAGAGGAATTACAAAGCAGCCAGAAAACAACTAACACAAAGCCACACACATACAAAAGGCAGTAAGTACACAGCTACCAATAAATACTTTAAATGTAAACAGGCTAAATTCTCTAATTAAAAGATTCAAGAGTGGCTGAATGCATTAAAAAACATAAAAACACATCAAACATCTTAAACCTAACACTCTCCAGCTGTCCTTACCTGCTTTACACAGTAAATCTAATAAAATTAAGGCCTAAATTTCTGACTGAAATTACAATATTCTAGAAAAAGAAAAATGTGAAGTCAATTCATTACAAACATATAAAGCCTATTTTTATGGTTATATCTCCATTGTATATAATATCATCTAACACAGAAGTAGATACTTATTTTTCTATTTCAAAATTGTTATTGTTCTTCACTTACCCATTTATTTCTTCTCTCCTCCTAAATGAAAATTAGGATCATTTACAAAGACTGCAACTTTATTTTTTCTTAAAGATTTATTTACTTGAGGGGCACCTGGGTGGCTCAGTTAGTTAAGCGTCTGCCTTTACCTTAGGTCATGAACCCAGGATCCTAGGATCAACCCCACATCTGGCACTCTGCTCAACGAGGAGTCTACTTCTCCCTCTGCCTCTCCCCCTACTTGTGCTCTCTCTTTCTCTGTCAAATAAATACATAAAATCTTTTTTTTTTAAGTTTATGGTGCATATTTATTCACACTATGTATATTTTTATGGCATTCATACACATTTTTTGTGGTTTTAAAAAGACCTTAGGAAGGTCTTATTCCTCCATTTCTATATAGGTTGGTTTGTTTGTTTGTTTTAAATAAATAAAATCTTTTAAAAAAACTGATTTATTTGAGAAAGAGAGAGAGAGCACACAAGCCTTGTGCTTGTGCAAGCAAGGAGAGAGACAGAGGGAAAGAGAATCTCAAGCAGACTCCCGATTAAGCACAGAGCCTGACTTGCGGTCTAATCCCACATGCCCGAAATTATGACCTGAGCTGAAATCAAGAGTCGGTCACTTAACCAACTAAACCACCCAGGCACCCCTTATAACTTTACATGACATTGTGTTGTACAAAGGCAATACAAATGAAATCTAATAAAAAGACTGATTTTTGGCTGCCTAAATTAATTGGCTATTTAAATAAAATAACACATTAAACAGCTAAGAAAGAATGGAAGGCAAAAAGATGTTAAGACTATTTTCATGATAGTTTATCCAATTCCATTGCTGTGAAGAAGATACCTGTAATTATGTAACACAAACAATATATGCCATAGTAGTCCACAAAAAGAAGGGGCCTGGCTCAGCTAGGTTGGGTAAGTTGGGAAAGGCCTTGCTGGAGGTAGACTTTGAGCAGGACGCTGAAGAACTGTACTGGGTTTTTATGATGGTTACAATCTTATTTCCTTAGGAAAGTGTAAAGTTACAGAGACAGAAACTGTTTCTTATTCATACCTGAATCCCAGTATTTAGCTCGGAGCTTAGCTTTTAATAAATGTTACTGAATAAATGATATAATACTTTAATAACCAAATGAGTATATGAATAAACAAACTGGATCTGGAAAGGCACAGAAGATGGGAAAAAGACAAATACAGTGTGCCTGTTATTCAGGAATCTGAAATATATTCAGATAGAAGTTAAATGTCCCTGTCAAAATTAAAAAGAAGTAGAGACACAAAGAGGCTTAGGTGCAACTCTAGTGGAGTGGTAAGGTTATAATTAACCTCTCAGAGTCTCTTAAATTTCTCATCTCAAAGGATTCTGTATTTTTCATTTGGAAAAGATTTCTAATATAAATTACTGAAGAAGCTTTTTTTAATCGAGGTGTCAAAATATTTTCTGAACCCAATAAAAAAATAACAAAGTGAGGGACACCTGGGTGGCTCAGTCAGTTAAGCATCTGCCTTTGGCTCTGGTCATGATCCCAGAGGGATCAGTCCAACACAGGGCTCCCTGCTCACCCAGGAGTCTGCTTGTCCCTTTCCCTTTGCCCCTCCCCACCCCAGCTTGTATTCTCTTTCTCTCTCTCTCTCTCTCGCTCTCAAATAAATAATATCTAAAATTTAAAAAAAAGCAACAAAATGAAAGCTGAATTCATCATTTTCAAGATTAAAATTATAAATACAAACCATTTTTATTGTCATCTGTGATAATAAATGCTTGATAATACCAGAGCTCTATAGCTCTAATCAAGAAAAATCTACTATAACTGCATAACTCTAAAATTCTAAGTCTATCCCTTTTAATCCTATTTCAAACACATTTGCTCCTTCTGCTGCTCTTACCATGTACCCATCTTTCTCATTTCCAATTCTTCTTTACTACATGTGAGGAGTTACTGATTCTCCAGCATTAGCAGTATATATAGTTGAGAATGACTTAATCTCATGAATCCAAGGTGATTAAATTTCCAAAGGAAACAAACTGGCATTGGATTTTGCAATGATTTCTTGGGTATGACACTAAAACAACAGGCAACAACAAAAATAAATAACTGACTATGACAAAATTTTTAAATCTTATGCATGAAAGGACACTAACAATAAAGTGAAAAAGCAACCCACAAAATTGGGAAAAAAATTGCAAACTGTTTATCTGGTAAAGGGTTAATATCAAGACTATAAAGAACTCCTGCAACTCAATAACAAAAAACAACCCAATTTAAAAATGGGCAAAGGATTTGAATAGACATTTCGCCAAAGAATGTATTCAAATGATCAATAAGCACATGAAAAGATGCTTATATCATTACTCACTAGGGAACTGCAAATCAAAAACACAAAATACCACCTCTCACTCCTTCAGATGGCTACTGTCCAGAAAACAGAAAATAGCAAGTGTTGGAGAGGATGCAGAGAAACTAGAACCCTTGAACACTGCTAGGAGGAATAGGAAATAGTGCAGCTGTTAATGGGAATCAGTATGGCAATTCCTCAAAATATTAAAAATAGAATTTTCATAGATCCAGAAATTTCCCTTCCAATTATATACACAAAAGAAGTGAAAGCAGTGATTCAAACATACCCGTACACCCACATTCACAGCAGCATTATTCACAATAGCAAGGAATAGAAACAACTCAATGTCCACTGACAGACACAAAATATGATATATACATACAGCAGATACTATTCAGCCTCAAAAAAAGAAGGCAACTCTGACATATGCTTCAACATGAACAAACTTAGGGGCACCTGGGTGGCTCAGTAGGTTAAGCATCTGTCTACAGTTCAGATCATGATCCCAGGGTCCTGGGATCAAGCCCCACTCTCCCTCTGCCTGCCACTCCCCCTGCTTGTGCAGACACACTCTGTCAAATAATAAAATCTTTTTAGAAAATGGGTAAGCTTTGAAGACATTAAGTTAAGTCAGAAACAAATGGACAAATACTGTACAATTCCACTTACATGAGATACCTAAAGTAGTCAGATTCACAGAACAGAAAGCCGAATGGTGGTTGCCATAGGTTGGGAGAAAGGAAGGATGTGTAGTTACTGTTTAATGGGTAGAGTTTCAGTTTAGGAAGATGAAAAAAGTTCTGGAAAAGGATAGTGCTGATGGCTGAATGACAATGTGAATGTACTTAATATCAACAAACTGTACACTTAAAATGGTAAGTTTTGAGTATATTTGGTAAAATTTTATGTATTTGGTAAATTATGTATATTTTGCTACAATTCAAAAAAAGAAAACAGCAAAGGCATATGCAGTTGAACTTTGAACGACATGGGTTTGAACTGTGCAGGTCCACTCATATGTGGGTTTTCTTACAGTACAGTACCATAAATGTATTTTTTTAAGATTTGAGAGAGCGTGTGTGCACAAGTGGGGAGGGGGAGACAAGCAGACTCCCTACTAAGCTCAAACCCAGGACCCCAAGATCATAACCTGAGCCAAAATCAAGAGTAGGATGCTTAACTGACTGAGCCATCCAGGCATCCAATAAACATATTTTATGTTATTTTCTTAATGCATTTTTTTTTAAGATTTTATTTATTTGTCAGAGATAGAGGGAGAGAGAGAGAGTGAGCACAGGCAGACAGAGAGGCAGGCAGAGGCAGAGGGAGAAGCAGGCTCCCTGCCGAGCAAGGAGCCCGATATGGGACTCGATCCCAAGACGCTGGGATCATGACCTGAGCCAAAGGCAGCTGCTTAACCAACTGAGCCACCCAGGCGTCCCATCTTAATGCATTTTCTTATTGCCAACTTATCTTATTGTGGGAATATAGTATATAATACATATAACATACAAAATATGTTTTAATTGGCTGTTTATGTTATCAGTAAGTCTTCCAGTCAACAGCAGGCTGTTAGTAGTTAAGTTTTTGAGGAGTCAAGAGTTGTACACAGATTTTCAACTGCATGGGGTGTCACATGCTTAACTTCTGTATTGTTCAAGGGTTAACTGTACATAATCTCATGGGAAAATTTCCAAGATGTGCACCAATAAGTGAAAAATAAAGGAAAAAATAGTAAATAATAGCATGACACCTTTTGTGCAGAAGATTTAAAAAAATCACCATCGATAAATTTTTCTCAGGCTAACAAAACCAGAAATTAATCAATTTACAACCTTCAGGGGCGCCTGGGTGGCTCAGTGGGTTAAGCCTCTGCCTTCGGCTCATAATGATCCCAGGGTCCTGGGATCGAGCCCCGCATCGGGCTCTCTGCTCAGCAGGGACCCTGCTTCCCCCTCTCACTCTGCCTGCTTCTCTGCCTACTTGTGATCTCCACCTGCCTCTCTGCCTACTTGTGATCTGTCAAATAAGTAAATAAAATCTTAAAAAAAAAAAAATTACAACCTTCAGTTCTCATCTCTAATTCAAAAATGATTTTTAGGAAAAACTTTTTGTTAACTAAAAAACACTTAAAAGTCTTTTGTAGGTTGTTCATTCAAATAACTTAAATAATTTTTCTAAGTATCACCTACTTTAAAATGTAGAAAAGTAGGGTTTAAAATAAGGAAACCAATTATCAGTCAGAATTGTACTCAACACTAGAAAAAAAAATCACAATTTTGCCTCTCATAACTTACTACCTACTCTGGGTCTCATCGTCAGCCATTTCAAAGGGATCTCTAAAGCCCCTAACCTTGGGAAAATACTACTTGTTGTGTACTTCTTGCCCCAGGAATCAAGATTCCTGGAGAGAAAAACCAAGCCAACTGCTTTTCACTGATCACTAAGGGACTTCTGATTTTTCACTGATCACTAAAGGGACTTCTGTCTTCAAGTCTTTCCCATTAAGTTCCTCCCAACCCTTTGTATATGTAAGTGCCTTCTAGATCCACTCTATTCCCTTGCTATAAACATTATCAAGACTTCCTGAGCCTAAAAATAAGTTCCCTCAACCCTATCACCAATAAAAATTTCTCTCCTTTGCTTTATCATCAAATGTTTTACTCAGAAGCTATACATTGACACACACTATAAATTTCCAATTTAAAAAACAAAAGGCAGAAGAGCGTGCTTAGTATTATTTTACTTGTGTAAATTAAAACACACACACAGTCCTTTGTTTTAAAATCCATCTGGAAGGACACAAAAGAAATTGCCAAAAGCGTGAGAAAGAATTTGAGAGAGGAAGACAGACATATTCCTACTATTTGAATTTTGAACCATGTGCACATATTACTTTTATTTTTCTTTAAACTTTTAAACTCTGGAGAGAATTTGAAGTTTTTTTGTTTTTTTGTTTTAAATTAATTTTTTATTTTTTATAAACATATATTTTTATCCCCAGGGGTACAGGTCTGTGAATCACCAGGTTTACACACTTCACAGCACTTACCAAAGCACATACCCTCCCCAATGTCCATAATCCCACCCCCTTCTCCCAAACCCCCTCCCCCCAGCAACCCTCAGTTTGTTTTGTGAGATTAAGAGTCACTTATGGTTTGTCTCCCTCCCAATCCCATCTTGTTTCATTTATTCTTCTAGAATTTGAAGTTTTGACATCAATTTTAAAGAGCACATTCCATATCCACTGTGTCCATTTATCACCCTCTTCTCTTCTAATGTTATATAATCTGAATCTGCTCTCCTTTTAGGATCATCAAAGATCTCCTTGACACCAAATCCATATACCTCTCTTCAGCTTTCATTCCACTAGCCATCTTGACAAATCCTTTCTTTATGACAGTCTAAGTTAGTGTCTCTGACACTGCTTAACTGAGTTTAACTGCTTAACTGACCTCTCCTTTTCCTTCCTCTTCCTTCTGTTCCTCTCACTAAATAAAAGCATTTACAGCCATGCTATTCGCAATCTCCTCCTCTCCCTACTCTGAAACTTATTCCCAGTGGCATTCACTCTTGGGCTTTCAATTACAAACTCAATTCAAAGGCCTGCATGGTATACAAATGCACCTAGGCCTTTCAGTTGAACTCTAGTCCTACCATTTCTGATTTGCTGTGGAATTCTACTGAACATTTAAAAAATAACAATCTTTCACAACTTAAAAAAAAAAAAAAAGTGGGGAAACACTCCTCAGCTCATTCTACCTCACCAGTTGATACCAAAACCAGATTAAAAAAAAAAAAGGGGGGGGGCGCCTGGGTGGCTCAGTGGGTTAAGCCGCTGCCTTCGGCTCAGGTCATGATCTCAGGGTCCTGGGATCGAGTCCCGCATCCGGCTCTCCGCTCAGCGGGGAGCCTGCTTCCCTCTCTCTCTCTCTCTGCCTACTTGTGATCTTTCTCTGTCAAATAAATAAATAAAATCTTTAAAAAAAAAAAAAAAAAACAGTAAAACAAGAAACCAAGAGGGCCTGGCTGGCTCAGTCACTGGAACATGTTACCCTTGGTCTCACAGTTCTAAGTCTGAGCCCCATGTTGTGTATAGAGAATATTTAAAAATAAAATCTTTAAGACAAAAGAAAAATAAAACAAGAAACCCAATATGCTATAAATATAAATGCAAAAATCATCAACAAAATACTAACAAACCTAATCCAATATTATATAAAAAGAACTATATACCATGACGAAGATGTATCAAGAGAAGGCAAGGTTTACGATCTGAAACTCAATGTATTACACCGTATCAATAGAATAAAGGACAAAAACCACATGATTATCTTAATATACACAAAAAGAGCATTTAACAAAACTCAACACCCCTTCATGATAAAAACACTAAACAAACTAGGAATAGAAGAAAACTTCCTCAACCTGATAAAAAGTATCTATCAAAAACTCATGGTTAACATTACACTTAATGGTGAAAGACTGAAAGCTTTCCCTTAGATCAGGTCCAAAACAAGCGTGCCCACCCTCGGCACTTCCATTCAACATTATAGTGGAGGTTCTAGCCAGAGCAATTGGGCAAAAAGAGCAAGACAAAAAGAAATAAAGGGGTGCCTGGGTGGCTCAGTGGGGTAAAGCCTCTGCCTTCAGCTCAGGTCATGATCCCAGAGTCCTGGGATGGAGCCCTGCCATTGGGCTCTCTGCTCAGCAGGGAGCCTGCTTCCCCCTCTCTCTCTGCCTGCCTCTCTGCCTACTCATGATCTCTGTCTGTCAAATAAAGAAATAAAATCTTTTAAAAAATAAATAAAAACCATCTAGATTGGAAAGGAAGAAGTAAAACTGTATTTAGTTTCATCATCATTTAGATGCAATGATCTTGTATATAGAAAATTCTTAAGGGGTGCCTGGGTGGCTCAGTGGGTTAAGCCTCTGCTCAGGTCATGATCTCAGGGTCCTGAGATTGAGTCCCACATCGGGCTCTCTGCTCAGCAGGGAGCCTGCTTCCCCCTCTCTGCCTGCCTCTCTCTGCCTACTTGTGATCTCTGTATGTCAAATAAATAAATAAAATCTTAAAAAAAAAAAAGAAAGAAAGAAAGAAAAAATTCTAAGAAATACACTAAAAAAAACTATCAGAATACCCAAGTCAGCAAGGCTGCAGGATACAAAATCAAAACAAAACTAACTGTATTTCTATACATTTGCATTAAGCAATCTGAAAATGAAATTAAGAAAACAAGTCCATTTATAACAGCATCCTAAGGACTAAAATACTTAGTCATAGCTTTAACAGAAGACATACAAGACTTATACCCTGAAAACTATAAAACATTTTTTTAAAGATTTTATTTATTTATTTGACAGACAAAGATCATAAGCAGGCAGAGAGGCAGGCAGAGAGAGAGAGGGGGAAATGGGCTCACTGCTGAGCAGAGAGCCCGATGCGGGGCTCGATCCCAGGACCCTGAGATCATGACCTGAGCCAAAGGCAGAGGCTTTAACCACTGAGCCACCCAGGTACCCCTAAAACATTTTTTAAAGAAAGAGAAAATCTAAATAAATGAAAAAATCCATGTTCAAGGATCAAGACTTAAGACAGTACTACTGCTCCTAAAACTGATATACGGATTCAATGCAATAGCTAATAAAATCCTAGTTGGGTGCATGTGTGTAAATTAACAAACTGATCCTAAAATTCACATGGCAATTCAAAGGGTCCCAAATATTTTTAATTACCAGGAAGCGTAAGTTCAGAATAGTAACTTGTCAGAAGTCACAAAGGAGGCACCTGAATTCTGTCTCCTGACTCCAGTACTTCAATCTTTACACCTCTTCTAACTAAAACTGCTGCCTAATGTATGGTATGCACACATAAATATGTGCTGAATGGGGACACCTGGGTGGCTCAGTTGGTTAAGCAGCTGCCTTCCGCTCATGTCATGATCTCAGGGTCCTTGGATCCAGTCCCGGGGTTGGGCTCCTTGCTCAGTGGGGAGACTGCTTCTCTCCCCTTCCACTACAAGCTTATGTTTTCAAATTAATAAATAACATCTTTAAAAAAATGCATGCTGAATGAACAGTATAATGCTTACATTTAAAATTTTTAATACAACATAAAGACACAAAAGGATAAAATTATTATAGGTTGAATAGCATAGGTAAGACTTGGAAGTCGGAGTTAGTTTGGGGGAATTCTAAAGGAATCATAGTGCCCCAAGAAAACATCTTCCACGGAACAGTTTTCATCTTATTAAATGTCTTCTGTACCCTACAGCTATTTAAACCAAAATGCTCAAATCTGATATCAAGAGTAGCTATACCACCAAATATATGTAATTTCTTTAAGACACATAAATAAAAACTCTACCCTTCTCTATAGCACAGAACCACCTGCAATCTCAAAGTGGGCTTTCAAAGAATTAAGCAGATAAGCGATGGATAAGAAGCATTAAGCAGAGCCCCCCCACAGATTACAGACTCCAAAACTCAGTGCTTCATGAGATTTAACCACACAATAATTCTAAGAGTAAAAACAAGGCACTGCTTGACCAATTTAAACAAGCTGACCAGCATATAGTGCAGCTACTATTTATTTACGTTGCTACCCTTAAAAATGAAGAACTCACTAAAATAATGGCTTATCTTCAAGTACTTGAACTGAGGCTAAAGAATGAATTACCACTAACTCTGAAGAAAGAACAGAGTTTAAAGGCCAACAGCCTCATCTTTAATCATGACAGGAACAAAATGTCTCCAAAAGAATGAACAGGGGCGCCTGGGTGGCTCAGTGGGTTAAGCCGCTGCCTTCGGCTCAGGTCATGATCTCAAGGTCCTGGGATCGAGTCCCGCATCAGGCTCTCTGCTCAGCAGGGAGCCTGCTTCCTCCTCTCTCTCTCTGCCTGTCTCTCTGCCTACTTGTGATCTCTCTCTGTCAAATAAATAAATAAAATCTTAAAAAAAATAATAAAAGAATGAACAAACAGGAAAAGTGACACACTAATGAGACTTGTTATTTATCTCACAGGTAGCATTTTTAGTAACCCGAACTTGGGTTATTTGTCATTTTCCTTCAGTGTATCTATCATCTTGATCTATCTGAAGAACAATCACTCAAAAAAATAACTTAAAATTTTGACATTCTACCTACCAAACATGTCAAAATCACTTCAAAAGCTTGGGGATATAGGGACCTTAACAAGTCTTCATGAATGATTGACGATATGCTACTCAATAAGTCACTACTCAAGAAATTTGGTACCAAACATTACCATCTGATTTCAAGAGCTTGTTTCCTTGGTTTATTTTTTAAAACATTTTATTTATTTATTTGAGAGACAGAGAGAGCACAAGCATGCAAGAGGGTCAGAGGGAGAGGGAGAAGCAGACTCCCTCCCTCCCAAAACATAATCTGATGCGGGGCTCTATCCCAGGACCCTGAGATCATGACCTGAGCCCAAGGGAGACATTTAACCAACTGAGCCAACCAGGTGCCCTGTTGTTTCCTGAATTTAAAAAAAGGTAAATGTGGCAGCTCTTTTAACCAAAGATCCTGTCCTATGCTTTAATAAAACCACCTTTTTGGGGGCGCCTGGGTGGCTCAGTGGGTTAAACCCTCTGCCTTCAGCTCAGGTCATGATCCCACGGTCCTGGGATAGGGCTCTCTGCTCCACCGGGAGCCTTCCCTTCCTCTCTCTCTGCCTGCCTCTCTGTCTACTTGTGGTCTCTGTCAAATAAATAAATAAAATCTTTAAAAAACCACCTTTTTGTGCCGATAATATATAAATACATACATAAGTACATAAAATTTAAAAAGGTAAATGCCTTTACACGTACAGACAAGCACACGCACAATTCTTTACTTCCCACTTTATACTCAACCTCAGGACAACTGTGTATCAAAATCCAAACATATTTTGAGTAATAATTCAATCATAGTCATTTATTGAGTCCTGGGACACTATTCTAGGTATCTCACACGCATTATAAAGGTTACCCTCCCAATAACTCTATTGTGGTAGGTATCACTACTTTACACTATTTTTATCACTAATTGTTATTTTAACGATTGTTATCACTATTTTACAAGTTTGTAAACTTATTCAAAATCAAATAATTACTAAGTTCTTACTAGGTTGGTAAATGGCTATGTTGACGGAATTGCAGCTCGATATGCCTGACTCCAAAAATACATACTTTGACTCATCTACACGGCACTCACTGCCTCCCAACAGGAAAAAAAATAAAGAAGCATAAAACTTTCGCTTTTTCCTGGACAATGCTTATATCTTAGTATGCCATAGTGACTACATACAAGAACATTAGAGTCAAGCTGCCTGGATTCAAGGCAGCTTTACCGCTTACGAGATCGGTCTTCCATCATCAGTTACCTCATCTATAAACTGAGGATAATAGTACCTATCTCAAAAAAAAGTGTCAAGATTAAATAAATGCGTACGAGTAATAGGCTTGAAACACGGTCACCGTACAGAAGGAAACAGCAGTTCTGTTGGGAGTGGAAAGTGGCAAATAGTAAGGATTTCCAAACAAAGTATATTTTTCTGGGCAAATAACAGAAGGATCACTCCGCAATAAAACAGTAGCCTGGAGGGGGGAGGGGGAGAGAGGCGAAGGAGGCGGAGGGGCCCCGAGGCCTGTCCTCCGGTATGGGGCCCCGCGGGGGGCACGGCGAGAACGGAGCCTCCTCCCGGGGTGCTCAGCGTGAGGAAGACGCTTTCGAGAGACCGGAGGGGACCAGAGCCCATCGGCTGACAAGAAATAACGAAGGAGCGCCCGGTCCGGGAGGATAAAGGCCGCACCTCCGGTGCGAAGTGGGCAGGCCTGGAACTGGGGGGCGGAAGCCCACCACGGTGTCAGGAGTCGCCCAGAGAAGTCCCCAAGGGCTACCCCGGTGTCCCAAAGGGCCCCACTCCCGCGTCCGGAGGCACTCGCCAGCTTCCTGAGGCGTCCCGAAGGGCCCACCCGGGCGTCCGGAGACGCCGACCCAACATCCTTGGGGCCATCCGACGGCCCGAAGAGCCCACCCCTGTGTCCGGAGAGGTCCGCCTCCGAACCGAGAGGGCTCTATCCCGCGTTAGAGGCGCCTCTCCAGGTGAGGAGCAGGCCGTGACCGCCGGGAGAGAAAAAAAGAGGCGGGAAGAGGGCGGGCTGGAGGTGAGCGGAGACGACAGGTACTCACCGACCGGCCGGCGCCCCTCTGCCGAGCCCCTCCGCCGGGGCGCTGCGGGTCGCGAGCGTCCGCTGCACGTCAGGAGCGGCGGGGCGGGGGCGGCGGTCGGGCACGCGCGCGAAGCTGAGGCACCGCGGGGAGGAGTCGCGCTCTCTGAGCGGGTGTGGGCGCTTGCGCCGGCGTCCGGGGACGCAACCAACCCGCACCGCGGGGGGAAGCCGCTGTCGGGTCGTACCACTGCGCTGGGGTGGAGTGTTCCGTCGCGGGAAGTCGGATTTCATCTTCCAGCGTGGTGTGGGATCCTCCATGTGCGCTCGCAGTGTGCTCGTTCGCTCTATTATTATTAGTTAGCACTTTGAGGGAATCCAAAGAGTAAAAATAGGGCGCTCAAAACAGTACAGTGAACCCCTTCAAAGTCTCCTCCGCTACATCATGCCTCCTCCCGCCCTTTGTTTGCATGCACTGTTGCACTGAAATTACCTGTTCATACCACTACTTGAAAACTGTGGTAAATGTTACAATCTGACAATTTCCAGGAAAAGGAGTCTGAGAAACGTAAACTATTAAAGATGTCGTTTGGGAGTGTAAAATTAGAACAGCCACTTTGGTTGAGATTCTAAATGTGCATTTTATATCCGGCAACTTCATGTGTAAAAGAATAAAGAAACTCTTACAGGTGCGCACAAGAATACAAATTCATGTTCAAGCCTGCTTCCTTGTGAAAATGTGCAATAAAACATACATGAATAAAACGTGTTATGTTCCTATGATAAAATGTTACGACAAATAAAACTGAGTCCTATACGTATCAACATTTGATAGCTCTTAAGAGTTGTTAAGTAGCGGGCGCCTGTGTGGCTCTGTCGTTGGGCGTCTGCCTTCAGCTGGGGACAGGATCCCCGTATGCTGGGATCGAGTGGAGCGTGGCGCTCCCTGCTCCGCGGGAAGCCTGCTTCTCCATCTCCCACTCCCCCTGCTTGTGTTCCCCCTTTCGCTGTGTCTCTGTCAAATAAATAAATAAAATCTTTAAAAAAAAAAAGTTATAAATAGTAACATGCCAATTATATGCACTGTGAAATGGCTTATGTAAATTTAACAGAATCACAGTATATACTGATAATGGAAAAAAATATATGTATTAAGTATAGAAAATGAACTGCATGGATATACGGATATGCATCATGATAGTATTGGGGTGGGGGTGTAAAAGTCAGGATGGATTGGGAGGGGGGATAAACTGGACTTCAGATACATCTGTAGGACTTCACATACATCTGCCATGATATTTTTTTTTTTTTTTTTTAGATTTTATTTATTTGACAGAGAGAGATCACAAGTAGGCAGAGAGGCAGGGGGAAGCAGGTTCCCTGCTGAGCAGAGAGCCTGTTGGGGGACTTGATCCCAGGATCCTAGGATCATGACCTGAGCTGGAGGTCAAGGCTTAATCCACTGAGCCACCCAGGCACCCTGTCATGATTTCTTTTCTTAACAAAGAAGAAACCTGGGGCTCCTGGGTGGTTTAGTGGGTTAAGTGTCTGCCTTCTGCTCAGGTAATAGACCTGGGGTCCTGGAATTGATCCCCACATCTGGCTCCCTGCTCAGCACAGAGTCTGCTTCTCCCTCTGCCCCTCTCCTCCATTTGTTCTCTCTCACTTGCACTCTCTCTCAAGGAAATAAAAATCTTTTAAAAAATAATAAAAAATAAAATACAAAAGAAGAAACCGAAATATAAACATAACAAAATGTTAACAACTGAGTGGTGGAACTAGTTACATTATTCCATGTGCTGCAGAAGCAAGCACTAGTTACATTATTCTTAGCATTTCCTGTAACATTTTTTCAAAAATTTTATTTATTTATTTGAGAAACAGAGATAGCAACAGAAATAGCAAGAGAGAACACAAGCCAAGAGCAGAGGGAGAAGCAGGCTTCCCAAAGAGAGCCAGGCTCAATCCGAAGACCCTGGGATCATGACCTGAACAGGAGGCAGACACTTAACCAACTGAGCCACCAAGAACCCCTTCTGTAACAGTTAATTCTGGAATGACTTTTTCTTATCCTCCCAAGTCACCTACCTCCAACTGATCCTCCAAAATCCAACTCAACTATTTCTTTCTTTGTGTCCTCTAACCCTGATGCTGAAAAGGGTCCTTGAGCTGGCTAAACAATACAAATTGACAAGAGGTCAAACAGAAGTTCCAAGCAAGGCTTTATTTGGGCTTATGCTATAGCACAAGGAAGAAAGCACAAAGGAAAGAGTCTTCAGGCTAGCTCCCTGAAGAGAGGTCAGGAAGAGCTTTAAAGAGGCTTAACCGACTGAGCCATCCAGGTGCCCTCTGAATGTATATTTAAGGTCTTCTACAGTCTCACAGGAGTAGGATGACTTCAGGTCTTCTGGATGGTCCTGTGGATGTTTTAGAAAGAATTTTAATCTGGGAAGATGTGCCTGCTTAGGGATTCCTTGTAGTTGACTGCATTTGGAGTTGCCAGAGTGTCTTGGTAGGAACCCTTCCATTTAGGCAACAATGGGTTCTCTGGGGAAGAATTACAAGCTCTAAGAAGACCCTGATCTCCTAGGTTAACCTGTGGAGCGGTCCTCCTTTCTGCCTCATCCTTGATGGGGGCTGGTAGTATTTTATTTGCAAAGTCCGATATTGCTTTATGTACTTGAACTAGATTAATAAATATTGTAGGCTCTGGCTCATTTCTCTAACAGTAGGAGTAGTCAATTCTAAGGTTCATGAGTCTCTTGAAAAGAGACAGAGCAGTGACTAAACTCAGGTCCCCTCAACCCTCACTGCAAAATCCAACATACCTTAGCTCTCCATAGAAAGAAAAGCTAAAACTCTATGCATCCTGAGTAGTATATCTTTTTTTTTTTTTTTTTTTTTTTTTTTAATTTATTTGTCACAGAGAGATACAGAGCGCAAGCACAGGCAGCCAGAGTGGTAGGCTAGAGGCAGAGGGAGAAGCAGGCTCCCTGCCGAGCAAGGAGCCCGATGTGGGACTCGATCCCAGGACGCTGGGATCATGACCTGAGCCGAAGGCAGCCGCTTAACCAACTGAGCCACCCAGGCGTCCCCTGAGTAGTATATCTTGCAGGAATGTGGAAACAAGATGTTTATGGAAAGCAAGGACTTAACTCTGAAAACTGGTGAGGACTGGATCAAACCAGTCTGTGCCAAGATGGCCATCAATGCTGACCTTTCCCCAACATTTTTCCCTCATTATAATACTAAGGGTGGAGATTTCACATGCTAATTAGACATGTGAGACATGAAGAAGCATGACCTTTAAATGCACAGCCATCAAGAACTCCCAACCTTGGGGTGCCTGGGTGGCTCAATGGGTTAAAGCCTCTGCTTTCAGCTCAGGTCATGATCTCAGGGTCCTGAGATCGAGTCCTGCATTGGGCTCTCTGCTCAGCGGGGAGCCTGCTTCCCCCTCTGTCTCTGCCGGTCTCTCTGTCTACTTGTGATCTCTGTCAAATAAATAAAATCTTTAAAAAAAGAAAAAAAAAAGAATTCCCGACCTCTACATGCTTAAATGTCACCCTTTCCCACCTAAGTCTCTTTAGAGGTTGGTATCACACTTTTTTGGCAACTCCATCCAGCAGGACTCCAGGAGGGTGTTTGGGACCCATGGGGATGGACAGCTGGATGCAAACCCTTTGTCCCTGACGAACAGCCACCTAAACCTTTGGTTCGCAGTCACTGTGCAAGGTAAGTCAGCCTCCAGCATCCTGGTGGGGGGTGGTGGTGGTTAGTGCCCACTACTCTCATTCAGGTAACATTTTTACCTTTTCCCTTCCTTCCCAATTTCCTATCCTCCTCCTTTAACCACACTCTTCTTTTCTTTTCTTTTCTTTTTTTTTAAGATTTTATTTATGTGTTTGACAGAGAGAGAGCGGCAACAAGAGACTGAACACAAGCAGGGGCAGTGGGAGAGAGAGAAGCAGGCTTCCTGCCAAGCAGGAAGCCCAATGTGTGGCTGGAACACAGGACCCTGGAATCATGACCTGAGCCAAAGGCAGATATTTAACAACTGAGCCACCCAGGGACCCCTCCCTCTTCTCTCCCATGCTCTTACCCCTCCTTCTTATACTCTACTAATGGGATGGCCACAGACAGCTACAGCTTAACTCCTAGGTAACTAACCAGTAAAGATGGAAGAGGCTCAGTTCACACCATGTAGACCTTGGTCAAACAGGTGGTCCCTAACCAGGCTAACCAGGGACTAGTAAGAGTGATGGAGATATAACCCTCACACAGTGTAGTCTAATAGCTGGAAGCTGAAACAACAAAGGAAACTTCCTTTTTTTTTTTTCTCTTTCTTCTCTCATTCCCTGGTTCCAAGTTGTCTGAATAGAAACATGTAATGGATGAAAGAGTCGAAAAACCGACTCCCTTGGCCTGATCACCCCAATGTGTAGTGGACAGAGTATCTCCCTCCACTGGCCTTTGCTTGGTTTCTTTTTTTCCTTCTCTCTCTTTCTCCTTCTCCTCTTCCAGCTTCCCCCACTCTGCCTACTACCCGCTTTCAACCTGGAAACTCCCTGTTTTGTTAACCTCTTTAAAATCTCTTGATACTTCTTCTCCCTGTCCCTGTCTGTGCAGATAGGAGGTGCGTGGGCTTCTTTGTCACTGTGCCAGTCAAAGTTGTCACCCAGTTGTATCTTGTCTTCTGTGAAGATTGCTCGCTATACTAACAAGCCTGGAAACTGCAGAGGAAAAGGCATTGCTTGTCATGCATTTCATTATTTAATCTGCTCCAGACACTAGGAGAAAATTACAAAAGTTAGAGACCAGCCCTCAACCTCCACCGTCAACCTTGGTGGAAGAGGGCTTCAAGGTCCATAATAACATAGACAAGACAGAGGAAGCTAATAGAGATAGGAAATTGGCCAAAAAAATGCAGCTTTTGGCTCCCCTAATTCATCTACCAGCTCCAGGTGACCTTAGGAAGCCCAGAAGACTAGACAACTGATAGGGAATCGTCAGCCTGGGATGAAACCAAGGTAGTTATTGCCAGGATGGACATCAGAAAAGGGAGCACCCTGAGTGCCCCTGCTATGGGATACCCAAGGGCAGCCCTGGCCAACCCCTGCTTCTTGCTAATCTCTGGAATAAGAATGCACACACCAGTTGAGGAGACCTGAGTCCAGCATTGCTGTCTCAATCCCAGTACAATTCTCCTGCTTGATTCCCTAGCTACTGAGACATTTGGTCACCCATGGTATACTGGAGTTGTTTGCTATATGTATCCATCTATTTTATAAGACTTGTGAGCTTTTTTTTTTTTTTTAAGATTTTATTTATTTATTTATTTATTTATTTATTTGACAGAGAGAGGGAGATCACAAGTAGGCATAGAGGCAGGCAGAGAAAGAGGAAGGGAAGCAGGCTCCCCAGAGAGCAGAGAGCCCTATGCGGGGCTTGATCCCAGGACCCCGAGATCATGACCTGAGCTGAAGGCAGAGGCTTTAACCCACTGAGCCACCCAGGTGCCCCAACTTGTGAGCTTTCTGAAGACATGACACATGTAACCCCAGCAAGCAGCAAAGAACCTGGCCAAAAGCAAACATTCAAAGCATGTTGACTGAATTGAATTGGTAAGCAGGAGATTTAAACAAACAAACAAAAAAAAAGCTCTCGGTGCAAGGCCAGAAATGTCCTTCTGAAGCATCTTACTTCAGAGGAGAATGCTGATTCAATTGTTGTTGGCAGCCATCTTGTAGCCAGCCATTGATAAGCAGCTTCTATTTTTTTTTTTTTAAGATTTTATTTATTTATTTGACAGACATCACAAGTGGGCAGAGAAGCAGGCAGAGAGAGAGGGGGAAGCAGGCTCCCGCTGAGCAGAGAACCTTTTTCGGGGCTCGGTCCCAGGAGCCTGGAATCATGACCTGCGCCGAAGACAGAGGCTTTAACCCACTGAGCCACCCAGGCGCCTCGATAAGCAGCTTCTAAAATTGCTCTCAATCATCCCACCTCCTAGCATTCACACTCCTGAGGGTGGGTTATACTTACTTTTTAAAAAATATAATGAGGCAGACATGATGGAATGCATTTCAAGACTAAGTTATAAAAAGACTGTAGCTTCCTGATTTCCTTGCTGGGCATTCTCACCCTCTATATTTGGGCACTTTGTGGAACTCCCAATGCCATGTCAGGAGGCAGTCATGTAGAGAGATGGATATGTTAGAAAGAATTTCACCTCCACCACCACCATCCACCACTACCACGACCCCCACAAAGTGACAGTTTAACTACAACGTGATAAGAGATCTTAAGTCAAAGGCAACACCTGGCTAAGCCAAACCCAAATTCTTGACCCACAAAAATTATTATTATTTAAGATTTGGGGTAATTTGTTACATAACAACAGATAGTT
This sequence comes from Mustela erminea, assembly GCF_009829155.1. Lineage (NCBI taxonomy): Eukaryota > Metazoa > Chordata > Mammalia > Carnivora > Mustelidae > Mustela > Mustela erminea. The sequence continues at coordinate 99,731,698 of NC_045616.1, read as the reverse complement.
AACACACAGCTTTGAAGAGGAAAAAATAGAAAATAACAGGATGAGAGCCCTGATCACACAGACCTGGAAACTATTCAACTTCTGGACTTAATGGGGCACCTGGGTGGCTCAGCCAGTTATGTGTCTGACTTCAGCTCAGGTCAAGATCCCAGGGTCCTGGGATTGAGCCCTGTGTTGGGCTCTGTTATCAGCAGGGAGTCAGCTTGTCCCTCTGTTTTTCCCCCTGCTCATGCTTTCTCTCTCTCTCTCAAATAAATAAAATATCTAAAAAGAAAAAATAAATGTAAAAAACAACTTCTGGACTTTCTGTAATGTGAAATAATAAATGCCCTTAATATTTACATCAATCCTGTTTTGTTACCTACAGTAAACAACATCCTAATTGGTATAAATCTGAACCACCAGTAAGGGAATCATATATTACATACTATAGTATATTCATATAATAGATAATATAGAAAAATTAAAAGAAATGAACTAAATCTACAAGTGCCATCATGGTTACATCTCAAAACGCAAGAAAAAGGCCTAGCGCATAGTAAAGAATGAATGACATGCTCAGCATGATTCCACTTACGTGAACACAAACTCTTATACAAATAATATCACATTTTTTAAATTGACAGATACATGTAGAAGTATTTTCATGGCCTGGGAGGACACATGGATACATAATAAGCAGAAAATTTAAGATACTTCTGAAAAGGGAGCTAGAGGTCTAAAATGGGGATCAGACAAAGAGAACCTTACTATATTCTTAATGTCCTGATTTTATTTTTTTTTTAAGATTTTATTTATTTATCAGAGAGAGAGGGGGAGAGAGAGCGAGCACAGGCAGGCAGAATGGCAGGCAGAGGCAGAGGGAGAAGCAGGCTCCCTGCTGAGCAAGGAGCCCGATGTGGGACTCAATCCCAGATGCTGGGATCATGACCTGAGCCGAAGGCAGCTGCTTAACCCACTGAGCCACCCAGGCGTCCCCCCTGATTTTATTTTTACAACTACTATGTAATTAAAAATGAATCAACTAGGAGTGCCTGGGTAGCTCAGTCAGATAAGCGTCTGCCTTCCGCTCAGGTCATGATCCCAAGGTCCTGAGATCAAGCCCCGCATTAGGCTCCCTGCTCAGCAGGAAGCCTGCTTCTCCCTCTTCCACTCCCCTTGCTTGTGTTCCCTCTCTCACTGTGTCTCACTCTGTCAAATAAATAAAATCTTTTAAAAAAATGAATGAACTATATATTTTAAAGCAAACAAAGTAATCACCAGAGAACTTTTAGTGATTGCTACATCCAAGATACCTAACATTTCTGTGCTGATCTCTCTCTCTGTAAACATTTCTGCATAGAATTTCTCATTTTTAAAGTGGGCCATTTGTTAATATTGGGGAAATCCTTTATTTACAACTCCTTGTGTTCCACGTGGAAGCACTAGTGTAATAATCCTGGCCCCTCATCACTCCTCACTCATTCCTCCAAGGGTAGGGCTAACTCATATGTCTGATAGGCTTCAGAGAAGGAACTACACATTTTCACGCAACCCTTACCTCAGTATCTCCCAGATCTGCCTACCTGCGTAAAGCACAAGCACACATTCCCTGCTCTTCTCTGCTATAACTCTGATGGCACTTCACATCACCCCTCACCCATCTCCTCCAAGACAAGCCAAGACTGAGAAGTTGGGGGGCGCCTGGGTGGCAGAGTGGGTTAAAATCTCTGCCTTCGGCTCAGGTCGTGATCCCAGGGTCCTGGGATGGAGTCCCGCATCAGGCTCTCTGCTCAGAGGGGAGCCTGCTTCCTCCTCTCTCTCTGCCTGCCTCTCTGCCTACTTGTGATCTCTGTCTGTCAAATAAATAAATAAAATCTTTAAAAAAAAAAAAAAGACTGAGGAGTTGGGGTGGCTCAATCAGTTAAGCGTCTTTACTCTTGATTTTGGCTCAGGTCATCATCTCAGGGTTGTGAGACTGAGACTTGCATAGGGCTCCTCACTGAGAGTAGAGCCTGCTTAAGAGTCTCTCTCTCTCCCTTCCCTCTGCACCTCCCCACAAAAAACCAAGACTGTTTATATGTGCCTATTATGAGGGAAACCCATCCAATTCAGGCTTGAAGTACAAGCAAGCTCACTTGGCTAACACACTAATCTCTTAACTGGTTCCTATCTTGGGCAGGGGACAGAGCATTATTTATAAACCACCTCCAATCACAGTAACTAGGAAGCTTTTTTACTTTTCTAAAAATGTAGGGCTATATATGTCTACTCATGTAAAACTGTAAGAAAAGAACAGTACCACAGCACATGGCACAGCAACCAAAACGCTAGGTGAGTTTCAGGTATATATCTACATTACTTAAGTTAGTCATGATGTGAGGGTTTTTGGAGGGGGCTTGAGGGGGTTGGGGTGGTTTTTTGTGTGTGGTTGGGTTTTTTTTTTTTCTTTTCAGCATTTATTCTAGGTTTTGGATGCTTTTTAATCTATATCTGTAAGGAATATACACCACTAGGTAGTGTTCTTGATTCCATTTTGAAATAAAAATTTCCTCTTTTTTAAAAGCTTCAATATTGGTTTAATTGAAGAACAGCTTGAGACTGCAAGCAACCTATTTTAACACTGTGATAATTGGGGCACCTGGGTGGCTCAGTCAGTTAAGCAGCTGACTCTTGGGGGTGTCTGAGTGGCTCAGATGGTTGGGCCTCTGCCTTTGGCTCAGGTCATGATTCCAGAGTCCTAGGATTGAGCCCTGCTTTCAGCTCCCTACTCAGCCTTGCTTCTCCTCCCTCTGTTCTCTCTCACTCTCTCTTGCTTACACACTCACACTCTCTCTCAAATAAATAAATAAATAATTTTTAAAAGATTATTAATTGGTGATATTTTTTAAGATTATATTTATTTATTTGACAGAAAGAGAGCAAGCACAAGCAGGGGGGAGTGGGAGAGGGAGAAGCAGGCTCCCCACTGAGCAGAGAGCCCAATGCAGAGCTCCAACCCATAACCCCAGGATCATGACCTGAGCTGAAGGCAGACACAACTCACTGAGCAAGCCAGGCATCCGTCATTGGTGATTTAAAAATATTGATAACAACGACAAGGACACCTGGCTGGCTCAGTCAGTAGAGTGTGCAACTCTTGATCTCAAGGTCATGAGTTCAAGCCCCATGTTGGGTGTGGAGCACACTTTAAAATTTTTTTTTAAATTTTATTTATTTATTTATTTTTAAAGATTTTATTTATTTATTTGACAGATAGAGATCACAAGTAGGCAGAGAAAGAGAGGGAAGCAGGCTCCCTACTGAGCAGACAGTCCGATGCGGAGCTCGATCCCAGGACCTTGAGATCATGACCTGAGCCAAAAGCTGAGGTGCCCCACTGAGCCACCCAGGTGCCCCAAAATTTTTTTTACATTTTTAATAAATAAAATAAAAATACTGGAAATAACCAAATGTCCATTCATAGGAGAACGAAACATCCAATTAATGGAATATTATGCAAAGGTAATATGTCCCAGCAAAACAAACAAAACCACGTATACACACACACAAGGGGCAACTTAGAAGCTATGAACTGGTTATCTACTAGGAGTTGACAGACTCAAAGTGGAAAGAATGATGGGTGAGTAACCACCAGAATGGGATAGAAATGTGAGGAAGGCAGACATCAATGTGTGAAAATAAAATAAAGGAAACCTCATCTAAAATGAAATTGAGAGGCCCTGAGGGGAGAGCTCTCAAGTAGGTAACACTCACCATAAGAAGCATACCTTACATTCCTCAACTGGAAGGAGCTTACTTTGCATATCCCAGCAAGAAGCAGGCAGAATCTCTGCTTGCCCAAGCATATAGCCTAGCCAATGAGAACTCAGGAAAACACCACTTCTAGCTTCCTCTTTTCTCCTATAAAAGCAAGCCCTCCCCTCTGTTCTTAGGGCTTGCCTACCATTTACCATAGTTTGCTTATCCTGAATTATAACTTCTCTGCTTTTCCCAAAATAAACTCATTTTGCCAGTAAAATAAATGGCTCTTTTGTTTTTTAAGGTCAATATAAGTTAAAGCCTTTATCGTGGTTCTAGTTTTAGAACCTTGTTAACATTTCCTAAAAAATAGGGACACCTGGGTGGCTCAGTGGGTTAAAGCCTCTGCCTTTGGCCCAGGTTATGATCCCAGGGTCCTGGGATTGAGCCCCACATTGGGCTCTCTGCTCAGCCCCTTCCTCTCTCTCTGCCTGCCTCTCTGCCTACTTGTGATCTCTGTCTGTCAAATAAATAAATAAAATCTTAAAAAAAAATTTTCTTAAAAAATAAAATGAACAAGGATGAAGGGAAAACTCTGAATGGGATAAAAATAGAAATAAATAAGCCAAATTGTATTGCAACCGAATAACATAACCACACTGAGGTGGGGGGGAATTCACACTGAAAAAGAGAAAAAAATTGCATACAAATGCATAAAACACACACACACACACATGTGTGTGTGTGTGTGTATCCTAAGTCTATATACTAAGAGAACCTAGAAGCAATGACACCACAATAGGAATGAGAACACCTAGAGCCCAAATCTTGGTTTCTAAAACCATTCTCTCCTATACAAAATTAGGATTCCTCAGAAAACTGGCTGACTCCAGGAAAAGAACAAGAGGAGCCTGGATCACCTGATTGTTCAAGAAAGTAAAGATAATCTCGGGGCGCCTGGGTGGCTCAGTGGGTTAAAGCCTCTGCCTTCGGCTCAGGTCATGATCCCAGGGTCCTGGGATCGAGCCCCGCATCAGGCTGTCCGCTCCGCGGAGAGCCTGCTTCCTCCTCTCTCTCTCTCTGCCTGCCTTTCTGCCTACTTGTGATTTCTGTCTGTCAAATAAATAAATAAAATCTTTAAAAAAAAAAAAAAAGACAGTAAAGATAATCTCAAAGAGGGATGCTTGGGTGGTTCAGTCAGTTAAGCATCTGCCTTTGGCTCAGGTCATGATCCCAGGCTCCTGGGATCCAGTCCCACATCCAGCTCCTTGCTCCTTGGGGAGGCTGCTTCTCTGTCTGCCTGCCCACCTCCTGCTTGTATACACTTTCTCTCTCTCCAACAAATAAGTAAATAAAATCTTAAAAAAAAAAAAAAGATATGTTCAAAGAAAAATGAGAACATGTCAAACATATGGAGCCAATTTGGAGGGGGTTTTAGGGTCAAATATGGGACAATATAAAAATCAAAATAAATAATGATAGTCATGGACTGTAACTCATTAAATAAAATAGTAATTCTTGAGTTTGTATTGCTATAAATATATAAATAAGGGAGAAGGGACAGCCCTTCCATTAGGTGGAATGTCAATTAATAAATGTAGAAAGAATGATGAAATTAGAAAACCACCATTTGGCAAGCAACAGAGTAATAATTAAGGAAGTGTCATCAATTAATACTAAAACTAGTGGATACAAGGTTGACAACTGACAAGGTATATATATAATCTCAAAGAATTTCCTTATAAAATCATTATTAATTACAAAGGGAAAAAATAGTAACTTTACAGCAGAAAAAACTGGCAGGCACCACCTTAATCAAGTGATCAGCGTTACTATCACTGGTAAGGAGACACAGCAATATCATGTACAATCTGATATGATGCCTGTGGTTTGCTGCCAAAATGCATAAACTTTAATCTAATCATAGAGAAACAGAAATAAGCCCAAACTGAGGGACAATGGCATGAAAGACAAAAACTGGGGAATTCATCCAGATTAAAGGAAACAAAAGAGATGTGAAAACTGAATGGAACATATGATCTAGAATTCTCTTTTGCTTTTATGAAAGAAATTACTGGAATCATTAGTGACATTTGAATAAGGTATATAAATTAAATAACACCATTGTGTTGATGTTTTTACATTGATAATTGTACTGTGATTATATATGAAAATGTTCTTGTTTTTAAGATATGCACACTGAGGGGCCCCTTGGTGGCTCAGTCAGTTACGTGTTTGCCTTTCGCTCAGGTCACAATCCCAGGGTCCTGCGATCGAGCCCCACCCACGTCGGGCTCCCTGCTCAGTGGGGAGTCTGCTTCTCCCTCTCCCTTTGACCCTCCCCCACCCCCGCTCCTGCTCTCTCACACTCACTCTCTCTCAAATAAATAAATAAAAATTTTTAAAGATTTTATTTATTTATTTGACAGAGAGTGAGAGAGAGAGAGCACAAATAGAGCAGTAGACAGAGGGAGAAGGAGAAGCAGGCTCCCCACTGAGCAAAGAGCCCGATGCAGGGCTTGATCCCAGGACCCGGGGAACATGACCTGAGCCAGAGACAGCCACTTAACCAACTGAGCCATCCAAGTACCCCAATAAAATCTTAAAAAAAAAAAAAAAAGAAAGAAAGAAAAAGAAAAGAAATGTATACTGAAGTAAAATGGCAAAATGGCAAAATGGCATCATGCCTACAAATTGACCTCAAGTGGTTCAAAAAATATTATCTATAAAGCATGTGTAGAAAGAATGATGGCACTCAGGTAGTAAATTTTAACATTTGGAAAATCCAGATGAAGTTTATGTGGGAATTCTTCGTGCTATTCTGTTAACTTTTCTATAAGTCTCAAAATATACTCTAAATCTGAAAATAGAAAGTTAAAAGAACAGGAGTAAAAGACATGATGGCTCTAATACAAAGACTTCAATTGACATCTATAATACCCAGCTGCAAAATTTTGCTTTTATCTGGACTGCCTCATTGTTCAAATTATTTTAGAAATAACTGTTATAATTTTTAACTTAAAAATGTATATTAATAAATTATCACTTTTAGTGTTCTTCAAACATTAGGAATCTACATAGAATCATGTTTGGAAAAAAGAGCGCTTTTACTAAACAAAGTAAACACTGTTTTAGTTCAATTTCTAATCCACGGTTTGAGAAACTGAATCACAGTGAGAAAAAGTGGCTAATGACCTGCCCAAAGTCACACAGTTACGAAGGAAGTTGGGACTGTCAAACACACAGTTAACCCACAAGAAAATGTCAGCAATAAACAAGTGCTCTAACAAAGGTCGAGGGGGAACCTGGGTGCCTCAGTCATTTGAACCTCTGACTCTTGATTTCAGCTCAGGTCATGATCTCAGGGTTGTGACATGGATTCCCTCATCAGGCTCTGTGCTCAGTGGGGAGTTTGTTTGTGATTCTCTCTCTCCCTCTGCCCCTCCCCCTGCTCATGCTCTCTCTCTCACTTACTCTTTAAAATAAATAACAAATCTTTTTTTTTTTTAAAGATTTTTATTTATTTATTTGAGAGAGAGACAGTGAGAGAGAGCATGAGCGAGGAGAAGGTCAGAGAGCGAAGCAGACTCCCCATGGAGCTGGGAGCCCGATGCGGGACTCGATCCCGGGATTCCGGGATCATGACCTGAGCCGAAGGCAGTCGTCCAACCAACTGAGCCACCCAGGCGTCCCAATAACAAATCTTTTTTAAAAAGAATAAATGTAGTGCATCATGAAGCATTAAAGAAATACAAAATAAAAGTCCCATAGCACATTTGTTAAATTAGCAAAAACAAGACAGACAAAACTCAATGGTAACAGGACTATGAGAAAATAAGTATATTTCTTCATTGTGAATGTACTATAAAGTGTAATCTTTCCAATGAGAAATTGGGCTATATCTGTCAAGAATCATAAAAATGATCATACTCCCAACTTGAGTAATACCACATTGGGGAATACATCTCATAGAGAGGAATTCAAAAGAGAAAAATAGACTGGAACAAAGATTATTATAGCCAAACAGTATATTTGCTAAAAACTAGAAACAATCCAAATGCTCACCCATGGGAAAGAGACTAACTTGAAACAGGCCATGGTAGAGCAATACATTAACAGTTATTACATTATCACAGGGAATAACAACAAGAGGACCTTGTAGGAATGTGGTAAGAACCTTATCAAGTAAGGATAAGCTAAAGATAGTAGAATCCTGGGGCACCTGGGTGGCTCGGTCATTAAGTGGCTGCCTTCGGCTCAGGTCATGATCCCAGGGTCCTGGGATGGAGCCCCACATCAGGCTCCCTGCTCAGCAGGAGACCTGTTTCTCCCTTTCCCACTCCTCTTGCTTGTGTTTCCTTTCTTGCTGTGTCTCTCCCTATCAAATAAATAAATAAATAAATAAAAATTTTTTTAAAGGTCGAATCCCAAGAGACCCATACACAATGCTGACAGCTAACAGACAATTTGTATGTAGGTGTCAAAGAGACAAAGAATTTGTAATAAGTAGATAATCTGGAGTTGTAATCTTTTTTAAAAAGATATGACTTTTATTATTTAATGAAATCCGTGTACAGGAAAAATGGGAGGAGTGGCCATGGCCAGAAGCCAGGGACTACAACTCCCCAATCCTAAAACACAATGTGACAGCTTCTTTCTCTTTTTAAAAATGACTTCACTGTTACCCTACAACCCAGCAACTGTACCACTAGGTATTTACCTAAAGGATATAAATGTAGTGATCCGAAGGGGCACCTGCATCCCAATGTTTATAGCAGCAAAGTCCACAATAGATGAATGGACAGATGAAGGGATAAAGAAGATGTGGTAGGGGCACCTGGGTGGCTTAGTGGGTTAAGCCTCTGCCTTTGGCTCAGGTCATGATCCCAGGGTCCTGGGATCGAGCCCCGCATCAGGCTCTCTGCTCAGCAGGGAGCCTGCTTCCCTTCCTCTCTCTCTGCCTGCCTCTCTGCCTACTTGTGATCTCTGTCTATCAAATAAATAAATAAAAATCTTTTTTTTTTAAAGATTTTATTTATTCATTTGACACAGAGAGATCACAAGTAGGCAGAGAGGCAGGCAGAGAGAGAGAGAGGAGGAAGCAGGCTCCCCGCGGAGCAGAGAACCCGATGCGGGACTCGATCCCAGGACCCTGAGATCATGACCTGAGCCGAAGGCAGCGGCTTAACCCACTGAGCCACCCAGGCGCCCAATAAATAAAAATCTTTAAAAAAAAAAGATGTGGTATGTGTGTGTGTACACCTACACACATATACATACATATATATACACACGTGTATATATATATATATACACACACACATATATATAATGGAATATTACTCAGCCATCTAAAAGGATGGAATCTTACCGTTTGCAATGACATGGATGGAACTGGAGAGTATCATGCTAAGTGAAATAAGTCAATCAGAGAAAGACAATTATCATATGGTTTCACTCATACGTAGAATTTAAGAAACAAAACAGAGGAGCATAGGGGAAGGGAGGGAAAAATAAAATAAGACAAAATCAGAGAGGGAGACAAACCATAAGAGACTCTTTACTTAGGAACAAACCGAGGGTTCCTGGAGAGGAGGTGTGTGGGGGTTTGGGGTAACCGTGTGAACGCCATTAAGAAGAGCACATTATGTGATGAGCACTGAGTGTTACATGCAACTGATGAATAACTGAACTCTACATCTTAAACTAAAGATACACTATATATTAATTTACTTTAAATAAAATAAGATTAAAAAATAAATAACTTCATTGAGATATAATTAACGTACCATATAATTCACCTTCTTAGAGAATCCATTTATAGCATGACAGCTAAGAGCTCTACTGACCTGTGCCCTCAGTGAAACTGGTGAAAATTATTTAAAAACAACCATTTCGGAGCTCCGGGGTGGCTTAGTCAGTTGAGCATCCAACTCTTGATTTCAGTTCAGGTTGTGATCTCAGGGTCCTGGGATAGAACCAGAGCCCCAAGTCAGGCTGGGCACTCATCACAGTCTTCTTGTCTCCCTCTCCCTCTGCCCTCCCCCTTCTCTGGCACATGCTTGAGTGCACTTGCTCTCTCTCTCTCTCTCAAATAAATAAAATCTAAAAAAAAAAAAAAATTTCAAGCCTCTGAAAATAGTCCTGAGAACAAATAGTAAATGAAGAAAAAACAAAACACGGCTAAAAACAAACACGGCTAAAAACAGACACAAAAAACCCACAAACTATTAAAAATTCAATAAGAAAATGGGACTCTAGAATATTTGAACTAAGAGTGCTCCCACCCCTCCACCTCCCAGCTCAGTGTGTTGAGATTCTCTCCAGACTGCTGTAGCCAAGAATACAGGGCACACTTCCTCCCAGCTCAAAGCCAGAGGTTTCCTTCCAAGGAGGAGCAGGATATCAGTGTTTCTCATTCTGTCTCCAGTCACCTGTTGCTGAGGCTAAGTCCCAGGCAAACACTGTTGAGAAGCTGAGAATCCCCTCACACAGCCCTGCTCATGGAGTGGAGGCTCTAAGTTAGGTAGGACATGCTGAGAATACCAGGGCCCTAATCACCCTTGCCTGAACTCAAGAAGCAATAGCTCTGAAGCCACTGCCTTGGGTCCCTCTGTCCAATTGCGTAGTTTTAGCAAGCACCTTTACCCTGTGTGATTGATTAAGCATTTCTTTTTATATCTAAAGGTCATGCACTGTTTCCTAGAAAGATTCAGAAACAAACCTGTTTGCAAAACTTCTAGCACCATAATGACTTCTATAGCTAGCACCACTGAGTCTGCAAGCAATCAGTAAGTGTTACATACTACCATGCTCCCCTTTTACTGATTCAATGCCCTAAAGTTCCTTTAAAGATCTTTAGATGAGGCAGAAATTTGGATTTGGTTTTTGGATAACAGTCCACCTTCACCCCAGGTGCCCAGCCTCCTAAATAAAACTCATATTCCTTTCTAATCAAAACTCCTCTCTTCTCAAGGAATCGATCCCATTTACAAATGGACCGAAAATAATAAGATACCTAGGAATAAACCTAACCAAAGAGGTTAAAGATCTATATTCGAAAAACTATAGAACACTAATAAAAGAAATTGAGAAGGACACAAAGAAATGGAAAAACATTCCATGCTCATGGATTAGAAGAACAAACATTGTTAAGCTCCCTATATTACCCAAAGCAATCTACATATTTAATGTAATCCCTATCAAAATACCATGAGCATTTTTCATAGAACTAGAACAAACAATCCTAAAATTTGCATGGAACCACAAAAGACACCAAATAGCCAAAGCATCCAGAAAATGAAAAGCAAAGCTGAAGGCATCAAAATTGCAGACCTCAAGCTATATTACAAAGCTGTAGTCATCAAGACAGTATGGTACTGGCACAAAAACAGACACATAGCTCAATGGAACAGAATAGAAAGCCCAGAAATGGACCTACAAGTATATGATCAACTAATATTCGACAAAGCAGGAAGGAACATCTAATGGAAAAAAGACAGTCTCTTCAACAAATGTTGAGAAAACTGGACAGCCACATGCAGAAGAATGAAACTGGACCACTTTCTTATACTATACACAAAAATAAACTCAAAATGGATGAAAGACCTAAATATAGAACAGGAAACCATCAAAATCCTAGAGAACATAGGCAGCAACATCTTTGACCTCAGCTATAGCAACTTTTTAGACACATTGCCAAAGGCAAGGAAAACAAAAGCAAAAATGAAATATTGGTTGGGGTATCTGGGTGCTCAGATGGTTGAGTGTCAGACTCTTGGTTTCAGCTAAGGTCCTGATCTTAGGGTCCTGGGATCAAGTTCTATGTCAGGCTCGATGCCCCGCATGGAGTCTGCTATTCTTCTCCCTCTGCTCCTCTGATTGCTTGCTCTCTCCCTTTCTCTCAAATAAATAAAAAGAAAAGAGAAAAAGAACGAAAAAAGAAAAAAAAAATGAACTGTTGGGGGAAAATTTTTTTATTTTTAAAAATGAACTATTGGGGCTGGGGCGCCTGGGTGGCTCAGTGGGTTAAGCCGCTGCCTTCGGCTCAGGTCATGATCTCGGGGTCCTGGGATCGAGTCCCGCATCGGGCTCTCTGCTCAGCAGGGAGCCTGCTTCCTCCTCTCTCTCTCTCTCTCTCTGCCTCTCTGCCTACTTGTGATCTCTCTCTGTCAAATAAATAAAATAAAATCTTTAAAAAAAATGAACTATTGGGACTTGATCAAGATTAAAAGCTTCTGCACAGCAAAGGAAACAATCAACAAAACTAAAAGGCAGCCTACAGAATGGAAGAAGATATTTGCAAATGACATGCCTGATAAAGGGCTAGTATCCAAAATCTACAAAGAACTTATCAAATTCAACACCCAAAAAATAATCCAGTTAAGAAATGGGCAGAAGACATGAATAGACATTTTTCCAAAGTAAACACCTAGATGACTAACAGACAGTTGAAAAGATGCTCAGCGTCACTCATCATCAGAGAAACACAAATCAAAACCACAATGAGATACCACCTCACACCTGTCAGAATGGCTAATAGTAACAACACAGGAAACAACAGATGTTGGTGGGGATGCAAACTGGTGGAAATGAAAACTGATGCAGCTCCTCTGGAAAACAGTATGGGGGTTCCTTAAAAATTAAAAATAGAATACCCTACGATCCAGCAATTACACTATTAGGTATTTACCCAAAGGATACAAAAATACAGATTCAAAGGGGTACGTGCACCCCAATGCTTACAGCACCATTATCAACAACAGCCAAACCATGGAGAGAGCCCAAGTGTCCACGAACTGATGAAAGAAAGATAGATAGATACATAGATACATAGATACATAGATAGATACTGGAATATTACTCAGCCATCAAAAAGGATGAAATCTTGCCATTTGCAATGGTGTGGATGGAGCATTTTATGCTAAGTAAAATAAGTCAGTCAGATGAAGACAAATATCATATGCGTTCACTCATATGTGGAATTTAAGAAACAAAACAGGTGAACATAGAGGAAGGGGGAAAAAAGAAAGAGGGAAGCAAACCATAAGAGACTCTTAACAATAGAGAACAATCTGAAAGTTGATGGAGGGAGATGGGTAGAGGATGGGTTAAATGAGTGATGGGTAATGAAAGAGGGCACTTGTGATGAGCACCAGGTGTTATATGTAAATGATGAATCACCAAATTCTACTCCTGAAACCAGTGTTACACTGTATGTTAACTAACTAGGATTTAAATAGACACTTGAAAGGGGGAAAAGAAACCTCCTTTCTTGAATATTGGCTTTTTGAGCTACAGGCAGAACTTGGGTTTTTCAGTAAGAGTTCCACAGTGGGATAAACAGGCTAACAGGTCCTCAAGTCCCAAAACCAAGTCCTCAGACCCTAGAGTAGGAGGATCATTCAGAGAGAAGCTTGTCATTAGTCCCATTTTCTGCAACTTTAGAGCCCTGGCTTAGATCCTGCTTCCAGGGAAAAGCAGACAGGGTGGAGGGATGGAGGAGGAGAGAACAGGGAGCTCCTAATCTCTTCCCAAAGTAACTGACTTCATTTACAACAAAGCTTGGAGAAGTTCATGCTTAAGGGTGGTCACAAGAAAAGCAGTGGCTGGGTGCCTGTGTGGCTCAGTGGGTTAAGGCCTCTGCCTTCGGCTCAGGTCATGGATCCAGGGTCCTGGGATCGAGCCCCACATCAGGCTCTCTGCTCAGCAGGGAGCCTGCTTCCTCCTCTCTCTCTGCCTGCCTCTCTGCCTACTTGTGATCTCTATCTGTCAAATAAATAAATAAAATCTTTAAAAAAGAAAAGAAAAGAAAAGCAGTGGCTGTAATAAAAGTCAATTGAGAGAAGAATCAAGATGCAGGATAAATCATAGGCCAGCTAGTCTACAGGAAAAAGCTAGGGAATAATATAGCTGGGAGGAGCACTACTGAAGTCAGAATATATAAACACTGACCTCAGGAACTATTATTTCAAAGGACCCAGATTTGATTGGCTGTATTAGCAGAGCAATTTATGCCCCAGGGCATTGTTAGAAACATAAAGCAATCACCTGGCAATTAGAAAAGTTTAACACAGGGCTCCTGGGTGGCTCTGTCCTTAAGCATCTGCCTTCAACTCAGGTCATGGTCCCAGAATATCATGCTCCCTGCTCAGGGGGAGTCCGCTTCTCCCTCTGCCCCTCCCCCAACTCATGCACTCTCTCTTTCTCAAATAAATAAACTTTCTTTCTTTCAAATAAATAAACTCTCTCAAATAAATACACACACACACACACACACACACACACACACACTGAGAAATCACCGCACACCTGTTAGAAAAGCTATTATCAAAAAGACACGAAATTACAAGTTTGGGCCAGGATGTGGAGAAAATGGAACACTTGTGCATTGTTTGTAAGAATACAAAATGGTATAGCCATTGTGGAAAACATTTTGGAGGTTTCTCAAAAAACTAAAAATAGAATTAGCACATGACCAAGAAATTCCACTTCTAGATATATACTCAAAAGAAGTGAAAGCACAATCTCAAAGAAATATTTCTAAACCCATGTTCCATAGCAGCACTACTCACAACAGCTAAAACATGGAAGCAACCAAAGCCTTCACTGACGGCTAGATAGATAAATAAACATAATGTGGTATATACATACAGTAATAAATATTACTTAGCCTTAAAAAAGAAGGAAATTCTGCAATATGCTACAACATGGATGATTCTAGGACACTGCTAATAAGCCAGGGACTGAAATAAGCCAGAGATGCCTGCGTGACTCAGTCAGTTAAATGTCAGCCTCCAACACAGGTTATGATCCCAGGGTCCTGGAACTGAGTCCCACATCAGGCCTCTTGCCCACTGAAAAGCCTGTTTCTTCCTCTGCCTGCTGCTCCCCTTGCTTGTGTGCTCTCTCTTTCTGACAAATGAATGAATGAAGTATTTTAATTAATTAATTAATTTAGTCAGTATAGAGACAGGAAGTGTAATGATGATTGCCAGGGGTTGGAAGGAAGAGGTAAATGGGGAGTTACGGCTTAATGGGTATAGAGTTCCAATTTTACAAGATGAAGAAAGTTCTGGAGATGATGGTTGCACAGCAGTATGGATGTACTCAATATCACTGAGCTGGACACTTAAAAATGGTTAAGATATTTTTATGTTATATATATTTTACCACAATTTTAAAAAAAAGTACTAGGCATAAAAAAATAAGTAGACTATATTAAAATTAAGAACTTCTGTTCATCAGAATACGTAATAGAAGAGTGAAAAGCCGACCAGAAGACTGGAAAAGGATATTTTAGTGTGTGTGTGTATGTATGTATATATGTGTGTGTGTGTGTGTGTGTGTGTGTGTGTGTGTGTATACCCACATATATCCACAAAGGATTTATATCTAGTATGTATTTGCTTGGAAGAAGAAGGCAGATAATCCAATAGAAAAATAGACAAATGAATTAAACTTGCACTTCACAAAAGAGGCAAATGGCAAATATACCTATGAAAGTGTAGCCAGCTATATTAGTTATTATGTATGCAATACTCAAGCACAGGTAATTTCATTACATACCCACAACCAATGCTAAATGAAAAAGACAATATCAAGTGTAGGTTAGGATGTAGAACAACTGCTGATAAAAGAGTATAAATTGGTAGAACTACTTTGATAAATTGTTTGGTAGATTCTACTGAAACAGAACATATGCATACCATATGAGCCAGTGATTCCGTTCCTAGGTGAATATGCATCTGAAATGAGTACAAAAATTCACCAAAAGACCCATACAAGAGGGACGCCAGGGTGGCTCAGTTGGTTAAGTATCTGCCTTCAGCTCAGGTCATGATCCTGGGGTCCTGGGATTGAGTCCCATATTAGGCCCCGGCTCAGCAGGGAGTCTGCTTCTCCCTCTGCCTGCCACTCCCCCTGCTTGTGCTCTCTCTCTCTCTCTGGCAAATAAATAAGTTAAGTTTTTTTTTTTTAAAGACACATACAAGAATATTGATAACAACAGTTTATATAATAGCCAAAGGCTAGAAACAAATCAAATATCCATCTGTGGTACAATGGGTAACTTATTTGTGTAATATTATACAATATTAATACTGTATAATTAATAGTAATAAGATTAAATAAACTACAACTACATGCAATAATTTTGATTGGTCTCACAACTATTAGGAAAGAAAAAGCACACACACACATACACAAACATACTATATGGTCACATTTACATAAAGTTCAAAAACAGGCAAATTTAATCTATGATGTTAGAAGTCAGGAGACTCATTATCCCAGGGTAGGTGGTGGTGGTAGTCATGGGAAGATGGCACAAGAAAGCCTATTTTGGTGCTGGTAATGTTCTGATTGTTGATCTTAATTCTGGTTACAGCAGAGCATTCACTATATGAAAATAAGCCAAGACATATATTTATCATTTATGCATTATTCTATATGTATATTATACTTGAATAAAAATCTACTTAAGGGACACCTGGGTGGCTCAGTCAGTTAAGCATCTGCGTTTGGATCAGGTCATGATCCCAGAGTCCTAGGATCGAGTCCCGCATCAGGCTCCCTGCTCTGCAGGAAGCCTGCATCTCCCTCTGCCCTTTAGCCCACTCGTGCTCTCTCTCAAATAAATAAATAAAATCTTTGACAAAAAAAAAAAAAAAAAAGAAGAAGAAGAAGAAGTACTTAAAGGGCTCCTGGGTGGCTCAGTTGGTTAAGCCACTACTTTAGGCTGGGGTCATGATCTTGGAGTCCCCGGGTCTAGTCCCAGATCCGGCTCCCTGCTCTGCAGTAAGTCTGCTTCTCTCTCTGACTTTCTCCCCTCTCTTTGGCTCAGGTCATGATCCCAGTGTCCTGGTATTGAGCCTCGCATTGGGCTCTCTGCTCAGCAGGAGCCTGCTTCGCCTCCTTCTCTCTCTGCCTGCCTCTCTGCCTACTTGTGATCTCTGTCTGTCAAATAAATAAAGAAAAATCTTTTTAAAAAAAATTACACTGTGGGTATGGTCACACAACCCTGTAAAGAGACTAGTAATCACAGAAGTGCATAAATTTTATGGTATGTAAATTATGCTTTAGCAAAGCTTTAAAAAGATCAAATGTATATAGTATACCTTATATATAAGAAACAGTAAGAGGGGGGCGCCTGGGTGGCTCAGTGGTTTGGACTGCTGCCTTCGGCTCGGGTCATGATCTCAGGGTCCTGGGATCGAGCCCCGCATCAGGCTCCCTGCTCCGCAGGAAGCCTGCTTCCCTCTCTCTCTCTCTCTCTCTGCCTGCCTCTCTGCCTACTTGTGATCTCTGTCTGTCAAATAAATAAATAAAATCTTAAAAAAAAAAAAAGAAAAAGAAACAGTAAGAGGGAATTAGAATACATATTTACTTGTACTTGAAAAAGGAAATGAAAGGATAAACAAACAAAAATGATTACTTTTACAGAATAAAGGATAAAGGAGTTGGAAGGAGGCAGGAATGGGTGAAAGGCAGTTTTGACCTCTGGATTGTGTATGTTTTACCTAGTCAAAGGAAAAAAAAAAACTTAATCTTTTAAAAATTCCTTAAGTTGACGGGACGCCTGGGTGGCTCAGTGGGTTAAGCCTCTGCCTTCAGCTCAGGTCATGATCCCAGGGTCCTGGGATGGAGCCCCGCATAAGGCTCTCCACTCAGTGGGGAGCCTGCTATTCCCCGCCCCCCGCCTGCCTCTCTGCCTACTTGTGATTGCTCTCTCTCTCTCTGTCAAATAAATAAATAAAATATTTTTTAAAAAATTCCTTAAGTTAGGGGCACCTGGGTGGCTCAGTGGGTTGAAGCCTCTGCCTTCAGCTCAGGTCATGGTCCCAGGGTCCTGGGATCGAGCCCCGCATCGGGCTCTCTGCTCGGCGGGGAACCTGCTTCCCTTCCTCTCTCTCTTCCTGCCTTTCTGCCTACTTGTGATCTCTGTCTGTCAAATAAATAAAATCTTTAAAAAAAAATTCCTTAAGTTGAAAATAAATAGAAATAAGTTAACTAAACTGAGAATCATATTGGTTACCCCATAAAGAAATGATTTACTTCAAGGACTTTAGAAAACAGTATTTTGACTGCACATCCTAAGTGGGACACAATCCAAGAACAAAAGATGTTCTAAACTTCTAAACTTTCTTCAGCACTTATATTATTTGTAGTGATTTAACATTTTAGACTTTGTTTTATATTTTAGAGTAAAGCAAAGAAATAATTATGTTAATAATATTAGGAATCAAGGAAACAAAATGAAATGAAAACACCTTAATATTAAACCTGAAAGGAAAAATACCAATATAAACTAATTACTTTAATGTGTATTTTTAAATGCTACCCACCAAAATGAATTAGAAGCTAAGTCTCCTCATTAACAAAGGGTTTTCTATCAACCAGATGGTACTGTCTAATATCATTCCCCCACTAAAAGTGAACAAACAAACAACACAGGGCTCCTTAAAGGTATGGCTAAATAATGTCTGGTACATGGAAAGTACAAGATGAGCCTAGACTATCTTATTTGTGCCAGAAAGCAAATAAGCTTCCAAAGATTTATAAAGTGATATCAAAAGGATGAAAAATTTTTAAAAACTATCAGAATAAGAGCTCAATCAATAACCAGAGTTATAAAAACCTGAGGTTCAACTAGAATAATAATTCCTTTTTCCTTTGACCTCTTCCATTCCCTCCACTTCTTTCTCCCTCCTTTCCTGAACAATTAAGTTCTAAAGCAATAACGTGGTACAAAAAAGAATGGCATTTGTACCTGGGACGTGAAGAGCTACAGTGGCCCAGCACATAATAATGGAGCCCCAAGGGGTAAGGAGAACATTCAGGTAGGAGAGTTGCCAAGAGTGGGGAGTAGAACCCAAGTGGAATAAAAAGAACATCCTGTAGAGAAGCCACTTAGCATAGAGTATCAGAGCCTGTGCAGTTTCAGGAGCTTGTCCACATAGGGGGCCAGCCCAGCTTAAAGAGTCAGAGAGCCTGAATGGAGTAAGGAAGTTTCCTCCATGGAGGGGTAGCCCATTTTGGGGTGTCAGAGTCTGAACAGGGTAAGAAAACGTGATCTAGAATGGGATGCCATAGATGTGTCTACTGAGAAGAACAGAGAGCAGCACCACCCATGTGGCAAAGAGCATAGCTCGTGTCTAGTCTACGGCCTCTAAATACTATTCTCCACTAAAATGATCCAGGACTCTTGGGGAAAATGACTGATTCTGCTCCATTATATGGCTGGGAAGGTAAAGTATGAGATGAGCCTGGAGCATCCTGTTCTACCAGAAAGCACAGAAGTATGTAAGGGATGGTGAGAGGGGCACCTGGATGGTTCAGTCGTTAAGCATCCAACTCTTGATTTCAGCTCAGATCATGATCTCATGGTTATGGGATTGAGCCTGCATTGGGCTTGGCACTCAGTGGGGAGTCTGCCCCTCTCTTTCTCCCTCTCCTTCTGTCCCTACCCCCACTCTCATGCTGCACAAGGGTGCACACTCATGCACTCTCTCTCAAATAAAGAAGTAAATCTTTAAAAAAAAAATTAAAAAAAAGAATGGTGAGGAACCTGAAAAAGGGAAATGGAAAATAACAAGTGTTGGCAAAGATGTGGAAAAACTGGAACCCTCATCTGTTGCTGGTGGGCATGTAAAATGGTATGCGCTATAAAATATAAAACAGTATGACAATTCCTCAGAGAGTTAAACACAGAATTTACATATGATTCCACAGTTCCACTTCTAGGTACACATCCAAAAGGAATGAAAGCAAGGATTCAAACAGATATTTGAACACCAATGTTCATAACAGCATTATTCACAAAAGCCAAAAGGTAGAAGCAACCCTATAACCACTGAATGAAGAACGAATAGGTAAACAAAATGTAGTATATATATATATGTACATGTGCATATATGTATATGTGTGTATATGTTTGTATATATATATACAGACAAAGGAATTTTATTCAGCTTTAAGAAGGAAGAAAATTCCGATACATAATACACCATGGATGAACCTTAAAAACATTATACTAAGCTCAATAAGCCAAACACAGAAGGACAAATAAATGATTCCACTTACATTAAGTACCTAAAATCAAATTCATAAAGACAGAAAGTAGAATAGTAGTTACCAAGGGCTAAGAGGAGTGAGGAATGGAGAGTTACCATTAAATGGGTATAGAGTTTCAGTTTGGGATGATGAAAAAGTTCTGGAGATGGATTGTGGGTGTAGTTGCACAATAATGTGAATTACTGAATGCCACTGAACTGTACACTTAAAAATGTTTAAATTGGTAAATTTTGTAGCTCTTACCAGCATTTTATTTTTTTTTAATAATTTTCTTTTTTGGGGGTGCCTGGGTGGCTCAGTCATTAAGTGTCTGCCTTCGGCTCAGGTCATGATCCTAAGGTCCTGCGATTGAGCCCCACATTGGGCTCCCTGCTCAGTGGGAAGACTGCTTCTCTCTCTCTCCCTCTGCTCTTGCTTGTGTTCCCTTCTCTTGCTGTCTCTCTGTCAAATAAATAAATAAAATATTTAAAAAACAAGGCAATTTCCTTTTTTTGATAAAGAAAAAGAGAGAGCATGAGTGGGGGAGGGAGAAGGAAGGGAGGGACAGAGGGAGAGGAACAAGCAGACTCCCCTCTGAGCAGGGAGCCCTGATGAGGGGTTAGTTCCCAGAACCTTGGGATCATTATCTAAGCAGAAGACAGATGGTTTGCTGGCTGAGCTACCCTAGTTCCCCACCAGCATTAAGAAAATTTTTTTAATGAAGGCAAAACAGAACATTTTCTGACAACCAAAAACTGAGAGAATTCATCATGAGCAGACCGGCACTACGAGAAACACTAAATGGAATCTTAGGTGAAGGAAAATGAGCCAGGTGGAGACATGGAACTGCAAAACAGAATGAAGAATACCTAAAAGGGTTGACTAAATTGGTAAATATAAATGAATACTGACCATTTAAAACAACAACAAAAATAATGTCTTGTGGAATTTAAAACAATACACTGAAACAAAATAAATGACAACAATAACCCAGGAAGCAGAAAGTATTAGAGTTAACCAATTTTAAAGTGCTAGCATTACTCAGGAAGTGTGGAAAATACTAATTTAGGGTAGACTGTGATGAGTTAAGGATGCATATTATAATCTCTAGAGCAAC
This sequence comes from Mustela erminea, assembly GCF_009829155.1. Lineage (NCBI taxonomy): Eukaryota > Metazoa > Chordata > Mammalia > Carnivora > Mustelidae > Mustela > Mustela erminea. The sequence continues at coordinate 99,710,808 of NC_045616.1, read as the reverse complement.
CACTAAAAGAATAATGAAATAATGATCAAATATCTGAATAGTTAAATACCAATAAAAAAATAAAGGATAAAAAAGAGAATCATAAAAAATATTGTTCAATCCAAGAGAAGGCAAAAAACAAACAAACAAACAAACAAACAACCAAGAGAATAAAGGAACAAAGAACAGATGGAGTGAACAGAAAACAGCAAAATGGTAAAAATAAACTCAAATGTCAGTAATTAAATTAAATGGAAAGGAGCTAAACACTCTTAGAAATAAAAGAAAAAGACTGTCAGACTGGATTTTAAAAATTCAACTATATGCTATTTACAGAGATGCATTTTAAATATAACGTCATCAAGGTTAAAAGAACAGAAAACAATGGGATGGAAAAATATGTACTATGTAAATACAAACAGAAAAGAGCTAGCTCAGCTAAATTAATATCAGATAAAGTAGACTTTAGATAATAAGTATTACTAGAGATAAGGAGGGGCATTTCACACCAATAAAAGTGTCTAACTGAAAAATATGACTTTCCTATTATATATTCAGAAATAAAATAGATGAAGAAAAAACCCAACAAAACCAAAAAGTGAAATAGACAAATCCATTCACAGTTGAAGATTTGAACACAAGGACCCCTACCTCAGTAATCGAAAGAACTAAAGAAAAATCAGTAAGAATATAGAAGATGTGAATACACTATCAACTACATTGACATAACTGAATATTTATATGACATTATACAAGCAACTGCAAAACACACATTCTTTTCAAATACAAATGGAATGCTCACCAAATAGACCATATGTTGGGCTATAAAACAAATCTCAAGATTTCAAAAGAGTGAGGTCTTACAGACTATGTTCTTTGATCACAATGGATTAAACTGGAAATTAACAATAAGAAATCTAGAAAACCCCCAAATATTTGAAAATTAACAACTCATTTACACAATGTTCAAGATTAGACAAAACTAATCTATAACAGGAGAATTTAGGATGATTCCTTTTGGCTGAGAAGAAGCACAGTGAGCGTTATGGGACTTGAAATGTTATATATCTTAACATAGGTAGTGATTATACGCATGTGTTTATATATTAAAATTTATTCCAGATTTTACTTGTATACTTTGTTCCATGTAAGTTATATCCCAATAAAAAAGTAAATCAGAAAAAAAGAGAGACATTAAATTCTCTAGTACCTAACAAAATATCTATTTCATGGAGAATGCTTATAAATGTTTGATGAATTAAAAAAGGAGAGATAAAGAATAGAATGAAAAGGCCTACCACACATCTAATACCATTTACACCTGTTAGATCAGCAAAAGATAAAGAAGTCTGACGGTACCGAGTGCTGCAGAGAATGAAAATCAATAGGAACTTTTATACTTTGCTAATGAGAATATAAATTGATACAACCACTTGAGAAAACAATTTGGCATTAGCTTGTAAAGTACAACATTCACATACCTACCAAATGGGAATCATTTCCTAGGTTTATATCCTAAGACATGCCTATCCAAGTGCACCAGGGGTTAAATATAAGAATGCTGGGTTACCTGACTGGCTCAGTTGGTAGAGCATGCAACTCTTGATCTCAGTGTTTTGAGTTCAAGCTCCACATTGGGTACAGGGGTTCCTTTAAAAATTTTTAAATCTTAAAAAAAAAAAAAAAAGAAGAATGTTAATAGTAACTCTGTTCATAACTGAAACATCTCAAATGTCCATCAACACTAGAACAGGTAAATCAATTATGGTATATTCACATAACAGATTATTATCTCAGAGAAAAATGAATGAACTAGGGGTGCTGGGCTGGCTCAGTAGGTGGAGCAAATAACTCTTGACCTCAGGGCTGTGAGTTCAAGCCCACATTAGGCATGGAGCCTACTTAAAAAAAAATTAATGAGGGGCGCCTGGGTGGCTCAGTGGGTTAAGGCCTCTGCCTTCGGCTCGGGTCATGATCCCAGGGTCCTGGGATCGAGCCCCGCATCGGGCTCTTTGCTCAGCAGAGAGCCTGCTTCCTCCTCTCTCTCTGCCTGCCTCTCTGCCTACTTGTAATCTCTGTCTGTCAAATAAAATAAATAAAATCTTTAAAAAATAAATATAAATAAAAATAAATAAATAAATAAAAATTAATGAACTGTAGTTACTTGCAACAACATGGCTATTAGACACTTAATGTTGAGGGCTGCCTGGTTGGCTCAGTTAGTTAAGCATCTGCCCTCAACTCTGGTCATGATTTAGTGGGGAGTCTGCTTCCCCCTGTTCCTCCCCCTTTACCTCCTCTACTCCTCCTCTGCCCCTCCCCTTCCCCTTCCTGCTGCTCCTGCTCTCTCTCTCTCTCTCTCTCTCAAACAAATAAATAAAATCTTAAAAGAAGAAGAAGGGAAGGGAAAGGGAAGGAGAAAGACTTTATAATGGGCGTCTTATACCACAGTAGGACATTTTAACTTTTTAACTTTCTCCTATGAGCAACAGGAAGCCACTAAGTATTGTCAGTAAGGGAGTATAGTACAGTGCCTGGCTATAATAGACAGTTTTTGTTCTCTAAAATTTAAGATGTTGAAATTCTAACCCCCAATGTGATACTATTAGGAAGTGGGGTCTTTGGGAACTGATAAGGTGAGAAGGGTAGAGCCCTTATGAATGAGATGAGTGCCCTTATGCAAGAGACTCTAGAGAACTCTCTCATTCCTTCTGCCATGTAAGGACAGAGGGAGAAAATAGCTGTATATAAATCAGGAAGACAGCTCCCATCAGAGACCAGCCACCAGATCTGTTAGTACTTTGATCTTGGACCTTCCAGTCTCCAGAACTGTGAGAAATAAACTGTTGTTTAAGCCATTTGGTCTATGGTATTTTGTTACAGTAGCCCAAATGGACAAAGACACTGACATATAATGTAGTGGGCCCAAAATAAAGCCTGTTAATTCAGTGTGACTCAAGTTACTATGCCATTTCAAGATCTATATTGATTTCTTGGCAATCCTTCAGTGAAGATGACAGAGCTTCACTGGATCATTTTAAGCCACTCTAAGGGTGGCTGGGTGGCTCAGTTAGTTAAACATCTGCCTCAGCTCAGGTCATGGGGCCTAGGACTAAGTCCCATGTCAGACTCCTTGTTCAGCGAGAAGCCTGCTTCTCCCTCTCCCTCTGCCTGCTACTCCCTCTCCTTTGCTCTCCCTAATAAATAAATAAAATCTTTTTTAAAAAGACGCCTGGGTGGCTCAGTTGGTTGAGCGGCTGCCTTCGGCTCGGGTCATGATCCCAGCGTCCTGGGATCGAGTCCCACATCGGGCTCCTTGCTCCGCAGGGAGCCTGCTTCTCCCTCTGCCTCTAGCCTGCCACTCTGTCTGCCTGTGCTTGCGCTCTGTATCTCTCTCTATATATATAACAAATAAATAAAAATCTTTAAAAAAAAAAAAAAAGCCACTCTAGATTTCCTTGGATACTGAGGAGCTTAATTTAGTCTCTTAAACTAAACTAAGTCACTGTGATCCATAAGCAAATGCATAAGTAATTGAAGCTGGTTCTAGAAATTATGGGATCTAAAACGCTAGATCTAGAAAAGTAGAGTTTAGCTTCACCAAGATGGAGACTAGAACCTACTATCAATTTGTGAAATTTTCAGAAAAATATAGCCTTCAGAATAAACTGGTGACAACTACCATTGACTCTGTGCCAGGCAATGTGGTAAGTAGTTTATGGAAATTATTTTGGTTAATCTTCATTTAAAGCAGCTATCATTTACTTATTTTACAGATGAAGAAGCAAACTTACAAATGTTAAATAATTCACCTAATGTTGCATAGGTCATGACTGCAGAATGGAGCAGCTGACATCAAGCTGAGTATCTCATGACTTTAACTGACTGCTTGTTTATGCCTCAGAGATTAGTTCAGTTAATCCCAATTCTTTTCATCTCAGATATTGTCTGGGTGTAAAACATCATGACCACCCATTGCACCTCACAGGGCTCCGAACATCCAGCCCTCCTGCCCTAAGTGTGGCTCAGTAGGGTCTAGAATACTTGTGAACCCCTGGACCACCACTAGGTAATGAGAAGAAGCTGCCTTATCTGTTTAGTCTAAACTTGGCATACATTAAGTGGGCTGTGACGTGGAAACAGTTGGAAAGCTCTATTTGAATCTAATTCTCCTCTTTCCCCTCCTCAAAACCCTCTGGAAATCCCAACCTATTGATCAGCAAACTCCTTTACACTGTCAACCTGTCCTTGGAAAGTTGCTGATTTAAAACCTGGCATGTCCTGAAGACAATGCTTCCTTGCAGCCCTGAAGACACTATAACATGACCCATCCTGGGCAGTAGACTAGGATTGCAGCAAAGATGTGTGTGTGTGTGATCATCATTCTTCCCCCCTTCCCCACCAACATAGATTTGTCAATTTTCCTCAAGAGCAAACCCTGCTGTTTTGGACCAATCTTAATTTCTGAGTCAAATAATGCTTGTACACATCTTATTAGTAAAACCTAATTTATGGTCACTTCTAACAACTAGAGATGTGTTCACAGAGCTGAGAAGCAGAATATCTCATGATAGCATTCACTGGAGAATAATCTAAATTGTTTTGAGCATCTAATCAGATTTGGAGGGAGGGGAGGGGTACTGTTTTTTGCTCTATTGTGTCAAAGACATATGCTTGAATTCCTGGACTTTGACAAAAATATCCTCTATACCTTTGGATTTCTAGCTGAATAACTCACACTATGGAAATCTGGTTAATTAGAAACTTTCTTTAAGATAAATAAGTAATGTACAGTCATTGGTTTTTAGGCTGGTCATATGGTATTGGCAAAAGGACATGTATTTGCAGTCTGAGGTCTGGTTTTCAAGCATGGGCTCTGACATTAACTAGCTGTGGGATCCTGAAAAAACCTTCACCTCTCCCAGTTTTTCTCTTTATTGTCAAATAAGAATTCTTCATAGGAGAACCACCCTAACGATTAAATGTTACAATGTATGTTAAAGATGCTTCATAAACTATAAAACATTGCACAAACATCAATCATCTATAGCATTTTAATAGATGAGTCAGGCACGAGGCCTGAAACAGAGCTGATCCACAATATTTGTAATATAAATAAGTAAATCCCGCTGGTGAGCTGTGTCATCTCAGGCAAGAAACATCTCTATCCCTACCTCTCTTTTGCCTCCTCTGATACCACTTCCCCCTAGTTCAGTGGGCTCGAACCATACTCCTTTTTCCTACTCCAACAGAGCGAGTTCACTCCTGCCGCAGGGACTTTGGACCTGCTGTTCCCTCTTCCTGGAACATTCTTCCCCAGTTCTTTGCATGCATGGTCTTTAACTTCTCATCCATCAGGTCTTAGGTAAAAGGTCATTTCCTCAGAGGCTTTCTCTAACCACTCTAATTTTCCTTCTACATCATTCACCCAATACGTATTCCTGTTTTATTTTCTCCTTAGCACTTATTACTATCTGTTGACTTATTATACTGTTCTCCACTAGAATAAAAAACACTGTATTACAGCTTCCTTGTCTGTCTTGTTCACAACTGTATTCCAATGCCCAAAATAACCTCTAATTCGTAGTAAACTCTCAATAAACATTTGAATAAATGAAGTTGAAATAATTATATCAAAAGTTTCATTCATTCAACAAATATTTTGTATGTACCTATGTGAGCCCAGGCTCTATTTCAAGATGCTGAGGATTGAACTGAGAACAAAACAAAAATCTCTGCTTTCTTGGGGCATGGCTACTAGTGGGAAAACAAACATAGTAAAAACATACTATATCTGATAATGTTAAGTGTTAAAGAGGGAAAAAAATAATAAAGCAGGAGAGGGGGACATGAAATGTGTGTGGAGGGGTTAAATTTTAGATAGGGGAGCCAGAGAATGAAATGAGAGGCTGAGGGGCTCCTGCCTTTGGCTCAGGTCATGATTCCCCAATCCCGTCCTCCTATCAAGTACCACATCTGGTCCCTGCTCTGCGAGATGCCTGCTTCTCCCTCTCCCACTCCCCCCGCATGTGTTCCCTTTCTCACTGTATCTCTCTCTGTCAAATAAATAAATACATTCTTAAAAAGAAGGAGGAGGAGGAAGAAAGAGAGAAAGAGGCTGAGCCATGAGGATGTATGTGGGAAACGCCCTCCAGGAGATCAAGGTGACTGAGACAGTAATGAAAGTGTTGGAGGGTAACACAATAGGAGATGAGATCAGGGAGGTGAAGGGAAGTCAGACTGCGAAGGGTCCTTTGGCTAAACTAAGGACTTTGGCTTTTCACCAAGAGTGGGATGGGAAACTGTTGAAGAGGAGAAGCATCAGGGTACCGTGATACGGCGTGTTATAAGAGGACTGCTGGGGCTGCTGTGCTGAGAATATCTGAAGAGCAAGTGAAAGGTCCAGTAAAGAAGCTGCAATAACCTCAGCAAGAGATGGTGGCTCGGAAAGACTGGGGGAGGACATGTGGGGACAGAGGATACATTTTCAGATTTGACAGTTACGTTGGAGAGTTTAAGGGGGAGATCTGGGCTGGGAATTAGAACTTGAAACTCAAATGGTATTTATCAGCAGTAACAGAATCACGGAGATGGAGTCCTGGCTCTACTGTTGAGTAAACTATTTCTAGGTTCTGGGCTTCAATTTCCCTAACAGTAAAACGTAGTAAATATTCCCACATAATAGGGCCTTCAAGAGAACGAAATGAGAAGTGTCGAAGGCTGACGGTGAGCAAGGCGAGAACCTTTAGCCGAGGGCTGCACGAACCTATACCGGAGGGAAGGGGCTGCTGTAAAAGCAGCGACTGACTCAATTCCACAGCACTTACTCGGAGGTACCCCAGCAGCCATCAGAAAGAAGCGCCTGGGCCGGCGCCGCAACGCGGTCTGCGGCTCCCAAACCTCGCGAGATTTGCTGGCCGGGCAAAGTCACCCTCCCACCCACATCTCGCGAGACCAAGCTTTATGAGTGGCGATCTGCCGGTTAGGGCTTGCATGAAAGATGGAGTATCCCGCGTTGGGCACCGTGGAGGCCGCGGACAGTGGAGGGGCCCGGCCATACAACAGCTCGGAGGAGCGAGAAGGACGGGAACCGGACGGGCTGCGCTTCGACCGCGAGAGGGCGCGCCGCCTGTGGGAAGCAGTGTCCGGGACCCAACCAGTGGGAAGGGAGGAAGGTGAGTCCGGGGACCTCAGAGGCAGCAAGTCCCTCACTCGCCCGCTGGTCTCAAAGGGAGTGGCGGAAGCGCGGGGCGGGAACGCGGGCCAGCCCCTGGGTCTCCGGGCACACCCCCTGGCGCCCGGCCCGCCCCCTTGCGTGACGCGCCCCGGGACTTCTTGACTCGTGCGCCCCGGCTGGGCCTGGGTACCGTGGGCCCGTTCCCTTGAAAATTGAGGCCGCAGCAGCAATGAATGAGGTCTCCCTGATCTACTGGTCAAAGGCCTTCTCATACTCAGGCCTCGGGTTTTTTTCCCCTTCCATTCTTACCCACCAGAGCACAGCTCTTATCATAAACTCGTAGAATGTAATTCCTATCCGTGCCTTTTCTGAGACCCATAGAATCTTCCCCGCCAGACTCCTAGCCCCTCACCATTGCTCCCTGACTCAACATCGTCCCAGTCTCCTGGTTCTCCCACCCCTTGTGTCGCTTGCCTCCCTTCTCTCGTGCCCCACACTGCCAAGGACTCCAGAAGGCGTTCTTACCCCCTTTTTCCTGCTGGTCTTGGTATCTTCTACCTGGTTTACTCCTCTTTCTAGGCGTCTGGTCTTTACTACCTGGGTCCCTTTAATGTGATGGGGGCCGGGAGCCTGAGAAACTGGCCAGGGTATACTTTGGCCCCAGCTTCTTTGTACTGAAGTTGTGGAGAACAGAATACACCGGGGCCGGGGCGGCGGGGGGGGGGGGGGGGGCACTTTCAGGGCTGAAGGTTCCCAGCTTGCTCTGCATTTGACCTGGCTCTGGGTAAGATGGAGGTAGAGGAGCATGGAAAGAGCTGGCCTAACCTGGTTGCGTGACCCCCTTTGTAGTCCTTAGCAGAGCTAGCTGCTTAACTCTAACCTAGAAGTACAAGAACTGTCTGGCCTTCTGTGCTAATCCTGTCAAGTAATCTGCAGTAAAATCAGACGGTTTGTTTGCATGGTGAGCAGAGTAATCTTGGAAGTTTAAAATGTTGCTTGTGAACTCATTGCCCTGGCATAAAATGGAATTTTGACCACATCCAAGGAAGATATGTTTAAATTTGGAGTGGTACACAGACCTATACCCTTGTGTATACTTCTCCAGTTTTAAAACTAGTCTAATATGACGCCTAAATTAATATGGGCTCTCTGTCTCCCACATAATTTCAGACTTGTTTGGTACAAATCCCTGCAAACACATCCCAATTTTACTTTCACTACTTTGACAAACATTCTCTGATAACCTGCTCAGTTCCCAGGACTGGCTGGGCGGCAGAGCTACAGAGGGGAGGAAGATACTGTCCCTTGCCCTGAAGGAGTTTATAGTCTAGTCCAAGAAGCAGACTCCAAAACAATTTCAGTATAAGGTAATGGGTGCAGTGAAGAGGAATGTGTAAGAATTGGTTGTGCACAAAGAGGGAGTGACCTTTGTCCTTGAGGGACAGGGAAGGCACCCCACCCCCTTGGGCCTTGAAGCAGAGAACACAGCAGCTGTGCTCTAAAAAGTGAATTGCTTGTGCGTGTGTGAATGTACAGTGTCATTTAGGACCTAGTTCATTTTCCCACTCTCCTCACTTTCCAATATTTATATGAAGTTTAGGTAGAGCCCTGTTTAACACTAAATTGTACTCATTTTTGGTTTTGTTTTGTTTTTCTCTTAGCACTTTCATTGAGTTATAATTTATGTATACCATAAAATTCACCCATTGTAACTGTACAATGCAATGATTTTTAAGTAAAAGTACAGAGTTGTGTTTTAGAATATTTCTATGGCTTCAGTTAGTTCCTTTGTTCTTGTTTACTTTAAATCTCCACTCTCACCTCCTGCCCTAGGCAACCACTATAAATTTACCTTTTCTGAACATTATATATAAACAAAATCATACAATATGTAGTCTTTTGCATTTGGCTCCCCCCCCCCCCGCATGTTTTTGAGGTTTAGCCAAGTTGTACTGTGTATTAGTACTTCATTACTTTTTGTTGCAAAATCATATCTCATTATATAGATCTTGCTTTTTTATCCTTTGACAGTCTCTGCCTTTTGAGTGGGCTGTTAAGACTATTCACATTTAATTTCATTATTGATATGGCTAGATTTACATTTTCTGCTTTGCTATTTATCTCCTTTACATTTTGTTCTTCCTTTTTATTTTTTAGTGAACCATGTTAATTTCTCTGTTAATATTTTTTTCCTTATTTTATTTTCTTAATGCCCAAGGGACTACAAGATGCATCTTAACTCATCACAGTCTACTTCAAATTAATACTACTTTTTTTTAATACTACTAACTTAATTCTGATAAAATATAAAAACATTCCTCTAATAGTGCTACGTTCTTCCCCCTCCTTTGTAGTATTATTGTCATGTATATTATTGTTATATATATTACATCAATATATATTATAAACCTAATTATTCGGTGTCATAATTATTGATTTATACAATATGCCTTTTTTGAAAGATTTATTTATTTTATTTTTAAATTTTATTTTATTTTTAAATATTTTATTTATTCATTGGACAGACAGAGATCACAAATAGGCAAAGAAGCAGGCAGAGAGAGGAGGAAGCAGGCTCCCTGCTGAGCAGAGAGCCCGATGCGGGGCTCGATCCCAGGACCCTGGGATCATGACCTGAGCTGAAGGCAGAGGCTTAACCCACTGAGCCACCCAGGTGCCCCAAGATTTATTTATTTTAGAGCGAGAGGGTGCACGATGGGGAGGGGAGAGGGAGAGAAGAGAATCTCAAGCAGACTTTGCTAAGTGTGGAGCCAGAGGCAGGGCTCCATCTCACAACCTGGAGATCACAACCTAAGCTGAAACCAAGAGTCAGGCGCCCAACTGACTGTGCCACCCAGAGACCCATATACAGTCTGTCTTTTAAAGAAATTAAGAGAATTTAGGGAACAAAAATATTTATAATGTCTTTTATATTAACCCACATATTTACCATTTCTGGTGCTCTTTTTTTCTTCCTCTGGATTCAAGTTACCACTTAGTACCACTTCCTTTCGGCCAGAAGGGCTTCCTTTAGTATTTTTTGCAAAGCAAACCTGCTAGCAGTGAATTCTCTCAGTCTTTATCTGGGAATGTCTTTATTTTGCTTTCAGTCTTAAAGAATAATTTTTTAAAATAACATGTTGGGACACCTGGGTAGCTCAGTTGTTGGGCATCTGCCTTCGGCTTACGTCATGAGCACAGCGTCCTGAAATGGAGCCCTACATCGGGCTCTCTACTCAGCAGGGAGACTGCTTCTCCCTCTCCCACTCCCCTGCTTGTGTTCCCTCTCTGTCTCTCTCTCTGTCAAATAAATAAATAAAATCTTTAAAAAAACTTCTTTAAATAAAATAACATCTTTATTGGTACATAATTCATCTACCATAAAATTCACCCTTGTAAAATTCAGTGGTTTTTCGTATATTCACAGAATTGTGCAGTCATCACCAATAATTCCAGAACATTTTCATCACCCCAGAGATGTCCTATACTTATTAGCAGTCACCTCTGGCAACTACTCATTCCCTTTCTCTTTCTATAGATTTGCCTATTCTGGATGTTTCATATCAATTAAATTGTATAATGTGTGGCCTTTTGTGACTGGCTTCTGTCGCTTAGCATAATGTTTAAAGGATAGTTTTGCTGGACGTGGAGTAATTGGTTGACAATTTTGATCTTCTCACTACTGTTATTCCACTGCCCTGTGGCTTTCATTGTTACAGATAGGAAGTCAATCAAATTATTCCACTATGTATGATGAGTCATTTTTCTTTTGCTACTTTAAGGAGTTCCTGTCTTTATCTTTATTTTTTTTTAAAGATTTTATTTATTAATTTGACAGACAGAGATCACAAGCAGGCACAGAGGCAGGCAGAGAGAGAGGAGGAAGCAGGCTCTCTGCTGAGCAGAAAGCCTGATGTGGGGCTCGATCCCAGGACCCTGGGATCATGACCTGAGCTGAAGGTAGAGGCTTTAACTCACTGAGCCACCCAGGCACCCCTTTATCTTTCTTTTAAAAAAAATATTTACTATTAATTTAGAGAGAGTGAGAGAGACTACAAGCAGGTGAAGGGACAGGGGGAGAGAATCCTTAAGTAGAGTCCTAGCTGACCTGAGATCATGACCTGAGCCAAACCAAGAGTCAGACACTTAACCGACTGAGCCACCCAGGCACCCCTGTCTTTATCTTTCAATAGTTTGACTATGATGTATCTGGGTGTAGATTTCTTGGTATCTATCGTGTTTTGAGAGATTGAGACTTTTTTTTTCTTAAGATTTTCTTTATTGGACAGAGTGTACAAGTCAGGGGAGTGATAGGCAGAGGCAGAGGGAGAGGGAGAAGCAGGCTTCCCACTAAGCAGGGAGCCTGATGTGGGGATTGGTCCCAGGACAGGGATCATGACCTGAGTGGAAGGCAGTTTAGCTAACTGAGCCACCCAGGTACCCCGAGAGACTTGAGACTTTTGGCTGTATGAATTGTTTTTCTTCAATCAAATACGGGGGAGTTTTCAAACATTGTTTCTTTTTCTTTTTTTTTTTTTAAGTTTTATTTATTTATTTGACAGAGAGAGACACAGCAAGAGAGGGAATACAAGCAGGGGGAGTGAGAGAGGGAGAAGAGGCTTCCCACCAAGCAGGGAGCCTGATATGGGGCTCGATCTCATGATGCTGGGATCATGAGCTGAGCCGAAGGCAGAGGCTTAACCCACTGACCGACCCAGGCGTCCCTCAAACATTGTTTCTTCAAATATTTTTTTTTCTTCTCCTTTCTCTCCTGAAATTTCCCCATATATATTTGTTTGGTGTGCTTTGTATCTCACAGGTCTCTAAGGCTCTATTCATTATTCATTTTTTTTTTTTTTTTGCCTCTTCAGATTGAATATTTCTATTGATCTATCTGCAAGTTCACTGATTCTTTCTTCTGCTACTGATGTTGATTTTCTCGTGAAAATCTGATGTTGATTTTCTTGTGAATTTTTCATTTCATTTATTGTACTTTCAGATCAACTCTGCTTTTTTGTTTTGTTTGTTTTATTTTTTTGTTTTGACAGAGCGAGAACAGGAAGCAGAGTGGGAGAGGGAAAGAGAGAATCTCAAGCAGGCTCCATGCCCAGTGTGGGGTCCAGTGAGGGGCTCAATACCATGACCCTGAGATCCCAACCAGAGCCAAAATCAAGAGTTGGATGCTTAACCTACTGAGCCACCATGACACCCTTGAACTCTTGTTTTATATGTGTTCTAAGTATAAAAAAAAATTTTTTTAATTTAATTTATTTGTTTGACAGAGAGAGAGAGAGCACAAGCAGGCAGAGTAGCAGGGAGACGGAGAAAGAGAAGCAGGCTCCCCGCTGAGCAAGGAGCCTGATATGGGGCTCCATCCCAGGACCCTGGGATCATGACCCAAGCCAAAGGTAGCCATCCAACCAACTGAGCCCACCCAGGTGCCCCCTAAGTAGAAAAATTTTTAACACCACATCATCAATACCATTACATTTGCTTTCTTCATACTTTTTTTCTGTGCTAAAATTTGAGCCTTTTCAGACCATCAATAATACGGTTTCACAAAATAGAAGTACTGAGGCTAAGTAATCTTAATGGGGCTAACTGTCCAATGCATTCTTGTAGACCACCCTGCCCATTAGACTACACTGCTTAACAAATCTGACCTACTGGTAGGTTATATCCAGCTTGCTTTTACTAGGATCTTTTGCTGTATGCTGCTTTCTAACTATAGCTGTACCTAGAAATCCACTACTTCCCAATAAGCCCTAATAAGCAGGCTATTAAATTGGTTACATCTCTGAGGACCATCTTCAGACAATTGGTGAATTTCTGTGGAGCTGAGTTGAAGATTCTAAGGCCACATTTGGGGCCAAGGAATAGCAAGTCATTATAGACTAGCAGTGTTCACCATTAGGAGGAATATAGGAGGTTGTTTAGTCGTGCAGTGACCAGCTATTCAGGACCTACGTATCCTAAGGCAACTTAAGGCACATTAAGTGTCCTAAAGACAGTAACTTAAATTGAGGTATCACGATCATTTATCTCCCAAATACTACTTCTCCTACATTCCTTAAGTTTATGAAGAATTATCTTGCTTCTCTACCCTAGCTTTGTCCATACTTCACTGACCCTGTGAAAATAAGCCCTGTCCTAGATCGTTCAGTCTCTGCCATATACATCCTCTTGTTGGCTACAATATGGATACAAATCCAATCCTGCCAAAGATGTCTTATCATAGATTTGGAAGACAGAAGTGCAGTGAAGATCATATTCCTATGGCTTTTCACTATTGTTACTATCAAGAAAGGGTCATGGAACTATGAGATCATCCTATATCAGTGTTCCAGAATCCATTATCAAGCTTCATAGGCTGAGATGAAGGTTCATTGATAATGGAAACTTCTTACTTTCAGCAAGTTTGCAATGGAGACCTCAAACTATAGCTCTTTTGTTGGACAGACAAATATTATCCCTAGAGACATTTATGAAGGCCCAGCCAAGTACCTTCAGACTTTCCAATCGTTTTCTAAGCATCTAATTTCTTATATCAAACCTGTCCTATTTGGGGAGGTAATTGGTAGTTGGATTAAAGTTGTATGTAAGGGATGCCTGGGTGGCTCAGTCAGTTAAACATCTGCCTTTGGCTCAGGTCATAATTCCAGGGTCCTGGGATCGAGTCCTGCATCCAACTCCTTTCTCAGCAGGGTGCCTGCTTCTCCCTCTGCCTGCCATTCCGCCTGCTTGTGCTCGCTTTCTCTCTCTCTCTCTCTCTCTGGCAAATAAATCTTTTTTAAAAATAAATAAATGAATAAAGTTGTATATGCATATCAGGGCAGTAGAGATGCACATTCAGGCCACCTTCTCAAAATTCTGATAATTTAAGTAAGTTCTTTTTCCCAATGTGGACCATAGCTTCCTCCAATCTTGTAAACCTCTCATGGTTCTGGTGAGTTAGGAATTTAGGAAGGACTTGGCTGGACAGTTCTGTCACAGGGCTGGGAGGTACCAAGACTCAGTCACAGGACCTCTTTCCTTTTCTATCTACACTAGGCATTCTCTTCCAGTCCATAGCCTTTATAAAGTACAATTGATATACTTATGATTCTCAACTTATAATCTCCAGTTGTGACCTCTCCCTTGAGCTCCAGACTTGAATCTCCAACTGACTACTTGATACCTCTACCCATATATCTGATAGACCACTCATGTTTAACATAGCCAAAGAAAAGTCTTAAGTTCTCCTCCAAGGCTGTCATCCTCCAGTTTTCATCTCATCTGTTCAGTTGCTCAAGCTCAAAACCTAGGAGTTACCCTTGACTCTTTCCTTTACTCCCCCACATCCAATCTAAGAAATTGCATATCAGATCTACTTCCAGAACGTAATTCCAAATCCATACACTTTTCTCTGTCTCCATTGCCAGCTTCCATTGGTTTCTCCATACAGTCTGCTGACATGATGATCAGAGCAATCTTTTTGAAACATAAGCCAGATCTTGTTGCCTCTCATGGCACTAAAAACAAAATCCATGGCTTTGGGGGGCAACTGGGTAGCTCAGTTAGTTAAGCGTCTGCCTTTGGCTCAGGTAATGATCTCAGGGTCCTAGGATCAAGCCCTGCATGGGGCTCCCTGCTCAGCGGAGAGCCTCCTTCTCCCTCCACCTCTGCTATTCACCCCTGCTTGTGTGCACTCTCTCTCTCTCTGTCAAATAAGTGAATAAAATCTTCAAAAAAAAAAAAAATCATGGCTTTTGAGGCCTTACATTCATTCAACATGATCTTACACTGCCTCTCCAGCTTTTATTTCCTACCACTTTTGTCTCATCCACCATACTCTAGCCACACCGACCTCCTCTCCATTCCTTGAATACGCCAAACTCATCCCTGCCTCATAGAGACCTGGCACTCTCTCGGGCAGGAACACTATTTCCCCCAGACCTCCTTATAGTTGATGCCTTGTAAAATGGTCTTCACTGACTATACCGCCCCCATCATTCTTTACCACTAACTTCATTGTTGTTGTGTAAAGATTTTTTATTTATTTATTTGACACAGAGAGAGAGAGAGAGAGCGCACAAGTAGACAGAGCAGCAGGCAGAAGGAGAGGGAGAAGCAGGCTCTCCGCTGAGCAGGGAGCCTGATGCAGAGCTCTATCCCAGGACCCCGGGATCATGACCTTAGCGGAAGGCAGATGCTTAACCGACTGAGCGACGCAGGTGCCTGCCCCCCCCTTTTTAAGATTATTTGTTGATTTATTTGATACACAGAGAGAGCCACTTAGTTTTTGTAGTGTTTCTTCTTCTCTGTCACTATTTTGCTTTTTATTTACTTTGTATTCTGTCTTACTTGTTGATATGGCCCCAGTGCTGGCACACAGAAACCATTCCAAATATATATTTGTGGACTGTGTGGATATACTCTCTAAGGCCAGAGAAATACATTTCATTCATTCAGCAGATACTCACCAAGGTCCTCCTATGGGTCAGGTATTGTACCAGATACTGGGATACAAAGTCATACATGGTCCCTGCTCTGTTTAGCCTTTGAGAGTCAGATTCTGAATATCTTTGAAAAAGAACCTCATCTTCTTTAATTAAAAAAAAAGAGAAAAGGGGCACCTGGGTGGCTTAGTAGGTTAAACCTCTTCCTTCGGCTCAGGTCATGATCTGACCTGGGATCCTGGGATCAAGCCCCGCATCGGGCTTTCTGCTTAGCAGGGAGCCTGCTTCCATCCCCTCTCTCTGCCTGCCTCTCTGCCTGCTTGTGATCTCTGTCTGTCAAATAGGTAAATAAAATCTTAAAAAAAAAAAAATCCAGCACCTCCAGGTCAGGAGAGGATGACTATACTCTGACTCTGGGTACCATCTCCCCCTTACGGGCTTTGCATTCTGAGGAGCCACTCATCCTCCCTTTAAAATAAAAGCTCTGAGCGTACCTGAGTGGCTCAGTTGGCTAAATAAAAACTTTGGCCCAGTTTTGTTCACAGACCCACTTTCCTTGGTTACTCTGAACCCAGCTGAGACCAGCAAGGTCTTTCATAAAAACTTACCAAGCATGATAGGAAAAAAAATGGGAGAATAAACAGACACTCTAGGGGGCAGAAATACAGCCAGATAGCAGCCTTTCTGCCCAAAAGTGCTGGCACAGATAAGCTTTAGACCTTGTAGAGTAAGGAAAGTCACCTTAAAATTTTCCTACCAAGAAAATTGGGTGCTCAGTTGGTTAAACATCAGACTCTTGGTATCAGCTTTGGTGATGATCTCATGAGTGATGAGATCAAGCCCCACATCAGGCTCCCTGCTCAACAGGAAGTCTGGTTGAAGATTCTCTCCCTCTCTACCTCCCTTTCAAATATATAAATCAATCTTAAAAAAAAAAAAGTTTTCTACCAGAAACCTCCCTCCAGGGCACCTTGACCACATTTTGGTCCAGAATAGAAGATTAAAAATGTGAGCTTTCTGTCTGCTCACAGTTTTCTGGACTCTGCCCCTGCCTCAGGTTATTGGTGTCATGATAGAACTCATGCCTTACATGAAATTTTACTTCCTCCCCAAAGGTAAGGCTTAGTTCCCCAAGCCCAACAATTAAGAATAGTTAATGTCTTGGTTTACTACAGTATAGAACTTGTGTAATATGCTAGGTGAATTGGAATGTTTCAAAGTCAGATCAAGAAAAATTTCAACACTTATCAAGTTCTAGAATAAGAAATATCTTAGGGCACCTGGTTGACTTAGTCCATGGAGCATACAACTCTTGATCTTGGGGTTGTAAGTTCAAGCCCCACATTGGGCATAGAGATTACTTAAAATCTTTAAAAAATACATATATATTCACAGGTACAATCTAGAAAATAATTACTTTTTCCAGAAGCACAGGACCCAAAAAAGAATTTGACATATAACATTCACCATTGACAAAGAATGCGTACTAAACCAGACACTGCACTAAGTGCTTTGCATGGAAAACCACAAGGATAATATATACCACGAGATCCATGCTACCAGTATAGTAGTCCCCCTTATGCATGGGGATTATATTCTAAGATCTCTACTGAATGCCTAACACCACAGATGGTATTGAACCCTATGTATACTATATTTTTTCCTATACATACATATCTATGATAAAGTTTTATTTTAAAATAATGCACAGTAAGAAATTGGCAATGGTAACTATTAATAAAACAGAACAATTATAATAATATACTGTAGTAAAAGTTATGTGAAGGTGGTATCTCTGTTTCTCTCAGAATGTCTTACTGTATTGTACTTGCCCTTGTGGTAGTGTGAAATTATAAAATGCCTACATGATGAGATAGAGTGAAGTGAATGATACAGGCATTGTGACATAGCATTAGGCAACTATTGACGTTCTGAAGATATATGAGAGGAAAGATCATCTGCCTCCAGACTATGGTTGACCATGGGTAACTGAAATCACAGAAAGTAGAACTGCCAGATAAGGGAGGGTTCTGTACTCCCATTGTAAACAAAGGAAAATCACAGGATGGAGATTAATTTCTTTCCTTTTTTTTCTTTAAGATTTTATTAATTTGTTAGAGAGAGAGCACCTGAGAGAGCAAGAGCTGAGGGAGAGGCAGAGCGAGAAGAAGAAGTAGGCTCCCTGCTGAGCAGGAAGCCTGACTTGGCGCTCCATCCCAGGACGCCAGGACCATGACCTGAGCCAAAGGCAGAGGCTCAACCAACTGAGCCACCCAGGCACCCCGAGATTAAATAATTTCTATAAAATCACACAGTCACAGAAACAGCAGCAGGATTTGAACCCAAGTGGGTATGCTTAGGGAGCCCAAGTTCCTAACCACGATTTGTACCATACACATTTAACTGGTATTAGATGATAGTTTGTGTTAAATGTATAATAACAAAATTAGTTTACCTTGTCTCATAAAGGTGGAAGATAATATAGCAACATCTTTTAATTGATACTTATCCTCCAAAATTGCTTTTCAAATTTTCTGATTTATTCCAAAGAAACCGATTTTTAATGTTTCCTTACAAAATCATGTTCTTTCCATACAAAAAGAGTGTTCTAGTCTTTTAATAACTAAACCCCAGTACAATATTATAACCAAACGATGTGTACAGTTATACCAGTGTAAATTTTTAAAATCAGAAAATGTGGGGCCCCTGGCTGGTTCAGTAAGTAAAGCATGCAACTCTTTATCTCAAGGTTGTGAGTTTGAGCCCCACAGAGGGTATAGAGATTACGTAAAAATAAAATCTTCTTATTTTAAAGGTTTTATTTATTTATTCGACAGAGAGATAGAGAGTATAAGTAAGCAGAGCGGCAGGCAGAGGAAGGGAGAGAGAAGTAGGCTCTCTGCTGAGCAGGGACCCCAATGTGGGGCTTGATCCCAGGACCCTGGAATCATGACCTGAGCCAAAGGTAGCTGCTTAACCAGCTGAGCCACCCAGGTGCCCCCAAAATAAAATCTTTAAAAGTAAATAAAATCAGAAAATGCTATTGATCTTTTAGTGGAATAAGTATTGCTTTATTTGTAATAAAGTTACTTTATTTTTAATTCCACAGAAAATATTCACAAATAATAAAATAGATACAGAATTTGTTATTACAATTGAAAAAAGGTGATAAAATGATTCTCTTTCCAAGTCTTTCAGTCTTTCTCATTCTATCTGGGATGAAGTCTCAGTTGGGTGCTGTGATGTCTTTTTCTTTTCTTTTTTTTTTTTTTTTTAATGATTTTTATTTATTTATTTGACAGAGATCACAAGTAGGCAGAGAGGCAGGCAGAGAGAGAAGGAGGGGAAGTGGACTCCCTGCTGAGCAGAGAGCCCAATGAGGGGCTCAATCCCAGGGCCCTGGGATCATGACCTGAGCCAAAGGCAGAGGCTTTAACCCACTGAGCCACCCAGGCGCCCCAGGTGCTGTCATGTCTTAACACCTTTCTTCACAGTTGCTGCTCTCTTATTCTTTGTAAGGAGAGCTCCAAACCTCTGGTACCAGTGTCCATCTAGAATTATTTCATTTTTATTGGTATCTATTTAAATTTATGATCTAAAAATTTCTTTTTAAAAGAATTTATAGGATGGTGATTATAGTTAATAATGCTGTATTGTATATTTGAAAGTTGCTAAGAGAGTAAATCTGGAAAGTTTTCAAAGTTTCAGAAAAAGATTCATAACTTTATATGGTGACAGATATTAGCTAGATTTATTATGTTGACCATTTTGCAATATATACAAATATCAAATCATTATATTATACACCTAAAACTAATATAATGTTGCATATCAATTATAACTTTAAAATATTTACTTAATAAAGAAAATGGCTTATACAAAATTATAAAGTAATTGTATAGGTGATATGAGAACATAGCATGAGTCATGAAAGCATAGGGAAGGAGTGACTAAGGTGTGCCAAGATATAATTGTATGGCATTCCACTACTCAGTGCCTACGTTTGAGACAGGGTTCAAAGATAGTGCTGTTGAGGTGTGGTTTTGGTTTTTTTGTTTAATTAACATATAATGTATTATTTGTCCCAGGGATACAGGTCTTTGAATCATCAAGCTTACACATTTCCCAGTACTCACCATAGTACATTCCCTCCCCAGTGTCCATAACCCAGCTACCCTATCCCCACCACCCCTACTCTCCAGCAACCCTCAGTTTGTTTCATGAGATTAAGAGTTTCTTATGGTTTGTCTCTTGAGGTAGGTTTTTTTGTTTTGTTTTGTTTTGTTTTGTTTTTTTATAAACATATATTTTTATCCCCAGGGGTACAGGACTGTGAATCTCCAGGTTTACACACTTCACAGCACTCACCAAAGCACATACCCTCCCCAATGTCCATAACCCCACTCCCCTTCTCCCAACCCCCCTCCCCCCAGCAACCCTCAGTTTGTTTTGTGAGATTAAGAGTCACTTATGGTTGTCTCCCTCCCCATCCCATCTTGTTTCATTTATTCTTCTCCTATTGAGGTAGGTTTTTAACTCAATTTTTTTATTTTTTATTTTCCTCTCTGTAGTGGAGCACATGATCCAGAAGAACCAGTGTCTCTTTACCAATACCCAGTGTAAGGTTTGCTGCGCCTTGCTCATTTCTGAGTCCCAGAAGCTGGCACACTACCAGGTATGCCATTGTACCTTTAGAAAGGCTTTACTTTCAAAAAATAAAAAAAAAGAAATACTTTGCTTTCCGCACTTCTCCCTGGCTTGCAAAATGGAGTGTATGTAATTCCTTCTTAGCCACCCAGACATTGCCTCCATGCATGCTGACTGTGACTTGAAGGTTGACTTAATTTTTCTGTGTCTCATCTCTCCCATCCAAATCAGGATCATCATACTTCATCTTCCCTCTCAGTGTGGTATAGTAGAAAATACGCACTTTGGCTTTAAATAGAGCTGAGTTAGAATCACAACTCTGCTGCTCATCTTGGGCAAGAAACCTCACCATCTTCAGCCTTAGTTTCCTTATCTGTAAGATAGAGATGATGGTAATTTTCTCATTGATTGCTGTGAAGGTTAGATTTAATAGCATGTAAAGTGCCTTGAACAGAATAGGAGCTCAATAAACTAGGTTTTTCCCCACCTTCTCCTCCTCAAAAGTTTTTGTGAGGATGAATCAGATGAAAATCTAGTATTTTTGACTGCCTTAGATATGAAATGGCTTTTGGCTATTTTTGATCTTTTTCCTGGGTTCTTGCAGAGCAAAAAACATGCCAACAAAGTGAAGAGATACCTAGCAATCCATGGAATGGAGACATTAAAAGGGGAAACGAAGAAGCTAGACTCAGATCAGGTAATCCAGCTGCCATGTTGAGACTGCTCACTTCCTGATGAAACCAACAGGCAGGTTGGTGTGGTGGAAAGAAGGTGGGCTTTGAGTCAGACTGAATTGGCTTCAAATCCTGGCCATGTTTTGTGACTTGAACAAGTCTTATTACTTCTCTGAGCCTTGATTTCTTCCTCCCTGAAATTGAGAATGCTAATATCAACTATCTTTTAGGATTTTTCCAAACTAAAATGTGGAAAGATTTATAAAAAGCACCAAACACAGAGCCTGGCACATAGTAGGGCTCAATAAATGAAGCCATTGTTATGCATTACCACCCATTGGTTTACTGGAGCAGGACAAGAAGCTACCCACTCACTACTCAAGGAGAAAAAGGGGAAGGAAACCAAGCTGCTTGCTTTCTTGAAATGGGAGGGAAAGAGCTGAGTTCAGCACTTGAATGTTTTGAATAAACAAGTGGAAGAAACACCTTTCCAAATGCCTGCTCTGACTGAGATGTAAATGCATTTGGTTTTGGCTTACAAATACAATGAGAATTACGCTAAAACAGTCCTAGTCTTTCAGGGGTACCACTATTTTTGTTCCATGGGAGGTTGTTCAAATATCATGGGATAAGAAGCACGCTGATAAGGGCCCAATACCAGCTCTGCACCTTACTGGTTTGGTGACTTTGGGCAAGTCCCTTCATCTCTCTGTACTTTACCCATAAAATGGAGATGATAATTCCTACCATTTAAGGGTATTATGAGGTAAAATTCCAGTTCCTAGTGTGGATGCTCAGTGAATAAAAATTTATAGATTTCCTCCTATTGTAGTGGTCACAGATTTGGAAGAGCCTTACTCATCCCTTCTCCAGACTCATTGGACCCATCCCCTAGTTGCCCTTCTGCTTATAATTTAGAATTCAGAAAGATAAGACCTACTCTATGACTCTGGACTAGTCACTTCACCTCTTTGTATCTTGATTACTTCAACCCTCAGGGTTGAAAGGTCCAGTGGTTCAAATGAAGTGACTGACATTCCCCTTCTTCCACAACAAAGAATTACCTAGTCCAAAATGTCAGTAGTGCCAAAATTGTAAAATGTGCTCGGAATGAATACTTTATTCACAGATCAGACCTCAGAGAGGGACTGGGAGCTCTTAACGTAGGCTTGAAATACATTGTTTTCTGGCCTAATCACAATCAACAAATCAAACCTGAATATCTGCTATGTGCCAGCCTCCAGCAGAGTGCTAAGGATAGGAAACAAAGATGAGTCCAGTGGTCCATTCCCAAAGTCTCCTAAGCTGTGACACTGTTGGTTTGGGTGACAAGTGGTATCATAAGGCCTTTTTAAGGAACTCTGGGCATGCAGAGATGGAACAAGATTAATTTTTTCTGAATACCCACACAAAGCAGCTCAATAATCGTGTACTGAATGATTTTCTTGAGTAATAGTCTCCCAGAAGTGATATATATAGATATATAGATATGTGGGCCTTGAAGGCTAAGCTGATGCATGCCAGGCAGGAAAAGAGGAAGATCATTCTAGGTAGCAGGAATGGCCCAACAAAGCAAGGAAGCAACAGAAAATAAAGTGGGGAATGGTGAGTAGAGCCTGAAATGAAGTAGCTGGAGAAAGATCCAGAAAGGTAGGTTGGGGTTAGTGTGTGAAGGGAGCCTTGAATGCCCATTCTTCTATGGGCGATGGGGAACCACTAAAGATTTTCTGGCTGGGCAGTGGCGTGATCAGACCTGTGTTCTTTCTCCCAACCAGAAGAGCAGCAGAAGCAAAGACAAGAACCAGTGCTGCCCCATCTGTAACATGACCTTTTCCTCCCCTGTCGTGGCCCAGTCGCACTACCTGGGGAAGACCCACGCAAAGAACTTAAAGCTGAAGCAGCAATCCACTAAGGTGGAAGGTACTGGTTTTCCTGAGTAGTGCTATATCGGGACCCCTCCCGTCCTCATGGCACCAATGCCAGGTGCTCCCAGAAATGCTCAGTGGGGCCACAGACTTGGAGAGGTTGAACTACTTTTGAGAGCCCTTAAAAATACCAAAGTAGACCCAGCTTCAGTGAAATGCAGACTCAGAGTTGTGCTCGCCTAACCTCCCTTTCTTTGGTTACATCAGTTTTTCTCTGTAGAAGCATCTTAGCCCTGAGCTCTTGTCCTGACAAATAATTATAATTGGGAGTGCCAAAGTCCTCCAGGCCATGCATACCATGAGAGCATTCTATCTCCTACCTCTCCCACTTAGATTTTTCCCTCCCAGCATCCACCTGCCCTCATTACCATGTGTTGCAAGTTGAAAGCTAAATCCTTGTCTTTTTCGTGGGCTCAGGTTATGCCCTGCTCACTTTAATCCTCTAAGCCGCCTGTTCTCCTCAAGACAGGGACTTGCTTTTCAAAGCAGGATACTCTAGTGCTGCCACTATTGCCCAGCAAGCCGTGTTTGCCTCTGCCATGAATTCATTCCCAGTGCAGTGACTTCTAAAATAGTCCCCTTTATCTTGTCACCACTGGTACTCAGCCCTCACTCTCATCTCATTAACTCCTGGCTTTCTGGAATTTTTAACTTGTGCTAACTGCAGTTAGTCGAGAATGAAAGTTCTTTGATTTTTATTTCATTATTTTCTTGGTATTTTTGCTTCTTTATTTATATTGGACCAAGAAGTAGACTAACTATACTATTTAAAATAGTTATTAATCTTTTTTATAATACTGTATTATGAAAACAAGACAACAATGTTTTGGAAGACTTTGAAGATAAAGTGAAAAATCACTCATAATTATACCCTCTTAACATACCCAAATCTAGTTCATGCTATGAAACAACAGAATATGGACTTTGAGGTCATAGACATGCAGGATTAAATCCTGGTGCTGCTATTTACCATCTATATGACTTAACTTTTTTGTACCTGAGTTTCCTTACCTATAAAATGTTAATAATACTATCTACTTTATGGGTTGTGAGGATGAAATGTATGTAAGAAACCTAGGACATAGTAGATGTTCAGTAAATGACACCTGCTGCTGTTAGTATTATCACCATTATCAAGATAGCAAGCGAGTAGAATCCCCTTATAAAATGTAGTATTTGGTCAGGCATCCACCACCTGGAGCCTGTCATTGGCCTCGCTTATGGTTTGTTCATCAAGTTATACTAGTACTAATTGCTTTTGTTTAAAATTGGTGTTGGGGGTGCCTGGCTGGCTCAGTCAGTGCAGCGTGTGACTCTTGATCTTGGGGTCAAGAGTTCAAGCCCCACATTATGTGTAGAGATTGCTTTAAAAAAAAAGTACATAAACTAAAAAAAAAAAAAGAAAGAAAGAAAAAAGAAATTTGGTGTTGGTTCCATGAATGGTACCAAAGAGATTAAAATGTTAGGCCAAGGGAAACTGCATTAAGAACAGAAATTGATAAGGTCATTTATCTTTATATGGATTGGTCTTTTCCGTAAATGGGAAAATTCCCTGGAATATGCCAGGTCCCAAAGATTCCATATAAAAAGTTTATTTTCCATATTCATTTTCAGCCTTTGTCACATACAGATAAGTTTTTATATAGTTGTAATCAAAGTACATCTACCATTTGTATCCTGCTTTTACTTTTCACTGAATTTTGTAGTTTAAGCACATTCAATGTTATTATATAAGTGTAGAACTCTGTTTCTGAAATTAAACATTTTTCTAATGTAAAAGTAATAGAAGCATGTTGTAGAAAATATGGAAAATATAGATATATGAAAAGAAAACGTACCTATAATTTTGCCATTCAGAGATAACCACTGTTAACATTTTGGAGTACTGTTTCTCCTATAATCTTTTATTATGTGTATGTGTGTTTATCTGTGTGTATGGTTGTTTTATGTATATCCAGATTAAATTCATATATATATGTGCATATAAACATTGAATACTTTAAATAACCTTACTGTGTTTATAAAAATACTATGCATACTCACTATGAGTAATTCTTGCTCAAACAATGCAAAAAGTACAAAGAAGGAAGTAAAATATCCCCCAAATCCTGCCACCGAAAGAGAAACACTATTAATATAATGGTGACATTTGAAAATACCAGTACACACATAAAGATTGGGCATATATCTTTTAACAATGATAAGATCATATTATGTGTGTAATTTTATACATTTTCTGTTTAATATAACATTCATATTTTCCCATGTTATTAAAAACTTTTTCATAAACATTTTGTTGATCACGTAATAGTCCATCATACCACATTTAACCATTACTCTAATGTTAAACATTTTCCTTTTCCCCTTTTTTGATCTTTATAAGTAACAGTACACGAAACATCCCTGTAGAATACTCTTTCCATGTGTTTCCTAAGACTCCCATAGTTGTTATTTTTGAATGTCCATGAAGTTGTTCCTCCAACTTTACTTAACCATTTACCTCTGATGCTCCTCTTCGGTATCTTTTAAAGAATGACCTTTTTATGTTTTAACGACCATTATTGTCTCTCCTTTCTGATGTGAAGAATCTACATTCATTATAGAAAAGTTGGAAAGCACTGAAAAGCAACCTTTTACTCTATGCCTTTGGCCTTTTTTCCATGCATCACCAGTATGTTTTTTCATTTGTATATTTTACAAAATTGAGGACATAATAGATTGCTGTATAACCTGCTTTTTTTTTTTAACATAACACCACATATTGAATATTTTCTCATATATTAAATGTTCTACAACATGTGCATTACTTTTCAAGTGACTTGCTGAAACAATGGACAGGGAAAGTCAGTGGTCAGGGAAATTGAGATTCCTATGCTAGAAAACCATTGTGAGAAAAGCCAGCAAGTTTCCTCTGGCTTTCTAAAAATCCTCAAAACTTCCCCCTTTGAAGTGGTCCAGGAATGAACAATCATCTGAGCCATCTATCCGAGTGCTGCTAAGCCCTGCTTCTCTTCCACCATTGGTGGGGGTTCTAGGCCACATTTTTAAAGCAGTAGTTACTAGGTTGACATCATTCTAGCTACATGGACTCATTAGTGAATCTTGGCATCCACCTCATAAAGCAGTAGTCTGGCCCGCAATCAGTATCAGAACGTTTTTTGACCCATAGGAGGCTTATACATATGCCTGTAACAGATTCTGATTAATTGAATTCATTGACCAAAGCCAAGGATGTTTTCTGAAGGTGAAAGTATGAACTGTAGCCCTTAGCTTACCCTACTACATTCTGGCAGCCTGGCATAGCAAAGATAGCATAGTCTTTAGGGTCACACAGACAAGTTCACTCACTAGGAGGGTGATCTTGGACAAGTCACTTGACCCATCTGAGCCTTGGTTTTTCTCCATAATGTGGCAAAATGATATCTGTCTCATGGGGTAGTTCTGAGGACCACAGGAGGAATAATACATACAAAGCACGTAGCTAAATGTTAGTGTCATCCCCTCCCTCCCCTGCTCCGCCTAGAAGGCAGTGTAATCCAAAAGGCCTCCCTAGTACAGTCGCCTTTTCTAAATGACTCTCCAGGTCCTCAGGCCCTCAGTTGTTGCATCTGTGCATTGGCTCCCAGCTCTGTAACAAGGGCACTTTGAGGATGGGAATAAAATGCCCAAGTTTCTTGTCCCACTTGCTGTGAAGTTCTCAGGAACTCTGAGGGATAAAAAAACTATAAACATGTACATTTCTAAGCTGTTGTAATTGGGCAATTTGATAGCAGAAGCCTCCTCAGAATATGAGAAAATCAGTATTCATATACCTGAAGTAGTGAAAGCTGCCGACGAAGTACCTGGTCTTTGGCTCCCCCAAATCTTCCCGGTTTTCCCAGTTAAAGAAGGCATTCCCTGTTTGATTCACACAGGCAGTGCCACATCTGCAAGTGTGATTAGTGACCCAGCCTTTCTTTCCATTCAGCATACTAGAAAGCTTGGCACCTTCTGGGTCTTTTCATTGTTTCTGTTTGAACTCTCTCACCGCAGCTCTGTCAAAATGCCTTACAAATCCTTTCCTTGTGGCCTCCACCTTAGCCTTGCACCAGAATAGAGAGATGATAGATCCAGACAAGTTCTGCAGCCTCTGCCATGCGACTTTCAACGACCCTGTCATGGCTCAACAACATTATGTGGGCAAGAAACACAGGAAACAGGAAACCAAGCTCAAACTCATGGCACACTATGGGCGGCTGGCAGACCCTGCTGTCACTGATTCATCAGGTAAGAGGGCCCTGCTCACACCCAGAGCTGGATCAGGGCCTGACCAGTGGAATTCCCCAGACTACCAAGACTCTGCCCTTTTCTTCCTTACATCTCCTAAAGCAGGCGTTGCAAACTCAAATACCTAAAGAAACCAGACAGGAAATTGAAATAAGTGAAAGAGCCAAGAGGGGATTTGATCAGCTGAAGCGTATGTGCCTCTCCAACGCCGCTCCAGCTAGGTACTACCATATCTTCAGTTTTTCAAAAGAATCTAGAAAGTCAGATTTCTTTAAGAATTCCTCTCATTTTTAGGTGTGCTGGGCTGGCTCAGTCAGTAGACCATACAACTCTTGGTCTTGGGGTTGTGAGTTCAAGCCCCATGTTGGGTATAGAGATTATCTAAAAATAAAATCTTAAAAAAAAAAAAAGAAAGAAAGAGAAAATTCCCCCTCAGTTTTAATTGTGCTACCAAATTTTAAAAATGTTAAATCTTGTGTGAGTTAAACCTGTCTGCAAGCCAAATTTGGGCCAGGGCCACCAGTTTGCAACCTCTGATTTATGCTCCCTGTCATCCACTTTCCTGTGAGAAGACCTCAGTAGCCTCTGTCAGACTTTAGAGTATCTTCAGGGCCCCTCATCTCTCAGCAGCTCAGGCCTGCCTATATCCCTGGGACAGTGTGGTAAAGGACACCACTCTCAGAGAACATTAGTTTTTCCCTGACTTCAAAATACCAGTCAGCATCAGAGGAGTAAGCATTTGTGAAGAGTTAAGAGCCCATCACAATATGCTTCTGGCTTATAATAAGAGTGGGGAAGGAGAGGGTTATTATTTTTTCTCTTTTGTTCTGTCAGTAAATATTTATCGAGCACCTACTGTGTTCCTTTATTGAGGTATAGTAGTGACCAAGACTGACACAGTGCCTGTCTCATGGAGCCTACATGAGCATTCATATGGGTCCTCAGGTTTTCCATCCAGGCCACGGAGGTACAGCACCAGACAGTCAACACTTGAGGCCGCAGTGGCATCCAAGTACAAAAAACTTGGCCTCAGGGAGCCTGCTGCTTAGAGTCATCTGTGTTCTTGCCACAGTCCTGGAAAGGAGAACACCCAGATGCTGTAGATGTTCCACATATATGAGCAAGGGGAGAGATCATGCCTCTCTAACAACCCCAAACACAAAAGCAGCCATTCAACACAGGGTGTCACTGAGCAGTACTGACAAGATGAGATGGGCATGAAAGAGTGGCTTCAGCAGGGTGCTGTGGACTGTTCTTCCAATGCCACTGAAGGATCCTGCATTACAAACTTCTTCAAAATTGGATATTTACCTAGTGTTCCCACATACAAGCAGTGCCTTCCCCTTTAACAGGATCAGCCCCATACGCTGAGGAATCTGGAAACTTCAGAAACAAGCCTCAGAACCCTTCTTCTATGACTCCCTCCTATTTTGGACCAAGCCTGATAGAAACAACACAATATCTAGCCGGCATGATCCAGGGTTCTCTTGCCGCTGACCCTTTGCTCCAGCTCCTGGCCCTCCTTTATTTGGCACTGCCCTGGTCATTTCCTATTTATCTCTGGCTACTGCCAGAGAGTTTTACTGCCTAAAACACTGTTGTGTTTTAGCTGCTTATCTTAACTTCTATCCATTCTATTCTTTTGTCTTAAGCCAAAACCTCCTTCTAAAAGCCAAAACCTCCATTCGTCTAAGGCTAATTACCATACTTAATCCTAGAATTTTTATCCTAGGTCCTATTTTCTTGCTTAAGGCATCTGACTGCTTGACAGATCAACCAGAATTTTTCATGAAAACCTAGACCCAGGACAGGGGTATCACACCCCCTTTGATATGAACATGTATATTATAATATAACTCCCACAGCATTCCTAAATGTAGGTATGATTTTCCCATTTCACACAAATAAAGAAGTTGATACTCAGAGCAACCTGCCTGAAATCGTACAGCTCCAGGATTGTGGCCAGAGGGGGTAGTAGCCTCAGTGGGGGGTAGCCTCAGTGGGGCATGCAGCTTTCTCCTGCTCTGAGGGTTCTATGCAGATCCAAATGGCATGGTTTCTTCCTGGGTGGCAGGCAGAGTCCTGGGGTGTGGCTCAGTGGTCCCCAATCTGGAGGGCTTAGGGGCGAGGCCTCTGGGGAGGGAAGCCTGAAAAGCCAACCTAGGGTTAGGGTTAGGGCCTAGGGGCATAGCAGGTCTATTCTTCCAGCACTGAGGCAGGCTCCCCAGGGGCGCTGAGTAGAGGTCAGGGATGGCCAGCGTTTTTAGACAACTCAGGCTCTGCTGCACCTGGCATTTTGTGCGCTTTCTCGCAGGGTTGGGGCCGCAACTGCTAGGAACCACAGGCCAGGCCCAGGCGGCTCCGCTGAAGGCCCCCGCCGCCGGAAGCAAGTTCGATGGGGTTTCCGGCCAATTCTCACAAACTTTCTACCCAAATTGATATTGATTTGGGCAGAAATCTCGTGAGAATTGGCCAGCATTGTGCAGTCATTTGAGCCTTGAGCGCCCGGTGTTGGGAGCATGTTCTCGCTAGGTGCGTGGTGCAACCGTCCAGGACCATGGGTCGGTCAAGGCGGCTCCCCTAATGCACCCTGAGGTGATCTCCTCCGGGGAAGAGTTGAGGGAGAGGGTCAGATTGAGCACCAGCCTCGGGGTTTCTGTCCTGGGGGTATGCCAAAGGTAGGGGTGGCCTAGAGGGGGGGTGGGGCATGCAGGTTTCCCCCACTGTGAGGGTCTGCGTAGCTCCAGACAGTGCATTTTCCTTGGGGGTGGCAGGTGGAGTCCTGGAGTGTGCCTCTGGTCCCCAATCTAGAGGAGTTCAGGGCCAGGGCTCTGGGGACAGAAGCCTGAAAACCCAACCTAGACATAGGGTTAGGACCTAGGGGCATGGCAGGCCTGATCTACCAGTGCTGAGGCAGGATCCCCAGGGGTCCAAGTTGAGGGCCAGGGTCAGGCCAGGTTTGTGACCGGGGGTCACTGACAGTGGAGTGGCCTCAGAGGGGCATGCAAGTTTCTCTGGCTCTGAGGGTTCTGCACAGCTCCAAATAGCACGGTTTCCTCCTGGGTGTCAGGCGGAGTCCTGGGATGTGGCTCAGGGGTCCCTAATCTGGAGGTCTTGGGGACCAGGCCCCGGGGACGGAAGCCTGAAAACCCAACCTAGAGAGGTAGGGTTAGGGCCTAGTGGCATGGCAGGCTGGATATGCCAGCGCTGTAGCGGGATCCCCGGGGTTGGGGACAGTGGTACCAAGTTGAAGGCACAGGTCAGGTGGCACATCAGGCTCCAGGTTTGTGGCCAGGGGCCACCGAAGGTGGGGGTAGCCTCAGGGGGGCACACAGGTTTCTCCCGCTCTGAGAGTTCTGTGCAGCTTCAAATGGTGCACTTTCCTCCTGGGTGTCAGGTGGAGTGCTGGAGTGTTAGTCAGGGATCCTCAGTCTGGAGGGCTTGGGGGCCAGGCCTCTGGGGACGGAAGCCTGAAAAGCCATCCTAGAGGTAGGGTTAGGGCCTAGGGGCCTGGTAGGCTGGATCTGCCAATGCTGAGGCGGGATCCCCAGGGGGCCCAAGTTGAGGGCAGGGGTCATGTGTCATGTCAGACTCTGGGTTTGTGGCCAGAGAGGTTGCCGAATGGTCTGATGTTATTAAGTGACAGTCAGTGTATGTCTTTGTCTGTAGTTCGGTCTGGCTCTAAGACTTACACTCCTTTCTCCTGCCTCCAGCTCTGAGTATACTTGGCAGGAGGCTTTCCAACTGCAGGACGTCTGTAAAGGCACCAAACCTACTCTGAGCCCCTTCTACACAGAGGTGGGATGCTGGTCTAGGATATGCAAAGCAGTGACTTTAGCTGACAGAGACTCCACCTTAGCAAAGGTTTTAGGTTGATTAGAAGCTTGAATTTTCCCTTCTGGCCTTTGCCAAAACTTAATTACCCAACTTTTTTTTTAAAGAAGATTTTATTTGACAGAGGGGGAGAGAAAGAGAGCACAAGCTGGAGAATGGCAGGCAGAGGGAAAGGAGTGGTTGAAGATGTGGGACTGGATCCCAGGACCTTGCGATCATGACCTGAGCCAAAGGCAAACTCTTAACTGAGTGTTAGTCCCGAGTGTGCAACTCTTGATTTCAGGATTGTAAATTCGAGCCCCATGTCGAGTGTAGAGATTACTTAAAAATAAACTATTTTTTTTTAAGACTTTATTTATTTATTTGACAGAGAGAGATCACAAGTAGGCAGAGAGGCAGGCAGAGAGAGAGAGAGGAGGAAGCAGACTCCCTGCCGAGCAGAGAGCCCGATGTGGGACTCGATCCCAGGACCCTGAAATCATGACCTGAGCCGAAGGCAGCGGCTTAACCCACTGAGCCACCCAGACGCCCCAAAAATAAACTTTTTTTTTTTTTTAAAGATTTTATTTATTCATTTGACACAGAGCGATCACAAGTAGGCAGAGAGGCAGGCAGAGAGAGAGAGAGGAGGAAGCAGGCTCCCCGCGGAGCAGAGAACCCAATGCGGGACTCGATCCCAGGACCCTGAGATCATGACCCGAGCCGAAGGCAGCGGCTTAACCCACTGAGCCACCCAGGCGCCCAACTATTTTAAAAAAGAAAAGAAAATGGGGCACCTGGATGGAGCAGTTGGTTAAGCATCTGACTCTTAGTTTCAGCTGAGGTCATGATCTCAGTGTAATGAGATCAAGCCCCACTTTGGGCTCTTTGCTCATCG
Organism: Mustela erminea; assembly: GCF_009829155.1. Taxonomy (NCBI): domain Eukaryota; kingdom Metazoa; phylum Chordata; class Mammalia; order Carnivora; family Mustelidae; genus Mustela; species Mustela erminea. The sequence goes on along the minus strand of NC_045616.1, from coordinate 99,678,991 downwards.
TGCATTTTGCTTAAGATTCTCTCTGCTTCTCTACCCTGCTCTCACTCTCTCTCTCTTTCTCTCAAATAAATAAATAAATAAATCTTCCTTTAAAAAGTAGGGGGCACCTGGGTGGCTCAGTTGGTTGAGTGCCCGGCCCTTGATTTGGGGTCAGGTCATGATCTCAGGGTCCTAGGATCAAGCCCCATGTCTGACTCTATGGGGAATCTGCTTGGGATTCTCTCACTCTCTCTCCTTCTGCCCCTCCCCCTGCTCGCGCACATGTGTGCACTCTCTCTCTCTCTTAAATAAATAGACAAATCTTTAAAGAAAGAAAGAGGGGCGCCTAGGTGGCTCAGTGGGTTAAGCCGCTGCCTTCGGCTCAGGTCCTGATCTCAGGGTCCTGGGATCAAGCCCCGCATCGGACTCTCTGCTCAGCAGGGAGCCTGTTTCCTCCTCTCTCTCTGCCTGCCTCTCTGCCTGCTTGTGATCTCTCTCTGTCAAATAAATAAATAAAATCTAAAAAAAATAAAAAATTAAAAAAAGAAAGAAAGAAAGAAAAAGAAACAAACGGGTTGACTTAAGATGGGGGAACAAAGATCAAGGAAGGCTTCCCAGAGCATAAGGAGAATAGAGTTAGGCAAAACGATCCTGGGCAGAAGATGAACAAGCATCCAGTCATGGTTATGTTAAGGATTTGGGCCTTTATCCTAAGAGCATTGGGAAGCCACTGACAGTTTAAGCATTTTTAGATCATTCTGCTTACAAAGTGGAGGATGTTTTGGAACAGAGAGGAAAGGGAGTGAGAAGACCCCAGCAATGAGGATATTGTAGTAATTAATACAAAAGAAGATGGGAGCTTGAACTAAGGTAGCAATGGAGAAGGTAGACAGAAGTAAATGGATTTAAGAGCTACTTTGGAAGTAGAATTGCCAGAATTTGGCCATCACATATGGGAGGTGAGGGGCACCTGGCTGGCTTAGTCAGTAGATCGTGCAGCTCTTGATCTTGAAGTTGTGAGTTCAACTCCATGTTAATGAAACAGATTACATAAAAAGAATATCTTTACAAAAAAAAAAAAAAAATGGGAGGTGAAGGAAAGGGAATAGTCCAGAATTGTGACCAGATTTAGTCTTAAGCTAGTAGGTGGATAGCCAGGTTTCATCAGCTTAAGTTTAAGATGCCCATGTGATATCCAAGTAGGTAGATGGATATATAGATCTAGACCTCAAAGGAGAGGTTTGGTTTAGAGATACTGCCATATGGTAGGTCAGTAGCTATTAAATATTGGTAGGTTTCATATGTTTTAGGTGGTAATTAAAGTCAGGGGCATGAACGCAACCCCCTAGAGAGTTCAGAGAGAAGAGCTGAGGGTCTACAATTAAGCCTTCTGCAAATACTGTCCACTGATGTTTAAAAAGGACCTGAATTCTGATTGCAATCATGTTTCCCTTAAATTCCTTCAAGGGATTTATCTTCCAGGAAATACTTGAAGATACAAAGGAATCAAATGTAGCCGGGACCATTGGCTGGATTTTTGGAGTAGAGGTGATCATTGGTGTTCACAGTAGCTACAGTTACCATGGAAGGCTGATTTAAAGATACTCTCCACCTCTTTACCAGACTGACGCATTGAACCCATAAGAGTAAAATAATGCTAGTGATGAAAACTCACACTTGTTGAGCACTTACTATGTGTCAAATGCTTTTACTTAAATCATTACAATAACCTTATGAGGTTGATACTAATATTAACCTCATTTTATAGGTAAGGAACCTGATTCTCAGAGAAGCCCCACTTTTACAAATGAGGAAACCAAATCTCAGAGAGGTTAAGTAACTGGCCTGTGGTCCTACAGGTAAGAAATGATAGAGCTGGGATTTGAGCCTAGGTGATCTCACTCCGGAGTTGTGAAACTTTAGGATGGCAGATGATTGAAAAAGTGTCAGAACCAGAGGGCTCTTGAAGTTATGCATACAGCTGCCTTGTACAGCTAACATTTGGCTTGCTAGAATAAGTACAGCCTTTGTGGCCAGCCAAGTGAGTTTGCCACTTCCTAACTCTGTGTTCTTAGACATGTGATTGTGCCTTATTTTCCTCATCTATAAAATAATGATAATAATTCACACAGGATCGTTATGAGGTCCAAACAAAGTAATACAGTGTGCATGGCCTATATCAGATACTTAGTTAATAATATTGCTTTTTATTATAAGCATTATGGTTATCAGTTATAGAGTAATTGGCTTATAGTTGAGAAAAACTGAGGATCAGAAAGTGGAAGGGAGGGCGCCTTGGGTGGCTTAGTTGGTTAAGCAACTGCCTTTGGCTTAGGTCATGATCCTGGAGTCTCGGGATCGAGTCCCACATCGGGCTCCCAACTCCACAGGGAGTCTGCTTTTCCCTCTGACCTTCTCCATTCTTATGCTCTCTCTTACTGTCTCTTTCTCTCTAATAAATAAATAAATAAATATAACCTTTTTAAAAAAGTTAAAAAAGAGGGGCGCCTGGGTGGCTCAGTGGGTTAAGCCACTGCCTTCGGCTCAGGTCATGATCTCAGCGTCCTGGGATCGAGTCCCGCGTCGGGCTCTCTGCTCAGCAGGGAGCCTGCTTCCTTCTCTCTCTCTTTCTGCCTGCCTCTCAGTGTACTTGTAATTTCTCTCTGTCAAATAAATAAATAAAATCTTTAAAAAAAAAAAAAAGTTAAAAAAGAAAGAAAAAAAGAAAGGAAGGGAGGAGAAGGGATTTCACCAACATCACATGAAGGCAGAGCCAGAGGTCCAGCTCCGTATCTTTGCTCCTGACCATGCTTTCTACTAGACCATGTGGACAAAGACCACTTTGGCAATGGATCAGAGCTGGTAGTAAGACAGGGTGTCTGTTAGCCCCAAGGTAGAAAGACAGATTAATTTTCATAGCAGGTATTCCCATTAATTACTATTATTGCAAGCCCAAGGAGAGGGGTGGTTTCCCAGAGATCTCTCAGCGAAGAACATTCTTAATGAGGCCACTTAGCACAGTCATGGTAGAAAAGACAGTTACACCAAATGTCACCTCTTTGTTCTATCAGTTTTTTATTTACTCAACAGACAGCTAGTCTGGACCAGGTTCAGTTCTGGGGATGCTCCAGGGGATGAGGAAGTTCCCAACCCCAGGAAGCACATAGACACACAGCCTGTGCCCCCTGAGCATTGAGGCCTCTGGGATTCTCATCAGGGCCAACCACCTAACCTCACTCCACCATCCATCCTCAGAAGGGCATTAACTGTCAAAAGCAGCAGTCCCCAGGTCCCTTTTTATTGGATAACTAAACATCTTGATTTTTATGTTTCAGCTGGGAAGGGCTACCCCTGCAAGACGTGTAAGATAGTGCTGAACTCCATAGAACAGTATCAAGCTCATGTCAGCGGCTTCAAACACAAGAACCAGTGAGTATTCATCCTTTGAAATTCAAGGGTCTGCAACAAGAACTCAGGGCTTCTAAATTAAAACAAAGCCAGATATTCCTTTGCTAAACTGGTATCCTGGCAGCCTTTTCTCAGTCAACAGATCAATCAGTTAACAGAAAGAAGTGTCTCCTTTGTAAGTTTTTCTCCGATCACCTTCTCTGCAGCCTTTGGACCTGCTGGGCTGAAGGTTTTCACAGAGAAACATAGTTTCCTTAGTGGTCTTCTAAAAGTACTTAGATTTCCTGCCCTTCAGTAGTCTGACTAGGGAAGCTTTTTTTTTGTTGTTCCCACCAGTAGCACAAAGAATTTAGTCTTGATTGCCATCAATTCTATGGCAAGGGCTCCCTCTACAGGTTATTACCTAATATGACCAGGTTTCTTCATTCCTTGATCAAATATTTATTGAACACCCTCGGAGTGTTGGCCAAGACAGACCCAATCCTTGCTCTCATGACCTTACATTCTGATGGGGGGCCGGGGGAGACAAACAATAAACAAGTAAACAACCAATAGTTACAAACTGTGATAAGTGCTTTGGAGTAAACAGAATCAGTCATCTGTTATAATAACCTTGAAAATGACTAACATTCTTTGAGCCCCTATTCTGTTACAGGGCATATACCAAGCAGATTCTCTCAGGTAATCCTCACAACAGCCCTAAGAAGAAGGGATTATTGTTACAGATAGGCAACCACCATTCCAAGTGACAGTGTGAGGCAGAGCTTGTAATTCATACTGAGGCTTGCCTGGCTCACAGCACACTTCTCCAGGGCATCATGCTTACAAGGAGGCTGTGGCACAATGTGATATGAGGCAACTAGGGCCTGGCCAAGGGAGGGTTCACGTGGTTCCGTCCCTTCCTTTCAGAAGGGACCTGGGTCGTAGGGACAGTGTGCCACTAGGTAACCATCTGAGATGGAAATGCCCCCCATTTTACCAATGAGGAAACTGAGTTTCAGGCAGGCAAGTCTCCTAAATGATTTTTTTGACTTTGGTGGTAGGTCCTGTATTGCTCACAGAGCTGAATGAATTAAAGGTAGTAGAAACCCAGACTATTAGAGTCAAAATGTCCTTGGTCCTCTCTGCCTGAAGTTTCCTCTCCCACATTGCAGCAGATCTTATTTATATGTGTTTAATATGTATTTTTATATTGGAGGACTCTTGAGGCTTCTTTTAGGTTTGACACAAGCCCCTATAATCCAGCCTGGGGCTCACTCCCATTTTAGTATACCTCCCTTGCAGCTTTACTGGTGGCAGTTTCAGTACACCACCTAGAACCAATCAGAGCCCTGCGCTAGGGCTACCTCATCTTGAAAATGATAGCGTTTACTATTTTCTTCCTATACTGCCAGCTGTGTGACTTTAGGTGAGTCAGTAAACCTCTCTGAACCTCCACTTCCTTTTCTGTAAGATTATAGATAGGATTTGTGGAACACCTAATTTATTTATTTATTTATTTATTTATTTAAGATTTTATTTATTTATTTGGCAGGCAGAGAGGCAGGCAGAGAGAGGAGGAAGCAGGCTCCCTGCTGAGCAGAGTGTCCCATGTGGGGCTCAATCCCAGGACCCTGAGATCATGACCTGAGCTGAAGGCAGAGGCTTTAACCCACTGAGCCACCCAGGCGCCCTTGGAACACCTAATTTAATCTCATTTAATTCGCAATAGCAGCTCTGAATTAAAGCCACACAACCCCCCCTTTTCCAACCCAAGGAAACCTAAAGTCAGGTAGGTTAAGTGACTTGCCCAGGATTGCATAGTTACTTGGAATTAGACCCAGAATTCAAATGTTTTGATTCCAAAGTGTATTCATTTTGCTCTGACATTCCAAATGGAGCTCATTATCGTCACCTGATAGGATGACATGAAAGTTAGAGATAATATATGTGTAGTACTAGTACCAAAAAGGGGTACTAGCTTATTAAAGATAAGCTTTCATTCATTCAACAAATATTTAATGAGTACCTATTATGTGCCATGTCCTGTTTGGAACACTGGGGCTACAGTAAGAACCAAGACCAGTAGTGTTCCCTGATCTTTTGGATCCCTATCTAGTGGTAGAAGCAGATCCTAAACAAATGCATAAACAAATGAAACAATATCAGGTGTTGCTAGATGCCCAGAGAGTGGGATAGAGAGGGACATGAGAGCCACTTGTGACTCAGTGTGAGGGGGAGAATGGTCAGTCTATACTATCCAGGTCATATAGGGCCCTGTAGGCAGAATAAATGGTGTGGTATAGTGGAGAGACATAGGCTGCCATCCTGAATCAAGCACACTTTCAAAAAGCTTACTGTTTGTTGTTAAAAATAACAACAAAACAACACTAAAAAGCTTACTGGGGGCAGGTGACTTACACTTTCTGAACTTTAGTTTCCTCATAAATAAAATGGAGGTACTATCTCAATCCTTATCAAATTGCCATGAGGATAAAATAAGATGCTAGCAGCAAAGCACCAAGCATTGTGCCTAGCTTACATGGCCCTCAGTAAAGGAGAGCTACCCTCCTTATTACTCCAAGGCCCTGGAAGAGCTGTATTATCCTTAGAATAAACTACCTGGATAAACCGCCACAAACTGACCCTGTACATTTATTCTTTCTCAAATTGCAGGTCACCAAAAACAATGGCATCCCCCCTGGGCCAGATTCCAGTGCAAAGGCAACCCGTTCTGAAAGACTCAGCCACATTGGAAGACTAGAGATGTTTCTGTCCAGCACCCAAGGTTGAACCAGCCATGAGCCAGCTTCCTGTGACCATGGTCAGCCCTTGGCTCCCTCTTCCTTGTTTCTTATACCTGGAGAACACATAGGCCTGAGGCAGCAGATAGCCTCTGATTGGTCCAGGCAAATCCACCCCTGCTCTACCCCTTTGGAATGGACCCTGTAGGTCAGGACGAGAGAAAGGGGTGGATCTTGAGAGGACTTGGGGCCTCACAGGGTAGTAGTTTGGAGGATGGCCTTTCCCCTTCCCCAGCGTCTTTGGGCCATATGTCATGAGTCCTAGACCTGTCTTCCTCTGCAAGTCAGTTTTGAACCAGTCTCTGTAGCTAAAGAACTGAGCACTCCCTGGGCTCTAGGCAGCTCCAGTGAAACCTGGAGCTTTCACACCAGACCTTGGCCTAGGAGGGAAAGGGTAGATGGAAATGGCTGTTCCATGGAAGCTTGGAGGTAATATGACTCCCTCTTTCCCCAAAAAGTACAGGCTTTCCTGAGCCTGGGACCAGATGCTGGCCAGTTAGACAGTTTTCACTCACTGTGAAGTTTCCTCCTAGATCAGTGATACAGTCCTGGCAGAGCAGTGCTATCCTTCCTGCTCCTTCTCTGCAGTTCCTGAATGGTGCTAAGGATTTGCAGCAGCTGGAAAAAAGCTAGAGCGGGAGGAAGCCTCAGTATCCTGTGGGATCATGGAAATCTCCAAGGGGGTCCTTTCCCCTCCTCTGTCAGAGAGGTGCTCTGACCCAGGGACATGTGGGAAAGTTCCCACATGCAAGTTCCCTTGAAGGTTCTGTGCCCTTAAAGGCAAACTGCCTCATGCCAGCCAGCTCAGAGGTTCATTGCTGCTCCTTGGCTCTACTAGCCCTCTCCTTCTCCTTATGCAGCAGACCACCTGCCCAGGTTGCTGTGGTGCTAGCCCTCTCCCATCATCCACCAGGAGATGCCTGGGTGCCAGGGAACAGGATAAGACCCCCAGGAAAAGAAAGGAGAGCTGGTACAGGTTTCTGCAGTGAGGAAAAAGATGTTCCCTGGGCTCCAAGCTTAGATTTCTCCAACTCTGCTGTGTTTTATATCCTGGGACTTCACTTGTAGCTTTCAAGCAGGAATTCCAAGGAGTGTCACCATCATAGGCCCCTCTTCATTGAGTCAGAGAAGCCCCTAGTTGCTCTCGTGGCCTCTTCCCCCTATTGCCTATCCCTTTGCCTGTGAAATGCCTTTACTTATTGTGTATGGGTGTGTGTGTGTGTGCTTATGCTTTGTCTCTTGGTCACTGAAGCATCTAAATAAAGAATTTCTCCCATGAGCCAGACTGCAACTTAACAGGCCTGGGATTTGGTGCCATATTGCCGTTGGATCTAATATGCGTGTCTTCACCCCTCTCGGACTCCCAGGGCTCTAAACACTGACCTTAAGAGGTGAGACAGAGATAAACATCTAAATTGCCTGGCAACCTTGTTGAAGCCTTCCCAGGTGCCCTAAACTTAATACGATCTCATCCATTCATCTGCCTCCCCGTCACTGAGGGCTTTATGGAGCTCTTTAGGAGGGTTAAGCTGAGAATCTACTTTGTTTGAGAGGATCGTTCTGGCTGTTCAATGGAGAAGAGATGCAGGAGAGCAGGGCAGGAGACAGACAGGGAAACCCAAATGGAGGCTGTGTCCAGTATGGCTCTCTCCAGGCTAATCCCTTCAGGGCTAAGACCTAGCCTCTTTCATCTCTACTTCTCTAATATGGAGTGGTGTGTCATGAAGTGTTTGTTGAATAATGAATGTATGAATGAATGAGTGTGTATACAGAAAGATGGCCTTTCCCTACACAGCTCTTCTTCAGCACTGGCTTTGTTCCATCAACTTATAAGCCTAGAGATTCTTGCAGAAAGCTTTTCTATGACCCAGAAATGAGCTAGGGAAGGAGTATGTGTGATGGCCTCAGGAGCCCTTTGTCCAGCATTTGTCTCAGACAGCCAGATCTGAGAAGAGTATGCATGCAGCCTCAGCCCCTATTCTTCACCCAGCAAACTGTTTTTGCGCACCTGCTCTTGACCAGCTGGGAAGGGCCCTATACAGTCCCCACAATGGGTTCTCAGCTTTCAGCATCCAAAGTCCCAGACTGTCCCAGAAGTTTCTCTGGAATCCTTCTTACCTTATACAGGATGTCAGAATCAGCCTTATCGATCAGGCAAAGAAATGAAGGGCAGAAGGGTGGGTGGGCTGCCAGATCATTAGCTGTAGCCCATAAGACCTCTTAGTCTAGGTTTAGAAGTCACTGCTAGCCGTGTGCCCAGCCCTGTTGGCAAGAGGGCACAGGAGTGAACACTTTCTTGCCATTGGGGAGCTCATACACAATAAAGATCACTATGGCAATGGTGAGAGGATCATACAGGGTATAGTGAGAATGCCCAGGACACAGGCACTAACTCAGCTAAGGGTATGAAAAAGCTAGAGAAGTTGGGAAACATGCATTTGATCTGCATAACAGCCTTTTGAGCTAGGTAATCATATCCCATTTTATAGAAAAGACTTTCAAAGAGATACAGTATTTTGCCCAAGGTCCTGCCACTAAGAAGCAACAAATGGAGAGTGGAATCCAATTCTCTAGATTCCTAGTCTGGAACCCTTTCCAAACAAGGACCAGAATCCTTCCCACAGGACCCCTGGGCCTTGCCCACCCACCTTCTGGCAGAGCTATGGTCTCACAGAGCAAACAACCATCAAAGAGATTGGACAAGGCTCAGTGGTTATTTTATATTCCAAGTCCCCCCAATACTTCTCATAATTTTATCCAAGATTCCCAGTGTATTAGACTTCAATTATAACTGTAAAAAACTGAAACCAAAATGATTAGCAAAAAAGGAAAATTTACCGATTCACCTAATGAAAAATTTCAGTACAGGGATGGCTAGATCCAGGTTCTGACACAATGTCATCAGGAAGAATTTAATCTCACTCTTCTTTCCTCTGTGTGGCCTCTTTCTCAGGTGAACTCCCTCCAAGGAGGTAGCAAGATGGCCACTGGCAGCTCTAGGCTTTTATCCTGATAGATAGGCAACTATAGTCTAGAAAGAACATCTTTTCTTACTAGCTCCAAGAAAAAAAATCCTGGATTGATTCATTAGCCAGCTTGGCCCTGTCCCAATTCCTAAACCAATCACTACAACTAGGGGAAATGGTGCCCCGATATGGGGCCTGGGATAGAGTGAGCTCCACCTAAAACACTTTGGAAGAGAAAAGGAGAAAGTGTGGGGCTTCTTCCAAACCAGGGGAGAAGAATGGTTTGAGGTGGGCAAAAAGTAACTGCTGTAAGCCAGACCCAAAAATTGTCTGTATTTGAAATACCACTTTTTCCCTAACTTGCTGAGCTACATTTTGTAATGTGCTCTAATTTTTCAAGTACAGTTTGATAATCCTGACATATGTGTCCACATCTGAGTAATCACCATCCAGATCAAGATACAGAACATTGCCAGATCCCCAGAAGGTTCCCTTGTTCCCCTTCCTAGTATTTATCACCTAGAAGTAAACACTGCTTTGACCTCTATCACCATAGACTAGTTTTGCTTGCTCTTGACTTTTATAAAATGGAATCACATCCTCTTTTGTGCAATATCATGTCTGTGAGATTCATCCATGTTTTTATGTGTGTCAGAAGTTCATTTTTTTCATGCTGGGTAGTAATAGTCTGTTACATGAATACACTGCAATTGGGTTATTTCCATTTTGAACTATTATAAATAAAGCTCTTGTGAAAAATTTTATATGTGTCATTTGGTATGCATGTACCCACATATACCCAGGAGTAGCATTGTTGTATCATAGGATAGGTGTGTGTTTAGCTTGTCAAGATACTACCAAAATGTTTTCCATTGTGGTTCTACCAACTTACCAATTTGCCAGCACTTGGTATTGTCAGTCTTTCTAATTTTGGACATTGTTGTGGCATGTGGGAATTTGAACCCAAGGGTTCATACTGACTTCATATCAGGGCCCCTCTTACTCTGAGCATCCCAGCGATCAGATTTGAATTTCTCTAGCCTGGGATGATCTCTCATGTCAGTGCCCAGGACCCACAATACCCAATCCAGCAGGCTCCAACAGAGCCAATGGCCCTGGTGGTGAAGGAGGGTCTCATGGAGGGAGAGGCATCAGCCCTAACAAGGCAGTCTAGAGTAGCAGCAAAAACTCGGGCTGGAATCAGGCAGCCAGGGTTCAGATCTTAGCTCTGCAGAGCTGTGTGATCTTGCTGAGCTGCCCTGTACGTAAGGGTGAAACATTAGTATCTACCTTTTAGGGTTATTTGGGGAATTAAAAGAATAGATACATATGAAACAATTATGGTACCTAATTGATGACAAATACTATGAAAATGAGGACTATGTAAATGTTCCTTATATTATTGGCCTGAAGTAAGCTCTGGGTCTCCCTGGGAATGTGAGGCTAGAAGCAGATGGCATCTGGCACAGAGTCCTGTATTAAGTGTCAATGATTTATGAAATGCCAGAAACCTCATTCAATCTGATTGGGGCAGGGGGCAGGGCATGCTAACCGGAGATTGTTCTTCCCTGGGCTCCAGCCAGAAATCACCTTTCACTGCTAAAGAACCTCAGTTTATCCCAGGCACCTCAGGGCACCTCAGGTTCTGCAGCCAAAGACATCCAAGGAGAAGAATGGAATCATGCATATAAAGCTCTTAACGCAGAGCTGGATGAAAAGCAAGTTGGGATATAAAAACCTCTCAGTGCAGACACCCAGCTGTGTATTCAGCCATATAGTAGCCATGAAACGTGTCATTAGAGATACTGGTCTGGGATTCTGGGTCTCTAGGTGTTGGTATGAACCCTGCCACCAACTTCATGTGACCTGAAGCCTTGCTGTCGTCAGGTAGAAGTTGTAAGAAGTCATAGTTTGAGCCCAAGTGCTGAAGAGGTAGTGATAGGCAGTTAGAGGTTCTTCCCAAAGCAGATAACAAAGCCCTTCCCTCACAGCAGCCTCTACTAGATGAGTTGTTCCCATCCCTGACCAGACCTTCCTTCTGTTTAGCTGTCACTACTGTCAAATAGAATAGGAAAAAACACTTTCTCCCGCTGGCCATCTGTTCACCTAACAACCTAACATCCTCACCTACTCTGTCCTGTGCCAGGTCCACATTCAAGGTGCATCCCTGTCTAAGACTCGCTGTCCTCCATAAATGCTGCGTCATCTGTCCAGAGTCTCCAAAACTCAGAAGAAACCTTAGTTCTGTAAATGGGTCATTGCTACAGCGCAATGACCCTGTGGCCACTAGGTGGAGAACGTGCTTTTTTTCCCCCTCCTGGGCAAAGTAGATCAGTCCCAGGAGCTCACTATTTGACTGAAGACTGAAGAGAATAGGATGACTTTTCCTGAGCCCCTGTATTTTGATATTTCATTTAGCCCTCAAGACAACTCAGAAAGGCTTGATTTCACTGTGGAAACTCAGAGGCAGAATTCTGGAGAGGTTACACAACCAAAAAGTAGCAATGGAGATAACTGACCACTGTGTTTCCACATCTTTGTTAGCACACCGGCTCGCCCTACCTCCAAAGGGCCCCTCCCCATTCTTTCAGGACACTTCCTTCCAGAGGACACTGTTTGAAGGCCAGTCACCTGCCCAGGAGAACACCTGATGGCCGCCCTACTCATCAGCTTTTCTCTTACTGTTTTCCCATGGGTAATATCTCTCTCCCATTCTTCCACCTGTAGTCCTGTGACCCTGAGAGATGGATCCCACTCCCTGGATGAAGCCGTGACCTAAGCCTGGGCAATCAGAATAAGTCTGGGGCTGTGGGTAGCCATCTTTGCCAGCATGTAAAGACAATCTGCATGAAAATTAAGTCATCACAGAAGAAAACAGCTGAGAGTTGAGAAGTGACTGATTTCTGATGAGCAGCTGGATCCAATCAGGCCTGAAACCACTATTGTCAGGACTTTTTAGTTATGAGTCAATACTCTTTTTCCTTAAGGCAATTGAAGGTGGGTTTCTATCATGACCAGGAGTACTGTTTTTTTTTGGTTTTTTTTTTTTTTTTTTTAGATTTTATTCATTTATTTGACAGAGACAGCGGTGAGAGAGGGAACACAAGCGGGGTAGTGGGAGAGGGAGAAGCAGGCTCCCCACTGAGCAGGGATTTCCCCAATGTGGGGCTTGGTCCCAGGACCCTGGGACCACGACCTGAGCCCAAGGCAGATGCCTAACGACTGAGCCACCCAGGTGCCCCAGGAGTACTGTCTCATACAACTTCCAGCTTCTCTACCAACCCAGCGACCCTAAAAGGATAATCAACCCCCAAAGCTGAGTTGGGTGTCCTTCTGTGCTCTCAGATGCCCTGTGCCCCCTCTAGCATTGCCCTTAATATATGTTATGATCTGTTCAATTCCCTGTCTCCTCTATTAGACTAGAAACTCTTTGACAACAGTAACTGGGTCTTATCATAGTGGGTTTCTGGTGCCCAGCAAAGGATGGTGATTGCTTTAACAACTGCTTAGTGATTGAGTCAATTAATGAATAAGTTAAAAGTGGGTATGGGCTGGTAAGAACTTAATAAAATTTGCTGAGCCTCCATCGGTTATCAAGGTCAAAGGACCCCAGGTTCGAAGGACAGTAAGTGCAAGGACCTAGAAGAGAGGGGCTATGAGTAGAGTTGATTGTTTCACTAATAGCCTTCAGGAGGCCATTTGCCTCCCTGCATCTGTGCGCTTTTGCAATGTGGCTTTGTAACTCAGCCCACTGAGATGGGGAACCTGACCTGGCCTCAAGACTTGCTCTCATCAGAGGATGCAGTGATGTGACCCTGTGCAACTTCCAAGGCTAGAACTTAGGCCTCACAGCTTTCACTCCTGCCACTGTAACAGGAAGCCTGGGCTAGACCAAGTGAAAATGAGAGACCATGTGGAGAAAGGCCAGCAGCCAAGCCAGCTCCTGGCATGTGAAGGAGACTATCTTAGACCATCCAGCCCTGCATAAACAACCTCAGAAGAGACCAGCAGGAGAACAGCCAAGATGAGCCCATCTAATCCACAGAATTGTGAGGAACATTAAACATTTTAAATCACCATGTGTGGGAATGGTTTATTAGGTTTGAACTTCCAGAATCACCAAGTATAGTAACCATACCTGTTGGGGCCTCCTGGTGTCTATTGAGGAGCCCCATGCTCAGCTGATATGGTCTGGGTGGAGATGTCCTCCACCCTCCTGGCTTCTGCTAGAATAGGTGTGAAGGAGTTGCTAAATGGGAAGGTTTTGAGCCCAGAGCTGTTGGTAGCCTTCTTTGTCACCTCTTGGGGAGCACCTGCCAGAGAATGGAGCCATAGGGAAGAAAGCAAAAGAGAGAATGAGTCTTGGTCTGACTGTTCCTGAAGCCTGATCCATCCCTGGACTTTAAAACTACAGAAAACATGGGGCTCCTGGGTGGCTCAGTCACTTAAACAACTGCCTTTGGCTCAAGTCATGATCCCACGGTCCTGGGACCGAGCCGCGAATCGGACTCCCTGTTCAGTGGAGACCCTGTTTCTCCCTCTGCCTGCCCCTCTGCCTACTCGTGCTCTCTCTCTCTATCTCCCCATCAGATAAATAAATAAAATCTTTTTAAAATTACAGAAAACAATAAAGTCATCATTTTGCTTAAGCCCATTTGAGTTGGGGTATCTGTTACTTGCACCTGAATGAAAATATTGAGAGTCAGAAAGTCTGATAGCAGCTGAGCAGCATGTGGCAGAGGGTTGTTCGGGTAAGACAGAGGTCCCTAGACAGTGTGGGAAGAGGAATTTATATTTCCTCAGCCCCTACTGTATGCCAGAACCCTGGAATGAGACACAATTTCATACCCTAGAAGATCTCATTCCAATTGCAATAAAATGTTAGAAGGAAAATGCCAGTGTAGCCGGAGCATATAATAGGAGGTCTGAGCCAGGCATGGGGGGAAAGGGGAGGCAGGGCAGGGAAGGTCTCTCTGAGGAAGTGACAGGCAAGCTGAGACTTGAAGGATGAATGGGAATTAGCCCATGGGTAAGCAGGGAGAGGTGGAGAGAGGATGTTCCAGGTAGAGGGAAAAGCATGTGCCAAGGTCCCAAGGCAGGATGGTGCTTCTCACCTTGAAAGAGGGAGAGAGTGTCACCAGACAAGGAAAGAGATGGGCAGGACCCAGGTCCCTCCCTCAGGGTGTATGAAGATTTTCAGCTAAAAAAAAAAAAAGGAAACAATTTCCAGCCAGTTTAAGTTCATCTACCCAGACATCCCTGAGCCACCAGGGCATCCCCAAATGTTTGTTATTTAAAGCCATTAAGTTTGGGGGTAATTTGTTATGTGGCAGTAGGTAACTAATACAGGTCTTTATTCTAAAAGCGACTGGAGGGGGGTGCCTGGGTGGCTCAGTGGGTTAAAGCCTCTGCCTTCGGCTCAGGTCATGATCTCCGGATCCTGGGATCGAGCCCCGCATCCGGCTCTCTGCTCAGCGGAGAGCCTGCTTCCTCCTCTCTCTCTGCCTATTTCTCTGTCTACTTGTGATTTCTCTGTCAAATAAATAAAATCTTTTAAAAAATAAAATAAAATAAAATAAAAGCGCCTGGAGGGGCACCTGGGTGGCTCAGTCGGCCAAGCATCTGCCTTTGGCTCAGGTCATGATCCTGGGGTCCTGGGATCTCAGCCCCACAAGCTAGGGCTCCCAGCTCAACAGGGATCGTGCTTCTCCCTCTCCCTCTGCCTGCCACTCCCCCCTGCTTGTGTTCTCCTCTGTCTCTCTGTCGCTCACTCAAAAGAATGAATAAAATCCTTAAAAATTAAAAAAATAAATAACAACAGGAAGCTGTTGAAAGGTTTTAAAGAAACAGGACAATGACATGATGAATTCGCTGACAGGTAAACAGGTGACTACTTTGGCCTGGAAGCCAACAGAGCATAGTGGAGACACAAAGGAGGGAGGAGTCATTTCTACTGGGAGGAATTTATTAGGGGCCTTTTATTTATAAAGAGTCAAAAAAAGAAAAGAAATTAGCTTAAGAAAGAAATATTTGGATCAAATTAATGAAATGTTCAAAGTAGTAATTTCTGCCTTCGGGCATGGCTAAATCAAGGCATGCTCCACCTCTCGGTCCTCTTGTTTCCTGTGTTGGCCTCATTCATAAGGAGGCTCTCTCAAGCAGCACTAGGTTTCCATATTCATGCTTCAGTAACCTCTGAGAGTGTTAGTTTCCCATTAGTTCCAATAAAAGACCCAGACTGGCTCTCATTAGCCCTGTGTGGGTCACATGCTCATCCCTGACCCAATAATAATAGCCTGAGGGATGGAATATTCTCATCAGCCAAGTCCAGGGACACATGCCCACCACAGGAACCAGGGAGAAGTTGGCTCCACCCAAATCCCAGTGGACTGGGAGTAGGGGAAGGCCAGGACCTCAAAGAAAATAGAGAGCTGTTTTCAGAGAAAGGAAAAGTGTTCAGATGTCTAGTTCAAGGTGGTCCGGAAGGTTCTCAGAGAAGAGGGAACACTTACGAAGAGTCCAGAAAGCTGAATGGCAGTCGTCTGGTGCAATGGTTGGAGGGAATGGAAGAGGGGAGGCAGGATCAAGGACACTCGCAGCAGTAAGGACAGCAGGTACATAGGCTCCAACACAGTATCAGGAGGGCTCACCCGGAGCTCAGGACAGTGGTTACCCAGAACACCTATCTCTGCAGAGAGGGGAGGGGGGACAGCGGAGACCATTCTCGAAGGGCCCCCAGTGCCAGAGGAGGTGGGGATACCAGCGGGAGGGAGAGAAAGAGTAGCTAAAGCTGAGGAGAGAGTTGGTTAAATCTGTGTTTTATTTTTATTTTTTTAAATTGAAAGAGAGAGACAGAGGTAGCAAGAGAAAGAAAAAGTGGGGAGGAGAGAGAGAAGCAGGCTCTCTGCAGATCAGGGAGGCTGATGCGGGGCTCCATCCCAGGACCCTGGGATCATGACCTGAGCCAAAGGCAGACACTTCAGCCCCTGAATCTATGTTTTAAAGAAGTCATTTTGGTCGAGCCCCTGGCTGGCTCAGTCAGGGGAACGTGTAAATCTTGATCTGGAGGAATGGTGAGTTTGAGTCCCACACTGAGGGTAGAGTTTACTTAAAAAATAATAATAATAAAGAAGTCATCTGGGCACTAAAGAGAAGACTGATGATACAGAGACTATGAGGCCCTTCAGGCCCCCTTCTTTCTAGCAGACTTTCCCGACCTCCATTCCAGTTAGGGGTGGCAATGTATCACAGTCTCACAGAGATAAAAATCTCAGAGATATCTCAGAGATAAAATCCAAAGCTGCTGGATAGAGATTCCACTCTTTGTGGCTTCTTTCTTCCTCCTGCCTGAGCACAAATGTGATGGTAGGAGCTGAAGCCATCATTTTGTAAGCATTAGGAGAAAGTGTAGAGAACTAAAGGGACCTCAACCCTGATTTCAAACCCACCTTCACCCATTCCCAGACTCAGGAGACCTGGGACTAATTAAGGATGAATTAACCTGTTTCATTAAAGCCCTTGGCATTTTAGGTTTTCTGGTTTTGGTGCCCAGACAAAATCCTATATGACCCAGGTAGGAATGAGGCAAGGTAGAGAAGTGTGAGGGCCTCTCTGAGGCTTCTTTCCTGATTCTGACTACCAGCCCAGTACTGCCACCTCACAGCTGCCCTGGCCCCTATCTCCTCCAAAAATATATGCATGCCAAGCCCCAGGAGGTGTGAGGCTTGTAGGCCCAAGCCTCAAGAGAGCTGAGTCTTGCTAGACGGACAACCTATTCCTCTGAAAACTTCCCCAAGACATGGGTCCACGGTGTCTGGGACCAGTGAACGAGAGGGCCAGAGTGCAGCTAAGACTCTGGGAAAAACCAGGACTATCCCAAAGAGAGCCTCGGATTACTCCTAGCCCATCCGCTATATCTGGCTTCATCCTCTCCCAGGCTGCCCACCTCCTCCCCAGGCTCCCTGCCTCCACCACGAAGCCCTGGCAGCCCACAGGAGTCACAGTCCCTGTGAGGAGTCACAGTCCCTCCTTCTTGGTCACAAAAGTGTGTTACTCATGTATTTGGGTAGGTCCTACCTAGACCCATAGCTACTATTATTAATATTGGCTGCTTGTTCCTGAGCATGGGCTATGTGCCAGGCATTGGCCCTGGACTCAATACATCATTACGCTAAGTCCTCACAGAAAAGCTATTATTCCCATTTTACAGAAAATGAAACTGAGGCTTAACGTTAAGTGACTTGTCGAAGGTCCCAAGTGTTCTGGATTCAAACCTTTATCTGTTTGGCTCTAACACCCAACCTTTCACCACTCACTCGCTCTCAGCGTCACCTCCATGTTGACAAGCCAAGCCAGACCTCCCTGGAGTCTGTGAGAGAAGCCAGGGTGAAAAGGGTTTAGAATAAATGAAGAAGTAATAACAACTGTCAAGTCTGAGTAGCAAGTATATGATTTTACCTTGTGCTTTATATATATATATTTTAAAACTTTCTCAAAAGAAAAATAATTTTCAAGGAAAGAAGACAAGAAAGCACAGGACTGGCTCAGAGGCCAGGGCTTGGACCAGGCCTGGGCTGGAATGGGGCCTGGGCAGGGGCTCAGGGCAGCCCTTCTGCACAAGAGCCCCAGTGTTCCCTGGGCCCGGCTGCTATCCAAGAGCAACATGGTCGGCACCAGGCAACGTCTGCCCCCTCCCCCAAACTCTGCTCTCAGGCAGGTGGGGGGCAGGGCCTGGCCTCAGGAGTCCCTCCTGGCCCAGCCTTGCACTTCAGGAGCCCAGAATCTGCAAACCTCTGCCTAGGGCCTGGTACTTCATAGGGGCCCTATCAGTACCAGCCAAATGGACAGGGAGAGCTGTGCCCAGCCCCAGCCACCTCCCACACTCACCTTCAGGTGAGTCTTTACCTTCCTGGGCTGAAGTTAAGGATGGGGACAGAAAGCAAGCTGATGCAGTCGCATCAAAAATCCCAACTTTGGGGGCGCCTGGGTGGCTCAGTGGGTTAAAGCCTCTGCCTTCAGCTCAGGTCATGATCCCAGAGTCCTGGGATTGAGTTCCCGCATTGGGCTCTCTGCTCAGCAGGGGGCCTGCTCCCCACCCTCCACCCTGCCCCGTCTTTGCCTGCCTCTCTACCTACTTGTGATTTCTCTGTCAAATAAATAAAATCTTGGGGCACCTGGGTGGCTCAGTGGGTTAAGCCTCTGCCTTCAGCTCAGGTCATGATCTCAGGGTCCTGGGATCGAGTCCCACATCGGGCTCTCTGCTCAGCAGGGAGCCTGCTTCCCTCTCTCTCTCTGCCTGCCTCTTTGCCTGCTTGTGATCTGTTTCTGTCAAATAAATAAATAAAATCTTTAAAAAATAATAATAATAATAAAAAATAAATAAAATCTTATTAAAAAAATTAAAAAAATAAAAGCCCAACTCTGCAGAGAGTCATCCTGAGCTTTCCCTCTTTGTCCCAGGAGATCAGGATTCAAGGCTCAATGCTGTTGTTCACTTGCTATGTGACTTTATTTGTTTACTTTTTTTTAATTGTCTTTTTCTCTCTTTCTTTCTTTCTTTTTTTAAGATTTTATTTATTTATTTGACAGCGAGAGAGAAAACACAAGGAAGGGGAGTGGGAGAGGGAAAAGCAGGGAGCAGGGAGCCTGATGCAGGACTCAATCCCAAGACCCTGGGATCAGGGCCTGAACCCAAGGCAGAGGCTTAACGACTGAGCCACCCAGGCGCCCCTTATTTTTTGTACTTTTTTTAAAATCAAGCTCTATGTCCAATGTGGGGCTTGAACTCATGACCCTGAGATCAAGAGTTACATGTTCTACCAACTAAGCCAGCCAATCGCCCTGCTACATGACCTTAGACAAGTCATTCCATCTGCCTGAGCTTCTGTTTCCTTATCTGCAAAATGGAGCTAAGGATTCTAACCCCGTTTGGTTTGTGGGCAGGATCAAAGGATATAATGTATATATAACCTTCTGTCCTCCATGGAGGAAGAAGCAGGAAGTGAAGTGATGTCTTAGCTAACTTAGCATGTCACTTGGCAGACAGTGGGAGCTCCGCCAAGGCAAGAACTTCCTCCCCATTTCCTGTTCCGCTGAAACCTAGTCCCAGCTCTTAACTCATTCACTTCCTCCAACAGCCCTGGGGAAAAGAAAGCAGGAATGTGTCCATTTCCTGAATAGAGAAACTGAGGCAGAGGCAGAGGCAGACCAAAGGCAAGATTTTAGGATGGCAGGCTCCTGAGCTTCTAGGCGTGTGTGTGTGTGTGTGTGTGTGTGTGTGTGTGTGTGTGAGAGAGAAAGAAAGAGATAGAGAGAGAGACTGTATTTGAAATTTTTGAAGGGAAGACTGCAAATGTAACTGGTGGAAGATTGTTACCGAGAGAGTGAGGCCATGATGGGGAGACAGGCTTGGATGCCTCTCCCAGACTCCCTCAGCATGTCTTCCTGTGTGCTCTGTTTACTTAACCATCTCTCCCCACTACAGTGTCAGCAGCTCCTTGAAGGGGAGGGGCCGGGTCGGAGGCCTGCTTCCCCCAAACCCCCGGCCCTGCCCTGCCCCGCGATTTGGAACAGCGCATACCAGGTCATGAACCTTTAACTGACACCTGGCAACTGAATGTGTGTATGAATGAATGACGTGAAAGAGCATCAGATGCCACAGAGGGTCAGTGTGAGCGGTCACCGAACGTGGGCTGGGAGGCGGACAAGGGTCGAGCAGACCTCGGGGGTGGGAGGTATAGGTTGCCAGTCTGAGGGACATGCGCATCTCAGGAAGCAGGGAGCTTGCCCAGCCTGGGCTATGAAAACCTCTCCTTTGCCTTAGGCTCAGGTAAGCCTGAGAAGTGCCTGGAAGTTGAATGAAAGCTGTGTGGGGTCCAGCTCATGCTGGCAGCTCACCCCACCCCCCAACAACCACATTCACTAAGGGGAGCCAGCAGAGGACCAGAGGTGGGGAACTGGATCTCTCCAGGAGTCCGGGAGGTCTGGTGAGGCCCCTCTGGGCAGCAGGCTTCCATTTGCTGGGCTCCTGCAGTGCCAGGAGTGTCAACCTTTCCAGGTGTTCCAGCAAGGAAGGACCCTGAACCAGAGGAATCAGAACAAGCTGGTTTTAAAAGATAGCCAATTACTTTCTGATTTGTCTTTGGGAAGAGACGATTATTTTGTTTGAAAAGGAAAAAAAAATCACTTTACTGGGCTTTTTAGTTATGCAAAGGAAAAGCCTCCGTCCTTCAGGCAATCCGGGAGGAGAGAGCTCGATTCCTCCGCATAACAATGGGAAAGGAAGCTGCTTGCCTTAGGGCAGAGTGTCCACCCGCAGGAGCGCCACGGGGAGATGAGTCTAAGACCCCCACTAAGGCGTTCCCTTTCTCCTCAAAAAGTCTCCCGAGGAATGGAGGGCTTAGATTTCAGGTGAGGTTCAGGCAGAGGTCAAAGTTCAGCTGCCCTCCTAGTTCGGCCACAGTTTAGTTGCTCAAGGGGAAAGATGCTTGCAAGTGAGGCGGACCTGAGCAAGGTGGGGCATAACTATTTGGGGGTACCTGCTGTGTGTCAGGCACTTGGGATACAATGTTGAAGTCTGTAGGCAGTTCCTGCCTTCTATTTACACAACTGTTTAGTTACAGTTCTGGAATGTTCCATGAAAATGAAGAAATAACGGGTCCTAGTCATAGTTAACATTACAAAGCAAGTGTCATATACCAATGAGGCAGCGTTCTACAAGCTTACACATGTTTACTCTGCAAAAACTTCATGAGGAAAATACTAGCATTATACTTACCTTACTGATGAGAAAATGAAAACACAGAAAACTAGGTTAGAAAACTAACCTGCCAAGGTTACTCCAAGTGTGATGCGTTGAGATTTGAGTCCTGAAATCTGTGCTCTGAGTCACTTCACTTCCTGCTTCTTTCTCCATGCTCACAGGACAGAAGGTAATCTAAGAGGAGCCTGGCAGGTCCAGAGGGCTTCTCTGAGGAAGTGAGCTGACATCTAAGAATGAAATGGAACCAACCAGACATGGAGGGGAACCTTCATTCCAGGAAGAGGGAACCATATGTACAAAGGGGCAGAGGTAGAGTGGGAGCAAGGAAAGAAATGAAGGATTTGTATGGAGATATGGACAGGGGCCAGGTTATGCCAAAAATCATTATGGGAAGCTAATGGAAAGTTTTAAAGGGGTAGTAGATACATTCAGATTTGTATTTCTTTCCCTTTTATTTTTTAATTAATTAATTTATTTAGATTATATATATATTTTTAAAGATTTTATTTATTTATTTGACAGAAGAGATCACAAGTAGGCAGAGAGGTAGGCAGAGGGAGAGAGGAGGAAGCAGGCTCCCTGCTGAGCAGAGAGCCTGATGCGGGACTCGATCCCAGGACCCTGAGATCATGACCTGAGCCGAAGGCAGTGGCTCAACCCACTGAGCCACCCAGGCGCCCCTAGATTATATTTTTAAGGGGCACCTGGGTGGCTCAGTTGGTTAAGTGCCTGACTTGGCTCAGGTCATATTCTCAGGGTTCCTGGATCCAGCCACCCTTGGGCTCCCTGCGCAGCAGGGAGTCTGCTTGCTCCTCTCTCTTTGTCCCTCCCCGCTCAAATAAATAAAATCTCTTTTTTAAAAAGATTTTTTTAAAGGAGATTTTATTTACTTATTTAACACAGAGAGAGAGATCACAAGTAGGCGGAGAGGCAGGCTGAGAGAAAGGGGGAAGCAGCCTCCCCGCTGAGCAGAGAGCCCCTTGCAGGGCTCCATCCCAGGACCCTCAGACCATGACCTGAGCCGAAGGCAGAGGCTTAAACCACTTAGCCACCCAGACGCCCGTTAAAAAAAATTTTTTAAGTAATCTCTACACCCAACGTGGGGTTCAAACTCACAACCCCAAAATGGAGTCGCATGCTCCACCGACTGAGCCAGCTAGGCGCTCGCCATATTTTGTATTTCAAATATCACCCCAAAGGTTGTGCAGAGAATGAATGGGGATGTTTGGTGGCAGAGGGGATCTCCTAGCCACTGTATGGTGTTTGCACATAAGACAGAGTAGCCAGGTTGGGCTAAGGTCTGTTGAGGTTCGCCCATCAGAACTGCTGGGTGTTGTTCCTTAAAAAGGGTGAAGAGCAGAGGACAAGTCACAAGAACTTGGAAGCCTGGTCTGGGAGCGGCAAAAGAGGCGGAGTCTGATGGGGTGTGTAGCAGGCTGGGGCGGGGCCCGGGATTGGGCTGGCCCAGTGGGCCACTCGGCTCCGGCTCCGTTGGGTTTCGGGACTGGTCTCCAAGTGGGCGGGATGCAGTGCTACACTCGGCGTCCTGGTTGTCTAGATAGAGCTGGCTCAGGAAGGGCCGGGCTGAAGGTGGGCGGGGCGCTGGGTTTACCCCCGCCCAGCCGCTGTCAGGATAGAGCTGGTCCAGCAGGGGCGGGGCGCGAGGTGGGCGGGGCGCTGGGCCTCCCGCGGCCACGCCGCTGTCGCGGATGCATTCCTGGCTCTCTGGCCGGGGGCGGAGGAGCGCCCCGGCTGAGTCTGCAGTCCCCGCTGGGTGCGGGTGTCGGGACTGGCCGGAGCTGCGAGCGGGGCGGCGGAGGACCCAGGTGAGCCGGGACCTTGTTCCTGGAGCGGGACCGCGGAGGCTCGAGGTGAGCTGGGACCCCTTGCGGGCCCAGGGTGCGCTCCCCACCGCCAGAGGGCGAGCGGCAGCGGGGCTCAGGGAGCTGCCCCCTCCCAGCACTGGAGACCTGGGCGTCCTCTCGGAAGGGGGGGTGGAGGAGACGGTAAATCAGTAACCCGCAGCGCACACAGGGCCTTTTGTCCCGCTCCGTCCAAAGAGCACCCTGGCCATGGAGCTGGTTACTCATTGCCCACCCGAGCGGGGGCGGGCCGGCTGTCTCTGCAGCACCTCTTCAGGACCTGCCGACTCGCACCTCCCGCCAGGGTGACTGGGTAGGGGTGGAGGAAGGAGAGCGCCTGGTCCCTCTGCTGGACCGTCTGCGCGCCCCGAGTAGAGATGAGGAAGCTGAGGATCCGAGAGGTGCAGTCATTTGCTCCAGGTTCTCCCAGCGCTTGAATGCGGGAGGCTGGAAGAGAATCCAGGGCTGTCTGATGCCAGAGTTAGGCCGTTCAGCCCCCGAGCAAGGCGGTGGGTCGGTCTGTCTGTAGCTGGGTGTGATCCGACAATGAAGGGTCCTGAGGTTACAAGGTCAGGGCAGCCTAGGAATGGGAATAAAATCCCTAGGCTTCCTGGCCCCTCTCCCAGCTGGAGCTTTGGACCCAGAGGGCTGCTCTGCAGGTTGGGGGGATTCTATGGAGGAGGGCCATGGAAACTGGGGGTGGGTGCAAGGACAGTGGCATTTGGTTAAGGTGGAGAAGAGAAATGGGGGGCGCCTGGGTGGCTCAGTGGGTTAAGCCACTGCTTTCAGCTCAGGTCATGATCTCAGGGTCCTGGGATCAAGTCCCACATCGGGCTTTCTGCTCGGCAGAGAGCCTGCTTCCTCCTCTCTCTCTCTCTCTCTCTGCCTGCCTCTCTGCCTACTTGTGATCTTTCTCTGTCAAATAAATAAATAAATAAATTTTTTTTTTTAAGAATTTATTTACTTATTTGACAGAGAGAAATCACAAGTAGGCAGAGAGGCAGGCAGAGAGAGGAGGGAAGCAAGTTCCCCACTGAGCAGAGACCCCGATGTGGGGCTCGATCCCAGGACCCTGAGATCATGACCTGAGCCGAAGGCAGAGGCTTCAACCCACTGAGCCACCCAGGCGCCCCAAATAAATAAATTCTTTTAAAAAAGAGAGAGAGAGAGAGAGAAATGGGGACACAGAGGTATGGATATGCAAGAGAGAAGACATGCCCAGTTTTGAAAGCCAATGGCTTTAGTGCTGAAGAGGCTGAAGGAGCAGACTGTGCAACCAAAGATACTGACAAGGACAAGGGCAAGGAGGGAGGCCCAGAATGCTGGATAAACTGTGGATTGGATCCTGCTGGATATGGGCAGCCATTAAGGGCTTGAGAACTGGGGGATATAGGGTGGTGACATGGCAGATACTTGTAATTTCTAAAGCCCTGCTGGAGAGTGGAGGCCGGAGTGTCAAGGGAGATATTTGCAAAGGCCCAAGCTGGAGATGACCATGGCCTGAGTTGGGTCCAAGCAAAGGAGGTGAGATGGACAGGAGAAGGATTAAGGAGGCAGATGGGACTGGAAGTGGGCAAGGAGGGGGGGATGGTGAAGGCGGATGGGAAGAAATGATGCCCAAGCTGCAGGAGCAACCCAGGGAAGGAGCAGTTGGAAGGAGGAGATGATAGCTTTGGCCAGGACAAGCTGAGTGCCCCCTGCCTTGGAGCCAGAGCTGGAAGGGGGGCAGTGGCTGAAGAGAGTGCAGTGAGCTTCCTGGGCAAGGTAGATTCAGAGACATCAGTGCCTCCTGACTTACGGAGCCCCAGGTAATAGCCAGTAGTCCCCTGGGACTGCATTGGTCACCTCTTCCCTGCCCCAGCTGGGGCTGTTTTGAGAGTTCCTTTTGGGAGATGGAGACATCCTTGGTGGCATATGGATAGGGTGGGTGTGTACCTCATATCTGACAGGAACTGCACCAGAATGGGAGGTAATTGGCCAAGGGCAGACCCAGGGTGACTGTCACGAAGGGGTGGGGGGAGGAGGGAAGAACATGCCAACATTCTGTGTTTTCAGCCCCTACATATGGTCTCTTTTATCCTCCAATCAGTCCTCCGAGGACAGCACCCCGAGAGGGACAGGGACTTGTAAGTTGGTGAGAGGGACAGGGACTTGTAAGTTGGTAAGAGTCAGAATTCCAACTTGGCTTTGTTGGACACAGAGCCCGTGTTGCCTCAAAGGGAGCTGTGAGGACACAAAAAGCAGATGTATTCCCAGCATGCCATTCTGGTTCAGAATGAGGAAGAACTTTTGATCGCCATGGAATGTGCTGCTGTGTTAGGAGTGAGTGCTCTGCCACTGAAGGTATTCAAAGCTGGCCATGAAAATGTCAGCAGTGCTAGAAGTGTGGGTCAGATCAGATAACATCCAGATGCTAAAGTTTGGCCTTGTATTAGATTTCTTTTCTTTTTTTCCGGTTCTTCAGCAATAAATTCATTTATTCAGCAAAAAATAAATTATGTGTGCTGAGAGTGAGCAGAAGATACATCTCCATTCTCTGCTTTTCTCCAAGGAAAGAATCCCCAAACTGCCCTTTCTGTGAACTTGTGCCAGGGTCTCAGCAGGACCGGAGGAGAGCAGGAAGCCTGGCCCTGCCCCCCTGCACAACCTACTGTGAAGAAGCTTTGGGCTCTGGCCACAGCAGAGCCGCTTCCAGTGTCTGCCCGATCTCTGCCGCACTGCTGTGTGGGGGTGAGGGTGGGGGGACAAGTCTTCTGACCACTTCCGGTCTCAGTTTCTTCATCTGCGGAACAGGGGAATAGCACCCCCAAAGATGCCTGCATAGCAGGAGTTCTTCTCCCTCCTTTTCAGGAAGGCAGTTGGTGTTAAGCCCAGCCTGGGTCCTTATGAGCGGCAGGAAGGATATGTGGCTGCTGTTGGCCCTCTTGGGGGTCCTGGTGGAGGTGCCTGGGGCTCCCACTTTGTCCCTTGAAGCCTCTGAGGAAATGCAGCTAGGTATGGCCTTTAAGGTGGGAGAAGAGGGCAGGGGTGGGCACCTGGAGGGGGGCTACTAGCTGAGCAAAGCTGGGAAGGACCTGGCCCAGTCCCTGAGGAGGTGACAGCAGGGCAGGACCCAACCATTAAGTCTCAGTGTCTGGCTCCCAGCAAGCATCCACCTATCTCTATGTCCACAAGAGAGGAATGGCCTTGCAGGGTGAGGGTCCTGAGCTGGGCTGCAGAGCTGGTGGTGAGCCCCTCGCCGTGTGTGTGTGTGTGTGTGTGTGTGTGTGTGTGTCTGTGTGTCTGTGTGTCTGTGTGTGCGCGCGCGCGCATGCATGTGTGTGTGTTCCGTGCACTGGGTGTGTGGTTTGGGAGTCCCAGCAGCATGTGTGGTGTATGCACTGTGGGTGTGCTGTGCCGCTGTGTGTGTGCTGGTGAGGTGTGGCACATGTAGCATGTGGGGGGGGTGTGTGGCAATGGCATGTCCATTCCAGCATGTGTGCTATGCACCATGTGTGTGATGTTTACCAGAGGCATGGCAGTGGCCTTATGTAGTGTCAGTAGCATGTGATGACAGGTGTCTATGTTGAGGAGCAGTGGGGTTCCAGCATGTGTCAAGAGATGCTGTGTCCTGCCTGTGCAGCATGTTCCCCATACACAGAGGGTTCCCTCAGCGGGGGCTCTGGGGGGCTCACTGACCTCTGCCCTTGGCCCACAGAGCCCTGCTTGGTCCCTGGCCCCGAGCAGCAAGAGCAGGAGCTGACCGTGGCCCTCGGGCAGCCTGTGCGGCTGTGCTGTGGGCGGGCCGAGCGTGGTGGCCACTGGTACAAGGAGGGCAGTCGCCTACCACCTGCTGGCCGGGTACGAGGCTGGAGGGGCCGCTTGGAGATCGCCAGTTTCCTGCCGGAGGATGCTGGCTGCTACCTCTGCCTGGCACGAGGCTCCATGCTTGTCCTGCACAATGTTACCTTGGCTGTGGATGGTAAGGGGGTCTAGCAGGGGCTAAAGGGTGCCTGGGGAGAGAGACTATCCCCACCCTAGACCTCAGATGGCTCTCTTTGTCCCTGACATAGACTCCTTGACCTCCAGCAATGGCAATGAGGACCCTAAGGCTCATGGGGGCCCCTTGAATGGGCACATTTACCCGCAGCAAGGTCAGTATGAGTCCTCAGGGACTCATTTCCCTCCCTCCCAGCTGGTCACTGAGAAGAAGGGACCTGTGTGGAAACAGGTGATCATCCTGGGGGCAGTAAGTTTGCCTTCCCCCTCCCTCCCAGCACCCTACTGGACACACCCTCAACGCATGGAGAAGAAACTGCACGCAGTGCCTGCTGGGAACACTGTGAAGTTCCGCTGTCCGGCGGCAGGCAACCCCATACCCACCATCCGCTGGCTTAAAGACGGACAGGATTTCCATGGGGAGCATCGCATTGGAGGCATTCGGGTGAGTCTCCAGGTTCCGAGAACATCTGCTCCACCATTTTCACTCTCCCATTGATCTGCTCCGGCCTAGAAGTCATTCCTTCTCCAGTGAGGAAGGCAGCTGCGGGCCCTAAGGAGCGGACGGGGACAGCTTCGATTCAAGTCCCCACTCCGCCACCCTCCTGCATGTGACTTAATCTCTCAGCCTCAGCTTTCCTTGTAAAGTGGGAAGGCTCACTGACTGGCAGGTAGGGCGTTTCAGCAACTAATTCTCATAAGACCCTATGGGGTCGGCTCCAGGGTGCAGTGAGTAAGCTGGGACTCTGAGAGGGCAAACACTGGCTCCAGGTGGTACAACCAAGAAGAAGCCATGCTAAAACTCAGAGGCACAAACCAAAGGTTCAGATCCCTCTTGGCCTTGGCCTGGCCTCCCCAGGGCCTGGAGAACTTGAGAAGACCACTGTGGTCAGGATCTAGCCTTTTTGCACCCTGGACCCCTGGGTGGCCACCCGTGAATGGCCGCTCACAGACGCTTCCTTCCCCCGTCACGCCCTGGACCCCTGGGTGGGTACCGGTGAATGGCCACTCAGAGACGCTTCCCTGCCCCCAGCTGCGCCACCAGCACTGGAGCCTGGTGATGGAAAGCGTGGTGCCCTCGGACCGCGGCACATACACTTGCCTCGTGGAGAACCCAATGGGCAGCATTCGCTACAGCTATCTGCTGGATGTGCTGGGTGAGCGGACGGGCAGGCAAGGTGGTCTGGGGGTGGGAGCCCCGACACTGCCCTCGGCTAGCGCACAGTCTGGCTGGCAACATGGGCTCAAGTTGCCCTAGGTCAGAGGGAAGTTCAGGGGTGTGGGGGGTGGTCATATTCGCCTGGAAGAACGGGGGTTAGCTGAGCAGAAAAGGTGGGAAAGACATCCAGGCAGAAGGCCCAGGCTGAATAAAGGTTCTAGGTGTAAGGAAAACAATGCATTTGCGAAGAGGTGTGTGCCTGGGGTGTGGCATTTAAGTGGGGAGCCATGTGTGGGGAGGGTTTTGAATACTAGACTATGAATTGGTCCTTGACCACCAAAGGCAATAGGGAGCCATGGAAGGTTGCAGCAGTGTAAGCAGGTGGCAGACAAGGTCCGAGTTGCATATCAGGAAGTTCCCTCCCTTGAGCTGAGAGCAGGTGACCAGGGTGCTTCTGTGGATGCCACTGGTCAGGGTTGACCGCCTGGCCTGGCCCCCAGAGCGGTCCCCGCACCGGCCCATCCTGCAGGCGGGGCTCCCTGCCAACACCACAGCTGTGGCAGGCAGCGACGTGGAGCTGCTGTGCAAGGTGTACAGTGACGCCCAGCCCCACATCCAGTGGCTGAAGCACATCGTCGTCAACGGCAGCAGTTTCGGCGCCGATGGCTTCCCCTACGTGCAAGTCCTGAAGGTCTGGCGCCCGCCAGCCCCTGAACCCTCCTGCTCTCCCATGGGGCATGGGGGTACAGGCTTGGCCCCCTGCTTCATTCCTGGCCACAATATGGCCCCTGGCCCTGTTTTGACCCCTGAGTATGTCCGCCTCCCCGTCCCCAGACAGCAGACATCAATAGCTCAGAGGTGGAAGTCCTATATCTTCGGAACGTGTCGGCTGAGGATGCGGGCGAATACACCTGCCTGGCGGGCAACTCCATCGGCCTCTCCTACCAGTCAGCCTGGCTCACGGTGCTGCCAGGTGAGCACTCGAGGGGGCCAGGAGGGGCTGCAGGAATCCCGCTCTGCCCCAGCAGCGGACTGTGTCCCTCAGCCTGTGGGGCTCGGGACATGGCATGAGGGTTTGTGTGTTCGATTCTGCGTGTCACAGTGCTTCTGTGTGTGTCCCTGTGGGACTGCCGTGTGATCCCCTGGGTTAGGGGTGCGCAGGACAGGGTGTAACTGCAGCTTTTGTGGTGAGTGTCTCGGTGGGTGTTGGGAGCTGAGAGGTCTGAGTTAGAGGATGTGGAGCTGGCCATCCAACCACTGACTGCTCAGTTTTCTATGTGTGTGTCTGTGGGCAGAGGAGGACCTCACATGGACAGCAGCAGCCCCTGAGGCCAGGTACACGGACATCATTCTCTACGTGTCAGGCTCTCTGGCTTTGGTTGTCCTCCTGCTGCTGGCCGGGCTGTATCGAGGGCAGGTACTCCTGAGCCGGCACCCCAGGCAGCCCGCCACTGTGCAGAAGCTGTCCCGCTTCCCTCTAGCCCGGCAGGTACCATGCTGTTCCCTACCCCCTACCGTGTCCCCCATAGCGAAGCTCTCGGCCTGCCCACCCGCCTCCCCAGCTCAGCTCCATCAGGCTGACCAGGTCACCCACCTTCCAGTTCTCCCTGGAGTCGGGCTCTTCAGCCAAGTCCAGCTCCTCCTTGGTGCGGGGTGTCCGACTCTCCTCCAGTGGCCCTCCCTTGCTCGCTGGCCTTGTGAGTCTAGACCTACCTCTCGACCCACTGTGGGAGTTCCCCCGGGACAGGTATGCCGCACAGAGGGAGCATGGGCATTCAGGCTCCAGGCAGGAAGGACGTTCTGTGGCTGAGGCCTCGGCCGTCTCATCTCCAGGCTGGTGCTCGGGAAGCCGCTGGGTGAGGGCTGCTTCGGGCAGGTGGTGCGTGCAGAGGCCTTCGGCATGGATCCCGCCCAGCCTGACCAAGCCAGCACCGTAGCCGTCAAGATGCTCAAGGGTGAGTGGTGGCCCCGAGGGACGTGCTGTGGCCTTGGGACCAACAGAAGAGGCTCATGGTGCTACCAGTTGAGCACTGGTGGCCAGAAGGGCTGCAGTATCCCACCGTTGGGCCTGGGGCCCAACTCTGCTACCAACCTTGGCAAGCCGCTTCTGAACTTATTTGCTCACATGTTACCTGGGGGTAAACAGTAGTTCCTACCTCCCGGCCTGAGGTTCCTGGAGAGTGCCTGGTATATAAAACCTTACCCACTGGGAGGATGATGACTACAAGGATTTGGGGTGACTAGGGGGTCAGACACCCCCACCTCAGCCCTAGCCCCACATCAGCCGTGGCCTCAAATAACCGTGGCAGTCTCACAGGCTTCACCTCATTCCTCCCGAGTACCCCCAAACCACACCTTTAGCCTCCCCCACCCTGGGCCCTTCCCATATCCATCCTCTTGGTGTCCACCACTCCGGGAGAACAGCCCAAGCGCCAGCCCCAAAGTCCACAGGAGATACCTGGGGACCTACCATCAGGGCCTCTCACTGCTACCCCCACCTCCTCTACAAGAGCAGCCCAAACCGCTGTTCTGCTCCCCCATCCCCTCTGCACAGCTGGGGCCACCTGGTACTTTCTGGGAGGCAGGGATTGAGAAATGTGCATTGTGAGGTCTGGCAGGGAGGGTATGTCATTGGCCCAGGGCCACAGGTCAGCGCCTGCTCCTCAGCCTTCTCAAGAGAATCTGGAGCAGCTTCTTCCCAGCCTCCCCTAGCTGCACCCCACTGGCGGCTCCCTGAATTCCCAGGCCAGATGGTCTCTAGGCCCCAGTCTGACCTCAGGGCGCCAGCCTGCCTCCTGCCCCCAAGAGCTCTCACCACATTCAGGAACTAACGCCAATCCTCCAGATAGAGCTTCTTCCTGTTCAGAATTCTGTTTCCTGGTCCCACTCACAGACAGGCCCACCTTTTATAGATCCTTGATCTTGGTGCTTCCCTGTAACTTCCGTGAGCGGTGGGTGGGGCATGATCCATTGTCCCATTGGAGACAAGACGCTCCTGAGGTTCAGAGAAGTTAGGAGACTTTTTCAAGACCACACCGCCTAGCAGGGATTCAGGTCCAGCAATCCAGGCCCTGTCCCAGCTCTGCCATGTCTGTCACCCTGGCTGTCCCCCACCCCCCGCAGACAATGCCTCCGACAAGGACTTGGCAGACCTGGTCTCCGAGATGGAGATGATGAAGCTGATCGGTCGGCACAAGAACATTATCAATCTATTGGGCGTCTGTACTCGGGAAGGTGCGTTGGAATGGGGCTAAGGGCAGGGATGGGGGGTGTGGAGCTACAGCCTCCGCAGCCTCCCTGTCCCCCCACCGACAGGGCCCCTGTATGTGATTGTGGAGTGTGCCGCCAAGGGAAACCTGCGGGAGTTCCTGCGGGCCCGGCGGCCCCCAGGCCCTGATCTCAGCCCTGACGGTCCGAGGAGCAGTGAGGGGCCGCTCTCCTTCCCCGCCCTGGTTTCCTGCGCCTACCAGGTGGCCCGAGGCATGCAGTATCTAGAGTCGAGGAAGGTATGGGCGGTGGGCAGCACTCTGGACCATTCTCACTGCTCCATCTGTACACTTTCCTGCCCCCCAACACTGAATGTCCTCATCTTCTTCCTCTCGCCCCTTTTTCATTGCCCTGTATAAATGTTCCCAAACCCTTCTGTACCCCCCATACTTACACATTTGACACTGCTTGTCCCCATTCCTTCCTCTCACAGGCCCTAACTCACGGGGCAAGGGAAGAGGCCATGTGAGAGGGAGAGGGTGGACCCTGAAGGCAGCTTTAGTCTCCCCTTCTGAATATTGACCTCTTTGTCTATGAAACAAGTAGATAGTGCCTCCCCTAGGGTTACTGGGAAGTACAGTGTGCCCAGCGTCCAGCCATGCGTCCTAATAAACCTAAGTCCCCTGCTCTACCCCCAGTGCATCCATCGGGACCTGGCTGCCCGGAATGTACTGGTGACAGAGGACAATGTGATGAAGATTGCTGACTTCGGGCTGGCCCGTGGCGTCCACCATATTGACTACTACAAGAAAACCAGCAATGTGAGGGAGGCAGGGCAGAGTTGGAAAGGGCGAGTGGAGGATACCAGGACCTGTGGGACTCGGTGTCAATGCCCCTACCTATCCCATCCAGGGCCGCCTGCCTGTCAAGTGGATGGCACCTGAGGCCTTGTTTGATCGAGTCTATACACACCAGACTGATGTGTAAGTCCTGGAGGTCGGGGCTCTGGAGCATCTCCCGGCAGCTGCTACCCTACCCCATAAAAGGGCAAAGCAATTGCCCGAGGTCACACAACCCTAGGACCTGAGTGCTGCCAGACTCCATGGTGGATCATGCCTGCGAGGTCCCCCATACCAGCCCTAGGACTAGGGAGCAAAGTTGTGCCCTGCTGAGCCCTGGTTCTGCCTCTAGGTGGTCGTTTGGGATCCTGCTGTGGGAGATCTTCACCCTCGGGGGCTCCCCGTACCCTGGCATCCCTGTGGAGGAGCTGTTCTCACTGCTGCGGGAAGGGCATCGGATGGATCGGCCCCCAAACTGCCCCCCAGAGCTGTGAGGCCTCACCCTCCTCTCCCCCACTCTACAGTCCTTATCCTCTGCCTTGACCTTGGCCATAGGGCCCAGCCTCCTAATTCACTGTCACCATCCCCTCCTCGGCTGCAAGGGGAGGTCCTAGCCGAGTGTCCATGTCCTTCCCCTGAGTGGCCCTACTGACCCCCTCATTAAAGCCTGCCCCTAACTCAGACCTTCCGCCCCCTCCACCCCCTCGGCCAGGTATGGGCTGATGCGGGAGTGCTGGCACGCAGCACCTTCCCAGAGGCCGACTTTCAAGCAGTTGGTGGAGGCACTGGACAAGGTCCTGCTGGCCGTCTCCGAGGAGGTACTGCTCCCCTCTTGTCCCGTGAGCCCTCTCTGACCACTCCCCTCAGGCCCTCATCCCAGCTGAGCACTGAGACTGACCAGCACTGTTCCCTGTAGTACCTAGACCTCCGTCTGACCTTTGGACCCTACTCCCCAGCCGGTGGGGATGCCAGCAGCACCTGCTCCTCCAGCGACTCTGTCTTCTGCCACGACCCCCTACCCCTGGGGCCCAGTGCCTTTTCCTTCCCAGGGGGGCAGACATGAGTGGGCCCCAAGGCTGTGTAGTCAGACAGGCTGGCAGTCTCCAGTCCCGGCTTAGCTGCAGCCTGCCAGTGCTTGACCTTGGCCCCAGGCCCCTGCAGGCTACTGTCCAGATCTCTAGTTCTGCTTTGGGGAGGTCCGTTCTTATTCCTGGGGTTCCTAGTTGAGGCTTCCTGCTCTGGCCTCAGATTCCCATACCAGACTTCAACCCCAGTCTTAAGGCCCTGCCCTTGCCTTATGGCCCCTGTGTTCTAATGGCCTGAGTGTTGGGGTTCCGCCTGGCCTCCTGGGCCTTAGCACTCAGTCCTTGATCCAGGGGTTTGGCTGGACCTAGCTGTAGAGCTGTCCTAAATCTCCTTGCTTCCTTGCACCAAGAGAGGTCTTGGGCCTCTGAACCCCATTTCCCCCAGTCTCCCCTGCCTCCCCTTGCTGCTTGTCCCAGCACCTTGGTGGAAAGAACGCTGGTCCCTGTGCTCCTAGCTGAGCAGCTGGAAGCCTGCCAAAAACACAGAAGCAAATGGCCTTTTATAAATTATTTTTGAAATAAACCTCTGTGTTCCTGGTGTCTTCCCTGCAGCGGATGGAGGGAAACAGGGTGGAGGGATTCCCCAAGCTGGGAGTTTTGTCTGATACAAATGGAGGGCTCTGTGCCAGGCCTTGGGTTCACATCCACCTACAGCTACGTTAGGGCGCCCCCAGGAACCTGTGTGCGCCTCTGTGTTGGTCTGTCTTACCCGCACCATCTCATGTATGCGATGGTCTGAATGAGCGTTGATGGCGGAGGAGTCCACACGGCACTCTCCACCGGGTGAAACTCTTGTACCCTCTGCACATGCGTGTGCATGTGCCTGCCCTGGGACTGTCCCTAAGGGAGCTGGCAGCACCCCTCCCCCATCTGCTCAGCATTAACCAAGCTGACCGTTAACACAGCGTGAAAGCCTGAAACCTAGCTTCGAGGCTGCTGCCCGCTCCCACGCTCTGCTGCTCAGACTGGGGGCTAGTGCGGGCTGTGCCTGCCCCGCCCCACCCCACCCCACTCTGGCCAGTCTCCCAGGCAGCAGCTGGTTGCCGCCCGGCTAGGCTGCAGCTGTCCCTGCCTGCCTGGTCCTCCCCTGAAGAGGCCGTCATGGCCCTGTTCTCAAACACCCTCTGGGGGGAGCAGGGAGATCAGCTTCCCAGGGCTCTGAGCCTGGAACCTTCACTGGGGCCATCTAAGCAGTTACTGCTACTCTCCAGCCCCTGAACCATAGGGTGGGGGTACCTGACCCGGTGCCTGGGGGTCCCTCCTGCCCTGTCGTCTCGTAGGACAGGACAGACCCATTGTGAGGGCCACCTGGATTACCCCATAGCCTTCCAGGGGGTGGCAACTGAAAATATAGATAGAGTCAGAAGGGCCTGGATCTAAGAATCTGAGGCTGGGCTGTCCTGGCAGACTTGAGCAGCAGCTCATGGCCATGCTTCTCTTCTTGCTCTGGGTGGGTTTCTTCGCACCTCCACCTGTGCACTCTCCTGACTGAGCACCCCCACCAAACTTACTCTCCCACTGGAAGTCACTGTGCCCAGCCCAGTCAATCAAGGACATGCAGGTCCCTAAGAATCCCGCAGGGGAAGAAAGGGTTGGGAGACTAGAGCAGTGGATAAAGACAGGGATGACAAATGAGAACTCCATTTTTCCACTTCCCCACTGTGAACCCCACTGCTGAGCTACCCTCAGCCACCCACCACTACCCCTCACACAGCCTCACCAGACAACCATCTTCCCAACTTAAGGATGGTGAAATGGAATGTGACAGGCCCAAGGTCACAAGGATGGGGAACTGAGGAAGGAGCTGAATTGACCCCTCCATTCCCCCAAGTCCAGGCTCCCGGCAGGTCCTGTGCACATGGGAGACCAGAGTCAGGTCACTCAGAGTGACAGGGGCAGATGGTGCTTGGTAGGTCTCGGGGGCCAGGAGGGCTCAGCTACCCACCCTGTACCCCCTCCCAGCCAGCATCCCTGGCAGGCGCACACTTGCCACATTCCTGATGTCCCAAGTCAGAATGAGACAGATGCTGCTAATTCCCACTTGCGAGCTTTCCTGCTCCATCTCCCCTCCCCCAGGCCTCTCGGATGGCATGGCAGCATCTGGAGCCTGGTCCCCTCAGTCTGCCAGAGTTCTGAGCAGCCTCCTAGCCAGTGATACTGGCCTTGGGAGCTTGCAGAAAAAGCACTGGGTCACCTCTGGACTCGGCTACTTGCTGGCTATGTGTATTAGTCAGGGCTCTGGTGGGAGCAGCAGATAGATAGCGGCCCTGATCTCAAAAGTCCAAGCCAAGGAACAGGAGGTGCTGGGAGGGAAGGTCAGGTTGTCCACTGTGTGAGTGGTGGGGCTGGGGGATGGGGGAGGTACTATGACCACAGCTACTCTCTCGGAGCCTGAAACACAGGAATGATGACATGTCTGAGAATGGTTGGAAGTGTTCAGTCAACAATGGCTGTTGTTGCTCAGGGATTAGGAGGGAATGGCCCCCGGGCCGGGTTGCCATGATCTCATTCCCTCCTCATGGCAGCCCTTCCTGGAAAGCATTTTTGTTCCTGTTGCCCAGATGAGGACACCGAGACTCAGAAGAAAGAAGTGAGTGGCCCGAGGTTACCTGGGGGCAAGTAGGAGAGTGGGTGCTCTGCACCAGGACCGAGAACCTCGGTCCTGGTGCAGAGCTCATTCCTATAGCCCTGAATGCCTGGTGTTCGGAGAACCAGGAAAGCCTCTGGGTTTGCGTGAAGCAGGAGACATCGGCTACTAGAATGTCCATGTACCTGGGTAGATGACATTCACGACGCCCCAGCACAGAACTCCAGCCCTATGGCCTTCACCCATGCTACCTCACATGGGCTGCTCCCCCAGGGGAACACACTTCTTGGGACACACACTACCTCACTGTCCCCTGGCCAGACCCTGTTCACCCTGCAGTTCTCACTCAAACCTCATTCCTCCAAGAAGCCTCCTCTTCCTGCTGAGCCCCCCTCTTCAGAGGCTAAAGAGGAAATGCTCTCAATAGTCTCCTTCCCCAAAACTGAACAGCAGGAAATAAGCACTGCTTTCATAGGCAAGGAGAGAGAGAGAGAATCTCAAGTGGCCTCCACCTTCAGTGTGAGCCCCATGACCCAGAGGTCACAGCCTGAGCCGAAACCAAGAGTTGGATGATCAGCTGACTGAGCCACGCAGGAGCCCCTGTTTTATTTATTTTTTTTAAGTAGCCTCCCACACCCAATGTAGAGCCCAACGCAGGGCTTGAACTCACAATCCTGGATCAAGATCTGAGCCGAGGGGCACCTGGGTGGCTCAGTCATTAAGCATCTGCCTTTAGCTTAGGTCATGATCCCAGGGTCCTGGGATCGAGCCCCGCATCGGGCTCCCTGCTCGGCGGGAGCCTGCTGTCCCTCTCCTGGTCCCCCTGCTTATGTTCCCTCTCTCGCTGTGTCTCTCCCTGGTAAACAAATAAATAAAATCTTAAAACAAAAAAAAAGAAAAAAGAAAGAAAAGAAAAGATCTGAGCTGAGATCAAGAGTTGGATGCTTCATTGGGTGAGCCCCCAGGCACCCCTATTTATTTTTTTTAAAGATTTTTATTTTTTTAAGTAATCTCCACACCCAATGGGCTCGAATTCACAACCCCGAGATCAGAGTCACATGTTCTACCAACTAAGCCAGCCAGATGCCCCTGGACACCACAGTTTTAAAGAGGCATTCACAGTTTAAACAATTTAACCCAAAATTCCAATGGCTCAAAAGATTTTCAATTAAAAACAACCCCTTGTACCCACTACCTCTGGACCCCAGGGTTTGAAACGGCCCCATTTTTCTGAGTCTTCTTGCACACTCCCCTCCCCTTCCTGCTTGTATAGCCCTTGATCTCATTTATAGATACCTTTCCTGTCCCCTGAAACCCAGGGCCTCACCTGGCAGAACTGAGGCACAGTACAGTGCCGAAGGAAAATAAAGACACCCGTTCCCCAGTACAGACACAGTCAGGTGAGCACCCTAGGCCGGCTACTACCCACCCTTCCCACACTCCGGCTCTCTGACTGGGGGTCTCTCCTCCCACTCCTCCACCTGCTATAGGATTTAACCTAATCCCAGAGTATGTGTTCGAGGCAGCTGCAGCTCTCTGAGGGGAGAGGGTTCCCCTCTGGAGGAAATCTCCTTGTATGCTCTTGCTGTGGAAATCTGACCTTTGTCGGCACCTGGGCCCCACGGCTGGGGCCTGTCCCCAAGAAGTGGCTGAGGAGGGGGCGTGAAATTGCCAACAGCTGAACACACCCAGGCTTTTCCCACATCCTCCCCAAACCGGTGGCTGCTCACATTCCATAGCACCAGCTCCTTCCGGGCCCCCCAGTGCCAGGCTCATGTTCTTGTGTGGGTGCGTGGGCCCAGCCTGACAGGGCCCTACTGATCTCACCAACTTCCCTACCTAGTATGGCTGAGGGCCCCGCGCAGCTCTTGAACCCCAGGTCACCCTTGTGCTTTCAGGACTCAGCCCACTTATCCCCTCCTCCAGAAAGCCCACGCTGACCTCACAGTGCAGCCGAGACATTCTGCCTCTATGAACAACTAGTATGACCCATTTATGTCCCTTTCTGTCCCACTCAGGACAGGGGCCTCTCTGGCTCCACCCCCCCCACCCCCCCCACCCCGGGAACTCAGGCCCAGTGCAGAGCAGACCACCCTAAGGCTTGTCAAATAACTGAATGACTTGGTAAGGGTGACACTGTGGTTCCCAACCACATAGGCCCTTTCCTTCAACAACAGAAGCCCAGAAGAGGGGGTTGGCTGGCAGGGCTGAGACAGTGTGACCCATTTCAGGAGCACAGCTCTAAAATCTTTAAAATGAAATGGCTCTTGGCTCCTGGAGGACCAAGATTTTTATGATTATTGCTGGGGGACCTACTGCATATGCTGAGGATAGCATCACCAGTACAGCTGAGTTTCTACTCCTGTGGGTATGGGTCCCTTCCCAGCAACCCCTGAAGACAGGTTAAAAATAAACAATGATGGAATGGAATTCCCTAGAGCCGCACTGTCCAACAGAACTTTCTGCAACGATGGAAATGTTCTAGATCTGTGCTGTCCAAGACAGTAGCCACTAGCCAAATGTGGCTCCGGTGACTGAGGAGCTGATTATTTAATTTTAGTTCATTTACTATTACTTTTTAAAGATCTAACCATGTTGAGAGAGAGACAGAATGTGCACATGAGCGGGGGCAGGAGCAGAGGGAGAGGGCGGGAGCATAGCCAGCAGCCCCCACCTGCATAGAGCGCAGAGCCTGATGGGAGCCCCATGCCACAGCCCAGGTGGAAACCAAGAGTTGGACGCTCAACCAACTGAGCCACCAGGGCACCCCTATTTTAGTTAACTTAAAGAGCTGTGTATTGACAGCACAGCTCTCGGGCCTTCTGCTCTGAGGGCTGGGTGGGGAATTCTCCCCCAAGTCACACTGCTGAGAGGAAAATCTGAGGTACAAGCAGTGTGCATAGTGCATTCGCATCCATATGAAATATGTGCCTAAGGTTGTGGGGATGCATTTCCTCAGAAACACTGGGCAAGTGGTCACGATGGCAGCTTCTGGGGAGGGAACTAGGTGGCT
This sequence comes from Mustela erminea, assembly GCF_009829155.1. Lineage (NCBI taxonomy): Eukaryota > Metazoa > Chordata > Mammalia > Carnivora > Mustelidae > Mustela > Mustela erminea. The sequence continues at coordinate 99,640,364 of NC_045616.1, read as the reverse complement.
GGGGTGGGGGCAGGGAAGGCCCTTTGTTTCTTTTTATTTTTTGTACCTGCATTACTTGTTCACAAAAATTAAAAATAGAAATTCTTTTTTTTTTTTTAAAGATTTTATTTATTTATTTGACAGAGATTACAAGTAGGCAGAGAGGCAGGCAGAGAGAGAGGAGGAAGCAGGCTCCCTGCTGAGCAGAGAGCCCAATGCAAGGCTTGATCCATCACAGGACCCCAGGATCATGACCTGATCATGACCTGAGCGGAAGGCAGAGGCTTTAACCCACCGAGCTACCCAGTCTTCCCTAGAAATCCTTTCCTTTTTTATTTTTTTTTTTAAGATTTTATTTATTTATTTGACAAAGAGATCACAAGTAGGCAAAGAGGCAGGCAGAGAGGCGGGGTGGAAGCAGGCTCTCTGCTGAGCAGAGAGCCCGTTGCAGGGCTCCATCTCAGCATCCCGGGATCATGACCTGAGCTGAAGGCAAAGGCTCAACCCTCTGAGTCACCCAGGTGCCCCAGAAATTCTTTCTTATAAAAAAAATATATATATATGGGGCGCCTGGGTGGCTCAGTGGGTTAAGCCGCTGCTTTCGGCTCGGGTCATGATCTCGGGGTCCTGGGATCGAGTCCCACATCGGGCTCTCTGCTCAGAGGGAGCCTGCTTCCCTCTCTCTCTCTCTGCCTGCCTCTCTGACTACTTGTGATTTCTCTCTGTCAAATGGATAAATAAAATCTTTAAAAAAAAAAAAATATATATATATATATATATATATATACCAGAGAAGAAAAGTATCCTCTCTGCATACACACCAGCTTCCAAGGCTGCCTGGCCCAAACCTCAGGTTGCCCCAGAGCCAGTTTGAGAGCCTCTAGGGCCCAGCACTCTCCTAAACAGCTACACTGTCCTCCTCCCTGCTTCGCACAGCAGCTCAGGCTGGAATCAAGGCCCACTAGACACAACCTGAACTGACTGCTGCCCCCACTCTCCAAGACCCTCACTTACCTATCCTCCATCTAGTCTCCAGACCCAGTGACCGTCTTTCTCTTTTTGCATCACCCCAAGTTCACACAAACCTCAGGGCCTTTGCACTTGCAATTCTGTGCCTGGAATGCTAGTCCCCTGGTTCTTCTGGCTGGCTCTCAGAACAAAGGTTACCTTTTAAGAGTGGCCTCTCCTGACCACTCTGGCTAAAGTCCTCCCTCTGTTATTCCATATTTTAGCCCTTTGTTTGTTTTCTTCTATAATTATCTTATTTGTTCATTCTTTAGTAGCTGCTACCTCATTAGAAGGTGAGCTCTGAAAAGCTGGGAGGCTGTTCTGTCCACAGCCATGCCTCAAACATCTACAAGGAAGTGCTCCATAGATGTTCATGGAGTTCAATGAGGACATGTTAAATGAATTTCCCAAACTCAAAATTCAAATCCCAAACTGGCAAGCTGATTTCAGAGTCCTCCCAAGTATTTTGGGAGCTGAGACAATGCCCCTGCTGTGTATACATAGCCTCCTTGAGGGGACCACAGTAATGAGCCCCACAGTATCCACAGAGGAATGCTCAACCTGAGGCCCAGTCCTGATGTGGAGCTGTAAACTCAGGAAGGCCTCAGGACTGTCATTACCCTTAAAGAACAGTCTCTGGGGAAGGGGGTGGGGGAATTCCTAAGGGGTGCAGTTGGTTGAGTATCCCACTCTGACTTCACGTGTGATCTCACGGTCATGAGATTAAGCCCCACATCTGGTTCCTCACTGGGCATGGAGCCTGCTTAAGATTCAGTCTCCCCTGGGGTGCCTGGGTGGCTCAGTTGGTTAAGTACCTTTAGCTCATGTCATGGTCTCAGAGTCCTGAGATAGAGCCCCGGGATCAGGCTCCCTGCTCAGCGGAAAGCCTGCTTCTCCCTCTCCCTCTGCCTCTCCCCTCTGCTTGTACTGTCTCACTTTCTCTCTAAATAAATAAATAAAATCTTAAAAAGAGGTAGGGGCGCCCGGGTGGCTCAGTCAGTTGAACATCTGCCTTTGTCTCGGGTCATGATCCCTGAGTCCCAGGATCAACCCCCACATGGGGCTCCCTGCTCAGCTGAGAGCCTGCTTCCCCTCTGCCCCTCACCCCACTCATGCGCTCACTCATTCTCTCTCTCTGTGTGTCAAATAAATAAATAAAATAAAATAAAGATTCTCCCTCTCTCTCTGCCCCCCTCCACTTGCTTGCTCTCACAGACTCTCTCTCTCTCAAAAAAAGGACAAGCTCAGGGTATCCGCTCATAAGCAGCATTCCTGCACACTGGGTTGAGGATAGCATGGGAGACAAGGGGCCAATAACAAAGAAAGGACTGTACATCTACAAGAAAAAGACATACCTCAAAATACAAATACAAAGAGCGTATGACAAAATAATTGACTGACAAGGTTACACAGAAGTCAACAAGCATGTGAGAAGATCCAAACCCTCAAGAAGAGTCAGTTCAAGAGATGTTCTCATCTTGCACCTATGAGACTGATGTAAGTTAGGAAGCTGGAGAATGCCAGGTGTTGGTAGGAATAGAGGGACCCCTTCAGGACTGGAGGTGTAACCATCCCAGAGCTGTCTGGGAGCTTTCAGCTAATTATATACAAACATACCCTATAATCTAGCCATTTTGCCCTGATTGTACAACACCCCCCAACTCTCAGTCTTCAAAAATGACTACATAGGAAGGCTGGGCACGGGTTGTAGACAATCCCAAGTCCATCCCGTAGACAATCCCAGGTCCATCCCACGAAAGAAATGACAAAAAAACACACAGGAGAACACACGCAAAATCATTAGCACAACTGACTAAGCAACAGGGTGATAAGAATGGGGATGAAGATAAAAGGACTTAAAAACAAAGGAATGGGGGCACCTGGGTGGCTCAGTTGGTTGGGCAACTGCCTTTGGCTTGGGTCATGATCCTGGAGTCCCGGGATCCAGTCCCGCATTGGGGTCCCAGGTCCATGGGGAGTCTGCTTCTTCCTCTGACCTTCTCAACTCTCATGCTCTCTCTCTCTCAAATAAATAAATAAAATCTTAAAAAAAAAAAAATGAAAAAGGAATGAAGCGGATGAGCAACAGGCGCCCCAGTGAGGGGTCAGTGATACTTCCAGAGGAGGTGACCTGGTTCTGAGTGTGTGTGTGTGTGTGTGTGTGTGCACGCGTGTGCACTGGGGACCAGAAGGCCCAGTAAGTCAACCAAGGTTTATTGAGCACCTACTCAGGCCAGGTGCCATTCTACTCACTGGGTATACACCCTGTGATGAAGAAAGTTTGCTGTCCTGAAGTAAAATCTAGAAGTGTTGAGGGACATAAAACCAACTCCCAGGAAAGCGCTGACTAAACACAGAGTCTCAAGGCCAATTGTCCGCAGCTCTGAGAATCTACAGTGGTAACTGATCCTGACTCAGCTCAGGCAAGGAGGCAAGCAAGGGAGATAATGGTGAAAAATCTGTCAGACCAATGTGCTGCTCTTGAATCTGAAAAAATGCAACAGAGTACCAATACCACCCTAACTCCCCCATCCTTATGGCTTGCATCCCAACCTCCCCAGCCTCAACCCTTGGCTTTCCTTTCCTCATCCACCTCTTCGTCTGTGGTCTCTACCTTACAATTGTGCCCAGGGAGGGGTCTCCAGCACAGGGAGTAGAGCAGAGGGGGACACACTGGGTGATGGTGCCACCTGCTGGAAGCCACAAGAAGTGCAGCATCCCACTTCCTCCTCCTGCAGAGTAGGGTGGGGGGCCTTGGGCTATCCCTATAGACATTTCATTTAGGGATCCTGTGAAGAGGTGTCTTCCCCTGCTGGTGGTGATCAGGTCATAACTGGAGCACCCATTCAGTTCTGGGTGCTGTATTTTTCAGAATAGTGCTAACAAGACCCTCTCCACCATACCCAGGTAGATAAAACTGCTATAATTATCCCTGCTCAAAAACCTTCCACTGGAAAAAACAAAACAAAACAAAAAAAACCTTCCACTGCCCTCAGGATCAGGCCTGAGCTTTTTTTTTTTAATAAAGATTTTGTTTATTTGAGAAAAGAGAGCACGAGAGATAGAGAGAGCATGAGTGGGGTGGACGGAGGGAGAGGGAGAAGCCGACTCCTGCTGAGTCTAACACAGGGCTCGATCCCAGGACCCCGAGAACATGTCCTGAGCTGAAGGCAGATGCTTAACCGAGACACCCAGGCGCCCCATTTTTGAAAGTTTATTTACTTATTTTTTACCTAACATGGTATATCCGACGTGGGGGCTCAAACTCACAATCTTGAGACCAAGAGTTTCATACTCTTCCTACAGAACCAGCCAGGGGCCCCTGGGTCCAGGCTCTTTAACAAAGCATTTGAAGATTTGGCCCTGGCCTTCATTCCTTTTAGTTTCAATCCCAGCTTCTTCCCTCTGTCCTCCCTTCTTCCCTACCCTGCATCCCTACATCTCCATCCCTTTTCACAGGTTGTTCTCTCTTCCTAGAACACTCTCCTGCTCCCTAGTGATTTTCTAAATTCCTAGTCCTCTTTCAGGTCTCAAATTCCCCTTCCTCCAGGAGGAGATCTTCTAGCACCCTGATATGAACTAGGCAAAGAGGAGAGGGAACAGGCAGTGGAAACAGCCTGTGCAAAGGCCTACAATGCTTTCAAAGAAATGGCAGGGAACTAGAGACCAGAGAGATTGACAGAGCTGGCAGGGCTGCAGCCACCGACCCCCACATGGCTCACAGGCTGGGGTAAAGGATTGAGTTCCTGGTGAATGACATAATTTTCTGAGGCAAAGGACATGATCAGATGTGTGTATGGAAAGACCCACATGAGATTGCCAAGAGAGTAAGGCACGGAATAGGCTAAAGTGGGTGTGGGGAGGATATGTAGGGGTTGCATACATGAGAAATGATGGGGACTTGTGCCCTTGAGCCCCTACTTCTCACTGTCTGGATTTTGAACTGGGGCTCCCTATCATTGGCTGTAGCCTCCCAGACAGGACCCCCACTTACCCCAGTGTGCTCCACACCAGCTCGGGCTGCCTGATGCAACCCCTGACCCAACTTCTCATCTCCTGGTGTTAAGGTTTCCAATGCTGCCTGCCCCTCAGAGCCAGAAACTGTGTATTGTGGGACCTACCATCCAATTTTATTTTATTATTTGGGTGGACGGGGGGGTAGGGGCAGAGGTAGAGGGAGGAGCCAGCAAGAAGCATGACTGGGGGCTTGATCTCATGACCCTGAGATCATAACCTGAGCCGAAATTCAAGGTCAGACACTTAACCGACAGAGCCACCCAGGCACCCCTGCCATCCCATTTTTATTTTTTATTTATTTTTTATTAAAGATTTTATTTATTTATTTGACAGACAGAGATCACAAGTAGGCAGAGAGGCAGCCTGCCATTCCATTTTAGAGCAGGACAGGATAGTGGTCTCAATGTTAGGAAGTCAGTAGTGAGTGGCAGAGATGGGATTTGAACGAGAGTCTGCCTCTTCCACCACACTATGTGCCTAGCAGTTACAGGCAGGGCTCTGTCACCTGATCACTGGCTTTACCTTTACCATTCTCTGCCTCAGCATCCTCTTCTACAAAACTGGAATAATCATAGCAAACTGCTCTATGGGGAATATATGGAATAAATGCTCATAAGGGGCCCAGCACAGCACCAGGCACACAGTAGTGCTCAGTAAAAACTGTTGTTCACATTAATACTGTCCCAGAAACTTAACATGCTCATTGGGGAGGTGTATTCAGGCTCTTGAATCAGGGGAAGGACAAAAAAAAGACTGTGGAGGGTTGGGGGAGGGGGGTGAAGGAGGGGGTGGCTAGGAAGGGAGAAGAAAGCAGAGAAAGCATCTCAGGGTGGGTCCTGAGCTAGGTCATCCTGAGTTCAAAGCACAGAGCAGGTGTCAAGGGCACCTGTAGGGCCTTGAATGCCACACTGAGAAGCATCCAAAAGTTTCGGAGTCAGAGAAGCACGGATTGTTCCTAAACCCAGGGGTGAGATGCTTCCTCCTCCACAGATGACAGCACTGGCTTTGGATGCCCAAAGGAGCCAGGACAGTAGAGGAAGACACCGGCAGCAAGGGACACATTCCTCAGTCCTCAGAGAACCTGAATTCAGGTAGCCCTTCCCAGGCTGGAGAACCTCCTCCACCGTATGTAATTCCCCTACATATGGAATTCCCCAGCTGGTCACACGGTGGCAATAGTGTAACATGAAAGTCCTCCTTACCGTCCCTTTCAGTAAAAACCAGAGCCAAGTACCAGTCTTCTAGGTTCCTCTAAGAGCTCCTGCTCCCATCCCTAGGGCAGTGCTGCCTTTGCTGAGTCTACAGATTAGACTACTCTGGTAGAGAAATAGTAAAGGATGAAGAGGACTTTCACTTTGGTTTTCTCTCTCTGAAGTGCAGCTCGATTGTGTGGCTTCTTTTCTGGAGGGGAGGTGATGGGACTGTCCCTGCAATAGAGAGGAACCAGGATGAGGGGTGAGGCAACTTTGAGCACCTCCTCTGTGCCAGGCACTTTGCCAGACATTCATTCCTACATGAAATCACCACATAGTAATGAGAACATCTACTGTGTGGTCACAGGAGACAATTTTTGGCACACAACAACAAATATTTATATACTTACATTATAAATGAGCACGTCACTTAATAATATTGAGTGAATGATCTACCTTGAGCCTGAGGGACCCAAGACATGCAGGTAATGAGTTTGGAGCTCTGAGACAAATCTAGACTTGAAATTGAGACTCAGGCACTGCTGGCATTTAGGGAATGCCAGTGGTGAGTAGGTGACATCCCTCAGGGAGACTGGGTAATTGATCAGCCAAGTGAGCCTGCTTGCCGGGCTGGGAAATTGGGAGGCATCCCGGCGCTGTGAATACATAGAGAAAGGCTTGATAGGAGGGGTAACAGACAAGAGTGGGAGTCCTTGGAAGCCGTGTCGGTTCCAAACGTCAACAGAGTCCAATGCTCCCAGAAGTGCAGCAGCAAAGAGTATGAAACGCCACCAGATTTGGTCAAAGTGGGGCTGTGGGTGATATGCAGACAGACTGCAGGAAGATGAGGGAGGAGATGAGGAAGGGAGGCCAGAGGCAGTGGTGGGGAGAAAAAGCAGAGTCTGGGTAGAGGAGCGCTGGGTTTTTCTCCCAAGAGAGAGACTACACTGTTCGTGGGCCGCCAGGAAGGAGCAAGAAGACCGGAAGGTTGGAGCTCCGGGGGAGCAAGAGGAGCAAGACACACAAAAGCTGCAGGGAGCTTGAGAACGGAACCCAAATCCCAAGAGGAGGACTGGCACAGTGGACTTCCGTCTCCTTCTGGGAGCACTGGGGAAAGGCTGGTGGCTGGGCAGGGCCAGCGGAGTACCCGGTTGGATGTGGGGCATCACCGGTGTCGGCCTCCTTTTCCGGGTACATCCCAACAAAGACCACCTTCCCCTACACTCCCCACCAGCAGCCGCAGATCTTACGGCCCCCGGCCTGACCGCTGCTGATTGGTCCGCGGGACCCACCTGACGGAGCCGGCCAATCAGAGGCGCCGTCCTAGGAATGCGGCTCCCCGTGTGGCTCCGAGAGCTGAGTGCCAAACTGCAGTGGTGCCCGGGGCGCAGAAGGCCACGTGCAAATATCCCCTCCGGCAGCGGGGAACCCTGAGGCTGTGTCCCGCCTTCCCTCAGCAGGCCCTCTTTCCGCCCGCCCAGAAGCCAAGAACCCAAGCACTCTTTGCTAAATCCTACTCTCTGCCAGGTTCTAATGCTTGGCCCTCCGGTCCAAAGCGGTGATTTGTTATTTTTAAAGATTTTATTTATTAAATGGAGAGAGGGTCAAAGGGAAAAGGAGAATCCCAAGCCAACTTTGCCAGCCCTGAACCCTCTGCAAGGCTCGCTGTCACCACTGGAGACCATGACCTGAGTGGAAATCAAGAGTCATAGGCGCCTAACCCACTGAGCCACCCATGTGCCCCAAAGTGGTGATTTCGTGGAAGATAGAACCAAATTCAAGTCATTCACTTACCATGTGACCTAGGACAGGTGTTTAATATTGTTGAGCCTTAGGTTCCTCATCTATAAAATGGGACTACTAATACTCACCTAGGTATTTTGGTGAGGACTGTTAAGTGCAGTGCCTGGAGGTGATAGATGATAGATAGATAGATAGATGGCTTTAATTTTATTTATTTGTTTGAGAGAGAGCAGGAGCGAGGGGAGAGGCAGAGGGAAAGGGAGAAGCAGATTCCCCGCTGAGTGTGGGGCCTTGGGGGTGGTTGGGGGGGCAGAGGCAAAAGAGGGGTTCTCGATCCAGGACCCTGAGATCCTGACCTAGGCTGAAGTCAGATGCTTAAATGACTGAGCCACCCAGGCATCCCAGTTATATTTTTTATGATTGTTGATATTGTTCTCAAAGAACTCACCATCCTTGTCCCATGCAGCCTTGTGTTAAGGCTATTTTTCATTCCTGTTACATTAGTAGAATGTAAACTGCTTGTCAATAAGGATGTGCCAGTATGCCTTTTCAGTCTGCTAACACCCAAATCCCTTCATTTGCTCTCACAAGGGTAAATTTAACCTACAGAAGCAATAGTAGTAGAACAGAGTACATAAAATCATGGGATTTATAACACAGAAAACTTCAGCGGTTAGATGGGGATATTTATAACACAATAGGGTGTACTGGAAGGACGTCTTTGAAGGCCAGCTCTGAGAGCCTACGCAGACCTTGATCTCTTTGAGCCTCATTAGAACAGTATGATAATCACAACTATAACTATTGCAGAACTCTCCAGGTGCCAGGCACTATTTAAAGCTCATATTAACTCTCACAATCCCACTTTACAGAGAGTTAACACAGGCACAGAGAGATTCATAGCTATTAAGTGGCAGAGCTGGGGGTTCAAACCAGGCCTTCTGGGTCATAGCCTGTGTTCATAACTTCAGAGCATGATGTCTCTCAGACAACAGCACAGGCAGCTGGCACACTAGCCACCCACCACACAGAACTATGGAGAAGGCTAGGACTAACAGGGCAAGGGCTTCTGCATCCAGGAACTAAAGGAGGTCAGTGTGGTTGAAGGGTGGAGAATGAGGGGAATAAGGTAGGCGATGAGCCTCGATTTGCAGACAGGATCACATCTTGGAAGGAGTCGTGGGCCACAGTGAGGAGCTGGTGTCAGAATGTGGGAATCATGTAACAATGTGTTTTAAGTGTGTTTCTGATCCTCATTGTCACAGGCCTGGGATATAGAAGGCAGCAGGGGCCTCTGTCACTATGTTTTAGCTTCCGTTCCTGCCAGTCCTGGAGACCCAGGCTCATCATGGCCCTATATGCCCTGGCAGCCCGCTGGGCTCCCTCCCTGGGCAGGCCTGGAGATGCCACCAACTTAAAGTTCCCCAGGTCCTCCTTTCTGAACTTATTTTTTTGCTTTAGGCTCATTAATACAACTAATTAGACCTCCTGAAACCAACAGCACCTTCTCATTGACTATCCAAGCCTATGCTTCCAGTTTTGATTTTGGAGATGCCATATCATTTAAGGCCTCTGAAATTCTCCCCAAGGTGCTTATTACCAACTCTAGATCCATAAATTGACTCTCCACATAAGGAGCCCAGGATTTTGGGGGAGGAGGGGGGCCTTTTTGATTGTCAGGTCTCAGGTGGTCATCTCATTATCCTGTCTTACCACTGACTCCTCTGGAAACTCCCTGGGATTCTCCTCAGATTTCCTGTGTTTTCCCACTTCCTCTCCCATCCCCACCAAGGCTTCAAGTCCTGTCTTCTCTGTGATGATCCTTGTAGTATATTCTTTTGCTTGGGTCTTCCTCCAGATCTTTACACCACATGTATGTCCAGCTGCAGACAGGGTGAGGTGTCTATCCCTGATGTCCCTTGGACTCCCTAAACTTAACATGTCAAAATACCAGTATCTGCCTTATTATTTAGCATTATTCTTGCTAAAAACTTTAACCTAAATTTAATCAAGCCCCTGACTTAACGTCCACTTTAAGGGAAATGTAAGGGCAAAGGAACAGGTTAAATGATACCAAGGAGAAGCATCAGCCAACTGCGAACAAGGGGCATTCTCAAGTTAACTGGCCTGGTCACTTCAAAAGCCAAATGTCGTGGAAAACATGACATGGGGGCATTTCAGGTTAAAAGAGACATAAGGAAATATAGGGACCAATATATGATCCTTGATTCATTTATAAGTCAGAAAAAACATCTACTAAAGATATGGGGGGAAAATTTAATAGGGAAAGAGTATTTGATATTGGAAAATCATTGTTAGATGGCATTGTGGTTATGTAAGACAACACCCTCATGTTTGGGAGAGGTTTGCTAAGTGCTCAGGTGAGAAATCTCAGAATGTCTATAATTCACTTTGAAATGCTTCGTAAAGGGATGCCTGGGTGGCTCAGTCAGTTAAGTGCCCACCTTCTGGGTTTGGCTCAGATCATGATACCAGGGTAATGAGATCAAGCCACCCCCCCCAACCTCCAACTCTGGGCTGGGCTCTGGGCTAGGTGGAGAGTCAGCTTCTCTCCCTCTGCCCCTCCCCCCCACACTTGTTCTCTCTCTCTCAAATCAATCAATCGATCAATCAACCAATCTTTTTTAAAAGTGAGGGGACACAGACATGTTGGTTCATTTAGCTGGGCCTCATTTCTGCCCCCAAGCTGGTCCCCATGGCTTACCTTTGCCCCCACCCCAAACTTGTTGGCCAGGTGCACTGCCACAAATTATTCCAGCCTTGAGAAGTTACCCACAGAAGGTAGTCATGTCTAAACCCTCCTTAGCACTTCACACTATCCTGTGGGTGTCGCGGGGGAGGGTGCTGGCACTTAGGATTCAGGAAATGTTGCCTATAAGAACCTAAGTGGTATAGCTCCTCTCCTATTTCTGTAAGACTGGGTGTCACAGCCATAAACTCACATTCACCCTTGACCCTCTGGTACCCACCCTCCCTCAGAACCCTGAAGGGATCCAGTCATGAGTGGAGGATGCCCATTGCTTAGACCTAACCCTGGGCTCAGGCCCTGAGGCCACTCAGCTGTCCTTGGCTTCCTTAAGCCTATAGCCCTTCCCTTCCTTCTTACTTCCAACTTCTCCAAGAAAACAGAGGCAGTAGGATCTCCCTCAATTTCCTTCTCTTCCCACCTAAAACATAGCTGAAACTCTACTTTGTCTTTCCCTACAAGTTCTTAGAGGATGAGGGATTTCTCCTCTGTTCCAGGGCCGATCCCTTCACCCGCAACCCATTCACACACATTGTACCTCCTTGACCTGAGGGACCTCTCAGTCCTGTAATTTTAACCTTCCCCTCTCAATGGTTTCTTCCCAATAACATTATACTCACTCAAAGATTTGTTTATTCAATCCACAATATTTACTGAGTACCTACTCCACATCAGGCCCTTTTCTAGGCATTGGGAACATAGTGGTAAAAGCATCCTGACCTCTTGGTGCATCCATTCTAGACAGTGAGAAAGATGGGGGTGTGGAATCCCCTGAAAAAAATCAGGCTAGGAAGACTGTATAGTATCGGCATAAAGATAGGTTTATCAGTCAATGAAACAGATTGAGAATTCAAAAATAAACCCATGCTTCTATGGTCAACTGATTTTTCAACAAGGGTGCCAAGACCATTCATTGGGGAAAGACAGTCTTCAACAAATTGTGCTGGGACAACTGGATAGCCACATGCAAAAGAATACAGTTAGATCCCTATCTCACACTATAAAGTAATTTAAAATGGATCAAAGTCTTAAATGTAAGAGCTAAAACTATAAAACCCTTAGGAGTTAACATAGGGTAAAATTTCATGAATGGGGATCAGGAAATTGTTTCTATTAGATATTACCAAAAACACACCAACAAAATAAAAAATAGACAAGTTGGACTGAACAGACATGAAAAATTTTTGCAGTTTGAAGGATACTATCTTGAAAAAGAAAAGGCAATCCACAGAATAAGAGAAAATATTTATAAATCTTATATCCAATAAAGGACTTGTACCCAGACTATGTGAAGAACTCTTTTAACTCAACAACAACAAAAAGTCAAATTACTCAATGTTTTAAAAGAATTGATTAATTAATTAATTAATTTTACAGAGGGAGAGAGAAAGAGAGCACAAGCAGGGGAGTGGCAGGTAGAGGGAGAGGGAGAAACAGGCTCCCCACTGAGTAGGGATCCTGATGTGGGACTTGATCGCAGGAGCCTGGGATCATGACCTGAGTCAAAGGCAGACGCTTAACCAGCTGAGCCACCCAGGCATCCCAAACAAATTACCCAACTTTAAAATTGCACAAATAATCTGATAAACAATGACATACAAATGGCCAATAAACACACTAAAGGGTGCTCAGTTGTCATTAGAGAGATGCATCATGAGGGAAATGCAAATGAAAATCACAATGAGATACCATTTTACACATATTAGAACAACTATACTCAAAAAAGTGGATAATTGGAGCACCTGGGTGGCTCAGTGGGCTAAGCCTCTGCCTTCAGCTCAGGTCGTGATCTCAGGGTCCTGGGATCGAGCCCCGCATCAGGCTCTCTGCTCGGCAGGGAACCTGCTTCCTCCTCTCTCTCTGTCTCTCTCTCTCTCTCTGCCTGCCTCTCTGCTTACTTGTGATCACTCTCTGTCAAAAAAGTAAAAAAAAACAAAAAACTTTAAAAAGTGGATAATAACAAGTATTGGTAAAGGTGGATGAAACTGGAAGACTTGCACATCGCTAGTGGAAATGTAAAATGGTGCAGTCGTTTTGGTAACATCTTCAAAAAATTCCTCAGAGTTAAACATGGAGTTACCATCTGGCTCAGCAACTCCACTCCTAGGTATATACACAAGAGAAATAAAAACATATGTTCACCCAAGAATTTGTACACAAATGTTAAAAGTAACGTTGTTCGTATAGTCCCAAAGTGGAAGCAAGCCAAATATCCATCAACTGATGGACATAATTGATAAATAAGGGTGTTCTAGTCATACAGTAGACTATTTTTTTTTCTAAAGATTTTATTTATTTATTTGACAGACAGAGATCACAAGTAGGCAGAGAAGCAGGCAGAGAGAGAAGAGGAAGCAGGTTCCCTGCTGAGCAGAGAGCTCGATCCCAGGACTCTGGGATCACGACCTGAGCCAAAGGTGGAGGCCTCAACCCACTGAGCCATCCAGGCGCCCCCATACAGTAGACTATTATTTGCCCATAAAAAGGAAGGCAGTACTGATACATGCTACAAGATGAATGAACCTGGAAAACATTATACTCAGTAAAAGACCACATCTTAGGGGCACCAGGCTGGCTTAGTCAGTAGAGCATGTGATTCTTGAGCTCTGGGGTGGTGAGTTCAAGCCTCACACTGGGCACAGAGATTATTTAATAAAAAATGTGTTTTTTTAAAGGACTTTATTCATTTTTTTAGAGATTTTATTTATTTATTTGACAGAGATCACAAGTAGGCAGAGAGAGAGAGGAAGAAGCAGACTCCCCGATGAGCAGAGAGCCAGATGTGGGGCTCGATCCCAGGTCATGAGCAGAAGGCAGAGGCTTAACCCACTGAGCCACCCAGGGGCCCCTATTCATTTTTTTAAAAAGATTTTATCCATTTGTTTGACAAAGAGAGAGAGAGAGACAGCAAGAGAGAGAACATAAACACAGGAGGTGGGAGAGCAGGGAGAGCCCAGGAGGCTTGATCCCAGGAGGCCCGGATCATGACCCCAGTCAAAGGCAGACGCCTAACCGCTGAGCCACCCAGGTGCCTCCCCCAAAATGTTTTTTTCTTTATTTTTTTAAAAAAGATTTTATTTATTTATTTGACAGAGAGAAAAGACAAGCAGGGGGAGTGGGAGAAGAAGAAGCAGGTTTGCTGTGGAACAAGGAGCCCAATGTGGGGCTCCATCCCAGGACCTGGGATCATGACCTGAGCTGAGCCGAAAGCAGACGTTTAACATTAGACTGAGCCACCCAGGTGCCCCTGCCTCTATTCCATCTGTAAGATCGGATCCTATGCTCTCCATGCAAGGAGATAATTAGTAGGTGAATGCAAAATGGTAAACCTTAAGCAAGTAGAAGGTGCAAGCACTCTGTTGGCCACAGGCATCCCCCCAGAGCAGTGTTCTTCTACTTCCCACTTCTCCCCTTGGAATCAATATGTTCAGAAGTTCCTGGCTGGGGGCTGAGGGTGCAACTTAATAGGTTCTCTTACTCCAGATCCTATAGGCTCTCTTACACTTTTGACCCCATATGTCTCTGACTCAAGCTCCTATAGATTGTCTTATAGTTTCTGAAAGCATTGTCTGGCACAGAGGAATGTGTGTTCCCCAAACATCTGAGAATTCATTTCAGGAGGGTTTAAGTTTTACCCATTTGGTCCCTAATTCAAACCAGTATTCTTTTGTCTAATGGAGACACAAGTTTGGAGAAGAGGGGAAGAGACGGATCAGGCATCAGGAAATGTTTCTCTAGTAATTACTCTGAGTGTCACGATCCTGGGCTTGGTCACTGGAGATCAGAGAAGTGTATGCCCTGAGTCTGTTGTAAGAGGCTTACCAACTGGCTGGGGCCATAACAGAAGCCAATAGTTACTGCAGTGGCTCATGCTGGGGTGGGATCAGGGAAGGGTTCCAGGAGGCAGAGTCTTCTAAACTGGACCCCAAAGGTTGAACAGGAGTTTGCTGGGCAGGAGAAAAGGCAGAGGGAGGAGCATGGGCACAGACAGATGGATAGATGGATATGTGGATGGATGAAATGTGGTCTGTCTTGGCACAGGGAGACCACTGGGCAGCCAGGGAAATGATGAGGGCAAAAGGGCAGGGGTTAGCAGCCAGCACACACATGGCTTTCAAAAGAGGATGTCTGAGAAAAAGGATACTCGAAGGTGGAAATTTGAGTCCGTGGGGCCAGGCTACAGGGTCAGGTTAACAGAGAGAAACCTGGTATTTGGGGTAGAAAAGAAACATTGCTGGGAAGCTGTATGGCTTTCAGATGTGGCCAAGTCTTCCTTGATCTTGAGTAGAAGCCTGATCCAGTTCTGGGGAAATCAATGAGTGGGAAGAGAAAGGAATTCTCATTTCCTAGACCCATAAGAAGGGATGGTTGTGGTGTTCACATTTGGGATCAATTATCAAAGATATACATACCTCCCCTTAAACCTGGCTGTTTAGTCAGAAAGCAGATGATGCTCATGTCCTCGAGGGATGAGGACCTTGAACTGGGAGATGGGGTTAGGAGTTTGCCTCTGACAAAGTCATGCTTCCTCTCTGGAAGATGGAGATAACAAGAGTGTCCAACTCAGGACTAAATGAGAGGGTGTCTTGGAGAACAGCTGACACAAAGGAGGAGAAGCCACAACTGTTACTGGAACAAGGCAGTTCTGGCGTATCCCAGAGGCAAGGCCCTGGCCAGGGTTGTAGTTCCAGAGTATGAATCTCTTCGACACACTGTTGGCAGAGTGAGCTTTGTACTGCATAGATGTGATCCATAATTTGCTCCTCAACCTTCCATGGTTCCCTACTACCCTCTAGAGAAAGCCTAAATTCTTTAACTTGAACAATAAGGTCCTGCATAGTCAGGCACCCCCGCCTTTCCTATCCTCACCTGAGGCCCATTACGGCTTCCCTGACTGGCCCTGAGACCCCCAGAACTCCCAGGACATTTAGCTTCTTAGTGCTCAGCTCTCTACCTTGTTTTCACTTATCTGCCTTCCTCACAAGTCTATGAGGGGAGAACTCAATAAATACCTGCTGAATGAATGAATGAAAGGGGGGGCAGTTCTTTTTTTTTTTTTTTTTTTTTTAAAGATTTTATTTATTTATTCGACAGAGAGAGATCACAAGCAGGCAGAGAGAGAGGAGGAAGCAGGCTCGCGGCTGAGCAGAGAGCCCGATGCGGGGCTCGATCCCAGGACCCTGGGATCATGACCTGAGCCGAAGGCAGCGGCTTAACCCACTGAGCCACCCAGGCGCCAAGGGGGGCAGTTCTAAGAAACAAGGGGGTCACTGTACACTGGCCAAATGCCTTGAGAGGTTTCTATTTCAGCAGGGTAGGAATTATCAGTACCCATAATTCACAGATAAGGAGACTGAGGCTAAGGTAATCTCACTTCCTGACACTTAAATTCCTGAGCACCTGTGGATGAGGCAGGCACTGTGTTGGGCCCTCACAGATGGGATCTGTGTACCAGCTAATAGCAACAGATACAAGGCCAAGCACACCAGGTGACAGTTAAGGCCCTGAGACCTTGCAGAAGAGCTTAAACTTTTGTACTTCAGTTCTTCACAGGGCTGCTGAAGACTTCCAGGAAATAATGTGAGCCAAGTGCCCAGCATTGTGTCCAGTATATAGGGTAGACTTAGCAAGTATTTGATTCTAATGGGAGACACAGGCCCGGAAAAGTTCCCTGAGCTAAGATGAGGAGGGTAGGACAGAGTCCTGTCCCTTCTTCCCTGACTTCAAGAGCCAGTGTCCTTCTGCAATATGTGGTCCTGTGGGTCTCCTCAATCCAGAACTGACATAGTTCTGGTGGTTGGCCCAGGCCTGCTGGATGTGGAGTCCCCAGAGGGGGCTGTTGTAGCTGAGACCACTGCAGTCAAGTTCTACTTAAGAGGCAGCAAGGGCCCCTCAAGGTCACCGCAGGAAAGTCCAAGAGGTTTTATCTGGGGTTCCAGCCTCTCCAAGGCCCATCAGTAACCTGTTCGCCCTAGCTGCCTGTCCCCCTTTAGCCCCTACTTCTTCCTTTTGGGAGCTGGGATGTTGGAAAGAGGGTTTCCTGTAGGACAGTAATGTCCAGAGGTCACCACGTCTTCATACCTTAGCACCTTCATTTAACTGTCTTTTCCGGAGGCCTGGGTTTCCAGAGGCTGGCATCTCATCTTTTGTTTTCCCAGCACCCAGCAAATTGCCCAGAATGCAGGAAATGGTCGATGAATGAAGCAATGAATTACATTTCAGGACTCATCATGTTCTTAGTCTCTACAGGCACCCCAAACATGCCTTTACCTTAGAGAAACCTCATGCCACCCTATGCACTGGAAGCCACAGATGAGGAAACTGAGGTCTGGGGCTATTAAGTGACTGGCTCAAGGCCAAACAGGGACAACTCTGGGGCTCTCAGGATGGTCTGTGGGAAAGTAAAAGGTTGAGAGGAACCTTGATGAATTGAGGCAATTGGCAGGGTATAACTGTCAGTCAGAAATGCTTAGCTCAAATTACTAGGTGTGAAGAAGGAAACAGTTAACGCTTCCCCACTGAATTGCCCAGAACAGGTTGGTAGGAGCGACTCCTTTGCAGAACAAGGGCTGGTCCCTGTAGGGCAGGACCCCGGGGTGTAGACCCTGCCCTTCTCTGGCTGGTCCTAGTGCACAGAACACCGCCAACCTTACTTTGTACCTGGGAAACTTCAGAGTATCTCAGAACCCCCTGGGGTCATGTTGGTCGGGGACATTACTCTGGTTTCAGGGGGGAATCTACCCTCTAAGAAAGTCGGCTTGCTGTCTTGGCAGGGCATGCATCCCGGCATTTACCGCGTGTTAAGCCTGTGTTTACTTGTGTGCCTCCAATGGCTGGACTGTGGGTCTTGGAGAGTCGGAGGTTAGGGGCGTGCTGAGCTCCTAGCCTACCCGGGCCAATCTCGGGGTGAAGTTCCGGAAAGGCTGAAGGGTGGAGTTTAGGGATCTCTGTGGCGATGCCGTGCAGGGGAAGGCCAAGCGGCCTTTTCCCCAAGTGGGCTCACGGATAACAGAGAGAAGGGCTGCGGGTAAACACTCCACTGGGGCAATAATTATGCACATTTACTAAGCCTAGGGAGGAATGGTGGTCACGTGGCTCTCGAGGGCGGTGCCCTCAGCTTTGAGATGGAGTTAGCGCTAATCACAGAAGGCTTTCTGGAGGAGGCGGGATTTTTATGGCGGTAGATCGTGGTTTTCTCTGAACAGCGAGGATGCCCTTAGCATTTTAGGTAACAGCTAGCTGCCGCGGTGAGCTTTTTGCCGGGGCACAGGCCCAGGGGGCGACGGAGTCAGGCCGAATTGGGAGACGGACCTAGGGGGCCGGAGTCCCGGGGTGAGGCTGGGTTTGGGTTCCTTGACCGTCCTTGCGCCGTCTTTGATGATTGGACGCATCGTAGCCGCTCCAGGCCAGGGCTGCGGGGCTCGGGGCGCTGGGTGCAGGCCTCGAGGTCCAAGGCGCCCTGGGAAGCAGACATCACCCGGCCGAAGATAAGGCCATTAGGCCTTGCTGGGCCAGCCGGGCGGTCCGCCCTCCCAACGCAGTTCCGCCGGGGTCCCGAAGCCCGGCTCGCAGGGGCGAAGCGCGCGCTCCCGGGGGATCAGGGCTGCGGAGCCGGCGGCCTGCGCTGGGTGGCTGTGGCACGAGAGGGCCATCTGCCTGGGTGCGGAGTACTGCAGCGTCCGCGGTGCGAGGCGCGGCCCCTCCGGGCCCCCAGCCCGCGTCCCCTGCCCCGCGCGCACACACCTACTGACGCCCGCCCGCGGCCGCGGCCCGAGTCCCCGTGCCAGGCCCAGACCCAGACTAGGCGCGGGAGGCGGTGCAGGGATTAGTGGACCCCTCCCCCCAGCGCTCCCCTCGCCCCGCCCGAGGCAGCGAGGACCCCTGGGCCCGGGGGTGGTGAGGGAGCTTCGTCCCGGCGGTGCCCGGGCTGGGGACACGGCATCACTGGGCGGGGGCCGCACGGCGGCAGGCCGAGGTGCGGGCGCGCTGTCAGGCTGCTGTCCGGCTCGGGTGCGGGGGGTGGGCTCAGCGCGGGGGTCGCCTGGCCTCATCCCCCGGTCGAGGCTACGGCAGGGCAAGCAGTGCCCGGGCGGGTAACCCGACCCGACCCGGCTCCCGGTCGCCGCTCATCCCGCAAGGCCGGGCAGGGGGAGGGAGAGAAATGGGGGGGAGGGGGAAGGGAAAGGGTGGTGGGTGAGGGGCTGTGGGGACCGCTGGGCCGAGTCCCCGGCCTGTCTGCGCTGCTCTAGGGCGGCTGCCTGTGTTGCCCGGGACGAGCCAGCCCCCTGCCTCGCGGGCGTCGGGCCTGCGGCAGAAGGGAGCCCTGAGGCTGCACAAGCTTGGCTCGGGGAGGCAGACCCGAGCTGCTGCCTCCATTTTGTTTCCTGCTCAGCTTGGTCTGTGGTGGTGGTGGTGTGGGTTTGGGGTGCGGCCGGGCAGGGGGTTCACCTGCGGCCGCGCCTGCTCGGGGCCTGAGGCCTCGAAGACCCCAGCCCAAGCCCCCAGGTGAGCCCCGCGGTAGGAGGGGGGTTGCCTTGGCTTCGGGCCGAGCCGAGCGGGCTGAGGGCAGGTGCCCAGTGGATGGGGAGACGGGCTGTAACCTAAGATGGAGGTCGGGACTGACGCGGGCCCTAGCGGGGCTGGCGGAGCGGTCGGACAGGCCTCAGCCGGGCCAGGTGCCGCCGGGGTTGGGGCTCGAGTTGGGTAGGGTGCAGGAGCCGTGTGCAGCTCGGGGCCGGCACAGCGCCCCGAGGTAGGCTAGGGGATCTGAGTGCCACCCACGACGCCCGCAGGCCCAGACACTCCGGGGAGGCGCGCGAGGCCCCTGGGGAGCCAGCCTCAGGCCCCGCCCGGGCAGCCGGGCCGGCCCGTAGGCCCGGGCCGCGAGCGGGCGCGCAAGGGGAGGGGAGGGGGCGGCAGCGGCGGCTCCGCTGATTGGGCGGCGCGCTCGCGAGCCCGACTTCACCCGCCCTGAACCCCGAAGAGTGAGGCGAGGGAGCGCGCGCGCGGTGGGGGAAGGGGTGCGCGCGCACTCGGTGCCCCAGCCGCACGCGGGCCGGCGCGAGGCGCTGGGTCGCACGCGCCGCCGCGGGGGCGCGCGCGGTGGGGGTGTGAGGAGGAGGAGGCGGCGGCGGAATAGGCCGGGGCAGGTCGCGCTCGCTGCCTTCTCCCCTGAAGAGAGACGCGGGGGGAGGGGGGTGCGGCGAGCGGCTCCGCTCTCTCCCCAAGGCTCCGCTCGCGCCCCAGTGTAATGAGGGTCACCCCCTCCCCCCAGCCGGCCCGGGAGGGGGCGCGGGGCACGGTAACTAGTGCGCTGGGGTGGGTGGCGGGCAGGCGCGAGGAGGAGGGAGGAGGTGGCCGGGCGGGGAAGATGGTGGTGGCCGTGAGGTGAGGGGTGCGGGGGAGGGCCGGGCGCGGCGCGGTGTTGGTGGCCCGCGGCGTTGTAGCCGCGGGCCCCCCTCCCCCTCCATCACTACCAGCCGGGCTCAGGCCTAGCCGGCCGGGCCGCCGCGAACTTCCTCCCGGCGCGGCCCGTGCCCCGCCGGCCTCCCGCGCGCACCTCGGCCTCCGCCTCCCCTCAGGTAGCCGGCTGGTGGGCGCGGGGCCGGCGGCCCTCCTGCAGCAAACTTTGCTTGCTGCTTAATATTGATGAGTGCGTTCGGCTTGGCCAGGAGGTGCTGCCGCGGCTGCGGGAAGGAGCGCGGCCCGGGCAGGCGGCGGCGGCGGCGGCGTCGGCAGCAGCCATGTTTGTCAAGCTGTAGCAGCTGCTGCTGCCCTGACTCGGCTTCACCGGGTGCCTCCGTTTCTCTCCCCCTGCCGCGTCCCGGCCCCTGGGCCTTGCAGCCGTGGACCGAACAGTTCTCCAGTCTGGACGGCGAGGTTCGGGGTGCACCCGCTTCGGCCGACTCGCCTGCGGCCTGGGCACGGCCGCTGCAAGGGCTTCAGCGCCGGCTGGGCGCAGGGTGCAGCGCTATTGTGACCGCTGCGCTCGAGCGAGCCAGGAAGGAGGGGGGGTAACGTTTTTGTGCAGCGTCCGGGACCCCCCTCGAACCCTACAGCCCTCTCCCTTTTGGAGATTCGGCCGCTGGACCCCCCCCCCCCCCCCAGCGGGGGATGGGGAGGACGATTCCTGTTTGAGATTTAGGAATTTCTACTGCCAAAGGGATTTTAATTTTAGTTCAGCCCAACTGTCCACCAGTCTGCAGTGCAGGAAAAAGGGACGGGCTGTTTGCATGTGGCAAGATCTGCCCAGCTCCGGGAAGATGGAGTTTGCGGAGGCTCACCGAGGCCATTTTTCCATCGTCAGCTGGGGAACTTTTTCCGCCCATGGAAGTGCAGCAGAAAGGCATCGAGGCCACTAGGCCTTGAGAAGTGGCTGCCATTTTGAAGATCAGAGTCAAATGGCATGTAAACTCCGATTAATTGCTGTTTTTGGATTCCAGGTTGATGCTGGCGCAGGATGGATCAGACCTGTGAACTATCTAGAAGAAATTGTCTGCTGCCCTTTTCCAACCCAGTGAATTTAGATGCCCCTGAAGACAAGGACAGCCCTTTCGGTAATGGTCAATCCAATTTTTCTGAGCCACTTAATGGGTGTACTATGCAGTTATCGACTGCCAGTGGAACATCCCAAAATGCTTATGGACAAGATTCTCCATCTTGTTACATTCCACTGCGGAGACTACAGGATTTGGCCTCCATGATCAATGTAGAGTATGTAAATGGGTCTGCTGATGGATCAGAATCCTTTCAAGACCCTGAAAAAAGTGATTCAAGAGCTCAGTCGCCAGTTGTTTGCACTTCCTTGAGTCCTGGTGGTCCAACAGCACTTGCTATGAAACAGGAACCCTCTTGTAATAACTCCCCCGAACTCCAGGTAAAAGTAACAAAGACTATCAAGAATGGCTTTCTGCACTTTGAGAATTTTACTTGTGTGGACGATGCAGATGTAGATTCTGAAATGGACCCAGAACAGCCAGTCACAGAGGATGAGAGTATAGAGGAGATCTTTGAGGAAACTCAGACCAATGCCACCTGCAATTATGAGCCTAAATCAGAGAATGGTGTAGACGTGGCCATGGGAAATGAACAAGACAGCACATCAGAGAGTAGACACGGTGCAGTCAAATCGCCATTCTTGCCATTAGCTCCTCAAACTGAAACACAGAAAAATAAGCAAAGAAATGAAGTGGACGGCAGCAATGAAAAAGCAGCCCTTCTCCCAGCCCCCTTTTCACTAGGAGATACAAACATTACTGTAGAAGAGCAATTAAACTCAATAAATTTATCTTTTCAGGATGATCCAGACTCCAGTACCAGTACATTAGGAAACATGCTAGAATTACCTGGAACTTCATCATCATCTACTTCACAGGAATTGCCATTTGTAAGCAGTTTTTGGTACAACTTAAATATATACATAAATGTATATATACAGGCAACTTAAAGGGAAATGTAACTAATTGGTTTTTGGTTGCTTATCAGTTCACAGCTGAGAGCCTATTGCTAATGATAGGCTTTTTGGGGAAATTTTACTTTGATTTTTAAATTTATCTGTTGTAAGAGTTTGGTTCTTTTCAGATTTTTCTGGGTTAAGTTTCCATCGAGGATTGCCTAAGAGTTAAAACTTCAAGGGCATTTGATTGAGTTCAGATTTTATTTTTCAAATGGAGGTATACATTTGTTTAGGTTTTTTTTCTTTTTGTTTTTTTCTTTAAATGCTTTGGCTTGCTGGTATCATGAGCACAGGTGGACCAATTAATTTTTTGGAGTTCTTTTTTTAACACAAGGCTTGGCTTATTTTTTTAGTTGATGGGGTGACTCTTGCTTCAATTTGGAGTGCATTTTGGGTACAAATTGAAAGTAGCTAAGATGAGGAGACCTTGGACATCAGTCAAAATTTAAACTAGGTCAGTTTTTCTGAACTATCTGTTGTGAAGGTATAGCATCCTGTGCTTTAGATAAATGCCACCATCAGAGCCTTGAGCTTTTTTGAGCCTTTTCTGGTTTTTAGTTTCGAAGTTTAGGTATACGCAGGTGTGCTATGTGTACGTGTGAAGAAATAGAAGAACTAATTTGAGTTGTTACTTGGTAGTGCTGTGTACTATAAATGATAAAGGTCCTTTTTTGAAATTTTGTAGAATTTCTTGATCAGTAAGCAGAATGATCAGTTGACTTCTTTCAGTCTCAGTTTCATCATTTTTTTTTTAAGATTTTATTTATTTATATGACAGATAGAGATCACAAGTAGAGACAGGCAGAGAGAGAGAGGAGGAAGCAGGCTCCCTGCTGAGCAGAGAGCCCGAAGTGGGGCTCGATCCCAGGTCCTGGGATCTAGGACCCACGCCGAAGGCAGAGGCTTTACCCACTGAGCCACCCAGGCGCCCTGAGTTTCAAAATCTTTAAAATCAAACTTCTTAGTTGTTAAAAGATAGCCCTCAGCTTTAAATACTTGATTCTAATTTTGTTTTCTTCTCAGATGAATTGTTAGGTCATCTGTAATGTCACCACAGAGGATCTCCCTACCTCCTGATGACTCTGAATCTTTAAAGATTTAATCAGAAAAAATTTTATGGGGTGGTTGTTTTGGGTACATTAAACATTCACTTTATCATAGAGCCTTGATAGCCTTGATCTTTAAAGTCATGAGAATGTGGGTGTGTCACTTTTGTTTGTTGATTCATTTATGAAATATGCTTTAGTACTTCTCGGTTTCTTGGCCGTTGCAGATTTTAAAAATTTGTTTTGGTAGTTATCTTTTTTGTTTTGTTTTGTTTTTTGTTTTGTTTTGGTAGTTATCTTGAGTCTGTATTGTCCTAGGTATTTTTTAGGGTTGATAGGCTGTATTGGCAACCTATTGGCAGTTTAGACAAACCCTTTTCCTTGGGTTCACGTTGAAATTATTTTATGTGTATAGTTTTGCCTTTGTATTTACATAAAACCCTAGATCTGACAGTAGAAATAAATAATTCCCTAGAAGCATATATATAGAAATATATGTCTGTTATTTCTCATCAAAGAGATGTCTGGAGTATTGGCTCATTTATAAACAGTTGAAAATATTGGAGCCTATAGACAATACGTTAGGTATCTAAACTGGGAGTTAGAAAACTTATATAAGTAGAATTTTTTTTTTTTCCTGGCAGTCTAAATTGCTTAAAGACTTTATGGGCTTGAAGAGGCAAGTAACCTATTTATTTTAGGCCTTTGGTTTAAGGTTGTGGATGCAATCTGTAGCTTTGATTTTTGCCTTTGATATTTTTTAACTGAAGATTTGAAAAAGTCAAATCAATCTGAGAATGCAGATTCAGCTGAACAAAATAGCTTGGGAAAGGTGTAATTAAAAATAATTCTGTATGTTCACACACTTAATACCTACAGACCATTTACAGTTGATACATTGATACAGCAGGTATAGATTTATGCTCAGGGCTAGAAATTTTTATTTATTTGTTTTTAAAAGATTTATTGTATTTTTTTGATATTTTATTTATTTGACAGAGATCACAAGTAGGCAAAGAGGCAGGCAGAAAGAGAGAGGAGGAAGCAGGCTCCCTGCTGAGCAGAGAGCCTGGTGTGGGGCTCGGTCCTAGGACCATGACCTGAAGTGAAGGCAGAGGCTTTAACCCCCTGAGCCACCCAGGTGCCCCATATTGTTTTTTTTCTTTTTTCTTTTTTTTTTTTGAGAGAGAGCGCATAAGTGAGCATAAGTAAGCTCACAGGCAGAGAGGCAGAGGAAGAGGGAGAGAAATCCTAAGCAGACCCATCACTGAGCACGGAGCCCAATGCAGGGTTTGATCTCAGGACCTGAGATCATGAGCTGAGCTGAAATCAAGAGAGTCACTCAACTGACTGAGCCACCCAGGCTCCTCAGGGCTGGAAATTTTAGAAAATCATTAGCAAATGCTATTTGTCCTTTTGTTCTGTCTGATACTATGATAGAATGATTCTCTTACGGAACAGTAAGAATAGTTACTAGGTTTATATACTCCCTGTCTTGAATTAAAGAAAGACACATGATTCAAGATTATATTGTTTCTTGTTTGGTATATCTAGCTATAAGCAGACTGTTTGTGTCCTGTCATAAGTAAGCAGCCTCATCAGTTTCTCCTTACGTGCTTTTTTTTTTTTTTTTGAAGATTTTATTTATTTGAGAGAGAAAAGAGAGAGCACGAGTAGGAGGGAGGGGCAGAGGGAGATGTAGACTACCCACTGAGCAGGGACCCTGACTTGGATCTCTATGCCAGGACTCCAGGATCATGACCTGACTGGAAGGCAGACACAACCACCTGAGCCACCCAGGCTCCCGTCTTATGTGCTTTTGAGTTACTTTGTCTGATTATAGTGATGTGAAATGATTGTCATAGTTAATCGTCCTGACTGGATGCTTTTGTATTTGATTGGGTGTACAATGCTTCATAATATGTAGGTGCTTGATTAAATATTGAAGGAAAGTTGGTCCCAGAGCTGCAAGTTTAAACAGGCAATAACTTACAGCTTATTAAGTGCTTTGGTCGATATTGTCTCACTGGGTCTTCATAGTCTTGTTGTAAAAAGGGATGTCACAAATGACAGGTCTTCCTTCAAGGCACTTGAGATTATTAGAGACAAGACTAAAACCCTTGAAATCAGAATTATCTCAGTACTCTTGGTTTTTCTGTAGTGGCTTCTGATCGTCTCTGACACTCTGCTGGGCCTGGTTTACTCACTAGGCTGATTTGTAGCAGTTGTTTGTTTTCTACTCTTACCTTAGATATTTTATAGAGATTTTATACTATGGTGGTATCCATGAATATAGGGATAGTCAAAACTCTTAGGATGTAGTTAGCTCAGGCTCGTCTGATGTATATATTATACTCTATTTAAAGAAGATCCCTAAAAACGAATCCACTTAAAATGGGGACAAACATGTCATAATGAGAAAATGCAGAGCGGCAGGCAGAAGGAGAGGGAGAAGCAGGCTCTCCACTGAGCAGGGAGCCTGATGTGGGTCTTGATCCTAGGACCCCAGAATCATGACCTGAGACGAAGGTAGCTGCTTAACTGAGCCACCCTGGTGTGCTGAAAATAAATTTTTTAGACCTCTATCAAAACTTTTTGGTTTTGGGGTGCCTGGGTGGCTCAGTGGGTTAAAGCTTCTGCCTTTGGCTCAGGTCATGGGCCAAAGCGTCCTGGGATCGAGCCCCACATCGGGCTCTCTGCTCTGCTCCTCTCTCTGACTGCCTCTCTGCTTACTTGTGATCTCTGTCTGTCAAATAAATAAATTAAAAAAAAAATTAAAACAAAACTTTGGTTTTGATGGCAGCTGTTTATTATAATAAGAGAAGAATCAAATAGATTAAAAGAAATATTGTCCAGTGAAATTGTACAATAGGGAGATGATACTCTTTTTTTTTAAAGATTTTATTTATTTATTTGACAGACACAGAGATTACAAGTAGGCAGAGAGGAAGGCAGAGAGAGAGAGGGGGGAAGAAGCAGGCTTCTGGCTGAGCAGAGAGCCCAATGCGGGACTCGATCCCAGGACTCTGGGATCATGACCTGAGCCGAAGGCAGTGGCTTAACTGACTGAGCCACCCAGGCGCCCCGGAAGATGAGATTCTTTATTTTGTTTTACTCTCATCATGATCATAAAGAGGGTAAATTTTTGCAAAATAGTTAAGGACTTAATCAGTTTTAGTAAGGTTGTCTTTTAGAAATGTAGGCTCTGGAAAATTTCAAGCATGTACCAAAGAAGAGAGAATGGTAGAAATTCCCATGTACACCCCCAGTTTAAAAAATAACTGATATTTTATCAGTCTTGTTTTATCTTCCCTCTGTTGCTGTTCACTTATACTTCTTAATCCTTTGATGTTTATCATGTCTCTCTTTGAAGCTCCTGTCCTATTATTGTCAGTTGTCATTTATTTAGTAGTTGACCTGGATTATCCTTTCCTTGCCTGTAATCAAAATGGTTTTTTTTCTTTATTTACATTGACTTTAAGAAACACAGCATCTTGGGGTGCCTTAATCTTAAGAAAAAAACAGCATGTTTTCACCAGATTTCTTTGCAGTTTTAATTGTAACTGGTAGTATAATACTAGGTTTTTCATTAGGTGGAGATAGATACTACGTTGTCCATAGATATTTGAATGGAGACTTTATTATTTAAGGATTTTGTAATTTATTTGACAGAGAGATACAGTGAGATAGGGAACACAAGCAGTGGGGTGGGAGAGGGAGAAGCAGGCTTCCCACTGAGCAGGGAGCCCAGTATAGGACTCGATCCCAGGACCCTGGGATCATGACCTGAGCTGAAGGCAGACACTCAATGACTGAGCCACCAGGTGTCCCTGTTTTTTATCTTTTAAAATATTTTATTTATTTATTTGAGAGAGTGAGGGAGGGCACAATCAGGGGGCAGAGGGAAAAAGCATGCAGTGGGGCTCGATCCTGGGACCCTGAGATCATGACCTGAGCTGAGGGCAGACACTCAACGACTGAGCCACCCAGACTCCCCTGGAGATTAAAAAAGGTTTATTTATTTATTAGACAGCGAGCACACACCTGCTCGTGCAGGTGGGGAGAGGGACAGTGAAGAGGAGAGAGAGAGAATCTCAAGTAGACTACACTCTGTGCTTAGAGGAGCCTGATTTGTGGCTGGATCTCATGACCCTGAAATCATGACCTGAGCTGATACCAAGAGTGGGATATGTAACTGACTGGGCCATCCCGGTACCCCTGAGTGGAGACTTTTTACCATTTAAAAATAGATATTTTTGGGGTATCTGAGTGGCTCGGTCATTAAGCATCTGCCTTCGGCTCAGGTCATGATTCCAGGTTCTGGATTTGAGCTCCTCTTTGGGCTTCCTGCTCAGCAGGAAGCCTGCTTCTTTCTCTCCCACTCCCCCAACTTGTGTTCCCTCTCTCACTGTGTCTCTCTGTCAAATAATAAAATCTTTAAAAAAAAAAAATAGATATTTTGTGGGCACCTGCCTCAGTTGGTTAAGTGTCTGCTTTCAGCTCAGGTCATAATCCTAGGGTACTGGGATGGAGCCTCATGTCAGGTTTCCTGGTCAGCGGGAAGCCTGCTTCTTCCTCTCTTCCCCACTCCTGCTCTCTCTCAATATGTCTGTCTGTCTGTCTCTCTCTCTCTCATATAAATAAATGAAATCCTTTTTTTTTTTAAAGATTTTATTTATTTATCAGAGGGAGAGAGGGAGAGAGAGCAAGCACAGGCAGACAGAATGGCAGGCAGAGGCAGAGGGAGAAGCAGGCTCCCTGCTGAGCAAGGAGCCCGATGGGGGACTCGATCCCAGGACGCTGGGATCATGACCTGAGCCGAAGGCAGCTGCTTAACCAACTGAGCCACCCAGGCGTCCCAATAAATGAAATCCTTTAAAAACACATAAAAAGAGGTATTTTGGTGGTGTGACAATCCCCTACTTACAATCTTGGGGATTCATAAAGTATTAAAAAATCACCCACTGTACTGACTTATATGTTGTGGATGATTAAGAGGTTAAAGAGTTGAGTGGAAAGATGAGTGAAACCTAGAGTAGTCAAGGCTTTAGGGAAGAAGTGGAACTTAAATTGGTCTTGGTTGGGTTTGGTTAGGTTTAGAAATGTATTTTGGATGTGGAGAGTTAAATGAATATAGTATTTTCAAGGGGTATTTGTTGGGGTTGGGTGGGTAGCATGGATGCAGTCAGGTAAGGGCCTAGAAATCTGGACTGTGACATTTACTGTTAAAGTGATAGGATTGGGAGCCAGCAAGGGATTTTAGCTGAGAAGTGATATGAAGTTTGTGTTTGGAAAACAGGCTGGGGAAGAGTAGAAGCAGCGTTAGGATGCAGGAGTCTGTTGCAGTTGTAATTAAAATTTAGACTTGGGCAGAATCAGCAGTAGAAAGAAAGCGGGGGTGGGATAATCCAAAAGATTATTTCAGAGGAGGGAAATGGGCAGTCCTTTTGGGTGGCCTGGATTGGAGGCAGAATTGGAGTCTGCATTTGAGGAAAGAAGGAGAGGTGAGTGCAGATAATATGTAAGGCTTTTGTTGGTGCCTGAGACAATGATTCCTTAGGGACTCTCTTCCTCTGCTCTCATCATCGCAGCAATTCTCTACTTTTTCCTTTCCTGTCTCAGAAGAAAATAGATCCTATCTCCATGCCTCTCAGGTTCTACTGAGTCCCGCCTTGCTGGAGGACCCTATGTTACTCATTATTCTTTTCTCTTTTCCTCTGGAGTCTTTATTCTCTCTCTCTCTTTATTTTATTTTTTATTTTTTTATTTTTTTTAAAAATATTTCATTTATTTATTTGACAGACAGAGATCACAAGTAGGCAGAGAGGCAGGCAGAGAGAGAGGAAGGGAAGCAGGCTCCCCGCTGAGCAGAGAGCCCGACGCGGGGCTCGATCCCAGGACCCTGGGACCACGACCCGAGCCGAAGGCAGAGGCTTTAACCCACTGAGCCACCCAGGCGCCCCTCTCTCTCTCTCTCTTTTTAAAAGATTTTATTTATTCGTTTGACAGAGAGAGCTATATAGTGAGAGAGGGAACATAGCAGGGGGAGTGAGAGGGAGAAACAGAGTTCCCGCTGAGAAGGGAGCCCAGTGTGGGGCTCGATGGGGGGCTTGATCCCAGGACCCAGGGATTGTGACCTGAGCCTAAGGCAGACCCTTAACTACTGAGCCACCCAGGCGCCCCTACCTAATGTATCGCTTTTTCTGCCTAAAAATGGGGTGACATCTTCCTGTTCTAAAGTAAAAATGTGTGTATCCTATAATCCCTCCAATGATCTTTCCCCTTTGTGGTGAATTTCTTTTTTTTTTTTTTTTTTTTTTTTTTAAAGATTTTATTTATTTATTTGACAGAGAGAAATCACAAGTAGGCAGAGAGGCAGGCAGAGAGAGAGGAAGGGAAGCAGGCCCCCTGCTGAGCAGAGAGCCCGATGTGGGACTCGATCCCAGGACCCTGGAATCATGACCTGAGCCGAAGGCAGCGGCTTAACCCACTGAGCCACCCAGGCGTCCCTGTGGTGAATTTCTTTAAAGAGTTACCAACTTTGTTTACCTCTCCTTAATGCTCTGTGAATTGGCTTTTTTATATATCCTTCTGTCTGCTGTATCTATTCTTCTATAAGTCACAGATGACACTTCAGTGCTATATTAGATTTGGCAGCATTTGACTACCACTCCGTTAAACTATCCTTTGACGGCTTGCTCTCTTTTCTTCTTTTTCATTTTCCAGTCTCCTACACTTACATGTATTCACTTTACTGCTACTCTGCTGTGTGAAAATGCTCTTGACCTGACTTCTGAGCTTCAGACCAAGAAATTCTAGTCACTATAACCCACCTTCTCTTTCACCTGTGTCATACTCATGTTCAAAACTGTCCCTTATATTGCCAGACATGCATTTTCTTCTGTGTTAATAATGGCATCATCCTCCTGTTCATTTCAAGGGTGGAACTTTGGAGTAACTTACTCATTTATGTGATCAAACCACATTTGAGTGCTTCCTCTATGTCAGGGGCTGCTAGTATTAAAAAAAAAAAAAAGGGAAGACATAGTCTTTTTTTTTTAAAGATCTTAATTTATTTATTTTACAGAGAGAGAGATCACAAGTAGGCAGAGAGGCAGGCAGAGGGAGAGGGGGAAGAAGGCTCTCTGCCCAGCAGAGAGCCCAATGCAGGACTTGATCCCAGGACCCTGAGACCACGACCCCAGCCGAAGGCAGAGGCTTAACCCACTGAGCCACCCAGGCACCCCCGTAGTGTGTGTTTTTAGGGAACTTTACTGTTTAAGGAAGACAAATGTGAACAGTGACAATACAGAATACTAAGTGGTCTAATTGGTGTTAGTGATACAGCAGTGTGGCATGTCTGGAGTAATCAGGAAGAACTTCACAGAGGGGTTATATGTAATTGAGTAGAGACATGATGGTAAGTAAGAAGGAATAATATATACAAATGCCAAGAAATTCTTTGATAGGAATCTGGAGGAGTGAGTTTGTCAGGAGACAGAGTATAAAGATAGGCCTTGTATGCCATCCTTAAAGTGAACTTTTTTTTTTTTATATTTTATTTATTTATTTGACAGAGAGATCACAAGCAGGCAGAGAGAGAGGGAAGCAGGCTCCCTGATGAGCAGAGAGCCTGATGCGGGGCTCGCTGGCAGGACCCTGAGATCGTAACCTGAGCCGAAGGCAGAGGCTTAACCCACTGAGCCACCCAGGAGCCCCAAAGTGAACTTTTTTTTAAAGTTTTTTTTTTTTTTAATTTAAAAAAAAATTATTTATTTATTTGACAGAGATCACAAGTAGGCAGAGAGACAGGCAGAGAGGGGGTGCGGAAGCAGGCTCCCCGCTGAGCAGAGAGCCTGATGCGGGGCTCCATCCCAGGACCCTGGGATCATGACCTGAGCTGAAGGCAGAGGCTTTAACCCACTGAGCCACCCAGGTGCCCCTAAAGTTTTTTTTTTTTTAAGCTTTTTAAAATATTTATTTATTTGGGAGAGAGAGAGAGTATGCTTGCCAGTGTGTACATGCTCACGTGAGTCGGGGAAGGGGCAAAGGAAGAGGGACAGGCAGACTCTCTGCTGAACAGTGAGCCTGACCTGGGGCTTGATCTCAGAACTCTGAGATCATAGCCTGAGCGGAAGTCAGGTGGTTGACTGACTGAGGTACCCAGGCATTACTTTTTTTTTAAAGATTTTATTTATTTATTTGACAGACGGAGATCACAAGCAGGCAGAGGCAGGCAGAGAGAGAGGAGGAAGCAGGCTCCCTGCTGAGCAGAGAGCCCGATGCGGGGCTCAATCCCAGGACTCTGAGATCATGACCTGAGCCGAAGGCAGCGGCATAACCCACTGAGCCACCCAGGCGCCCCCCGCCCCCCCCCCCGCATTACTTTTTTACAATTAATTTTAGATTTAAGTGGTCTCTACACCCAACGTGGGGCTTGAACTCCTGACTGCAAGATCAAGAGTTGTTTGCTCTTCTGACTAAGCCTTCCAGGTGCCCTATTATGGGATTTCTAATTTATACAAATTCTCCATTTTTTCCTTTCTTCATTTCCATTATACTATGAGGCTTTACCGCCCATCTTCGTATAGTTTTTCTTTCCAGTCTCTGTAACCCAAAATTACCTTTGACTTTGAAGATAAGAAATCCTAGGTCCCTGGTTAAAGTTTTACCTTCAACGAATACCTCACTTTTTTCCCCGATTTGCCTAACATATAATTAGGCCCATGGACCCTTTCCTGACTTTGTGAAATTTCATATGCTATACTCAGGGTGTCCTGGGTTTAGCCAGTCTACACTATTAATGGTGGTTTGCTTTACACTTACCCATGGCTCCTGCCTTTATCTTCCTGGTCTGATTCATCTTTGCATGTTAACATGTAACATGGTGCTTTCTTTGTAGTGACTCAATTAAAGAAAGAGTGGATTGTACAGTGGTACAAGTTGGGAGGGGAGTATATTTTAGTAGGAAGGTGATGAGTGGACTCTACCAAATTTCAGAATTTAAGAGTTGGTTTATTTTTGTTTTGTTGTTGTTTTTACTTTATCTCCTTATGCACTCAATTTCAAAGGCCTTTGAATTTGAGCTCCCTAATATCTGGTATCTCTCTAATATCATTCATTTTTCTCACCATTCTTAGAGTCTTCTAATTGTGGTTGTTAAATCATATTGGTTTTGTTGAACAGATACCTGAGTGTGTATTGTGCTTCCTGTTTAGTTGGAGAAGTCCCTTTAGTCTCTGAGGCGCAGTTGCTAATCTCTAAATTGGGGCTAGTCCCTTACTTACAGGGTTGTTTGAGAGTGTGCAACAAAGTAATTTATGTGAAGCAGCTTGATAGTATTGGTTCTGAAGTAGGTGCTCAGTAAATAATGCCTTTATTATTATATACCAAGAACTAAAAACATTTGGAAGAGTTAGTCATAAATTTTGAGAAATACATCTCTGCATTTTTGCTTTCTTCTCTGTTCTTCCAAATACTTCTCTTTAACTTGCTAAATTAAGGACATTAATCTGTTTCTGTTTAATAATCAGAATTTTCCGTATTTTTGCTTGGCAAGCAGAATTTAATGTGCAGTAGGATCAGGATCTTTCTGTACTCCATCTGTTAAGTGTTATAACTTCATTACGTTATTGCATTTTTGCTGGTTGTCCTTTGTCATTGCTGTGTATATAAATGTTGAATCTCTATCCTCTGGTTTTCACGGGAATCCATTGAATAGAAGATCCCATCTCTTTTGTGGTGGTAGGTTTGATTTTCATTGAATGATTGTTTCTTTAACTTTTTTAATATCTCAAGTGTAGCCTTTTGAAGTTTAGCGTTTAGTTAGAAAAGTAATAAATAGGGGAATGTCGGGGGCTTAGTCGATTAAAAGTCTGACTCTTGATCTCAGTTCAGGTTTTGATCTCAGGGTCTTGAGTTCAAGCCCTATGTTGGGCTTCACACAGGGTGTGGAGCCTACTTTAAAAAAAGGGTGGCGACTGGGTGACTCAGGTTGGGCCTCTGCCTTGGGCTCAGGTCATGATCTCAGGATCCTGGGATGGAGCCCCCAATTGGGCTATCTGCTTAGCGGGAAGCCTGCTTCCTCCTCTTACTCTGCATACCTGCTTGTGATCTCTCTCTCTCCCTCTCTCTCTGTCAAGCAGATAAATAAAATCTTTACAGGGAAAAAAAAAAAGGAAAAGAAAGGTAATAAGATAGGATGGTAAAAAAAGTTAAACAAAAATGGAATGTAAAAGTCTCTTTGTATCACCCCTCATATTCCTCATTTGCACTCGATGTCCTATTAGAATTTTCTTTATATATGTACCTTTTAAAGATACTTTGGTAATGTAAGTGGCCTGAATATGTATTACTCAATACCTTTGTTAATATGTTAAGGGTATTTTTTTTTTTTAAGATTATATTTATTTATTTGACAGACAGAGATCACAATTAGGCAGAGAGGCAGGCAGAGAGAGAGGAAGGGAAGCAGGCTCCCTGTTGAGCAGAGAGCCCGATGCCGGGCTCGATCCCAGGACCCTGAGATCATGACCTGAGCTGAAGGCAGAGAGGCTTAACCCACTGAGCCATCCAGGCGCCCCAAGGGTATTTTTTTAAAAAGATTTTATTTATTTATTTGACAGAGAGAGAGAGAGAGAGAGATGACAAGTAGGCAGAGCAGCAGGCGGGGGAGGGGGGAAGCAGGCTTCCCGCTGAGCAGAGAGCCTGACGAGGGGCTCGATCCCAGGACCCTAAGATCATGATCTGAGCTGAAG
This sequence comes from Mustela erminea, assembly GCF_009829155.1. Taxonomy (NCBI): domain Eukaryota; kingdom Metazoa; phylum Chordata; class Mammalia; order Carnivora; family Mustelidae; genus Mustela; species Mustela erminea. The sequence continues at coordinate 99,606,399 of NC_045616.1, read as the reverse complement.
ACAGAGGCCCAACCCACTGAGCCACCCAGGCGCCCCTATTATTGAAATTTTTACTGAGATAAATGTAGGTTTACAATTTTAAGAAATTAATACAAAGTGATCTCATATATTTCGCCTGGTTTTGCAATGCTAATGTTCTGTGAAGACATTTAATATTATAATGAGGATATTGGTGTTGTAATCCACCAATCATGTTCAGGTGTCCCAGTTTTTGTTTTTCATGTTATTGGTTTTTTTTTTTTCCCCCAAAAGGAAGTTCCATTTTTCTAAAAAGACCTGTACCAGATGTCTCCAGTTATACCTGTCCTCATTATATGTAATGCATAATATATACAATATATATATGTTAAGTTTCTTACATTTTTCTCACCTGTATAGGTTCATATATGTACCACCACAGTCAAGATACTGAATAGTTTTAACACCACAGGATCTCTCCTCTGGTCCTTTTGTATCATAACCATCTCCTTTCTTTTTTTTTTTTTTTTTAAGGATTTTATTTATTTATTTGACAGAGATCACAAATAGGCAGAGAGGCAGGCAGAGAGAGGAGGAAGCAGGCTCTCTGCGGAGCAGACAGCCCGATGCGGGGCTCGATCCCAGGACCCTGGGATCATGACCTGAGCCGAAGGCAGAGGCTTTAACCCACTGAGCCACCCAGGCGCCCCACCATCTCCTTTCTTGAAGCTCCTTTTTCAGCCTTTGCTAACTACTAAATCTGTCCTTTGTAAGATTTTTTTATTTCAAAAATGTTACATAAATGGTTCATACAGTATATATTTTTTGGGACTGGGTTTTTTCTCTTATACATATAAGTCCCTGGAGGTTCATTAGTTTAAGTGTATCAATATTTTATTCCTTTTTATTCCTTAGTAGGAGTCCACAGATCCTGGATATACCACAGTTTAACCATGGACCTGTTAAAGGACATCTGGCCTTATTCCAGCTTTTGGCTTTTAGAAGTAAAAGTGCTATGAACATTTGTATATGACAGGTTTTGTCTAAACATAAGTTTTCATTTTTCTGGGATAAATTTATGCCCCAGAGTTATAATTGTTGAATTGTATGGTAGTGACATGTTTAGTTTTTATAAGAAGCTGTCAAGTTGATATCTAGAGTGACTATCATTTACATTCTCACCAGCACTGTTTGAGTGATGGCAGTTCTTTGCATCATTGTTACCATTTGGTGTTGTCATTATTATTATTTTTTTCTTTTTAAGATTCTTTTTTTCTTTATTTGGCAGAGAGAGAGACACAGTGAGATAGAGAACCAAGCAGGGGGAGTGGGAGAAGGAGAAACAGGCTTCTGGTTGAGCAGGGAGTCTGATGCAGGGCATGGTCCCAGGACCCTGGGATTATGATCTGAGCCAAAAGTAGATGCTTAGTGACTGAGCCACCCATGCACCCCTTCTTTTTGTTTGTTTTCTTTCTTTCTTTTTTTTTTTTTTTTAAGATTTTTATTTATTTGACAGACACAGTGAGAGAGGGAATATAAGAAGTGGGAGTGGGGGAGGGAGAAGCAGGCCTCCCACCGAGCAGGGAGCCTATGCTGGGCTCCATCCCAGGATGCTGGTGTCATCACCTGAGCCAAAGCAGACACTCAAAACTGAGCCACCCAGGCACCCCTCTTCTTCTTCTTTCTTTCTTTTTTTTTTTTTTTAAGATTTTATTTATTTATTTGACAGAGAGAGATCACAAGTAGGCAGAGAGGCAGGCAGAGAGAGGGGAAGCAGGCTCCCTGCTGAGCAGAGCCCAATGTGGGACTCAATACCAGGACCCTGGGATCATGACCTGAGCCGAAGGCAGAGGCTTAACCCACTGAGCCACCCAGGCACCCTTCTTTTTGTTTTTTAAAATTTATTTATTTATTTATTTATTTTTAAAATTTCTAATTTATTATTTATTTATTTTTTAAAAAGATTTTATTTATTTATTTGACAGAGAGAGATTACAAGTAGTCAGAGAGGCAGGCAGAGAGAGAGAGGAGGAAGCAGGCTTCCTGCTGAGCAGAGAGCCCGACGCGGGACTCGATCCCAGGACCCTGAGATCATGACCTGAGCCGAAGGCAGCGGCTTAACCCACTGAGCCACCCAGGCGCCCCTAAAATTTTTATTTTTAAGTAATTTTTACATTCCCCATGGGGCTTGAACTTAGAACCACAGAGATCAAGGAGTCACCCATTCTATCAGCTGAGCCAGCCAGGCGCCCCTTTTTTCTTTTTCTCATTCATTCCTTTCTTTCTTTCTTTTTTTTTTTTTTTTAAGATTTTATTTATTTATTTGACAGACAGAGATCACAAGCAGACAGAGAGGCAGGCAGAGAGAGAGAGGGAAGCAGGCTCCCTGCTGAGCAGAGAGCCTGACGCGGGCCTCGATCCCAGGACCCTGAGATCATGACCAGAGCCGAAGGCAGTGGCCTAACCCACTGAGCCACCCAGGTGCCCTAGTGTAATTAATACACAAGTGTTGTATTAGTTTCAGGGGTACAGTATAATGATTCAGCAGTTCTTTTTTTTTTAAATTAAAGATTCTGCTTATTTTAAGAGAGGTCGAATGTACAAGAGCCGGGGAAGAGGGGAGGGTCAGAAGGAGAAGGGCAGAGAATCTCAAGCAGATTCCATACTGAGTGCAGGGCCCTAGGCAAGCTCAATCCAACCACCATGAGATCATGACCTGAGCTGAAATCAAGATTCTGACGATTAACTGATTGAGCCACCTAGGTGCCCCTAATAATTCAATTCCACACTTTACTGCTCATTATAAGTGTACTCTTAATCTTCTCAATCCATTTTTAATCCATCTTTTTAATCCACTCCCCCTCCCCATATTCCTTCTGGTAACCATCAGTTTGTTCTATTTAAGAGTCTAGTCTTTTATCTCTTTTTTTCTTTTGTTATGCTGTTTCTTAAATTCCTGGGATGCCTGGGTTGCTCAGGAAGTTAAGCATCTGAGTCTTGATACTGGCTTAGGTCATCTCAGGGTTGTGAGATCAAGCCCAACATTGGGAGTGGAGCCTGCTTAAGATTCTCTCCCTCTCTCTCTCTGCTCCTCACCACTCCCTGTTGGCATGCATGGATGTGCTCTCTCTTAAAAAAAAAAAAAAAGATTAGAAATCTTGGGGTATTTGTCTTTGACTTATTTCACTTAGCATTATACCCTCCAGATCCATCCATGTTGCAAAAGGCAAATCTCATTCTTTTTTTATGACTGATATTCCATTGTATATATCTATACCACACCTTTTTTATCCATTCATCTGTCAGTGGACATTTGGGTTGCTTCCATATCATGGCTATTTGCAAATAATGTTGCAGTAAGCATAGGGGTGCATATAGCTTTTTGAATTGTGTTTTCATATTCTTTAGGTAAATACCCAGTAGTGGAAGCACTGGGTCATCTGGTAATTCTATTTTTAATTTCTTTGAAGAACCTCCATGCTGTTTTCCATAGTGGCTGTACCAGTTTGGATTCCACCAGCAGTGCATGAGGGTTACTTTTTCTCCACATCTTTGCCAACACTTGTTTCTTGTGTTTTTGGTTTTAGGCATTCTGACAGGTGTGAGATGATGTCTAATTGTGGTTTTGATTCGCATTTGTATTGTCACTATTTTTAGTTCAGCCATTTTGATAGTTACGTAATGATATCTCATTATGGTTTTAATTGGCATTTTCCTGATAGCTAATGATGTTGAACATCTTTTTGTGTGCTTATTTGCCATCTGTATATCCTCTGGTGAAATATGTTCATCTCTTTTGCCCATTTTCTAATTGGATTGTTTGATTTTTTTTTTTTTTTTTTTGCTGTTGTGTTTTGAGAGTTCTTGCTAGATGATCTACATTCTTTGTAATGGTTATATACAAACCATAATTTTTAAGCATTGCTTCCACTTTTAGATAGAGAATGAACAAATCCATACATATTTGTGGTTTCCCTTTTATAAATTGAAACAGATTTTAGGGTTGCTTTTATTAGGCAAAATTACTTTATTAAGGTTTCTAAAGCTTTTCACATCTCCAGTCATGCTATATAAAATACCATAATACTCTGGTAAAGATTGCTGGAAGGATAAAATCCATTTTAAGAGTATGAACAATTGTACTTACACATTATAGTAAATTAAAAATAATTACTGGTTATATGATATTCCCTTATATACCAGGAAGAGTCTGAAGGTAGTCTTTCTTTGTAAATTATGAAGGTGTATTACCCTTGTCATCTCTTAATTTCTCCTCATGGTGTAATTGGAGCTGTTGGGGATCCCTAGTGCAAGTAGGTGATGTACAAGTTAATCTTTGTACTCAGTAAAAATAATAGACAATAGTGCCATGCTAATTGTCATTGGAATTTTACCTCCAAAAGTATTTCTCTAACATTGCCTTTGGTTCAGTTGAATTTGTTTTTATAATTATATCAAGGAATAAGCACTCTACCCATGTTGTCACCTGTAAAGAATTACAGAGTAGTTGTTGAGAGGTAATAAAATTCTACATTTAAAGTGCTTTTCTATTTTTTAGATATTATTTATTTGAGAGAGAATGAGAGGGAGCGCTAGAGGGAAAAGGGTCAGAGGGAGAAGCAGACACCCCAGCTCCGGAGCAGGGAGCCTGACGTGGGACTAGATCCTGGGACTCCAGGATCATGACTCTGAGCCAAAGGCAGTCGCCCAACCAACTGAGCCACCCAGGTGTCCCTTAAAATGATTTTTTTTTTTTTTCCACATAGTAGAGCTTTAGGCAGAAGTATTATAGTGCTGGTAATAAAGCCACTGCGATCAGTTCTTTGGTGAAGTAGATGTTAGAATTGTAAGTAAAGTCTTGATAGGTAATATCTGTGGAATTACTTTCCAGTTATAATATCCTAATAATGTTTGTGGAATTATTTCCTGAGGATAAAATGCCGATAGTGGAATTATCTGTATTAGATTTTTTGTCTTGATGTATCTTCTTCTGTATGGTTTCCCAAAAGGATTGAACTATTTTAATAGTATGCATGTATATATGTATTTAAAAAAGTATTTTACTTGTTTTTTTTATGAGACAGAGAGAGAGTGTGAGGGGTAGGGAGAGGGAGAAGCAGATTTGCCACTGAGCATGGAGCCCGATTTGGGGCTCCATCTCTGGACCCTGAGATGATGACCGAGCTGAAGGCAGGTGCTCAATAGTCTGAGCCACCCAGGTGCCCCAGGGTTTTGTTTTGCTTTGTTCTGTTTTGTTTTCTAAGATTTTATCTATTTGAGTAAAGAGAGGGTGGGGGAGAAACAGACTCCCTGCTGATTGCAGAGCCTGAGATGGGGCTCAGTCTCAGGACCCCAGGATCATGACCTAAGCCGAAGGCAGAGGCTTAACTGAGTGAGCTACTCAGGTGTCCCTTGAAAACATGAATTCTTAGCACTGTGGAGGGAATGTTTCCCTCTATATTAGTTATCTATTTTATCTAACAAATTACCTTCAGATTTAACAGCCTAAAACAATAAACATTTATATCACAGAGGGTTAGGGAATCTTGGAGTGGCTTAGTTGGGTGGCTCTGGCTCAAGAGTCTCTCATGAGAGTCTGACAGGTAGGTAAGATGTCAGCCTGGGATACAGTCATCTGAAGGCTGTCCCTGTCCAAGATGGCTCATATGGCTGCTGGCTGACTGTAGTAGGCCCCAGTTTCTTGCCAGGTGGGGCTCTTCATAGCAGTGCTCACAATTATGTACTGGCTTCCTCCAGGGTGAGTGATCCAAGAGAGACCAAGCAGGAAGATTTGAAGGGATATAATGTGGGAGGGAAATACCATGGGTTGAATGTGAATACCAAATGTGGGATTCATTGGGTACCATGTAGGGGGCTGTGACCACACCTACCCAACAAGAAATGAATAGTTTTAAAGGAAAAGCTCTTAAGTATACAAAATTGACAGTGATTAACTACTTTTTACTTTTAAACTGAATTGAATTTTTGAATAGATATGTAGCTCAAAAGCATAATATAAAATGGTAACCAGCGAAGTACCCTTGTACCTTGTTTTGTCTGCTCATTTAGCACCTTCAATTCCTGGGGCACCTTCCCCCTTTTTTTTTATGATAGGGGTATCAGGTTATGTACATTTAACCTTTTTCACTTAAATAATTGTTGAAATCTTTCCACTTTATTTATTTTTTCAAGATTTTATTTTTAAATCAACTGAGCTTGGGTGGCTCAGTTGATTAAGCGTCTGCCTTTGGCTTAGGTCATGATCCCAGGGTACTGGGATGGAGCCCTTGCAGCCTGCTTCTCCCGTTCCTACTACTCCCCCTGCTTGTGCTCTTTTGCACTTGCACTCTCTCTCTCTTTCAGATAACTAGATGTGTTCTTAAAAAATTATTTTTAAGTAAGTAATCTCTATATGCAGAGTAGGGCTCATACAACCCCGAGATCAAAAGCCAGCCAGGTGCCTCAAAATCTTTCCATTTTATGACGTAGTTCTCTCCTTCTTTTTTCTAAGATTGTATTTATGAGAGAGACACAGGGAGAAAGAGCACAAGTGGGGAGGAGAGGGAGAAACAGGCTGTCTACTGAGCAAGGAGCCCGATGCAGGGCTTGATCCTAGGACTCCGGGATTATGACCTGAGCTGAAAGCAGATGCTCAACTGACTGAGCCACCCAAGAGCCCTAGTTCTCTCATTATTTTTTACACCTGGATTCTATGCTATTGTATGAATATGGGCATTCGCTTTTTTTTTTTTTTAAGATTTTATTTATTTATTTGACAGATTGAATCACAAATAGGCAGAGAGGCAGGCAGCGACAGAGAGAGAGAGAGGAGGAAGCAGGCTCCCTGCTGAGCAGAGAGCCAGATGTGGGGCTCCATCCCAGGACCCTGGGATCATGACCCGAGCCCAAGGCAGAGGCTTTAACCCACTGAGCCACCCAGGCACCCCATGCTTTTTTTTTGTCTTTTAAGATTTTACTTATTTTAGAGTGAAACAACAGGAGTGTAGGGAGGGGCAGAGGGGGAGGGAGAGGGAGAAGAACAAGGAAACTGGTGAGCTCAGAGCCCTACATGGAGCTTGATCCTGCAACCCTGAGATCATGACCTGAGCTGAAACCAAGAGTCAGTGCCCAGCCAGCTGTGCCACCCAGGCACCCCTGAATATGGGCATTTTTCAATTCATATATTTTTTTGCTTAAGTAAACAACTATGCAAATAAGCGAGACAGCTATAGAATAAATGTCTACTCAAGAATTGGACTTAAATACACATATAATTTTAAAAGATATTGCCACACTCCTTACTAAAAGAGTACTATATTTGTAGTCCAGTCACCATTGTATCCATGTGCTGGTTTCAGTGAGATTCTTTAGTTTTGTTTTTGTTTTCTTGTGGTTAAATGCACATAGCATAACACTTAGCATCCTAACCATATTTTAATTTATTGGTATGTGAGGGGCAGAGGAAGAGAGAGAATTATTTTTTCTTTTACTTTTCTTTCTTTCTTTCTTTCTTTTTTTTTTTTTTAAGATTTTATTTATTTATTTGACAGGGATGCCTGGGCTGCTTCATCTGTTGGGCAGGCTGCCTTCAGCTCCAGTCATGCTCCTGGGGTGCTGGGCTCCTTGCTCAGCGGGGAGCCTGCTTCTTCCTAACCTCTGCCTGCCATTCCCACTGCTTGTGTGCTTTCTCTCTCTCTCTCTCAAGTAAATAGGTAAAATCTTTAAAACAAACAAAAAAATATTTTATTTATTTATTTGACAGAGAGAGACACAGTGAAAAAGGGAACACAAGCAGGGGGAGTGGGAGAGGGAGAAGCAGGCTTCTCACCTAGCAGGGAGCCTGATGTGGCGCTCAATCCCAGAACTCTGGGATCATGACCTGAGCCAAAGGCAGCCTCTTTTTTTTTTTTTTTTAATAGGTACAATGGTTTTACTTTTTTTTTTTAAAGATTTTATTTATGTATTTGACAGAGAGAGATCACAAGTAGGCAGAGAGGCAGGCAGAGAGAGAGAGAGGAGGAAGCAGGCTCCCTGCTGAGCAGAGAGCCCAATGCGGGACTCCATCCCAGGACCCTGAGATCATGACCTGAGCCAAAGGCAGCGGCTTAACCCACTGAACCACCCAGGTGCCCCAAAGGCAGCCTCTTAATGACTGAGCCACCCAGGCACCCCTTTGATGCTATTTTAAATGGAATTGTTAGGTTGATTTTGGATGGCTAATTGTTAGTATGTAGAAATACAGTGGTTTTTGTATATTGATCATGTATCTTGCAGTCTTGATGAACTAAATTTATTAAAATTTAGTAGTTTTTTCTTTAATTTTCTAGGATTTTCTTGATACAAGATCATGTCATCTGTAAAGAGAGATCGTTTTACTTCTCCTCCCACCCCCAATCCTAATGCATTATTTTTGCTTCTTACCTAATTATCTTAGCAGGAGCGTGCAGTATGATGTTGAATAGAGATGGTGAGAGTGGACATCCTTACTGTTGGTCCTAGGGGGAATGCATTCAGTTGTTGACCATTAAGCATGATTTTATCTGAAAGTTTCTCATATATGCTTTTTTATTAGATAAAGGAAGCTCCTTTCTGTTCCTAGTTTCTTTTCTCTTTTTTTGGTTTTTCAGATTTTATTATTATTATTATTATTTAAAGATTTTATTTATTTATTTGACAGAGATCACAAGTAGGCAGAGAGGCAAGCAGAGAGAGGAGGAAGCAGGCTCCCCGAGGAGCAGAGAGCCCGATGCAGGGCTCGATCCCAGGACCCTGGGATCATGACCTGAGCCGAAGGCAGAGGCTTTAACCCACTGAGCCACCCAGACGCCCCTCAGATTTTATTAAGTAAACTCTACACCCAGCATGGGGCTCAAACCTATAACCCAGAGGTCAAGAGTCACATGCTCCACCACTTGAGCAGCCAGGTGCCCCATCTATTCCTAGTTTCTTGAATTTTTTTTAGTGAAAGGGTGTTAGGTTTAAAAATTTTTTTTTAATGTATTTTTTAAAGATTTTATTTACTTGAGAGCACGAGCAGTGGGGAGGGGCTGAGGGAGAGGGAGAAGCAGATTCCCTGCTGAGTGGGGAGCCCGTTGTGGGACTCAGTCCCAGGACCCCAGCATCATGACCTGAGCCAACGCCATACACTCAATTGGTTGAGCCACCCAGGTGCCCTTGTCCAATGTTTTTTCATTACTGAGTTGCTTTTGTTTTTTGTTTTTTGTTTTTTTCATTCCAGTTGTGTTTGTTGATGTATAATTAGCATATAGTATTATTAGTTTCAAGTATACAGTATAATGATTCCATAGTTCTTTGCAGACTTCCTGTTGAGCATGGAGCCCAAGGAGGGGCTCAGTCTCGCCACTCCTGAGATCATGACCTGTGTTGAAATCGAGTCAAACACTTAACCCTCTGAGCCATCCAGGTGCCCCTGATTCTGCAGTTCTATACATTACTCAGTGCTTATCACAAGTGTACTCTTAATTTTCTTTATTTTCCCAGTTCCCTACCTCCCCTCTGGCAACCACTAGTTTGTTCTCCATATTTAAGATTCTGTTTCTTTGTTTCTCTTTTTCTCCTTTCATAAATCCCACACATGACTGAAATTACATGGTTTTTGTTTTTCTCTATTTGACTTACTTCACTTAGCATTATACCTTCTGGGTCTGTGTTGTTGCAAATGGTGAAATCTCATTATTCTTTTATAGTTGAATAATACTCTAGTGTGTGTATTACATCTTTATTCATTCATCTATTGATGGATACTTGGGTTGCTTCCATATCTTGGCTATTATAAATAATGCTGTATAAACATAGGGGTGCATATGTCTTTTTGAATTAGCATTTTTATTTTCATTGGGTAAATACTTAGTAGTGAAATTATTGGATAATAAAATATTTTTGTTTTTAATTATTTGAGGAACCTCCATATTGTTTTCTTCCGTGGCTCCACCAGTTTGCATTACCACAATAGTGCATGAGGGTTCTTTTTTCTCACCAACACTTGTTATTCCTTGTGTTTTTGATTTTAGCTGTTCTCATGTATGGGATGTGATATCTTGTGGTTTTGATTTGTATTATCCCTGATGATTAGTGATATTGAACATCTTTTCATGTCTCCTGGCTACTTGTATGTCTTCCCTGGGAAAATGTCTATTCAGGTCCTTTGCCCCTTTTTAAATCAGATTATTTGGGTTTTCTTGATGTTGACTTGTATAAATTCTTTATATATTTTGGGTATTAATTCCATATTAGATATGTCATTTGCAAATATATTCTCCCATTTAGTAGGTTACCTTGTCATTCTTTTGATGGTTTCCTTCACTGTACAAAAACTTTATTTTGGTATACTCCATTCCCTCTTTATTCCCTTTTTTTTTTTTTTTAAGTTTTATTTATGTATTTATTTACTAAAGATTTTATTTGAGAGAGAGAGAGAGATCATGTGCACGGGGAGGGGCAGAAGGAAAGGGAGAAGCAGGGTCCCCCTGGGATCATAACCTGAGCTGAAGGCAGATGCTCAATGACTAAGACACCCGTGGGCCCCAGTTTTGTTTTTTTTTTTAAAGATTTTTATTTATTTATTCATTTTAGAGAAAGTGCACATGCACACATATGTCAGGGGAGGGCATGGAGGGAGAGGGTCTGTCACCCTGACAGAATCTCTAGGACCCCTGGATCATGACCTGAGCTGAAATCAGGAGTTCAGCACTTAACCAACTGAGCCACCCATGTGCCCCCTCCCCCTAATTCTTTAATGTCTTTACATTGATTTTTGGTATGTTGAACCAGTTTTGCGTTCCTGGGATAAATTTGTACAATATTTTTTATAGGTTTTTGTATTTGGGTCGCTGATATTTTCTTTTTTCTTTTTATGTCTTCATGCCTTACATCTTTTTACATCTTCGTGCATTAGGTGTACTTGTCTATTTTTTTCTTGTGATGTCTTTGTCAGGTTTTGATATCAGGGTAATATTGTAACAATGAATTTGCCTTATTTTTTATGTGATTAGTTTTATAATAGTTAATTTCTAAGTTTTAAATTATAAGTGACTTTACTGAGTACATTTTAGTTTAATTTTGCATTTTGAAAATTACTAACACTGAGATAGTATATTCATTCATTTACCAGTTTTTGTTTTTTGTTTTGTTTTGGTTTTTTATGTGCAAGCCATTTGTAAGATACATGGTAGACTTTGGGGCAGGGCAGTGTGTTCTAGACTGAGAGGAATAGGATTTAGGACTCCAAGGATTGAAATAGCTACGCTTTAGGGTCGCTTGGGTGGCTAAGTGGGTTAAGCCTCTGCCTTCAGCTCAGGTCATGATCTCAGGGTCCTGGGATCGAGCCCTGCATCAGGCTCCGGAGCCTGCTTCTCCCGGCCCCCGCCTCGCCTGCCTCTCTGCCTACTTGTGATCTTCATCTGTCAAATAAATAAATAAAATCTTAAAAAAAAAAAATAGCTACGCTTTAGGAGAATAAGGGATTCAGTATGTCAAGATTAGATAGAGAGGGTGAGGACAATAAAGGATGTTTTTGGAGGCTGGTAGTCAAGGTTTAGGCCTTTACCTGAATTCTCCCACTTTTTGTTTAAATGATCGGATTATATTTTTTTAAAAATATACATAACATTTTTAAAAAAGATTTTATTTATTTATTTGACAGGCAGAGATCACAAGTAGGCAGACTAAGAGAGTGGGGGGGAAGCAGACTCCCCGCCAAGCAGAGAGCCAAATGTGGGGCTCTGTCCCAGGACCCTGAGATCATGACCTGAGCCGAAGGCAGGGGCTTAACCCACTGAGCCACCCAGGCGCCCCTTTCCCCACTTACATTTAGTTGTGAACTCTGATTTTTGTATCTAGTACTAATCTTTTTCTCTTTTTTAATTTAGGCTGCTACTCATTAGGAAAAAGCATAGATCAAATCCCATTTTAAAAATGTTATGAGTTTCCTATACTGTTATTAAGGATTTATTAAAATTGACCAAACTTGGGGCGCCTGGGTGGCTCTGTTGGTTAAGTGTCTGTCTTTGGCTCAGTTCATGATCTTAGGGTTCTGGGATCGAGCCTTATGTTGGGGGGGCGGGTTCCAGCCCAGTTGGGAGTCTGCTGCTCCCTCTCCCTCTGCCACTGCCCCTGCTTGTGCTCTTTCTCTGTCAAGTGAATAAATAAAATCTTTTTTTTTTTTTTTAAAGATTTCATTTATTTATTTGACAGACAGAGATCACAAGTCGGTAGAGAGGCAGGCAGAGAGAGAGAGAGAGGAGGAAGCAGGCTCCCTGCAGAGCAGAGAGCCCGATGTGGGGCTGGATCCCAGGACCCTGGGATCATGACTTGAGCCGAAGGCAGAGGCTTTAACCCACTGAGCCACCCAGGAGCTCCTAAATAAAATCTTTTTTTAAAAAAACTGACCAAAAAAAAAAACCAAAAAAAAACCTGACCAATGTAGAAATCATTATAGTAGGTGTGTGTATATATGTATATATTTTTAAAGTTTAAAAAATTTTTTTTATTTTTAAGTAATCTCTACACCCATCATGGGCCTGGCACTTACACCCCCCACCCCCCAAGATCAAGAGTCATATGCTCTGGCAGCCTGTGTGGTTCAGTCACTTTAAGTATCTACCTTATTCTCAGGTCATGATCCCAGGGTCCTGGGTTTGAGCCTCCACATTGGTATCCCTGCTAAGGGGGAAAGGGTTGCTTCTCCCCCTTCCTCTCTGCTCACATTCTGTCTCCAGTATATACATAAAATCTTTTTTTTTTTAAAGATTTTATTTATTTAAGAGAGAGAGCATGAGGGAGAGAGAGAGAAAGGGAGCACAAGTGAGGGGGAGGGGCAGAGGGAGAAGCATATTCCCCGCTGAGCAGGAAGTGAGACATGGGACTTGATCCCAGGACCCTGGGATCATGACCGGAGCTCAAGGCAGATCCTTAATCAACTGAGCCACCCAGGTGCCCTAAATAGATAAAATCGTTTAAAAAAAAAAAAAAAGTCACATGCTCTATGACTGAGTAAGTGAGGCACCTCTACAGTTTTTTTTAACAGTATTTTTTTTTTTTTAATTTTATTTATTTGTTTGACAGAGATCACAAGTAGGCAGAGAGAGAGGAAGGGAAGCAGGCTCCCTGCTGAGCAGAGAGCCAGATGTGATGCGGGGCTAGATGCCAGAATCCTGGGATCATGACCTGAGCCAAAGGCAGAGGCTTTAACCCACTGAGCCACCCAGGTGCCCCCCGCCCCCTTTTTTAAAAAGTTTTATTTATTTATTTATTTGACAGAGAGAGAGATCACAAGTAGGCAGAGAGGCAGGCATAGAGAGAGAAAGGAGGAAGCAGGCTCCCTGCTGAGCAGAGAGCCTGATGCGGGACTCGAATCCCAGGACCCTGAGATCATGACCTGAGGTGAAGGCAGCGGCTTAACCCACTGAGCCACCCAGGAGCCCTCCAGGTGTTTCTTTTTAACAGTATTTATTAATACTGTATTTAATCATTTTATGTTTCTACTTTTCTGTAGTATATGTGAGATAATGTAATTAACTTCTCCCTCAGGTGACAACTAATGACAAAGTGATAAAGATTAATATCTTACATAGGCAGTTTGAGATTATAGAAAGAATGTAGGCTTTGGAATTGCACAGAACTCCATTTGGGACCAGACTTGATTCCTGTGTTTAGTTTCTTAATGCATAAAATATTTTGAAAATTAACTCCTAGCACAGTTCATGGCATATGGTGGATATTTGCTCCTATTGTTAATTATAATACATAACATATATTGAGTACTATACCCTTGGAAGCCAGGCTCTCTACTAAGCACTTAAGTATTATCTCATTTAATTCTGAGGACAACTCCACAAGTTGCTAGGCACAGTCATTATTTTAGGTTTATACATTAGGAAATGGAAGGTTAGACAGATTGAGTGGTTTCCCAAGTGATGGGGCTAGTATCCTATTAAGGCCATCTGGCTTCATAGCATTTTCTCTCTGCTATGCTGCCTCCTTTGTTACAAAGACACTGGGCACTGCTCATTACTAATGTATTTTTAGTGGATTCTTGTCTTGTTGTAAATGGAAGATTAAAATGAGATAGAAATTTGATTATTAGCTTTTCTCATGTCTCTATGTCAGTTTGGCCTAAAAACATGATTAGAAAGACAAATGTTATCTGAAAATCTGTGCTGTATTTCTTTTTTTTTTTTTTTAAAGATTTTATTTGTTTATTTGACAGACAGAGATCACAAGTAGAGAGGCAGGCAGAGAGAGAGAGGGAAGCAGGCTCCCCGCCGAGCAGAGAGCCCGATGCGGGACTCGATCCCAGGACCCTGAGATCATGACCTGAGCCGAAGGCAGTGGCTTAACCCACTGAGCCACCCAGGTGCCCCTGTGCTGTATTTCAAAGCTACATGTTAACTTCTATATAGAGTAAGAACTTATTTCTGCCTGACTTGAATTATATTTGTTAACTAATAAATAACCACAGTACAGGTGAAACCATGAAGTAATAAAATGTTCTTCTAGTTTATCATACCAGATGTAAAGTATTCCATTTTAAAAATAGTTACCTTGGGAAGCTAGACACTTTTTAAGAAAATGAGATAAAATTTAAATAACTTAAAATTAAACCATTTTGGGGTGCCTTGGTGGCTCCGTTGGTTAAACATCTTCCTTCGGCTCAGGTCATGGTTTCAGTATCCTGGGATCCAGCCCCATGTCAGGCTCCCTGCTCAGTGGGGAGTCTGCTTTTCCCTCTCCCTCTCCATTTGCATTTGCACTCTTCATCTCAAATAAATGAAATCTTCAAAAAAAATTTACCATTTTAATGATTTTAAAGTATATTCATTGGCATTTCTTTTATTTATAATGTTGTGCAGCCACTACCACTCCAGTTGCAGAACATTTTTATCACACAAAAAGAAACTCTTTATTCATTAAACAGTTACTCCCCCACATTGTCCTTCTCTCCTCCCTTTCTAAGATTTTTTGGAAAGATTTTATTTATTTATTTGACAGAGATCGCAAGTAAACAGAGAGGCAGGCAGGGCCAGGGGGAGGGGAGAAGCAGGCCCCCTGCCTAGCAGAGAGCCCAATGTGGGGCTCGATCCCAGGACCCTGGCATCATGACTGGAGCCACCCAGGTACCCCTAAGATTGTATTTTTAAGTAATCTCTACCCAGTCTGGGGCTTGGACTTAATGTTCCTTGTTAATCAGAAGTCACGTGGTCCATTGACCGAGCCAGCCAGATACCCTCTCCTTTTTCTGTGGAAAAAGAACTCTTTTGACTTAATGGATATACCAAAACTAGACATTTCATATAAATGGAATTAAAGTATGTGGCCTCCTGTGCTTGGCTTCTTTTATATAGGTAGTATCATATTTTCAAGTTTTATCCATGTTATAGCATCTGTCAGTACTTCATTCCTTTTTTATGGCTGAATGATATTCCATGATGTAGATATGCTACTTTGTTTATCTAGTCATCAGTTCATAGACATTTGTTTGTTCCTAGTTTTTACATTTATTCATCTAGCTATTTTAAAGATTTATTTATTATATTTGAGAGAGACAGAGAAAGTGAGCAGAGGGAGAGGGAGACAGACTCCTTGTAGTGAGGAGCCCGACTTAGGACTCTTTCCTATGACCCTGAGATCATGACCTGAGCTGAAATCAAGTCGGATGCTTAACCCACTGAGCCCAGACCCAGGCCTCTCCTAGAGCTTACTCTAAAAAGGGAAAAAAAAAAAAGGCTGAATAGTATTTCATTGTATGCATATACCACCTTTTCTTTATCCATCTGTTGATGGATATTTAAGTTGTTTCCATGTCTTTGCTACTGTTAATAATGGTACAATGCAGATGGGGATGCAGATACCTCTTTGAGATCCTGATTTCTATTCTTTTTGGTTATATGTCCAGAAGTAGGATTTCTGGATCTTATGGTAGTCCTATTTTAATTTTTTTCCCTAGTTTTAATTTTTTTGAGGAACTTCCGTACTGATTTTTATAATACTAATTTCCATTACAACAACAGTGTACCAGGGTTCCCTTTTCCTCCATGTTTTCAATAACATCTTTTTTTTTTTTTTTTTTAATGGCCATCTTAATAGGTGTGAGATGATACTGTATTGTGGTTTTGATTTGCATTTCCCTGGTGATTTTTTTTTTTTTTTTTTTTAAGATTCTTATATATTTGACAGATATAGCAAGAGAGGGAACACAAGCAGGGGGAGTGGGAGAGGGAGAAGCAGGTTTCCTGCCAAGCAGTGAGTCTGATGTGCTGGAACCCAGGACCCTGGGATCATAACCTGAGCTGAGCGCAGATGTTTAATGACTGAGCCACCCAGGTGCCCCCGCATTTCCCTGTTGATTACTCAGGTTGAGCACCTTTCCTATATCTGTTAACTGTTTTATGTTGTCTTTTGAGAAATGTCTATTCATATCTTTTGCCAGTCTCTAATTTATTTATTTATTTATTATTTTATTTTTTAGGACTTTATTTATTTAAGAGAGGAGTCTGGGGGGAGAGTGGGAGAACACAGAGGAGGAGTATGAGGGAGAAGCAGTCTCCCGCTGAACAGAGAGCCTGACATGGGAGATCATGACCTGAGCCGAAGGCCGATTTAACTGACTGAGCCACCCAAGTTCCCTGTTTATTATTCCCTATTTTTAAGTAAATTCTCTATCTAATATGGGGCTTGAACTCACAACCCCGAGATCAAGAGTCATGTGTGTGCTTTACTGACAGCCAACCAGGGGCCCCTCTTTTGCCCTTTTTTTTTTTTAAAGATTTTATTTATTTGACAGAGAGATAACAAGTAGGCAGAGAGGCAGGTGGAGATAGAGAGGGAAGCAGGCTCCCTGCTGAGCAGAGAGCCTGTCGTGGGGTTAGATCCCAGGACCCTGATTGAGATCATGACCTGAGCTAAAGGCAGAGGCTTAACGCACTGAGCCACCGAAGTGCCCCTTGTCCTTTTTTTTTTTTTTTTTTTTTTAAGATTTTTACTTATTTATTTGACAGACAGAGATCACAAGTAGGCAGAGAGGCAGGCTTTGAATTGGATATTTTTACTGTTCGGTTGTTAAGAGTTCTTTATATATATTGGATATTTCCTTTTTATCAAATATTTTCTCTCATTCTGTGTGTTGCCTTATCATTAAGCTGATCATTTCCTTTGCTGTGCAGAACCTGTATATGTTTTTTCTTATTTCCTATGTCTTTGGTGTCACATCTAAGAAATCATTGCCAAGGCCAATGTCAAGAAGCTTTTCCCCTGTATTTTCTTCTAGGAATTTTAGGTCTTAAGCTGCAGGCTTTAATTCATTTTGAATAGATTTTTTGTATATGGTATAAATTAAGGGTCCAGTGTCATTCTTTTGCAAGTAGAAATTCACTTTCCCCATACCATTTGTTGAAGAGACTGTCCTTTCCCCATTGTATGTTCTTTTTTTTTTTTTTTTAAGGAAAAAAAGATTATTTATTTATTTATTGACAGAGAGAGAGAGAGATCACAGGTAGGTAGAGAGGCTGGCAGAGAGAGAGAGAGAGAGAGAGAGAGAGAAAGCAGCAGGTTCCCCGCCGAGCAGAGAGCCCGATGCGGGACTCGATCCCAGGACCCTGAGATCATGACCCGAGCCGAAGGCAGTGACTTAACCCACTGAGCCACCCAGGCGCCCCTCCCCATTGTATGTTCTTGACCCCATTGTTGAAGATCAGTTTACTGTGAATGTATGGGTTTATTTCTGCGCTCTGTATTCTGTTCTGTTGGTCAGTGCCTGTTTACTTTTTTTTTTTTTAAGATTGATTTTATTTGTTTGACAGAGAGAGATCACAAGTAGGCAGAGAGGCAGGCAGAGAGGGGGAAGCAGGCTTCCTGCTGAGCAGAGAGCCCGATGTGGGGCTGGATCCCAGGACCCTGAGATCATGACCTGAACCTAAGGCATAGGCTTAACCCATTGAGCCACCCAGGCGCCCCCAGTATGTCTGCTTTGATTACTGTAGCTTTGTAATATGTTCAGAAGTATGTTCAGAAATCATAAAGTGTGAGGTTTCCTTATTTGTTCTTGCTCATTATTGCTTTGACTATTCAGGGGTCTCTTTTGGTTCCATATGAATTTGTAATATGTTCAGAAATCATAAAGTGTGAGGTTTCCTTATTTGTTCTTGCTCATTATTGCTTTGACTATTCAGGGGTCTCTTTTGGTTCCATATGAATTTTAGCATTCTTTTCCCTTTAATTTTTTTTTTTTTTAAAGAATGGAAGGCAGTTTTGTTTCTTCTCTTTTCCGTTTTTTTTTTTTTTTTTTTAAGATTTTATTCATTTATTTGATAGAGAGACAGAGATCACAAGCAGGCAGAGAGGGGCAGGGGGAAGCAGGCTTCCTGCAGAGCAGAGAGCCTGATGTGGGGCTTGATCTCAGGACCCTCAGATCATTACCTGAGCTGAAGGCAGAGGCTTAACCCACTGAGCCACCCAGCCGCCCCTTTTCTTTCTGAAGATTTTATTTACTTGTCAGAGAGAAAGAGCGCACAAGCACAAGCTGCGGGAGTGGCAGGCCGAGGGAGAGAAGCAGGCCCCCCACTGAGCAAGAAGCCCAGTATAGGACTTGATCCCAGGACCCTGGTTTCATGGCCTGAGCTGAAGGCAGATGGTTAACCAACTGAGCCTCCCAGGTGTCCCTTTTTTTCTATTTATATAAACAGTGGCATTGTAATTTTGATGAGAATTGAGTTGAATCTATAGATTGCTTTCTGTAAAATGTACAGTTGACAATATTAAGTGTTCCAGTCCATGAACACAAATGTCTTTTCCATTTATTTGTATCTTTTCAATTTCTTTGGTCAGTGTTCTACAGTTTTCAGTGTTTGTCTTTCAGCTTCTTGGTTAGGTCTATTCCTGAGTATTCTATTTGATGCTATTGGTAAATGAGATTATTCTCTTGGTTTCATTTTTAGATAGTTTATCGTTAGTATAAAGAAGTACTACTAAATTTTTTATAGTAATTTTTGTGTTTTGTGGCTTTACTGAATTAGTTTATTTGTTCTTATAGTTATTTTGGGGACTTTTTAGGGTTTCCTATATAGGTATCATCTTACCTGCAAACAGATCATTTTATTTCTCCCTTTCCAATTTGGATGTCTTTTATTGATTTTCCTTGTGTAATTGTTTGTTTGTTTTTAAAGATTTTATTTATTTATTTGACAGAGATCACAAGTAGCCAGAGAGGCAGAGAGAGAGAGAGGGAAGCAGGCCCCCTGCTGAGCAGAGAGCCTGATGCGGGACTTGATCCCAGGACTCCAGGACCATGACCTAAGCCGAAGGCAGGGGCTTAACCCACTGAGCCCCCCAGGCGCCCCCTTGTGTAATTGTTTTGACCAGGAACTTCCAGTCCATTGTTGAATAGATATCATGAGGGTGGGCCTCTTTGCTTTGTTTGGGATGTTAGGGGAAAAGCTTTCAGTTTTCACTATTGAGCATCATGTTAGCCATGGGCTTTTCATATATGGCCTTTATTGTTTTGAGGTAAGTTGCTTCTAGACCTAATTTTTAAAAAAATATTTATTTATTTTAGAAAGTGAGTGAGTGTGGGGAGGGGCAGAGGGAGAGGGAGAGAGAAACTTAAGCAGATTCCTCGCTCAGCTGGAAGCCTGATGCAGTGCTTGATCTCAGGACCCTGAGATTATGATCTTATCTGATAAAAAGGAAATATCCAAGAGTTAAACTGGTGCTTAGCCAGCAGCCCCATCTAGGGCCCTCTCAACACCTGATTTTTTGAGAGTTTTTATATGAAAGGATGTTGAATTTTGTCAAATGCTTCTCCTGTACCTGTCACTTGATTTTATCCTTTAATCTGTTAATGTGGTATGTCACATTGATAGATACGCATATGTTGAAGCATCTTTGCATCCCTGGGATACATCTGACTTGCTCATAGTTAGTGATTTTTTTTTTCTTAAAGATTTTATTTATTTGACAGAAATAGAGAACACAAGTAGGCAGAGTGGCAGGCAGAGGGAGAGGGAGAAGCAGGCTCTCTGCTGAGCAGGGAGCCTGATGCAGAGTTTGATCCCAGGATCCTGGGACCACGAACCTAGTCGAAGGCAGATCCCCAACCGACTGAGCCACCTAGGTGCCCAGTTTGTAATCCTTTAAGTGTGCTATTTAATTTGGCTTTCTGATGTTCTGTTTTAGATTGTATATCTATGTTCATCAGGAATATTAGCTTGCAGTGGTTTCGTGTGTGTTTGTGTGTGTGTGTGTGTGATCTTTGTCTAGCTTTGATATCATAGTGATGTGTGTTTTTGAATTTGGAAGTGGTCTTTTGTTTTCCGAAGAGTTTGAAAAGGATTGGTATTCTTTTGGTGTTTGGAAGAATTCATCTATGAAACTCTCTGGTCCTGGACTATTCTTTTTTGGTAGTTTTTTTTGTTTCTGTTTTTAAGATTTATTTATTTATTTGAGAGAGCATGTATTCGTGTGAGTAGCGGGTGGGGCAGAAGAAGAGAGAGAATCCTTTAGCAAACTCTCCACTGAGAAGGAAGCCCATGCAGGGCTGGATTCCAGAACCCTGAGATCATGACCTGAGCCGAAATCAGGAGTCGGCCATTCAACTGACTGAGTCACCCAGGATTCGCTAAGTCATTTGTCTATTTTTTTTTTTTTTTTAATGAATGTAAAGTGGCACATAACATAAAATTTGCTATTTTAAACATTTTTAGGTGTGTATTTCAGTGGCATTATGTATATTTACATTGTTGTATAACCGTTATCACCATCCATTTCCAGACTTTTTCCTTTACTCATTTTATATTTAGTTTGCCTTTCTGTTGATTGGTAGAAGCCATGTATTTATTCTGGATATGAGACCATTATTAGATATATGAGTTGCAAATGTTTTCTCTTACTGTGTGGATGTCTTACCATTCTCCCCCCTTTTAAAGAAGTGAGGAAGAATTCACAGAACATAAAATTAACCATTTTGAAGTGTATACTTCATTGACATTTGGTACTTTCATAGTATTTTGCAACTACTGCCTCTAATTGCAAAGAATTTTTACCACTTTTTTTTTTATGAGATTTTATTTATTTATTTGACAGACAGAGATTACAAGTAGACAGAGAAGCAGGCAGAGAGAGAGGAAGGGAAGCAGGCTCCCTGCTGAGCAGAGAGCCCGACACGGGGCTTGATCCCAGGGCCCTGAGACCATGACCTGGGCCGAAGGCAGAGGCTTTAACACTGAGCCACCCAGGCACCCCAAATTTTTATCACTTTAAATGAAAACCCCATGCCCATTAAACAGTCAGTCCCTATTCACCTGACAGTCATCAGTCTTCTTTCTTTCTCTATTTATTTGCCTACTATAGATATTTTCTCTAGTTGAGATCATAAAATATATGACTGTTTTTCACTTAATTTATTTTTAGCATATTCTCAAAGTTCATCCATGTAGAATATTTCAAGACTGTTATTCTTATGGCTGAATAATCTCCCATGTATTTACATACCACAATTTTTTGTGTATGCGTTAATGGACATTTGTGTTTTTTCTACTTTTTGGCTATTACCGATAATACTGTTGTAAACAGTTGTGTTACAAGTCTCTTTACCTATACATAATTTAATTTCTGTCTACACGTAGTGGAGTAGAGTTTCTGGGTCACATGGCAATTTTGTGTTTAACCTTTTTTTTTTGGGGGGGGTTAAGATTTTATTTTATTTTATTTTAATTTTTATTTATTTTTTAAATTTCATTTCAGTATTTCAGAATTCATTGTTTATGCACTGCACCCACGTGCCTTCCACAATATCCACAACCAGGCTCACCCAACCTCCCATCTCCCTCCCCTCCAAAACCCTTAGTTAGTTCTTCAGAGTCCACAGTTTCTCATAGTTCGTCTCCCCCTCCACTTTCCCCCAACTCACTTTTCCTCTCCATCTCCCCATGTCCTCCATGTTTATTCCTTATGCTCCACAACTAAGCGAAACCGTATGATAATTGACTCTCTGCTTGACTTACTTCACGCAGCATAATCTCTTCCAGTCCCCTGGGTGTTGATACAAAAGTTAGGTATTCATCCTTTCTGATGGAGGCATAAGGATTTTATTTATTTATTTAACAGAGAGAGATCACAAGTAGGCAGAGAGGCAGGCAGAGAGAGGGAGAAGCAGGCTCCCTGCCGAGCAGAAAGCCTGATGTGGGGCTCGATCCCAGGACCCTGAGATCATGACCTGAGCCTAAGGCAGAGGCTTAACCCGCTGAGCCACCCAGGCGCCCTTATG
Source organism: Mustela erminea (assembly GCF_009829155.1). NCBI lineage: Eukaryota > Metazoa > Chordata > Mammalia > Carnivora > Mustelidae > Mustela > Mustela erminea. The sequence goes on along the minus strand of NC_045616.1, from coordinate 99,584,165 downwards.
TTTAACTTTTTAATGATCTTCCAAACTCTTTTTCTCAGTGGTTATATCCTTACATCCCCATCCCCAATGTACTGAAGTGTTTATTTCTCCATTTCCTTGCCATTACTTTATTTTCCTTTTTTTTTTTTTTTGATTAATGTAGTCCTGATGGGTATGAAGTGGTATCTTCTTGGGGTATTGATTTGCATTTCCTCCATGACCAATAATGTTGAACATCTTTTCATGTGCATGTTAGCCATCTGTGTATCTTCTTTTCAAAAATGTCATTCAAGTCCTTTGTTCTTTTTTTTTTTTTTTAAGATTATTTATTTATTTGACAGTGAGAGAGAGATCACAAGTAGGCCAAGAGGCAGGCAGAGGGGAAGAGGGAAGCGGGCTCCCTGCTGAGCAGAGAGCCCGATGTGGGGCTTGATCCCAGGACCCTGAGATCATGACCTGAGCCTAAGGCAGAGGCTTAAACCACTGAGCCACCCAGGTGCCCCTGTTCTATCTTCTTTTTTATTTTATTTATTTTTTATTTTTTTTAAAGATTTTATTTATTTATTTGACAGACTGATCACAAGTAGGCAGAGAGGCATGCAGAGAGAGAGAGAGAGAGAGGAGGAAGCAGGCTCCCCACTGAGCAGAGAGCCCAATGTGGGGCTCGATCCTAGGACCCTGGGATCATGACCTGAGCTGAAGGCAGAGGCTTTAACCCACTGAGCCACCCAGGCACCCCTCTATCTTTTAAGATTTTATTATATTTTTAATTTTTAATTTTTATTTTTTTTAAAGATTTTATTTATTTGACTTCGAGTGAGAGAGAGCACAAGCAGGGGAAATGGCAGGCAGAGGGAGAGGGAGAAACAGGCTCACCATTGAACAGGAAGTTCAATGCTGGGTTTGATCCCAGGACCTCAGGGCCATGACTTGAGGTGAAGGCAGTCACTTAACTGACTGTGTCACCCAACTCCCCTAAGATTTTATTTTTAAGTGATCTCCAGGCCCAGTGTGTTGCTTAGACTTGTAATCCCACGATAAAAGTCACATGCTCTACCAGCTGAGCCAGCCAGGTGCCCTAAGTCCTGCACTCATTTTAATTAATGAATTAATTTTATTTATTTTTAAAGATTTTATTTATTTGACAGAAACAGTGAGAGAGGGAACACAAGCAAGGAAGTGGGAGAGGGAGCACCCGGCTTCCCATTGAGCATGGAGCCCAATGGGATCATGACCCGAGCTGCAGGCAGAGGCTTAATCAACTGAGCCACCCAGGTGCCCCAAAACTTTGTCTTTCACCATTGAGTAGGACTTTAGCTATAGGTTTTTCAGAAATACTCTTTATTATGTTAAGGAAGTTCCCTTCTATTTCTAGTTTATTGAGTGTTTTTATCATGACAGTTTGTTTTAAATATTTATTTTGCATCTGTTGAGGTGGTCAGGCATTCTTTTGTTATATTAGTATGTATTATGTTAATTTTTTTTGATGAGTACCCTTTGTTTTTGTTAAGTACAGATATATGTTTTTTTTTTTTTTTAAAGATTTTCTTTATTTGACGGTCAAAGATCACAAGTAGGCAGAGAGGCAGGCAGAGAGAGAGGAGGAAGCAGGCTCCCTGGCTGAGCAGAGAGTCCGATGCGGGGCTCGGCGGGGCTTGATCCCAGGACCCCGAGATCATGACCTGAGCCGAAGGCAGAGGCTTTAACCCACTGAGCCACCCAGGCACCCCCAGATATGTATCTTTTATCCATATGTAAGTGTTCGATTCAGTGGTGTTAATTACACCCACAGTGTTGTATAACCATTACCATTATCTATATTGAGAACTTTCCCATCATCTTAAGATAAACTTTCTGTCAGTAATTCCATGTTGTTCCCTTCCTCTAGCCCCTGGTAACTTCTTTTTCTAAAAAAACATTTTATTAAAAAAAATATTTATTTATTTTTAAATGAGAGAGAGTGCGAGCATAAGCAGAGGGAGTGGCAGGCAGGAGGAGTTGCAGGCTCCCTGTTGAGCAAGGAGTGCAGTGTGGGACTTGATTCCAGGACCCTAGGGTCATGACCTGAGCGGAAGGCAGCCACTTACTTGGCTGAACCACCCAGATTTCCCGACCTTGATCCCAGGACCCCGAGATCAGGAAGGTAGTAGTTTACCCAGTTCTGATGGTTGCTTGTGATAGTTTTTCCTGTTTATTTGCTATTTTTTAGTGAGATTGACCCTTGAAGTTCCCTTAGATTATGGAGATCTCTCTTTGAATTTGCCTCTTGTAGGTAAGGTAACTCGTAAGTGCAACCATACCTTTATCTCTTTGTGTTTGGTTTATTTCACTTAGCATAATACTTTCAGTGTTTATCTGTGTTGTAGCATGTATGAGAATTTTGTTCCTTTTTATAGCAATTAATCTTCCATTGTGGATATACCATATTCTGTTTATCCAGTTATCTGTGGTGCACAGTTGAGTTATTTCCACCTTTTTTATATTATACATATGTTGCTATGAACATGGGTTTGCGAATATCTGGTTGACTGCCTGCTTTCATTTCTTTCTGGTATATAGGAGTGGAATTGCTGGATCATATGTTGATTTTTTTGTTTACATTTTGGAAGTATTCTTCCTTTTTTTTTTTTTTCTTTTAAGGATTGATTTATTCTAGAGTAAGTTTGGTTTTGTGGGGAGGGGCAGAGGGGAGGAAGAGAAGATCTCAAGCAGATTCCCCCACTGAGTACTGAGTCCTATGCTATGAGGGGCTTGTCTCAGGATGCTGAGATCATGACCTGAGCCGAAATCAAGAGTTGTCTGTTAATTGACAAGCCACCAAGGCGCCCCTCTTTTTCTTCTTTTTTTGATTACCTATTTGTTTGGTTACCCAGGAAGGTAGTAGTTTACCCAGTTCTGATGGTTGCTTGTGATAGTTTTTCCTGTTTATTTGCTATTTTTTAGTGAGATTGACCCTTGAAGTTCCCTATTTCCTTTTTTCTTGAGATGATGTTAGACACTTGACTTTGGCAATATTTGCTCAAATTACTTTTGGAACTTATTATTTTGTAATTGTTTTCAGACCTTGGGTGCTTTTATCAGGTAAAATCAAGTAAGATTTGAATCTGGTTTGGTTCTAAATGTGACTTGAAATTAATGTGAATGGTTTTTATCATGTGATATGTAGAGTTTACATAGCAGTGATAGTGTTTGGCAAACTTTGGCTACATCTGGTCACCACCTGTGTTTGTAACAGTCCATGAACCAAGAATAGCTTTTACATTTTTGAATGGGTAAAAGAAAAACAAAATCATATCAGACTCCAGTAACAATATATAAAGTTCTGTTGGAACATGGTTCTTTTATGTGTTGTTTATGGTTACTTTTGTGCTGTGGTGAAAATTGAGTAGTTTGGAAAAAGATTGTATGTTTTACAAGAGTCTAAAATACTTGCTATCCTGGGGTGCCTGGGTGGCTCAGTGGGTTAAAGCCTCTGCCTTCGGCTCGGGTCATGATCCCAGGGTCCTGGGTTCGAGCCCCGCATCGGGCTCTCTGCTCAGCGGGGAGCCTGCTTCCCTTCCTCTCTCTCTCCGTCTCTCTACCTTCTTGTGATCTCTGTCTGTCAAATAAATAAAATATTAAAAAAATATATATATATTAAAAAAATTTTTTTTTAAAGATTTTATTTATTTATTTGACAGAGAGAGATCACAAGTAGGCAGAGAGGCAGGCAGAGAGAGAGGAGGAAGCAGGCTCCCTGCTGAGCAGAGAGCCCGATGCGGGGCTCGATCCCAGGACCCTGAGATCATGACCTGAGCCGAAGGCAGCGGCTTAACCCACTGAGCCACCCAGGCGCCCGAGAAAGATCTATTGTTTTAGAGAGAATGGGAGACAGTGCCATGGAGAGGGGGCAGAAGGAGAGAGAGAATGTCAGGCAGACTTCCTGACTAGTGTTGAGCCCCAAGCCCAACTTGGGGCTTGATCTCATGACCCTAGCTAATGACCTGCAGCAAAATCAAGAATTGGACCCTTAACCGACTAAGCAACCCAGTTGCCCTCCCCCCACCTTTTTTGTAGTTTGCCAAAAAGCCTTAGGTGGTGACCCTAGGATTCTTTTAACTCCAGAACTTATTCCAGAGCCTGGGTCCAACCTTTTGAAGAGAGTAAGATGGTAGATACCCAGGCTCTGGGGATCAGTCAGGGTTGAACTTGGCAGTTAATGCTGTGCTAGTGGAAACTTTCTGTTTGGGGTTTCTCAATAGTAAATGCAGGTAATATCTATCTACTAGAATTTTTCTGATTATTTTAATTACCTATGGAAAAAGGGCTTGGCACGTACTAGAAAGTTCTCAGAAATGTTATTTTCTTCTCACCCTGAAATTCAATTTGATCTGTTTTTATTTTTATTTTTTTTAAAGAGTTACTTATTTTAGAGAGTATGTGAGTGGGGGGAGAGGAAAACAGACTTCTGTTGAGCACAGAGCCCTTTCTGGGGCTGGGTCTCAAGACCCATGAGATCAGGGGCACCTGGGTGACTCAGTGGGTTAAAAGCCTCTGCCTTCAGCTCAGTTCACGAACCCAGGGTCCTGGGATCAAGCCCCACGACAGCTCTCTGCTCAGCAGGGAGCCTGCTTCCTCCTCTCTCTTTGCCTGTCTGCCTACTTGTGATCTCTGTCTGTCAAATAAATGAATAAAATCTTTTAAAAAAAAAAAAAAAAACCCATGAGATCACAACCTGAGCTGTGAAACCAAGAGTCAGACACTCAACTGACTGAGCCACCCAGGTGCCCCAAGAGTTTTCTTACATTTTTGATTTTTTTTTAAATTTTATTTATTTATTTATTTTTAAAGATTTTATTTATTTATTTGACAGAGAGATCACAGGTAGACAGAGAGACTGGCAGAGAGAGAGAGAGAGCGGGAAGCAGGCTCCCTGCTGAGCAGAGAGCCCGATGTGGGACTCGATCCCAGGACCCTGAGATCATGACCTGAGCCGAAGGCAGCGGCTTAACCCACTGAGCCACCCAGGCGCCCCTATTTTTTAATTTTTTTTAAATTTTATTTATTATTCATGAGAGAGAGAGGCAGAGGGAGAAGTGGGTTTCCTGCGAGCAGGGAGCCCGATGTGGGACTTGAATAACAGGAACCCAGGACCATGACCTGAGCCAAAGGCAGATGCTTAACCATCTGAGCCACCCAGGTGACCCCAATTTTTCTTTTCTTTTTTTTTTTATTTTTTATTTTTTTAAAGATTTTATTTATTTATTTATTTGACAGGCAGAGATCACAAGTAGGCAGAGAGGCAGGCAGAGAGAGAGGAGGAAGCAGGCTCCCCGCTGAGCAGAGAGCCCGATGCGGGGCTTGATCCCAGGACCCTGGGATCATGACCTGAGCTGAAGGCAGAGGCTTAACCCACTGAGCCACCCAGGCGCCCCCCAATTTTTCTTTTAAAATTCAAATACTGGGCCCCAGACATGGTGTTTTCAAAGTACGCATGTCACTGATCAGTTCAATATGCTTACTGACTCAGTGACCTTGCTAAGTTGGGTCACTGATCTTTAATTAAGTTGGTACTTGCTCCTACTTACTTTTTTTTTTTTTTTTTTAAGATTTTTTTCATTTATTTGACAGACAGAGATCACAAGCAGGCAGAGAGGCAGGCAGAGAGAGAGAGGGAAGCAGGCTCCCTGCTGCGCAGAGAGCCCGATGCCGGGGTTGGATCCCAGGACCCTGAGATCATGACCTGAGCCGAAGGCAGAGGCTTAACCCACTGAGCCACCCAGGCGCCCCTTGATCCTACTTATTAACCAGAAACTTCAGATACAGAATTTCCAGAAATCTAATAGGTTTAACTTTGAGAATCTAGCAATGTGGATTAACTGTGAAATACATTGCTTTTTCTAGTCACTTCGTATTTTTATCAGGATCTCTTAGCGCTAGCTTTCTTCTCAACTATTTTTTGTACTTGGGTCATCCCTACCTCTATGTGAGAATCAAACCTTATACCTCTGGAGGAGACTAGTTAAATTTCTGGAATATTTCTGGAATAGTAGATTACTGGCAACTGGAAGACAGAGTGCCTATTGGCTGTGGTGTTTAATGTGTGTGACATTTCCAGTGGATGCTTTTCAGCTTGGCATTTAAGCTTTCCCTTTGTAACCCATGCTGTGTTTTCTCATCTACATGTATTTATTTATTTATTTATTTTAAAAAGATTTTATTTATTTATTTGTCAGAGAGAGTGAGTGAGTGAGTACAGGCAGAGGCAGAGGGAGAAGCAGGCTCCCCGCCGAGCAAGGAGCCCGATGTGGGACTCGATCCCAGGACGCCGAGAGCATGACCTGAGCCGAAGTCAGCCACTCAACCAATGGAGCCACCCAGGCGTCCCACTCCTACATGTATTTAAAGTTGTCTTATGTTCCAAGGACTGAAGTGGAAGATACAAACTTTGACATTTACAATATTTCATTATTTTTTCACTCTTTCATTTATTTACTGTAGTTGAACAAATACCAGGCATTAATAATGTGCCAGACACTATTGTTAAGTGCAGGAATACCGTAATGAGCAAAACATACATGATTAGCCTTCATAGATCTTTAGTCCAGGCAGGGAAAAAACATTAAATAAGTCATCCTGCAGTGGTTATAATATTTGTATCTATATTATATATATTTTATTTCTGTATCTGCACATAAAGAACTGCCTCATTTTTATGACTGCAGAATAGATTATTATATGGATATACCCTAATTTAGTCCCTTAGGGATGGATGTTTAGTTTTTTTCCCCAATCTTTTACTATTATTATTTTCTTTGAAGATTTTATTTATTTATTTGACGCAGAGAGATAGATCACAAGTAGGCAAAGAGGCAGAGAGGGAGAAGCAGGCTCCCTGCTGAGCAAAGAGCCTATGGCAGGGCTTGATCCCAGGACTCTGAGATCATGACCTGAGTCGAAGGTGGAGGCCTAACCCACTGAGCCACCCAGGTGCCCCTCTTTTACTATTATAAATAGTATTGTAATGATTAACTTTGTACGTCATTTCATAATCCAGCACATATGTGTTTATAGAATAAATTATTATTTTTAAAATTTATTATTGAGTAGTATTATTGAAGTTGATGTACAGTGTTAGTTTTGGGTGTACAACATAGTGATTTGACAATTCTGTACATTACTCAGTGCTCACTGTGATAAGAAGTGTAGTTCCAGCGTCCTGGGATCGAGTTCCACATCGGGCTCCTTGCTCCGCGGGGAGCCTGCTTCTCCTCTGACTCTGCCTGCCACTCTGCCTGTGCTCGCTCTTGTGCTCTCTCTCTCTCTCTGACAAATAAATAAATCAAATATTTAAAAAAAAAAAAAAAAGAAGTGTAGTTACTGGGGTGCCTTGGTGGCTCAGTCATTAAGTGTCTGCCTTCGGCTCAGACTCAGGGTCCTGGAATGGAGCCCCACATCGGGCTCCCTGCTTAGCAAGAAGCTTTCTGCTCCCACTGCTTGTGTTCCTGCTCTCACTGTCTTTCTCTGACAAATAAATAAATAAAGTCTTTTTAAAAAAAAAAAAAGTGTAGTCACTATCTGTCACAATCCAATATTATTACAATATTTCTGACTGTATTCCCTATGCTGTATCTTTTATCTCCATGACTTAATTATTATTATTTTTTAAAAGATTTTATTTATTTATTAGACACAGAGAGAGATCACAAGTAGACAGGGGTGGGGGGGGGGAGTAGGCCCCCTGCTGAGCAGAGAGCCCGATGCGGGACCCGATCCCAGGACCCGAGATCATGACCTGAGCCGAAGGCAGAGGCTTAACCCACTGAGCCACCCAGGCGCCCTGACTGAATTATTTTATAACTGGAAGTTTGTACCTCTTAATCCCCTTCACCTACTTTACCCATCCCCCTACTCACCTGTAGGGTACATTATTGTTTAACATAGAAGTGTTGAGCGCCAGCATTGTCTATATTTCGGTGATGATAGTGTTTGAGCAGACTTTTTTCTTAGTTACCCAGTAAGTGCTGGAATTTAAAAAATGAGTAAGACAAAAAATAAAAAATAAGATATTGTCTCTTAGAGACTGTTAGAATCTGGGATTAATATCAATGTGTAATATGTGAAGTGCAGTAATAAGAGATATGCACAGGGGAATTCAGAGTCTTAATTAAGGTTATTGTGGATCCATGGAGAGGCTTTTTTGTTTGTGTGTGTGTGTGTCTAATCTTGAAGTGTAAGTAGCTAGTAGTCAGAAGGGGAAAGGAAGAATGTTTTTGGTAGAAAGGCAGGATCAAGGGCCTAGAAGTATAACAGCATGAGATGTATGTGTAACTTCAGAATATAAAGCATGTGATGCAGCTGGTGGTGGGACCTAAATTTGGATGGGTGAATAGGGTCAGTCTGTTCAGGAAACCTTTTATTTGTTAGCCTAAGAACTTGGACTTGGTTTTATGTTTTACTTTTCAGTTTTGAATGAGATTTCATACAGAACACCAGTACAAGACAGAAAAAGAGATGAAGCTACTTTGATTTGGGGTAGAAAAAAGAGGTTATTTATTTGAGAGAGTGAGCAAGAGCGTGTGTGCTTATGCACATGAGCAAGGGGAGGGGCAGAGAGAAAACATTAAATAAATCTAACTGATTTAGAGAGGGAAGCAGACTCCGTGCTGAGCAGGGAGCCCGACTCTGAGCTGGATCCCAGGACCCTGGGATTATGACCTGAGTCAAAGGCAGACGCTTACCTGACTGGGCCACCCAGGTGCCCCTTCATGGACAATTTTTTTAGATTTAAGTGGAACATTACATTTTTTACTAATTGGTAATGATTCAGGAAGGAAGTATTAATGCTTAGGCTGAGATACATACATACACACCTGTTTATATATATATATATATTTTTTTTTTTTTTTTTAATGTGCTTAAAAACCAATTTCATACTGGGCCACCTGGGTGGCTCAGTTGGTTAAGTGTCTGACTTGATTGCGGCATGGGTCAGGATCTCAGAGTTGTAAGATCGAGCCCTGTGTTGGGCTCATGCTGGGTGTGGAACCTGTTGAAGATTCTCTTTGTGCTACCTCCCTTCCCCTCCAACCCTTGAAACTAATTTCAAGCTATGTGAAAGTGCTGTATCATTCCTAGTACTTTCTTGGAAAGAAACTTTTTTCAGTTATTTAAATATCCAAGTGTAGTGTTATACCTAATTAGAGTTGTTTTTTTTTTTTTTTTTTTTTTTTAGATTTTATTTATTTATTTGACAGACTGAGATCACAAGTAGGCAGAGAGAGAGGAGAAAGCATGCTCCCTGCTGAGCAGAGAGCCCGATGTGGGGCTCGATCCCAGGACTCCGGGATCATGACCTGAGCCTAAGGCAGAGGCTTTAACCCACTGAGCCACCCAGGCACCCCCCTAATTATAGTTTTTAAATTAAGCCATTATTTATGAGTAATTAAGAGTAGAAGGACGTGAGTAGTTATGATTTTTTTTAATATCTTCAGGTGATTAACAAGTTAATTTCAGTTATAAGCTGTATTAATAATTAAAAGTCAACAGGTTTATTTGCTTAAGTTTGGGTTGCTTTGGAATTGGTCTTAACTCATTAGGAAGCTTTGTTCTGATACTGGCTTAATATGACTGGCATTTTGATTAAAGTGTTATGACCTATATATATTTGAGTACTTGTAATTCTGACAGTACTTAACAAGGAACTAAGAGCAGGTTGTTACAATATCCATTTTATAGATGAGCCCAAAGGGAATTAACTGCACATCTCTGGTTCTAGGGAGTGAACACTCTTTGTAGAGCCTTCAGAAGACCTGAATTATTGTCACTGTTTATTTGAAAGTCAGGCTCTGTAATCAGGCATCTCATTCAGGTTTATTTCTACCTCTCATCTGCCCCTCCACCTGCTTGTACTCTCTCTGTCTCAAATAAGTTAATAAAATCTTAAAGATTGGAAAGACAACATGGTTTTAAGGAAAAGGGCATTAGAATAGAAAGCTAAATGTTTAGTCTCTTTGTTGTCTTGAGGAAATCACTTAGGTATGTCAGAGAGCATCATTATCTTTTTTTAAATTTTGTATTTTATTTTTTAAAAAGATTTTATTTGAGAGAGAGAGTAATCGAGAAGGAGAGCACACAAGTGGGGTGGGGCAGAGAGAGGGAAAAGTAGATTCCCTGCTGAGCAAGGAGCCTGATTCGGTGGGGCTTGATCCCAGGACCCTGGGATCATGACCTGAGCTGAAGGCAGACACTCAACATACTGAGCCACCAGGGGCCCCTATTTCATTATTTTTTTTAAAGATTTATTTATTTATTTTTATTTGTTTTTAAATTTTTATATTTAAATTCAATTAAGATAACATATATTGTATTATTAGTTGCAGGGGTAGAATTTAGTGAATTATCAGTTGCATGTAACACCAGGTGTTTATTACATCAAGTGCCCTCCTTAATGCCCATCACCCCATACCCCATCCCTCTACCTACCTCCCCTCCAGCAACCCTGTTTGTTTCCTACAGTTAAGAGTCTCATATGGGGGACGCCTGGGTGGCTCAGTTGGTTGAGCAGCTGCCTTCGGCTCAGGTCATGATCCCAGCGTCCTGGGATCGAGTCCACATCGGGCTCCTTGCTCGGCAGGGAGCCTGCTTCTCCCTCTGCCTCTGTCTGCCATTCTGTCTGCCTGTGCTTGCTCTTTCTCCCTCTCTCTCTCTCTGACAAATAAATAAAATCTTTAAAAAAATAACAACAAAAAAAACAGTCTCTTATGGTTTGCCTCCCTCTCTGTTTTCATCTCATTTCATTTTAAAGGTCTGTTTATTTGAGGGGTGCCTGGGTGGCTCAGTTGTTAAGTATATTTGGCTCAGGTTATGGTCCCAGGGTCCTTGGCTTGAGCCCCGTGTTGGGCTTCCCTGCTCTGCGGGAAGCCGCCTTCTCCCTCTCTCACTCCCCCTGCTTGTGTTTCCTCTCTCACTGTGTCTCTCTGTCAAATAAATAAATAAAATCTTTAAAAACTATTTGAGAGCAAAAGAGAGGGGGAGAGAGAGAGCATGGGTAGGCAGAGGGAGAGGAAGAGAGAATCTCAAGCAGATTCCCCACTGAGCACAGAGCCCCATGCAGGGTTCCATCCCCCAGCCCATGAGATCATGACCTGAGCTGAAACCAAGAGCCTGACACGTAACCGACTCAATCTCCCCCCCACCCCCACCCCAGCCACCCCTTTGATGTATCGGATTTGAAGAGACCAGGGACATCTGCTGTTAGTTTAATTCTAGTATAAAGGTGTTGGGAGAAAAATTTTCCTGGTAATAATTTATAAAAGGAATCCTCTTACTGAATGAGATAGTATGGTCACAATTGTGCCAAGGTTAAGTGTAGTTACAGGTACTAAAGTCTTGAAACAGACTAATGTTTTAAATGTCTCCTTTTCTGTATCTAGTGGAAAGAGCACAGACATAGAACAGAGCACTGACGCAGCTGTTTGGCAGTTGGCCAGCTCACTTCCTATTTTTGAGTCTCAGATTCTGTACTTACAGTAGGAGGTAGTAATTAATACCTATCTCATTATCAGCATGAAGTTTCAAAGAGAGCAAAATACATGAATGTTCAAAGCAGTTTCTAGTACTTGGGTATCCAATAATGCTTCTTTTCTCAAGGCTGGGCTTCTTACCACATGGCCTTCAATGTATCAGTTTTCCACAACCAACCTTGCAATTCTTCTGCTTTCTGGCCTTCATTGGGCTAATTCTCTGCTTTTCCTCTGTTCTTTTCCAAGACTTAAGTGATTACCTTTGATCTGTTGTCCAGGCTTTGTATTTGACATATTGTTCTGGCATCTAGCCAGTAAGCAAGGGTCATTTCTTACTTAGTAACAGTTAACTTTTTTGCAATAATCTATAGTCTTTTGTCTTAGTTTGTTACAGTCTAAAATTACAGTGTTGCCAGAGATCACTTATCTAAACTACTCCTTTGTGGATAGATTTGCTTACCTTACAAGATCCCCTTTCTTCTCATCGAAAGTTAACAGTCTTTGAGTTCTGACTCCCTGTGCTAGGTAGAAAGGATTGGTGAGAGGAGACTTCAGGACTCTAGTTCATTCCTTTTCTGTGGTTGGTGTGGTGGAGTAGGGGTCAGAAGATGTCTTGCTGCCTCTAATCCCCGTTTTTTCTAAAGGGCTCTTAACCCTCTGATATGGTCGCTCAGAGCCTCTGTTTTCTTGTCTGTAATTATGAGATAAAACCTGTGGTGCCTACTTTACCTGGTTATTTTTTGAGTCAGGTGATACAAAACATGTTAAGAGGGTTTTGACAACTAGAAAACACACATGCATTTATTAGGTAATGTGGCAATGTATACATTTATAGTCGAGTTCTACTTCACCATACCATTGTTGAATTGAACATTTCCTTTGCAGTTTTGAATTGAGCCTGGAAAGTCACAATTCTTGTAGAAGAATTGTTGTCCCGGCTAAAAGTAGCTATCATTTATTATTGATGACCTATACTGGATTAAGAATTATCTTTTTTTTCTTTTTAAGATTTTTTTTTTTAAATTTGACAGATAGAGATCACAAGTAGGCAGGGAGGCAGGCAGAGAGAGACAGAGAAGCAGGCTCTCTGCTGAGCAGAGAGCCTGATGCAGGACTCGATCCCAGGGCTCTGGGATCATGACCTGAGCCAAAGGCAGAGGCTTTAACCCACTGAGCCACCCAGGCACTCCTGGATTAAGAATTATCTTCAGAGTACATTTAACAGGGGCGCCTGGGTGGCTCAGTGAGTTAAAGCCTCTGCCTTCTGCTCAGGTCATGATCCTGGGGTCCTGGGATAGAGCCCTGCATTGGGCTCTCTGCTCAGCAGGGAGCCTGCTTCCCTTCCTCTCTCTCTGCCTGGCTCTCTGCCTACTTGTGATCTGTGTCTGTCAAATAAATAAATAAAATCTTAAAAAAAAAAAAAGTACATTTAACATTTGTTCAGTTGATACAACCTCCTACAAATAGGGGGCAGTATTATCCTACTTTTACAGTTAAAGAAACACGGTCAGAGAGGTAAAATAACCCGAAAATCTCATTAGTGGTTAGTGGTAGAGCAGAAATTAATTAAGCCCCATGCATTTCTTGTATTACACAGAGCTTCTGTACACAGAACACATAGCATAAGGTATGAGAAATTGAATTTCTGAGTTGTACACCTGAAACTAATGTAATATTTGTGTGTTAACTATATTAAAAAAAGGAAAAAAAAAACTCCAGCTCACCGCCTCTCTGATATACTGGCATAGGAGTATGATTTGGTGTGTATAAGTTCACCTTTGACTATAAGCAAATGTAACGTATGCAAGGATTAAAACTTCAAAGACGTGCACAGAATAGTGTGGCTGTTTATCTTCTTACCCTGCTTCTCCTGTAGTCTTGGACAAGTCATTTGTTCCCTCTGCCTTTCACATTCTTTACCTGGGATTTGGTATATTTGTTAAGTTATAATGTAAATCTTGTTACTAGATTTAAGCTAGCTTAAAAGGAAATGATTTGTAAGCATATTTTGGGTTTTATAATGTTGTGACTTTATATGTCTGCATATTCCTATCATGTGTTGCAACAGTTTACTTAATAGAAATGATCCAAGACAAGTCATTAGTAGCAGGGGTAATAGCTGCATTTTTTTTTTTAAGATTTTATTTATTTATTTGACAGAGAGAGATCACAAGCAGGCAGAGAGGCAGGCAGAGAGAGAGAGGAGGAAGCAAGCTCCCTGCCGAGCAGAGAGCCCGATGCGGGACTCGATCCCAGGACCCTGAGATCATGACCTGAGCCGAAGGCAGCAGCTTAACCCACTGAGCCACCCAGGCGCCCTAATAGCTGCATTTTTAAGGTGATTAACTTGCAATATGGTGAATCAGCACTGTCAAAAGGGTAAGATGCTATGGGATTAGGTTATTTGAGGAGGGAATGGTTTGTTCAACCTGGGTCTTGAAGGAAGCATGGGACATATTTAAACAAGGCACAAAGAAGGTGTAGAGCACCCTGAGGCAGAAAGAATGCTATATGGGGAAATATGTAGTATAAGTTAAACTCCGGTTAGATTTTAAGGGGTAGCAAAAAGATGATGTAGGAAGTATAGTGAACAGATTGGTGTAGTTGATGGTGGGTCTTGAATTTTATTTGGGTATTTTGTGATATGCACGTTAGAGGAATAAGCATCAGAGGTTTTTTAGAAAGATAGTAACAGCATTGGCATTGTGCCGAATTGTGTGGTTTTTGTTTTGTTTTTGGAGATTTACTTATTTTAGAGAGGAGTGTGGATTTGAGAGGGTAGGGGGCAAAAGGGAAAGACTATTACACAGACTCCCGTGACTCTTGAGATCATGACCTGAGTTGAAATCAAGAATTAGATGCTTAACTGACTGAGCCACCCAGGTGCCCCTAAATTATGTTTCTAGTTAAACATTATTTTTAGATTATTTATATGGCATTTGAAATATTTTCTCATGAACAGTACTAAATGGAAGTTGAGCACTTCTACTGTCATTAATTATGTAATTGAGGGAAAGTAATTGAAATAATGTAACCTTTCAAAGAAGTACAGTGAATAATATGATAGCAACTGCTTTTTTTTTTTTTTTTTTTTTTTTTAAGCAACTGCTTTTTGAATTGTTACTATTGAGCCAGGCTCTTTACATCAACTTTAAAAAGTAAGACTCCAGAGAGCATATGCTGTTTAAAAAGTAATGAAACTAAGGTACATTTAAAGTATTACTTTGTAGGAATGCCTGAGTAGCTCAGTTGGTTAAGTGTTTGACTTGTGATCTCACCTCAGGTCTCAATCTCAGGGTTCTAAGTTGAAGCTGTGTGCTGAATGCTTATTAAGTTCATGCTGAGCCTACTTTAAAAATAAAAAAATAAGGTATTACTTTTCTAAACTATGTCATGTTCTCTCATCGTTTCTGAGATTTTAGTCAGTTCCCTTGGCTGAAGAAAATATTTTGAGAACTGCAGAAGAACAGCTTCAGTGGCTTTGCTTGTGTGATAGACTTTTTTTTTTTTTAATATTTTATTTATTTGACAGAAATCACAATTAGGCAGAGAGGCAGGAAGAGAGAGAGGAGGAAGCAGGCTCCCTGCGGAGCAGAGAGCCCGATGCGGGGCTCGATCCCAGGACCCTGAGATCATGACCTGAGCCGAAGGCAGAGGCTTTAACCCACTGAGCCACCCAGGCGCCCCAATGTGTGTGATAGACTTTTTAAGTTTTTCCTTCTTTAAAAATTTATTAATTTTTGCAAGTGAGAGCATGCATGAGAGCAAACATGAGTGGGGGTGAGGGGCAAAAGGAGGAGCAGACTCCACTGAGTAGTAAGCTGGATGCTTAGCTTGATCCCAGGACTCTGGGATCATGACCTGAGCTGAAGGCAGACACTTAACTGACTGAACCACCCAGGCAACCCAGACTTTTAAGTTTTTCTTGATTGAAGAATATTTGGATTTCCAGATGTAGGAAGAATATGAGTTATATTTAAATATTGTAGAAAACTTAATTATAGGGGTGCCTGGGTGGCTCAGTGGGTTAAAGCCCCTGCTTTCGGCTCAGGTCATGATCTCAGGATCCTCGGATCAAGCCCCACATCAAGTTCTCTGCTCAGCCGGGATCCTGCCTCCCTCTCTCTCTGCCTGCCTCTCTACCTACTTGTGATCTCTCTCTCTGTTAAATAAATAAATAAAATCTTTAAAAAAAAGAAAAAACTCAATTACATAGAATCCTTTCTGAGAGAATTCTGGTTTATCTTCTGGGAATTACTAGGCCGGTGTAATGTAAGGAAGACATTGCTTGCTATGTCTTCCTATTTTTGGTACTAGTTCTGTGAACTGAGACAAATGACTTAATTTCTACCTCAATTTTTTCATCCATACTATGGAGAAAATACTCTTCTAACTTTATCCTTTAGAAGCTGCTGTGAGGTTAAGAGATTATTAAGTGTTTAGCACAGTGTTTTATTTTTATTATGCACAATGTAGGTAGCCAAATCACTATACTTAGTACAGTTATTTAGCAGTTCCTCTGTGTGATATGGTTGAAATGCACTTTTACTTTTCACTTCTAAGTTGAGGGGAATATTATTGTGAGACTGGGCTGAAAGTTTTTTGATTTTTTGTTTTTTTGTGTTTTTTTTTTTTTTTTTTTTGGTCTGTCTTGAGGGCTGGGGAACTTAGAATGATTTTGAGTACTTACACAATATTATGAATGTTTAGATTGGAAATAGCTGTGGATGTTTCTAACAAAGTAATAAAATATTAGAAGTGGTTTTCCATTTTCACTTGTGCTTAGAAAGGTTGATGTTGGAGCTGAGAAGTTTTAGAGGTTTATCTATGACCTTTCCCACAGTCTCTAGAATTACTGAGTAGCTTTACAGAAAACCAGATTTGTTAAAGTATCCAGTGTCTACATGGACTTAATGCCCTTCATATGCCCATGATGAATAAATGTTGGGAAAAGTGATAATTCCATTGTACTGGAATATTTGTTTTGAATAGCCAGAATACCTGCCCTCTTTCCAAAATCTGGATATTTGGGAGACTAATTGATAATCTGAAGGCTGGCTAGAGAACCTAGTTTCAAAATTTAATAGTCTGTGGCTAAATTCTAATGTGCTGCTGCTGTCCCAAATTTACTGGTATTACTCATTTCCAAACCAGGGAGTTCTGGGGTAGGGACTAATTGCTGGTCATCTTTGAAGTAAAGAACAGTAATACAGATATGTACAAGTATATCATTTATCTTTTTTGGGGGGTATCTTTTATATTTTTAGGACAAATGAGGGTTGTGTGGATTAAGGACCCATAAATTTTGACAGGTGCCTGAGTGGCAAAATAAGGCATCTAATTTTGCTGCTTAGGAAATGGCCCATTGTAGCCTTTTAAAATGTTTTTATTGAAGATGTATTCTGTCCCAGATAATGGAGATACAGGAGTAGATGACACCTTGTCTTCCTGAAGTTGAGAGATTGGTGGAATAGATAAATTATAAACTGAATATAATGGTAAGCTAAGAGATAAACATAGAATACAGTACTTCGCTTAGCCAAGAGACAGGAAGTGATGAAGGTAAGGTGTCCTGAGGAGACCTAGGAGAAAGGAATTCCAGGCAGAAAAGAGATGGAAGGATAAAGAGCATGACAGCTTAGTGTAAGCTTTTGAGGTAGGGAAAGGTGAAATAGGAGATGAAAAACAGAAATATTAAAAAAAAAAAAAAAAAGAAAGAAAAACATTATTTAGATTCTAGCCTTATTTTACAGGAAGGAGTCAGCTATTTTTACCTTGACTGCCATCATCTCTTGGAGTTTGTTTTGTGAAATTTGTTACTAATGATAAGCAAATTTATTTATAAATAAAACAAAAATAATACATAAATTTGTTACAAATAATAAGTAAAATTGTTACTAATAATCTTCTTTCCTGAAGATCCCTCCACTTCTACCCCAATCTCACTTAAGCAGCTGTAGTATTTTACTTTGTTCGTTTGTCTCTTCCAGAGAGAGACAGCTCCCAGAGGCATTGTTTGTTCCATCTCTACATTCAGTTATATGCCACTCAGAATATATATATTTTTTCTCTAGTAACGGCCTATAGAAATAATCCCTGAGAGCCTGGGTGGCTCAGTCAGTTAGGCGTCTGTCTTCGGTTCTGATCATGGTCCTGGGGTCCTAGGATGGAGTCCCTCATCAGGTTCCTTGCTCAGAGGGGAGCCTGCTTCTCCCTCTGCCTGCTGCTTCCCTGCTTGTGCACGCGCGCTCTCTCTCTGACAAATAAAATCGTAAAAAAAAAAAAAAAAAAAACCTCTGAAAGTACAGTCTTGCACTCAGAATATTTATAAAATGCTTAATTATAAAGAAAAATAGTTTCCTTGAGAATGTTTACTATAGAAAAATAATAAGATAAAGTGAGTCTTTATAATTTTCACCCTCTGGAAATAATCAGTGTTTTACCACTTTCCAAACTTGGTAAATATTTGAATGATTAAGTGGTCCAAGAAGAATTACTTAATTACTTAATCAACTCAGCAAACATTATCTGGGCATCTGTTATGTAGCATGCTAGGGACATAGACCATAATCTCTATTATTAAGTAACCTAAGGTTTTTTAGTATTATTAACCAGTATATCCTAAAATGACTGAGGAGTAATGGGAGAAATTAAATGACCTGTTTGGCCAGTTTTACATGTTGTATCTTCTTTTTTTTTTTTAAAGATTTTATTTATTCATTTGACACAGAGAGATCACAAGTAGGCAGAGAGGCAGGCAGAGAGAGAGAGAGGAGGAAGCAGGCTCCCCGTGGAGCAGAGAACCCGATGCGGGACTCGATCCCAGGACCCTGAGATCATGACCTGAGCCGAAGGCAGCGGCTTAACCCACTGAGCCACCCAGGCGCCCATGTTGTATCTTCTTAACTGAACTATGTAAAACAAAATTACATGATTAAAGAAAGTTTAAGAGGACCCCCCCCCCAGAGTTCTGTATCTAACAATGAAAATTTGTATATTTATTACACAGATTCTGTTTCCATGGTGGTAATAGCATCTTTATTGTTTTCTAAGATTTTATTTAGTTATTTGAGAAAGAGCACAAGTAGGGGAAGGAGAAGGGAGAAGCAGACTCCCCTGCTGAGCAGGGAGCCTGACGCAGGGCCCAATCCCAGGACACCAGGATTGTGACCTGAGCTGAAGGCATATGCTCAACAAACTGAGCCCCCTAGGTGCCTCTATTTATTGTTACTATTTTTTAGGATTTTATTTATTTGAGGGGCGGCAGGCAAGCCAGAGTACTTGCAGGGGGAAGGAACAGAGGGAGTGGGAGGGAGAGAATCCTAAGCAGACTCCATGACCAGCATGGAGATGGACAGGGCTTGATCCCTCTACCCTGAGATCAAGGCCTGAGCTGAAACCAAGAGTTGGTTGCTTAACCTGCTGAGCCATTCAGGCACCCACGTGGTTGTAACATCTTTAAATAGTATCTTTCTGTATTCTTTTCTTCTTTATAGCATACTTCCCTGGCTTTCTGTAGTAAATTTTTAAAAGTTTAAATTCCAGTTATTTAACATACAGTGTAATATTAGTTTCAGATATACGGTATAGTGATTGAATGCTTGCATACATTATCTGGTGCTCATCAAAACAAGTGCACTCCTTAATCCCCATCACCTACTTTTTCTTTTTTTTTAAAGATTTTACTTATTTATTTGAGAGAGAGTGTGAGAGAGCAAGCATGAGGGGGAGAAGGTCAGAGGGAGCTGCTGACTCCCCCCGCATAGCTGGGAATCCGATGCGGGACTTGATCCTTGAGCTCCGGGATCATGATCTGAGCATGCAGGTGCCCTCTCCATCACCTATTGAAAACATCCCTCCACCTACCTGCCTTCTAACCGTCAGTTAGTTAGTTAGTTAGCTTCCTGTCTTCCCATGGTAATTTTTTTTTTAAAGATTTTATTTATTAATTTGATAGAGAGAGATCACAAGTAGGCAGAGAGGCAGGCAGAGGAGAGGAGGAAGCAGGCTCCCCACTGAGCAGAGAGCCAGATGCAGGGCTCGATCCAAGGATTCTGAGATCATGACCTGAGCTGAAGGTAGAGAGGCTTAACCCACTGAGCCACCCAGGTGCCCCCCATGATAATTTTTAATGACTGTTCAGTAGACCAGCAAATTGTTCTATATTTGCTTAGCCATCTTTTTATAGTTATCTTCATTTTAGTTATTATATTATAGTTAATGATGAATTGAAAATGTGTTTATAGCCCTTAGTCTTTTACCTTCTTTTTGGATTATTTCTTAGGATATAGTCCCAGGAATGTGAGTATTGCTTCAAAGGGTATTATGATACTGCTTTCCAAGACAGCATACTAAAATTGATTAATAGTGGTAAGTGGGGTGCCTAGGTGGCTCAGTCAGTTAAGCATTTGACTCTTGGTTTCAGCTCAGGCCATGATGTCAAGACCCACATCAGACTGTTTGGTGCCAAGGGTGCTGGAGATCTTTCCCTCCCCTTTCCCTCCCTTTGTGTGCCCACGTCCTTGCACTCTTTCTCTCCCTCTCTCAAATAAATAAATAAAATCATTAAAAAAATAATTTTCTGAGTTAAAAAAAAAGATTTTGTTTATTTATTTGATAGAGACATAGTGAGAAAGGGAACACAAGCAGGGGGAGTGGGAGAGGGAGAAGCAGGCTCCCCACTGAGCAGGGAGCCTGATGCAGGTCTGGATCCCAGGACCCTGGGATCATGACCTGAGCTAAAGGCAGACGCTTAACAACAGAGCCATCCAGCTGCCCCAATAAATAAAATCTTAAAAAAGAAAAAAAAGTAATAGTGATAAGTAATTTTAATACTTGGCTGTTTCTCTTTTTTTTTTCCCCTTCCCCTGGAGAGAGAATATGAATATTCTGTTGGTCAAGCAATTCCATTAGAGGTTAAAAAGAATCCTTACTTATTTATGTGATTCAGACCATAGTCTCAGATACCTTTCTCTGTGTGTGCTCACTTTGTTGATAATCTTTCATCTTGACCCAAGTTTATATCCCTATCTTGGATCTTTTCTCGGGAATTCTGAATCATATATATAGTGGCTTTTTTTTTTTCTCCTCAAGATTTATTTATTTTTTTAGACAGAAAGAGAGTTTATGAGTGTGGAGAGGAGCAGAGGGAGAGAATCTTCAAGCAGACTCCCTGCTGAGCAAGGAGCTTGATTCAGGGCTCAGTTTCAGGACACATGAGACCATGACCTGAGCCCAAACCAAGAGTCAGATGCTTAACTGACTGAGCCACCCAGGTGCCCCAATGGTGACTTTTGGGGCATTTTTCACTAGGTTGTGAAATGGAGTTTTGTTCAAAACCAAATTTTAGCTGTTTCTTCCCCAAACTTGATTCTCCTCTCATTTTCTCAGTTTTAATAAATGGCACCTCCATCTTTCCTATCTATATTTAAGACTGACACACTTAGAGTGATCCTTGAATTCTCTCTTTCTGTAACATCCATGTCCAGTCCATCAGCAAATTTCATTGGAATCTAATTAAAATTTTCTTACTTGAAAGATAATTTTGTTGAATACAGAATTCTAGATTAGATTAGCTAATAGGTCTTTTTTTTTTTTTAAGATTTTATTCATTTTTTATTTTATTTATTTTTTTTTTTTTTAAAGATTTTATTTATCTACTTGACAGAGAGATCACAAGTAGGCAGAGAGGCAGGCAGAGAGAGAGGAGGAAGCAGGCTCCCCAGCGAGCAGAGAGCCCGATGCGGAGCTGGATCCCAGGACCCTGGGATCATGACCTGAGCCGAAGGCAGAGGCTTTAACCCACTGAGCCACCCAGGCGCCCCGATTTTGTTCATTTTTTAGAGAGCATGAGCAGGGGGTAGAGGGAGAGGGAGAAGTAGACTCCGCCCAACCTTGAGCAGGAAGCCTGGTGTGGGGCTCTATCCCACACCCCTGGAATCATGACCTGAGCTGAAAGCAGATGCTTAACTGACTTAATCACCCAGGTGCGCCTCTTTGCTCTCTTTTGAGTTAATTTTTGTATATGGTTTTAGGTAAGGGTATAGTTTATTATATTACATGTAATACTACAGTTTGTTGAAAAGATTGTCTTTTCTCTATCGAATGGTCTTTTAGTACCCTTGTCAAAGCCATTTGATCATATATATAAGGATTTATTTCTGGCTCTTTGTTCTGTTCTGTTGGTTTATCTTTGCTGTAGTAATAACACGATGTTCTGTTGTTTTTTAAATAGGCTCCATGCCAAATGTTGGGCTTGAACTCAGGAACCTAAGGTCAAGACTCTTAAGCTGAACTAGTTTAGCCAGCCAAGCACCCTGGGTGTTTTGATTAATGTTGCTTTGTTGCGAGTTTTTTTTTTTTTTTTTTAAAGGAGTGTTTTCTTTCTTTCTTTCTTTCTTTTTTTTTTTTTTGAAGATTTTATTTATTTATTTGACAGACAGAGATCACAAGTAGGCAGAGAGGCAGGCAGAGAGAGAGAGAGGAGGAAGCAGGCTCCCTGCCGAGCAGAGAGCCCAATGTGGGGCTCAATCCCAGGACCCTGGGATCCTGACCGGAGCCAAAGGCAGAGGCTTTAACCAAACATTGAGCCACCCAGGCGCCCCATGTTGTGAGTTTTGAAATCAGGAAGTATCTAGCTCTTTTCTTCTTGTTGGTATTGCTTTGTCTATTCCGGGTCCCTTGGATTTCATACACATTTTAGGAGACTTTCCATTTCTGCAAATAATGTCATTCTGTTTATTATAGGGATTGCACTGAATCTGTAGATTGCTTTGAGTAGCGATAACATCTTAATAATATCAAGTCTTCCAACCCATAAACAAGGAAAGTATTTCCATGTATTTGTTTTCTTTAATATCTTTCAGCAACATTTTGTAGTTTTTATTGTACAAGTCTTTTACTTCCTTGGTCAATTATTAAATATTTTATTCTTTTTGATGCTCTTGTAAATAGAATATTTCATTTCCTTTTTGGATTGTTCATTTTCTAAAAAGATTGATAGATTGATTTGAGAAAAAGAGAGCCTGAGCAGGAGTAGCAGAGGGAGGCTGACCCTCGATCCCAGGACCCTGGCTGGGATCATGACCTGAGCTGAGGGCAGATGCTTAGCTGACTGAGCCACCCAGGCACCCCAGATTGTTCATAATTAATGTGTAGAACTTCAGCTGATTTTTGTATGTTGACCTTGTATCTTCCTACTTTGCTGAATTCATTTATTAGTTCAAAAATTTTTTGTGGGTTTTTTTCTTTTTTTTAGAGATTTTATTGACATATTTGACAGAGAGACACAACGAGAGAGGGAACACAAGCCGGGGGAGTGAGAGAGGGAGAAGCAGGCTTCTTGCAGAGCAGTAAGCCTGATTCGGGGCTCTGTCCAACGACCCTGGGATCATGACCTAAGCCAAAGGCAGATTCTTAATGACTGAGCCACCCAGGGGCCCCGGGATCTTTATGGTTTCTACATGTAAGATCTACGAAGGGATAATTTTACCTATTCATTTCGCCTATGATTGTATCTTATTTATTTTTCTCACCTAATTGCTCTGACTAGAGCTTCCAGTACTTTGTTGAATAGAAGTAGAGAAAGTAGGCACCCTTTCTTTTTTCTTTATCTAAGAGGGAAAGCTTTCAGTCTTAGACTGTTAATCATGATGTTCTCTGTGGGTTTTTCATAAATGGCTTTTATTATGTGGAGTTTCCTATTCCTAGTTTGTTTTTGAGTGTTGCTTTTTTTTTTCCCCACAAATGAGTATTGAATTTTGTTAATACTTTTTCTGCATCAGTGGTGATGATCATATGATTTTTATCCATTCTGTTAGAGTGGTATATTAAATTGATTGATTTTATATGTTGAACAGTCTTTGTCTTCTAGGAATAAATTGCATTTGGCCATGGTGTATGGTTTTTGTTGTTTTCATTAATTTGATTCCATTATAGTTAACCTTTTTTTTTTTTTTTTTTAAAGATTTTATTTATTTGCCAGAGATAGAGAGAGAGAGAGTATACACAAGCAGGCAGAGAGGCAGGCACAGGCAGCGAGAGAAACAGGCTCCCCGCTGAGCAAGGAGCCCGATGCGGGACTTGATCCCAGAACCTTGGAATCATGACCTGAGCTGAAGGCAGCGGCTTAACCAGCTGAGCCACCCAGGTGTCCCAACCATTTGTTTTTTAAATGGCATATAATTGACCTGTAAGATTATGTTAGATTTAGGTATACAAAATAATGATTTCAGGGGTGCCTGGGTGGTACAGTTGGTTAAGCCCCCACAGAGTCTGCTTAGGATTCTCTCTCCCCCTCCTCCTACCTCTCTCATGCCTTCTCTCTCTCTCTCAAAATAAATAATCTTTAAAAAAACAATTACTTGATTTTGTATTATGTTTTTTTACTCTTCAGTTGTTTTGCTAATATTTTGTTGAAGATTTTCCCATCAGTATATGTAAAGGATATTGGTCTGTACTTTTCTTTCTCTTGTGATGTCTTCATCTGGCTTTGGTATCAGAGTAATGCTGGCCTCAGTGAATTAGGGAGTGTTCTTCACTATTTAGTTTTTTGGAAAAGTTTGAGGATGGATGTTTGTTCTTATTTAAATGTTTGATACAACTTCCCAGTGAAGCTGTTAGGTCCAGGGCTTTTCTTTGTTCGGACATTTTGGTTACTCATTAGTCAGTCTCCTTACTGTTACAGGTTTATTCAAATATTCTGTTTCTGTGTCATTTGGTTTTGGTAGTTTGTGTTTCTAGGCTTTGGTCTGTTTCCTCTAGGTTATCCAGTATGTAGGTGTACAGTTGTTCATACTGCTTTCTCATAATCCTTTTTGTTGTGTAGAATTGGTACTGATGTCTGCACTTTTCTTTCTTCTTTTTTTAAAGATTTTATTTATTTATCGGGGTGGGGGGGAGAGCAAGCACAGGCAGACAGAATTGCAGGCAGAGGCAGAGGGAGAAGCAGGCTCCTTGCAGAGCAAGGAGTCCGATGTGGGACTCGATCCCAGGACGCCGGGATCATGACCTGAGCTGAAGGCAGCTGCTTAACCAACTGAGCCACCCAGGCGTCCCTACACTTTTATTTCTGATTTTAGTAATTTGAGTCCTTTTTTTTTTTTAAAGATTTTATTTATTTATTAGAATGAGAGAGAGCATGAGAGGAAAGAGAGGTCAGCAGGAGAAGCCGACTCCGTGCAGAGCAGGGAGTCTGATTTGAGACTCGATCCCAGAACTCCAGGATCATGACCTGAGTCGAAGGCAGTTGCTTAATCAGCTGAGCCACCCAGGCACCCTGAGTCATCTTTAGTACGTGTAGCTCAAGATTTATCAGTTGTGTTGATCTTTTTGAAGAACCGACTTTTGGTTTTGTCCCTCCCCCCTTTTTTTAAACTATTGATTCTGTATTACTTTTCCCTCTAGGGGTGCCTGGGGGCTCAGTCAGTTGGGCATCTGCATTTGGCTCAGGTCCTGATCCCAGGGTGCTGGGATCAAGCCCTGCATTGGGCTCCCTCCTTGGCAAAGGGTTCTGTTTCTCCCTCTGTCCCTGCTCCTGTGCTCTCTCTTGTTGTCTCTCAAATAAATAAATCTTTTAAAAAAAGGTTTATAATTTTTCCCTTTAAATCTTTATTATTTCTGCTTGTTTTAGATGTAATCATCTGTTCCTTTTCTAGCTTATTAAGGTGAAAGTTTAGGGCACATGAGAGATTTTTAAGAAATCTACATGTTCACAGCTGTAAGTATCTCTCTAAGAATTGCTTTTGCTGCATCTTTTAAGTTGTGGTATATTTTGTGTTCATTTTCTCTTCTTTCTTTCTTTCTTTCTTTTTAAAAAAAGACTTTTATTTATTTATTTATTTGACAGAGACCACAAGTAGGCAGAGAGGCAGGCAGACAGAGGAGGAAGCAGGCTCCCTGCTGAGCAGAGAGCCCAAGGTCAGCTAGATCCCAGGACCCTGAGATCATGACCTGAGCTGAAGGCAGAGGCTTTAACCACTGAACCACCCAGGCACCCCTTGTGTTCATTTTCATTCAAAGTCTTTTTTGACCATGTATGTTCTTTGACTTAACTGGTTATTTAGTAGTGTGTTGTTTAATTTTTTAGTTTTCCTTGACTTTTTGATTTTCTTAATTTCATCCCATTGTGGTTAGAAAATATATTCTGTATTTCAGTTCTTCTAATTTTATTTTTGTGACCTAACACATGGTCTGTCTTTGAAAATGTTCATGTGCACTTAGAAAGACTGGTTTTTTGAGTGTTTTTCAGATGCCTGTTAGGTCTAGTTGGTTTACAGTGCGATTCAAGGCTTTTGTGTCTTTATGGATTGTCTAGTTCTCGCCATTGCTGCAAGTGGGTTTGACCTCTCTGTTACTGTTTCTCTTTCTTACCTTTATTTCTGTTATTGCTTCATGAATTTGAGAGTCTGGTTTGATGCATGGTGTTTCTAAGTGTTACATCTTCTCCTTAGATTGATGTTTTTATCATTATGAACTTAGAGTTTTTTATCTCTAGTAACCATTTTTCCTTTAAGTATATTTTGTGTGTTAATGTAAAGAAGAAGCCACCCCACTGTTACTGTTGGCATGTTATTTCTTTTCCAACCTTTTGCTTTCGACTCCCTTTTTAAAAAAATATTTCCTTATTTTTTATTTATTTGAGAGAGAGGCAGAGGGAGAGTGATAGCTCATACATTAACAGGGGGAGAGGTAGAGGGAGAGGAAGAGAGAATCTCAAACAAACTCCCCACTGGGCAGGGAGCCTGCCTGACTCTGGGCTTGATCTCAGGACCCTGAGATATGACTGGAGTTGAAATCAGGAGTTAGTTGCTCAGCTGGCTGAGCCACGCAGGCACTGCCCAACTCCTCTTTCCTCTCCTTACTTGAATTTGGTACAAAGTGTCGTCTTGTAGATATCATACAGTTGAATCATATTTTTTATCCATTTTGCCAATTTATGTCTTTAAATTGTAGTTTTAAATACATATACATTTCATCCAACGAGTGATAAGGCAGGATTAATGTCTTCCATTTTACTATTTTTTATGTTTTTGTTCTTCTGATCCTGTTACTACCTTTTATGTTAAATAGGTAATTCCTAGTGTAATATTTTTTTTCATTTTTTATTTTTCCTAGTGTTATATTTTAATTTCCTTGTCATCTGTTTATTACAGTATGGTTTATATTAATATCAAGTTAATTTTTTAAAAAGATTTTTATTTACTTATTTGACAGAGAGATCACAAGTAGGCAGAGAGGCAGGCAGAGAGAGGAGGGGAAGCAGGCTCCCTGCCGAGCAGAGAGCCTGCTGTGGAGCTTGATCCCAGGACCTTGAGATCATGACCTGAGCAGAAGGCAGAGGCTTAACCCAATGAGCCACCCAGGTGCCCCTCAAGTTAATTTTAATAGTAGTAGTAAAACTTTGCTTCTTAATTGATTTGTCCTTCTCATCTCCATTGTCATCTTTTTTTTTTTTTTTTAAAGATTTTATTTATTTATTTGACAGAGAGAGGGGCAGGCAGAGAGAGAGAGAGAGGGAAGCAGGCTCCCTGCTGAGCAGAGAGCCCAATATGGGACTCGATCCCAGGACCCTGAGGTCATGACCTGAGCCGAAGGCAGCGGCTTAACCCGCTGAGCCATCCAGGCGCCCTCCACTGTCATCTTATTGTGATACAAATACATTTTTATATATAATGCATGCCCATCCACACAGACTTACAATTCTTGTTTTACACAGCTTTTAAGTCAGATGTGAGAAAAGTGTTGTAAACAAAAATACATTTTACTGTCTTTTGTATTTACCTCTTTTGTTACCTCTACCATGTTCTTTATTTGTGTACATTTGAGCTATGTCCATTGTCCTTTAGCTAAAGCTGAAGAACTTAGTATTATTTCTTTTATTTTCTTTTTTTAAAGATTTTATTTATTTATTTGACAGACAGAGATCACAAGCAGGCAGAGAGGCAGGCAGAGAGAGAGGAGGAAGCAGGCTTCCCGCTGAGCAGAGAGCCTGATGCGGGCCTTGATCCCAGGACCCTGAG
The DNA here is from genome assembly GCF_009829155.1 of Mustela erminea. Lineage (NCBI taxonomy): Eukaryota > Metazoa > Chordata > Mammalia > Carnivora > Mustelidae > Mustela > Mustela erminea. Next base: position 99,556,663 of record NC_045616.1, on the reverse strand, counting down.
ATCATGACCTGAGCCGAAGGCAGCGGCTTAACCCACTGAGCCACCCAGGCGCCCGGTATTATTTCTTATAGGGAATATTTGTAAGGACTCCCCTTGTAATTAACTTGAAATACATGCTTAAGTGTTTTTTTAGTAATACGGTATAGCATTTTAGTCAGTTTGTGGAATCAGACAGTAATTATTGAGCACATACTCTTTGCCATGTACTGGGCTAAGTATTAGGCATGAAGCCTGGACTCCCTCTCTCCCCCTCCATCTCTCCATCTCCTACCCACTCCTTACCCCCATCTTGCGTGAATTGTGTGCGCTGCCCGCCCCCCCCCCCCCCCCCCCCCCGGAAAAAAAAAACCTGAAAACGAGAACTAAGTCCTAAAGTCTAAGTTCTGTGATAACATCCCTAGATCTTTATCTCCAGTTCTATATCACTGTACATTCTTAAAGAAGTTGTTTTAGAAGATACTGTCTGTTACACATGTAGACATCCATGTATTGTACTCTTAAAATTTGTTAAGAAGATAGATCTGTTACATATCCTTACCAGAATAAAATTTAAAATTAAAAAAAAAAAGATAAACTGTTGTTCTATGAGTTAGCTGATTTTGACTCAACTCTTAAATTTTGGATATGTATGTGAAGGTTATTGGTGTCCAAGGATTATCAGTTCAATTAATGTTAAAATAGAACACAATTTAAGTTTTATCCCGTACATCCCAGGAACATACCTGGATCACTGATCTTACTTTATCTTAGAAATGCAGTATAGTCTGGTTTGTACCTTTGATGGAAATTCCATTAGTGGAAGTGCTTGGAGATCTAAAGTGTCTGTTAATCATAGCTTTTGGCTCAAGAGCTACTTCTTTTTTTTTTTTTTTTTTTTATTATTTTTTTAAAGATTTTTATTTATTTATCTGACAGAGAGAGAAATCACAAGTAGGCAGAGAGGCAGGCAGAGAGAGAGAGAGGAGGAAGCAGGCTCCCTGCTGAGCAGAGAGCCCGATGCGGGACTCGATCCCAGGACCCTGAGATCATGACCTGAGCCGAAGGCAGCGGCCTAACCACTGAGCCACCCAGGCGCCCTCAAGAGCTACTTCTTGATTGTGATTGAAGGAGATGTATCAAGTCCCTTAAAAATAGTAGGGACAAGCTTATATAGGAAAGTTTATTGTTAAAATGACATGTTAGTGTCAATGAAAGGATGGCAGTGGAGATTTTGAGCCTAGTTAGTTCTTAGATTTGCTTTTAAACACTTTGAAAACAAAATCTGGCTATATTTATTCAGTTAAAATTGAAGGGAAGATGTTACATTAAAAAAAATGGTCTTTAGAATTAATCAGGTTTAAGTCTTAGCCTTTCTTACTGTGATTTAACCTTTTTGATCCTCAGTTTATCCATCTGCAAAATGGAGATACTACCATGTCATAATGTGAGAATTAAGCAAGATTATGTAATTAGGTTTTCTGGGGTGCCATAATAAAGTGCCACAAAATGGGTGGCTTAAACAAAAGAAATTTAATAGTATTACAGTTTTGGAGACTAGAAGTGCAGTGTCAAGGTGTTTTTTTTTCTTCGGGCTTGTGAGAATATGTTCCATACCTCTCCTAATGTCTAGTTGCCTCAGGAGTTCCATGGTTGGCAGAAGACGTTTTCCTTGTTGTCTTCATCCTTTTCCCTCTATGTATGTCTGTCTCTCTGCTTCCAAATTTTTCCCTTTTTATAAGGACACATTTCTCTTGGATTAGGAACCCATCCTAATTGATCTCATTTTGATGAGGACCTAATTTCCAAATGAGGTCTCATTTACAGGTATTGTGAAGTATACTTTTGGGTGAGCACGATTCAGCTCAATAGTGTATATAAAAAGGCTTGGCACCATTATGTCTTCCAATGGACATACAGAGATATTAGGAAAAATCATTCTGAAATTATGCCTATCCTTCCAGTCTAAGCTTAGGTGACATTTCTTCGCTTTTGATTTTCCTGATATTCTTCAAGTATCTTGGGATCAGGAATTCATCTTTGTGTCTCTTACTGAGCGTTCTGTTGTGGTTGTTTAGTAAGCTTGTATGCACTTGATTCATGTTTGTTTTTTTTTTTAATTTTTAAATTTTTATTTATTTAAAAGATTTTATTTATTTGACAGACAGATCACAAGCAGGCAGAGAAAGAGGAGGAAGCAGGCTCCCTGCGGAGCAGAGAGCCCGATGCAGGGCTCGATCCCACGATCCCGGGATCATGACCCGAGCCGAAGGCAGAGGCTTTCACTGAGCCACCCAGGCGCCCCGAATTATGGGTTTAACAGTTTGATGTATTTGGGTATCTTTCATTCCAAGGTGAAATATATAAGCTCTTCTGAAGAGCAGAGTCATATTTAAAAAGAATTTTTTTTCTTGTCCTTATTTTCTCTACTTCATAATTGGAGGCCTGTCTTTGATCTGGAATTCCTACCTATGTCTAATTTTTTATGTGTTAAAGTCAGTTGAATTTGTTTTTGTCCATTAGTGTACTAACAATATGTATTTGTGTAGACATTATTTTCCAGTGGGTTTGCATATATTGTATTATTTGGTCATGATGGTTAATCAGTCAAGACAGCCTGGAGAAGGGTACCTGCCTCGCTCAGTCATTAGAGCATGGAACTTGATCTTGGGGTTGTAAGTTTGAGCCCCATATTAGGTGTAGAGATTACATAAAAATAAAATCTTAAAAAAAAAGGGGGGGTGGAGATAATAAATGTGTCAAGTTTGTGAAAATCTTTATCCACAATACCATCAGTTTAATGAAACTTTTTTACTCATGTTTCTCATTGACTTTGTTTTATCTATCTCATATGTTATATAACATATGTATATTATATATTAACATAAGTTACATTCTGTCTCATTTCCTAGTAACTGTATTATAACAAAATTATATGTATATTCACACATACATATATATGTATATCATTTTTTTAAAAAGATTTTACTTATTTGTCAGAGAGCATGCGAGGGCACAAGGGGTTGGCAGGCAGAAGGAGAAGCAGGCTACTCATTGAGCAGGGAGCCTGATGTGGGACTTGATCCCAGTACCCTGGGATCATGACCTGAGCTGAAGGCAGATGCTTAACCAACTGAGCCACCTGGGTGTCTAAATATGTACACACACACACACACGCACATATATTAAAGATTTTTATTTTTTTATTTGAGAGATAGCATGGGAACAGGGGAGGGGCAGGGGAGACAGACAGAATCTCAAGCAGAGTTCTTTTGGAGCGCAGGGTCCGAATTGGGGCTTAACTGGGGGCTTGATCCCATAGCCCTGAGGTGATGACCTGAGCCAAAATCAAGAGTGGCATGCTTAACTGACTGAGCCATCCAGGCGTGTCCGACTATTTTTTTAAATCATTTCATTTTCAGCATAGTTTCTAAATGGTTGGTATATTGTCTGTGTGGGTGTGTATTACATTTTCAGTATTCCATAATTTCATCTGCAGTTTGCATATTTCATTGAGTTGTCAGCATAATTCGTTTAACAGGTCTCTTTTTGGATGTTAAGTTTTTGTTGTCATAAATAACTGCTTGACGTATTTTTCTGTAATTCTACTTATTTGGATTATTTTCTTTGGGTTGCAATATTGGGAATAGAATTATTTTCATTTTGATGGTTCATGGGAGAACAAATGTTTCTTTTTTTAAGAATTTTTTTTTTTTTAAGATTTTATTTATTTGTTTGACAGACAGAGATTACAAGTAGGCAGAGAGGCAGGCAGAGAGAGAGGGGAAGGGAAGCAGGCTCCCTGCCAAGCGGAGAGCCCAGTGCGGGGCTTGATCCCAGCACCATGGGACCATGACCTCGGCCAAAGGCAGAGGCTTTAACCCACTGAGCCACCCAGGCGCCCCACAACAAATGTTTCTTTCCTGATTCTATGGCTTAGGAAACTGAGTCTGCATTAAGTGACTTATTTAAGATGACATAATTTGTGATGGAGTCAGAAAACAGAACTCATGGGGGCACCTGGGTGGCTCAGTGGGTTAAGCCTCTGCCTTCGGCTCAGGTCATGATCTCAGGGTTCTGGGATCGAGTCCCACATCGGGCTCTCTGCTCAATGGAGAGCCTGCTTCCTCCTCTCTCTCTCTCTCTGTCTGCCTCTTTGCCTACTTGTGATCTCTCTCTGTCGAATGAATAAATAAAAATCTTTAAAAAAAAAAAAAAGAAAACAGAACTCATGGATGCTTTGTCTAGTTGAGTGATTCAGCTTCTGACTTTACTTCTCATTTTTTTTAAGAATTAGACTACTTACTCATGTTCCTTCCTTGCTATCTACTGAAAGTATGTTTTTTGAAAAAATTTAATTGAAATATAGTTGACCCTGAAAGCATGTGTTTTATGGCTATACATTCTGATGATATAGTTTAATCCTTTTGTTGGAGTAATATGAGGAAAGACTGAACCAGTATCATGTCATAGATTGATTATGGCTTAACTTGTCATAAAGCATGTAACAGTCATGGGGGTTTATTGTTACTGGATGATTAGGCAGTGGTGAGAGTTTGTCCAGATTTGACTCCTGGCTCTGCCAACTTGTTAAATACTATATGACCTTAAATATACAGTAAAATAAGTAATAATATAGTATCTACCTTAAGAGGACTAAAAACGGAACAGTGTCTAGCACATAGCAAACATCAAGTAACTGTTAATATGTTTCAAGTAATTTAAGACTTGAATAAATAACCCAATACCAATGATTGCCAAATAAATTAAATGGTTATAAATTGTATCAGAAATTTATGGGAACCTACTCAAATTGTCGTTTTCAGTACAGGCAAATAAAAAATTAGTTTTAGGTGCCTGGGTGGCCTAGTTGGTTAAGTGTCTGCCATGATCCCATGGTCCTGGGATTGAGTCCTGAGTCCGTCTTCTTGCTTAGCAGGGAGTCTGGTTCTCCCCCTGTCTCCAGCTCTTGCTCGTGCTCTCTCTCCCTCTGACAAATAATAAAATTAAAAAAAATCTGTTTTCCCATTCTTTGTATCTTGATTTTCTTACTATTATTATTATTTTAGATTTTATTTATTATTTGACAGAGAGGGAGATCACAGGTAGGCAGAGAGGCAGGCAGAGAGAGAGAGAGAGGAGGAAGCAGGCTCCCTGCTGAGCGGAGAGCCCGGGCTGGATCCCAGGACTTTGGGATCATGACCTGAGCTGATCCTGACCTGAGCTGAAGGCAGATGCCCAATGACAGAGCCACCCAGGTGCCTCTGTATCTTGGTTTTAAAGTTTCAAAGCGCCAACTAACTAGCTTTGAAGTCTTGTTTCTTGATGTTTTACAAACTGGTAACAGGCAAAAGTAGTGTTGTCTTTCTTTTTTCAAGATTTTTTAAAGATAAGCAGTTCTTATGGTGTGTTAAAGGCATGACCATGGGTTTAGAGTGGAGATGGAGGATGTTGGATTGCAGATCAATTAGGGATATTGATTTTGAAGAAAAGATGCAGCCAAAGTCTCTGTGTTACCGAAGTCAAAGGAGCTTGATTCATATTGAACTTACTATGCATGAATGGTGTTCCTTGGAATTGTCCAGTATACTCACTCTTCTGTAGGCCCTGGAAGAAGTCCAGGTCACATGCATTGACATTGGTAGGGTCTAGCCTGTGGCTTTCAGGATTATTTCATTAGAGCTATTACTGTTACTTAATTAATAGGAATGTCTATGTTTATTTGAGAACGCTGAAGATTATCAGCTGCAGAAGGGACCACAGTCTCCCTGCACCCTCTACCCAATTTTATTGAGATACAATCAACACATTATATTGGGAACATAAACTTTTGACTTTGTTCATAAATTCATAAATTCTTTTTATAATTTCCTCCTGCACCATGTTGTGTTGTAATCTAAGGACTAGGGCAAAGGTATGCTTTCCTAGGGATGATTCTATTTCCTTTTTCAGTTATTAGCTTTTTTATTAATGAAAATAACTAATTTTCTCCATGAATGCTAGTAGATTACTTATATAAAAGAACTATAAATTGAGAGCTACTACTTTGTATAGGGCTGTGTTAGGAACATTAAGACAAAATGATTTAATTGTACTTGCTTTGTAATTGTTAGTCTGGAGTGTTTTCATCTAGATTTTTATAGAATTCTGCTTTCCCAGAAGGCTAATAGGAAAATGGTACACTGTTTCAAAAGGTTTTGAATCTTATTGATGGCCCTATGTTTTGTCTGTCTAAAGTGTCAACCCAAGAAAAAGTCTACGCCTCTGAAGTATGAAGTTGGAGATCTCATCTGGGCAAAATTCAAGAGACGTCCATGGTGGCCCTGCAGGATTTGTTCTGATCCGTTGATTAACACACATTCAAAAATGAAAGGTAATACTAGTATTGATTATACATGATAAAATACAGTATGAAGTAAAAAATTTGTAGTTGCCTTTAGTGTAACCTAATTTTTGTTGCCTTTAGTAGTAATGCATTTTCACCTTTGAGCATTTGGTGAATGAATTGTTATTAATATATCTTTTTGAATTTTTAAAAAAGTTTTTATGATTTAAAAATTCTCATTCTGGGGGCGCCTGGGTGGCTCAGTGGGTTAAGCCGCTGCCTTCGGCTCAGGTCATGATCTCAGGGTCCTGGGATCGAGTCCCACGTCGGGCTCTCTGCTCGGTGGGGAGCCTGCTTCTCTCTCTCTCTCTCTCTCTCTCTCTCTGCCTGCCTCTCTGCCTACTTGTGATCTCTCTCTGTCAAATAAATAAATAAAAATCTTAAAAAAAAAAATTCTCATTCTGTTTAGATGCTAGGAAATGTTAGGTTTATTAACATTGTTATTGTTATTAACATTAAAGTTTACATTGTTTACAATCCCTTTCCAGTATATTTAGGTTTTTCTACCTCAGCCTTCAGGTTTATATCATTGCTGTTAAGTTTTAAAGCTGAAACAATTGTAAAGAATCATTTGAAGTTTGAATTGTAAAATCTTGATTTAGAACATTCCCTTTAATAACTGTAGTTTGTGTCTTACTTGGTTCTCTTTGACTCTCAGGTATCCTTAAAATGCTGTAAGCTAGAGACTAAAACTTCATCTTGAGCCACCTTTTTTCTCTTAAGATGTTTTTGTGATTTAATATGTATATTCTAGTTTTTGAATAGGTCATATAGTCATAATATTTAAGAAATCAGCTCACCTCGTCTTTTTGTCTGATCTGTCCCATTCTTTGCCCTTCTTTTCAAACAGTAACCAGTTGTAGTTTGTTTCTAGAGTATTTTTATGTAAATCCAAGTATATAGTCTCATCTGTCTATTTTAACACAGAAGTAGCATATTTTTTCATATGTTCTACATTTGCTTTTTTCAGTTCTTAGAGGTTTTCCATGTAGTGCATTGAAGACTTCCTTTTTGTTTCTCTCTCTCCTCCCTCTCTTTTTTACAGATGCATAGTTTTCCACTTTTTTGATTATTTTATACTTTATATAACCATTTTCCTGCTGATGGGTGTTCAGGTTGTTTTTGATGTTGTGTAGTCACTATATACATATTTATATACATACGTACATAAGATAAAGTGTTTCTGTGCACACAACAGTGGTGTAAAGAGTAACTTTCACATATACATGTGTCAGAGGTGGGGTTGCTAAATTTGATTTTTTATTTCAAATATTGAATATTGAGGTACCTAAAGACCTTTATAACTCACTTAAAAAAATAATACGGGGCGCCTGGGTGGCTCAGTGGGTTAAAGCCTCTGCCTTCGGCTCAGGTCATGGTCCCAGGGTCCTGGGATCGAGCCCCACATGGGGCTCTCTGCTCAGCAGGGACCCTGCTTCCTCCTCCTCTCTCTCTCTCTCTCTGCCTACCTGTGATCGCTATCTGTCAAACAAATAAATAATAATAATAATAATAATACCTTTATCCTTGTGGCATGTTGGGACATTAAAGTACTACAAGTAGAAGTAGATTCTTTTAGTTCTCCCCCTCTACCCTTCCTATTAAGTTTCTTACTCATGTACTATTCATGAACACTAATTGGGTCCATGCCATTTATTCAGCAATTTCTCACTATATTATATGGGTAGTATGCTAGGTAGTAGGATCCAGTAATGGGCAACACATCACTTTTGCTTGCCCTGGTTTATTGAGTCCAGAGACAAGATTCCAGCAAATAATCAGACAGAAAGATAACTATTTCTTTAAAAAGTGTGTCCAAAGATAATATTGGTGTTTAATCAGTGGTATAGCCGGGGTAACGTAATTTGGACTTCTGGTGGAAGGTATTCAGGGGCAGATATGTTAGTCAAGTATCTTTGGTCTGAGAGTTGAGAGGATGGGTAGGAATTAACTATGGAAAGAAGGAGAAGATGTTCCAGGCACAGAAAGTAGTATATGTTCTGGCTCTGAGAGGTCTCCTACCCATAGAGTGACGGAAGGGGGCACAATATGAGGCTAGGGAAGTAGATAGTAGTCAGATTGTGTAGCATTTTTTAGACTTCATTTAAAATTTTGTATTTTATTCTTAGAACAGTGTGATTCCCTTAAAGCAGAGGATGATGTGATTTGATCTGTGTAAAGTTTTCTCTGACTATGGTATGGAAAATGGATTGGAAGGGGCCGTGATTAAGTAAGAGGAAATTGTTAAAAGGGTCATTGCAGGGGCACCTGGGTGGCTCAGTGGGTTAAAGCCTCTGCTTTCGGCTCAGGTCATGATCCCAGGGTCCTGGGATCGAGCCCTGCATCGGGCTCTCTGCTCAGCGGGGAGCCTGCTTCCTCCTCTCTCTCTGCCTGCCTCTCTGCCTACTTGTGATCTCTGTCTGTCAAATAAATAAATAAAATATTAACCAAAAAAAAAAAAAAAAGGGTCATTGCAGTGATTATGGTGAGGTGAGTGTGGTGGATAGAGACTAAAGAACAACTTAAAAGATAAAATCTGTATGATTTGGTAGTGGATGGGTAATGAGGAATGAAGGAGAATGAAGTCCTGAGGTTTCTATGTCAGGACGCCTCCCAAGCTTTTAACTTCACCAATAGGTAAATAATGTTGCCATTTAAGTGAGAGCACTAGAACATGAGTAATTGTAAGGTGACCTATGCTTGTTGAAATTAACTGAAGCCATGGGCAAGGCATGGATGAGATGGCTTGTGATGAAATATACAATGAGAAAAAGGGTGATTTTGAGGAAGGAAGCATTTGAGGTCTGTTGAGGATACTGAGTTTGGAAAAGAGTTGGGAAAAAATCAGAGATGGAAGAAGGAAACCAGGATTATTTGGCATGTGTGGTATTGGTGACTGGCATGTTTCGAGAAGGGAGATATGATTGATTTGGTTGAACTTTGCCTGGTGATCAAATAAAATGTCCTTTTGGTGTAAGGAGGTAGAGATCAGTGGTATTTTTGTTGGTATGATTGTATCTGAAGTTGAATTAGACTGGAAATAGAGACAAAGCAGAGAAGTGGGGATGCTATAGGTAGAGAGATATATGGGGTCTAGAAGGATTTCTGAAAGTGAGGATAATCATGTTAGTAATGCTGTTGAGAAAAGTTCTGGAAATAGAGGGCTAAGACAGGAGTAGTAAGGGATATAGGATTTCTGGGAAAAGAAGATGTTAGATGGGATTGGTATCACAGTGTGAAATTGGCCTGGATTGGAAGGAGGGGCAGCACACCCTTGACATTAGGGGTGGGTAAGGGTGCAGTGACTGCAGATTTGGTGTAGTGTATACCTGAGGATTCCTGTCTGGCCTGTTTCTCATGAGTTGGGAATGTGAACACACCGAAAAGCAAGTGCCGTTATTGACTGGAAAATAGCACATTTTGTTTTCAGGCTATAAAAAGGTTAAGACTTTTAGGGGCGCCTGGGTGGCTCAGTGGGTTAAGCCGCTGCCTTCGGCTCAGGTCATGATCTCAGGGTCCTGGGATCGAGTCCCACATCGGGCTCTCTGCTCAGCGGGGAGCCTGCTTCCTCCTCTCTCTCTCTCTGCTTTCCTCTCTGCCTACTTGTGATTTCTGTCTGTCAAATAAATAAATAAAATCTTTAAAAAAAAATAAAAATAAAAAGGTTAAGACTTTTAAATTCAAGTGAGCTTCCCAGAAAGGGTCAATTTATGTAGCTTCCTACTAAAGAAATGACAAAACGTGGTAAAATGGATCTATTTAACCTTACAGCTAGTTATTTCATAATACTTTTTCCATTTTCTTTTTTTTTTTTTTTTTTTTTTAAAGATTTTATTTATTTGACAGAGAGAGAGATCACAAGTAGGCAGAGAGTCAGGCAGAGAGAGAGAGAGAAGCAGGCTCCCGCTGAGCAAAGAGCCCGATGCGGGGCTCGATCCCAGGACACTGAGATCATGACCTGAGCCGAAGGCAGCGGCTTAATCCACTGAGCCACCCAGGCGCCCCTACTTTTTCCATTTTCTTTCACCTTTTTTCACTTTTGTTTTCATTTCCCCATAGCTTATGGCAAGGTATAGTCAGCCAAGTTCTGGAAAGGCTAATTAATATCTCTTAGTAGTTAACTCTCCATTTTTCTTCGAATGTGCTCCTTTTTCTCCTTACCTCCTTCAAAGCACATAACCTGGTGGAATTACTGGTCTTGCCATTGACACTTTCCAGTAGTAGAAATTTTAGATAGACTGCTGTTAAAAGTAATCCTGTTCCCCACTACACTGGAACTATGACCAGTATTAATGTTTGACTCTTTCTGGGGCATTTATAATTTTCTCCTCCAACTTTTCATTTTGAAAATTTCAAACCTATAGACAGATTGAAATGTAGCACAATGAACACCCATATATATTATACATAGGCTCAACAATTACTACTATTTATTAGATGATATCAGTGAAAAATTAAAAATTATACTGCAGTGTTCATATTATTGTGATCATCCATGTTTTCTTAGCAAAGCCTAATATTTCTTTCTTTTTTTTTTTTTTTTTAAAGATTTTATTCATTTGACAGACAGAGATTACAAGTAGGCAGAGAGGCAGGCAGAGAGAGACAGAGGGAAGCAGGCTCCCTGCTGAGCAGAGAGCCCGATGCGGGGCTCGATCCCAGGACCCTGGGATCATGACCCAAGCCGAAGGCAGAGGTTTTAACTCACTGAGCCACCCAGGCGCCCCAAGCCTAATATTTCAAATGGTGTTAGAAAATCCAAGTCTTTGTAAAATCACTTTTTAAAAAAAAAGATTTTATTTATTTATTTGACAGACAGAGATCACAAGTAGACAGAAAGGCAGGCAGAGAGAGACAGAGGGAAGCAGGCTCCCTGATTAGCAGAGAGCCCGATGCGGGGCTCAAATCCCAGGACCCTGGGACCATGACCCGAGCCAAAGGCAGAGGCTTTAACCCACTGAGCCACCCAGGCGCCCCTATAAAATCACTTTTTAAGTCATTATTTACTTTTATTATACAAGGTGCATATCATTTAAAAAGTCAAGTGGTTAATTTGATAGACTTTGCTTGGAAAATGGTCTTCTATGGCTACCCCTCTTTCTAACCACCTTTAACTCTGTCAGCTGGGTCTTTTGATATTTACCTCTGAATCTTATTATTACTATTTTTTAAAGATTTATTTATTTATTTGACAGACAGAGATCACAAGTAGACAGAGAGGCAGGCAGAGGGAGAGGGGGAAGCAGGTCCCTCGCTGATTGGAGAGCCTGATATGGGGCTTGATCCCAGGACCCTGGGAACATGACCCAAGCTGAAGGCAGAGGCTTTAACCTACTGAGCCATCCAGGTGCCCCTACCTCTTTATCTTAAAATTCCATCCTTCTGAAGTACTTTTTACTTCTCACTGTAGACCTTGTGGATTAGTCATTTCAGCCCTTGTGTTGGGCCTTACCTCATGCCTACCTCTGACATCCTGCTGTCTTACGTGTTTTATTATAATTTTTCTTGGAATTCAGTGTGTAATGTTATCATGTTAACAGTGTACACAGCTTAGCCATGTGATGTCCAGTATTTTCTGTGTCCTTCGAACCTTTTGATTTTTCTGCAGTTGTCTCTGTGTGCGGGTGTATGTTGGTGAAGGAGAGGTTTCTTAGTATTGTATATATTTGTTATTAATTCATAGTAAAACTCTCCTAGTTTTAACTTTTTCCACATGATCTGTTGCATTGTTAATTTGTCATTTTCTTTTTTTTTTAAAGCAGGGAGAGGGTGGGTGTAGTGGCATAGGGGGAGAGAGAATCTTAAGTACGCTCCAGGCCCAGTGTGGAGCCTGACACAGGGGTCAGATCTCACAACACTGAGATCATTACCTGAGCTGACATCAAGAATGCTGTGTTTAACTGACTGAGACAATCAGGTGCCCAGGTAATTTGTCATTTTCATCATCTTGAGGAAATCTCACCTAGAGCCTTACTTACACTGTTGCCCCTTGAACAACACAGGTTTGAATTATGCAGTGTAGGTCTTTATAAAATTTTTTTTTAAAAAGATTTTATTTATTTATTTATTTATAAAAGATTTTATTTATTTGATAGAGAGAGAGAAATCACAAGTAGGCAGAGAGGCAGGCAGAGAGAGAGAGGGGGGAGGAAGTAGGCTTCCTGCGGAGCAGAGAGCCTGACATGGGGCTCGATCCCAGGATCCTGGGATCATGACCTGAGCCGAAGACAGAGGCTTTAACCCACTGAGCCACCCAGGCGCCTCTAAAGATTTTATTTATTTATTTGACAGAAATCACAAGTAGGCAGAGAGGCAGGCATAGACAGAGAGGCCTGATGTGGAGTTCGATTTCAGGACCCTGGGATCACGACCTGAGCTGAAGGCAGAGGTTTTAACCTACTGAGCCACTTAAGTGCCTCAGTCTATACACAGATTCTTTTTCAGTAAATACGCTACATTTTGTAATGTATTGTCTCTCCTTACAAGTTTCTTAATAACAATAATAATGTGTTTTCCTTATGATTGTTTTAATAACATTTTCTTTCCCTACCTTAGTTTATTGTAAAAATATAGTATATAATACACAAAACATTATCTGTTTATGTTACCAGTAAGGCTTCTAGTCAGCAATAAGCTGTTAGTAGTTAAGTTTTTGGGAACTCAAAAGTTGTATGACGATTTCAACTGCACAGAGAGTTGGGACCCCTAACCAGCCCTCTGCCCCCTGCTGCTACTGGATTATTCAAGGGTCAAGTGTATATTCCTTCAGTCTGTACTAGTTACTTTCTCCCATCCAAGTACTAACCAGGCCCGACCCTGCTTAGCTTCCGAGAACTAGTTACTTTCTCTATGTGAATTGCTGTTATCTTGGGGATTCTCTTCAGCTTTATCTTGTTGAATTCCACGTCTTCCTTGATTTGGGTTTACTCACTCATTTTGAGTATACAGCAAGTCCTTCAGTAGTTTCCTGAGAAAGGGTATATGGAGGCAAAATTTTTGAGACCTTGCGTTATCTGAATATGTTTTTATTCTTTTCATACACTTGTTTGATAGTTTGGCTCGTATAAAACACTAGCCCGGGAAATCATTATTGCTCATAATTTTTAAGGCATTGCTCCATCTTCTACGTCCAGAGTTGCTATTAAATCAAATTATTTTGAATCTGGTATTTTTACTGTGTTTTTGTCCATCTCTGATGGCTTGCAGACTCTTCTCTTTGGTCCTGTAGTTCACGAGGTTATACCTTGCTATAAGTTATCCCTTGTGGTAGGTACTTGGTGGACCCTTTTGATCTCCAAATTTAGTTTTTCTTTCAAGGGCAATTTTCTTGAATCATTTCTTTCATTATTTTCTTCCCTTTGTTTATTCTTTCTTCTGTAACTCTTATTCAGATGTTGACTTTCCTGCATTGGACTTAATAATTTTTTCATTTTTTTGAGGACAGTTTTGTTTTGCTCTACTTTATATAGTAAGTTTCTTCGGCTTTGTCTTCAAACCCTTTTTTGAGTTTTACATGTCTGCTTTTATGTTCTTAATATTTAAGGATTCCTTTTTTGTTCCCTGCATCTTATTTCCTGAGTGCAGTTCTTTTCATTTCTAAAGCTGTTAATGATAGTTTCTGTGAAATTTTCTTCTCTGTACATAGTATGTTTCCAAGTTCTTTTTTTTTTCCTTACTTTTTGTACCTTTCTTTGTTCTCTGTTTTTTTATGTTTGAGGTTTTCCTCACATCTCTGTTTTCGATCAGAGAGCAGATGGAGGGGTTCCTGGGTGGCTCAGTCAGTTAAGCATCTGCCTTCGGCTCAGGTCATGATCCCAGGGTCCTGGGATGGAGTCCTGCATCGGGCTCCCTGCTCAATGGGGAGCCTGCTTCTCTCTCTCTCTCTGCTGCTCTGCCTATTTGTGCTCTCTGTCAGATAAATAAAATCATTAAAAAAAGAATAAAGAGCATGTGGATACTTATGAATGGATGGAGTTTGTCAACCTATAATTTTCTTGTAGGATGATTCCCTTTCCCCTCCCAATCCCTTGTCAGTAGTATCTTCTCCATTTCTTTCTTGGCTTGGTGAGGTTCCTCAGAGAAGAGTCTAGTCTTCTACCCAGAAAATAAGACTCTAGCTTCTCATATTCTGGGTATTCAGTTGGGGAGCTCCATTAAGTGGTTTTACCATTCAGTTGATTCACTCATTTTTTTGGTATTGCTGTACTCATGTTGCTTAGTCTAGAGACTTTCTGTTTTACTCCCAACTAGAGGTGGAAAAAGCTCTAGTCTTTTACTGGGAGAAGGGGAGAGGCATTGACAATGTGGTTTGGAATGGAGGAGGCTGCTTAACCCCTTTCAACCAGTTCTCTGTGTCTTACCCTCTCAAACTCCAGAGGTGTACCAGGTGTTGCCAGTTAATGGGCCTTTTGATGGTATGTGGTATAGATACAGGTGGTTCTTGGTTTTACTCACTGAAGTCTTAAAATTTGTCATTCTTAAATCTATTAAGATAGTCACCATTATACTAATCCATTTGCTTCCCTGCTTGCAGAACTGTACATACGTGCACAGCTGTATAATTTATACTTACTTGTCCTTTCTTGTTTTCCCTGTCATTAATGGGCTTATTACTTGAAAATCTTCTTATTGTAGCTTTAGTGGAGATTAGGAGGGAAAAGATTTTAGAAATGTTGATCCAGTTGTTCATCTTGACCTGGAAATACTCTTAACTTCATCTTGAACAGACTGAGTCAATCTTGCTATCTGACCTTTCGTACTTCTTCTAGGATACCCTTTGCAAAGCAATTGGGGAAATCAGATTGCTTCTTTTCTCAGAGCTTGTCTATTATTCAATTTTCTTTTTAACTCTCATTACCATCTGACTTTCAACTTTTCCAGATTTTTTTTTTCCAGTGCTGCACCCTTTGTGTTTATTTTTTTAAAAACTGCTTTTACTGTTCTTTTTTTTTTTTAAATGGGATTTCAGAGGGGAACAAAACTAAACTCCAGTATTAGTCTCATTCTTTAAAGTTTTCTACTTTAACATTATTTAATAATAGTTTTTTAAAAGATTCTTAACTTGGTTTACTAGAGCAGAGAATTACTGTGGCTCTTTGAAGAGAACTAATATTTGAATAAACCTATTGTTTAAAAAGCTCTACCAGTGACTCTGTCTGTGGCAGCTGTCACCTTCCATTCATAACCATGTTTGCAGGATCCACGGACTTTCTCCATTTCTGGGTGTGCTACTCAGCTTCTGAAAGCACTGAAATCACCCATTCTCTCCTTTTATTCTACTAACCTTGCTGTACGCAGGGCCATTAGTTACCTGGTAATCAGTATGTATCAGTTTTTAATTTTATGGGCATTTGGTGCAGGTAAACCCTCCCTTTCCTCCTAATGTTTCTCTCTCATCCTTAACTTCTGTGTTCTCTTCTTAAAATAACCACTATTTTTAAAAAAGTTCTTTTTATTTTCCTTTGCTGGATCCTCTTCTACTTTGCCATTCATGTGGGTAATTCTTTATTTTTAGTTTTATTTATTTTTATTTTTACTTCCCTCTTTCTCTCTCTCAAGTTCATTTATTTATTTATTTATTTTTAGTAATCTGTACCCACCATGGTGCTCAAAGTCACAATCCCTGATCAGAAGTTACATGCCCTTTCAACTGAGCCAGCCAGGAGCCCCTATTTTCTATTCTTTTTGAATAGCAGTCTTATTAACTCTGAATTTTAACTGTTATCCGTAAACTTAATTTATATACACAATACTAGTGTTTCCTCAAGGTTCACATCTGCAAGCCCAGCTGTGTACTTGAAGCTTTCACTTGGATGTCCTTTAGGCACTTGTGTTTAGCTTATTTAAAATTGACCTAATTATTTTCCTCCTCAGACCAGTACTTTCTTCTTTATTTCCCGCCTTGGTGAATAGATCTCTGCCACCTAGTCATATACCCCTAATTCTTAGGAGTCACCCTTTCTTCCTTCTTTGTGCCCTTATACCATTAGATCCTTTATTTTCTATAGAACTTTTTTGAGATATAATTTACAGAACTTAAAATTCATCCCTTTAAAGTATACAATTCAGTGAATGGTTTTTGGTATATTCAGAGTTGAGTAATTACCACCAGTAGTCAATTTTAGGACATTTTCATCATGCCCCTAAAAAGCCTTATACCATTTATCTGCCCGCTCCCCAGTCTTCTTTCCCTTTACACCTCTTTGCCTTAAGTAACAAGTAATACATTTTCTATCTCTATAGATTTGCACATTCTGGACATTTCGTATAAATGGAATCATATACTATGTGGTCCTTTGTGACTGCTTCTTTCACTTAGCATAATGCTTTTGAAGTTTATATATGTATGAGTATTTCATTCTGTTTCATGGTAAATGTATTCCATTGTATGGATAGACCACATTTATTTATGTATTCATCAGTCGGTGGACATTTGGACTATTTCTACCTTATGGCTGTTCAGAATAGTGCTGCTGTGGTATTTGTTTATAAGTTTTAGTGTGGACAGAATGTTTTCAAATCTTTTGCATATATACCCAGGGGTGGAATTGCTCAAGGCTCACATGTTAACTCTCTAGCTTTTTGAGGTACTGCCGGACTGCTTAGAAAAGCTGCTACACCAGCTCACATTTCCACTAGCGTAAGTGAGGGTTCTGATTTCTCTGCGTCCTCACCAATACTTGTTAATTTGACCTCTTTTCTATTGTGCTAAAATATATGCAACAAGTTTTCCATTTTATTTTTTATTCACCTTAAAAATTATTTATTTATTTATTTATTTGAGAGAGTGGGTGGTGGTGAGAGGAGGAGCAGAGGGAGAGGGACAAGCAGACTCAATGCTGAGCATAGAGCCCAACCTGGGGCTAGATTCCACAATTCCGAGATCATGACCTGAGCCGATACCAAGAGCTGGATGCTTGACCAACTGAGCTACCCAGGCACCCCACAAATTTACCATTTTAACCATTAAAAAAATATTATTGGGTTGGGGGGCAGAGGTAGAGGTAGAGAGCCGCAGGCAAACTCTGCACTGAGTTTGGAGCCTGACATGGGGCTCAGTCTCAGAATCCTGAGATCATGACTTCAGCCAAAACCAAGAGTCAGATCCTCAACTGACTGTGCCACCCAGGTGTCCCCATTTTAACCATTTTTAAGAGTACAGTTTAGTGGTATTAAGTACATTCGCATTGTTGTGCAATTATTACCACTATACATATCCAGAACCTTTTCATATTTTTACACTTTTCAGTGTATAAATCCATACCCATTTGATAAAAATTAGCCCCTGGTCAGTACTGTTCCACTTATTTCTCTATGAATTTGACTATTCTACGTACATCATATAAGTAGAATTATACAATATTTGTTTATTGTGTCTGGCTTATTTCACTTAGCATAATGTCTTTAAAGTTCATCCATGTTTCTGGGCGCCTGGGTGGCTCAGTGGGTTAAGCCGCTGCCTTCGGCTCAGGTCATGATCTCAGGGTCCTGGGATCGAGTCCCGCATCGGGCTCTCTGCTCAGCAGGGAGCCTGCTTCCCTCTCTCTCTCTCTCTCTCTGCCTGCCTCTCCATCTACTTGTGATTTCTCTCTGTCAAATAAATAAAATCTTTAAAAAAAAAAAAAAGTTAAAAAAAAAAAAAAGTTCATCCATGTTTCAGTATTTCATACATTTTCAGTCTCAGTAATACTCTGTTGAATGTATATACCACATTTTGTTCATCCTTCAGTGGACATTTGGGTTATTTCCATGTTTTAGCTGTTTTGAATAATAATGGTATGAACACCGGTGTTCAAATATCTATTCTGATCTTTTTTTTTTTCTTCTCGTTTTAAGTTTTATTTTTATTTAAGTAATCTTTATACCCACTATGAGCCTTGAACTCACGACCCCAGCCAAGATCAAGAGTGCATGCTCTTCTACCTGAATCAATCAGGAGCCCTTCTGATTTTTTATTACATGTTAGGTCCTTTTGTTTTGTCTCTAAAAAATATATTTCAGATTTTGTTTTTTTTGATTCCCAGTGTTACTGCTTTAAGTTCTAGTCATCTTGCATGTGCACTATTTTGGTGATCTCTTGTCTACTGAGTCTTCTCTCTGTTTCCTCTTGAATGTGTTATTCCAAGGTCAAGAAGATTTATCTTTCTAAAACCCAAAACTGAGCCTGTGGTTCCATAGTTTAAATGAGACTTCTTAACGACAAGAGCTCATACAGTGGTCATTGTCTTAACCTGGCATCAAGCTCTTTCAGGTCTAGCCACTGCTTATTACCTGCTACGTTTTTATGATTCAGTGTTCTGAACTACTTTTAGTTTCCACTATTTGTTTATTCATTCATGCCTGTGAAGTTTCCGGGTTTTTATACTGGAATTCTCTCCTTAACAAACTATTTATTTACCTTTAAAAATTCTGCTTGGGTGGGGCATCTGGGTGGCTCAGTGGGTTAAAGCCTCTGCCTTTGGCTCAGCTCATGATCCCGGGGTCCTGGGATCAAGCCCCGCATCTGGCTCTCTGTTCCGCGGAGAGCCTGCTTCCTCCTCTGTCTCTGCCTGCCTCTCTGCCTACTTGTGATCTCTGTCTGTCAGATAAATAAATAGAATCTTTTAAAAAAAAAAAAAAATTCTGCTTGGGTGTTGCATTTGTCCTCCAGTTAGTGATCTCCACTGTTTTGTTTTGTTTTAAGATTTATTGATTTATTTATTTGAGAGAACTGGAGACCATGCACATGGGTGAAGGGAGGGGTGAGGGGAGGGAATCTTGAAGCAGACTTCGCACTGAGCACGGAGGGGCTCCATCCCAGGATTTGAGATCATGACCTGAGCTGCAATCAAGAGTTGGCCACTTAAATGACTGAGCCATCCAGGTTCCCCACTGATCTTCATTTTTTAATGTTATTTTTAAAGAGTGAATGTTTGTTTAAGCAGCCTATTCTTGGTTTTGGCTCAGGTCGTGTGTTCGAGCCCCATATTGGGCTCCATGCTCAGACATGGAGTCTGCTTAAAAAATTCTCTCTCCCTGGGCGCCTGGGTGGCTCAGTTGGTTGAGCAACTGCCTTCGGCTCAGGTCACGGTCCCGGAGTCCCGGGATCGAGTCCCACATCGGGCTCCCAGCTCCATGGGGAGTCTGCTTCTCCCTCTGACCTTCTCGCCTCTCATGCTCTCTCTCTCACTGTCTCTCTCTCAAATAAATAAATAAAAAATCTTTAAAAAAAAAAAAAAAAATTCTCTCTCCCTCTTCCTCTGCCCCTTCCTTCATTCTGCTCTGCATGCATGCTCTCTCTCTCATAAATAAACAAATCTTAAAAAAAAAAAAAAAGTGAATGTTTATATTATTGCAATACTTTTACTGTAATCTATTTGTATGTCTCTTAGCACCAGGCAGTAGGTTTCTTTTTTGTCTATTTATAGTGCTGATACATCATAAGTGTTCACGCTGTGTTGATTGAATTTGCTTATTTATGGGTATGCTTATTAATTTCTCAAATTAACCTTCTGAAATTTTATATAGATACATACATATCTTACCAATTTTAATCCCCCTTTATAGGTGGTTTCTATGGAAGGATTTAATAGGTCGAGATTAAGGAGTTCAGTTTTTTCATAGATCTTGTTTTTGAAATGGTCTAAAAATCGAAATTCAGCCAGGTTGTAATTTTATTTATTAAGTGGGACTTGATCTTAGGACCCTGGGATCATGACCTGGGCCGAAGGCAGCCACATAACTGACTGAGCCACCCAGGCGCCCCTTTTTATTAAACTTTTACATGTTTTCTTTCTTTGCTTTTTAAAAGATTTTATTTATTTATTTATTTGACACACACAGAGAGAGAGAGAGAGAGAGAGAGAGAGAGAGAGACAGTAAGAGAGGGACCACAAGCAGGGGGATTGGGAGAGGAAGAAGCAGGCTTCCTGCTTAGTAGGGAGCCTGATGCAGGGCTTGATCCTGGGACTCTGGGATCATAACCTGAGCTGAAGGCAGATGCTTAATGACTGAGCCACCCAGGCACCCCTCTTAACGCATTTTCTTGCCACATAAATTGAATATTTAAAATTTCCACTCTGTGATCTTTTGTTCTTCTTCTTTTTTTTAAGTAGAGATTTCTTTGGCAGTAGTGATATGGCTGTTCTCTTGAAGATGAACAGTCATCTTTTTAAAGTAATGACACTGGTTCTTATTTTTGTCTAGTTTCAAACCGGAGGCCCTATCGACAGTACTACGTGGAGGCTTTTGGGGACCCTTCAGAGAGAGCCTGGGTGGCTGGAAAAGCAATCGTCATGTTCGAAGGCAGACATCAGTTTGAAGAGCTACCTGTTCTTAGGAGAAGAGGGAAGCAAAAAGAAAAAGGATATAGGCACAAGGTAAAAAAAACAAAGCCTCTCTAATTATCTTCTTTGGGGTGGACAGGGAAGAGTCAAGGAAGAAGTCTTATATTTTTCAAATGTAAGTTATTTCCTTTGATAGTAGGGTATTTGTGAGAAAATTGATGAAAGCAGTATTTTTCCTGGGATGAAATAGGGCCAGCCTTCTATATATTTACAATTCTCAATTTTTTGAGAAATGATTTCAGATAACTTTCGCCTTGTCACTTAGATGTGACAGTATAAAATTACATGACCAGTCTTTTTTCGTCTTACTTCTTGTAAGAAGAAAATGATCATTGAAATGAAATATTCTCTTTCTCACTCTATGGATTAAATATTTCTCTAAAAAATGAGAAAGATAAACATTTTTGTTTGTTGTCTTGGCTTTTTGTTTTTATTCACAGACAAATGCGCTCCTTAATCTTCATCCTATTTCCCCCATCTTCCTTCTGGTAACCATCAGTTTGTTCTCTGTAATTTCAAGAGTTTGTTTCTTTGTCTTTCTCTCTCTTTTATTCCCTTTGCTCTTCTTTTTTTTTTTTTTTAATTTGTTTGACACAGAGGTAGAGAGTACAAGTAGGCAGAGGGAGAAGGAGAAGCAGATTTTCTGCTGAGCATAGAGTCCGATGCAGGGCTTGATCCCAGGACCCTGGGATCATGACCTGAGCTGAAGCCAGCAGCTTAACTGACTGAGCTGCCCAGGCGCCCCTGCTCTTTTGTTTCTTAAATTACATGTATGAGTAAAATCATACGGGACTGGTCTTTGACTGATCGACTGACCGATTTAACTTAGCACTGTTACTCTCTAGCTTTATCCAAGTTGTTGCAAATGGTGGTTTTCTAGTTCTTGTATAGGGTGATTCATGCTTAATATTGGGGTTTCGTGCCCAGTTACGTTTTAATAAAGAATATTGTGTTTTTCTTCCATTTGTTTGATAATTTGTGTTAAAGTTGGGTGAGTCAAATTTTGTTTTATTTCTTTTAATATTCCTTTGTAGTCAGTTCTAGAAGGTGAAATATTTCCTATTCGGTTAGTGTTTCATGCTTCTCTGTGTATAAATGCTTAATAATCATTATTAGGATAAGTTAGAGTCATTAGGTAGTCCCTAATGTTTCTTAGTTGACTTCTCTGAGGATTAGTGTCTTCATCTCTAAAACTAGTATAATAATATGTACCCTCCAAAACTGTTGGGAGAATTAGAAATAATTATAAATATTTAATATGTGATAAATTTGATGTCCTGAAATAACTAGTATATGCTATTTTTACAATGAAGGAGGCTAACTGCATCAGTTCTAATACTTTGGGTGGTTGGTGGTAGGGAGGTACTACAAGCTTTTGTGTCAGGCCTTTAGTTATGTAGCTTAACCAAGCCCCTTTTCAAAGGAGTTCAGTAGGGCTTTCAGATTCTGGAAAGTTGTTTTACTCTTGTCACAGTTATGAGAATTAATGAGTGTGTATAAAATAGATTAGATGATCAGCTCATTGCTTTATAAGAGGAGGCTACCTTTCCAGTGACCTGAATTTTTTCATGCTCAGTGTAACATCCCTTTTATAGGTATTAAAATATAGTTAGCTAATAGAACCTTGACTAATAACTGTTGTATGAAGCCAGGGAGGAAAATAAGAGTTTGAAAAAACATTTCACAGAGCATCAGTGTCTCCATCTGTGAGGAATCAACAAAGGCACGTATGTAATAACCAGGGTGTTTTGGTGTCTCTGGACATGACTCAGCCCAGAGACTGCTTGGTTATAATCCAGATTTTATGTTACCTGTATTGAATAATCAGATACAGCACCAGAAATAAAGGGGTCTAGGGATAATGAGAGTTTCTAGTTTAGGGTCTTCTAGGGTAGATCTGACCTCTTTTCTCCTGTCCTCATTTTTCCGTGTTTATCTTCTTTAGCCTTTTGCTTTCTCTTAACACAGCTGAGCAAGTGCTTGGCCTTCGTAAGTCAGGAAGTAAATAAGTCCTGTTGTAAAGTGTGGAGGGCTAAATGGGAAGGGTCTTATTATTCCTTGATTTAGTAATGTAATGTTTATTAGTAATGCAGTCCTAGTTATGGTCTACTCTTTTGTCCTTACAAAGGAGGGAGAGCAGAGGATTAATCTTTCCTCTAATGATAGATCTTGGTGGTAGAAGTAGATTTGAAGAATCCCCCATTGTTTAGGCTTTGGGTTAACAGTGGGTACTAAAACACCTAGCTAGTACCATAAAAGTATTGTTGAAAAAGTTACAAGGCTTGGAAGAGTTTCTTGAGAGGTCTTTGCTCATAATCTCTCTATTCCTTTTTGTATTTTTTTTGATAAGTGATAATCTTTTTCTCCTTTATATTTAAGGTTCCTCAGAAAATTTTGAGTAAATGGGAAGCCAGTGTTGGTCTTGCTGAACAGTACGATGTTCCCAAAGGGTCGAAGAACCGAAGATGTGTCACCAGTTCAATCAAGTTGGACAGTGAGGAGGATATGCCATTTGAGGACTGTGCAAATGATCCTGAATCAGAACATGACCTGTTACTTAATGGCTGCTTGAAATCTCTGGCTTTTGACTCTGAACATTCTGCAGATGAGAAGGAAAAGCCTTGTGCTAAGTCTCGAGCCAGGAAGAGTTCTGATAATCCAAAAAGGACTAGTATGAAAAAGGGCCACATGCAATTTGAAGCACATAAGGAAGAACGAAGGGGAAAGATTCCAGAGAACCTCAGCCTAAACTTTATTTCTGGGGATGTATCTGATAAGCAGGCCTCTAATGAACTTTCCAGGATAGCAAACAGCCTCACAGGGTCCAGCACTGCCCCAGGAAGTTTCCTGTTTTCTTCTTGTGCGAAAAACACGGCAAAGAAAGAATTTGAGACTTCAACTTGTGACTCTTTACTGGGTTTGTCTGAGGGTGCCTTGATCTCTAAACGTTCTGGGGAGAAGAAGAAACTCCAACGAGGTTTGGTGTGTAGTTCAAAAGTGCAGCTCTGTTATATTGGAGCAGGTGATGAAGAAAAGCGAAGTGATTCTATTAGTATCTGTACCACTTCTGATGATGGAAGCAGTGATCTGGACCCCATAGATCACAGTTCAGAGTCTGATAACAGTGTCCTTGAAATTACAGATGCTTTTGATAGAACAGAGAGTATGTTATCTGTGCAGAAACATGAAAAGGTAAAGTATACTAGGTATCCTGCCACAAACACTAAGGTAAAAGCAAAGCAAAAGTCCCTCATTACTAACTCACATACAGACCACTTAATGGATTGTACTAAGACAGCAGAGCCTGGAACTGAGACATCTCAGGTTAATCTCTCTGATCTTAAAGTATCTACTGTTGTCCGCAAACCCCAATCAGATTTTAGAAACGATGGTTTCTCTCCAAAATTCAACACACCATCAAGCGTTTCCAGTGAGAACTCACTAATAAAAGCTGGGGCTACAAATCAAGCTCTTTTACATTCAAAAAGCAAACAGCCCAAGATCCGAAGTATAAAGTGCAAACATAAAGAAAATCCAGTTGTAGTGGAACCTCCAGTTACAAATGAGGACTGCAGTTTGAAATGCTGCTCTTCTGATACCAAAGGCTCTCCTTTGGCCAGCATTTCCAAAAGTGGGAAAGTGGATGGGCTAAAACTACTGAGCAACATGCATGAAAAAACCAGGGATTCAAATGACATAGAAACAGCAGTGGTGAAACATGTTCTGTCAGAGTTGAAGGAACTCTCTTATAGATCCTTAAGTGAAGATGTGAGTGACTCTGGAACATCAAAGCCATCAAAACCATTACTTTTTTCTCCTGCCTCGGGTCAGAATCATATACCTATTGAACCAGATTACAAATTCAGTACATTGTTAATGATGTTAAAAGATATGCATGATAGTAAGACTAAGGAGCAGCGGTTAATGACTGCTCAGAACTTGGTCTCTTATCGGAGTCCTGGTCTTGGAGACTGTTCTACGAGTAGTCCTGTAGGTGCATCTAAGGTCTTGGTTTCAGGAAGCTCCACTCACAGTTCAGAAAAAAATGGAGATGGCATTCAGAACCCAGTCCGTCCTAGCCCTAGTGGGGGTGACCCTACAGTGTCTGGAGAGTTGTCTGTATCTGTACCGGGCTTAGTGTCTGACAGAAGAGATGTCCCTGCTTCTGGTAAAAGTCGCTCAAACTGTGTTACTAGGCGCAACTGTGGGCGGTCAAAACCATCATCTAAACTGCGAGATAGTTTTTCAGCCCAGATGGGAAAGAACACATTGAACCGTAAAGCCTTAAAGACCGAGCGCAAAAGAAAACTCAACCGACTTCCAGCTGTAACTCTTGATGCTGCACTGCAGGGAGACAGAGCAAGTGGGGTTGCAGAGAATGGTTCCTCAAGAGGTGGGCTAGAGGACCCTGGTAAAGAGGAACCCCTTCAGTTAATGGGCCATTTAACAAGTGAAGACAGTGCCCATTTTTCTAGTGTTCATTTTGATAACAAAGTCAAGCAGTCTGACCCTGATAAAATTCCTGATAAAGTCTCCTCTTTTGAAAACAGAAAAGGCCCAGAGGTGGATACTGAAATGAACAGTGAGAATGATGAACCCAATGGTGTAAATCAAGCGGTGCCTAAAAAGCGGTGGCAGCGTTTAAACCAAAGGCGCACTAAACCTCGTAAGCGCACTAACAGATATAGGGAGAAGGAAAACTCTGAGGGTGCCTTTGGGGTTTTGCTTCCTGCTGACCCCGTAAAGAAGGGGGATGAGTTCCCAGAGAATAGACCTCCTACGTCAGCAAACATACTGGAGGATACGCTGGCAGATCCAAATCATGCCAGCTGCTTAGATGCAGTTGGACCACGGTTGAATGTTTGTGACAAATTCAGTGCCAGCATTGAAGAGATGGAAAAAGAGCCGGGAATTCCCAGTTTGACACCCCAGCCTGAGCTCCCTGAACCAGGTAAGGACTCCTGAGACAATGATAAGGATTAGAGAAGTGGTGATAATGTTACTCATCTGAAGTTGATCTGTTTTGATGGAAGGGCCAAGTGTAAATTGGGAGGAAAGTACTATCCCTTGAAGGAAGAGCTTTATATGTAGGATCTGAATCTTGAGGTCCAGGTTTCCATATAATTTCAGAAATTATGTTTTACCAGAAGCTTTCCCTCTTTTATAAAATTTTATTTGAGGTAGAATGAGAGAGAACACAAGGGTAGGGGGCAGAGGGAGAGGGAGAAGCAGACTCCCCACTGAGCAGAGAGCCCGATGGGGGCTCAGTACCAGAACCCTGGGATCATGACCTGAGCTGAAAGCAGATGCTTAACCTATTGACCCATCCAGGTGCTCCTACCCTGACCTTTTTAAATCTGTGAACTTTTTGGAACTCATTCTGGCATTGTAGGTAATTGAGAGGCTCTGAGCCTGAAATTTATGTATAGTTATTAGTTTACAGAAAGTGAATAGATTTTATTGAATGTTAGGCTTCCTTTACACAATTTAAGGAAGGTCCATTGATTATGTAGACAAAGGGACATTTGCTTTGGGGAAAAAGAAAGTATTCTGTAGTACTTATTTGAAAGCTTTAGCTGTCTTAACTTCCCTTCTGTAACCAGGCTTGAGAACAACAAAAAACCGAAATACCAGGGTATCTTACCTTAGCAGCAGAAGAAAAACAGCTGAAGTCTTTCAAGATATTAATATTATACATTATAGTTTTTCTTCTTTTTTTTTTATTTTTTTTATTTTATTTTTTTTAAAGATTTTATTTATTCATTTGACACAGAGAGATCACAAGTAGGCAGAGAGGCAGGCAGAGAGAGAGAGAGGAGGAAGCAGGCTCCCCGCGGAGCAGAGAACCCGATGCGGGACTCGATCCCAGGACCCTGAGATCATGACCCGAGCCGAAGGCAGCGGCTTAACCCACTGAGCCACCCAGGCGCCCTAGTTTTTCTTTTTTTTAAGATTTTATTTATTCATTAGAGAGAGAGAGAGACAGAGAGAGCACATACAGGGGGAGAGGCTGATGGAGAGGGAGAAGCAGACTCCTTGCTAAGCTGGGAGCCTGACATAGGGCTCAATCCCAGGACCTTGACCTGGGATCCTGACCTGAGCCAAAGCAGATGCCCAACCATCTGAGTCACCTAGGTGCCCCTACAGTATAGTTGTTGAGGGTAAAGCTATCCTTAAACATAAGACTCTCGAAGTTGCCTACTGTAGAAGATTTTTTTTAACAGCTTTATTGAGATACAAATCAATACATGAAATATCTGTCATTTTAAAGTTTATACCTTAGTGATTTTTATTATATTCACAGACTTCTACAGTCATCAACATAATCAATTTTGGGGTATTTGCATCACCCAGGAAAGAAGCATAGTACCCTTTATTAACCTCCCTCATTTCTTCCCAACCTGTAGGTTTTCCTGTTCTATACATTTCATGTTTTTTTTTTTTTTTAAGATTTTATTTATTAATTTGACAGAGAGAAATCACAAGTAGATGGAGAGGCAGCCAGAGAGAGAGGGAGGGAAGCAGGCTCCCTGCTGAGCAGAGAGCCCGATATGGGACTCGATCCCAGGACCCTGAGATCATGACCTGAGCCGAAGGCAGCGGCTTAACCCACTGAGCCACCCAGGCGCCCTGTACATTTCATGTTAATAGAATCATACAATATGTAGTACTTTGGTGTTTGGTTCTTTAAGTTAGCATGTAGCAGTGCTTTATTTTTATAATGGTAAAAAATACATAAATTTACCTTCTGAACAAGTTTAAACTGTACAGTATTACTGTATGCACATTATTGAAGAGTAGATCTTTAGAGCTTTTTCATCTTCCAAGTCTGAAACCATACTGAATTGAACAAGTTTTTTACTTTTCCCCCACCCCCTGGCAACCACCATTCTCTTTCTGTTTTTATAAGTTGGATTACTTTATATATCTCATGTAAGTGGAATCATGTACTATTTGTCTTTTTGAGATTGAATTATTTTATTTAGCATAATGTCTTCAGGGTTCATTCATGTTTTAGCATATGGCACGATTTCTGTTTTTCTTGAAGCTGAATAATAGTTCATTGTATGTGTAAACCATATTTTTTTTTCTATTCATCTGTCAGCAGACATTTAGGATTGGACATTTAAGTTGCTTCTATCTTGGCTATTGTGAATAAAACTGTACTGAATATGGGTGTGAAAATCTCTCTTTGGGATCACATTTTCAATTATTTTAGATGTATGCTAGAATTGGAAATGATCATATAATTCTGTTTTTAGTATTTTGAGGAAACTCCATACTGTTTTCCATAGTGGCTGCACATTTTATAATCCTACTAACTGCACTTTTAGTGTTTAAAGTTTTTCACATCCTCACCAGCACTTGTTATTTATTTATTTATTTTTAAATAGTGGCCATCCTAACAGGTGTAAGATGATAGCCCATTGTGGTTTTGATTTTCATTTCCCCAATGATTAGTGATGTTGAGGATCTTTTCATATGCTTGTTGGCCATTTGTGTATCTTCTTTGAAGAAATTGGGGTGCCTCAGTGGCTCAGTGGGTTAAGCCTCTGCCTTCGGCTCAGGTCATGATCCTGGGTTCCTGACATCAAGCCCCACATCGGGCTCTCTGCTCCCTGGTGAGCCTGCTTCCCCCTCTCTCTCTGCTTGCCTCTCTGCCTCCTTGTGATCTCTCTCAAATTAAAAAAAAAAAAATCTTAATTAAAAAAAAAGTCTCTCCAGGTGCTTTGACCATTTTTGAATTGGCTTGTTTTACTGAGTTGTAGGCTTTCTCCCTCCCTCCTTCCTTCCCTCCCTTCCTACGTTCCCTCCTTTTTTCTTTCTTTTTCCCCCTTATTTGGTAAATGGTTTGCGGATATTTTCTTTCATTTTGTAGGTTGACTTCTTTTCACTATGTTAATTGTTTACTTTGCTGTGCAGAAAGTTTTAAGTTTGATGCAGTCCAGTTTGTCTGTTTTTGCTTTTGTGATCTGTGCTTTTACTTGTTATCTAATAAATCATTGCTTTCATTCCAGTCATGAATCAGTTTTTTTCCCTTGCTTTTTTTGGAGTGCTATAGTTTCACATCTTAGATTTAGGTCTTTGACCCATTTTGAGTTAGTTTTTGTATATGGTGTAAGATAAGGATCCATCTTTCTTTTTTGCATGTGGATATCTACTTTTCCGAGCACCATTTATTGATGAGACCATCCTTTCCCCATTGTGTAGTCTTAGCATATTGGTCAAAGATAATTTGATCATACGCTTAGGGTTTATATGTGCGTTCTCCATTTGTTCCATTGACCTATACGTCTCTCATTATGGCAATATCATATTGAAATGTAGCTTTATAATATATTTTGAAGAAAGGATGTATTTGTTCTTTGCCAAGATTATTTTTGGCTATTTAGTGTTCATTAAGATTCCATGTGAATTTTAGGATTTTTTTTTTCCCTGTTTCTGCAAAAAATGCTGTTGGCATATTGGTAGAAAGTGCCCGGCTGTCTCAGTTCGTAGAACATGTGATTTTTTTTATCTCAAGGTCATGAGTTCAAGCCGCATGTTGGGCCTAGACCTTACTTTAAAAAAAAGTGTTGAGGAACACCTGAGTGGTTCAGTGGGTTAAGTGTCCAACTCTTGTTTTGGCTGAGGTTATGATCTCATGGGTTGTGAGATGGAGCACTGTCATTGGGCTTTGTGCACAGCCGGGAGTCTGCTTAAAGATTCTCTCCTTTTGCCCCTCCCCTCCCCAATCGTGTGCATATGTGCTCTCTTGCTCTCCCAAGCCTTGTCTGCATCACTTGAGATAGTCATGTGATTTTCTTCATTTTGGTAACATTTGTATTACATTAACTTTTTTATATGTTAAATCATCTTTCCATTCCTGGGGTGAATCCTACTTGGTCATGGTGTATTAAATTCAGTTTGCTAATATTTGTTGAGAATTTTTGCAGCAATGTTCATAAGGAATATTGGTTTACTTTTTTTTTTTAAGTATATTTTCTGTCGTTGGTATGAGAGCAATGCTCACGTCATAAAATGGGTTTGGAAATGTTCTGTCCTCAGTTTTTTGGAAGCGTTTGAAAAGGTTTGACATTAATTAATTTTTAGATGCTTGGTAGATTTCTCCAGTGAAGCTATCTCATCCTGGTCTTTTTTTGTTTCAGAGGCTTTTGATGATTTATTTAATCTCCTTACTAATTCAGATTTTGTATTTCTTCATGATTCAGTCTTGGTAGATGGAATGTTTCTAGAAATTTCTAGGTTATTCAGTTTGTTGCATGCAGTTGTTCATAGTAGTATTTTATAATTCTTTTGCTTCTGTGGTATCAGTCGAAATGACTTTAATTTCTGGTTTTAGTTATTTTTTTCCTTAGTTAATGTAGCTAAGGACTTTCCATTTTTATTGATCATTAAAAAAATCAGTGCTTAGTCTTGATATTTTTAATTTTCTGTTTACTTCTGCTCTAATATTTATTATTTCCTTTCTGCTAACTCTGGGTTTGGTTTATTCTTATTCCTTGAAGTATAAAAATAAGGTTATTGATTTGAGATTTTTTTAATAAGAGAGAACACAAGCAGGGGTGAGAGGAGAGAGAGAAGCAAACTGTGCTGAGGAGGGAACCTCATGTGGGCTTCAATCCCAGACTCATGACCTGAGCCCAAGGCAGATGCATAAATTACTAAGCTGCCCAGGTGCCCTGAAATCTTTTTTTTAATGTAGATGCTTCCTGCTGTAAACTTCTTTCTTAGTACTTCCTTTACTGGATATCGTAAGTTGAGGTATATAGGATTTTCATATTTGTCTCAAGATATTTTCTGATTTTTTTCATGGGACTTCTCTGACACATTGGTTGTTCAGGAGTATGTTGATTTTCATACATTTGTGGATTTTCCAGTTTTTTACTGCTAGAGTTCCAGCCCATTGTGATTAGAAAAGATATATGGTCTGATTTCAGTTTTCTTATATTTCTAAGACTTGATTTGTGGTTTGTCATGATTTATCCTGGAAAACAGTTCATGTGTGCTTAAGAAGAGTGTGTATTTGCTGCTATAAGGTGGAGTTGGTGTTCTGTTTATGTCTGTTAGATTCATTTGATAAATAGTGATGTTCAGATTTTCCAATTTTTTATTGATTATCTAGTTGTTATACCCATTATTGGAAGCCAGGTATTATACTCCACTATTACTGTTTGACTGTTTCAAACTCCTGTCAATTCTGTCAGTGTTTGCTTCATATATTTGGGTGCTCTGATGTTGTATGCACATATGCTTATATTTGTTATCTTCCAAACTGTGTGGATGGTTTTTGGTTATTTATTTATTTATTTAAAGATTTTATTTATTTATTTGACAGAGATCACAAGTAGGCAGAGAGGCAGGCGGGGTGGGGGGAGCAGGCTCCCTGCTGAGCAGAGAGCCCGATGCGGGGCTCGATCCCAGGACCCTGGGATCACGACCTGAGCCAAAGGCAGAGGCTTTAACCCACTGAGCCACCCAGACGTCCCTGTTTGTTTTTAAAGAGAGAGCTGGGTTGGGGTGCTGAGGGAAAGGAGAGAGAGAGATTATTAAGTAGGCTCCATGCTGGGCATGGGAGCTTGATCTCACAACCCTGAGATGGTGACCTGGGCCGAAATCCACAGTTGCTTGCTTAACCACCTAAGGCACCCAGGCACTCCTGGAGATTTGTTTGGACCCTTTGATTAGGGCCATGTTTCCCTGTTTCTTTGTGTACTTGGTGATCCATCCCGCTCCCGCCCGAGTTTTATGCATTTGAACAAGAACCGCTTTTAGTCTTTAGGGATTGGCTCTAGACATTTCACCAATCACCTCAATTGGATATTCTGGAGACCTCTGAATGGTGGGCTTCTCTGGGCTTGTATGTGTAATTTCCTAATTAGGGAGTTCTGTTTCTTTTTGGGGGGCTTGTAATCTTGCTCCCTCTAGTGTTTTTCTGCAGTACTGAAGGTTTACTTGTGTCACTGCAACTTTTCCCTCTTAGTGGCTCCCAAGTATTCAAAGAGTACTGGTTCCCCATTTGCTCTCAAAAGCAGGCAAGACAGATGCTAACTAGCCCCTTGGGCAATTCTTCAGGAATCCAGATTGCCAAATGCTGGCTCCAGTCTTTAACCTTGAGTATAAATTTAGTACCTTCTCCTGATCTCATCAAACTGTGCTGGCCTTTGACTACCTCATGGCAAGCCATCTGGTTCCTCAGCATGCTGCCCATTCTCTGCCTTGTCGTCAGCAGTCCTCATGAATCCAAACTGTGTGGGTTCTGTTAGTGGTCCCAGTCCTGTTAAACAGTCTGGTCTCTTGGGCAGCCCTTTGAAAAGCTGGTGTGTTGGACACAAGCTCCCCATCCCCACCTCCCTCACTTCCCCCAACCATGAGGAGAGCTTTGCCTGCATTGGGAGTGGCAGTCTCAGATAAAGTGAACTGGCTCTTTTTTTTTTTTTTTTAAATTTTATTATTATTTTTATTTATTTATTTATTTATTTTCTTTTTTTATTTTTTTATTTTTATTTTTATTTATTTATTTTATTTTTTTTTATTTTTTTTACTGGCTCTTTTTTAACCCGTTTTGATGCTATAGTTCTTTTCTTTTGAACTTGTCTGCAGCCTCCTGAGTGGTTTCTAGAGTACTCCTGTAGGGGCTCCAGTTCTGCCATCTTACTGTTACTACTCTTTCCTTATGTCCTTTTTTTTTCCCTTTTAAGATTTATTTATTTATTTTTAGAGATAGAGCACATATGTGCAGAAGCAAGAGGGGCAGAGGGAGAGAGAAAATCCAAGGAGACTTGGGCAGAGTGCAGAGCCTGGCACAGGGCTCCATTCCACAACCCTGAAATTACAACCTGAGCCACAACTAAGAGTTGGGACACTTAACCGACTATGCCACCCAGGCCAACCCTGTTTCATGTCTCTTTAATGCCAAATAATACTCCATTGTATGAACAAACCGTTTTTTATTATTTCATCAACTGATAGATATTTGGGTTGTTTCCACATTTTGGCCTTTATGAATAATAGTATTATTTGAACGTTTGTGTGCCATGGTTTGTATGGCTATATTTTCATTTCTACTGTTTATATATTTAGAAGCTGAATTGCTGGGTCATTTTGTAATTATGTATGTAAAGCTTTTGAAGAACTGTCAGAATGTTTTGCCAAAGCTCTTTTGACATTTTACATTCCTGTTTGCAATACATAAGGGTTCCAGTTTCTCTACCTCTTTACTCACACCTATTTTAAATAACTGTCCTAGTAGTGTCATGAGGTATTTCATTATTGTGCTTTGATTTGCATTTCCCTGCTGGCTGTTAATATTAAGCATCTCTTCATGTATTTAGCAGTCTTACTTAAATCTTTTGCAGAAGCATCTGTCTAGATCCTTTGCCTATTTTTTGATTGGACTGTTTGTCTTTTTATTATTTAATTCTAAGAATTCTTTACTTCGTGTGGATCTAAGTATTATTGGATATGAATTGTAAATATTTTCTTCCATTTAATGGATTTATCATTTACATTTTTGATTACATATTTTGAAGCGTAAGTGGTTTTAATTTGGATAAAGTCTAGTTTGTATTTTCCTTGGTTGCTTGTGCTTTTGGTGTCATGTCTGAGTAACCATTGCCTATTCCAGTTGTCTCAGCACCATTTGTGTTAAAAAGTGTATTATTTTTCCATTGAGTGGTCTTGGTATCTTAGCTGAAAATCATTTGACCATAAATGTGATGATTCATTTCAGCCGTCAACTCCTTTTTTTTCGTATGTATATATATGTCTTGTCTTTATGTCAGTGCCACAAAGTCTTAATTACACTGTTTGTACAGTAATTATTATAATTTGAAATTGGAAAGTATTGAGTCCTTCAACTTTGTTTCCAAGATTGTTTGGCTTTTCTGGATCTTTTGCATTTCCATTTTAATTTTAGGAACAATGTGTTAATTGCTGCAAAAATTCCAGCTGGGATTTTGATGAGGGTTGTACTGGATCTGTATGTCAGTTTTGGGCAGTGTTGCCATAGTTAACAATATTAAGTTTATTGTAAACTGTACACAAGGAATGGCTTTCATTAATTAAGTTGTGTTTCATTTATTTCAGTGATGTTTTGTAGTTTTCTGTGTATAAATCTTATGCTGCTTTTATTCAGTTTATTCCTAAGTATTTTACTGTTTTTTAAAAAATTTTATTCATTTTGATCCTGTTATATATGAAATCATTTCCTTAATTTCATTCTTACGTTGCTCATTGCAACTATACAGAAATATAGTTGATATTTGTGTATTGATTTTGCATGTTGCAACCTTGCTGAACCCATTTTTTTAGTTGATTGTTTTCTTGTGAATTCCTTAGGATTTTTTTCGTACATGATCATGTCATCAACTAATAAAGATAGTTTTACTTCATCCTTTCTAATCTGGATGTCTTTTATTTGTATTTTTTCTTGCCAAATTCCCAGCTAAAGCCTCCAGTGCAGTGTTAAGCATAAGTGGAGTGAACAGGCATTCTTGTCTTGCTCCTGGTCTTAGGGAGAAAGCATCTAGTCTTTTACCATTAACTGTGATATTAGCTATCACTTTGAAAGATGGCCTTTCAGGTTGAGAACGTTCCCTTATATACTGTTTGTTAAACGATTTTTCCGTGTCTGTTGAGGTCATGATTCCTTTTTACTCCCTTTATTCTGTTAACATGATGTATTAATTAGATTGCTTGATTTTCTTTTTTTTTATTTTATTTTTTTTAGATTTTTTATTTATTCATTTGACAGAGATCACAAGTAGGCAGAGAGGCAGGCAGAGAGAGAGGAAGGGAAGCAGGCTCCCTGCTGAGCAGAGAGCCCCATGCGGGACTCGATCCCAGGACCCTGGGACCATGACCTGAGCCGAAGGCAGAGGCTTTAATCCAGTGAGCCACCCAGGTGTCCCACATTGATTGATTTTCTTATGGGAGCTGCAAATTCTCAGGAGGACCAGTCACAGCTTCTCAAGGACTTTTTGCTCCCCTTCTGCTTTGTGCCAAAGAACCTCTCCTTGTGGTCTTCTGGAGGTTTGGACAATGGTGTACTTTTGCTTCATTGTGACTCTGAGGAAAAGAGTCCTTTGGGGCACTAGTTTATTCCTCAGGGCGCTAGTTAATTCTCTTTTAAACTTCTACCCCTTACACTTCAGTAGGATCACAAAAAAGCCTTCAGGACAAAATCCATTTCAGTGCTGTATTTATTTCTCTGTGCTATTCCTTTGTGTTTGGTTTGTAGTTCTAAACAGTCTGTCTTGTCAGTGCTTTGCTGACAAATTTTTAAAACACTTTATACAGGGGCTTTTGGGTGGCTAGGTTGTTAAGCTTCTGCCTTTGGCTCAGGTCATGATCCCAGGTTGCTGGGATCCAGTCCCACGTCAGGCTCCCTGCTCAGCGGGAAGCCTGCTTCTCCCTCTCCCACTACCCCTGCTTGTGTTCCCTCTCTCACTGTCAAATAAATAAATAAAACATAAAAATTTTTTATACAGCATTTTATTTGTTTTCAGAGGAGGTTGGACTCAGTAACTTAACTATTATTATGAAGAGATGTTTGGATTTTTGCTTTTTTTACCCCCTTCCTTTAACATTTTGCTTCTGAGATTTCAGACTTAGGAAAGTAGAGGTATGACAAGAGCTGATAATGTGTAGTGAGGAGTGATATTGATGTTAGTACTGTAGTCCTTTAGGAAAATTCACCATTTTGAGGAGAAAAAGAAGTTTTCTAGTTAGTCTTAAAAAGACAACTTTTGGGGCACGTGTGTGGCTCAGTGGGTTAAAGCCTCTGCCTTCTCCTCGGGTTATGATCCCAGTGTCCTGGGATTGAGCCCCGTCATCGGGCTCTCTGCTTAGCAGGGAGCCTGCTTCCTCCTCTCTCTCTCTGCCTGCCTCTCTGCCTCCTTGTGATCTCTGTCAAATAAATAAACAAAATCTTAAAAAAAAAAAAAAAAAGAAAGAAAAGACTTAACTTTAAAAAAAATAAACTTTATTCAATATGCTTATATAGTCGACTTTATATACCATAAGGTTCATAAATTTTATTTTATTTATTTTTTGAAAGATTTATTTATTTATTTGTCACAGAGAGAGCACAAGCAGGCAAAGTGGCAGGCAGAGGCAGAGAGAGAAGCAGGCTCCCTGCTGAGCAAGGAGCTCGACCTGGGACTCGATCCCAGGACCCTGATATCATGACATGAGCTGAAGGCTGTGGCTTAACCGACTGAGCCACCCAGGTGTCCCAAGTTTCATACATTTTAAGTGCATAAGGAGATGATTTTTAGTGAATTTGTTGAGTTGTACAACCATCCCCATAAATGAGTTTTAGAACATTTCTTCTATCCAATAAGATTCTTCTGTCCCATTTATAGTTGGTCTCTTTGTACTCCCAGCCCAGCAACCACTAATCCACCACTACCCCCACTCCCATTAGCCTTTTCTGGACATGTCATATTAATGGAATCATACAGCATATGACGTTTTATGTCTTGCTCTTTTCATTTAGCACAATGTTTCTGGTTTTGTGATTTATCCATATTCTGGCATATATCAATATTTTGTTTTTTATTGCTAGATAGTATTCAGGGAACAGAATACCATACTTTATGTACCTGTTCTTCAGTTGGGGAACAGCTGGGGTTGATTTAACTTTTTGGATATTTTATTATTTTAACTGGTTTATGTACACACTCTGCAGTCTAAAAAGATACTGCTAAAGTTTCCTATATGAGTAATTCGTATCTATTCTTTACAGTAGGTCTTGGCTCTGTGCTAGGAGTTGATGTGTATTTGCCAAGAAATTTAAACATGGTCATATTTTGGCTCTTGCTCTGTGCCATGTATTGAGGTTTTCATGATTTATTCATCTCTCCATTAGCTTTTGTTATTTTCCACCTTTTAATATTTCCCTTTAGTATCCAAAAGGTCATGTTCCCCTTTCATTCTTGATACTCTGTTTATGTTAATTTGGCAAGCCACTTCCTTTTGGCCATTTATAGAGTAATTGGATATGGTGAGTTCTCTGGGTTCTTTCAACTCAAAAGTAGTTTTAGTGGATGAGCATTCTCGTTTAGGTGAGAACATAGGTGGGAGTAGGGAGTTTCAGGAGTAGGTGTAGTTGAAGAGGGCAGGAAAACGGAAACTCAGGAACAGCTAGAGACTTTGGGTTTTAAGTCATTCAGTTGTGACCAGGGTGTTTTCATTTACACTGTGTTACCCTATTATACATTTAAGAGGGGGAATTGGTAATCTTTTTCTTAAAAGGACAAATAGTATTTTAAGCTTTGTAAGCCATACTGTCTTCTGTTAACTCTTAACTCTTTGTGACACAAAAGCAGACATAAGCCATTGGTAAATAAATGAGCATGGTTGTATTTCAGTAAAATTTTATTTACTAAAATAGTCCCACTGGTAGTTTGCCAAACCTTAAACCTTTAAAGGATTGTTTGATACAATGTTGGTGAGGAGAAATGCATGTACTTTTGTGGGGTTTTTTTGTTTGTTTGTTTTGTTTCTTTTTTTCTTTTCTTTTTTTTTGGTGAGCAGCAAAGCAAAGTGATAGTACAAAGCTCCCAAGGAGGGAGGGAGGGGACCCAAGAGGGTTGCCTGCAATGTATGTACTTGTGTAGGAACCTAGTAGTATGTCAGATACAGTTTTTACATTGATTTTCAGTCTTTTGTGCTCTTCGTTGATTTTCTTGTGGATCTTAAGGAAGTAAAGAACTAAAGGACTAAAATTTAGTCTGAGAACTTACTTGGTGAGAGAAGTAAACCCAGAGACAGAATGGGGACAGTAGCTTCAGGAGGAAATGGAGGGGACAGATTAGCCCATGGAACCTTCTGAGAAGACAGAACATAACCTGTCTGGGACTGAGGTCTAATTAATGTGGGGAGGTAGTGATGGATGTGGCTCTGTGTGGTGGGGTAGGATAAGGGATATGATGATGTGATAGCATAGGGATCTGTTTTAGTAAAAAGAACCCAGTGGTTTTGAAGCATGGAGAGTTTTTGGTTGGAATCATGGCCTTGCCACTTAAGTAATAGACTAACTTGAGTGGGCTTAGGCAAGGCACTTTCCTATTCAAGCCTGTTACTTTTTTTTAAGAAATTCATTTTTTTAAGTAATTCTACACCCAATGTGGGGATCAAGCTTAGAACCCTGAGATCAAGAGTCGCATGCTGTACTGACTGAGCCAGCCAGGCACCTCTCAGTTACATTTTTTATAAAATGATGATGTCACTTACCTTGAAGTAAAGATTAGAAATTAATGAATGTTAAATGGCTAACCTGTGACTTGCATGCACATAGTAAACCCATGTTATTCCGTATATTTCTTTGGTCTTATTTGTGTTTAAAAATGTCATTGGTGGGGGCACCTGGGTGGCTCAGTGGTTAAATCCTCTGCCTTTGGCTCAGGTCGTGATCCCAGGGTCCAGGGATCAAGCCCTACATCAGGCTCTCTGCACAGCAGGGAGCCTGCTTCCTCCTCTCTCTCTCTGCCTGCCTCTCTGCCTACTTGTGATCTCTGTCTGTCAAATAAATAAAATCTTTTAAAAAAATGTAAAAAGAATGTCATTGGTGGGCACCTGGGTGGCTTAGTGGGTTAAGCCTCTGCCCTCAGCTCAGGTCATGGTCTCAGGGTCCTGGGATCGATGCCTGCATTGGACTCTCTGCTCAGCCGGGAGCCTGCTTCCCTGTCTCTCTTCTGCCTGCCTCTCTGCCTACTTGTGATTTCTCTCTCTGTAAAATAAGTAAATATATAATTCTTTAAAAAAAAAAAGTCATTGATGTTTGAAAATTTAGATGATATCTAATAGGGCTTTATTAAAGGCATAATCTGTTTGCCTCAGAGCATAAAATTGCTAACCATTAACTGTCACAGGTACAGATAATATATACTTATTTCAGAATGTATTTTAGCTTATTTCTTTTCTCCAAGAGAGTTTTTTTTTTTTTTAAAGATTTTATTTATTTATTTGTCAGAGAGAGAGAGAGCACAAGCAGGCAAAATGGCACAGAGAGGCAGAGAGAGAAGCAGGCTCCCTGCTGAGCAAGGAGCCCGATGCGGGACTCGATCCCAGGACCCTGGGATCATGACCTGAGCCGAAGGCAGTGGCTTAACCCGCTGAACCACCCAGGCACCCCCAAGAGAGATTTTTTAAAACATTATTATTTGAGGGGAACATTAAAAAAAATTTTTTTTTTTAATTTATTTGACAGAGATTACAAGCAGGCAGAGAGGCAGGCAGAGAGAGAGGAAGGAAAGCAGGTTCCTTGCTGAGCAGAGAGCCCGATGTGGAGCTTGATCCCAGGACCCTGGGATCATGACCTGAGCGGAAAGTAGAGGCTTTAACACACTGAGCCTTGCAGGCGCCCCTGAGGGGAACTTTTTAAGTCATTGTTTGGCTGGTGGTTTTAACTTCTTTTGAAATACTTACTTGGGA
The DNA here is from genome assembly GCF_009829155.1 of Mustela erminea. Classification (NCBI taxonomy): domain Eukaryota; kingdom Metazoa; phylum Chordata; class Mammalia; order Carnivora; family Mustelidae; genus Mustela; species Mustela erminea. The sequence continues at coordinate 99,517,537 of NC_045616.1, read as the reverse complement.
AAAACTCACCAGCCTGGATCACTTACAGGTGTATCGTCTAAAACTGAGCAGTTAGGAAAATTGCATTGGTTGAAGGGTTTAACAAGCCCCGTAATTATATTGGGAGCTCTGTAGGTATATAATTTTGATAACTATTTCAGCCTCTACCATTAACTTTCTATTTTTTATTACTTTATTTTTTTTAGAGCAGTTTTAGGTGTGTAGCAAAATTGAGGAGAAGGCACAAGAGTTTTTCTGTATACCCTGTCCACACACATGCACAACCTTCCCTGTTACCAGTGTCCACTGCTGGAGTGGTACATTTGTTAAAATTGATGCATCTACATTGGCACATTGTAATCACCCAAAGTTCACAGTTTACCTTAGGGTTCATTCTTAGTGTTGTATATTCTTTGGCTTTGGACAAATATATAATGACATGTATTCATGATTATGGTATCATACAGAGTATTTTCACTGCCGTAAAAATCCTCTGTGTTCTGCATATCCAGACCTTTTCCCCTCCATGTGCATGCCCTCCGACTTTACCCCCGGTAACTACTTTTTATTGTCTTCATAGTTTTGCCTTTTCGGGAATGTATATCTGTAATCATACAGTATTTACATATCCTTTTCACATTGGCTTTTTTCACCTGGTAATATACATTTAAGTGTTCTCCATGTCTTTTCATGGTTTTAACCTCATATCTTTATAGTGTTGAATAATGTTCTCTTGTCTGTACATACCACGTTTATCAATTCCTGTGTCTTGGTGGCTTTCAAGTTTTGATAATTATGAATAAAGCTGCTTTAAAAACCCATGTCAAGGTTTTTAGGTGAATATGTTTTCAGCTCCTTTTCTATTAGATTTAAATAATTAAACTAAGTGATCTATTACTACCATTTATTACTACGAAATTACAGTGGTTAGAAAAAAATTATTTTTCGTATCTCATCCTAACAAAGTTCTATGGCTTTTTTCCATAGTAAAAGCCTTTGCCAAGTTTACTGTGCCTGTGATTTGACCATTTCCTTTTGTTCACAACTTAACGCATTTCTTTAAAAGAACACTAGTATTCCTCATTGAGCTGAGGCAGAAATAGTTTGCTCTGAGGTCATTGTCTCGTGAAGTACTTATTGTCTCCTGAGGAGACTATATCCTACATTCTGTATACATTAGGATTTGCTCCCAAAGACCTTATAAAATGAGTATAGCATGTTAAACTGGACAAAGTTTTATTGGGAAATTATAATAGGTATTTATTTTACAATTAACTCAAAGAAAAATGGTATGATACTTTGAAATTTGACCATAAAAGATGACAACTTTTTTTCTCAAAAGATACTCTGAACTCTGTATTTTTTTTTTTAAGATTGTATGTTTTTATTTGACAAAGAGAGAGATAGTAAGAGAGGGAGCACAAGCAGGGGGAGTGGGAGAGGGAGAAGCAGGGCTTCCCGCTGAGCAGAGTCTGATGGAGGGTTCAATCCCAAGATCATGGGATCATGACCTGAGCCAAAGGCAGATGCTTAAGGTCTGAGCCACCCAGGCGCCCCTGAACTCTGTATTTTTATCTTATTTTCTGCCTTTGGCATACATGCCACATACTCTTTATGTCATTGAGGTAATGGTATACATATAATTATATTTTTTAATTATTCTTTTAAGATCTATTCCTCAATTTTCTAATGTAAAACTCATACCACAACTATGATATGACGTGTGTGTAAAGTGCTTTTGAAATTCACACGGTAGTACTGATTAGGTGGTAAATATTCTATCTGAATTCTGTCTAGTATTCTACATAATCTAGAGAGATGTTATTAAAATAATTTATGGTATATTTTATGAATTTCCTTTATTTAGACTTTATTAAAGATTTTATTTATTTATTAAGGTTTTATTTATTTGACAGAGATCACAAGTAGGCAGAGAGGCAGGCAGAGGGGTGAGGGGAAGCAGGCTTCCCGGTGAGCAGAGCCAGATGTGGGGCTTGATCCCAGGACCCTGAGATCATGACCTGAGCCGAAGGCAGAGGCTCAATCCACTGAGCTGCCCAGGTGGCCCAATTTTATTTATTTATTAGAGAGAGAGAGAGAACATGAGGCGGGGCTGGGTGGGGGGGAGTTGGGGGGGCGGGGGGTGGTGGTAGGCAGAGCAAGTGGGAGAAACGGACTCCCCCTGAGCAGGGACCCTGATGCAGGGCTCAATCCCAGGACCCTGGGATCATGACTAGGCGCAAGGCAGATGCTTAACCAACTGAGTCACCCAGGCTCCCCTAGACTATATTTTAATGTTAGCTCTATCAGTCACTATGGGACACTAGTTAGTTTCAGTTTAATCTTTTTTTTTTTTTTTTTTTAAACCTTTCCCTTAACTTCAGATGGTCTGTATATATGTGTATAGAGCAACAGAAGTTGCTCTCAGTCTCCCCTCTCAGCTTCTGCATATGATAAACAATAGGAAATCACTTTTAGTGTCTTGGATCTTAAGCAGAGTGATTTCGAGAATTTCCCATCTCTGTACCTTTGAGAGTTCAGGGATGGTTTCATGAAAGCAAAGGGCTCTCCTCTAACATTTTGGTTAATACAAACTCGTTTCTCCTCTTTTAGCTGTGCGGTCAGAGAAGAAACGCCTTAGGAAGCCAAGCAAATGGCTTCTGGAGTATACAGAAGAATATGATCAGATATTTGCTCCTAAGAAAAAACAAAAGAAGGTGCAGGAACAGGTGCACAAGGTATGTTCCAACATTTTCAACAGTCTTTTCATCAGTACTTTTAGGATATTGCAGTTTTGCCTTTAATATCCTTTTTTGTCTGCATGGGACAGTAATTTCCTTAACCTGGGATCTTGCTTTTTCCATTTTTTTACCTCCAGCTTTTGGCACTACTAAGAATATACATGAAAGTATAAATGACTTTATGCACTGTGTGTAGTATGTGTGTGTATAAATTTTTTTCCTCCCTTTGCTTTTAGAGAGTAATGATTTACGAATATTACTATGACAAAATATTAAAACCATAGAACATAAAATATGGTGGGATAATTTTTTATTTTTATTTTTTAAGATTTACTTATTTGAGAGAGAAAGAGCATGGAGGGGAGGGCCTGAAGGAGAGGGAAAGAGAGTCATAACCTGAGCCAAAATCAAGAGTCAGATGCTTAACTAACTGAGGCACCCATGCTCCCCCATTCTATTTTCTGTCTCTATGAATTTTATTATTCTAGGTTAACCTCATATATGTAGAATCATAAAATATTTGTCCTTTTGTGTATGACTTAGTTCACTTAGTGATATCTTCAAGATTCATCCGTGTTGTAGCACGTCAGAATTTCATTTTTAAGTGCATTTTTCTTTTTGAAACTGAAATTATAGCAACTTTGTTCTATGGATTCTACGTTTATTTTTTTGCCTTCAGGTAAGTTCCCGCTGTGAAGAGGAAAGCCTTTTAGCCCGATGTCGATCTAGTGCTCAGAACAAGCAGGTGGATGAGAATTCTTTGATTTCAACCAAAGAAGAGCCTCCAGTTCTTGAAAGGGAGGCTCCATTTTTGGAAGGGCCCTTGGCTCAGTCAGAACTTGGAGGTGGACATGCTGAGTTGCCACAGCTGACCTTGTCTGTGCCTGTGGCTCCGGAAGTCTCTCCACGGCCTGCCCTTGAGTCTGAGGAATTGCTAGTTAAAACACAAGGTAAGATCGGAATGGGGTCTCAGAATGTAAGTAGATATGATTTTAGCATGTTGTGATAAAAAAGCCAATAGTGAATCTGTACAGCAAGTTACCTACTTTGGTCCTGGGAAATCCTGAAAGTGTCAGCTAACTGAATGAATATAGTTAATGATCACGAATTAGTGGGACACTGTCCATAAGATATGTTTTAAAAACAACTCTCCTTACTCCACTCTTACTTGTTATGATTGCCAATCAACCACCATGTGAGGCAACACTCAGGTTAGCAGGGTTTGCGGGAAGGGCACTACATACTAATAAACACATGAAACTTACGCTTCAGATAATTGGCTCTATCAGTTTTTGTATTACTTAAGAAATTGTTTAACCTCTGAACTTGTTTCCTCTTTTATAAAATGGACATCATAATGCAGTTTACCTGATACATTGTAAGTAGCTAAATGTAAATATTCCCTTGAAGTTAATTACCAGTTGCTTTTCACTTTATTATTCTTTATATACATGTCACCTGGTGTAAGTTGAATCTAAACATACTGTCTCTAATTTACCTTCTGACTCTCAAACATTATAGTCACCCAAAGAAAATTTTGCATATAACTTTTTTTATATTCCCAACAATAACTTGTGTTGATATTTCTTTTATTTAAAAAAGAGTATCCCAGTGGTGTTTATTAATCAAGTAAGACAGAATCAGAAAGACTAAAAAGAGTACAGATAGTTACTATTTCATAATTTAGCATGTACTAAACTCTGTTATTAGGCTCTTATATATAATTCTTAAAAACAGTCCTACAAAGTAAATGTGTTTTGTTTATTTAGGAGCAGAATAAAAATTCTGATCCTGGTTCTGTCATGCCTGGAATTCAGCGTCTACTCCACCTCACTTCTCCTTGGTCCTTACTACCAGTTAATGATTATAAAGATAGTTCTGCCCTTTTGATTTCCCCCTTAGTCTTTTTATGATACATACACACAGAGACATAAGAACATTTTCAGATTAGTTTGTGTATGTATTGAGAATTGTTTTCCTATTTTTTATGTTAACTAATATTTTAGCATAAATAAATACATTCTGATATATTCTGCCCCTCACCAGAAGATGACAAGGAATACATAAAAAATATGGTGACTCATTTTTCTGTGGCATATAGATTTTTTAAAAATTAGTTTATGCCTAGTTTCTAAATCATCTAATGAAAAGATACATGCATTTCAGGAAATTACGAAAGTAAACGTCAGAGAAAACCAACTAAGAAACTTCTCGAATCCAATGACTTAGACCCTGGATTTATGCCCAAGAAAGGGGATCTTGGCCTTTCCAAAAAGGTATGTTACTTTGGTCAGTTCTAAAATATGATTAAACCATATGTAAATATGGGATTTTAAAAACAAATCTTTTAGTAATGCTTAGCAACATGGATGCATACATACATAGAAATAAGAGAATCGCAGAATATATTCCTTAGGTCTAAGAGATCCTATATTGAGAAGCTGTTCTGCATTTGTGTGGACATGTGTATTAGTTCATTTTAGATGTTCTTTTCAGATGAAAATTAAAAGAGCTTATAAGATTGAGTAAATTGTGCGTTTGGTTCTTTTCTGGGATTAAAACCTCTTACCTGCTTTCTTCTTCTTTCTCTGTGAGCCACTAACTTACTCTTATCCCATTGCCCTGTCTACATAACACCTCAGAAAAGACTCAGCTTAGTTATAACCAGGCAGAAACACTTGAACTTAAGTTTTTGAGTTTGCAGACATGGTTTTTATTGGCCAAGAAGGCATCAATCACTAAATAGTAGATGGAAATAGAAGGTTATTTTCCTGGATAATAATTTTTAGGAAATATCCTATTGCCCATATGTGTGAGGAGTAACTCAGGGTGTTAGAAATTCAGTTGTTAGGATGCACAGATGTCCATTAAAGAAAGAAAATTTTAATAGGAAAAATACAGATTGTAATCAGATCAAAAATAGAGTTTTTGGACTTCTTTCATTAGCTATAACAGGCTTATGTCATTTAATTCTATATTGAGGATCCTAGTTTTTGCTTTTATGAGTTATTCACCCAGCTGGGTTAGCATGTAAATGTAAAGCTCAGTTTATTTGTGTTTTTATACCTCATTTTAAAAGTCTGCATTATATTCTTTAATTCTTTCATTCTTCTCAAAGTCCATGTCCAGGTGAGGCTGTGATAGTTTCCTTGTGCACTGCTTTCTCTCCTAACTTTGTCTTACTCAAATCTTAGACCCTTGTAAGGGACAAGGAAACTGTGATTCATCACAATGTTTTGAGCATGGAAATAACATTTGCTATCAGGTGATAAGTTTAGTAGTATTATACAAGGCGAATTATGTAAAGCTGTTTCATTAATGCTACAGGTGAGGTAATGATACATTTTAAAGAAAATCAACATTTGGGTCAGTTTAGAGAATGGTATTATTTTTGTCTGTTTTGTTGAGATATAATTGATGTGCACAAGTTAATAATTTGATTAATGGATATAGTGAGCATTTGGACATTCACTGCTGTATTTTAGCTTGTTTCAGTTGCAAAATTTGGGGACTTTACAGCAAGAATAGCATCTGTTGACTCTGTGGCCACTAAATTTTGTTTAACATTCCTGCTGAAGAATATTTTTATTGTAGGAGACATTTTATTGGACTGAAACTAATTCATACGAGCATTACTAGTAGAGGAGTGAAATGTGTAGGAAATTACTCTTGATGTCTGAGTGTTTTGTTTTGAGATTTAATGTTGCTTTCATTTATATTAATCTATAGCCTATTAAATCAGAAAGATAATTCCATGATTCAGAGTTTTCTGGTATATGTACTGCTGGAGTGAGCACTGATTCAGAGCTTTTTAATATTTAGAATTCATCAAGTAAATAAGTCTTTGTAAAATCTAATGGCTATAAATGCAGTTTTAAGAAGATAGATTTTAAATGCAGGGTGGTATGGAATAGAGCTGAGATGCTGGGTCTCTGGGAATATACCCTTTCTCTTTGTCTACCATTTGAATCAGAGTACCATTCGAATAAGAGTACCATTCTGTATCTGCTTGATACATTGGGAGTCTCTGGTTAAGCCCAAAGGAGTGTGTGTTCGTAGGAGTCTTTTGGAGCTGTGTTTTTTGTTTTTTGATGTCTTTCCCCATGTAGTTTCTGTTCAACCCATTATTGTTAATACTGTTTATTTAATTGCCAGAAACAGCCAGGATTTCTGTATTTGTGATAATAGTTCAGCTTTTGGCATATAATATAAAAGGTTTATTTTTGGTTCCTCTGTAAATCTGTTGCATTTTGTTTATTTGTAGTGTTATGAAGCCGGTCACTTGGAGAACAACATTAATGAATCACGTGCTGCATCTCATTCTAAAGAGTATGGTGGAGGTGTGTATTTTTGAAACTTAAAAAAATGTAATGCAAAATAACTATGAACCACCTGGTCAGCTAACTAGAGAAGTTGTTACATATGTTAGCAAGACCAGTGAGATTATATCTTCTAAGACTTGTTTGCCCAAGGGGCACCTGGCTGGCTCAGTTGGAAGAGCATGAGACTTGATCTCAGGGTCATGAGTTTGAGCCTCACATTGGGTGTAACAATTACTTAGAAATAAATAAAAATAAGATTTATAAAACAACAACAAAAAAACTTGTTTGCCCAAATATGCTTCCTAATACAGTGGATGACACTAGAAAATTGGATGGTCATTTTGAGCTTTATGCTGAAATTAGTTACGTGGAATTAGAATTATATTAGATTAAAGAAAAGTTAGGAACAATAAAGAATAATCTCCTACTCAATTTTCTTATTAGGTAATTCTCTAACTGAAATCGCTAGTTTCTTGGCTTTTTTTTTTTTTTTTTGCTTTTTTAAAGATTATACTTATTGGGGCGCCTGGGTGGCTCAGTGGGTTAAGCCGATGCCTTCGGCTCAGGTCATGATCTCAGGGTCCTGGGATTGAGTCTGCATCGGGCTCTCTGCTCAGCAGGGAGCCTGCTTCCCTCTCTCTCTCTCTCTCTCTGCCTGGTTCTCCGTCTACTTGTGATCTCTCTCTGTCAAATAAATAAATAAAATCTTTTAAAAAATGAATAAAGAGATTATACTTATTTATTTGACAGAGAGAGAGATCACAAGTGGGAAGAGAGGCAGGCAGAGGGAGAGGGGGAAGCAGGCTCCCTACTGAGCAGAGAGCCTTGATTTGGGGCTCAATCCCAGGACCCTGAGACCATGACCTGAGCTGAAGGCAGAGGCTTAACTCACTGAGCCACCCAGGTGTGTACTTTGTTGGCTTTGATTCATTTTTTATTCTATAGATCAGAAAATGTGGAATCTGAGTTGAGAGGGAAATTACAAGTCATCTAAGCCTGTTTTTCACAAATAGTCTCAATTTCTTTGTCACATCTATGCTGTTTGGTTAGTGAGCATATACTTGGGAAAGAGAGCTTACATTTTGAGTGTGGTCCCTGTGGTTGCTTCTTTTCAGGGCTTTTTAAGAAAATATATTTTATTTTATTTTTTTATGTTTATTTTATTTTTTTTTTTAGAGAGAGTGCAAGCAGGGAGAGGGGCAAAGGGAGAGGGAGGGAGAAAATTCTAAGCAGCTCCATCCTCAGTGCGGAGCCCAGTGCAGGGCTCGATTCCACGATCCTGAGATCATGACCTGAGCTAAAATCAAGAGTCAGATGGTTTACTTACTGAGCCACCTAAGCACCCCACGCTTGGAAATCTTTTAGATTACATTTGAATCTGAGTCCTGAAAGTTATACATGGTGATCTTCGTTATGCCTAGAGGGATAGGCAGGCCTTCATTCAATAATAGATATAATATTGTAGTTCAAGCATTTCCTCTACCAGATCCTTTGTTTGCTCAGTCCATTGCTATAGGACTGTTAACATCTAACCCATCTAAAGCTTTACAGAGAGTTAGGGTATTATCCATATTATCCCTGTATTAATAGAAAAACAAGGTGAAAGAGGTGGTAGTGTTGGGGTACTAAATCCAGACCTCACCAAACTCATTGCCGCACTACCATCTTGTTATCCACCTCAGATTTTCTCCATGCCAATTCTTTGTACCACTTTATTCATTCATCTTCCAGTGCCATTTATTGAATAGTGTCATTTCTGAGATATTAGTCCAAATTTCAGCATATAGTATCAGATGTGGTCTGCCAGCAAAGGGTATCATGGGAAGGTTATATCATGGGAAGGTTATGTTACGTGATTGTTTTAGGAAAGGAAAAAAAAAAAAGACTTTATATATTTATTTGAGAGAGTGTGAGAGTGAGCACACAATCAGGGGGAGGGGCAGACGGGAAGAGAGAAGCAGACTCCCTGCTGAGCAGGAAGCTTGACACAGGGCTCCATATCAGGACCCCAGGATCATCACTGAGCTGAAGGCAGACACTTAATCTACTTAGCCACCCAGGCAGTACTACATGTGATCTTAAATGAGCACTTAAAAAAAAAAAAAGATTTTATTTATCTATTTTTTGAGAGAGACAAGAGCAGAAGGGGTGAAGAGGGGGCAGAGGAAGAGAGAGAAGCAGACCACCTGTTGACCAGGGAGCCTGATGGGGTGCTCAATCCCAGGACCCCAGGACCATGGCCTGAGCAGAAGGCAGATGCTCAATCAGTGCCTGAGCCACTGAGGCACTCCTTAAATGTGCACATCTTTATTTATTTATTTAAGAACATTTTATTTATTTAATTTTTTAAAAAGATTTTATTTATTTATTTGACAAGAGATCACAAGTAGGCATAGAGGCAGGCAGAGAGGGTGGGGAAGCAGGCTCCCCACTGAGCAGAGAGCCTGATGTGGGGCTCCATCCCAGGACCCTGGGATCATGACCTGAGCCAAAGGCAGAGGCTTTAGTCCACTGAGCCATCCAGGCGCCCTGTAAATACGCACATCTTTAAATGTAACCCAAGATTATTAAGTTTTCTAATAAGTAAATCTAGTAGTATATTAGCTTATGTTAACCTTGTGTTCATATAGAATTTCACAGATTCACCGGTTTGCTTGCTTGCCTTAAAAACAAACAAACAAACAAAAAAACTTTCAAAATACCAGTTCTTCTATTTTTGTAGTTCAGTTTTTATAAAATGTACAACCTGTACTTTATCTTTTAAATTTCATCAACTGTTTTAGCTCCTGAGAATATTGAACTTTTATTCTGCTACCATATTAATTCTTCTTTTAGTCGTAGGTGATTGGAAGCTTTGATAGAGCTTCTCCATCTCCATCAAGCAGTCCCAAGAAAGAGAGTACCAAGCCGGTTTTCCCAAGTCTAGCCTTCATCTTTTTACCTAGCCTAATTATCCTGAAACATTTTATGAAGTAGCACTTGAGATTCCTCTTTATTTCTATAACAAAAAGTTGAAATATGTATAAAAGACAATGAGGGAGAGACTGGAATTTCATTTTATAAATATGCCTGATTAGATCATATATTATCTATTTTATATTGTAGGATGTTCAGGATTTTAGTACTACAGCATGAATATCCTTTAAGCCACTAAATGTTTTGTAGGAGGTCTCCTCCTTCCCCAAGCCAGATTTTTGTATTTCAGCTTTTCATCTTAATCCTTATATTGTATAGTGATATAATTTACTGTCTTTAGTTGTGGAGGTCAGGTTTTAGTATCTTTTCCTGAGTACTAAATGTATTTCCTCCCCATCTATAGGATATTTAAGTCCTTTGAGGAACTATGAAGACGTTTGTTTCATCTTGTAAAATGAAACTGCTTTAACCTACTTACTCATTTTACCATTTAATTTGTATGAGACAGAATTTATATATGTGTAGCTCTTTCTCCAACTAGTTATATAGTTATTGGTAAGTCTTCTCCTTTCTGTGCCCTTTTCCTCATCTACTAAGTTGGGGAATTAAATGGACTTTATGATTGGTTTTTTACTCTAACATTCTGTAATTCTTTGAGGTCCTCTAAGTTGAGGGTAGGATTTCTTGAACATGTGGGTGAATAACCAGCAGATAACGCCTGTTTTCTGTTATAGGCACTACCAAGATATTTGATAAACCAAGGAAGCGAAAACGACAGAGGCATACTATAGCCAAGGTGCACTGTAAAAAAATGAAAAATGATGATTCATCAAAAGAAACTCCAACCTCAGAGGTATTACTCAGTTCCTCATCTTTTGACCTTCCAAAGAATATCTACTTTCCACAGTAGAGGCCATACCCTTCTTCCCTTGAGTTTTCTTAAGAATCATGTTCTACTGAAACAGCTAATTAACAGCTATAAGAAGACGTATATGGCAACTATGGATATGATCTTTTTAATAGACCACATCCTATGCTCTAGGTATCTGATGAATTTTATAGCTTTCATCATGAAGTAAGCTTTTTCTAAATAACCAGAGCACAATACCAAGTAACCATATGATCTGAATGAACTTAGATATTGCCCTTTATAAGTTGAGACTGCTGCAATTAGAGGGAAACTCATTTGCTTATTTCTTGAAACCATCAACTGCTTAATTTTAGACTAATGTTTGTAAACATTTGCTTTAAGGAAACAAAGGGTAGATTTAAAACCATTTCCTTGTAGAGCATCAGTGCAGTCATTGATGCGGTCTCTAGCTTTTCAACTCAGGTTAAAAGAGAATTAGAACAAGTGAGGTCAGCTTTTTACACATTATTATACGGAGTGTTTCTTTCCAGGATAATTTGAATCGAATGCCCAAGGGAGGCATTATTTAGGAAACACTGATCTTGGAAGGACAAATAAGTAATCAAATAAACTTAAGAATGTTTTCTCTCCCTTAGTGAAACCTTAAAATGGAACAGCTCAAAAAGTTCCAGTGGAACAGCCTCAGAGCAGTTAGTGGCAGGGCATGAGGCGCCCACTACCCGCCCAATCACAGCAGGGTTAGAACTAACATTGCATGCAGTCCGCCCGCGTGATTGGCTGAACATCTGTAAGTGCTTAATGGCTAGACAAATAGCAGCCCAGAGGGAGGGGGTCACATGGAGGAGACATCTGTAATACAGATGTGGGACATTATTTTTTCTCTGCAAGGGAGAACTGATGACACACAGAACAGCTGCAAGCCCCAAGGAGACTGTTGAGGAGGGTGTAGAGAATGATCATGGGATGCCAGCATCTAAAAAGCTGCAGGGCGAACGAGGCGGAGGAGCTGCACTCAAGGAGAACGTTTGTCAGGTAAAGGATGTTGCCCACTTGCATTTGGATTGCTTGTGTGTCTTTTAAGAAAAGCCCTCTCCATCTCTTGATAACCCAGTCATGTTAGAATAAACATTTTTCCTGGATGATTCCAGTGGAGTCACTTCCCTTTAAGGACTTAAATCTTACCCCTTCTCACGAAAAGAGAAAGGAAATAAATATTTAGTGTTGGTAAAACACCTGCCCTTGTTACCCATGAGTAGATGCCATGGAGCAGGTGTGAGATGGGAGAAGGAATCACAGATTACTTAAAGATCATTTTCCTGTATGTTTCATGGTGTGAGAATCTCTGGGTTTCTAAGGAATGTTTTAAGGGAAATTTTCACTTTGAGATTTCTTTTTCTTTAAAATAGTGCCTTCAGAGAATCTACTGCTGCCTTTTTATATTTATTTAATAAGTATGTATACTGTGTTTACTGTGTGTCAAGAGTTTCCATCACTTTATAAATATTCTGGGGGCCCCTGGGTTAAGCAACTGACTCTTGATTTTGGCCCAGGTCATGATCTCAGAGTTGTGAGCTTAAGATTTTCTCACTCCCTCTCTCCCTCTATGCCCCCCACCCCAAATAAATAAATTTTAAAAATTTATCAAATTAAACTTTTTATAAATACTAGGTCATTTAGTCATAACAGTCTTGTAAAGTAGATTGCCATTATTATCCTCATTTTTACAGACAAGGAAACTGAAGCAGAGAGATGTTCCATAACTTCCTTATAGTCACACACCAAAGCCAGGATTCAAACTCAAGCGATCTGGGTTTAGAGTCTTAACCACTATGTTGTGTTGCCTCTCTGTAAAGAGACTTTATCAGACTTGGGAGTAGAGTCAGTTAAATTGATGCTTCGATTATGTTCTCTTTTTTATGGGCTTGATTTACCTTTGTAAATTCTTAAAAGCTGGCCTGTAAAAAGTTGAAGATACTAGGCTTCTTTTTCTTTTTCTTTTTTTTTATTGAAACAGATAAAAATAAAGTTAACCCAAGCCTAGAATATGTAGAACAGTAGAATTTCCATTCAGTTTGTTTTTTCATTTTCATTACTGTATAAAGAATGCTGATCATATTCAGATCAGCACCCAAACACAGTGTTACTCCTGAGAGACTGTATAACAACAAAGATTATCAACAAAATGTGGTTAAAAGGATAGTTGCCTTGTGGTCCTGGATTGTTTGGATCACTTTTTGTTTAAATCTGTTGTCCTTGTTTAATTTATTAATATCATAATCTTTCACTCACATGGTTACCAGTTTGAAAGATGAATTACTTCGTCATCCCAGTTACAGGGTTAGTCCATAACATGTTTTAAATTTGTCTTTGATATATACTGTAATTGAAGTTTCCCTGTTTAAATGGTGAAGGCAAATTTGTTTATTGTACATAAAAGCTGGTATCACTGGCACTGTGATTGTACAAAATAAAGTGGGTAATATATATGGCATTTGTCAATTTTTATGTGTGAGTTAGGGGATAATGGAAGAGCCAGAGTTGTAAGACTTAATTTACACTATAGGTTGTTTAAGACCTTGGGGTCTGTCTGCTCTTAATCCCTGGCTGCCTCTGGCATTTTTTCCCCAAAGCTCTCCTCTCCTCATTTGTTTCTTTAAGCTTTGATGTCAAGTGGCCAAGACCTTTTGTTTCTTCAGGTGCTTGAAGATACTAGACGTACTTAGTTGCCTTCTTCTTTCTTGTCTTCCACAATAAGACTCTTTCTCATTTTTAGTATTTTCCTGCTGATCACTGTGGGGCAACAAATCAGGATGTTAGAGGGATGAAAGTAACAAATGTTGGGAATTTGCAGAATTTTCATAAATCTTATGTTTTGAAAGCAACAAAGCCAGATCTCTATTTCCTAAGGCCCTATTATAAATGATACCCTATCTTAGATGAGATCATCTCAGGAAGGCGACCTCTCTGAGATGGTTGTAGATGTATCTCAAACATTGTTTAAACCTTGATTAGAGCCCTATTGGACTGTTAGAACCCAAGTCTAGCTAACCAGTATCTCTTGCTTGAACTATTACAATAGCCTTCTTGATTGTCTCTTTACTGCTATTCTCACCTTTCTCATTCTTGAACTCATTTTCCATGTAGTAATCAGAGGAATCTGTTTTTAAATGAATATCTTAGCCTTTTCTTGTTACGATTTTAATGATTTTAGCCTTAAATGATTTTAATCATTTAATGATTTTAGCCTTTTCTTGTTAAAGCCCTCTAATGGCACACCTCTGTAATTAGAATACAATCTGGAAATGTAGCATAATGTGTAAGACCACACAATCAGGCTGTTGCCTTTTTCTTACTTTATCTTCTATCACATATAACTTTTGTTCACTGTAGTCCACTGACTTCCCTTATGATTCTCAGACCTAACATAGTTTTTCCTATCTGTGGACTTTCTGTATTTGTCTCCCTGGTCTTTCTGTCAGATCATGTGACTGACTTGGAGTTCAGAACTGCATCTGAGAGGCCATTCCCAGTCCCAAGTAGCTATTTGAATTCTCTACTTAGTGCTTATAATTATCTGATATCTTTTATGTTTGTTTGTTTACTTGTATTTTCAATCCTTAGTATATACGAACCGTGAGAGCTGGGGACTTTGTGGAAGCTGGCATAGAGGAATTAATCATTAAATATTGGCTGAATAAATGGTGGGCTCTCTTCTTTCTGGAAAGCTCCTGCTTAATCTTTCTTCACGAAGGCCTTCTGCTTGGGACTTAAAAACCCTTTATAGACATATCTGTTTTCTTTCTCTTAACAGAACTGTGAGAAACTGGGTGAGCTGCTGTTATGTGAGGCTCAGTGCTGTGGGGCTTTCCACCTGGAGTGCCTTGGATTAACTGAGATGCCGAGAGGAAAATTTATCTGCAATGAATGTCGCACAGGTGAAGTAGTTATAGATGGGGTTTTCTTCCAAAGATGGTTTGAGTTTTAAGTTTTTCAGGAAAAATTCCCAACATTTATTGCAGACACTTTCTATGGCAATACAGGGCTAGTTGCGACAGACGCAGATAAGTGCTGTGTGGTCTTTGCCTGTGGAAAAGAATACCAAGTGAATAATGAATTGATAGTATAATATAGTGCAAAAGGATTGTAGTAGAGATAGATTTATAGTGATAGGTGAACAAAGATGAGCCATTTCCACAGAGGAAGATAGCTAAGTTTGGCTTTAAAAGAGACATGGAAATTGGTGTGGGGAGGTGAAGTACAAGAAGATCCAGTAATGAAAGTATAGAATATTTGGGAAATAGGAGGCATAAGTTAGTGTGTTTAGAGTTTAAGATACTTTAGGGAAGAGGCATTGTTAGTGACAAGGTTTCTGGATTACTGGTAATGTTTTATATTTCTTGAGCTGAACGGTGATTACATAAGCATGTTTTCTTTATCATTATTTCTGAACTATACACTTACGATGCTATACTTTTCTGTGTGTATATCATACGTGAACAAAACTATTTACCGAAAAAGGAAAGACATTTTATTTTTTATTTTTTTAAATTAACATGTAATGTATTATTAGCCCCAGGGGTACAGGGGAAAGATGTATATAATCTTGAAAGCTATATAGATTGGCTCAGAAACTGAGAATGGTCAGATGGAACCAACTGTAAAGTACCTCACCCGCTACACTAAGGAGATGGTTCTTTTTTCAGCATTATATGTGAATGCTATAGCAGTTAAGTAGTAGGGAAAAATGGGGGCTAAAAGCGGTTACATTCCTAAGTCATTAAAACCATGAGTGTGCATGAACCTGCCCAGGGAAAAAGCATCTGGAGAGTGAGAAAAGGACCAAAAAAGTACTCAGGGGGTGCCCACATTAAAAAGAACACTGCAGGGTGAGGAGGAGCCAGTCAAAGAATGTTTGTGAAGCCAGGGAGAGTAGGATATCATTAGCAGGGGCACATGTGGCAAAGAGACCAAGGAGGTTTTGGGGTGATAAGAGGCTAATATTTATAGCAGTGGGAAATATATTTGCCACAAAAGTGTTCCACACTAAACCTAGTTGAGGGGCAAATATATAGCAGTGTATACTACTTCTTAAAAAAGCTTGATATCCATGCAAAAGAGGGTAGTAGCTGAAGGAAGGATATTATAGGGTCAAGAGCAAGAACATCTTGAATGTTTGTAGGATGAATGTTAAGAACCACATAGGGAAATAAAATTCCTGCAAGAAGAGGGAATAATTAATGGAGTGTAGTTGCTGAGTGATAGGAGAGAGTAATCTTGAAGAGACAAAAAGATAAAACAGGAATGTACCTTGGAGTTGGAGAGTTGGAGAATAAGCCAAAGTTTTTCTTAGTTTGGTGAGAATGATGGGGAAAAGGTGGTTTCTAACTTGAAGAGTGGAGTTGTAGGTTTAAAGTAGCTCCTGTGGGAACCGAGAGACAGAATTAATTTGTGTCTGTAAATCAGTGGCTGTGTCATATTGAGTTATCTCCTCTTTCTGACACTACTTTTAGCAGTGTGGGAGCAAAAGCTAGAAGGCAAGATAGTTCTGGGGTTATTTTGCCTCCCGTACAGTGGGCTTTTGATCATTATGGGAAATAGTGCGCCATCCAGCCCTATAAATGAAATTTAGGGAAAAAAATTTTAGTTTTGTGCATATCTCTTAATCCTAATCTTAGAGAAGTCTTGCCTTTTACACAGATAATTCAGCTTTGCTAGTCTTACTTTTTTTTTTTTTTTAAAGATTTTATTTATTTATTTGACAGAGATCACAAATAGAGAGGCAGGCAGAGGGGAAGGAGGAAGCAGGCCCCCTGCTGAGCAGAGAGCCTGATGCCAAGTTTGATCCCAGGACCCTGAGATCATGACCTGAGCCAAAGGCAGAGGCTTAACCCACTGAGCCACCAGGCGCCTCTGCTAGTCTTATCTTTATTATAATGTGATACTCTCTGAGCTAGTTATGGCAAAGGTATTTTTTAAAGAATTAACCTTACTGAAGGATAATTCACCTATTAGAAAATGCACTAGTTTTAATGTATGTTTTGGTAGGTCTTGATAAAATTTATAAACACATATGTAAGGATAACCACAATGAAGATTCAGAACACATTTCCATTGCTCCAGAAAGTCCCTTGTAATTAGTCCTGGTTGATCCTTCTGCCCCTCACTACCCCCCGATCCCGACCCCAATCCTATTTCAGGCAAACAATGATGTGCTTTCTGTAATTACACAAGAGATTTATTTTTTTTTCAGAGTTTCATAAGTGGAACAAAATGTATATAGATTTTTTGTGTCTCGTTCAGCATAATGTTTTTGACACTCATCTGTGTTTGTCAGTAGTTCATTTTCTTTCTTAAAACAGCTTTATTGAGGGAGAGTTGTACAGTAAACTGCATAAAGTGTAATTCGTTAAGTTCTAATACATATGTGTGTGTACATACACCTGCGAACCCATCCCTCAGCATAGGTAATTTCTGATCAGCAACATTGTTGCACATGTTGAGAGTTCATTCCTTTTTATTGCTGAGTAGTATTCCCTTGTACAGATGTGTCACAGTTGGTTTATTCATTCATCTGTGGATAATACATTGGGGTTGTTCTCAGGTTGGGGTATTATTAATAAGCTGCTATGAACATTCATGTCTTTGTACGGACACATTTTCTTTTTACTTCTAAATACCTAAGGGTGGAAGGCATGGTAGGTATATGTTTAACGTTTTAAGAAACATCCATACTGTTTTCCAGAGTGTTTGTACCATTTTACATTGTCATCAGTAATGGATGAGAGTTTCAGTTCTCCATATTTTCATCAACACTTGGTATTGTCAGTCTTTTTAATTTTAGCCATTTGGACAGATATGTAGTGGTACTTCATTGTGGTTTTAATGTGCATTTTTCTAATGACAAATGATGTTGTGCTTCTTTCTTTTTAATGTGCTTTTTTGCCATCTTCCTTGATGAAGTATCTGTTCAAATCTTTTTTTTAAATTAGGTTATTTTCTTACTGTTGAGTTTTAAGAGTTCATTATACATATTCTCAGATACATACTTTGAAAATTATTCTACCAGTCTGTGGGTCTTTTTTTTTTCTTAATCACGTCTTTTGTAGAGCAGTTTTTTATTTTTATTTTTATTTTTTTAAAAGATATTTATTTATTTGACAGAGACCTTGAGAGAGGGAACACAAGCAGGGGGAGTGGGAGAGAGAGAAGCTGGCTTCCCACTGAGCAGGGAGCCTGACGCGGGCATCCATCCCAGGACCCTGGGATCATGACCTGAGCTGAAAGCAGATGCTTAATGACTGAGCCACTCAGGCGTCCCTTGAAGAGCAGTTTTTTAATTGTAAATGATGTTTATCAGCTTGTTTTTTTTTTTTTTTTAAGATTTTATTTATTTATTTGACAGAGAGAAATCACAAGTAGACGGAGAGGCAGGCAGAGAGAGAGAGAGAGAGAGGGAAGCAGGCTCCCCGCTGAGCAGAGAGCCCGATGCGGGACTCGATCCCAGGACCCTGAGATCATGACCTGAGCGGAAGGCAGCGGCTTAACCCACTGAACCACCCAGGCGCCCTATCAGCTTGTTTTTTTAACGTTTGTGCTTTGATGTCATGTTGAAAGCTTTTATAACCCAATGTCATAAAGCTTTTCTTTGTTTTCTAATGAAAATTTTATAGTTTGAGGTTTTATCTTTATGTCTAAGGTCTGTTCTTTATTAATTTTCATATATGATGGGAGGTAGATTTATTACTATTTTTTTAATTAAAAAAATTTTTTTTAAAGATTATTTACCTTATTTATTTGACACAGAGAGAGAGAGACACAAGATGAGGAGTAGCAGGCAGAAGGAGAGGGAGAAGCAGGCTCCCCTCAGAGCAGGTGGAGCCCAATATGGACTCAATCCCAGGACCCTGGGATCATGACCTGAGCCGAAGATAGTTGTTTAATAGACTGAGCCACCCAGGTGCCCTACTATTTTTGAGGGTAGAGAAATTTTACCCTAGGTGAATAGAGTAAAAATAAGGGAGTCATTTCTTTTTTCTTGTGGCTCACCCTATTTTTCTAATGTGGGGTGACCATACCATAATTTAGGTTATTCCAGTTTAATATTGACATCAGGCAGTAAGAAGTTTGCTTTTTTCCAAATGGTTAATTAAAATTTTTTCTTAAAATCACTGTTAGCTGGGTGATCTTACTGTTTATAGGTATGGTGGGTTATTTTAATGAATTCCTGTTTCCAGCAAGTGTTACAGGCAAGATTCATGTTCAGGTCTTTCTGTCAAGCCTGGGCTTTCCCTTACTTTGTACGGCTTCTCAAAGAGAGGTAATTGTTTCTTTGTTTTGTTTTGGTTTTCCCTTTTCTTAAACTTTGTATTACAGAAATCCTCAGACATTTACAAAAGTTGAAGAGTATAAAGTAATCCCATGTATTCATCATTTAGCTTCAGTAGTTATCAGTTTTCTGCCTCTGTCTACCCATATATTTCTTCTTATATATTTGTTTCAGGGGTACAGCTCTTTGAGTCATCAGTCTTATATAATACCAGGTGCTTTACCCATATATTTCAAAAGGTCTAACACAACCTAAAAATATATATTTAGGGATGTCTGGGTGGCTCGGTGGGTTAAAGCCTTTGCCTTCGGCTCGGGTCATGATCCCAGTGTCCTGGGATTGATCCCCACATTGGGCTCTCTGCTCAGCAGGGACCCTGCTTCCCTCTGTCTCTCTCTGCCTGCCTTTCTGCCTACTTGTGATCTCTGTCTGTCAAATAAATAAAATCTTTAAAATATATATCTATATATCTATATATATATATCTAATACATAGCAAGATTATACAGTAACTTCTGTGTGTCACCTACTTCCTATTTTCAATTTTCTCATGTCTCAAAGATGTCTTTTTATAGTATTTTAATCAAGATCCAGATAAGACTGATTTATTGTGTTTTTTGATATTTCTCTTCAGTTTCTTTTAATCTACAACAGTATACCTCCATCCTGTTTTTTAATGTTGTTTATTTATTTTGACAGTCATTTGTCCTTCTAAATTTTCTGCATTGCAAATTTGGTTTATTACATCTTTCAGGTGTCCTTTTAACTTGTTGCCCTATCTTCCATATTTCCTGGAAACTTGTAGTTAGATCTAGAGGCTGGATTAATTTCAGATCAGTTTTCTTTTGGCAGGAATGCTTTGTAGGTAATGTGTTCTTCCTATTGCGTCACATCAGCAAGCATATATTGTCAAGAGGTTCTCACTTAATAATGATCTTAAAATTGTTTGGTAGGTTCTTGTTGTCAGCCCGATCAGTCTGTTACAAAGTTCTTTATTGAGATATTGTGATTTATAATAAGAAATACATATTTTGGTCTTTAGCTTGTGTCACAGAGCTCCCAAAACCTTGGTCTCTCCTATGTGGTGAGAGTTACCAAGATGTTCTTTGTGTGTGTTTGACTATGTTAATAAAAGACACACCTCAGGATGGGTCCTTGATTGCCAAGAGAACCAACCTTATGATTATAGGGCTAGAACTCTCACTCCTCTCCCCCCTGCTAATCTGTAGGGAAGCAGTGTGTCAGAGGCTGGAGGTTGAGTCAGTCCCCAGTGGCCAGTGGTTTAATCAGCCTATGCGCTGAGGTTTCAGAATCCAGAAGAATGGGTTTTGGAGAGCTTCTGGATTGTGTGTGGAGATTCAGAATAAAGTGTTGCTTTTGGAGAGGGAATGAAAGCTCCCCACCCTTTCCTCATACCTTTCCCTGTGTATCTCTTCAATCTGGCTATTCCTGAGTATTATCTTTTCATGATAAACTGGTGATCCTGTAAATAAAATGTTTCTCTGAGTTCTTTGAGCCATTCCAGCAAATTAATCAAACCTAAGAAGTGCAGGTTATTGGAACCTCTGATTTATCGCCAGTCAGAAGTATAGGTGACAACCTGAACTTGAGATTGGCATCTGAAGTTAAGGGCAAAGGCCATCTTTCCCAATTGAGTCCTTAACCTGTGGGATATGATGTTACCTCCATTTATATAGTTTCAGAATTTAGTTGAATTATAAGACATGCAGCTGGTGTTGGAGATTTGCATGGAATTCCATATTGGAACTTGGTACAGAATTGTTTACTTAATAAACTTTTTGTCTAATGGTTTAGCATTGGATGAATTCTTGAATTGGTGTTAATTTATTACCTTCTTTTGTTTGCCAGGAATCCATACCTGTTTTGTTTGTAAGCAGAGTGGGGAAGATGTCAAAAGGTGCCTTTTGCCCTTGTGTGGAAAGTTTTACCATGAAGAATGTGTCCAGAAGTATCCACCCACTGTCATGCAAAACAAGGGCTTCCGGTGCTCCCTCCACATCTGTATAACCTGTCATGCTGCTAATCCAGCCAGTGTTTCTGCATCTAAAGGTATGGGTTTCTTACCATGGGTTTCTAATTACAGAACCTTGTTTTCATTGGTAACATGTATTTCCAGATGCTTTGTATGGGCATGTCTCTTCATGGCCTCTCTAGCTTTTGTCAGAGTACCAGTATTTTATGTGAGAGGGGGGAAAATAATGGAATAATCCAGCAGTTCCCTCATTGTATTCTTTGGAGCCCTATTGTTATGTGGTGGTTTCAAATACTTGGATTTTATGTGTTCTTTAGTTGAAGAAAGTATTCTGCTGTAAATTTCCCCCTCTCTACTCCACTAGACTAAAGTACTTTTCTTTTCCTGTGGATCCTTTATATCTGTGGTTGTCAGGTGTAATATTATTCATGCATAAATTTAGGGCAGAATTGAGGGGGTTTTTTGTGTGTTAATTTGTTTTGTTTTTTAAATTGGAAACTTCAATTCTGGAACCTCTTTCCTGCTTTATAGAGCTGAGGTTTCCAGAAGTGCCTGTGGGTATATAGGCAAAGTTAAGCTTTTAAGTCTGTTCTCAATTGGGAAAACAGTCATTTCTGTTTAGTAATAATGGGATCTCTTACTAATTTTTCCTAACCCAAATATTGTGTGTCTGTTGTTAAATGCTTATATGCCCAAAGAGCCCCTGCTTCTCCCATAGGGGATCAAACAGGAAAATTACTAGTGTTTTGACTTTTCTTCTAATTAGACTGGCAGTATGTTTTCTTCTAATTAGACTGGCAGTATGTTTTGTAATATGAGTTCCTGAGCCTATAGATCTCATCAGTCTTAAGTACAGTAATTTCACTTGCTTGATCAAAATTATAGTTTAACCATTAGCTTATCTTCTCCTTTTCAATTGCTATTGTAGTTTGGTAATGGTTTTTAGTAGGTGCTGTATAAGAGAGGACATATTTTATCTGGAAGGGTTGGAAAGGTTCATTCACCTAAAAATTCAGGCTTTAAGAATCACATAGTAGTACCAGGCATTGAAAGCAAGCATGGTCTTTCTCCTAGCTGGTCTTTTATTCAGGTTGTGACATCTCCCCTATTTAATTTGAGGCTGATGCCAGGTTTCCTAGGAGTCAGGGCAATGGATTGAATAGGGCTTTCTTTGGTGAGGTAGGCTCACTTAACATTTGTGAGATCTGATGCCTTGTGGCAGCTTATCACATAGCTCCCATCTGAGCTTTTTCATAGTGAGTTGTGTGTTTTACGATCCCTTGTCCTAGTAGTGCTTCGTTCTACTAGTGACATTTTCTCAATGCTTACAAAGACATTTCAATAACTCGTGTTGCTTTTATGTTTAATATCTTTGTTTCTCTTTTACTCTTGGTTTTCCTGCTTCTCCTAATTTTAGGTCGTCTGATGCGCTGTGTCCGCTGCCCTGTGGCATACCATGCCAATGACTTTTGCCTGGCTGCCGGGTCGAAGATTCTTGCATCTAATAGTATCATCTGCCCTAATCACTTTACACCTAGGCGGGGCTGCAGAAATCACGAGCATGTTAATGTTAGCTGGTGTTTTGTATGCTCAGAAGGTAAGACATGACTGCTTAATGTATGAATAGTCTAAAAAGAGATTAATACTAGAGATTGCAGTATTCTAACTGCAATCAAAAATAATTTTCTTCACTTTGCTACCAGAGAAATATTGGGAAGTAATGTTCTGAATTAATGACAACAGAACGTTTAAACTTGGGTTTTTTTTTTTTTTTTTTCACAAATAGGGGTTTTATTTTGTTTTGTTTTTACCTTATTTTTATTAAAATGATGAACAAATGAAGGGCATCTGGGTGGTGCAGTCGAATGAGCATCTCGCTATTGGTTTTTGCTCAGGTCGTGATCTTAGGGCAGTGGGATTGAGCCCTGCCTTGGGCTCAGTGCTTAGCGTGGAGTCTGCTTGAACTTCTCTCTTACCGTGCCCACTTCCCTCTCCCTGACTTTTGGGCGCATGCACGTGTGTGCACACATCCTCTCAAATAAACAAATGGATCCTTAAAAAAATAATAATAAACAAATGAAACAATAAAGAAAAGACAAGGGGAAGGAAATAAAATTGTCCTTGAAAAATGGGGAAATATGATCAAACAGTGCAAACTTCCAGTTAGAAGATGGGCAAGTTTAGGGGATTTAATGTACAGCATGGTAAGTGTCATTAACAGTACTGTTAGTTGTATATTTGCAAGCTGCTAAAGAGAGTAGATCTTAAAAATTCTCACTGCCACCAAAATGAAAAAAATTTTAAGTATGTAAGGTGTTAAATGTTCTACCTAAGCTTATTTCAGCAATCATTTCACAGTATAACACATATCTAGTCATTCTTTTGTATACTTTAACCTTAACGATGTTATAAATCAGTTATATCTTAATAAATCTGGAGAGAAAGGAAAGATAAAAAATGGAGGAAATGATTGATTAATTAATTAATCATAAATCATCCCAAGTCCCACCATCAGAAAAAAACCCATTGCTTAATTTTAAGTGATACTACTTAAGATAGTTGTGTACAGTTCTAGAAGATGGTATTATATCATAAAGTTGTTTCTTTTTTGTTAAATCATTTTGTCATGAATTTAAAGAGATGGAACAAAAGGAAAGTGAAGGAATTTATGAATGTCTATAAAAGTGTTTTTTCACTCTTAAGGATATTAATTTCTAAAAGTTCTTCTAAAGTGGATGAAGAAAAACTGATATTTTTTTCCCTTCAACTTAAAACATAGTTCTTCTTTAGAATAGTGTTAGGCTTTTAATATATATTCATATATATATATATATATGTATATATATATATATGTATATATATATATATATATATATATATATGTGTATATGCCACCATAAACCCTCCTGCCTACCTCCCATCCATCTATGCAGATAAATCCTATTGATTTCTTTTCTCATATTCTCTCTCAGCTCAAATCACATGTCCTTTCCTGCAAACCTGTTTGCCACTATTTCCCCTCAGCTCTGTCCTTTTCCTTTCTTCAGTGGGTATTCTTACGTGTAGATTTCTTTTCATGCTGTATAACCTCCTTTTAAGGCCTAGTACAAAGGCCTTTTTGTATATGAAATATTTCTAGTGTATAATGAAAGCCAACTTAACAAAAGGAAGATTTTTCTACCAAGTCCATGTAGTTTGCAGACTATACTGTTAATTAGATTGTGACTCAGCTGCAATAACTAAGCACAAATAGGAGATGTTCTAGAAGGTATATTACTGGGTCAGATAAATTATGGACTCTGCATCATTCTTACATCCCATGCTAAGATTGTTCACCTCATCCTACAAAATGCCCAGGAGTAGCTAAATACGAGTTTCAGAGCAGAGCGTACAGGTTATATGTATTGAGCAAACAAGTTGTTTAAAGTTGTTGTAGCAAAAGTCTTTTCCCCAAAAATCACTGAATCAAGCTACAGTATACAGCAGAGATAAGAGAAAAGCTTCTGTAACTAAAAAGGAGTTGGGTCGTAGGCACACAGTCCTGGCCCCAAGAAAATAAACACCCCAAAGCTTATTTTAAGAGCCAGCTATAGATGATTGAGAAAAGGAAAAAAGTTAGCATGGGTAGGATGGGGTCATAAAACTTTAAATTTTTTATAAGATATTATGAGGCAAAATGGGCACAGTAAAACCCAGATGGATGTAGACATACACTTTGCTAAGACTTTGAAACATGCTCATTTCTGGCATAAGATAATAGGGTATTTATTATATTCCTTAAATATGAATCATCTTTAAATGAAAATTTTTATAGTCTGCAACAATGGATTTCAGCTTCAGATATATAAATTGAGTCACTCTTGAAAAATCTTCAAGTGAAAATTCATTGTCATTGCAATGTATTTAATTATCCTGGTGTCTGAAAACCTCCATGGAGGGGGAGAACTTTAACTGAAGTTTAGGCAACAAACCACATTAGTACCTGTAATTTTTATCACCATTGAAAATCACAGATATTTCAGTTTAGATATCTTTTTTTTTTTTTTAAGATTTTATTTATTTATGTGACAGAGATCACAAGTAGGCAGAGAAGCAGGCAGAGAGAGAGGGGGGTAGCAGGCTCCCCGCTGAGCAGAGAGCCCAATGCGAGGCTTGATCCCAGGACCCTGAGATCATGACCTAATCCAAAGGCAGAGGCTTTTGGTTTAAAGACCCACCCAGGCGCCCCTCAGTTTAGATATCTTAAAGTATCTTGTAATCATTGTTATTGCTAGATCTTACTTTTGTATTACAAAGAGACATATGTAGCTATAATCTCTTGTTCTAACATTTTGATAATTATACCTTAATGTAACAGTGTCCTTTTAATATATGTGTTTTAGAGAGTTCATAAGTGATAATCTGAAAAGAGCCCATAGGTATCAGAGTGCAAAACATAAAAAAGATTAAAGAGTTAGTAATTTTAAAAGGGGGAAGGAAGTAACCATACGGGCATGACTTCAGTGGCAAACATTACTGTGCCATTTATTCATTTGTTTAGTCTTCAGATAGATGTGATTATTTACTGTATATTGTGGAGAATTTAGTTTATTGTCTTTTAGTGAAGAGAAAGAAATGTGTATTATGCACATATTTGACTTCTGACCACTGCCCTAACCTAATTTTGTCAGTAGGATCTCATGTTTATTTGCTGTGAATGTAACAAACCCTCAAGGTTGTGGTTCACAGGAATATTGGAGAGGGGCGAAGTACTCATGAAGAAAAGTCTTTCTGAATAACTAAATTACTAAGCCCTTCGCTCGGAGATAAATAATTGCTTAGGAGCAAAAGCCGTTTCAGCTGGGTCATTGTGTGCTGCCTTGTGATTCTGAGTGCCACATTTTTTGATTCCCACAGGAGGCAGCCTTTTGTGCTGTGATTCTTGCCCTGCTGCTTTTCATCGGGAGTGCCTGAACATTGATATCCCTGAAGGAAACTGGTATTGCAATGATTGTAAGGCAGGCAAAAAACCACATTACAGGGAAATTGTCTGGGTAAAAGTTGGACGATACAGGTGAGCGAGCATGAAGGAGACTGGCACTGATTCTTTTACCATCCCGTCTTCTGTTGTTTTGGATCCAGTGCTTTGGATACAGGGCTTAACTCTTTTTCTTTCCTTTCTTTCTTTCTTTTTTTAATAATTTTTCTGATTAAGCAAGGTCAGCCTCTCTGCCCATTAATTTTCCATTATAAGAAAAAGACCTCATTTTTATGTTTTGTAAATATGGGAATAATACATATTCTCTGTAGAAAATTCATTAATGAAAATAAACCCACAATAAACAAGGAAGATACATTGCTAACATTTTGGCATATTTATTTGGAGACACACCAATGCATGTACCCTCAAAATAATTGGCCTTATATTAATACTCAGTTTTGTATCTTTTCCTTTTTAAAATTATTTTTATTGAACATAGAATATATAAAAGAATATCATGACATGCATGATTTAAAAGGATTAGAAAGGAACATCTGTGTATTGAACCTCCCATTTAAAGAAATATCATATTGCTGGTACTTTTGAGGCTCCCTCCATGACTCTTACTGAATCCAGTTTCTCCCCACCCCTAGAGGTAACCACTATACTGCATTTTGTGTTTTTTATTCCTTTGCCTTGCTGTAATGGTTTACCACATGTATAATGTTTTGTTCTGCATGTTGTAGACCTTTTCATAAAGAAATTCTTGCTGTATTTTCCTGCAGCTTGTTTTTCTCATTTACTATTACACTCCTGAGATTTGTAGTAGTGCAGTACTCTAGTTCACACTTTGCTGTTCTACATTTCTTTTTTTGATTTTTATTTATTTATTTATTTGACAGAGATCACAAGTAGGCAGAGAGGCAGGCAGAGAGAGAGAGAGAGGAGGAAGCAGGCCCTCTGCAGAGCAGACAGCTCGATCCCAGGACACCGGGATCACGACCTGAGCCGAAGGCAGAGGCTTTAACCCACTGAGCCACCCAGGCGCCCCTCTACATTTCTTTTTGATATAGTCTTAAAATATAGTGCAGTTCCTTTATCCATTCTCCTCTTTGGACTATGAGCATTTTGTCGATCTTCCTTAGTTTACATGCACAGTTTTTCTAGGAATAGGGGTTTCCAGCTTAACTAGCTAATACCAAGTTATCTTTCTAAAGTGGATGTAAAGCATAAATTTGCATGCTTTTTATTTTATTTTCAAAGGCATTTCTTGGTGTCTTTGGGGGGAGGGTCATTTTTCTATACCCCTCACAATTAATGAAACTTTTCCTTTTTAAAGGCCAAATTGAGGGGCACCCGGGTGGCTCAGTGGGTTGAGCCTCTGCCTTTGACTCAGATCATGATCTCAGGGTCCCAGAATCGAGCACTGCATCAGGCTCCCTGCTCAGAGGGGAGCCTGCTTCCTCCTCTCTCTCTGCCTGCTGCTCTGCCTATTTGTGATTTCTCTCTCTCTCTCTGTCCAAGTTAAAAAAAAAAAAAAAAAGGCCAAATTGTATTTCATTGTATCATATTCTGTAGTAACTTTATCATTCCCTAAATTTTGAGCATTTAGATTGTTTCCAGGTTTTCATTCTTATAGATAATACTTAAGTGAACATTATAGTCAAAGCTGTGTTTCTATCTTATATGAGATAATTATTATTTACTGTTAATTATTATTTCCTTTATAATTTCCTTAAAGTAACTGGGTCTAAAAAGTGTCTATGGGAGCACATCTGTGAGGGTGGCCATTCAGGTTTTTAGCACATATTACTCATTGTTCCCTAGTTAGATTGTAAAAATGCACTGGGTTGGACCATTCCTTATTCATGTCCTAAGAGATAGGTCATTTTCCTAGTGTCTTAGACTCTCTTCAAGATTTCCTTCCTTATTTTCACCTTTCCCAGGTGGTGGCCAGCTGAGATCTGCCATCCTCGAGCTGTACCTTCCAATATTGATAAGATGAGACATGATGTGGGCGAGTTCCCTGTGCTCTTCTTTGGGTCTAATGACTATCTGTGGACGCATCAGGCCCGAGTCTTTCCCTATATGGAGGGGGATGTGAGCAGCAAGGATAAGATGGGCAAAGGAGTGGATGGGACATACAAAAAAGGTAACTTTATCCTTTTGTTTCGCAGGCCAACACAGACCTCTATTGCCCACATATCTATTCTTTTGTGTATTAGATTTCACGTATGTTCCATTAGCAGCTGTGTTCTTCTCTCTGGGGCAACTACAAGATTTTACAGGAAAGTTGATCTGCATAATTATTTTTTAGCTTTGCCTTTATATAGCAGGAATTTCCTTTAGGGAGGTTTTTATCTCACTAGTTGGTTTCTCAACATTTTGTTTTGTTTTAAAGAGTTTATTTTTTTATTTGTCAAAGAGAGAGAGAGCACAAGCAGGGGGAGTGGCAGGCAAAGGGAGAAGCAGGCTCCCTGCTGAGCAAGGAACCTGATTTGGTGCTCAATCCCAGGACCCCAGAATCATGATCTGAGCTGAAAGCAGAAGCTTAACCGACTGAGCCACCCAGGCATCCCTGTATTTTCTCAGCATCTTACCAAGTACTGGAACTTTGGAATTACTTTATAGCTTTAGCTCTGTGGTTTGTTAGACAAGAGTCAGAATCTCTAGTAGAGTTGTGTTTGTTCCACGGAAGTTATAGAGAAGTTATAGAGCAAAATAAAATAGTGAAAGTCAAAGCATAAATGTTCTGAATCAAAAGAGATTTTTTAAAGCTGGCCTAGCAGTGAAGTAGTCAGGGGACATTTGGGGTAGAAGGAGTTGAGTCAAGTATGAGCCTCAGTCTCTTACATAATGAGTAAGGTTGTTCTGAGAATTCAGTGAGTAAATAAAAGCATCAGCCAACAAAACACATAGTTGGTATCCCATCAGTGATAATTATCTTCTTCCTTTAGCTG
Source organism: Mustela erminea (assembly GCF_009829155.1). Lineage (NCBI taxonomy): Eukaryota > Metazoa > Chordata > Mammalia > Carnivora > Mustelidae > Mustela > Mustela erminea. The sequence goes on along the minus strand of NC_045616.1, from coordinate 99,488,470 downwards.
TCCTTTGAAAGGCAGTATAGGTATCTGTTGTTACTCGAATATATTTGGACTTTGAGGTATGTAGATTTTGTATGATTAGGTGAAGATTTTAAGCAGGTGAAACTTTATCATAAGGTGAAGATTCAATGAAAATTCTAAGCAGGTGAAACTTCCTGTATGGGGAATGAGAATCATGTCCATAGGAACAAGTTTCACAAAGGTTCTGTTGCTAATGTCATTTCAGTAGGTCCTCACCTGTTGGCCATGTGGTTTCTGTGTAGATAGAGGTTATTAGTATTAACACTATAGGAACTTGGCTCTCGACTCTTGTGGTCTTGGATGGTCAGGGACCACTTAACCAATATCTTACCCTGTGTACAGCCTGCCACCACAGAGGCTGGGGTAGAAGGTGGAGTTGTAGAGAATATCACAGGTCTGATCCTGCTGAAGCTCTGGGATTCTGCTCTTTCTATGCCTCAACCCTAGGCTGGCTGGGTGCCTCTGCCTTCAAGGAATACACACTTGTTTTTATGGGGGAATTGGATACAGATGAAAGCAGTCAAAGTGTTACTCTTTGCGTATTGTGGCAGAACTGTGCATGCTATGCTGTGGGAATAGACCAAGAGGAAGCAAAACTGTGCTGGAGATCAGAGTTAGGCAGTCATGGGTTGGTTTTTTTCCTTGTGACTTTGAAGAGTGAACCTTAATAATCGTTATCATTTGTTGTTTGCCAGGCCCTTTTTAGTTTTCTGCTTTAAGTCCTTGTGACAACAGTTTAAGTTAGATGTCGTTATCCTTACCTTACAGATGAGGAAGCTGAGGCACATAAAATTTAAATACTTTCCCCAAGGTGCCAGGGCCAGTAAGTGAAGAGGAAAGTTTCAAATTCTAGCAATCAGGCTCCAGAATCCTAACTCTTCACTCCTACACTGAAAGTGAAGAAGTAAACAAATGAAAATGTTGACAAGAAAACAGCGCATGGAAAAACATATATTAAATCTAACATGTTGAGTGAATGACCTCTAGCTGTGTGTTATAGCTTAAGATGGGGTTGGGGGAGCACAGGGCTGTTAGCCAGAAAAGGTGGTCAGAGCAGAGTTTTTAGAAATCTTTGAGTTTGACAACTATAGAAGATGAGAGGCTGTGGCCGGGGATGTCTGTGAAGTGACTGTTTTGGTAGTTCCAGGCAGAGAAAAGCTTGTCACAATGAAGTGTCCCTGGGGTGGAGAGGATGATGGGTACTTGAATAGACATTAAGTAGACAGACTAGTCAGGACATTCTGAATAATAGAATGAAGAAAGGAGTAATAATTTAAAAAACAAAAACAACGAACAAAAAATTTAGAGGATTCCAGGCAACAAAAGCTCTGTTAGATGTTTAACAGGAAAATGGAGAAAAGGGGATATGGACCAAAGGAGATGTTTTCTTAAAGAATTGACAGAATATGGGGAAAGCTACAGAGAGGAAAGGAGGGAAGAATTAGAGTTCTTTTGAGAGTTTTTTAATCTAGGTTACAGGGAATTAATTTTTGAAAAGAGTGAATGAAAAATTTGTTATAAATGGGAAAGAATGAGACTCTTAAGATTTTGTTGGACTCTAAGATATTACAGTCTTTTAAACATATGAAAGGACTTGAATATTAATCAGCTATGAAGATCTGTGTATCATTACAGCTAATAGTTAATATTTACAGAATGAAACTTAGGAGAGGAATAGAACAGGTGCTCTTTAGAGAATTAGGCAAGAAGGAGAGGGAAACTTCAACTCTGAATTTCTTCCAGAGGAGTGCAGCATGTTATTTGGCACCTAGAAGACTGAATGTGTCTAGAGGCAGGAGGTTCAGAACTGAGGAAAGAATTAGGCTTAATGAACTACAGTGATTTAGCTGAGCAGATACAGTCTCATTGTCGTTAGGAAATGTTATTTGTGGGCATTTTCAAATCATTTAGCGAGATTTGTTTTTGTTTTAAATTTTCCTCTGAAGATGGCAGTCTTTTTATTGTGCCGTGTAGTAGTAGATTGTGTTTTGTCTTAATCCTATATCTGAATACCCTGGGGACTATAAATTAACTTGAAAATAGCAGTTATATGTATGTCTTAGTTTTCCATATAATGCTGCCCGATCCCCCACCCCCCCCCGCCCGCCGAGAGCGAGAGAGCGTGTGAGAGTGAGCACAAGTCTGGGGAAGGGTGTTGAGGGAGAAGCAGGCTCCCTGCTGAGCAAAGAGCCCAGTGCGCGGGCCTTGATCCCAGGACCCTGAGATCATGACCTGAGCTGGAGGCAGACACTTAACTGACTGAGCCACCCAGGCAGTCCAGTGCTGGCTGACTTTATTGTCTAAAGCATGGATTTTTTTTTTTTTCCAACTTTAAAGGGGAAAAAAAGACAAAAAAAACTACTCCACCCAAGATTAAGTGACTTGTGCTGTGTGTTTTCTTAGCTCTTCAGGAAGCTGCAGCAAGGTTTGAGGAGTTAAAGGCCCAGAAAGAGCTAAGGCAGCTGCAGGAAGACCGAAAGAATGACAAGAAACCGCCGCCTTACAAACATATAAAGGTGAGAAAAGACTGCAGGAGACTGTTCTCCAGGAGAGAGACCCTGTTATAGAGTGCTGTCTTCCTGTTTTGTTCATGAGAGGATTGGAAGCACAAGTACAGTTGCTCTAGGTAGAGGTGTGCACTTGAAAGAAGATAAGAAAAAGTTCCAGAGCACTATTCCTCACACATTATCTACAGTTTATATAAAGTCAGTTGTGTGTTGATAACTTTTTCTGTTGCCTTGGAAAGTCTTCTTATAGAAGGGACTGGATTAGAGTCTCTGCACAAGAAACATCTTACAGTTTGAAGGGGATTCAAGAAGTATGATAAAAAATGATAAATAGCCCTGAGATAGTATGACTATTACACATGGTAAGTCTTCTTGGTAATGTCTGATACTAAAGATATTTTAGGTAGCCAGTATGATTAGGTTTCCCAAGGTCAGGAGAATTCGTGTTAGGTGTACCTAACCCCTGATGTGCCTAATGAGAGTCATCACCATTTATCATCTGGGTCCAGTGGACCCTTTGTATTTTTTAATGTTTTAAATCATTTTTATGAATAATTTACAAAAGTAAAAATACAGGAATAATGAACAAATTTATCAGATATTTTAGTAAGTATTTACTAAAACCACTCTTTGAAAAACCTGAGTTTTATTAAGTTAGTTGTAGTGTTCAAACATCAGAAAACATGAAAGAATACTATTAGCTCTGTTAACAATGTGAGACTACCCAGGTTCTTATTGTAGAATATTTGTGGTGATGTCATTCCTGAATAAGAATACCATATTTCATTTTTGTCAATAGAAATTCATTGTTAGTGTACCCATTAATATTTGGGTTTCTGAAGTCTTAGAGTCTGAGGTTTCACATAGAGATTAATTTCACCACCATCTTTAGAGTCTAATGTGATCAAGTGTATCCCAAGTATTCCATGGGACATACTTACACTAAAAAAATTAAAAAAAAAAAAAATCTGAAATTCAAATTTAAGCAGGTGCCCCGGATTTTTATTTCCTCAATAAAGCAACCCTACTAAAAGCATACTATAAAGATGTTATCTCTAATCTTTCATACTTTCTGGAAAGGTTATTTAATACTTTGGGCAATGCAATAGAGAAACTAAAGTGTCACTATTTCACTGTTGCATACATAAGCTTTTGTGATACCATTATTTCTCTGTTTTCTTGTTAGTTTAGCCTTTTGGTAAAGGTGGAAAACACTAATTAGTAACTGAATAACAATGAAATAGTAAAATGTTATGAGATACAGGTAATTAAGAACACTAAAATTCCATAATGTAGCTTAGATTTTTTAAAGGGGTTTAGTGGATGTTTTTGGTAGTTGCAGGATAGAATGAGGGAGTTTTTTTTTTTTTTTTTCCTTCTTTATTTCTTTTTTTTAAAGTGAATTTTCTCTTTGATCTTCAGAAGACCTCTGAGAAAGAATAAAACTCATAAAATAATCATCCTTATAAAACTGCTGAAGAAAATATACTCAAAACTTAAAATTGGGTCTAAATGGTGGTGGTGTACTGAGAGTTAAATGGAGTTATTGTGCATGGAGATAGAACATAGTGCACAGAGTTCTAAGTGTAGTTAGGCCTCAAAAAGGGGAAAAGAATCTGGTTCTCACAGTACTAGGTGTCAGGTAACAGCAAGGGAGGTATTTCAGAGTAGCACTTCAAGCATAGGAAGCCCTTGAGAGAACAGCTTCCTGGAATTGATCTAAATCACAGAATTTAGAAGCCAACTTCTTTCCTCTCCATACCCCTTCCCCACCTTTTTAAAAACAAACAAATAACGTTTCCAGGAAAAACGTTTAGAACAAGGGTTAGAAAACTATAGTCTGTGGACCAAATCTGGCTTACTGTGGGTTGGGTAAAAATAAAAATGAGAAGAATATTTCCAGGGAAATGAAGATTACATGAAATTCAAATATTAGTGTCCATAAATGAAGTTTTGACATACATCCATGCTTATTTATTTTGCTTCTTTTATGCTACAATGACAGAATTGAGCTACACACACCAGAAATCTGTAGCCTGCAGAACCCAAACTATTTATTGTCTGGCCTTTTCTAGGAAATGTTTGTTAATCCCTGATCTAGAGTGAGCATTTAACTGTACTTAGGTATCTATATTCTTAACTATGTGTTTTGTTTGTTTGTTTATATGTTAGGCAAGAAACTTACTTGGGATTAATAATAGGTTAGATCATATGTTAAGAAAGAATGATAGAAATATATCTTTTTATAGAAAGAGAAGGAGTAGAATGAAACTTTTTTATGGGAGGGAGGTCAGGTAAAGATACCTTGAAACGGGTATCTATATTCTAATGCCTTGTGTGTAGGACCTGCAGTCTGAGGTGATTGAGTCAGTCCTTACCTTCTGTCCCCTTAGAGTTCGCTTTCCTCAGGATTTTGACTTCCATTTGCATGTGGTAGGCGTATTCCTCCATTAACAGAAAGTTTACAGGTTTTGTGTGTGTGGTTTTTTTTTTAAGATTTTTTTATTTATTAGGGCAGGGAGAGTGAGGCAGCAGAAGCAGGCTCACCGCTGAGCTGGGAACCCGACGGGGTTCCATTCCAGGACTCTGGGATTATGACCTAACCAAATGCAGACCCTTAAGTATCTGAGCCACCCAGGCACCCTCAAGACGTCTACAGTTTTTGCCCGTATTTTGAGGTATCTGGGAAGAGATCTGGCAGAGTTACATCCTTGTAAGGTGTTATCAAGAACAGGTTTGAGAACAATATACTTCTGCAGACAGATTGGAGATTTTATAATATTGTTAAAGAAGAAGCAAAAATTAAAATGTTAGAAATGAAACCGTTTGGGAATTTAGAGGATGGAAAAAACTTGTTAATCAAGATTTTATTTATTTATTTATTTAAGATTTTATTTATTTGACAGAGAGAAATCACAAGTAGATAGAGAAGCAGGCAGAGAGAGAGAGAGAGAGGGAAGCAGGCTCCCTGCTGAGCAGAGAGCCCGATGCGGGCCTCGGTCCCAGGACCCTGAGATCATGACCTGAGCCGAAGGCAGCGGCTTAACCCACTGAGCCACCCAGGCACCCAAAAAGATTTTATTTATTTATTGACAGAGATCACAAGTAGGCAGAGAGAGAGGAGGAAACAGGCTACCCGACGAGCAGAGAGCCAGATGCGGGGTTCGATCCCAGGACTCTGGGATCGCGAACTGAGCGGAAGGCAGAGGCTTTAACCCACTGAGCCACCCAGGCACCCCTTCATTTTGTTTTGTATTTTATATTTTTGAGCCCAATGCGAGGCTTGAACTCATGACCCTGAGATTAAGAGCTTGATGCTTAGTTGAGCCACCCAGGTGCACCAGTCATATTTTATTACTATTATTTTTTAAGATTATATTTATTTATTTGACAGAGAGATCACAAGTAGGCAGAGAGGCAGGCAGAGAGAGAGGAAGCTCCCTGCTGAGCAGAGAGCCTGATACGGGGCTCGATCCCAGGACCCTGAGATCATGACCTGATCCTAAGGCAGAGGCTTTAACCCACTGAGCCACCCAGGCGCCCCAGTCATAGTGATTTTAGATTGAGTGGATGTGATAATCTAGAATATTTTATGTGACAAATAATTAAATGGATATTAAAAGAAAGAAAATTATACTATCTGCCATGTTTTAAGAGGTTGGTAGACTCTGTAGTCTTTTTACATGTATTTCTTTTTCTTTTTACATGTATTTCTTATTCTCACACTAATCTTGGAAGTGAAGTGATTTGTCAAAATCACAAAATTCCTGAAAAGCCAATTTTTATGTATGGGATGGGTTTTTGTTGATGCATGGTTTGACTGTTGCCGCCAATACCAGGTAGGGGAGACTCATTCTCATAGTGCACAAATCAGCATTTGTGTTGTGGAATGTTTTTTTTTTCCTTCAGCATCATTGCTAGCATTTGGAAAATGCTAACACCTTCAGTGTTACAGAGGCTCTTTGACCTCTATGTTTTATCACCAGATTTTCACTGTAGTTTTTAGTACTAGCACCACTACTGAATAAATACGAGTGACATTGCTGTAGTCTATTAAAAAGATTTCAAACTATGGTAGTAAATATTAAAAATATTTCTTCACATACGGGAGGAATCCCAGTTACCCAAAGACATTTTCATGTCAACCATTTGCCAGTTAAAATTTTTTTTTTAGTGTAACAGCTAACATGGCGCCACCATGTGGTAATAGCAGAAATCCAGTTTATATATACTTCGCTTGGCCTACCAGCTTTGAAATTATGATATTCATAAAGTGATTTTTAAAATTTTTTTGTGGGATTAATAATTTGTTTATTAAGTAAGGTTTTATGTCAGACTTAATCTTTTTTCCTCCAATTTTTTTATTGTAGTGAAATATAGATAAAATAGGTAAATCATTTTTAAACATTAAGTTCAGGGATATTAAATGCATTCATAATGTTTGCATGCATTACCATCATCCATCTCTAGGCCTCTTTTCATCTGGTAAAACTGAAACTCTGTACCCATTAAGCATTAACTCTCCATTCTCCCCTCCTCTCATTGCTTGCCAACTACTATTCTACTTTTTCCTCTACAATTTTCACTACTCTAAGTACCTTATATACATACGGTATTTGTCTTTTTGTCACTGATTTATTTCACATAACATAATGTCCTCCAGGTCTGCCCATGTTGTAACATGTGAGAATCTCCTTTCTTTTGAAGCTGAATAATATTCCATTACTTGTACCACATTTAGCTATTGTGAATAATATCCTGAGTTCCAAGTCATGTAAAATGTTGCATGCAACTTCAAAGAAGAGAAGTCCTAACTTTTATAGGTCCTGAGTTATCTTGTGTTGACTAGTCTGATATTCTGTAATACATGTTTCTTCTGCAGGTGAACCGTCCTATTGGCAGGGTACAGATTTTCACTGCAGACTTGTCCGAAATTCCCCGTTGCAACTGTAAAGCTACTGATGATAACCCCTGTGGGATAGACTCTGAGTGCATCAATCGCATGCTGCTCTATGAGTGCCACCCCACAGTGTGTCCTGCTGGAGGACGCTGCCAAAACCAGTGCTTCACTAAGCGCCAGTATCCAGAGGTTGAAATTTTCCGCACATTACAGAGAGGCTGGGGTCTCCGGACAAAAACAGATATTAAAAAGGTGAAGAAAATTTTTCATGATTTCCAGATTTTTTTTTTCTTCTTTACAATTGCTTAATATGGGTAATTATTCTTGGGTCCTGCTGTGTCTTTCTAGAGTTTAGATGCTTGAGGATAGTCTCCTTTACCTCTAAAGTCCTTAGTATTGATCACGTTCATGTCGTATGAGGATGAAAAAGTGAAATTCGTAGAGTTACCAGGATTTTATTTGCTCTTTTGTGACAATCCTGGAACTTGTAGTTAAGAGGTCGGGGATAATGAGTATGTGATACAGAGGTGTTAATCACATAGTAAAATAAAATCTGTTTTTACTAAGGGAAAATCAGTTTTCATTCATGGAAAACGAAGAAGAGGATTAGGCCTTCTCTAATAAAAGTGCAGTAACATCTTCAACTTCAAACTTAAAAAGCCCTGCAAGTTTCTAATAGAGAATATTATATAGTCTTTTTGTAGAGTAAGTCTTTTTTGACCTTTTAATAAATTAAACCTTACTCTAGTTAAGCTTTCTGAAGAATTTTACTGAAGTTCTTGTGTAGAAAATGATGTGAATATTGGCTGTTCTGTAATTTGGTCAGTAGCTGTTACATATCTACTGTGTGCCAGGCATTGTGGTACAAATGCAGTGATAAATAATAGGCATAGTCCATGCTTTCATAAAGTTTACATTCTAAGCTGGAGAGACATTGGTCAAGTAGTCACCCAGTGTGGAAGCTCAAAAGGATTCTAGAGGCATACAGTAAATGGTAAAGGACCTGAAACTAGCTTTGACTCAGAGAATGTTTTGAGAATTTGAAGTATAAGAAGTTTTTGGCTCAAGATAGGTGAGTGTTAAAGCACTGCTGGCAAAGCAGACAGCCTGAGGGAAAGCCAGTATGACTATAGCTCAGTGAATCAGGAGGACAGTAGTGTAAAATGTGGAAGGGCAGAAGGCAGGGCATAGTCAAAGGAAAAGGAACATAGTTTATGAAAACTGATTTTCAGGTTTGGGGGCATTTAAAGGGATCGACTATGTATATCGCCATTTTAATGGAGCCCTACTTCATAGAGTAGTTTACCTGCTTCTGTGTTGGTTGATCTCTAATGTCCAATGTATCCCAGTCTTTGTCCTGGTGACAGTAATAGGAGTGGCGAGGTATTTTTCATTGTCAAATAATTGAAGCATCATATTTATGTTTCTTGAATAAACCTTTGTTAAATTGACTAGGTATATGTACGTGAACTGCTTTGGAGATTTGTTTTCTTTAATTTTTTAAAAGATAAGGTATATCTGGGAATACAAGTTGAGTTTTTTGCCATTAAGAACTGTTTCTTGTTCTAGGGTGAATTTGTGAATGAGTATGTGGGGGAGCTAATAGATGAAGAAGAGTGCAGAGCTCGAATTCGTTATGCCCAAGAACATGACATCACTAATTTCTATATGCTTACTCTGGACAAAGTAAGTTGTTTCCATCGTTACAAGACTGCGAAATTGATATTGTCCCAGCCATAGTGTTTGTAAGCATGTAGTTCACTGCCAAAACAGCATCTTCATAGAGTTTGCTTTGTCAAGGTTCTGGAGTAGATAAATTTGCTCATTTCTGGCTATACATCCCTTGCCAGAGTCAACAGAGCTGCTATTGGCATTCTTTTTGAACTGTCCAATACAAGTTGGGTATTACGTCTTTTTTAGCATTTTTCCTATAAGATTAAAACCTGGAGCCAGCCAAGTAAGTCATCATTCTTCCACCCTTTTATTTTACAGATTGTGAAACTGATTTGTTAATATTTAGTGCATTGAGAAGGTCATAATAAATTGTAGAACTCAACTTCTGAACTCAAGTCATCTTTTCAATCACAGGAATTTGCTGATGACTTTCATTTCATTAGTGCCTAGGATTATATATGGGACTCATTCCTAATTCCAGTAGCCTAAAGTGTTTATTTTCTGTGTATCAGACATTCTTCCTTTTACCTGAATGTTAAAGTCTATTAGCAGTCCTCGGCCCCTTCTGTTGGCTGTTGTAACAGAATTCTTTCCTGGTGTGGAACTTTGTGAACAGTTATTAAGTTGAACCCTTTAATTTAAGAGATTGTCACCTCTAGGTGTTCAGATCTTCATTTGGGATGGGGTCTGAGTGTCAGTGTTAAAAACACCTTAGCTGATTTCTAATGTGCAGCCAGGGTTCAGGACCACCTAATTGAGAGGATAGGGCAATCTGCTACTTCTAGGGCATTGGTTCCTCAAACTTCAGCATATATCAGAATTATCTAGTGGGCTTGTTATAACACAGATTGCTGGGCCCCACCTCAGAGTTTCTGCTTTAGTATATCTGAAGTGCAGCCCAAGAATTTGTATTTCCAAGAAGTAATAGATGGGGTGCTAGTGCTGGATTAGTGACTGCACTTTGAGAACCACTCCTGGGACTGTCAAACTTTACAAAAGGAGCTGTAGCTTGTTAGAACATACAGGAAACATCTAATGAGCATCATCTCTTGGAATTCTAGGACCGAATCATTGATGCTGGTCCCAAAGGAAACTATGCTCGGTTCATGAATCATTGCTGCCAGCCCAACTGTGAAACACAGAAATGGTCTGTGAATGGAGATACCCGTGTTGGTCTTTTTGCCCTGAGTGACATTAAAGCAGGTAAGAATCAGTTAAGGATTCTGGAGCTAAGAAAGGAATTTCAGGTTTTATCATTGAAAAATCCTGTATGTCCTGTAATCTGAAATAAGGAATATTTTTGGTTGTGATGATGGTATGGCAGAATATACATAACATAAAGTTTATCATTTAACCATTTTTTTAAATTGTCCAGTTCTGTGGCAGTAGATCCATTCCCACTGTTGTGCAGCTGTCACCTCCATCCATCTCTATAACGTTTCATCTTCCCCAAATGAAACTCTACCCATTAAATACTAATTCCCCATTTTCTTTCCCCTCAGCCTCTGGAACCACTGCCAGACACCATTCCAAGCATAGTATCCTGTTTAATCCTTTTAAAAATGTTAGTGAAGTATTAGATACTGGTGTTACTTGGATTCTTGGGTCTGGCACCTCTAACCATCCTAGGGTTGTGTCCTATGTATTAGTTACTCAAATGTTATCCAGGCCCAAGACTTCGGTTCTTCTGTCTCTCCTGACTGCTTTCAACATAATTGTACTTGTAACTTTAGTCTTTGTCCATGGCGATGGATTCCTCTACCATTTCTAGCCATAAATTTTTCTTCTCTCTTCCCCCATATTCACTTATCTCAAGTAGCATCGTACGGGAATTCACAGACTTTGTTCTTGTCCTCACTTGACTTCCAGTCTGCATGGTGGGGATGAGAGGAATTAGACAGAATGCTTAGTGCTATGCAGGGTTCTGTGGAGATACAGCCTTGACAGACTGAATCAGAACTTTTCAGCTTGCTGTCTTTACTCATCCATGTTCATGGACTCTTCAATACCTGTTATACTTTCTACCACAAGTGTCATACTCCTTGTTTATCTTTTTTTTTCCTTTGTTTATCTTTGCTCCAACACCCTTTCGTCCCCATGAGTGCAGGCCTCAAGGATTGTTGTATTTTGGGCTCTTTTCTAAATTGGTATGAGTCTTTCCTTTATGTACAGCAATACCTTCTGATTTATGCCTTGTGCAGTTACATTTACATAGTGGATTGTGAGTAAGCAGCAGGTTATGTCTAGTATCCTGCCACCTTATATTTGGGTATATGGTTGAGTTGTATTATAAACACATTAAATTAATGAAAACTCAGTTATATACTCATAAATTTTTTTTTTTTTAAAGATTTTATTTATTTATTTGACAGAGATCACAAGTAGGCAGAGAGGCAGGCAGAGAGAGAGGAGGAAGCAGGCTCCCCGCCGAGCAGAGAGCCCGATGCAGGGGCTCGATCCCAGGACCCTGAGATCATGATCTGAGCCGGAGGCAGAGGCTTTAACCCACTGAGCCACCCAGGCACTCTATACACACAAATCTTAATAAGAAAGGAGGAGTATGAGTAGAATTACCTGTCATTCAGTAATTCCACAGTAAATGTGAGAGGGGAGACAGAACCCTACTCTTACCTTGGTCAGTCTCAGTTCCTGCAAACTCCTTGCAGTGTGAACCTCTCATCAGGCCGTGAGTAAGTCTAGTTTTTGTACCATTTGGACCCCTAAATGTAAGGCAGTTGCTTTATAATTTGCTTAGCTGAATAAATAAATAGTAATCCAATATTAGATCTAAAACTATATATATGAGTTTATCTCATTGATGGAAGGAAGAAAGGTCAGTCTGCAATGGGAGATCTAAGATTTGATCATTTTGACCAAATAATTGTCACTTCACACATAAATGGTGGGTCATACATAAAATTCTTGTATTTTTTAGGCCTTCCTTAATGTGCTTTGAATTTGAATGGTTGTTTGTTTTATTTCCTCTCTTAGTTTTGATAAGATGCACTTTTGAGAGAAAGGGGACAATTTGTACTTTAAATCTGTACATTTCTTTTTTAAAGTTTACAAATTACGGTTGTGTGCATTATGTCATATTCTCTAAATAAGCTTGCACGGTGGTGGTTTCTCTGTTTCACAAATGTATTCAGGGCTCAAATCACCCAGCTTGATAGTGTTTACAGGGATATAAAGCCAGGGCCCAAGTCTGTGGTGTAGAGTTTTGTAGTATTACTTTGTACTGAGATGTCATCTCCTTAAGTTCTGCTAGGTTTGGCACAGATCAACAGGTTTTCTTCATATACTTGCATTCCCAGTGCCTAGCACAGTGAGTTGTTGTTTGTTTTAGTAATGAATTAATATTTTGGATCTGAATTTATTAGAAAATAAAAAACAACTTAGGATAATTAACATCTCCATAGTAAAGGTTATTTTAAATATTTCTTGTTAACCATTATCGGTATTCCTCTTATTAAGTTGTATTTGCTTATTAATAACTTATTAATAATATTATAGGATTAGAATTATTTGTATTTCATTAGTATAGTGGGATTAGAGTTAATAAATCCCTTCTGTCCTCTGAAAAATCTGTTCTCTTGCAAGTCCGTATCCTTTGTGATTAATACAGAAGTAATTAATTAAAATCGTAGATATTAATACTTTCATGGTCTTTTATGCAGGCACTGAACTTACCTTCAACTACAACCTAGAATGTCTTGGGAATGGAAAGACTGTTTGCAAATGTGGAGCCCCAAACTGCAGTGGCTTTTTGGGTGTAAGGCCAAAGGTACCTTCCACATGTTTCCATTAGAAATAATGGTGTGGTCCTCCCTCCCTAACCAATGGCACAGCTGACTCTTTTAAGATGTCTCTTTGGAATAATGACATTGGATTGTTGTCAGTAGGGCTGCTGGCACTTAACTAAGCATTCTGATGATCAGTTTGGTTATTCAAGAGCAGATCTACAGGTGTTGTTGATTTTTTTTTTTTTAACAGTCTGACTTCTAATTGGTGATACTTTCTAGCTACAAAAGCTATAAAATAGGAAGCCATAAAGTAGGTTACTACCCATGTCTTTATTGGTCTCAGCTAATCTCACTCATATTTCTGAATAAGCTTCTTAGATTCTTGGTATCTGTGTCTCTCTCTTCCTGTCTTTGTCTTTTTAAAGATCTCAAAAAATCCAATATTGAATTTAAGATTCTGAATGTAGTATAACACTGTAGATAAACATAGGACCCTTAATCTTATCTTAATAAAGTATAAGAATTGTTTCTTACTCCCTGAATTTTTATGTGCATTTTAACTGACTTATAATTCTGTAAAGAATTACTTAACGAATCTGTATCCTACATTCCTTAAGTATTATAAAATCTTTTTCCTTGCTGTTGCATAGTCTTTAGTGACAACCATTGTCTTTAGTGACTTAAATTTTTTTTTTTTTTTTAAAGATTTTATTTATTTGACAGAGAGAAATCACAAGTAGTCCCAGAGAGGCAGGCAGAGAGAGAGGGAAGCAGGCTCCCCACTGAGCAGAGAGCCCGATGCGGGACTCGATCCCAGGACCCTGAGATCATGACCTGAGCCGAAGGCAGCGGCTTAACCCACTGAGCCACCCAGGCGCCCCGTGACTTAAATTTTTTATGTAATGAATGGACATGCATCCAGATTTTCTAAGTTACATTACACTGAAAAGTGAAGTTTAGTTTTGATGAAAAGTACATAGTTACTCAAGTTGGTTATTTCCCATTATGCTTTTTTGATTATAGAAGTCAGTGTTAAGAACTGAAAAATGTAAATCAGCACAAAACCCAATAACTAAAGGGGGAGTAATTTTTTTTTTCTTTAAGATTTTATTTATTTGTTTGACAGAGAGTGAGCACAAGTAGGGGGAGTGGCAGGCAGGGGGAGAGGGAGAAGCAGAGCCCGACATCGGGCTCGATTCTAGGACCCCGGTTCGTGACCTGAGCCAAAGACAGATAGATACTTAACCGAATGAGCCACTCAGGCACCCCGGGAGTAATTGTTTTGAGCGAAAAACACAGAGAGATAGTGAACACCCACCAATTATTCTTTTATAAATAAGGAAAATTATGTTTATATTTGAGGATTTTTTTCTTTAGTCGGTTAAATGGTCTTGTTCCTTAAGGTGTCCAGTTTATTACCTATAAATCAAAATAATAACTTGAGTTTAACCCAGGTTTAATGGTATTACATTCACTAGGGATATCCGTTTTTGCATCCTTAACATTTATGTAATATTTCACACATGGATCAGTGAGAGAGAAATTTGAGGGCAGAAGTTAAGAAATGGGAGATCACTGAGGGATAGTAATAGATCAGATTGATCGTGGATGTTTCTAGTCCAAGATAAATAATGTGAAACCCATGGGGTTTGGTAACCAAGGGTGGGCTACAGGGATCATGGAGGAGACCTGCTGTCTTGGGGAGTAGTGGATATGAACCTAATTTGATATAGATGAAGGGCACATAGCTTATTGAGGTCAAGGGCCATGAATTATTTTTCTGTGCCTTCCTAGCATATGATTCTTACTAAGTGTTCAGTGACAGTTTGTTGAATAAAGAAATGTGTGTGCCCACACAAACATACACACCTAGACAAACATAAAAGTAAAACTTAATGAAAGGATAACCTTCAACACCAGCCTTATGTGTTAATAAAAAGAAGGGTTTTTTCCCTCTTTTATTTCATTCAGGTGGCAGGAGTAGTTGATAGAAAAGTTAGAATTAACCCAACCATTTATTGGGCACCTATGATGTGCCAGGTGCCTTTCTTGCATTTTCTCTTGTCTTTACAACAGTCTATGAGGACTGTTTCTTCCCAGAGGACAGACTGAGGCTCAGAGAGGATAGTTAACCTGGTCAAGATCACACAACTAATATATCGACAGAATGCTTACTGCTCAATATCTGACCTCTAGAATCAACCCATTGCCACAGAAGAAAAGTCAAAGAAATTCAAGAAGAAGCAACAGGGGAAGCGCAGGACCCAGGGTGAAATCACGAAGGAGAGAGAGGATGAATGTTTCAGCTGTGGGGATGCTGGCCAGCTCGTCTCCTGTAAGAAGCCAGGCTGCCCGAAGGTTTACCACGCTGACTGTCTAAATCTAACCAAGCGACCAGCAGGTTGGTGTCAGATCCATGTAGAGTTGTCTTCGTTCTCTGCCAGAATTGTCAGAGCCCTTTGTCTTCCCACGCATAGTGTTGAAGGGGGTATGGTTCATGTTCTCATTCTGGAAATAAAGACTTTGGAATCCTAGGTTATAGAGAAGGGAACAGAAACTTACTCATTATATGTCAAGCACTTTATTTACATTTATGTTATGTTATTTTATCCTCCCAGCAACCCATAAAGATGAGACCTTTTCACCTTCCCATGATGCAGATGAGGAAACTGAGAGTCCAGTTTGGTGAGATGACTTGTCACAATAGAGCATGTAGATGGAGGAGGTGGACTGAAAGCCAGGTTTTCTGACTTCAAGGCCACGAAGTCATGTTTCCTTTCTACAGAAAGAAAGGTTGAGACAGCATGGAGTTTGGGGTTTTTTCGGTCAGTGAGGCATGGACTAGACACCTTTTTAGCTCCCTTTACACACTCCCTTATGAAGGAGAGGCAGCTCGGTCTGCTGACACATGAGAGCTTCTTGGGCAGATCAAGTGTCAAGAGTTTGTGGCTGCAGAAGCTACTAACTTTTGAGTGGTGATTGACGTTAGAAGACTTTTTGGGGGACTTGGATAGGTGGTCTGGTTTGTTGATGGGGGCAAGAAAGCAGTAGGGAGCCGCTCTAGCTGAGGCCTGCTTTACCAGAGGCCTGCTCCCAGGAATTGCAGAGAGAGGACTTTGGGGTGGGAGTGAGAGGCTTTTCTTTCTGAACTAGCTTTCCTTCAATGTATGGTTGCCAGGGAAATGAAATAATAGAAACGGAGGTAGTGTGAGGGTAAGGCCACAGCATGACTTGTCAGTGCCGGGAAGTGAAGATGGAGAATTGTTTCAGAATCAATAGCTCAGGGTTGTAGCTGGCACAGGCTGCAGTAGAACTTGTCTTGACTGGGAGCCAGGAGTCACGGCTAGCATAGTTTATTTGGAAACTGTGAGCCAGGGCCAAAACACCATCCATGGCAGAGACTCTCAGGTGTCGAGAAATGGGGGCAAATAGATGGTAGGTCAGGGTCTTTTCCACTGGTTCTGTGCGGACGGTACAGGTAAAATTTGTGCTAGTGTGAAGACTTGAAACTGAGCAAAGGAAAATCCGCTCAGTTTTTCAAAACATTTGTACATTTGCTCCCTGTTCCTAAATACAACCAAATAAGCAGAAATTTAAATAGCTAAGACTATCCCTTTAGAGTTGAATATTAAAAGGCTATATTAGACAAATGGAGTTTCAAGACTGTTGAAGTAGTATCTTCACATTCTAAGGGGAGCATTGGGTTTTCCCCCCCGTGCTAGAAATAGTCATAGAAATAAGAAATTCCTCCTGCCTGTATATTTAGTTGATACTCAGTTGCTACTGGTACTTGGCTTTTATTTTTATGTGTTGTGCAGGAGAATCAGATTCTGGGGTAGGGGAGGTATCAGGTGAGTGGCATGAGCTCTCTTAGAAGGTGGCAGTTTGAAATCACTCTTTTGACTTAGGCTCAGGGCCATGGCTCATTTCATGCACCTTGCTTATTTTCCTAAGCGTTTGTTTCACATCTGTGTTTTTAGGGAAATGGGAGTGTCCTTGGCATCAGTGTGACATCTGTGGGAAGGAAGCAGCCTCCTTCTGTGAGATGTGTCCCAGCTCCTTTTGTAAGCAGCATCGGGAAGGGATGCTCTTCATCTCCAAATTGGATGGGCGTTTGTCTTGTACTGAGCATGACCCGTGTGGGCCCAACCCTCTGGAACCTGGGGAGATCCGTGAGTATGTGCCTCCCCCAGTACCGCTGCCTCCAGGCCCAGGCACTCACCTGGCAGAGCATTCATCAGGAGTGGCTGCTCAGGGGCCCAAGATGTTGGATAAGCTGCCTGCTGACACCAACCAGACACTGTCACTGTCCAAAAAAGCTCTGGCAGGGACTTGTCAGAGACCACCGCTTCCTGAAAGACCTTCTGACAGAACTGACTCCAGGGCCCAGCCTGTAGATAGGGTCAGGGACCTTGCTGGGTCAGGGACCAAACCCCAATCCTTGGTATCCAGCCAGAAGCCATTGGACAGGCCACCTGCAGTGGCAGGACCAAGACCCCAACTATCGGACAAACTCTCTTCAGTGACTGGAGTAAGCTCCTCAACCTCAGTCAGGTCCCAACCACTGGAAAGACCTCTGGGGACAGCTGACCCAAGGCTGGATAAATCCATAGGTGCTGCCAGCCCAAGGCCCCAGTCACTGGAGAAAACCCCAGTCCCTGCTGGCCTGAGACTTCCACAACCAGATAGACTGCTAGTCAGCAGCAGTCCCAAACCTCAGACTTCAGACAGGCCCTCTGACAAATCCCATGCTTCTTTGTCCCAGAGACTCCCACCTCCTGACAAAGTACTATCAGCTGTGGTCCAGACCCTGGTAGCTAAAGAAAAAGCGCTGAGGCCCGTGGACCAGAATACTCAGTCAAAAAATAGAGCTGCTTTGGTCATGGATCTCATAGACCTGACTCCTCACCAGAAAGAACGGGCTACTTCACCTCATGAGGTCACACCACAGGTTGATGAGAAGATGCCAGTGTTGGAGTCAAGCTCATGGACTGCCAGCAAAGGTCTGGGGCAGATGCCGCGAGCTGTAGAGAGAGGCAGTGTGTCAGATCCTGTCCTTCAGCCACTGGGGAAAGCAGCAGTCCCTTCGGAGCACTCCTGGCAACCAGTTAAATCACTCACCCAGGCCAGACTTCTCTCTCAGCCCCCTGCCAAGGCTTTTTTATATGAGCCAACAACTCAGGCCTCAGGAAGAGCACCGGCAGGGGTGGAGCAGACACCAGGGCCTCCCAGCCAAGCACCAGGCCTGGTGAAGCAGGTGAAGCAGATGGCCGGAGGCCAGCAACTACCTGGACTTGCTGCCAAGAGTGGGCAGTCCTTCAGGCCTCTTGGGAAGGCCCCATCCTCCTTCTGTACTGAAGAGAAGAAGTTGGCAACTGCAGAGCAGAGTCCCTGGGCCCTGGGAAAGGCCTCACCAGGGCCAGGACTCTGGCCCATGGTGGCTGGACAGACAATATCGCCATCTTGCTGGTCCTCTGGGAGCACACAGACATTGGCACAGACTTGCTGGTCTCTTGGAAGAGGGCAAGACCTTAAACCAGAGCAAAATACACTTCCAGCTCTTAACCAGGCTCCTTCCAGTCACAAGTGTGCAGAGTCAGAACAGAAGTAATATGAGTAAATGTCACATGACCAGACCAGCTGCCCCCAGGGTTCTTGGGGAACGGAAATCCTCTTTCTTTTCCCCTCTTAAAAAACAGACCCCAACAATTTTCCACTGTTACTCTTTCCTTATATCCCAACACTCAGAACTCTTGTGACATTAGCCAGTGGGGGCATGTGGTTGTGTAAACCATGTATGGAAATCCAAGTGGGCCCCAGCCAAGGAGACAGACAGACTTGGGTCTTTTTCCTCCAACCTTTACACATGGTAACTTGAAATAAAAAGTCCACTCTGGAGTCAAGCATGGGATTCAATTCCACTGGTCAGGTTGGAAGATAGAGGGGCTCTTGGAGTTATTTCTCTTGCCCTGCAGAGCCCCACCGAGGGCACCTAATGAACACTTGGGAAGAACTGATAATTGTTCATATCAGTGGTGATTTCTTGAGCATTCACATGTGCTAGGCCAGGTGCTAGTCACTGACAGGAGATAACAGAGATAAAACCTGATCCCTGTGAGCCCAACACGCCTGCCTAGGTTCCCAGGCTGTTCTGACAAACCTTTGGTCAGGAAATAACAGGAAGTTTTGAGGGGGCCCTGGGGCATCAGACTCATTTTGTAATGTCCTTTATGGCCCCAGAAGTGGTTGTGTTGAGTAAGTGTCCCCTGGTTGGGTGTGCATGTGTGTGTGTGTGATGCACGCACGCTCATGTGGAGGCCTCTGTAGGTGGGGGTGGGGAACAGGGGTTTGCATCAAGGCCAAGTGGAGCTGTTGGCTGGGCAGCCGCTACTGCTTTTGTCTGGGCTGTGCAGAGTCTGAAAATCTGTCCTTGGCAGAGCAGCTGGTTGTTGAGGCTGGGCTCTACAAGGACATAGCTTTCCTGAAGTATAAGAAGGCAATTGGCAAGCTTACCTTTCTTTTCTACCAATTTTCCTCCTTTTACATCAGCCCACCCCACGCCCGTCCCCCCAAACAGGTGCTTTCAGATTTCAGAGTCGGGCAGTGGATACAGGGAATCTCTGGCAAACTCTGGGCTAGATCTACCGCCAGCTCAGGGAGAGTGCCAGATCTTGATGGAAAATTACTTCTCTTCTGATACTTTGCCCTCCTATCTGAATGGAGGGTGTCCTCTCCTTCACTGGTGGATTCTACCACCCCATCCCTGAGCATTGCTGTGTTCTGTACTGAGAGCACGTGCCTGCTGACTTTGTTCGGAAGCAGGCCAGAACCCTTCCCTGTAACTGGCAAGATGTGGTGTTTAGAGCAATGTCCAGTCTAAGAGATGATTCCTCATAACTGCTGATTATCTGTTACTGCTGCCCTGAGCTGGGGCACAAGGGCTGGGAAATCTGTTGGTGCTACCCTGCCCTACCATTCACCCAGCTCACCAACTGCCAACAGGAAGTGCTGTTTGGCCAGTTCCTTCCCATTCACTCACCCCTCCTTTGTCCCTAGACCAAACGTGTTTACCTCTCTGCTTTGCCAACTTAGCCAGCAGCTTTAGCCAACAGGCCATCTCCTGGCCCAGATGTCTCCTGGCCATTCTGTCTCAGTTATGGCTTTTACACCCTCACAAGATTGTGTATTTTGTCCCAGTTTCCTCCTCCTAAGTTCCTTTTGAGGTTACATCACTTTTAAGGAGGGAACAATAGTTATAGAAGCATTTGCGCTTTATATTAAGATTAAAAGAAGAATTTGCTTTTATTTCCCAAAGTCTGTCTCGGGTTGAGACACTTGAACTCAGGCAGAGGAACGAGGCTGGGCAGGGCTGTCCCAAGTCTAGGGACCTTTCTCTGTATCCCATTTAGACCTCGAAATCTCTGTAAATTCCACCTGCCTAGTTCTCCCCTTTTCATCCTCTCTCTCTTCCCACATCATGAGAGAGGAAAAGCTCTTTGTTCAAAAGGAAGAGAAAACAAAGCATCTTATTTTCTTTTTTAAAAAATTTTAAACCATGGAAAAGATATTTTTAAAGAAATCACCCAGAACATTAAAGTTCATTATATTAAGTATTTATCATGTGTGAGAATAATAAGTATATAACTGCAGCTAGTAGGTCCCTTTCCCTAATCTTTTAGGCTGTATGAGTAGAGTTTGCTTGGTGCCAGTCCTGTGCCCTTTTCTCTCCTGTCATCTGTAGTTGTGATCAGAAAAAGATATTCGCACTGCACTGTCAGAATCTTCTTTCACTATGTTGTGTGTTAAATTACCGTAGCTCTTTGTTTCATGAAATAAACTGTGAATTTGGGGGGGAGGGGTGTGTGTGCAGGCTATGTTAAAAATTTAAATGGAGAAGTTTCATCCTGAAATAGCTTCTCTGAAGTAGGCTTTGGTAGGTAATTGACTTGACAGCCGCTCTAGATACGTCTCACAGGACAAGGAGTGAGGGAAAGGTGGGCCATGATTGGCCACTTTGTGGTTTTGTTTTGGTTCTTTCCATTCTCCACCATTTACTTCCTTCCAGACCTGCCTGGGAAAACAACTTTTGAGCTGTGCCTGGTTTGGGGGAGGGGGTGGGAGGGTTGGGGGGTGGAAGTTCTTTATCTAAATGGATGGACATCCAGGCTTTTGTAAGGGTTATTCACTCTCAGGTAGAATTAAAAACTAGAAATTCAGCTATCAGGCCCACTGATAGCAGCATCTGATATCAGATTGTTAACATCAAGAAAGCAGTCACCATACAATTAGAAGCAGAGTTAAAGGACTGTTGGGAAACTGAAACTCTGACATGAGGGACAATGGGGAGAGAGTGACCCTGCCATCCTTGGGGACTCTCCCGGAGTCTTGTACTGAGACCTTTTCTCCAGAGGGTGTGAATTGGCAGTTAAAAGGAAAGCTTTTCTCTTAGAAACTCCTGATCTTTGTGCAGGATGGTATTTTAGTATTTGGCCAAATGCCTGGAAATTAAGATCTCAAGAGAGAAGTGCCTCTAAGCCTGTCCCCAGGAAACATTTCCAAAGGGGAAGTCACAGCTTCCATAGGTAGCTAAAGAACCAGTATCTCTCCTTGCCCTGTTAAGTCGGAAGAACTTTATGGAAACTGCTGAGATTTGGATTCAAAGCCTCATTTGCTTCTCCTGCTGGAACAAACCCATTCTAATAGCAAAATAGCTGTCATTGCTACAGAAGGATCCCAGGTTTTTAAATGTCTGCTTCCCCCTGAAGTTACTGAGTTTGAGGTGACTTAAGTCACTGTGTTGGTCCTCTAATGAACCCAATCTGCATCTTTAGCATTGATGGAAATAATTATTTTATCTTCACATTCTCTACCCCACACTACAGTCGGAGCACGAAGTGCATCAGCGATCCTTTCCCAGGCTCAGTAGCATCTCCTCACTGGAGCTGGACTCCCAGGTCACATCATGAGAACAGAATGGCAGGAAGGAAGTCTGGTCCTGGCACCTTCCCCTGTGGAAAGGAATCAGGAGAGCACTAAACGTGGATTGATTTTGCCCTCAGCTCCTATAAAGTGGGTTTTCTCCTAAGGCATTTTAGGAGGATCTTGTCATCCTCTTGCGATTTGTCAACCAGGAGGTCGAGTGGTCAGTCTCCTCACCTGAGATCATGGCAAGAAAGGAGCTGCCACAAGCCCCTTTTCCTGCTAAGTAATGCTTGGACTGTTTCATGTGCTAGACATTCCAGATCACTTAGAGCTAGGTAGCTGCTGCATGAGACTTCATTGGCTATAGCCAGTTAACTCTCAGCTGAGCTTCCTAGGGCCAGTGCAGCAGGGCCAGAGGTTGCTGTAGTACAAACTGAAATAAGAATAGATAATTGCTTTGAACACAAAAAAATGTAATGATGGTGCTAATTTTCTGGTATAAATAAGCACTGCCAAGGGTTAAGGGACTGGTGAGTTAAGAAACCCAGGTTCCTGTTTGGGAAGAAGAAATTCTGTGTAGAATCATTTCTTTGAGGCTCAATTAGAGAAGGCAGAGCCTCAGTGAAGCCTGCACCCGACCCTGGAGTGGGTCAGTGTAATCCTAGGTGGAAGAGATGCTGTATCCAGATGAGGGTGGCCATTGAGTTTCTCAGGGCTGGTGTCACCTTGTCACCTGGTGTAGCCTCGGTCCACAATGCCTAGAACAGGTTGGTAGAGCTCCGCCTATGGGGTTCTCTTTGTGTTACCTTGTGCCCCTCTCTACCTCTTCTACTCTCATGGGAGCACCTCAGTTGGTTATGAAGATTAAGGGTAATATTTCTTAAGGAAGTGGAAAGAGTTTATTTTAATTAGAAATCCACAGCCTGAGAAATGTTTCCTACCAGTGTAAACAAAATCATGTTAAACTCTCATGTGGTCCCTTCTCTAGAGCTGCTTTCCCGTGACTTTCAAACCATCAGGCTATTGAGGGGCTTCAGGTCTAACACCCTGGAAGTCAAGTAAAGCTTTGTGGACAAGAGATGTGCCCAGGGAGTTCCAGGAGCAGAGATGAATGGTTGTGGTGCTTTAGACTTCCAGGGTAGGGGCAGAGAACAGGCGGTCTCCAGGTCCGAGGTGGGTGCTGCCTGTGTGTGCGTGTAGAGGAGTGTGTTGAAGATGGGTGAGTGCAGCACACAAGGAGCTCATGGAAGAGCAGCTTTCTAAGTCTTGGCAAAGAAACAAGCTGACAATAGAGATCTATATATTTTTAAGAAAGGGGGGCGGGGGGGTGTCAGCTGAGGTCCATCACTGGTCTTTTGCCCCTTCCTCCCCCCATAGATTGTCAGCTGTAAGTGAAACTCTTAGTGAAAAAGAGGGGAGCCCTGTAGGAGTCCCCATAAACATGTACTGTAATTCTTTGTATATAGAAAAAAAATTACTGTAAAGTAAAGTTTAACTTTACTCTTAATGGCCCTTGCCCTGTGTTTTGTTTGTTGTCCGTGGGGAGATGTAGCTTAACAGGAGGGAGGCTGGGCTTGGGGTGAGAGCAGAAACCAGCCTCTGAGATAGTTCCCAGGTTGGGGACATGGTGGAGGTGAGCCCCCTCCTCTGAGCATCTCCAAGAGTGGTGTGGGTTTCCTCCCAGCACCACCAGCTGCCAGAATGTCTTTCACTTCTTTTGGGAGTGGCTGGTGTCAGTTTCAGCTCCTATAGAGGAAGCTTCCATTACCCATAAAGGAAGGGTATTTTGAGGAATTGGTTTTTAAAAAGGAAGTGGAACCAAAGTTGTTTCTGAGCATTGAGTCTGACCATTCTGGCCATGTCTTTAGTTCTTAAGAGATAGGTGCTAGGCACTGCAGAAGACCTGGCCCAGGCCTAAGGCAGGAAAGCAGAGGCAAAGCCACCAGGCTTTCAATACTGGAAAAGGGCTGCCATATGGTTTTTAGCTGAACAGGAAGCACCAGCTCTATCCACCCTAACACCTGTTAGTTCTAAGACCCAAAGATATACTTTGGGGGGATCTTGGGAGTCCATATGTCTCTTCTTCTGACCTAGTCCTGAACTTCCTGCCCTTGAGCAGAAAGCCCTCTGGGGAATAGTGTGGAAAGGCAAACATTTAGTCCTAAAGTTAACTTTTTTGTTCAGGGTCTTCGCAGCCCTGAACTAGGTAGTGGTCACCAGATTTTACAGATGAGAAACTCAGGCCAAGTTCAGGTACCTTTTCTGTTGATAGCTGAACTGGATTCCATTCTGGATCTATAAGACCTTTCTGTCTTGCAGAACTTAAAATTTTCTTCCATTAAGCCACCTTGTAGTATGTTGCTGGGAAGCTTAGAATCTGAGCCACAGACATGACTCATGGACCTAGATGTGACAGAAGCAGTGGTAGAACCAGCCAGTCTGAGGTAGGAGTGCTTGACCCTTTGATCTCTGGACACCACTTAAGTGCCTGCCTTGCGTGAGCTTCACATTGCCCCAACCCCAGCCCCTTACTTAACTTTGTCCCCTCCTAAAGAACAGGAAAAGGCCCTTTTGTTTCTATATTATCTCAGATGCAATCCGGGAGTGAAGTTAACTTGGCTTCCAAAAGAGTAAGAGCTGAGGGCAGCCTTAATATAAGAAGTGAGATCAGCCAGGTGGCCCCAGAACTAGGTGTCTTGGCACCTAATTCACACAGCAGGGAGAGGGGCTGAGTGTGATTCACAGTGCATTGATTTTATTTACAAATCAAAAGCCACTTAAATAATCTGTAGACACAAGTGTTGTCCAGGACAGGGAGCCTGGGGTCCAAATAAGCCTTTACCCTCCTCATGCCCATCAGTCAGCCCAATGCTGCCTCCATTTCATGGGCCAGCACAGGCAGGTGCCACCTCTGCTGCCATGGGGACCAGGGGTAGCTCAGACGTACGACCACTCAAGCCCAGACAGGAGCTAGGTCTAGCCCTTCTCAGGGAACTCCTTTAATTCCCCTAGGCCAGGTGAATGGTGGTGACTCAGTGATGACAACAGCTGTAGAAGTAGGGGTTTGCCTTCTGGCCCAGGTCCACGCCCTTGTCCTCTGTCAAAAAGAGGTGGCAGCTCAGCACCCTTCTGTTTGGGGATCAGGTAACTTGTGAAGGGGGCCAGATGCTGTGGGCCTAGAAGACGACTCCAGAGAGGCTGAGGATGCACACACACCTGTCATCACCTGGAAGGCAGCCACACTGACGTAATCCTCTGCCACTTTCTGGAAGAGCTCGTCTGGCAGGAAAAAGGACAAGTCAGTGAGGGCTGAAAGCCAGTAACCCTGGAATCACCCAATAACCCAGCCCTCTAGGCTCTTCTCTGGTGCCCCTGCCTGTTCCTGCTGTGTAGACCCGGACAGCACTCACCCACACTCTGGCCTGTCTTGCTGGATGTTTCAAAGAGCTGAGCTTTGATATCTGTAAAGAGAAGTGACTAAAGCTTCCTACCTGAGAATCAGGTGGATACAAAGGGAAAGGCTAGCAGTTCAGGGAATCTAATAGACCCCACACCTTC
Organism: Mustela erminea; assembly: GCF_009829155.1. NCBI lineage: Eukaryota > Metazoa > Chordata > Mammalia > Carnivora > Mustelidae > Mustela > Mustela erminea. The sequence goes on along the minus strand of NC_045616.1, from coordinate 99,463,148 downwards.
AGGGAAGGCAGAAGACCTTCCCCAGGGGTCTTGGCATGGCAGCTAAGGCAGTCCCTATTTTCTGTGCTCCACCCAAGCAGCCACTTCACTCCCCCACCCCCAGGGAGCTGAGCAACAGCTACTCTCTGCATAGTCCTGGACATCGTGGAAGTCCACACGACGACGACGCCTGTCCTCCTCCAGTAGGTCACTCTTGGTGCCACACAGGTAGATCTGACAGCCCTGGAGCAGAAGACAAGGTCAAAGTCACTCCCATGGACCACCAGCTCCTAGGCCTTTGGTGAGGTCTGGCACTTACCTCCTCTAGGTTGCGCAGTTCCTTCACCCAGAACTTTGCCCTCTCAAAACTGCTGCTGTCCGTCAGGTCTTGATACGGGCACGCAGAAAACACAACCAAGGATCAGGGGCTGTTCTTAGGCCATCCTGACACCCACCCCCTCTTGTTTGAGGAACAGGCCAGAATCCTTACCATAGCAGACGATGGCAGCCTTGGCGCCCCGATAGTAGATTCGACTCATGGCCTCGTAACGCTCAGAGCCTGCTGTGTCCTGAAGAGCAGGGGGGCGGCTCAGCCCTGGCCTGAGTTACCTAGCTACTCCCCAAGACTGCAAACTAACACGACGTCCTCCAGACCCCTATTTTTAAACTGGGGTCTAGAATAGAAAAATGGCCTCTACAAGACAAGTCAGCTGATAATAGGCAGGAGAAAGTAAGCCTCCTCATGAATAGGTTTTCTCGGGACTGCGTGCCCAGGGGACTTACCCAAATACCTAGAGTCACCGTCCGGTCTCCAACGGACATCACCTTGGCCACGAAGGCGGCCCCGATGGTCTGCAATCGGGGAAGTGATCAGGGCCGCGGGTGCGGAGCAGCTCCCTCCCCACTCGTTCCGGGCCCCGCGCGGCGCACTTACGTTCTGATAGGGCCCCACCAGGAAGCGGTCGTGTACGTATCTTTCCACCAGGCTTGTCTTGCCCACGTACTCCTTGCCCAGCATCACCACCTTGACGTCCACGCGCTGCCCGCTCATCCCGGGGCCGCCTCACCGGCGTCAGGGTCCTGAGCGGGGGCGGAGGCAAGCCCGGATCTCCGCTCGGGCAGGCAGCGCCCAAGCCTCGGTCCCCGACCCCAGGCGCCGACCTACGACTGGAGACACCGCGTCGGCTCGAGCTCCGACAGCGTCCGCGTCTGCCCCGCTGCTCGGCCCCAGGCGCTGAACCTCCTTCGAAGAGCCCAGGACTCGGGGCGGCCTGGGAGCCCGCGCGGCAGCGCCCTCAACGGCGCCGCATACCGCCACCCAGCTCCCCCGCCGGGCTTAGAGGTCGCTCCCGCACGGAATCCCCACGGAACCTGGGGGGCTCCTTCAACCTGGATCCGACCCGCAACGCCGCGACTCCCGCGGGGGAGGGGGGAGGTGGTAAAGGATAAGGGGGCGGGACCGTGGGGTCACGTGGGCGGGCGCCGGAAGTGGTGGGTACAGCGCCGCTGCGCCGGAAGTTGCGCGCTGCTCGACAACTCCTCATGGCGGCGGCTGCTCCTTGGGCGCGGCCCGGTGGTGACTGAGCTGCGAGCCTGGCGGGCGTGCGCCGAGCCCCGATCCGGTCTCCGCGTGCCCCACCCCGGGCTTCGCACCCCTGATGCTGCGCGGGTGCTGAGCCCGCCCCGGCCGGGACGATGGTGAAGTATTTCCTGGGCCAGAGCGTGCTCCGGAGTTCCTGGGACCAAGTGTTCGCTGCCTTCTGGCAGCGGTACCCGAATCCCTATAGGTACGTGGCCCTGGAAAGAGCAATCCTTCTTACTCGCTGTTTGGAGATCGAAGTATGGGTCCGGGAGAGACTCGACATCGAGTCCGAGGTAGGGCACCGTCGGAACCGGGGCCATCTTTAGGGTAAGAAGACTCTATCCGAGAAGCGGCCAGGCCAGGCCTGCAAGGTAGTGGAAGGAGGCTGGGCCCGGGCAGTGGTTTGAGGCTATAGTCCAAGGTTCTCTCATTTCGGGGTGGTGAGACAGGAAGAGGCGGCGGCACAGCAGCTGGAAATCCCGGCGCTGGCCTACTCCTCTGCCTGTGGCGTTCTCCACTGGTGTAATAGATCTTGAGGTCCAGTCCCCGCTGGAATCTGGTCCGCAAGAGGGCGGGAGTTGGAATTTGCCCTCGGATAGTCGCAGGGAACTCTAGTTGAGGTCTGAGCCACGCTACTTATGGTTGCAAGTTTGGGGAAGGCATGGCCATTCTGGGCCGGGAAGCTTCGGAGGGGAACCCCAGCGGGCAGTCTTTTAGCGGCATGCACCCGAGGGTCACCTTCATTCTGATACTTGGCAGCAAACATGTCTTGACGGAAGACATAGTGCACCGGGAGGTGACCCCTGACCAGAAACTCCTGTCCCGGCGTCTCCTGACCAAGACCAACAGGATGCCCCGCTGGGCCGAGCGACTGTTTCCTGCCAATGTCGCTCACTCGGTGTACATCCTGGAGGATTCTATTGTGGACCCGCAGAACCAGACCATGACCACCTTCACCTGGAACATCAACCACGCCCGGCTGATGGTGAGACTACCCTCCCCTTTAGTTCCGCAAAAGTAGCTCCAGGTACATATGGCTAGGAAGCCATGGAGCCTCTATTATCTGAGGCAGATTTGGGTTACTGGGGAGTAAACTAGAGTGTAAACTCAGATGATTTTTTTTCAGCCGAATTAGTCTTTTCATTCATGCTGTGGGGGAGGGGTACTTGTTACGGAATTGTCCCAAGTTCTAAATACAGAGCACCTTCACTGTACCTGGCACACATATAGTTTGGGCCCACAAAAGTGATGCTGAGGGAAGGAGGCAGTGATTTTCAAACAGGAATCCATCAAGCCATAGCAATTTCTTTGTGCCTCTGAGGGGAGAGGATCTGAGCCCCTTGCCCATGATGATTAGATGAGTTCCACTTTATCTGTCTTACGTAATGGGTTTTTGCCTGAGATTTTGAGGGGAAAGGTTCGTATACCTCTTGATTTCTTGCCTATAAAAAAAGCTGGAAGGGGCGCCTGGGTGGCTTAGTGGGGTTAAAGCCTCTGCCTTCGGCTCAGGTCATGATCCCAGGGTCCTGGGATTGAGCCCTGCATCGGGCTCTCTGCTCAGCAGAGAGCATGCTTCCTCCCCTCTCTCTCTGCCTGCCTCTCTGCCTACTTGTGATCTCTGTCTGTCAAATAAATAAATAAAATCTTAAAAAAAAAAAAAAGCTGGAAAACTTATGGTTAAAGGAACGTCCTACAGTATCATCTCATGTGTGACTACTGTAAAAGTTTTCAGAGAGCTCTCGTTCTATTCTCAGCTAGCTGCTTCACAGTGGCTCTGGGAGCTAGGTATTACTCTCCATTGTGCAAAGAGGGAAGTGAGGTTCCAAGAGAGGAAGTGCCCTGCAAGGTCACAGAGTGAGCAGGCACCTTGAGGTTCTGCCCCCCCAGAGTTTTCTGAAGGCTTCACAGCTGACTATACCCTGAGGGCATAATCTGTTTTTGTAAATTACAAATATAAGTGATGCAGCTGTGAGACATGTATTGTAAGTGTTGCTCCTGGAAGTCCTGGTTCCAGGATACTGATAGCTGGTAGCTGTGATGTTTGCTTGATTTCCATTTTTATTTCACCTGCCAGGGAGCTCAGGAGCTGCAGTGGGTGGCAGGCAGGCTGAAAGCACTGCACCTAAAGCTACCAAACCAAGTCCAGGGCCAGGCTGGAGCTGGCACACAAACTCCTGAGCTCAAGTCTATGTGCCTTTTAGTTGAAAGGGTCAGAGGAGAGGTTTTAGAGAGCAAAGTGGCCCTTTTTATGTTCTTGTTCTCTTCCTGAAATGGAGATTGGGAACACAGTAGGGGAAAGAAGTGGATTTTTCACTTTATTGCCTTACCCTGTGAAAAAGAGGCAGGTGACCAAATTTATGTGCAAGTTGATGAAGTGAAAGACTCCCACCCAATTGTGGTTGGCCTGACTCCCTGCACAGGTGGTGGAGGAACGATGTGTTTACTGTGTGAACTCTGATAACAGCGGCTGGACCGAAATCCGCCGGGAAGCCTGGGTCTCCTCTAGCTTATTTGGGGTCTCCAGAGCTGTCCAGGTGAGCAGCATTGTGGGGGTGCTGGGGCTTTGGGGGCCCAGGCATTTGGCATGAAGGCTGGGCTAGGGGTCAGTGGGAAGCTCAGAATCCTAACCCCCTTTTCTTCTTTTGCCAGGAGTTTGGTCTTGCCCGGTTCAAAAGCAATGTGACCAAGACTATGAAGGGCTTTGAGTACATCTTGGCCAAGCTGCAGGGTGAGGGGCTCTGGGTACAAAAAGAGCCTGGGGTGCAGTCCTAGCGGCCCTGACGGGTGTTGGAATCTACAGCTGTTACCACCCCACTCTAAGCCTGGGACTCCTCATCTGTACCCTGGGGCAAATGCCACCCTTCAGAAGGGGCCTGGCCCAAGGTGGGGGAATACTGGGGAGGAGGGATGTGGAGGTGGGTCTTCTTGGAGTCTTCTGAATCCAGCCCCTGCCCTTTGCTGCAGGTGAGGCCCCTTCCAAAACCCTCGTTGAGACAGCCAAGGAAGCCAAGGAGAAGGCGAAGGAGACGGCACTGGCAGCTACAGAGAAGGCCAAGGACCTTGCCAGCAAGGCAGCCACCAAGCAGCAGCAGCAGCAGCAGCACTTCGTGTAGCTAGCCCAGGCCCCGGCGCGGTAGGACACCTGACCACCCGGCTCAAGTCCCTCTGCCTGTCCCCCTTGTACTTTATTATTAAAAGTCAACTTCCAGCCCTTTCTGCTGTCTGGGTGGGTTGGGGCTGGGTGTCCTGTTTGGCATTGACAGTGCAGCAGGCACGTTGCCCATGTCTGAGCCAGGCCTGTGGATGTCCACATCCAGCACAGGGAGGGGCCAGGGCCTGCCCGGTCCCAGACAGCCTGCAGGTACAGGGCTAGGAAGCGCCAGACTGTAAGCTCCATGAGGGCAGGGACCTTTGTCATGTTCTCTGATGTGTCCCAAGTATCTGGAACAGTATCTAGCACATTACAGGCACTCAATAAATAGTTCTTGAATTCAATGAGCCCTAGCTCTGAAGTCAGAAAACTTGGTTGGAACCTTGACTCCATACTTTCCTGGCTTTGGGCCTTGGGCAAGTCTCGTACTCAGTGCACCTGGGAGACGGAGCAGCCTCCAGCTGTGATGATTAAAGGGACACTGCCTGGTACGATGCACGGTGTCAGTAATAGCTACTGATCTCATTTCCTCTTTTCCAGTTTGTCCGTGACTGGGAGTTCCCCATTTTCATCAGGCAAGATCATGGACAGGAATTTAGTAAAGAGGCTTTTAATGAAAATACTGTACAGTATCTGGGATAAAGGTCAGGGGGCCTTCTCTAGAAAGGAATGTGAGGGCCCAAGAGGCTTCCTGCCCCTCCCTGGGGACAGCAGAGCCAAGTGCTACAAAAAATTGCCTGGAAGGGTGGCCTAGGCCCAAGCTGCCTCCCCTGCAGGGCTCAGGGGAAACCTAGGCACCCCTCCCCAAGGAGGGACTGCCAGCAGCCAGCGGCAGGGTGGGGGGCAGGCACCTGTTCCCACGTAAGGGTCCTTTTAGTCCATTCCAAGCAGCTCTTGAGGCTTGGGGGGTGGTGGGCTCCTCTCTCAGAGCCAAGAGCAGTCTGTGGGTGGAGGCCTGCTCTGGGGTGGTGAAGGTCATAGCCAGGTGCCACTGCCATGTGAATAGCTGTGTTCCTGGCCCGCGCTGAAGCTCCGTAGCAGTTCAGCCTCGCCCTCGAACACCAGGCTCTCCACGTCCACCTCCACCTCCTCTGCGCAGGGAGGGGTCCAATCAGGAGACCTGGCCAGCTCAGCCCACGCCACCCCTGTGACTCCTTGGCTCGGGGCACTCACCTTGGTCTGAGTCTGAGCGTTCAGAGGAGAGGCCCGAGGAGTCCAGGCTGTCTGCCCGTGGCCGCTCCCTCTCTCCCAGCCCTGCTGGTGCCCGGAGCTGCTCCAGCTGCTGCCGCAGGCTTTGCTGCTTGCTGCGCAGCTTCTCCTTGAGCCGCCTCGCCTTCTGCTCCTGCTCCTCCAACTTCTACAAATCCCAAGGGAGGGAAGGCCCAGGGTCAGCTGCCTGGGGGCTCGGGCCTCACCCCAGCACCACTCAAGAGCGGACTGTGGCCAACTTGGTGACTGCCTGTTCCAGGCGGGGGTGACTGAATCTGGGCCCCAGAGGGTGGCTCCCATAGCCTCCAGGCTATGGTTCCAAGTACATGCCCTGTGAGCACTCGGTGTGGGTGAATTGGGAAGGGCATCCCAGTCTCAGGGGCGGTCAGGGCCTCATCAAGTGATGGGAGTCTTTCCATGGCAAGCAGCAGGGACCGAGGAGGCCTGTGATATGGTGGCAAGTGGGCCCTACAGCTCAAGGAGGTGGTCCCCCTCTAGGTTCTAACTGGTTACAGACATATGCAAACGGGCCTAGCACTGCCCCATTGCCCAGTTTAAGAAAAGCTGAAAGACTTTTCCATGTCAAATGTCCTTTTAAATGCTGGCAACTAATTTAAATTTTTAGAAACTACAGACCAAAGCCTGCAGGTTTGTGACTCCTGGTTCAGACCCTCCCAGGAACCCTAGAACTTTAGCATTAATCCCCCTCACGCTCTGCCAGCCTGGGGTCTAGGGAGTGCCAAGGGTTCTCCCACCAGAGCCCTGGCTGGGCAAAAGCCTACATTCAGTCAACAAGAACTGAACAAGGGGACATTTGTACTGGGTGTAGAAAGATGAGTAAGAGCTGCCTAGGCAAAGATGGGGCAAGAAGCAGCATCCAAGCAGAGGGAAACTGGGAAGATCATGGAGGATTCAGCTTCTCTGGTAGGGCGTGGGAAGACATGAGACCTAAAGCAGACCAGTGGCAACACCTGGGCTGTGAAGGGCCTATAGTTTCATAGGAAGTAAGGAACTGAGACTGTCCTATCATGCACGAGCCATGGAAATTTTCCAGCAGGAAACCAACCTGGACAGATCTGTGTGCTCCACATTACATTCTAGGGCAATGTGGAGGGCAGCCCAGAAGAGGCAAAACAGGAGGCCAGGGAGTTAGGGCCTCAAGGGCCCTATCTTGGGAGGGGTGATAGGGCCTCAAGGAAGGAGCAATCCCCAGGTCTGCCCATGGGCCAGCCAGCCCCCACAGGGCACACATCATCCCTCCAAGAACCAGGTCAGGAGAGCTCCAGGTGAGAAACAGGCCAGCTACCAGGCTAGGGTGTTCTTCAGCACAATGAGTGGATGCAGGTACTGTGGGGCAGAGCTGACAGTCCCTGCACTGGGATTGATATGCTGCATAGCACATGGATCTGGGATCTGCCACACAGCCCCTGGTACCTAGAACAGGTGCTTGATAAACACCTGTTGAAGGAAACTGCAAGGCAGGAGACTTGGGCCTGGGTTATAACTCTGCCTCTCATTAGCTGTGCACCTCGGTCCTTGGCTTGGCCATGCCCCCATTTCTTTGTGAAGAGGGTCAGGAGGGCAGGAAAAGGCCACTAAAAGTGGCAGGAAAGGCCACTTTCAGTTCCCTGCTCCGCCCCCGCCCCCAATCTGGGTCTGCATGGGGCATGAGCCCACACACCCCACTCCTGTCCACCAGGGGGCACTGAGCATAGCCCAGGCCACAGAAGGATGCTGGGAGGAGGAGTGACTGGCTTCCTCTGTCCTTCCCCTCTCCTGGCCTCTGGCACTGCCTCCCCAAATGGCATGAGAATAGACGGCTCAGAACTGGAGGCCTTGGAAGGATGGGAAAGCGGAAACCTCTGCAGTCCTCGGGACCCTGACATGGAACACATCAGAATGTTTTCAACAGCTATACCCATCCGTAGAGAGAGGGAAACCAAGTCCAGAGAGGCTGAGTGACTTCAGTTAGGACTGAATTGATAATAGCCCTAATAACCATGAACATTTATTGGGAAAATTCACTTAAGCCTCAGAACAATCCTCTTTGAGTTGTTTTCTGCTTTTTTTCCTACTTAACACAGTGGAAGCCAAAAGCACAGAGAACTGTCCCATGTCTCACTGCTGGGCTATTACCTCAGGCCTCTCTCCCCAGTTGCACGTAGCCCCTCCCCACTACACATCTCACAAGTTCTGGAAGGCTGGCTGCAGGGCACTGCAGGAACTTTTTACCTGGATGTGCATCCTGGCCCAGCGCAGAAGGCTCAGGGTGGTGTAGCGGGCACAGTCAGCCCCCAGGGGCATCTGCTGTTTTAGCTGCTCCAGGCACCGCTTCAGCTGGGCCCTCCTGCGGGGGAAGGGGTCTGGAGGGCAGTGCCAGCCTAGCCTTGCCGGCCAGACAGCAGGGGAGGGAAGGCCAGAGGCAGATGGTTCCTGGGGCCCAGTGCTGTCAGGGCAAAGCTGGGACTCACCTGCGTTTCTCCAGCTCGTTGTGCACAGACCTGCCAATGCCAGGGAGGACAGGTGAGGGGGGGGTCAGCTACTACCCACACCCTCAGTCCCAGGGACTTAAAATCCACTAGAGATGTAGGCCCCAAACTAGCCTAATGTGGGGCCCTTGTACCAGCCTTGAGCACTGGAGCCCGCCGGCAGAGGCAGAGATACCAAGCCAAATGCTGAGAGGCCTGCCCAGGTTGTGGGGTCCAAACGAGGCCCCCTGACCAGCAGTCAGGAACTGCTTCTCGAACAGAGGTGACAGTTGAGCTGGGCCAGAAACATGCTACCCAAAGCAGAGTGGTGGATGGAGAGGCTTTAAAATTGGAGGGATTAGCATGTGCAAAGGGATGAGAAGAGAAAAGAGAAGTCTGGGGGCGGGGGGACGGGAATTGAGTGGAGATGCAGAGTGCAAGCAAGAGTGTGAGTGGAAGGACCCTGAACTCTCTGGTTTATGGTTTCTGACACTTCTTTCCCTGAAGTTGATGGTTTCTGACACATCAGGGTGCTCAAGAAATAGTCCGTGAATGAACAGAGGGGAGTAAGGAGATGGCAGGAGAGGTCTGAATTGCCTCCAGAGTAGGGGACCTGGCCCAGAAGATACAAGCAACAAGGAGGAAGTGGGCAAAGGTGAGGCCCCATGAGGGATGGCACCCATCCCCCTCCTCCCCCAACCATCCCCAGCCTTCCTCACCGCCCACTGTCCAGCGCGCCAGAAGCTTGGGGGGATCTCTTCCTCCTCCTGTAGACTGGGCCTGGACTGCGGTGCGGGCACAGGGACGCGTAGCCATGCTCGGCTTCTGCCAGAGAGAGCCCCAGCCCGCTTCAGCCTGGGGCTGGTCCCAGCAGGCGCCCCTGACAAGGCACGGTCAGGGAAGGGCTTTTGGTGCCAGGGCCATTTCCCCAACCACTCCTTGTCCGACAGCCTGGGGACCCCTCCCCCCCAACAACTTGAGGGCGGGGTACCCCGGGGCTACTGCTTAAAGTCATGCATGCCATCCTTGTTGGGAGCCAAGTCCAGCCCAGGCCTGTGTCAGCGAGGTTGCCGTCTGGAGACCGGCCAAGAGTTCTTCCTCACCTCTCTCACGGCGCTCTAGGAACTCCGCCGCCTGCAGCAGGACCTGGATATTGCTGGCCACGGATTCCATGTCGGCGACAGCTGACGGCGGGCGGGCCTAGAGTGCTGGCCCTAAGAGCGGCTGCACCACTTTTGTTACAATGTAACTGACACGGTGCAACAAACACAGGGACCCGGACCCGCCCCTGGGACACCCCGCCCCTGGGACGGCCCAGCCCCTCCCCCAAAGGGGCCAGGGAACAGCCAACCACCTCCTCGAGCCCGCCCCCCTCCCGCCCCGGCTCAGACTCCCGGGGCTGCTATGGGCGCCCGTTCCAGGCTCAGCCTTTGAATCCCCGTGCTAAAGGGGGCCGCGTCTTGCCCATTTTGCTCAAGGACCCTGCGCTGCTAAGTGTATCAGGGTCTCAGTTTCCAGTCCCAAGCTGATGGCGAAGGCTCTGCACCTAAAATGGTACTCTGGGGACCCTTGGTCTCCGGGAGGGCCCAGCCCGGTCGCTGCACGTGGGCGCCGCAGAGGCGGGGCCGGCGGGCACCCTCACCCATTTGCCCCAGGCTTCCTGCGGTTGGCTGCCGTCACCTTCAGGGCGGGGCCTGGGAGCTTCTGAGGCACTATTGGCTGCGTATGGCCCCGCCCTCTCCCTCCGATGGTCAACACGTTCAGGCGGGAAAAGGAGCAGGTTTCAAATTTGAAAACCCGGGCGATCGGGGCGGGGTTGGGCGGGGAACGGAGCTGCAGTGCGCAGGCGCCGGGGAAGGGGGCGCAGATCCGCTCCTACGCTCGAGGGTCCGTGCCCTCGCCGGCCTGCCATCTGCCCCTGTATGCCCGTACTGGGCCTCAGCTTCCTATTGTCATGAAGGGGAATAGTCTCCTGGCTCCTCCTGCTCCTTGTCATCTGCAGGGAAGCTACTGCTGGCTACAAAAACTGTCAGTAGGGTACCAATTTCCCAAGCCAAGCCATACTCTGGAAGCAGGCGAACTAGCTTGCTAAGAGCCCAGGGTTCTGGAGCCCACAGAGTTGGGTTCCTCTCCTGTCCCTGCTGCTTCTCAACTGTATGACTCGGGAAGTGACCTCCCTCCTGTATGTTCAGGAAGCCCTGTGACGACAGCACTGTCACAGGATCAGAGCCCTTGCCCATCCGTGCCCGGTACGTTGTAGCTGCTGACTACTGAGGCCAGTGCAAACCAGATACAGGTTTCTTCCTCCCACAGAGCCCCTGGTTGCCTGAGTCCAGGAGCACTTCTTTAAAACGACTTTTTAGCCTCCCACGGAAGTATATGCAGTGACTTCTAAGGGTAGCCACCAGTAGGTGTGGCCACACCTGCAGGAACAGTGAGTCTAAGGGTGGAGACCAGAAGATGAAAGCAGCTGTTTCAGAGTGGAGCATTATAGCCAGGCGGGGGCTGAGTGAGAAATGGCTAAGAAGGACTAGATTATTTATTAAGAAACAGTCCTGGGAAACATGATACTTAGCAGTTCAGTCCTCAGGGGAAAAAAAAAACCTTTGGGTTTCTCTAAGAATCACTCCCAGTGGAACCACTGCCACGCTCAGCCAAAATGCTGCCTGGAACTGTCCACCCATTCACTCATCCACTCACTCACAACAGTAGCAGAGCAGTTCCTGGACCTCAGGCTCTGTGCCCAGGACTGGAGAATACAAAATGGGCAAAACAAGACAGGGCTGCCTTTGCAGAGCTCACACACAACAGAGTTACAGTTTTGACAGGTCCTCATAGAAAAAGACACAACATGAAGGCAAGTCCTAAGGAGCATCTGTCCTGATCAGGGAGGTCTGAGAAGGTTTTTCTGGGCAAGCGGCTAAACAGGTGTCATCTCTGTATAGGAGGTCTCTGGGAGACCTGCAGGCAATACAGAGAGCAAAGAGCACGGTGCAGGCTGATGCTAGAGAGGTGGACAAGGCCCACAACAGGCCGACTGGTCCTCCAAACCTCCACCCAAAATCGGATGTCTAAAGAGAGGCTGTCACTAGGCTTGGGAATGAATTCCCAATTTTATTTCATTGAAGTCAGCACCCACGCAGCACAGGCGCAAACCTGCAATTCAGACATCGGAGACGCAGGAGGCCGAACCCTGGAGAGGGGAGAAGATGGCGGAGAGTGGTTCTGAAGGAAGAGAGCTCCCTGCAGAAGGGAGCAAGGCCCACCTGAGAGCCAGAGACGCTCCCACTGCACGCTGTGCAAGGGGAGAGCGCGGCTGCAAGAGCACCCGAGTGACCACCCCAAGATGTGGCCCTCGCCCTAGCAGCTGCCACAGGCAGGACTGGAGCTAGCAACAGTAGGGACACTACAGTCAGGCTGGCCTCAAGGCCTCCTGTGAACACAGCTCAGGGCCACCAGCCAGAGGGACAGGAAGCACCACCTCCCAGGAAGCAGGGCAGTGGGGAGGGGGGAGGAAGAAGTGTCTTTTTCCTCTACTTCTCAGTTTTCTTTGTCTTTGTTTTTCAGCTCGTGGCTATGATACACCTGGGTATGGTTGCCTTGTGTTTGTCTTGCTTACAATGTTGTGAATTTCTGAAAAGTTTTTCAGTCTTTCTTTCTTCAAATATTTTTCTGCCCTATTTTTTCCTTCTCTTACTCTGATCCCAATTTCATGTATCCTTCCCAGTCTGAGAATATATCCGTGCTAAGCGATGTTCATTTCTTCAGGTGGGTTTTTTGGTTTTTTTTTAATCTCTCTGCTTCAGTGTGGATAAATTCTATTTACTTGTCTTTAAGTTCTCTTACTCTTTCTTCTGTGAAGTCCAACTTGGTGTTCAGCCCATCCGCTGTGGTTTTTATTTTAGCCATTGTATCTTTCAGATCTAGAATTTCCAGTTGAGCTTTTTTTTTTTTTTTTTTTCCCAGTTGAGCTTTTTAAAAAAAGTTTTCTATCCATATCCCAGAATATCTCATGACCCCATGTACTAATTTCCTAGGGTCATAACAAAGTACTATAAAATAAATGGCTTTAAAAAACAGAAATATACTCTCTAACAGTTCTGGAGGCCAAAAGTCCAAACTCCGTGCTCAGCAGGGTTCGTTCCATCTGGCAGTTCTGCAGGACAGTCTGTTCCAGGCCTCTCTCCTCACTTCTGGTGGCTGCCAGCAATCCTTGGCATTCCTTGGCTTGTAAATGTATCACTTCAATCTCCGCCTCTAGCTTCACAGGGCCTTCTCCCCTGTGTGTCTCTGGGTCCAAATTTCCCTTTCTCAGAAGGACACCAGTCACTGGATTAGGGCCCAATATTAGGGCTTCATGTTAACTTACCTAATTACATCTGTTAAAGACTCTATTTCCAAATTAGGTCATATTCAGAGGTTCTAGATAAGAATTTTTGAAAAACACTTCTCAACTCATTATACCCCTTCTCTCTCCAAGTTATTCTTTTTCCATTAGTTATTTCATACATGTATAATGGTTTATGTCCTTATCTATTAATTCCAGTAACTTGGGGGTTTTTTTGGTGGAACTTCTATTTCTTTAAAAAGATTTATTTATTTGAGAGAGAGAGAGAGAGAGAGAGAGTATGCGCGAGCAGGGGGAAGGTCAGAGGAAGGGAGAGAGAATCTTAGACTCCCTGCTGAGCACGGAGCTCGACATGGGGCTTCATCCTATGACCCCATGAGATTATGACCCGAGCTGAAACCAAGAGCTGGATGCTTCAGTGACCGAACTGCCCAGGTGCCAATGGGACTTGTACTGACTGTTTTCTCTTGATTTTGAGACATAAAAGGAAGAAAATGCACTTTATAATTTTTGATTCTAGAACATAAAAGGGAGTAAAAAGAGAATGTAACTATATCAAAGTATGTGTGTGTATGTGTGTATCTGTTTCATTTATTTTCCCAAGAGCAAGCAAGTCCTTACCTATCTGGCAGTTAAAGCAAAGGGCTTATGATTTGGATTCCTCTTGAGTTTCGTGAGGAATTTTGCCAAATGTACAGTGAGAGTGAACACAGTCACTTCTTACACTAACTGCAAGTTCATGGGCATGATTGGCTAGGATTCACAGAACCACTCAAACCTAAAATACAGGCTGTATACACTGTCTTATACAGCTCCTTACAGGGAAGGGATATAGATTAAGACTGGCCCAGGGGGGCACCTGGGTGGCTCAGTGGATTAAAGCCTCTGCTTTCAGCTCAGGTCATGATCTCAGGGTCCTGGGATCGAGCCCCACATCAGGATCCCTACTCAGCAGGGAGCCTGCTTCCCCTCTCTCTCTGCCTGCTTGTGATCTGTCAAATAAATAAATAAAGTCTTTTAAAAAAAAAAAGGCTGGCCAAGGAACAAAGCTCATGAGTCTGGGGAACTATACTGCCATGATTCTCTCTCCCTGTGTGTCTAGGACATGTTACTTGCCTGGTATCGATGTGTGACAATTCCAGAGTACCATGTCCTAGGTAGGCTATTCCAAACAAGACTCAGCACTCAGTTTTCAGAGCTCTGTTAATGGACATGAATAACTGAGTGCCCATGTGGTTGATCTCAAGTCTCCAGTGGACTGATGTCATATGACCTAAAGCCCACCTTAAATCACACTGTCATTTGCTGGCTGGCCCAAGGCCTCTGGGCAAACAAGGATCGTCTTCCAAGAGCTGAGGGCAGAAGACAGAGGCCTCCTTTGCAGTGAAGTTGAATTCCACCACTGCCTTTGGTCAAGACTCTTACAGCAAAATAATCATATTCCCTAAAGTTTAGAGGGGCTCGTGTGGAAGTAGGCATAGATTTAAAGCAACAATTAATATAAAGCCAGTGATTTTTGTCCTAATTATTTATTTACCTTATGATAAGCAGGTGCAGAGCTATTCAGCTTAGAAATTAGCTGACGTTGGCGGGCCTGGGTGGCTCAGTCGGTTAAGCTCTTGATTTCAGCTCGGGTACCTGATAATCTCAGGGCTGTGGGATCAAGCCCCACGTCAGACTCCTTGTTCAGCAGGGAGTCTGCTAGAGACTGTTTCTCTCCCTGTCCCTCTGCGTGCCTCCCCCTTTCTCCTCACACACTCACTCTCTCTCAAATTAATTAATTGATTTATAAAAAAGAAACTGGCTGACTGTGAGCTGAATCCAGTATTTTCTCAGGACAGTCATTTTTCCATCTGTGTTACTTCCTGAGGAGACTTTTTTTTTTTTTTTTGAAGATTCTATTTATGAGAGAGAGAGAAACAGAGCGAGCAGAGGAAGGAGCCGAGGGAGTGGGACATGCAGACTTCCTGTCGAGCAGGGCTCCATCTCAGGACCCCAAGGTCACGAGCTGAGCTGACACCAAGAGCCCAACATACTTAACCGCTTAACAGACTGAGCTCTCCAAGGGGACTTTGACTCCATTTCCCAATACATGTGACCACGAATACCAGTACCGCAACATGGCCCGTGTCACACCCTGTTGCAGCGAGCCGGGAAAGGTTCCTGAAAAGCCCTGGCACATTACTGGAGTCCCCCTCAGCCATTAACAGTGTGTCCATCCATCATCACACTGTGCGACTACACTGTCTGCCAGTGGGATGCCATTCAGGTTTGCAGACTCCCAGGGTTTTTTTGAGGTTTCAAAAGCTACGGTGGTCTCACAGCAACATGAGTTCCTGCCCTTTCAGGCACCTGGTGTCCCTGAGCTAGGAGACAGTCTCTGGCTGCAAGTCTCTCTCCAGGCACCAACGCCCACTGCCACACTTTCACTGCATAAGCCACTCCCCCGTACCTTGACCCTCGGCTACCAGGCATCCTCTCCTCCATTTAGACCCTAACTTTTCTACTTTTGGAAGGGGCATTAGTTTTGGCCACTGTGTGGTCCAGGTTGACAACAGAAATACTAGTCTCACACACACCCACCTCGGGCCGCTCCCATGGGGCCAGGGCGGGGCTGGAGGGAGGGCTACTGGGTGCAGAACTGAGGGGAGCCTTCCAGACCACTGTGCACTAGAGCTGCATTCGGTGACAGCGAGCTCTGCCAAGCAGGGCGAAGCCACAACCTGCCCCAGCAGATCCTTAGGAATTCCAACAGGAAGGTCTAAAGGAACAGCTTCCTACATAGGGATCGCCTCTGCTTCCAGCACCAGCGGTTGCAGCCCTGGTCCTGGGACCACTGGACCAGACAGGACAAAGGAAGTTGAGGCGATGTGGGCAAAAAAGAGAAAGGTATAGTAATACCAGCATCCTTCCCGTTGTTTCTTCTCCAAACCCACCCTCCCCACGAAAAAGCAGAGGAATCTGTCTGTGGGGCCTTGTCTTGGCCCCATGTTGAATGTGAGCACACACTCACAAACACGTGTAAGCCGGCCCTTCATGCCCTTATTTCCCTGTTTTAGATTTAAAAATATATATAATTCAACTACCTGTTCCAATTGTCCTCCAAACCATTCCTCTGAAAATCACATCCCTCTGTCCACTGTTGAACGTTATGGGCTATAAAATGTGTTCCTTGGTCTGATGAGGGGTGACCTGACAGTCTGTGTATTGCTGGTATCAGTCCTTGTATTGTACCCTGAGCATGTATATCTACCAGAGAATAGGTTACGCCCAGTCCGGAGTAACTGTCTCTTCCCCTCAGGACCCATCTGTACCACAACCCCCTCCCGCCAGGTTTACCAGCATCAGTCTGACTTGCCAGATACATGTGGCCACTGCCTGTAAGTCAGTAAAACCCCAAATACGGGGGCTTTCACAATTGTTCAATTCTCCCATCATTGCTAGAGAAACAGCATACAATTCAGCCCACTGAACTGATTTGTTTTGACTTTCGTCATCAGAGTAGTGGACTAAACCAGAAACTGTCCATTTACTGTGGAACTGCCCTCCAGAAACCACCAATGTTGTTGGCCAATGGAAAGCTTTTCATGAGGCACTGCCTGAGTGGCTCAGTAGCCCACAAGATCCAGCGGCTCCTCTGGTGGTTCCAGAGCCAGACTTTGGGGAAAAGAGGCTGCTACTCATGAGAACTTCCTCTTACTCTCCCGGTGGCCTATTCCTGTATAAACCATTTACATTTTATGATGGAATACTTCTGGGCCCTACCCTCCCCGTTAAACCATTTCCCCAATGTCACCCAAGGCACTATAGGTAGTTCCGGTTTCAAGGTTATTTTATGTCCTTCAATCACAGAGAAAATCTCAAAGTCCAATGGTGATTCACTCTCAAATGGGAATTTTCTGGTCGCAAATCCCATCAATGGCCACTAGGTGGCACTCACAGGCTTCCCGCCATAAATTCCAGGAGGCTGCACAAGCGGCTGTGGTACAGCAAACTAATGAGGGACCCGGAAGAAGCTCCCACAACCTCACTGATTCCCAGGCAGCATGTCCAGTCCTTCCTGGTGGAAGGGCAGATCCGCACTTTCCTCACCCCTTGCCGCCTGCAAAGAGTTGAAGAGAGTAAGGGCCTAGCTCTTGTTTAAGGGAATGTGGTGGCTGGTTTGATCATCTATGCAGGCCACTCAAACTTCCTTCTTATCGGTAATAAGGCTGTCTCACTTTCTTATCATTTGTGTATTCATTGGAGTAACACCTTCTCAATTTCCTTCAAGAACTTTCCCTTTGCGTCTACAGCCTGGCTGGCCACCCAACACACGAGGGCCAGCTTCCCTCCCATCTTCCTCACTCGGTTTCATCATTTCTAGCTTTTGATTAAAAGTGAGAAATAGGAGACTCTTCCTTTCACTTAAACACTCAAGAGGCCACTGCAGAATTATTAATCAGCCCTAGCTCAGTACTGTTGTGTCCATGGGAATAGGGAGGCCCGAGGAGATGGGGGAGAGGCAGCAGTCAGCTGAGCAGTCAGAACACACCTAACATGTATCAATCCAGTTCACCGTCTCATATGGGCACAGTTCTTGGTGCCCCCCGTGACAATTACAATAGTGACATCAAAGATCCCTGATCACAAATCACCCTAACAAATACAATGATAATGAAAAAAAAACCCCAAACCTAGAAATATTGCGAGAATTACCAAAATGTGACACAGAGACAGAAAGTGAGCAAACGCTGCTGAAAAGATCGCCCGGACAGACTCACTCAACACACGGTTGCCACAAACCTTCAATTTCTGAAGAAAAAAAAATACAGTATCTGTAACACACAATAAAGCACAGTAAAATGAGGTGTGCCTATATAAATTCGACTACCACCGACACTATTCCTTGGAGAAACTGAGCTGCTCATCCTGAGAAAATGTCAGGGAACCAAGAATTCCACCAGTGGGGACGCGTGGGTGGCTCAGTCAGTGAGCTGCTGTCTCCGGCTCAGGTCATGATCCCAGGGTCCTAGGATCAACCCCCACGTCAGGCTCCTTGCTCAGCGGGGAGCCTGCTTCTCTCTCCACCTCTGCCTGCCACTCTGCCTGCTTGTGTGTGCGCTCGCTTGCTCTCTCTCTCACTGTCTAAATAAATCTTTAAAAAAAAAAATTCCACCAGTGACCTGAAAAGCTTCACTGTTTTTGAATTTGTAGATTTATTCTGATGTGCGATGCTACCTGGCAGGCTTTCTCTACAGAGGTGAAACGAGACTTGTTCTTTAACTGGAGAGACCTCCCTGGATGGTTGACAAATTCGACCTTGGCCCTGAGGCTAGGGCTTGGTAAAGCCCCAGGGGTCATAGTTTTTACAACTTCTATCCTGTCAGAAGTATGTTTAAGGTCTTCGGTTTGCATTCAGGACCTAAGGGTTATCACACTGGCTGCTAGCAGGTCGGTCTCACAGGTGGAAACTTTAACTAGACGGGCACCGTCTTCCTTGACATCCCCAAGTTTGCTGATGTGCCTGAGTGACCGGGAAGCAATCTCTTTACTGCCAGGAGGCTTGGACTTCAGAGGCCCTCACAGGAGCAACAGGCAGGCTCCCTGGAGCACTTCACAGGCACCTTTTCCACAGGTGTTCAGAGAGTGGCGAACAGCCCTAAGTGAGGGCCACACCTTTGGGCACAGGGAGAGTCACAAGTCAGCTTATCTAGCAAACCCTTCTTTTTTTTTTTTTAAGATTTCATTCATCTTTGTGACAGAGAGAGACACAGTGAGAGAGGGAACACAAGCAGGGCAGGTGGGAGAGGGAGAAGCAGGCTTCCCACTGAGCAGAGAGCCCGATGCAGGACCCAATCCCAAGACGCTGGGATCATGACCTGAGCGGAAGCCAGACACTCAACAATTGAGCCACCAGGTGCCCCATCTAGCAAACCTTTGGCAACAAGGAGGGTGGACTCAGCCTACTATGCAGAGTGACAGTGCCATGGGAAGTCAAGCCACTTGTGTGGCAGCTCCACAAACAGCTCAACAAAGAATCACAGTGCGACTCAGCTGAAGGCAGGGGCGCAAACACACGTGCCCCGTGTTCTCAGCAGCATTATCCGCGCTAGCCGAAAGGCACCAGCACCCCAAGTGTCTGTCAGCAGATGAGGGAGATGCGGTATACCCACAGGACAAAATGCTGTTTGGCCATACTATATGATGACAGTGAAACCCTAACCCTCACCTCGAAAACATTATGCTCAGGGAAACCAGCCAGACACGAAAGGACAAATATTACAGGACTGCACTAATATCTGAGGTATCTAGAATAGGCAAGTTCCGGGACAAAAATGGAACAGAGATGACCAGGGGCTGTGGGGAGGAAGCAATGGGAGTTAGTGTCTAATGAGTAGAGTTTCGGTTGGGGAAGATTCAAAACCCTGGACACAGATGGTGGAGATGGCTGCGTGGCGCTGTGGATATACTTGTCATGGAGCTGACACTTAAAAATGGTCAAAATGGTCAACATTATGTAGCATGCATACAACTTATGTATAATTTACCAAAAAAAAATTTAAAGGACAGCAACGTGGTACAGGCAGTTTAATATTTATTCTTGGTAGTTCTATAGACAAGACAGGCCAATATGTCATATTGTCAAAGAATCATCATGTTAGTAAGACCTCTGGATGATCTGTTAACCTATAACCTGTATGATCTCCCAATGGCTATTTTTCCTTATTAATGACTCATTTAATTTAGCTGGAACAAGGTTTCAAATAGTGCTACATTCCTTGGGGTGCCTGAGTGGCTCAGTTGGTTAAGCATCTGCCTTCGGCTCAGGTTGTGATCCCAGGGTCCTGGGATGGAACCCCGAATCGTTGGGCTCTCTGCTCAGCAGGAGTCTGCTTCTCCCTCTCCCTCTGCCTGCCACTCCCCCTGCTTATACATGCACTCACTCTCTAATAAATAAATAAAATCTTAAAAGAATGCTTTATTCCATTTTGTATAAGAGGTAAACTAAAGATTAGAGACAGATCAAGAAAAACATCAAGCACTTTCTCATGTACCTTTAAAAATACCAGCTAGGGGCGCCTGGGTGGCTCAGAGGGTTGAGCCTCTGCCTACGGCTCAGGTCGTGATCTCAGCGCCCTGGGATCGAGCCCCACATCGGGCTCTCTGCTCAGCGGGAAGCCTGCTTCCCCCTCTGTCTCTGCCTGCCTCTCTGCCTACTTGTGATCTATGTCTGTCAAATAAATAAATAAAATCTTTAAAAAAAAAAAAATACCAGCTATATGGGACGCCATGGTGGCTCAGTCAGTTAAGTCGGCCTTCAACTTAGATCGTGATCTCAGGGTCCCAGGATCAAGCCCCATTTTGGGCTCTCTGCTCAGCAGGGAGTCTGCTTCTCCTCCTTCTGTGCTTGCATGTGCACGCACATGTTCTCTCTAATAAATAAAATCTTAAAAAAAATAAAGTAATAAAATGAAAAATACCAGCTATGTATGTTATACATAAAGTTATTTAAAATAACAACAGTACTCAAAAACAAATAACCTCAATTGGTTTTTATCAACCACAAACCACAAAAAAGGAAGTGTATAAAGTACCTGGACTACAGAATGAGGCTGATCTAATACAGACACATCAAGTTCTACCTCTGAAAACTAATTATACAATTTCAATGCATAAGCCTACCTATAGAAATCAACTACATTTCACACCACAAAGAAAAGCTCAACTTGGGGCGCCAGGGTTGTTCAGTTGGTTGAGCGGCTGCCTTCGGCTCAGGCCATGATCCCAGGGTCCGGGGATCGAGTTCCACATTGGGCTCCTTGCTGAGCAAGGAGGCTGCTTCTCTCTCCGCCTCCGCCTGCTACTCTGCCTGCTTGTGCGCTCTCTCTCTCTCTGACAAATAAATAAATAAATAAATAAAATCTTTTAAAAAAAAAGCTCAACTGACTGCCAGAATATAGGCCAGACCTCAATGGAAGGCACAAGCCCTTATGTCTCTCTTCAAAAAACCCTCTAAACTCGTAAAAGAAAGAATACACAAATGATATGTTCAGACCCCACAATTTTGAGAGAAATTTCTAGAAGCCAGGTACATACTGACATAAAAGTTTAAGCAGAAAATAAAAACAAAACCACCAAAAACAAAAAACCCCCAGAACACCCACATCTACAGGATGAGACTGTTGGGAGATTAAGCACAATGCCTGGGAGAATACAAAGGAAGTGACTCGACCAGACAGCACTCAAGGAAATAAGAACTAAAATAAGACAGTTTTTCATCTCTGTGGTCCGGGGATGTGAGTGTGTAATTTGCCCTACAAATGGGTGGTGAGCTGATCCTGGGGCAGATCAGAGGAAGTCAGGTCTTAAACATTCCAGAAGAGTCGAGGACATGGCACTGGAAAACTGGGAGAATTCCAGCTAGACATGAGGGGTGGTAGCTCTGCTGACAGGGAGGTGAAACGGGCTTGTGTCCGTTGGTCAGAAATGGCAACAACAGCGGCAGCAGAAGCGCAGGCAGGGCCCTGCTCCTGCACAGCTGGGAGGGCTGGCAGAGAGGCAGGTGGGCTGCCAGAAGCGAACGGTCTCCCCGGGCGCCCTGCGGACCCAGGAGAAGCAGCTGAGCGAAATGCAGTGCGGCTCCGCCGAGGTATGCTATAGCTGACAGCCAGACTGTGAGTACTTTCAAAGTTCGGCTGTTCCTGTTCTCCCTTCAAACAGGGCTTGAACCATTCTGAGTGAAGAATTAGGTCCCGATGGGTAGTAAATTACTCCATAGTAAATTAGTTTTTTAAAAAAATGAATTTCTAGGGAAAGTGGTATTTTCATTAAATAATTGACGTGTCTCATGCATCAGTTAGAAACTGAGCTAGGGGGCGCCTGGGTGGCTCAGTGGGTTAAGCCTCTGCCTTCGGCTCAGGTGATGATCTCAGGGTCCTGGAATGGAGGCCCGTATCAGGCTCTCTGCTCAGTGGGGAGCCTGCTTCCCTTCCTCTCTCTCTGCCTCCTTGTGATCTCTCTCTCTCTGTCAAATCAATCAATCAATCAATCTTAGAAAAGAAAGAAAGAAACTGAGCTAGGTGCAGGTAAGAGGCCAACCCATGTATTAACCAAGCAAAGATCTGTTTTTCTCTGCATTGAAGTGTTCAGCATCAGGAACACATGGGGCTGGTAGGATGGCTGCAGGCCAGCAGCAACTTCTACCTTCTGCCTGCCCATCCTTAGCATGAGAGATCTGCCCTGAAGTTCACTTCATAGTCTGAGGGGGCCACTCCACTTCCAAACATCAGCCAGACACTCCTGGAAGGAGGAGGGCTAGGATAAGAGTGTGGTTCAGGCTGAGCCAGCCCTTTCAAAGAACTTTCTAGAAGTGCCACCTGATGACTCCTATTAACTTCTCCTAACCACCAACAGCAAGAGAACTGGAGAGGCCAGCCCAAATTAAATCTGGGTTTTAATAGGAGGAAGAGGCAGATAGTAAATATTGGGGAGACAAGCAACAGTCCCAACTGAGAACACAGGAAACCTGTGGCTATTTTTTTTTTTTTTTGATAGAAAATCTTTTGTTTGAAGGTGACATACAAATTTTAAAAATCTTACAGATACATTGCTGATATATTTGATTTGATTACAAAGGAAGCTGTTGGATTCCCACTAATTCAAAATAAAATCTTCCTTTCTTATAAGGAGAGATCAGAAAATACACTGACTAAACTAGATTTGGTTAAAATACAACCAAATAACTGGAACACAAGTCATGAAAAATACTCAGGAACCTTTAGATAGAAAACTAAAATTTTCTTGAGATGCAGAAATAATTTGTATATGTGGAGGGTCTAGAATACTAAACAAAAAGAATTAACATGAGAATAAGCTGTAATCATGGTAACAGTGGCTCAGTTCATTGAACTTGAGCGTCTGACTCTTGATCAGGCCCTGCCCTCAGAGACTGAGCCCCATGTTTGGCTTCACGCTGAGCCTGCTCAAGGTGCTCTTTCTCCCTCTCCCCCTCCCCACACCACCCCCTTGCCCTCCAGCTTTCTCTACATTAAAAAAAAGAAAGAAATTACACTCCGTTTAATGGGCGCATGCAGGCATGTGACTCTCGGCAGTTGTGAGACAGAGGTTAACATGACCCCCAATTTAAGAGGGCACTGAGCCACAGAAGGAACTGAACTCCCCCTTCTCCTAGCAGCTACAAAGAGAGGCGGGAAGGATGCAAGCACAGCTGGATATCTACAGCCACAGCACTGTCACTAAGATCAGTTTATCTAAAATTCCACATAAGCACCCCCTCCCAGTTTTACAGAGCTGTGACGACATTCAATGTTATACAGGTTTTTTCTTTACAGTGCGCTCATGAAGGAGTGCTGTTGGGGATGTTTGGGTGCGTGTAACAGGTTGAGGCAGATGGTTAAAGTTCTTGCTGTACTTATTTTAGAGCTGGGAGGAAGCGGAGCCATGGCCACGCCAGTGTTCAGAGTTTAGATTCTAGCAAAACAAGGCAGGTGTGCCCGGAAAGACATGTCAGCCCCCGAAGAACTGCTCCAGTGCAGAAGGACAAAGAATGGAAGACCCAAGCATGGGTGTGTGGCCACGGGGCGCCGTGGGGGCGGACGCATCGAAAAGGAAGCAAAGACAATGAGAGGCCTTTAGAAAGAAGTATGGACTGTATATGGGGAAAAATCCAAGTGAAAATGAGGCAAGTGTCTGGGGCCCCTGGATCAGCAGACTATTAGTTTTAGTGGAGTCAAAAGCTATACTAGGAGGCAACTGGGTGGCTCAGTCATTAAGTGTCTGCCTTCAGCTCAGGTCATGATTCTGGAGTCCTGGGATCGAGCCCCACATCGGGCTCCCTGCTCCGCGGGAGGCCTGCTTCTCTCTCTCCCACTCCCCCTGCTTCTGTTCCCTCTGTCACTGTCTCTCTCTGTCAAATAAATAAATAAAATCTTAAAAAAAAAAAAAAGTTATACTAAGACTTTCGATTGTATGGGGGGCGGTCAGTGCCCCTAACCCAAGTTCTTCAAGGATCAACTGTATTCCTAAAAATGTCAAGAAAAATAATCTACTCAGGAGGAATAGGAACCAGAAGATGACATCAGACTTCTAGTTGGCAACACTAAGCAGAAATGTAAGAGCAAAAGAAATCCATTTTCACAGAAGAGTTCAGAATGGTCTCCTCCCAGCAGCATCTCTAAGAAGATGGGTATGTGCCACAAAACCAAAAAAATGCAGAAGACCTGGGACAAAGAATCACAGAGCAAAGAGACCAGGCAAGCAAATAAGTGAGAATTTTATTTTATTTTTTTTTTAAGATTTATTTATTTATTTGACAGAGATCACAAGCAGGCAGAGAGGCAGGCAGAGAGAGAGAGGAGGAAGCAGGCTCCCTGCTGAGCAGAGAGCCCAATGCGGGACTCGATCCCAGGACCCTGAGATCATGACCTGAGCCGAAGGCAGCGGCTTAACCCACTGAGCCACCCAGGCGCCCTAAATGAGAATTTTAAAACATTAATACCAATTTTGGAACCAAAATCCCACATAATTTCTGTTGCTTTCCTGTTCTACTCTCCCAGGATGGCAGGGACACCCGGCTACTTAAGACATCTCTCCCAGGATCCAGAATGGATCCTGGCTCTGGATTCAAGGCACCTGGAGTTGGCAGCCAAGCCGTGGTGCCCAAGGAGCAGACGAGATGAGCCTGTGAGGCTGTACCACTGCACAGACACGCAACCCATGTCCCCCAGTTTCCTGTGTTTTGGTCACCTCCACTGCATGGCCTCACACCTCAGTGCGGGGCTTGCCCATTTCCCTCCTAACATCTCTCTCCACAAGACCCCATTCCTTCCCAAACTTACACTGACCTGTGAAGTCTCCTAAATCTACCAACTAAACCACTGCAAGTCCTTCACTCCTCTTAGAATAGATTCTGTCTTTGGTTGCCAATCCCCACTTGCATGAGCTAGGATTACATTCAGCTTTGAGTAAAAGAAAATCCAACACAAGGCACACACAGCAGTTGGCTTCTCTCCCTGTGAAGGCCATCTCCAGTGGCAGCCAGTCCGGGGACCTTGGCAGGCCGCCCTCCAGATGGCCTCGTGCCCAGCAGCCCTGCTGCCCACAGGTTACTCACCAGCCATCTCTAAGCCTCAAGCCAGCCTCTCTATGCTGCTGTGGGACACTGGGTCTGGAACTCTGCACTGTTTCCCAGGCTCCTCACCCAGCTGGCCTCCTACTGAGTTCTACCACTGGGAGGTGACAGATGGAAGGGAAAGCAGGAAGAAGGGACTTCCTTTTTCTCAAGGTCAGCAGCAGCAACGGGGCACCAGATGGCTCCCGCTTCCAGCACTCCCAGGAGCACAGGGCCTGCCCGGCAGACAAAGAAAGCGCCAGCTCACCTGGGCTGCCCCCCACGGGAGCTGTGGCTTTCCTGCAAGTCCAAGCAAGTGCCAGGTTCCACTGTCTCATGGGGCTCAGCACGAACCAGAGGACCCTCCAAGCTCCAGAGTTCTGAAAGTATAACCCCTCTTCCTTCTGGTCCCTCTGGGAGGCATGTGTTTACCCATGCTGAATTTCTGGCATATCACAGGGCCCCCTTCTGCTCTGAGCCTTCCCACACCCCCACAGCCAGCTCCCTATATTGAGCGCCCTCTGTTTCAAATACCTGGTGTGGCACTTTGTCCACGCCGGATCCCAAATCATGCAACCTGTCTTCTCGGCCAGACTTTGCACTCTGTGAAGATAGGAACTGCACCTCTGCATCCCTTGCCTACTGCCTAGTACACACTAGTTCATTAACAAGGACTTGTTGAATAAGCTAGCCTTTAGTCCATGACGGAACTAAAACTGGGAATCAAAATAAAGCACGATAAAACCATGGGTGAGATTATTTTAGGTCACATTCATTGCTGGTACTATTGACTGAAATCAAGAAATGCCAAGTATTGATCATGAGATTCTTTTTTTTTTTTTTTTAAGATTTTATTTATTTGTCAGATGGAGATCACAAGTAGGCAGAGAGGCAGGCAGAGAGAGAGGAGGAAACAGGCTCCCTACCAAGCAAAGAGCCCGATGCGGGGCTCGATCCCAGGACCCCGGGATCATGACCTGAGCCGAAGGCAGAGGCTTAACCCACTGAGCCACCCAGGTGCCCCCGATCATGAGATTCTTAAAACAACACCCATTCTATTTAAAAAAAAAAAAAAAAAAAGATTTTATGTATTTGTCAGAGAGAGAGCACATGCAGAGGGGAGAAGCTACCACCCTACCCCCTCCCTGCAGCAGGGAGCCAGATGCAGGACTCTGCCCCAGGACCCTGGGATCATGACCTGAGCCAAAGGCAGACACTTAACAGACTGGGCCACCCAGGCATCCCGGCCCTGCCCTTTTGAAAACAAAAGCAAAGGGACACCTGGGTGGCTCAGTCAGTTAAGCATCCTGCTCTTGATTTTGGCTCAGATCATGACCTCAGGGTTGTGAGATCAAGCCCTGCATCAGGCTCTGTGCTGGATGTGGAGCCTGCTTAAGATTCTCCCTCTGTCCCTCCCCCCCCAACACCCCCACTTTCTCTCTTAAAAAAAAAAAAAAAAGGCAAAATAAACTACTAGGATGAGACCAAAATAAAAACTTCTGCACAGTGAAAAAAAAAAAATCAGCAAAATGAAAAGGCAACTTACTGACTGGGAAAAGATATCTGCAAATGATATATTCATTAGCAACTAATATCCAAAACATATAGTATAACTCAACACCAAAAAACACAAATAATTCGGTTAAAAAATGGTTGAGGACCTAAATAGATATTTTTCCAAAGATGACATTACAGATGGCCAAAAGACACACAAAATGATGCTCAACACCACTCATCATCACGGAAATGCAAATCAAAACTATAGTAAGAGATCACCTCACACCTGTCAGAATAGCCAGAATTGAAGACGAGAAGTAATAAGGTATGTGAGGATGTGCAGAAAAAGGAACCCTCATGCGCTGCTGGGAATGCAAACTGACACAGCCGCCGCGGAAAATAGGGAGGGCCCTCAAAAAGTTAAATATAGAAATACAATACGATCCAGTAATTCCACTACTGGGGACTTACCCTAAGAAAACAAAAACACCAGTTCAAATATATGCACCCCCATGTTCACTGCAACACACAACAGTTAAGGTACAGAAGCAACTCAAGTGTCCCCATACACAGACGATAGATGGAGACATAGTATACGTATACACATCGGAATCTCACTCAGCCATAAAAACAAATGAGATCTTGCCATTTCCAACAGCATGGATGGACCTAGAGGGTATTATACCAAGTGAAGTAAGTCAGACAGAGAAAAACAAATACCATATGACTCCACTTCTATATGAAATCTAAAAAGACCAGACAGACAAAACAGACCCATAAATACAGAGAACTGATGGTTGCCAGAGGTGCAGGGAGGTAGGGGGATGGGCAAAATGCGCCAAGGGGTGTGGGGGACAGAGGCTCCTGGTCAGGGCATGGCTGAGTCAGAGGGATGGAGAGTCCGGCACGGGAAGACAGCCGACGGTGTCGCACCAGCGCTGTACGGGGACAGCAACCACACTCGTGTGAGCGCGGCATCACGGAGCTGTCAAATCACCGTTCTGTACACCTGCAATTCCTGTAATGTCGTGTGTCGATACTGCAGTTACAACGAAGTAAAAGCTTCTCTTTTGATAGGTAAGTTCAAGTTTACTGAAACATTATGTATGGAAAAATGCACAAATCTTACCAATGAATTTTCATTCTGCTTCCCTCAGCCAAATGCAGGTCTTTCTCCATCTTCATCTGACTCCTTGTATCCACTTTCCTTAATTTTGTTCCCCTTCACATGGTTGCCGGTTGTGTTCCCCCAAGAAGGTATGTTGAGTCCCAATCCCCAGTATCTTAGAATACAACTTTATTTGGAAATGGGGTCTATGTAGATCTAATCCAGACAAGACGAGGTCAGGGAGTGGCTAATCCAAGCGTGACTGAGCTCCTTCCACAAAGGGGAACCTGGAGGCGGAGGGAAGAGGACGTGAAGATGGCCGCGCACTGACGGACTCAGACTGCAGCGGTCTAGGTCCAGAAGCCAAGCAATGCCAAAGGTTGCAGACAGTCTGTGAGACAATGAGTTTCTGCTTTTCGAAGCCACCAGTCCATGGTGCTTAGTTGCGGCAGCTTGTAGAAACATGGTAGAGTCATGCTCACTGTATATTTTAAACCTACTTTCTACTACCTGCGGTCCCCACTGGACTGTGAGTTCCATGAGGAACCCTAAGTTCCTTTTACTCTCTGCTGTGTCCCGGTGCTTAAGACAGCATGTGGCACGGTGGTCACGTCAGTATTAGCTGCAATCCAGAGAAGATGCCGACATGTTACAAAATCAGACATATACATGGAGGAGAGGTAGAGCTATTCTTAGTCTCAAATAACAAAAACAGGACTCAAGGTAGTTTGAGTAGATACAAATTTATTTTTTTACATAAAAGCCCAGCGGTCAGGAGTCCAGGACTGTGGCAGCACCTGATGTCCTAAGGACCCACATTCTATCCAGCTCTGGTGTTCACTTTGGCCCCGGTGGTCACAGAGGGCCTCTATACCTTTGGGGGTCACCTCCACATTCCAGCAGGAGGAGGGGGACAGAGCCACACCAGCTTCTCTCTGACCCTTTCTACTGAGAACCTCCTTGGCAGACTGCCTCCGGCATCTCAGCAGGCACAACTCTCCCACAACCATCCAGCTAAGGCGCTGAAGATGTGGCTGAGCACTGAGCCCTCCCGCTGCACAAGAGGAGAAGCTGAGGGAGCGGTATCCAGAGTGTCTGACTCGGTGGTGCTGTGGCTGGCTCCTTTGGAAGGATGAATGTCAAGAAATGTGTCGGGATAACTGGCTAGACAGAATGGGAAAACCAGGTCCCTACATCACACCCTACACAAAAGGTAATTTCATAATTACATACTAAATTTGAACAGCAAAATTTTTAAACCTTTGGGGGGAAAAAGTCTTTGGAAAAGAGTGAATGACATTAAAATGTAGACTGTATATCACATGACATCATTAGAAAAGGAAAAAGATAAGCATACTGAGCTGTTTCTACAAAGGACACAACCTAAGGACCATATGACAACTCATACACAGCGACCAGAAAAAGGGAGCGGCAAAAAAAATCGAAAGACCATGGAGGAAATACAAATGGATTTGGATTTTGAAGATAACAAAAATCCTCAACCTGACTGGTAGAGAAATGCAAATTTAAACTTCTGCACTTACTGGACTGTCAGAAAGTACACACTGACAACAGCCAGTGTTAAGAAAGGGCCAGAGGCCATCTCTATCACCAGGTGGGAGAAGAATGGAATCAGCCCTCTTCAGAGAACAATGGGACAGCGAGTAATCCTGGAATGCAACTAAATCTGCCCAGCAGTTCCTGTGCACTTCAGCCTGGATGGAGACGTGCTCAAGAATGGTCAGAGGAGCATTCTCAGAGCCAAACACCTGGAAACCACCCAACCATCCAACAACAGCCAAAGGCAGAAACTGGAGTCCACTCAAGGCCCGCCCTGAGCTACACGTAATGCAAAGATTCACAAACAATGTTGAATTTTAAGACCCAAGAATACATCTGTGTGCCATTTGTAACTTTTAAAATGCAAACTACTACTATGTATTTACGGATACATACCTCCACGATAACATTTTTAAGAAACACTTGAAAAAAAATCAGAACCTGCAGCAATCGCCTTCAAAAGGAGGGCTCGTACTCAGGGCAGGGGGACAAGGAGGGATGCAAGGTGTCAGCAACGCTTTATTTCTCATGTTGCACAGCAAATACAAGGATACACATCCATATTTATCTTTTTTATGATGAAATAACTCCATTTTTAAATGCATGTGGCAAAAATTGTGGATTACAGCAGCATGATCCCGCATGTGTGAGAAAGCAGATGTGAGAGCACACATCGAACCTTCTAGGGAAGCACCTCCAGGTTTAAACTCTGAAAGGGATGCAAAGAAGACGCTGACAGTCAAGAAGAGACCACAACTACTTCAGTCTCTGCCTTCAAATCACTGGTCTTACACCTACTGATTCCTAAGCCTAGAACCTCACCCTAACCACCCAGCGTGGTTATTTCAAAGCGGTCCTTCCTGGGCTGCACCACGCCCCCCACACCCGGCCGCTCCGAACACACTGTCCTTGCCCACACCCCATTGACTCCTCAAACCCAAACTAGAGAACACAGAGGCCGGACTTTCGTTCTCCAGGTGACTCCAATGTGCAACCAAGGGCCAGAGCCACATCGTCCAGGGTGCCACCGTGCCTCATCATTCAGGAATTCAGGGAGGCCCTGAGGGGCCAGAATGAAAGGCCAAGTGTGGTGCGTGTGGTGCTGAGGATGGTGGCCGTAGCAGCTGTGGAGGTTTCCAGACCCCAGCCCTCAGGGTGGACACCGCGCTCCCCCTGGAGGAGGGAGAGGCACCGAGAGACAGAAGCCACCCAATCTAGTGGATTTCCGGTGTCCGAATGGATTAAGTGTTGTGGAGAGAGATGAGTTAGTATGTGTCACCTGCTCTGAACCACGCTTGGCATGTAGTAAGCACAAAGTTAGCTACTTCCCAAGTAAAGAAACAGTTTGGGGGAAAGTGAGCTCAGTAAAATATTTCAGTAAAGGATATCATGTTTACTCTTACAGCTTCATGAATGGGCTCCCAGCCCCATGAGAAGGAAATGCTGCTCAGACGTGTCTCACTGCGGTCTCGTAAACGATCTCTCGACGTCTGACCCACAAAGGACGTGTCCTACATGTGCAGAGAGCACATGGAGAAGGACAAGAGAACGTGAAGAGCTGCTCGACAAAGAGCTCAGGAGAGTGAAAGATTGACAGGAAAAGGAAGTTCTTCCTCCTCACTTCATCTACTTCTATCCACCTGCGAGAATCTAATCAAGAATATCAATTACAAAAAGCCTGGTTCCAACTGGAAGACAGGGTTGCTCTCGCTTTTAAGATGGAGACTCGAATGTGACGTAGGGAGATGCTGAAGATGGTTCTAGAATGGATGAGAACACACTGTTCTGTGGCAGCATCCAAGAGCAGTCTGGAGAGCAGAGGCAGGCCATGGCCAGGACAGACCGATCCGTGAGAGCTGCCAGGTAAGGGTGCTTTCCCTCCAGCTTCTGGCTTTCTTCTACTCCCTCTGCCATCTCTCTCCTCTCGGAACACCCCAAAGGGAATAATGACCCTAGCCTGTCCTCCTGAGCCCATGAATCCCTTCCAGATCTTCCTGAAGCCCCCTTAGCCAGAGTTCCCTCGAGTTCACTTGTGCTTAGGTCACAGCCTCCATGTGGAACCCCACATTCTACCCTGGCTGGAGCCTTTCACCCAGAGGCTCAGGGCGCATGGGAGACAGCACAGGGCCGCATCCCCTCACTTGGCAAGTTTCGCCTGACCTCCTAGAGCTGTGCTTCCCCACCTGGGAATGGGAGCATGGCACTGGCCTCCTGGGGCTGTGTGGCAGGGCCGAGGGGTGGAGGGTGAGAGCCATAAAGCACTGGCCACTTGGAAGTTACTTGAAGAAAAAGAGAAGCATGTCCCTTAGGACAGTTACACAGCTGAAGTTGGTTGTTTCACTTTATTTAGCAAATGGTCACCCTCTGAGCCCTACCAGATTGCTCCTCCAGCCTCACTCAAGGGTCTGCCTTGGAAAGCAGCTCAGAGGGCAACTGGGAAGGCCCAGGTTCCCCAGTCAGTCTCCTCTTCCACCGACACACCCTGCAGAGAACAAAATCACTGCTCACGTCTTCAGGCACCCACCCTAATGTGGTTGAGGGGCCCTCCAGTGTTCAAGAGCCTGCCAGGGCCCAGCCCCAGGCACAGCTTCCTTCCTGCTCCTGAGATACTGGCGAGGGGCGAGGACCTCTGTCCCCAGCTGTGGGGGTGCCAAACCCTATTCCCTAGCCCTGCAGCCTGTCCTTGCTGGGCAAGAAGCAAAATGTACGAAAATACTTTTAATCATTTCTTTGAAACAGTTAAGAAATAAGGTTGTCTTATTTTTCTTTTACAATCCCAGTAAAAAAAAAAAGTTCACATTAGTGCTGGGGCCCAAAACTAGGCCCTTCCCCGGAGCAGAGCACCGGCCACTCAGTAGAAACGCTTGTTCCGCTCCTGCCGCTTCTGAAACACTACGGCCCCAACCACGGCGCACACGATGATCCCAAGGAGCGCACAGAGCAGCAGCAGGAACACCCGCCACCCCGTCAGCGGTCCGCTGCGGAAGTTGCCGGTCGGGTCATCCACATTATCTGGGGGAGAAGAGAGAGGAGCTGCAGTGGCAAAGTGGAGGTGGCAGGCAGGCTCCCAGGAGACGGGGGAGTCCGAAGGGACGGAGCCGAGGGACAGGCCACAGCCAGCCCTACAGGGGAAGCTGTGGCCTGCTCACAGCCCTACCAGTGAGGGACAGGGGGATGGACGGAGGCAGAATCCCACTAGGACCTAGCTTCCCAAAGATCAAGGCCCCAGGAGCCTTCTGCTGCAAGAAGCTAGTGAAAGCTGGGGTTCCTGACCTCCCCAGGAGAGCCTGAGTCTGCACAGGGTAGGCCCAAGATCTGTGTTCACAAAACCCCACCCCAGCCCCGTGCAGTGGCCCAAGGCACCCCTCTGGAACAACACAGCTCTGGCCAAAGGCTGCCCTGACTCACACCTGGATGCTTTCCACGGCTCCTTGGGGGTCTCCCAAGCCCCCCGCCCCCTGTCCTTCTGCTCCAGCCACACTACTTCTCTGCCCGCTAACACCATCGACAATGCTGCCGAGAATGAGGCCCTGCCACATTAGGTATCTCCTGGAATTCCAACCACACTGGGAGGGGGAACTCTTGATCTCCCTTTTATTGGAGGCTGACGGCAGGAACAATCTGTCAAGTTCATCAGTCTCTGGTGAAGGGACTCGGGTCTGGACTCAGGCCCTTCTGCCCTTTGCAGCCTGGGCCCTGTTCCTGCCACTTGGCCTCCCTCCGCAGCCACAACCCTCCACTCCTTACTGTGGGGGTTACTCAGGGCCTCCTCCCAGCCAGGCCTGAATGCTAGCCAGGAGCCAACTTACATCCTCCCCTCCCACACAACCTGAACAGGGCAGGCCTGCTGACACGGTCTTAACACCAGCCTCTCTCCTCCTCTTGCCTCAGTCACTAGACTAAGCCCCAGGACAGCCCACAGCTAGGCACCGAGTGGAATTTCTGGAACCATCTGCTAAAGGAATGAAAAGAGCAACAAGTCTGCAAACTAGTTAATCCCTACGTGGCCAACCTCCTAGGGCTGCTGGGTAGGTCAGAGCAGATTAGGTCTCCAAAAGCCCTCAGCAGCCAAAAACTCTTCAATCAAAGGTTGCAAAAACAGTGGTGTATGGCAGGGTCTGTTTAGCCCGAGATGTTTAAAAGTAATTTGAATCTTAAAACAGTGAGACGTCACGTAAAATGCTGGGTTCCACTCTGGCTCCCACTCTACATGAAGACCTTGGGCTAGCCTGAGAGGCTCCTCGGGGCCCCAACCCCAACCCACAGGCACAACCTCAAGGTTCTTGGGGTGTATGTCCACACACACACAGGAGTTTCTCTTCAACCAGAACCCTTGCTCTGTGAAGACAAGCTGGTGGCTAATTAGTGCCAGGGGCAGAGTCTGGGCCTTTGTGGCTTGGCAAAAACTTAAGGTCAAATTTTGGCTTTACTTGTTTCTAGCTGAGAAAAGCTGGAGGATCAGTTCCCCCAGCTCGGGGCAGGATCTCCCGCCCAGGCCATTCACTGAGGCCACACACATATTGTATCAGAATGCCCTGCACACCACCAACACCAACAATCTGGCCCCTCTGTCTTTAATGCCCATCAACCCAGCACCAAGCACTGGCAGAAGCAGAGGCCAGGTGTTCTCACATCTGTTCATTAGCACTGATTGCTACTCTAAAACCCCAGGCCACAACCCAACCAGGTGAGAGCAAATAGACCACAGGCACTCAGCCCAGCCGGCCCCACCCCCACCCTGCATAAGGCTGCCCAAGCTGGGGTGAGCCTCAAGCATCTACCTTTGGGTGACTTGAGGAAATTAACGCTGGGCTCAATCTTGGTCCAGTCGATGTTCTCTTCATCAGGAGTGTGTTCTACCATCAGCTGGAACAGCTTCATGGAGATGATGTCATGATTGTCTGCAAGACCCAGAGTTAGCTTATTATAAGGGGTACAGAGCCTGCCTTCAGGCACATGGCCCATGCCCCTCCCCAGCTCCGGGCTGCCTCTCCAATCAGGGAAAGTGGCCAGGTCCCCCAGGGCAAACCCTGCTCCTGCCTCCTGAGGTGCCTGTTTTCTTTCCAGCGACCTCCAGCCATCCCCAGCAGGCAGTGTTCCAGAGGCTGTAATACCTCTAAAACATTAAGAAATCTGCGAGGAGGCAGAACAGACACACACAAAAAAGCATGGGTTTTACACTGAGAATCAGCTGGGTCTAAATCCTGAGTCAGGTTCCTTGTTTGTAAAT
Organism: Mustela erminea; assembly: GCF_009829155.1. Lineage (NCBI taxonomy): Eukaryota > Metazoa > Chordata > Mammalia > Carnivora > Mustelidae > Mustela > Mustela erminea. The sequence continues at coordinate 99,428,904 of NC_045616.1, read as the reverse complement.
CTGGATGATACTTTCCACCTTGCCTGGTTATCATGGTAAGAAAATGAGATAGTACATACAAAGCACAAGAAATTGCCCAGCAGATAGTATGTACCAGAAGAAAACCTGCATGTTATTCTATGGCTGTTTGAGAAGCCTGATCCTCCCTAGGGGCAGCGAGCAGCTGCCAGGCACTCCTGTCAGAGACCCAAGAACAAGATGCAGACAAACCACTCAGCTACCTGAGGGCTAGGCGCCAATTCCTGGGCAGTGACTGTCCCTGAGGAGACGTGAGAAAAGGTCGGGTCTAACAGTGTGGGCAGAAGAGAACCTTTGGGGTGCCTGGGTGGCTCAGTAGGTTAAGCCTCTGCCTTTGGCTCAGGTCATGATCTCAGGGTCCTGTGATCAAGTCCCGAATCGGGCTCTCTGCTCAGCGGGGAGCCTGCTTCCCTTCCTCTCTCTCTGCCTGCCTTTCCGCTTACCTATGATCTCTGTCTGTCAAATAAATAAAATCTTTTTTTTTTTTTTTAAAGATTTTATTTATTTATTTGACAGAGAGAGATTACAAGTAGGCAGAGAGGCAGGCAGAGAGAGAGAGGAGGAAGCAGGCTCCCTGCTGAGCAGAGAGCCCGATGCGGGACTCGATCCCAGGACCCTGGGATCATGACCTGAGCTGAAGGCAGCGGCTTAACCCACTGAGCCACCCAGGCGCCCCAAATAAATAAAATCTTTAAAAAAAGAGAGAGAGAGAGAACCTCTGCTTGACACTAAGGGATCACCCCATTCTGAGATGGGGAGGTTCCAACCCGAGACAAGGGTGCTGGTCCCTTAAATCTAGTATCAATGTGGCTAATGAGCTGAACGTGAGGCAAAGCCTCATGCCAAGAACTCTGGAGACTGGAAAAGGGAGAGACTAAGGAACAGGGAGCTGGCAGCTGGGTCAGGCAGAGCCCTGTGGTACCTGCCAGTCCAGTGTGCATAGCCCCGGGGGCCCAGGGACAAGTCCTGACTCTCAGGTCTGACAGCAGTTCCCATCTGAGTTCTGCCCTTCCTAGGTCTGTGAACGTGGGGAGATTCCCTTCACTCTCAAACTCCCCACGGTATCAGGTGTATAAGAGAGAAAAGTGGGGCATCTGGGTGGCTCAGTTGGTTAAGCAACTGCCTTCAGCTCAGGTCATGATCCTGAAGCCCCAGAATCGAGTCCCACATCGGGCTCCCTGCTCAGCAGGGAGTCTGCTTCTCCTGCTGACTTCTCTCCTCTCATACTCGCTCTCTCTCATTCTCAAATAAATAAATAAAATCTTAAAAAAAAAAAAAAAGGGAAAAGTGGCCACGCCATCATGGGACACTCGTGAGCGGCCTGCTGCAGAGGCTCGCACTCACACACCTCCGATGAATGGCCAGGCACTACTGTGCAGATAGCCATCTCTAGCAGTCTCCACTAGGGCCTTGCCAAACGGCCTCAGAGAGCATCCACTGCCACAGATCTGGCTTTGCTCCCAGAACCTTCTCCTGACATAGGCTGAAATACGATCAGGTGAAATTCCAGAGGGGGAAGACTGAGGGGGAAGACTGTGGTGGAATCCTAGATGAAATCAGACTGACAGCCAGCTGATAACTGACTGCCACGTTGTCCACCAGCAACTAATGATTCCCTGAAGCTGGGAAACAGGGGCAAAGGGACTTACTAGACGATTCTCCCCACTCTGGGGTATATAATTAAAATATCCATACCAAAAACTTTTAATACCCCAAAGCAATGACTCTCTGGGGACCAAGTGGACCCAGGCATTTCTGTGAAGGGGAGGTTCCCAGATAGTGGCTGGATTACAGGCCCTGGAAAGGTCTATCCTGAGGATGAATAAGCCCTTTGTCTGATTCTGTACAATGCTTCCCACTTTTGGTCAGGAGCAACTGGGCCTGGGCCTGGTGCCCTCTGAGGGCCCTGATGCCTTCTGAGTACCATAGCCAAAGGTCACTATCAAGTGTCACCCAGACCCAGTGGCCCAGCAAAGCCTGCACAGGCGGACAGCAGCCCAGTGCTTACAGAGCACACTGTAGGCCAAATGAGAGCCTTGACTTTATGAAACATACAGTTTGGTGAAAGGGACACATCAAATCCAAATTATATGGTAGATTCCAAGATAGTTAAATACTATGAAGAAAAATAAATCCAAGAAAGGCAGTAAAGAGTGCAGAGAAGACTATATTCATGTGCCATTTTAAATAAGGGAAGCAGGGGTGCCTGGCTGGCTCAGCTGGTAGAGCATGTGACTCTGGATCTTGGGGTTGTGAGGTCAGGCCCCACACTGGGTGTAAAGCTTACTTTAAAAATGTAAATAAAGGGTGCCTGGATGGCTCAGTGGGTTAAGCCTCTGCCTTCAGTTCAGGTCATGATCTCAGGGTCCTGGGATCGAGTCCCGCATCGGGCTCCCTGCTCAGCAGGGAGCCTGCTTCCCGCCAGTCCCCCGCCGCCTGCCGCTCTCTGCCTGTCTGCCTGCCTACTTGTGATCTCTCTCTATGTCAAATAAATAAATAAAATCTTTAAAAGTAAAAAAATAAATAACGGGAATCAGGGAAGGTCCCACTGAGGAAGTGACATCTGAGTAGGACCTGAAAGAGAGGAGGGTAAGGCACAGGCACAAAGGCCTGGCGTAGGGCGCTGGCATGTCTGAGGAAAAGCCATGGGTGATGTCAGGGAGCAGGGAGCCAGGAGTCACAGGTGATGGGGGGTGAGGAGAGGCACTGGCACACAAGGCCCAGCAGACCACTACTAGGACAGACAGTGGCCTTGACTCTGCAGGAGACACGAGCAGTGGTGAGATCTCACTCGAGCTTTTATGGAATCGTTCTGGCTGCTGAGCTGGGAGAGACAGTCGGGGGCTAGTGTGGAAGAAGAGGACCACATGGGCGGCTCATGCAGTCACCCAAGTGAGTGAAGACAATGGCCCGGACCTGCCAAGTAGTAACAGAGGGGAGAGAAGTGGTCCACTGCACTGAGAAGACAAGGCCAGCAGGACTCGCCAAAGAATGAGAGGTGGCATGTAAGAGGGGAAAAATAATGAGACTGGAATGACACCAAGGTTTTTTGGGCTGAACAACTAAAGTAACAGAGGGGTCATTTATGCCTCGGTGGCAAGAAGTGGGCTTCAGCTGTGGGCATGTGAAGGCTAAAATGCCTGTTGGGAATCCACGTAGAGATGTTGGGCAGGCAGGTGGTTACATAGGTCTGGAAAGGTCTGAGCTGGTGATGGAAAGATGGGACTCTGCAGCATCTGGATTCAAAGCCCTCTAGCTGCTCAAGAGCATGGAAGATGGCTGAGGGAGTGCTCATGCAGTAAGCCCCAGGTGTGCCAACATTCCCAGATGCTGGAAAGTGAAGGAAGAAATGCAGGTACATGCAGACCCAAATGAAGGGAGTTCAAGAAGGAAAGTGATCAACTGCATCGCAAACCTCTGACAGACCAGCGAAAAGCTTAATGCCTTGCTCAGCCCACACACTCACCAGATAGGTCTCCCGTGCCAGCCGAGGCTCCGAAGTAGTAGCCTGTGGGCAGGCGCACTCCCGTGATGTCGATGCAGTTTTTCCACTCATTCTTGTCCTCTAGGTCAGTCATCACCTGCAGCCAGCCAGCAAGTTAAGTACACACCCAACTTGGGTGTGCTCAAGCCCAGCCACCTCCCTGAGCCCCTACAGACAGAGCTGGCCCTGGCCTGCCTGCTCACCGTCAGACGGCCCCGGGAGTAGCGCACAGCGAGGAAGGTATCATGATCGCGGTTCCGGAAGTCGGCCGTGCAGCCCGCCAGCTCGGTCCAGCGGCCATCTTTGCTATGGTCGTAGGACAGGGAGCCATTGTTCACCATCACCGAGATGTACGGGAACACACGCTGAGACCAAGACACCAGTTACTCCATGGCCAGCCCAACCTGTGGGAGGCAGTGGGGGCCCCAATCCCTGGAGGTCCCACTGTGCCAAGACCAGGGAGATGTCCTGGTCCCCAACCCTCCGGCCAACTGCCCGGCCCTTCCTGTCCTGTCAGAGGCAGAAGGCAGAGGCATACCTCTGTGGTCTCATCGTTGGGATATGTGTCCAAGAAGATGGCTAAGCCGTGGAAGTTGTCTTTGCTCCCAAACACAGGCCCTGGAATTAGAAGGAGATGCTCTCATAATGGGAGATATTGGAGTTGTCCCCTGGTACCTGAAGGACAAAGTAATACCAGTGCAGGTGGGGGAAAGAAAGGTTAATCTGAGGTCATTCACCCAGGGAAGGGAAGGATCTCTAAGGGAGGTGAGGTGTCAGGGGTGCAGCAGAGAAGACTCAAAATCTGAAACGAAAACTGTTGAGGAACAGCACCTGGCCTTGTCACCTCTGTCAGGTGACAAGAGGGCAAGGACCCCTACAGAGGAAGCCCCATCTTCTAACCCAGGGGTCAGCAACTTTATGTCAAGGGCCAGAGAGAAAACATTTTAGACTTTTAAGACACATATGGTCTCAGCCACATAGTCTTGTTTTTGCTATTTTAAAAATGGTAGAATGATGGGATGCCTGGGTGGCTCAGTCAGTTAAGGATCCAACTCTTGGAGTCGGCCCAGGTCATGATCTCAGGGTCCTGGGATTGAGCCTTGCATCAGATTCTGTGCTCAGCTCGGCTCCCTCTCCCTCTTCCTCTGCCCCTCCCCCTGTTTCACGCATGCTCATTCACATGCTCTAGCGCACACTCTAAAGTAAATAAATAAATCGGGGAAAAAAAAAGTCGAATGGTAAAATCGTTTCTTAGCTGGTGTACACCACCAGGCCACAACGGGGTATAGCTGCTAGGATCCAGCTAGCCCTCTTCTTAAAGGGACACTTCCCAGAGCAGACTCAAAGAGGAGCAGTAGGACCCTAACCGGAGGGTACAGAATGCCCTCACCTAGATAAGTGCGTCCCTACCTGGCACAAGGCGGTCCCGGGTATACCACAAGGCAATGCCATCTCCATGGAGATTCTTCTTCCCAGCACCATGGACTTTAAAGTGGACATGCATCTCCCAGTCCTTGAGGAAGCAGGGCTGCAGGGAAAGCAGAGAGCCGCTCAGAACTCGCCGGCTATCCTGCCAGCTAGAGGTGACCAGCCAAGCCTGTCTCCTCCACTGAGACTGTCACTCCTTGGAACAGGGCCAGGCAGCAGAGTCACCAGTGACATTGACCAACAGACACCCGACCCCCCTGACATTCTCCACAGGAAGGGAGGGGGCTGCTGGGCCTCCCAGGTGGGGAAGAAGGGGCCACCCAGTGTCCCAGGGCTGCCCATCCTGGCCCTAGTCTTCTCTTTGGCCTGGCCACAGGTTCTCACTCTATGATTCACTTTCTTCAACACCAGCCAAACCAGCCATTTCCTCTCCATCCCCACTACTTCTGCCCCAAAATCTTGTAGAAGGATTACTACCCCTATTTGAGCCACATGTTTTACAAAACAGAAAACCCATTCAAAGACAAAATAACTTGTCCACAGCAGGTTAAGTGGACTTAACCACAGCAGGTTACGATCACCCAGATCTGTCAGACTCAAACTGTTGCTGTGTCTTCTATACCTCCCATGACCTTCAGGCCTTTAACACAAAGTGCAGCAACTCTTTTCTGGTCTCCCACCTTACTGTCTTCCTTTCTAACCATGTTTCCAAACTGAGACACTCAAATCCGGGTATGGATGACTCCAAACCCCAACCTCTTGGCCAGCACCCTTCCTGCCTCTTGCAGACCCAGTCCAGCTTCAGTGTGAGGACAGTGCCAGGGCTGGTGGGCTGGAAAGTTCATGCTCTGGGGTCTCTGGGCTGTTGTGATGTGAGAAAAGACAGATATTCCCTGGTATTCAGGAACACCAGCTTCAGAGCTGGGCACTGTCCACAATAAGGGGAACAGCCTAGCCTCACCCACCAGGAAGTTGCTGGTGAAAACTAAGGTGTTGACACACATACTTTGACAAGAATCCACATGGGGGAAGTCTACAGATGGGGATGCGAGCAAGTGTTTAAACAAAGGCCCATTAGAAAAGCAAACTAAAACAAGATGTTGTTGACTTATCAGATTGGCAACTATTAAAGAGATCATTAATACCAGTGTAGAGGAGGATGAAAAGAAACACATGCTCTCAAACAACCAATGGGACTGTAGATGCTCCCATTTTCTTGGGGGCAGTCTGGTTGTTGCAGCTTTTTAACAGACCACAGCACATCCGTACGCCTTTATACTTGAAGATACCAAAGATATTAACAGGAGAAAAGTAAGCTGACAAAGTTCAAATTTGTATACAGAGAGAAAATAAAAATGAACGGAACATGGGCCAACATTAATGATACGTGACTTTGAGAGGAGAACTACAAGACATGTTTACTTTCTGTATTTGAATTTTATATCATTAATATAATTTTTAAAACTCAAAAACAGAAAACTTTATATCCCCTCTTAGATGATCTGGCTGGGGCATTCACTGATTCATCAGACTTACTGTTCTGGCTCTGGGAACCAAAAACCAAGATGAAGAATCCCAGTTTCAGCCCAGGAACACAGATGCCAGACACCTAACCAACAGCTGGCAAGTAGTGTGAAATCTCGGCCTTCCCAGTTCTTGGGAGTTCACTGGCTCTGTGGAAATCTGCAGATTCTAGAGGGGACAGCTGAGAGCCGAGGAGACCAACTCTCAGGAAAAGATGGACAAAGACTGATGCCAAGTTCTACTGAGGGAGTGAAAGGCCTGGTGAACCACCCTTGCCTTGGGCTGAGACCACAAAGAAAACAACCCAAAAATGAGAGCGAGGAAAACCCTACCAGGGGCAGGAGCCCAGCTTGAGCCCTCTCATCCCTGAAAGTAGACTAAAGTGACTCACCCACACCTGAAATTGTTCAACAAACAATCTTACAAAATATAGTATCCAGCATACAATAAATAATCAGAAACACAAAAGACAAGTTATCAAAACCAAAAGGGAGGGAGAGACAGGCTAATGGGAACTCCATATACTGGACTTTCAAATAACTAGCTTACTACTTCAAGGAGATAAAAGACAAAATTGAGAACTTTGGGAAATAACTTAAATTTTTAAAAAATCGCCTCACAAAAAAATTCCAGAACTAAAAGAATAACTGAAAATAATAATATAACAGACAGGTTCAACAACAGATTAAAAACAAAGAGAGAACCAGTGATCTCAAGGCCAGTCAGGTAGATAAAAATATCCAGGAGGAAGCACAGAGAACGAGTGGTAGATACAAAATTGTCAGTAAGAGACAGAGAATGAATGATACGTATAACTGGAGTTTCAAGATAAGAAGTGAGACAACAGGTCAAGGAATTTTTTTTTTTAAGATTTTATTTATTTATTTGAAAGAAATCACAAGTAGGCAGAGAGGCAGGCGGGGGGGCGGGGGGGGGGGCGGGGACAGGCTTCCCGCTGAGCAGAGAGCCTGATGTAGGGCTCAATCCCAGGACCCGAGCTGAAGGCAGAGGCTTAAATCACTGAGCCACCCAGGTGCCTCAAAGGAATATTTAAAGAGATGTCCACGTACTAACTAAAACTGATTCAAAGGCATTACACCACAAATCTTAAATCTTACAAACCAAAGGAGACAAATAAAAATAAAACCATACCTAGAAACATCAAAAAGGGAGAGAGGGTGGGAGGGAGGGAGAAAAAGAAGTCTTAAAAAGCAAGAGGGGGGCACACAAGATTATCTTCAAAGGAACAATTAGTCTGATACTGGGATTCTCAACAGAAACACTGGGAGCAAGAAAACAACAGTTTGAAACATTTGGGAGTTAAAAGAAAATGACACAGGATTCTATACTTAGCAAATGTTATCCTGCAAGAATGAAGGTGAAATTAAGACATTTTTAGATAAACAGAAACATTAAAACTGTCTTTCATTCATCAGAAAGAAGGAAAATTATCCAGAACCAGAGATCATGACCTGAGCCAAAAACAGGCTTAATCCACTGAGCCACCCAGGTGCCCCGCAGGCAAAGAACTTTCAACCTAGCAGAAGACTAAAAATGGAACAAAACTTAAGCAACCCGAGACAACTGGTGAGAAAAATGAACAGAGAATGAGCAGTACAAATAGAAAATAAATAATAGGAAGGTAAACAAAACCAAAATCCAAGCGCCTGGGTGGCTTAGTCAGTTGGGCATCCAACTCTTGGATTGTGGTCTCAGGGTGGTGAGATACAGCCCCGTGTCAGGCAGTGTGCTCAGTGTGGGGTCTGGTAAGGTACCAGCTGGAACTGATTTAGAAGCTGCTTTTGGACACAGAGAGTGACATGGCCATGCTTTTCCATCCTCACTGCAAAGCTGAGCCGGCTGGGGCGCTCAGTAATCTGAACGCCCTTGCCCTCCCTGGGGCCAACTAAATCAGAATCACCTGGCTACAGGTGATTTCCATGCCTTTGCTCACAAGTGGGAGGCAGAGCTAATCAAAGAGTCAGCTGATACATCATGAAACATTTGATAAGAATCACTACGTGATTTGGGGTTTGTAAACCTAAGGAAGTTGAAAATGTCAAGTAACTCTGCTGTAACAAAACTCCCTCCATCCTCATCTACTATTTAAGTGAACAGATTCCCAGCACTCACATCTACAAAAACAAAAAGCAGAAATGGTGCTGAGGCCAATCTTACTCTGACAATAACAACCATCCAGACAGAGACACACTTCAACAAATTTCTACTTCTACGATAATTATCCAAAAATTGTGTGATGCATTTATTTTGACCAAATGTGTATTAAATACTAAAACTTAGTTTTAGTACCCAAATACTAAAACTTAGTTTTAAGGTCCCACCAAAGTTAAAAGGTTTACATTATTACACTTATTTTAGTTGGAAAGGAATGAGACACACTCATCAGTAAGAGATTTTCAAGCATTAAATACACTGCACAGAACAAAATTCTATGTGGGATGAAATGAAAATACAAATTCAATAAAGAAAAAACCTGATGTATAATTTGGGCTGATTCACAGCATTTAAAACATACAGTGAATATCAAATGGAAATATTTAGATTCCACTGAATACAATTAAGAGTACTGAACAGTTTCATTTTAAAATGGCAATATTTAGGGGCACCTGGGTGCTCAGTCAATTGAGCATCCCACTCTTGATTTTGGGTCTCAGCTCAGGTCATGATTTCCATGATCTCATACCCACTCCGTTCATTCCGCTCAGAGTCTGCTGAAGATTCTCTCTCCCTACCCCCCAACCAGGGATCATGCTCTCTCCCTCAGTACATAGGTAGGTACATAAAATCTTCAAAAAAAAAAATAAATAAAATGGCAATATTTAAAATATACTGGAAACTACATCCTTTGCAAACATTTAAATGTAAGAAAAGCAGTTCTGGTTAAGCCGCTGCCTTCGGCTCAGGTCATGATCTCAGGGTCCTGGGATCGAGTCCCGCATCGGGCTCTCTGCTCAGCGGGGAGCCTGCTTCCCTCTCTCTCTCTCTGCCTGCCTCTCCGACTACTTGTGATTTCTCTCTGTCAAATAAATAAATAAAATCTTTAAAAAAAAAAAAAAAAGAAAAAAAGAAAAGCAGTTCTGGATATCAACTTCTAAAAAGCGTAAGAGGATATATACTTTCGGACAGTACATCAGCCACAAAAGCTTAAATACTACTCTTCAACCCACACAAGGCTCCCCAGGATGGGCCCAATCAGCCCCTTGGGCTTCCCTCTGTCCTGTGCTCCAGCCATCAGACTCTTGGGAGTTCCAGTCACCTTGGGGCCACTCCCTGGTCTGGACCACTCCACCCCAAACCAGTAGAAGCTATGTTTTCTCTTCTTGGGACCACAGCAGGTGCTTATGCGTATTTGGCTAATTCAGGGCCCTTCCCAGAGTGAGGGAGACAAAGAAACATCCAGAAAGCACCTCTCCAGTAAAGGAAAGTTCTTGGGAAACAACAGGGAGAAAGTTCTAAGCATTCCAAGTAATTTCTTTCAAGAATTACAGGAACCACTCCAACTCTTTCAAGAGTATCTGCGAGGCTAAATAGGAAAGTCCCTAGAAGTGAATGGAGACGTGGGGGAAGGAAGAGAATTATATTCCAGACTGAAAATTTGATGAAGTTAAGTGCAGAACTCTCTCAGCCCTGTGACATCACCAAGCCACTGACAATACCACCCAACAGTTACCTACAACCATAAGTAAGTTACTTGTAGCTGAACCAATTTCTAAAAGTTCCAGCACTATTTGTACCTTACTTTAAAAAATAGAAATTAATGACATACTGAACTCACTCCCATAAACAATGTAACACATTATAATTTTTAAAAATTATCTGAAAACCCTAAGACAGAATAATGACAGGATGTGACGCGGGGGAGACAGAGTAGTTAATGAAATACTGAGTGGGTGGCACTCAAGCTGAGCCATACCAGACGAGAAAGAAGCAGGCAGGCATCAAGAACCAGGAGGCAGTGTCCCAGACACAGGGAACAACAAGTGCAAAGGTCCGGAGGCAAGAAGGCAGCCAGAGAGGCTGTATAAAATTACCAGTATAAATGGAGATGCCAAGCACCAGGAGCCAGACTGTGTAGACATAATGTCTGTTTAAGACCTTCACAGAAGACCCCAGGCTATGAGGATCAGAGTGAAAGCTGAAGAAAGTAACCCAGATGCCCCTAGCAGAAAGGAGAGGAGGAGCAGAAGGGACAGGCAGATGGACAAGGACAAGGACAGTGTGGGCTCCTAGAACTAAATGGGGAAGCCATTCAGAATGGACCAAAGAACAGGGTGATGAAGAAAACTAGGACAATGGCCAACAGCTTAGGCCTATGGGAAGAAGTGGAATCAGGTACGCTGAGGTAAGAACAGCTTCCAGCCCAAGCGGTGACCCAGCCCCAAATTAGTCCCCTTTTGCCCCTTTCCTGACCTAGACTTCCTCAGTGTGGAGTCTGCATAGCAACTTATTTTGGCCACTGGTCACATACGACATGCCAGTGACACCGGAGGTTCCCTAACCTCTAGACTGAAGGTCACAAAAATCAAAAGTGCCCACAAGTCCAGCTCCTCTATTATCAGTGATGACAAGACCCTCAGTAAAGCAGTGGACTAAGTCCGCAAGTATTTCTAAGGGATTCCTCCATTGTACACGGGGAGCAAGGGGGGCATGTGTTGCAAGTGAATTGCTGGGCTTCGATATCAGACAGATCAGACTTTAAATACTGATTATACCATTCAATGTCTGTGTCAGCTCTGCATAAAGCCGTGACAACCAACTACTCTGAAACAGCCTGTTTGAGAATTAAATGCAATAAGGCTATTTAATTAAGGTCAGTGGCTAACACACACAAAATACCCAATAAGGATTCCATCTGTTCCACTTATCCCACTATTAAGAGTTGAATTCAGACAGCTATGAGCTCCACTGCTTACTAGCTATGTGACTTTGAGTCAGGCACTTTCAACTGAGTCTTAGCTTCGTCAGTAAAACGGAGATAACATCACTTAATTCACCTGGCTTTCCAAGAAACTAGATGAGAAAGGTGTCAAGTGTCAGGCACAGCTCCCCACACAGTTAACTTCAGCAGTCATTCACAGTAACTTCAAGAGTCAAGATGAAGCTACCTTGTGGGGGGTGGGGGATCACAAGCCTTCAAACCAAGCTCAGATCTGGGGTGTTGCGGAGACTGGGAGTAGTAGCTTACTTAAGGATACACCTAGCGTCCTGGGAGTCACGCACCTGGTGGTTCCAGATAGAGCCCTCTTTGCTGCGCTCATCCGGAGTCAAACGCACGTACTGGCTCGTGAGTATAGTGCTGCCTTGGAAGTCCCAGAGGGGCATGGAGCTGGAACCGACCCCTGTGGGGAGAGAGGGGTGTAGACAGGTGCGTAAGAGGCCAGGCCAGCAATGGCCTTGCCAGAGGCAGAAAACCCACAGAGCTGCTTTGTTCAGGAGCAAGGAAACCCCTTTAGCCAACCCTATCCAGCCTCGCCCTCACCCTGCACTCATTCCCGCCCCAGGCCTCACCTTGGTAGGGCTTGATAAGCGAATGCTCCCTCTTGAGGTGTTCACTGTTGCCGTCAGTTATATCCGCAACAACGGGCCCCAGCAACAGGAGGAGAAGTAGAGGTGTAGTGGGGCCAGGGCCGGGGCCGGGAAGCCCAGGCCTCCCCGGGCACCGCCGGCCCCAGCCCCAGCGCCAAATCCAGTCTTCCGCCGCCATTCTCCGTTCCTCTGGCCCACTTCCGCCCTAGGACTTCCGCCTTCCGGGTGTCCCACCTCATGTCTCCGGCGGGAAACCCTTCAACCCTAATGTCACCGGGAAGTTAAAAAAAAGCAAAGCCTCGCAGCCGAAAGGAAGACGGCTTTATTTACCGAGCAGGCCCCCAACCTGGCCAAATGCCGTTCCATCTCCTTGGCGGCTCCAAGGAACCTGTCCGCCAGCCTCAGCAATGGGTTTCTAGGAGCGACAAGAGCCGCAACCAATCGTGGAACAGCACGTTTGGCTTGTGAGCCAATGAGGAACAGAGGGATAGTAGGACTCGGGGCAGCACGAGGGGCGTGTGCGAAGCGAGGTATGCTGGAACTTGTAGTTTGGGGGGGTTCGCGCGGGCTGGGCAGAGGAAGAACGAGCTTGGCCGCCAGCCGGTGATCGCATCTCTGGAGTAACATTTCCCAGTCCTGGGGGGAAAGAACTCAGAATGGAAGGAGGAAGCCTGAATTCCAGCTCCCTCGCCCCCTCGTACTCACTGGGTGGCTCTGGCTACCCAGTCTTAAAGGTTTCTGGCCCCACCTCTCTCCTAGCACCAGGCCTTTGGAGACGTAGAATTCCCAGTTGCGGGCATCCACTACTTCCAACTCGGGTGGCCCAGTAGGGTTTAAGCCAGAGGAGTGGACCCGGATCCTATCCCGGACTCCTGAGACGGTTGCTACCCACCCGGATCCAAATCACTTTAGTGCCCGCCCGCTGCAGCTGGAAGGGGCCATGAATGGTCCAGAAAAGCCACCTGTGGACCAGAGGTCAAAAACTGCTGGCACACAGCTGGGGGGTAGAGCTCTGTTTTACCTGTTCATGCTGTTTCAATACAATGATTTAAATATCGATTTTATTTTATTTATTTATTTTTAAAAATTTTATTTATTTACCTGACAGACAGAGATCACAAGTAGGCAGAGAGGCAGGGAGAGAGAAAGGAGAAAGCAGGCTCCCCGTGGATCAGAGAACCTGAGGAGGGGCTCCATCCCAGGACTCTGGGATCATGACCCAAGCCGAAGGCAGAGGCATTAAACCACTGAGCCACCCAGGCGCCCATCAGTATTTCTAAATCGACAGACTTAACATCAGAAATCCAAATTTCCGGCTTTTCAGGAAAATCTGGAGATCCAACCACACTACGCCCATGTGGCCTTACAAAGCCCTTCCTCTTTGGAGCTAGCCTTCCCACAGGCCACTAATTTATAACACCTGCCCGGCCCCTCCAGCTATTTGAATTAATAACCCCTGCAACAGCTCACAGGGTCGGGGGTGGAATCATTGGTTGGTTGCTCCTTTGTTTTATTTCAAGAATCTGCCCTTTTGAATGAGTGAACTTATTCAAGATTAGTGCTGAGACATCTTTCTGGATCACATACTTCTGATTAGCTTATTAAAGTAATACGCTCATCTATGTAGTACAGACATATAATACAGCAAAAGTCCCCTGCCATTCCCTTCCAGAAATGTATATCTATATCTTCCACTAGACCTCTAAGACAGCTGGGATTTTTGCCCGTTATGCCCGGCATCTAAAACCACACTTGGCACAAAGGAAGTGATTAATAAATAATTAGTAAAAATGTGAATATTTGTTCTAGAACCTGGAATTGGGCCATGAAGAATGAATAGGAAAGGCATTCTCAGCAGAGGGAACAGGAGATGCAAAAGCCCAGAGGGATGCCAGAGAGCATAGGGATGAAAGCAGGTCAGAGTGGCTGAGGAGAGGTGGGTGAGAGTATAGCTGAGGCCAGAACTTGAAGGGCCTTCTATTTCCAGCTAAGGAACATGGCCTTTTTCCAGAAAGCAATGGGATGGTTTTAAGCATGGGTGTGGCCAACATGGGTTTCTCTGGCTATGGTGAGGAGAAGAAACTAGAGGGGAGTTACCTTCCCCAGGTGGGGAAACAGACTAGAAGGTCATTATGACCAGATGAGAGATAGCAAGGCCTGATCCAGGGAAGTCTACAGAAGGAAGGGGGATTGGATCTCCCACACAAAGACTAGAAATCAGTAATTGATCCCCTGTGGGAGCCAGGGAGAGAAAGAGAAGTTGAAAACAGAGTTCTGAGAGCTGCAGGGAAGAAAACTTGATAAGAACTAAGAGATGGGAAGTCCTAGGGTTGGCTGGGGTCCCTGGGGTAAAGATGTGGTCAGAGCTGAAGCTGGCATCTGTAGTGGAGAAGTGAGAAGAGGAGAGGATGACCTTGGCAGGGGCCAGAGCCTGTAATGGGGCCTTTTTGGGAAGAAATATGAACTGTTGGCTCCTGGCCTAGTAGCAGCCCAGGTGCAGCTCCCAGCACCCAAGCACACATATTCACAACTTAGCAGTATCTAACTTGATCTGCGACCTTGGGCAAATCACTGCTCTCTGAGTCTCAGCTTCCCAATCCGTAAAATGGAAATAATGAGCGCCACTCACAAAAAGTGTATAAGGATCAAATGAAGTCATATGGGGAGAAGACCCTGTAAATGGTAAAGCCCTCCATGAAACCGAGGCCCAGAATCAGGACACAGCAGATAGATGGGCAGTTCCCACTGACATCACATACCACATAAACCACCCCCAAGCACATTGCCATTGTCATGCACGTTATTAAGACAATGCTCCAGGCCCAGAAGCAGCCCCCAATACACATACCAAGTCTGACTGAATCCCTCTATCTGGGGAGCCTGGAGCAAGGTGTCTGGGAAGGGATAAGTCAGGCCAGGTGAAGAGGGGAACACTAGCTGCTATCACAAACAGACTCAATTGTGTATAACAGCTCAAAGATTATTCCTCACTCATGTAACAGTGCAAAACTAGTGTTCCTGGTTGATGGGTGGGTTCCCTTTGTGCCCTAATACAAAGACGCTGTCTCCTTCCTCCTATGGCCCCACAATCCCTTAATCTCCTTCATCCAGCCAGCTAAAGATGAACGAGACCAGGTGGAGGGCACATATTACATAAAAATCTTGGTCCAGAAATAGCACCCATTGTTTCATTCACATTTACTTGGTGGGACTAGTCACAAGGCCACACCTGACTGCAAGTGAGCCTGGGAAATTAAAGTTTAACCATGTACCCGGAGGAAGAGGACATGAACTTGTAGTGAAGAGTCAGCCAGTTATACCACCGAAAGGTTCAAGTCACAGCCCTAGATGGGAACAGTAGGATAGAGGGTAAAAAACCGAAGAGGGGCCCAGACCAGAGTGGTGGGTGACTTGAGGGTGCTAAGCCCATACACAAGGTAAAATGCAAGCTCTTTTGGTGGGTGCATGTCTGTATAAACAGAGACCAACTAAGGACTCTGGCTAAGGGCCCAGAGTTCAGCTCGCCTTGGGCCGGGGCTGGGAGGGCAGGGTGTCACTCTTCAGCTGATGGTGCTACACCAAGGTGGGATTTTTGTATGAGTGAGAATGAACACATAGGTGTCACACATGGAGGCCACTGATGCACGTGTCACCGGGAGGGCTGAGGACTTGCATGTCTATGGGCAGTTGTACCTGTCACATGCCCCTGTCCAGGGGACTAGATACACAAATACAGAGGTTTCTTTTTTTTTTTAATACAGGGTTTTTTTATGAAGGGCGAGCCTCTGTGTTTATGACATGCATGCCTGAATGGTCTGTGTGTACATGACTGTGCACGCAAGGTGTCCATCTGTCTGTACACTTGGGCACATATCTGGGTGGTGCCTGGGGGTAGTCACTCCGCATGAGCACAAGTGCCTGGGGGGACACTGGGTGTGCCCATGCACAGCACACACACAGCAGGTGGGAGCTAAGCGTGTGTTGAGTAAGGTACATGTGTGCATACTCAGTGCGCATGTTCACATGGTGACGTGAGCCCCCGCCAGGGTGCAAAAGGTGACTAAGTGTGTGAACACACACTTCTGTGTGCCCAGACATGAACTTGGAGCTCCCTGGACTGGGCCAGACCAGGCTGAGCTCCTTCCTGGGTGCACAGAGGTCTCTGTGATGTGCTGGTAATAGTGTGGGGCACTGCCAAGGGTGCACTGGTGGCATGTGTGTGTGCCTGTGAACGTGTGTGTGCGTGCGTACGTGTGTGTGTGTGTGTGTGTGTGTGTGTGTGTGTGTGTAGGAAGAGGCATTCGCTCTCTTAGACCTTGCTTCTTTCTGTGGTTCGGTTTCTATAGAGACACTTCCTGTGGCAGAGAAAAGAGGTAGTGAGCTGGTGTTTCAGGATGTGAGGGCCCGCAGGAGCGGAGCCGGGCTTTCTCTGTTGCCTGCCTGCCACCGTGCAAGCTCTGGCCGGGGCTGCCCACAGTCCCCATGGTGGGATCTCCTCACAGCAGGGACCCGTGAATAGCGGCGGCATGCCAGGGAAGCCCAAGCACCTGGGTGTCCCCAACGGGCGCATGGTGAGTGTGGGCTCCAGGCCAGAGGGAAGGGGTGGGCACACCCAGGGTGGAGCCCAGGAGGCACGCCAGGCAGGACTGGGCAAGAGCCTGCATGCTGCTCACGGGCGGGAGAAGTTGGGTAAAAACAGGAGCAGGCAATGGGACCTGGGACTCTCATCCTAGGACCTTCTAGAGGGCCCTGCTGGGGATCTGGGGCAACCTTGGAGAGGAGAGCAGAGTACAGTGGGTATAGGCTTCTGGTCCCCACTGCTTCCTCTCCGGCCACTTTGGCCCCATCCGGGGCAGGGAGACCTGGCATGCCCTTTGACCCCTGCCTACCCCCATAAGGACCCAGACCCCTACATCTGACTTAGCCTCATGTCCTGTCCCCTCACCCCATGTCCTAATGTCCAAGGTCAGGTAAGGGGAACCCTCAGTGGGTCACTGCCCTTCAGCTGGACCTGCTCCAGAGGCTTCCTGCCAGAACAAGTAGTCTTCGGGCAGCCTGGGATGGCTCAGCCAGGCCGGGCCAGCTTGGTGCAACTTGTCTTTTCTATCCTGGGCTACCAGGAAGGGTGGGAGTAGCTGGGTGCTCGGATGCCCTGGCTACTGCTGCTGCCCCACCCCCTAAACCCTCTCCCTGGCTGCTTCACCTGTAAATCATAGCTGTGCTCAGAGAGTCCAGCTTCTTTATACATTCAGCCGATGGGGCAGACTGTGCTGGGCCTTTCTTCTCTCCCCAGGATACCAGCCCACTTGGCAGAGCCCAGCCCCTCCTCGCAACCCCAGGAAGGCCAGCCAGTGTCTTAACCTCCAACCTAGCCCCAGCTTAGGACTATGGAACAAAAGCAATGGGTCTAGAAAGAACCGGGTTCCAGTCTTGGCTCCCTTGTCCCTTACTAGGGGTCCTCTTTGACCCTCAGTTTCTTCACTTGTAAAACAAGGAAATTGGAACAGTTCTCAAAGGCTTGTTGAGATGATTAAGTGGAATGATGAATATGAGGCCCTTGACCCACTGCGGGGGCTCCATAAATGTCAGCCCAATGCTTTCTTTTGTGCTCAGCCCCTCTTCAAGGATCCCCTCCTTCATTCAGAAACTGAGGTTGTACTCACACTCCTACCTCCTAATTACCGAGACCCTACTCCACCTTCTCCTTCTTCCAGTGTCTATCCCCCAGCCCCAGGCTAGATGGGTGGGAAAGAAGCAAACCCCACCAAGCTGGCCCAGTGCCCCACCTCACTGTCTTTACTATCAACCTAACTTTGAAAGTTCAAGAACCTAAGGTCCTTGCACTCCAGCCCCAGAAGCATGATACTCAGGTGTGCTGGCCAAGCAAGATCATGTCCACTCTCACGCCCACCCCAGAGGGCAGCTGGGTTGGTGCTTCTGAGCAGTGCCCAGAACTGGGAGGCGACTGAGAGTACCTGGAGACAGATGCAGCCTCTGCCCCTCCCATGTCAGCCCATGCTTTCTCTACCCCAAAGTCATTCAGAGAAGGGAGGGCGCCCATGTTCTGCTCCCAGCCTTGGCAAGCTCACAGATGCCCTGGTTCCCAGAAGCAAACTTCACACACAGGTTATCTTAGCTCTTCCTGGGTCTGTTCTGAACTCTCCATGTCACCTCTTGAAACCCTGAGGGTCACAGCTCAGCTGCTCGTGGGTCATCGGTCAGCTTTCTGAAGCCATGCTCAGCTGAATGGTGAGGGGTGGACAGGCAGGGGTGCACACAGGGGCAGCACACAGAGGCACCCCTGGAGCCGGTGGCGGGATCCTTCTATGGGTTACCCCCAGAGGGAGGCTCAGAGGAGCAAGTGACATGCTGAAGGCAGCCAGCAAGTAGAAGGGCCTGTATCTGAGCTCAGCCTCTCTGACTTAATGCCATTGCTCCCCCACCTCCCAGAACTGCCTGGCTCCGTCCTCCCCCACCTCCCCTTGCCACCACCCCCACCCACGGCTGCCATCATTCCCTGCTGAGGCAGCTTCATTTGTCAGCCTCGTCTTTCTGCCACTCAGCTTGTCAGGCAGTTGCAATGAAACCTGTCACTTAGAGAGGCTCCCAGCCCCCTCTCAGGGACATCTCCACCCAAACCCTGCTGCCACTTCATTTGTTCATGCGGTCATTCAGTCAACGGCTCCTCTGTAGGTCTGCTCTGTCCGGGCCCTGTCCCAGGCACTGGAGACCCAAACCCATTGCCCTGGCCCCTCTCCTCAAGCAGCTTCCAGTCTGGCAAGGCACAAAAGGCATGGGGACAAATATCAGAATACTATTCAGATTTGGGTAAGAGCCACGAGCCCGGGGTAGAGAAAGCTTGAGGGGGACCTGGGGAGGGAGACCTGACTTGTCGGAACATTTTGTGCATTTTGTGGGATGAAGTCCTTGAAAGGCTACACCATATGGAAGAGAGGATGGCATGGGGAAGGGTCTGGATGTGGGGAGACACAGGGTGTGTGTGGAGGGACGTGGCCTGAGGGGAAGCTGAGCCTCAAGCCTGGAGAGAGGTGGTTATCATATCCTGCCACTCTCAGGAGCCCCCCTTAGTCTTCCCACCTGGAGAGACCCACAAGGCAGAGCCTCCCGGAACTCTGCCTGCTTTCTTGGCATTCAGCTCGGGGCTAGGGGTCAGCTCCTCAGGGTTGGCTCAGGCTGAAGGGGTTCTCTGCGCATATACCCAGAGAGGATCTGGGGACCTCAGTTTCCCCAAACTAGGGTGAAATGAGATAATGGTACAGAGTGTCTAGCACAGAAGATGCTAAGTCAATTGGCCCTCCCTTTGAGACCTGACCTCTCCAGAGGGCAGAGTTCAAGAGGACCCTGCCGGCCCTTTAGCTCTCATTGACTTAGCTCACCTGTGTCCGAAGAGCTGAGGCTCTGGGCCTCCCAGCTCCCCCTTGTACATCTCCTGTCAGCCCAGGGAGGCAGCTTAGTGGAGGGAAAGACCTCAGGCTCCAGCTGAGCGCACCTGGCTTTTAACTTCAGCTCAGCCACTTCTCTACTGTGTGACTTCTTTGGGTCTAAGTTTTCTCATCTGTAAAATGGGGCTAATAACACCTGCCAGACAGGATAAAGATCTGAGGAGAGAGCAAGAACAAGGGTGTGTACTGTCAGAGAGAGCCTGTCACTCACCCGGAGCTCAGCAGTGCTGGGCCACCCCACTCTAGCCTTGGTATCCTTGGACACCAGTGGCCCTTCCAGGGCCTAAGAAAAAAGTATGGCACACTGAGGCCTGACCATGGTCAGGGGAGTCACCTTCCACCACACCCTTCCTCATCCTTTCTTCCCCTTTTCTCCCATTCACTCACCACTTCTCCTCAAGCAAGCCCGGGTGGCGCAAGGCCGGTCCTGCTCAGCACAACTTCCCCAGGCCTGGGAGACTAGGCAGGCGGGAGCCCTGGGCAGAGGCATCAGCATGAGGTCAGCTGTGACGGCATGAGGTCAGCAGAGCCCCTGACGGCTGCATGCTTGCTGCATGTCCACTCACTCTTCCTCGCAGTCGCAAGAAATTGGGGATGCTAAGCCCTGTTCTACCCAGGGGGGAAACTGAGGCCCAGGGGAGGAAGTTACTTGCCCTCGAATGGTGGAACTGAAATTGGACTCCATCCTCACTCCCTCCCACCTCCGGATCTCTGTCCCTACCCCACCTCAGCCCCAACTCTATGGATCAACTATCAGGGAGGCCAGAGGGACAGGCAGAGGTGAACTGTAGGCCACAGAGATGGGGCGTTCAGAGGAGACGAATCCCTGGGAAGAAGGGTGCCAGGACCTCATGCGAGAGCAGAGGAGGACTGCTGGGACCCTGATGGCTGCTCATTAGCACCAGATCCAGGAGGGTGCTTCATGGGAGGGAGTGCAGGTTGGGTCCCTGTACAAACCAGGGTTACCCTCTGGGAGCTACCAAACTAGAAGGACAGAGAGGCCTAGACACGGGTAGGCATAAGTGTGGTGGGCAGGAGGGTTCAGGGCAACTGGTCTTTGGAGGGGACTGATGTCAATGAGTAGAGATTGGAGAGCAGTAAGTTCAGTGAGGGGAGAGGGAGCAGATATTCCACAAGAAAAATCAGCAAAAGCAGGAAACAGGAGTGTGAAGGGGTGTGGGGAACCTAGAAAAGTTTGATAAAATGTAGGGTGGAGTAAGGGGGAGGGAAATGGGGGAGGCTGATGGGGTTCATTAGTCAGGCCCAGGCTGAGCTTCAGCTGTGACCCAGCAACAGCTCCACCTCCCCAGGGCAGGGAGCTTGGCCATCCCCACGACCTGGGAGCCAGCCTAAAGACACGGACAGTCAAGTCAACATAATGTCAAGAATGAAAGAAAACAGGAGTGTGGGCTGGCTTGGGCCGCAAGGTCCTGTGCCCTGCCAGTGGCTCCAGTCCTGCCCCAGTAGCCATGGGGACTCTGAGCTAAGGAGAGGCTGAGGGCAGGGATACAGGGCAGGTGGGAGAGAGGCCAGTATGGGGTGGGGGGCAGAGGACCAAGTGGCCACCACGGAGGGGGAGGCAGGATGGTTCCCAGAGCCTGGGGCAGAGGATGGTGTCAGCAGCCCTAAGGTTAGCAAAGATGCAGAGCAGGCAAGATAGGCAGGTGTGGCAGGAGCAGAGCTGCCAGGAACAGAAGGAGCAGGCTGGAAGGGACCCTGAGCTTCAATTCTCGTGCACCCCAGGAGTTGGGACTTTCTCTGGCAGCCAGCCACTGGAGCTGACTCAGAAGAAGGAAAGAAGCCATCAGATGGGGGGTGCAGAGGCAGGGGGGCAAGGGTTCCAGTGGTGGGAGTGGGGCACCTGCGGGTGGGCTCCACGCCCAGCCACATTCTGTGCAAACTTTCTTTCCTCTTCAGCAAACTCTTACCTCCACACTCCCAGTGGGAGATGAGGCTCAAGGAAGAGCCAGAGGGTGTGAAATGGAAAAGGGCAGAGCTGGGATATGTCTCTGGGTCTGGCAGTCCCCAACACCTGTGTTCTTTCCGCTACAACAGAGCTAGCAAACTCGAAAGTGGAGCAGGGTCAGACCCCAGTACTAATGCAGCAACAGCAATGAGAGTGACCTTCATGCCGGATCATGCAGATCATGTTCTGGGTTCCTTATCTATATATTTAACTTATTTAGTCACAGCAGCCCTTTGAAGTCAGGGGAAGCATTTGCCCTATTTCTATAGAGAAAGAAATTGAGGCACAGAGAGGTATAGTGCCTTGTCCAAGATCACACAGCACAAACGGGGACTCAAGCAGTCTGGGACAGCACCTGTTTCCATAAGTAACATAAATGGCATCAAACTGGCCCCAGAGACCTCTGAAGAGAACGTGCGCCCCTTCCAGGGAAGCTAGTTGCTGCTCAGGGCCAGCCAAGGTTGTCATGCTGGGAAGAAGCTCCAGCTAGCTGAGGCATCACAGGAGTTTACGTGAAACTCCTGGTTTTTAAATGTGGGAAACACCTTTAAACTTACAATGAAAAAAAAAATTCTTGGTCCTCTTGGGTGGTTCAATCAGGTAAGTCCACTTAAAAAAAAAATGAGGCCCAAGACATTAATAATGTCCTACATATTTCCAGGCCAGCTCTGGCCCACAGATGTGGGACCTGAGGTTCCTAGGGGAGTGTGGGGAGCAAGGAGGGAGATTCTAGCTAGGAGGGCTGGGAGACATGTTTGCAGACCTCTTTCCAGTGGGGATGTAACAAAGGGACAGATGGGAGCAACCACCGTGACAGCCTTAGTGAGAATATAGGATTCGAGAGAGGGGAAGGAATTGGGGATGACTGAACCCAGGTAGCGGGAAGAAAGACAGGAAGGATGTAGGGAAACTGTTCCATGTCCTGCTTTGGTGGTGGCAGCGGTGGCTCCCTTTGGGACCGGCTGAGTTAGAAGGGCCTGTGGGACTTCTGGGCAGAGATGGTAGCAGGAAGTTGGCTATGTGGATTTGGAATTGGAGAGATGTGGGAGGAGGAAAGGGCCCAGGACAGAGTCAGGGAGGGGTAGAGTCCACCTTGCGTGGGTAGGAGATGAAGAGGAAGCTGGAGGAGCTGCTAGGAAGGTAGGAAGACCAAGGGAAACCACTGCAAGACTCATTTTGAAAAGAGGGTTTTTTTTTTTTTTTTTTTCTATTTCACTAATGGTTGGGATTCCCAGAGAAGTCGGAGCTGTGCGTGGGGGAGGGGGAAGATGGAGTTGGTCTCTACAGCAATGCTATTCACAGTGGTCTACGGACTAGCGCATCAGCATTGCCTGAGAGCCTGTTAGAGACGGAGAGTCTCCGGACCCATCTGGACCTATTGAATCTGAATCTCTGGACCTGGGCTCCTACAACTCATTTCAATGCACACGAGAGTCTGAGAATGACTGTTCTCAACTATAAAATAGCATCCTGGCACCAGCCTAAGGTTGGGGGGGGGCGGGGCAGGGTCTCTCAGTCTCTCCCTCTCCAAGAGGACATAGTTGCAACAAAGAGATCACTGGCTATAGAGACACCAGCAAACACTGATACAGCACTTACCACATGCTGGCCACTGTTTCAGCTGCTGGAAATGTCTTAAACTGATCTGATCCTCACAATAGTCCGAGGAAGTAAGTTACTATTATTATCATCATCCCCTATTTGCAGAGGAAGACGAACAAATAACGAGTCACACAGCTAGTAAATGGCAGAGACAAGATTCAGAGTCTCTGCTGATAGCACCATGCTGCACACTTGGGCTTAGCCAGCAGGTGCTTCGGGAGGAGGGAACCAGGGGCAAATGGAAAGTAAGCTGGAATACTTCCCAGCCCACAGTGGTCGGCACATGATGGAAGGGGAGCCAGGAAGAGCCTGAGCAAAATGCAGAGTAAGCAGTGACCAGGCTGGGAATGCCCAGCGTGGTCCTCCAGGGAAAGGAGAACACAGCTCTAGTCCTGAGGCCTGAACCCAAAACTGTCCCTTGAGAGTCCACCCTGAGCTGTGCTCTGACTGCCTACCTTGGGTCTCTTGTAGGTTCTGGCTGTCTCAGATGGAGGTAAGTGACAGAGGGTATAGAGGAGGCTTGCCTGGGGTGGGGGAGGGTATGTGGAAACAGGGTGGGGACACCCCTGTCACTTGCTATCTTTCCAGGGAAAATATCTGCAGATGGGGTTGGGTCAGGGGCTGGGAAAGGCCACAGGGTTCACCACCACTTGTCCATCCACCTACAGAGCTGAGCAGCACGGCGGGGCCTCATGGCCAGGGCGAGGGCCGAGGAAGCTCCCTCAGTATCCACAGCCTCCCTAGTGGCCCCAGCAGCCCCTTCCCCACCGAGGAGCAGCCTGTGGCCAGCTGGGGCCTGTCCTTCGAGCGGCTGCTGCAGGACCCGCTGGGGCTGGCTTATTTCACTGTAAGCCTTGGGGTGGGATTGGGAGGGCAGATGGCAGTGGTCACTATAGTGTGTGGGGGGGATGAGGTTGGGCATGGGAGAGGACATGGATGGAGCTTCAGACTGGCCAGAGTGGGATTCCTCTGTCAGCTGCCTCCTTGAGCCTTTCTTTGGCACCTTCTTCCTGTTCTCTCAGCAGGGAATTTTCCTTGTCTCTGCCTCTCATTTTCTTTCTGTGCTTTCCAGTCTGGCCTCATCTGTCTGTCTGGCCCTATCTTCCTGACTTGGTCTCTTGGCCCTACCTCTATCCCAGGCTCTCTGACTGCACCCCCTGGCCGGGTCTCTTTGTCTCTAACTTCCTTCTCCTTCTCTGGGCTAGGAGTTCCTGAAAAAGGAGTTCAGCGCTGAGAATGTAACTTTCTGGAAGGCCTGCGAGCGCTTCCAGCAGATCCCAGCCAGCGACACCCAGCAGGTGGGGGAAAGGGGGGCTGGGACAGAGTGGTGGAACCAGAGCCTGGGCCATGTGCCTGAACTTCTCTGTCCCTCCTGCAACAGCTTGCTCAGGAAGCCCGCCATATCTACCAGGAATTCCTCTCCAGCCAGGCGCTGAGCCCAGTGAACATAGACCGGCAGGCCTGGCTAGGCGAGGAGGTGCTGGCAGAACCCCGACCGGACATGTTCCGCGCACAGCAGCTCCAGGTGAGCTGTTCCATGGGTCTCTTGGGATTAGGGGGCGTGGCCTTGGAAGAAAGTGCAAGAGGCGGAGCCAGATCCAGGGGCGGGGGCCGATTGTAGCGGGTGGGATGTGGGTGGAGTGGGGTACGAAAAAGGGCAAATTTAGATGCCAGCGCCAAAGTAAAATGCAGTGTCAGGTCGTGGGTCAGAGGGCGGTACCAGAGGCTGCAGCGAACAGGGGCTAGAGGCGGAGCCTAGATGAGGTCGAGGCGGAGCCAAGGGGGCGGGGCTGGACCAAGGAGTTGGGTGGGAGGGGCTAGGGTCTTGCCAGCCAGGTAGGGGAACCGCCCTCTCCGGCTCACCGCCCCGGCGCGTGTCCCGCAGATCTTCAACCTGATGAAGTTCGACAGCTACGCGCGCTTCGTCAAGTCTCCGCTATACCGCGAGTGTCTCCTGGCGGAGGCCGAGGGACGCCCCCTGCGGGAACCTGGCTCCTCCAGCCCGGGCAGCCCTGACTCCACGAGGAAGGTGCGGACGGGAGGCTGTGGGCAGCAGGGGGCCGGATGCCGCTCTGTAGAGGTGTGCCCCTGGTCTGCACGCGGGCTGGAACCCAGCCCGGTGCCAGCGCCTTTCCTGTACCCGCAGAAGCCGAAGCTGAAGCCCGGGAAGTCGCTCCCGCTGGGCGTGGAGGAGTTGGGGCACCTGCCGGCTACTGAGGGCTCTGGGGGTCGTCCCCTCCGCAAGTCTTTCCGCAGGGGTGAGGGTTGGAGGCCCCAGAGAAAAGTCGGGGTGGGAGTTTGGGCAAGCTTTGAGAACCCCCACTTCCTCCTACTTGTCTTCTAGTCTGTAAATCTGTGAAAACCGAAAGAGAGGTCCCAGTGACCACCACGTTTCCCCGCTGATTTGGTTTCTAGATTAGAGCAGAAGTTTGGGAAGCCCCCTCAGTAGCAACACTTCCATGGTCCCAAGATGCGTTAGACCCCGCAGGAGGGCTCCAGCGGGGTCCCCCTGGTTGTGGAGAAGGGGGTGTAAGGAGCAGGGGCTGTTTTGCTCACTGCTCCCTCTCCCCTAGAACTGGCAGGCGGAGCCCCAAACTCAGCCTTACGCAGAGAGTCCCAGGGCTCCCTCAACTCCTCCGCCAGTCTGGACCTTGGTTTCCTTGCCTTTGTCAACAGCAAATCTGAGGTGAGCAGACTTCTGGGGGAGATGAGGCCTGGGCTAAAACCGCTACTCATGCACCTTTGGGGGGCCGCCATCACTCATAGTCACAGTCCTTGTACCCAATTCCATCTCCTGTTGCCAACCCCTCATACTCCTTACTTTCTTCCTGTTCTCACCGCCTTGGACCCCTGCGTACCATGGGTGTACATTCTCCTCGTGTGTGTGCACGTGTGGGTGCCCAGGTGTCCCCAGCAGGTGTATGTGGGTCAGCGGGAGGACCTGTCTCTAGGCGCCACTACATCTGGGTGAGCATATCTATGTTGTTGTAGGAGGAGTGCCTTTGCCTGCCTAGAAGTATGCCCTTAGGCGTGTGCAGGTGTGTGTGTGCCCCAGTGACCTTACCTGTCTGTGTACCTCCATGCATGTCCCTGAATGTGTATACATGACCTTCCCTCTGCTCCTGCCCGGAAGCAGAGCCACCGGAAGAGCCTTGGGAGCACAGAAGGTGAGAGTGAGAGTCGGCCAGGGAAGTACTGCTGCGTGTACCTGCCTGATGGCACAGCATCTTTGGCCCTGGCACGACCTGGCCTCACCATCCGTGCCATGCTGGCGGGCATCTGTGAGAAACGAGGCCTCTCTCTACCTGACATCAAGGTCTATCTAGTCGGCAATGAGCAGGTGTGAATCTGGTCTGGTCCCCAGCTCTCACTCTCTTCCTGATCCTGACCCCAACCCCATTCCTATCTCTGTTCAGCTAGGACCTCCACCCCAGTTCTGTTCCTATCCTCACCCCCTTCCTAATACCAGTCCCCAAAACAACCCTGCCCCTCCCCCTATGTCCAACTCCAAAGCAGCCTAGCACCAACTCCTCAAACTCAGGCCTCCACCCCCATCCCATGAGAGTCCCATCCTTACTCCCCTTCCAGCTTCCAGCTTCACCCATCATCTTCACTGGGGGGAGAAGCATGGCCAGAACTGGGTTTCCCCCCATGACTCCCAGAGTTCCTACTGGCCATCCTTGAAATGGCCATCAGGAGCACCCAAACGCACTGAACCCATGAAAAACTTTTCTTGAGCTGCAAATGAGCATTAAGTTTTAAAGAGGAGTCTAAGGAAAAACTCACTTTGGACTAAACCATCCCATAAGGGGGATCTAAAGAAAGAATGCTGCCTTCCAGAGAAACCCTGCAGGATTTCCTTCGCTCAGGCAGGACCTAAGGCACTACCAGGTGGGTAGGCAGAGGGACCCGGGCCTGAGTTCTGTCCTCCAGGTCCACAGGATGGAGGTGAGCCTGGCAGGATGTGATCAGGGAAGAGAAGCTGAAGCTTCAGAGAATTTCTGGGGAAAGGCAGGCTTTTCTGGGTGCTGCCAGGAAGCCTTCATGGAAGAGGCAGCTGTTGATGAGGAGAGAATAAGGACGGGGAAGAGTTTGCCTGGTAGAGCTGTCAGGAGAGGATATTCTAGGCAGATGGAGCAGCGTAAGAGAAGTCCTGGATGTGGGTAAGAAGTGCAGGGCAAGTTCCAGGGCCTGGAGAGTGGGACTGGGAGGGCAGCCGTGGGAGGAGCTCTGCCCACTCAGGCCACCCGTGCAGCCTCTGAAGCCCAGATGGGTATTCACGACTGCCAAATATAACTCCCCACCCACACTCCACCTGTCCCTGCAGCACAGCAGGGACCTATCCCTGGAAGAGGCTCCCTCCCTGCCCCGGGCTAGTGCAGACAGTGGGGACTAGAGGGGCAGTAGTCACTACACCTACTGTTTATGTACCTACTGTGTGCCCGGCACTGTGCAGACACTATGTCCTTCTGGCCTCACCGCAGTCTTGGGGGAAGAGAGCTTGTTGCAGTGAGGAGACATGAAGTGTCTTTGGTAGGTGGGGATGGAGAGAAGTAGCAAGTGTCAAAAAGGGGACAAGGCCTGGGTAGCTGATCAAAGGTGGGTGGTGAGGAAGGAAATGCATCCAGCTGGTCTGGCTGGGTTTCACATGCCTGAGAGACAAGGGGGCAGCTGTCCAGGAGGCAGGGCCTGGCCTGGCCTGGCCTGGGAAGAGGCGGCCCCATGATCCAGAACCTAGGCCTGCTCCTTATCTAAGCAGCCTCATTGCCATTCTGTGCTTACCCCACTCCCATGATTCCTGTAACTCCACTTGGTTTCCGAAGCTGTCCAACCTCCTTGTCCCCTTCTCCCTGGCCTTGGCTGTATTAGGCTCCCTATCTGGCCAGGTGGCTTACTCCATCTACATCTCTACACCTCACCAGCCCATTGGCCCTTGCCTCTGACCCTCAGGGGACCCCAGTGGGTGCCATCAGAGGAAGTGAGGTGGTTCCCTCGGACCCTGGGGATGGTTGGGGCTGGGGAGAGAGGGACTCTGAGACCTCCCTCTGGCATCTGCAGAAGGCCCTGGTCCTGGACCAGGACTGCTCGGTGCTGGCGGACCAGGAAGTGCGGCTGGAGAACAGGATCACCTTCGAGTGAGTGCCCCTCCTCCCAGGCCTGGGGCCTGGGTCCCAACCCTTGTTTGGGTCCCAGTTCAGGTTCTCCCTCTCCTGTCCCAGCCTCTGGCTAACTGTGTCACCAGAACTAAGGGCCCACCCCCAACTTACCCCAACCCCCAGTTCAGACTCCGCCCCCTCTTAGATTGGTTCCTGGTGGGTGGGGGAGAGGCGGGGCCCGCTCTCCGCCCTGCCGCCCTGCCGCAGCGCGAGGGTCCCGTGCAGGGTCGAGTTGGTGGCTCTGGAGCGCGTGGTGCGGATCTCCGCCAAGCCCACCAAGCGGCTGCAGGAGGCCCTGCAGCCCATTCTGGCGAAGCACGGTCTGAGCCCGCAACAGGTGGTGCTGTGCCTGGTGAGCCGGGGGGACAGCCGGGCGGGTCAGGGGCGGCCGGGAGCGGGCTGCCTGGCTCGCGGGCTGCTG
Source organism: Mustela erminea (assembly GCF_009829155.1). Classification (NCBI taxonomy): domain Eukaryota; kingdom Metazoa; phylum Chordata; class Mammalia; order Carnivora; family Mustelidae; genus Mustela; species Mustela erminea. Next base: position 99,400,295 of record NC_045616.1, on the reverse strand, counting down.
ACCTGTCCCCACAGCCAGGCGAGAAGCAGCCGCTGGATCTGGGGAAGCTAGTGAGCTCGGTGGCGGCCCAGAGACTGGTTTTGGACACTCACCCAGGTAGAGAAGCAAGGCTCTGGGGCTTGGTCCCCGGAGATGGCTTGGGCCCAGAAGGAAAGGGGGCCAGGTGGGAGGCAAACACTAACAGTGGTGCTCTCTGTCATAGGTGTGAAGATTTCCGGAGCTGGAGACGTAGCCCAGTACTGCAGTCAGGTGAGAGAGGGAAAGGGCTCCCCGCTCTACCCACCGTGCCTCCCCTCCCAGTTGTGGCTCTGACTCCACGTTCTTACAGGGTGGCCAGCCTAGAGCCCAGAACAAGGCCACCCATCCCCCTCCACTGTCCCTCAACTCGCTGGCCGAGGCGCCCAGTAGTATCCCTGGGAAGCGGCAGACCTGTGACATTGAAGGTACTTTGGGGATGGTGGGAGCTAGGGACTAGAAGCACTGGGACCATCGAAGGTGGGTGGTATCCAAGAGGCTTAAACTGAGGCAGGGAACTGCATGTCTTTAGGACTGGAAGAGTGTCCACTGGGGCTAAGGGAACAGAGCGGCTGAAGGATGGGAGGGGGTTGGGGAGGCTGTGGTCATAGGAAGGGCAGCGGGATGATGGTGGGCTAGCATAGGCAGGTCTGCACCAATGGGCCTCTTGACTCTATGTGCCGCCGCCCCCCAACCCCCACCTGCCCAGGCTTGGTGGAGCTGCTGAATCGAGTGCAGAGCAGTGGGGCCCATGACCAGAGGGGCCTTCTGCGCAAAGAGGACCTGGTGCTTCCAGAATTTCTGCAGCTGCCAACCCAAGGGCCCCATTCCCAGGAGGCCCCACCACAGACTGTATCAGAGGTCCAGCCCAAGGGGGACCCCTCGGACTCCACGGCCCACGCGGCCCTCTGACAGCCGCCCAGCAGTCCAGGCCAGCTGCACGGCACCTGGCGGGCCAAGCATGCTGTGGGCCCGCTCTGCATGCTCTGTCTGTGCCATGAGTGTCCTTGGCCCCTTCCTGCCACGGGCAGGCCCGCAGGAAGAGCTGGAAGGCAGTGGAGAGCGGGCTCAGAGGAGCCACACCCCACAGCTGCCACCACTCGGTCCCTCATCGGTTCACTCCCCCAACCCTTGCTGCCAGGCCACTGAGGGGAGGTGGGGCTGGCCTCCCCAGTACAGGCAGGCCCAGCACAGAGGGGCAGCGTTGGAGTGCGAGCCTCCCCACCCCGGGGCAGAGCCTCAGCAGGGAGCAGGACGAGGGGCTGGCCCCTCGGCAGGGAGCTGGTATGAATAAGTCCTGGGGGTGCGGGTGGGCAGCCCCTCACTACTCACACAGGCGCTGCTGGACATATGGATTTTGAAGTTGGCCTGGGGCAGCTGGGTTTGTCCTGGATGTATGATATTGTTATTATAATAGTAATTATTATTCTCCCATGAAGTGTGTTCCTTGTGTGCCTGTCTACCCTGGGTACCCCCTCCCCCCGAAACTGTACTGCCTCCGTCACCAAGGTTAATACCAGGAAGCCCTTGGGGACCTCAGGATGTGCCCCCTGACTTCCTGTTGTCAGAACTTCTCTTCCTGACTGCACAGAGTATTGCGGTGTGAATATGAGAGATAAGACAGAGACAGGAGGGACGGAGGAAAGGGAAGGAGGGGAAGACCCTTCGGGGGAGCCGTGCCTGTGTCCCCTGTCACCATGCTGTTTCTCAGTCTCTGGATCTGAGCAGAGTACAGCATCTGGATGTCGTCCTCTGCTTCTAGTGGGGCTCAAGTGTCTGCAGACATGGCTGTGGGCTCCTTTGGACGCATTAAGGGCCTTTTGGAAATACTGGTTGTTGCACTGGGGGCAGGTTTTGTCTCCTGTCTGCTTGGGCTGGGTGGTCATCCCTGTCTTTAGGCAGCCCACACATTGAGGGGGAGCAGGGAGGATCTCCCAGAAGGAGGGCCCAGTGTATGGGCAGAGAAGCCAGACTCGGGCCCTGTGCTGCTGAGCTAGAGGAAACCAGGGGACATGAGGACCTCGAGGGGATACCTGAGGAGTGAGGGGCCCTCCTGACCCTGAGGTGGTCAAGCTCTCTTCCCCATTCCAGTTCTTTGTGCTTGTTGTCCCCTCTGCCAGGAATTGGTGCCCCCCCCCCCATCATGGCACCTCTTCCTTGAAATTCCTGAGATGGATCAGTTGGGTTTGCTGGCCCATCAGGCCTTTCTCCAGAAGTTGAACCCAAGCTTTTCTTGGGGGCTCTCAGCCTTTTGCTCCCTCTACCCATTTTGCTTGGCTGGGTTGACCAGAACCCTTAGCTGCTGGGGGTGGGGGTCGGCTCATGACGCAGGCCTGGCCAATCAGAGTTTGGTGCAGGAACAATTCTCTGACCTCAGTTGTGGTCATCTACCATATCCCAGGGCTTTGAGCAGATTATGCAGGGAGAGAACCTGCATGTCAGTGAAGCCAACACAGGAGAACTGGACTGAGAGATAGAAGGAGATTCCTGGCCAAAGCTACCTGAACACCTAAATTCACCCAGGCTTGAAGTCACCCACCCCTAGACATCCTCATTTAGGCAAGGCAATACATTCTTTCTGCGTGCATGTGCCCGTGGCTCTGAGTAGGTTTTCTCAGACCAGCAACCGCAAAAGTCCTACTTCATCGTTCAGCTTGAACACCTCAGCGGAGCCTTCCCTGGTCACAGATGATGTGGTCTAAATACTTGTGTCCACCAGCACCCCCCAAATTCACATGTTGAAATCCTAGTCCCAAGGTGATGGTATTAGGAGGTAGAGCCTTTAGGATGTGCTTGGTCATGAGGGTGGAGCCCTCGTGAGCGAGGTTAGTGCCCTTATAAAATAGAATCTCCACCTCTTCTACCCGGTGAGGACGGAGCAAAAAGTTGGCTGTCTACAACCTGGAAAAGGGCTGTCACAGACACCAGATGTGCTGACACCCTGATCTTGGAGTTCCAGCATCTAGAACTGTGAGAAATAAATTTTTGTTGTTTATACATCTCCTGGTCTCTGGTATTTTTGTTATAGCAGTCCAAATGGACAGATACCAGATATGACATTCTCCATAACTTTGTTCTCTACCATGCTGTCCAGTTTCCTTCCGTCACAGTGCTCATCCCACTCTGTAGTGACCTTGTTTACTTTACACTTGTTCGCTGACAACACGATAAACATGCCCTGATGGCAGTGACCTTGTCCATCGTAGTCAGTGCTGTATCCCTTTGGCCTAGTGGGAAATGATTCTGCAGCCTCAGATAGACGCAGTGAAGGACACAGGGACAGCATGGCAGTGGGGGTCCTGGGCAGGGGACTGCATAGCACCAGGATCATAGTCTGTGGCCAGAAGAGGGTGGAGAGACAAACCCCTGTCCCTTCCCCAATCAGCTGCAGAACCTCCTTATACTTCCTGGGCCCTGGGGGGGTCTCCCTTGGGGGCAGAGACACTTTCCACGTGCGAAGATAAAGAGGTAGGGACACCAGGTGAAAGATGGGACCTTCCCAAAGTTGGCAGATCCTGAGGCAAGCGCACCCTTCACCCACCAGTAATAGCAGTGATGCCTACTACCCTAAAGGACCAACAGATGCGACTGCCCCATAACAGAGGAGGTCATGGGTCAGATAAAAGGGCCTCTAGAGATGTGAGCTCCTGCAGGGGGAGGAAAATTCACATCAGCTCAGGCCCCCAAGTTAGGCATGTCCCATCCTTTATCTCATCTTTGTCCTCAAGACAAAATAGCCTGATGGGGATGAAACCAAGGCTATAGGAGGGGAAGTGACGAGTCCAGGATCCTGCAAGGAATTTGTTGCTGGACACAATCAGACAACACATAGGCTGTCTGACTCAGGAACACACAACAGGGAGCAGGGAAGAAACCCTGATGGGAAGCTAGCACCCTCTCGGGTGAGGATACATTGATATGGCTGCTCTGGGGAGCAGCTTGGGAATTTCTGCTGAAAATTAAAAACACACAGCATGTGATCCCAGAAGTACCACCAGAGAATCACTCACTCCCAGGCACAGGGAGCCCCATCCCTGCTGGGCTGTGTATGACCCCAAAACTGGCAAACAGACAAATGTGGGTGGGGGTGGGGGGTGGGGGAGTGGGATAACAAAAAGGTGGTGGTGTGTCTATGCCCTGCAATACCACACAGCAGATGAAGAATTAGGTAGAACATGTTCTGCTGTGAAAAGTTCTCCAAGATTTATTATTGTTCAGTAAAAGAAAGTAGAGCAATATGCATGACATGATACCTTTATATAAACCACAAACACAGAGACACACTTAAAAGGATACAGAAAGAACAGAGAATGTTCTAGAGGGATACATGTCAAATAGACAGGAAAATAGAGAGGGGACCAGGACTGGAGGTAGTAGTCAAAGGACACTTTCACTTTAGCTTTAATGCTTTTTAAATGATGCAATTAAAATAATTATAATAACAAAGAGCTTCTCAAGGCCACTTCTTTGTCACTCTGACCCACCATCCCTTTCTCGAGAAGGATAATAAACTCTTCCTTTGTGGGGCTTCAGCCCACCGCCCACCTTGGCCCGCTTTGGCTGGCTGCTGTGTCCCTTGTCCTCAATTCCCCAACATGTCCCCTGAAGCTGTCCCAGGCTGAGGGAGACCTAGTTCCTTCCTCCCAGCTCTGCACACTCAGAATCCCTCAAGGTCCTGGGCCCTCACTGCAGCGATGGGGGTCCAGGCCCACAGACAGAAGGCACCATCTGGCCAACCCCCAGGCCCTTTTCAAAGCCACTGCATTGCACAGAGCTGGACTCCTGCGTGGTTGGGAAAAGTCATGAAAGCTGCTTCCCCTCACCCCACCAGATGGGAAGCCTGGAGGGGAGTCAGCCTATCCACCAAGCACCCGGTGTGAAGGAGGGGAGAGGACACATATTTGCTGACAGCTCTGCAGTCCCCAGCACCCCCATCTTGCGGAGGACGCAGGCGGAGAGAGTGGGTGGGACTGCCATGAGGACGGCCATAGGACCCAAGCCTCTGAGAAAGAAACCTGCTGCCTATCTCTGGTCCCCTCACCCCTCTTGACAGTCATGGTGACAGTCAAGCAGATGGCATGGGGTGGCCACAGGGCAAGTGCAGAGCACACAGTGACCTTGGCTTTGGCGACCCCTCCAGGGTGGGGGCAGGCAGAGCCCCCAGCTGCTACCTGCCTGACAGGAAGTGCTGACACAGCCATGGACAGATGCTCCCTGGGGCAGCCATCCCTACCCCCAGGAGCGAGCACAAGGTGCACCCTGCAGGGGGCCTGGCCTGGTGGTCAGGTGACTCCAGTGTCTGGGGGATCAGTCGCTGGCACTCAGCTTTCGCAGGGAAAGAATAGCCGGATGGGGGAAACACACATAGTTGGTTATGTTGAATCAGATGCCACCTAGGCCCATTCACAAAAAGCAGGGGGCACCATTCCTGTCCCTGGTGGTCCTGGCAGGTCCAAGAAAAGCTGAAACATGAATACATGTGTGTGTCCTGGGACTCCTGCCTTGACTAGGCAATGGGTGCTCTGTGACCATCTTAGCTCCTCTCTCCAGGAACTGGTCTGGGGGTTGAGCAGAGTCAGAAAGCCAAGGAGAAGCGCCAAAGAAGCACCATCCCACTTCCAGGCCAGCCCAGCCCAGGATGCTGGTGGCCAGAATGAAGTCTCAGCCAGCTAAGAGGGGTGGGCACCAAAACCCCACTAGCCAAGTAGGCCATCATCTTCCAGCCTTATTGTTGAGGGGCTGGAGGAACCCAGAAGCCAGACCCAAAACCTGGAGCATACAGTATGCCTCTGGAACTTAGAGCCTGGAACCCAGACCAGAACCCAGACCAGAACCAAAACTGGACTCTGGGGGTGTCTGGGGGGCTTGGTTTTTAAGCATCTGCCCCTGGCTCAGGTCATGATCCCAGGGATCATGGGATCCCTGGGATCGAGCCCTGCATCAGGCTCCCTGCTGAGCAGGGAGCCAGCTTCTCCCTCTCCCACTCCCCCTGTTTGTGTTCCCTCTCCCACTGTGTCTCTATCGAATAAATTAATTAAATCTTTAAAAAAATAAATAATAAAAATAAAAACTGGACTCTGGAGGGGCACCTGTCTGGCTCAGTTGGTAAAGCATGAGACTCTTGATCTCGGGGTTGTAAGTTTGAGCCCCATATGGAGTCTGGGATCTGGGATTAGAGGTTGCAGCCCAGAATCTAGAGCCCAATGCCTAGAAGCAGAGCCCTTACTCGGCTGGACATCAGAAGCCTGAAATTGGAACCAGGGACTAGAGCTCAGATCCTGGAGCCCGGAACCCAGGGCTTGCCCCTGAGAATTTACGTATGGGGCCTAGAGCTCCAGGCCCAGAACATGGAGCTCAGGACCTGAAGCCTACAGCCAGAGCTCAGAGCTTCTGGTCTGGAACCTGGAGCATGGGACTGCCATGCTCACCCTTAGGTCTGGTCCCCGAGGCCGGCATGAAGGCAGAGAGCTGGAACCACACTAGGAAGGGAGCTGCAGGGGAAGAGATGATTTCTGAGAAAAGCCCAAAGCAAGCTCAGCTCTTTTGGCCACAGACTTTGGCCTCCTCCATCAATGAGTGACTGATGCCTGGGCTGTCAGGATTAAACATTACTCAGGGCACTTATCCTCCAAACAAGGATGGGGCATCCTCAGGTCAGCAGTCCCTGCCCTGGATCCATGGATCTAACATAGCCTGCAGCACCCCATCTGGAAAACGGGGCTCGGAGGGGAGAACACCACAGGACCCTGCCTGCTCTGTGCCAGGCAGCTCAGATGGAAGTCCAGATTGTTCAGGAGAGGACAAAGTCAAGGGGGCCAGGGGAGGAACTGCTCTGGTCCCTAAGGGGAGGTGGGAGGCGGCCCCTGCTATGTCACCCAGCCCATTGGTGAGAAAGGACGCCCCCATGCGTGTACAATGCACACCCACGTTGCGTCTGTGTACCGGGGTGGAATGTTCACGGCTGTGTCCACCACATGCTGACTCACGGTGGGGCTTATTTGTTGGTTGGAGAAATAAACGCATTGTTTCAAGGAGACAGGAGAAGCCCTGTCGTGGGATGACACTGGTCATTAGTCAGTTCTCCCCCCAAAAAATCCAGTTCATGGAGGGACTGTCTGGCATGTTAGTTTTTCTTCCCCTGATGGTCCTCCAACTTTAGGTCCTGCAGAAAACGTACAGGCAGCAAACTGTGTGTATTTAAAGGAGCCGCTGGATCTTAGCCGAGGATTACAGAAACAGCTGGTTGTGCCAGCTTCCCCAGCTCGCTCTGTTCCTGGCCCAAGCTCTCGTTCTTGGGATCGTTCTCTACTCAGCTCAGCAGTCCTGCTGCTCCCGCGGAAACTGTTTTCATTGGCGTGACCAGATTCCCGATCTGTCAGTCTGTCACACTCGCGTTGGCCATGCTGTCTCGGCTCCCACCTCCTGCTCCTTCCCAACAAGCCCTCACAAGCTGCCCCCACCCCCAGGACCGCCCCAGGACAGCTTGCCTGGGTCACTAAATCTGCTCTGTCCTCACATTCCCCGACAGCTCTGTGGCATCTGACCTGGCTGATCAGGTTGTCTCTCTCAAGACAGGGGTGAACTTGGCTTCTGCGACATCTGTTTTTCTGCTCTTCCCAATCCTGTCATACCTGTCGGCTTCCTCCAGGAGTCCCTCTTTTTTTTTTTTTTTTTTTTCTCTTTTTTGCCCTCCCCCAAACATGGGTGCTCCTCCAGGCTCAGCCCCAGGCCTTCTCTCTATTCAATGTGCACCTTCTCCCTTGGGGGAAGGGGAGGCATCTTCACAGGCTACACCTGAGGCCTTGAGGCAGGAGGGATGCCAAGTCACTCTGGGCACCAAGGCTGGGACAGGATGCTGGTCTTTGTGCTGGCAGGGCCAGGTTTGAAAAGAGAGGGGTGACAGAGTCAGAATCACATTTTGAAAAGCTGGCCGGCTGCTAGTTTGGAGACTGGATCAGGAGGCACAAGGCCAGAAGCAGGGAGAGCCTTCAGTGAGAGATGGTGGACCAGACCCGGGAGGTGGCGGAAGGCTGAGGGAGCTCCCGCTGATGGGAAACGGGGAGTGCTGGGTGACGGAGGAGAGATAAGGAGGTGGGGGAGAAGGACAGTCCAAGGAGCCTGCTCTGTTTCTGGCTCAGATCAGAGGACCACGCACCGCTCCCTGAGGCTGGGAACGTGCGGGAAGCCCCGTCTGGGGCGAGGAGCACGTCGTGTGCTTCAGACCCACAGAGCCAACTGCTCACACCAGAGGCCCCTCAGACACAGTCTGTCCAGACGGATCTTGGCATCTTCCTTCCCAAACTGCTCCTCCTCCCGGGTGTCATTTCTCAGGTGAGATACCGCCAACCCCCAGGCTCCAGGTTGAGAGGTCTAGGGGAAGCTGTGGCCAGAGTGCTGGTGAGCAGACAGGGCAGGAGTCAGTATTCGGGGGACACGCAGAGACTGTCACGGGCTGGGAGGAGGCAGCACGTGAGTGGAAGGAGTTCTGGTGAACCAAGGGGCAGAGACGTGGTCGCCTTCTCCATGCTCGCGGGAGTCCGGAAAACAGCTCTGGTCGGCTCCCTGGGGCTCCAGTGACCACCCTCCCAAATTCCTTCGGTCGTGGTCACTGCCCGTAGCATTTTATAATGATGTCTCTTGCAGGGCCTATGGTGGAGAACTGCGTCCTTCCTTAAACCCAGAGCTCCGTGAAGCCAGGGAAGGTAGACGGCAAAATTATCAAAGATCCTAACCTTATTAAAAAGAAGCACCCCAGGGGCGCCTGGGTGGCTCAGTGGGTTAAAGCCTCTGCCTCCGGTTCAGGTCATGATCCCAGGGTCCTGGGATCGAGCCCCGCCTTGGGCTTTCTACTCATCGGGGAGCCTGCTTCCCTCTCTCTCTCTCTCTCTCTCTGCCTGCCTCTCTGCCTATTCGTGATCTCTGTCTGTCAAATAAATAAATAAAATCTTTAAAAAAAAAAAAAAAAGAAAGAAAGAAAGAAGAAGAAGAAGCAGCACACCAGGGCGCCTGGGTGGCTCAGTGGGTTAAACCTCTGCCTTCAGCTCAGGTCATGATCTCAGGGTCCTGGGATCGAGTCCCACATCCAGCTCTCTGCTTGGCACGGAGCCTGCTTCCCTCTCTCTCCCTGCCTACCTCTCTGCCTACTTGTGATCTTTCTCTGTCTCTCTCTCTGTCAAATAAATACATAAAATCTTAAAAAAAAAAAAAAAGAAGCACCCCTAAGTTCATAAAGAGCACCTCGGATACAGTGGCTCCTGCTCCGGGTCTGATCAGAGCAGGGCAGGAGAGAGGAACATGGCCTGTGGTCGAGGTCCTGGACCCAATGGGGATTGGGGGTGCCAGGCACCCCTAGACAGCCTCTGAGCCCAGTGTGACTTCACCAGCACTTGTGAGCCCGAGGACGATTCTGACACGAGAACTCAGCAATGACTACCTGCCCCTGGCTCAGCAACACCCCTCCCACCCATGCACCCCAATCTTTGCCAAATCACTCTGTCCAGTCTGGAGAGTTTCCGGGACACCCGAGGGATCACTACATAATTAAGTTTCAGAACAGAACATGATGCAACCATTAAAAACAACATTGGCCCTGAGTGTAAATACACAGGGAAGGTAATATGCAACGGTAGGTGGAAAAGAGCAAGACGCAGTCTTTCATAAACAAAAAAATCCAAATAGGTGAGAGAGGTACAGAGAAAAGGCTGAGAGGCGGTGTTCTGTGACAACAACGGGTTGAAGAAGCAGGATTGTTTTAATTTTCTTTTTTCTGTGAATGGAGACCTTTCTAGGATGCCCCACGTGGCTGATTGCCTGCCTCAGTTCTTCAGAATCTCCCAGAACAGGTCATAAGGCTCTATGGCTGATTTTCCAAACCAGGGCATTTTTTAAGTGAAAGGGAACTGTGGGCCAACAGTCATCAGCCAGGACTTGGCCAGGCAAACCAGGACTTATGGTCACTCTATCCAAAACCGATCCAGTTGCCCCTCTGCCCACCCCTCCCTGGTCCCCTGGGGCTTCTGTGGCCTAAACTGACACAGCCACAATGTGGAGGGGCCGGGATCCAAACCCAGGCTGGCCTTGTTGTCTGCTCTTAGCCACTCCAACAGAAACTCCATTATGAACACTAGCCAGCAGACAACCCCACAGTGTCCTGCAAATTAAGTACAAACTAGCTGACTTTTGTCACGTTAGAGGGGAGCTGTGCAGAAACATCCATCCACCTTGATGAGAAAGGCTGGATTTGTGTCACCCCAATATATGTGCGATATAATAGGCTGCAGCTCTGGGGGACCCTGAGCAATCAAAGGGCAACCGGTGAGCCCAGGCAAGTTGTTGACCTGAAATAGGGTTGCGAATCTAGAGGAAGTGGAGCCGTTCCCTTGGTGGGGACACTGCAGCCATCCCCGGGACAGTAAGAGGGGCACACAAGCGTGAAAAGAACGCACATGCTGAGGGACTCTTCTAGTCACTGAGATGGGTCAGCTAGCTCATTGAATTCAACCACTGCAAAAGAACTGCTGATTGCCATTTTATTATTATTTTTTTTAAGATCTATTTATTTGAGAGAGAGAGAATGAATGAGCAGGAGGTGCTGAGGGAAAGAGAATCCCAAGCAGATTCCCCACTAAGTGTAGAACCCAATGCGAGGCTCGATCTCACATCTCACAACCCTGAGATCATGACCTGAGCTGAAATCAAGAGTGAGACACTTAACCAACTGAGCCACCCAGGTGACCCTCTGATTGCCATCTTATACCCGAAGTGACTTGCCTCAGCACCCCAGGCTAACCCAGGGATTAGACAGGAGAGAGCTGACCTAGCCAATCTTGGCTCAGCACAGAGTAGGAACTCAACTATTGTTCTTGGGAATGGAGGGACAGACACATGACTGGCTGGCTAGGTAGCTGGGGGTGGTGGTGGTGGATGGATGGATGGGTGGTTGGACAGGTTACTCAGGCAGTTGTCCAAGCTAGATTTTGAGTGGAACCCACCCCTGCTGGATCTGTTGTATCTTTCTCCCTCAGAAGGGAATATCTCTTCTCATCTCTCTTGTACAGCTGGACCCTAATTCAAGCTCCAGAGTCCTGTGAAAGGGAAACAAGCTTCCCAAAGCCTCCCTAAGAGTCCTCTCTGGGTTTCGGGAGTTTTGCAACAGACCCCATACCATCATCAGCATCTCAATCCAGCAACCCGGCTGTCATATAGCTCGTCTATCTGCCGTGCTCCCCTCCCCCATTCCACTACCCAAGTATCCCTGGGATGGAGCTACTCATCCCTCCTGGTCCACTGGATTCAGACCCCATCATCTCTTCTCTAGACCATCTCATCAGCCTCTTGGCTGGTCCCTATGCTTCCAGACTTGCCCCTTTGACGGACAACCTCCCGCTAAAGAAACCATTCTAAAATGCAGACCAGGCCCTTCCTGAACCAGGCCCTTCCTGGAACCAGGGGTTCCACATTCTCTCAGACGAATCCTGGATCTGTGGTTGCAGGCTAGAGACTCTCCCTGACTCAGCACTATGCAGCCTTTCCGGGTTTCTCTCCTGTTACTTCTTCCATCGCATGCTCCCTCTCCTCTAAATGCCCCCAAGACCCACAGACAGACCCACAGACATCCAGATGCATGGCAAGGCTATTCCCACGGGGAGTCGTGTTAGGCCAAGAATGAGGGGAAGGGGCTGGAGCCGTGAAATTTCCTTGAGGACTATGGGAATAAGGTGCCTAAGTAGCATCAGGATCTCTGCTTGGGGGCAGAAGAGGTACCCTAGCTGGGTTTGGGTCTCTGTCAGGCTGAGTTTCTGTGTGGGGAAAGGGAAAGTTTGATCATGGACTCCCCCAGCAGAGCTGACGATTAGTAATTAACTGGGAGGAATCTCAGGGGGGGAGGTTAATCGGGGAACAGAGGGAGGGCAGCTAGGGTTTTAGGACTTTGCCCTTGACCCAAGGGTATAAAGAGGAGGGTCCCAGCCCTTCCTCAGGCCCCTGGGGCTTCCTTAAGCAGCTGAGCAGGAGCTGAAACACAGAACCCCAAGGTAAGCCCAAGGCTCCCCTCTCCCAAACCCATCCCCAAGTCTTAGTAGGCAATAGCCTATCACTCCTGCTTCCTCTCCTCTGCCCTAATTCTGCTTCCCCTTCCTGCTCGGGCCCAGTCTAGTCTGGCTTACCCCCCACCCCAAAGGAAAGAGGACTCATGCTCTTCCAACACTTGGAATTTAGCTCAGCACCCCCACTCCTCCAAACAGCCAAGGGCCCCTGGGACAATATAGGGGTGTGGGATTATGGGTAGCTGATAGAGGCTGGGGTACTCCCACCCCAACAACCAAGAACTCCTGGGACAGTTCAAGGGGCCCTAAAGCAAACCAACGGCTTCTCAGATTGGAGATAATACAGGGAAACCTCCTTATCTAAACCAGCCTTGGTCTGAAACTCATTCATGGGAGAAAGGCCATCAGTGTTTGTTTATTGCTAGGAGGCAGGGAGGCAAGTGGGGAAAGAAATTCAGTTGTGAGGGTAACCCAGGAACTCAGGATTCTGGCCAGTAGACCCTTTCCTGAGTGCATGTCCAGCTGGTCCCAAGAGCCAACAGGTGTCCATGTCTCCTCATGGCTCTCAGAACGGTCAGAACTCCTCCTGCATGTGCAGCCTTGGCCCATATCCGCAAGCTCGGCTAACACACGTTCCCCGGCCCCCGCCGGCTGCAGGGCACTCCCAGCTCCTTCCTCTCCAGGGGCCCCTGCACCCGCGCCCTTGTCCCTTGCCATCCGGCCCCTCCTACTCATGTTCATCTCAGCTTGATCATGTCTCCCCTCCACCCCCTGCCATGGGGCACACTGGTAGCACTTGTATCTGTCATTAGAACCCTTGGCCCTATTGCCACAAGAGATTATTTCATTGACATCTGTCTCCCCGTGAGACTTGGAGCTTTCTGGGGGGCAGGAGCTGTCCTTGTATTTAGCCATTGCTCTACCCCAGCGTCTAGTCCAGTGCCTAGGCTACAGCAGATTCTTCATAAATACTCACTGCCTGATGAGTACAAGCATCTGGCCCGAGTACCTGAGCATCTCTGCTATTATGGGGTAGAGGGCATACTTCCCTGGGTGTGTGTCTAGGGGTCACACACCACGGGTATGTGTGCGTGTGAGTATGGGGGTATGGATGTGGACAGTGGGTGTGTGGGTATGTGTAAGTTTTCAGGACAGTAGCTGTCCCTCAGTGTTGCTGCCACCCCACAGTGTGTGCCCAGGATGATGTCCTATGGAGAGAGGCTGGGGGGCCCGGCTGTCTCCCCACTACCAGTCCGAGGGGGCCACATGATGCATGGGACAGCCTTTGCCTACGTGCCCAGCCCTCAGGGTGAGTGCTCCTCCCATCCATGGACCCTGAATGCCCACAGTCGCTCACATCCCAGTGAGGTGTCCACCCCTCTGAGCCTATCCCAGGGCTTCTGGGAACTCCTAACCAGCCTCCCTCCCCAGTGCTGCACAGGATCCCAGGGACCTCCGCCTACGCCTTCCCCAGCCTGGGCCCTGTGGCCCTTACCGAGCACAGCTGCCCCTACGGGGAGGTTCTGGAGTGCCATGACCCCTTGCCTGCCAAGCTGGCCCTGGAGGAGGAGCAGAAGCCAGGTGGGTCCGGGCCGGGGGTGGACAGCAGGGGTGGCAACATTCAGTACCCTAGCCCCTGGCCCCAGTGCTCATGCCCAGCCCATCTCCAGAGTCTGGGCTGGCCCAGAAGCTGTGCCGGGCTGGCATGACCCTCGTCAAGGTGCCCCTGATGCTCGCCTTTCTCTACCTCTTCGTCTGCTCCCTGGACGTGCTCAGCTCCGCTTTCCAGCTGGCTGGAGGTAGGGCCAGGGGGAGGGGATTGGGACAGGGTTCCTGAAGGGCATCACGCAATGCTGGCTCCTGGTCCTCAGGGAAGGTGGCTGGTGATATCTTCAAGGACAACGCCATCCTGTCCAACCCAGTCGCGGGGCTGGTGGTGGGGATCCTAGTGACCGTGCTGGTCCAGAGCTCCAGCACCTCCACGTCCATCGTTGTCAGCATGGTCTCCTCTGGCTGTAAGTAGGCCCGCTGTGGCTAGGGAAAGGGCGTGGGGGGCTGCGTGCCCTGGAGGGGGCTGATGCAGCATGTCAGGGCTGGGGCCAGGGGGAGAAGGGGGCCAGGGAGTTAAGAGCAAAGGGCAGGACTCCAGCTTCTCGCACTCCATTTTCCAAGCTGTGGCCAGGAATAGTCTCAGCCAGGAGGGGTGTCTGAAGATCTGGAAAGGGTGACAGGTGGGGAGTCCTGCCCCAGGAAGGCTCAGCACCTTATCACCCATAGTCACTTATTCCACTGGCCAGGGAAACAGAACCTGCTGGAGCTATACATATGATTTATTGCAAGGAATTGGTTTACATGATTGTGGGGCTGGCTGAGCAAATCCAAAATCCATAGGGCAGGTTGTTAGGAAGGGTAGGCTGGAACTCTTGGGGGAAAGCCAATGCTGGATGGCCTCCATTTTGCTCTTAAGGCCTTTTATCTCGCTGGATGAGGCCCACTGAGATCACCAAGGGTGATCCCCTTCACTTAAAGTCAGCCGGTTGTAGAGGTGAATCACACCTGTGGAATACCTTCCAGCAGCAGCTAGATGAGCATCGGACTGAATGACTGAGTCCTGTAGCCTGGCTAAGCTGACTCATGAAACTAACCACCACGCTCGTGTACCATGCACACATGGGTACAGATCTGTCTCCACGTGCCGGACTTGGGCCCTCGGATCCACACGTGCACGCACAGTGCATCTGTCCACCGTGCTTGGTCACACACGTGTCCCTGGGACACCAAGGCTGGGCAGTATCGTGGCAGAACTGCCCAGGGGGGGCTGGGATGTGGGCAGGTGTTTCCGGGGCAGGAGCTGGTGGCCCTCACACAGTCAGTGAAGGGCTCTCCTCTTCTGCTAGTGCTGGAGGTGAGCTCTGCCATCCCCATCATCATGGGCTCCAACATCGGCACATCTGTCACCAACACCATCGTGGCCCTGATGCAGGCAGGGGACAGGACTGACTTCCGGCGGTGAGGGGGTAGAGTGGTGAGGGGCCTGTGTGTGTTGGGGGAGGGTGGTCCCCAGGGCCAGGAGCCCCCAGCTGAAGTGCATCCTGACCCCGGCCCGCCCTGTAATGTGGCCTCCCTGCCCAGGGCCTTTGCAGGGGCCACGGTGCATGACTGCTTTAACTGGCTGTCGGTTCTGGTCCTGCTGCCCCTGGAGGCTGCCACCGGGTACCTGTACCATGTCACTCGACTGGTGGTTGCCTCCTTCAACATCCATGGCGGCCGCGATGCCCCCGACCTGCTCAAGATCATCACAGAGCCCTTCACCAAGCTCATCATCCAGGTGGGGCAAGGCTGGCGTGGAGGGTGATGTGGGATAGTAAGGACCCCTCTCTCACGCCCCCCACCCACATCTTGTGCACAGCTGGACAAATCTGTGATTACCAGCATTGCCACTGGCGACGAGTCCCTGAGAAACCACAGTCTGATACGGATCTGGTGCCACCCAGACCCCACAGGGGTAAGTCTCAGGTCTGGCCACAAGGAATATTGTACCAATCCCTTCCAGTCCCCCAGCGGCTTTGGGGAGTTATTACCAATCAACTTGAGTTGGCATGTCATTGATCTAGCCCAGTGGTTCTCAAACTGTGGACCAGAGGCACTTGTGCCACCTGGGAACCTATTAAAGCTACAAGATATTCAGCCTTTCCCTAGACCTAAGTAGGTCTAGGAAAAACTATCAGAAAAAACTTGAGGGGATGGGACAGAGCAGCCTATGTTTCAACAAGTCTTCTCAGTCAGCTCTGCGCTCAAGTTTGAGAACCACTAATCTGGCTCTACCTTCTGGCTTCACAGGGAGAGTATAGGTTCTGAAAGGCTGAGACACTTGCCCGAGCTTGTCCTACCATTTCAGGGCCCTGAGGACAGATCTAGCAGTCTAGGGCTCTCTTCTCCCCGCCAAGATGCCAGGGGTTCGTGACTCAGCTGTGCCACGTTTAGGGGCCCAGGTAACGTGGCAAGGGGGTGAAGGGGTTATGAGGGTGCCTGGGAAAGCTGGACAAACAGGAACAAGAAAAGGGGGCTGTGTGGAGACCTCCCTGGAGACACAACAGCGACTAGTACTCTTGTCGGGGCTCTTCCCCTGGAGACTGCCACAGGCATGCATCCATGTGTCCTTCTGCACCATTTCTACTGCCCAGAACGGAGACCTGTTTGGATCAGTGGGACGCTTGTGCACCTGCCATGACACCAGGCTCACAAGAAAGCAGGCGATCGGCGCACTTTCTCACTCAGCCACGGAAAGGGAAGTGCTTCATCAAAACCCTGATCCACGGTATTTGCTTTACCTCAGTTGCCACATCCAAGAAGCGACTCCATTCAGAACAGAGCGAAGGCAACCCGAAGCCCAGGGCTCAGCAGGCCCGGCCCCCTCCTCCTTCCTACTTGCTACTTGATATCACTGGCCCTTGATCCCAGCGTGAACACAGAGCAGCCTTTCAACCCACCTTCTGCAGTGGCTTCCTTCGCATCAGAGCCGTGCGCAGCTCTGGTCTGGCACTTCTGAGTGTTTCAGGCAGTCGGACATCAAAAAGCCCATGCGGGCAGCTCTCAGGCTGGCTTTGTGACCCCTCCAACATGGTGCTGCCTTCTCACCTGCCCCCTGGGCACTCTCTGAATTGCCCAAAACCTCTTCACTCCATAGCAGAATGGGGGCGACACAGACATCACACCGCTGGATCTTCACAGGAAACAAGCCACAGGAGGGAGCTCCTGGGCTGCGGAGTCCCTCCCTGGTGCCTGCCTGCAGCTGTGCTCAGCTGGCCTCCCCCCACTGCAACAGGTGCACCAGACGCTGCCTGCCCCTGCTGGAATCCTCACAATGTAGGGCAAGGTAGACGGACAACCCATCTTCTGCAGGAGAAACCCGGGCCTGCTTGCGTGAAGTCAGCCACCCAAGTTTACCTGCCCAGGTCGCTGTCCCCACTGCTCCCTACATCACTTCCGAGTGCTGGTCTCGCAGCCCGCTGTCCCAGAAGAATGGGTCCGCCACAACAGTATCCATACGGGATTTCCCTGGCTTGAAGAGTAGCAGACAGGTGGCATTCGAGCTCCCTTTTCTCATCCTCTCTTGAGGTCAGTCCATGTGGAACATGGCTCCGCAGCCCCGTGCCTGCTCTGTCCATGTGTGCTGGGGGCTCTTCCTACACCAGACTCGAACTTTTCCTGTGACCACCATGTCTCCCTTCCAACCTGTCCTGGTGGCCTCCGTTCTCCGCCCCCCAACTGGACCCAACCTCACCCAAGCCAGTCTCCAAGAAACCCAGTCACCAAAATCAGTATTGGGAATCTGAAGGTTTCCAGATGGTGGAAGAAAACCCAGAGGCAATTTTAACGTTCCAACACCTCTTGACACTCCAGGGGCCTACCCTTGTCCTGGGAATTACCTTCTTATGTACTCACACTATGGACTGCCAACCCTACTTGCCTGGTTTAAACAAGCATTCCTCAAGGACTTGCAGCCAGGGACATAGGATTTATCTCTGGTCCTTTTTTTTTTTAAGATTTTATTTATTTATTTATTTATTTATTTGACAGAGTGCGATCACCAGTAGACAGGCAGACAGGCAGGCAGGCAGAGAGAGAGAGGAAAGCAGACTCCCTGCCGAGCAGACAGCCTGATGTGGGACTCGATCCCAGGACCCTGAGATCATGACCTGAGCCCAAGGCAGCGGCCCAATCCACTGAGCCACCCAGGCGCCCTATCTCTGGTCCATTTTATAGGCTCAGAGCGGCTTGCCCAAATCCATACCATGGAGATAAGATGAAAATCCTGGTGGAATCTGGAGCCCATGCTTCTGAATCTCCATCTCACTGCCTCTTCCAGAAGTCAGTCTGGTGTCCTATCATGTATGTCCATTTGCTACTCTGCCCATCCCGCCTGAATGCCACAGCTGACCACAGCCAGAGACTTCTCCAGCAGCAGTAGGTGCGGCTCTAAGGAGTTCTCCACTTTGCCACCAGATGGCGCAGCTGGCACGGTGATTTCTGCTTCCAGAAAAACAAAGACACTGAGCTCCCCTTCTGCTTCAGGCTGAACTACGGCACAGGCTCACATCCTGTGTGTTTCTCCCAGGGAGAGGATTCTTGGAGCCTCACAGTCTTCTGCGAGCTTAATCGTGTCCTGCACCTCCTACTGGCACTTAAATCCTAACTCTCTTCCAAGAATCCTCAAAACAAGCCCCTGGGAAGCGGTGGGCAGCGTTATAGACCTCATGCTCCAAGGGAAGGAAACTGGGGCCCAGAGAGGTTAGGTGTTTGGTCCAGTATCACAGAGCTGGGAGTGGCTCAGATGGAGTTTCAGCTTAGGACTCTTGGGGCTCATTTATTCTGTTCTTCCCACAGAACTCACCCCTCCTACCACATCCCCAGGTCCAGGAAGGATGGGCACACCTAGGGGTATGTCCCAGACCCTGGGCTGCCCAGTTCTTTGTCAGGGCTAGAGGAGCTCCCACCTTCTTGACAAGGAAGCCCTGGGCCTGCTCCCTTCCCTCACTCAGTACCCACTCCCAGCCTGACCATACAGCCTACACATTCTCTGGCATCGCCCCTCCTACTCCTCTCTAGCCCTTTACAGTCTCTGCATTCTACCCACCTCCCCACCAGCTCAGCCAGAGCCACATAACCCAAGCCAGAGGCACAAAACCCTGGCAGGAAGGTCAAGGGTCAAAACCCTAGACCTTAGCCCTCAGGTTTGCCCTGCCCACACACAGCCAGCCCTGAGTCAGATGATACCCCCTGAGTCAGATGATACCCCCCTCCCATGAAGTTCCTCCCCTAAGAGACCCTGGGCCCAGCCAGGTCAGTGGGGCACAGGCTGATCAGGTACCCATTTGTCTCAGGGATCATTTGCCCAGGGCTCCAAGCTAGTCCATCACAGTGTTCCCCAACAGGGCCAGGACCCTGAGACACTGTCAGGAGCTATTGATCCTAACCTAGGACATCAATCTCACACAAACACATAAGCACATGCTCTTCCCACCATGTGGTCCTAGATGGGCCCGGCAATGGAGGGGGTCTAATCCTGATTAGGAGGCATGATGTCTTACTGAAGACTTAACATAAGTCTGCAGAGAGCACTTGGCACACATTTCCTCCCGTAACCTTTACAGCAGCTCTCTCTTTCTCTCTCTCTCTCTTTTGTTTTTAAAGATTTATTTATTTTAGAGAGAGAGAATAGGCAGGGGAGCAGCAGGCAGAGGGAGAGGGAGGAGGCTCCCCGCTGAGCAAGGAGCCCAACGTGGGGCTCGATCTCAGGGCACCGGGACCATGATCTGAGCCGAAGGCAGATGCTTAACCGACAAGCCACCCAGGCACCCCTTTATAACAGCTCTTATGTCATCTGCTTTAAACAGGCTGAGAGGTGGCATGATTTGTCCCAGGTCGTTGGCACAAGAAACAGGACTTGCTCACATCCACTGGACAGCTGACACACGGCTTTCCCCCTTACACCCAGCTCTCGCCTACCCACACAGCAGTTACCATGGCCTCCCCAGCCTGCTTTTCCGGTGGAGTCCACCAGAGACTACTCTCTCCTAGTTTCTCAGCTTGCAGCGGCGGCCTGGGTTTGAGGGTGCCCCAGGGCCCTTGTCTGGCCAGCTAGAACACATATGAGTATACTGCCTCACTCACAGCAGCTCAGGCCACTAAGAGAAACCAGATTTCAAGCCAGGTGCCAGAAATAGTTCCCATTTCTAGCA
Organism: Mustela erminea; assembly: GCF_009829155.1. Taxonomy (NCBI): domain Eukaryota; kingdom Metazoa; phylum Chordata; class Mammalia; order Carnivora; family Mustelidae; genus Mustela; species Mustela erminea. The sequence goes on along the minus strand of NC_045616.1, from coordinate 99,380,494 downwards.
TACATTTTATAAATGACATGATTTGGAATAAACCCTAAAGGAGCCATGACATTGAAGGGCCACGGCCCCACCTGAGACATGACCCTCAACACAGGAAAGGTCTGGGGCTGTGCTGTGGAGGGCAGAACTTCCTGGGACCAGTGCCCATATCAGCTCCCAGAGGTGGCAGAGGGTGAATAAGGAAAAGGTGTAGCTCTGGCATTTTGCTTGGGGCCCTAGGCGTTCTTGTCCCTTTCTGGGGCTCAGTTCTTCCTTTGGGCTGGGATCCTCAGTGCAAGGAAAGGCTCCCCAATTACATTCAAGAAAAAATAATTCCTCAGTCCAACGAGGCTGCAAAGTAGTGGTCCAGACCAATGTGGCCCTCACATAATTGTAAAGAATGGGATTTCTCTTGCAGACTCGGGCCATTTGGCCATGCAGGGCTTCATCCCTGGATGGCGACAGTGGCCTGGAGCTGAATGGCTGCTGCCCGTATAGGACCAAAACGCAGTCCTCCACCTCCTCCACGCTCAGCCTGAGCCCCTCAGTTAGGCTACCTGCCTGGCCCTGGGCCCTCTGAATTGGGGGGCTCTCTCCCCACTTAGTAGGTGGGTAAGAAGTAGGTGGGGACTGGACTTCTGCCCCCTGGTGGTCCTCCTTCCCCATACCCCAACCTTCCCCATAAGGATTTGAGCAAGAGGACAGTGAGCTTGGACTAATGGTGCCTCTGGCGAGAGGATGGGGGCACAGGTGCTGGGGAAGGGGGCAGGGCAACACCAGGAGAGGGCTGGTAGTAAAGAATGGGGAAGGGAGAATTTTCATAAGGAGGGCCATGGTCAGAAGCACCCAAGGCCAAGGAGAGGTTGAGGAGAACAAGGACAAGAAGCCACAGGACTGGGGCGTCTGGGCAGCTCAGTTGGTTAAGCGACTGCCTTAGGCTCAGGTCATGATCCTGGAGTCTCGGGATAGAGTCCCACATTGCCTCCCAGCTCAGCAGGGAGTTTGCTTCTCCCTCTGACTCACCTCTCTCTCTTCGTGCTCTCTCTCAAATAAATAAATAAAATCCCTGTGGGCCCCAGTGAGAGCCAGATGGGTAGATAGGACAGAATATGCAGAGGGCTGACCGTGGCCAGATTCTTGTGTGGCAGGTATTTCCACCCTCAACTCTCCAGCAGAAGAGACAGGCCAACTGTCCAAGGGCATGTAGTCAGGAGGACCACCTCCACCCCCTACCCCCACCCCCCGCCTCTCCCTAACCTTCCCCCTTATCTCCAACCCCAGGCTACATTTTCCTAAATTCTAAGTCAATCTCCTCTTAATCCAGGTTCCCACCCCACTGCCCAGGGCAGAGGCCAACACCAGCTGGACCGTTGGAAATGTCACCATGGAGAAATGTGAGTGCCTGCATCACAGATGTCTGGCATGGCAGGGGCACAGCTGGGCAGAGGAAGGGCTGCACCCACCCCTGCCCCCTGCCACTGCTGCTATCAGTCCCAGGAAAACCAGCTATCAACCAGCTCAGGTCTCGGGCTTGGGTAAATCCCTGCTGTTGAGGCTAAAGGAGCCTGGGGTGGGACTTTAGGCTCCAATCCTAAGAAGGCATCAAAAGTGGGGGGCTGGGAACCAGCTGTGGGGGTTCAGCTCTCAGCTGCTTGACACTTCCCCCCTGCCAGGCAACCACATCTTCGTGGACACAGGGCTGCCTGACTTGGCCGTGGGGCTCATTCTGCTGGCCGGCTCCCTGGTGCTCCTGTGCACCTGCCTCATTCTCCTTGTCAAGATGCTCAACTCTCTGTTGAAGGGCCAGGTGGCTAAGGTCATTCAGAAGGTTATCAACACAGGTGAGTCCCCAAGAACTGCATGTGTAGACCCCAGGACAGGACCTTTCACATCTTACTAAGTCCCACTGCTGCTTTGCTGTGTGATCTGGGCAAAGCCCTGCCATCTTGAGCCTGTTTGTCCCTGTGAGCAAAGAGGGGGCAGAGTCAGGTGATTTCTGAGGCTCCCGAGGTGCTGGCAGCTGGTCATCTGTGGCTGCCCCTGACTGTGGTTCCATTCCAGTAGGTGGCTCGAAACAGATTCTCAGTGGCCACGGACACATTCAACAAATACTCCCTACACCCTTGGCACTCCCTACACTCTGGTGCCAAGGGTCCAGAGCTGAGCCCCAGAGACGGTCCCACCCTCAGGGAATTCCCAACCCAGAGGAGGAGACAGATGTGTAATGAAAAATAAATGATCGAGGGGGGATACATTCATATTGAGGGGTGACTCCCAAGGAGAAAGCAAAAATGACAGAGTATGGAAAAAGTTGCTTTCAGTGGGCAGTCAGCAGCCTATGTGAAGAGGCCAAAATGAGGAATAGCAGTCAGATGTGGCTGAAGAGTGTTCTGCACAGAGGGAACAGTCAGTGCAAAGGCAAAGAGGCGGGAACAGGCTGGGCAGAAAGATGGCCAGCAGTGTGGGGGGAACTCAGTGATCGAGGTGGGGAGAGGTCAACAAGATCACAGGGAGGGAGCCGACCCTGGGGGCCCCCACAGGCTGTGATCAGAGCCTGGACTTTAGTAAGGGTAACGTGGGCCCTTGAAGGGTTGGGGTAGGGGGGTGACATGGTCTGATTTTCATCGGAAGCTTCATTTCAGGCTCTGGGGACGGTGCCTGGCACTGGCAGAGGTTGCGTAATGAATGCTGGGGTCAGGTGCATTCATGGATCTCTGGGAGCTTCGGGATGGGAGATACAAAGTCTGCCAGAGGGCCAAAGGTCAGGGAGGGCTTTTCAGCAGCCTTGTATCCACACGAAGCCCTGAGGAGGAACATGAAGTAAGAATGATATTCTGGGCAGAGGGGACAGTCTGATGCAACCAGGCTGAGAAGGGCCTTTAATCCAAGACCAGGGAGGGCGAGTAGAAGCCCCCGCAGTTGAGCAGGGGACTGGACAGACAAGGCCCCACCTGAAAGCTGGTACCCAATACCTCCTCCCTAAGGTAGGTCCTGGCTCCTCTGCCCATGCCCTCCTCCTGACCCTGCTGGGACGGGGGTGTCCTCGTAGACTTCCCCGCCCCCTTCACCTGGGCCACAGGCTACTTTGCCATGGTGGTGGGCGCCGGCATGACCTTCGTTGTTCAAAGCAGTTCTGTGTTCACCTCGGCCATCACCCCACTCATTGGTGAGTGTCCATGGCATGGTGGGGCAGGGGGAGGGGCAGGCTGGCAGGGAAAGGGCCAAAGGAGGTGCCTGGGAGTGAACCTAGCCTCTCTGTCTACCCCCAGGCCTGGGTGTGATCAGCATTGAGAGAGCCTACCCCCTCACGCTGGGCTCCAACATTGGCACTACCACCACGGCCATCCTGGCTGCACTGGCCAGCCCCCGGGAGAAGCTGTCCAGCTCCTTCCAGGTACTCTGGGAGGGTGCCTGCCGGGGGTGAGACAGGGCTGGGACTGAGGTGTGGCACCTGACACAGGGTAGGACACCACATATGAAAATTTCTGACTGCCTACTAAGGCCCACCCACTATCCTAGGCTCTGTGGAAACCGAACGGGGCAAAGTCGGCCTGGTGCCAGCCCCAAGACCTTAGCATCTACCGGGCAGGATTTACCTAGATAATCAAGCAAACAGCAGCTAGTGGGATCTGAGCTCTGAGGAAGGGGTGCAGCAGGACGGGGGGCTGGGCCATTCTCGGGGACCAAGAACAAGTAGGGGGGCAGATGGCAAAGGGGTTGCTGTCCTAGGAGCAAAGGAGTGAGGACAAGCCTAGGGCTGGGGCCAAGGAGCCACGGAGCCAGAAACTAGTATGCATCTCTTTGCTGCTGGGTTCAGGAGGATCTGCTGGGGAATTTGCGAGAGGGGTCAGTGGGAGGAAATGTGTAGTGTTAGGGCAGAAGTGTCTCAGTATTTTCCTAGGAGCACATCAGCCCTGATTTTGCTGCTGCCCAGGCTGGGCCAGACTCCCGTTATCCAGCCGTGCAGGCAGGACAGGGAGCGGGGGCCCATGCCTATCTCAGCCCTCTGCCCTCTCCTCTACAGATCGCCCTCTGCCACTTCTTCTTTAACATCTCGGGCATCCTGCTCTGGTACCCGGTGCCCTGCACGCGCCTGCCCATCCGCATGGCCAAGGCGCTGGGCAAACGCACGGCCAAGTACCGCTGGTTTGCCGTCCTCTACCTCCTCTTGTGCTTCCTGCTGCTACCCTCGCTGGTGTTCGGCGTCTCCATGGCTGGCTGGCAGGCCATGGTGGGTGTGGGCGCACCCTTCGGGGCCCTGCTGGCCTTTGTGGTGCTCGTCAGCGTCTTGCAGAACCGCAGCCCTGGACACCTGCCCAAGTGGCTGCAGACGTGGGACTTTCTGCCCCGCTGGATGCACTCGCTGCAGCCCCTGGACCGCCTCATCACCCGCGCCACGCTGTGCTGCGCCAGGCCTGAGCCCCGTTCCCCACCGCTGCCTGCCAGGGTCTTCCTGGAGGAGCTGCCCCCTGCCACCCCCTCCCCCCGCCTGGCACAACCTACTCAACACAACGCCACCCGCCTCTAGCCTGAAGTGCTGCCGGGGGGCAGAGAAGGGCCTGCACTGGGTGTCTGCTGTGGACGGGTAGAAGGGTGTTTCCGAGCATACTGGGCATGGGCCTGTCCTTGGGTGGGTCCACAGAGGTCTGGGCTTGTGGGACTGAGAGTCCGTGGCATCCTGCATGTGTGGACTGATGCACCCGTGGGGGGCTGTGAGCAGGCTGCAGGGTACCTGGCTATGACTGTGAGTCCTTGGCCCCCAGGGGGGTCTTGTTTGGAGGCCTGTGCTTGGCTCTCCTGTACACACAAGTCCAACTCGGCAGAGCGGGGAGTAAGGGTGGGTCCGGAACGGGACTTGCAGCTGTTTGCTTGCGCAGAGATGCGGGTGCCTGAGTCACTGGCTGAGTTCTCACCCCTCCCCGTCACCTTCCTCCCTCCATTATACCACCCTCCACATCCTCACCCCGATGTTCTGCAGTACCGCCACAACCCTTTCCCGATATTGTGTGATGAAAAAGGAATTAAATCCTCATTATGCATTTACAATTCTGTGTGCTCTCCATCTGGGGAGGGAGGGAGACCATGGCTTGGGGTTCAGCAGCACTATTACCTGCAAGCTCAACAGTCCACCTAACCCTGCCTTAATGAGTCCAACTCCTGATTCAGACTTCCTGGGAGTCCTTCCTAGGGGCCGGGGCCACCCCCAAGGCAAGTATAAGGAGGGCATTCTGTGCCGACTCCCTCCCCCTTTCTAGGATAACATTAGTGTTCCAGAAAACAAGTGACAGGTGGGGGCTTGTCAGGAGAGATGGGGTGGGGGGGACAGGAAAGGTGAAAATAGGCAAGAGAGGCCATGCCCTGGGCCCTGGAGCATAGTGGACAGGGGACCTACCCTCCCTCCCATCTTTGTCCTTTCCCTTTGGGCAATAAACCAAGCTTCACTTAAACCCATCCAAGATTTTCAATTCCTCCTTTTCCATGGGGGCCCTGGAGCTGAGGCCTGCAGAGTGAGGGTCAAGGGGTAGGCAATACCTAAGTTCTTCCTTCTAGTCCAGAGAGTCCTCTGGGGTCTTTGGACTCCAAGAGGGAAGGAAGGCCCTAGGGCCCCAGATCTCACTGTGATGGTCTTGGACATGTGCTCTCCTTCCGCTCCCTTTGGGGTATGTGGAAGGAGACCCAAGAACCCGAGAGCCCTAGAGGTGCTCTCCAAGCTACCAGCCCCACTCCATCACCCACTCACAACACTTGCAAAGGCTTCCTCCTGCCAAGTGGAGGGGGTGAGAAGTGCACCGCCCTCCAGCCTTCCTCCTGACTCCCTGACACCCCATAGCGCCAGGCTGGGGTGCACCTGCGGAGGGATGTGGGAGGGGCTCCCTTTATAGTGGGTCTTGCACACAGGTGTGGAAAGTTATTTTGGGAAAGGACTCTGGGAAATCAGGCCAGAGGTTTCTACGGGGCACTCATGGGTAGGAGGGCCGGGTCTAGAGTACGGGAGGCTGGGATGCCTCTGGACTCAGAATCCCAGCCCATCACGTAACCCTGCCTGCAAGAATCTTCCAGGGAAACTGGTCTCATCTGCAACTGCCCTGTGCACAAATACAGGATGAGCTAGCCACGTCCAGCATTTATTTTGCCCGTGCCGCCCCGCTGCCTAGCTGTCCCGCTAGGTGCCCTGCTTGCGCAGACCCTTGATCAGTTCATGCACCGTCTTATTGAGGATGCCCCCGTGCACGCCGCGCCTGCCCATGAGCACGAGGAGCACGCGCGGGGTGTGGCCGACGCAGACCGCGCGCCCATCCAGCCCCTTGGTGCGCGCGTCCAGAACTCCATCGCCCTCAGACAGCAAGTGGTCGCGGATGACGCAGCAGCGGCGGCCCGCCACGCTGAGGCCCGACAGCAGGAAGGTGCGCCGGTCATGCCCTGTGAGCACACCCACCTCCTGCGGCGATATGGCAGCCAGAAGGCCTCCGGGGCGCGATGCCCACACGCAGCGATTGTCTGAGTGACCCACGATGGCCACGTCGTCAATGCGCTGGTCACGCAACACCGCACTGATATAGCCCTTCCAGTCTCCCATTCCGGCTCAGAGTGCGCCCCCCCGCGTCTGGCCGCACTTTCCCGGGCTATCCGGCTGTTCCCGGTGCCTGGAACCCCAGGCACTGTGACGCTCGTCGGGGGGTGGGGGGGTTGTGACACTGAGGCATGGCGATGTCACAGAGAGGCTGCATGCACTGGAGAATGTATACGTGGAGCGAGGGGAAGGCGTGGTGAGGTTGGAAAGTTAGCCTAAAAGAGGAAATCGCGTCCTCCATATAACCCTTGAAAAGCTAACTTAATTGGCTCACCACGCACAAAGTACACATGGGTTTAAGAACAAAAAGAGCAAGTCTGGACAGCTAGACCTCGCAGCCTGGTAACCATTCAAACCCCAGAATCCCCAGTTTGGTTCAACGTTAAGGAAAATCAGACTCTCCTGGAAATCTGTTAAACAGATTGCTGGGTCCCAACTCAAGAGTTTCTGATTCAGTAGTATGGGAGGCAGCCAGAGAAAAATGCGTTTCTAACAAGTTCCCCATTGATGCTGCGACTGGTGGTCCAGGCACAGTTTGAGCCCCACTGCCCTAGTGCAAGTTGGTGGGGGAAAGGGGTATCTTCCACATTGCCAGCTCTGAGTCCACACCCGTGTTTTAATGTTAAGCCTTTCTGGCCCTGGTTCTCCGCTTCCACTGCATATGGAATCATCCAGAGAGATAGAGAGATACTGATTTAATTGATCCGAGGTAGCTCTCAGGCATAGGTTCAAAAAGCTCCCCAGATGATTCTGGTGTACAGTAGAGGTTGAGAACCTTTGTTCTAGAAACTTCCAATGTTAATATTAGTTTCAAACAAAGAGTAAATAATATGGAGTCAGCTTGCTCAGGGCTTGGTACACAGTACCGCTTAGTAAAAATCCACTGGACATGAATCTCTAATATCTTGTTTAAGATCTCAATAGATCCTGTTCCCTGAGGGGTGTGGAGAACTGCACGGATTTACTGTCTTGGCGTCTCCCATCGGGGCCCCTGCAGAGCTGTGCCTCTCAAGCATTTTCAAAAGTACTTTATTGAGTGCCTACTCCAGGCCTGGGGCTAAGAGGAATGGAACACAATCCCTGCCATCCATAATCATGGGCCAGCCACCCTTCCGTTCCAGAATTGCTCAGGAGGGAACGATGAGTCCCTGGACGAATCTCAGGAGTTGATGTGCTCCTGGATCCAGGTCAGGTAGCTGGCCACGTCGGTGTACACACCTGGCTTGTAGCGGTCGCCACAACCCGAACCCCAGCTGATGATACCTCGCAGGATGAGCTGGCTCTCTGTGGCATCGTCCTCACACACTAGCGGGCCCCCAGAATCACCCTGGGTCGGGGATACGCGCCTCAGCACCCTTGGTCTGGGGTCTGCACTTGACCAGGTGGAGGAGGGCGCCAAGCCCAAGCCCGCTCAGGGACTCACCTGGCAGGCGTCGGTGCCGCCCTCGAGGAAGCCAGCGCAGAGCATGCCGGGGGTAAAAGAGGCTCCGTGCACTTCAGGGGCGGAGCAGCGCTCCGAAGGGATGAGCGGCACCTGCGCTTCCTGCAGGAAACTGGAATATTCCCCCGCCCCTGCGAACCAAGAGCGCGTTCCTCACACCCAGTGCGACTCTGCTTGCCGCCCACTAATTGGCCTCTATAGCAGCAAGCTCGTGAAAAAGAGAGTTGCTCTTAACACCATTTTATAGACAAGAAAACTGAGACCAGAGAGGACCCGGGATTTGAATGCGCGGGGCGGAGCAGGACTGCTTTGGAACACCACCCCCACTAACCCCCCCCCCCCCAATGTCTCAGAACAATGCTCGCCAACTAGCGAACCGACTGCCCCAGCGAGGCCGGCATTCTTGGTAGCTCTTGCATCGCAGTGCCCAGAAAGAACCAAGAGAAAGTGTGATTCTCTCTGTACCCCTTAGGAGACGCCCCCACCAAGCACTGAAGCCCAGGCCCTGGCAGGAAGGGAATGACTGCAGAGACAGGGGCCCTGCGAGTCCTCCCAACCCACCAGGTCAGCGCCACCTGTCCCCAGTGGTACCCAAACTGCGGGTTTCTCTCGCCTACCCCAGTGGCCAGAGGTGTCCCTACCAACCCCAGCCGTTCTGCCTACCCTCGAACTGGTGGCCCCAGCCGGCCACCTCGCAGAGCGCGGCCTCGGGCTCGGCTGGGCTGGCAGCGCCGCTCGGCAGGCACACCGGCTGAACGAAAGGCGATGGGAGCGCGCAGTGGCCGTCCGCTGTCTCCTGCAGGCGCAGCAGCGCTAACCCAAGCGGGGAGGAGGGTGAGACCCCGACGCCAGGACTCAGAGCCCTCCCCCACGCTTTTCCCCTGGTCGCCGCCGGGGCGCCCCCACGCACCCAGGTCGTGCTGGTAGGTGATGGGCGAGAAGGCCTCGTGCAGGCTGTACGCGCGCACGGCCAGCGTCTGGCACTGCTCGCAGCTCTGGTTATGGCGGTCCTGGCCGAGCACCACCGTCAGCTCCTCAGGCGCCGGCCTGCAGGCGGAGGGGGTGCGGGGGGGTGGGGAGCGTTCTCAGGGCAGGCCATTTATCTTCTGCTCCTGAGCCCTTTGCTGGGTTTCAGCTTCCTTCTGGGGGGCTGGGGAAGGGTGCGGGGAGGTAGGGCAAGGGTTGGGGCGGGGGGCGCGCGGGAGCCGGGCACGTAGGAGCCAGGAGCTGAGGGTCCGGGCGGGGACTCGCCGGTTCTGCAGGCAGTGAGCTGCCGTCAGCACCCAGCAGGAGGCGATGAGGCTTCCCGCGCAGAAATTGTGGCGCCAGTACAGCGCGGCGATGTAGGGGTGCGCCCCAGGCAGGGCCACTAGGCCCCCGACGACGCGGCTCAGAGAGGACAGCCGTTTCCGGAGCCGCTGTCCGCAGCCCGAACTGGGCACAGAAATGGGCTGCTCCGGCGTGGCGCCCGAGGCTGTGGGAGCAGCTCAGGCTGAGTGCTGGGAGACCCACCAAGGGCTGGAAGGTAGCTCGCCGTGCACCCTCCGATTTCCCGCCCCTTCCCAACTACCTGGGGTCGGGGGCTGAGGCTTCTGCAGTGCCAAAAGCGAGGGCAAGGGAAGGTCCGGGTGCCCAGAGGGAACCCGGCTTGGAGACAGGTTCTGAGGAGCCGCCAGGTTTGGGGCCCGGCACCGTGCCAGGCGGCAATATTCCCAGCTCAGCCGGTCGCCACTCCACACGAAGCACCACGGGCGGGTGTCATTGTCCGGGTTCCTACAACCGCGGTAGGGGGCGCTGTTAAAGCGCGAGGAGCCGCAGAGGGCCCTGGGGCAGAGGGGGACGCCCTACCCGCCCCATCCAGAGCACCGGCAGAAGGCATGGTTGCCCAATCCCCAGTTAAGCTCTTGCTCTGCAGTCACTTTCTGATAGGTGGCCTCGGAGACCCACGGTCGACACCGGGCACCCGAGAGCGCAGTCGCGGCTCTACCGCGGTAGTCCTGCCCGCGGCCTTCGTAGCAGTGCGCCTCAGTGTCTGGGGAGGGAGGAGGCTCCTTGCAGTCGGGAGGCGGTATGGCTTCCCACCACCCTCTCAGCCCCTTTCCCCACTCACCCGACTCCCGCTCCCGGAGCCCTTCCTACCTGGGGGCGGAGCTTCTGCGTCCCCCAAGATCCCGACTCACCCACCACTCACCCACGTCGCACATGCGTCCAGCGTAGCCAGCCGGGCAACGGCACAGTAGGTGGCCCTCCGCTTCTAAGCAGCTGCCCCCGTTGAGGCAGGGGTTGGTGCGGCAGACTGGCAGATGGAGGGCACTGAGCCACCTCTGGGCCCAAAGACCCCACAGAGAATTTCCCTTTCCTTGGACACGCCACCCCATTTCCTAACAGCTGCTCTTCCCGACCTTCAGCTTTCCTCCCAGGCCAGTTCTCGACCCATCCACTCACCCTGGGTGGCCAGCAGCTTGCAGTGGGCCTCAGGACCCTTGCACTGGCACTTGGCCACACCTGCTGGCTCGAGCCTATGCCATATTTCTTTCTCGTGGAAGAACTGAAGAAGCTGAGGCTCAAAACACTTCTCTGGGGACAGAGGAGCGGGAGCAGTGGTCTCAGGAGAGGCTGGGATCTTGCCCAGTCCCTGGGGATCCAGAAACCAGTAGGCCCAGGACTGCCCTATTTCCCCAGGATCCTCTCCCCTGACTTCACCATCTCCTTACCTCTCTCGCAGTGCTTCCCAGTGAAGTGTTCTGGACAGATACAGTGTGGGCCATGTGGCATGTTCACACAGGTCCCTCCCTTCTGGCAGGGGCTGTGTTTGCTGCAGTGGTCTGAGAGATGGACACAGTGAAAGGAAGAGTGGAGAGCCTGAGTCAGACAGCCGGGGTCTGGGGGGCCAAGTCCCTACCCAAACCTGCTTGTCTTGTGACCTTGGCACTCCCAACTTTCCATGCTTTAGTTTACCTACCTGCAAAATGGGGCTACCTTCTCTTAGAACCTTCCCCTCCAGAGGGAGGGACGGGTCTGGATGGGACCAAAATACCAGGTGTATAGGTGCTAATGACACCCAGGAGAGTAACTAGTGGGGAGGAGAGGGCCCCGGGCCACCCCAAAGGCTGTGTGTAGCACCTTGCACTTTCTTGGGCTCCAGGCAGTATCCCCATTGCTGGTCCTGCTCGAAGTTGGGGGTGGTAGCACACCTGTAGAAAGAGATGAAGCTTCCCTCCTCTGCCTTCCCCTGTCAGAGCCCCTCTCTCCAAGCAGGCTTCCGGGGACAGAAGGATGGGCAGGCTCCATCTTCCACAGGCCCCGGCTCCCACCCTTTCTGGGTAGTCTTACCAGGGCCGGGGGCCGGGCCGGCCCCTGTGGATACATTTATGGTACAGCTGCCGGTTGTACTGGAAGGGGAAGTAGCAGGGTTCCCCAGTGACCGTGAGAACTGCAGAGATAACACAAGCCCTGATGACGTTCCCCCTTCCCCACACTGCCCAGGTGCCACCCCTCAGGGTCTGGTTGGAAAACAGGACCCTTGAGAAGATCACTGTGCCTTCAAGACTGCATTGTGCATAAGAGCTTCAGCTCTGCAGTCAGACAGCTGGAGTGGACTCCAATTTCACCACCTACTCGCTGTGTAACCTTGGGCAAGTCTGCAGCCCCAGGTCTAGAAGAGTGCTTGCCACCCAGTAGGCACTTAATAAATACTAGTCGACTGCAGAAGTCGCTTGACTGCTCTGAGCCTTAGTTTCCTCCTGTGTAAAGTGGCAACGATAATAATATAGTTGACCCTTGAAAAACCCAAGTTTGAACCACACAGGTCTGCTTATAAGTGGACTTTTTGCAATAAATACAGTACTACAGATGTGTTCTCCTTATGATTTTCTTAATATTTTCTTTTCTCTAGCTTACTTTATTGCAAATATATATTTTTTAATACATTTAATATACAAAGTATGTGTTAATTGACTGTTTACATTATCAGTAAGGCTTCCTGTCGGTAGGCTACCCTAGGCTATTAGTAGTTAAGTTTGGGGGAGTCAAAAGTTTTACATGGATTTTCTACTGCACAGGAGGGAGGGCATCAGCTCTGCTAAGCTTGTGGTTCAAGGGTCAACCATACGGTTGAAGAGCTTCGGTTTTGCAAGATGAAAAAATTTTCTGGAAATGGAGGGTGGTGATGTTTGCAGGCCAACAGAATGTGCTTAATACCACTGAACTGTATACTTAAAAACGATTGTGATGGTAAATTTTATGTAATGCATATTTTATAATAAAAATAACTTTTAATAATGCAGATATCCTAGTACAGAAAACATAATTTTAAATGAAGACCAAGTTAAAAACAGCATGTCAAATGTGGACCTATTTTTGTACAAATATATTTACATATGCATTAAAAAGAAATCTGGAAGGACATGCTCCAAAGTTTGTAGGAGTGGTTTTTTAAGAAGATAGTGGATTACAGAGGAATTTTTTCTTCTTTTGCATTTCTGTAATTTCTAAAGTTTTTACAATGAAAATATTGCTATTATTATTTTCTAAAACTGTACCCTCAAACCTCTCTATTTGCCATATTTGCAAACCTGCCTTCTTGCACAAATTTATATGTATTCCCAAAACCAATTCTCAAGATGCTTTTCTGGTCATTCATAGACATGCACAGAACAGTGAAAAATGTGAGGTGGCTGAAACACATTCCTAGCTGAGGGGAAACAAGGTAACGCTCTGCCTACTGTTTCAGCTCTTCTCCTGTAAAGAAGTGTCCTTTAGGAGTGCCTGGGTGGCTCAGAGGGTTAAAGCCTCTGCCTTTGTCTCAGGTCATGATCCCAGAGTCCTGCGATTGAGCCCTACATCGCATGGGGCTCTCTGCTCAGCAGGGAACCTGCTTCCTCCTCTCTCTCTCTCTCTCTCTGCCTGCTTCCCTGCCTACTTATGATCTCTGCCTGTCAAGTAAATAAATACAATCTTAAAAAAAAAAAAAAGTGTCCTTTGGGACTCCTGGGTGGCTCAGTCATTAAGCATCTGCCTTCGGCTCAAGTCCTGATCCCAGGGTCCTGGGATTGAACCCTGCTTCACTCTGGGCTCCCTGCTCAGTGGGGAGCCTGTTTCTCCCTCTCCCACTCTGCCTGCTTATGTTCCCTCTCTGGCTCTGTCTTTCTCTCTCTGTGTCAAATAAATGAATAAAATCTTAAAAACAAAACAAAACAAAAAACCAAAGAAGTGTCCTTTTATGGCCTACTTAGAGCCACATTTCTGAAATCTTGTACTTCTGGTAGATGCTTTTACTGTTGAAAATGGCCCGCAAATATAGTGTTGACTTTCCTAAGTGCAAGCAGGTCATGATAGGTACTACGGAGAGTGTTTCTGGGTGAGATAAGCTTTGTCCAGGCATGAGTTACAGTGCTGCTGGCCACGGCTTCTGTATCAATGATGTAACAATAGATTAAGGAAAGCGTCTTGAAAGAGAAGCACACATAAAACGAGATTTTCTATCGACAATTGATGAAAATGCCGTGACTGGAGCTCACAGGAACCTCATCTTATGTTTCCTTTAGGAACAGCCATTCAGTATTTGGTAATTCAGTGGTCTTGGTGACTTTACCGAACATGACAACCAGGAATGACAGGACTTGAAGATCTACTTCAGAGAAGGGTTGTGAAGCTTACATGAGATAATATCTATTGAGCTCTTAGCACAAGGTCTGGCCCATAGTATGTGTTGAATAAGCATCAGCTGCTATTTTGTTTCTAAAGGCACAGTGGCACCTGCTGAGGGCCAAACCAGGAATAGGAGTAAAGGAGAAAGTTTTAGATGGAGCTTTAAGATGCCAATGGGATGGACAGAGAGGAGGAGGACCTCAGGTAGGTGGTTAGGCAAGGGCAGGGCACCTAGGTTGGCTCAGGCAAGAGAGAAGGAAGCAGTTCAGCGGGTTGCAAAAGGATGAGGAAAGGAGGCAGAGGCAGGCAGTGTTGGGTGTGGGGGGCCCTAGTGCCACACTGAGGAGCTGGGCCTGGCCTCACTACACAAGGGTTACCAGGGCAGGGTCCACAGGATTTCACAATTCTAGGCAAATATTGAGAGCCAGGAAGAATGAAAGCAATGGAGAGTCGTGGCCTGGCTTGAAGGGGAGAGATGCAGACATCCCCCTTTAAAAGAGAGCTTGGTAAGTAAAAGCTAATAGAGTTTAATCATTAACCAGGCCGCAATCTGTGGGCCGAGTGCTTCACAGGGATTAACAACTCATTTCTCGTCCACAACCCTAAGAGGTTTTACTATTACCAGCCTTTATGGTTGAGGAAACTGAAGCTTGAAGAGGTCAAGTCACTTGCCCAGCACATAAGGGATGAAGCCAGGGTTCAGAGGCATTTAGGTTCCGGAGCCCTGCTCTGATCCTTCCTTGTTCATCAAGCCCCCCAGCCTCTGTGCGGCATGACTGATGCCCGTGAAATGTACAGAGGGAAGGGGAGGAAGAGGAGAGGCTAGGGAAATGAAAGACGATGGGAAGGCACTGGACTGGGCACTCAGACACAGCTCAAGGCCTGCCCTCAAGGAGCGCACAGTTCACTGGGGGTCCCCAGTTCCCATGGGCACGAGCCCGGGTGCACAGTAGACACACTGGTTTGAATACCAGCCAAAGTGGAGACAAAGTGAAGAGTGTCGGGATCCCTCCCCTTGCTCCAAGGGCCCAAAACTGTTCCTCAACATGCTCATTCCCACCCAAGAGTCTCTTAGGAAGTGCAGCCAGGGTACTTACCCACTGTGTGCTCATCCTTTCTGTGCTTATGCTCCTTGGGGGCTTTCCAAGGTGGAATCTATAAGGGAGAGAAGAGGGCAGAGAATTTTCCCAGAAAGTCATAGCCTGCCTCTGATCCCATGCCAGTTCTCAGCTTCCTCTCACATCTCAGAAATGCAGAAATTTCCTCAAAAGACCTGGACCCTTCCTCTTCCCCTTGTCTCCTCAAGGTCCCTTCCCCCAGAAATGAAGTCCATGTCTTCATATCCACCAGCTCTGGCTGTCTCTCTCTCTTTCTTCCTTCTGGGCCTTATGGGTTATTCTCACCTTTCCAAACAGGCCTGCCAGTCCCCTGGACCAAAAGGACATGAGCAGAGGCCAAGGCTATGATAGGAACCCTCAGGGCTATCCCAGCACAATCCTCCTGGTTCCCAAAGCCCTCACCAAAAGCGCTGACTCCAGGCTTCCCAGCAGGGACCCCAGAAACAGCAGAGTCCTCATGGTGTCTGTCTGTTAGTCCAGCTGCTTGCCCAGGAGTCCAGGTCAGCAGAATTGGTCAAAGGTTCCTGAGTCCTGGGACGTGGAGATTGGCCAAGCCGCCCTCCTGAGCCTTGCAGGGCACAGGCTGTTTGTGGAAAGCCAAGCAGAGCAGCTTTCTCACTAGGCTCCCAAGGGCGGAAGAGTTGGGATTTGCAGTGTGTGGATAGAGCGATGAGGAGCTGGTCTCCCCATCTATTTCACAGATAGTGGGAAGCAGGAAGAGGGACCTTATGTTTCAGGTCCTCCTGAGGGGAAGTTAAAGAGATCGAGGAGAGGTTTCCTATTTCAGTGATCTTAGAGTCCATGGCAAGTAAATTCATATTCTATTGCTGCCAAAAATTAACAACAAACTTTGCAGCTTAAAACAATACCCATTTAGGGTGCCTGGATTGCTCAGTGGGTTAAGCCTCTGCCTTAGGCTCAGGTCATGATCTCAGGGTCCTGGGATGGAGCCCCACAACGGGCTCTCAGCTAGCAGGGAGCTTGTTTCCACCCCCCTCTCTCTGCCTGCTTCTCTGCCTACTTGTGATCTCTGTCAAATAAATAAATAAAATCTAAACAAAACAAAAAACAAAACAAAAACCAATACCCATTTGTTCACAAATCTGTAGGTCGAAAGTCTGGCACTGTGTGCCTGGGCTTTCTGCTCAGGGAATCACGAACCTGATCAAGGCCAAGTTCTCTGGGAGGTCTGGGGTAAAATCCACTTCCAAGGTCATTCAGATGATTGGCAGAATTCAGTTCCTTGCATTTGTAGGACTGAAATTCCAGTTTCTTTGCTGACTGTAAGCCAGGAGCCAGCCTCAGGTCCTAGAAGCTGCTTGTATTTTTGCCATGTGGCCTCTTCCATCTTTCAAGTTAGCGACAGATAACCTCCACCATGTTGATTCTCTCTCACACTTTGAATCTCCCTTGCCAGTTAGAACCCCATTCCATTTAAGGGCTCACCTGATTGGGCCAGGCCCACCAAGGATAATCTCATTTTAAGGTCAGTTTATTTGGTACCCTAATTACATTTGCAGCATTCTTCTACACAACATCTAGATTTGTGTTGGGTTGAATAACGAGGAGAAGGTATGTATTCACCATGGATCCTCGGGACCATCTTAGAATTCTACCTACCACAGAAAGGGAGCCAAGAAATTAAATAATCCCATGAGAAAAATGCCAAACCAAGAGCTACTACTAAGAAGTGCAGTTGGAGCTCAAGGGAGGGAGATAGGGTGGTATTATTGTTTCTCCTGCCCAAAAACCATTTACTGTGGTTTAGGAGTGACACCTGAATTTTCCTTTGGGAACCAATCTGCCTTCATCCTCAGTTCTAGGGCTTCCAGCTCTATCCTCAGTTCTAGGGCTGGCCAGTCAGACAGCATGGTAACTCCAGATCACAGCCATTAGTTCAGGGATAAGCATATACATGTTTGGCCAATCAGACTCTGCCTTGGGACTTTTGCCAGAACTTTTGGGAAAGAGACCCTTTCTTCCCACTGGTGTCACCAGGAATGCAAGCCCGGAGATGTTGTTGGCCATCTTTGTCACTGCTTGAGGAGAGTCTGCCTGACAACGAAGCCTACGCACAGGAAAAGTGAAACAAACAGGGAAGGAAGGAGGGAGGGATGCTGTGGGGGTCAGATGTTCCCTGTCGAGCCTCACCTCCTGGTATGCATGCTTTGTATAGTCTCTTCCCACACCAAGTCAGAGTCAGAGCTGTTCTTTGTGTCCAAGAGAATATGGCGGAAGCCCAGGTCATAAAAAGGATTGCGGTTTCTGCCTTGGTTTCCTGGATTGCTCCCTCTAGGAGAAGCAACTACCATGTTGTGAGGTCACTCAAGCAAGCCTACAGAGAGGCCCATGTGAAGAGAAAGTAAAATCACCTGCCAACAACCAAAGCCAGTCTGAATGGGCCACTTTGGAAGTAGACACTGCAGCCCCAAACGACATCTGGTCTGCAGCGTCATGGCAGACCTTAAGCCAGAACCATTCAGCTCAGTTGTTCTGACTTCTTCTTCTTCTTTTTTTTTTTTTTTTTTTTTAAGGTGTAATTGATTCTTGAACTTCAGAAACAGTGAGAAATGATAATTGGCTGTTGTTTTAAGCCATAAATGTTTGGATGATTTGTTACCCAGCAATTGATAACTAATACAAATGGACTGATTCCTAATGACTCACCCCATCCCTCAGCTGAGGCAGGAGTGGGAATGTGATCCATACCTAGCCAATCAGAACACTGCCTCTCTCTGCCCTCAGTGATTGGCTCAAAATGAGCACCTGACCCAAATCAGACCAGTCAGAGGCAACCTCAGGATTTTTGCTGGAATCTTCAAGGTAGAGGCTTTCTCTTCCTATAGAAGTTGCCTCATTGGGGTGCGTGGGTGGCTCAGTGTTTGGCTCAGGTCATGATCCCAGGGTACTGGGTTGAGCCCCACATCAGGCTCCCTGCTCAGCAGGAAGCCTGCCTCTCCATCTCCCACTCACCCTGCGTGTGCTCCCTCTCTCGCTGTGTCTCTCTCTGTCAAATAAATAAATAAAATCTGAAAAAAGAAAGTTGCCTCATTCATAAAAAGTGAGCATGGGGCTGCTGGTAGCCATCTTTAACATCTTAGAGAGTAAACTTGAGAATAAAGACAATGCAGATTGAAAGCAGATTAAAAGTCAGAATATGGGAAAGACAAATTTTAAGTGACACTATTTGAGACCTGGGATCCAAAGACACATAAAATCAGAACTACCACCTCTTCTTTTCAGTTACTTGAACCAATAAATTCCCTTTTTTTGCCTAAGCCAGTTTTAGTCATCACCAGAAGTCCTAACTGTTGCAAGACTTCATGTATTGTTACCAGGAAGTTCCTAAAACAAAACAAAACCTCTCACAATCAATCTGTAAGTCAGTAGTTTTAAGTAGGGAAATAATGACCATAGAAGAAGGGACTGGAAGAAAAAAACCAGTAGTGAACTTGAATCAGAAAACCTTCAGTTCTACCTTGGCCACTGATACCCACCCCACAGTGTGACTGTGGGTCAGGGGCTCAGCTTCTATTAAGCTTTTTCAATTTTAAAAAAAATTTTTTTAAAGATTTTATTTATTTATTTGACACACAGAGAGAGAGATCACAAGTAGGCAGAGAGAGAGAGGCAGAGAGAGAGGAGGAAGTAGGCTCCCTGCCTAGCAGAGAGCCCGATGCGGGGCTCGATCCCAGGACCCTGGGATCATGACCTGAGCCGAAGGCAGAGGCTTTAACCCACTGAGTCACCCAGGTGCCCCAAAGCTTTTTTTATTTTTTAAATTCAAGTTAGTTAACATATAGTATAGTATTGATTTTTGGAGTAGAATTTAGTGATTCATCACTTATGTATAACACCCAGTGCTCATCAGAACAAATGGCCTAGAGTCCATCACTCATTTAGCCCATCACACCACCAACTTTCCCTCCAGCAGCCCTCAATTTGTTCTCTATTGTTAGGAGTCTCTTACGGTTTGCCTCCCTCTCTGTTTTTTTTTTTTTTTTAAGATTTTATTTATTTATTTGAGAAGGATACAGAGAGAAAGAGAGAGAGAGAGAGAGAGAACATGAATGGGGGGAAGGGGCAGAGGCAGGGGGAGAAGCAGAATTCCCGCTGAGCAAGGAGCCTCATGTGGGACTCAAACCCAGGACTCCAGGATCCTGACCCGCACCGAAGACAGACCCTCAACCGACTGGGCCACCCAGGCAGTCCTCCCTCTCTGTTTTTATCTTATTTTATTTTTCCTTCCCTTCCCCTATGTTCATCTGTTTTGTTTATTAAATTCCACATATGAGTGAAATCATATGGTATAATCAGATGATATTTGCCTTTCTCTGACTGGTTTATTTTGCTTAGCCTAATACACTCTAGTTCCAACCATGTTGTTGCAAATGGCAAGATTTCATTATTTTTGATGGCTGAGTAATATTCCTGTGTGTGTGTGTGCGTGTGTGTGTGTGCACGTGCACGTGAGGGCACGCACCACACTTTTTTTGGAGAGGAAGAGAGAGAGAGAAAGAGAGAGAGAAAAGGATGGGGGTTGCAGAAGGAGAGGGAGAGAGACAAACTTAAGCAAGCTCCACGCCCAGTGCATAGCTGGATGCAAGGCTCAATCTCACTACCCTGAGATCATGACCTGAGTCAAAATCAAGAGTTGGGGGCTTAACCAACTGAGCGACCTGGGGGTGCCCCCACATCTTCTTCATCCATCCATCAGTCAATGGACATTTGGGCTCTTTCCATAATTTGTCAGCCTCTATGAACCTTAACCACCACACCTCTCTAGGGAGGGAGGGACACTCACTGCCTGGCCAGCTTGTTGAGATGGCTGAATGGGGATGCACTTGAAAGGGCAGAGCCTGGGGGCACCTGGGTGCTACAGTCCTTAAGTATCTGATCCCTGTTTCTAGCCCAGGGTCCTGATCTCAGCAGAGTCTGCTTAAGACTCTCCCTCTCCCTCTGCCTCCCCCCAACCCTCCCCCTGCACTCTCTCTCAAATAAATAAATAATAAGTCAGGAAGAAAGAAGGAAGGAAAGAGGGAAGAAAGGAAGGAAGGAAGAAAGAAGAAAGAAAGAAAGAAAGAAAGAAAGAAAGAAAGAAAGAAACTAGCAGAGCAGAGCCTCGCATATGGTTAGGACTCAATTTACAGAAATTTGCGAAGAAACTTTCCCATATAGACACACTTCCCCTTCTCAGCAGTTTCTACACATCTGCCCCAGTTCTTCCTGCACATCTGGATGTCTTCCAACAACTTATATTAGAGCAGAAAGGCACCGTTCTCTTGCCCTGGCTTCCATCTTTGTACAGCTGGGGCATGGGTCTATGGGATAAGAAGTCAGAAGCCATCAGGCTCCTGCTCACAGACGTCTGGATACCCACACACAACAGCCCACTTCTCTCTCACAGAGACTTGGGGCATAAATTTCAAAAGGTGGCAGAACTGCCTGTTCAAAGACGAGTTTAGGGGATCAGAAAGTACCTCCTCAGTTGGTCGCACCGTCTTTCTCCGTTATTCAGGCTGTCACCACGGAACCTTTGTACAAATGGAAGCCATTCCTTCTTCCAGACTAGTGCTATCTGCCAGAACTTTCTGTGATGATGGAGATATTCTCTGTATTGTCTATCACGGTAGCCACACGTGTCTATTGGATCTCCTCAAATGTCACACCCTAAGACCATTATCCCCTCACACTTTAGTATTTTGTATTTTAGTATTTTGTCTTAATGTCTTAATTGCACTTACCACTCTCTGTGACCATCCTGTTTATTTATAGGACTAACCTTTACCACCCTTCTAGCATGTAAGCAGAGAGCTTGGCTGACACTACTCTTTTCCCCAGCACTGTGTCAATGCCTGGCACAAAGCGAGGGCTCTGAATTTTTGGATGAATGAATGGATAGGGATCAGAGAAAACTGGCTGAACTCGGCTCTGCCTTACTCTTACTCGCTCAGTTTAGGCAAGTCTCCGTTTTGTGTTGTGTGAAGTGGGAGTGGAGGGAGTAGGATGTTGGCCTTGTTTTCTTCCAAGCTTCTGGCCTCTAGTCAGCTGCGGGACTTCTGACACTTCTGTTCACCACCTGTATAATGGGTGTGAGCTCACCCCAACGTCTCGGGGTGGTAGCGCTGCCTTATAAGGCCGCAGAGCCAAGGGCGGGCGAGGCCGTGTGGGTGGAGAGAAATCACAACATCCGGCTGCAGGGGCGGGGCGGGGGCCCGGAGGCCAAGGAGCCGCTGGAGAGGCCAACCACCTCCTCGGGTCCTCTCCCCGCTTCCGATGTGCGCTCTCCAGAAGGGGCCAACTCAAAGGAATACGGCTGAACACATGGTTCAAAACAGTTCGAAGCCGGCCCGCAGGAGGCCCAAGACAGCAAACCTTCGCAAAGCCCAGGCTGGTCACAGGGACCCCGACCACACCATCTGCCCCAGTTAAAGTGCAGCAAAGAGAAGGACTGACGCCCCTTTTATCCAATTAAACATCCGGCCTCCAGGGCGTGATCCAGAGGCCCCACCTCTGTTGTCCTAGTAGAAGGCTCGGCCCTAATTGGCACTTGGCTGTCCTACCAAGGCCCAGAAATTCGAACCTAGGGGCTGAACCCCACAGCAGACCAACCAGGAAGAGGTGACGTATGAAGTCCCGCCTCCCTGCTCCTTTGGGCGAATCCCTGGCTTGGAAGGCGGGGGTTAATAAGGAGGCTGTCTAATGGGAAGACGGCGCGGGGAGCACCCGCCTGGTTACTGGCCGCGTAAAGTAAACAGAGGGCAGGGCTGGGCGGGCCGGCGCCGGGGTGGCCCCCAGGAGGGGGCGGAGTGTGCGCGGCGGGCGGCGGCGGCCGGGGAGGCCCGGGAGGCCGCGGCGCGGTCACTGCGAGCCGAGCCGAGCCGCGCCGATCGCCCTCCGGCCCCGGCTCCCGCGAGCGATCCCGGCCGGCGGCGCGGCCCGGCGGGCCCGGCGGCGCCGCAGCCCATGGAGCTCGAGAACATCGTAGCGAACACGGTGCTACTCAAGGCCCGGGAAGGTGAGGCGGCCGAGAAGGCGGCCGGGTGCGGGGAACACGGACGCGCGGCCTCCGAGTTCGGCTGGGCGCCCCAGTCTCCAGATCTCGTAGGGCAGCGCGCTCCGCGCCCTGCACCCCGCGCAGAGGCGAGCCCTTCCGGCCGGTCGTCCTCCGCACCTGCCCCGGGGTGCCGCGGCCCAGGAAGGGGCGGGGGTCAGGCCACCGCCCTCGCGGCGCGGGCGGGGGGCGGGGTGCGGTGAGGGAAAGAGAGAGGAAGGAAGAGGGATGGGTGGGACCTGGGTCCTTGGAGAGCCTCTCTGAGGCCTGTCCCAGGTGATAGGTGAGAAGATGTCCCAAGAAAGGGTAGCCTACCCCACGTGTCTCAGGCCCAGACCCTAGCGCCCAGCCTGGATCCCCACAAAGTTGGTGCAGGATAAAGGTTGGAGAATGAATGAGCGGAGCCACTACGGTACCACAGCCCACCTGGTTTGGGGGTAACTGCTGGTCACATAGGTTGCTTTGTGCCTCAGGACACTTGGGGACAGAGGCGAATGGGTCATGATTTTTGTCCTCAGGAAGCCCATGGTTTAGTGGGCTAAATGGGCACAGAAGTAAGTGCGAGCTGTGTTTTGAAGGCAGAGAGCATGTGGGGCTGGCAGGACTTAGTGCAAGGCCTGGCAGAGGGAGCAAGTCTGGTGAGTGTGTACCGAGCTTCTCAGGACTTCCGCCCCAAATGTTAGGAGACACCTGCTCTCTGAAGGTCCTGGGGGACACAGGACCAGACTTGGTCCTCACTGCCTTCTGGTCAGTCTGGCCCTAACCTGCCATGGTCCACCTCAGTAACATAATCACGGAACACTCATTCTGTGCCCTGTCCCGTCTAGGGTGCTGGGGACCAGCGGTGAACAAGACCCTTCTTTTTTGAACTCTAGGGCAGGGAGGTCATGACATGGTCATTTTCCACCCTTTGCTGGGCTTCCAGGCTGAGTCGTCTGCTTCACTTTTCTGCTCCATTTTACAGGTGGGAAACAGGCTCAGACTAGGGACTAGCCCCCAAGTCATACAGTGAGACTGTGGTTGACCCAGGCCTAGGACACAGGATGTCCCCAATATAGTCTGAAGGCAGCCCAGAGGAGCCCTCAGATGGCACAGCATCTGGTACCCTCTGCCTGCCTAGCGTGTGTTGCCCCCTGGGAGGTGCTGCCTGGAAGTAGGCATGACAGGCTGGGTCCTTAGTGCCCAAAGCCTTCCTTATCTCCTGTCCCTTATCGAGTCTCAGGGCTAGGCCTTCCTTCTAGCCTCTGGGGGCATCTGCCGATTCTGTTCTGCCTCGTCATCTAGCCAGCTAGGGAGGAGGGGTGGGGAGAGCCTGGCCAGGCCTCCCTCCCTAGGGCTGTAGCCAGTTCGGGCCTTAGGCCTGCTGGGAGCACTGCCTTGACTGGCCAGAGAGTGTGACACCTCAGGACAGGCTTCCTCAGGCCATGGGTGAGGTGTCGTGGGGTATGGCCAGACCTGGAGTGCTGCCTTCCCTGAAGAGCCCATACCCAACCTGGTTCTGCCCCTCCCACCTGCATGGTTCTAGACAAGTCTCTTCTCTCTAAACTTTAGTAACACTTTTTGGGGAAAGGTTGGGGATGGGACATGAAAACTAAAAGAAATCCGTGTTGTCACTGAGCCCTAAACCCTGGCCCATAGACTGGTTGCATTGGAATCCCTTCATCAGCTGGCTGAGAGCTTGGGGCCTGGCCTTTGCCACCTCCCCAAGGGGTCTGAGGCCCTGAATGGTTTGGGAGCCCTGGGATGGCTGGCGTGGCATGTTTGGGGTGGGGAGGAAGCATGGGTTGTGTTCCTAGGGAGATGGGTTTGAATTCTGCATCTGGCACCTCCAGGCTTGGTTATCTTGGACAAATTGATTCCTCATTTCAAGGCCTCCATTTTCTCATGAGGTTGTATCTAGTGTGGCAGCGTTGCTGAGGATGAAGTGGGGAGCACTGGTGGGGGGGAGAAGGGAGCAAGCCCTTGTTTAGTCCTCCTTCCTTGCCCAGGCACCCAGAGGCCCAGGGAGGGGGCCAGCCTAGGCCAGGGAGGAGTCCCACTGACTCTTGGTGGCAGTTCCAGGACAGGATATTTGCATGTGACTCTTGTTGCTGCCTTGATGTGGCTGGGAGGAGGGGGAGGAGGAAGTAACTGGTGGGGGGAGGCCAGCGGATGGAGGGTTGGGTGAGGGACCTGTGGGGGTGGGGGAGGAGTTCCCCTTCTGGAGAGGCCTTGCCCAGGCTTGGGGGTGGGGGTCTGTTGCTCATTCACAGTGGAGCAATGACTGTGGGGTACGCTGTGTGCAGGCTGCTGCAGGGCTGCTAGTGGGTTTCCCAATGGGTGTCCTGCAACATTTCCTCCTCCAGGCGGCTTAGGTCACAGAATCCAGGGAGGCACCCAGCTCTGCCCCGTCCCTGGAACAGCCCTTTCCGCTGTGCCACCTGCCTTCAGTCAGGCCAGATGAAAATAAGGCTGGCTAAACCGAGGGGAAACTGAGGCCAGGCAGGGCAAAGTGGCTGCCTGAGCTTGACATGAGTTGTTGGAGCCGAGACCCTCCTCTTGTCCCAGCCTTGCAGAGTACTAGACACAGACTGTCCCTGTCACCCTGACAACACCTCTGGAGGCAGCTTTGAATCCAAAGTACCTATGAGGGTATTGAGGTCCATAGAGGGCAAGTGATGGGCCTTAAAGTGTGAATTAGAGATTCAGACCTTTGACTGTGGAGTTCCAAGACTCGGGCCCTTCCATTTTCAACCTCCTGGCCCAGGGGCCGCATCTGGCTAGCTCTCTATCAGGTTTAATTCATTTGGCTGCAGTGGGTTTTTACAAAAAATACAAACCAGTATTTCCCATAACAGTCCAGATTCCCAGATTCCCAGCTAGCCACACTGAGCCTGCATTCCTGCCTGGCAGCAACCCAGGCATGCTCGGTGCAGTTCACCACACTCCCCACCATTCCCTATTTTCTCCCACCTGGCCCACATTTATTGTCCCATCTGGCTCTGTAGGCACCTGGGCTGCTACTCTGGTCTCAGCAGCTACAGGTAGGGAGTCAGATGGGTAAAATGAGGCAGGTATCAGAGCCACGGAAACCCTTGTGTACTGAAGTGGGCACCCTGAATGCCAGCCCTCTTGCCACCACGTTGTTCGAGTCTCTGATAGTTCTGGTACGGGGCCAGGTAATAGGGGCCTGAAGCCTTCCCAGGGACCCAGGCTGCCCTGTGCCTCTGGCATGTCTCAGGCAAGTCCCACATGTTCTAGAGTCTCTTCCTTCTGTGCCTTGACTTACCTAGTTCCCACCACTATTATGTCCTCTACTTTCTTCTCCTGGGAACCTCTTACCTGGTAGGAAGCAGCTAAGGCTTCCTGGAAGCTCCCCCTTCCACACACACCACCCCCATCCCCTACTTCCAGTGGCCTGTCCCTGCTACCCTCTTGGCTCTTCGGCTCAGGAGCCCCCCGAGCAGGAAGGCCCAGGGGACCGTGTGTGTCCCAGAGTCCAGCAAAGGCATGCTGATGCATGTGGGATGAAGACCTGAGGTCCCTCCTAGAATGGGCTGCCAGAAGGCTTCCAGATGCCCCGCGTGGGGAGGGAAGTGGGGTGGTGGTGGGACTGGAGACCCAGCGCCCGTTTGCTCCCACAGGTGGTGGTGGGAATCGCAAAGGCAAAAGCAAGAAATGGCGACAGATGCTGCAGTTTCCCCACATCAGCCAGTGTGAAGAGCTGCGGCTCAGCCTCGGTGAGGCCTGGGTGAGACTCAGGGGTGCTGAGGGGAGCCTCCCCTGAGACCTCAGCCTGAGGCAGGCAGGGTTGGGGGGTTCTGGGGAGCAGGAAGATTGAGGCTGCACCACCCAACCCAGTTTCAGTTCCTGGGCTTGAGATGGGTGGAGAACACGGTGCAAACAGGACAGCAGAGGAGGTTGGGTGGGTGGGTAGGGGGAGTAGGGCAGGGTCAGATTTGGGACAGTCTGAGAGAAGCCGAGGAAAGGGGGTCAGGCCTAGGGTTTGAGGGACAGAGGGCACAGCGGAGGCTGGAGCCAGCCCAGAGGGGGACTGTGTGAGGATCCCCAAGCCCATGTTTAGCACAGGCCACCTCAGAGGGGTATGAGTGGCAGGTGTTGGGGAGGGGGCAGCAAAACCTGGACCAGAAGAGCCAGGACCCCTGCTTATCTTCGCTGAGGCCCCAAGTCTGCACAGCACCCAAGGTTACCTAGGCCCCTCTGACAGCCCGCACGTGGGCAAGGAGTATACCATGGCTGCTTCCACGGCCTAGGAAGGAGGCCCAGCCTCGAATTCGCCGGAAGCCACAGCTTCCTCCTGCACTTTCGCCAGGCAGGCAGCAGGTTTGGGCCTAGCCTGGGCCTGGCCGGAACCTCACAAACCACACCCAAACCCAGCACTGTGACGTCTGTAGGTGGTGTGAACCAGGAGATAGCAGGTGGAGGTGAGGGCCTAGCTCTGGGGCCATACTCCGGGCTGTGTGACCTTGAGGTAATGACTTGGCTTCTCTGGGCCTCAGAGTCCCAAGCTGTGATGGAAATAAGAGTAATGTTGGCATACGTGGGTGGCGCAGTTGGTTAAGTGTCTGCCTTTGGCTCAGGTCATGATCCCAGGGTCCTGGGATGGAGTCCCACATCCGGCTCTCTGCTCAGCAGAGAGTCTGCTGCTCCCTCTGCCTGCCACTCCCCCTGCTGTGCTCGCTCTCTCTGGCAAATAAATAAATACAATCTTTAAAAAAAAAAAAAAGAAACAAAAAGAGTAATGTCCACCTCAGTGTTGTGGTGAGGGTTCTAAAGAAGATAATGGCTTCCATACTACAGGGCTGGAAGCTGCTACTGGGGCTCAGGGCCTGGTGGTATGGACAGGAGGGCCCCACCGGCAGGCTCCAGGTCTGGGAACCCAGTAGCTCCTACCCCTGCTTGCAGAGCGTGACTACCATAGTCTGTGTGAGCGGCAGCCCATCGGGCGCCTGCTGTTCCGTGAGTTCTGCGCAACCAGGCCCGAGCTGACCCGCTGCATTGCCTTCCTGGATGGAGTGGTGAGTGCAGCCCAGGCCAGCCCCGAGGGTGGGCAGGGGCCCCTAGGCCAAGTGTGTTCCATCTTCCCATACCTGTTGTTCTGCCCAGACCCCAAGCTTCCCTGCCTCCCACCCTGCAGGCCGAGTATGAAGTGACCCCCGATGAGAAGCGGAAGGCCTGTGGGCGGCGACTAGTGCAGAATTTTCTGAGCCACACGGTGAGTGAGCCGTGATGGAGGGAGGACAGCAGTGGCCAGAGCTCAGTGATGGGGAGAGGAATGACTACAGCCTGGGCAGAGAGTGCTCTGGAGCTAGACGGGGTTCACCAGGCAGACCTCGGGCAGAGAGCCCAGGAGGGTGGGCCAGGCCGGGCAGTCTGCCAAGGGCTCTGCTTCACCCTGCCTCAAGGGTAGCATGGAACTGAGTCCAGCAACTGGGCAGACTGGCGCAGCACTCACCTACAGCAGGCCAAGGGAGCCCCCTGCACTGACCGCTTTATTGCCTGTCCCTAGGGTCCTGACCTCATCCCTGAGGTCCCCCGGCAGCTGGTGACTAATTGCTCCCAGCGGCTGGAGCAGGGGCCCTGCAAAGACCTCTTCCAGGAGCTCACCCGGTAAGCCTCTCCCTGCCCACAGGCCTGGAATTGTGTCCTGAGGAGGGGGCTTTTGTGGGCCTGGAAGGCTGTGAACAGCTCAGCAGCTGGGGAGGGAGCTCAGCCTCCCACCCTGGCTTTGCACATGCTGTGTGAGCTTGGATGGGTTGCCTTCCCTCTCTGTGGCATCTTCAGCTTCTGCAGGGTGCATGCTTCCCACCTCATCGGGTTAGCAATGCACATAACAGGGGTTCTGGCCCAACAAACTGAGAACCTGGGGGTTCAGAGGCTGACCCACGGGCTGGGCCCTCTCAACAGGCTGACCCATGAGTACCTGAGCATGGCTCCTTTTGCCGACTACCTCGACAGCATCTACTTCAACCGTTTCCTACAGTGGAAGTGGCTGGAAAGGTGAGTGCCTTGAAGGCTGGGCCTCGGTAGGCTAAGTTACTGGGAACTCTCACAGGCCTTGGGCCCCTGCTTAGCCAGTGTTTGCTCTGAAATCCCTTGCCCACAGGCAGCCAGTGACCAAAAACACCTTCAGGCAGTACCGAGTCCTGGGCAAAGGCGGCTTTGGTGAGGTGAGTGGCCAGGCCAGAGCCCCTGATGGAGAGGGGTGGTGGGGTACAGTGGTACAGCACCCCTTCTCTGAACTCCTATAGCCCCAGAAAGGGCACAGCTGATCCCTATTTGCCCATCTACCTTGGTTCCAGGTGTGTGCCTGCCAGGTGCGGGCAACGGGCAAGATGTACGCATGCAAGAAGCTGGAGAAGAAGCGGATCAAGAAGCGGAAAGGGGAGGCCATGGC
Organism: Mustela erminea; assembly: GCF_009829155.1. Classification (NCBI taxonomy): domain Eukaryota; kingdom Metazoa; phylum Chordata; class Mammalia; order Carnivora; family Mustelidae; genus Mustela; species Mustela erminea. Next base: position 99,352,285 of record NC_045616.1, on the reverse strand, counting down.
ACTGAATGAGAAGCAGATCCTGGAGAAAGTGAACAGTAGGTTTGTAGTAAGTACAAACAGGAGACCCCTCCCTTGCTCCTGGCCCTGCATTTGCCCTGCCCTCCCCATGCCCTGCTAGGTCTCCTGCCCTGCCCTATCCCCTCCAGGCACCACGTTACCACCTTCTGAGATGCCTGGAAAGGGCGGGTTTGGGGTGTCGACACCAGGCCTGGGGAGCAGGCTGGGTCCCAAGGACTGGCACTGAGAAGGATTTTTTTGGGTGGTCGGTGCCAGCCTTTTTGCGGGGTGGCCTCTGGCCCCAGCTTGAGGGCTCCGGTCCCCTTGACCACAGGTGAGCTTAGCCTATGCCTACGAGACCAAGGACGCGCTGTGCCTGGTGCTGACGCTGATGAACGGAGGCGACCTCAAATTCCACATCTACCACATGGGCCAGGCTGGCTTCCCCGAGGCGCGGGCTGTCTTCTACGCTGCGGAGATCTGCTGTGGCCTGGAGGACCTGCACCGGGAGCGCATCGTGTACAGGTGACGGCCCTGAGCCTGCCCGCAGGGGGCGCTGCAGTGGGGGCATGGGCGGAGGCTGCCAAGGCGCACAGGAGCCCGTTTGAGCCCTGCCACACTTGCCAATGCCCAGTGCACTTGACCGCCTCTGGGTCTGGCTCGCTCCCATGAATGCTGGTGTTGTCACCCCTCTCTGTGTGACCCTGGGTTAGTCGGCTCCCTGCTCCATATGCTCTTTACTTTTCTGGGAAGCAGAGACTATTAATTCCTGCCTTGCAGGTGGTTTTAGGGGCCAGATGAGATAACGCGGTAAAGTGCACAAAGCCCGGCGTTAGGCGCTTGTCAGCGGACAGCTCGCCTGTCATTACGGGCAGTGATTTCATTTGAACCTCACAGTAGCCCCATGAAGGGACAGATGAGTAGCCCCATTGGACAGGAAAGGTAGTGTCAGCCACCAGAGTGGTGGGGGAGGGTGGGACTATATCATCACCAGTGGAGAACAAGGCTCCGGCTGCTGTCCCCCGACGGAGCTGCTCTCCACTTGCCTGGGGAATCCCAGGAAGGGTGTCCTGACTGGACAGATCCTGAGGCTGCTCCCTCAAGTTGGGGCTGCTGCAAGGGAGGGCAGGGCCTCCTCTCAGCGCAGCAATAAATGACTCCCGCACCTTCCTGCACATTCCATCCCAGGAGACAAGTGAGCTAGGAGGTGGTGGTGTCAACATCTGACCCTGCCCTTCTCTCCCCACAGGGACCTGAAGCCGGAGAACATCCTACTGGATGACCACGGTGGGTGAGGGGGACCTCAGAGGTGGGGTGCTGTGGAGTAGGGCAGGGTCTGGCTCACCTGCTTCATGCCCTACCCCCTGCCCCGCCCCGCTTCTCCACCCACATTCAGGTCATATCCGAATCTCTGACCTGGGGCTGGCGGTGCACGTGCCAGAGGGCCAGACCATCAAGGGTCGTGTGGGCACTGTGGGCTACATGGGTGAGTCTCCCTCTGCCCTTCCGCCTTGCCTCTGGGGTTCCCTTGCTGTCCTGGCTGGACCCCACCACTTCTGTTTGGGAGTCTTCTGTGTCTTGGGAGTAGAGAGAGCTGATGGCCCTCTTGTATAAATTAGGCCCGAGACTCAGCCAGGGGCCCCCCACACTGCGGATACGTGTTCATTCACCAGATACTGAGCTCCTGCTCTTGGCTGGGCTTGCCGGTGGCTACCAAGAAGAATGAGAAGGGGCTGAATTTAGCGTCCCCATCCTGCCCTCTCCTGAACTGCCCAGGTCCTGAGAGGAAGTGCCCATCTGCAGTGCCAAGATAGGCCCCATATTCCCCTTGGAGACCATGAGACATGGCAGACAGCCCCAGTTGCAGGGCCCACCTCTTGTTTGTGACGTGTCCTCAGGCCACATATTGCTGCTCCCAGCCCCACTTGGCCCAACTGTAGAGCAGCCATACTGGCTCCCAGAGTGGCCTTGAGGATGCAGAGAGGCAGGAGGGGCAGAGATCCCCATGTGCCCCGCCCAGCAGGTGTAGGTATGCGGCAGGTGAGTCTCTTCTATACTAAATCCCAAGATTACAAACATAACCACACAGGCCTGATGTGGCCTACACTTGTGTTTAAATCAAAGTGTTTTTAAAACAACTGGAATGGGTTACCAACATATGATAGGCTGGACACCTTCATGTTAAAAACACAGATTTCTGACTTCTCTTGAAAAGTTGCCAAACCTGGCCTTCTGCAGGGCCACATTGACCCCTTTTGGTGGGGCAGGGGCCATCCCATGTTCTGACGTTCCTCCCAGGCGGTGCCTGCCGTCGGGCCCTCACTCCTCTTTACCCCACTGCCCAGCTCCAGAGGTGGTGAAGAACGAACGGTACACATTCAGCCCAGACTGGTGGGCGCTGGGCTGCCTCCTCTACGAGATGATCGCAGGCCAGTCCCCCTTCCAGCAGAGGAAAAAGAAAATCAAGCGAGAGGAGGTGGAGCGGTTAGTGAAGGAGGTGCCTGAGGAATACTCCGAGCGCTTTTCCCCACAGGCCCGCTCGCTCTGCTCCCAGGTATGGTGGCCATCAGGAGGCAGGCTGGCTAGGCGTGGGGACGGGGGTGGGAGGGTGGGGGGGCGCCACCTCTCCCGGGCCACCTTGACCTCCCCTGCCCTGCTGTAGCTCCTGTGCAAGGACCCTGCTGAGCGCCTGGGGTGTCGTGGAGGTGGTGCCCGTGAAGTGAAAGAACACCCCCTCTTCAAGAAGCTGAACTTCAAGCGGCTAGGAGCTGGCATGCTGGAGCCACCCTTCAAGCCTGACGTTAGTGCTTTCCACTCCTGCTGAGGGCGGGCCGCACTGTGCTGGGGCAGGCGGTGGGGGGCTCGGGGTTCAGGGCTCTCGGAGGCGCGGTCAGGACACCTTGAGTTTAAGTGTCAGGAAACCCAACTCAAATGGCCTGGCCGGCAGGACAGAATTCAGTGGGCTCTCATAGGTGGAAAGCCTCCGGATTGATCTTGCTTTGGGCATGCCGGGACCTGGGGCTCCAGCAGTGTTGCCAGGGATTCCCTCTTCCTCCCCCACCCCGCCGGACTGGCCAGCATGCGGTCTTTACTCTCTGGCGGCTCTTCTAGGGTATGGCGGAGGTAGACCCAGCATTTCAGGTCCACGTCCTACCAGCTCAACCAGCCCAGGAGACACAGTGTACCTCTTGCCCAATAATTTCAAAAGAAGTCCTAAAAGGGGGTTAAAAAGTCCTAAATCTAGTGCTTATGGCCACTGATTGTTCGGAAGCCCCTCAGCGGCCACACTTGGATCACTTGCCCACCTGACCCACAGCCAGTGGGGGAGGTTGGGTTCCTGATGGAAAACCAACATGCCCATTGTCAGCAGGGGTCAGGGGCTGAATATCGGCGCCCACCACACCTCGTGGTGCTGATCTCACCCATTTACTGAGTATCTTGGGGGGTTAGGCATCCCATGGGCAGAGACATCCTCGAGTCATTATATTCCAGGTGGCAGAAGCCCAGCTAAAGCTTGTGTCTGGCATGGAGCTCATTCCTTCATTTGGCCAGAAGGTCATAGCGTTGAGCCCGCATCAGGGTTTCGTGCAGTGTTGCCAGGACTTGATCCCTCGGCTCTGCTTCATCCTGTGAATTGTCCTCCCACTGAGTTCAGGCTTCTGTGTGTGAAGTCACAGGGAATGTTGTGAGTGGCCAGGATGAAGTTATGTGCTTGCCCTCCTCCCATGTGTAAGAGGACTGGGTCCTGGCATTGACGGGTCACTGGCAGGCCAGCCTGATGGCTGTCAGCCACACAGTGACTGTTTATTCATTCAGCAAATGTCTGAGTGCCCATAAGTGCCAGAGCTTGGAGATAAAGAGGTCAGCAGGACCCAGTCCTGCCTTCCTGTTGTAGAGAGGAGCGTGCGGAAGTATGCACTAAGAGAAAAAGAAGAACAGCTAATGTCAAAAGGATAAATGTGGCTAAGAAGAGATAAGGAGTGATGGGGGTGGGAGTATTTTTAGACAGGGTGGACCTGATGGTTAAGCAGAAGCCTAAAAATGTGAAGGAGAGAGCTGGGCCGAGTTTTGGGGTGAGAGCATTCCAGGGAGAAGGAGAGGTCTCGAGGGAAAGATCAGCATGGAGGCCAGTGTGGCAGGAGTGAGCGTGGGCTGGAAGAGGTACAGGGTTTTATTCTAAGTGTGACAGGGCCTGGGGGCGGTGGGCGGGGGTTGAGCAGGCCTGTGAGGGGTTGGGGCAGGGCTAGAGAGGGTGAGTACAAGTGGGAGGCCAGCTAGGAAGAATTGTGCCTTGTTGGCCTCACCAGCATCCTGGGGTGTGGGCCTTGCTGTGAGTGATTGAACTGAGAGCAGCCTGCCTTGGGGCCGACCCCACAATCAGGTTTCCTCCTGCTTCCGGTATACTCTTCTCATCTAACCTTGAAATCATCCCACCACCCCGAGTCTTCAAAGTTAGAAAATCGGTGCTCTGGACTTTAACTTTTTAGACAGAACAGAGAAGAAGCAAGTTTGATACTGATACTATTTTAATAGCTTTGTTGAGATTTAATGCACATACCCTATAATTCACTCGTTTAAAGCGTGTGACTGAATGGCTTTTGGCATATTCAGAGTTGTGCAACCATCACCATAATGGTTTTAGAACATTCACATTACCCTTTCCCTCCCACCCAACAAAATGAGTGCCCATTTTCCTCTCCCTGTGGCCCTGGCAATCCCTCGTCTACTTTATGTCTCTGTATATTTGCCTGTCCTGGACATTTCATGCAAATGGTGTTATACAATACAGGGTCCTTTGTGACTGGCTTCTTTCACTTAGTGTAATGTTTTCAAGGTTCATCAGTATTATAGCCTGTACTTTGTTCCCCCCTTTTTTTTTTTTTTTAAGATTTTATTTATTTGAGAGAGAGAGCACATGAGTGGTGGGGAGGGAGGCGCAGAGGGAGAAGGAGAAGCAGACACCCCCTGAGCAGGAAGCCTAATGTGGGGCCCGATCCCAGCATCCTGGGATCGTGACCTGAGCTGAAGGCAGATGCTTAACTAACTGAGCCACCCAGGCCCCCCAACCCCCTGGCTTTTTTAAAAAACTATTTATTTGAGAGAGAGCAAAGCAGGGGAATAGGCAAAGGGAGAGGGAGAAGCAGACTCCCCACCGAGCAGGGGTTCCCTACATGGGACTCGATCATGACCTGAGCTGAAAGCAGACACTTAACTGACTGAGCCACCCAGGTGCCCTACTTTCTTCCTTTTTAATTACCGAATAATACTCCTTTGTTTTAGTATGCTGCATTTTGTTTATCAGTGGATGGACATTGGAGTTGTTCCCACTTTGGGCTTATCGTGAATAATTCTTCTACTATGAACACTGGCATGCAAGTGCCGGTGGGGACATATGTTTTCATTTTTCTTGGATATATACCCAGGAGTGGAACTGCTGGCTAATATGGTAACGCTGCATGTAACCTTTTGGGGAAATGCCAGATTGTTTTCCAAAGCAGCTGTACCATTTTACATGATGATGTGTTGTTGTTTTTAAAGAATTTATTTATTTATTTGACAGACAGAGATCATTTCATTGGCAGAGAGGCAGGCAGAGGGGTGGGGGAAGCAGGCTCCCTGCCGAGCAGAGAGCCTGATGTGGGGCCCAATCCCAGGACCAGAGCCGAAGGCAGGGGCTTAACCCACTGAGCCACCCAGGCACCCCTTTGACGATGTTGTTTTAATTGACATCCTTAATAGCAGAATTTAGAAAACAACGCAAGGATAAAAAAGACACTGGCCTTCTGGAGTGAGGTGGGCTCCCAGGAGGGGCCCTGAGGGTGTGGGGAGTTGGGAGGACTGTTCTAATCCTCCTCAAGTTGGGAAGCTTGAGGGGATAGGGCAGTCCGTTGGAACATCCTGGGACAGAGGACCCGTCAGTGCCAGGCCCTGCATGGGGATGCTTAGCTCAGGCAGCTAAGATCCTGCCTGCACTGTACCCCCAGATGGCCATGTGTGGGTAGAGGGGGTACCTGTCACTGATTCTCTAAGGCACTGCAGGGCTGCTTGGCTGCAGCCAGTCAGCTCCCATTGACAGGGAGAGGCATGGCCTTTATGAAGCCTCACCAGTCAGAAGCAATGAGGGTTAATAACCTCCAGTTTGCAGAGTGGAAAAGACCTCAACGAGAAGGGACTGCCGTGCTTAGTAAGTGCATGGGGCACCTAGATTCTGACTCCCAAATCTGAGAGCTGCAAGGGTTAGGGCACAGCCAGGCTAAGGCTCGGGTGACTTTCAGGGCTGAGTTGCCCGTGTGCATGTAGGTGGGCAAGCATACGGGTGTGCCTGCCTGTGAGTCTCTTGCTTCCGTCTGACCGCTGTTTCGGTCCCCACCAGCCCCAGGCCATTTACTGCAAAGATGTTCTGGACATCGAACAGTTTTCCACAGTGAAGGGTGTGGAGCTGGAGCCCACTGACCAGGACTTCTATCAGAAGTTTGCCACGGGCAGTGTGCCCATCCCCTGGCAGAATGAGGTAAGGAGCTGCCTAGCTGGTGGGCTGGGCTCCAGAGCAGAGGCCTGGAGCCGGCTCTCACCGCTGCCTGTGCTTGGGCAGATGGTGGAGACTGAGTGCTTCCAGGAGCTGAATGTCTTTGGGCTCGATGGCTCGGTTCCCCCAGACCTGGACTGGAAGGGTCAGCCCCCTGCGCCCCCCAAGAAGGGACTGCTGCAGAGACTCTTCAGCCGTCAGGTAAGCCCCAGTGGCATCCCGGCCCTGCCCCTCACCTAGCTCCAGGGGACGGTGGGCGGGAGGCAGAGCTGGTGCCCGCGCGTGCTGGGAGTGGGCCTCTTCCAACCACGCCACGTGTGCCCAGGGTCTCTGGCCTCGTTCCCGCCTGTCCCCTACCCCTGGCTGGGCTCACGGCCTCTTTTCTCTTTCCAGAGGTGAGCAGTGTGGGCTCCCCGTGGGTTGGCCTTGCTGCCGGGCCTCGGGGAGCCACGGGCAGCCCTTCCATGGCAGAGGCAAGATGTGGGCGAAAGAAGTCTGGTGCCCGCTCCCCCCCTTCCCCCAACTACTTCGTTCCCTGCACCCTGGCTCCTTCAAGCTGCTGGCCTTGCTTAGCCATCTGTCTCCCCATGCTCTGCCTCCACCATCTCTGGGGGAGAGGGTGTGGACAGGGCCTTGCTCTGGCAAAGCCCGAGATCTGCCCGGACCCTCTTACTTCAGCCTGCTGTCAGTATCCTCTGCGCTGATGTCCACACATGTCTGGCCTGAGCTGCTGCTCCAGGCCCCTCGCAGGGAGCCCCCAGCCCAGAGCATGGCTCCAAGCAGCTCCTGGCAGGGCCGGCCTGGGTAGTAGCACTGGTGGCTAATGGCACTCGCTCTGCCTCTCTCCCTCCGTGTCTTCCCCATCCCTCCAGGATTGCTGTGGGAACTGCAGCGACAGTGAGGAAGAGCTCCCCACCCGCCTCGAGCTCCCCACCCGCCTCTAGCCCCCAGCCTGAGGCCCCCACCGGTGGTTGGCGGTAGCAGCTACTCCGAGCGCTGTTTACAGTTTTGCACAGTGGTCTTCCCCATTGCCCACGCGAGTTGTGGCCTGGGGAACACAGCCGGAGCTGTCCCCAGTGTCCTTTGCCCCTCAGCCCCTGGTCTGGCTGGGTTCGGGCAAGGCCTGGGCTGTCCCTGGGACAAAGGTGCGTCCCTTCTGCTCTTCTCTGTGGAGCTTGGGGCTTTCTGTATTTATGTATTTGTACGAATGTATATAGCAACCAGAGCGTTCTTAAGACCCACCCTGGAGCTGGCAGAGGGGCCACTGCCAAACTCAAGGCTCCTTGGGCCCAGCTTGGACAGGCCGAGACTGGGCCAAACAAGGCCCTTGAGCCCCCAGCACTGTGCTCGCCACCGCCGACCTCCGAGTGAGACTCATGACTGCCTCTGCCGCCCTGGGCTCAGGCCACCACCTCTGGGGTCCATTGTTGTCCCTTCTCAGCACTTGTCAAAGCTGGATCTGGGGCCTCTGTATCCCCTAGGCCTGTGCCAAAGTGTGACCAGAGATTGGGCTGACCCTGGGACCCATCAGTCCACTGCCCAGGCTGCCCCAGATGGGTCTGCCTCTGCCTTCCAGCTCCCAGGGTGCCTCGTCCCTCATGCTGGGCCCTGTACTAAAGACACCTCTTGCAGAAACGCCCCAGCCCAGGCCGTGGGAAGGGGGGAGGAGGTTGTCCCTGCCCAACTCTCAAACATTCCAGACTCCCCTCTTAAAAAAAGACACATGTGCCCAGCAATAATCCATCCCTCCCTGTGTGTGCCTGTGGGGTGTGTATGTGAGTGTGTGCGTGTATGTGAAGGGGGTTGGCCAAGGTGTGTGTGTGCCTGCACCCCAGGCCCCGGTTCTGGTCCTTCCCAGATGGTAATGGCCATCCTGGTCCCAGTGTTAGGGTAGCATGGGATTATAGGGCCCTGGTTTTTCCGTATTTAAAGCCAATTTTTATTACTCATTTTGTCCAATGTAAGCTGCCACGTGTCTCTGAGTGAATACAGTCGAGCACAAACCTGGCCAGCCGCCCTGCCTGCCTCTTTCTTGCTCCTGGTGTTCCAGGGGTCTTCCTGCTTCCCTCGCCCTGTTGGAAGTGGGAAGGGATCGGAGGTGGGCCTGGGGGGGCTACCCTTCCAACATGCCCTGGACCCCCGCCCCTAAAGCTGATCTTAGACTAGCCTCTCCAGGCGGCCAGGCCTCAGTGGCCTTTGGGCTCACCAGTGAGTTTCTCAGCTTCCTAAATGGGATGAGGCCTGAGGGAAGAAGCCTTGGGTCCCCACTAGGGTGAGAGTTGGGCTCTACCTGGACTGGGGAGGCCATGGGAGCCATGGCCAGGGTGGTCTGGTGACCAGCTGTGGGCTTGGAGTAGCCTGGGGAGAAAGGTGGATGCTGCTGTTAGAAACATCCGCCATTGCTGTCCTGCCCGGACACCTGTTGTATGTGCAGCCCAGGGCCAGTGAACTAGAGCCATCCTTCAGCCCTGGAAGCAGGAAATGTGGCGGGCAGAGGTGAGACAGTGGTGATGCTGGGAGTTAGGCTGTGGCAAGTGTGGGTGGGGACCAGCCATGAGGGCATTAGGCAGGGTTCTCTGAAAAGTTGAGCCAGGTCTTAAAGGAGACTTACTCACCTGGGGACAGAGGAGTTGGGGAACATTCCATAGCATTCCACCTATGCAGGGAAGGAGAGGACAGTCTTGACAAGTTTGCCCCAGACTTCATAGATCTGTTGCCATACTATAGTCTCCCAATGCTCCCAGCCCTCTAAGGATGCTTTGTAACCACAGTAACAAACAAGTTTGTTCCTTGCCTGTGGGCTGGGACCAGTGCCACAGGTTCACATGCATTCAGAAAGTTCTGGGTTCAAGTCAGCCAGGCCACTTTTCAAGCTGGCTTTGCATAGGCCCTTCCCTTGTCTAGAAAAATGGGTGTGATACCATCCCCTCTCAGGGCAGCTGTGAAATGAGAATCTGTGAAAGCAGCCTGTCACCTTTTGCTCCTGGGTCACTGACAGGACTGTTGCCAATTAGGGGAGTGGGTGCTGGATGCCAGGCTGACAGCCATCTCAAGGGCATCCAGAAGGTTTTAAGCACTGACTTAGTGGAAGGGGCCTCTCTGGTGGTGGTCCACTTCTTGATGGTCTGTGGAGCATGTGCTGCTGCTTCCGTTAACTTGAGGGAAACCGGAGAGGGCCATGCCCAAGGTCTTCCAGCTGGTCAGCCGAAGATGAAGTTGGATCCTACTCATGATGTGTGAAGTTGGGGCCTGAGGTGCATTTGCCCGTCTATTTTGGTGGGAGGGCAGTTAGGTTATCAGTTGGCTGAAGCCCAGCCCTGAGCAGGTGTATAAGGGCGAGTGGGTACCAGTTGGACCAGTAGGTCCCTGCACTCTGCAGATGGGTCAAGACCTCCCTCCAAGCTCCCGCCTTGGGCTAGAGAGGCATCCAGGGAACTTGTTGGCTACAGTTTAACTCACCTTAAAGCTCTTGGCACAGTGAGCCCAGCTCTGTGGTGGGAGCTGGGGTCCCAGATGGAGACAAGGGCCCCACCAGTTTGGAGCTCAGCCTGGTAGGGAGACGGAAATGGGAACAGTTTAAGATCCAGAGTGATCGGCACTGTGGCAGAGATGGTTCTAGAGCTGGCAGGGCTGGGAATGCTAAGTGGCAGGGGCTGGGGGTCAACGCCAAGCAGGGAGGCCTCTTGGAACAAAAGTCTCAGAATTGGTGCCCTCCAGGACACAGAACCAGATGTACCTGGTTGGAGGAGCCATATGGATGGTCTAGGACCTCCAGTGGCTTAGGATGGCTTGAGGTAGAGTGGGTGGTTATGGGTGGGTAAAGGAAGCAACTGGAGCCAAAGTCTGTGAGCGCCATGCAGGGCTCTGAAAGCCATGTTGAGGATGTGGGGCCTCATCTAGAAGACAGGGGCAGCCCTAGAGGATTTCAGCTGGTTGTGTTGGGAAGTCTGCCTAGGATGTACCAAAAGCACCCCATATTTACTTTGGGAAACCTCCTGTCTTAGTCCGTGTGGTTTCGACGGGTCTGGGTTTGCACCCCCTGCATACATAGACACCTAGTGTGTGTGACCCAGGTGAGGCTGTTAGAGATCTTTGGTTGCAAGTGACAGAATGGTCCTCCAACTAACAGAGTGTTAAAAGGATATGGGGGAACATGAAGAACCAGGACTGGGGCACCCTAGGGTCTTAGTTACAGACCCCATTCTCATCAGGATACGATCCCCAGAAGCAAGATGCAACAGACATGTCCATGTCTGCATTGTTGAGCTGGACTGCAAACCCAAGGAGTCCAAAAGGCCCAGCAGGAAATCTCACTGTGTACTCAGGGAGAAGTACCCTTGGGTTCAAAGGCCCAGCCTGATGACACCCATGGCATGCAGTCAGTCCCCCTGATGAAATAGGGTGCTTATACCCAACGAAAAGGAAATGGGTACTGGGTGGCTGAACATATATCCCCTCGCCTAGGCATGACCAATTGGATTCGTTCACCAATGGATACTAAGCCAAAAAGAGTCTTTTGGAGGGCTTGCTAGAACTATTGGGAAATAATTGGGGTTCTGGGGTTGGGTGGCAGGATATACACCAAGAGCAGTGGGGTCATTCTTGCCACCACCTGGGAATTTTCAAGAATGATGCAAACAGAAGAATGCAGAGTGGAGAGAACAGTCACATGTCTGATACCATGGTGGGACACCTGGAACCAATTGTAATCACAGCTAAAATCTGCCTCTGGACTTTTTCAGTTAGATGAGTTAGATGAGTCGAACACCTCTGAGCTCAAACCTATTTGTTTTGCCGTTCTGTCACTTGCAAATCAAAGTGTCCTAGCTGATACGATGGTGGAGGTAGTTTTTGGAAGATCACCGTAAGTGTGACAGAGAAGTTGGACCAGAAACAACCCAATTAAGACTGATGAGCCTCCAGGTTTAGACTCCCCGCTAAACAGTGGGGCCCTTACTAGGCTTCACTGCTATTCCTTGGGGATGAGTGGGGTCCATGAAGACCAGGGCTGTGTTCTTCCTGTGCCACTTTTTAGTAGACGTGTGGTGATGTATGTTCACCGGGGACACACTGGGAGGGGCTGTGAGTTGGGAGGGGACCGTGTATTGGTAAGCTGGAACGACACTGGGGGGCCTGCCTGCTCCAACCCTTGCCCAGCGCATGTGTGCAGTGCCTCTCCAGATGTGGCTGGGGCGTGGACGTGTGTGTGTTTTCCGGGTTGAAGTGTGTGTGTGTGTGTGTGTGTGTGTGTGTGTGTGTGTGAGGGTCCTTGACCTCGGCTGTTTGGCTTGAGCATCCTGTGTGCTCAGCCAACTGTGTACACCCGGTCTGCCTGCGTGCGCCCCGTTCTGGACAGCCTGTTGCCAGGAGCTGTGCGGCGTGGCGCGTGCTTTCCCTGTGCAGGGTGAGCCCGGCGCTCCGCGTGCGAGTCTCCACGCGGCAGGTGGGTGCCAGGGCCTCCGCCTCCGGCTCCCAGGACAGCCTCCTCGGCGGCGAGTGGCTGGGGGTGGGGGCCCTCTGTCGGCTGCCGCGCGCGCGCGCACGCCGGGCTGGTACGCGCCGTGTACGCGCCCGTGCGCGCGCCCCACGGCTCCAGCCCAGCGCTCGCAGCCGCCTTCGTGCCACAGCCAGCTCCCCGGTGCCGCCGCCGCCTCCCCCACGGCCGGGGGCTCTGTCCGCGGGGCCCGCGCCACTTGCCCCGAGCCAGGAGGACAAACTCGAGGAGGATGCCTGGGCCCGTGAGTACCGCGGCGGCGGCAGGCCGGGCGGGCCCGGAGCGCGGGAGGAAGATGATCCCGGGCTGAGCCCCTCCCCGCGGGCAGCTCCGCGCTCTGGCCCTGGGTCGCCGCCCCGGACCCCCGCCCGGGCCAGCCCCTCCCCCAGCCCACACCCGAGGTAGGGAGGGAGGGAGGGAGGGAGAGAGGGAGGGCGCCAGTGAGCGAGGAGCCAAAGCCGGGCGCGAGCCGCCACCGGTTCGCTTGGAAACGGTTGCCACAGCAACGGGGTTGCGCTCCCCGGCAACGCGGCTGCGGGGCGGCGACGCCCCCTCCCACCCCTCCCCCACCCCAAACGGGTCCGCAGCCTAGGGGCGCAGGGGAAGAGGGGGTGCGGGGACTACCCTGGAGCGGTGGGGGTAACTTCGCCAGTCTGGGTGTGCCTGCCTCCACAGTTCGTCGAAGATGGGGGTGGGGGGTGAGCGGCCCCGTGGGCACGAGCTGGCTCCCACGTGGCTGCAGTCGTCGCAGCAGGGCTCCTGGGGTGGCTGCAAACGTGGGGGCGGCCCAGCCCCTGGGCCTGCCTCGGGAGGAGGAGGCTTGGAGGCTGGGTCCGGCGTCTGCGCTCCAGCACCCCCACCACCTCTACCACCTCTCGCCTGCGAAATAGCCAGACCCGAGTTGGGTGCCACAGAGGCGATGTTCCTTACCCGGGGAGAAGAAAGAAGCTCACATCCTCCTCCTCATGGCCAGGGCATATGTCAGACCGCGACTAAGGCCGGTTGTGGGTTTCTGCTCCGTGTTCCAAGCCACCATTCTCCTGGGAGTGGTGGGAGCAGAGTGGGCAGGAGCAGAGGAAAGGACATTGCTGACCCAGGGAAGATGAAGCTCAGGCCAATGGGAGCGCCCCGGCCCATTGTCTGGATCACAAGTGTCTCTTTCTTGTCTGAGCACAAAGCCCAGACTGTACTGGGTGGCATGCAGGTTGGCTGGCAGGCAGGCCAGTGCCACATGGAGATGCTCTGTCCTCCAGGGGAGCTCCTCTGGGAGGAGAATGGCCGCTGAGTCAGAGGAAATGACCTCTGGCTCCTCTCCCAACCTCCCCCAGCCGGCAGTGGCAGAGTGCTGGGGAGAGAAATGGTCCTCCTGCCAGCTCTCCCAGACCTGACTCAGCAGACGCCCGCCTCCAATTGTAGACCTTGCACTCAACATCCCAGTGACCACAACCATCCTTGGGTTTCCTCTCCCATCCAGGAAAGTGTCTTGGGCACCAGAGATGACCATCATCCCAGGCATTTAAGGCCTTGGCATAAGATGCCCTTAGATGGGTGGTGCCCTGAGTCAGTCCTGAGTCTCCCTCCAGCAGGCAGGAATGCTTTGGGGATTATTCACTGGCTCCTTTCATTCTGTCCCCGGTCTGTGTGAGACTTGTGTTGAGTGTTCTGCATCCATTATCCCTTAATCCTTTCAACGGTTGTACAAGGTAAGTTTATTATCCCCATTTTAGAGTTGTAGACTCCCGAGGCTCGGAGAGGTAAAGTGATTTGCCCAAGGTCACACACTCAGTAAGTCGTGGAGCTAAGTTTTCAGAGAAGGTTTTCTGCTGGCACAGCTGCTCTCTGCCTGCCACACACCATCTCTTGTGACCCAGGCAGAAAAGGACTGAAGGGCCTTCTAGAGGAACAGCCTTAACTTTCTTTCATATTCTTCCAGTGAGGAAATTACCATGTCTTTCCAGCCTTAGCACACCTTTCCTTCTTCCAGCAAAATCAGTTAGATTCTTGCTCACCCAGATGCTCTATGGGACTGTGATGCTGCTGGGCTGGCTCCCTTCCTCCATTTTCTCTCTGGGTGAACCTGAGCAGGGAGGGCTACTTCAGTTACCTGGGAAACCCCCAAGGCCCTAGTTCTTGGTTTTGGGGCTCTGTGGCCTAATCAGCTTGCAACCTTGGCTGTAGTCGAATTAAGCAATGATGGGTCTGTGTAGTGCTAGCTGCTGTGGGTGCTCACTCTAGTTCAGGGACTGGAAACCAAATGCATCTAGGGCCCAGGAAGCAATGGAACCAGGTGGGCCAGGGAGCTACTCAGCTACAGTCTATGTCACTCTGTGAGAATGTGGACTTGGAATGACCAGATAATTTTCAAGATGAACCAAAAATCCAGACTTCTATGTAAAATCTCCTGGGTTTTAAATTTGGCAACTGATCAGAATATTTTAAAAAATTGATTGTGGACCCCAAAAACATGCCCATGATAAGTGTCCAGCCTGAGAGTCACCAGGTGGTGACCTCTGGTCTGTGGAAAGGCAATGGCAGTTTTTACTGGGCCCCTCCCAGGCTTGTGTAGATTAGCACCATGGGCTGGTTTCCATATTTGAGCCTCTTGAGGCTGCAAAGTGCTGGCATTTGGTTTGTCACGTGCAGCTGTGTACACCAGTCTTGAAGGATTTTCAGCAGTTCCTTCAGCAGTTTTGCTCCTCCCTTGGCAATGCTAGGCTGATCGCATCATCCCTGTCTTATAGGCAAAGAAACTTCAGCCCAGGAGTGGGATGGGGCCACACAGCCTGATCAAGGCAGAAGCAGGATTTGAGCCCTAGGCTGTCCTTTCAGTGCCCTGCATGTTACATATGCTGCCTCTCAGAAGAGGGCGTCCTCATCTCCCCCAGCCCCTGAGGTGTGGCTAACTCCCTTGGAAGGACTGATGTGGGTATAGTAGACACTGAGCCACATAGGGCCTTTCTGCCTACAAGCTCTCTGTGATCCCAGTCTCTGTTGTCCTGTTTGCAGTTTCCAACCTCTGGGTTCCAGGCCCAGTGCCAGGGTGGGGTCACAGAGGTGTTACCTATAGGCAAGGGTGCCAAGCCAGTACCTTGGCCGAGCTGGAATGAGGCTCTGGTCAGCTCTATGCCTGGCTGACTGTCGCGGCAGTCCTCTCTCTCTGGCCTCAGTTCACGTGTTGTGGTGTGGGAGGAGTGTAAAATTGTCACCAGGCCCTGCCTGAAATGCCCTTCCTGCCCGGACAGGGGGCTTTGCAGTCACCTAGGCGTCACAACCACCTGCCTGTGTGGGCCTGAACTGGCCCCACTTCCTTTTCTGGAGAATTGGGATGGCAGCAGCCACCTCCTGGGTGTCCCTGAGATCACGAATGTGAAGAGGCCAGCAGTGGGCCTGGCGTGTGCTGGGCATGCAGGACAGGTTAGCAGTAACTTTTCCCATGCCATCCTCACTCTGTGCCCCACATTTGCCCTCCCTCTGCTGTCCCCTAGTCTGAGTCCCTGTCCCTTCACTTGACCAGCAGCTCTGGCCATATATCTGGGGAACATTATGACCCAGAGCCCTGCTGTCTGGGATTCCCTCCGTCCACTCCAGAGCCCCTGACATAGGCTTCCAATTTCCTCTTGTTCACATGGATGCAGGGATCCTCATCTCATTTGTAAACTGGCTTGCGAGGGCCAAGGGCTGGATGATGGCATCTCTCTCTCAGTGACTTTATGGTAAACAGCTGACCTTTCCCAGGAGTGAGTGGGTTGCAGACCCAGCTCCTGAGGTGCTCCCTGTCCTACGGCTAAAAGACCAAACAGGGAACTGGGCACTGGGCATATCTAGTCACCCCAATAAGTGGTATTGGAGCGGCTACATGCCAGATGACAAGACAGACGCCACCTCTGGAGTTGCACACAGGCAGCTAGAGCACACTGCCCTATCCCTGGGCTTCTCATCTGACCCGGGGAGTGAGGTGGCCTGGAGCTGACTTGTCCAGCAATGTTACAGTGAGGCCATGAAGGTGAGAAGTGTGGGGGCAAGAGCTTTGAGGCTGTGTCTCAGGCCCCTCGGGGGGGAAGAAAGCAGGACTCTGAACAGCTAGGATGGGAATACGGGCTGGTTACAGAGGGAAGGGCACTGAGAGGTGAGGCTGCAGATGCCTTGGCAGGAACTCCTCCCAGAAGCCATGATCTAGGTCAGTTCTTAAAGTGTGCTCTCTGGACCACAACATTAGTATCTGCTGGGAATTTGTTAGAAATGCAAACTCTCAGGTCCAACCCTGACCTACTGAACCAAACACTGGGAGCAGAGCCCAGCACTCTGTTTTAACGAGCCCTCCCTATGGCTCTCATGCCCATTCAAGGTTGAGAGGCACCCACCTAAACTGTCTTAAAGAGCTGGGCTGCCTCCTGAAGTGGTGGGGAGTTGCCAGAGGGCTCAGGCAGGAGAGGGCCTGGGGGAAATGGGTGACATGGAAAGTGGGTAGGCTGGGCAGGGACACAGCATGGAAGTAGAGAGAGCAGTGGCAAGCATGGCAACAGGGCCCAGGTGAGAGATGATGGTGGCTTGACCAAGGCAGTGGCTGGGGACCAAAGGAAGTAGACAGACAAAGGCACAGTGCACTGAGTGTAAAAGGAACAGGATTTCCTTTTTTTTTTTTTTCTTTTTAAGATTTTTTATTTTAGAGAGAGAGGGAACATGACCAGGGGGAGGGGTAGAGGGAAAGAGGGACTCTCAAGCAGACTCTGCACTGAGTGCAGAGTCCGATGCAGGGCTCAGTCTCAGACCCTGAGATATGACGTGATCCAAAATCGACAGTTAGATGCCTAACTGACTGAGCTGCCCAGGTGCTCTGCAAAAGACCAGGATTTAGTGGATGGAGTGGATGGTGGGCTGTTTACTGAGATAAAGGATTTAACAGATCTTTGGGGTCTAAGACTGGAGTGGTGGGGTTCTTCATGCAGAGGAAGAAGGTGGTAGGTGCCCCCAGCAATGTGTCAGGCCCCAGAATAAGAAATCTGTGTGACCTTGGGTACCACTGAGTCCCTGGGAGCCAAGTGCTCTCATCTGTCAAATGGAATGCTAACTAGTTTGAGGATGCCTGAGAATGATTTGTGATGTCCGGCCTTCAGGCAGAGTGCCATAAGGACATACACATCTCTGTATCCCCAGCTCAGAAGCCGCCATCATTCACATTCATGTTGTTGGGCATCTCCAAATCCTTGGCATGAACTAGGCCAGTTTTCACCATGGTCACTGACAAGGAGACTAGCATCACAGGGCTTAAGACACTCATCCTCTAGTATCTCATTTTTGTCCTCCCGCTATACTCCCAGTGAGTGTGTGGCCTAAGAAAACCATACAGAGGGGCGCCTGGGTGGCTCAGTCATTAAACGTCTGCCTTGGGCTTAGGTCATGATCCCAGGGTTCTGTGATGGAGCCCTGTGTTGGGCTCCCAGCTCAGCGGGAAGCCTGCTTCTCCCTCTTGCTCTGCCCCTGCTTGTGCTCCCTCTCTTGCTGTCTCTCTCTCTCTGTCAAAGAAATAAAATCTTTTAAAAAAGGAAAAAAAAAAAACATACAAAGCAATACACTCACAAATTCTACAAATAAATCAAGATGGAATCCTAAAAAATATTCAAATAACCTGCAAGGTAAGGAAAGAGAATGAAGAGACCAATCATAACATGGCAGGCTTAAGGATGAGTCCATCAGAAGGCACCACCCCTAGCACACAGTTGGAGCTGGACAAGTGCAGCATTGGCTCTGGACAGTCTGGAGGGGGTGGGGAAGTTGTGGCTGTGAGTAAGAGGCTTCAGGTGGCGTCTGCGCAGAAGGGCTCCCTAGACAGGCAGGAGCATGCCCAGAAGCATGGAGGAAGCTTAGAGAAGCCTGGCCTGTCAGGAGGAGCCTCTGGAAAGGTCCAAATGACTCTCTTGATGTTTATGTATTGAGCATAAACTGTGGATTAGATGAGATGTACTGAGCAACTCCTGTGGGCTAGACAAAGGCAGGTGGGAGGCCTCAGGCAGGATTCATGCCCTCTGGGCCTGTCAGAGCACCATAGAGTGAAGTAGCCCAGGAGAGAGTGTTTAGCATCAAACCCCTAACCACTCAAATTGGGTGTTGGTACCAGTGTGACATCAGAGAGCCTTTCTTTCTCCGACCTGCAGTGGCCTAATCTGTAAAATATGGCAGTGGGTCCTGCCTCCTGGCTGATGAGCCACACTGGCACTTAGGGGGTTCTGGATGGGCCTGCAGCCATACACCCTAATGCTCTCACTACCTCAGGGTGGTCTGCCCTTTGTTCCCTGTTAACTTTGGAGCTGCCACCCTGTTTCTCCACCCTAAAGCCTTTTCCTACTCTTGAGCTGAGGGCTGGTGGCCAGAAGCACCAGGGTCTTGCTGGGAAGGAACAGGAAGGTGTGTTTTGCCTACAAGTTAGCCGGCTGGCCTAGTGTCTCTGTGGCTGCCAAATCTTCACATACCAAGTGCTCACATGCATTGGGCTCTTCATCTACACCCCAGTGGCCACATAAGGGAAGGTATCTTGACAGACTCTGGACTCAGACTCAGGCTAAATCCTAGCTCCTCCCCTTATTAGCTGTGGGACCTGGGGCAGGTTGTTTCTCTATAAGAGCCTATCTCCTCATCTGTCAAATGGGCCCCCGCTGAGCAGGTGGCATTACATATCACATGAGATTCTGAATGGAAAGTGTCTAGAACAAGGCCTGACATGCAGTAGACAGTTCTTGGCAGGTATTTCTATTTCTAATTCAGCTGAACTCCATCACCTCCAGCCCCTTAAGTACCTTTTCTGACCTGGAGCTGTTCCTGTTGTGCAGGCCAAGGGGCCCTCTAGTCATTGCCAGCTTCCTCAGAGCATTCCTGAAAATTCCTGTGGGCTCAGGAAAAGGAGAACAACAGATTTAATTAACTCCCAGTGACTGGCAGCATCGTGTTTTCATCCGGGCTGCGTCGCCATGGCAGCTTCATGGCAGGGTTGTGGAGGGGGCGGGTGGAGCTATTGTTCTTGTCATTGTCTGTTCTGGAACACAGGCCCAGGAGAAATGGACTGGCACGGGGACCAAGTGGCACATGGCACAAGGCAGCCACAGAATCAGACAGGAGCCATCTGGGGAGAAGTGTGGGGTGGCCCCTGGCCTGGCTCCCCCCACAGCCTGTTACCAGAACAGTCTGAGATAGCTTGATGTGGAGACCCCTGCTTAGGGCTCAGGCCCACCATGGCCCCCAAAGCTAAATGTGTGTGTGTGTGTTGGACATGCTGACGAAGGGAGGGGGGTCCATGGGGCTCTTGGAAGAGGCCCACAGAGTAGCTCAATCAGCAGTACTCTTCCACCCCTGGTTAGGGTTTTGTGGCCAGGCTCGGATTCAAATTAAGGCACTGCCATCTGCCATTTACACACTTAATTGCTTCCCCCCTCCCTCATCTGTAAAATATGAATAACTATAGTTACCCCAAAGGGTTGTATGTGAAAGCCCTGGATAGTTAGAAGGCATTCAAGAAGGGCACACTTCTGTTCTGCAGGGGTGGTGAACAGTCGCCTGCCACCCGTCACTCCGCAGTCAGGGTTCCCTCCTACGTACCTCTTAAGATGCAAGGTTCCCCTCTAAACCCTGGCTGTGGAGAGGAGGAGGCAGAACTAGACGTGCCCATCTGGAGTGATGAGAGACCAGGTGATACAGTAAGCAAATGAACTACTTTTCCTACCCTCTGCAGAAACGGAAAGGGATTGAGGGGAAGCGATACGAAGCACAGGAGATAGGAGGGTAGGTCCAAGTGGGGCTGCGAATTGGTAGGAGGGTGGGGAAACGGAGCTGGGAGCTGGGATGTGACAGGCGGAGGCGCCTAGAGGAAAGGAAAAGAAGGAACGGCCCACGCCTGGCGGTGCAGACGAAAGCAGGCCTGTGACACGCAGTAATATCAGGAACGACCCCGCCTGAGCCCCCTTTACGAGAGCGGCGACAGCCAGGAGCCCGCAGTGCGAGCCTGGATGTTCCATGCTCTGGGTGGCCAAGGGTAGGAGTGGGTACAAGGCCTAGAGTGCCAGGGGCTGCAAGGCGTATGCACTGGGCTGAAGCTGGGCGTCAGTGGCAGACTGTGGGACTGTAGGAGGTGGGGCGCCCGCCAAGACGCCTCCTCTGCGCCCTGGGGGTCTATCCACCGGCCTCTGAAACCCTTTCCGAACTGTGGTACCCTCTGGAGTGGCGAACCTCGCGCACCCACTGAGGCTGAGTCTGGCTTTCGCACGCCCTCTGCTGGTGCGCCTGGAGTCCCCTAGAGCGGCAGCGGCAGCAGTGGCCGAGTCTCAGATCCGGGAAAACCCTACCGGGGAAACCTCGATGTGTGACGTCATCCTCCTCGATGACGTCAGCGGCCCCCCGGGGAGTGCGGGGGTTCCCACAGAGGAGGCTTCCCCGGAACTGCGCAGGGCACGGGAGCGGGCAGGGAAGTCGTACGGGACTGCAGCGCGCCTTTACCGCGCCCTGTGTCTGTCCTACAGGTCCCGCGCGGCCCTGAGTGAGGCCCGCCCGCGCGCCCACCGGCGCCATGGGAAGGAGCGGGCGCCAATGCTGCTGTCCCCCGCCGGCGCGCGCACGACTTGAGCCCCGCCGCGGGCAGCCCCCGGCCGCAGGTCCCCGAGTGACGCTGGCGGCGCCTGGGAGCGTGGCTCGGGCCCGGGGCCACGCAGAGGAGCCCAGTGTCCAGTGAAGCAGCCGAGGACCCGCCGCCCCGCCGCCGCCATGGTTATGTCCCAGGGCACTTACACGTTCCTCACGTGCTTCGCCGGTTTCTGGCTCATCTGGGGTCTCATCGTCCTACTCTGCTGCTTCTGCAGCTTTCTGCGCCGCCGCCTCAAACGGCGACAGGAGGAGCGACTACGTGAGCAGAACCTGCGCGCCCTCGAGCTGGAACCCCTGGAGCTCGAGGGCAGCCTGGCTGGAAGCCCCCCAGGCTTGGCGCCGCCGCCACCACCGCAGCGCGGCCGCCTCGAGGCGCCGGCGCACGCGCATCAGCACGTGCACGTCCACCCTCTGCTGCACCACGGGCCGGCGCAGCCACACGCACACCCGCACGCACACCACCACGCACTTCCGCACCCGCCGCCGGCGCACCTAGCGGTGCCGCCGAGGCCTTGGAGCTACCCACGCCAAGGTAAGTCCAGACCTCCGCCGGGGGGTGGAGGTGCAACGCGGGCCACTAAGGGTGGGCGGGGTCTCTGCTGACCAGTGAGGCTTCCACTGGACAGCCTCTCTGGGTATCTTGGAGGAAGCGGGCTGGGCCTGGGGTTGGCAACTGGCCAAGGCCTCCGTAGGGGGACCGGGGGCCTCACCCTTCGGACCGCTTCCTACTCTGCAGCGGAATCGGACATGTCCAAGCCACCGTGCTATGAAGAGGCGGTGCTGATGGCCGAGCCGCCGCCGCCCTACAGTGAGGTGCTCACGGACACGCGCGGCCTCTATCGCAAGATCGTCACACCCTTTTTGAGCCGCCGAGATAGCTCGGAGAAACAGGAGCAGCCGCCGCCCAGCTACAAGCCGCTCTTCCTGGACCGGGGTTACACATCGGCACTGCACCTGCCCAGCGCTCCACGGCCCGCGCCACCCTGCCCTGCGCTCTGTCTGCAAGCGGACCGTGGCCGCCGGGTCTTCCCCAGCTGGACCGACTCCGAGCTCAGCAGCCGCGAGCCGCTGGAGCATGGAGCTTGGCGTCTGCCGGTCTCCATCCCCTTGTTTGGGAGGACTACAGCCGTATAGAAGGGCGCCGGGCGTTCTGGGCCCCACCCGCGCGGACTTGTGGCCTGACTGCGGGGCTTTTTAAATGCTTCCCTTGGACTGCGGGGGGGTGGGGGGGAGGGATTTCTTACCCCGTTTGTTACATTTTGAGGAAAATAAAGGTGTGTGATCTGGTTTGGTACAAGCGGAGGGGACACCCACTGCTTGCGCCCAAGGTTCTGGTAGCCAGGCGTGCCTGGGCCTTGGTGGGACAGAACCTGAGGGCACCTTTTGTCTACAAACTGGCCTGAGGGTACGGAACCTAAGTTCATAGGCTGGTTCCCCTGGAAGCTCCAGACTTTACCTTTCCTGCCCATCAGATCAAGGTGAGGGTGGCCCCAGTGACCTTGGAGGTGGGAAGAGTTGGGAATTGGGGTCAGGGCAGGCGGCACACCCAAGATCTGCCCCTGGAGGCCCGGAGCCGCAGGCCCGAAGGGATCTGGATTTCTTTATTAACAGACATGAGCACGACCCGTTACAGAAGTTTGTGCTTTCCAAAAAACAGTTACTGAACGTGAAAAAGGAACCCAAGCAAAGAGGGAGGAGTTGGGGAGGGGCCGTCCAAGCCCCGGGCCCCACTGACAGCCCTGACCTGATCCGCGCCTAGGGCCTCCAGCTTGGGACCTGCCCAGCAGGAGGGGGGCAGGAAAGGGCCTGGAAGCTGAGGGGCCCCAGCTGGGCCGACTTCCTTTGGGCCAGGCAGGGAGGGGTCAAGAGATGGGCGGGGAGGGGGTCCCAGGGAGCCAGAGCCCACGAGCCATTTATTGCCATGTTTTAAAATTCGTGCAAAATATCTGAAGCCCTGGACAGAGAATACAAAGTGATATTTTTCCAAGAAACATAAAACTAGGAAAAGAGGTGGGACATTTTCCCACCAGAGCTCCCCCGACGCCAGGCCCCAGGTAGGGTGAGGCCTCCACCCCGGCCAGCTTGAGTGAGCAGGGAGGACTAAGAGCTACAATCTGGACCGGGTGGGGACGGGGTAGAATTTGCAACAGCGTCTCAACTACCAACGGGAGGAAAACCAGTCAACTGTACAAGTCTCCTATCAACTTTAAAAAAAAGAGAAAAGCTGTAAAAGTCAGGCCCTGTGGGTAAGGAAGCGGCCAAGTCCCGGGCCAGGGCCGGAATCCGGAGTGGGTGCCAGGCGGAGCTGCTGCGAGTGCAGGCGCGGCGGGCCGTCTGGCCAGAGGCCGGCACAGGTGGGCGGCCTTGGCAGGGGCAGCCTGAGGGCGGGCGCCACCGCTAATCACCACCCTCGAAGCCCTCTTCCTCTTCTGGTACTGGGTCTGCATCCCAGCAGGTGATGTCGATTTCTGTGATATTGGGAAGGGAGGGGAGTTAAGGCCCGGCAGATCCACGGCTATGTCCCCCAACCCCTGGGAGCCGTGGCTGTGTGTGTGCAAACACTTGAACCCAGCACCGCCAACCATTGTGTGCGTGGACGTGCGTATGTTCACACCGGAACCCAGCCCCTACCGGAATTCCTCCCATCTCCCATCCCAGTACTCACCTGGAGGTTTGTTGTAGAACACAGGTGGCGGGGCCTTTGCGCAGAGCTCTTCAGATTGGGCGAACTCCTCCTCCTGTGATTGGCTGAAGTACCCCTCACTGGCCTGCAGGAGGAAAGCTCCAGGTCACTGGGTCCCACCCAGGAAGACTAGGGCTGACCTACCAGGCCTGAGCTCGTTTCCCCAGCAACCAGTGATTCCATCAGTGGTTTCCAGGGAAACATATGCCTGCCTTGACAAAAAAGCAAAGCAGGCCCAAGGAGGAAGTATTGTATGGAGCGTCCCTCCAGTAATGTGGGTGACAGAGAAAGGGTGTACCCCCTGCTAGAAGCCCTCCCATCAACCCTTCCACCAGGCTGTCCCTGCCCCACCTGAGTCCCCTCCTTCTGGGTGGTCTCGCCATTGGTCAGCAGGTGGGGCTCTGGCTCTGGCTCCAGCTCTGGCTCCTGATCCAGCTCCTCTAGAGCCGAGGGCAGAGTTGGGACCTGGGGGGAAGCTAGGGGCTCCCCTTCTATTTCCTCCTCTGGGTCACAGAAGGTAGCTGGCGGCTCAGGCAGCTCATCAAAATTGAGAAGATTGGCACAGCCTTTGCCTGCCAGTGGCAGTGGCTCCTCAGCCCCCTCATCTAGCAGAGGGACCTCTGCCAGAGTGACCTCGGCACCCAAGGGAGGTGTGGGCACCCTAGGCTCAGCCTGGGCTGTGGAGGCCTCTTCCCCATTGCCAGGCCATAGGTCAATGAGGCTGGCCGTGGCGGGGGTGACAGTGTGGGCAACAGTGGTGTCAGCAGTGGCAGTGTCGGTTTCAATGGCATCAGCGGCCGGGGCATCAGCTGCGGCGGCGTTGGCCACGGCAGGTTCCAGAGGGGCAGCCAGGACAGCCTGCTCTGGAGACGTGAACATCAAGTCCTCCGTGGGGCTGCGCTGCCCCGGGGGAGGCTCCGGTGCCTGTGGGGGCTCCTCCGTGGGGCCGGCCCAGGATTCAGGGGCTGCTGATCTGGCCTCTTGGCTGGTCTCTTCACTATCCAGGCTGGGCCCAGGCTCCTGGGTCTCTGTCAGAGCACACATGGAGGATAGGCATGTGGTCACCATCCTGAGAAAGGACGCAGGCCTGGGGCAGCCACCCTACTCTACTCAGCCCACCCACTGAGGAGTCACTGGCTTCCAGAATTGAAGGCTTCCACTAAGAGCTCCACACAGAGCGCCTTCCAGCACACCCCCTGGGCCCTGCAGCCCCCTTTATCTCCTCAGGTCTTCAATCTGCTCAGCAGCGCCAGGAGGAAGGCCGATCCCCGCTGCAGGGAGAACCGCTGAGGTCGAGAGACAGCAGGTTGGACCGCAACACCAGGGCTCCTCCCGGCCACAGCCACCGCAAGACACTCTGGGTGGTGGCGGAGGGCTCAGATCCCTGAGTTGTCACCATGGCCCCATGGGGGTGCCAACCCAGGGACTGGTGGGAGCCCCAGGGCAGCTAGGGTGTAGCCCCTCACTCACCTTGAGGGGGTGGCGGTGGCAGTGGCGGAGGCTGCGAGGATGTGACCTCATCCAGAGCCCGCTCAATCTGTTCGGCAATAGGGGTAGAAGCCGTGCTGGAGTCCGATGGGCTCCGGGTGGGGATGGGGGTAGGGGCCATCCTCCGGTGGCTGTCCAGGTGGCTGCCTGTGAAACAAAGCCCCAGGATGGTCAGGGAGGGCCAGGGAGCCAGGTGGGACCAGGACTGTCCACATTGGGGTCTGGCCAGCACCTCCTGTGTGGAGTCTGGGTGGGGGCTGGGAGCCCCCCAGGCCCCTCAGGGGCCAGACCACAGCTCCAGATCCTATAAGCCAGGCCCCTTGGTGCCAGAGCCCCTTCAGGGCCAAGGGAAAGAGGCAGGTAGTACCTGCTCTGGGGACAAACACCAGAGATCAGCGGTCAGGCTAGGGGAGTGAGGGTGGGGGCACTGCTGGGAAGCGGGGCCCTCCTTACCCCTCCCACTGAAGCCTGGGGCTGCTACCTACATGGGAGGGAGGAAGAGAGGTTTGGGGTGCGGTGACAGGTGATATAGGGAAAGGGAGTCCGTGGAGGGGAGGAGGAGGAAGAGGAGGAGGAGGAAGGCCCACTGTCCGATGCCTTTATGAAAGGGCAGTACGGACGACCTGCCGAGAGAGACAGACAGAGAGAGACAGAGGACAAGAGAGGGTCAGTCTCCCCCACCCCCGCCCCAAGGCCTCACCCGCCCCCAGAGCTGGCCCTAGAAGTCCAAAGTGCCTTCAGCTAGGGCACACAATCAGCCACACTAGGCCACAGCCTCAAGCCATCAGATGACTCCCCCCAGCACCAGGCACACACAGCAATGAGCCTGCCACACCAAGCCAGCCTCTAAGCATCACGGGACAGCGGGCCCCACCCCTGGAACCCCAGCACAGGGCCAAGCACACAGCAGGGGCAAACACGCAGAGCAGCGGATGGAGTGGAAGGGTGCTTTGTGGAGGGAGGTGGAAGCTGCGCTGGGCGCTGGTTCCAGGCTGCTTAAACTCAGGCCTAGGGTCAGAGCCTGCCCCACATGCACCCGCAGCCCTTTAGGCAAGACCTAGTTCAACCCCAGTGGGGCAGCTCCCTGCAGCCAGGGGGGTGCCTCAGCCCATGCCAGAACTGCCCAGATGACCTCCAGCACTGCCCACTGCTCAGCCGAGGCCAACACCGACCCCGGCCTGAGCCCCTCTCGGTCCTGCCACCGTGGAACCGGTGGGTGAAAGCACACTCAGTGAATGGCCTTGCCTTCTCCAAGGGGTCCTTGGGCAAGGCTTCCCTTCCAAGAAAGAGTCGCAGAGAGGCTCAGGCCCCAAACCTGAGAAGTTGGGGTCAGGTGGGGGTGGGACCTGGGACTACCTGGCCGGTGGTTGAAGGGTGAGGGTGCATCGCAGCTGCCTGCAGAGGCCGATGCAACTCGTTCCTGCTGCTTGAAGAATTCCCGCGGGTTGTCAGGCCGCTGGGCAATAATGGCCGCTGCCTCCTAGGCGCACGGAGGAAGGGTGAGGGCAGGCCCAGAGGAGGCGAGCCCCGCCCACCTCACTCGTCCTCTTCCCAGCTCTCACCTCTACCTCCGATTCAGACTTCTTCATCTGGGTTTCTTCCTCCTCATCCCGCTGGTCACCCTGGAAACCAAATGGACAGTGTCCTGGGCACCCCACTCCCCCTGAGCTGTTGGCTGCCTTACAGGCCCCACGTTTTCTCCACAACCTGGCAGGAAGGGGCCTCGTGGTGGCACCTCTGGCTCCCTGCACTAGCCGGTCACGTAGCTCCTTCTTTCCACCTGCAAAGCCCTGGGCCACCTCATCTCCAGCTCAGACAGGCCGCTGCGTACCTGGCTCAACTCCTCCTGCTCCTTCACCCCCAGATCTGACCAGGCATCCAGGACCATTCAGGAGCCCTCCCTGCTTTGTACCCAAGTGCTCTTGGGCCTCCTACTACAGCACCCAGTCAACCACACCCCCCATCACTGCTGCCCTGATCCTGGCATCATGACCAAGGGCTTCTCACTAGCCACCTGTCCCTCGCTCTCCTCTCGTACAAGATCTTTCCAAAATCCACATCAGACCAGGACCTTTTCTAGCTCAACATCACCAGTATAGTGAGTACTTGCTCAGTACGGCCCACAGACAGCTTTTATTTTGCCAGTATGGTATTTTAAAAACATATTAGTTGCTACCATTTAAAAATCAGGAGTTTCATACCAAAATCAGGATCTCTAATTTCTCTTCTAATGCCAGAAGTCCTGGCCACAATGGACACACCCCAAAACAACTATTGGCCAGAGCTGTGCTGCAGGAACCCTGACCCCAGGCACATGCTGCCCGCTCACTGCAGTCCCCATCATTCCCTATTGCACTGTACCAGCTAACTACACTGCAGTTTTGAGGCTGCTACCGCAGCAGTAAATGTAGATGGGGCCCCTTGTTTGTCTCATGTCCCCTTTCCCCTTGTCTGATCTAGCCTGTCACCTCTCTAACACCCGCCTCCTGCCCTGACTCACCCACACACCCGGTAGCATGATGTGGTCACAGTTCCTGGAACAGGCACGCCATTTCCCCCCTCCACGCCTTCACACAGGAGCTCAAGCTCTCCTGCCCCAAATTCCCATCTCCCACGCCAGGTCCAGCTCTTCCCGCTTCCAGCCTCAGTGTGAACACTGCCTTCTGGGGAAGAGGTCCCTAGCCTATTTGGGTCTCCACGAGGTGGTCCAGGCACACACTGCAGAGTACACTGTATCTTAACTTCCTTTTTCTGGGATCCTTGCCCCATCCTCCGTGTGTGACAAGGACCAAGCAGTCAGATCTGTGTCTCAGTGGCCAGAGGCATGTGGTGGCACATGTCAGTGGAATGTGCTTGCTCAACCGAACTCACAACAGCCAAGCTTCTGGATCAGTGCAGCTCCTGCCGCGAGTGTGGCAAATGGGGCACGAGGGGCTGAGGCCAAGGGGGGAAGAAGCTGTAGGTAAGGTGGGGGAGTCGCAGGGCTTCTTTGTTTTGCGCCCATAACCTAAAACTTAAGCTTTTCTCTCAGGATAATTTAAGACAGTGACCCTTCCAAGTACCTGCCTCTAGAGTTGTCCCTCCAACTACAGCTTTGAATCTTCCAGAACGAGATCTCAAGTCCTTCTCCTACCTAGCTCTCTCCTTCCAATCAAATTTCCCTTGCTCCTCAGCCCACTGGGATCCAGTCAGGCCCCTTGCCTTCCCATAAATTATATCCCACCAGCCTCTGCTGGTATTCCAGCCCTGCCTGGGGGACCTCACCGGATTCCTCTGCCTCATTCAGAAAAAGGACTGGAGGCAAGCTCACCACAAAACCTGAACTACCAACAAAGAGCAAAACATTGAAACAAATTAGGGCTACAGGGTGGAAAGTGAGATCAGTACACTAATCAGAGGGTCAAAAGCTCTGCTGTGCCCTAGCATTTTCAGATACATGAGAGCTCCCTGGCAGCCCAGGCAAAATGGGAACTCAGACAAGGCAGGCAATTCTTCACAGAGAAAAGAAAGCAGAACAACAGCTTAAGCAACAGGAAAGCATTTTATGGTTCTAAATTCCAAAGTTCTCACATGGGACCTTCTTAAGAGGGCCTGAAGTTGTAGGGTACCACACAGACCTGCTAGAACATCCATTGTCACTGTCATATGAGCCACACTTGAAGGGCTGGATGAGACTAATAATGGCACGAGACTTTAAGACTTTGCCTGAAACTCTGACAACTGCTGAAGAGTGATCACTTCAGGGAGTCACCATACTAGGCTATCAGGCTTTGTATGTGTGTGTGTGTGAAATTTTCTGTCAAAATAAGCTTTTTCAAAGTGACCTCGCTTTGAATGGATAAACAAAATGTGGGCATACATACAATGGAATATTATTAGCCTTTAAAGGAAAACATTCTGAGGCGCCTGGGTGGCTCAGTTGGTTAAGCTCTGCCTTCAGTTCGGGTCATGATCCTGGGGTCCTGGGATTGAGTCCCACATCAGGATCCCTGCTCAGTGGAGAGCCTGCTGCTCTCTGTCTGCTGCTTCCCCTGCTTGTGTGCACTCTCTCTTTCTCTCAAATGAATAAATAAAATCTTTAAAAAAAAAAAAAAAGGAGGACATTCTGTCATGTGGATGAACCTTAAAAACACTGTACTAAGTGAAATAACCTGGTCACAAAAGGAAAAAAAAAATCACAATTCCATTCAAATGAGGTACTTAAGAGTAATCAAATTCACAGAAAGCAGAAAGGCAGCTGCCAGGGGCCTGGGGGAGGAGAGAATGAGGATGGAGTGTTTAATGTGGACAGAGTTTCAATATGCAAAGATTGAAAAAAAAAATCTGGAAATAAACAGTGATGACGGTTGTACAAAGTGAATTTGTTGGGAACCTTAACGCCACTGAACCGTACACTTAAAAATGGTCAAGATGAAACATTTTACGGACATTTTGGCACGATTTAAAATAAACTTGCTTTATCGGTTACTTTTATGAAAAGTCTTGCCCCGCTAATGAACACTTAAAGTTGGAGCTCACTATCCACTCACCGTCCCCACCAACAGGGCTGGTGTGACTGTAGGGAACTGTGACAGCCACTTCCAGCCAGGGGCTGCAGGGCTGTCTGGCCTCCGCCCTCCCAGCCTCCTGTCTGGTTCCTCATGGCACAACTGGCCAGCACAGCCCCAGCCAGATAACTGGCCGCCTCCCAGTCGGAACTCTACCATGCTCCCACCTGAATGACCTCAGCTCCGAAATACAAAATTCCATTCAAAGCATGAAGACTCAACTCGAGTGTGACTTTGTGGGCCATGCCAAGGTGTGGAGGCCAGACAGCACCCTTCGAACGATACCCACGTGTGCACCCAAGGCTGGCCCAAATTCAGTCATGTGGCTCTGCAGCACTACTGCAGTGGGACTCGGGCCTCCAGCCCACCAAGTGCAGTGTGTCTACTTCATCCCAAGCCTCTTAGGCTCCAAGTGGGGTGGGGCTGGTCAGTGAGGGTCTGGGTCAGGGTAGATTTTCTCTATCAGTCTACAGAATAAGCTTCTTCAAGGAGGTCTCTTTCCACAGCCAGGGACTAGAGACCTCCATGGTCAGGTGACTGGCCTGATACTCTAGGACACTCTGTGCCCATGCAGAGGTACTCCGAACACCCAGAACTGTCCCCAAGCCACTGATAACCATGCTTCCCAGACCTCCTGCCAAGGCCCAAGCACACAGGGACTGTTCTCACTTTTCACCAGAAGATGGGGAGCCCTGGCCAGAAACTTACAAAGATCGACTGCTCCTTCAACCGCCGCTTGGCCTCCTCGGCTTCTAAAGTCTGCTGTTTCCTCCTGGAATGATAAGCCGGCATGCACACCTTAGGGTGGGTCCGCACGAGGCCTGGCACAGGTGGCGTAAGGTGGGGCAGGGCCAACCTGTGCTCCTCGATCTGCTGTTCCCGCTCTCGGTAGCGCCGTTCCCGCTCCTCCTGCTCCTGCCGTTCCTGCTCCATCCGCTCTTGCTCAAACCTGAGTCTCTCATCCAGGGCCTTCTTCCGCTCCTCCTCCTTCCTCAGCTCTTCCTCCTTCTGCAACCCCCCATACCAAGGCAGTGCAGGCCCTGAGCTGGGGCCCGCCCCCACCCCTCCAACCCACCCTGACCTAGGACCGGAAGGTTCTGGGAACTACGCCTTATGGGCTAAGCCAAAACGACTCCCTCTTTCAGCTGGGGTAGCGCACAAGGTGGGACACATGAGCAAGGGACTTGGGGACAGAGGCCAGATCTGTGCCTTGGGGTGGGATCAGGGAGGGGCAGCTCAGCCTGAAAGCTGGGGCCGGGGTCCACACCTTGGCCTGCTCCCAGAACTGCTCACGGTTAATCCGCTTCATTTCCACAGCTGCATCAGTTTTCTGATAGGTAGTGCCCTGCAGAGTCAAACAGCTTGGCATGAGTGAGGAAAACGGGCTGAGTGCTCTGGGAGCTCCCCTTCACAAAAGGGTGAAGATGAACAGGCACAGAGGAGGCAGGGGAAGCCCTGGTAGGGCTGGCCTGCCCCAGGCACACACTGACCACCGGCTCGGCGTTCTCATCCTCACGCAGCCGCAGCCGGTGCAGCACAG
The DNA here is from genome assembly GCF_009829155.1 of Mustela erminea. NCBI lineage: Eukaryota > Metazoa > Chordata > Mammalia > Carnivora > Mustelidae > Mustela > Mustela erminea. The sequence continues at coordinate 99,321,385 of NC_045616.1, read as the reverse complement.
GGCTGGAGAGCCGCGCCAGCCCGTTGGAGAGCCGTTGCCCGATGGCACCCGCATCTATGTCTTCCACACTGCTGGCATTCACAATCACATCGACACCCTGCAGCAGGAAGGTGTATTCAGGTAGCATGGCTCTATCCCGTGACCCCCCACCAGCAGAGAGACGCTGCCCTGGGGGTCTGGCCCCGCCCCCACAAGTCCTAGCCCCACTCGCACCTGGAAGAACTCAGCCACCTTAGCCACATGGCTGGCACAAGCGCATTTTCGGGCATCAGGCACATCTTCACCAACCTGCAAAGTACCCAACAAAGAGGGGGTTGGGAAAAAAACAAGAGGGGGCACCAGCCTGAGAGCCTGGGTTCTCTTCCCCAGGGACTAGTGGGGCTCTCTCTGGTGGCGTCAGTAGGTGAAGTGGGGAGAGGGGCAAGTGTCCTGGGGCCTTCCCTCGCCTCCCCAGCCCACGGCTGCATACCCAGTTGATGAGCACGTATTTGGGCAGAGCAGCCTGGGAATCCTTGACGCTGCAGAAGCCGTACATCACCTTCTGGTTCTCAAAGTGGCCGGAAAGCTCCTGCAGACCCCCATCTGGGGGAATAAGAAGGGTATCAAGCCAGACTCTCCATCTCCTGAACCCTTGCCCTGCAAAGGGCCTAGAACCCGAAGGAAAGACTCCTCTCATGGGCTCTGCAAGCACACTCAGAGATCTGGAGGTCCCACAGCTCTGTGCTGCTGCGAGACAGGGACAACAGGCAGCAGCAAGCTTTGTCTGAATCCCCCAGGGCCCGATTTAGGACCAAGGAAGTGTTTGTTCTTCACACACCCCATGTCTCACTTTTCGCACATCATCACCTCTCACACAGTGCTATGCCCAGTGAGGTAAAATAAAACTCTTGGGCTCTGGAGAAAGTGGATGTGATCTGGGCCATCCTTGCCAGGCCCCTTCCCTCCTAGCTATGTGACTTTGGGCAAGTCACTCTCCGTTTCTGAAGCTCAGTCTTCTCATAATCAAAGAGCAAGCATGGCTCCCTCCCTCCCTACCCTGGGGATCTTTGGGGTGGCTGGAGGAAGGACACAGGCAGACAAGTGTGGGTCTGCTGGCTGCAGGCAGGGAGATGGCCCAGAGCCAGGAGGGTGGGAAAGAAAACAACCGGAGGAGGGGGCGGAGAGGAAGGCAGAGGAATGGCTGGAATTCTTACCTCCTGATGCTGCGAGCTTGAGGTCATCTGAGCCATCCTCATATGTGTACAGGGCCCTGGGGAGAGGGAGGGATGGCTCAGAGTACTGACAGGGCCCAGGCCGCCAATTTGGGCGGGGATGGCTCCAGAGAGGAGGAGGGACCCAGAGGAGACAGGACAGGAGTAGGGGTTCTGGTCTAGCGCTGCCATGTCATCATGATAGCAGGGCTAGGCCCTAGTTCTGGCTGAAGCCCCGTGGGGGGGGCAGCCTGGGTCTTTGTAGAGGGAAGCAAGAGTCAGGTGGGGAATAGGCAAGGGGGCAGAAATCACTGCCTGGTTGCTGGCTTTGAGGGAGCCCATGTGTCCCATTCTCAGAGCTCGGGCCCTGGCAGCCTACAACCCAGTGAGCGGGTGTGAGATGGAGACTCCAAGGCGACGGTTCCTTGGTTACCGTTCCCTGGCTACCAGGATCCTCAGCCCCCATTGGCCAGCGCGGGGAACCTACCTGGCGTGTTCTCAGTACCCACGACCCCTCCCCCCAAGGCAAGGAAGGGGGAGGAGAACCTGGTGCTCTCTTTGCTGGGCATCCCTTGGTAACCATGACAACCTGGCAATTGGCAAATGACGGGCCCACCCTAGCCACATTCTCCTGAACACAAAGGACCCTGGGGACATGCCCTTGGCCTCAACCTCTGCCTCTCAGAAATGGGGATGAGGTCACCGCAGTCACTCTCGTCACTCTTGCCCAGCCTCAGACCCCCGGTGGGAATGTTCTCCTGGCCTCCCAGCCCCAGGCCTCTGCCAGAGCTCAGGAGGCCTTGGCCTCCTGGGAGTGCTGGCCTTTCCTTCTGCCTTAGTTTCACCAGAAAGCTGACCCTAGGAGCCTTCCTCCTTCCTCTTCCTCCCTAGCTTTTTCTGCCCTGGCTCCCCGCCACCCCCCAGCGGCACTGGCCAAGCACCCACTTCATGGAAGGGAAGGCAGAGACCTCTCCTCCTGGGAACCCAGTGGAGCAAGGGTGAGGGGCCTTGTCCCGGAGGCTCAGGAGGTATCAAGCCCCTTCCACATGCTCTCCTTTTCTACTTCCAGAACAGGCAGAGGAGGGAGGGGGTTAGAAGGAGAGACAGGGCGATGGAGAAGAGAATGGGAGGGAGAACCTGGGAGAGGGGGACGACGAAAGAGAAGGGAAAGGAATGAAGTGAAGGGATGAAGAGAAAAATGAAAGAGGGAGGGAGGGAAGGGGGAGGAAGGGGAAGCGGGAAGAGGGAGGAGGGAAGGGGGTGGAGGAGGAGGAGGAGGGAGGAGAGAGGGAGGAGGAAAGGAAAGGAGGGCCTGGCTCAGTTTCAGATGAGGTCAGCACAAGTCATTGTCAGGGCCAAATGATCCCCAGCCCCCACCCCACCCCCTTACTCCGGGAGCCCTCCCTCCGGAAAGGGACACAGGTGGGCTGTGGGGCTGGGAAGCTCCTGGTCCAACTGTTGCCTGGGCCCCAACCCTGGCAGCTGCCTCCCAGCACAGCTGTCCCACCACCTGTCTGGCTACCCTAACCACCACTGGGAACAAAGGGCCCTCAGAGAAGCAGGGGTCTGCCCCTCTCCATTCCACAGACCAGAAACAGAGGCAGAACTCAAAGACCCTGGTTGCCAGACACTGCTCTAGGTAGCACACCCCCGTGGGACAACTCGTCAGCCTCTCTGAGGGCCAGGAACACCAGCCCTGCCAAGGACCCCTTGCACGCTCAACCCTTGCCTACCCACCTCTGGCCAACTTTTTCTGCTAACTGCTACAGTCCTTGCTTGGCAGAAACAATACCTAAGTTCAAAGCCTTTAGCAGACCTTCAAATCCTGACCTCTGCCCCTGCCCGCCTTTCCAACCAGACCTCCAGATCCATACTAAACACTTGGGATTGCTGCATGGTTCCCTAATCACAAACACAAGTGGACAAGTTTCCCACCAGAGAGCCTCTGGCTACGTGGTTCCCTCCAGAGAAGGGCCAGACCTACTTCTCTACCTCAGGGCGCCCCCCCACCCCCTGCTGAAATCCTTCAGGCACCCAATACCAGCTCCCAAGGAAGTCCTGCCCTAAGCTGCCCCTCCTTAGAACACCCACCATACCCCAGCATGGATGGCAAGAAGCCTCTGAGCCCATCGCAGATCTCATTAGATCTGAGCTTCCAAACACATCAGAGGCAGCCCAGGCCTGAATGAGTAGGAACTGGTGAAACCACAAGGTATCAGGATGGGGGGCCCAGGAATCTACATGTCTCTTCAGCTTCAACCCCTCAAGATAGACAATGCCTCTAACTGTAAGCTGTGTGAAGCAGAGATAGCTGATTCAGACAGTTGACACCTCTCACTCACTGGGTCCCGGGGCCAGCACAAGACAGCCCCCGTAAATATCCACGATATTGACACCAACTCGCAGAAGAAACTGCGCAGGCCAGGGACACTGAGCGAGGGTGAGGTGGGGCTGGAATGTAGCCACTGCATTCAGGGAGATCCTGCATTCAGCTGAGGTGGGGGGACCAAAGGCAGGTGAACCCCTCAGGACAATTCTACTCTCAGCATGTTGGAGTTGGAAGTGCCCTGGGGGCCCCAGATAGGGCAGAGTCCTATCCCTGCTTTCTCTTTTCAAGAGGTCCAGAGAGGAGGAGACCCTTGTGTGTGGTCAACACAGTGAGTAGTTGGAGCAACAGTCCATTTCAAAGCCTCTGCCACCTAGAAGTGAGCTCCCCCTAGGAGGCAAGGTACAGGAGGGCAGTGCCCATGCCCCTGACCAAGATAGCAACTGTACCCAAGATGCTCTCCTCTGGTCTCTGAGTGCAGGGTCTGCCCCTGCGTCTTAAGACTCCACTGTACCCCTGGCTCTGTACTGGGCACTGGGAGTACTCATGCCCCACTCTGCAGGATGGGACACTCACACCCTTTTTACAAAATGCTATCCAGGCCCTCGGGATTGACCAAATGTGTGTATGTGCAAGGGGGTGTGTGTGTGTGTGTGTGTCCCACACACAACCCAGATGGGGGGTGACGCATGCCAGTGATGAATAACTTGCTTTGGCCACATGGATGCTGCTAGGAGGTAGGAGCCCAGGCTCCAGCTAAGTAGGAGATGGCCCAGCAGTGGCTGTGTGTCCCTGCACTGGGCTGCCAGAGGTTAGAGGGAAATGGGGTGATGGTAGACAGTAACCACCAGACCAGAGGGCGAGAGAGGGGTGTTAAGGCAAGCTGTGCCTCTCTGCAGGCAAGGCCCCTATCCCAAGCCTAGCTCCTCCACCAGGCCAAGCTGGCCACTTGCCCTGAACTCCTCCCATGATCTCAGCCCCCTTGGGGCAGGGCTGGGACAATGGGTGGGCCGCCTGCCGGCTTAGCCTGTGCTGGCCTCTCCTGTGACTGACCCGCAGGACATGAGAGCTTGTCTCCCGCGTCCATCCCTCCAGGCCTGGCTGTCCGCCAGTGCTGCAGTACCTTGGCATGGACGCCTGGCCATCTTGCCCCGCCTCCAGCCCCCAGGTCACTGTCCCTACCTAACTGCCCTCCTGGGATAAGGGTGAAGCCAGCCCCAGTGAGGTCCCTCAGACCTATCCTCACTCTGTGCCTCAGTTTCCCACCTCCTAAGAGAAGATCAGTCCTAGAGAAGAGAACGGGCACCTGTCCCAGGACAGAGTATTTTGGGAGAAGAGGATTACTGAATGGGGCAGTGTGGGACCCCTTTGCTTCCATCCCCCACCTTCGGAACTCCAGCCCAAGAGCAGGTGGTCCAATCGCTCCCACAGCTCTGGGGAAGGGGGAGAGGGTAGCTCAGCTTCTCCCCCACCAGGTTGCTGAGAGCCTCTGGCCACTGGGCCACGAGGCTTAGGGGCTCACTGGATCTACTCACTCTCTCATGCCTCTTTCGGGGCTCCCTCCACACTTGTGTGCCTGAGAGCTCTCCATCAGGGACCCCAGCTGGCCACCTAGCCAGGCAGTTCAGTCCCTGTGGCATCTCTCAGCCCTGCTGTCTAGTCCCCGCAATCCCCTTCGGGGTCGGGGAGAGGAGGACTCATCTCTGCCTCCTCCGCGACCCCTGAGGGGAACAGGAGTCGCTTGGTGGTTGCTATGTGGAAATGAACGTCTTTCCATCACACCCCAACTCGGAGAGGCCCCCCGGTGGGCGGGGCGCCCCGGCCCCCAGCCCGCTCGGCTCCTCCCCCGCCCTAGCTTTCCTTTGTGCTGTGGCCGGGCCGGGCTGGGCCAGGCAGGCTGCGCTGGCTCCGATGGCTTGGTCCCCGCCTCGTCCCCGCCCGGTCCTCGCCCGCTCGAAGGTGGCGAAGGTGCCCTTGGCCGCCCCGTGCACACCTGTCCCCCGGGCCCAGGGCGGGAGGGCAGAGGGCGGGGGATGGGCTTCCGCAGGGTCATGCGGCCCCGGGCCACACATCTGGAACCTGCATCTCTCCGGCCGGCGTCCGGCCACCGCTCCCACCGCACAACTGGGACCGCCTGTGGGCTCTCGGGGCCCGGCAGTGCCCCGCCTGGCCCGGCCCGGCCCCTCCCCCGGCGCGCACAAAGGCAGCCCCTCCCTGGCCCTCCCGGGCCGCTGCACCATTTCGGGGTCTCCCCCTCCCTTCTTGGCTGCAGGGCGGCGGAGCCGGGTGGAAACAAAGGCGCGGCGGCGGCGGCGCGGGGACAAAGGGGCCGGGGGGCGGGGGCGGGGGGCTCACCAGTCGGCCGCGCTCTCCTCCCGAATCACCTCCTCGTACGCCGCCAGCAGCTCCAGGCGGTGGCCGCTGAAGCTGACGCCGGCCATGCTGCTGGCCGGACCGAGGCCGAACGGACAGACGCACAGACGGACGGACGTCCAGTGGAGGAGGGAAGGAAAGAAGGAGTCGCCGCCGCCGCCGCCTCGAAGCCTCTGCAGCGTTGCGAGCGGAGCGAGCCAGCGGCCGGGGGAGGGGAGCCGGCCGGCGGGGGGCGGGGGGCGCAGGCTCCGCCCGGCTCGCTCCCTCCGCGCGCTCGGTCCTAGCGCCGCCCTTGCCCGGCCCAGGGGGAGGGCCGCCCCCCCCTTCCCGGCCTGCCCCGGGGCGCCCCCACGCCCCTCACCCACCGCCCCTGCGCGCCGCGCCCCGTAGCGGATCTGCCCTTCCGTTCCCTAGGCGCGTCTCACCCACGTCCCAAACCCTCGCCTACCGTGTTCCCGACGTGGGCGCTCACCCTCTTCCCCAACCCCATACCCCGCGGCGACCCCACCTCACCATGATTCCTGTCTGCAGCCACTACCCAGGCCCAGTGTCACCCCTCTTCCTTTCCAGCTGCTGATCCCAGTCCCAAATCCACTTCATTCCAATTGGGCCCAGCCCCACTCCTTGCTTAAGTTTCTCCCCATCCCAGCCTCATCCACCCAAACCAGGTTAAATCCATTTGTGTCCAAACCCCCAACCCCAACCCAACTGGACCAGCCACTATGGCCCATCTGCAGCCCATACCCACCACTTCTGAAAGGTCCACTCCTAGACCATCCCCATCACTATCCACTGCCATCTGTGTCTCCAGGCCACATCCAACCCATTTCTTTCCTAGCCTCTCTCAACCCCATGCACAGGGCGCACCATACGCCTTCTCTAGCAGCACCCTCCTCAGTCCAGCCTACCTGATTCCCCTGGGGTTTCCAGTTTCCAACCACACCCCTCCATCCCTGCCTCCTTGATCATGCCATGCCCAGCCCCAACCTACATCAGTACTCCAGCATTCCCAACTTCTTCTCCGTCCCTGCCCCACCCCTCTTCTGGGCACCCCTCCCTTACTAGCTGCCCCCAGGGCCGTCTCAGATGGGGCCAGCCTAGGAATTCCTTTGCCTTCTCTCCCAAGCCTCAGGCCTCTCAGAGGAATCCCAAGTACAGTTCCAGAAGCAGCATCTAACCCCAGACTCCCAGGCAGGGTTCCTCCAATGACACCACAGGACCAGCCTCCCGCACCTTTATTTCCCAAAGCTCCGAGTATAGAAGTTCCCTATCAGGGAGTGAGCACCACTGCCTCCTGGAACATCTCCACCCCTTGCTGAGGTGGGACCCTGAAACCCTCCCTAGCTCTGTGAAGCCTTTCCACCTCCTACAAAGCCTCCCACCCCCATCTTCTGGGGGAAGGTGACAGAACCAAGCAAGCTTACTTGGTCCAGTCTGGGAGATGGAGGAGGAGGAGGTGATCCCCAGCTGGGCCTCTGAGTTCGGAGCTGGGTAATCAATTACACCAAGAGGAGAAAGAGATCAGTGTAGGTTGATCAGAAGTGAGTCCCAGTGCTTAGAGTAGGCATAACCTCTTCACGTACCCTGTATTTCACAGACACCTGCCTGGGGAGCTCTGCACCCACTATGCCTATGGACCCCTGGCCCTGACAGTTTCTCCACAGCCCCCACTTGAAGCAAGTCCTGGGCAGAGTCAGTGGGATTCTGGGGCAGGAGGAGACCACAGGAGGGCCAAGGGGTGACTGGTAGGGGTAGGTAGAGGGATCTCAGGCCTCATTCCCCTCCTGCTTCCCTTGACGTGTCCCAGCTCAGAACTCCCCACCACCTCCTCCTCCCTAGCCTCCTGCTCACTCAATTTCACATCCAAAAAAGAGAAGTCCAATGAGCATGCTCTCCCTTCCTCAAATTCCTGCTTCCCCTCAGCCACCTACAAACTCTCTCCAGCCACCCCACTCTCACCTCTTTGCCATCTATATTTTTAAATAAACTTTTAATTTTAGAACAGTTTTAAATTTACAGAGAAATTACAAAGATAGTACAGAGTCCTCATATGTCCCATGCCCCGTTTTCTCTATTTTCAGGGGGAGAAAAGAGGGTTCCCTGCTTACAGGTCCTGGAGCCTACTCCTTCTGGTCTTCTTACCCTTTCCCCCTCCACATCATCTCCATCCTATAATTTGTAGATCTGCAATCCATCTCCTCCTGCTCCTGTTGCCCCTGGCACTGCTCCAGCCAAGGGTACTAGGGATCCTTAAGTTGCCAGATTTAGTGGCCCCATAATAGTCTTCAGTTTCCTTTGTCAGTGGGAGGAAGGTGGCCACTGATTGCCCTCTCCTCTGTGAATCTGCCTTTCTTCAGCCACATGCTACCGCCGAAACAAACCCATGTGCTCAGCTTTGGTGAGTGGGGTTCAGTGCCTCCTTGGAGGTCCTTCCACCAGGCTTTCATGTCTCCCACTCCCAGCACTGGTCACCCTTCACATCACTAACTTATTGGGTCTCTCCCATTGCTAGAGCACAAGTCCCCCTCCACACTGAGAGGCTGGTCCAGTGGCTTCTGGAGTACAAAAGTCAAGAAAAAGGGAGGATTCAGACCTAGAAGCTCATCACTTACTGTGTGACTTGGCTAAAAGGCTTCCCCTCTCTGAGTTTTCTCTTTGATGACTTCTAAGGACAAAATGTGACTGGATGGAAGCTTAAAAGATGAGAATTCCCTCCCCTTCTCCTCAAAGCCTGGCTGTCCCCCACATCCCATGCCTGTCTTCCCATTCTGTGCTTCTCCACAGCTCTCAGGGAAGGTTTTAAGGCTGACATGTCGACCTCAGCAGAGCCTTCTCTGCCCTTGTCCAGTCTCTGCCAAGTTCCAACCAGGCACTCCTTTAAGAGTGCCCATCATTGCTCCGGTGCTCACCGCATTTCCCAGGCATCGGCCCCTGGCATGGGGCCAGCCACCCGACCACGTCAGCTCTGCTCCTGGTAAGTCCATTGCTGTCACAGCACAGGGCACAGACTTTGCCAACTGGGTGACCTTACACTTGTTGCTGGACCTTTCTTGTCTCCCTCCTCTTCAACTTTATATAAAACAGAGATGGTCATGATGGTGCCTATCTTACAGGGTCTGTCTGAGGATTTAAAAAAAGGAGCAAGTGCCAGCTGCACATAGTAGGTGCTGTTGACGTTGGCAGCCGTTATTGTTTCACAGCTGGGAAGACTGAGGCTCAGAGAGGGGCAGTGACTTGCCCTGCGGCGTGCAGCTGGTGAGTGACAAAGTCTGGATGGGAACCCAAGCCTGTCCTCTGTCACTTGATGCCACGGGCTCTCCCTACTTCCCCTCTTAGCACTCTCATTTCCAGGGGTTGTGGCCTAACCTAGAGTTTGGTCTGAAGTAGTTCTTTAGGCTACAGCTGTGGAGGCTAGGGATGGGACTCAGGGGGAGTCTCCCAGGCTTGGAGGGGAGGAAGTGTGCCCAGTGCTAGGGATGTCCACAGTTAGGTGTCCCTGTCCCTGTCTTCTGGCTGTTTTTCCATGGCAGGCTTCCGAGGGGAGCACATAGTCCTGAGTTGGTGGCCCAAGGCAGAGACTGCTTCTGGGATCGACATGTCTCCCAAGTCAGTCCCGTGGGCGTCGGCTCTGAGACTATTGCTGGAACCATCAAGAAAGGTTCCACTGGAGCTACTGGGCAGGCAAGATGTGGGCCTGGGGCTGGTTGAGGGCCATCTTTGCCAATAGTGGCAACACCCACCTGCGAATATAGCCAGCACGAAGAAAACAGGGCTGAGAAATAGTGAGCAAGAAAGCAAGCTGAGAGAGACTCCTGCTGTCATTGACCTTTCCAGTTAAATGAGACAAATTATCCCTATTTTTGCTAAAACTAGTTTGAATGGCAGCTAAAAGGGTCCTTCCTAATCTACCTAATCTACCCAAGTAGTACTTACTTTTGTCCTTGGCAGGGACATGGGTGAAAGCTGAACTGGCCTTTTAGTGCCCCGCCCTGCCCCAGCCCTGAGAGGGAGGACCTCTGTGGCCACTTTGTGGTGACCTCACCATACAATCTCCCAGGGCTAGACCAGCCCGCTGCAGCCCCCGCCCCGACCCACTGCACTGCCCCCCGCCCCAGTTCTTCCCAGACTCCCAGCAAGCTTCTTGCTCCGCTGTGGCCCCTGGAGCCCTGGCCCCCACCCCTTCCAGACCCTGTTAGGGAGGAGCCCTTCCTCGCTCACGAGGTTGTTGGAATCCCAGCCTAGCGGCTGATCCCTGAGTGCTGTGGGGCTCAGCGCTTCAGCCCACGGCCTCAGCTTCCTTTCCCTAGCAGAGCTGCTTGGAGGGGTCCACAGGACTGTGAATGTTCCAAGGCTACGTGGGACCTGGCACTGAGGAGGCAGCCCCAGAATCATCAGTTCTCTATACTCTGTACTCTGGTGAAACAGTCCCTCGCCCTGCACCGCATCTCTCCCCGCTGACTTCAAATGAGCTCAAACCGCTCAGAGCGGGCAAAAGCCCCTCCCCTGCCCGCCGCCTCTCCAGTTGCCCACTCGTGCCCCCCGTCGTGGGCTCTGCCCCCTCGGTTGGAAACTGTACTCTCCAAGGGCGCTAATGGCCTCCCTGCCTGGCACAGGGACATTTCCCAGTCCCCATAGCCTCCACCCACACAGCCTCACACCCCACCTTTGGAACACAGTGATCCCTGCAGCTCTTTGTGGGGCGGGGGGGGTGGGGGGGCAGCTGGGAGGTGTGGGGGGGTGCACTGCAGGCTTTGATCCTTGGAGCAGCAGACCCAGGCCATTCTGGCTGAGTGGCTCTAGACAGGTCACTCTCTGAGGCTCTCTCTTAAGTGATATTCTATGATTAAATTATATATGAGGTATTGCTCTGTGGTTCCTAGCAGAGGGTTGGGGCATTCAGAGCGGGTACCCCCACGCTATGTTTATTTCCATCTAGGCTAGCTCCTCTTTCCTGAGATGGTGTTTGGGGAGCGGGGGGGGGGTGGGTGGGCAGGGGGGCAGCTCTCTGCTCTTCACCCTCCCCTCCCAGTCCACCCCCTCCCCCAACTTCCCCTTCTTTACCACCTTCCCTGGGCAGAAGCCTCCCAGCTTCCTCCCTCCACCCGTCTGGGCCACCCAGCTGACCCTGGCTGCTGGTGGTCCAGCTTCCTCCTGGCCCACCACAGCCAAGCCTCTTAAGAGCTGTCTACAGCCTCTCATCTCCTCATTCCACAGCTCACCAGCCCTCCTCCTTGTTCCTCTCACCCGGCTGCTGCCCCAGCTCTGCTAACTGATCTGGCAAGTGTTGTCGCTCTGTTGTGAAACGCAATGCTATGGGGACTCCTTGGCCTTATCTGCCTGTATGACACTGTTGGCAACTTCTGGAAACACTCCTGCCCTGCCCCTGCCTCCCTACTCCGAGCATTCCAGAGGCTATCATCTGTCTGCTTCCTCTGCCCACTGCTGGGATGTTGCTGCTTCCTGGCCTCTCCTTTCTTCCCTGGCTGTCCTCACATTGGATCTGTTCCACGTTTATTATTATTTTTTAACAGGTAAAAAATAATTGAATTTAATTGCCAACATCCAAAAACCAGATTTCACATAAAAGTCTGAAGCTCTGGATGCTGTTGGTAAACTGTCGGGTTTGGCACCACTGGGCATTCCTACATGGTGGCCCTTGCTTGGGGCCGAGGGTGGCTGCCCAGAGAAGACTTCCCCCAGACTGCTCCTGGCAGCACTCCCCATCATCCCCTGGGCTCTTGCTCACCTGTATCCATGGAAACCAAGGATGGACTGAGAGGGCTTCACGGTTCAAGAGAAGTGGGAGAGAGTACATTTCTTTGTGGAAGTGAAAGATACTGTGTTTAATATGCTAAGGATGTCTCAGTTGAAAGGAAACCACATCTTACCTGCTTGACTCCTGCTGTGTGACCTGCCTGGGCCCTGCTCCTCAGCTCTGGACATCAGTTACGAGCATCTGTGACCTCCCTGGCCCTGTCCCCAACTCATTCCTGAGTTGAATATGAGGTGAATAGGGACTGGAATCTTCATCTGCTCTCTGATCACATAAATGTCCCACAGGCACCCCATGCAGTCATTCAGCATTCACTGGGCCTCCACTGTGTGCCAGCACTGTTCTAGGCTCTGGCGAGGTGTGATGAAAATAACACATGAAGCCCCATCTCCGAGGGTCCTCAAGAGAACGCAACAGAGAGGCCATCTCTTCTTCTGAGAAGGATGGGTCCAGGGACCTGCTGAGAATGCCAGCAACTTCAGACACGCTCAAATGTCCTCGTGCCACGTTGTCCTGGCTCTAGTCTGGGCCTCTCCTCAGTCTCTCTCCAGTCCAGGCTTGAGATGGGAGGGAGAGATGACAGTTCTTCTAGGGTGGGGGAGGGCATCAGTTGGAAGCAAGAAGCCCCAGAGAAAGATGGGGCCACTGCCAGAACCTCCAAGTTTCAAGACAGCAGGTGGAAGGGAGTTTCCAAGGGGCACTCGCTGAAGGGTGCCCAGCTTCAGGCCTCTTGTCCAGTCTGCTCATGGTTCAGGAGCCATGAAATCCTCAATCAGGTCTCCTCAATGGAGAAGTCCTCAAATCGGAGCTCTTTTCAGCTCCACAATGAGAGTAGAGCCCTCCCAGGGCAGCTGGAAGGATGGCTGAGCTAGTGTAATGCCTGGTGTACTCCAGACGCAAGGCAGAGTTGCCTTCCTGCCTCTCCACACCCCTCATCCCTCAGGCCCCCACTCTAGGCTCCCTGGGACTCCCTGGGTCCCATCTCTGCCAAGTCACTTTCTGCTCCTCTCTTTCCACGGCCCCTCCTCCTAGTCCCCCCTCCTTCTGTCCACCTTGCTCACAGATCTCGGAGCTCTTTCACGGGTTGCTTCACTATTTCATACTCTTCTGTGCTCTGACCCCCCTTGCGATGCAGTCCTAGCTCCTTGGCCAGGCACCTGTGGCCTCCTAGGCCCCGGGGGGCTGGGCTCTCCAATCCCACCCTCTGCTGTGGCATTCGGCCGACACCTCTGGGCCTTCGCTCTGGTTGTTTTCCACCTCCCATCTCTGCAGACGTACCTCCAACTCCTTTTCTCTGTCCCTCAAGCCAGTCCCAATCTGGCACCTCCACATTCCCCCTTGACCTTCTCCTGCTGACCATGAGCTGTCCTCATAACAAGGATGACCAGGATGGCCAGCCCTGGGAAAACCATCTTATCTCCACCCTTCTGCAGGCCTCCAATCCCACCCTTCCTAGTGCACAGGCAGGAGCACACGCCGGACACGGCTGGATATAGGTTTATTGTGGCACTGGGTGTGAACAGGGGCTGGTGTGGCCAGCACCAGTGTGTGATGGTGGTGGAGGGAGTGGGGGGAAATGGAGGGAGTGCGGGGAAATGATGAGGGGAGAGGGCAGGGCCCAGGGAACCCCAGGCTCAGGCCAGGAGTTGGGGGGGGGTGAGCTCTGCCAGCCCTATCCAGAAGTCTGGGTCGAGCCTCGGGAAGGAGCTCCCTCTGGCTGGGCTGGAAGAGGCGGCCCTGGGTAGGAGTGGCTCACACGTGGGAGAAGGCGTGGCTCTTGCAGAGGGGCTTGTCCTTCTTGGAGTAGAAAGTCTTCCCTTCCAGGTTGATCTGGCATATCTGAGGACAGCCAGGGTCAAGCCACATGGGGCTGGGGGAGGCAGGAGGGTCCCCTTCCCAGCCTCTCATGAATTCCAGAGGCAGGGAGTGGAAGGGAGGCTGGTGAACAACACCGGGCTGGGTTGGGTGGGTGGGTGGGGCAGATCTGAGTCCAAGGCAGGGGGCACTCACCGCACACACGAAGCAAGTATCATGCCAGCTGAAGCCCAGCGCCTCCAGGAAACGGTCCCCTGCATCGATCTTGAAGTCACAGCCCCGGCACTTCGTGCCAAACATCTTCTCATAGTCTGAAGATGAAGGCAGAGAGGAAGGGGGCCCTGGGTTTTCAACTGCCCCCACCAACCCCTTACCCACGGCCACCGCCCCCCCCGCTGGGGCCCCCTACCTCGCTCGCAGTAAGGGGCACCTTCCTCCATATAGAAGGCCCTGTTCCGAATGGGCGTCTTGCAGGCTGCACAGGTGAAGCACTGCACGTGCCAGGTCATCTTCAGGGCGTGCATGATCTCCTAGGAGGACGCTACAGTCACCAGGCAGCTTGGCCCCTCCTCTCCAGAGCTGGGGACACAGGAAGGCTGGCCATGGGCCCTCTTCCTTCCCATGGTAAACGTCACATCTGCACACCCATCACATCTGCACACCCACCCTCCCCACTCTACCTCCAGCCCTGTAGTCTCCCCAAGGTCGGCCACTGTGCCTTGCCTCTGCACCCCAAACCCACCTCTCCATACAGCTGTCCCCAGCTCAGCTGGCAGCAACTCCCTCCTTCATCTGCTCAGCTGAGATGCCCCTTTTTTTCATACACCCCATCAAAGCTGCCAAGAACCCCTGTTAGGTCCTCTGTCAAGGTGCATCCAGATCCCTACCACTTCTCATTGCCTTCCTGATGTGGAATGTGAGCCTCGGGCATCCTGGCCCCGGTGGGGGCCGGAAACGCCCCTCTGAGCTCCTCCTGCCGCCCCTGCAGGCTGAGGTCAAGCTGAGCGAGGCCACATTGCCCTCTGCTGGAATCCCAGCCTACGCTGCATCCTCTGCTCTCCCCACATTGCCTCTGGCCCTTCGCTGGTGCTCCAGTCTTGGGGCTTCACACGGGCTGTCCCCTCCACCTGACTGTCTACCCCACGTATGTCCCAGGTCTCACCCCTTACTGCCTTCCAGTTTCTGCTCGTGTCCCCTTCTCCAGAGGCCTGTTCTGACAACACCAGTTAGTACTTCCCATAGGCTCGTCCAAAGCTACGTTCCCAAGATCTTTAATTCTGTTCTCTACGTCCCTCGGCAGGTTTTACTAACACAGGACCCCATGATGTACTTATTGCTTAGCATTTCCTCTCCTCCCTTCTTCCTGATCAAACGTAAGGTCCAGGAGGGAATGAGGTGTGATACTTCTAGAAGCTGATACGCAGCAACAGTGCCCATCCCTGTGGGTGCTCAAAACCTGCTTAATGGCCTGGGGAGGAAGCCGAGGCTTGGGGAGGATCTGTGATCTCTCTGGGCCCAGGCTGTCAATCTTGGGGGTCCAACCAGACCTTGCTTCTTAGCTGGGCAACTTGGCCCATAGCATTACTTTCTCTTGACACTTGGTTCCTTCCCTTGTGAATAGGGAACCTAATCCCAGCCTTGCAGGTTGTAAGGATGGCCCCATGTTTGAAGCTGGGGCTCCCACTCCCCATGCCTGCTGGGGCCTGGAAGTGTACCCCACAGGGCAAGATGTTCCTGGGGACCACCTGTTTCTGCCTGTAGGGACAGTGCTGAGCAGTTCGTGCAGAAATGCCTGGAAGGCTTAGGTTGAAATCAGGGTGTTAAAGTGAAATCTGATTTTATGATACTGCCCGTTAATTTAAAATGCAGGTGTAGACCAAGCAAGACACATGGGCAACACCTGGCTCTCCGATGGCCTGTCGATGCCCTCCGCCTCTCTGTCACAGCTCACATACACCTCGCAACCACCCTGGCCAGGAAGTGACTGCCACCATGTTGGTGAGGCCCAGGGAGAGTGACCCACGCCAGGTCACAGAGTCACTAGATCATAGGAATGGGTTTCATGGCCAAGTCCAGCTATCTCCAAAGCAGGCTTTTCCACTGCCTGGTGCTGCCTCTTTTCAAGAAGCAGACAAAGGCTGTGGGGGAAGGAACTCGGCTGCAAGCTGGGAGGATGGTGGGCTTGGGCAAGAGCGGGGGTAGTCCAGAGCTGGGACCAGTGTGTAGCAGGAAGACAGCTTTCTGCTGGTATTCAGAAGGACCTGGAAGCCAATTATCAGTATTTATTTTAATGCCCTAGTTTCCTCAATCTGTCTGCCTTTCCCCTCTCCACTGCCCTGAGCCAGGCCCCAGCAGCCTGTTCCCCTCTCCAGCTCAGTCTCCCCTTGCCCAGAGGAAGCTTGCTGTGGCAGAGCTGACCTCATCAGCCCCAGTGCCAAACTCCTAACACGGCCCCGCTCACCTCTTCCGTCTCATCTCACACCCTTCCCAGGTGTTACCTTGTGACACAAGCTATTCCTTCTGCTTGGGGTGTTCTCTCCTGATCCTTCTCCAAGCCAGTTCCTACTCATTTTTAAAGTTCGGCTCAGAGGCCACTTCTATCCAGTCCTTCAAACATTTACTGGTCACCTCCTGAATCTAAAGCACGATATAAAGCAGACCAGCCGTGGTCCCAGCCCACAGAGTTCACACCTAGGGAAAAGATGGGACAAAGGACTGGGGAGTAGTAAGCAAACTGTGGGGCCTTTGGTCTGGTGGAAAGGGTGGGTATCAGGGAAGGTATTCCTGAGGAAATGAAAGGAGTCCCCGATGAGAAGGAACAAGGTAAAGAGGGTGCTAAAATAGTAATCCTGGTAGAAAGCACAGGCTACGTAAGGGCCCTGTGGTAACAGAAACAGCACATGGGCAAAATGAAATGGGCCACATGGCTGGAGCGCTGGAGAGGGGCAAGTGGTGAGAGGGGACTCTTAAGAGCACAGGGTTTCCGGCGGCCCCCAAACCAGGGTAGGTCTCCTCTAATGTGTCCCTCATGGTGTGCCGCTTCCCACCAGCTCCCCGGAAACAATCTGCCCTCTGTTTCTCTCTCTGTGCTCCACACTGATCTCCCCAGGCAGCCACAGTTCTGAGCTCTGGGCACATATAGGAATGGAGCCCCTGTCAGGTTGGGGAGGTAAGCCTTCCCCGCTCCCCCCCCGCCAGGGTGAGGTAGGGGCTTCCTAGAGTTTGTCAGACCCTGAGTCCCTATAAGAGAGAAGCTAAGGGCCCCTGGGCCTGTGGAACTTGAGCCTGGGTAAGAGTTCCTGGGGACAGAAGAGGGTTTGCCACCCAAGGCTTACTCCAGGATCTGGGAGCCAGCCAGGCCCTATTTGTCTTGGCTCCTCCTCTGTGTCCTGGATGATAACCCTGTCCACTCAGGACAGGGGTACAGCAGGATAAGAGTACAGGGTAATGCAGACAAAGCAGTCACTGAAGAATGGGGCCTTGATCTGTAGATGCCCAGCTCAAGAAAGGTCCTGGGATCCAGCCCATTCTCTTAGAACAGTCCAGTGGGGCATGGCCCAGCCTGGTGCGAAAAGGACCGTGATCTGGGGCAAAACTCCCTCATCTAGAAGATGGGAATCACCACAGTTATTTCCTACGGTAGGACCGTGAAGTGGAAGCCCCACACACTGTAAGTGCCCCACAACACAAACTGTCACTATGACAAAGACTGTGGTCATATCCATTCCCCCCTTTCGGTCTACTGATGGAATCTCTGTTTTTGTTGCTGGCCACAAGGCTGCCCCAAACAGACGGTCTCTCCCAACCTCCCTTGTAGCTCAGCATGGTCATGTGACCAAAGTCTGGCTGACAGGATGCTAAAATGGGGGTTGGGCAGCAGCATCTTCTCAAGATGGCTGCCACGGGCCCCCCATCCCTTCTTCCCCTTCCCGCTTCCCGCTGGCTTTCTGAAATGTGGCAATTTTGGCCAAGGCTCGAGAGTCTTCTCAGACTACCAGTGTTAAGTAAGTGCAGAGAATGGCCAAGAAACAAGACACAGAGGCCTAGATCTGCCCATTAGTCCCAGACTGCCCACCCCTGGACTTTCTTAGGTGGAAAAGAAGCTGCCACTATTTGGAGTCTTCTACTGCTTGTGGTCAAGGTAATCCTTGCTAATGTGAACATCACCACAGAGCTCTCTGGCCACATTTGGCAGCCCTGCCTCGGTATCCAGAAATAAGGAGAAGCAGGAAATGTGAGGAAGAGCACAAGCTGAGAGTTGAGAGCGCCTGGGGCTCTTCCAGCTTAGCCCTCGTGCTCTGCAGCCTGAGGCAGCTTCTGCTGCTCTCTGGGCTTCAGTTTCCATACAGGTGCGACAGGAACCCCATTAGCTTTTCACCCTGCCTGGTTCTGCCCCCTTTTCCTCTGGCGGTGCCCTTGACCCCTGACACCCTCTGAGTCCTACCCACCTAGTAGGAACTCCTGGGGGCAGGGCCCAAACCTGTTACTTCATGGGGCATTCTCGAGCATGGAACACACTATTTGGCACACTGTCCACATTAAATAAAGAGAATGAACAAGTGAAGGTAGATGGCCCATCATACTGTGCCCGTGACACACCAAGCCAGGCTCCAAGCCTGGCTCCTGTTGGGAGCGGGACTGCCCTGCAGAAAACATGGCCAGGCTCTGTTGTGTGTTTAGACTCAGTGGGAAGAATGGGATTTTTGAATCACAGATTTGTGGCTGGGTTTTTGGCTTCGGCACTCCATAGTCCTACACCCTCCAGGCACAGTAAATTATCCTTCAGAATTTCTGTCTCCTCGTGCACTGGAGGTGGCAGAACTGTGGGTCAGCTTCCTCAAAGCCTGTCACGACCCCCTTCCTTTTTGCCTTCTTCCCATGGAAGATGAAGGCTCAGATACTGGGTTTGCCAACCTCCCCTGCAGCCCAGGTGCTCACAGGATAACAATTCCAAACACTGAGATAAAGATGCAAGTTCCTGGTTTTTCTTCCAGAATCAAAAGCAAAAACCTTGTTAAAATCGTGCCATTTGGCCTTGCCCTCTCCTTCCCACCTGCAACAAGAACACAAGGCCTGGGGCTTGAGCAGTTCTTGGGGAACTGTGATATGAGAGGCTTGGGGACAAGGGTCTACATGCTACTGATTTCGGAGCCAAAGGCAGGAAAAGTCTAAAGGCATCCTGAGCTGCAGTTTCAGCCCTGGAATTCTTGTGAGTGAAGTAAATAGCCCCTTCTGCTGAAATCTCTGTGGCGAGGTTTTATTACTGTCGCTGAACACAACCCCATTGACTAGTTACTGGGATCCGCGCAGACCTCCCTCTGCAGGTCAGGCCATCTTGTTTTACTTCGGGGAAACAATCCTCCCTCAGTCTGTCTGTGGTGCGGGTGGGACCACCCGACCTCTGCTCCACTGGGTAGCACCCACGCCCGGCTAATCCAAGTCCTGAGGCTCGGGCCAGAGATGTGCCTGTGACACAAGTTAGTCCCACTAGCATCAGCACCAGGACCGCTGATGCATCAGCTGGCAGGGGCACGCCTATCCTCCCTGCAGCGTGAAACTGGGGTCACGCTGGAGCCACTGTGGCGCCACCTTTGCCACTTTCTAAGGACAAGTAGGCAGGGAAGGAAGCCAACACAGATGACAGAGGCAAGTGTGGGAAAAGTCCTGATGATCCCAGGTCCTGCCTTCAGCTGGGCCTGAAGCTAGTGCCCCTTGGGCTTTCTGAGTGTTTGAGCCCATATACAGAACCTTCTGCTTTTCAGAAGTCAACGTTATACTTCACTTTTATGACAGACTTGCTAACCAAAAAAACACCCAAAAAAGAATTTTACTTTCACAAAGAAAGGTATAAAGTGAAAGAGTGTTCAGCGCTTGTTTCGTAGTGAGCCATCCCAGAGGCAGCACACAGCCCTCACCTGAGCAAGGGACCCTGCCCGGCTCCTGCCCCGGGAGCCATACTCCGCATCCGGGCACCAGGCCACATCCTGGCACCAGGTACCCACGGCTCTGAGCTGTGTCTGCAAGCATCTGTGCTTTATCTTGATTTACTTTGTGCATCTGTTAGCAAGATGTGTCCGAAGGTATCAGGAAAGCCTACACGAGGTTATTTTTTAGGCCTGGGAATGCTCAAATTTTCTTCCACATAAATTAACAGTACTTGCTTCTTCACTATGCCATTTCAGCTTGTGGAAGTTTTCACGGGAACGCTCTACTTTCAGAGAGCTGGGGAAACCCGTGCCACTCTCGCTTGCTTGAGCCCCTCAGAGTAGGACTTCGGTCATTGGGAAAGATCTTGGCTAACACAAAGTGAGGCTAGGAGAGCATCCTGTTTATTAAGATGCTAAGGACCCAAAGGAGTCCCGAGAGGTGAGCCCCCAGGCCCAAGCGCCCTCCCCTCCGCCCACCCACCAGCCCCACTCACGCCTGTGATCTTCTTCTTGCACTTGGCACAGCTGGGCGCATAGCGCACATCATAGCAGGGTGGGCAGAAGATGGCCCCCTTCTCCTCAAAGAAACCGCCCTCTTCCAGGACCTTCCCACACTGGCTGCACACAAATTCCTCGGGGTGGTATGCGTGGCCCAACGCAACCAGGTAGCGGCCCCTGAGAGGGAGGCGAGGCCAGTGAGAGGGGGTGTATGCCTAGTCTGCAGAGGGTTAGTGAATACCTACTCTGAAGCCTGGAAGGGAAATTCATTCTCCCCATCTTCCAGATAAAGGAGAAACAGGTTTGGGAGGTGACCCAAGTGATGACACAGTGATGAAGCCACCCTACTCTGATGACAAGACACGGTGCCCGATGGTGTTGGGATGAAGAGGAGGTTACACTGTGTGGGGGCTGCTGACCCGGGGCCCAGTGAGATAAACCAGAGGAACTGGTGCCCTGGGGGCAGGAGGCCCAGAGTGCCCAGCGGCTCTGAAGACCAGTGGGTACCTGAGCCGACCTTGGTGCCCACTCTGGCCCACTTGCCTGATCCATCTGGCCTGGGGAGGGGCCTGTAGGCCCACATCAATGTCTGAAGAAGGGGGCTCTTCGCAGAGCTGAGAGCTGACAGGAGTGAAGAGCAGTGCAGAACAAGGGCTGAGCACTAGCAAGATTCTAGGGAGCTAGCATGCCAACTCTGGGCCCCAGGGAACAGGACAGGGAGGGAGGGGCCTCGGGTCTGTCTGCTCTGAGAGCAGAGGTTTTGGCAGGGATCAAGTGAGCAGGAGGGAGAGCAGAAGGGCTGAGAGGGACAGGCCCTTCCCTGCCCGGAGAGTGGTCTTTCTAGGGGTGAAGCCCGAGTGTGCTGTGGGCACATCCTCCATTTCAGCAGGGCAAATGCTGACAGAGGCTGACATGGGGTGGGATGGGTTGGGGGAAGGGATGCAGGATGCAGAACCTGAGGACCTAGGCCAGGTCCCTGCCCCCACCACAACTGGGAACTGCATCCTTATCCTCCTACAGTGATGGCTGAGATGAGTGGGGAGACAGGCGGAGACGCAGAGGTCGGAAACATACCAGGGCCAGGCTTTAGGACGGGAAAGGCCAGAGTAGGAAAAGGAACAGGGCCACCCACCGGATGACCTTGTGGCATTGGTGGCACACAGGAGTCTTGCCATTGTTGCCACTACCGGCTCCTGGGCCCCCTCCAGCGGCTGCCTGCACGATGGATGTGCGGTTCTGCAGAGGCGTGGGTGTGGCTGGCTGGCTGTGCCGGGTCAGCACCGTGCTTGTCTTGTCCGGGGCGTAGCGCTCGGCAAAGGCGGGGTCCACAGCCCAGGGTGGGCGGCTAGTGGGACTGGGGGTGGTAGGGCCTGCCGGGGCTAAGGAAAGTGGCTCCAGGGAGGTGCCCAGGGACCCCAAAGGTCAGGGGCTTGAGCCTGGGGCAGCCTGGAGGGCCCCCACCCCCATCCGCATTCCCCTGGAGGCTACCCACCCTTCTCCAGGCCCAAGCCCACTCTCTCTCACCAAGCCAGGGTTCCTGGGGTGTAGCTGAGGCTGGGGCTGGGGCTTCTGTCCTGGACACCTGGCTGCAAGATCTGCCATTCAAGGCCTTGTATGGTTGAGGCTCCTGGGGTGGCCCCACCCCCCCAACCTTGGTCCTGCTGGCCCCACGGGAGAGACGCCTGGGATCATGGGAGCTGCTGGGCTAGATTCCGGGTCCCACAGGGGTAGGTAAGGGCAGGGCAGCTCCTCCTAGCCAGGTTCCAGCTGGCAGGTCTGTCATACAGGGCTGGGAGGTGGAGCAGGGCGCTCTCCCTGCTGAGGTGGTTCTTGGGGCTTCCTCAGCCCCCAGATAGAGCTCTGACGGCAGGGCCTCCTCTGCCAGGTACCGCCCCCCACTGAGACCCAGACTGGCACGGCCCACACTGGGTCTGAACCATCTAACACCCCCACACCCAGAACACAAACCAAGCCCACGAAGATAGAAGGCAGAGGCAGAGGAAGCAGGGCTGAGAATGTTTATTTCCATGCTCCAGCCAGCACAGACCTGGCAGAGAATAATACCACAGGGCAAAGAGGTAAGGCGGTGTCAGACAGAGCCAGGCCCCCGGCTAGGCCAGCAGGAGGCTCAGTCCAGGGGCAGGAAAGGAGGGAGTGAGGTAGGCGGAAGCTGCAGCAACCAAGAAGGGGGTGCCCTGGGTAGAAGGAACAGAGAGAGAGAGAGAGGCAGAGAGGGCAGTCGGCCGGTGAGGGCCGAGCTACGACTGCACGTTGAGCACGTGGGCAGAGCGCTGGTGGTGCCAGTCCCGGAGGCGGGTGTAGCGTGGGCTCTGCAGCTCCAGGACATACTTTTCCCTGGGGGGGCAGAGAGAAAAGGAGGAGGAAGTAGGAGGAAGGAGAGATGGAAGGGAGGCAGGGAGGGAGGATGGAAGGGAGGAAGGCAGGAAAGAAGGAAGGAAAACAGAGAGCCCTGGCTGGGGACCCTCAGGAGCAGACACAGGGTGGTGGCTGGAATGGGCGAGGCAGGAGGTGAGAGAGGGGCTACTGTGCATCCTTTTACCTTGATTTCTTCAGGTGCTCCTCATCCGGGTCTTGCACTGAGAGGGCAGAGGCAGGCATTCACCAAGAGAAGATAGAGGGCCACCCCAGCCCTGAGCCCCAGCAGAAGGTCACAGGGCACCAGAGCAAGCTCCAGCGGAGCCCGGGCCCAGGCTGGGGGCCAGCAGGAGAGTCCGCCCTGCCCTGGGCTGCCACTTACTGAACTCGGTGCCCGTGAGGTGGGCAAGGATGCGGAAGGAACGGGACTGGCCTGTCCCGGGCCGAGGCCGCCAGTCCTCTGTGTCCTCCATCAGCCGCTGCTTGCTGGCATCTGGGACCAGCGACCGGAGCGGCTGTCTGTGGGGAGGGTGTGGCTCAGAACCTCACGCAGGGAGTGGGCCATGGGGGCAGCCCCTCCCGGGATTGGTGCATGTGGCTTATGGTGCTGGGAGAGTGGGGGAGCGCAAGGCCAGGGCCCTGCTTGGTGTGGGGGGGGTAGGGTAGCTAAGTGACAGGAAAGGAGGGCGGCTGGGGTGGGGAGGGGCCACCGCCCAGAATGCCAAAAGGAAGGAAAAAAGGAACAGGCAGAGGGGGCTCACTGACTTGTCAGGGGTCTGCACCTGTGAAGGAAATAGACAGATGGACAGATAAAGGGACAAAGGGACAGACACAAGGAAGAAGAAAAATGGCAAGGGGTCAGAGTAGCCAGGGGCAAGGCTGCACTGAGTGTCTGGGGCTCAGTCGCCCTACACCACACCCCAACCCAGGGCCACCAGCTGGGGGGCGATGCCTGGCTCCCAGCGCCCAGGAGGGTGCAAGAGCCACACCCTCGGAGGGGCCCAGTGCCTACAGCCCCGCCCCGGCCGCCAGGGGTCGCTGCCGCACGGTTCCAGCCAGGCTGGGGCGCAACGCAAACTGAGCAGCAGCAGGGGCGTGGGGCCTTAGACAGAAGGCGTGGGCGGGGGCGAGGGCAGTGGGTGGGCAGGTCCGACGTACCCATTCTGTTGCAGGGCGCTGTCAGCGGGCAGGGGCGCCCCGAAGGGCCGGGCCGTCTTGTTGAGGGAGGCGCTGGGTGCAAAGGTGTACCGCGGGGGGTCCGCGGCAGGGGCCAGGGCCTGGGCAGAGACAGAGCTGGGCAGGGCAGGCAGGGGCGGCGATGCTGGACCGGAGGGGGATGCCCCCCTGGAGTGGAGAGGACAGCGGTTCTCCAGCCCCACACTGACACATCCGGCCAGGAGCATGGGGGCCGGGGCGGAGGTTGGGGGCGGGGGGGACGACTCAGTTTTCAAGGGGCCCATGTGGGAGGATGATCTCAGCCCACCTGGGCCAAAGGGCAGATGAGTGCGGCTTGTAGCACAGGCCAGCGAGGAAGGCAGCAGACAGACAGGCAGACATGCGTGGTGCCCAGACCGTGCGGCAGCTCCTGGCCCAACTCCCAGTTTCCCAGACTCTCCCAGCTCTGGCCCCCACCCTCTATTTCCAGCCAGGAATGGGGTTATCAAGGGTATCAAGGCTCCTTGCTGTGGGAGAGGGCTAGTCAGCTCAGCAGTCCAATCCCACCCCTCCCATCACACAGATGTCACCCTAAGACGTCCTAGGCCTACCTTCTGCGGTTTGCTCTGAGGTGGCTGGGCCCTGGAGGAGAAGGGGAAGGGGTAATAGCAGGCCAGGCCTGAGGGTGCCCTCACCCGCCAGGTAGACCAGGGCCCTTGTACCTGCTGAGACCCAGGCTGAGGCGATCCCCACAGGCACGAATCCTGTTCTGGGCTTCAATGTGCGTGAGGCTCCCCGCATTCTCCCCATCGATGCTCAGCACCCAGTCACCCACAGCCACACCGGCCTGTGCAGCTTTGCCTCCAGGAGTGAGCTGTGGGGAGATGGAAGGTCACGGCAGCCCAAGGCCTTTGCAGACCAAACTGAGGCCAACATTAGTCAACCCTGTTTAAGCTGTCCCTCTTCTAGAACCCAGAGGCCTCTTCATTCAATGCATTGCTCAGCAGCTGCTGAATACTGGAACCTGGGAGGGTGGGGTTCACATGAACTTCATAAACACCACAATCACCTCATTTGTTCACCTCCATGACCCCCTTTCCCCATGGTGCAGAACTGCTGTGATAGTCACCAAGCAGCCAGCGGTAGGTGAAGCCCCCAACTTCCTAGCTCCAACCACAGTCTTTGAGGTCCCTGTTGGCCTCCTGCCCAAGCTGTCTCACCCAGCCCGTGGCTTGTGTATAACGCCACTTCCTCCAGGACACTAGATGTCCTCTCACTGACCTCCTACACTCCCAGCACCCTGTCCTGGGGCCATCTGCAGGGATCTGCCAGGACCCTCCGAGAGCCAGGAATAGGCCCAGGTACCCCATGAAGTGACTGAAGGGGGCCTAATGTGTCAGCTAGGGCTGTAAATGAGTGTTACCCTGAAGCCTTCGAATGCCACATCACCCTCTCCCCCAGTCATTCGGGCTCTGCCTTGGGAATCCCTGGTTCCTATGAAAAATGAAGGGTAGTAGGGGGCTGGCAGTAATGGTCACCACCAGCATGAACTGAGACAGTCATGAAGGAAGCAGAACTTGGCCCTGAGGTTAGGAGGGGCCATCAGGCCTTGGAAAGCCCCAGTGGGGTACTTCTCAGAGCCCTGGTAGAGGTAACCCTGACAAACCCCACTGGGCGCTTCTAGCCCTCTAGCTCCTCAGAAAGGATGATGCAGCTGTTCGTGGGTCCAGCCCACAGAGCTGCCTGGGCATCTGGCAAGGGACCTAGCACTAAATACACTTCTACAGGCCAACTGGAAGGCCAATTCACATTTCATAGGAGGGAGGGTAGGACTGAGAGGTACTGGCTGCCCGTGGCCCGGGAGGCTTCTCAGGTGGGCTGATGCACAGACTGAGTTCAGGCAGGGAGAGGGGAGGTAGGAGGTTCTAGAGACATTTCCAGAAGGCAGAGAGACCAGATGCAGCACAGCGGCAAGAAGGGAGAGCTGGGTCTATTTCATGCTTGGGAAGTTAGAAGGGAAAGACAGCTGGGTGCCTCCTTCATCTGCTAAATGGTAAGAAGAGCAACTGACATTTATGGAGCACCTAATACTGTCACATGCTAATACTGACACTTCCAACAACCTGTGGAGTAGAGTCTGAGATTATATGCCTTTCACACACGGGGAAAAAAGGGAGTTTATGTAACTTGCCTCAAGCCACTCCATTAGTAAGAGGCAAAGCCAGGGCTGACCCTGACCCTAAGGCTTCACTACAATACACTACCTCTGCTGACTGTTGGGACCCAACTCAGAGGTCAGCCTACCTAGAACAATTCCCTAAACCCCTGGTCGGGTCTGGGGCCTAGATCTTCTTTCTCGCTTTTAGTTCAATCCAACAGCCCGTTATAACAAGCATAGAGAAGTGACACCCTCGAAAGGAAGTGACTTACTCAAGGTCATGATGAGTCACTAGAAGGGAAACCTGGTCCAGCCACTCCCTACCCACACAAGCTGGCTCCTGGGATGTGTGGGCTAAGCCTGAGGTAGAGGTCTTAGGGGTGAGCAGGAGCAGCTGGCTCCCAGGGAGGGGTGAGGATCTGGGGACTACTTCCTTTCCTGAGTGAGGAGGACAGGAAGCACAAAAGGGATAGAGGAGTGGTCAGAGAAGTGGAGAGGGAAGCAGGAGAAAACCCTGCTGGGTGTGAGGTGGGGGGCTGGAGAGACAAGAAGGCCCGAGTCAAGGAGGGGGAAAGCCAGAGAGCTGGACACTGCAAAGGGTGGGGGTGAGTCAGCCTGAGGGCTCTAATGAGCAGCCCAACCCCCAAGTCTCAGACATTACCTCATCTCCCAGGCCTGGGCCCACAGCCAGCCCTAGCCCCTCCCTCCTCCCTGGGGTCAGGGGAGAGGGAAGGGCTGGCCCAACTCAGAAAAGACCACCCCACCCGCCCACCCACCAGGGCCTAGGTCCAACTCCAGCTTTGGGCTCAGCTTGTGGCCCCACCCACAGCTAGGGCCGCTGACAAGGGAGCTCAGACCCAGAGTGCCCCCAACAGGCCACATCCTAAAGTCCATCCCTCAGGCTATTATGTTGCCCATCCCCTCCAATGAAGAAACTGAGTCTGAGTCCAGCCAAGGCCTACAGCTCCCCAGCTACATGGGCTAGCACTTTCCCAGAGAGGGGGATACAGAACACGTTTTTAGGGCTAGCAAAGCTTGACAATTATGTAGGGTTGGGTTTGTGTAGTCAGGAGACCTAAGCTACCCATCTGGCAGGGCAGTTTCCAGGGGAATCCCACAGAAAGGTTCCTGGAAAGAACAGTGACCACCCGCCTGCCCTGGCCACCAAGCCCAATTCCCACAGACAGACTTGGCCTTGGGGGCCCTCTCAAGCTGGGCAGTGCCTGGACAACCTTCTGGCCCCCTCCAGGCTGTGCTTGCCTTGGGCTTCCTGCCAACAGCTGCCTGCCCAGTGGGCGCCTGGGTGGGCCTCTCTGGACAGGCGGATGTGGGGGCAGGAAGTCCCCGCCCCCTTCTGACCCCCAGGCCACAGACACCAGTCCAAGGGCTGGCCTCATTCTCTCTGGGCACCCTCTTTGTGTCCCACAACTGACCCTACTACAGTTGGAGCCATGTCCTCGTGGTCACCAGCTGAGGGGCCCACTAACGGTGTTTAGGGGTTTAGGCCCCAGCCAGCTTTTTTCAGTTCTGTGGACTCTAGTCACCAGCTGGCCTTCCCAGCGTGGGGTTGCATTCTTGGGCTTATAAGGCAATCCCCCTGCCACAGGGAGGAGCCAGCCCCAGCTCCACCCCTTCCAGGGCAGGGGCTCAGGAGCTGAAGTTGGAACCCTAGATCCCATACCCCTGATTTGGGTCAGGGGCCACTGCATCTCGCATAGGACCAATGGATGAAGATGGACAAATCTCACAGAGGCTGGGAAGTGCCCCCCCCCCCCCCCCCCCCCCCCCCCGCCAAAAAAAACTGCAGACTATCCCAGTGCCCGAATTCCAAGCCCGGCTTTGCCAAGGAATCACTGTAAAGGCCCCTCTACCTCTCTGAGCCCTGAGTTCCCACATCTGGGAAAAAAGGATGACAACTGCTATACCCTGGGTGGCAATGGCGCTGAAGTGAGATCCTGCAGTCAAGAGTGCCCTGGCTGGGGTTTAGCTCCAAGCATTGCTCCTTCAAGCAGCTTAGATACTTCCCAGAGACCTCAGGCTTCCCTCCTGCAGAATGGGCATCTCCCTGGGGCCTCAGAGGTGGCCCCAGGAGCTTTGTTGAATGGCATCAAGTACTGAGCAGTGCCGGGGAACCTTGGGTGCTCCTCTCCCAGTATCCACCTAGTTGGGAGCCTTTGTGGCAGGTGTCTGCCACATCTCTGGAGCCAGATACCTCCTGCTCTACTGGACCTGGCTCACTCCTGCTCAGACTCCTTCCATCACCCATCAGAGACCTGAGCACCCAAAGACACCTGGGGGAGCTTCTCCCCCAACGTTGGCTCACCCTGGAGATGGAGAGGGGCACATTGAAGTCCTTGCCCCCCTGGAGCCGAAAGCCCCAAGGTGCAGGCCCCTCCAGCACCACCTTGAAGGACTCCATGGTGCCTGCTCCTGGGAGGAAAGAAAAGGTGAGTGGACACCATGATGGGGGAGCAGGCAGGCCCAGCTCTGGACACCAGCCGTGGACTGGTGCCAGGCAGGCACGAGCAGCGGAGCAGCCATTGACACAGCCAGGGCCCCTGTAGGCGGGCACCTTGTCAGGTGTGGCTGGGTTTCTGGCTGGCAGACCTCATTCTGGGAAGGCAGGGGCAACTCCCCTCCCCCAGTGACTGAGATGATGAGGGGTTCCCCTTCTTCAGCCTTGAGGTTCTTATCATGCACAAATGGGCCACAGGGCTAATTTGACACGGGCTCCCCCCAAGCCAGCCTTAAGCCTCGGACAGACTGCGGGTGAGTCAGGGGCCGGGCGCTCCTCTCCCCCGCCCCCAGGTCCCGACAGGCAGGCCGCGCTGAAGCCTGCTCGGACTATATAAGGCGTGTAAGCTGACACTGCGAAGCCAGCGGAGGGAGCACACAGGGGCTCGGGACGCGAGGGGGAGGGGTGGAAAGGGAGGCGGCTGGAGCGGGTCCTAGCCATTCCCGGACGGGTCGAGGCTGATGACGACCCCCGGGCGCTGGGAGAGACCGGGCGGGGCCGTGGCCCCTGAGGAAATCGGTGAGGGCTAGGACCCCAAAGCGTGGCCAGATAGGGGACTCATCCTGGAGCCCAGCTGGGGTGGCGCCTCCTACACAGGCCTAGTAGCATCCGGACGTGACTCAGTTTCCCCCGTCCGCCGCCCGGGCCCCATGCATTGGCCGAGTCCCGGGCGCAGGAAGCAGCGCAGGCGCCAATCTGCTCTGCCGCAGCCGGCTTCGCCGCAGGAAGGCGGGGGCGGGGGCGGAGGCACGGGCCCAAGTTCGCTAAAGGAAGCGCAGCGCTGGCCCCGACCCCATTGCCCTCCGTGGTCCCCAGCAGGCTCTTGCCCTCAGCCTGGCCCAGCCCGAGACGCCCCGCGCGGTCGCCAGTACCTGCTCCGCCCCGCCGAGGCGCTGCTCGGTGGCTGGCCCCAAAGTGCCTCGTTGGGATCCACCACCCGTGTTCTGACCCCGCCCCCGCCGCCGCCGCCCGCTTTGAGCCCGCGGGAGGGGGCGGAACCATAGGCCACGCCCCGTTAAAGTCGCGGCCGCTCTACGACAGGGAAGCCACACCCAATCCTTCTGCCCCGCCCAATCACGAAGTCCCGTTTTGCTTTGAGCTGGGAGGTCTGGCCTGCCGGGGACCCCCTTGGCGGGGCGGAGCCTGGGCGGGGTCTGGACGGGATCTGGGCGGGGACTGGGCTTCAGGTCAACTCGTCTGGGAGCCTGCGAGAAGCTCGCCCAGCCCCTTGCGCCTCCTTCTGGCCGAGCAGAAAGAAAGCGGCCTTCGAAACCAAGCGGACCTGGACATCCTGAATCTGTTTCCTCCTCGGAAAAAATGGGGTTAATAATACTAACCTTGCAGGTCCATCGTGAGGATATGCATTGTTTGGCATAGGGTGCAAGTCATCGGCGTCTCCAGAATTTCTAGGTCGGAGGGACTTGCGGGTATGCAACACCTCGAGGTGGAGTTAGTTGGGGTGGGGACAGGGGATCTTGAAGTTAGGTTTGTAAAACTCTACAGACGGCAGAAAATAATGGCAAGAGAGGACAGAGTTGGAAGGGGACCCTGGCTGGAATCTGAGCCTGACCCCAGGCAGTCAACATCCCTTTGCTTTGTAATGACTCCACACTGTTGAAATGTTCTGTTGCCTGGTACCCCACTCCAGAGAAGGCAGCACCTGCAGTGGGGATGTAAGAGAGTGAGTGACTCTAGCAGAGGTGTTGGAGACCCCACTTTGTCCCTAGTGGTCATCTCAGGCAGCTAGCACAGGTGGCAGGGGAAATGGAGCAGAAACAGCAGTGTGTGGCTGAGTGAATAGGTGTCTACCCCTCTGTTCCTTCTAGGGCACGGGGCTGCTCTTCTCCCCCCTCTGCCATCATCACATTTCCCTCTTTTGTGCATCATTTCCCTCACTACACAGACTGCTGTAAGAGTTACCTTTAAAGAAATCCTCTCTTGACCCCACCTCCCCTCCAGTTATTGCTCTTCTATTTTACTCCATTTTCAAAAAATTGATTTTATTTATTTGACAGAGAGAGAGCGCAGCTGGGAGGGAGATGGAGAAGCACACTCCCACTGAACAGACTCCCGGGATACAGGATTCCAGGATCCTGGGATCATGATCTGAGCCAAAGGCAGATGCTCAAACGATTGAGCCAGGTGTCCCTTATTCTGTCCTTTTGAGAGTACAGTTTCTCAAAGGAGTTGTCTATAGCCCTTGTCTATAGCAAGACAACTGCCCTTGCTATAGACAACTGCACTTGTTTTCCTCCTGCTCTTTCTTGGACTCATTCCACTCAGGCCCTTGATTCCACCAGTCCTCTAAATTAATTCCCTCTTTTCGGGGTCTCCAGTGATCTCCAAGTTATCAAGTCAATGGTGATTTGTCAGCTTTCCTTTTACCCTGCGTGGGAGTAGCACTGGCCCAGGTGCCTTCCCCTTTGCCTCTGGCTTCATGCCTCCTCCTGACACTGGTTATTCCTTCTCCACCTCCCTTGGCAGGCCTGCATCTGGCTCCCAACATGGCCATGAAATATTCCCTCACTGCATTCATTTGCCTGGACCCCATCTTGTCCTGTGACTATCAGTAACACCTATGTGCCAAGGACTCCCACGTTATATGTCCAGTCCTGACCCCCCTTCCCAAAAGTCCAGGTTCTATTATAGAACATCGTATCCACCCTCTGTTTACAGGTCTACCAGATACCTCAACTCATCATATCCCAATTTAAACTTGTGATTTTCCACCTCCCTAATTTCTTCCTCACCTTAGTAAATGACATCACCATTCATCCACCTGATTCAGTAAAAAACTATGACATTATCCTTCCTTTCTCTGTTATACCCTAAATTCTACAAATTCCACCTTCAGAATATGTTCCATATTTGGTCACCGCTGCCACTGTTGTTCCAGCCATTCGTCTTGTGTCTGGACACCTTAACGGTCTCCTAAAAGATCTTCCTGCTTCTACCCTTACCTAACCCGGAACCTCCATGCAGCAGCTGTGATATTTTTTAAGCAAAAATCACACCACATCACACTCAGCTTTCAGCATTCCAGTAAGCTCATGTTGCACTTGAAATAAAACTAAGGTCCTTAAGATGTACATGACATTAATAAGCTGAGTCTACCTCCCACTGCTCCCCTCCTCGCTGAGTGTACCTCCCACCGCTCCCCTCCTTGTTCACTCTACCCCAGCCACTCCAGCCTCCTCACTGTTCCTGCAGCACGTCAAGCATATTCCTGCCCCAGGGACTTTGTACTTGTACCCCCTTCTGCTTGGAACAGTTTCCCCTGCTACCTAAACAACAGGCTCTCTCACTTTGTTCAGATCTTTGCTCAGCTGTTGCCTCCTCCAAAAGGCCTGCCTTCCCTGCTCACCCTATCTAAAACAATAGCCCCTTGACATGTCACTCACATTGGGCGCGTAGCCCCTTACCCTGTTTTATTTTTCCCCATAGCACTTAACACCACCTGACATTATATTTGGTGTTGGCTTCTTTCTTTCTTTTTTTAAAGATTTTATTTATTTGACAGACAGAGATCACAAATAGGCAGAGAGGCAGGCAGAGAGAGAGAGAGAGAGAGAGGAGGAAGCAGGCTCCTTGCTGAGCAGAGAGCCCTATGTGTTACTTGATTCCAGGACCCTGGGATCATGACCTGAGCCGAAGGCAGAGGCTTAACCCACTGAGTCACCCAGGCACCCTAGGTGCTTGTTTCTTCGTTGCCCTTTGTTCTCATTACAGTGGGAGTCCCATTAGAGCAGGGGTTTGTCTGTCTTATCCACCATTTCCCCAGTGTGTACAGAGTGGATGTGACTGAAGAGATGAAGGAAGGATTGAGAAAGTGAAAAAGCAAATGAGTAAAGGAACAAGTGGCAGCCTGGGGCTCCTGGCAGTCCTCCAGCAGAGGACGCCAGGGTCCCATTCCTTGGCTGTGCAAGGCTAAGGCCTGGATGAAGCCACCAGTGTTCCCTGCAAAGGCAGCCCAAGGGGAGAAACGGGCCCCAGGCTAGGACACAGTGCCCCCTAGTGTCCAGGACACGTGCAGCTCCAGGGCGAGGTCTTAGAATCCTTAAGATTTGCAAAGACTTTCTGTTTTACAGATTGGTTGGATTCTCACAAAAACTGCCATAAAGCAAAGAGTCTTAGATTTGTAATAAAAAAGCATGCCAGGAAAGAGACCCAGAGTCCTACGTTCTAGTTCTGGCCATGACCCTAATTCTCTGGGTAACCTTCAGTGTCCTAGGATTTGCTGAGTTGTCAAGGGCTGGCTTGTCACCGTAGGGCAGAGGGGTCCTTGCTGCAGCCAATGGGACTAGGAAACCTCCTGGCCTCAGCGTGCTTTATGGCCGGCAGCCTGATCGATCATGGGAAGACTTTCCCTGTCATAGGGAAGACATTCCCCCCTCCCATGAGCGGGGCATAAACCTATCTCCCCCTGCCTCAAACATCCTTCCAGGCTTTTGTCTCTGTGGCACAGCACTGAACCCTGGCGCCCACAACCTGCTTTCACACATTGCCTTTGGAGACGTTTTTTAGACATCTGGGAGTCTGGTGTGCAGTTGGAGTCTTAAATCTGGAGTTCAGCGGGACAGGTCTGTGCTGAGATGTACTTTTGGGAGTCCTGAGCCTTTAGATTGTCTATGAAATCTGGAGAAGGAATTGGCTCACTTATAGTGGTGGTTCTCCACCTTGGACTCCCAACTGATGAAATCGCAGCTTCTGGGTGTAGGACAAGGCAGGGGCATTTTTAAAAAGGCTCCAGGTGATTCCGTGTGCAGCCAGAGTTGAGATACACTGAGGCTGAAGCCCCAGGCAGGACTC
Organism: Mustela erminea; assembly: GCF_009829155.1. Taxonomy (NCBI): domain Eukaryota; kingdom Metazoa; phylum Chordata; class Mammalia; order Carnivora; family Mustelidae; genus Mustela; species Mustela erminea. The sequence continues at coordinate 99,288,470 of NC_045616.1, read as the reverse complement.
TGGCAGGAGAGGGGCCAGCAGAGGCTGGGAAGGAGAGATCTGTGGGGAGAGAGGAGAGCCAAGTGAAGATGGTCTTTTAAGGAGGGATGTCAAATGCTCCTGAGAAGTTGGGGAGAACATGTTGCTTTTGTTTTGGGGAACAAGAAGTTGGTGACCATAATAAGAGGAGTGTAATGGATCCTGTAATGGGCCTACAGGGAGACTTGAGTTGGTCAAGAGAGAATAGGAAAAAGTGGAAATGAAAGTAATCAACAACTCTTTGGAGGAGTTTCGTTGTGAAGGGGAAAAGGGAACAAGGAGGTGGCTGAAGCAGAATGCAAGGTCAAAGGTTTCCTCTGAAGATGTGAAATTTGGAATCGTTTGCTTGTGGTTGGGAAGGATGACATTGGCTGTGGAGTTCATGGGCTGAGGTGAGGGGACGGCTTGGTTTGCCAGTCTGTGAGGGGAGGGGAGCTGGGGTCAGAACGTGTGGGGTGGGGAGCAGACACTGCTGTCCCTATAGGCCAGGATGGAGATGGCGTGGCTCCTTCACTTGCTAATGAAGGGCTGGGAAGCTGGCAGCGGGGTGGGGGGGTGGGGAGGGTGGGGGGTGGGGGTGGGGGTGGGGGATGGTTTGCTGCTGTCTACTGCCTGCCATCTCTCCAAGACACCTTTGAGATGAGAATGAGCAGGGATGGAGAGAAGAAGGTGAGAAGGTCTTGGGATGTCGGATCTCTCTGGAGGGCCTGTCTGTCTGAGCTTTGAGATCACATCGTTAGAGAATGTGGCAAGCCTGGTCATGTGGATGTCTCTGGCTGCAGGGGCACATATGGAGAAGAGGTGGGTTTCCCTGAGGTTGGGCACTGTGCCTGACAAATAAGACGGAAGAAGAGAGGAGCACAAAGGCTTTGCAAAGAATCCAAGTTGGACAAGGGTGGCGTTGCAGAGAGCAATGGCACAGATGGTGGGGAAAGGCTCCTGTAGGCCAGTGTGGTTGGAGGGGGGCTCCGTGGGTCATGCCAGCCCACATGAAAGAGACAAGGAGGTGGCCAGAGGTGGATGCTTGGAAATGAGATTGCGAAGAGGGAGCCTCGCGGTCATGGAGAGGTTTGCAGTGTGCCGATGGCAGGGACGGCAGAGGTGGGGCTGAGGTCAAGGGGCTGGGGGCAAGACTCTGGGGGGCATGAGGTTTTGTGCATGGAACCCTCGGGCATGGTGACAGGAGTAGCACGGGGGCACCAAAGTCTTCAAGACACTTGCTTTATCTCCCTCTGGAGCGTGAGGTCCTTGAGAACAGAACTCCCCTGAGTTATGAGGTGCCTGGGTGGCTCGGGCCGTTACACAACTGACTCTTGATTTCAGCTCAGGTCATGATCTCAGGGTTGCGAGATTGTGCTCCGCTTTGGGCTCTGTGCTGAGCATGGAGCCTGCTCAGGATTCTCTCTGCCTCTGCTCCCCCCACCTCATAAACTCACACCCTTCCGCACCCCCACGCATTACCTCCTCCCCCACTCAGGCTACCTGGTCTCCAGTTGGGCTCCCTCAGATTTGTTTTCCACACTGCTCCTTCCATAATCTGACTGTGTCTCTCTGCTGAGGAGGAGACCAAGCCCACTGAGGCTCATCAGGCCTCTCTTGCTTGGCCACCAACTCCCTGTCAGCCCCACGCTTTTCCCTTCATCTCTGGGCCAGTGCAGACCCACCTGCAGCCGGGGAAGACCTGGGGCTTTGCTGCCCACCTGGGAAGGCGCCCCCCCCCCATCCTTCACATTGAACTCAGAGGGCACCTCCCCCACTGCCAGGCCCAATTTCTGTTCCAGCCTGACTGTCCCCGTCATTTTTGTTGCTCAGGACTGAATACATGGGCCCCAATTATCTGCATCCCACCCCTCTGCTTGAGTGGTTCTGAGCCCACGGGTCATGGAGGTCAAGTCCACATTGGGTGTGTCTGCGGCACCCAGAACGGGTGCGGGAGTGAGGGCCCGCGTGCATGCAGCTGGGTGAGTGCCACCGTCAGGAGCGTAAGGGAGGAGCTGAGGGCTGTGCACTACCTGTGGGACCAAGAGCAGAGCTGGGAGGTTTTATTACCAGCAAATCTCTACACTGTACATGGCAGTCGGGGGTGGTGGGTGGGGTCCCCCCCAGCCTGCCTGCCTTACCCGCCCGGGGCCAGCGTGGATGCAGGGGTGTGTCCCAGATGTCCACTGTTGGCCCTGGCCCGGGAACAGCAGAACACCTTTCTCTTCTCCTGTCCCAGAGTCACACAGGACTTTCAGGGCCGGTCACAGGGGGCCGGGCCCTTCTTCCGCTCACGGCTCAGGAGCGTTACCAGCTTGGCCTTGAAGCCTGTGGGAGCACTGGGGCGGCCAGAGCTCGCAGTTTCATCACTGTCGCCCAGCTCCAGTTCCAGCAGCCTCCGGTACTGCGCCTCCAGGCTGCTGTCATGGGTGGGGCCTGGCCAGCCCAGGTCCTCGCTGTTGTGGTAGATGGGGCTGGCCAGGGGGCTGCGGCGGCTGGAACCCTCCTGCCCTGGGTCCCCGTCCCTGAGCAGCACGGGGCCTGCCTCCAGCATGCACAGGTTCTCATAGAGGTGCTCGGCGTTGGCTGGGGGTCCACTGGCCCGCTTGCATACCGATGCGTAGAGCCCAGACACCGGCTCATCGTGGGGCACCGGGTTTAGCTGTGGGGGCAGGCTCTGAGGGCCCGGATCTGCTAGTTGTGCCCTCCAAGAGCTGGGCGGCTCCAGCCCTGGGGGCATCTCCCGAAGCTCTCCTGGCGGGTCCAGTGAGGGCAGGGAGGTGGCGCGAGGCAGGGGACAGGGCCGGGGTCCAGCCAGCTCTGGCAGCCGTTCCCGCTGGCGGGCAATGGCAGCGGCCACTGCCCTGCACAGGTCAGGGGCTCGGGGGCTACTGAAGGCGAAGAGACCCTCGCCCGAGTCACAGCGGCGTCCAGCTTCAAAGGAGAACACGTCCTGGACACAGAGTTGGGGTGGTATGGGTGGGTTAGCGGCAGAGGGACCTAAGCACCCCTCCACCCACCAGCTTTCTGGCAGGGCACTCCCTGCCCCTCACCTTGTCAGAGCCGAACTTGCGCAGGAAGCGGTAGGGCCAGGTGTAGAGGGCCTGGGGGCTGGAGGCTTCCCTCAGCTGGATGGTGTCTTGGCCTAGCACTAGGAGGTAGGGCCCTTTCAGCTGGCAGCGGGTGGCAGCTTCGGTCCTCTGCACCACCACTGGAAACTCGCCTGCTGCAAGCAGGAGGGCAGCGAGGCCATCAGGTATAGCACGCCTGGGCCCCAAAGATCCCAGCCCCGTGTGGAGGACGGCTGAGGCTGCCCCTGCACCTCCCTGACTCACCTTCCTGCCAGGAGGAGTAGATGGAATTCTCCTCCATGAGGACCAGGCCCCTCTTGGAAGCTTCCACCTCCCCTGGGCCTGAGGAACTCTCCCCTGTGCCCTGGAGAATGAAGAAAGGTCGGAAGTTAGAGCCCTCCCCCCCTCCTCTTTCCACATCCTTCCCCTGGGTCTAGTAACCCAAGACTTCAGGCCAAGAACATCCAGGGACCAGGGTGCCACTTCCAGCTCTGTTCCTGACACACTGTGCCACCCTGGGGACCCCTCTGCTTCCCCACCTGCAGCCCCCCAGGCGCCCCCTTGAGGCTGCTGAGAGTTGTAAAGTAAGTGACACATGAGAAGGTCCCCACTGCACTGGTACTTGGCCAGGGATGGGGCCTGCCTGTGTGTGTCCCTAACAGCTTGGAGTGATTAAGGGGCAGGAGCTTCAGGGGTGGCACCTGTGAGTGAACTGGCTTTTCCAGCCTTCTCCAGGCCGCTTTTACCAGCTCCTCTCTATCCTCTGAGCTCTGTCAGCATCTCCACCACAACCACCGTGGCCCACAGTAGCACAGCCACGGTCACATGCAACAGCTTCCTCACTGGTCTCCTTGTTCTTGTCCATTTCCTTTTTTGTTTTTGTTTTTTTTTTTTTTTTTTGCTTTTACCTTAATATATGGTGATAGGGGTGCCTGGGTGGCTCAGTTGATTAAGTGTCTGCCTCCAGCTCAGGTCATGATCCCAGAGTCCTGGGTCCCTGCTCAGTGGAGAGCCTGCTTCTCTCTCTCCCTCTCTGCCCCTTTCTCTGCTCATACTCCCTCCCTCTCTGTCTGTCAAATAAATAACATCTTAAAAAAATATTGTGGTAAAATACACCACGTAAAATTTACCATTTCACCATTTTAAAGTGTATAACTCAGTGGTTTAAGTATAGTCACAAGATTATGTAATGGTCACCTTTACTTAGTTCCAGAATTTTTTTTATTTTAAGATTTTATTTACTTAATTGACACAGCAAGAGAGAAAGAGGACAAGCAGCGGGAGCAGCAGGCAGAGAGAGAGGGAGAAGCAGGCTCTTTGCTGAGCAGGGAGCCCAACATGGGACTTGATCCCAGGACCCCAGGATCACGACCTGAGCCGAAGGCAGACGCTCAACTGACTGAGGAACCCAGGCGTGTCTAGTTCCAGAATTTTTCATCATTCCACATGGAAACCTATTAGTAGTCACTCCTCACCCTCCCCAGCCCCTGGCGAACACTAAGCTACTTTCTGTCCCTATGGATTGGCCTATTCCAATGTGATTGATATACATAGAAGGATACTAATGTGTGGTCTTTTGTGTCTGGTCCCCTTTATTTAGCATGATGTTCTCCAGGTTCATTTACGGTGTTAGCATGTATCACTACCTCATTCTTTTTTTATTTTTTTAATGGCCAGGTAATATTCTGTTGTATGGCTAGATTATATTGGGTGTATAAGTTAGCAGACATTGAGGTTGTCTGCATCTTTGGCTATTGTGAATACTGCTGCTCTGAGCATTCTCATACAAGTTCTGTTTGAACACCTGCTTCGATTCTCTTGGGTATACACCTACGAGTGGAATTGCTGGGTCATATGGTAACTCTATGTTTAACTTTTTGAGGAACTGCTAGGCTCATTTCCTTTTGGTCCGTCATAGACCCTGTGAAGCTTATTTTTTTTTTTTTAAACGATTTTATTTATTTATTTGACAGACAGAGATCACAAGTAGGCAGAGACAGAGAGGGAGACAGGCTCCCCACTGAGCAGAGACCCCAATGCAGGGCTCGATCCCAGGACCCTGGGATCATGACCTGAGCTGAAGGCAGAGACTTTAACCCACTGAGCCACCCAGGTGCCCCGACCCTGTGAAGCTTTAAAGCTCTCAGCCCCTGTCTCCCCAAAGAACCTCCCCCCGCCAAAGGCATCTGTCTCACTCACCCCAGACTCTGCATATATCCCAAAGTAGTTCCAGCTGGCTCCCACCAAATTCTCCATCTTTGCCTTCTCTTGGGCTCCCTCCCATTACTTACCCTCCAGCCATGATGGCCTTTCTGCCCCTTGAACACACCAAACTTTCCCATGCCACAGGGTCTTTGCCCATGCTGCTTCTTCTGTTCAAGACACTCCTCAGACCTCAGTGTCTGGATCACTCTTGCCTCAGATCTTTGCCTGATGGGTTCTTATTTGTCCTTGAGGACTCGGCTCACTGTCCCTTGCTGAGAGGTCTTCCCATCTAACATCCTGCCATTCACGTCTGGTCCCACCACCCTTTCATTTTCTCCATAGCGTAAATGGCCATCTGAGATTCATTTGGGGCACTTCGGGGCTATTTCCCCAAAGGCTTGTGGGTGCTCGGCAGGTGCTTGCTGAGTGACAGGGTGTGAGTGAGCATGGAGATGAACGAGGCCAGCTGGCCCACCTCTGGCCTCTGCCTCTGGATGCCCTGCCCACCCACCTTATGCTCACCTGAAAGGCCAGCTGGCAGATGGGGCCCATCCATTCCTGGCGATGCTGTGCGGCCAGTAGGTGGCTTCGCTCTGTGGTGGTGAGCAGGAAGGCGCTGGTGTCCTTGGGGCAGCTCTCACCGTCAGCCGGCAGCACAGACACGCAGTCTGCCAGGCGGATGACTCGCCGTTCCCCACGCCGGCTGGGTCCTGTAGGCCTGTCCCCTGCTGGCCCCAGGCCACCTTCCCGGACCTCCCAGCTCTCCAGCCGTGCCACACCTGATGGGCTTCCTGCATACAGCAGACCCCATACCTTCCGCCAGGACTTCTGTGGGATGGGGGAAAGACACTTGGGTGGTGGTTCTCCCGGTAGTTCAGCTCAGCACCAGCAAGGGCTCCTGGTCACCTGCCTGGCCTCTGCTTCCCCCAGATCCTCAGGGCCCTAGAGGAGGAGGCCCTGCCAGGGCCAGAGGAGCAGGGGGAAGAGTCCGTGCTTGGGGCTGGTCAGCTGTGGGTTCAAATCCACACCACCAATTGCCTCACTGGGACCCCTATGAGCACTAGTGCCCTCATATCTCAGAAGCCATGGGAAGACAAGGTTGGGGCTTCTACTGGATTGTGTCTCCGATGCGGTTCAAGCAGACCACCTGACACTACCTTTACATTGGTGGCCCCTACGCTCTCTCCATGAAGAGAAGGTCACCTGGGCCATGGGACAAGGGCTGAGGCAGGAGGGAGGCCTCAGGCTCACGATGGTGAGGAAGGAAACATGCAAATAGTGTCAAGCAAAGGAAACAGACTGTTTATCTCCCTGGGCAGCAGCTGCAGCCGAGCAGTGAGGGTGTGGGGCCTGCTGCCCGGGGAGAGAAGTGAACTCCCCAACTGTGGCCGGTAACAGGGCTGGGAGGAGCTGAGCCCTCTTCTGCAGGGTGGGCCTTCTCTACAGGGGCCACAAGGCTGAAGGCTGCTGGGTCATCCGACCTCTCAGCTCTGCCCTGCCCCAACATTGGGATTCTCAGATCCTCTGCGCTCTTGGCTTCCCCATAGGTAAACAGGGCAGGCTCTCTAAAAGGCCCACTTAGCCCAACCCTCTCAAGCTGAGAATGGGGCTCTGTTCTACTCCCCAGCTCCTTGGTTGGGTTCCCCACCGACTCCCTTCCCCATTCTCCCAGCTCCGGGGGGGCTGAGGCTGGGGCCCACGCCTACTGTCCTGGGCAGCTCCTGGAAGCCAGGGTCCCCACCTTGCCGAATTTGATGTGCTGCTGGTAGAGGATGCCGTCCTTGACGGGAGTCTCCAGAGGCTCCATGGCCGCTGCCAGGCCCCAGGACTGCCTCTCCGAGGGCCTGAGGAGACTGGTGACAGGCCGGAGGGGAACTCCTCACACTTCCCCTTCTGGCCACTTCCCCCTCCCTCTGTCCAGAGAGGCAGCTGCAGGGCTTGGGGGGAGGGGAGCCCGTCTTCAGTAAAGGAGCTCAGATAGGGGGTGGGGACATCACATACTTCTTCCTTGGGGTCCTGCCGGCTCAAGGTGCCCACCTGTGCCCAGCAGGGGCTTCAGACCACCGGAGGGCACCTGACCTCTGCCTGAACCTGGGTCAGCTGGCTGTGAGTCAGAAGCTCCGAGCTCCCCTCTGTGCAGGGCAGCTATACACCCTGCCACCTGACATTCCTGCCACCCGGTCGCTGCCCAAGAACCTCCTCTGGTCAGACTGGCCAGCTCCTTGCTTTCCTACTCTTGAGCCCTGGTTGGTACCCTCTCAGCGCCGCTCTGCTTGTCTTTATCTTGGAAATATTTCTAATATTCACCTGCTCCCCTCTGTCTTCACAGTCCCTGTCCATTACCAGCCTCTTAGCTCCCCATTGAACCACTGCCCCACAGGGCCCACTGTGGTCCTTTCCACCAACCCCATACCAACCCCTCCAACTCCCCCCATGCCCGGGGGTGTAGCCTGGGCTCCTCAGCCCTGCACTCAAGGTGGCCTGTTCTGGCCTCCACCTCCCCTCAGCCCAGTGCCTCCAGAGAAACCCTTACCGCTGTGCCACTTAAGCTCTGGGCTGCCTTTTTCCCTGGGAGGCCCCTCTTGACCACCCAACACTGAGAACAAGGGCCCCACCAGTGAACCCGTCCTCACGCCACAGCCCGGTCATGTGAGTGTGGGTGGCATGCCCCTAGTGGGTCCCTGGAGAGCTCACATGCTCTTTTGAAACTGCTTCTGGCTAGGCACCTATTTATTTATTTATTTTTGCCTCACCTTGCTGGAGACTACCGTTGGGGCTCTGAGTGTGTGTCTGAATTCTGGGGACAGCCTCTTGTCACTCATTCAATGCCACCTTTAGGAAGGCCTGGGTAACCAGGCTGAGCAATACCATTTGGGGTCACATATGGGGTGTGGGCAGGAAGTCTTTTCCAAGGGCCTTTCCACCTGACTTTGTGTCCCTTGTGGCCTGGGAAGCCTCAAGCTCCGGCAGCCGGACACCCTGTCCTTTGCATTCTCATTGCCATTTCAATGATGAGGAAATTGAGGCTCAGAAACATTAAGTAACCTGCCCAAGACCAAACACCAAGTGACAAACACGACTTGAGCAACTGCTGTCCTGCCGGGATAAGCACGTGGTCTCGCACATGAAGTGCCAGGCCCAGAGGAACTGCGTGCGGCCTGTGCTCTTCCTCTGCCTGTCCCTTGCCAGATGCTGAGATCCTGCACCATCTGCCACCCTGTTATTCCCAACTCCTGTTTCTCCCACTTACCTAAGAGCCTTCCAGCAGGCGTCTCCCTAGATGGCCTGGATCCTGAGCCCAGCAGAGAGCCAGGCACAGAGTGAAGTCAGTGAGTGCTAGCGGCATTAGTGGCTGTCCTGTGGTGTCTGCTGCTCCCTCAGCAAGGCAAACAGAGGGATCCCCCTGGGAGTCTGTGTGGGCAGGCAAGCGGGCAGGGGGCCTGAGGCAGGAAGTCACCTCCCAAGGGGCCCCAGGAGCTTCATACAATTGACAGGAAGAGGGAGGCTGGGGCAAAGTTGGAGATTATAAGAGCCAACCAGAGACCAGAAAATCTACCCATTTCCCCCTGGCCCACCAATATGGTCTCTCCCTGAGTCACAAATCCAGCTAAGTCCAGAGGAGATACCCAGGCCCCCGCTAGGGAGCCCTGGCTACGTGGCTCTCCCCACAACTAAGGCCCTGCAGGCCAAGTGTTGGCAGTAAAGGCGGAGTCCTGCGTTATGGCTCAGGGGTCCCCAATCTGGAGGGCTTGAGGGCCAGGCCTCGGAGGATGGAAGCCTGAAAACCCAACCGAAGTTTAGGGTTCGGGCCTAGGCATGGCAGGTCCCAACTGCCAGGGCTGTGGTTGGATTCCTGGGGGGCTGAGTAGAGGGCAGGTTGGGTCGGCATTGGGACCGTTTAGAGTGCTTTCTCACAGGCTTCAGACAACACCATGCGGGACCCTGGGCCAGGCCTAGGCGGCTCCCCCGAAGGCCCCCACCGCTGGAAATGAGCTCGGCAGGGCTTTCGGGCCAATTCTCGTGAGCTTTCTGCTCAAATCAACACCGATGTGGGCAGAAAGCTCGTGAGAATTGGCCGGCAGTGGGTGGTGATTCAGACCGTGAGAGGGCCCCGCGGTGGGAGCGCTTTCTCACTAGGTGTGTGTTGGGACCGTGTGGGACTGCGGCTGGGCCCATGCGGCTCCCTGAGGGCCCTGCGGAGGAAAGCTCCCCGGGGGCAGAGTTAAGGTAGGGTGTGAGCATTAGCATCAGGCTCCCGCTATTTTTAGCAAAAGGGTACGCTGAAGGTGAGGGTGGCCTGAGGTGGGCCTGCAGGTTCCTCTGGCTCTGAGAGTTTCCCGCAGCTCCCAAGGGCACGGTTTCCTCCTGGGTGGCTGGAGGGCTTGAGGGCCAGGCCTCTGCGGAGGGAAGGCTGAGAACCCAACCCTGGGTTAGGGTTCGGGCCTAGGGGCATAGCAGGCCCCACCTGCCAGTGTGAGGCGGGCTCCCTGGGGTGCTGAGTAGAGGGCGGGTTGGGCCAGCATTCTGAGGCGACCTGGGCAGCGTGGGCACCCGGAGTTTAGAGAGCTTTCTCACAGGCTTCAGGTGACACAACGCGGGACCCTGGTCCTTTCCCAGGTGGCTCCCCAGAAGACCCCCGCCACCGGAAGCATGTTTGCCAGGGCTTTCCGGCCAATTCTCAGGAGCTTTCTGCCCAGATCAATGTCAATTTGGGCAGAAAGCTCGTGAGAATTGGCCGGCGCTAGGCGGCGATTTGGGCCTCACGCTTGCGCCTGCTGGGAGTGCTTTCTCGCTAGGTGCGTGTTTGGGACATGTAGGACTGTGGTCCAGGTCCAGGCAGCTTCTCTGACGGCAGCCAGGGAGGCAAGCTCCCCAGGGGCAGAGTTGAGGGACGGGGAGAGGCTGAGCCGCCGGCTCTTGGTTTGTAGCCCAGGGTGGTGCAGAGGGTGGGGGTGGCCTGAAGGGGGCATGTAGGTATCTCCCACTCTGAGGGTTTTGCACAGGTCCCAGTGTTACGGCCTCCTCCTGGGTGGCAGGCCGAGTCCTGGAGTGTGGCTCAGGGGTCCCCAGTCTGGAGGGATCGGAGGGCCAGGCCTCTTGGGATGGAAGACTGACAACCCAAACTAGAGTCAGGGTTCAGGCCTTGGTGCATGGCAGGCCCTATGTGTTGGTGCTGTGGCGGGATCCCTGAGGGGCTGAGTGGAGGGCGTGGTTCAGACGGGGCATCAAGTCTGGGTTTGTGGTTCAGGGGGCCGCCAATTATGGGGGTTGCATCAGGGGTACATGCAGGTTTCTATGCTCTGAGGGTTCTCTGCAGCTCCAAAGGGCACAGTTTCCTCCTGGGTGGTAGGCAAACTCCTGGTGTGTGGCTCAGGGGTCCCGACTGGGGGGCTTGGGGTCCAGCCCTCTGGGGATGGAAGACTGAGAACCACACCCATGTTAGGGTTTGGGCCTATGGGCATGGTAGGCCCATCTGCCAGTGCTGAGGTGGGCTTCATGGAGAACTGAGTAGAAGAAAGTCTTGGCCAGCGTTTGGAGGCGATCTTGAGGATTCCCAGTCCCCCTAGCACACCCCCAGTCCTCCTGAGTGTCCCTTGTCATGGCACTTGTAACACGAGGCTGTCATTTTTGTCTCTCAATCTGTTCTTTTTGCTTGGAGTAGATCTCTCTCACAGATGCCTGGCTAGATGACAGGTGGATGGATGGTTTTGGGATCTTTTGTCCTGAAACAGCAGGCATCCCTCAAAACCCTGATGGGCAGGGGGAGTCTCTGTCCCTCTGTGTGCCCCCAGGCTTGGTAGAACCTAGTGTCCAGGGCAAGGGATTTGGGAGTTCTCCCAGATTAATATTGTTCTACGAAAGTGGCTTCCTTCCGAGATCACTACTATGGAACCACATTGCGTGGCTGTTCCTGCGGGACAGAAAGCATGCTGCTGTATTGTATCATCCTTGCACACTGTGGCTACCAAAGAGGAAACGCACGCTCACCCTCACAAGTTCACACTTACACCTCTGTTTCTAAGCATCACTACACGGAAACGACAGTGAATTCCCGTTGGGCTGGAGACCTGAATAGACATGCCATTCAAGGTGTCAGTAGAGGAGGATGGAGATGGTGTTGTGGCAAAAAGGATGGAAGTCCTTGCCTCTGGGGGTGAAGAAATTAGATTTGACCCAGAAGGCGTTACGATCTACTCAAAGAAGGGACATGATCCTAGGGTCCTTGAGACCAGGGATCGGCACAGGCTTTTCTGGAAAGTTTTCTGTAAAGATTTTCTATTAGGTGTTGCAGTCCACGTGGTGTGTCTGCCAATGACTCCACTCTGGCATTGTGGCTTGAAAGCAGCCAAGACTGTCCATAACTAATGTTCCAGCCACACTAGATTGAAAGAATACGGGGGGGGGGTGTCCCATCGGGCCCATGGGTGATAGTTTTCCACACCCCAGATCTGCAACATGATGGGTGATGGAGGAGAGGCCTCCTCTTTCCCAGTGGCAGAGTGGGAAGACACTGGGATCCATCCTGTCTGACCCTGGCCCCTGCACTTGAAAGAAAGAAAAGATGATAGTGAGCTTGGCCAACAGTGAAGGCCTCAACAATTCCCTCCCCCACTGCCCATGTCTCTGGAGGCCTTGAACTTCCCACCACACGTTTGTCTGTGGTTGAATTCCGTGTAGGTATTGTTTGGCTGAGTCAGTCCCCATTGCCTGGTGGGTATATCTTGCGGGTTATGTACCACGCAGAGGGTCATCTTCTTCAGGCCAAGACCCTGAGCACCTTTAGGGTTCTCCTGAGTTAGCAGAGGATCTAGCATGTGTGGACTTCAGGACAAGTCCTACTGAGCCCTCTGCAATGTTATGGTGCACCTGGATTCCTGGGCCCTCTGTGGCATTGCACGGGCCTGGCCTAGGCCTCTTGTGCAGTCATGATGGAAAAGCCTAGCCTTTCCTATCTTCCTCTATCCTCTGTCAGCATCTGGGTTTCCCACCCACTGTGTCTTTGCAGACAAACTCTGAGATGGTCTATGGCTTGGGACTCCATTGACATCCCAGAGTCTCATTATACCCAGTGTCAGAGCTGACATGACCTTAGTTCCCAGAATAGGCCCCATGAAGAGTCCCAGGAGAGTCTTGGTGTGCAGGAAAGATCAATGGGTGATTGTGGCTCTAGCTAAAGCCACACCGGGGAATCATGCTGGAGGCCATCTTCCATCTCAGTCTGGCTCTTCCCCTGATTGCCCAGATGACCTAGGAGAGTCCCTTCATTGGAGCTTGAGGCTCATCCTTTCTCAAATGGGGAAATATGTTTAGATGAATTGATTCATTCAAGACGAGGGAATGAACTCCTAGGAAGTTCAGGGCAGTCTCCAAGATGGATTCTACCTCAGGAGTTCAGACTCCCACGGTCCCCGCTCCTATGGACTTCCCCCATTGGACACAAGGGCTGTTCAGTGGAGATACCCCAGGGTGACACTGGGCTGGTGCCTGTCCTCAGGGTGTGCCCCAGGCCATGTGTTGTGGCTGAGGGGCCATGAGCAATTCTGAACCCAGACCAAATTTTCAGCTGTGCTGCCTTCCTTGAACACAGATAGCAGTGCCTGGCTCAGGCCTTCACTGCTACAGCTGAGCCAGCTCAGTGAGGACCTTGGCCTGGGACACTAGCCCCATGACACTACGAGGGCACTGGGAGTCCACAGTAAAGTCATGCAATGGGACAATGGCTTCTGCCTCAGGGTAGATGATGCGAGGTACTGTTTCACAGCTAACATGACCAAGAAGATCATTTAAATGACAGAATAGTAAGTAGTTCCACGTACTCTGTATGATGGTAGTGATGGGAAAAGTGAACGATGGGGTCAGAAAGGGGAATGGGAGATCCAAGAAGCAGGCTGGAGTCGTCACAGGGTAGGGGGTGTCTCGTGGAGGGAGGGACCAGGAGGCTCATCATGGGTTCCAACAGTGCAGCATCGGGGTGTGTGCTTCAGCTGACCCTTGACCCCTGCAGGCATTCTAGCTCCACAGGATGTGCAGAAATGCAAATTGGCCTGAGCAAAAGCCCTTCTGGTCTATCTTCTTGGTTCCTGGGTGTGGCTCTTTCTTGGCTTCTGGAGGCTGTTGATTCTCCTTTGTTTTCCTCTGTGCTGCACTATTTTGTGTGGATTCAGGGCTTTTAGTTGACACAAGTTCTTCCTGCAAGGAAGTGGAGAAGAAGCCATCCTTGTTTCCTAAGTTGACCTGAATAGATTCCATCATCATAGCCCTTTCCTAGGCCTCAACAGCCTTCATGTGCTCTCCGAGTATGAGATTTGAGAAAACATCTTCTATTCTTAACAGGTTGAAAGAATTAGTTTGGATTTTAAAAAATTCAACAAAGTCACACTTTTCATCATCTCTACCATGGTCTGTAAACACTGAACAAGGTTTGACAGCATGAAGGAAGAAAGGGCTTTGCCATGGGGTTAAGGGCACTGTTTACTCACTGCTGCCCCCGTGTGGCCACTCTCCAGATGGCACGTGGCCGAATAGGTTCTGATTTACAGGATTCCAGGGAGAATAAGACAAGAAGGTTGGTCCCTAAATTCCCTCCTAAAAACCATCCTCTAATTTATGAGCAGTTTTAAGAATAGAGTGTCTCTTAACTAGATATTAGGGTTAGGGTCAGGGCCAAGTTACATGCATTAACTAGGGGCAGCTTTTTGTATGTCAATCTTACCTGCCTAAGGTGTTTTTAAAAAATACATTGGGAGAGGATATAGTCACCAAGGCACTGAGCACATGACCTGACCCTGGAAATAGGTCACTAAACGTAATGATTGTATCATTGGAGCTGAGCACCAGGAGTTGGTCCTCTAGGTACTTGGCTGGTAGCCTCTGTGGCCAGCTGGCCATCTCCTCCCGACAGCCACACCCAGCTCAGCCCATCCACTGCTCTGCTCAAGGGCAGCAAACAGATGGACCAGGGGCAGGTGGGACTCCCTCCTGTCAGGCATGGCTTGCTTCAGACAGGTAGAGAAGTGGGCCAGCTCCCATGCACATGACATGTTCCTTTGGTTCATTACATTGGCCTCCCCTTTCTGAACCTTTCTCCTGAAACTTTCGCTCCTGGGAGAACTTGGGTTTGCAGATTTCTGTTGACATTTCGAAGTGTAGATCTGTGTTGCCTAGATCTGAGGTCAGAGATGAAGGCAGGAAAAGTCATCCTACTCTGAAAGCAGCCAAAAGAAAGATCAAGTGTGCTCTGTCCCTGGCATCTCAGGTTTGAAACCCATAGCCAACTACGTACTTCATGTTCTACACGATCAGCTTGATGGACTCACGGATGCATGTGACATGAAATCATACTGAAAGTGGGGCGCCTGGGTGGCTCAGTGGGTTAAGCCACTGCCTTCGGCTCAGGTCGTGATCTCGGGGTCCTGGGATCGAGTCCCACATTGGGCTCTCTGCTCAGCGGGGAGCCTGCTTCCTCCTCTCTCTCTCTCTCTCTCTGCCTGCCTCTCTGCCTACTTGTAATCTCTGTCTGTCAAATAAAATAAATAAAATCTTAAAAAAAATTATAAAAAAAAAAAAGAAATCATACTGAAAGAGATCTCCTTACCAAACCTTTGCCTTGCAGAAGACAGTTTAGGGACACCGCCCCTCTCCTGCGCTGTCATTTCCAGTCTGGCCAATGCCCAGTCACACTGACACATGTAGCCACCCAAGGGCTCAGCTGTGACATCATCCTGGAGCACCCCTGGTCCCCCTGCTCCCAGGTCTGGCCAACCCTACACACCCCCAGTCCTCCCCAACATCCCCCATAATGACACAGCTGTGACATCCTCCTGGAGCAATCCTGGCCCCCCTGGCCCCCAGGATACCCAACCCTGCACACCCCCAGTCCTCCTGAGTGTCCCTTGTTATGGCACTTGTCACACAAGGCTGTCATTTCTTTTCTCTTTGTTTGTCTTTTCTCCTTGGCATAGATCTCACAATGCCTGGCTGGATGACAGGTGAATGAGTGGTTTCAGGATCTTTTGTCCTGGAACTGTAGGCGTCCTTCAAAACCCTGATGGGCAGGGGGAGTCTCTGTCCCTCTGTGTGTCCCCAGCCTCAGTGGAACCTAGTGTCCAGGACAAGAGACTTGGGAGTCCTCCCAGATGAAGTTTGTTTTATGAAGGATGCTTTCTTCTGAGATCACTATGCAACCACATTGTGTGGCCGTTCCTGCGGGACAGAAATCATGCTGTCTTGTATCCTCCTTGCACACTGTGGCTACCAAAGAGGAAACGCACGCTCACCCTCACAAGTTCACACTTACACCTCCATTTCTGAGCATCACTACATGGAAACGACAGTGAATTCCCATTGGGTGGCAGACCTGTAGACTTGCCCTTCAAGGTGTCAGTAGAGGAGGATGGAGGTGGCATTGTGGCTAAAAGGATGGGAGTCCTTGCCTTTGGGCTGAAGAACTTAGATTTCACCCAGAAGGTGCTATGTTCTTCTCAAAGAAGGGACATAATCCTAGGATTTGATACCATGGATCGGCTCACACTTTTCTGGAAAGTCTTCTGTAATGATTTTCTATTAGGTGTTGCAGTCCGTGTGGTGTCCATGACAATGACTTCACTCTTGCACTGTGGCTTGAAAGCAGCCACAGACCATCCATAACTAGTGTCCCAGTCACACTGGGTTGAAAGAATATGGGGGGAGGTCCCTTTGGGCCCATGGGTGGTAGTTTCCTACACCCCAGATCTGCATCATGGTGGATGTAGGGGGAGAGGGCTCTTCTTTTCCAGTGGCAGAATGGGAAGACACTGGGTTCTATCCTGCCTAACCCCGGCCGCTGCACTTGAAAAATAGTTGATAGTGAGCTTGGCCAACAGTTAAGGCCTCACCCACCTCCCATCCCCCACCCTGCCCATGTCTCTGGAGGCCTTGAGCTTCCCACCACACATCTGTCTGTGGTTGAATTCCATGTAGGTATTGTTTGGCTGAGTCAGTCCCCATTGCCTGGTGGGTATAACTTGTGGGTTAGGTACCACGCAGAGGGTCATCTTGTTCAGGCCAAGACCCTGAGCACCTTTAGGGCTCTCCTAGTTAGAGGAGGATCTAGCATGTGTAGACTTCAGGAGGAGTCCGACTGAGCCCTCTGCAATGTTATGGTGCACCTGGCTTCCTGGGCCCTCTGTGGCATTGCACGGGCCTGGCCTAGGCCTCTTGTGCAGTTACGATGGAAAAGCCTAGCCTTTCCCATCTTCCTCTGTCCTCTGTCAGCATCTGGGTTTCCCACCCACTGTGTCTTTGCAGACAAACTCTGAGATGGTCTTTGCAGACAAACTCTGAGATGGTCTATGGCTTGGGACTCCACTGACATCCCAGAGTCTCATTATACCCAGTGTCAGAGCTGACATGACCTTAGTTCCCAGAATAGGCCCCATGAAGAGTCCCAGGAGAGTCTTCATGTGCAGGAAAGATCAATGGGTGATTGTGGCTCTAGCTAAAGCCACACGGGGGAATCATGCTGGAGGCCATCTTCCATCTCAGTCTGGCTCTTCCCCTGATTGCCCAGACGACCTAGCAGAGTCCCTTCATTGGAGCTTGAGGCTCATCCTTTCTCAAATGGGGAAATATGTTTAGATGAATTGATTCATTCAAGACGAGGGAATGAACTCCTAGGAAGTTCAGGGCAGTCTCCAAGATGGATTCTACCTCAGGAGTTCAGACTCCCACGGTCCCCGCTCCTATGGACTTCCCCCATTGGACACAAGGGCTGTTCAGTGGAGATACCCCAGGGTGACACTGGGCTGGTGCCTGTCCTCAGGGTGTGCCCCAGGCCATGTGTTGTGGCTGAGGGGCCATGAGCAATTCTGAACACAGACCAAATTTTCAGCTGTGCTGCCTTCCTCACACAGATAGCAGTGCCTGGCTCAGGCCTTCACTGCTACAGCTGAGCCAGCTCAGTGAGGACCTTGGCCCAGGACACTAGCCGCATGACACTGTGAGGGCACTCGGAGTCCACAGTAAAGTCATGCAATGGGACAACGGCTTCTGCCTCAGGGTAGATGATGCGAGGTATTGTTTCCCAGCAAACATGACAAAAACCACTTAAATGAAAGAACAGTTAAGTAGTTCCGCATACTCTCTATGATGGCAGTGATGGGAAAATTGAACGATGGGGTCTGAAAGGGGAATGGGAATTCCAAGAAGCAGGCTGGAGTCGTAAGGGGATAGGAGGTGTCTCATGGAGGGAGGGACCAGGAGGCTCATCATGGGTTCCAACAGTGTAGCATTAGGGTGTGTGCTCTGCCTGACCCACGCCCCCTGGGAGCACTGGGGGCATTCTAGCTCCAGAGGGTCTACATAAATGCAAACTGGCCTGAATTCTATTAATTTGGGCTTGGACTCTTGGGTTTTTCTCATAAAGTATCATGTCATCTGGGAAGAGAGCATTTGACTTCTTTGCCAATTTGAATTGCCAATTTGCCAAGTGAATTATTTCTTTTTGTAGTCTGATTGCTGAGGCTAGGAGTTCTAGCACTGTGTTGAACAGCAGTGCTGAGGGTGGACATCCCTGTTGTGTTCCTGCTCTTCAGGAAAAAGCCCTCAGCTTTTCCCCATTGAGAATGGTATTCGCTGTGGGCTTTTCATAGATGCTTTTTATAAAACTGAAGAATGTCCCCTCTATCCCTACATTCCAAAGAGTTTTAATCAGGAAAGGGTGCTGTGTTTTGTTAAATGCTTTTTCTGCATTCATTGAGAGAATCCTATGGTTCTTGTCTTTTCTTTGATTAATGTTCTCTATCATGTGACTGATTTGCCTATGTTGATCCACACACTTGGATACCAGGAATAAATTCCAGCTGGTCATGATGGATAATCCTTTTAATGTCCTGTTGGATCCTATCAGCTAGGATCGTGTTGAGTATTTTGGCACCGATGTTCTTCAGGGATATTGCTTGGTAATTCTCCTTTTTGATGGGAATCTTTGCCTGTTTGGGGGATCAAGGTAATGCTGGCCTCGTAGAATAAGTTTGGAAATCTTCCTTCTGTTTCTACTTTTTGAAACAGCTTCAGAAGAATAGGAATTATTTCTTCTTTGAATGATAGCCTTGCTGGATAAGGTATCCTTGGCTGCATGCTCTTCTCATTTAGCATTCTGAATATGTCTTGCCAGCCCTTTCTGGCTTGCTAGGTCTCTGGGGACAGGTCCGACATTATTCTGATGCCCCTCCCTCCATCCATCACAAATCTCTTCCCCTGGGCTGCTTTCTGGATTGCTTTCTTGGTTCAAAGATCTTCAAGTTTTCCATTTTTAATTCTAATAGTGTATTTATAGATGATTTTATATTTTCTATGTACACCCTCATATGATCTGTGAATAGTCACAATTATCCCCCCAATTCTTATTCTTTCTGTTTCTCTGGCCTTATAACACTTGGTAGATTCTTCAATGCAATGTTGACTAGAGTAGCATGGTTTGAAGATTTTAATATACCTTTCTCAATAGCTGATAGACAAAGCAGATGAAACATTCATAACAAATGTGACTTAATTGACATATACGAACCATTACACATTAAGTACACAATACATTATTTTCAAGTGGTCCTAGGATATGTACCCAAGTAGGTGAAATGTTGGGCTGTGAAGCAAGTCTACACATTTTAAAGTCTGAAATTAGCTAGATTATATTCTTAGACCACAGGAGAATTGAGCCATATTCATAATGAAAAGAAAACCAGGAAGTCCCTCAATGTTTAAAAATTAAATATAACTTTGCTACATATCCTAAGGGCCAGAGAGGGAATCACAAGGGAAATTCTCAACCTTTCCTACATCAGAGCTTGCAGACAATGGCACTCTATCTGGGAAGAGCAGTATAATTATCTAGACTGGAGTTGAGCCTTAAGTCAGAGTTCTGTCTGCCCCAGCCACACCTGGCAGCCTTGGCCTGTGGTCCCCCCACAGCTGCCCTTTCTGGTGGCCCTGAGCTAAGGGGGACAATATGGCCACATGGAAATGGGAAGCTCCACACCCTGAGTGATGATGGTGCTACTGTATTGTCCTCACCAGTCCAACAGTATGCTTTCTGAGGTAAATATGACAAAATAACAGGTTCTTGACCTTCCTTAAGGCTTGAAAATCATCTTGTAAGTCATCTTTTAGAAACACGGATTCAACATGTGTTCTTCCTTCTGGAAAAGAAATAGACCCTACTCGTAATCATGGCTTCCTGAGCACCTGCTCTTGAGAGCCATCACACCAGCTCTTTGTGGAGTTCTCCCTCTTAAACTTCCAAACTATGATGTAGGTATTACTAGTCACATTTTCTAGATGGCTAGATAGGGGCTCAGAGCTGATTCGAGTCACAGAGGATTTGAGTCAGAAACCTAAGTGGGATCCCCAAACTGACTCCAAATCCCTTGTTACTCCATACACGGTACTATTTCCCTCATATCTCTGGTCTTCTCAATCTGGAAACATCTCAAGTCTCAGGATTTTCTTGTTGTGTGGTCACCTGGAATGAATTCAGCTGGCCTTATTACTTCTGCCCATCATGATCATCAAGCATGGAGGACCTCTGAGTAAGATACACAAAGATCCCTAGGAATAGATATATTATAATATTTTTCTGATATTAAAGTCACTGAAAGAACTATCTTTTCAAAATTGATTGCAGTTCTGGTATGTTCAGAGTGTGCTGCAAGACAGGTCTGACACAGTATTTAAAAACACTCAGCTCGGGACGCCTGGGTGGCTCAGTTGGTTAAGCAGCTGCCTTCGGCTCAGGTCATGATCCCAGCGTCCTGGGATCGAGTCCCACATCGGGCTCCTTGCTCCGCAGGGAGCCTGTTTCTCCCTCTGCCTCTGCCTTCCACTCTGTCTGCCTGTGCTTGCTCTCACTCTCTCTCTCTGACAAATAAATAAATAAAATCTTTAAAAACACTCAGCTCAGCCTCTTCTACAAAGTGAGACAATGCTTATAAACTTTATTAAGCTATTCTCTTACCCACCATTACTTACTTCCCAACCATCGTAGTGTTTATATGGTATGACTGTGACGTACATTAGTTGAAATTTGGAGGGAAAGAACTAAGACAATGTGTCCAAGCTTTAGGGAGACTTCATGTTTCAATTAGTGTTGTGACCATGAGCTACTCTGTTTTATTCTGTAATCCAAAGGAATGGTGCCAGACATCTCTAAGATCTTGGGAAGTTCTACAATTCTGACTTTAAATTATCTGTGTGCTTCAGAAATTTGGGCAGGAGAAAGGGAGGAGCCGAGCTTCTGTGAACACCTCTGTTGACCATGGAACAGGTAGACTTCTGTAGGCATCATTTTGATTTCTTAGTAGGATAGTTAAAGGTGCTTTCATCTCAAGTTTCTCTCTTTAGTAGTAATTAGAATGGTAATGGACATTTTTGTCTTTTACCATCCATGGACCTGGATCCTGGGCTCCCAGGGAAACTATCTTTTAACATTTTACCAAGCTCAAAATGACTGGGCAAAACCTCAGAGCATGGGCCCTATTTCTGCCCCAAGCACATGTTGTACATACATCTCCTTTGAAAAGAAAAGAGAACCAAAAAAATACTATATGCAAACATAAAGATAAGAAAAACAAAAGGACCTCTCCTGTTCCCATAAGATTAAAGTCATACTGACTTGCACATACTGAAAACATAAGAAAAAGTCTGTAACTTTCTGCAGTGTTCTTCCTCATGATGATGTGTCACTGTGTATGTAAAACAAAAGAGACCGAATATAGAAATCTGCCCCAAATGTTCCCCCCCCCCCCCAGCACTCCCTTCCTTGTGAAGAATATGTCTCCCAGGCAGCTGTCTTGACTTGGGTTTGAATAAAACTCTCTTCTTTTCTCTCTAAAATGTTTAAAGGGGTTTCCTCCTTTAGTGTCGACAATAACAATATGTTTTCTTTTTCTTTTTTTTTTTTAAATTTTATTTATTCATTTGACACAGAGAGAGAGATCACAAGTAAGCAGGGGCGGGGCGGGAAGCCGGCTCCCTGCTGAGCCAAAACCTTGATGCGAGGCTTGATCCCAGGACCCCTGAGATCATGACCTGAGCTGAAGGCAGAGGCTTAACCCACTGAGCCACCCAGGTGCCCCTGTTTTTTTTTTTTCTTTTCTTTTTTCTTTTTTAAAAAAGATCTTATTTATTTATTTGGCAGACAGAGATCACAAGTAGGCAGAGAGGCAGGCAGAGAGAGGAGGAAGCGGGCCCCCTGCTGAGCAAAGAGCCTGACGTGGGCCTCCATCCCAGGACCCTGGGATCATGACCCGAGCTGAAGGCAGAGGCTTTAACCCACTGAGCCACCCAGGCGCCCCCGTTTTCTTTTCTTTCTTTCTTTCTTTCTTTCTTTTTTTTTTTAAAGATTTTATTTATTTATTTGACAGACAGAGATCACAAGTAGGCAGAGAGGCAGGCAGAGAGAGAGAGAGGAGGAAGCAGGCTCTCCGTGGAGCAGACAGCCCGATGCAGGGCTCGATCCCAGGACCCTGGAATCATGACCTGAGCCGAAGGCAGAGGCTTTAACCCACTGAGCCACCCAGGCGCCCCCCCCCCCCCCGTTTTCTTTTTAAGTGAAAAATCAATGTCCCTGTTTCACCACTTCAACAACACGGAAGGGCGGCTGTTCTTTTTTTTTTTTTTTTTTTTTTAAGATTTTATTTATTTATTTGACTGACAGAGATCACACGTAGGCAGAGAAGCAGGCAGAGAGAGAGGAGGAAGCAGGCTCCCTGCTGAGCAGAGAGCCCGATGTGGGGCTTGATCCCAGGACCCTGGGATCATGACCTGAGCCGAAGGCAGAGGCTTCAACCCACTGAGCCACCCAGGCGCCCAGGGCGGCTGTTCTTGTTCATCCTGGAGCTTCCCTGCAGAACCAAGCATATGAATATATATTCCAGCACAAATGGACTCATCCTGGAAGGATGCTCAGAAGGTCTGAGAAGCACTATCCACTCCATGGGTGAGCCCAGAAATTGAAGCTCCTCCCGCTTAGAGCATTATTTTTTGGGTCTTCAAATTGCCTTGGAAATGTGGGAAACCATTGCATTTCCTTTTTTATTTTTCTAAGATTTTATTTATTATTTGACAGAGACACAGTGAGAGAGGGAACACAAGCAGGAGGAGTGGGAGGGGGAGAAGCAGGCCTCCCGGTGAGTCGTGAGCCAGACGCCAGGCTAGATTACAATACCCTGGGATCATGACCTGAGCTGAAGACAGACGCTTAATGATCAAGCCACCCAGGTGCCCCAACCATTGCATTAAGCCTGGGAAGGTCTGAGAGCAGCAGACCTTGCCAGGAGCCAGGAACAGCTCCGCAGGCAGGGCTGGTGCAAGAACGGAAGCAGCAGGGTTCTGAGGGTGGTCTGCAGCCAGAGGGGTCTCCGAAAGGGGCCAGATGTCTGGGAGAGGGGGTTTCCTGCCCACGACCCAACCCTGGCTGCCCAGAGGAGCCAGGTGTTCCAGCGAGGAGGTGTGGTCTCCGGGAGTACTACAGAAGCGGGGAGGTGCCGGTGTAAGGGCGGGTTGCCTGGTACAGGCAGGCTCGGCATCCAATGGGCTCAGGGCACCACCCTCCCCGTCGAATGAGCACGTGGGGGTGGAGCTATGTCTTCTGTGGGCGTACCCAGAGCTAGCTTAGTTTGCAGAGGCGGAGCGGGCACGCCGGAGCTTGGAGAGATCCTGGGCGGGAGTCCTCTTTCGGTGAGTGTGGATGGACTGTGCGCTGGCTGGGGTCTTGGGGGTAGTGTCCTCAAAGGGTGCATGAAGCGTGTTCATTGTGGGGACCGAGATGGGTTTTCTTTTTCCCTTGAAATTCTCTTCTGCCTGATGTCCATCAACTGTCCCTCTCCCCCAGACCTCTGGATTCCAGGGCGCCTGCTCACCCAAGCTTTTGTGGGATGGGTTGCAGACATTTCAGGGTTTCCCATGTTTCCCAGGAAGAGTGCCTGTAAAGACAGCCCACAGTCCCCAGCTTCAGTGGGGTGCCTCCTATCCCCTGGCACAGTGCAGGTAGTGGACCTTGAGCAGCACCCTGAGTTCAGCAGGGTGTTCCCTGTTCCCCATTCCCCGCAGGTGTGGCGCTAACAAGCCCCAGAACAGTTCTCCATCTTCAACATTTTGTGCCCTGTCTGCGGGGTTGGTGGTAATGGGCTGTCAGGGTTGTGTAGAGGGTCCTCAAATTTCCTGCCCCCCACCCCAGGCACAGGTGTGGTGCTAACAAGCCCCAGAGCCATCCCTGAGCTTCAGCATTTTGCCCAGTGTCCTAGGAATGGTGGTAATGGGCTGTCAGGATCCCCCTGGAGGGTTCTCCAGGTTCCTGTCCGCTCCCCACCCCCCCGTGTGTGGTGGTAACAGCCCCAGAGCCAATTTTAGCATTGTGCCCCATGTCCCAGGGGATGGTGGCAATGGGCTGTCAGGATCCTGCAGGAGCGACCTCCAGGTGGGGGCCTGGAAGCTGGAGGAAACCAGACCCCACTCAAGTTGCATGAGGAACAGGTGAGTTGAGGTGTTCCTTTGGAAGGATAATTTCACTTTTCCAAAAAAGACAAACTCTTGGTCTACTTTAGAATATCGATCATTACTACTGAAGAAACAAGTATGTGTTTCCAAAAGAGAAAAAAAAGAAAAGAAAAAAGAAAACAAGTATGTGTTTTCCCTTCTCCCAGGAACAGAAGCAGGTGTGCTGGCCTTAGGTCAGAGGTGCCTTCTTATCCCCACCTGGCAACACTTCTCTGTTTTGGCTCCATGAGACCCAACATTTTGAACAACAGCGTCTGAGTCAGTCACGCAGCTCATCACAGGATGTCAGCATTCTGAGAAAGCAGCAGGTACTTTGGGCACAACAATGTCCGTTACATGTCAGGACTGGAGGTAAGATTTCTTTTTAACCCCAAACCTCCTGGGCTTTTCTCTTTTCTCTAGCTGAGCCATGAAGTAAAAGTGAAGTGGCTGTCAGCATTCTGGATTTGGTGCAAGAGTTACTTAGTGTCCCTGCAGGTAGAACATGGCAGGGAATGCCATTTTCTCTGTTCATGTACTGCTTACAAAATGTAACCTGCACATCTGTTTCCTAGGAAATCACTTGTGTTAGAGAAGGAAGATGAGATTTACTCTTAATGTGTTTTTAACGTATAACTTGATCCTTCCTCTGACAGCATTTATTCACTTGGGCCTAGGGTATGGCCGAATGGCCAACATCTAGACTTAGATGGCTTTTTGTGGCCAGACAGAGACATTGATGATGACATTTGTCAAAGGTGATGTTTCATAACTGATTAGTGTTTTCATCACGAGAGTTCCAATTAAGGTAGAGGGAAAATTCAAAATGATTCAAAGTCGGCTTTTACCATTTAAAAGTAAAGCTTGGGGGCACCTGGTTGGCTCAGTGGGTTAAAGCCTCTGCCTTCGGCTCAGGTCATGATCCCAGGGTCCTGGGTTCGAGCCCCACATCGGGCTCTCTGCTTGGCGGGAAGCATGATCTCTCTCTGTCAAATAAGTTAAAAAAAAAAACTCTTTAAAAGTAAAGCTTGGCTTTCTAGTTTGACTCAATGTATCATCTAGATATTTTGATGCGCCGCGCTTTCTCTGTAGTTTCTTTGGTGGTGGAGTCAGAAGGAGATTCTTTGGGAATTCTCCTGGATAGAGGCACATTGGTGGCCTCAAGGGGCTTGGCGGACTTCAGGAGCCCTGGGGGGAATTCTGGAACTGCTTGCCTGATGCTGGGTGAGTCAGGTTATCCCACAGAGTTTGTTTCTTCTCATGAAATTGCTGGAAGGTACTATCTATGGAAAAGCTTTTTACACAGAAACTTTCAGGCTATTGAAGAGCAGCTAACAATGAGGTGACTTGTGCTGCATTATTCTGTAAACAATAGTTTTATAACCCCTGTCATAGGCTATGGTATTTTATTGCACAAGGAGTCCTCAGAAGTCTACAATGAAAGACTCAGATCTCAGAGCACGTTCATGTTCCACTGATGCGTTACTTACAATTTGCCCAGGTAGGAAGGTGAGTTGAGAGAAATACGACACATACATGAAAGCCTTGGTCCAGTGTCATTTTGACAAGAGCGGGGAATCCTGGAGCGTTGCAGCAGACAGGGGAGTTCCAGGTCTGGGGAAAGCTGACAGGGGTCCCTGAGGAGAGCGGAGTGCATTCTGCAGAACGGTGTGGGCAGGGCTGGCTCCAGGAGTGGCTGTGTGTCTCCTGTGTGACAGTTGTGACAGGTCAGGGCTGTGAGCAGGTTCCTGGCTGAGGACAGGGGAGACCTAGGTGGCGAGCTGGCAGAGCCCCTTCTTCTGTGCCACCGGCCTCAGCCAACACACAAGAGCTCTTCATCTGTCTCTGTCTCTCCTGTTCAGACTTCTTCGCATTGCCAGGCTGAGACGTTGGGTCGGGCTTCTTTCTTTGAGTGTGTGTGGAATTGCACAACCTAGATGATGAAGTGATGGGGCATCAGAACATCTGTTCCTCTTGTATTTCCTGCCCTTCTCTAAGTCACCGCAGTGAGTCATACCTGCTGGTAGAAGGGGCTATCTGCATTTCTTAAAAAAGATTTTATTTATTTATTTGACAGATAGAGATCACAAGTAGGCAGAGAGGCAGGCAGAGAGAAAGAGAGAGAGGAGGAAGCAGGCTCTCGGCCGAGTAGAGAGCCTGATGCGGGGCGCGATCCCAGGACTCTGGGATCATGACCCGAGCCAAAGGCAGAGACCTGGGGCACCCAGGCACCCCTATCTGTGCATTTTTATTTCCTGTTTTAATTAAACAGTGGGAAACAAATCTCCTGAAATATTAAAAGAATTCTTTGTGGGTGTTCATGTTTTTCTCTTCTGTGAACCACATTCCAATATTAGAAAAAAAATTTTTAAAGTAAAGCACAGGCGCGGGCTGTAACAGGGCTCAGTGGCCTTTGTGTGGAGGACAAATGGAGGAGTGTAGGTTGTTGTGTAGCTCAGGGAGGGGCTCATTGTGCTCGCAGAGAACACCTACCCTTTCCTCGGGGGGAGGTGGCTGCTTACTTGGTGGCCCATCCTGGGCTCTGAAACATGACCCAGTGAATCCCTTGTGACTAGAACTGGGGAACTGATGAAGAAAACAGAATGAGCCCTGGAGGGTACCTGCGTCCTTGCACTTGGACAACTTCATGGAGCAGAGGAGGTTATCACCTGTGAGGTGTGTCAGGATCCCTGAGGGTGTGGGCTTTGATTCCTGGGGAGAGGTTGTGTTTTCATCCTGATCTGAACCAGAGCCATGTTGTTTGGTTATGGAGACCCAGACCTTGACGTGACCATGTCATTATTATCCTTGTTATTTTAAGAAAGCAATATAGACATTGACTTTGAGATCCAAACATCAAAAGGAAAAACACAAGGTCAACTCTATATATGAGGACTGAACTTGTGGTGCCTCTCATTACTATGGTCAATGTCAGGCTACTTTTATGAGAAAGAACACGGAATTCTATTTGGATAGAAGTGTGCTGTGCCCACGTAGTGTTTTATTCTATCCCTTTCTTACTTCTCTGAAGGGAAAATAGAGGGTGACAGGAGTTTGGTTTCTGATATGCAGGAATGGGAAACAAGAAATTTGAAAGAGCAGTGTTTGTGCTGACGTGGTGCTCCATGCCCAGTGAGTGAGGATTTGAAGCTTGACTTCGAAGTGTTGGTGTTCAGGGAGGATGTGGTCCGAGTTCCCTGCACACAGAGTTGCTCGGGTGGTCTGCCTAAACGGGCCCGTCCCTGCCTTTTGATGGGCAGCTTGAAGGTGGCTCGAAACCCTAGAGCACTGGAGGAATGATCTAGAAAGAACGCCTGGATGGGCCAGTGTAGACAAGCCCAAGGAATTCCAGAGCTAACGATGCACGGGTTTCTGAGACTGGAGTTGGCTTCTCTGAGCGCAGCAGTGCGCTGGGGAGGAAAGCAGACTCTGGGTCGTGGGAGTCACCCTGTCAACAGGTGTGAGCCTGGCAGGGGAGTCAGTTCAGATCACTGGGACATTGTGAGGTCATGGCGGTGGCCTTCAATCTTGATGCGCAGACCAGCTTGCCCCAGGGACAGGGCTCTGCTCCCCAGCCAGCCCTCCTGATGCTGCAGATATGATAGGAAACTTGCTTCCTGTTGGGTTCCCCAGCCCTCGTCTTAGCAGGGGGCTTGGTGGGAAGCAGCCCACAGGCAGCATTATGGATTCTTGCCCAGTGTGCCCCTTGCTTCCTCGGAGGAGGCACCACAGGTGTCCTCTGCCTGGTGCCTGGGAATTCAGCTGGCAGAAGCTCTTCTTCCAGAGCCACAGCCCTGAGAAATCCTCCCCTTTCCTGTGCTGTGCGGAAGAGGCCAGTTTTCATTTGGAACTGAAATCTCAGCTTCTGCCATGAGGTTCCAAGGCCACATGGCACACCAGCCTCCTTGAAGCTCTAGTTCCGCCTGGGGCCTGACATGTGAGACTGACACCGATCCTGGGTGGCTGCTGCTGCTGCAGGCTCCTTCCTGAAAAGTGTGCAGCAAAGCCTGGTTTGTGGTGACGTCCCAGGAAAGAGGGACAGGTGCACCATTCTGCCCCAGCACGGGCGGATGCCGGCCATCAGTCACAGGTGGCTGGTGCAGGGAGGAGAGATGTCTGTTTCCCAGGACCTTGGCCAGAGGGAGATTCAGACCCTGGGATGCTTCTCTGCTCAGCTTTGTCAGATGAGCACATCAGGCAAAGGAGGGATGTGTGTCCTCACCTGAATCGAGGAAGGTGTCTGGTTTCAGGTTTCATGTGCAAGAGGATTCCTCTTATGGCTCATTTTCCTGATGGTCTTCAGGGTGCCACAGGAGGACCAGGGCATCCTGGCTGTGCAAGAGCTCTGGTCATCTTTCCCTCCAGGGCTCTGGATTAGGAAATCAGAGGGAGTTTGTGTGAAACCATCTAAGTAGGGCTCTGTTTCGCCCTTGCCAAGATGGCCTGGTGACTGTAATAACTGCTTTGGAAATAGAAAGCAGGAGACAGGGCTGGGGTGCTGAAGGAGGGGTAGTGGTGATGCTTGCTATTCACATAGGGGCCGGGTGGGTCTTCACTAGGAAGGTGATGCTTGAGTCAAGTTCAAAAGAAGGTCAGTGATATCACACCAATAGCCTTCTAAATGGAAGGGAAAGCATATGCAAAGGCCCAGGGTCCAGAGCACACCAGGTATGTCCAGGAACAGCAAGCGCTGTGGCCACAGGAGATAGCTTAGGACATGACCTCAGGGAGGTGATGGTAGGGTGACAGAAAGCCATTGCAGGGCCATGACTCCATGGGACCCTGTTTCCCTGGGCCATCCTGGCTACAGTGATGAGAACAGATGACACAGGTTTGAGGATAGGCAAGGGAGGTCAATGATGAAGATTTTTCAGGAACTCGGGCAAGAGATGGGCTCCAGTGTGGACCAGACAGGCGGCCTTGGAAGGAGGGGTTAGTGCTGCTCTGGGTACCTATTGAAGATGGAGCTCACAGGGTTTGCTGATGGGTTCAATATTGCGAATGGGAGAAAGGAGGAACTGAGGTAACTCTGAGCTCTTGTGGGTTGTCCTGAGTGAGGCGAAGGAGGAGGTTTCTGGGGGTAGGAGGTAGACTATGTTCCACCTGCTGAGGAAGGCGCCTTTCACGGTGGACCTGCGGATGTTGTGTCTGGGAGAACTCTGAACTTCTATTCCCTCAGCAACTTTCAAGTACATGTCTCCCACTTTTCACAAAGTTCATAGTAAGACACTTGGCTTTTTGGAGAGACCTATATAATTACCCAGCTCTAGTAGCAGGAAGAAATCTGAAGAGGATTTCCCTATTATGCAAAAGTGAAGAAGTGGGCATCATGTTCAGCATCTATTTATGGGGAACCACCACAGAGGTGGCAGCACCCCAGCCAGTTCCTTCCTGGGCACTGCTCTCTGCGTCCAGCCACCAGAGCTTTGAATCATGTCTGTGAGCATGTGCTGTGCTTTATCCCCATTTATTTTGGGCATCTGTTAGGATGTTGTGTCCTGAGGCCTAAGGAGAGCCAAAGAGAAGGGACTTCTGGTGTTTGAGCATGCTCATTTTTCTGTAGCAATGAATGGTCATTCCTTTTTCCATTTACACCATTCTGCTGTGAAAGGTTTCCTAGGAACACTGTACTTTCAAGTAGCGGGGGGAGCCTGTACCCCATCCTGCAGGGTTAGCTTTCATCTCCATACTGCACAGAACATTCCATGACTTGTGGATTTTATCACTCAAACATGGCATCTTTGACTACCTTCACGCATTTCCCCCCACCATCCCTGAATCTGGAACCACCCATCTGTTCTCATTATCTATGCGTTCGTTTTTTGTTTGTTTGTTTGTTTTTTCCCCATGTGGAATGTCGATGAGAGTCTCTGGTGTTTGTCTTTCTGTGTCTGAGTTACTTAGTATAAGGCTCCCAAGGTCAGTGTTTCCATGTCTGGTTATTGTGAATAATGCTGCCATGAACATGAGAGTGCATCTCTCCTTTGGAGGGAGTGTTTTTGTGTTCTCCAAAGAAATACTCAGTAATCACCAGGTCATGTGGTAGTTGTTTGTATTCATTTTTTCTTGATACCTTTACAGTGTTTGTCACAGTGTCTGCACCAATTTCGATTCCCACCAATAGTCCACAGGGTCCCCTTGTGTACACACCCTTGACCTCACTGGTTGTCTGTCTGGGGGACGATTGCTCTTCCACAATTGTGAGAAGATAGCTGATTGCAGTTTTGACTTCTGTTTCCCTGATGACAATTAGTGATGTTGAACAACTTTCTCTGTGTCTCTTGGCCACCTGTATGCTATCATTGAAAAGTATCTATTCCCATATTCCCCCCAGTTTTTATTCTGTTTTTGTTTGGATTTGAAGGAGTGTTCTGTGTATTTTGGATATTAGTCTCTTCTCACACATAAGATGTGCAAATGTTTTTTCTCCTTGGGGAGGTTGCTTTAAGGGTTTGATAGTTTCTTTTGTCAAGCAGAAATTTCAGTTTGATGTCCTTCCACTTGTTTATTATTGCTTTTGTTACCTTTGCTTTTGGTGTCTGATGAAAGAGACTCTTCACCAAAACTAATATCGAGAAACTTACTACCTGTGTTTTCTTTTTGGAGGTTTATGGATTCAGTTCTTGCGTTCAAGTCATTCATCCGTTCATGATTTGTGTGTGCCGTGTAAGAAAGTGATCCAGTCACATTCTTCCGCATTTAGTGTCCAGATGTCCCAGTACCATTCACTGAGGAGACATTCCTTTCCCCACTGTGTATTTTCTGCTGTCTCATAAGTTCAGACCATACATGTGTGGGTTAGTTTCTGAGGTTTCTATCTACCTTCCTGTCCATTCTTCCTTCCTTTCTTTTTTTCTTTCTCTCTTTCTCTTCTTTTGTTCTCTTCTTTCCTCCCTTCTTTCTTCCCTTCCTTCCTTCCTTCCTTTCTTCCTTCCTTCTCTCTGGTCTTACAGTTTATTTGTTGGGAAAATAATTTTCTTGTTGGCATATATGCATTGTGGACTTCATGGGTGACATCTTCATACTCTTTGGTAGGACTTTTCTCTGAAAACTGTGTTTTTGTAAGTGAGTAGCTGGATCTATAGCTTTCAACAGGTTGAACATTTGGGCAGAACTACTGAAGTAGTATTCTGTTCTTCCATCAGACGCCAGATTGTGTCTGATTGTCTTCTTTTGTGACGTTCTCAGTTGTGATGATGGATATCTGTATTTCCTTTTCCGTGGTAGGTTTATTAAAGTGAATTTAATTTTTCCCCAAAGTGTGAATTCTAAATCATCCTTATTTTATAATATATATTTATATAAAGCAGCATGTTTTAAAAATGCATTTATTGGTAGAAAACGTTGGAACAGGACGTCAATATTATTAATTCCCATTCAGAGTTAATAA
The DNA here is from genome assembly GCF_009829155.1 of Mustela erminea. Classification (NCBI taxonomy): domain Eukaryota; kingdom Metazoa; phylum Chordata; class Mammalia; order Carnivora; family Mustelidae; genus Mustela; species Mustela erminea. Next base: position 99,257,297 of record NC_045616.1, on the reverse strand, counting down.
TTCCATCAGAGCTAAGTTTAAATATACCTTTAATATACAAATGAATAAACTTTGGCAAAAGTACTGTAATTATCAGTTTCCGAGCTTTCTGTTGTGTTCCATTGTCCTGTGTGTCTGTTTTTCTGCCAGTACCATACCGTTTTGATGACAACAGCTTTGTAATCTAGCTTGAAATTGGAGTATGGTGACCCCAGGTGGCTTAGTCACTTGTTTGCTTGCTTTCTTTCTTTCTTATCAATGAGATTATTTATTTTTACATGGTTTATGTAAGTGTTTTTCTTTCACTTCTTTTTCATTATCATCATATAATGTGTTATTTGTTTCAGGGGTACAGATTTGAGATCCTTTGTTTTATACACCACACGATGCTCACCATAGCACATACCCTCCCCATCACCAGCCACCCCCTTTCCTCTCCTTCAGAAACCCTCAGTTTGTTTCCTGAGATTGTCTCTTTGCTTTGACTCCCTCTCTGGTTTCATCTTGCTTCCTTTTTTTTTTTTTCCTCTTCCTCTATGATCCTCTGTCTTGTTTCTTAAATTCCACATATCAGTGAGATCATATGATAATTGTCCTTCTCTGATTGACTTATTTAATTTAGCATAATACCCTCTAGTTCCATCCATGTCATTGCAAATGGCAAGATTTCATTTTTGATGGCTGCATAATACTCCATGCTATATATATCCATATAGATCCACTCATCTGTCAATGGATATCTGGGCTCTTTGCATACTCTGGCTCTTGTGGGCATTGCTGCTGTAGACATTGGGGTGTACATGACCCTTCGGATCACTACATTTGTATCTTTGGGGTAAAAACCTAGCAGTGCAATTGCAGGGTTTTAGGATAGCTCTATTTCCAACTTCTTGAGGAACCTCCACAGTGTTTTCCAGGGTGGCTTCACCAGCTTGCATCCCACCAACAGTATAAAAGGGTTCCCCTTTCTTCACATCCTCCCCAACACGTGTCTTTCCTTGACTTATTCATTTTAGCCATTCTGACTGATGTAAGATGGTATCTCATTATGGATTTGATTTGTATTTTCCTAATATCGAGGGATGTTGAGCAATTTTTAAAGTGTCTGTTGGCCATTTGGATGTCTTCTTTGGAGAAATGTCTGTTCATGTCTTTGGCCTATTTCTTGATTGGGTTATTTGTACTGTGGGTGTGGAGTTTGGTAAGTTCTTTCTAGATTTTGGGTATGAGCCCTTTGTCTGATTCGTCATTTGAAAATATCTTCTCTCATTCTTTTTGTTGTCTTTTGCTTTTGTTGACTGTTTCCTTTGCTGTGTAAAAGCTTGCTATCTTGATGACATCCCAGCAGTTCATTTTTGCTTTTGTTTTCCTTGCCTTTAGAGATGTGTGTAGCAGGAAGTTGCTGTGGCTGAGGTCAGAGAGGTTGCTGCCTTTGTTCTCCTCAAGGATTTGGATGAATTCCTGTCTCACATTGAGGTCTTTCATCTACTTAGAGTCTATTTTTTTGTGTATGATATAAGGAAATGGTTCTCCATTTCGTTCAGGACCTGAGTACAGATCCTTTGCCTCTTTGGTTAGAAGGATTCCTCAGTATCTTATGGTTTTGGGTGCAATTATACATGGGATGGACTCCTTAATTTCTATTTCTTCTGTCACATTATTGCTGCAGACAAATACAAGTGATTTCTGTGTATTGATTTTATATCCTGCCACTTTATGGAATTCCAGGATGAGTTCTAGCAATTTTGGGGTGGAGTCTTTTGGGTTTTCCACAGAAAGTATCCTATTGTCATAAAGGGTGAGAGTTTGACTTCTTTACTGATTCGAATGCCTTTTTTTTCTTTTTGTTGCCTGATGGCTGAGGCTAGGAATTCTGTACTATGTTGAACAATAGTGATGAGAATGGGCATCCCTGTTGTGTTCCTGACCTGAAGGGAAAAGCTCTCAGCTTTTCCCCATTGGGAATGATGTTTTCTGTGGGTTTCCCATAGATGGTCTTTTTTTTTTTTTTTAAAGATTTTATTTATTTTTTTGCCACACAGAGAGAGATTACAAGCAGGCAGAGAGACAGGCAGAGAGAGAGGGGGAAGCAGGCTCCCTGCTGAGCAGAGAGGCCCGATGTGGGGCTTGATCCCAGGACCCTGAGATCATGACCTGAGCTAAAGGCAGAGGCTTTAACCCACTGAGCCACTCAGGCGCCCCTCCCGGAGGATTTTTAATGACTGATTCAATTTTTTTTTAACTGATTATTCAGGTTTCCTTTTCTTCTTGGTTCAATTTTGGTCGTTTTTATGTTTCTGGGAATGCATCCATTTTTTTCAAGACTGCCTGATTTGTTGACATAGAGTTGCCATCCTATGTCCTTATAATTGTATTTCCTTGGTGTTGGGTGTGATCTCTCCTTCTTGATTCATGAGTTTATTTATTTGGATTGTTTCTGTGTTCCTTTTGAGAAATATGACCAGGGTTGTATCAATCTTACTATTTCTTTCAAAGAAGCACCTCCTAGTTTTATTGATTTGTTCTACTATTCTTTTGGTTTTGCTTCATTGATTTCTGCCCTAATCATTATTATTTCTCTTCTCCTTCTGGGTTTAGGCTTTCTATGCTCCTCTTTCTCCAGCTCCTTTTAGGTGTAGGGTCAGGCTGTGTATTTGAGACCTTTCTTGGTTCTTGAGAAAGGCTTATAGTGCTATATACTTCCCTCCTAGGACCACCTTTGCTGCATCCCAAAGATACTGAATGGTTGTGTTTTCATTCTCGTCTGTTTCCATGAATTTTTAAAGTTCATCTTGAATTGATTGGTTGACCCACACATTCTTTACTAGGATGCTCCCTGGCCTCCCTATATTTGAGTTCATTTCACCTTTCCTCTTGTGATTGAGTTTCACTTTCAAAGCATTGTGCTCTGCAAATATGCAGGGAGTGACCCCAATCTTCTGGGATGAGAATGAACATGGTGGCCTCCCTATCTCTGGCCCCGAAGCTGAGAGCTCAGGGCCCCACTTCTCAGTGTGCCCTCAGAGAAATGTGATCAGTCCTTCATGTCTCCCTGGTCTCTGCACTATGTGCTTACTGGACCTGTGACCAAGCATTTCAGTCTCTGGCACACAACCCTGTTTGGAGTCCCCAAACCCAGCAGACTCCTGCAGTATGCTCAGACACCACTCCTCCTGGGGGAGGAAGGGGGCTCTCCCCAGTTGTGCTGCTTCTTGGGCCCCTTCTCAAAGAGCAGTGGCCAGACTGTGCTGTGGATCACAGTTTCTGGTGACCTCCAGCTTAGATCCCACTCCTGGGCTCACTCATTTCAGCCAGCTTCCCTGCTCAGGTACCTGGGAGCTCTGCTGCCCTCAAGCACCCCTGGTATTCCTGGGACCCCCAAGGAGCCTGAGACCACACTGTCCCGTCGAGGGTCCCACCCTCTGCCCAGCCACCAGAGTGATATCCCTCACCAGAGCAGACTTCCAGAAGTTCCAATTGTGCTCTGCTGCCCTAGCACTTGGTAGTAGCTGCTGACAGGCTCCCTCCCCCCAGGGTTTATCTTCGCACCCATCAGCTTAAACTCACTTTTCTCTACTTCCTACCTTGTGGAAAGTGGTCGCTTTTCTGTTTGTAGAGTTGCTGCTCTTCTATTCTTGGATCTCTGCTTGAATTTGCAAGTGCTCAGAATGGGTTGATAGCTCTCTAGCTGAATTCCTTGTGCCAGATGAAATGAAGGTGTCCTACTCTTCTGCCATCTTGGACTGTCTCTCACTTCTTCTTTCTCTAGATTGCTTTGGGTATAGTGGACATGTTAACATTATTAAGTCTTATAGTTAATGAGCATGGTGTATGCTTCCATTTATTTGTTTCATCTTCCAAATCTTTGGCCCATACATTCACCCACCAATATGCACATATTTTTCCTTCCTTTCCCCCCATGTGCTCAGTATACCAGGTCGTCCACATTCTTGGTTACTTTTATTCCTCAATTTTTTTGGCTTGATGCAATTGTCAATGGTATTGCTTTCTTAATCTCTTTGTGAAAGTTGGTCATCAGTATATAGAAATACAAGTTGGAGCATTTGGGTGGCTCAGTCAGTTAAGTGTCTGCCTTCAGGTCTGGTCATGATCCTGGAGTTCTGGGAATGAGTCCGACACTGGGCTCCAGGCTCAGCAGGGTGTCTATTTTTCCCTGACTCTGCTGCTCCCCTTGCTTATGCTCTCTCTCTCTCTGTCTCTCTCTCTGTCAAATACATACATTCTTTTAAAAAGTGAAATGCAACATGTCTCTGTATATTGACTTTGTATTCTGCCGCTTCACTGAATTTATTTATTCTATTTTATTCAGATTTGTTTATTTATCTTTTTAAAATATTTTATTTATTTATTTGACAGATAGAGATCACAAGTATGCAGAGAGGCAGGCAGAGAGAGAGGAGGAAGCAGGCTCCCTGCCAAGCAGAGAGCCCGATGTGGGACTCAATCCCAGGACCCTGAGATCCTGAACTGAGCTGAAGGCAGAGGCTTAACCCACTGAGCCACTTGGGCACCCCAGATTTGTTTATTTGTAATAAAAACAATTTATTTTTTTGTGGACTCCTTAGGGATTTTTACATATAGCATATCATTTGGAAATAGTGACCATTTTCTTTTCTTATTTAGATTTCTTTCTTTTTTTCTTGTCTAAATGGTTTGGCAAGGGCTTTCAATACGATGATGAATGAAGGTGTTAAGAGTGGGCATCTTGGGCGCCTGGGTGGCTCAGTGGGTTAAGCCGCTGCCTTTGGCTCAGATCATGATCTCAGGGTCCTGGGATCGAGTCCCGCATCGGGCTCTCTGCTCGGCAGGGAGTCTGCTTCCTCCTCTCCCTCTCTCTGCCTGCCTCTCTGCCTACTTGTGATCTCTCTCTGTCAAATAAATAAATAAAAATCTTTAAAAAAAAAAAGAGTGGGCATCTTTATCTTGTTCTTGCTGGTATTGGGGAAATTTTCAGCATTTCACCCTCGAGTATAATGTCGGTGGTGGGGTTTTTGTATAGGGCTTCTGTTTGGTTGAGGTATGTTCCCTCAGTACCCGGATGGTTAGAGTCTTTATCATAAATGCATATTGAATCTTGTCAAGTGTTCTTTCTGCTCTACTGTAACAATCTAGGATTCTTATCTTTTATTTTGTTAAGGTGGTGTGTGCTATTGGCGGACGTGCAGATGTGGAATCATCCTTGCATACCTGGAATAAATTCCACTGGATTACGTTGTGTGATTCTCCTGATGGATTGTTGAACTGATGTTGCCAATAATTGGTTGAGCATTTTTGCCTCTCTGTTCATGAGGGATATTGGCCTTTCCTTTTCTTGTAGCATCCTTGTCTTCTTTTGGTAGCAGGGTACTGCTGCCTTCACATAATGAGTTTGGACATATGCCCTTCTCTGCTTTGGTAAAAACAGTTTGGGAAGGGTTGGTATTAATTCTTCTTCTACTGTCTGGTTGAACTCCTCAGTGAAAGTGTCTGGTCTTGGGCATTTGTTTGTTGGGAGGATTTGATTATTGAATTAATCTTTTTACTAGTGATCAGTCTGTTCAGATTTTTTTCCCCCCCTTCACAGTTCATTCTAGGTTGTTGTCAGGAACTTATCCATTTCTTTTAGGTTGTCCAAAGTGTTGGCCTCTATGTGCTCATAGTACTCTCTAATGATCCTTTGTATTTTTGTGATATTCCTTGTAATAGCTCGTTTCTTTCTTTAAGTTTTTCACATTTTTAATTTAAATTCAGTTAGCCAAGGTATAATTTTTGATGTAACAGTCAATGATTCATTAGTTGTATGTAACACCCAAGGCTCATCACCACATGTCCCCTCCTTAATACCCATCAACCAACTACCCCGCTCCCCCAACCTACCTCTTCTCCAGTTTGTTTCCTATGATTAAGAGTCTCTCATGGTTTGTCTCCCTCTCTGATTTCTTCCCATTCAGTTTTCCCTTCCTTCCCCTGTGGTCCTCCACACTATTCCTTGTGTTCCACATGTGAGTGACACCATATGATTATTGTCCTTCTCTGCTTGACTGAGATTCCTTGACCTGTGCCTCCTGTATTCAGCTGGTGAGCTTGGTGGCTTCCCATTGCTTCTGTGTCCCATACCCACACCCGTGGCAGTTTCTGGATCAGGGGAGAGATCGTACCCTTGTCTGTACTTGACCCTCTTCCTATCCCGCACTGAACCCACCCACCTTTATGTCTTCCATGGATGTGCTTGGAAGCAAGCTTGCCCACAGGAAATCTAGTAGCCAAATGGAACCAAGTATCAACCACTGAATTAGTGACCCAGGATAGAGAACAAACCAGCTCTGAAACCTGTCCCACACTCTGTGACCGTCTCCTACTAACACAGACACAGTAATAGCTTTCTGGATTATGACATGGCATTTTCTCTGCTTACACTCTGTTGAATGCATAGGTGCTGACCCTGGATGGAAAGGGACCAAGGCTCCTCTGGGCTGGGATTAACAGGTAAAATGTAGGAATTCAGTGAAATTTGAATTCCAGGCACAGAGTGAATAAATATTGTCAAGGAAATACTCCCAAGTAGGACATAGTAACATTGTGTACCAAAGCTTTTTCAAATAGGTTACTGAAAGAAAAATCTTGTTTATTGTTTATTTTAATTCCAGTTGAATTAGCACACAGTGTTATATTAGTTTCAGGTGTGCAATAGCATGAGTCAGTAATTCTGTATATCACTCCCTGCTCACTGGAGACAAGTGTGCTCTGAGTCCCCTTCATCTGTTTCACTCATCCCTCCTCCACCTCCACTTTGCCAACCATCAGTTTGTTCTCTGTTGTTAAGAATCTGTATTTTGGGGTATCTGGGTGGCTCAGTGGGTTAAAGCCTCTGCCTTTGGCTCAGGTCATGATCCCAGAGTCTTGGGATCGAGCCCCACATCGGGCTCTCTGCTCAGCAGGGAGCCTGCTTCCCCCTCTGTCTCTGCCTGCCTCTCCCCCAACTTGAGATCTCTGTCCATCAAATAAATAAATAAAATCTTTAAAAAAAATCTGTATTTTGTTTTGTCTCTTCTTTCTCCTTTATTTACATATGTTTGTTTCTTCAGTTCTACACAAGAGTGACATAGGGTATTGTCTTTCTCTGACGGACTGATTTCACTTAGGATAATCCTCTCTAGATCCATCCGTGTGGCTGCAAATGGCAAGATTTCATTCTTTTTATGGCTGAGTAATATTCTTCTCTCTCTCTCTCTCTCTCTCTCTCTGTGTGTGTGTGTGTGTGTGTGTGTGTGTGTACACACACCTCTCAGCTCAGTTAGCACTTTATCAATGGATACTTGGGGTGCTTCCATATTGTGATCTTGTAATTAATGCTGTAAGAAACATAGGGGTGCATGTACCCTTTTGAGTTATTGTTTTCTTGTGCTCTGGGTAAATACCCAGTAGTGTGGTTGCTGGATCCTAGGGTAGCTCTCTTTTTAACATCTTGGGGACCCTCCAAACTGTTTTCCAGAGTGGCTGCAGCAGGATGCTTTTCCATCAACAGTGCATGGGGTTTCCCCTTTTCCACACTCTCCCAGCATCTTTTGTTCCTTGTGCTGTCGATGGGAGCCAGTCTGACTGTATGTGCTAATATCTCATTATACTTCTGATTTGCATTTTCCTGAGCTGGGGTGATGGTGAACGTCTTTTCATGGGACCATTGACCATCTGTATTTCTTCTTTGGAGAAATGTCTGTTCATGTCTTCGGACTATTTTTTTTTTTTTAAGATTTTATTTATTTATTTGACAGAGAGAGATCACAAGTAGACAGAGAGAGAGGCAGGCAGAGAGAGAGAGAGGGAAGCAGGCTCCCTGCTGAGCAGAGAGCCCGATGCGGGACTTGATCCCAGGACCCTGAGATCATAACCTGAGCCGAAGGCAGCGGCTTAACCCACTGAGCCACCCAGGCGCCCTCGGACTAGTTTTTTTTAACTGGATTGTTTGTTTTTTGGTGTTGAGTTGTATCCAGTCCACATCTTTTAGATACTATCCCTTTACTGCCTAGGATATTTGCAAATATCTTCTCCCTTTTAGTAGGTTGTCTTATTATTATTACTTCTTTCTTCCTAGTTCTTCTGCTGTGAGGAAACTTTTTATTTTGATACAGTCCCAGTTGTTTATTTTTGCTTTTATTTCCTTTGCCTCAAGAGACAGTCTAGGAAAATCTTGCTTTGGTCCATGTCAAGAAGTTACTGTTCGTTCCCTCTTGTAGGATTTTTATGGTTTCAAGACTGAGGTCTTGAAACTGTTTTGAGTTTACGTGTCTGTATAGCATAAGGAAGCAGAGTAATGCATTCTTCTGTGAGTAGCTGTCCACTTCTCCCAACACTGTTTGTTGTAGAGACTGTCCTTCTCCTTTTCAATATTCTTGCCTGCTTTGTGGAACACTAATTGGCCACACAATTGTGGGTTTATATCTGAGCTTCTCTTCTGTTCCCTAGGTTGCTGTGTGTATTTTTGTGCCAGTGCCATACTGTTAGGATGACTACAGCTTTGTTGTATAACTTGAAATCTGGAACTGTGACTCCTCCAGCCTTGTTTTTCTTTCTTAACATTACATTAGCTGTTCCTTATCTTTGGTGGTTCCATATAGATTTTTAGGAGTGTTTGCTTGAATTCTTTTTGTTTAACTGAATGTCAATGAGCTAACTTCGAGTACATCATTAGTTCAATAAAAGATCAAGTGTGTATAACCCCCAGTGCTCATTGCACCACGTGCCCTCCTTAATGTGCATCACCCAGTTACCCCATCCCCCATCCGTCTCCCCTCCAGCAACCCTCAGTTTGTTTCTGTAATGAAGAGTCTCTTGTGGTTGTTCTCCCTCTCTGATGACTTCCCATTCAGTTTTCCCTTCCTAACCTTCTGATCCTCTGTGGTGTTTCTCCTATTTCACGTATGAGTGAACCCATATACTGATTGTCTTTCTCTGATAGACTTACTTTGCTGAGCATAATACCTTCCAGTTCCAGCCAGGTGGATGTGATGGTAAATCTTCATCCTCTCTGATGGCTGAATAATACTCCGTTGTAGATATGAACCACATCTTCTTTATTCATTCATCTGTCCGTGGACATCTGGGCTCTTTCCATAGTTTGTCTAGAGTGGATAATGCTGTAATGAACAAGGGTGGGGGCACAGGTGCCACTACTTTTCACTCAATCTGTATCTTTGGGGTAAATACCTAGGAATGCGAATGCTGGGTCATAGGGTGGCTTTATTTTTATATGCTTTTAAGTTCTGGACAGTATCCATGATGGTTTCTATCTTAGGAGTTCTGACTCCCATGGGCCCCACTTTTATGGAGTTCTCCTAATGGACACAATGGCCTTTCCATGGAGATTCCCCAGGGCAACACTGGACTAGCCAGTGTCTTCAGGGTGTGCCCCAGGCCATCGGATGTGGCTGAGGGGCCATGATCAATTCTGAACCCAAACCAAGGTTTTGGCTGTGCTGCCTTATTGGCACACAAATAGCAGTGCCTGAGTTAGGCCTTCACTGCAACCGCTGAGCTGGCTCAGTGAGGACCTTGCCCAGGACACTAGCCCCATGACACTGTGAGGACACAGTGAAGTCACGCAATGTGACAAGGGATTTTGCCTCAGGGTGGATGATGGAAGGTACTATTTCCCAGCAAACACGACAAAAAGCACTTAAATGGCAGAATAGGAAGTAGTTCAATGTACTCTCTGTGATGGCAGTGATGGGAAAAGTGAACGATGGGGTCCAAAAGGGGAATGGGAGTTCCAAGAAGCAGGCTGGAGTCGTCACAGGGTAGAGGGTGTCTCGTGGAGGGAGGGACCAGGAGGCTCCTCATGGGTTCCAACAGGGCATCATCAGGGTGTGCGCTTGGCCTGACCCACGCTCCCTGGGGGCCCTGGGGTCATTCTAGCTCTGAGGGTCTACAGAAATGCAAACTGGCCTGAGCAGAGCCTTGGTGGTCCGTCTTTCTGGTTCCTGAGTGTGGCTCTTTCTGGGCTTATGGAGGCTGTTGATTCTCCTTTGTTTCCCTCTGTGCTACACTATTTTGTGTGGATTCAGGGCTGTCAGCTGACACAAATTCTTCCTGAAAAGAAGTGGAATAGAAACTATCCTTGTTTCCTAAGTAGATCTGAATAGATTCCATTGTCATAATCCTTTCCCAGGGCCTTCACATGCTCTCCAAGTCCAAGATTTTAGAAAGCGTCTTATATTCTTAATAGGTTGAAAGAATTAGTTTTCTCTTTAAAAATTCAAGAAAGTCACACTTTCATCATCTATACAATGACCTGTAAACATTGAATGAACAAGGCTTGACAGGATGAAGGACAAATGGGCTTTGCAGTGGCGTTTGGGCACTCTATCCTCACTGCTGCCCCCGTGTGGCCACTCTCCAGATAGCATGTGGCCGAATGAGGAGATGTCTTTTTTTTTTTTTTTTTTTTATTATTATTATTTTTTATTTATTTTTATTTCCAGCATAACAGTATTCATTATTTTTGCACCACACCCCGTGCTCCATGCAATCCGTGCCCTCTATAATACCCACCACCTGGTACCCCAACCTCCCACCCCCCGTCCCTTCAAAACCCTCAGATTGTTTTTCAGAGTCCATAGTCTCTCATGGTTCACCTCCCCTTCCAATTTCCCCCAACTCCCTTCTCCACTCTAAGTCCCCATGTCCTCCATGCTATTTGTTATGCTCCACAAATAAGTGAAACCATATGATAGTTGACTCTCTCTGCTTGACTTATTTCACTCAGCATAATCTCTTCCAGTCCCGTCCATGATGCTACAAAAGTTGGGTATTCATCCTTTCTGATGGAGGCGTAATACTCTATCCCCAGGGGTACAGGTCTGTGAATCACCAGGTTTACACACTTCACAGCACTCACCAAAGCACATACCCTCCCCAATGTCCATAATCCCACCCCCTTCTCCCCAACCCCCTCCCCCCAGCAACCCTCAGTTTGTTTTGTGAGATTAAAAGTCACTTATGGTTTGTCTCCCTCCCAATCCCATCTTGTTTCATTGATTCTTCTCCTACCCACTTAAGCCCCCATGTTGCATCACCACTTCCTCATATCAGGGAGATCATATGATAGTTGTCTTTCTCTGCTTGACTTATTTCGCTAAGCATGATACGCTCTAGTTCCATCCATGTTGTCGCAAATGGCAAGATTTCATTTCTTTTGATGGCTGCATAGTATTCCATTGTGTATATATACCACATCTTCTTGATCCATTCATCTGTTGATGGACATCTAGGTTCTTTTCATAGTTTGGCTATTGTGGACATTGCTGCTATAAACATTCGGGTGCATGTGCCCCTTTGGATCACTACGTTTGTATCCTTAGGGTAAATACCCAATAGTGCAATTGCTGGGTCATAGGACAGTTCTATTTTCAACATTTTGAGGAACCTCCATGCTGTTTTCCAGAGTGGCTGCACCAGCTTGCATTCCCACCAACAGTGCAGGAGGGTTCCCCTTTCTCCGCATCCTCGCCAGCATCTGTCATTTCCTGACTTGATGATTTTAGCCATTCTGACTGGTGTGAGGTGATCTCTCATTGTGGTTTTGATTTGTATTTCCCTGATGCCGAGTGATATGGAGCACTTTTTCATGTGTCTGTTGGCCATCTGGATGTCTTCTTTGCAGAAATGTCTGTTCATGTCCTCTGCCCATTTCTTGATTGGATTATTTGTTCTTTGGGTGTTGAGTTTTCTAAGTTCTTTATAGATTCTGGACACTAGTCCTTTATCTGATATGTCGTTTGCAAATATCTTCTCCCATTCTGTCAGTTGTCTTTTGATTTTGTTAACTGTTTCCTTTGCTGTGCAAAAGCTTTTGATCTTGATGAAATCCCAATAGTTCATTTTTGCCCTTGCTTCCCTTGCCTTTTGCGTTGTTCCTAGGAAGATGTTGCTGCGGCAGAGGTCAAAGAGGTTGCTGCCTGTGTTCTCCTCAAGGATTTTGATGGATTCCTTTCGCACATTGAGGTCCTTCATCCATTTTGAGTCTATTTTTGTGTGTGGTGTAAGGAAATGGTCCAATTTCATTTTTCTGCATGTGGCTGTCCAATTTTCCCAGCACCATTTATTGAAGAGGCTGCCACTCCAAAACTGCTAGAACTTATACAGGAATTCAGTAAAGTGTCAGGATATAAAATCAATGCACAGAAATCAGTTGCATTTCTCTACACCAACAGCAAGACAGAAGAAAGAGAAATTAAGGAGTCAATCCCATTTACAATTGCATCCAAAACCATAAGATACCTAGGAATAAACCTAACCAAAGAGACACAGAATCTATACTCAGAAAACTATAAAGTACTCATGAAAGAAATTGAGGAAGACACAAAGAAATGGAAAAATGTTCCATGCTCCTGGATTGGAAGAATAAATATTGTGAAAATGTCTATGCTACCTAAAGCAATCTACACATTTAATGCAATTCCTATCAAAGTACCATCCATCTTTTTCAAAGAAATGGAACAAATAATGCTAAAATTTATATGGAACCAGAAAAGACCTCGAATAGCCAAAGGGATATTGAAAAAGAAAGCCAACGTTGGTGGCATCACAATTCCGGACTTCAAGCTCTATTACAAAGCTGTCGTCATCAAGACAGCATGGTACTGGCACAAAAACAGACACATAGATCAATGGAACAGAATAGAGAGCCCAGAAATAGACCCTCAACACTATGGTCAACTAATCTTCGACAAAGCAGGAAAGAATGTCCAATGGCAAAAAGACAGCCTCTTCAATAAATGGTGCTGGGAAAATTGGACAGCCACATGCAGAAAAATGAAATTGGACCATTTCCTTACACCACACACAAAAATAGACTCAAAATGGATGAAGGACCTCAATGTGCGAAAGGAATCCATCAAAATCCTTGAGGAGAACACGGGCAGCAACCTCTTTGACCTCAACCGCAGCAACATCTTCCTAGGAACAACGCAAAAGGCAAGGGAAGCAAGGGCAAAAATGAACTATTGGGATTTCATCAAGATCAAAAGCTTTTGCACAGCAAAGGAAACAGTTAACAAAATCAAAAGACAACTGACAGAATGGGAGAAGATATTTGCAAACGACATATCAGATAAAGGACTAGTGTCCAGAATCTATAAAGAACTTAGCAAACTCAACACCCAAAGAACAAATAATCCAATCAAGAAATGGGCAGAGGAGGAGATGTCTTTTAACGAGACGCCTGGCTGGATGACAGGCAGATGAATGGGTTTACCAGATTCAAGGGAGAGTAAGACTGAAGAAGGTTGGTCCCTGAATTCCTTAACTCCTAAAAAACATCCTCTAATTTATGAGCAATATTCTTTTTTTTTTTTAAAGATTATTTATTTATTTGACAGAGAGAGAGAGAGATCACAAGTAGGCAGAGAGGCAGGCAGAGAGAGAGGAAGGGAAGCAGGCTCCCTGCTGAGCAGAGAGCCCGATGCGGGACTCGATCCCAGGACCCTGAGATCATGACTTGAGCCGAAGGCAGCGGCTTAACACACTGAGTCACCCAGGCGCCCTATGAGCAATATTCTAAATCGAGTTCATCTTCAGTAGACATTAGGGTTAAGGTCAGGGTCCAGTTACATACATTAACTAGGGGCAGCTTTTTGTATGTCAATCTTACCTGCCTAAGGTGTTTCTAAAAAATACAGTGGGAGAGGATATAGTCACCAAAGCACTGAGCACATGACCTGTCCCCGGATAGGTCACTAAACGTAATGATTGTATCATTGGAGTTGAACACCAGGAGCTGGTCCTCTAGGTACTTGGCAGGTAGCCTCTGTGGCCAGCTGGCCATCTCTTCCCGACAGCCACACCCAGCTCAGCCCATCCACTGCTCTGCTCAAGGGCAGCAAACAGACGAACCAGACGCAGGTGGGACTCCCTCCTGTCAGGCATGGCTTGCTTCAGACAGCTAGACAAGTGGCCAGCTAGAAAACCCATGCACATGATGGGTTCCTCTAGTTCCTTGCTATCAGCCTCCCCTTTCTGTCACCCTTGTCCTGAACCTTTCGCTCCTGGGAGAACTTGGGTTTGCAGAATTCTGCTGACCTTTTGAAGTATAGATCTGTGCTGCCTTCTTTCCCTGTCCTGGGGTTGGAGAGAAAGGCGGGAGAAGTCATCCTATGCTGAAAGCAGCCAAAAGAAAGATCAAGTGTGCTTTGTCCCCGGCACCTCAGGTTTGAAATCCATAGCCAACTACGTACTTCATGTTCTGCACAAATCAATCAGCTTTAGGTACTCATGGACGCATGTGACATGAAATTGTACTGAAAGAAATCTTGTTACCAAAACTTCACCTTGCAGAAGATAGTTTAGGGACACCGCCCTCGCCTGTGCTTTCATTTCCGGTCTGGCCAATGCCCAGTCACACTGTCATGTGTAGTCACCCAAGGGCACAGCTGTGTCATAGTCCTGGAGCACCCCTGGTCCCCCTGCCCACCGGCATGGGCAATCCTGCACACCCCCAGTCCTCCCGAGCATCCCCTGTCATGTGATTGCCCTTCTGGAGCATTCCCTGTCCCTCTACCCCCAGGTCTGGCCAACCCTGCACACCCCCCATTCCTCCTCAGTGTCCCCTGTCATGGCACTTGTCACACAAGGCTGTCATTTGTTGTCTCTTGGTCTGTCCTTTCTGCTTGGAGTAGATCTCTCTTATAGAGGCCTGGCTGGAAGACAGGCAGATGAATGATTTTGGGATCTTTGGTCCTCGAACAGCAGGTGTACCTAAAATCCTGATGGTCAGGGGGAGTCTCTGTCCTTCTATGTGCTCCTAGCCTCACTGGAACCTAGTGTCCAGGACAAGGGACTTGGGTGTCCTTCCAGATGAAGTTTGTTCTGCAAAGGTGGCTTCCTTCTGAGATCACTATGCAACCACATTTTGTGGCCATTCCTTTGGTACAGAAAGCATGCTGCTGTATTGTATCATCCTTGCACACTGTGGGTACCAAAGAGGAAACACACGCTCACCCACACAAGTTCACACTTACACCTCTGTTTTGAGCATCACTACCATGGAAACAACAGGGGATTTCCGTTGGGTGGCAGACCTGTAGACGTGCCCTTCAAGGTGTCAGTAGAGGAGGATGGAGATGGCGTTGTGGCTAAAAGGATGGAAGCCCTTGCCACTGGGGGTGAGGAAATTAGATTTGAACCAGAGGGGGCTACCCAAAGAAGTGACATGATCCTGGGGCACCTGAGTGGCTCAGTGGGTTAAGCCTCTGCCTCCGGCTCAGGTCATGATCTCCGGGTCCTGGGATTGAGCCCCACATCAGGCTCTCTGCTCAGCAGGGAGCCTGCTTCCCTTCCTCTCTCTCTGCCTGTCTCTCTCTGCCTGCCTCTTGGCCTACTTGTGATCTCTCTCTGTCAAATAAATAAATAAAATTTTTAAAAAAGTGACATGAGCCTAGGATCTTTCAGATCAGGGATCAACACGGACTTTTCTGGAACGTCTTCTGTAAAGATTTTCTGTTAGGTGTTACAGTCCACGTAGTGTGTCTGCCAATGACTCTTGCATTGTGGCTTGAAAGCAGCCACAGACCTTCCATAACTAATGTTCCAGCCACACTGGATTGAGAGAATATGGGGGGAGGTCCATTTGGCCCATGGGTCGTAGTTTCCCACACCCCAGATCTGCAACATGATGGATTAAGGGAGAGAGGCCTCCTCTTTTCTAATGGCAGAGTGGGAAGACACTGGGATCCATCCTGTCTGACCCTGGCCCCTGCAGGTAAAAGGAAGAAAAGATGATAGTGAGCTCAGGGATTCCCTTCGTCCCCCCAAGTCTCTGGAGGCCTCGAACTTCCCACAAAACATTTGTCTGTGGTTGAATTCCATGTAGGCATTGTTTGGCTGAATTTGTCTCCATTGCCTGGCGGTTATATCTTGTGGCTTATATACCACACAGATACTCATCTTGTTCAGGCCAAGACCATGAACACATATGGGGTTCTCCTGAGTTAGTGGAGGATCTAGCATATGTGGGCTTCAGGATGAGTCTGATTGAGCCCTTAGCAATGTTATGGAGCACCTGGGTTCCTGGGCCCTCTGTGGCACTGGCATGGGCCTGGCCAAGGCCACTTGGGCAGTCGCAATGGAAAATCCCCTGGTCTGGGTGTTCTACCCCATGCTTGGCTCTGCAGGTTGAGACCCAAGGTTCCTCCCACATCATGGCTGGGACCAGGTCATATGCCCATTGATGAGCCAATCCCTGGATCCAGGGAGTGGAGACATGGAGATCGGCACAGGTTGTTAGAACCTCTGTTGTAATGAATTTTCCAATGGTGCGGTGGCAAGATCTTCTGCGATGCATCTGTTAATAAAATGAATATAAATTTCTGATAATGAGTGGGTCCAAGGTGCTGGCTTAGCACCTAGCACCTCAGTCCCAGCACCTCAGTACTACTGTACTACTCTACAGAGATAATGGCTGAAAATGAACAAGGTGGTTGGAAACTGGTCTGGAGTGCATGGGGCAAGGTTGCATGTGTGCGTGTGCGTGTGCGTGTGTGTGTGTGTGTGTGTGTGTGTGTGTAGGGTATAATAGCTCTGGCCAAGCTCTATCTCCATATTATCTAGGTTTAAGAAGGTGTGGGGAATCTGTGATGTTTCTCCATCCATCATTTTTCAGATGGAGAATATGCCTTTTGCATGGAGTATGGCAAGACTCGTTCCAAGTCTTCTCTAGTTGGTATGGAAGTTGGGGAGAGCAGCACCCTCCATCTGCTAGGAGAGGCGTGAGAGGCTGAGTGCTCTCAAGAAGGTGTCTGGCTTTCACAGGGCTCACTGTGAGCCTGCACACAGGACTGGCAAGGACAGTTTAGTTTTGTTCTGAGGATGTATTGGAAGAGTGTGGTGCCCTGTGTAATCCCGGCAGGGGACAGACCTGGGGTCCACTGGAGAGTTACTTCTAGGAGTGGTGGTGATCTGAAGCATCTGCTTCATGAAATGTCTGTCTTTTATTGAGTTCTAGGTGTCATTTCTGTGACTTTGTCCTAATGGCTGGGATTTCCAAGGACTGGGATTTTTGGCTTCACTGTAAGAGCTGGTCCACTGGGAGTGGGCAAGTCCCGTTCTGCTGCTGAGAAGTATGTCTCTAGCAGTTGGAGTGTGTATCAGAAGCCTAGAGGTCAATGACGAGGTGGTTACAGTTGTCAGCAGGTTATTGTTATTGAGGAGTTATATGGGTGAATTCCATAGGATGATATGTTAGATCTTATGGTTAGGGATCCTCATGAAGTGCCCACCAAGGGTGTTTTTTCTAGGGATGCCTGGGTGGCTCAGTGGGTTAAAGCCTCTGCCTTCGGCTTAGGTCATGATCTCAGGGTCCTGGGATCGAGTCCCACGTCGGGCTCTCTGCTCAGCAGGGAGCCTGTTTCCTCCTCTCTCTCTGCCTGCCTCTCTGCCTACTTGTGATCTCTGTCTGTCAAATAAAATCTTTAAAGAAAAAAGGGTGCTTTTTCTGATTTTCATATTTGATACCTTTTTATTGCTTCTAAGAGCCCACCTTGTACTTGGTGTTCCAATGAGTGGTGCATTACAATGTTGCCTGCATTTTCCCCATGTGTTGATGAGGGTTTGAGAAAGGAAAATGTTGTCAGTGCTTCCACAAATTGTAACTGGAACAGCCAAATAATAAAATTTAATTTTGACATGAAGTTGGAAGTATCCTGCTGTGATTCTTAATTTAAAGCAGGGGAGGGGGCCCTCTTTCAGTACTGGTAAATGAGTTCCATAGGCCTTCCTAGGGAACATTATCAGATTCTATTGGAGACTTGGTCTTTGTTATTGTGGAAGAATCAGGAGTCGGCCAGTTATTTGTTTCCTGTTTCATTTTCCATGAACATTTCCCTGATATTTGGTTTCACACCTCTACCATTGTAAAGTCATCCCAACTTTGGCACCAGCTCCCCCTTCTCTGCCAAGGGTATGTTTGTGCCTAGACAAAAGCTGCTTCTGGGTGACTGGGTGACTAGGACCAGAATGCTGTGTGCAGGGAACTACTGGGATCCTAAATTACAAACCAGCTCTTGACACCCAGACAAAATGCATTTCAGATTTACAAAGTTCAGATAGAAATTTTGTGTCCATGATGACAACTGAAGAAAATGTGTCATCCCTAAACCTAACCTTAACCCCTAATTTTAACATTGAAACCTAACCTGACAAAGCCCCAACTGGAACCCTGAATCCCAAACCTGAAATTGAATCCAAAGCCTCAACTCTGATCCTGAGCCCTGGATCCAAGCCCTGAACCGTGAACCCAAACCCTAAACCAGAACTCTGAGCCACGAACCCTGAACCCAAATCCCAGCATGAACCCAAGTCCCAAATTTGACCTTGAACTTTATCCCAGAAGCCCTGAGTTTTAAACCCTAAATCATAAACCTAAAGCCCTAAACTCTAACTCTGTTCCCTTGCCCCTGACTCTAAATCCTCACCACGACCCTAAGCCTAAACCCTGATCTAGAATCCTGAGCCTGAACCCAAATTCAAATCCTTCAGGACACTTTGTTTATGCATTCATCATTGTTGGATATTTGCAGTTTCCACCTTATGAATCTTGTGAACATTTTTTGCTTTGGGGGCTAGGGTTAGGGTCTTGGATTGGGGTCAGGGCCAGGCCTGAGAGCTAGCTGAGGTCAGAGTGTGGGTCTGCTTCAGGGCCAGGGTTATGTTGTGTGCCACATAGACACTGAGAGGCAGGCTCTCCCATCCAGCCTTCCCTTCTGGGGTGCCCAGTCCACTTTACTGAGGCTTCCTGTCATGTGGAGTGTTGTAGAGAATTCCAAATCCCACTGCTTCTACTGCACCCAAGACACAAGGGCGCCTGATTTAATTCCCCCACATCTCTTGCTAACATGTGGCCTCCTCCAAGGGCGAGTAGCCTCTCCACGGTGGGTGAACTGGCTCTGGGAGGGGCTTGGCCTCCATCACAATGTCTGATGTCCTCTCTCCTTCTGTGACATGGTGCTAATGTGGATGTTTGGAAGAGTCATTTCCTCTGTGGTGCTTTCAATGTGCAGTCACTTGTTACAGCAGCACAAATGTGCTTTATCTCCATGCTCAGATTCCTGAGATGTCATTTTTTTTTTTAAAGATTTTATTTATTTATTTGACAGAGAGAGAGGGAACACAAGCAGAGGGAGTGGGAGAGGGAGAAGCAGGCTCCCCGCTGAGCAGGCAGCCCGATGCGGGGCTCGATCCCAAGACCCCGGGATCACGACCCGAGCTGAAGGCAGACACTTAACGACTGAGCCACCCAGGTGCCCCTAAGCTGTCATTTTTTAACCACGTTTGCCCCTTCAGACAGGAGGCTTCAGCGTGTTTGACCCACCATGAAACCTGAAATGAGATCATTACAGGTTCCACCTCGTAAAAGATTGCACACCCACTTCAACTGTGTCCACCTGCTCGACTGTCTGAAATGTCTTTTACCATTCTCCAGGTTTCTTCTTCTGCTTAGGGTGAGGGTTAGGCATTAGACGTTAGGAGATAAGGTTACAGTTTAGGCTTTAGGATTAGGATTAGTTTTGGGATAAGAAGGGGGTCAGGCTCAGAGTTCGTGTACAGGGGGTTAATGAAACCGGGGGACTGCTGGGTTGGGCCCAGATTTTGTCCTACCTTAAGATTTCTCCTGCCCTGAAACCTTTCTGGTGTTCCAAATGGAACATCAACACAGTGTTCTTCTGTGTTGCAGGCTTAGTCCTCAGGCATTGCTCAGCTGTCCACACTCCCTGGGACATTAGAAGCAGACCTTTGGGGACAGACCTCTCAGAACACAACCTAGTGTAAGTGTTAGGGGCTAGGGCATGGCAGGACCAAAATGAAGGTGCATTGGTGAGCTTCACGGTGGGGAGGGGCGGCTGACATGAGGGCATGGGTCAGGATGACTGGATCTGGATTTGTGTCTAGGGGTCCACTAAATGTGGGCATGGCCTCAGGTGGACAGGCTGATTTCTCCTACTCTGAATCCTTATCAGATTTCCAATTGGCATGGGTTCCTTCTGGGTGGCATGTGGAATCCTCTGGTATTGTTCAGGTGTCCCCCACATGTAGGGCACGCATGCCAGGACTCGGGAAAGAACCCTGAAGTCCTAGCCTAGGGTTAAGCTTAGGGCCTAGGGGCATGTCAGGCATGAACTGCCCAGGGTACTTCAATCTCTACTGGAGGATGAGTTGATAGAGAACATCAGGATGTCAGGCTCTAGCTTTGTGTCCAGGGGGCCATTGAACATGGGGGTGGCCTCAGATGGGCCTGCAGATTTCTCCAGCACTGAATCTGTTCCATAGTTCCAAAGGGCAAAATTTCCTTCAAGGAGGCTGGCTGAGTCCTCCGCTATTGCCCAAGTGTCCTGAACTCCTGCTCTTCAGAGCATGGCCACTAGGATGGACCCCTCAGAACCCAACCAAGGGTTAGAGTTAGAACCTAGAGGCATGGAAGGACTGATCTAAAGATGTTTTGGGAGTGTTCCCAGGGCTGAGTTGAGAGCATGTGTCTGGGTGAGTGCTGTCTCTGGGTTTGTAAACTGAGGCCCACTAAATATAGGTGTGGCCTGAGGTAGCTGAGCACATTTCTCCTGCTCTGAAACCTTTCTGAAGATCCAAATGGCAACATTTCCTTCTGGCTGACAGGCTGTGTTATCTGGTATTGCTCCGGTGTCCCCAATCCCTTGGGGATTTGAAGCAAGGCCCTTGGGGAAGGGCCTCTCAGAACCCATCCAAGGGTTAGCATTAGGGACTAGCAGCATGGCAGGACTGATCTGAAGACCCCATGGAGAGCTGTGGGGGGTGGGGAGGGGCTGAGTTGAGGGCGTGGATGAGGCTGAGTCGCTCTGGCTTTGTGCTCCCAGCTCAGCAGGGAGTCTGTTTCTCCCTCTCCTTCTGCCTCTCCCTCTGCTTGTGCTCTAATGAAGAAATAAAATCTTAAAAAAAAAAATAAAATGCATAACCTCCTTCTCTATTCTACATGTGGTTAATTCTGATTTATCAGTTCAAATATAATTCATAGGTTAACTTCTCAGTTTTATCGACTCTCACGTACATATCCATGGTACACTGTGCATATTTTTATCATTACAATTTCCATAAAATGATTATCAGTGTGTGATTCTTATTCTTTATCACTAGACCTATAAGAATGAATGATAAACATATATTTATTGAATGATAAATATATATACCTAGATGCACATGCCTTTATGACAGAAAATAATGTTCACACTACACAGGGTATATTTTTGAAAGGAAAAAATCCAAAGTGGAGTTTGATAACATTCTTCTAGACTTTTATTCATAGTACTTGTTTTTTCATTGCATAACAATAAATGTTTCAAAAAGAGTTTCAGAGGAACAGAAAGGTTGCACAAATAATCATTTCTATGTACTCCACACCTAGTTTCCCCAGCTAAGTACACTTGATATACCCAGTGAACACCTGCGTGAACACTGTCATCAGTAACTAAATCCATTTCTTGTGCTGATTTCCTTTGTTTTGACTTACTGTGCTCGTTTGCAGGATTCCTCATCAGGTATTTTACAGTTTCCCTCAACTGGGAATTTTCTGATTTTTTTTTTTAAATCATGCTTATACTGGGATGAAGGGTTTTTGGGAGGAAGAGCATAGACATAAAATGCAGTTCTCATCATATCGTATGGAAGAATGTATGTTGTCAACACAATAGGTCATTATGTGTGTTAAGTTTGGTCATAGTTGACGGAGTGATTTTCAGGTTTTGATATAGTAAAGTTATTTTCTCCCCCTGCTTCCATACTGTACTATTTCAAAAAAGGTCACTATGTACAGACAAGCTTTTTTATTTTTTTAAGATTCTTATTTATTTGTTTGACAGAGATCACAAGTAGGCAGAGAGGCAGGCAGAGAGAGAGGAGGAAACAGGTTCCCTGGCTAGCAGAGAGCCTGATGTGGGGCTTAATCCCAGGACCCTGGGATTATGACCTGAGCTGAAGGCAGAGGCTTTAACCCGCTGAGCCACCCAGGCACCCCGATGTACAGACCAGTTTTAAGGGCTTGGGAATTATGCTGCAGTTGCTTGAAGTAGCAGAATCTATCTGCATTAACTGGAATTCTCTTGCTCAGGTTACTTGTCTATTTTTACCAATTTATAATATATTCTCTTAATTTCAGTACAGGCTAAGGGATATTCATTTTCTAACTTGAGCTGTAATCAAATATTTTGTATTGCAGA
Organism: Mustela erminea; assembly: GCF_009829155.1. Taxonomy (NCBI): domain Eukaryota; kingdom Metazoa; phylum Chordata; class Mammalia; order Carnivora; family Mustelidae; genus Mustela; species Mustela erminea. Next base: position 99,235,086 of record NC_045616.1, on the reverse strand, counting down.
ACTTTAATTTTTGACCACAGAAAGTTCTATCAGCTCTTATGCCTGCTTTGACATACTTCAGTTGGTTTTGTTTTTAAGCACTTTCTTACTTTCTGTCATGAAATTCTCTTGTCTATTCCCTGCATTAGCTCTAGAGTAGTCAATTTTTAAATAATTTTTTTTTTTTTTTTAAAGATTTTATTTATTTATTTGACAGACAGAGATTACAAGTAGACAGAGAAGCAGGCAGAGAGAGAGGAAGGGAAGCAGGCCCCCTGCTGAGCAGAGAGCCTGATGTGGGACTCGATCCCAGGACCCTGAGATCATGACCTGAGCCGAAGGCAGCGGCTTAACCCACTGAGCCACCCAGGCGCCCCTAGAGTAGTCAATTTTTAAAAAAAAGATTTTATTTATTTGACAGAGAGAGAGATCACAGGTAGGTAGAGAGGCAGGCAGAGAGAGAAGGGGAAGCAGGCTCCCCGCTGAGCAGACAGCCTGATGCAGGGCTCAATCCCAGGACCCTGAGATCATGTAGAGTAGTCATTTTTTTTTTTTTAGAAAAACTACTTACATAAATTGTACAACCAACACATTTACATACAGCAAATAATATATGTAAATATCTGAAAATATTTTTTAAAACCACAAATCCAAAGTAAGCAACATACAGTTTTTTCAGATATATAAAAAGTTTTTTTGAAAAACTAAAATAGGTAAATGTGCTTTCAAGTTTTAAAATTTGAAATGTAGAAATTATATCTGATATTAACCAATAAAGAAAATAAGACACTATGTTTTTTATTATTTCAGAAAGTTCAAGTCTTTTTGCCATAATTGAAGAAATTACATGATCAATTAAACACTGTCAGAAATTACATGATCAATTAAACACCAAAACAATTTGGAAAATTGTTTTCCAAAAATTTCCATGATTTTTTTAATGCAGCCATACACCTGAGTGTTTTGAACTATACAAACATATCCACTAGCAGTCTAAACTCACCAACATTTACATTATACTTCTTCAACAGAATCTGAGATGAATCACTAGTAAAACAGGTTCTAAGATTGCTTAGATGTTATGATAAGTTGGTCTGCTGAACTCCAGAATTCATAGAAGAAATTACATCTTTCAGTTTATTTTTTAATAAATAAAATACTGCACTGTGCTAATCTGCTTTTACATATTATTTGGAAAATGGCTATTAAGGCTTTTTTGTAAAGGGGTACAAAAATATTACTATGCAAAATGAAAGATGGAGAAAAGAATGGTTTACAAATTACTGATGAACACTAAGGGAATCATGTTTTTTCCTTTCTTTATGGGCTTCTCAAAATCAAACATATTTTTCCTCAAATTAAAGTTACATTAAGAGTTTTTGAAAAATTAAACCCCTACCTTAAGAACTTAAATGTCCTTAGATTTAAAATAGGACTTTTAAATTTAAAATCCTTGAAAAGACAGTCTGGAACTATGGTTTTTTAAAATGTTGCTTTGGGGAAAATCTTGATTCATTGATTCTAATAACTTTTTCTTTGCTTGCTTACTATAAAACAACATACTGTTACTGTGAAGACAATTTCTGATTCAGTTCCAATGCTCTTGTATTTTCATGAGTTTTGGCATTGTTTACCAGCACATCAATAAGCTCGTAGTCATTTTTGGCATGTAAGTGTCTCAGTAGATGCCAATATGCCATTGATACAATAGACTTGGGTTACCCAGGCTGATATACCACTCTTTCCAAAAGTCGCCATGTCTCTCTTGCCCCCATTTTGCGGTTGAATTGTAACAAAGCTTGTAAAAAGACAGCAAATGGACAAAAACAAAGTTTTAAGGCCTCAGTTGTAACTTCTTGAACCAAAGATGACTAGTGATCATTGGAAATATTAGCCATGCAGGTTTTTAAAGCAAGTAGGGCTAGTCTCAATAGACTCAACAGCTTCCCACTCCCATTGCCCTGTTGGGATGCGACTTGCAGACTCTTTCTATAACACATTTCTGCAGCACCCATCATTCCTTGGGACTGATATATGTGTGCTAGCCACTACCATGCTGGAACAGAAGTTGAGTTGGACATGACTGTTTTTTGCAGCTCTTCAAGGACGGCATCTGGGAGAGGGTTTTGTGACTCCAGGAGTAGTTTACACTGAACTTGTCTCAAAAGTAAAATAACAGCGGACTGATCAGGGTTACTTTTTAAATTCCTCATGCAGAGGGCTTCAGCTTCAGATATTCTTCCTGTGTCTACTAGACCAGTGACAGCCTGGGAGAGACACCACTTTTCCAGAGATTGGTTATAATCCTTAAGGAATTCTTTGTCTTTTAACCCTCAACCCCCCCATGTTGCATCTCCACTTCCTCATATCAGGGAGATCATACGATAGTTGTCTTTCTCTGATCGACTTATTTTGCTAAGCAGAATACCCTTTAGTTCCATCCACGTTGTCGCAAATGGTAAGATTTCATTTTTTGCTTTTTGTTGGCTGCATAGTAGACTAGTCAATTTTTTAAGAGCCTTAGTTCCTTTTGTTATAAATGGTATTAAAAATCTAAATTAGAACACAGTGCATGCTTGTTGTTAAGGGGGGCTGTTGCTTCTAGAGGCTAGTAGTTTACAGAGTCAAGAAATAGGTTTATAAATTTTTTAATGAGAAAAAAAAATAGGTTTGCATAGTAAAAAGTGTATGAAACTTACCTATCATTCTTTTTTCCAAATTTATTAATATATAATTTGCATATAAAATTGTGTTAAATTTGTACAATGTAATGATTTGGTACATGTATATATTACAAAATGATTACCACAATAGGGTTGATTAGCACTTTTATTAACTCACATTATTACCATTTCTTTTTTGTGGTGACATTATTTAAGGTCTACTCTCTTAGCAACATTTGAACACATAATAAAGTATTGTTCACTTTAGACTCCACATTATACATTCAATTCAAGAAATTTACTCATAAATGGAAGTTTATACCTTTGATGAACTTGTCCTCATTTTCCCCAGCATCCAGCCCCTGGCAGCCATAATTCCAATCTCTGTTACTAGGAGTTTGGATATTTAAAGTTCCACATTTAAGATAGATCATACAGTGTGGGTCTTTGTCTGACTTACTTCACTTAGCATATGTCTGCATATTCTATCCATGTTGTCACAAATGGCAGAATTTCTATTGCTGAATAATATTGCATTATATAGATAGATACACATGTAAGATAGAGATATAGTATGTGTATGTATAGATCTATATATTTTCTTTATTCATCAATGGATGTCCATTACTGGTCTTTTCCATGTCTCGACTCTTGTGAATCATGTTTTCATGAATGTGGGATATAGGTACTCTTTTTTTTAAGATACTGATTTCATTTCCTTATCATACATACCCATAAGTGGGATTTCTAGATTATATAGTACTTCTATTTTTAATGTTTTTGATGAACTTCTGTATTAGTGTCCATAGTGGGTGTATCAATGTCCATTCTAAGAGCACAGAGTTCCCTTTTCTCCACATTCTTATCAGCACTTCTTAACTAATGTCTTCTTGGTAAGAGCCATTCTAACAAGAGTGAGTGATTTTTTTAAAAAAACTTACATATAATGTATTATTTGTTTTAGGGGTACAAGTTTATGATTCATTGGTCTTACACAATTCACAGAGCTCAATGTCCATCACCTAGCCACCCTATTCCTCTCGGCCCCCTCCTCTCCATCAACCCTCAGTTTGTTTCCTGAGATGAAGAGTCTCTTATGGTTTCTCTCCCTTTCTGGTTTTGTCTTGTTTCATTTTTCCTTCCCTCCCCCTATGATCCTCTGTCTTGATTCTCAAATTCCTCATATCACTGAGATCATATAATTGTTTTTCTCTGACTTATTTTGCTTAGCATAATACCCTCTAGTTCCATCCATGTCATTGCAAATGGCAAGATTTTGAGGTGGGGGTGGGTTTGATGGCTGCATAATACTCCATTGTATATATACACAACATCTTCCTTATTCATTTATCTGTTGATAGACATCTAGGCTCATTCCATAGTTTGGCTATTGTGGACATTGTTGCTACAAACATTTGGGTACATGTGCCCCTTTGGAGCACCACATTTGTATCTTTGGGGTAAATACCCAGTAGTGCAATACCTGGGTCATAGGGTAGCTCTATTTTCAACTTTTTGAGGAGCCTCCATACTGTTTTCCAGAGTGGTTGCACCAGCTTGCATTCCCACCAACAGTGTAGGAGGGTTCCCCTTTTTCTGCATCCTCACCTGATTTGTTAATCTCTCTTTCCCTGATTTGTTAATTTTAGCCATCCTGACTGGTGTGAGGTGGTATCTCACTGTGGTTTTGATTTGTATTTCCCTGATGCCGAGTGATGTGGAGCACTTTTTCATGTGTCTCTTGGCCACCTGGATGTCTTCTTTACTGACATGTCTGTTCATGTCTTCTGCCCATTTCCTGATTGGATTATTTGTTCTTTGGGTGTTGGGTTTGAACAGTTCTTTGTAGATCTTGGATGCTAGCCCTTTATCTGATATGACATTTGCAAATATCTTCTCCCATTCTGTCAGTTATTTGGTTTTGTTGACTATTTCCTTTGCTGTGCAAAAGCTTTTGATCTTGAAAATGTCCCAATAGTTCATTTTGGCCTTGCTTCCCTTGCATTTGGCGACGTGTCTAAGAAGTTGCTGTGGCTGAGGTCAAAGAGGTTGATGCATGTGTTCTCCTCAAGGACTTTGATGGATTCCTGTCTCACATTGAGGTATTTCACCCATTTAGAGTTTATTTTTGTGTGTGGTGTAAGGAAAGGGCCCAGTTTCATTCTTCTGCATGTGGCTGTCCAATTTTCCCAGCACCATTTGTTGAAGAAATGTTTTACCATTGGACATTCTTACCTGCTTTGTGAAAGATTAGCTGACCATAGAGTTGAGGGTCTATATCTGGGCTCTCTCTTCTGTTCCACTAATCTGTGTGTCTGTTTTTGTGCCAGTACCATACAGTCTTGATGATTACAGCTTTGTAATAGAGCTTGAAGTCCAGAATTGTGATGCCACCAGCTTTGCTTTTCTTTTTCAATATTGGCTATCTGGGGTCTTTATTGGTTCCAGACAAAATTTAGGATTATTGGTTCCATTTCCTTGAAAGAAATTGATGGCCTTTTGATAGGGATTGCATTAAATGTGTAGACTGCTCTAGATAGTATCGACATTTTCACAGTATATATTCTTCCAATCTCTGAGCATGGAATGTTTTTCCATTTCTTTGTGTCTTCCTCATTACTTTCACAAGTATTCTATAGTTTTCTGAGGATTCTTTGCCTTTTTGTTTAAATTTATTCCTTGGTATCTTATGGCTTTGGGTGCAATTGTAAATAGAATGAACTCCTTAGTTCCTCTTTCTCCTGTCTTGTTGGTGTATAGAAATGCAATTGATTTCTGTGCATTGATTTTATATCCTGACACCTTACTCAATTCCTATATGAGTTATAGCAGTTTTGGGGTGGAGTCTTTCATGTAAAGAATCATATCATCTGCAAAGAGTGAGAGTTTGACTTCTTTGCTGATTCAGATGCCTTTTCTTTTTATTATCTGATTGCTGAGGTCAGGACTTCTAGTACTATGTTGAATAGCAGTGGTGATAGTGGACATCCCTGCTGTGTTCCTGACCTTAAGGGAAAAGCTCTCAGTTTTTCTTCATTGAGAATGTTACTTGTGGGGTGCCTGGATGGCTCAGTCATTAAGCGTCTGACTTCAGCTCAGGTCATGATACCAGAGTCCTTGGATTGAGCCCCACATTGGGCTTCCTGCTCTGTGGGAACCCTGCTTCTCCTTCTCCCACTCCCCTTGGTCCCTCTCTTATTGTGTCTCACCCTGTCCAATAAATAAGTAAAAAAAAAAAAAAAAGAATGGTACTTGCTGTGGGCTTTTCTTAGACCGCTTTTATGATATTGAGGTAGTACACTCTATCCCTACACTGTGAAGAGTTTTGATGAAGCAAGGGTGCTGTATTGTGTCAGTTGCTCTTTCTGCATCTACTGAGAGGATAATACGGTTCTTGCCCCCCCTTTTTTTATTAATGTATATCAGCTTGGTTGGCTTGCGGATATTGAGCTAACCTTGCAGCCCAGGAACAAATCCCACTTGGTCATGGCGAATAATCCTTTTAATGTACTGTTGGATACTACAGGCTAGAATTTTGGTGAGAATTTTTGCATCTGTGTTCATCAGGGATATTGTTCTGTAATTCCCCTTCCTGATGGGGTCTTTGTCTGGTTTGGGGATCAAGGTAAGGGTGGCCTCATAAAGGCCAGAAAGGACTTTGGAAATTTTCTTTCCATTTCTGTTTTTTTAGAACACTTTCAGGAGAATAGATATTCTTTTTTAAATGTTTGGTAGAATTCCCCTGGGAAGCCATCTGCCCCTGGGCTCTTGTTTATTGGGAGATTTTTGATGACTGCTTCAATTTCCTTGCTGGTTATGGGTCTGTTAAGGTTTCCCATTCCTTACTGGTTCAGTTATGGTAGTTTATACTCTCTAGGAATGCATCCATTTCTTTCAGATTGTCTAATTTGCTGGCATAGAGTTGCTCATAATATGTTCTTATATAATTGTTTGTATTTCTTTGGTGTTGTGATCTTTCCTCTTTAATTCATGATTTTATTAATTTGTGTCTTTTTTCTTTTTGGTAAGTCTGGCCAGCGGTTTATCAATCTTAGTAATTCATTCAAATAACCAGATCCTACTTTTGTTGATCTGTTCTACCCTTCTTTTGGTGTCTATCTCATTGATTTCTGCTCTGATCTTTATTATTTCTTTTCTCCTACTGAGTTTAGGCTTTATTTGGTGTTCTTCTTTAGATGTAAGGTTAAGTTGTGTATTTGAGACCTTTTCTGTTTCTTGAGAAAGGCTTGTATTGTTATATAATTTATCAGGACTGCCTTTACTGCATCCCAAAGATTTCAAACAGTTGTGTTTTCATTTTCAATTGTTTCCATGAATTTTTTTATTCTTCTTTAATTTTCTAGTCAACCCATTCATTTTTTAATATGATGCTCTTCAGCCTCCATATATTTTAGTTCTTCCCAAATTTCATCTTGTGATTGAATTCAAATTTCAAAGCATTGTAGTCTGAAAATATGTAGGGAATGATCCCAGTCTTTTGGTACTTCTTGAGACTGGATTTGTGACCTAGGATGTGATCTATTCTGGAAACTGTTATGTCCTAGAGAGGAATGTGTATTCTTTTGCTTTGGGATGGAATGTTCCGAATATATCTGTGAAGTCCATCTAGTCCAGTGTCATTTAAAGCCCTTTTCCCCCTGTTGATCTTTTGCTTAGATCTGTCCATTTCAATGAGGAAGTGTTAAAATCTCCTGTTATTGTATTACTGTTGATGTGTTTCTTTGATTTTGTTATTGTTTTATTTTGTTATTGATTGGTTATTAATTGGTATTTATATAATTGGTTTATATAATTGGCTGCTCTCATGTTAGGGGCATAGATATTTACAATTGTTAGATCTTCCTGTTGGAAAGACCTTTTGAGTGTCCTTCCTCATGTCTTACAGTATTTGGATTAAAATCCAATTTGTTTGATATAAGGATTGCCACCCCAGCTTTTTTTTTTTTTTTGATGTTCATTCGTATGGTATATGATTTTTCCCACCCTCTCACTTTAAATCTGGAGGTGTCTTTGGGTCTAAAATGAGTCTCTTGCAGACAGCTTATTGATGGGTCTTGCTTTTTTATCCATTCTGTTAGCCTGTGTCTTTTGATTGCAGCATTTAGCCCATTTACATTCAGGGTAACCATTGAAAGATATGAATTTAGTGCCACTATTGCGTGTAAGGTGACTCTTACTGTATACTGCCTCTGTTCCTTTCTGGTCTACGTTAACTTTAGGCTCTCTCTTTGCTTAGAGGACCCCTTTCAGGATTTCCTATAGGGCTGATTTGGTGTTTTGTCTTGGAAGCTATTTTCAATGACAGGCTAGCTAGATACTGTATTCTTGGCTGCTTATTTTTCTCATTTACTTCTCTGAATATATCATGCCAGTCCTTTCTGGCCTGCCAGTGGATAGGTCTGCTGCCAACCTAATATTTCTACTTTTGGAGGTTACCGCTTGTCCAGAGCTTCTTTCAGGATTTTCTCATTGTTTCTGAGACTTGTAAGTTTTACTATTAGATGAGGGGGGTGTTGACCTATTTTTATCGATTTTTGAGGGAGGATTGTTCTCGTGCTTCCTGGATTTTGATGCCTGTTTGCTTCCCTAAATTAGGGACGTTTTCTGCTGTCATTGCTCCAGTATACCTTCTGCCCCACTCTCTTTTTCTTCTTCTGGGATCCTAATTATTCTAATATTATTTCATCTTATGGCATCAGTTATCTCTCCAGTTCTTCCCTTGTGATCCAGTAGTTGTCTGTCTTTTCCTCAGCTTCTTTATTCTCCATCATATGGTCTTCTATATCACTGATTCTTTCTTCTGCCTCATTTATCCTAGAAGCCTCATTTATCCTAGAGTCTCCATTTCTGATTGCACCTTATTAATAGCCTTTTTTACTTTAACTTAGATTTTAGTTCTTTTATTTCTCCAGAAAGGGATTCTCTTGTATCTTCTATGCTTTCTTCAAGCCCAGCTAGTATTGTTATAATTGTCATATACTCTATTGTCATGAACTTCGTTCCAACATCTAACTGATGTCTGTATTGATTAGGTCCCTGGCAGTTGGTACTGCCCCTTGTTCTTTTTTCTGCGGTGAGTTTTTTTCCATTTTTGTCATTTGTCCAGAGAAGAATAGATGAATGAGAGAACAAAATGCTAAAAGGGTAACAACTACCACAGAAAAATGCACACAAAACAAATCAGAAGAGACCTGAAACTGGGAGCAAAAGAAAGGCAAGAAAAAAAAAAAAGAATAGTGTCAGGCTGGTCAACAGAACAGAGCCACACCCTAGATTTTGGGTGTATTTTGGTCTGTTAGAAGCAACTGCCTCCCCAATTTTTTTTTTTTTTAGATTTTTATTTATTTATTTGACAGAGATCACAGGTAGACAGAGAGGCAGGCAGAGAGAGAGGAGAAAGCAGGCTCCCTGCTGAGCAGAGAGCCCGATGTGGGACTCGATCCCAGGACCCTGGGATCATGACCCGAGCCAAAGGCAGAGGCTTTAACCCACTGAGCCACCCAGGTGCCCCTGCCTCCCAAAATTTTAAGGAAAGAAAAACTTATCTTTACAGTCATACTATGAAGGATGGACTATGACTGTAAAGATGAAAATTCAAGATTTTAAAGAACAATTTGATAAGTTCACTGAAAAATAAAGGGGAAAAATTGAAGAAAAGAGAAAGAATGTGATTAGGCAGGAGACTAGAACAAGCCATACACTAGATTTAGGGTGCATTTTGGTCTGTCAGGAGAAATTGTATCTTGGGGTGCCTGGGTGGCTCAATGGGTTAAGCCTCTGCCTTCAGCTCAGGTCATGATCCTAGGGTCCTGGGATCGAGCCCCGCATTGGGCTCTCTGCTTGGCGGGGAGCCTGCTTCCCCCTCTCTCTCTCTGCCTGCCTCTCTGCCTACTTGGATCTGTCAAATGAGTAAAATAAGTAAATAAAGTCTTAAAAAAAAAAGAAATTGTATCTCAACATTTTTAAGAAAGAAAAACTCATATTTAACTTTATTGTTGGTGTGTATATAATGAAGGGATAGAATATGACATTAAAAATGAATTGATAAGATGTTGGTTGAAAAGGGAAAGAAGAAAAATTAAAAAAAAAAAAGAAAAAGAACAAAAAGCTAACTCCCAAAGACTAAAGAATCATGGGAAAAAAAGCAATGAATTCTTTATGTTGTATTCTCTTACCGCTGGAGATTCGCAGTTCTCTGTGCCTGGTGAACATGGTGTTGGGCTGGATGTTCCTGGTGATCGCCTGGAGGAGGGGCCTGTTGCAGTGATTCTCAAATGTCCCCACCCAAGGCAGAGTTGCACTGCCCTTGCCACCAGCCAGGCTAAGGAATCTGCTCTGGTTTACACTCAGTTGCTTTTGTTTCCCTGAAAGTTTTCTGTACAGCTTTGGAGGATGAATGAAGATGGCGGCCTCCCAATCTTCCACCCAGAGGAGCTGAGAGCTTGGGGCCTCACTCATCAGTGCATCCTCTGAGAAAAACAATCACTCTTGTCTCCCTGGTCTCCAGCAGCGCTCTGTGCTTACCTGGCCTGTGACCAAACATTCCTGTCTCTGGCATACAACCTCATGTGGAGTCTTTAAACCCAGCAGACTGCTGTGGCAGGCTCCTGTGCCACTCTGCCTCGGGTAAGAAAGGTAGTCTCCCTGCATCTGCCACTTGTGGGGTCCTTGCTTGAAGAGCAGGAGCCCAGTTGTGCTGCAGATTATGATTTATGGCAATCCCGAGTTGAGAGCCCACTCCTCGGCTCTCTGCCCTAATACTTGGGAGCTCTGCCACACTCATGCCTTGGTCTTTGTGTGACTCCGAGGGTCCTGAGACCACACTATCCTAGTGAGGGCTCCATCCCCTGCTTAGCCAGTTGAGTGATGTCCCTCACTGGAGCAGACTTCTAAAAGTTCTGATTTTGTGCTCTGCTGCTTTCTCACTTGCCAGGAGCTGGCTGAAACAGGCTCCCTCCCCCTGCGGTCCATCTTCCCAAATAGCGCCTGGGATTCCCTTCTCTGCACGGCCCACCTTCCAGAAAGTGGTCCCTTTTCTGTTTGTAGAATTGCTGCTATTCTTTTCTTCAATCTTGAGTTTGTAGGTGTTCAGAATGGTTTGATAACTATCTAGCTGAACTCCTGGGACCTGATGATATTTAGGTCTCATACTCCTTTGCCATCTTGCTCCTTATAATAGGTGTAATGTAATTTTTTTAAAGATGGTCTTGATTCGCCTTTTCTGGATAATTAGTGATGTTGGGCAAATTCTCATGTATCTACCGGCCATCTGTGTGTCTTCTCTGGAAAAATGTCTATTCAGGTCTTCTCAATTTTAAAATAGATTTTTTTTTGGGGGGGGCTATTCATTTGTAGGAGTTCCTTATATTTTGGATGATATTAGCCTCTTATCCAGTAGGTGATTACAGATATCTTCTCCCATTCTATCCATTGGTTGCTTTTTTTTTCTCCCCCCTGTGCAGCAACTTTTTAGTTTGACATAATCCACTAGTTTTTGCTTTTGTTGCTTGTGCTTTTGTTATCACCTCCAAAAAAATCATTACCAAGCTCAAGGTCAAGAAGTTTTTCTTTTGATTTCTTCTAGGAGTTTAACAGTTTCAGGTCTTAAACCTTGACTCCATTTTGAGTTTATTTTTGTAAGTGGTGTAAGTGGGGCTACAATTTCATTCTTTTACATATGATAAAATTTAATTTTTTCAAACACCATTTATGGAAGAGACTGTTCTTGCCCCAGTGAGTATTCATGGATCCCTTTTCAAATAGGAGTTGACTATATATACAAGTGTTTATTTTTTATTTACTGAGAGAATTCTGTCCCCTTGGTCTATGTGTTTACTTAGACTATATTTGTAATAGAGTTTGAAAACAGGAAGTGTGATGCATCTAGCTTTGTTTTTTTCTTAGAATTTCTTTGGTTATTCAAGGTCACGTATGGTTCCCCACAAATTTTGGAACTTGAAAAGGTATTTCTGTGAAAAAGAATGCCATTAGAAATCAGTTAGGAATTCTATGAGATCTATAAATCCTTTGGGGAGTTCTGATATTTTAACATGGGTTCATTCCATGCCAGAACACAGGCTGTATTTCCATTCATTTGTGTCTTTGATCAAAGTTTTTTTTTTTTTTTTCCTGAGTGTACAGATCTTTCATCCCCTTAGTGAAATACATCACTATGTATTTTGGATGTTGTTGTGAAGGAGACGGTTTTCTTTTTCAGATATTTTGTTGTTAAGTGTTTAGAAATGCAACTGATTTCTGTTTTGTATTCTTTGACTTCACTGAAAATACATTCATTAGTTCTAATAATTTTCAGTGGCATGTTTAGAATTTTCCATATATAAGGTCATGTCATCTGCTAATAAGCAATTTTACTTCTCCCTTTCTGCTTTCTTTTTCTTGCCTGAATGTTCTTGCTACAACTTTCAGTACTGTGTTGGAATAGGAGTGATGAGAATAGGTCTTCTTGTCTCATTCATGATTTTATTTTTTTAAGAGATTTTATTTATTTATTTGACAGAGAGCACAAGTAGGCAGAGCAGCAGGCAGAGAGAGAGGGAATCAAGCTCCCTGCTGAGCAGAGAGCCCTCTGTGGGGGTTGATCCCAGGACTCTGGAGATCATGACCTGAGCTGAAGGCAGAGACTTAACCCACTGAGCCACCCAGGCACCCCTCATTCATGATTTTTGAAGAATGGCTTTTATTTTTATTTTTATTTGAGTGTATGTAAGCTGTGGACTTGTCTGTTAGTGTTTATTATGGTATGTTCCTTCTATATCCAATTTGTTTAGCATTTTTATTATGGAAGGATGTTGAATTTTTCTCAAGTGGTTTATCACATTTACTGCTTGGCATAGGCTGAATCATTTTTGCATCCCAGGAATAAATCCCACTCTATTGTGGAGTATAATCCTTTTAATATGTTAAATTTTATTTGATAGCATTTTGCTAACATTTTTGCATTTATATTTAGCAGGGATATTGGTCTATAGTTTCTTTTAGCTTATTTGGCTTTGGTACCCTGGTAATGCTGGCCCCCAAAAACTGAAGAGTAAGGAACATTCCCAAACTCATTTTATGGTTGTGGTAATTCTGAAACTGTTACAAGTGTTCACCGAAGAAACCATCTGGTCCTAGGGTTTCATTTGTTGAGAGGTTTTTGATTACTGCTTTAGTCTTCTTCGTTTTTACAGGTCTGTTCAGATTTTTTAATTTCTTAATGATTGAATCTTAACAGGTTCTGTATTTGTTAGCCTGTAATTGCTTATGGTAATCTCTTAGGCTCTTTTGTATTTGTAGTCTATCAACCATAATATCACCACTTTCATTTCTGAATTTGATTTTTCCTTCTTTTTTTTCCCCTTCTTTTAAGTCTACCTAAATGTTTGCCAATTTCATAAAACTAGCTCTATGTTCTAGTTCTGACTTATTTCTGCTCTGATCTTGTTATTTTTTCCTTTTACTAACTTTGAGTTTACCTTGTTCTTTTCCTAGCTTCTTGAAAGGTACAGTTACATTGTTTGACATCTTTATAAACTTTCCTCATAGAATTGCTTTTTCTACCTCCAGTAAGATAGGGTTTGTTATGTTTCTATTTTCTTTTGTCTCAAGCTAGTTTTTAACTAGTCTTTTCTTTTTGTCTTTGACTCACTGGTTGTTCAGAAGTGTGTTTAGTTTCTATACACTTGTAAATTTTTCAGCTCTCCTCCACCTGTTGATTTGTGGTTTCATGTCATTGTAATCAGAAAACATAATTTATATGCATTTAGTTGAAAAATGTTCCCTATTCACTTGAGAATCTGTATTCTGCTGCTGTTTGTAGAAATGTCCTCTATATATCTGTTAGGGCCATTTACTCTAAACCACAGTGCTGACAGATTTCTTTTTGAATTTTTTAGGATAATCTATCCATTGTTGAAAGTGGGATAATCAAGTCCTCTATCATGTTTTTATTGTTGTCTATTTCTCTTTTAATATCTACTAGTATTTTCTTTTTTTTTTTTTTTTAGATTTTATTTATTTATTTGACAGAGAGAGAGATCACAAATAGGCAGAGAGACAGACAGAGAGAGAGATGAGGAGAAGCAGGCTCCCTGCTGAGCAGAGAGCCCAATGCGGGACTCGATCCCAGGCCCCTGGGATCACGACCTGAGCCGAAGGCAGAGGCTTAACCCACTGAGCCACCCAGGCGCCCCTCTACTAGTATTTTCTTATTATATTTTGGTACTCAGATGTTTCTTTCATGTATATTTTATGATTGGCCTTGATGAATGATCCATTTATCTATAATATGGCGTTATCTCATCAGGTTTTTTTCTTTCGTTGTTACAGGATTTGACTTAAGGTCTTTTTTTTTTTTTTTTCCCTTAAGTAGGTACAGCTATTCCTGCTCTCTTTAGGTTTCCATGTGCATGCAATATCTTTCTCTTTAACTTCACTTTAGGCCTCTATGTCTCCTCAAGCTGAAATGAGTTTCTTTTAGGCAGCACATAGTTTGGTTGTCTTCTGATTGGAGCATTTAATCCTTTTATATTTAAAAAGTTAATGAAGGGGCACCTGGGTGGCTCAGTGGGTTAAGCCTCTGCCTTCAGCTCAGGTCATGATCCCAGGGTCCTGGGATCGAGCCCCACATCGGGCTCTCTGCTCAGCAGGCTCTCTCTGCCTGCCTCTCTGCCTATAAAAATAAATAAATGAATAAAAAGTTAATGAAAAAAGTTAATGATAGGTAATGACTTGCAGGTAAGTTTGTGTGATTGTCTTATTCCTTTCTTCCGTTCTTGTGCTCTTATGTGAATTTAGGATTTTCCAGAGTTATATGTTTTGGTTCACGTCTCAATCTTTTTTTTTTTTTCCAACCTACTCCAAGTTTTAGGTTTGTGGTAAACATAAATAATACTTAAAATGGCTTAAGTTGAGGGAAATTGGAAGGGGAGGTGAACCATGAGAGACTATGGACTCTGAAAAACAATGAGGGTTTTGAAGGGGTGGGGGATGGGAGGTTGGGGTACCAGGTGGTGGGTATTAGAGAGGGCAAGGATTGCATGGAGCACTGGGTGTGGTGCAAAAACAATGAATACTGTTATGCTGAAAAGAAATAAAAACTTTTAAAAAAATGGCTTATGTTAGGCTAACAACTTCAATTACATTTAAAAATTCTAATCATATACTCTTCCTTTGTTTTTAATGTTGCAACATTGCAACTTACATGTTTTTTTGCATAACCATTAAAATTACTGTGGTTTAGACATTTAGAAATTTTTTTTTTAAAGATTTTATTTATTTATTTGACAGAGAGAAATCACAAGTAGATGGAGAGGCAGGCAGAGAGAGAGAGAGAGAGAGGGAAGCAGGCTCCCTGCTGAGCAGAGAGCCCGATGCGGGACTCGATCCCAGGACCCTGAGATCATGACCTGAGCCGAAGGCAGCGGCTTAACCCACTGAGCCACCCAGGCGCCTAGACATTTAGAAATTTTTCCTTTAACCCTTCCACTAGGCTGAACTGACACACCACAATTAACACACTGCCTTATTAGAGTATTCTGAATTGATTGTATACTTAACCTTACCAGTGTGTTTTTATACCTTCATATATTTTCATATTTCTAATGAACGTCCTTTCATTTTAGCTTGGCAAATTCCTTTCAGCCTTTTTTGTAGGGCAGGTAACCTGGTGACTACCTCCCTCAGCTTTTGTTTGGGAATATCTTTACCTTACCTCCACTTCTGAAGTACAACATTGCAGGGTAAAGTATTTTGGTGGCAAGGTCCCCTCCCTGCCTTCCTCCTACTCTCAGCCCCACTCTTAGTCTGCAAAGTTTCTTCCAAGATATCCACTGGTAGCCTTATTGGGAATTCCCTTCTATGAGAGAATTAACTCCAACTGCTCTTGCTGCATAAAATAGCTCTTTGTCCTTGATTTTAGACAAAAATGTACAATAATGTTTTTTGGAGACAATCATTTTAGTTTGAAATTTGGGATGACATGTTATCTTAATGAATTTGGGTGTCCACATTCCTCCCCATATTTGAGAAGTCCTCAGCCATTAAATATTCAAGGTTTCTGTTCCTTTTCCCCTCTATTTTCCTTCTGAGATTGCAACTTTCATGAAATTCCATGGTTCATGTTGGCTTTCTTTACTCTTTTTCTTTGTTCTCCTTTGAATAATTACAAAGATATTTTTTTTTTAAAGATTTTATTTATTTATTTGACAGAGAGAAATCACAAGTAGATGGAGAGGCAGGCAGAGAGAGAGGAAGGGAAGCAGGCTCCCTGCTGAGCAGAGAGCCCGATGCGGGAATCGATCCCAGGACCCTGAGATCATGACCTGAGCCGAAGGCAGCGGCTTAACCCACTGAGCCACCCAGGCGCCCTAATTACAAAGATCTTGTCTGCTTCTTCCCAGAATCTTTTTTCTGCTTGAGCAGTATGCTTTTGATGCTTTTTAGTGCATTTTTCGTTTCATTCACTGTATGCTTTAGCTCCAGAATTTGTCTGGTTCTTCTAAAATTATTTCTGTTCAACTTTGCATTTTGTTGGTGTATTTTTTTCTTGATTTCACTCTGTTATCTTTATTATTTTGGGGGGGTCAAAAATTCAAGTTTATTGACATTTGCAAACAAGAGACTCTTCTTTGTTGCTTCATTCCACTGTACAGTACATGTGGAAAATATAAATCTTGAAGCTGAATGTGCGGAAAATATCATGGATACAGTTGTTAACATCTTGTAGTATATACGTGCAAATTCTATGAGTCTTCACTAAGTTTAGAAGACAACAAATTTAATGATCCTGTGTTCTTTGCTAGTGCTCCTTGGCTCAGTTGTAGAGGAATTTTACAAAGATTTGCCATACGTTTAACTTCAAATGAAAATTTTCTGAAAACAGAAGGAATGCTTGCCTAATATTCAGTAATCAAAGACAAAAAACAAAAAAAAATAACCAATTATGGTCACACTGTACATGAATGAGCAACATTTAAATCTCCAAGAAAAGGGAAACCTCTTTTTTTTAAAAAATATTTTATTTATTTATTTGACAGACAGAGATCACACATAGGCAGAGAGGCAGGCAGAGAGAGGAAGGGAAGCAGGCTCCCTGCCGAGCAGAGAGCCCGATGTGGGGCTCCATCCCAGGACCCTGAGATCATGACTGGAGCTGAAGGCAGTGGCTTAACCCACTGAGCCACCCAGGCACCCCCGCAATATGCAGGTTTTAATTATTGGTAGTTATGTAAATTAGTTACAAAAACTGAGAAAAATTCTTGTAGCTCATTGGAATTTCCTAAAACAGCTATTTTGAATTCTTTATCAGGTAAATCATTGATTTTCATTTCTTTGCGGTTGATTCCTGAGAAAGTGTGTTCTGCTGGTGTTGTTATATTTTTGTTGATTTTTTGCATGTTCCTTGAAGTCTTGCATTGCTGACTTCACAGTTCACCCTATAGTCCTCACTAGCTAGCTGAGAGAAATACCTTGCCAGCCCTGCTAGAGATTCTGAGCCTTTCCCGGGGTTTTCTTACAGATACACCTGCTGAATACTTTTTGCTACCTTGTGTGAGAGAATTTTTTTTTAAAGGGTTTATTTATTTATTTGACAGAGAGAGAGATCAGAAGTAGGCATAGAGGCAGGCAGAGAGATAGGGGGAAGCAGGCTCCCTTCTGAGCAGAGAGCCCGATTCGGGGCTTGATCCCAGGACCCTGAGATCATGACCTGAGCCGAAGGCAGAGGCTTAACCTATTGAGCCACCCAGGTTCCCCTGTGAGAGAATTCTTAAAGGTCATGTGTCTTTCCTCAATTCTCTAGTAAAGCTATTTCTCAGTACCACAAAGCCAGACCTGTTGTTGATGGTCTTTGTTTTGCTTGCCCTAGAATGGTGGCCATGTTCAAGATTGTGGTACTCTTCCAGGCCCACAGATCTGGTCTAGCTTTGTGTTCACACTCATCAGACCTCTGTGAAACTCTTGCTACTGCTGGGAGTGCCAGGGAGCCCTTTGGGATCTGCATTCTAGGTGTCCCATGTGACTCAGTGGGGGCTTCCTGATGGTGTCTGTGACATGTTTAGTATAATCTGGTTCAATCTAATGCATCCATCATGCCCTAGTTGGCCTTTTCTTAACCCCTCACTGCTTCCAAGTCCTGAAGTTCAGTACTCAGTATTCTGGATAGGGCAAAAGAGAAATGAGGCTCTTAGGCAATGTTTTGCCCTGATGGAGAAGCTATGTACTTATTCACACACTCTTACTCTTCCCCGTGGAAGAAATCATGGACTGAAAAAGTTTCTCTTAACACTGAGCTGTGCTGGTTTAGGAAATGGGTGATGTGGGTGAAATGAACCATTACTGGTTTCCATGCCTCCATCTTGTATTTTTTGGCTGCTACCAATGTGCTGAAACTTCCCCAATGGATCCCTCGATTTCCAGAAAGTCTTCCTTGTCTATAGGTGGTTGTCTCAATCAGTGTTCTGTAGGGAAAAGATAGGATAAAACACTTACTCCACCATTATGAGGATGTCACTCCTGTGATTGTTTATGCACTGGTGTCTTTTCTAAGCTAAGCACAAGTTCAGCTTCACACCTCCAGCTCTACTGCACATATTTCATTTTAGCCCTTTCCCCCTTTGCTTATCCCCCGTTCCAACAGTGAGAAACTGAGTGCCACCATCTTTCATCCCTTTACATAATAGTTCAATTCTAGTCTTTAAGTATACTGGTTTCATAATTGTTAATCAGTACTCTGATAAGAAAGTCTTACCAACTAATGCAGTGCTTTTAAAACAGCTTCTCTTATCTATAGTCTTAGATTCTTTATTCATTTCCAAAGTTCTTTAGAGGACTACCTTGTACTATCCCTTTTAGTGAGATTATGTCCTACATTTTGATAATTAGATTCTTTTCTTCTAGTTTGCTTTACATCTTTGAACCCCTAACCATCTAATGGATTTTAAAACTTTTTTTCCTTTAACATTAAGTTTCACTCTTTGTGCTATGAAGTTGTAATGGTTTTGACAAGTTCATGGTCTAATGTATTCATCAGTACTCTTAGCACATAGAATTGGTTTATCATCCCCCCCCAATCCTGTTTCACCTTTTAAATTTTCCTCTTCCTTAGAATCCAAGGTCATGACTTTTTTGCTTTCTGTCCTATAGTTTTTACTTTTCCTGAAGGTCATGTAAATTTAATAATTCAATATGTAGCCTGTTCAGGTTGACAACTTTCAGTTAGCAATATGCAGTTAACATTCACTGATATTAATAGCTCATGACCTGTAATCCCTGAATACTAAATAGTAAGTAATTTTCACTGTTTATCCTCACACATACTGAAGGACATCTCGAGTTCTTCCAGTTCTGGACAATATAAATAGTGCTGTTGTAAAATTTCCCATGGATGTGTGGACATTAGTTTTCAAAAGAGGTGAACAAATACTAAGAAAGTGATTGCTAGATCAAAGAAAAACCTCTGTTTAGCTTTTTAAGAAACTGTCAATGAGTCTTAGAGAGTGGGTGCACCATTTTCATTCTTTCCAGTGATGGAAATTACTTCCTGTTTCTTCAAATCCTTGACAAAATTATTATTCTTAGGATTTAATTTTTAAAAATTTTACCGACTCTAAAAGGCATGGAGTATTATGTTGTTTAATATTCTTTTCCCTAATGACAAGTGGTTGTTGATGATCTTTGAAATTCCTTAATCTGTGATTTGTCGTTTTCATTTTCTTTTCATGTTCTCATTTCCATTTGAAAAGTTTCCATTGATTCTCTTGACTTTCACTGACTCTCCTTGGACTGCTAAACTTGGTGAGCAGATCAAAGGCATTGTTCATTTCGGTTACTTGCTTCTTGATTTCTTGCATGTGCTTTTGATTCTCTTGCATTGTTGTTCTCTCTCTGGTGACAAAGTACTGTAAAACCCTTTTCTGATATTCCTACATTTGTGTCACATCTGAATTTGTTTCTGAGGATGGTTTTGATTCTTTAGATTGTGTAATTTTGTTGAAATTTGGACATTACCTGTGCAATAGGTATTATCTATGTTGTCATGGGAGAAGTTATACTAATTTGCCTAGGATTTCAGCTTTCTTTAGTGATAGGTTTCAAATATCTCTACTGTTTTTATTTATACCTCTCTTGGATTTAGGGTTTCTCTTTGCCTCTTTGCTCTTTCTATTCCTCAGAAAGAGTATACATCTTGGGACCTCTTTCAACTGCAATTCACTGTTAATATACTTGAGGTTTATTGGGATGTTGGGTGGATATGAGAGAAGGAAAGCAAGCCACATACTTTGGAATAAATCTCAGATTTACAGTTCTCCCCTCTTTGTGATTTGCCTTTCTTATTTTTCTGGTTCTTTTCCAGGCATACAACTTTCATCTTTTTTGTCCCCTCATCTGTTTTAGCATTCACAATCTTTTTTTTTTTTTTTATATATAAGCTGGAAAAGGTACAGTGTTATGTGATTTCTTTCTACCATGGGAAATAAGGTCTGGCTAAGGGATTCCCTGAGACCCAGGCTTCAAGATGAGGGTTTGGAGGGTATCAGCGGTGTCTCTTCATTTACTCCTCGGGTCATGAAGTTGTTTTTCTCAGGGTTTTTTTCTTTCTTTCTTTTTTTTTTTTGTGAAAGCCTCGTGCAGTCTCTGGAAGGAATTGTGACCCTCAGAAGTTTCTTACTCCAGTCCACACGCCGATGGCAGCAATTTCTGATTTTTCAATAAAGTAAGCCTTATTATCATTCATGGCTTCCAGCTTCTGCTGCTCCTGCCTCTCCACAAATGGAGATAACTGTTTGTCCTCTGCTCTGGGTTTTCTGATAGTTCTTAGAAAGTTGTTCATTTTCAGATTGTCTACCTTTTCTTATTGTGGACAAAGAGTGCCAAATTATGATACTTCTACAACTTGGACCTGAAACGAAAAGACTAGCTGGTTTTAAAATTAAAGATAAGTTAACTTTGTATCAAGGATCAATTTATTAATGACAAATAGGATTATATTTGTAAGATAAAATCACTGAATAGATTACTGTTATTTAAGTGTAAACTTGTAGGAGCATGTATTTCCAAATATTTCATCCATGCTCGAAAACAGAAGAGTCAAAATGATTTGAAACTTTGGATTTCAACTTCTTAGTTTAGAGATCATCTCATTTGTACTTCTGAGCTCTCACAGCAAATTTATTATAGCCTACTATTTATTTTCAACTCTATGAAGTATTTTTCTTTTCTTCTTCCTTTTTAAAAAGATTTTATTTATTTATTTATTTGACAGACAGAGATCACAAGTAGGCAGAGAGGCAGGCAGAGAGAGAGAGAGGGAAGCACGCTCCCTGCTGAGCAGAGAGCCCAATGGGGGCTCGATCCCAGGATCCTGGGATTATGACCTGAGCTAAAGGCAGAGGCTTTAACCCACTGAGCCACCTAGATGCCCCTGAAGTATTTTCTTTAGAAGAGCATGCTGTATATAATTTTGGTATAGGAGTATAACAAATTTTTAAAAACTCCTAGTACTTCTAACCTTGTTTCTGCTTTATTCTTACCCTGTGGGAACTCCACGGACCTCATTGTGTTCTATTCAGGCATCATCATATTCTTCACTCGTCTACCATCCCCTAGCTTCACTGATCCATACAATATCCTATGAGGTGCTATATGATATTTAATTCTTAATTCTCTTTAGGCATATCTAGTTTCTTGGGTTTCTTTGGCACTCAAACTAAAATCTTGTTCCAGATCTCTATAGGATTCCTAAGCAAGTATTTGTATTGTGTCAATCATGTAAAGTCTTGGGTACTTCCCACTTAACAGTGGCTGTAATTTTTCTTGATTTCTGTATTAATGTAATTATCAACCCATCTGTGCTTCAGTTTTTGCTATGTACTTTTCTTAAATCTTTCAGTAAACATGTGATTCTTTCTTCCTTCATTCACTAGTTCCCAAACCTCTAAATTTCTACTCTACCTTTAGAATCAGATAAATAATGCAAGTAACATGAACATTTTATAAAATTACACTGTATGAATAAAGAAATGTACATGAGGTGGGAAAGAAATGTCCATAAACTACACTCTTTCTGGAGAAGTTAAAATGTACACATATTTATCTACTTCCCCTCTTTCATACATAATAACTTGGGATAAGGATTTTTCTTCTCTACATTCTATGAAACTAATAAGATGAATTAGCGATAGGCTAGGTTTGCTTTGTGAAAGTACTAAATGTGATCTGTCCTTAATATGAAAATGCTATTTTAAGTAGTACAGAAAAATTCATCAGACATGTTTAATGAAATCTTGAGAATTTAAATGAACCATCTGAAAGTTAACTCCAAATTTAATGATAGTCATATTAATTACCAAGGGAGTTTGGAGTTCAAGAAAGTTACTAACAGCTAGATAAAACTGATTTTAATCATCAAATTCAAAAGCCATTCAAGTACTGTTTTGTAGGAATTGGAGGAAAAAAATGTCATGGAAGGAAATGAAAAAAAATGATGGAAAGGGTGAAGAGAAAAACGTAAAGGACATGATCTTAGGGAAGAAGACTTATTTCAGTTTTTTAACTAAATTGATTAATTTGATAATATGGTTTAAAATCCCATTGAATCTTCATATTTTACTAAATCATGTTTTTTAAAAAAAGATTTTATTTATTTATTTGACAGACAGAGATCACAAGTAGGCAGAGATGCAGGCAGAGAGAGAGGAGGAAGCAGCCCCCCCCCCCCCCACTGAGCAGAGAGCCTGATGTGGGGCTTGATCCCAGGACCCTGGGATTATGACCTGAATTGAAGGCAGAGGCTTTAACCCACTGAGCCACCTAGGTGCCCCTAAATCATGTTTTTAAAGATTTCATTTATTTGAGACAGAGAAAAAGAGAGAGAAACTGAGAGAATTAGTGGGAGGAGGGGCAGAAGGAGAAGCAGACTCCCTGTGGCTCAGGGAGCCCAACCTGGGACTCCATCCCAGGACCCTCGCATCATGATCAGAGCCCAAGGCAGATGCTTAACTGACTGAGCCACCCAGGTGCCTACTAATTCATTTTTGATAGTGCTTAGACCAGTTAAACATACTTAGTTACAAAAGACTTTCATTAGCATGCTAATTAGCATGTTAAGACAACTCCGTGGAAATACAGTTGCTATCAGTGGTATTCAGGGCTGTCATTTTTAATTTCTTGTCCACAGAAGTTTTAGAAATGGAGTCTAAGTAAACACATTTGCTCGTGCACAGAAGGGAGTAATAATGAGTCAAAATAGTTCAGGCTCGAGGGATGCCTGGGTGGCTTAGTGGGTTAAGCCTCTGCCTTTGGTTCAGGTCACAATCTCAGGGTCCTGGGATAGAGCCCTGCATTTGGGCTTTCTGCTCAGCGGGGAGCCTGTTTCTACCCCCCTCTCTCTGCCTGCCTCTCTGCTTGTGATCTCTCTCTTTCTCTTTGTCAAATAAATAAAATCTTTGAAAAAAAAAAAAGTTCAGGTTCGTGAAATATTCTGCAAGGTTTAGGAAAGTGTGTGTGTTTATCACTGACAGACATTTTATGCTCATTTTATGGGTACAAAGTGAAGAACAAACATTGATCTCTGCAAAACTATTTCAGCTAAGAAAGTGCTAATACATTCTTAGATTTTGAGCCACAGTGAAGTCTGTCAGGTCTTGGAGGGATAATTGCAGACTTTTTCCAAAAACAAGCCGTGGTTATCAATATTCCCAAATCCTGACAATTGCTCATTTTTTCCCTCTCAGCCTCACAAACAGAATTTTATCAGTTCTTGTGTCCTACTTACTCTGACTTGTTTTATTTCTGTCTTGCACTGGAATTTCATTATTTTTATTCAGTGGATTCTCTGCATCCATGAGCATGAAGGGAACAAAAAACTAATGTTTTGTCCAAATAGGACCCAAAAGTATTGGACATTTGCCGACGTAAGAATGTAATCAAAATATTTGCAGTTGTCGTTCTATGAACAAAAAAAATATGACTTTAAAAAAGCTTTCAGAAGGTATGTTGGACAGTAAGTCCAAAAATTAAGGGAGAACTGGGGGGAAAGGCTAATGGTGAAGTTAAAAATACTAACAGGTGGAGCAGATAGCAAAGTTTCCCACACTGAAGGAGAATTAAATGAAGGAATATGTTTTAGAATAGTAAGAAAATGGTACTGAAATATAGTAGAAAGTTTCTATTTAGTTAAAAGTAGGGTTTTTTGGGGGGTGCCTGGGTGGCACAGTGGTTAAGTGTCTAAGCCTTTGGATCCTGAGATCGAGTCCCACATCAGGCTCTCTGCTCGGCGGGGAACCTGCTTCTCCCTCTCCCACTCCCCCTGCTTGTGTTCCCTCTCTCGCTGTGTCTCTCTCTGTCAAATAAATAAATAAAATATTAAAAGTAGTTTTTTTAAAAAAATAACCAGCAACTATAGCAAAAAGAAAGGTGAACATTCTGTTAATGTGTAAGGATTACAAAAAGAAGGGACTTCTCCTCATAATGGAGAAACAGGGAATAGACTTATGTTTCTACTCTTAAAAAAGGCTTTCAAGAAACTGGAAATCCTACAAAAAAGGAAAATAATACCTGAGAAATGAGAAACAAACCAAGTGAGCCCTGCAGTCACCCAGTTTACTGTAATGAGAGTTTCCAGGCCTTAAAGCCAAAAGGGTAACCGAAGTGGGGGGTGGGAGTGGGGACACTCCCAGAGTGGAGCTGATGTTGCTGAAAGTGTACATAGTTCTAGAGAGTTTGGAGTCAAATTATTCCACATTCTTCTATTTTTAGTTCTTTCAGGAAACTTCCTACTGTTTCCATAGTGGCTGAACCAGGTTACACCCCCCCCCCCCAACAGTGTTTGAGTGTTGATTTGTCTTCACCAACATTTGTTTCTTATATATTTGATTCCAGTCATACTGACAGATGTGAGATGGTATCTCAGCGTAGCTTTGATTTGCATTTCCCTGACACGGCACATCTCTTCATGTGCCTGTTGGCCATTTGTACATTCTCTTTGGAGACATGTCTGTTCGAGCCTATGTCCATTTTCTAACTGGATGGTTAATTTTGGGCGGTGTTGAGTTGTGTATAAGTTTTTTACAGATTTTGGATACTGACCCTTCAACAGATAAGTCATTTGAAAATATCTTCTCCCATTCCCTAGGCTGCAGTTTAGTTTTGCTGATTGTTTCCTTGGTGGTACAGAAGCTTTTCATTTTGTTGTAGTTCCAAAACTTTATTTGGTTTTGTATTTTCCTTGTCCCAGCAGACATATCTAGAAAAATATTGCTACAAAGGACATCAGAGACATGAAAACCTGTGCTCTCTTCTCAGGTTTTTATGGTTTCAGGTCTCACATTTAGGTTCATAATCCATTTTGAGTTTATTTTTGTGTATGGTCTAAATGGCCCCAGCTCATTCTCTTGCTATCTAGTTTTCCCCAGCACCATTTATTGAAGAGATTGTTTTTTTCCCCACTGTATGTTCTTGCCTCCGTTGTCAAAAGTTAACTGAGCACGAATTTGTGGGGTGATTTCTGGGCCTTTTATTCTGTTCCCTTGATCTTCTTGTCTTTTTTTGGTGACAGTACCATACTTTTTTTGATTATTGCAGCTTTGTAAATTAACTTTACATCCAGATTTGTAATACCTCTAGCTTTCTTTTTCTGTTTCAAGATTGCTTTGGCTATTCAGGTTTCTTTTTTGGTTCAATACACATTTTAGGATTTCTTGTTCTAGTTCAGTGAAAAATGCTGTTGATATTGATAGGGACTGCATTAAATCTATAGATGGTTTTGTAGTACGCACATTTTAACTATTTATTTTCCAATCCATGCACATGGAATATCTTTCTTTACCAAAGAATACAAAAATATTCTTTTTTTTTAAAATTTTTTATTTTTTATAAACATATGTTTTTATCCCCAGGGGTACAGGTCTGTGAATCACCAGGTTTACACACCTCACAGCACTCACCCAAGCACATACCCTCCCCAGTGTCCATAATCCCACCCCCTTCTCCCAAACCCCCTCCCCCCAGCAACCCTCAGTTTGTTTTGTGAGATTAAGAGTCACTTATGGTTTGTCTCCCTCCCAATCCCATCTTGTTTCATTGATTCTTCTCCTACCCACTTAAGCCCCCATGTATGTACCCCTATGTTTACTGCAGCATTATTACAATAGCCAAATTATAGAAGCAGCCCAAGTGTCCACTGATAGGTTAAGGGGTGTGTGTACACACACACACACACACACACACATGAATATTAACCAGCCATAAAATAAAGAATGAAATCTTGCCATGTGCAACCACATGGATGGATCTAGGGAGTATAATGCTAAGTGAAATAAGTTATTCACAGAAAGGTAAATACCATATAATTGCACTCATTTGTGGAATCAAGGAACAAAACAATAAACAAATAAAAACAAGATAAACCAAAAAAAGTAGATTCTTAACTGTAGAGAAGACACAGATGATGCCTGAAGGGGAAGTGGGTGGGAGGTGGTAAAACAGGTGAAGTGGATTACAAGTAGACTTGTTGTGAAGAGCAATGAATAATGTAAATGATTGTTGAATCACTGCATTGTAGACCTGAAAGTCCTACAACACCTTTGTTCACTACGCTGGGATTAAAATTTAAACAAATAAAAATGAAAGAAAAGATAGAGTTTGCAGAACAAAGAGAGAAGAGAACTCACTGAGGTTTGCAGAGACTTGCCTTAGAGTAATGTTGGTATATGAACAGACCCACACACAGGGGAAGAAACTACCTGATAGCTGGAAAAGGACCAATGAAATGGGTTAGACCAGCAGTGTCCATTGTTCTCATGGGCCTGTGCTACTGGCTATCTGCAAGCCGGAGCCTTGGAGATAGGAAGGAAAATCTAATTATTAGGAAAATCTAATAATTCACAAGCCAATGGCAGAGAACTTGGAAAGGTCTTCCCTTAGTGGTTGCTATAATTAGCCTTAGAATAAACATCATCTGTTGTTGCCTAAAAAAAAAATCTACACTGTTGGTGGGAATGCAAGCTGGTGCAGTCACTCTGGAAAACAGCATGGAGGTTCCTCAAAATGTTGAAAATAGAACTGCCCTATGACCCAGCAATTGCACTACTGGGTATTTACCCTAAAGATACAAACGGAGTGATCCAAAGGGGCACGTGCACCCGAATGTTTATAGCAGCAATGTCCACAATAGCCAAACTATGGAAAGAACCTAGATGTCCATCAACAGATGAATGGATCAAGAAGATGTGGTATATATACACAATAGAATACTATGCAGCCATCAAAAGAAATGAAGTCTTGCCATTTGCGACGACATGGATGGAACTAGAGCGTATCATGCTTAGCGAAATAAGTCAAGCAGAGAAAAACAACTATCATATGATCTCCCTGATATGAGGAAGTGGTGATGCAACATGGGGGCTTAAGTGGGTAGGAGAAGAATCAATGAAACAAGATGGAATTGGGAGGGAGACAAACCATAAGTGACTCTTAATCTCACAAAACAAACTGAGGGTTGCTGGGGGGAGGGGGTTTGTGAGAAGGGGGTGGGATTATGGACATTGGGGAGGGTATGTGCTTTGGTGAGTGCTGTGAAGTGTGTAAACCTGGTGATTCACAGACCTGTACCCCTGGGGATAAAAATATATGTTTATAAAAAATTAAAAATTAAAAAAAAATCTTAAAACACAGATTCAAACAATCAACTAAACTGTCTTCAAATAACTTAAATATGTCCTAGCACAAAGCTCAAAAAACTTAGGTAATTTTTTATCCTTTGAGCTTTCTAACCTCTAAAAAAAGAAAAAGTCACACTATCTTTTTGCCATTCAAAAATTACCAAGCAAGCAAAGAAGCAGAAAAACATACCTAGACTGGGGAAAAGAAATGAAACAAACCTGACACAGTAGTGACACAGATACTAAAGATAGCACAGAAGTAATTAAAGCTCTAGTTTATATATTCCACAAACTGAATGACAGTTCCACATTTTAAGGAGAAAGATAGGAAGAGAATCAATATGACCTTCCTGCAGAAAAATTTTTAGCATAAAATAAATTATATTGGATATAGCTGTAAGACATTGCAGAAAAAAATTCATAAACATGGATACTTCACAATAACTGTTTAAAACAGAAGGCGTAATAAGAATGGGAAAAAAACAAGTGTATGCTGCCTCCAAGTGACTTGCCTCAGCTTTAAGGACACCAATGGGCTCAAAGTGAAGACAGGGAGAAAGAAAGACATTCCATGCAAATGGAAACCAAAAGAAAGCAGGGGTAGATATACTTACATAAGGGAAAAAAAATAGACATTAAGACAAAATTGTAACAAAAACATTTTAAAACAAACAGGTCAGTCTATCAATAGACTGTAATAACCATAAATAAATATTCATCAGTCCTGCAGCATGTAAATGTACTAAGCAAATATTAATATATTACTATAGAGAAACATAATATGATAATAGTAAGGGACTTGAAAACCCCATTTTTTAAAAAAAGATTTTATTTATTTTTTGTTTGACAGGCAGAGATCACAAGTAGGCAGAGAGGCAGGCAGAGAGAGAGGAGGAAGCAGGCCCCCCCACTGAGCAGAGAGCCTGATGTGGAGCTTGATCCCAGGACCCTGGGACCATGACCTGAGCTGAAGGCAGAGGCTTTAACCCACCGAGCCACCCAGGCGTCCCTGAAAACCCTACTTTAAACAATGGATATATCACTCAGACAGAAAAATCAGTAAGGAAACACTGGACCTAAACACATATTCAGATAATTTTAACCAACAGCAGCAAAATATACATTTTTCCAGCATGCATAGACCTTTTTCCAGGATATGCCTTAAGTTATAAAACACATGGTGGCAAATGTAAGAGAACTGAAATTATACCAAGTATCTTTTCTGACCACAGTGCTATGAAAAGGAAATCAGTAATAGAAGAAATTTCACAAATGTGTGGAAATTAAACATGCTCCTGAACTGAGAATGCATCAAAGAAATAAGAACAGAAGTAAAAAAAAACTTGAAACAAATGAAAATGGAAACACAGTATGGCAAAATTTATGTGATGCAGCAGCAACAGCTCTACTGGGGAAGTTAATGCCTACCTTAAAAGAGAGCTCTTAAATAAGCAATCTATATGTACACCCTAGAAAAAGAACTTAAGCCCAATGTTAGTAGAAGAAAAAACACAACAAATATCAGAGCAAAAATAAATGGAGAAAAGATACAGATGTAGTGAAAAGCAGGGCCATCTGTACCCCAATGTTCATAGCAGCAATGGACACAGTTGCCAAACTGGAAAGAGCCAAGATGCCCTTCAATGGACAAATGGATAAAGAAGATATGATCCATATCTACAATGGAATATTATGCCTCCATCAGAAAGGATGAATACCCAACTTTTTTATCAACATGGATGGGACTGGAAGAGATTATGCTGAGTGAAATAAGTCAACAGAAAGAGTCAATTATCATATGGTTTTTCTTATTTGTGGAGTATAAGGAATAACATGGAGGACATTAAGAGAAGGAAAGGAAAAGTGAATTGGGGGAAATTGGAGGGGGAGAGGAACCATGAAGACTGTGGACTCTGAGAAACAGAGGGCTTTGGAGGGGAGAAGGGTGGGGAGGTTGGGTGAGCCTGGTGGTGGGTATTATGGAGGGCACAACTGCATGGAGCACTGGGTGTGCTGCATAAACAATGAATCTTGGAACACTGAAAAAAAAAATTTTAAAAGTAAGAAAATGAAGATTAAAAATACAATGGAAAATATTATAACTAAATGGTGTATTTTTTTCAAATATGATAAAGTTGACAATCCCTTAGCTAGACTAAAAAAAAGGAGACTCAGAACTGAAAAGGTAGACATCATACCTAGTAGGAAACACCAGGACCAGATGATTTCACTGGAGAATTATACCAAACATTTAAAAAAGTTAACACCAGTTCTTCTCAAACTCTTAAAAACAGAAGAGGAGGGAACACTCCTAAACTTAAAAAAAAATTTTTTTATTTATTTGACAGAGAGCCTAAGGGCTCCATCCCAAGACTCTGGGATCATGACCTGAGCCAAAGGCAGATGGCTTTAACTGACTGAGCCACCCAGGTGCCCCCTAAATTAAACTATTTTATGAGGCCAGCATTACCCTGATACCAAAGTCATATCAGGAAACTAGGTATAGGGATATTGGCCTATGGTTTATTTTTGTTTGTTTGTTTTTAAGAGTTATTTCTTCATTTTAGAGAGAGAGAGAGAAAGCATGACCAGGAGGGGCAGAGGGAGAGAATGTCAAGCAGACTCCACACTGAGCACAAAGCTGGATGTGGGGCTTGATCTCATGACCACGAGGTCATGACATGAGCTGAAACCAAGAGTCTGTCACTCAACCAACTGCACCACCCAGGCACCCTCCTGCCTGTGCTTTTCTTATATTTGCAAAAAATCTCAATAAAATTCTAGCAAACCAAATGCAACAGGACATTGAGGAGACTATACACCATGATCAAATGGGATTTTCCCCTGGGATACAAAGGTAGATCAATATATGAAAATAATTAATGTAGTAAATTAATAAAATGAAGACAAAATCAGAGAGGGAGAAAAACCATAAAAGACTCTTAATCATCGGGAACAAACTGAGCATTGCTGGAGGGGAGTTGGGTGGGGGGATGGGGTAACTGGGTGCTGGACATTAGGGAGGGCATACGAGGTAATGAGCACTGGGTTTTCTAGAAGACTGATAAATCACTGACCTCTACCTCTGAAACCAGTAATACATTATATGTTAATAAACTGACTTAAATAAATATGGAAAACTCTTATAATCCTCTCAATAGATGCAGGAAAAGCACTGGCCAAGATTCAACATCCTTTCATGTTGAAAACACTCAAGAAACTGGGTGTAAAAGGAATGCATCTCAACATAAAATCTATATTTAAAAAACCTCAATGGTATAAAACCGAAAACTTTCCTGCTAGGATTAGGAGTAAGATCAAGGTGCCCACTCTCAGCTCCTATTCAGCACAGCTATAAGTCCCACTAGAGCAATTAAGTAAAAAAAAGAAAAGGCATCCAGATTGGAAAGGGAGAAGTACAACTATTTCAGTTTACTGAAAAATATGTTACATAGAGAATCCCTGAAGACCCTACCAACAAAACTATTAGAACTATCACCAATTTAAAGTTGCAGGATATGAAATTAATATAAAAAGATTAGTTGTGGGGACGCCTGGGTTAAGTGTCTGCCTTTGGCTCAGGTCATGATCGCCGGGTCCTGGGATCAAGTCCCGAATCGGGCTCCCTGCTGAGTGGGGACACTGCATCTCCATCTGCCTGCTCTGCCTGTAGCTCTCCCTGCTGTGCTCTCTCTCTGACAAATAAATAAAATCTTAAAAAATATATATTAGTTGTATTTCTATACACTAAGAAAAAACTATCTGAAAAAAAAAAAAAAAAAACCAAACCACAATTCCATTTACAAGAGCATCAAAATACGTAGGGATATCTTTAACCTAGGAATGAACATCCTGCCATTTGTGGAAACATAAATGGACTTTGAGGACTTATTCTATGTGAGGTAAGTGAGAGAAAAACATATGTTATCAGTCACATGCACAATCTAAAAAAGCCAAACTCCCGGAAAAAGTAAAATGGAGGGTACCAGGGGCTGGAGGATAGAGGGAAAAGACAAATACTGACCGAGGGTAGAAACATACAAAGAGTAGGAAATAAGCTCTAGGAATCTAATGCACAGGATAGTAAATACAACAACAGTATTATAACCATAGAATTTGCCAAGAGATTAAAACATAATGATTCTAATCACTAAAAAGAAATATAATGTAACATGATAGAGATGCTAATTATTGCTACGGCAATTGTATTGCAATATATAAATGTATCAAGTTAACATTTTATACAACTTAAATTTTACAGTATTATATACCAAATCTATTTCATAAAAAAATTTTAGACACTGATGAAATAACTGAATTCACTGAATAAATTGTTAAATAGTAACATTGTTAAAATGTCCATACTACCCAGAGCTATCTAGATGCAAGCCCTATCAAAATTCCAGTGTCAGTTTTCATAGTACGAGAAAAACAATCCTAAAATTTTATCTAACAACAAAAGACTGAATCACCAAAAGAATTTTGAGGAAAAACAAAGCTGGTAGTCATTATTCTTCTGATTTCAGTCTTTAATGCAAATCTGTAGTAATCAAAATAGAATAGTACTGGCATAAATACAGATACACAGAACAACAGAACAGAATCTAGAGCCCAGAAATGAGCCCTTGCATATATGGTGAACTAATATTTCATGAGGAAATCAAGAAGATTCAACAGAGGAAAGATAGTTTCTTCAATAAGTGGTGTTGGGGAAACTGGACAGTAACATACAGAAGAATGAAACTGGACTCCTATCTTACACCACTCCCCAAAATTAACTTGGAGTGGCTTAAATTCTTATATGTAAGATCCTGAACTGTAAAACTACTAAAAGAAAATACAGGGAATACGTTCTTTGATATGGGTCTTGGCAATGATTTCTTTGGACATGACAACAAAAGCACAAACAACCATGGCAAAAATAATCAAGTAGAACTATATTGAATTACAAAGCTTCTGCAAAGCAAAAGAATTAGGAAAACAAAAAGGTAATCTACAAACAGCAGAAAATATTTTTAAAACCATCTATCAGATAAGGAGTTAATATAAAATCTATATACACAACTTAATAGCAAAAACCCAAGCAATCTAATTGAAAAATGGGGGGAGGACCTGATAGACATTTTCCAGAGAAGACATACAGGTGGGTAACAGGTACATGAAAGGTGCCCAACATCACTTCATCAGAGAAATGCCAATCAAAACCGCCCTGAAATAGTATTTCACACCTGTTAAAACAGCTATATTGAACAGACAAGAGACACATGTTGGCAATTCTGTGGGAAAGGGGGAGCACTATTTTGGGAATATAAAATGGTATGCCACCATGGAAATGTAAAATGGGAAGCCACCATGGAGAATAGTATGGAGTTTCCTCAAAAACATGAAATATACTACTCCCATATGATTGAGCAAATACACTCCTAGGTAGTATATATAAAGGAAATGGAAACAGAACCTCGAAGAGAGATTTGTAGTTTCATGTTCATTGCAGCATTATGCACAATAACCAATACGTGGAATCTATCTACATGTATATCAAAAGATAAATGGGTAAAGAAAAGGTGGTATATATTCACAAAAATGGAGTATTTTTTGAAAGATTTTATTTGAGAGAGAAAGCACAAGCAGGGTGAAAGTGGCAGAGGGAAGAGGGAGAAGCAGGCTCCCTCTGAGCAGGGAGCCCAAGTCAGGGTTTGATACCAGGACCCGGGAATTGTGACCTCACCTGAAGGCAGATGCTTAACTGAGTGAGCCACCCAGGTGCCCCTGTCCACACAATGGAATATTATTTAGCCCCACGAAAGGAGGAAATTCTGACTTTGCAACAACACATATGGAGCTTGAGGACATTAAACTAAGGGGAGAAAGTCAGACAATGACAAGTATTTATTTATTTATTTGACAGAGAGAGAGAGATCACAAGTAGGCAGAGAGGCGCGCAGAGGGAGAGGGGGAAGCAGGCTCCCAGCTGAGCAGAGAGCCTGATGCAGGGCTCGATCCCAGGACCCTGAGACCATGACCTGAGCTGACGGCAGAGGTTTAACCCACTGAGCCACCCAGGTGCCCCAAGTTTTTTTGTTTGTTTTCAAATCAAGTATTACTGACCATTTAGTTTCAGGTGTACAATGTAATAATTCAACAATTCTGTATCTTTCTCAGTACTCTTCAGGAGACGTGCACTCTTAATCCCCTTTATCAATTTCCCCTGTCACCCTACCTACCTCCCTCGTGGCAACCACCAGTTGTCTATTTTTAAGAGCCCTTTTGGATGTTATTTACATCTTTTTTCCTTTGTTAGTTTTGTTTCTTCAATTCCATATATGAGTGAAATCATATGGTATTTGTTTTTCTCTGACATTTTAGTTAGTATTGTACTCTCTAGGTTTTTAAGTTGTCATTTATGTGCAGACTTAAAAAAAAACACCAAGCAATCTCATAGACACGGAGAGCAAAATGGTGGTTACTAGGGGCTGTGGTTGGCAGAAATGAGAATTTGGTCAAAGTGCACAAACTTGCAGCTATAATATCACTAAGTTCTGGGAATCTAGTGCTTAACATCATGACAGTGATTGATGATGCTGTATTAATTACTTGAAAGTTGTTAAGAGAGTAAATCTTAAATATTACCACTCTACCCCCAAGTTAAAAGTGAGAAGACAGGGCGCCTGGGTGGCTCAGTCATTAAGTGTCTGCCTTCAACTCAGGTCATGATTCCAGGGTCCTGGGATCAAGCCCTGCATCGGGCTCCCTGCTCAGTGGGAAGCCTGCTTCTCCCTCTCCCTCTCCCCCTGCTTCTGTTCCCTCTCTTGCTGTATCTCTCTCTGTCAAAAAAAAATAAATATTAAAAAAAAAAAAGTGAGAAGACAGATGTAGTAACTAAGATCACTGTGGTAAGTTTGTATCTCATCAGAATGGACATTTTAAACTTCACATGTTATATGTTAATATTTCAATAAGGGTAAGGAAAAATGAACA
The DNA here is from genome assembly GCF_009829155.1 of Mustela erminea. Lineage (NCBI taxonomy): Eukaryota > Metazoa > Chordata > Mammalia > Carnivora > Mustelidae > Mustela > Mustela erminea. The sequence continues at coordinate 99,200,786 of NC_045616.1, read as the reverse complement.
TAAAAATTTAAGAAGGAAAGTAGAATATAATTAAATCTAAAAGAAGTTACTTCATTAAGAGCAGGCTAAAGTTGAATTTTATACAATGGAATATATTCACCAATAAATGCTTATGTCCTGCTGACTACATTGTCAGTTGCATGAGAAAAATTTCCTAACCTTAATCATGTCTTAATTCTTAGGAATCATTGGGAATGAACGCATGCATCTTTCTAAGGAAATTGCTGATTATTTTCTTTAAGCATATTTCTGATTTGAACAAAACCGAGGTTCATTATGCAAGAAAACCAAGGTGATAGCTTTAGAAACATTCCTCTCTTATTCTTATAACAGCATGGGGATTTTAACTTTTATTAAAAGAGAAGGTAATTTTATGATATTAAATAATTTTTACCCTCCTCAATGAAACATTTTCTACATTTGTTCATTTATATCAAAGAACTATAAAAGCAACCTAGTAACTTTCAAATGATTAAACATATCATTCCTTAAATATTTAAGTTTTAATTGACTCTACAAAGTCTCTCACATTTCAAAAATAATTTTATAAGCCAAAATTCAGCTAGCAAAGTAGTATCATTGTTACTGTACCTTATTCTGTATTCTCTTTGATGACAGTTCAGCACAATAACAGTGTAACTGTATTTCTATGGTGACACAGAATGCCCTTATTTTTTCCTGGAAATCACACTGGGATTAATCATTTCAAAAGCCCATAATAGCTTGGTCAGTATAACATTACAAGTGTTAAATAATTTGATTTGGGGGCGCCTGGGTGACTCAGTGGGTTAAGCCGCTGCCTTCGGCTCAGGTCATGATCTCAGGGTCCTGGGATCGAGTCCCGCATCGGGCTCTCTGCTCTGTGAGGAGCCTGCTTCCCCCTCTCTCTCTCTGCCTGCCTCTCTGTCTACTTGTGATTTCTCTCTGTCAAATAAATAAATAAATAAAATCTTTAAAAAAATAATAATTTGATTTGAATGAATTTGTAGATTATGTCACTTAGAAAAGTTATTGATACCTATACAGTTCACACAAAAATGCTTCTGGTAAATTTTAATCAAGAATTGTTTTTGAAAACTATTTTTGAAAATTTTAAGGCGGCAAGAATTATTTTAGTATTTAAAAAAAAATTTTGTTGTTTGTAGTGATTTTTTTTTTAAGATTTATTTGACAGAGAGAGATCACAAGTAGGCAGAGAGGCAGACAGAGAGAGAGGGGAGGTAGCAAGCTCTCTGCCAAGCAGAGAGCCCAATGTGGGACTTGATTCCAGGACCCTGAGATCATGACCTGAGCCAAAGGCAGAGGCTTAACCCACTGAGCCACCCAGGCACTCTATTTTAGTATTTTTAAGACTTATATTTCAATATGATTTTTAAAAAAGATTTTATTTATTTATTTGACAGAGATCACAAGTAGTTGGAGAGGCAGACAGAGAGACAGACAGAGAGGGGGAAGCAGTCTCCCTGCTGAGCAGAGAGCCCAATTCGGGGCTCAATCCCAGGACCTGGGATTATGACCTGAGCCGAAGGCAGAGGCTTTAACCCACTGAACCACCCAGGCGCCCCTTCAATATGATTTTTGAAATAACAAATATTTGAGTTACTAGATCTCGAGGAGAGAAAAAAAATAGTTGTGATTTAGTCACAGATCACTGACTATCTTAATGGTGTTTTATAACGAATCATGTCAAGAAAATTATATTCAATTATTTCATTTTATAAAGAAGTTAGAAATATAATGGCATATGAGGTATGTAAATGTAGTTGATATTTTGTAATAAAGATACTTTCTGAAAGAGTTTTAGTGGATTTTCTTGTAATATTTTTCTCATTCAGAAAATGATTTATCTGGAGTGCCTGGGTGGCTCCGTCATTAAGCATCTGCCATTGGCTAAGGTCATGATCCCAGGGTCATGGGATCGAGCGCTGCACTGGGTTCTCTGTTCTGCAGGGAGCCTGCTTCTCCCTCTCCCACTTCCTCTGCTGTGTTTCCTCTCTGTAAACTGAATAAATAAAATCTTTAAAAAAAGAAAATGATATAACTAATTTTGTCTTTATAAATATTAGAAAATTAATTATTTATGCTCTTACAAGATTCTTTTGAACATTGATGTATCATTTGAACATCTTTATTTGAACATTTTTTTAAACCACTACCAACATTTGATCATCTTTGATTTTATCAAGAGATTTTTTTTTTTAAGATTTTATTTATTTTTTTGACAGAGATCACAAGTTGGCAGAGAGGCAGGCAGAGAGAGAGAGGAGGAAGCAGGCTCCTCACAGAGCAGAGAGCCCGATGTGGGGCTCGATCCCAGGACTCTGGGATCATGACCTGAGCCAAAGGCAGAGGCTTTAACCCACTGAGCCACCCAGGCGCCCTAAGAGATATTCTTATTAGTATCTGTACACATCTTCTTTCATATATATATATATATCTTTTTTTTTCTTTTTTTCTCCTGAAGTTTTTAAGTGCTCTAGTAGTTTATTCAGAGTGACATATATTAAGGAGTTAAAAGAGAGAAATTTCTCTATTTATACGATTTTCCTACTATAGATCATTAGCTTGAGATGCTGTGTTCACTTTTCTTTTTAGAAAATTAATAATGCCCATTACAGAGAATTTAGCATGAAAAGTATGAGGTCAAAATTTATATTTTTAATACTTCTGTGAATTATCACTCCTAACATATTCATACTTTTGTTTCCCTCTGCTTGTGGAAGCAGTAGCTACAATTTTGTCGAACACTCATTTTTTAAAAAAAATATTTGTGTGAAATGCTGTAAGTGTTTCAACAGGGGCACCTGGGTGGCTCAGCTGGTTAAGCATCCAACTCGATTTCTGCTCAGATCAGGATCTCAAGTTGTTAGGACTGAGCCTTGCACTGGACTCTGCACTGAGCAAGCGGTCTGCTTCTCCCTCTCCCTCCCCCTGCTTGCGCTCCCTCTCTTTCTCTCTATTGCAAATAAATACTTTTTTAAAAAGATTTTTATTTATTTGATAGACAGAGATCACAAGTAGGCAGAGTGGCAGGCAGTGGGGCGGTGGTGGTGGGGGGGGGGGGGGAGGCAGGCCCCCTGCTGAGCAGAGAGCCTGATGCAGGGCTTGATCCCAGGATGCTGGGATCATGACCTGAGCCGAAGGCAGAGGCTTTAGCCCACTGAGTCACCCAGGCGCCCCAATAAAATCTTTTTAAAATGTGCTTTAATAGTTCCATGATATCCTATTACCAATTTTTAATTCACCTATTTATGTATTGAACATTTTTGAGTGCCTGCAAGAAATCAAGAAATATGTGTATGTTAATAGAGAGGACTAAAGAGAATAGGCCAGACTGTCATGCAGCTTGTATTTCAATACAAGGAGACAAATAATAATTTTTTTAAAATATCAATCTAGTAATTTCAAGTGGTGATGACAGTCAAATAGAACAATGAAAATGTGTCTTAATGAAATAATGACTGATAGTAATGACAATGAATAACAGGATAGTAGCTGGAATGTAATGGTTCTGAGGTAGTAAAGTCTGGCTGGTACTAAATTAGGAGGGTTGAGACATTCTTTTGAGTTCTAAAGCCTTGCTTCTGATTTTAAAATTTTGACTCTCAAGTGGAAATAGGTCTCATGAGCTATGCTGATCTTTACATAACTGAATATATGGTACAAAAATTCAGATATATAGTGTCTATTCAGATATACTAAGGCTTGGTATATTATTTCCAGTTTTACATTAAATAATGTTGAACTTATTTTTTAAGTAAATTATTACCCGAGGTTCTGCTTTTTTTTTTTTTTTAAAGAAGGGGGGAAGCAGGCTCCCCACTGCACAGAGAGCCCGACTTGGGGCTCAATCTCAGGACCCTGGGATCATGACCTGAGCCGAAGGCAGAGGCTTTAACGCACTGAGCCACCCAGGCACCCCAAGGTTCTGCTTTCTTAAGTCAGAATTCTACAATGAGAACTACTAAGTCAAAGATTATGTTTTTGAGTCTCTTTACAATTATTTTTAAATTGTTCTTTGTGTTCACTTACACTTCCAATAGCAAAATGGAAAGAGCTCAACTCAGTAAATCTGGAAGCATTTCATGATGTTTAATAGGCTTTCTTAAGCAGGTAACATAAAACTGAGCAAGAATTTACTATTTCATGGTCATTAAATCCACAACATGGTAAGAACATCATAAATGACAGATGTAATTATGTGTATTTCCAAGAGAAATAACATATGCTTATGAAGGATTTGCTGAACCAATGGAAAATATATTTTTTTAAGAGTAAGGGGGTGGGGTGCCTGGGTGGCTCAGTGGGTTAAGCCGCTGCCTTCGGCTCAGGTCATGATCTCGGGGTCATGGGATCAAGCCCTGTGTCAGGCTCTCTGCTCAGGGGGAGCCTGCTCTCCCCCGACTCCTGCCTGCCTCTCCACCTACTTGTGATCTCTCTGTCAAATAAATAAAATCTTAAAAAAAAAAACAAAAAACAGAGTAAGGTGCAGATGAAATCCCAATTATTTATTTTCGCTTTAAAAAAGATCCTTCACAGTGAAGGAAACAACCACCGAAACCAAAAGCAAATTATGCAATGGGAAAAGATATTTACAAGTGACAAATGTGTAATCAAGCTCTCTGCTCAGCAGGGAGCCTGCTTCCTTCTCTCTCTTTCTCTGCCTGCCTCTCTGCCTACTTGTGATCTATCTCTGTCAAATAAATAAATAAAATCTTAAAAAAAAAAAAAACATTGGTAGAAGACATGAACAGGCTTTTCTCCAAAGAAGACATCTAGATGGCCAACAGACATCTGAAAAGATGCTCAATATCGTTATCAGGGAAATGCAAAAAGAAACCACGAGAGATAACCTCATAAGTGTCAGAATAGTTAAAAAACACAGGAAACATGTGTTGATAAGAATATGGAGGAAAAACCTTCGCACACCGCTGGTGCAGCTACTGTGGAAAACAGTGTGGAATTTCCTCAAGAAGTTAAAAATAAAACTGCCCTACAATCTAGCAATTGCACTACTAGGTATTTACGCAAAGAATACAAAAGTACTAATTCAAAGGGATACATGCACCCTGATGTTTACAGCAGCAGTATCTACAATAGCTACATTATGGAAACAGCCCAAGTGCCCACTGCCTGATACACAGATAAAGAAGAAGTGGTGTATATATACAATGGAACAGTACTCAGCTATGAAAGGATGAAATCTTGTCACTTACAATGACATGGATGGAGCTAACGTGTTATTGTGCTAAGCAAAATACATCAGTCACAGAAAGACAAATACCCTGTGATTTCATTCATATGTGGAATTTAAGAAACAAAACAAATAAACTGAGGGCAGAGGAGAGAGAGGAGGAAGTAAACCAAAAAACAGATTTATAACTATAGGAAACAAGCTGACAGTTCCCAGAGGGGAGGTGGGGAGAGGCTGGGTGAAACAGGTGACGTGTGTTCAGGAGAGACGTGCTGAGATGAGCATGGATGACGTGTGGGTGTGGAATCACTACATGGTGCACTTGACACTAATATTGCACTGTGCATTATCTAACTAGAATTTAACCTTTTTTTTTTTTAAACTAACTGGAAATTAAATAAAAACTTTAAAAAAAAGGAAGGCAGAGAGAACAGTAAGTTTAGGGCTCAAACAGTACTCATTTCCCTATAACTTCATTTTTGAATTATGTGTGAGACACTCAGAAATCCTAAAAGAATTAACTCTCAGATATTTTAATTACTCAGACCTATAAATATTCCTATCGTGATATCAATAAAGGCAAAAAATTAATTTCTCCCTATGCACTTTATAGTTAATAATATGCAAATTACTTTTCACATACTGTTGGATTTTTTAATACTTAAGGTATTGAGCATTATTCATCAGATTGTAAATACTACATTCTCTGATTTTTAAGATCCCCTTCTGACCTTGATAAATAGAAATCACAAAAAATGTTTGGCTTTGAGCAGGTGGTATGTGCCAATCGGAAGCGTGCCCTGTACAGAGGAAAATTCACAGAAAGCCTTGGTTGCTTTGCATAAAAATTTTTCAGAAAAAACATTTAGAATTCCATGGGCACATCTGTGGTTGTCACAGGGGAGCATTTTTTTTTTTTTTTAAAAAGATTTTATTTATTTATTTGACAGAGAGAGAGATCACAAATAGGCAGAGAGACAGACAGAGAGAGAGATGAGGAGAAGCAGGCTCCCTGCTGAGCAGAGAGCCCGATGCAGGACTCGATCCCAGGCCCCTGGGATCATGACCTGAGCCGAAGGTAGAGGCTTAACCCACTGAGCCACCCAGGCGCCCCACAGGGGAGCATTTTGCAATTGTGTTATGGGGGGGGGGGAATTCCTTTCAAAATTAAAATATTGACAAGTGCATGAATATAGATATGACAATTCTTTCAATGAGTTTATTTTTTTTTTAAAGATTTTATTTTTTTTCAGACAGAGATCACAAGTAGGCAGAGAGGCAGGCAGAGAGAGAGGAGGAAGCAGGCTCCCTGCTGAGCAGAGAGCCCGATGCGGGGCTATCCCAGGACCCTGAGACCATAACGAGCCGAAGGCAGGGGCTTAACCCACTGAGCCACTCAGGGGCCCCTCAGAGAGAAAACAAGTAACAGCTGTCAGGTGGAAATTATTCATCACTTTTCTTTCAGATATCAGAAGTAGAGGAAAATAAATGATATTCTAAAAATCTGAATTAACTTGTTTTTCATTCTTTCTGTTTTAAGTTCTGTAAGTGACCAACAAAGTAATATATCCATTAGTCATCAGCTGATTTCTGGGAACAAGAATGAAGAGATACTGTCTAAAAAATAGTCTTGCCTGGATGAAACAGCATTAGAAGTTAAAAAAAAATGCATCAATACAACATCTGTATACCTATTGCCTTTCAGATTTTAAAAATGTATGTCAGAAAAAGCAACCAAAAACCAGTTGTTTTCTCTGACATGCATTTTTCAAATCTGAAAGTGCAACACCCAGAGAAGGGAAATTTTTAAATACTTCAGAAGGACACAAAAGTAATTTTGAAAAAATGGAAGGAAACACCATTTTAAAAAATTTAACAATCAAACATTATAAAAATATCAGTCCACACTAGGTAAAATATAAATCTACTGTGTTCCTACTAAAACTACCAAGACTTGGGGTCATTATGAAGGTCATATAAAAAAAAATGACTAGACAAAGAAACAAACAAACAAACATAGATCAGTAAGGCAGTGTAGAATTGGAACTACCAGATATTAAAATAAAGAAAAACGCCTTTCTCATAAAACAATATGCTATTTATACAGGAACAATCAGTGAACAAAAAATCACATGAACAAAAAGTAAAATTGGTAATATATGTAAAGTATAATATGTAGTAGATTATACCAAGTACCTATGAAAGAATAATATGTAGTAGATTAAGTCTTGGGGAAAACAGACAATTTTTGATCAATGTTTTAAAGGCAATTCAAGGGGTGTCTGGGTGGCTCAGTGGGTTAAGCCTCTGCCTTAGACTCAGGTCATGGTCTCAGGGTACTGGGATAAAGCCCTACATCAGGCTCTCTGCTCAGCAGGGAGCCCTCTTCCCCCCTCTCTCTACCTGCCTCTCTGCCTACTTGTGATCTCTCTCTCTGTCAAATAAATAAATAAATAAATAATCTTAAAAAATAAAGGCAATTCAATAGTTATTTAAAAAACAGTGGTGCAAAAATAATGAATACTGTTATGCTGGAAATAAAAAAAAACAGTAAAATTGAAAATGTATATCATTATGTTCACTAGGATTAACTCCAAATGAATCAGAAATCTGAATGTTTAAAAATAAATCATGCAAGGGGCACCTGGGTGGCTTAGTGGGTTAAAGCCTCTGCCTTCGGCTCGGGTCGTGATCCCGGGGTCCTGGGATCGAGCCCTGCATCGGGCTCTCTGCTCGGCGGGGAGCCTGCTTCCTCCTCTCTCTCTCTCTGCCTGCCTCTCTGCCTACTTGTGATCTCTCTTTCTGTCAAAGAAATAAATAAAATCTTAAAAAAAAATTTGGAAAGAATTTTCCAACATCTAAATTGAGTACCACTGAGAAAACGGATCCTAACTCTATGTCAGATTATTAACCAAATAAACTGAAGAACAGAGGCTCTTCAGGCTACATTTTTTTTTTAAGATTTTATTTATTTATTTGACAGACAGAGATCACAAGTAGGCAGACAGAGAGAGAGAGAGGAGGAAGCAGGCTCCCTGCTGAGCAGAGAGCCCCATGCGGGACTTGATTCCGGGACCCCGAGATCATGACCTGAGCTGAAGGCAGCGGCTTAACCCACTGAGCCACCCAGGCGCCCCTTCAGGCTATATTCTTAATGGAATTTACTCTAAAGCAAGAAAAGAACTGAAGAAAAATCTTGTAGATTTTAATGCAAAAATATATTTCTGCATTAATTGAAACATTACATACATCTTTTAACTTAAAGTATACGGCTTTATGCACAAAAAATGCCAAGAAGCAATGATATCCAGAAGCAGTACTCTTTATACCAACTTGATAATATGGAATATGTACTATGAAGACTCACCAAAGATAGATTTTTGAAAACAAGTAAATGGAAGGTTATCCTGAATCAAACCAAGCCTTCATATATATATATATATATATATATATATATATATATATTTTAATGTCAATAGAAAAAAAATAAAAATAGTACACATAGGAAAACAGTAAAATAAATCTAGATCGTTGTACACTCTGTAAGATATCTGGCATGGTGTCAACCAAATGTTAATATTTTAAAAATAAGGAGCTAGGAATCTTGGAACACTGAAAAAATAAAATAAAAATAGGAAATTAGAAAAAAAAAAGAAGTTAGGGAGCTCTTCTAGATTAACAGACTGAAAAGACATATTGACAAAGCATAAGAAATAATTATTAATAAAAAAGATTAATGGGGGCGCCTGGGTGGCTCAGTGGGTTAAATCCTCTGCCTTCAGCTCAGATCATGATCCCAGGGTCCTGGGATGGAGCCCTGCATCAGGCTCTCTGCTCAGCAGGGAACCTGCTTCCTCCTCTCTGCCTGCCTCTTTGCCTACTTGTGATCTCTGTCAAATAAATAAATAAAATCTTAAAAAAATAAAAGATTAATGGGATATGTTATTTTCACTGAATATGCTCTATAATATTTAAGATGAAAACTATCATAGTGTCTTCAGCTTATTGTGAAATTATCTTTATACATATACATGAATATAAATACCTACATGAATACCCACACACATAATTACAACCATATGCATGTGTGTAGGCAGACAGAAAGGGAGAAGAAACAAATCGAGCAAAATAATGATTATCTATGTGTGGGTTGTGGTGTTTACTGTGTTATTTCATTTATGTTGCCTGATTTTAAATTTGTATAAGAACTAGTTTAAAAAAAGAAAGGTGTACTCAGATCTATTTCTTTGAAGCAGACTATGTGTTGCCAAAATGTTCTGTAATTCAATACAACTCAGTTTGACTTATTAATTTTATATAGAGAATTTCAAAAGGTGAAAGGTGCTACTACTCAATTTGAGAAGCTAAACAATTGCTTACAATATAGATTACAGTACTAAGATAAATGAAAAGTGCTTCAGAAGAGCTTCTTTTGGAAATGGTACCTAAAAAAAAAACTGTATGAAAATGGAGATGATCAGTTTATTATGCATTCCATTTGAGGATTCTAAACTAGGAAAACCTGGATACAGAGAATAATGAAGGCTTTTCCTGTAAGACCATCTGCTAACTCAAGGCTTAAGAAGTATCTCTACTAGAAACATTTTAGAACAGGGAGAGAAGCAGCCATAGTTTCAATTTACATTCAGTATCTCCCCTATTGTTTAGATAATACACTGTCAGTAGTCTCAAGTTCCTGGAACATGGTCATGGGTTGATTAGTAACAATAAAAGTGGGAAGAAGATAGATCTTTGGGATTACAAATGATAAATATACTTCCATTGGCAATAGTGAGATTCTGGCAGGGAGAAGAGAAAATAAAAAGTAAGTAACTAAATGGACATCAGTTTAAGGTTACATAACATATATAATATCATATAGTATATAATATATATTATAGTATATAATATATACAGTAAGATAATAATATCAGTTTAACGTCAAATAATATATATTTAAAAGGCTCCCAAGAATACATTTACTTAATAAGCAGTAAACAAATATAATGAATGCTGAAAATACACACTCTGATGGTTGAAAATTAAGGACAGGACAATGGAGAAGCCAGTGTGTTCTAGAAATCATTTTAAAAATAGTAGCTGTCATGAGGTGCAGCCTGTGAAATTATAATTAAATCAAATAAATCTAGGTGAGTAAAAGAACAAAGAAATGTCCAAATAAGTTAATTTCTCTATTACCCTTAAATATTTTATGGATTTAATTCCATATCATTGTACTAAGGGAATGGTATCAGATAACTTTTTATTTAGTTTTAAGTTCATTCCTAGACTGCCTATATTACCAGGAACTATGCCAAACTGCCTTTGTGTTTGCATAGACTGATAACACCTGAAGCTAGAAAATGCGAGAATGGGGGTGCCTGGATGGCTCAGTGAGTTAAGCCTCTGCCTTAAGCTCAGGTCTTGTTCTCAAGGTCCCCGCATTGGGCTCTCTTCTCAGCGGAGAGTCTGCTTCCCCCTCTCTCTCTGCCTGCCTCTCTGCCTACTTGTGAGCTCTCTCTCTGCCAAATAAATAAAATCTTTGAAAAAAAAAAAAAGAAATTGTAGAATGTTCATTTTTTTGACTTCGACATAAATACTTAACTCTTTCCTATTTTAAAAAACACCATGTAACATATGCATCTAAAACTTAATATTTACATCAGGAATATTCCCCTTTATTTCTAATTAAGTAAGTGAATTTTAAGACTTGTGTCTCCTGCCCATCACCTGATTTAGTCTCTCTCATTTCTCCTTATATAGAAATTTAAGTAAAAATATCCAAAACTTGGACAACTAAGATTTCAAGGTAACCAATTAGTCAACACATCCAGAAAACCATGAGAGGTGAAATCCAACTAGCTAATGTATACTGAAATGTGTTTTCTTCAAATCATGAAAGAAATACATATTAATGTATTTTCTTGTATTTTTTGCTAATAAGAATAAAAAGATTTGAAAGGGAACAGTTCATTCTGACAGGGATACAGTGAAATAGTGCTTTCTATACTTAGGTAAAAAAGAGTATGATGGAACATTTCTAGAGAGTGATATGTAAAATGGGGATTACTAATGTTCACATTCACTGAGAAGGTAATTCTACTTCTAGGAGACTAGTCTAAGACAAGTTAATTAAGGCTATTATCTATTTCCTTTTTTTACAAATGGAAGTTGAATCCAGGGTATGGTAGTAAAATGTAGATATTGGGAAAAGTCCAGAAATAAGGAACTGGATATATTTTGGCTGTGAGAAATAATTTATGAATTCAGGATATAAAATCATGAAAACTCAGTTGTGTTTCAAGAGGCTAACAATTAAATATCTAAAACAGAAGGAATGCATTCCCATTTAGAACAGTACCAGACACAATAAAATACTTATGAATAAATTTTACTAAGGAGGTGAAAAATCTGTACCCTCTAAACTCTACTACTCTGATGAGAGAAATTAAAAAGACACAAACAAATAGAAATTCTATATTCAAGAATCAGAACAATTAGTATCATTAAAATATCCATAACACATGAGAAATGTAAAGAGAGACAAAGAAGGGCATTATTTAATAATAAAGGGGAAAATCCTACAAGAAGATATAATTGTAAATACTTATGCACCCCACATGGGAGCATCCAGACATATAAAACAATTAATAATAAACATAGAGGAACTGATAATAACGATAATAGTAGGGGACTTTAACACCCCACTTACATGGATAGATAGTTCATCTAAAGAGAAAATAAACAAGTAAACATTGCCTTTGAATGACCCATTGGACCAAATGGACTTAACAGATATATTCAGGACATTCCATCAGAAACAGCAGAATCCGCATTCTTTTCAAGTACACATGGAACATTCTCCACAATAGATCACATATTATGCCACAAGAAAAATCTTAAAAAATTCAGAAAGATCAAAGTCATACCATACATCTTTTCTGACCCCAACACTACAACACTATATAACTAGAAAGCAACCACAAGAAAAAATCTGGAAAGATGACAAATTTAACCAACATCATGTTGGTTAAATAACATGCTATTAAACAATGAATGGGCCAGCCCAAAACTCAAAGAAATAAAAAATTACAAATGAGAACACTGTGGTCCAAAATCTTTAGGATGCAGCAAAAGTAACTCTAGCATGGAAGTTTATGGCAATACAAGCCAACCTGTAGAAGAAGAAAAAGAAGTCTCAAACAACCTGACCTTACACCTAAAGGAGGTTGAAGAAGAAGAATAAACAGAGCCCAAAGCCAGCCAGAAGGAAGGAATTAATAAAGATTAGAAGAGAAATAAATGATACAGAAAAAACAACAACAAAATCAGATCAATAAAACTAGGAGTTTGTTCTTTGAAAAAATTAATAAAATTGATAAAACTTCAGCTAGACTTATCAAAAAGGAAAAAGAAAACACCTATTAGTACTGTTATAGTTGGGGACTTCAAGACTGCACTCATGCCAAGGAACAGATCATCCAAACAGGAAAATCAGCAAGGAAACAAGGACTTTCAATGACACACTGGACCAGATGGATTTAAGAGATAAATTCAGAAAATTCCATCCTAAAACAGCAGAATATGCATTCTTTTCAAGTGCACATGGAAAATTCTCCAGAATAAATCATGTATCAGGCCACAAAACACTCTTGATGAATTTGAAAAGATCAAAGTCATATGATACATCTTTTCTGACCACAATGCTGTAACACTAGATATCAACTACAAGAAAAAATCTTGAACGGCTACAAATACATGTAGGTTAAATAACATGCTACTAAACAAAGAATGGGTCAACCAAAAAAATGAAAGAAGACATTAAAAAATTACATGAAGACTGGGACGCTTGGGTGGCTCAGTTGGTTAAGCAGCTGCCTTCGGCTCAGGTCATGATCCCAGCATCCTGGGATCGAGTCCCACATAGGGCTCCTTGCTCAGCAGGGAGCCTGCTTCTCCCTCTGCCTCTGCCTGCCATTCTGTCTGCCTGTGCTCGCTCTCTCTCCCTCTCTCTCTCTGACAAATAAATAAAAATCTTTTAAAAAAAAATTACATGAAGACAAATGAAAAGGAAAACACAATGGTCCAAATCAAGATGCAGCAAAGCAATTAGAACAGGCAAGTTTATCACAACACAAGCCAACCTCAAGAAGCAAAAAATAAAAAATAAACAAGTAAATAAGTAAATGATCTCAAATAACCTAACCGTGCACCCAAAGGAGCTAGAAAAAGAACAAAACCCAAAACCAGTAGAAGGACAGAAATAATGAGTATTAGAGCAGAATAGAATGATATAAAAGCTAAAAACTAAATAAATAAAAGAAACCAGGACATAGTTTTTGAAAAGACCAACAAAACTAATAAACCTTTAGCTAGATTCATTAAAAAAAAAAACACCTCAAAATCACAAATGAACAAGGAAAAATAGTAACACACCAAAGAAATACTAACAATTGTATGATAATATTAGGAAAAATTATATGCCAACAAATTGGACAACCTAGAAGAAATGGATACATTCATTGAAACATACAAACTACCAAAACTGAAGCAGAAAGAAATAGAAAATTTGAACAGATTGATTACCTGCAAGGACACTGAATCAGTAATCAAAAAAATTCCCAACAAACTGAAGTCCTGGACCAGACACAGTCACAGGATAATTCTAGCAAACATTTAAGGAAGAGATAACACCTATTCTGCTCAAACTACTAAAAAAAAAATAGAAGAAGGAGGAATATTTCCAAGTTCATTCTATAAGGCCAGCATTATTCTCATACCAAAACCAGATAAAGACACCACACACACACACACACACACACACAAAAGGACCTACAGGCCAGTATCTTTGATGAACACAGATGTAAAAACTGTCAACAAAATAATAGTGAATCAAATCTGACAATATAGTAAAAAAAAAAAAAAAATCATTCACTGTTTTGACCAGGATTTACTCCTGGGATGCAAGTGCAGTTCAATTATTTGCAAATCAATCCATGTGATTCGTCACATCAGTAAGGTAAGGATAAAAACCATAGGATCATTTCAATAGATGTAGAAAAAACATTTGACAATGTGTGACATTCATTCATGACAAAAGCCTTCAAAAAATACGGTTAGAAAGAACATACCTCAACATAATAAAAGCCTTATATGAAAACCCCACAGCTAACATCATACTCAATGGGGGAAAAAAAGAGCTTTCCCCTTAATATCAGAAACGAAACAAGGATGTTCACTCTTACCATTTTTATTCAAAATAGCACTGGAAGTCCTAGCCACAGTGATGAGACAACAAAAAGAAATAAAAGCCATCCAAATTCATAAGGAAGAAGTAAAATTTTCATTATTTGCAGATGACATAATACTATATATAATAAACCCAAAAGGCTCCACCAAAAAAACCTACTAGAACTGATAAATGAATTCAGTAAAGTCACAGGGTACAAAATCAATTACAGGAATCCACTGCATTTCTCTACACTAATAATGAAGCAGCAGCAGGAGAAATTTAGAAAACAATTCCATTTATAATTGCACCAAAAGTAATAAACTACCTAGGGCAAAAAAAAAAACTTAACAAAAGAGATGAAAGAACTGTACTCTGAATACTATAAAATACTCATGAAAAAATTAAAGATGACACAAAGAAATGGGAAGACGTTTCATGTTCATGGACTGGAAGAACAAATATTGTGTAAAATGTCTACACAAACCCAAAGCAATCCAAAGGTTTAATGGAATCCTTATCGAAATACCAATAGCATTTTCCACATGACAACAATCCTAAAATTTGGAACTACAAAAGATGTTGAATAGTCAAAGCAATCTTGAAAAAGAAAAACAAAGCTGGAGGTATCACAATTCCAAACTTCAAGTTTTATTACAAGGCTGTAGTAATCAAAACAGTATGGTACTGGCACAAACACCAGGTATTTACCCAAAGAATGCAAAAACAATGATTTGAAGGGATACATGCAATCTGGTAATTACAGAAGCATTATCAACAATAGCCACGTTATGGAAAGAGCCCAAATGTCCACTGACTAATGAATGATGAAGAAGATGTGGTATATTCACACAAACATACAATACAATGGAATATTACTTAGGCATCAAAAAGTCTGAAATCTTGCCATCTCCAACAACATGGATGGAGCTAGAGTATTATACCAAATAAAAAATAACCCCGGAAAGACAAACACCATATGATCACTCGTATGTGGAATTTAACATACAAAACAGATGCATATAAGGGAAGGGGTGGAGGAAGAGAGGGAAACAACCCGAGAGACTTTTTTTTTAAAGATTTTATTTATTTATTTGACAGAGATCACAAGTAGGCAGAGAGGCAGGCAGGGGGGCGGGGAGCAGTCTCCCTGCTGGGCAGAGATCCCGATGTGGGGCTCAATCCCAGGACCCTGGGATCATGTCCTGAGCCAAAGGCAGAGGCTTTAACCCACTGAGCCACCCAGGCACCCCAAGAAACAGACTCTTAACTATAGAGAATGAACTGAGGGCAGGCGAGTCGGGGGATGAGTGAAATAGGTGATGGGGATTAAGGGTAGACTTACATGATGAGCACTGAGTAATGCACTGACATGCTGAGTCACTATATTGCTCACCTGAAATTAATATAACACTGTGTGTTAACTATGCTGGAATTTTTAAAAATGTGGCAAAACAATGAAAGACAGATGAAGACAACTTCAGAAAAGCAAAATGTGAGGAAATTCTTTTCAAGCAGTCCTTCCCTGCAGGGGGAAAAAAAAAATCTTAAGGCAGGATTTTTTCAGGCTAAAGGAAAATTATGTAGTTCAGAAACGTGGCTCTCTCTAAAGAAGGATAGAAATACCATGCTAATATAATCAAAAGAAAAGGGATTAGCTATATTAACTTCAAATGAAGCCAACTTCAGGGCAAGGAAAAAAATTATCAAGAACAAAGTTAAAAGAGTAAGGTGGGGGACTGTATAATGATGTGTACATCTCACAGAATTGTGGATCTTTTTTCTTTAGCAAAATCCCATTATCAGATCTAAAAATGTGTCAGTTCTTTTGTATCTAATACCATTTCATGTGGTAGTTTACCATTTGTCTCAAAATACCTATTTTATTTTATTTTTTTATTTATTTTATTTTATTTATTTATTTACTTATTTTTTTATTTTAAAGATTTTATTTTATTTATTTGACAGAGAGAGATCACAGTAGGAGAGAGGAAGGGAAGAGATCACAGAGAGAGGAAGGGAAGCAGGCCCCCTGCTGAGCAGAGAGCCCGATGTGGGACTCGATCCCAGGACCCTGAGATCATGACCTGAGCCGAAGGCAGCGGCTTAACCCACTGAGCCACCCAGGCGCCCCTCAAAATACCTATTTTAAAGTAGTGTGTTCAAATTATATACATTGGATTGGTTGCTCTGTTTCTGAGGTCTTTGTTCACCTAGAATTTCTTCTGTTCAAATCCTTTCTCTTGTTTGGCATGCTGTCACATTGCAAAAGCCATGTAAATTGTCCAATAGTATGAACTACATACACTCTTGATTTATGTCTCCTTTCTTTGATGTTATTTAAATTGGTGGAGGAGTTATTCTTCCTTAAAAACTGGATTATCTAGAAGTCTGCATAAATTCAGGTTCAACATTAGGAATAATGCTTCTAAGAGGTATAAAATATCTGGCTGTCTCACTTTCAATAATCATAAGATTGATCATTGATGTTCTGGTGTTAACAGTCTAATTCCTCCTTTATAAAGTTCCCCATCATTTTTTTTTTCCATTTAATTGTTTACCCCTCTGCCTAAAACAAGTATTTTATTAAAAAAGTGCAAAATGGTAATGTTCTAATTCTGGTATTTCCTCATTTATTAAATTCTTCTCTAAAAAAACCCTTTTCATTATTAGCTAAGAATATTTGATTATACTAAAATACAGTTAATAGGAGAGCAGCAGGGAAAATATTAAATTTTGCTTTCATTGCCAATTCCAGAGTAAGGAAGTGGTGTTCTAAATACTCAGGTGGTAATCAATAAAGTTTTTGTTTGTGTTCTATCTTGTTGTTATTGCTGTTTGACTATATCTTCTCTTTAAGTATCCTTATTAACTCATTTTTAAAATATATACTCCATTCATATGAATGAATATAATCTGATTTTATTTTTATTGCATGAGTTTTCCCACCTTGTTCAGTGGGAGTTCCTTTGTTTTGATCTCAAAGTCCTTTGGATATAAAACAATCAAGATTTTATTATTTCTTTGCTTTCTTGTACAAATATCACAGACTCACCCTGAACATTTCTTATACCAGTCCTGGAACCAGCCAGGTACAATTTCAAATGTAGCAGGTATTGTAGCATTTCAGAAGTCACACTTTTAGGAACAGGAACTGGATAGTCATTATTTTTTTCTTTATTTTTGAACAGAATTAGGATGGATGGATGGTGAAGAGGCAGACAGATACCTGATAAACAAATATATGTGTAACATTTTTTCACATATAGAAAGACTCATCAACAGGTTACAGTCTTTAAGCTTAATGAATGAACATAACTAGAAAGTAACTTTTGTTGAAGTTATAAAAAGTACACTGAAGCCTTCACAGAAAAGACAGGGAAGAGAAACACCAATAGAGAAGACAACTTTGGAGGTGATCTTGAGTTTGGTGTTCACAGGAAAGGAAGTCTTAACTAATTTGTCAGTGTTGATGACAAATGTAAATCCTGAGTGGAGATGGCTGTAGGCAGCTTTAGGCAAGAGACTAGGAAGATTCCAGAACGTGCAGCAAAATTATACCATAATCTGTTGCCATTAACATTTGATTTACAGAAGTCCTTTTGTTGTGAGTCAGTCTCCTTTTTAGTGACATTCTGATGCCTATGCATGCAAATGATAGGACAGACTTTAGCTTCTGGCACTTACTTTATCTCTGTGAATACAATTTTTCACTTAAAAATAATGATACCTTTTAAGATATGTGGCTTCTCTATAGCTTGACTCAGAGAAAGAATATGCAGATCATGCCAATACGGTATTCATAGTCCCTTCCACATTTTTTTGTTTGTTTAAAATCAATGATTTAGCATTCTGGTACCTTAATCTAAAGTACAACTACAAATAGTAGTCTAAAGTACTACTTTAGTCTACTAAAGTACTACCTTAAAGTACTAAAGTACTACTTTAGTCTAAAGTAGACTACTTTAGTTACTAAAGCTAACAAAGTATTTTAGTTAGCATTACTCATTTTCTCAGCTGTGGTCAGTGCTGGGTCTTTACAATAGCAAGTCTTCAAAGAAAGTTTGCTAGATAATAACAAACACTAAGAACAGCAAGATCTCAATGAAAGGACTAGTTAATAGCAATGCCTTAAAGAAAAAAAAAAGACATTCTTCCCTCAGATCAGATCTTCCTAAACCTTTTAAGGAAGTCTGAATACAGGTAGCACAGGCAGAGACACAGTCTGAAAGGACCAGCTTCAAATAAAACATTTCTAGAAGATCTCTTGTTTTGTAACAGAAATTCAAGTTTATTTGACATGCTTTTTCATAATAAGGCTTTTATTTATTGAGTGCTCAGTAAATGCCAGATGCTGTGTAAGTGCTTCACGCCTATGTTCCTATCTAGTTTTCTGAATTCAGCAAACTGAGACTCCAAGAGGTTAAGTAACAGACACTCTCCATGACAGGTCAGGACTTGAACCCAGTCTATTGGATATTGGACACCATACACTCTTAAACATCCCTCTTCAGAATAATGTGCCAAGTTTATACTAGAGTTTTCCAGACTCTTGAGGTCACTGCCATCAAAGACATATATAATTACCTCATTTTTAGAAGCTTGCCATAAATCTCTAAATTATCAATCCCTCTGCCCCATCCAGAGGAATCTGGAATAGTTGATCCAGTGTGGTCTCAAAGAATAAATATTTTTAGCAGAGAACCCTGGTGATTATAATGCACGGAGTTAGGGGCTCACTCGAAAAAACCATATGCTTGTAGATTTCCTTCCATTTATTTCTGTATCAGCTCAGCTCCCTATCTTGACTTTTCCTTGTTGAGGAGAAATGCAAGCTGCTCTATCCTGAGACAAGTCCTATCTGACCCTGGAGGTGGCAGAAGTGGTAAGAAAGGAACAGAATGAATGGCACTGAGGCCCAGCTCCATGGGTCTCCCTTGCTCCTCAGGCAAGACCAGTGACAAGTGGTTGGTAGCAAATTTATTTTAAACTTTGGCCTGTCGTGGCAGGCACAGTGCCTTCTGCTTATCATGAACACACCTGTGTAACAAAAAAGTATTTTCTCTCCATGTTGGGAAAGTAGTATTGGTGTCTAGAGGAGAGCAGGGAAATTGAAGATCCATGACATATTGCGGTAAATGAATTTTTCTCCATATTTTTTGGCTAAGTAGTACGGATACATTTTTTTTTACATGGATTTTAAAAAGCACCTTTGTTTTTGTATACATGTGTAGGGAATTGGCATCTAAACTGATCCTAAAAGACTCCTTAGTTTGCACATTTTAACCAGACACTTTTAATCATAATGTCATTATGTTAAAATGACTTACCTTTTAGTAGACAGGCTGGAAGTCAGTCAGGAAGTTATGCTTATTTTGGTAGGATTTAAGTCAGTCAGGAAGTTATGCTTATTTGGGTAGGATTTAAGCAGTCAAAAAAAAAGTCAACCTCTATTTGGGAAATCTAATAATATTTGGATACTGAGGTTTGAGGTCCTAAGCCTGGAGAACCCATGGCTCTTTTGAACACTCTCGTGCAAGCATTGAGATCTGTGTGTGAACACAGAGCCACAAAAGGTGGCCATGAAAGAGCAGAAAACATCATCGGCCCCATGGCTAAGGACTGCCCTTCTGCACTGACTCGGGTTGACAGCAAGAAGAAATGCTGTGCAGTTTAGTAAGATAACTTCTCTAGATGTGAAGCTAGGTTTCTCTGTTTCAGCAGACTACTTAGGAATGGGACAGATGACTGGATATCAGCTAATAGGGCAAATGGGTCTCTTAATATACCAAGTAATAATAGTGCATTTGGAATACAAGTATATGGAACAGCTCATATTCCTTGCAAATGTAGCCCAAGGAAGGAGACTATGAAGATATCAATAGAAGAAGGAAAGTTTGGTTCTTATCAGAGTAGCTTGTAAATCCTGCCCTGAAAAGCAAGAGACATGAAACTGTTGAAAAGATCACCTGTAAGACATCTCTGGCGCCTCACAACTTGGTTCAACACTGGCTCTCAGCACCTCTGGCTCCTTCACATTCAGGATATTTAACATCATTGGGACCCAATTTCCTTATCTGTAAAATAAGAACAATTTAATTATTTATCTCACAGGGTTTTTTGCAAGACTACGTGAGTTACTACATGAAAAGAGTTTTGAATAATTCCTGACACTAGAAAAATGTCATTCTTGATCTGTATTGTTTGGTTGATTGGTTCATTATCATTTTGCTTATGAGTGTGCCTTTAGGACATGAATATTACCATATTTGGAAAGATTAATTTATCATAGAGGTTAATAAGCTCTTGAGTAAAGCTGCCAGATTTAGCAAATAAAATTACAGAATATTCAATTAAATTCTAATTTCACATAAATAATGATTTTTTTCAGTATAAGCACATCCCAAGAACTTCCTGAATACTTACACAATAGTCTAACAGCTTTCAAACCCTTTAGTAAGTACTGACTTTCTTCTCCTATAGCTCCAGTATGATGGAGTCATGGAACGAGGTTACCTTCCAAACCACGTCAAAAAGCAAAAACCAGGGCGCCTGGGTGGCTCAGTGGGTTAAGCCGCTGCCTTCGGCTCAGGTCATGATCTCAGAGTCCTGGGATCGAGTCCCACATCGGGCTTTCTGCTCAGCGGAGAGCCTGCTTCCCTCTCTCTCTCTCTGCCTGCCTCTCCATCTACTTGTGATTTCTCTCTGTCAAATAAATAAATAAAATCTTTAAAAAAAAAGAAAAAGCAAAAACCAACATTTGCTGGAACTTCTAACAACAGAAGCTGTCTTTCCTAGGCGCTTGAAAGCTGTTAGAATATAACCTAGCTGCTGCCAAAATAAAGACTATGCAATACAGAATAAAAAAAAGCAACAAAGAAGGAAGCAGAGAAAAGAGACGAGAAAGATTCAATGATCAAAAATGTGCTCAGTTGGGGTGCCTGGGTAGCTCAGTGGGTTAAAGCCTCTGCCTCTGGCTCAGGTCATGATCCCAGCGTCCTGGGATTGAGCCCCACATCGGGCTCTCTGATCAGCAGGGAGCCTGCCTCCTCCTCTCTTTCTGCCTGCCTCTCTGCCTACTTGTGCTCTCTGGCAAATAAAATCTTAAAAATAAAAAAATTTAAAAATGCTCTCAGTCTCTTGAGCCAGCTGACCAGATGTGATATACCACCAGCCTTTTCATTTATAGGAACCATGAAATTTTCTCTTTACCTAACATCGACTTTTATTAGATCCTTACACTTATAGGTGAAAAATTTCTAGCTAATCGAACAAGGAAAGGTCATCTACAAGGCTTGTGAATCAGAGAGTATTCTGAGTCAGGGGCTTCAGAATCTTACAATTTGTTTTATTATGCATCTATGATCAGCATTCAATAAATAATGGTTATTGTTAATAGCACAGTTTTTACTTAGTAAATATCTGAAGAATGAAGCATAACTAATTTGAGATGCAAGACTGAGTTGCAAAGATAGAGATTTTCTATAAAAGGGCATTTAAACCAACTTGTGTCATTCTAGTTCTTATAGTCAACATGCTTTTATTTTCTAAAAGAATCATCATAAATATTCTACAGCAGCACAGAGCCATTAGAAACATTCTGACAAGTTGAATTAGACAAGTGGAGATTTTAGTTCCCTCGAAATACGTATGCTTTACATGACAAATGGATAAAAACTGCTGGGGCGATTTGAGTTTGAGTTTTGTCAAATTTTCCCTGTTTGCAAAATTGTTCAAGGCATCAGATGACCTAGAACACAGATCTTTTCCCCTGTCGCTTGATGCCACAAGAGTTATCAGAATACAGTTACAGCATTATTCCATAATCCTCTCCTACGTCTAATTTCTTTTAGTGATGCAGAAAGGTGGTCTTTGCTGTTGCTATCATTTTGGTCAAAATCACAATTGCTGTGACCTTATGCAATTAAAAAATAATGGGCAGTGGCATGCATCTTTTTGATGTATATATTAATTTCTGCAGTTCCGAAGCCAGATGAACACAGGCCTAAAAGTCAACTCCGCTAATGATCTCAGGCAAGTTATTTTCTCTTTCTAGAAGTCAGCTTTCTTATCTGAAAACTGGACCTGTTCGTATGGTTGTTGTAAGGATTAAGTAAGTGAACCTGTGTAGAGCACTTCTAAAAGTCTGAGGCACATGGGAGCAGTATGTTAAGTGATTATTAATATTAATATTAATCATTAGTAATTAATTATTATTAGTAGTAGTATGTTATGATTATTAATCCATTGGTCCTAATCTGCATATTCTCAAGGAGTTAGCACATTTTATTATTGGTTAACATGCCTTACTCCCATAACTGGGTGAAATCAGGTTCAGAAAAATCAAGTAACCAGTCAAGATCACACAGCCTGAGTGGCATATCTGTGTCCCAGCCTCAGATAAAAATGGTGTGAAGAAATAGGGAATGTCTTTTATGGAGATGTTAATTATTTTTTTGGTGTTCTAGGAATCCATGGTCAGTGTTCCCAGGGATATAGTAGGACATGAAGTGCTTGGTTTTAAATTAAAGACATCCATTTCCCTGTATTATTTTTCTTTCACTCAAAGGATATTTAGCCAAACCACTTATTTTAATAATGGGCCATTTCTTGGTGCCCCTGTGTTAGGGAAATTTTCTAAGGAAAAAAAATTCTTCTCTGAGCTTGAATTTTGAGATATAAGCTGTTTTTGTTATTTATCCATTTTATTTTATTGATTTCTGTTTTTGTTTTCTGTTGGTGGTTTTTGCACTATAGTTTTTTTCAGAAGAAAGATAGGATAGCGATTCTCATATCAGATAAATTAGATTTTAAGCCAAAGACTGTAGTCAGAGATACAGAAGGACACTGCATCATGCTTAAAGGGTCTATCCACCAAGAAGATCTAACAAATGTAAATATTTATGCCTCCAATATGGGAGCAGCCAACTACATAAACCAACTGTTAATCAAAATAAAGAGTCACACTGACATGAATACATTAATTGTAGGAGATCTTAACATGTCACTCTCAGTAATAGATCATCCAAGCAGAAAATCAATAAAGAAATAAGCTTTGAATGACACATTGGAACAGATAGACTTCATAGATAAATACAGAACATTTCACTCTAAAACAACAGAACACTCATTCTTCTCAAGTGCATATGGAACTTTCTCCAGAATAGACCACATAGTGGGTCACATATCAGGGCTCAACCAATGCCAAAAGACTGAGATTATTCCCTGCATATTCTCAGACCACAAAGCTTTGAAACTGGAACTCAATCACAAGGAAAACTTTGGAAGGAATTCAAACACTTGGAAGCTAAAGACCGACCTGCTCAAGAATGTTTGGATCAACCAGGACATCAAAGAAGAACTTAAACAATTCATGGAAGCCAATGACAATGAAGATACATCGGTTCAAAACCTGTGGGATATGGCAAAGGCGGTCCTAAGGGGGAAATACACAGCCATACAAGCCTCCTCCAGAAAAATGGAGAAATCCTGAATACACCAATCACAACAAATGAAGCCAACCTCATGCATAAGAAGGGAAATAAGATTAGAGCAGAGACCAGTGAGTTAGAAACTAGAGGAAGAGATGCACAAGAAGGGAAATAAGATTAGAGCAGAGACCAGTGAGTTAGAAACTAGAGGAAGAGATGCACAAGAAGGGAAATAAGATTAGAGCAGAGACCAGTGAGTTAGAAACTAAAGGAAAAGTGAATTGGGGGAAATCGGAGGGGAAGAGCCAAGTAACTCATTCCTGAGGAATAAAATGATTAAAGTTTTATTACTCTCAACTTCAGATACACATGCATAGCCAGCAGGATTTATATGTTAACAGAAAGAGGGCATGTTTTGAGAGCATCTTGCTTATATTCGCTCTAACTTCAGCATCTCCTTACAGAATAATTTCTGATTTCCACTAAGCATTTGCCAACCAGATCAATTGGTCTCTGACATATCCATTGGCCCATATTGAGACTAATATGTTAATATCATTTTCACTTTTAATGACAGGGCAAAGTAATTTCCTTTCTAAACAAATCCTTGGTTTTGATCATCACTGTCTTTGCCAGGAGCTATTTATTTTAATATTCAATATTGAATAAAAGTGCCAATTGGGAAACTCTTACTTTGCTTTTAGGCTAAAAATCAGTTGCAATTTTAATTTATTTTCTTTTCCTTTAGGCAAAACAAATGTTTTCAGAGACACTGCATTTTATAAACACCGCACATGAGAAAGTTAAATACATAGAGAAAGAGAAGGTTTTTACTGTGGTGGTGATTTTTCTTCCAGAATTCTAAGAAAACAGAGGGCTGGGCTGTGATCCTGAGCAGTGACAGGTAAAGTTAGATGTTTTATTTGTTAAAGAAGGATAAATGGCAAGATACCGGTTTTTAAGGTCTTGATTTGGTCTTTGGGCTGAGAGTATCATTTCATGGCTATTAAGTAGCCCCCAACTGTACTTTCTTTACAATGATGGATGTGGTTTCGTTTGGCACAATGTTTCAGCATAGCATGCACGAGTTGCAGTTGCCCTGTTAAGTCTATGTTACTCCTGCAGAATGATATTAAATCTTGTGTTCTCAGTTTATAAGTTGACCAAGCATCTTGCCTTATTCATTTGATTCTTCGAACTTTTTCAACCTCTTGCTCTGTTTTTCCCATACAAATCTATTTCTCTTGAAGGCCTGAGTTTTAGCATAGCCTTATTTTGATAGATGACTATTAAAATGTAATTTGTGTCAATAAAATATTGTGAAACTGGGTCATCTACCTCTGAGGCTCTCTCTATAGGCATAGAATGAATAGAGGTAGACATAGGTTAAATGTCCAAAGATTAAAAATTAAATTAAAAATTAAAAAGATTAAATTGCTAAAGGTCACACAAAAGGCACCAGCAGATTCTTGTTTGTATTTATAATATTAGAAAATAGGTAATACTGGGGCACTTGGGTGGCTCAATCTTTAAGTGTCTGCTTTCGGCTTGGGTAATGATTTCAGGGTCCTGGGATAGAGCCCCCCATCGGGCTCCCTGCTTATCAGGAAGCCTGCTTCTCCCTCTCCCACTCCCCCTGCTTGTGTTCCCTCTCTTGCTGTATCTGTCAAATGAATAAATAAAATCTTAAGAAAAAGAAGAAAACAGGTAATACTAAAACTGAAGGCTTTCATGAGTTTAAAAAAAAGAAACACCAGGAGCATCTGGGTAGTGCAGTTGGTTAAGCATCAGACTCTGGTTTTGGCTCAGGTCATGATTTTAACATCGTGAGATCAAGCCCTGAGTAGGGGCTCCAAGCTCTGCAAAAAGTCTGCTTGAGGTTCTCTCTTCCTCTCCTTCTGCCCTTGCCCCCTATACAAGCTCTCTCTCTAAAATAAGTACTTTTAAATAAAGAAAAAAATGGAAACAAACACTAAAAGCACAAGTATTTATGTATCTTCTTAAAAATACTATTACAGAAAACAGCATCTGTGTGTTACATTTCCAACATTTAAATGACGGGTGTCTTCCACAATAATAAACCTAATTTAACTCCTTAAAAGTGAACTGTTAGTAGGTAATTAAGATAGATACATTCTTTTATCTTGTACACTTATATTCTACAAAATGTACATGTGATTTTATATTCTAATTTGGCACTCAAAAGATATCCTTTAAATCCCTTTCCTGAAAGCAAGTATAGTCACTGAGTATCTCAAAGGTGGCTGCCCAAAGTCTGTCTGTCTCTATGAGAGATACCATACGGTTCATTCTATTTATTTATTTATTTATTTGTCTCTGAGGAGGAAAGAAAATGTGGGATAATTTTGGCTGTGCTTAGTACTTAGAAGTACTAATTTATTATAGCTATAAATATATGATTTTTCATTAACTAATTTAACTTTTTATTAATGAAGATTGAGAATCAGACACCATTTTTAAGTTGTTGAAGAATACACAAAGTTGAACAAGTCACCAGTAAAATAATCATTGTTTACAAAGTGAACAGCTCCACTACAAGACTGTAGCTGCAGAAATAGAAACTGGAGTGCACAAGAAAGTTTCACCTCTCCAAATTAACTTTGATTGGGACTTCTGGTTTTACCTGGTCTTTAGATTTAAATATGTCCACTCTCTTTTGTTTCTTCAACATTATGATGTGAAATTTATCCATTCTGTTGCATATAACAATGTTCTTTCATTAATATACTTACTACAGTATTTTTTTATATTTATAATTATATTTTTTATGTTAATGAAGGAATGTTGCTACATTCTATTTTTTATAAATATAAAAATTTTTTATAATATAAAATAGAAATATTTTATAAAATAGAAATATTTTATATTATAAAAAAATTTTATATTTATAAAAATAGAGTGTAGCAACATTCCTTCATTAACATATTCACTACAGTATTCTATTTATAAATATAAAAAATAGTTATCCTTTTTATTATTATGAACACTTGGCTTATTTCCAATTTTACTACAGTAATAGTGCAACAATAAGCAGTTTATATTGATTTTACTGACTGAATGTAAACTGACTGACTGAATGTAAACACTGAGTTGAATCAATGACAAAGAATAGAATTGCTGACCATTGGGTTTATATTTGCTCAGCTCTAGTAGATGTTGATCTAGTAGATCCAATTTCCTAAAATGGATGCACCAGTGTACATTTCTACCAGCACTATATGGGCAATTTGGTTGCTCTGTATCCTTGTGAATGCTTGGCATGTTTGTACATTTTTAAAATTAGGCATTTTGATCATGGGCCTTGGTATCCTATTGAAGTTTTAATTAATATATCCCTAATGATTCACTAATGTATTTTTTGGTTTTATATATGAACTTAGTACCAAGATCTTGATCAACTGTTTTGCACATTTGCTATCTGTGTCTTGATTTTTAACTGGTTTTTAGTTTATTTTGTGTTGTAGTTACTAGTCTTCATTGATTATAACTCATAGCCCATTATTTCTTCTCCTCTGTGTCTTGACTCTTCAGTCTGAGTATGGGATCTTCAATAAGCAGAGCTTGTTCATTTCAACCTTGTGTAAATCTAATTTTTCAGTATTTCCTTTAAGGCTAAGCATTTATTAATGCATTTATTTATCTTGCCAAATAAAGAAATATTTGCATATATTAAGGATATGAAAATAGTCTCCAATATATTAATTCTTAAGAAATTTTTTTTTAAACATGTTACTGGCATGAAAACAGACACATAGGCCAGTGGAACAGAGTAGAGACCCCAGATATGAACCCATAACTCTATGGTCAAATAACCTCCGACTTGGGGCACCTGGGTGTCTCAATGGGTTAAAGCCTCTGCCTTCAGCTCGGGTCATGATCCCAGGGTCCTGGAATCGAGCCCCACATCAGGCTCTCTGCTCAGCAGGGAGCCTGCTTCCCTTCCTCTCTCTCTCTGCCTGCCTCTCTGCCTACTTGTGATCTCTCTCTGTCAAATAAATAAATAAAATCTTTAAAAAAAATAATCTCTGACAAAGCAGGAAAAAATATACAGTGGAAAAAAGACAGTCTTTTCAATAAATGGTACTGGGAAAATTGGACAGATAGGTATAGAAGAATGAAACTTGACCATTCTCTTACACCATACACAAAGATAAACTCAAAATGGATAAAAGGCCTCAACATGAGTCAGGAATCTATCAAAATCCTAGAGGAGAACATAGGCAGTAGCCTCTTCAACATCAGCCACAGCAACTTCTTTCAAGACATGTCTCCAAAGGCAAAGGAAACAAAAGCAAAAATGAACTTTTGGGATTTCATTGAGATCAAAATCTTCTGCACAGCAAAGGAAACAGTCAATAAAACAAAGAGGCAACCCACAGAATGGGAGACGATATTTGCAAATGACAGTACAAAGGGCTGATATCCAAGATCTATAAAGAACTCCTCAAACTCAATACACACAAAACAGATAATCACATCAAAAAATGAGAAGGCATGAGCAGACACCTCTCCAGAGAAGACATGCGAATGGCTAACAGACACATGAAAAAATGTTCATCATCATTAGCCATCAGGGAGATTCAGATCAAAACCACATTGAGATACCACCTTACACTAGTTAGAATGGCCAAAATTAACAAGACAGTAAACAACAAGTGTTGGAGAGGATGTGGAGAAAGGGGAACCCTCTTACACTGTTGGTGGGAATGCAAGTTGGTGCAGCCACTTAGGAAAATGGTGTGGAGATTCCTTAAGAAATCAAAATTAGAACAACCCTGTGACCTCCAACTGCACTACTGGGTATTTACCCCAAAGATACAGATGTAAGGAAAGGAAGGGCCATCTGTACCCCAATGTTCATAGCAGCAATGGGCACAATTGCCAAACTGGAAAGAGCCAAGATGCCCTTCAACAGATGAATGGGTGAAGAAGATACGATCCTTATATACAAAAGAGCATTATGCCTCCATCAGAAAGGATGAATACCCAACTTTTGTATCAACATGGACAGGACTGGAGGAGATTATGCTGAGTGAAATAAGTCAACAGAGAGAGTCAATTATCATATGGTTTCACTTATTTGTGGAACATAAGGAATAACATGGAGGACATTAGGAGAAGGAAGGGAAAAGTGAATTGGGGAAATCAGAGGGGGAGAGGAACCATGAGAGACTGTGGACTCTGAGAAACAAACTGAGGATTTGAGGGGGGTTGGGTGAGCCTGGGGGTGGGTATTAAGGAGGGCATGTATTGCATGGAGAACTGGGTGTGGTACATAAACAATGAATTTTGGAACACTGAAAATAAAATGAACAAAAAAATAATTCTTGTCTTTACAGTAACATTCAGAATTATTTTGAGTTAAAGTTTACTTTTTTCATACAAATATCTGCCTGAGCGAGTAGCATTTACTGAAAAAATGATTCTTCCCCAAATGAAGAGCAATGTCATTTGTCATTTAAAAACATTACTACTCATGTTAAAGCTCTAAACATAATGGGACTTGCTATTATGGGTGGGTGAGTTTCCAGATTGTTCTTTCATTGTGGTATATTTCTGTCCTTGTATTAGTTACATTTATTTCATTCAATCAATAAGTATTAGTATGTGGTAGAATAAGTCTCCAAGGCATGTGTTCCTCTAAGAGTTTTTCTTTGCTCGTTTGCTGCTTTTCCCAATTAAAAAAAAATAAGTAAATGTTGGAATAAGATTGTTCATTTCCATCAAATATAAACTTCTGGAATTTTGAGTGCAACTCAATGGAATCAGATCAAACTCAATGGAATCCAGATCAAAATGAGCTGGAGTCATATCTTTATCATAGAGAGTTTTCTAGTTTGTCATTATAGTCTTAGGTTTTCTTTAATTTAGCTTAATACTACCCTGAATATAGGACATTTTGTATGTTACATTTTTGAACTTTGTAAGATGATATTTACCTACAGAGAATATTTTATTCCTTGTTGGGTAGATAAGATTGACTAATTCAAATGTGGATTGCAATTTGGTGAGGCTCAATCTGACTCTGTTCTCCCCAGGTTGTTGGGTACAGCTCTTGAAAAATCTCCTGGAAGCTCCTCCTGCAGGTCCAGACCTGAACTCTGTGGATTCCCTGCTGCTCCCAGCAAGGCTGGTGTCCGAAAGTTGGCCCTGTGCATCCATGAGGTGTTTCAGGTACAAATTCCTATACCTCACTGTACCCTGGCATCATGGTTTCCTCAAATTTGGCTGCCTTGACAGCTCCAGACTGTTTTGTTTGTAAAACCCTGTGATACTGTCAAAAGTTCTGCTGGATTCCTTACCTCCTCCCAGATCCTTTATTCAGAATCTCAAATGCTTACTCTCAGAAAGTATACAAAATAGATCCATTTGTCTTTTTTTCTTATACATAATTACCCCAATATTTAACATCTGTTAAATCCATTTCTAATGTAACATTATAAGTCAACTCTAATAATATTTTGTATAAAATCACCTGTAATTTTTGTCAGGTTTTGATATCTATGTTGTATTCATGCCAAAGAAATTTTTAAAAACTTCTTTTTCATATATTCTATAATACTTCATGCCATTCAGGTTTGTTTGTTTGTTTGTTTGTTTTTTAAGGAATTTGTTTAGTTCCCCTGTGCATCTCCCTGGTGTCTTTCACCTGTGAAAATTCCTGGTGGGATTTTCTCTTTAACTATTATTTTCCTAGTTTTTCATTGGCATTGGTCTCTGATTTTTCTGTCTCTATGGGGATAGATTTTGAGGAGAATTATCTTAGGAAAAATTATATATATTAACTGATTTAGAAAAAAGACTTCAAAAGAATTTGTTATGTATTTCACCTAGGCTTTCAAATGTGTCTGCACAAAACTGTGCAAATTATAACTCGGTATGGACTAATTAATCTCCCTCATGCAGTTTGTAAACCTGAATGAATCAGATTTGTTCGTTGTCTTAGCAGTTTTTCAAATAGGTAAGACAGACTGTAAGGCCAGGAACACAGGTTCTTTTCACTTCTCAACCCTTGAGCAAGTCTTACTAAATACCGCAGTCTCCTCTCAGTCCCACACTAGTAGTTCAAGGAGAAGAGTATCTTTTTATTCAGGATAAAATGAGACTATCAGGACTGGCCTTAAGTGGAAGACATCTATGGCTGGTTGTTCAGCTACCTCACTGAGGTCCATTGGCAGCAAAAACAATACTGTGGCAGAAACAGGCAATATTGTTCCAAATGAATTATCAATAAATTGATATTTGCTTGAAAAAGACCAGGAAGGAGAGAAAAAAAACAAAATAAAGGATATTTGTATTTTGTTTCCTTAAGTAAAGAATAGATGTCAGTGGGGTGCCTGGGTGGCTCAGTAGGTTAAAGCTTCTGCCTTTGGCTCAGGTCATGATCCCAGGGTCCTGGGATCAAGCCCTGTATCAGACTCTCTGCTCATCAGGAAGCCTGCTTCCCCCTCTCTGCCTGCCTCTCTGCCTACTTGTGATCTCTGTCTGTCAAATAAATAAATAAAATCTTAAAAAAAAAAGAATAGATGACAGTAAATTATATTGCTAGAGCTTGAATCATTCCAGTGTTAATCAAGTTTTGGTAAAGTCAATCTGCAATATTCCACATTTTCTTCTCTCTCTCTCTTTTTTTTTTTTTTAAAGAAGATAGGTCAGGAGGGTGTCTGTTTACTTGGGTGTTAATGGAATAAAGCCTTATAGCACTGATGAGGGAACAGAAGGCTAGCTGAGGACAAAGGAGAAGCTGGCACCCTACAGCACCCCCCACCAACCCTTGGTGACTTGTGTGATACTCCTCAGGCACTCCTGGCTGCCCTCAAGGAAAAACAAATAGTTAACCTGTAGAGTTCACAATCCTGCAAGACCTGAGTCTCCCTCACTTTACAAATGTCTTAGTGACTTACAAGGAAGAGGCTTTCTTACCAACAGCCTTAACTTCCAAAGACCCAGAACTCAGTTCCTGAAGCCCTAACATCATCTTCAGCTCTCTATAATTGAGGGAACCTGAGGCAGAGGGAATTGTAAATAAAGTTAAATTTCTTCTAAACCTAAAGCTCATTGATGAGGACGGACAGGTGGTAGCAGGAGTGTGGCATTCCTCCAGGAGGCTCTCAACTATCGTACTGTGAATACCTTACTGAAAGGAAAAACCACCTTAACTTGACCAATAGCAAAGCCTCTGGTATCCTGTGTGTCTTCTTTAAAACATGAAAGTTCTTTCAAATCCTCCCTTTTCTTTACCTCCCCTAACCTTAGCTTATAATCACCACTCCTCACAACCCCGGGGCAGCAGCTCTTTCTGCCCACAGGTCCTGTCTGTCCTGTGCTGTAATAAACCGTTTTGCACCAAAGATGTCTCAAGAATTCTTTTGTGGTCATCCGCTCTGGGCTTCACCCCATTGAACTTCACTCGAATTCTAAAACGTCACCAGCATGACAGGGATAGAGAGGACCGTGGCGGTCACTTGGATTAGTATTTCTCAAAACGTTTTTCTTTTTAATTTAAATCATAATAAAGTCCAAATATCAAAAAAGCTAAAAGCAAAGCTAATCTGTTAAAATAGAAGTCCCACCTACCCTTAAAATTCCCCTTATCCCTGTTAAAAGCATATCATTAGAGGAGTTTCTGAGAAATCTCAAGGAATCCTTGTGGGTCTTAAAACCTGTGATTTGGTGCCATGTTGCCTTTGAGACATGGGGACAAGTCCTGAGGCTGCTGAGATCCAGGCAGGCAGGAAAATGGTTCTGTTCCTCCCGGCTCTGTTCCTCCGCCACCCCAGTGGACTCCAGGGCTGCCCTACTCCCTACTGCTCCCACAGGTTTTCCAAAGTCTGTCAGTGTAAGTGTTCTGGCTCTACTGAGATAAGGGAACTCAGGAGAAAATCAAAGGGAAGGACGTCCCCTCTGTGCAACTGAGAGTGAACAGAGAGGGGGAAATTGGAGTGGTTATTTCCCAGTACAGTTTAAGGCAGTCAGGTTCGTGACAGGAAGGCTATTCTGGTAAATTCAGCGCCCCACTGACAGTGTTGTTGTCTTTAGTACATGAATACATGAGAAAGTTGCTGGTATAGCTCATACAGACCTTTTCTTTCTGGAAATTTGTTACACTGGAGAAGGGACTTATGTCTTCAAACACATATGCTAATCTGTGGGGTTTTTTCCCTATGTTAGAAACCTTCACTGAAATAGTGGTTTTTTTGTTGTTGTTGTTGAACATTGAGACTAATTCATGCAAAGAACTCTGTAATAGGAAAAGTAAGAATGCTTCCTCAAACTCTAGTGCCTATTTTGTGCAGGTAAAAACTGCAGAAGGTCTATTTTTCTATAAATGTATTAACATATGGAAGCATCCAAGAATACCCCTTCTGCACAGATATAGGCACATTCAGTCAAGATCCTCAGACCCTGGAGAAACAAATTCTGAAGTATTTTGGAAGACAGCTATGAGAAATGTGACTGGAAGAGTAAAGAAAGCAAATCCATTAGAGGGCTTCTGAGGTAATTTCTTTGACAGGTGACTAGCTTATTCTGCTTATCAGAATTCAGAGCAAAAAAATTAATATATTTAACATTAATTAATATTAATATATTTACCATTAATTAATATAATAATATATTATATTTAAATTCCTAATAGTTTCTCAAAGTTTAGGAAGGGCTCATGAGCAGATCAATCCATCTATCATGTACCACAAGTGGGCTATAAAATAATTATTATGCTAAATTTATGAGTACCTCCTATAGAAAGGTAATGCTAGCTTCATGGACTGAGTTGAGAGAGCCAAAAAAAAGTTCAGAGTGCAGGAAAATACAACCTTGGGTGAGGGCAAATATCACCTAATCAAAAATGACCCATAACCAATAGATACTGGATATGAGGAAAGAGAACATTAAATGAATTTTTACAGCTTTAGTACATAAGCTCAAAGAAACACTTTGTGTCATGTTCTAGGAATCACCAAGTTTTCCAGTATCACTGTGGGGAGCAGGCCCTATTCCTAGCTCCGTGTAGACATCCATCACTGTTCCTTCTAATTCTTCCAGCTGCTTTTTTCCTGGCCTTGATTAGTTTCCTCACAAGCTACCTGGTAAGTACTCAGCTGAATATTCAAGAGAACCTTCTACTGATTCTCTGAAATTCTCTCTCTGGGACTCTTTCCTCACAGGATTCCCTACTGTGAACCCCTGCTGCTACTGGATTCCCTTCCTTTCACGAATATTAAGTTTACTTTGTGATGTGCTAAAATCAGACTATTTGATACTCATGATAAGTCCTTGTTATTGCTTGTGTTTTATCTATGTATCTTGAATTAAAAAGCTTACTTAGTGATGTATTGTCCTCTGTTCAGTTGGCTAGTTTTCCAGATTCCCAGTTACTGCTAACACAGAGACAGATAGAACTATATGTGGGTCAGTCCCCTGACTGAAAAGCCTGAATGCAGTAAGCATGGGTCTTCCTAGGGCTCGTGTTCCTCCCCACCCCATTTCTAAGGGATCCTTTTTCTTCATTATGTGATGCCCAGTGTCTTGAAAACCACTTTTTCATAATCTTGTTTGTTTTTTTAAATAGCTTCACTTGGAAGCATAGATTGGGTTCCTGTTATTTCATCCTGGGCAGAAGCTGAATTTCTGTACTGACTGTCTTGCTTCTTACTGATAACTCATTTCTTATTGAAGACATTTTCATTCTGTGAATGTCAGATTATTTGTAATATTGTGTCTTATTCCTGAAAAATGGCTTCATTTTGTCCTCATGTTTGATGTTTTCCCAAAGAAAATATAGAAAGTTACGTATTTTATTATTATTATTTTTCACTGTTTGAAAATCAAAGATGTATTTACTTGGACTCTTAACCTTTTATTTATTGCCCTACTGCATCTAAGTCTCATTCCTTTTGGTTTTAATTATTATGTTTCTGGGTGTTTCTTTGCTTTGTGATTCTTCAATTATGCATTCAGGTCTTTATTTTCATTCGTCAAACCCATAAATTTCCAGTCCATTCTCTACTGCTGCAATTTGTCCCATATTCTGTGTATTCTCCCATCTGGAAACTACCATTATAAATGTGCTAGAACCCTCTCTTTTCCTATTTCTCATATGTTTATATTTCTGTTCTAATGTGTATGTATTTCCTTGTCAAACAGTTCTATTTAACAATTTTTAGGCTATTTATTATATTAAAAATCACTCTATTTTCATTTCTAGATATTGATTTGCTCTCGTATATAATATTTTAAAGTTGTGTTGTCTTATGGAATTCTGATCTCTTCTCGTGTGTGGTCCAGGACGGGGGATTCAAGTTTTCAAAGATCTTTTTATTTTTCCCATCCATAGCATAAAGGAAAGAAAAATTCCATTCTATAGCTTCTCTCCTTCATTTTTAGAGGTTATCCTGTCACTTCGAGTGCCGCAGCTCTGTGAGTGGTCTTCTTTATAGCCAGCTTCAAGCTTGCCTTCAAGTAAGGCCATGTCACTGTTCACGACAGTCCACATGGACACCAAGTCCTCAGAGCCAGGCAAGGATCACCAATGTCAACCTGATTTCTTTTCTTGAGATTCTCTTCTTCCTCTAATTTGAGACAGAGCTTTCTTTTTACCATTTTTTGAAAAAATATTTGACATATAATGATGTTTTTGGTGATGGTTTATCAATAGTTTTCAGGAAGTTTTGCCTGGATAGTGGTCCACAGTAGATCCATTTGCTAAGATTGTCTGAAAACTTTATGTAACTTTTAATATACATTATATAATTTATTCCTCATAATGACCCAATGAATACAGGTGGATAGAGACCAAAAAAAAAAAAAAAAAAAAAAAAGTAAGGCTTAGGTATTCTAAAAGACTTGATCAGATTACATGATTAGTAAACATTTTGACTGATTCAAATCCAGGTCGTGACATCTCGTGGTTACGCACTTAGCCATTCACCTCCATAACCAACTTTAAAGAGACAGGACATTTTGACATCTTATAGATGTATTTTTCTAAAAGGATAAAGGACCTCAATTATTTGACCTGCACCTGACAGTTGAGTAGGAGTATATCTTATGTTCTTTGCTATTTAAGTATCTTGTGAATCTGTTCATATTACCAGAATTGGAGAAAAATGCAAGAAAATAAGGAAAAATAACATTATGAGACACTGGCAGGTGGATCAAGCTTATGTCTCTTCCTTTGCTGAAAAGTTATACTATTTCAAATTCCACAGATGGCTACTGGATCCCTTCCTCTCACAAAAATTCTGAATTTACTTTGTGATGTGCTAAAATCAGAGTATTTGAAGTTACTCATGTTAAGTCCTTGTTATTGCTTATGCTTTATCTATTTATCATGAATTAAAAAGCTTACTTAGTGATGTATTGTCCTCAATTTAGTTTGTTATTTCAGCACTACTGTCATTTGCCTTTAAAAAGGCAAACATATAAAGTTCTGATGAATTTCTCCTTTCAGCAGCAAAAGCATCACTTACTCCATGAATGAGGTGAAGCAGATACATGCCATTGATATATCATCATCATCATCACATCGCTACGCCAAAAGCAAAGTTCAAATTATTTTCTCTAAATGTTGATATTGTCTCTATGATGTTTCTCTTCTATCCTGCAGAATTTTCCAAAGAGTTTCTCCAAATCACATAAATTTTGGAAACTCCCAGGGAACTATACAGACATAAGCATTTGTCTCTGGTACACACAGATTACTGCTCGTCTGAAGTTCTAAGATTGAACTTGACTCTTTTTCATCCAGTCCCAATTAATTTTAAAATAACACTATTTTATGAGCACATTGTCCTAATAAGATAGAAGTTTCTATCCTTAAACATTTGTCCTAAGTATTTTTCAATTCTCTTAAAATTGTGAGACTTGCACAGTACACCACCCACATGATTATTAGCACAGGTAATTGTATCAGTGATAGAAAAACACTGAAGGACATAGGATGGGACTTTTTCAATGTGACAAAAGTCATGTAAGCTTATGGGAATGACTGAACAAAAGAGGAATTTGTCCAGGGGTTAATGTCTAGACTCCCAAAATAGCTCACTTCAGGTATGTGAGGTTAAGTGGTTTATGAGGTGTAAGGATTCATTCCACTTAAGCACAGTGAGAATGTGGATGGATTTTAGAAGCCTGCCTTCCCTGTTTTGTACTTGTGTGTTCTGCCACCCATCCCCAAAACCCCTGCCTGTCTTAGCTGCTCTGCAGACTTGAATATCTTTCTGTCTATTGCACTAGGTTCTAAGCACAAACCAACTCTTATGACCTCTCTTTGAGATTCAATAAAGTTAAAGTTAGTCATTCCAAAACAAAGGCTAGTGGGTCCTAGCTTTAGACCTTTGTGAGATCCATTCCTGTATGGTCATACAAGATTCCAAAACTTTAATACTTCTGTGGCAAGCTTGGCCACCATGCTAATTACCAACATAATCTTGACAACTTTTTCAGAAATTAGTCTCAATCTTGTTTAGTCTAATCAATTCCTATAATAGCATAATTCTTGCCAGTTTAATTGTAGACAGACACCATAGACCAATATGAGAAATGAATCCAACTTCTTTAATGATATGTATAAGCCACTGAATTAACTGATGCCAAATCTACCCATTTTAATATTTGAATTTAAAATAAGTCACTCTATTAATTCAGGAACTTTTCACTGGTTACTTGCACCTAAGTGTAATTTAATTGATATATTTTCTCAGTCGTGGCCATAAATTATCCTATTCTTGAATACATTTTTATGGTACTCTTACAATTTTTTAGTTATCCATTTTTAGAGGTAGATTCTGTATGTTTGAGCAGTTAGTTCATAGTCATGCCATTAAAGCTTCAGTCTCTCTACTAAGCAAGCGCCCTGCAGGAAGGTTGTATTAATTTACATCCCCGACAGCATTACATAATCACCAAAAGTGGGATGAGGAGGAAGAGGAGGAGGAAGGGGAGGTGGAGAGGAAGGGCAAAGACTACTACTACTACTTTTTAATTTTGGTCATGGGTAAGGTTCTATGTCCCCCGAAAAAAAGGTTTTGCCTCTAAAATTCAACAATTCAAAGACCTACAGAGATTCCTCTTCTTGAATATACTGGATTATGTTTTTAAACATGATTGACAAAATTATTTTAAAAAATTCAAACAAATATAAGGTTGAAGAGTTAACTAAATATTTCAGAATATAGATATATAAGAGAGAGAGACAACAAAAAGAAAAAGGCTCAGTGGAGAATCTAACACTTTCTAGAGAGCTTCATACACAGGCACATCATCATGAAATTTCAGAAGGATTGAAATGAAACAAAGAATGTAAAAGTGGAGATAATAAAAGACATTTTCAATATAATATAAATAATATTCAAAAAGTACTACCAATTACCTAGAAACTAATAAGAAAAGATTCAACATGCACTTTCATCAGCTACCAAATTGTTAACCATACTGGTATGGAATAAAGACATTTTAAAACAGAAAATTTATCTTTTTTACACTCCTTTCTTTCTTAGGGAGGTTGCTTCAAGAAGTAATAAGCAAACAGCAGATCCAACCTAAGAAATGAAAGAACAGACATTCCAGTTGAAAGATCAAGAATTAGAAGTATAAATGTATTATTTTTAGATGTGATGATGACTGTCAAGAAAAGTCAGAGTCCTCTATAGGAGAGTTACAAGTTGACTTTGTAGCCAGTATCTGTGTTTACTAGATACCTTTTCACGGATTATAAAATAAATGTTGGAAATAAAAACTCTTATTACAATTGATATTTATTAATAAAAATGTGTTAATAGAAGAAAACCACGTCACCAAAAATGTCTGTATCCGGGTGCCTCGGTGGCTCAGTGGGTTAAAGCCTCTGCCTTCGGCTCAGGTCATGATCCCAGGATCCTGGGATTGAGTCCCGCATCGGGCTCTCTGCTTGGCGGGGAGCCTGCTTCCTCCTCTCTCTCTGCCTGCCTCTCTGCCTACTTGTGATCTCTGTCTGTCAAATAAATAAATAAAATCTTTAAAAAAAAATGTCTGTATCCTAAATCATAAGCAGATGCAGGTGTTTACATACACAACACTTAGTAACTGTCTCATTCATCAGTCGATATACGGGAACTCCAGATCCACAGAGTTCTGTGGAATCAATGAATCTCCTCATTCATTGACAACTCTGTGGACTTTTAGCCTGATGAATCCTAATACACCTGAACCCTGCTTAGAGAATAACTTATTAGTAAAAAATTCAGGAAAACTTATATCTATTCAAGTAAATGTTTTTGTTTTCTAGTGGAAGATATGGTATTTCAATTTTTATAATTTTTTTCAGGAACCTCTGTACTGTTTTTCCTAGTCGCTGCCCCAGTTTGCATTCCCACATGGTGCACAAGACTTCTTTTCCTCTACATCCTAGCCCACACTCACTGTGTCTTGTGTTTTTTATATTATCCATTCTGACAGGTGTGAGGTTGACAGTTCACTGTGGTTTTTATTTGCATTCCCTGATGATGAGTGATGTTAAGTATCTTTTCATGTCTCTGTTGCCTTTGGAAAAACGTCTATTCAGTCCTCTGTTCACTTGTAATTGGATTTTTTTTTTTTTTTTTTTTTTTTTTTTGGAGCTGAGTTGTATCAGTTCTTTATACATTTTGGATATTTGTTGCAGAAAAATGAAAATCAGACTGGCAAGAGCTCAAGGGACACTTGGAGAAGGAGGAGTATTCGAATTTATTTCATGCTGGGGGACCCACAGGAGCTAATGCTCGAAACTCTGGGCCCCGGGCAACAGGGTCACAGGGCTTTCATAGGAGACTGCAGGGAGTCAGGTCCCCAGGGCTATGCTGACTGCCAGGAGGTGGGTTTAAACCAGGGGAGCAGGGGTTGCTTTGGGTGGGAACAGGAGTGCAGGGAGCCTGTGGCGGGAAGCCAGTTTACAGAAACAGAAAGGGCTCGTTAGCTCTTGCTGCCAGTAGGGCTACTGCTTATCTCTAGCTTATTGTCAGTAACTTGCCATTTTCTTGGGCCTCCTGGCCTGGGCCTGCTCTGGGTCATTTTCCTCTTCATATTAACTCCTTATCAGAAAGATCATTTGCAAATATCTTTTCCCATTTAGGAGGTTGCCTTTTTGTTTTGTTGCTGAGCAATCCAAGTGTCCACCGCAAGATGAATGATGGGACATAGGGGTGCCTGGGTGGCTCAGCAGGTTAGAGCCTCTGCCTTCAGCTCAGGTCAGGATCCCATGGTCCTGGGATTGAGCCCCATGTTGGGCTCTCTGCTCAGCGGGGAGCCTGCTTCCCTCTCTCTCTCTGCCTGCCTCTCTACCTACTTGTGATCTCTGTCTGTCAAATAAATAAATAAAATCTAAAAAAAAAAAGAAAAGAAAAGGGACATATATATACAATGTAATATTCATTAGCCATAAAAAAGGAGATCTCCCCATTTGCAAAAACATGGATGGACCCAGAGGAAATAAGGTAGAGAAAGACAAATATGATTTTATTCATATGTAGAATTTAAGAAGCAAACAAAGAAAAACAGGCAAAAAAGACTCTTAAATAGAAAAGGCTGGTGGGGGCACCTGGGTGGCTCAGTGGGTTAAGCCACTGCCTTCGGCTCAGGTCATGATCTCAGGGTCCTGGGATTGAGTCCTGCATCGGGCTCTCTGCTCAGCAGGGAGCCTGCTTCCCTTCCTCTCTCCCTGCCTGCCTCTCTGCCTGCTTATGGTCTTTGTCTGTCAAATAAATAAATAAAATCTTTAAAAAAAAAAAAAAAAGAAAAGAAAAGGCTGGTGGTTCCCAGAGGGAAGTGTATGGGGGGAGTGGTGCTTAAAAAGATAAGAGAGGAAGAATTCATCAACCTTCATGAGCATGAAGTCATGTACAGAATTGATGAACCATTATATTGTACCCCTGAAACTAATGTAAGACTGTATATTAATTGTACTTCAAAAAATTGATGAGAACACATGATTTCAGAAAAGTAGTACCTTGCCAGGAATGGACGGCAGTCCCTGGAGCGACGGATCAAAGATTATTCCAAACTTTGCTGTCGCAGAGACAAGGCAAGGGGGTCAATGCTTGGGAGACTCTTTGCCCTTCTTTGCTCCTGCTTTATAGGTCCTTCAGGACCTATACATCCTTACCACGGGAAGGATTCAGGACCTATACATCCTTACCACGGGAAGGATTCAGGACCTGTAAATTCAGGACCTACAAATCCTTACCACGGTTTCTCAACAAGAGGGTCTTACTAAAACTAGGAGGAGCTGTATCTGGGAAAGATATACAATATGCTCATCTTCCTGTTCTACCAGTTCTGCCAAACATCTCCTAGGGGCCAAAGCATCCATCTCTCAGCTCACAGGGCAGCTGTTTAGACTAAAAAGCTTTGTGGGAAGGCCCCTCCCCAAGGCATTCCAACAGCAGAGTGGAGAGCAGGCCAGGCTTTCCAAAGGCCCTCCTCTCAAACCTTCTATTGCCTCCAGCGCCCTCTCTTATTACATTTTAGCAAGCTGGGCAATGCTGCTGATTTCCTGCTCCCCTTTAACCCCAGCAGTACCTGGCACTGCTCTACGGTGGATCCTTACTGTGGTGCCAAGAAAGGTAAGAATTTGTTTTCATAAGACTCAGACCACCACGCTCTACTTCTTTGTCAACTTTCCTCCACTCGTTGATTTGTCTTTTTACTCACCTTTCAGATAGCAGGCAAAAATATCAGAAATGACCTTATCATAATGAAGCAGAGATGGTGGCTCCATTCGTATTGTGATCTGAATTATGGCACAAAGTCTAAATGCTTTGGACTTATCTGGCTCTAACTAGTCCTACCCAAGGTCACATTTTAAGACAAAAAATGGTACTAAGTGAACATGCATTTTAGGAAGGCACACAGTTTAGGCATTTCACATCCTCCCAAATGCGAATAAGTACTTTCTTAGGTTAGATTAAGTGGGCAGTCTAATTTGATCTGGGATATTTAATACGAGGGCAATCACTAGTTTTCCTGCTGCTCATAAAGGAAGTTGTGGAGAATGTCTCATCCGTACTGGGGGTACTGGGGCACAGGTAGGACAGGGGTATGCAGAAGGCTTCATAAATGTCAATCTTAAAAAACAATCCTATGACAAGAGGAAAAGGGATCTGAACAGTAGTAGTGATTAATTTCAAGCTTGCCCGGGGTTCTAGCATTTGCCCAGGGGCCTGAAGTGGAAAATTAAAAAGATCCATGGAAGGAATAGCAACAACTGGAGTTCTCTAGAAAGACCTGGAGAAAAGTAGTCCGGAGTTTGGTTTTTGGGAGGGATGCATTGGTTGAATTAAAAAACAGGAATCTTGGTTAGTTGGTATAGTGTTTCTATGAAAGGGAGATAAATAAAAGTAAATAAAACATGAAATTACAAGGCCTTCCCAAATGTGACTATACTTAAAGTTTTACTTTGCTTTGATT
Organism: Mustela erminea; assembly: GCF_009829155.1. Lineage (NCBI taxonomy): Eukaryota > Metazoa > Chordata > Mammalia > Carnivora > Mustelidae > Mustela > Mustela erminea. The sequence continues at coordinate 99,158,491 of NC_045616.1, read as the reverse complement.
AAATAACCCCCACTGGGGATCAGCTTGCAGGGTATTAGGTGCTGAAATGGGGCTATCTAGGGAGCTCTTTATCACTGAACCAGAAAATGAAACTAGATGGAAATGTTAAAAACAAACAAATAAACAAAAAACTTGTTAGTGGGAGAAAAGCACTCAACGTCATTATGCTTATGAGAAGAACATTCTCAATAAACATTTCCTACCCCCAAAAAACCCTAATATTTAGTCAGAATAAGCTGCATTAGCATTTTGCACAAGTTCCCTGGGGTATCTTCTTCTTCTTCTTCTTCTTTTTTTTTAAGATTTTATTTATTTGTCAGAGAGAGCAAGCGCTCACAGGCAGGCAGAGTGGCAGGCAGAGGCAGAGGGAGAAGCAGGCTCCCTGCTGAGCAAGGAGCCCAATGTGGGACTTGATCCCAGGACACTGGGATCATGACCTGAGCTGAAGACAGCCGCTTAACCAAATGAGCCACCCAGGCGTCCCCCTGGGGTATCTTCTATTTGCGTGTTCCCGTACCCAATGTTATATGTGCCTCCATTCTTGCCAAAGGTATTCCTTTTGCCCTTCTATGTAGTCATAGTGATGAAGTCTTAGAATATAAGTGAGGCTCCGTGGTAGCTGACAACAAACAAAGAATTCTCAAGACATCTTTGATGCAAAATTTGAACAGAGAGAAAGCAGACTTTCAATCTTATGCCATTTACTTTAAAATCTGTTTATGTTCATCTTAGTACGCCCCAACCACACCTAAAATTCTGTTCCAAAATTTTGCCTTCACAAACCTTCTACAACTTTCCTTTGCATTCAGATTTTGTCCCAAGCCATCTTTCCAAACAACCATCTTATTTAGGACAAAATTACCATTTATCTTCCACAAAAATGCATTCCCATCAGTCATTTAGAATTTTGCATTCTTTAGAAACCTTAATCTCCAGTGAAGACTAAGAAATAACCAGTTGTGAACAGCTACATCAGAATTTGTTAGATGGCAAATTTGTGACTCCATTAACCACAAAACATGTTTACCAACAGATTTAAATATCCTTCATTTCCTTGCAATAAGAATTCAAAAGCACCAACCTATGTCCAGTAATTAATGACTTAGCACTTATCCTATTTGGAAAAGACCTAGATGTCCAATGAATTTAATTCCATTTATCATCCAGGTCCAGCGACTTTGAGAGCTCTCTGAACAATTAACCCATGCAAACTTTGAGACGGACAATGAACCATCAGTTTGGTCATCTTCTTGCTGACAAACTGCAACAGACATCATATTAGCTTATTTGACTTTCAGCAAACCTCAACAGAGTAAGTTGCACATTCAGTGCTGGTAACTTTAAAGACATGTCTATCTTAATGAAACCAACAAACTTAACTTAGTTTTAATACTGATGGACATTCCACCTGGGCCCACCCCACTTCCAGTGTTTACCCGAGACACGGGTGGGAGATCCGGAGTGGGAGGTGTGAGGTCCAGGGGGTGCTCTTCTCGCTCCCTGACCATGAAGAGAGGAGAAGCCACGGAGGCACCAAGGATGGTCACACAGGCAGCACCCACATTGGTGTGAAATAGGGGAAAGGGAGACAGAAGAGACAAACTGCTGCCAGAAGGCAGAGAAGGGGTTCTCTGCTTCAGAGTTCGTCAGCTCCAACAGAGGAGCAAACATCATGTTTTCCTACCAACAAGGGGCGAGGGGTTAGGCAGTCCAATCAGGCCAGAGAAGACAGGGAATTTCCCTGAAACAAAGGGAGTCTGGGCAGCTCTTGGAAATATTCCTTAATGTCTCTGTCTCCCTGAGGGAGATGAACCCCAGCTGGCTCTAGTTATAGCCATCAACCCAGGAAATGAGTGAGGGAGAAGCCCCCACATCTATTAGGAGGAACAGAGAGAAAGTCAGAGTCCCCTTTGCTAGGGATGGCCTGCGTATCCTCCAGCAACCTGGGTTTACCAGGAGGAGCTTAGTTATATAATGATCATCCACTATGTCAGGAGGGGGTTATTAGCCAGACATACTCAGGCAAACACGGTCTGCAGGAGGCCCTTAGGTTGGGGCCCTCGTGTAAAGCAGTGAAGGCCTAGGTATGAGCAATGAAGGTCCCCTAGGTCCATCACACTATTTCCTGTGGAGGAGATCTGATAGATCCCACTGAGGCCACGCAGTGTTCCAGGAGCTCAGTCCTTTCCTAAGTTTTGCAATAGTTTCCTTCCAGTGGGTTAAAAGGCACCCCAAGGTAGAGTCTGGGAACTGAAGAAGCCTACTGAGGCCATGCTCCCAGAAAAGTAAAGAAGGTCTATTACCAAATTGCCCCTGACTCCTGGCTGGCATCCCAATTGAGATACACCAGAGCTCCCTTGTGTCAAAAGCAAATGGAGGCATTCCTCAAACAAGACATTGCTATTGACCATGATCTTGCCATCAAAGGCCCTGGAGGGGTGCTGGCATCCCTCCCCTTCCCCATCGCATCCTAAGCTACAGATGGGTACCTGGTGAATAGACTGAAATGTCATGCCATGCCGCGCCACCATCTGTCCTGAAGATTGCATACTGCCCTGTCATCTTAACCCATGGAAAATACTAGAAAACTTTTACAAGGAGAAATTACTGAATTTTGTAGCTTTAAGTACTTAGTAGAGGACACTGACAAGAAACAGTAGAGATTGAAGTCCCTCATGGTCTAAATGACATTCCCACAGATGTGGTCCTGACAGGCAACTTCCCTAAGAAACGTCCCCCGTTGGATTTTTAATTCAGTTGGGTACTGGTTTCAGCCAGCTCCCAGGGATGAGGGAACAGAGAGCTGGATGAGGACAAAGCAAAAAGCTGACACCCTGCATTGTCCCTCCACCCCCACTCCTGGGTGGGACATATATGACATTCTTTAGCAATCTCCCAACTATCTTAATGTTAATACCTTGCTTAGAACGGAAAAAACGACCTTGACAATGGTAAGGCCTCTGGTTTCCAGTATCTTATAGGTCCTCTTTAGCATATGAAAGTTCAATTGAAACTTCCCTTTTTCCTTACCTTCCCAAACCCGGTGGTATTTAACCTGCCACACCTCACGACCTGGGGAAGCAGCTCTTTTTGCCTACAGGTCCTGCCCCCATGCTTTAATAAACCACCATTTTGCACCAAAGATGGCTCAAGAATTCTTTCTTGGTTTTCGGCTCTGGACCCTACCCCACTAAACTTCACCTCTATTCTAAACCTTCATTCCCTGTGGAGGTCCCATGGCCAGAAGCAGCCAGACCAGGGATGTGGAGGGGATCACTTTAGATCAATCAGGAGGAAACCGCACACTGCAGTTAAGATTGGCAGCAATCCTGATGACTTAGGTGGCTGTCCCATGCCCAAGACAGACAACTTTGTATAAGAACAGGAGTAAAGGGGCGCCAGCTCAGTCGTTAAACATCTGCCTTCAGTTCAGGTCATGATTCCAGGGTCCCAGGATTGAGCCCTGCATGGGGCCCCTCGCTCAACAGGAAGCCTGCTTCTCCCTCTCCCATTCCCCCTGCTTGTGTTCCCTCTCTCACTGTGTCTCTCTCTGGCAAGAAAGAAAGAAAAAGAAAGAGAGAGAGAAAAAGAAAGAAAGAACCGGAATAGAGAGAGGACATCAATTTCTGGGTTTTATTACCATTCCGGTCAGGGTACTAACTTCCAGCCAAAAGACAGGCTTTCTCTCCCCATAGAGCAGCCGTGGGCTAGAGGATTACAGCCTGAGCCATCAACATGCAAGTGTTCCAGTAAGACCACACTCCTTGAAAAGCCCCTGAAATGAGAGTGAAGGAAGAGGAGAGAAGTACTCACCAATTTTGCACCAAAGCTCAGCGTCCAGATGTAAAGACTGAAAGCCCCACATTCAGGCACCAAATGATGAAGGTTTAGAATGTAAGTGAGGGTTAGTGGGGTGGAGTCCGGAGCAGACGACCAAGAAATAACTGAGACATCTTTGGTGCGCAATTGTGGTTTCCTAAAGCACAGGGACAGGACCCTTGTGCAGAAAGAGCTGCTGCACTGGGGTTATAACTGGCAGACTGATTCTAAACTATGGGTTTGTGGGAGGTAAGGGAAAAGGGAGATTTCGAAAGAACTTTCCTATGTTAAAGAGGACCCACAAGAAATGAATACCAGAGGCCTTGCCATTTTCAAGGTTTTTCCCTCTAACAATGTATTAACATCAAGATAGTTGGGGGAGATTCCTGGAAAAGTGTCCCCCATGGGGGGCTGGGGGAAGTGTGCAGGTGTCAGCTTGTGCTTTGTTCTCAGCTTGCCTTCTGTTCCCCATCAATAGTGGAATATGATTCCAAAGGGTCAGAAACAAAGTTTTCATTTTGTTTTCCATATAGTCGTTCTCTCATTCTGCCTAATGATACTGCATGGTGTGTTTTCACAGAGCAAACCTCAAAGATAGTCTGTGCTCCAAGTAATGTGATAAATTAAGTGTCTTGGGAGATGTTTTTTATAAGATTTTATTTATTTATTTGACAGAGAGAGATCACAAGCAGGCAGAGAGGCAGGCAGAGAGAAAGAGGAGGAAGCAGGCTCCCTGCTGAGCAGAGAGCCCGTTGCGATGCTGGATCCCAGGACCCTGAGATCATGACCTGAGCTCAAGGCAGAGGCTTTAACCCACTGAGCCACCCAGGCACCCCTTGGGAGATTTTTTTTTTATAGAACAATGTAGCAACACTTCCTCAGATGAGTACATGGTACCAATAAAATGTTCTTTTGGCCTCCCTGAGTTTGGCAGCACTGCACACTCATACTTCCCACGGGTCAGTTCCTCATTTGGAACTAATTAGCATCACACAACGTGATGGGTGATACAGACAAAATTGGTGGGAGTAAAATAAGTCAATAAACATTTACTATTAGAACCATGTTAAAAATATGATAAGAGTGATTCTGTCCCATAAAAGCCATAAAGGAGATGTTCATTGTCCTGAGAGATCTATGAAAAGTTGCTGTTATTTCTTTTTTTCTATGTTCCTGTATACCAAAGTAAAATGGGAGTCATACAAAATTTGTTGGAATCATTGGCAAACGTATTCAGAGAAGGAGAATGTAATACTTCATTATACAGTTTGCAGTATGTGTTTGGGGATTTTCTAAAAATAGTTCACTTAAAAATATTCAGATAGTGATCTATGGTTTTTTTGACTAGTGTAAATGTCATTAAAATCCCAAGGAGTGAGAAGAAACTGCTTTGTAAAATTCCCAAGAATCTAAGAAGTAGTGGTCATCCTTACATACCACGGTCATCAATAGAAAATCATACCATAGTATGTACAGAAAGTCACCCAGAGATCATGAAATTCAGTTTTCTGTTCCTGTTAGCATGTTGCCTCTCTCACTCAGCAAGGGACATGAGACATTCTACTCAGGGTAAAACAACAGGGATGCATTTTTTTTTCCTTGACAGCCTCTCCACTCCTATAGCATTAATGGCTATATGCTGACACAAAGCCCATTACCTGACATTTAACAAGTATTTGGAGATTATAAAAGCAAATTAGGTATTCTGTTAAACATGAATTTCTTTGGTTAAAAATAACACACTTATTTCTACAATTATGTGCCAAGTATGAGTGTTACAAAGTTCTTGTTTAAGCCTTTTTAAATTTAGTGTAAATATACCTTCCAATCACTTTTGACTCGGGTAGTTCATTATGGCATCACCATGACTGACTGATATTTATGGCCTGGGTGAGTGATCAGTAATAATTTACTACCTTTTGGTTAAGAGTCAAATGTTGAGGCATATAGAAGGAAACCACATGTTCCATTTTGTTTCATTTTTAACTACAGTTGCACTTTTTTCTCCATCTTGATCCCCTTTACTCTAAGTAGATTATATGTCATTTAACATCATGCCTTCAAAGCATTTCATTAAATTTAGCCAGAAGCAAATTTCAAGTTTATTAATTCTCAAAGGAAAACTCCATTTAGGACCTACTATGTGCCAAGGAAAGCTCCATTTAGGACCTACTATGTGCCAAGTACTTTTCTTGCTCTGGGGATTGGGTGGAGAACAAGACCAGCAGACTTCTCTTGGGACTAACATTCTTGCTCTTTGAGTGTGCTTATTTGGTTTTCTCTTGAGGTCAGGGAAGTTACTATTTTTTAGCTAACTCTGATAGCCTGCCCAATTCTTTTTTTTTTTTTTTAAAGATTTTATTTATTTATTTGACAGACAGAAATCACAAGTAGGCAGAGAGGCAGGCAGAGAGAGAGGGGGAAGCAGGCTCCCTACTGAGCAGAAAGCCCAATGCGGGCCTCGATCCCAGGACCCTGAGATCATGACCCGAGCCGAAGGCAGAGGCCGTAAACCACTGAGCCACCCAGGTGCCCCCAATTCTTTTCTCTTCCTGAACATCTGAGCATCATCTTATTTGGTTTTCAGATTTTTTTCTCCAAATCTCATCTTTTCCTTCATGTGTTTTATATCATTCTTGATACTTTAAAATATTATTTCCACTTGATTTTATGAGACAAGAGGTTTTGTCCCACCATTTATGGATTTGAATTTGTTATTCTGGTAGACATTTTTCAGTTACCGTAATGTGCCGGATGGGATGTGATGTGCTTCATTTTCTACAAGGAAGACAAAGACCTTTCCCCGGAGGCCTGGCTGGGCAGTGAGAGCATCAAGGGGAAGCTCAGAGCTTTCCCAAACCCAGAAGTAGCCCCAGGCCCCAGCCCAGGCAGCTGGTAATTCCTTATCTCTCAGAGGGCTGGTCAAGCTCGTACATACAGTCCAGTCAAGCTCCCTTGAACAGCACTCTCCAGACTCTGCTAGAGGGAAAGAACAGCACCAGCTCTTCCATGGAATGTGCTCCAAGCTCCATGCCTGCCCCGCTCCCTGAGGTGATTGGCTCAGAAGTGACAGAGAAATGTATGTACATCTGCGTGAGTATGTGTTCAGTGCCATGTCTTCCCAGAACTTCTGTGGGAGACACCAGAGTACTATTTTTTTTTTTTAAGAGAAATCTCACCACACAACTTTCTCTTATAGAACATAGCAGTAGAATCTCACTGCCATTAAGACTTTGCATCCTTGTGCCCTCAGAGTATGGATTATTTCTAAATCTTTTCTGCCCTTTTCCTGTCAGCCAATTATACTGGACTGGACAGACTGCTTTCAGGTCTGCATACCACATTCCTTCTCACCTCAGAGCCCACTACTCTGTTTCCCCCTCTGCCTCTCATTCCCCTCTCTCTTCCTTTCATTTGGCTCCTGCTTACTCAACATTTCCCCTCTTCCTTCTTTCCTTCAGTGTGTGCTTACAGAGTACTGTCTTGTGCTAAGGGCTAGTGATACTCTGGGGATCAAAATTAATATGGTTTAGGTCTTTGAGGAGTTTTCAGCTCACTAGGAAGAGCAGACCAAAAAAAAATATATAAATATATAAACTTTATCAGAAATTCAATGAAAAAAATGATATATTTGTCTACAGAGACACAGTTAACTGAGTGTAGGGGTTGAGATAATGAACTCTGTTTAAGAAATTTTCACAACTACAACATTTTCCGTATTTAATGATTGGAATTATATCTAATTTAGATATAAATTACTATCATTTAGTTTACTTCTCATACCATCATTTTTTCTTTTTAATATTCACTACTTAGGATATATCCTGAGCCAGTTAGAAAGACACAGCAAATTATAACAACATGGTCAAAAATGAATTGTGTTATTTTTCCACACCTTCCCATTTTTGTCTGCCAGGTGACTTTGCAGTCCTGTCTACTAAGAGTCTACAGCATTTCTCCACCTCATGATGCAGAGTACATGGGTTAGTAAGTGGTTTGTTATGTAGCACTGTTTGTGACAGTAAATGACAAAAACTGTAGATACTGCCAAGTCCCTTCTGTAATTTAGAAAACCTCTCATGTATTCTGATCTTCAGAGTAAGAAGGCATTATCTCACAAACATTTCTTTTGTGGTATAATACAATGAGAATTACAAATTGCTTGTTCAAAATAATTATGGATTCACATTTTTAGTCATAGGAAACTCAACTGCAACCTCCCACTATGTCCCCAAAAGTATGAGTTACTGGTAAAAAGGAAGCTAAACTACTGACTGAAACAGAGACATCCCTGGGGCACCTGGGTGGCTCAGTGGGTTAAGCCTCTGCCTTCAGCCCAGGTCATGATCTCAGGGTCCTGGGATTGAGCCCCACATCGGGCTGTCTGCTCAGCACGGAGCCTGCTTCCCCCTTTCTCTCTGCCTGCTGCTCTGCCTACTTGTGATCTCTCTCCCTCTGTCAAATAAATAAATAAAATATTAAAAAAAAAAAGAAAAAAGAAACAGAGACATCCCTGTCTTGTACTCCCTGTCGTGTTTATTTTTTGAGATGTAGAAAAAGGGAGTTGAGATCTCTGCATTTACTGTTTAGAAAGACATTTGTATAGATGTTAAGATGCTCCCATACTCCAGTGAAACTGGAGTTTGCAACCCAAACTGTTATTGATGGTTTGGTGGTGTTGTGTCCAGATTCCGAGACCCCCAATGATGACCACCAGAGTCCAGAGTCAAAGCCAAACAGCAAAAGTCCTTTATTATGAGTTCGAACCCGGACCTCCGCGCACTCGTTGCCGGTGATGCTAAGAGGTCCTGAGCTCAGGATCACAGCACTTTTTATACTCTATTTTGGGGAGGCAGGGACTTAGCATACATCATAGTATCTCCTAACAAATCACTACATACCGCAGGAAAATCAAACAGCAACTCTATAATATGACTGGTGCGCTACAGAGCAGGAAAAAGCTGAGAATAGATTATTGGTTAGATCAAAGGGCTGTCATTCTTTAAAGTGCTTGGTTGGCGCTGCTAGGGTACGTGCCCCCTCAGGATTGGCCGGGGTCTCCCTGTCAAGCTGCAGGGAGCCAGATGGTTATTATCTCCTGTACCCAAAGCTGGGTGAGGGGTCCGGGGGCAGTCACTTTGTCAGGTCCAATTCTGGGTGGGGGTTTCTCTGGCACCAGATGGCTGTTATCTCTCGGCCCAGAGCCGGGTGGGGGTCTAGGAGCAGCCACTCTGCTAGGTTCGATTCTGGGCGGGGGTTGTGTGGGCCTCCAGAAAGTTTACTGGTAATTTTCCATCTCCTCGTGGGTTAGCAAGGAAAGGTACAGACGCAGAAATAGCGGTTATGGTTATAATTTAGGCATCTCAGTGGTATGAGGAAAAAAAAACTCAGCAAGGTCACTAATTCAAGATGATTTTAACAGAGATGGTGGTGAGAGAGGTTGGAGGATGATTAAAATAAAGTGTAAAAGTCAAACAGGTCAAAGATGGAATGAATTGACTTTCATATGGTACCATTCCCAGAGAATAAAATCTGCTTGTGATAGGTGCTGTCTTGAAACACACACACACACACACACACACACACACGCCCCCCTTTTCCCTAAGCATCACTCTTTCTCTGCACTATTTAACAGTCTTCTCAAAGTAATTGGTTAGACTTACTCTCTGCAGCCTGTTCTCCTCAAGAATATTCCAGTGAGACTATGATGCCACAACTACTTCTATCAAAATCACCTAGAAACACATTGCTAAATGCAGGAGTCTTCAGCTTTTGCCATTCTTTATTTATCAGCAAAATTTTATATATTATTCACTCCCACTTTTCTTACTTGAGAGAATTGACATATAACATTATAGTAGTTTTAGTCATAGCCCTTTTCTAAAAATACTTCTTCAGTGGTGCTCTGGGGCCCTTCCCCCTCCCAGTTATTTTCCCTTCTGTGGTTACTCTTTTTAGCTTCCCATTATCTTAACATTAAACAAAATATTTGGATATTTATTCCTTATTTAAATGCACTCCTTGATAATCATAGCTTTAAACATTATCTCAATATGAATGAACTCTAAAAGTATTCTCCAGCCTGGATTTCTCTCCTAAATCCCTGAATTCCAGACCTGTGCAATACCACCTACTGTCTTTACCTAAGTAGTCAAAGACAATTTGAACTCAACATTTCCAACCAACTGAGCCACCCAGGCGCCCGAACTCAACATTTCCAAAGAAGACTTATCCTATCTCCCAAAACCTGCTACCTCTGACATATTCTCCATCTGGATTAAAGCTACATTGTTTTTCAGCTGCCTAAGCTATAAATCTTGGTGTTATCCTTAATTCTTCTTTTATAGCCAGCATTCACTTTGGCCGCCAGTCCTGTCAGCTCTACTTTCCAAATACGTTTTAAAATACTGTAGCTTACTACATCCACCACAGTGACATGATCCAAGCCATCCATGCTTCTAGTCTAGATAATTGTGATGGCCTCATCATTTGTTCCCTGATTCTGATTTTGACCCAATTACCCACTGTCCATACTGCAGCTGGGGGAAATTATCCATATCTGTATTAATATTGACACCAATATATAAAATATATAGACATTTGTCTTTTAGAATGTCAATCATATAATGCCACTCCATCCTTCAAAACCTATCAATGACCTGCCCTACCAGTCAGAGAGAAAGCAAAAGTCATTACAGTAGCCTACAATGTCCCAGGAGATCTGCATATCATTCTCCTCTAATCACACTATTGATAACTATTATCAATAGTTATCAGAAATAAGGGAGATAATAACAGGACATGTGGTCAGAGAGGTCAGAGACCACATGTCCTGTTATTATCTCCCTTATTTCTTGGGTGTTAGCCACACTGGAACTTTGCTCTTCAAACACACTAGGCAATAGATACCTAAGAGCTTTTATATCCATAAGTGTTTGGGTTAGGGTTATGGCTTTGCCTAGAAGGCTCTTTTATGGATGCACTCATGCTCACTTCCCAAGGCTTCTGTCCCCAGACACTTCTTCAATGAGGTGTTTCCTAATCATCTGATTTGAAATTGAGCTCCATCATTCTCTTTAGCAATTTTTTCCCCTATTTCATCTATGGCTCTTAATGATACCTGACATCATAACCTTTTTGCTAATTATTTTTGGTTTTTGGTCTTTCTTTTCCTATTTGAATGTAAAATTTGAGAGTTGGGATTTTTTGCTATTTCTCGATTGTATCTTCAGAGCACAGTATGAAATAAATATTCAAAGAAAAATGGATAAATGAATGAATCTCATGAATCCTGTTTGGCTGAAATCATTGGGGAATAAATCAGCTAATGAGTTAAGACTGTCAGAGCAGATTCCAGCATCAAACAGGAGTAAGGATATAGGTTTTCTGATCTTTAGATATCCCTTGTACCTCAAAGTCTTAGGGTTCTCCGGATACAAGACACATATTGGATAAGAAAAAATTACATTAGTGCTTCCTTTTTCTTTCTCCTCCTCCAGATGGTGACAGCATAGGAAATACAGCTGATAATGCAGGAAAGCAACTCTGCCTCAGCACGGCAGAGGACAATGGGCCATAGGAAATGGGACACATTAAGAATTAAGTATGTCTTCCTAAATGCAGAGTGAGCACAGTCCCACGGATCTCATGCTGGGTAGGCCTATGTCTGCCTTTCCAAAAGCTGTGATAACCAACTGATAATCACCCTGATTAATTTCACATATTAAGTAGAAATTTGATGACAGGACGGTTTGGCCTTGCAGGTAATACTTGTGAAGACAATCTCGTATCACTGAGTGGCATTGTTGAATTTCTATTCCTGTCAAGACCTAAACCCACATACATTTCACTCAACATTGTGGGGATTTATAGTGTTAGCAGTCTCAATGCAGTTTTCATCTGCTGTGCACAGAGAAAGATTTGAAACAGCAGTTGCGTATTGTCCGTGGGCACTGAGGAATGAAAGCAGCAAACAAAGAGTGTGTGCACACACACACATATATTAAGGACAAGGGCACTAGAAAGGGGGAGTACAAATATATACTTGGCTTCTTAATTATTTTCAATCAAAAAAGCATATGCGGAAGTTGATTTGAGTGTCTGTCTAGAGAGTTTACGTTACCAGATTCTCAAATTCCTTTAACTTCTAAAAATACCACTTTTATATTACATCTTTATTAAAAGACCAGAGAAACATATTCCTGATTTCTTGGGGAGTCAGAGAGGTAAGTGAGTGGGCAAAAACCTTTAATTATATAGATGAATTTGACAAAAATGGAAGTTCACAGAAGTGAACGATGAATGTTTTCACTTTAACGCAATGCCGAGGAGCACACGTAACCATCGTGAAGGGATGCTGGCCAGTGCATAGATCGCCGGTCTTAGAGTATGTGGTAAATCTTCTCCCCGCCTCAGTGCCATAAAATAGTTAACTGCACAATGGTTACAAAATTACAAAAATCTGGGGCTCCTGGGCGGCTCAGTGGGTTAAGCCTCTGCCTTCAGTTCAGGTCATGATCTCAGGCTCCTGGGATCGAGCCCCATGTGGGGCTCTCTGCTCAGGGGGGAGCCTGCTCCCCCCCCCCCCGCCTCTTGCCTCTCTGTGTACTTGTGGTCTCTATCAAATAAATAAATAAAAATTACAAAAATCAGTAAATGGAGAGCTATTCAATATCAGGGGAAAGATGCTGATTCAGAATCCACATGGTCAGGAACTAAAAACATACGGTAATTCCTGTGTCTCACCTCTTCTTCCTAAAAAACACTGCAGGTCTCAGAACAGAAATGTTGAATTTGAGACCTCCGTTGGACAGATGTCAGTTTTCGAGGTGTCCTGATGGTGAAGTACTTGGCACAAGGAAAAATAAATAAATACACAAAAATTTAAAAAGAGAAAACAAAAAACCTAGGCCGGGAGACTGTATTTCCAAACATTTTCAAAGGAATAAAGCAGCGGGGCTTGTATACACGATGATTGAGAGCACGGCAGAAAGTGGCTCATCGAAAACATGATTAAAAATGACTCTGCCCAGCAGGAACACCACCACTATGGCTCAGAAAATAGGAAAGGTGATCAAGTGGGTGTGAAGATCAGGCTGTTCCATGCACCGCACCAGTAACACCTCGCAGTGAACCTGGGCCGCAGAGATGCTAGGGTTTGATTGAGGCAAAGAAATTTCATGGTCTTATCCTTGAATATGACTGTGTTTGTTATCTGGACCTAGAAAATTAAGTTCTCTTGGAGAAAATTTAATCACTGATGTGATAACTATTTTCCACTCAACAAAGCAATTTCATAGAGAATATAGAGGCTTATGAAATGCATTTTGAAAGTACTCTAAGAAAATATGGACAGACTTACAAGGAGTGTACTGAACGCCTCATACAAAGATCCTAGGGTAAAATGGAGTTCTGAATGTGGCTTATCAGCCCAAGAAAAAATTCTGATAACTTTATTCAATAAGTGATATATAAAATACTATATTTGTGATGAACTCAGGACTCCTTTTCTAGTCAGTCCTCTTTTTGTCGTTGTGCATTTAAAGGTGAATGTCTGTGTGCAATATTTTTGTATATAAATTATTCCTCAATAAACTATTAAATACTTAGTAATAAATAAAGTAATACAATAATAGATAGTTCACCCCCCCAAAAAGAGTGAATCTCTAGTTTTCAGAATATAAGCTCAGTAGGGCACCTGGGGGGCTCAGATGGTTCAGGGTCTGCCTTCGGATCAAGCCCCACATAGAGCCCCAGTGAGTCTACTTCTCCCACTCCCTCTGCCCCTCTCCCCCTCCCCCAGCTCATTCTCTCTGTCTCTCTCTCGCAAATGAGTAAATAAAATCTTTTTTAAAGAAAGAATACATACTACAGAAAAATTAGAGGAGACTCATCTTGTAAGCTCTACCTTCTAAATTTATTTGGCTACCTCTTTAAAGTGATAAAGAAAATTCTATGGACTCATGATCTATTGTAGTTATTTGTGCATTTTTAGGAAGCTTTACTATGTGATGGGGCAGGGGAAGACAACCGTGAATAAGATAGGTAACTTTCCAGCTCTCAGAACTTTCAATCTTGAGGAATATAGAAAATACATACATAATTACCTCATACAGTTTTAAGTCTGGATGAAAAACTATAGAGGAGACAGCAATAGGAATGGGAGCTGGGCTAAGCTGAGCAGGAGAAGGGTTACAGAAAGAGAGGCTTCCACAAAGTCATTTATGGGTGGCAACAGGGAGTGGGACACTGAATGGGCAAATCTCTTGGATAAAGATCAGGACATGTAAGGCCGCCAAGAGGCAAGTGAAGAATGTAGGGATTTGAAGCAAGTTTGAGAGTGTTCTCTTTGTTGTTTCTTTTTTGTTAGTTTTTTGTCATGGATAGTGAGAGCTGAAATAGAGCAGAGATGTGTTTTATTAATATGATCCTTCTCCAAAGTGCTCTGTCATTTTCAAAGATTTGTCAAATAAGTCCTGTCCTTTGACCCCTTGAACAGTGCCGAAGTAAGTGGTGCTGTTCCAGTTACACTCTTTTGCTGTTGAGGAAACGGAGGCTCATATGGTATCTCACGGTTATTAAGGAAGCGAGCACCAGAATGGAAATTAACATCTTTATCTCTTGGCTCTTAGATTACTGGGCCCTGCTGCCTTTTTTCCACTTGTCTTCTAGAGAAAGGTAAGCAATGGCTCTCTCTTTGTCAATGAAGTACATAAAATCCATTACAATTTAATGGAAATTTTAAAAACAGAGGAAATACAGTGATGTCTCTCTTAAGGAACTGTTTTTTTCTTAAATTTTTTAAAGATTTTATTTATTTATTTGACAGAGAGAGATCACAAGTAGACGGAGAGGCAGGCAGAGAGAGAGAGAGAGAGAGAGAGAGAGAAGCAGGCTCCCTGCTGAGCAGAGAGCCCGATGCGGGACTCGATCCAGGACCCTGAGATCATGACCTGAGCCGAAGGCAGCGGCACAATCCACTGAGCCACCCAGGCGCCCCAAGGAACTGTTTTATACTCTGCTCTAGTGTGGTTTAAGCATGGTAAGGGATGTTACTTTATCGCATTGTAACAGTAAGGGAAAGCAGATTTGTGGCAAGTTCTTGAGTTGGGAAAAATCCTCGGTTTCTGAGCAGAACCTATAATTTGCATTTGATCTTATAATTCTAGGATGAAGTCATTATAGCATGTTATATACAATGAAGGCTGAGGAATATTTCATTTTACAGGCTAACGATGTTCACATAGGAAAAGATGTCAATGAAAGCCACATTGAGCAAGGCAATGAAAAGCTGGCCTGAAAAAAAAAGAAGTATTTTACATCTGAGGAAGAGAGTGATTTCAGTTTGAAGATGATGCTAGACTTTGTATGTGGAAGAGATCAAAGAGAGAATGTATAAAGTTTATGTGTAATAGCATAACAAAATAGAAAGCTTATTTTCTTATTTTGGCTCCATTAATTTATATGAACCAACAGTGTAAACTCATCACCCAATACTTTGTTTTCATCTGTACAGTGGGAGGCAAATGACATTCTTACTTCTAATGAAATTGTGGAACTCAAGAAGGAATCTCTTAGAGCATTTCACAACAGAAAACATTATACAAGGGATAAATTTGAAAGAGATGAGAACAACCTGAATGAAAAACAGGGCAGAGGAGAATTCCCCATCTGAACTAAATGATAGAAATGGAAAATAAGTTTCTTGTAACTCTTAGAAATTATCTTCTAGGGTTACTGGGGTTTCCATTTAGAACTTTAGGAAACCAAAATTTCACCTGGTGTGTCAGAGTCTAGAAAACAATTAAAGCAATGGATCTTGCCAGATTTCCTCTCGTGTGTATTATGTACTTCGTATTTTGCATACTTCAATGGTATTGTGTGTTTCCATTTTACCAATCTTTCAGTTTTTACAGGTTTTAGGCTCAACCTGTTGCTCCATTATATATAGTAATCTTGAATTTACTTTTCCTTGTTGAATAAAGGTTTTCATGGTTTGGGGCATCTGGGTGGCTCAATGGGTTAAAGCCTCGGTCTTCAGCTCAGGTCATGATCTCAGGGTCCTGGAATCGAGCCCTGCATCGGGCTCTCTGCTCAGCAGGGAGCCTGCTTCCCCCCTCTCTCTGCACTTGCCTCTCTGCCTACTTGTGATTTCTGTCAAATAAATAAATAAAATCTTTAAAAAAGTGACTTAAAAAAAGATTTTCATGGTTTAATCAGTGAACAGTAATTAAAGTATTTATTGAGTACTGGCATAAATTCTGTGCCTGAAAAACTAGAATGCATCATTTAAGAAAAATTGATAGCTGTCTCCTTTTAACTCATTAACCCTTCATTTACAAAAGAAAATTAATGGATGGGGTAGCACTAATCACAACATAGATGCTTCTGATTATTCCTATAAAAAGGTTTCATATATGACAGTTTTCATGACTTAAAATTTGAGATACCTATTGCAAGTTCTTAGCAATCTGGCCACACAGAAACTGAAACCTTTACAGTCTGAGTTTCATCACCCCTCTAAGACTCCCATGAACACAGTTCCTGTTTATTGTTCCCTTTCCTTTCCATGCCATTAGTAATTCCATGCCACTGTGAATTTGTTCTGTATTTTTGCTTTCTTCGCCTCATTTACCGTAGGAAAGCTCCACCTCCCTGACACCACATTAGGTTTTGTACCATTATTTCATTAAATTGCCCACCTCAGTATGCCCATCTTCAGAGTTATCCCTGAGCATTTCCAACAAGCCCAAGGTAAGAGTATGCTATTAAAATACCTTTTCTTGCATCACTGATTATTTTTATAAACAACAGTTTACTTCTTTGTTTTAACTGAAATTTTACTTTTTCCTCTAGCTCTCTTCATAGGAGAGTATTGTGCTCATAGTTTAATCTTTTTTTTTTTTTTAAAGATTTTATTTATTTGACAGAGAGATCACAAGTAGACAGAGAGGCAGGCAGAGAGAGAGGGAAGCAGGCTCCCCGCTGAGCAGAGAGCCCGATGCGGGCCTCGATCCCAGGACCCTGAGATCATGACCTGAGCCGAAGGCAGTGGCTTAACCCACTGAGCCACCCAGGTGCCCTCATGGTTTAATCTTTTTAAACTGGTTTAAACTTTCCTATATATCCTACAGCAATGTTAGCTGTAGTCATGTTGTAAATTATGTCCTTAGTATTTATTTATCCTCTAATTGGTAATTTGTGCGTTTTGACATCTTCCTCCCATTTCTCCTCCCCACAAAACTCTGCCTCTGAAATTCTCAAGTCTGATCTCTTTATGTATGTTTAGATTACTTGTGTATTTAGATACATATATATTTAGATCCCACATAAGAGATTATACTGTATTTGTCTATCAATCATACAGTATTGCTTTTTCTCTGTCTGGCTTATTTCACTTAGTACAACGCCTTGAAGGTCCATCTACGTTACTGAAAATGGTAAGATTTCCTGGTTGTGTGTGTGTATGACACTGAATCATATTCCACCATCTATGTATAGACCACAACTTCTGTATCCAATCATCCATCAGTGGACATTTAGGTTGTTTTCAAGTCTTGGCTACTGTAAACAATGCAGCTGTGAACATGGGGGTGCAGCTATCTTTTGAAGTTAGTGTTTTCATTTCCTTTGGTTATATTCCCAGGAGTGGAATTGTTGGATCCTAGGGTAGTTCTATTTTTAGTTTTTTGGATCCTCCATACTGTTTTCCATAGTGGCTGCCCGAGTTTACAGTTCTACCAACAGTGCACTAGGGTTCTCTTTTCTTCACATTCATGCTGACATTTCTAATCTCATCTTTCTGATAATGGCCATTCCAACAGGTTGAGGTGATAGATCATTCTAGTTGAACTTGAACACCTTTACATGTACCCACTGCCTGAAAGGCATCCGAAAGTCACTTTATCCGAAAGTGACTAAATCATTGAAAATAGGTTTTATGCTTGTGAAGACTGTGGGATCCTATGTTGGCAGGTTAAACAACACAACTGACCCTTGAACAATGGGAGGGTTAAGGTCACTAACCCCTGTAAAATTGAAAATCCAAGTGTAACTTTTGACTCTCTAAACACTTAATTACTAAAAGCCTGTGACAAGAAGCCTTATGGATAACTTATGGATAACTTAAACAGTCTATTAACACATATTTTGTAGGTTATGGCTGTTCTATATTGCATTCTTATCATTCTTAAGGTAAGGAAAATCTTAAGAAAATTACAAGGAAGATAAAAGATACATTTACAGTAATGTACTCTATTGAAAAAGCTCACACATAAGTAGACCTATGTGGTCCAAATCTGTTGCTCAAAAGTCACCTGGTTTTTTTTTCCTTTCTTTTAAAACACAGCAAAATGGAAAACTGCTAGCAAATTTAGATCTTTTATAGAAAACAAAAATGCTAGCTTCCCTTTACATGTTTAAGGAGTAGTATGAGTAAATTTTTAAACCTGCGATTACTATCTATTTTCTCTTCAATCTAGATCTCCGTAATATGTCAACGGGAAAAATGGAGTATAAAACAAACACTTTCTGAGACACAGCAGAACTTAGGTAATCAAATGTGAGTTGACTTCCTAAGTCATCAGTGACTTGACACTGAATCTCGATGGATGACAGATCTTCGGAGCAGCAGCTCATTTGGAATTAGTTATAAAGGCATTTCACCAGTGCCATAAGGAAAGTAATTGCATGACTGTGACCAAACCTTGAATTCCTCATAATGTCATTTCTTTCAGTGTAACTATCTATCTACCAGTGACTTTTCTGCAGCCACACATATTTTTAGCTTGAAGGGATAATTAGTGATACCCCATCTGTCAACTAACACCCAGGAAAAATCAAGAGCTCTGTGCAGAAGGTTGGGTTTTGCAATGATGATGACAAATTTTCTCAGAACCATGGACAGCAGCAACCACCGCGTTGCCCTGCTGTGAATTATAGACAATCTCTGCCAGTAATAGTGCCAGACCATTTTCATGTAACTACTCAACAGATACAAGAGATAGAAATGTGGAACATGGTTCCTGCCAGTGAAACCAGAAATGGACAAAATAATAGGTAAGATGACTTTTATTTCTTGCAGAGCTCTTTCTCCCTGTGATTCTCCCCAGACCCCCACTTACATTGCCTGTCTTAAATTGTTCTAAAAACTCAAAAAAAAAAAAAAAGAATCTCTTGCATATTCCTTTTTAATCACCAAACACTTCCCTTTCTCCTGGAAACTGCAGCCTTGCCTCTGTAGTCTGGACTGACTGCCATCTCTAGATCTGCTACTGCAGGGGACTGGGACTCTCATGTCATTTCCTTTTTCACCTTTTATTTATGGTTTATTTCCTTTTAATGCTAAAACATCTAAGTAACATTCTAGGACCAGATATGTGGAAAGAAGTTTTCTGATGTCTGAAATTCTTTTCTATTCTAACTCAAAGTAAATTGAAAATACTGAGTAGTGAACAGCTGGTTTAAAAATCATCTTTCAAAATTAAAAACAAAACAGAACAAAAAACAAAGTCACTCCTTTGTCATCTGTTATCCAGTGTTGCTGATGAGAATACCAATGCTAATTAAGTGACCCCTGCTTTGCAGGTAACTATTTCCTCAGCCTCTTCTGCCTCCTCACTCTCTTTCATCCCAACAAATTAAAAAAAAGGGAAAAAAAACAACTTCTAAATGTCTTTAGTTTTTCTTCAGTTCCACAACTCTTCATCACAGCACTGGGATTTCTTTTTTCATGGGTTTGGGATGCTTCTTCAATATGAAGACACGTTTTTTCACTTTGCCCTTGTGAGAAGCCCTGTCAGATTGATGTTGGACAGTCTCAGTGGATATTCTCTGTGTCACCTTCCTCTTGTGTACTCTGTGTCATCCATTTCTCTTTTCTTGGAATATTATCCATTGCCCTTTTTACTAATTGCTATTCAGCAAAGATACTTTCATTTCTTCTCCCCTCCCAATACCCCTCCATCTCTCACTTCTGGTGAACAGCATCACACTCCATTACATGCTTTTTCTGAAGATACATTCATTCGAAAAAGACTTTACTTATCCATCTTGTTCTTCTGCTCTCCCTCTGCCAGGTTTCAGGCTTTCCTCGAATCTTTGTCAGCCTTGACCATCTGTTTATATTTTTTAATGGATTTTATTTATTTATTTGAGAGAGAGAGAGAGAATGAGCATGAGAGGAGAGAGCTCAGTGGGAGAAGCAGACTCTCTGCAGAGCAGGGACCCCCCCAGTGTGGGACTCAAGATCATGACCTAAGCAGAAGGTAGTCGCTTAACCAACTGAGCCACCCAGGTGCCCCTATCTGTTCATATTTAACAAGGAGACCATGGGAGCACAATCCAGGAGTGCGGTGTACTGTGTTGGGGTGAACTAATGAAGATTCAGTGTTTCCCTGTGTGAATGGCAGGCTTTTAAAGTACAGCTGTATAAGTGCTGGTATGTGAAGAACTTTCTACCCCAGAGCCATTCATTTCTCTGTTTACCTGGGTAGCAGAGTACAGTTTCCTATGTGGAAGACATTTTGTCAGTACTAGAGGGGAGAAGTCTATTGTTTGAAACACTGTTTCACTCATATTTAGGTTTCCTTTCATGTCTCACATCTGTCCCAAGTTATTACCAGCTTCTCAAAATACTGAGCTCCAAGGTTATCCATGGGACAATGTCTTACTTTTGTCTCAATATTCCTGTGTCAGAATCCAGGCCAACTCTTGTTCTTCTCCCAGTTATTGGTTAATCCTTACTGATCTGTTCTCTGGGACTTAAAACCGTGTTGAAATGTTTTGCCTACTACTGGCACCCCATTTCTTCTTCTTTTTTTTCTTATGAAATTATACCCTTTTAATTCATTTATTTTTAATTTAATGTATCTTCAGAAAAAGGGAAAAGATACATATGACCAATTTTTCTTTTTGATAAACCTTACTGTTTGAAAATTAGTGCACAACTTGGCAGAGAAAGAATGTATAGCTTCTGACTTTTCAGATCTAATATTATGGTGCTTCAAATTATTTTTCTTTATCTAAATATACTTGGAGTTCTTAAAGAAATGTGAAACCACACAATTACCTAAATATGACTGGCACTGGCATGCAATGGGTTATTTCAAAAGTTAAGGTAGGATTGTGTGAATGATTGTATAAAAGTGTGTGTGTGTGTGTGTGTGTGTGTGTGTGTGTGTGTGTGTGTGTTTTCAAGCCTGGAGTATCTAGTACTTTAGGTTCTTCTGATAATTTTATTCAGCATATTATTCAAAGTCTTAGCCACAGCAGTTAGGCACAAGAAATAACAAGTATCCAAATCAGAAAAGAATAAATAAAACTGTCACTATTTGCAGAACCTATGATTTGATATTTAGAAAACCCTAAAGACTTTACCAAAAAAGTGAGAACTTATAAATAAATTCAGTAAAATTGCAGAGCACAAGATCAATACTCAAAAATCTGTTCTGTTTCTCTCCATTATTTATAAACGACCAAAGGAATTAAGAAAATAATTCCATTCACAATTGCATCAAAGGAATAAAATATCTACGAATAAATTTAACCAAGGAAGTGAAAGAGCTGTCTCCTAAAATATGTATACAGTTAATAAAGAAATTAAAAATAAAATGAAAGACACTCTGTGCTCATATATTGAAATAATTCAGATTTTTAAAGTGTCTATATTACCTTTAGCCATCTAGAGATTAGATGAAATCCCTATAAAGTACCAGCAGCATTTTTAAACCAAAATAGAACAAATAATGTTAAAATTTGTCTGGAGCAACAAAGATCCTCAATAGCCAAAGCAATCTTAAGAAGGAACAAAGCTGGAGGCATCCTGCTCCCTGATTTCAAACTATAATACAAACCTACAGTAATCAAAACAGTATGTTGTTAGCAAGAAAACCAACATATAGATCAATGGAACAGAATAAAGAGAAATACAGTTATCCACCTATGAGAACTTTGGTAAAGAAGACCAGAATATAAAATGTAGAAAGAATAGTCCCTCCAATACATAACATTTGGAAAACTAGACAGCAATATGCAAAACACACACACACACACACAGACACACATGCACAAACACAAGCAAATCAGACTACTCTCTAATACTATATACAAAAATCAACTCAAACTTGGTTGAGGATTTGAACCTAAGACTTGAACCCATGAAACACTCATTTAAAAAAAAAAAAAAATCCTAGGCGGTAAATTCCAGGACACTGATCTTAGTGATGATTTTTTTTTTTATGTGACTCCAAAAGCAAAAGAACAAAAGCAAAAATACAAGAGTGGGACTATATCAAACTAAAAAGCTTCTGCACAGCAAAGGAAACCATCAAATCAAAAGGCAACTGACCGCAGTAATTTCTTCCAGTCAATTCCTGTATCTTACTAAGGGGCTAATATCCAACATATATGTATTAAAAAACTCATACAATTCAATAGAAAAAATCTGATTAAAAAAATAGGCAGAGGATGTGAATAGACATTTTCCCAAAGAAGAGTTACAAATGGCCAACATGAAAACATGCCAAAATCACGGATCATCATGGAATTGCAAACAAACACCACAATGCCATATTAATGCCATACCTATCAGAATGGTTACTATCGAAAAGACAAGAAATAAGGGGACATCTGGGTGGCTCAATCACTTAAGTGTCTGACTATTGATTTCAGCTCAGGTGATAATCTCAGGCTTGTGAGATCAAGCACCATTTCAGGGTTGGTGTGGGGCTTGGATCCCACTTTAGATTCTCTTTCTTCCTTCTCATCCTCTGCACTACCCCCCACTCCTGCAAGCAAGAAATAACAAGTGTTGGCACAAAGAGAAGGAAACTTTTGTGCAATGTTACTAGAAATATAAATTGGTACAGCCAATATGGAAAACATTACAAAGGTTCCTCTAAAAATTAAAAATAGAACTACCATATGATCCCACAATTACACTTCTGAATATTTGTCTGAAGTAAATAAAGACACTAATTTCAAAAAGATATATGCACCCCTATGTTTATTGCAGCATTATTTATAAGAGCTAAGATATGAAACAACCTAAGTATCCATCAATAGATGAATGCATAGAGATGAGGTAAAGGGATGTGTGTGTGTGTGTGTGTGTATGTGTGTATATATGCATATATATATACATACACATACATCTATTATATTTATATACATATACATTATATATAATGGAATACTGTTTTTTGTGTTTTATATATATAGGAATATATATAAGAAATATTAGGAATACATATATACACACTATAGATCTATGGATGGATGTGGAGGTATTTAGGAATACTACTCAGCCATAAAAAGAATGAGATCTTACTATTTGCAACAACATGGATGAAGCTTGAGGGTAATATGCCATGTGAAATAGGTCAGAAAGAGAAAGAGAAATCCATATACTACTACTTTTATGTGGAACCTAAAAAACAAAACAAATGAACAAAATCAAACAAAACTCATGGATACAGAGAACCAGAAGTATGGTTGCCAGAGGAGAGGAGGGAGGGAGGTTAAGTGAAATGAATGAAGGGAGTCAAGAGGTTTCAGTTCTAGTTATGAAATAAGTAGGTCCTGGGGATGTAACTTTTTTTTTTTATGTGTTACCAGCATAAGGCCTTTTTTTTTTCTTTTAAAGATTTTATTTATTGATCAGAGAGAGAGGGGGAGAGAGCGAGCACAGGCAGACAGAATGGCAGGCAGAGGCAGAGGGAGAAGCAGACTCCCTGCTGAGCAAGGAGCCCGATGTGGGACTCGATCCCAGGAAGCTGGGATCATGACTTGAGCCGAAGGCAGCTGCCCAACCAACTGAGCCACCCAGGCGTCCCCTGGGGATGTAACTTTATAGGATGGTGATTAGCATCAATAACATTGTATTTCATTGCATATTTGAAAGTTACTAAAGGTAAATCTTAAATGCTGTAATCATTAACAAATGTTGTGTATCATTGTATGAAGACTGATAGTAACTACTTACTGTTATAAACAGTTTGCAGCTTATATAAATCCTGAATCATTATGTTGTATAGCTGAAACTAATATACTGTTAGGTCAATTACACCTCAAAAAAATTCATAAATGATGGTGAAATTAAAGAAAACTTCGGTTTCTGTAGCAAAATACTGCTTGGGAAAAGCAAAGGTAGAAATTGACTTACTCTTTCTGTTCTTATATCTAGAAACAAAATGCCTGTGTGGAAAGACTGTATGAATATCAGTATTTCTGCTATACTGCCCAGAGTTTGTGGCACAAGATGTTTCAACTGTTGAAAATAAGGGGGGGAGGGTTTGAGGGGTAGAGAGGGGGCCCTTGCATTACAATAGAGAACTACTTTCTTCATAGATGTTGGTGTCAACAATCCTTGATGATAAACTGAAAAACAATTCTAGATAATGCCGTAAAGTTGCTATTTCTCAAGAACCAGCTCACTTGTGCACATTTAACAATGGTGTGAAATGTGGACAAAGAGAACATAAATCCTCTGCTAAGAAATCAAAAGGTGTAGCAGAGGAAGAGTTTGCAGCAGAATGCTTTAGCCAAAAGGGGCATTGCAGGAATTTTCAAGAAAATGGGACAGATTTTGCTTAGTGCTTTGAAGATAGAGTCAGTTCAAAAACTATAAGTAGAAAGAGTTCAGGGTCCCCAGAAAAAGAAAAAGGAGACATAGCTTCTGTGATACAAAGTCATTTTAGGCTCCCAGCTATTTTCTACGATCTATACTCTACTTGCCCAAGCACATGTGTTGCAGAACTAGGAAGTGTCAGAATTACCAAAAAAAAAAAAGCAAAAATCTTGGTAGTTAAGGACCTTAAGGGGAAAAAATGACTGCAAAAAATGAACAGTCTATCAGACAAGGAAAGAGCCTAGCCATATCAGAGACACAAAATGAGTAGAAAAGTCCCAGCACTGGGTCAGAAGTAAGCAAGGCCCTGCATTCCCTCCTTGAGATAAGGAGTCCCAACCCCATTTAGCTTATTATTTACTTTTTATTTTGCTTATTTTTTAGTGCCAACCTTTCATTTAAATTCCAGTTTGAGAACATACAGTGTAATATTAGTTTCAGGTGTAAAATTTAGTTATTCATCATTTATATACGACACCCAGTGCTCATCACAGCCAGTTCCCATATAGTTTATACGGTCTCTTGGAACATGCCCACAGCTCGCTTCCCTTCATCCTACCTCTGTTTCATTATAATGTTAAAGTCTCCACTCGAGGAGCAATACAAACCTCATGAACATAACATACAATGTGTGTATAGGCATGTTTCCTATACATGACATCACACCCACCTGGACATGCGATGACAAAACTCCCTTTGTGAACATTCATCTTAACCCTAAATAAAAGAAACCCACTCCCCGCTAACTGGAGTCACAGCTTTGTAACTTCTTCCCCAGCATCTTCTTTGCTGCAAAAAACATCCTTTGTATGACAACTCTGCCTGATATAGTCACTCTCTGTAACTCACCAAGAAGTGAACTCACATTAGTTCTGTTACAATATTAGTCTTAGGAGACAATTTTTTTTTTAAGATTTTATTTATTTGACAGACAGAGATCACAAGTAGGCAGAAAGAGAAAGGTGGAAGCAGGCTCCCTGCTGAGCAGAGAGCCAGATGTGGGGCTCGATCCCAAGACCCGGGGATCATGACCAGAGCCGAAGGCAGAGGCTTTAACCCACTGAGCCATCCAGGCGCCCCGGAGAAAATTTTTAATACAGAAGCCAATCAAACGAGTCTCTGCAAGGTCTTGGAGAAAATATTTTGCCTTCAGATGGCAAAATCCTCTGATTTAAGTGGAAATGAAATCTTAGGGAAAATCACGTTGACCAAAAGCCATTCAAAAATTGTTTTTATGTGCTTAGGCTTGAGAGTGTGGAAGGAACTCAAGTCTCAAGTCTTCTTGAAGAAAGGGAAGCACTACAGGACAAAATGAACATTTAGCTTCCTTTCTAGACTGAGTAAGTGTAACCCTTTTTCTGAACCTTTGGCTTAGCTAGAGTAGTGGACTTTGAGAGAAGAAAATGTCAGTGAGCTGTGGTATGTAGTCCGATGACACTCCAGCTGAGATGACTGCTCTGTCCTAAACCTGCAGTGTATTTCTGTCACAGTTCCTGTAAGATTCCCTTGCCATTCATAAGAAAGCAGTGAATATTTTGCTATGTTTTCCATTCTTTTATGTGTGAGCAAGTTGCGGTGTTTAACAAGCATCCTGAGCAAGAGTAGAATATATTTCATTTCAATTGAAAATAAATCACTTTGCATCGAACTCAGTTTTGCCTGAGAATTAAGTATTTTGTGCAGCAAAAACTAGGCACAGGTCTCACATTAAAGAAATTTCAATTCTTTACTTACAGCATAAAAATAGTTTTTATACATACACAAGCTCATAAAAGAAGTTCAAGGAAATAAAGCCTTTGTATGGTAATTCTGTAATTCCTATGCCTAATAATTCACTTCTGTGATTGAGAAATTTTTTTCAAAGTCATATAAATTTGTGTCTTAGACTAATTTGTTTTCCTATTATTTTGGATTATGGCTGAGTTAAAATTTGCTATTGAACACTGTCAATAACATTAATGAAAATCAACTTTGATTTCACTTCAGTAATTTAATAAAAACTAAAATTTACCCTAATGAATTTTAAAAATTTATACAAAGAAATAAAATTAAATTTAAGAAAATTAAATTGTTCTTCACAAGAAGTTTGCCTTTAGTTTGAAGAATGGGGGAACCTTGAAACTGATGCTAAATAAATCATGTATTTATCTACTTTATTAGCAACTTGTATAGAAGAAATTTGTGACAAGAATTTAAAATCTAGCTGGCGAGGATGCAGAGAAAGGGGAACCCTCCTACACTGCTGATGGGAATGCAAGCTGGTACAACCACTCTGGAAAACAGCATGGAGGTTCCTCAAAATGTTGAAAATAGAACTACCCTATGACCCAGCAATTGCACTACTGGGTATTCCCCTAAAGATACAAACGTAGTGATCCGAAGGGGCACGTGCACCCGAATGTTTATACCAGCAATGTCCATAATAGCCAAACTATGGAAAGAACCTAGATGTCCATCAACAGATGAATGGATAAAGAAGATGTGGTATATATACACAATGGAATACTATGCAGCCATCAAAAGAAATGAAGTCTTGCCATTTGCGACGACGTGGATGGAACTAGAGGGTATCATGCTTAGCGAAATAAGTCAATCGGAGAAAGACAACTATCATATGATCTCCCTGATATGAGGAAGTGGTGTTGCAACATGGGCGGTTAGGGGAGTAGGAGAAGAATAAATGAAACAAGATGGGATTGGGAGGGAGACAAACCATAAGAGACTCTTAATCACAAAACAAACTGAGGGTTGCTGGGGGGAGGGGGGTTGGGAGAAATGTTCCATTTTCGTATTTGAGAAATCTCAATACTGTGAAGATGTCAGTTCTTCCCAATGATTTACAGACTCAATACAATCCTAATTCCAACAAGTTTTTTATGGTTATTGACAAACTGATTCTTAAATTTGTATGAAGAGATAAAAGACCCAGAAGAGTCAACACAACAGGGAAGGGAAAGAGAACAACTGGAAGACTGATGTGACCCAACTGGAGACTCAATGTAAAGCTACAGTAACCAAGACAGTGTGGTGTTTGTAAAAGAACAAATACATCAACAGAACAGAAGAGAGAGCCCAGAAATAGATTCACACAAATATATGCAATTGACCCTTGACAAGGAAGCAAGACAATGAAGTAAGATAAATCTCTTTAACACAAATAGTGTTGAAATTGGACATCCACATGCAAAAAGATGAATCCAGCCCCAGATCTTACCTTTCAGAAAAATTACCTCAAAATGGATCATAGATCAAAATATGTAACACTAAAGAATAAAACTCAGGAAAAAACAAAAACAAAAAAAGTCTAGATGATCTTGAGTTTGGTGATATATTTTTGTTATAACCTGAAATGAGTAATCCATGAAAAAAATTAAAATGTTGGAATTCACTAAAATTAAAAATGTATTCTCTTTGAAAGGTACTATCACGCAGGGGTGCCTGGGTGGCTAAGTCATTAAGCATCTGCCTTCAGCTCAGGTCATGCTCCTAGTGTCCTGGGATCCTGCCCTGCATTAGGCTCCCTGCTCAGCAGGAGGTCTGCTTCTCTCTATTCCTTCCACTCCCATTCCACCAGTTTGCATTCCCACTCTCACTATCTCTCTCTCTATGTCAAAGAATTAAAATAAAATCTTTAAAAAAAAGACACTATTATGCAAATGAAAAGGCACAGACTGGTAGAAAGTATGCGCAAACACATATGGTAAAAGAATGGTATTCGATATATATGAAGAATTCCTAAAATTTAATATTAAGAAAATAAATAACCTAATTAAAACTTGGATAAAATATGAATAGATCCCCCATGAAAGAAGATACATAGATAGCAAGTAGGCACTTGAAAAGATGTTCAGAATCTTAAGTTACCAGGGAATTGCTAATTAAAACAATGAGATGGTCGCCTGGATGGCTCAGTTGGTTAAAAGCAGATAAAAGTAATTATTTGCTATTTTTTAGAGATTTATTTGTTTATTTATTTGAGAGAGAGAAAGAATGTGAGAGAGAGAGAGAGAACGAGCGAGCATGAGACGTGGGAAGGTTAGAGGGAGAATGAGACTCCCCATTGAGGAGGGAGCCTGATGCGGAACTCAGTCCCAGGACCCCGGGATCATGATCTGAGCTGAAGACAGTTGCTTAACCAACTGAGCCACCCAGGCATACAAATCTTTACTGTTTAAAGTGAAAACCTTTGACTCTTGATTTTGAATCAGGTCATGGTCTCAGGGTTGTGAGATCAAGCCCCATGTCAGACTCTACACTCCACAGGGAGCCTGCTTAGGATTCTCTCTCTCTCCCTCTGCTCCTACCCAGCGCAAATGTGCAGATGCATGCTCTCTCCAAACAAAAGAACAAAACAATGAGATACCACTGCATTGGTTTTTAGAGCACCAAACATCCAAGACACTGACAGCACCAAATGCTGGTGAGAATAGAGATTAATAGGAACTCAGATTGATTGTTGATGGAATGCAAAATTGTACAGCAGCTTTGAAAGACAGTGTGACAGTTTCTTATAAAACTGAGCATACAGTCCAACACGTGAATTTCATGGCATTTACCTAAATAAATTGAAGAACAAATTTAGAAGACAAATAACCACACAAAATCTTTCATAGGAATGTTTATAGCAGCTTCACTAATGCCAAAACTCGGGAGCAAACAAGATGTCCTTCAGCAGGTAAATAAACTGTGACACATCCAGGTGATGGAACATTGTTAAAGGGTAAACAGAAATGAGCTAACAAACCATGATATGGCATGGGACAAACTTAAATACATATTGCTAAGTAAAAAAAGCAAATCTGAGAAGTTTATGTACTGTATGACATTCTGGAAAAGATAAATCAATGGAGGTGGTAAAAAAGCTCAACAGTGGCTAGGGGGTTTAGGGGAGGGACAGAGGGAAAAAACAGGCAGAAAATGGTATTTTTAGGGCAAAGTACATCTACATTACTGTAACAGTGGATACATGTAGTTCTACATTTGTCAAAAGCAATAGAATTGACAACAGGAAGAAGGTAAATTAAGAACTTTAATAATAATGTAACAGTATTGGCCCGTCCTTTTAACAGTTGTATCTCACTAATGCAAGATACTAACAGTGGGAAATGACATACATGGAGGGGTGAAGGGTGTATAGGAACTCTCTGTACTTCCAGCTCCTTTTTTGGTGAAATTAATACTGCTCTAGGGGCCCCTGGGTGGCTCAGTCTGTTAAGTTTCCAATTCTTGATATTGACTCAGGTTCTGGTCTCAGAGTTGTAAGACTGAGCCCCACATTGGGCTATGCATGGGTCGTGGAGCCTACTTGTGATTCTCTCTCTTTTCTCCTCTGCCTCTGTCCCTCCCCAGCTCTCTTTCAAAGAAATAAATATTTTTTTAAAACCTGCTCTAAAAATATGGTCTATTAATAAAAATCATAAAATAAAAAAATTCAAACATTTAAATCACTGTAGTACAAGTAAGTAGACTAAATTCTCAGAAGACTGAGATTTTTAGGCTAGGTGAAAAATCTAAACTCAAGTACCTGCTTTTACTAAAGATATATGTTAAATCGAAGAGCACAAAGACACAAACTAAAGGGAAGCAGAATTATGTACTATGCATCTTGAATCATAATAAAGCTAGAGTGACTAGAATAATTGTCTAAATACAAGAATAAATAGATAGTGGGACAAGTAATATTGCCAGAGGGCAGAAGTGACAATTCATAATGATTACAGGCTCAATATATCAGAAACCTCAACATTGATAACTCTGTATTCCCCAAATGATGGAAATAATGGAACTGCAAAATAGCTGAAGTAAAATTTGGCAAAATTAGCAGGCAAAAATAGCAATAGAGATACAGAAGACCTGAATATCACTATTGGATTACTGTATCCCAAATGGTATTCCTAGAAAACTACATCCAGTTCTTCTCTGGAACACATGAAACATCTACCAGTGTAGACACTGAGCTGGGCCAGAAAACAAACGTCCTTCAATTTCAAAGGAGAGCACTCTTTCAGACTATGTCCTCTGACACAACAGAAGCAAATTAGAATCAGTAAAATTAGATACTTGAGAGAGTCCTAAGTATTTAAAAATAACAACAACAACTTGCTTTTTAATAACACATAGGTCAAAAAAGAAGAATTCATGAGTCAACTTAGAAAATTACAAGTGATTTTAAATAAATTATGATGAACATATTACACACCAATATTTGCAGAAGGCATTTATTATGCTTAGAGAGAAAAACATAGCTTTACATTCTTACAATAGAAAATAGGAAAGGCCTAAGATTAATGATCTAAGTGTTCATCTTATAAACCTAGAGAAGAACAAATTAAATGACAAGGATGGAGAAGAAGGGAAATAATTCAGTAAGGAATCAATGATGTAGCAAGTAAACAGTAAATTCACAAAGCCAAAAGTTCAGGAGTTTGTCCTTTGAAACAATCAAGAAAATTGTAGCAACCTGTAACAACACTGACACCAGAAGAGAGGAACACAGCTACAAAGACAAACTGCTAAAGTGATAATATAAAAAGGTCTTACTGCTAAAATTCCAAGAATATCAAAAATAAGTAACTATTATGAACATCTTTACTCCATTACTTTGTTGAGGTACAAAAATTGTCCCAATTTCTCTGTCATTCTTAAGGCTTTCAGACAACTAATCACATACCAAATGAACAACTCAACATAGAAGTCAAACACTGTGTGAAGTTGCCACAGAGGAAAGAGCAAAGTAACCCCTTACATACAATTAAAATTTGACTTAGGTTCACACTTACTAAGCAGATAAAAGTAATTACTATTTTAAAGTGAAAAATCTCAGAAATGAGGGAGAATAAGTAGGAAAGAGTTAATAAATGAAAAACACACTTCAGAAATGAAAAATAAGTGGTAAGAAATACTAGGATGACTAAGTCCACTTATGATTCCTAAAAGGAAGAAGTTTAAATTTCTTTTAAATTTCTTTTTAAATCAATACTCACATGTGGTGTTGAGGACTGGGTGTTATAGGTAGCTAATGAATCATTGAACATTGTATCAAAAATGAATGATGTCCTATATGTTAGCTAATTGAACATAATAAAAATAAAAAAAAAATGGGGGATGGGGGTAGGAGTCAAGATGCTGGAGGAGTAGTAGCCTGAGATCCCATCAGGTTGCAGGAGTTCAGTTAGATAGTTACCAAAACATTTTGAACACCTACAAATCCAAAAGGAGAGCAAAGAGAAGAGCACTAGTTCTAGAAACAGAAAATTGACCACTTTCTGAAAGGTAGGACATGCAGAGAAGTGAATCCGAAGTGACGGGAAGATAAACCACGGTGGGAGGGGCCAGCTCCTGGCAAGCAGCAGAGCAATGGAGCACAAAATCACTCCACCGAGGGACATGGTTCCAGAGGCTAAGCAGGGGTGGACCCCTTGTGGAGACAGCATGGTCTCAGGTCCCATGGGGTCACAGAAGGATTGGGGGTGTCTGAGTGTAGCAGAGCTCACAGATATTAGAGCGGGGAAGCTGGCTACAGGGACAGAGCCGAGGAGTGAGCTCTCAGCTCAGGATTACCTTAAACTGTGATCCATGGTACAATCAAACCACTGCTCTTTGAGCAGGGACCCCACAAGTGGCAGATCTGGGGAGACTCACCTTCCTTCTCGGAGGTAGGAATCTGCTGGGTTTGGAGACTCCATACGGGGCTGTGTGCCAGAGACAGAAATGCTTGCTCACAGGCTGCTCAGAAGGCAGCCAGAGACCAGGGAGACAGGAGTGATAGGGTGCTTTTCTCCGAGGGCGCACTAAGGAGTAGGCCCCAAGCTCTCAGCTCCTCTGGGCCAGAGATTGGGAAGCTGCCATTTTCATTCCTGTCCTCCAGAGCTTTACGGTAAGTGCTCAGGGAACAAAACCTCTGGAGACCAAACCTGAGCAGATTACTTAGCCCAGCCCCTGACAAGGGTGGAGCAATTCTGCCTCAGACAAAGACACTTGAGAATCACTACAACGGGCCTCTCCTCCAGAAGATCAGCAAGAACATCCAGCCAATACCAAGCTCCCTCATCAAGGAGAACAGCAGAATTCCAGAGGAGGGGAAAGCAAAGTATGGAATTCATGGCTTTCTCCCCATGATTCTTTAGTCTTGCAAAGTTAACTAAATTATTTAAATTTTATATTTTTCTTATTCTAATTTTTTAACTTTTACTCTTTCCTCTTTTAATGTTTTTTGATTAGTTTATCTTAAACTTTCTTTAAACAAATCTTTTTGAATTTTCATTATTATAGTCATATTTTATCCTTCATTGTATCTAACTTTATTTTGTGTATACATATAGGGTTTTTTCTTCTAGAAAATTTTGGGCTACAACTTCTAATAGATCAAAATATACCCTAAATCTAGCACAGGGCTTTGTTCTAGTCTCCAGCCTGAGCAAATTCTCTCCACTTTTTTTTTTCTTTCTTTTCCCAACCAACTTATCAACTCCTTTTTTAGAATTTTTTTAAAAGATTTTATTTATTTATTTGACAGACAGAGATCACAAGTAGGCAGAGAGGCAGGCAGAGAGATTGGGGGAAGCAGGCTCCCTGCTGAGCAGAGAGCCAGACCCCCAGCTGGATCCCAGGACCCTGAGACCATGAACTGAGCTGATGGCAGAGGTTTAACCCACTGAGCCACCCAGGCCCCCCCTTTTTTTTAAATTAAAAAAATTTTTTCATCTTTACATTCATATTTCATCCCTTCATCATGTTTGCCCTTATTTGTGTGTGTGTGTGTGTGTGTGTGTGTGTGTAAATTTTTTTTCTTTCCTTAAAATTTTGGGAGGTAGTTTCTTCTAAGAGACCAAAAGACTCCCAAAATCAAGTGGGTGTCCCTGTTCTATTCACCAGTCTAATATATATATTTTCTTTTCTTTTTTCTTTCTTTCTTTTTTTTTTTTTACTTCTTTCTATCCCCTTTCTTCTCCCCATGATTTGGGGTCCCTTCTGATTTGGTTAACACATATTTTTCTGGGGTCTTTGCCACCCTTTTAGTATTTTATTCTCTCATTCATATATTCTTATCTGGATAAAATGACAAGGCAGGAAAACTCAGCACACACACACAAAAAAAAGAACAAGAGGCAGTATTGAAGGCTAGGGACCTAATCAATATGGACATTGGTAATATGTCAGATCTAGAGTTCAGAATGATGATTCTCAAGGTGATAGCTGGGCTCAAAAAAGGCATGGAAGATACTAGAGAAACCCTGTCTGGAGAAATAAAATCTAATCAAACTGAAATTTAAAAAGCTATTAATGAGGGGCAATCAAAAATGGAGGCTCTTACTGCTAGGATAAATGAGGCAGAAGAGAGAATTTGTGATATAGAAGACCAAATGACAGAATAAAGAAGCTGAGCAAAAGAGAGACAACTACTGGACTACAAGGAAAGAATTCGAGATATAACTGATACCATAAGATGAAGCAATATTAGAATAATTGGGAGTCCAGAAGAAGAAAAAGAAAGAGACAGGGGAGCAGGGGTATATTGGAGAGCATTATTATAGAGAATTTCCCTAACATTGCAAAGGGAACAAGCATCAAAATCCAGGAGGAGCAGTCAATCCCCCTCAAAATGAATAAGAATAGGTCCACACCCCATCATCTAATAGTAAAATTTACAAGTCTTAGTGACAAAGAGAAAATCCTGAAAGCAGCCCGGGATGAGAAGTCTGTAACATAAAATGGTAAAGATATTAGATTGGCAGGAGACTTATCCACAGAGACCTGGCAGGCCAGAAAGTACTGGCATGATATATTCAGAGCACTAAACGAGAAAAACATGCAGCTAAGAATACTATATCCAGCTAGGCTATCATTGAAAATAGAAGGAGAGATAAAAAAAACTTTCAGGACAAAGAAAAACTAAAAGAATTTGTAAACAACAAACCAGCTCTACAGGAAATATTGAAAGGGGTCCTTTAAGCAAAGAGAGACTAAAAGTTGTAGACCAGAAAGGAACAGAGACAATATACAGTAATGGTCACCTTACAGGCAATACAATGGCACTAAATTTGTATCTCTCAATAGTTACCCTGAATGTAAATGGGCTAAATGCCCCAATCAAAAGACACAGGGTATCAGAATGGATTAAAAAAAAAAATCAATATGCTGTCTACAAGAAACTCATTTTAGACCTAAAGAACCTCCAGATTTAAAGTGAAGGGGTAGAAAACAATTTACCATGCTAATGGACATCAAAAGAAAGCTGGAGTGGCAATCCTTATATCAGATCAATTAGATTTTAAGCCAAAGACTATGATAAGAGATGAGGAAGGATACTATATCATACTCAAAGGGTCTGTCCAACAAGAAGATCTAAAATTTTAAATAGCTATGCCCCTTAGAAGGGAGCAGCCAACTATATAAACCAATTAATAACAAAATCAAAGAAACATATTGACAATAATACTATAATAGTAGGGGACATTAACACCCCCCCTCACTGAAATGGACAGATCATCCAAGCAAAAGATCAAGAAGGCAATAAAGGCCTTAAATGACACACTGGACCAGACAGACATCACAGATATATTCAGAACATTCCACCCCAAAGCAACAGAATACGCGTTCTTCTCTGGTGCACAAGGAACATTCTCTAGAATAGATCACATTCTGGGTCACAAACCAGGTCTCAACTGATACCAAAAGATTAGGATCATTCCCTTGCATATCTTCAGACCACAATGCTCTGAAGCTAGAACTCAATCACAAGAGGAAATTTGGAAAGAACTCAAATACATGGAGGCTAAGCATCATCCTACTAAAGAATGAATGGGTCAAGCAGAAAATTAAAGAATTTTAAAAACTCATGGAAACAAATGAAAATGAAAACACAACTGTTCAAAATCTGTGGGACATAGCAAAGGCAGTCCTGAGAGGAAAATATATAGTGATACAAACCTTTCGCAAGAAACAAGAAAGGTCTCAAATACACAACCTAACCCTACACCTAAAGGAGCTGGAAAAAGAACAGCCAAGAAAGCCTAAACTCAGAAGAAGAGAAATAATAAAGATCAGAGTGGAAATCAATGAAATAGAAACCAAAGAAACAATAGAACAAATCAATGAACCTAGGAGCTGGTTCTTTGAAAGAATTAATAAGATTGATAAACCTCTGACCAGACTTATCAAAAAGAAAAGAGAAAGGACCCAAATAAATAAAATCATGTGAAAGAGGAGAGACCACAACCAACACCAAAGAAATACAAACAATTATAAGAACATATTATGAGCAACTATATGCCAGCAAATTTGACAATCTGTAAGAAATGGATGCATTCCTGGAGATGTATAAACTACCAAAACTGAACCAGGAAGAAATAGAAAACCTGAACAGACCCATAACCAGAAAGAAGATTGAAGCAGTCATCAAAAATCTCTCAACAAACAAGAGCCCAGGGCCAGATGGCTTCCCAGGGGAATTCTACTGAAACTGCTGCAAAAAGTAGAAATGGAAGGGAAACTTCCAAACTCATTTTATGAGGTCAGCATTACCTTGATCCCCAAACCAGACAAAGATCCCATCAAAAAAGAGAATTACAGACCAATATCCTTGATAAACACTTATGCAAAAATTCTCACCAAAATACTAGCCAATAATGTCCAACAGTACATTAAAAGGATTTTCCACCACAACCAAGTGGGATCTATTCCAGGGGTGCAAGTTTGGTTCAACATCTGAAAATCAATCAATGTGATACAATACATTAATAAAAGAAAGAATAAGAACCATATGATACTCTCAGTGGATGCTGAAAAAGCATTTGACAAAGTAGAGCATCCTTTCTTGATCAAAACTCTTCACAGGGATAGAGGATACATACCTCAATATGATCAAAACCATCTATGAAAAACACACAGCAAATATCATTCTCAATGGAAAAAAACCGAGAGCTTTTCTGCTAAGGTCAGGAACATGACAGGGATGTCCATTATCACCGCTGCTATTCAACATAGTACTAGAAGTCCTAGCCTCAGCAATCAGACAATAAAAAGAAATTAAAGGCATCCAAGTCAGCAGAGAAGTCAAACTCTCACTCTTTGTAGATGATAGGATACCTTCTGTGGAAGGCTCCACTCCAAATCTGCTAGAACTAGGACAGGAATTCAATAAAGTGTCAGGATATAAAATCAATGCACAGAAATCAGTTGCATTTCTATACACCAAGAACAAGACAGGAGAAAGAGAAATTAAGAAGTCAATCCCATTTACAATTGCACCCAAAACCATAAGATACCTAGGAATAAACCTAACAAGAGGCAAAGAATCTATACTCAGAAAACTATAAAGTACTCATTAAAGAAATTGAGGAAGACAAAGAAATGGAAAAATGTTCCATGTTTATGGATTGGAAGAACAAATATTGTGAAAAAATCTATGCTACCTAAAGCAATCTACATGTTTAATGCAATCCCTATCAAAATACCATCAATTTTTTTCAAGAAATGGAACAATACTCTTAACATTTACATGGAACCAGAAAAGACCTTGAATAGCCAAAGGAATGTTGAAAAAGAAAGCCAAAGTTGGTGGCATTACAATTCCAGACTTCAAGCTCTGTTACAAAGCTGTTGTCATCAAGACAGTATGGTACTGGCACAAAAAACAGACACATAGATCAATGGAACAGAATAGAGAGCCCAGAAATAGACCCTCAACTCTATGGTCAACTAATCTTCAACAAAGCAGGAAAGAATGTCCAATGGAAAAAAGATAGTCTCTTCAACAAATGGTGTTGGGAAAATTGGACAGCCACATGCAGAAAAATGAACTGGACCACTTCCTAACACCACACACAAAAATAGACTCAAAATGGATGATGGACCTCATTGTGAGAAAGGAATCAATCAAAATCCTTGAGGAGAACACAGACAGCAACCTCTTTGACCTCAGAAGCAGCAATTTCTTCCTAGAAACATCACCAAAGACGAGGGAAGCAAGTCAAAAATGAACTATTGGGATTTCATCAAGATCAAAAGCTTTTGTACAGCAAAGGAAACAGTCAATAAAACCAAAAGACAATGGACAGAATGGGAGAAGATATTTGCAAAGGACATATCAGATGAAGGGCTAGTATCCAAAATCTATAAAGAACTTATCAAACTATACCCAAAGAACAAAGAATCCAACTAAGAAATGGGCAGAGGACATGAACAGATATTTCTGCAAAGAAGACATCCAGATGGCCAACAGACACATGAAGAAGTTCTCCACATCATTCAGCATTACGGAAATACAAATCAAAACCACAATGAGATATCACCTCACACCAGTCAGAATGGCTAAAATTAACAAGTCAGGGAATGACAGATGCTGGCAAGGATGCAGAGAAAGGGGAACCCTCCTACACTGTTGGTGGGAATGCAAGCTGGTGCAGCCACTCTGGAAAACAGCATGGAGGTTCCTCAAAAAGTTGAAAATAGAGCTACCCTATTACCCAGCAATTGCACTATTGGATATTTATCCTAAAGATACAAATGTAGTGATCCGAAGGGGCATGTGCACCTGAATGTTTATAGCAGCAATGTCCACAAGAGCCAAACTATGTAACAAAACTAGATGTCCATCAACAGATGAATGTATAAAGAAGATGCTATTAAAAGAAATGAAATTTTGCCATTTGCAACGATGTGGATGAAACTAGAGTGTATTATGCTGAGCGAAATAAATCAATTAGAGAAAGACAATTATCATATGATCTCACTGATATGAAGAATTTGCGAGGCAACATGGGGGGCTTGGAGGGCTGGGAAGGAGAAAATGAAACAAGATGGGATCAGGAGAGAGACAAACTATAAGAGACTCAATCTTACAAAACAAACTGAGGGTTGCTGGGGGGAAGGAGGTAGGGAGAGGGTGGTGGGGTTATGGACATTGGGGAGGGTATGTGCTATGGTGAGTGCTGTGAAGTGTGTAAACCTGGCGATTCACAGACCTGTACCCCTGGGGCTAATAATACATTATATGGTAAAAAATATAAAATAAAAAATAAAAAAAACCCATTCCAGTACTTCCTGCAAAACATATTTCCATTACCGTGAGAGGCAATGTGCTGAAAAAAGAGCTGAAATGATCACCACTTCATTTTACCTCCTGCTTTGATTTACACTTAAATAAGAAACATTTCTTACTACTACCAGTATGGCTATTTTTATTTAAGCAGAGTTAATATATGAATCCTCTAATTGTAAAATGTATATTGGTAAATCAAGGATTTAATATATCTACTGGCTGCAGATTGCAATTCCGTTCGTAGTGCACCTGTCAGAGATGCACACTGTGTTGGATCGTAAGACTATGGTTCATATCAGATTAACTCAGGCACTATCTTATCAAGTGTTTTACATATTGTATTGATTGGGAGCTTAAGAATCATTTTTTAGGGGCGCCTGGGTGGCTCAGTGGGTTGGGCCTCTGCCTTCGGCTCAGGTCATGATCCCAGGGGCCTGGGATCGAGTCCCACATTGGGCTCTCTGCTCAGCAGGGAGCCTGCTTCTCCTCATCTCTCTCTCTGTCTGTCTCTCTGCCTATTTGTGATCTCTCTCTCTGTCAAATAAATAAATAAAATCTTAAAAAAAAAAGAATCATTTTTTAGCATAAAGAATATTTAGTATAACATGTTATGAATGCTACACAGATCATTTCACTGGGAAAGCAGTAAAGTAGGTCTGCACCTGATGAAGCTGCATATGCCATATTTTATGGGGAATCTTAGAAGGATTCTTTCTTGGAACTGATAATCATTATTCTAAAATAAATTACATTCTAATGTATTTTCAAATAGGGCATTTTACCATATTCTTCTACACTTTTCTAAAATAGGCAAGGTAAATATTGTTATCCAAAAAAGTGACTTTTCTTTTTTTTTTCTTGTTTAAGATTTTTTAGTTATTTGACAGAGAGAGAGAGAGAGAGATCACAAGTAGGCAGAGAGGAAGGCTCTCTGCTGAGCAGAGAGCCCAATGCAAGGCTCGATCCCAGGACCCTGAGATCATGACCTAGGCTGAAGGCAGAGGCTTAACCCACTGAGCCACCCAGGCACCGCAAAAGTGAATTTTCTTATGACAGATGGGCTAAATAGAAAGCAAACCATTTTTCAAAGAAATAAACTTTGAAAGAAAGCAAATAAAGAGAATAAACAAAAGAAAGAAAATAAACATTTTTATATGTAACTCAAGAGTTGCTGGAGGATGCTCATATTCATGTTTTCCCTTGGAGGGGGGAAAGATTTGATATTCGTGAAACAGCAGATCTCATTTTCAAGCATGTGCAAGATCAGAGGAAGATGGGGAAGCCCATTCAATGGTTTTTGTTTAGCTCCTCAAATATTTGGACTCCACCACAATTTGGAGCTAAACATCCCCTCTTTGAACCAGCTTGGGCTTTGAGAATCTCTGAAATATTGTGCTAAGAAGGGTTGAGGAATATATTCAAATCATACTAAGTATGCATTTTAGTGTAGATATAGTGTCATTCTAAATATAAATACATGTTTATGATAAACAAAAGTCTGGGAAGAAGATATAGCTCAAAAATTAATACTGAGTGTAGCTGTAGTGTGATTACAGATGTGTTTTCTTTGTTTTTTGCTTTTATAAATGATGGTCTTTCAAACAAAAACTTTGTTTATAAATGTTTAGTAACAACTACTTTATCGAAGCTATTGTTTTAGATTCTGTATAGTGATCACAATAGTCTTTATTATGTTGATTATAAAATTAGAGTGATTTCTATTTCAAAATCTAAATCTGATATGGTGACAATTTGTAGAATTTTGTACTTGAAAACCATGATTATTTCTGCATGATAAGAGTAATTCTTACTTTATTCTTTCTGTGGTTATTAAAAATGGTCTAAAATACCGTAAGACTATTATTACAAAAAATAGAGAATTGTCTTAAAACCTCACACTCATCTCAAAGTTATGATTTTGATTTCTGTTCCAACTGTTCTATCATCTGTCACTGAAAAAACTCTCATTCTGGAAATATTACCACCTTGACAATTGTGTTTTTCTTCCTCACTATTTTCTTTCTTTCTTTTTTTTTTTTAAAGATTTTATTTATTTATTTGACAGATAGAGATCACAAGTAGGCAGAGAAGCAGGTAGAGAAAGTGGAGGAAGCAGGCTCCCTGCTGAGTATAGAGCCCGATGCAGGGCTCGATCCCAGGACCCTGGGACCATGACCTGAGCCGAAGGCAGAGGCTTTAACACACTGAGCCACCCAGGCACCCCCCCACACACTATTTTCAATGGTTAGTGTCTTTTTGATTTTTTAAAGCTCAATTTCTGCCTTTTTTTTTTTACAATAACTACATTAATACATGGTATTACTAAATAATTTAAATTTTGCTTTATCCACTCCCTTTTTATCTTACATTCTTTTCCTCTCATCTCTGTTCTTTCCTTATGAATTTTTGCTTGGATTTCATGAATTTGTGTTCTACTATGAACTTTAAAAAGTAACTTAAAATGAATTTAAGTTTTTA
The DNA here is from genome assembly GCF_009829155.1 of Mustela erminea. Classification (NCBI taxonomy): domain Eukaryota; kingdom Metazoa; phylum Chordata; class Mammalia; order Carnivora; family Mustelidae; genus Mustela; species Mustela erminea. Next base: position 99,117,527 of record NC_045616.1, on the reverse strand, counting down.
TTTAAATTCCAGCTAGTTAACATGCAGTGTAATACTAGTTGCAGGTGGTACAATATAGTGATTCAACACTTCTGTAAGATACCCTGTGCTCATAATGACAAGCGCCCTCCTCAATCCTCATCACCTATTTCACCCATCCCTGCTTGTAACCATCCATTTTTTCCATTTTTCTCTATAATTAAGAGTCTGTCTCTTGGTCTTTCTCTCTGTCTCTCTCCTTTACTTGTGCTCACTTGATTTTTAGATTCTACACATGACTGAAATCATATGGTATTTGTCTTATTCTGATTGGCTTATTTCACTTAGCATTATGTATTATAGCTCCATCCATGTCATAGTGAATGGCACGTTTTTTTTTTTTTAATGGCTGAGTAACATCCCACCTATATTACTCAGCCATAAAAATAATGAAATATCACACACACACACACACACACACACACACACACACACCCTTCATCCATTCATCAGTTGACAGACGGACTGTTTCTGTAATTTGGCTATTGTAGATAATGCTCCATGTATCCCTTTGAATTGGTATTTTTGGATTCTTTGGGTAAATACTTAGTAGTAAAATCACTGAATTGTATGGTAGTTCTATTTTTAACTTTTTGACCAAACTCCATACTGCTTTCCAGAGTGGCTTCACCATTTTACACTCCCACCAACAGTGCAAGAGTGTTTCCCTTTCTCCACATCCTTGCCAACACCTGATTTTCACAGTAGTTTCAAGTACAACTAATTTAAGACCAGATCTCCAAGTTCCATTTTAAACTAGTGCCAGGCTAGTAAGGAATCACTAAAGAATGCCACTTAAGACCCAGTAATTATTTCAAGACAAATAATACTCAAATTCATAGTTATTTTATGCTATTAGAAAATAGACATGGGGATATGATCTCTGTGAATACAGAAAAGTAAAAAGTCCCCTGCTAGAGGAGATCCACCCATGGATCCCACGGTGGATTTAACCTTTAACGAGAAGTGAGAGGAGGAAGAAACCTCCCCAAATGCTGTTAAGAGGAAAACAACTAAAATTTAGACATGGGAAATGACTGTATATTCCTGGAGTTGAGGCAGGAGAAGTAAGGGTGACTTGTTGTCAAGGGACAGCAAGGAGCCTTGTAGAGTAAGGATGTATGCAGAGGAACAGGAGGAAGTTAATAGGTGGCTGAACTTTACACAATGCATCAGGCACTCTACCCTTCAGTTCCAGATGAATAACTTGGCAGAGGAGAAAGTCTCATTCTTTTTTTTTTTTTTTTAAAGATTTTATTTATTTATTTGACAGAGATCACAAGTAGGCAGAGAGGCAGGCAGAGAAAGAGGAGGAAGCAGGCTCCCTGCTGAGTATAGAGCCCGATGTGGGGCTTGATCCCAGGACCCTGGGATCATGACCTGAGTGAAGGCAGAGGCTTTAACCCACTGAGCCACCCAGGCATCCCGAAACAGTCTCATTCTTATGGGAAACAATTTTTTATCAGTTTTTTTTATACAAAGCCCCTCACATTTAATGAAGTATTAAGAAATGTGGAAACATATTGATGTGTTTCCATATCAACATATTGAATACAATATAGAATTATCAGAAATGGATTAAGGTAATTATGATTAACATGTTAAATAATTTAGAGAAGCAAGCAACATGAGGGAATAAATAATGCTTTTTAATAAAGAGATAGAAATTTTCAAAAGCACTAAGTGGAAATGCTACAAAAAAAAATCACATTAGGCATTAAGATTTATTTTGGGGGGCTTTCAAGAGAACTATAAGTAGCAGATAAAGATCAATGAATACATACATTTCAGACAAAATGTGGAAGAATTTATCTCCAGCAGACCTGCTAAATAAAGTCTGCTAAAAGAATTTCTTCAGGCTGAAGAGAAAAGATGCCATATAGAAAACTAATTCTGAATAGATAGCAATGCCTAGAAGAATAAATATATGGTAAATAAAACAATCTCAAAAAAAAAAAACCCAAAACTAAAAAACCTCTTCATAAATTAGTAGTTGGCCTCATTAATATCCTTCCTCCAGTCTTTAATTAGGCAAAAGAAGTCAGTAAATATATAGTTGATTGGAAGAGCTGTATCATTTGGACTTAATTGATATTATGTAACATCCCACCGAATATTGGTAAAATACACATTTCTCTCAAATGTGCTAGTGGTAAAAGCCATATGCTGAGCCACAAAACAGGTCACATTTTGTTAGAAGAGAACTTGTACAGAATTTGTTCTGTACTACAGTAGTATCCAATTCTAAGCCACTAAGTAGTATAAATCTAGAAAATCTCCACATGCTTGAATATTATACAACCTATTTTAATGGATCATGGGTCTGAAACTAAACCTCAAAAATAATTGATGGAAACACAACTAATTAAAAGTTGTCTCATAAGCTAATCAGTGCTTGGATTTATAGCATTAAATGCAATAAAGAAAAAGGAAAAAGGAGTCCAATCTAGGATATAAACTTCCACACTACTGGAGGGACACCTAGCTGGCTCAGTGGGTAGATCATGTGACTCGTGATTTGAGTTTAAACCCCATACTGGGTATTGAGATTACTTAACAAAAAATTTTTTTAAAGATTTTATTTATTTATTTGACACAGAGAGAGAGGGCACGAATAGGTAGAGAGACAGGCCGAGAGAGAGGGGGAAGCAGGCTCCCTGCTGATCAAAGAGCCCAAGGCGGGGCTCCATCCAGGACCCTGAGATTATGACCCAAGCCAAAGACAGAGGCTCAACCCTCTGAGCCACCCAGGCATCCCCCCTCCAAAAAAAAATTCTTAAAGAAGATAGTTGAACAAAATAATTCCAGAGTAAGTCAAAGTTGTCAACATAAAAAACCTTCCACATATTTAGTTTATTCCATTAAAATTAAAGGAGAAATATTATATACTAACTGCAAAAGATATGGCAAATGCACTTGACAAAATGCAGCATACATTCATGATAAAATTGCTCAGTAAATTAAGAATACTGATAAATTTTCCCAACCTCCTAAATTAAATCCCCAAAACAAAATTGGAACAAAAAGCTATGGCTGATACCGTAGTTAATGCTGAAATACAGACCATCTTACCCATGATCAGGAACAAGATAACATGTTTCAGTCTTACCAGGGAAATTAAACAGTGTATCCAAGACCATATAGCTAGTTCAGTAAGTCAATAGTCTGAAAGTCAAATAATACCTCAAAATAATATTTTAATAGCTAAGAAAATAAGAACCTGAATGGCATTTTGAAAATAAGATATTATGAAGAGCGAACAATAACCACCATAACAAACCACATAAGGAATAATCATTTAAGGCTCTCATTCTCATGTTTTCCATATATATAGATACAGACCCCCCCACACGTATCTCCAACTCTTGTCAATATCAATATTATCTGAGGTTTTCCAAAATTAAATGTAGCAGATGATCTTCATTTTCAGTGTGATGTCTCTACTATCAGAAAACTATGGTACATTTGTGGGGTTTCTAATTCATCTGTAATGCTTTCTCAGAACTTTCAGAGTCACTGAAGAGAGGTGATTTCAGTCTTGGCTTCAAAGATGACCATAAAAATAGCTCTTGACCCATTTATTAAAGTATGTTGTACTCTTAGGAGTCAGTTAAGAAATTAAATGATATATTTCAAGCTGTAATACTTGGGGAAAATAAGGAAACAATTTGATTCCTAATGAAATTAAGTTTTGGAATATATAGATTTATAGATTATGGCTTTATATAAGACATTCAGATGGTTATTGGTAGCACATAAACATGAAACCTTTCTTATGTAGAGTAGTAGCACTGTTATCTTTTAGTCGCATAAAGCAAATATTTTCCTAACTCTGTTACATCTCTAACTTATAATAATTATTTGTTTCTATGCCTCCTTTCATATTCTTTTGTCCACTCCCAAGGGAAACTCATAGGGGATTGTTATCCTACTTGGCCTCAGAACTGAACACAGTTTCTAACTCAATATAAGAGTTTTGAATTTAATTAAATTGGATTTTAAGGATAAAGCAGACATCCCTAAATTCTAGAGAGAGCAGAACAAGACTCTTAGGATCAAAGGTAAAAACATAGACCAACTGGAGAAGCCAACACACAAGGAGGATTTGGACATGATAGTGTTTAAAAATAAACTCTGAAAAACATTGTAGTAGCCAATTAAAGAAAACAAAACAAAACAAAAGACTCTTAGGATCAAAGGTAAAAACATAGACCAACTGGAGAAGCCAACACACAAGGAGGATTTGGACATGATAGTGTTTAAAAATAAACTCTGAAAAACATTGTAGTAGCCAATTAAAGAAAACAAAACAAAACAAAAAAGAAAACAAAAACAATTTGTTCAGCACAATGGAATATTTTGGTAGTTAAAACATAAGGTTAACCTTTCAAGGGAAAAACCTTTCATGGGATTTATGTATACACACATAAATCCATTATGCATTTTGAAGAAAAATTTGGGGAAAAAATTGACGAGTATCTGGATAGATGTGTCCATCTGCTGTTGAAAGCATGATCATTTGGAGATTGCATGGAGTAAACCCTCAGGGGTTACTCGACAATCTTCAGGTGAACTATTACATTCTGGATTCTAGGGAATAGGGACAAATTACCTTCCCTTAGAATGGAGCAATGCTATAGTAACTTGTAAATGGATTTAAGTAGCTATGGCACAGCACTGAAGACTTACATAAAAGTTTCAAGTATGGATCAATATTTTTTGAAACTAACAGGTAATACATTGTCTCTTAAATTCTATCAAGTCTTACTTTTGTTATTCTTAACCAGAAAGATCAGTATTCAAAGCATAGGCTGTACATTTCCAAAATTTGACATTAATTAGGCTGAAAACATTTTTTTTGCTGACGAGTTTGAACTGTTTGGATAACCATGAAATTAAATTGCATGAATATAAAGCAGAATGAAATTATTTCCTTTTTGGAGAATTAATGAAATTTATCAATTTCCTTTTAAAAGTTTTTATTAATAATACCAACTGTTCACATACCCACTTTTTACTAAATTCATTCTATAATGTAAGAACTCTGAGGTCAGAACTGTGTTTTTGTTTTTTCTGATAGATACATACATATTACAGTAATAGGTAATCTCCAAAAAAGTCAATATAGAACACAAGAAGGGCTATTCATTTAGTACTCCTTAATCTGAAGCAAAATTCTCATGCATAGAAATAAATACAATTTAAGTTTAGGCTCTGCATATACTAGCAGCATTTTAACAAAATTAAACACAAATCTTGGTAAGAAAAGTGAAAGTTACATTTATATGGTCACTTAATGAATTAAAAATTTTATATATCTACCATTTGTTTTTAAAGTCATGGTGAATGTGTTAAAAGAAAAAAAAAGGTTTTGTCCTCTAAAAGATTTTAATCTATATAAGGGCATCAGAAGATATGTAAATCTTGGAGATGAAAACAAATGAAAATAAAATCAAGTGTCAGAATGTGTGGTGCAGAGCAGAACGAAAAGCTAGTATTTCCTTTGTATCTTAAATGTCATTTACGACACAGATCAGGAAGCCAGATGCAATGATATTTTCTAAAAATCAAGGTGATGTATGTGCTTTTTATGACTGCATGTAGTCTGGTTTCTGAATGATTTATGGTCTTCTCAAACCAATGAAGAAGTTAATAACAACATTATTTCTTGGAAGAACATTTTCATTTCTTGTACTGCGATTTAAGTGACTAATATAAGTATAAACCAGGTAAAATTACATAGTTAATGTGTAACACATTTCAAAAAAAGTTAGTGTAATTAAAAATACTGGCTGTATTATCAAAAGACCTAGGTCTTTCCTCATCTTTCCTAGGAGCTAGAAAATTACCTCTATAAGATTTCTAGATTCTAAAATGTTGAGGTTAGAAATTGGGTCTAACTCACAGCATTATGAAGATCAGATGTGTCCAGTGTTATAGCATTTTTTAATGACAAAAAAATGCACAGTATACATAAAATATTGGGAAGGTTAGCATTTCTGTAGAGAAATAATAGTTTTAATGGTTCTTTGTCCCTCATCCTGTAGCACACAACTTCTTTTCTGCTGCAGAAATCAACCAAATTCTCCATGAATTACAAAAATAACATTTATTTTTAACACATGTTATGTGAAGTCAGCTGGATGGTTGTAGCTCAGATAGTTGGTTCAATTTTTCTAGGCTCTGTTAATTTGACAGGTTTATAGGTAATTTGAAATGGGATGTCCATATGAAAATATTTCCTAAGAACAAAATTAATGCACATATATTAGGAATGAATTTTATAAACATGCTTCCTCTTATGTTCTCTTTGCCCAAGACAGCACTGTAAGTAGCAAAATGTTATTCATTGCCCTTCTCAAACTAATCTGTTATGATTTTATAAAGAATCAGTCCCAAATTTCCGTGCTGATTATTCTAGAAAATCTGTGTTTTACTTCTTTCAGTGAGTCCCTGATTGCCAACAGTTAGGCTCCTTTTTGAATTCAACTTCTTATAGTCATTAGTAAGATGAAATTAGTATCATATCACTTGTAGTATTAACATTCTGTCTCAAACTTGTTCTCCCAAAGCAACTTCACTTGATGTATTTTCTACCTCTTGCTTTAGCCAGGGTAACACTTTTAACTTTGCCAAAACAAACTACGGACCACTACATTTTCAGTTTTAACAGTAAAATTTATAAGCCTCTAGTCAGGTTACCAAAGAAAAAAATTACAAGACACAAATTACAAATATCAGAAGTTGGAAAGTGCTCATCACTATGGATCCCATGAACATTGCAACATTAGTAAATGAAGAGTATTAACAACTCTGTGCCCACCAATTTGATAACTTGATGAAATAGAACATTCTCTCAAAGTCATCATCTAAAGAAACTCCAATCATCAAATGAAAATGATTTCATTTAGAAATCATCATCTAAAGAAACATCTAAAGAAACTCCCATAAGAATATGTATAATCTGAATAGATCTCTATTAAAACAACCAATTCAGTGATTAACAACCTTCCTAAATGAAATTACCTGTTGCAGGTGGTTTCACTAGTGAATTCTGACAAACATTTCAATAATAATGATACCAGTTCTCTACAATCTACCAAAAAAATAGCTATCAAACCCTTCCCAAGTCATTCTGTGAGGTCAGTATTACTCCAATAACAAACTGGATGGCTATATGAAAAAGATAAAAACTACAAACCAAGATGTTTCACAAAAACAGATATAAAACCTGCAACAAGCCATTAGTAAATAAAATTCAACCCTGTATGAAAACGACTATACTCCATGAACAAGTGGAACGGATTCCAGGTATTTGAGGCAAATTGACATTTTAAAATTAATTATTATAATCCATCACTACATGTTAGACATGAAAAATTGTATTGATACAAAAGAATTATTTGAAAAATGCAATACCATTAATGATTCAAAAAACAAAAAACTTCCAACTAGACATAGAGGGGAAAGTAATCAAGTTGATTTAAATTGAAATTAATGTCCTATTTAGTGGTGAGAAACCAGATACTTTCCCCCTAAGATCATCCACAAGGCAAGGCGATTTCCTTTCACTGCCCTTACTAAGCATTGTACTGGAAGTCCTTGCTAACATAGTAAGAAAAAACAAGTGCATAAAATGGATGCAAGTGGAGAAGAAAAAACAAAGGGCAAATGAAAGCACATGAGATGCCGCTCAGTACCTTAGGGCATTAAGGAACTGCAAATGAGAATAGGGTACCACTGCGCATCTAGACTGATTAAAACCCAAAACACTGACAACACGAAAATACTGATGAGAATATGGAGCAACAGAAACTCTCAGTCATTGCTTGCAGAAAAGAGAATGGTCTGACCGCTTACATGTAGAATACAGTTTGGAAGTTGTTTCATGAAGTTCATCACAGCCTTATCACATGATCCATAGGCTACTCTTCTAAATACTTACTCACATGAGTTGAAAACTTATGTTCACACAAAAATCTACACATAAAGTTTCTATCACTTCCTTCATTATTGCAAAATATGGCAAACAACCAAAATGTCATACAATAGGTGAACAGATAAATTGGTACATCCTAACAACAGAAAATTATGCAGCAATAAAAAGAAACAAACTATCAAGTTTTGAAAAAACAGGGGGGAAACCCTAAATGTTTATTACAGAGAAGCCTGTCCATGAAGACTACATATAGTATTCTTCCAAATATATGGAGATAGTAAAAAGATAAGTGGTTGCTGGGGATTAGGGGAAGAGTGAAAGATAAGTAGATAGAACATAGGAAATTACAGGGCAGTGAAAATATTCTGTAGCACATTGTAATGAAATATATACATGATACAATGCATTTATCAAAACTTCCAGAATATACAACACGAAGAGTGAACTCTAACATAAACTATGTACCTCAGGAAATTTTTGATAGCATATCAGTAATGATTTAACAAAAGTATCACACTAATGCAGGAAATAACTAACATGGGAAACTATATGTGGAGGAAAAGGATGTAAACCAAATTCACAATTTCTGCTTCATTTTTCTATAACCCAAAACTAATCTAAAATATAATGTATTAATTTAAAAAACCCTTAATTTCCAGTCCCAGCTCCACATGTAAAGAACTTGGAATTTCTTGCCAAGTTATAACTAATAAAAACACTAAACAGACTGAAAAATCAGTAACTCTTCATGGCTCTCTAAGAGAAGACAGGATACAGGGCAAACAAATCAATTACCCCCAACACCAGAGAGAGACAGGAAGACATGGGAGCTAAAACTACCGCAGTAGAGACTTGAGCAGAAGTCACCACTGAAGGATAACTAGGGTAGGAAAACCCGAAGTGTAGTTGCTGAGTTCCCAGAGGCTCAACAAACAACTCGGACAGTTAAAAACTCCCCGGGGAGAAGAGTCATAGAATGGCCCCCACCAGCTATACCTCTAGGAGCCTGACCAGGTTTTCTCAATAAGTAATGGAGAAAACTTCCCCCACTTGGGTTTTGGGCAGGGGCTGGGGAAAATTTGAAGTTGGTATATGTAGATAATTATTCAGGATGAAATACCCCATGTTTTGGAAGTTATTATACCATTCTTTCTTCTTTAGTGAATGTTTGAAATTTTCAACAGTAATAAAAACAATGATAGAAAGCTAAAAAAAAAAAAAAATTGAAAAGAAAAAGAACTAACCAACGCAAACTGCTTTCCCCTTAACAAAGCCTGCCCTCAAGGGAAACTATTTAAACAGAGTTTAACCTGCTGGGCTGTTAGAAGATCCAGCTCACCTGCTGAAAGAAAAATAACTAAGTCCAGCCAGTCTAATTTTCTATGGGAAAGAAGAAAAATAGTCAAGTATAGACCATTCTAGCCATCCTGTACCACCTAAAGGAAAGGAAAAAAGCAAACAAAACAAAACTGAGAAATGCTTATGAAGTCCATAGTTCAGAAGAGACATACATTAACTAAAAGACTCTCTAAAATATCATGAGGCTTAATCATAGGACTATAGAATGTTTCCTCTCTCCTCATACTGCAACAAAAAAGGTATATTTTTAAAAAAGATTTTATTTATTTATTTGATACAGAGAGAGAGAATACAGCAGACAGAGCAGCAGGCAGAGTGTCAGGGAGAAGCAGGCACCTCATGGAGCAGGGAGCCCCATGTGGGGCTCGATCCCAGGACCCAGGCATCGTGTCCTGAGCTGAAGGTAGCCGCTTAACCAACTGAGCCACCCAGGCGCCCTGCAAGAGTCTAGAGCTGGTCCATCTACCCAGTACATCATGTCTGGCTATCAAGAAAAAACAAAGCATACCGAAAGGGGAAAGAACACAATTTGAGGAAACAGAGCAAGTATCAGAAACACACATGGTAAGGATATTGGAATTATCAGGCCAAGGATTTCAAACAAGTGTAATTAATATTCTGAGTATTATAATGGATGGAACAGATAGCACGCAAGAACACATGGGCCATGTGAGCAGAGAAATGGAAATCCTAAGAACCACCCCCCCCCCCAAAATGTTAAGAGACAGAACACACTGTGATAGAAATGAAGAACACCATTGTTAGTAGACTGGACACAGCTGAGGAAAAAAATCTCTGCCCTTGAGAATATCTCAATAGGAGCCTCCTAACCTGGGTGGTGGTGGGTGGGGCGGGGGCGGGGAGGGGGGGTGGGTGGGGAAACACCTCAAACCTGACACAAAACAATCAGTAACAATAGCATCAATTTAGCTCACATTGCCCACTAAAAAATTCTCTAACTACCACAAATTTGATGAAAAATTTGTCTTCAACATACACACTGAAAAGGAAACCTATTCAATTTGTCAATTTCCAAGATGTTTTATTTCTTTTATTAAAATTGAATACTGAGGGTTGCGTGGGTGCCTCAGTGGGTTAAGCCTCTGCCTTCAGCTCAGGTCATGATCTCAGAGTCCTGGGATCAAGTCCCGCATCAGGCTCTCTGCTCAGCAGGGAGCCTGCTTCCTCCTCTCTCTCTCTCTCTGCCTGCCTCTCTGCCTACTTGTGATCTCTCTCTGTCAAATAAATAAATAAATAATCTTAAAAAAACAAAACAAAACTGAATACTGAAATGCAACAGATTCAAACATGAAACAATCTTTTTTGTCTTAAAGATAGTGGTAAATTACAAAAAGAAAAAGAAAACAGGAACTACTAGCCAATGGTACATATTTACTATATAATAACTTCATATTTTCAATGGCACCAAAATTCTAGACAACCATAAAAAGTGTGTGTGTGTTGTGTTTTTTTTTTAAGATTTTTAATTTATTGGACAGAGAGACAGCAAAAGAAGGAATACAAACCAAGGGAGTGGGAGAGGGAGAAGCAGTCCTCCTGCTGAGCAGGGAGCCCAATGCAGAGCTCCATCCTAGGACCCTGGGATCATGACCTGAGCAAAAGGCAGCTGTTTAATCAACTGAGCCTCCCAGGCGCCCCTGTGAGTGGTTTTCTGTTAGTAGATAAAATATGCTAATTTACTGGTTATGTTCAGAGGACGGGAAAACAAGTGAAGAGTTTGGAATTGGGAAGAGGTATTTATAGTTTAAATTGAAAAATAACTATAAAAGAAATTTTCATAGAAATATATAAAATAAAAGCATATTAAAATCATCCATTTCAAAGAAGAGACTATTAAGATAGAATGAAAGAGAAAATCTGTCATATACAGAATATAATAAAAATATTTAAGGTAAAATATTTTCAAAATTTTAAAATCAAAAGAGTGTAAAAATATTTATTAACCAAATGAAAGGTGAATGGGGGAGATACTTGATTATATAATACAAAATAGAATTAAGACATAAATCTTGACATTCAGTACTGCTTAATATTAACTGCAGGGGTGCCTGAGTGGCTCAGTGGATTAAGCCTCTGCCTTTGGCCCAGGGAGCCTGCTTTCCCCTCTCTCTCTGCCTGCCTCTCTGCCTACTTGTGATTTCTCTCTCTGTGTCAAATAAATAAATAAAATCTTTAAAAAATATATTAACTGCCAAGAGTGGTTTGACCAAATTATATAGTATGTAAATTATATCTCAATAAAACTATTTTGAAAAAAAAAAGATTTCTTTTTGGCATGACCATTAAAGGTAGCAAAGAAGAGCATTGCTTGACATCCAAGCACAGGCTGGCAGTTGAAAGCCTACATTAATGTATCACACCATTTCCATTTCTTCTCCCCATTCTTTTTTTTTCTCTTTTTTAAAGGTTTTATGTATTTCTTCTAGAAGGAGAGAGAGATAGCACACTAGTGGGGAGAGCAGCAGGGGGGGGAAGTTTAGAGAGAATCCCAAACAGACTCTAATCTGAGTATGGAGCCTGGCTCGGGGCTCCATGCCAAGACTCTGAGATCATGACCAGAGCCAAAATCAAGAGTCACATGCTTAACCCATTGAGCCACCAGGGTGCCCCCCACTCCATTCTTTGTAAGCTTCATGGGACTTCTATTTCTCCAACTCAGGTTAAATAGGGAAAGATTTATGGTGCCTTTGAAGAGAGGTAGCCACCTGAGCTGGGATTCATTACCATTGTGATCTGCTGATTCTTATCTGCAGTATTTAAGAACAACAGTGCCAATTTCATTCTGATTTTCATCCTTTTCTTTATCCACCACCTGAACAGCTGACTCACCTAAACCAATTTTTTTTTCCATTTCTTTCATTATCATTTTTATGTTTCTGTTAGTCTTCTTTGTTCTTTGGAATGGCTTCTCATTGCTAAAGCAATACATGGCAGATATGGTAGCAAGAGGTTGTTTCCTATGTGGTTTATCACCCTCTGAACATGAGGTTGAAATAAGGTAGCCCAGGCAGAAAGAACTGCCTGTATCACAAGGTATGTGGTTGTTTGGACCAGAGGCACATCATTTTGCCTGGGTGATTGCTTGTCATAAAACCAATCTTGCCTTGCTTGTACATGTAACATTTTAAGGGCTTCAGAGGATATTCCATTATTTAAAGAAGGCAAGATAATCAAGTGGTAAAATTTTCAGCATAAACTTGCTCAGTTCATGACCTCATTCATTCCAAATTGGTCAATTCAATTACATCTAAATTCTGAAGAATTTTTTATTTGTTGAATTCTGCTGGGACTCAGCCTGACTAATCCATTCTGTTCAATAATGTCTACCATGCAATTTTAAGTCTCCTGATCATTTAACTAACAAATCTGAGAGAATGAAGATTTATCGGGGACTTGCTAATATTTTCAAACAAAGTGTCACACTCTTTTGAACTCTATTCACAGGCTTCTACGCGCTCCTCTCTCCTGTGTCATATGCCTGGGAGTATGGCTAGTGACTAATGATCATAGCTGAATAAAATCATAACTGATTATAGTATTTCTCAAATTCCCAACAGAACCTTCCTTGTATAACACTTTTTGCAATTGTATGTTTTACCTACTATGATTGACTCTTTTCTTCCATTTTCAGCAATTCTACTTACACTAAAAGTCAATTAAGTACTAACCCGGCTATAGTTTTTCCCAGTCTACTCCTCTCAATCGTCCTTTCCTTATGAATTTAGTTTGCCAGCTCCACAGAAGTCAAAACTTCTCACTCATAAATAATAAACAAACAAACAAACCTCTACCACAGAACTTTTGCTGCTTTGTACTGAGAGTGGGTCAGCAACTGTCCTGCCACTGAAACCTGAGTTCTTTCTTCCCTCGTCCTTGCCTAACCACAAGGTACCCTTGTCATATTGAGTCGTAGGTCTGAAAGTCAATCCTTCCTCTTCAAGATGCCAGCCTGTAAGATCTACAGTGATTAAATAACAGCAGTGGTCTTGGGTTCTGATTGATAATCAAACTCATAAAGCACAATAGCCTTCACAAAGCACCCAGTTCATTAGCTTTCATGAAGTTTAAAAACCAGGAAACAACATGCAATGTGGTTGAAGAGCAATTGTCTCTTGACTCTCAGAACCAGCTTCTGAATATTCCCTAAATTCCATATTAAGTTTATGGCTGAGATTCGATAATGGATTTTAAAAAATATTTGTATTTATTTATTTATTTCCATTGCATGCAAGAGAAAAAGGGAAAGAGAGAGAGAGAAAGAGAGCAAGCGCACAACCCAGGGAAGAGGGAGAGGAAAATGGAGAAGCAGACTCCTTGCTCAGCAGGGAGCCTAACTCAGGGCTCCATCCCAGGACCCTGAGATCATGACCTGAGAGGAAGGCAGATGCTTAACCAACTGAGCCACCCAAGCACCCCTGATACTGGATTAGGTAATGTGGAGGCTGACTGGTTACTTTGACAAAAAAGTTATGGTGTTATCATGGGGTGAAAATCTGATTAGAGAGGGTTAATGAGAAATAGAGGAGGCAGTATAGGCAGAAACGATAGATAACACTCTCAATGAGATGTACAACAGAGGAACGGGCAGAAACTTGAAGCAGAGGTCAAGCCAGAAACAGCTTTGAAATGGAAGCATTTGCTGATGGTGATAAATCAGTAGAGTAGGAAAAATAAAATATGCAGAAAGAAGAGGGAAGCATCACTAGAATGATGTATTTGTGTAGGCACGAAGTGAGTATTGTACATTGTCGGAGTACTCAGAATATTTCCAGATTGTTCTTGTGTATCATTACACTACTCATTGTCATTTCACACTTTAGAAGAGAGAAATATATGCTAGCAACTCTTTGTTTCACTGTTAGTATTTTTGGTTCCTTTTTGAACATTTAGTATTATAATTTCTTGTTGAAATGTTTTAGGGTGAATTTTAATTCAGAGAAATGGGGAAATCCACTAATTGTGTCCCGATTCCATTGTCTGTGAAGAAGTGTTTCCCAAGATTTTAATTGCTCAGGGAAAACTAACAAAATCAGAATCAGTGTAAAGGATCCATGCATGGGGCGCCTGGGTGGCTCAGAGGGTTAAAGCCTCTGCCTTCAGCTCAGGTCATGATCTCAGGGTCCTGGGATCGAGTCCTGCACTGGGCTCTCTGCTCAGTGGGGAGCCTGCTTCCTCCTCTCTCTCTGCCTGCCTCTCTGCGTATTTATGATCTCTGTCTGTCAAATAAATAAATTTTAAAAAAAAAGGATCCAGGCATAGCTGAGATTTTCTAGGCACTTAGGCAGGAAAAAAAAAATTGTAGCTCACACAGCAATGGCACTGTAATCAATGATTTCTGCTGAACTCTTTGCAGAGTAGTCACTGGGATTCCAAGTGTGTTTAATATGCAGAAGATGGAGCCAATCAGACAAAGCAGGGGAAGACTTTGCAAACAGGAGGAATGCTCTTCTCTGCTCTGGTTTGTAGTCCCCACTCTACTGATTGTGTTGGTAAAGTTTTATTTCTTCCACTTGATCTTGTCTTTGTTGTTGATGACATTAAAATACTTTTAGGAGCAAACCATCCAGGGCTAACCAGAGAGATGTAGCTCATATCATGCATTACCAGGATGACAGCAGAGATTTTATTAGCTGAAAATCTGCTCTCTCAGTACAAGACCAATGGTAATGGTTATTAAGGAGGGCACCTACTGCCTGGAGCACTGGGTGTGGTGCATAAACTGTGAGTCTTGGAACACTGAAAACACTAAAATTAAATTAAGATGGTACCGAAATAAATAAAACTTAAAAGATTAAAAAATAAAAATAAATAAATAAGAAATAAAGCAATGCTAAACAAAACAACACATGGAAGCCATTCTTTCCCTTTTCTATTATTTGCATACAAGCAGTCTTGTTCTTGCCTCTAATCAGATTTGTTTAAGTCCACAGCCGTATTTCTTACCTTGGACACTCAAATTTGACCTCTTTTGTTTTTAAGCCCTTATATGAGAATAAATAAATGACTGAGAGTTTTACTGATTTTAAGTTAGAGCATAAGCAATCTGGCCGCAGCTACCAGCATCTAGTATTTAAGGGAAGGATCTGACTCTAGCATTAGGTTCTTTCACTTTCCCATCACCAAACATAGATTTGGCTGCAAGTGGCTGCAGCAACATGCCTGTGACCCAATTTGAAATTCACCTTTCAAGCAACTTTAACTTCCTCAGCACTCTTGCATTCCCAGTGACATAATGATGTTGCTTTCCAACATGTTATTGGTCTCACATATTAACAAAATCCCTCATCTAATTCCAATACATGTTTACCATCTTTTTGAGATTGCAATCTTGTTTTCCAAATAAAAATGAAATAAATTACAATTGGAAATGTATCTCTCAAGATGAAATGCTGTCAAAATAGAATATTCTGTAATTCACATGATTAGTACGGTTTTGCCATTTCTTTTCTGTGTGGCTTATTTTACAGATGATAGTGTGAGGCCCAGGCAAGCTAATTGATCTCAGGGCACAGAGGTTACGTAGCATTCTATCCTATTAGTGCTTCTATGCAGCTACCAGGAAAAGGTAGCATGACCAAAAAAATGCCATGGGACATGAGGTCTTCTAAAAAACCCCACTGTAATTTTTCAAATTGCTGCCAAATGTCTTCTTCATAAGAGCAGCAAATGTCAATGAAGACTCAGGTGTCTGTTCAGGGTAGAACCACTGTTGTTCAAACACCAAGAGAAAAACAGACCTGATGCTCTCTGGTGGTGAAGAGAGGAAGAAAGAAGGGCCATTGATTCCATTGATTCTACCTATTATTTTGGAGACAATATATCTCTTCTCTGAACTAGACGATCAGTGTGGCATTGGCTTTGCCTAAACTAGGCTATTAGTGTGATGACCGAATTGAACAGTATGTGAGATTCTTAAGTATCATAAAAGTGGCAGCGAGTACTACTTTGCTACCATCTGAGCAAAACAACCTGTAACATCAGCCTTTACTGGCAGTGACAGTCCCTTTACCCTGGCAACGTTTAAATGCTTCACAGAATCCAAAACAGGAGAATAGATCTTGGATGTCTGGTTGACTTATCTGCATGCTTGTCTAGACATCATCTCATAGAAATATTCAAACCTATGTGTTCAGAGAAAACTTTGATTTTGTGGTGGGTGCTCCAATATAAGGAACAAAAAAAAGTTTAGATCATTTCTGTTTTTATCATCTTTACAATTTATATAAAAATGTTCAAGATATTGATGCAAGGGTGGGGGTAATATATAAGCAGAGGACTCGGTGCTGGTCGAAAGAGAAGAATTAGGTTCTTTTGTCTGATCTCTTCAAATGCTTCCTGTACCCAAAAAGGATGGAATCTTATGTTTCACCATGAATGAAAATCACAAATACTACTCACCCTTAGTATCCTTTTTCAACCTCTGCAGACTGAGATGAAAACTGTTCCTTTTAAAACCATGGTTTAGGGGCACCTGGGTGGCTCAGTGGGTTGGGCCTCGGCCTTTGGCTCAGGTCATGATCTCAGGGTCCTGGGACTGAGCCCCGCATTGGGCTCTCTGCTCAACAGGGAGCCCGTTTCTCCTTCTCTCTCTGCCTGCCTTTCTGCCTACTTGTGATCCTTGTCTGTCAAATAAATAAAAAGTTAAAAAAAAATAAAACCACGGTTTAACAGAGAGCAGAGGAGAATATGATAAAACCACACTTCCCTGGCAGCTCCTGGCGCCTCATCCCACTGACCTCATTTGAATTTTTCCAGAGCAGCAATCACTACCTTGTACTTCCTGTGATTGTTACTCTGCTGTCTCTCTCTCTCTTTCTGAGAATGGAAGTGCCAAATGGGCACAAATTTTGTTTTGTTCACTTTGGTGTCTCCAGGAAAACTAGCACATAATATACCTTCAGTGAACATGAGGTGAATGAATGAATAAAGGCAGAAAGGGTTATTGAGTGCCAAGAAATGGTGGAGAGAAACACCAAACAGTGAAGGCTAGAATTTATAAGGAGAAAGATGGACACTGGTAATTTTGTTTTACACCTTAGACTTCTCTCAGTTTGGGGGAGAATACTGATATGGCTGTGTATATCATATATACACATATATGTCAAATATAATCTTGGAAAGGTTTATATTGTGAGAATAAATATATATCAAAGGAGAGGAAAAGGAAGACACACAAATACAAGACAAGTGATATAAAAAGAAAAGAAAAAGCTATCTGCATCCAAATTCCATTTGTGCCCAACTCTTTTGCTTTCCAAGACAATATGTTTTACTAACCATCTATTTAACTTCCTGTGGGCAGAGACCCTTGCTTATCTTTCTGACATGCAGGGCACTATAGTAATTGTGGTCCCCTGGCTTCTGGAGTTATAAACTCCCACCTCTTCACTATTGCTTTGGTGTTCCATCTGTTCTATTGCTGTAATGCCAAACTCTGTGATTGTCTTTCTTACCATCAGCCCTGGCCTACAGAAGAATGTCTACAGTACAAAATGGTACCAGTACCCCTTTCACCAGTGGTGTTCCTGATGACTTTGGTAAATGGATGTGCCCTCCAGGCATTCTTACAGAGTATAATCCTTCATTGAGTGGTCTGGTCTCACAGAATATATTCCCTCCTGCAGAGTCACTTTTCTGAGCCACTTTGACCCCTTCTAGAACTGTATCCCGGGGAAACTCAGGCATTCCCACTTTTTTCGGTGTGGACAACCATTCTTTCCAGGCTCTAGCAGTGAACTTGTCCTATTTTCTGGGTCTTCCCTGGTTGTTAAACTCTAAATTGGGAAAGTGTCCCCAAGTTTATGAATTCTTATTTACCCAGCCTCAAGTTCTGTCCCTCTCTGCCCTGATACCCTTAAGCAAGCACCATCGTATTCCTGCTGGGACATATGAGCTCATCCCTGCACCTCCTTTGGAACGTTCATGACCAATGACTAAGGTTCTTGATTAGTTTCAAAACATGCTTATTCTTTTTTATGCAATCCTTGTTTCACAGTTATCTGTACACTCTTTCTACTTCTGATCTGGTCTGACTCTAAAAGCATTGTAAAGTAGAACAAAGAGGTAGAAGAAAATCATGCTATATTTTTAATAACCAGTTGACAAGGAGGACTCATTGAGACATTTTCAGACTTACAAAGAGAAATATAGGGAGATAGCTTGCTTAAAATGGATAGAATTACTATTTGTTTTATTTTAACCAACTGAGCCACCCAGGCGTCCCACTATTTGTTTTATTTTAAAAGGAAGGTTTCATCAAATGAAAAGATAAAAAGCCGATACAGTTTTTAAAAAAGTATATTCACTTTAATTACATTCATTTATCTTGGAGGAAAATCCTTACCCTTTTAGATAGAAGGTGAAATGAAATATCATCTTTAAGAGGAAATGCAATGTTTAGAGGTAACATAGCTATGAGTTAGAAGAGTCTAATAAATGGAGATTTTCTATTGATAGTATTTCAACAAAAATACTACTGAATGTTGACCTTTAAATTTTCTCTTCAGTATCACTTTGAATTTGAGTTGCTAGCACTCTTTACTTGCAATATGATTAGAAACATACATAAATTTTGGAAACTTAAAAGAGAACCCTGCCTCTGTTGAAACACTCATGCTTTGCTTTCTCCCTTGGAAATAGTAAATTACAAGATGCATTTAAGCAGCTAATTTCCTGCTTGAAAATACTAAATCACTTCTTCTGATTTCCCTTTTGTGCTTTGCTAAGAGGGAACTTTAATCTTGTGCCCTGGTCATGACAAGGTGGATACTTCCTGTATTTCTGTTAGGTGCTCTCGTTAACATCACTTATAACCTTACATAACAAAGACCATCACCCACAAGACAAAACAGAGATTGGAAAAATGAAAGAGATTTATAAAATACATACGTACGTACATACCTACCTACCCACCTACCTACAAAAATTTGTCAGCCAGCCCTGAGTGATGGTACCAATTGCCCAGTGCAAGTTGCATAAATTCATGCTTTGGTTTTTAGAGCAATGTTGTCAAAATTTTGTTATTGTTTCATAAAAATCTTTTTTTTTTACTCCTATGTGTGCTATTTGTTTTTATGTAGCCTACTGGTTTTATATAATCAGGTTTAAGTACCTCACATTGAATATTTTTGGTCTGTATATAAATACTCAAATATATTGATGAGTCAAATAAAAAATATAATTTATTCTAATCACCATATTCTATGAATGAGGAATTTATTTTATTATTTAATTCATGCCCCATAAGATACTCCCCAAAGTTTTCCTACCTTTTTTCTTGGGGAGGGTTGATAAGTTTGTTCAATGATTATAACAATAAATTTATGGCAGCTATAATCCACATAAATAATGTCACAATCTCTCCTTACCAAAAGGCATCTGAAATTTTCCATGTCACATGGGCAGAAAGCTCTTGAGAATTGACCTAAAAGCCCCAGAGAACTCGCTTCTGGTGGTGGGGACCGTCAGCTCCCAAAGGGGAGCCGCTGGTGCCTGGTCTGGGGTCCTGCATGGTATCGCCTGAAGCCTGCGAGAATGAGCCCTAAATGCCAGGTACACCCACTGTCCAGGTCACCTCCGACGAATGCCAGCCAAACCCGCCCTTTACTCAGCCCCCCAGGGAGCTCGTGGCAGCACCAGCAGTTGGCAGATGTCGATTTGGGCAGAAAGTTTGTGAGAATTGGCTGGAAAGCCCCGGCAAACTCGCTTCTGGTGGCTGGGCCCTTCAGGAGAGGCCTCTGAGTCCAGCCCAGGGTCCCACTTGGTGCTGCGGGAAGCCCCAGCAAAGCACTCTAAAAGCTGGGTGCATGCGCAGCTCAGGTCACCCTGGAATGCCAGCCAAACCCACTCTCTACTCAGACACCTGGGGTTTCAATCTCAGCACTGGCAGATCGGGCATGCCATGACCCTAGGCTATCCTGAACCCTATGTTGGGTGTTCAGGCTTCCGTACCCAGGGTCCTGTCCCCCAAGCCCTCCAGATTCAGGACCCCGAGCCACACCCCAGGAGTCTGCTTGCCACCCAGATAGAAACTGTGCCATTTTGAGCTACACAGAACCCTTCAGAGCCCAAGAAACCTGCATGCCTCACTGAGGACACCCCCACCTTCTGCAGCCCCCCAGGGTACAAACCCACAGTCTGACACGCCACCTGACCCTGCCCTCAACTCAGTACCCCAGGGAACCCACCTCAGCACTGGCAGATTGGGCCTGCCATGCCTTTAGCTCAGCTCACCTCAGGAACCTCCGTCAGCTCTAGGCAGACCTGCAACTCCTGTCTGCCACAAAGCTCTGGGATCCCCCCTCCTTCTTCCAAAATTACACTGGCCCAAGTCTTTCATGAGAAAGAGAAAAGGCTACCTTCTAAATGCTTAACACCTACTTTCCTCTTCTGTCCTATTTCTCTCCAATTACCTTTGTACCTGGGCAAACTGTAGGGAACATATGAATGGAACATGGACATGCTCTGAGATCTGAATCTTTCGTGGCAGCTTTCTGAGGGCTCCTTATGCAACAAGAAAGTAGTGTATCCTACCACAGTGTGTTTGAAAATGATCATCTACAGAAGAGGAGAGCGAAAATCACTCCATTTTTACCTCACTCTTCATGAAATGTTCTGCTGCTTCTTCTTTATGGTCTTCTCATGGTCTTCTTCTTTTCTGCATTGACTTCAATTCCAATTCCTTTCCCTGCAGTGATAATTCCTTTGCTTCAGGGGTAAGATTTCATGATTCCTCATCTGCATAGAACACCCAGAGCTCATCACAACAAGTGCCCTCCCTAATAGCCATCACCCATTTAACCCTTCCCCCAACACCCCTACCCTCTAGCAACCCTCGGTTTGTGCTCTAAGGTGGAGTCTCTTTCCTCATAGGCCTATCTGTCTCCCCTCACTATGTTCATCTGTTTTCTTTCTGAAATTCCATAGGAGTCAAGTCATAGGGTATTGGTCTTGTCCTACTGATTTTGCTGAGCTTAATCCACTCTAAGTCCATCCACATCCTTCCAGATGGTAAGATTTCATTCTTTTTGAAGCTGGGTCCTATTCCATTGTGTAGATAGAGATAGAGATAGAGATAGAGATAGAGATAGAGATAGAGATAGAGATTTATGTCTCCCACATCTTCTTTCTCCATTCTTCAGTGAATGGACATTGGGACTCCGTCCATCATTTTTCTATTGTTGATAATGCTGCTATAAACATCATGGAGTGTGTATCCCATTGAATGTATATTTTTGTGTCTTTTGGGTAAATACCTAGGAGTGCAATCGCTGGATCTGAGGGTTGTTCAGTTTTTTGCTTTTGAAGGAACCACCATACTCTTTTCCAGAGTGATTGTAACAGCCCACATGCCCACCGACAGTGCAGGTGGGTTCTGCTTTAAGCAGGATATTATCTCCCAGCAATTTACTAAGGAGGGAAAACCTGTGGGATAACAGGACTCACCCACCGTCACACAAGAAATTCACCCCAGGGTTCTGACACTAAGCTCCTTGAAGCCACCAGCATGCCTCTATCCATGAGAATTCCCAAAAAATCTCCTTCTGACTTCACCAACCATGCAACTGGGTGTCCCCGGCCTGGGTTCCTTGATGGTTGCCACACACACCTAGCCAGAAACCGCTTCCAACAGTGGGTGCGAGTGTAGCCTGAATTGCTACAAAATGCTGGCCAATTCTCACCAGCTTTCTGCTGAAATCAAGATCAATTTGGGCAGAAAGTTTGTGAGAATTGGCTAGAAACTCCCAGCAAACTCCTTTCTGGCTGAACGGAGCTTCAGGGGAGCCGATGGAGCCTGGCCCAAAGTCCCGAGTGGTCACAGCCAAACCCTGAGAGAAAGCACTCAAAGCCAGGTTTATGCATGGCCAAAACCTCCCTCTTCTCAGCCCCTGGAGTGCTGGTCTCAGCACTGGCAGATTGGCTCTGACATTCCCCTAGTCCCTAACCTGAACCATAGGTTAGGTTTTCAGGTTTCGGTCCCCAGGGGTCTATCCCACAAACCCTCCAGATTGGGGACCCCTGAGCCATACCACAGGACTCCACCTGTCACCCAGGAGGCAACTGTGCCATTGGGAGCTGCACAAAACCCTCATACCCCGAGACACCTGCATGTCCCCCTCAGGCTACCCCAACCTATGGTGACCCCTTGAACCACAAACCCAGAGCCTGATGCTCAGGCTCACCCCCTCCCACATCACAGACCCTGGATAGGTTGCCTCTGTCGGGGCTCTCAGGGGAGCCACCAGGCCCGGCTAGTGGACCGCATGGCCACAACACGCACCTAGTGAGAAAGCGCTCCAAACACCAGGCAGACGACCAGCCCGAATCACTGCCCTACGCCAGCCAATTCTCATGAGCTTTCTGCCCAATTTGGGCAGAAAGCTCATGAGAGTTGGCTGGAATCCCCAGGACAACTCGCTCCTGGCAGCAGGGGCCTTTGTGGGAGCACCTGGGCCTGGCCCTCAGTTCCACTTGGTGGGAAACAGAAGCCTGCAAGAGAGCACTCTAAATGCTGAGCCCACACAGAGCCTGGATCTCCTCCAAATGCCTACCAAACCTCCCTCCCCTCAGACCCCCCGGGGAGCCCACCTCAGCACCAGCAGGTGAGGCCTCCATTCCCCTAGGTCGCACCCAACCCTAGGTCGAAACCCAACCCTAGGTCGCACTCTCAGGCTTCTGTCCCCAGTCCTGGTCCTGAATTCCCCAAGATTAGGGACTTCTGAGTCACAACCCAAGGGTTCGCTCCACCCCAGGAGGAAACTGTGGAGCTGCACAGAACCCTCAGTTCAGGAGAAGCTGCGTGCTCCCTGGAGGCCACTGGCAATGTCAGCAGCCAACCTGGCACTGACCCAGAACATGATGCCTCGTCTGAATGCAGCTCCATTAAGCGCCCCTAGCGATCCAGCCTCAGTAACCACAGATCCTTCCTGTACTCCCATATTCTCATGAGACTATTCACAGGGCATATTCTGGGAACAAAGGTCATGTAAGGGACATAGGAACCTCTGGCACTGGTTCTAATGAGAATGTGGGAGGTCAATGGAGTCCCAAGCCATAGGCCATCTCAGAGTTTGTCTGCAAAGACACAGTTGGAGGCAAACCCAGATGCTGACAGAGGGTAGAGGAAGGTGGGAAAAGCTAGCCTTTCCCATTGCAGCTGCACAAGTGGCCTAGGCCAGGCCCATACCAGTGCCACAGAGGACTCAGGAAGCCAGGTGCTCCAGAACATTGCAGAGGGCTCAGTCAGACTCCTTCTGAAGTCCACACATGCTAGATCCTCCACTAACTCAGGAGAACCCTAAAGGTGCTCAGGTTCTTGGCCTGAACAAGATGACTCTCTGTGTGGTACAGAACCCACAAGATATACCCGCCAGGCAATGGGGACTGACTCAGTCAAACAATACCTACATGGAATTCAACCACAGACAAACATGTGGTGGGAAGCTCAAGGCCTCCAGAGACATGAGTGGGGGGGGGGGCGGGGGGGCGGGGGGAATTTCTGAGGCCTTAACGGTTGGCCAACCTCACTATCATCTTTTCTTCCTTTCAAGTGCAGGGGTGGGGGTCAGGCAGGCATCTGTGAGAGAGATCTACTCCAAGCAGAAAGGACAGACAGAGAGACAACAAAAGACAACCTTGTGTGACAAGTGCCACAACAGGGGGCACTCAGGAGGACATGGGATGTGCAGGCTTGCCCAGACTGGGGCGGGGGGGCAAGGCAGGGGGACCAAGGGTGCTCCAGGATGAGGTCACAGCTGTGTCCTTGTGTGGCTACACGTGTCAGTGTGACCAGGCACTGGCCAGACCGGAAATGACAGCACAGGCGAGGTGTGGTGTCCCTAAACTGTCTTCTGCAAGGCAAAAGCTCAGTAATGAGATTTCTTTCAGTACGATTTCACGTCACATGCATCCATGAGTCCATAAAGCTGATCATGTAGAACATGAAGTATGTAGTTGGCCATGGCTGTCAAACCTGAGGTACTGGGGCGGAGCACACTTGGTCTTTTGG
Organism: Mustela erminea; assembly: GCF_009829155.1. Lineage (NCBI taxonomy): Eukaryota > Metazoa > Chordata > Mammalia > Carnivora > Mustelidae > Mustela > Mustela erminea. The sequence goes on along the minus strand of NC_045616.1, from coordinate 99,093,183 downwards.
CTGCTTTCAGAGTAGGATGAGTTTTCCCACCTTCATCTCTGACCCCAGGACAGGGAACAAGGGCAACACAGATCTACACATCAAAATGTCAGCAGAAATCTGCAAACCCAAGTTCTCCCAGGAGCGAAAGGTTCAGGACCAGGGTGACAGAAAGGGGAGGCCAATAGCAAGGAACCAAAAGAACCCGTCATGTGCATGGGAGCTGGCTCACTTCTCTACCTGTCTGAAGCAAGCCGTGCCTGACAGGAGGGAGTCCCACCTGTGCCTGGTCGGTCTGTTTGCTGCCCTTGAGCAGAGCGGATGATGGGCTGAGCTGGGTGTGGCTTTTGGGGGCAGATGGCCAGCTGGCCAGAGATGCTACCTGCCAAGTCACCGGAGAGCTACGATGATACAATAGTTACGTTTAGTGATCTATTTCCGGGGACAGGTCATGTGCTCAGTGCTTTGGTGACTGTATCCTCTCCCATTATGTTTTTTAGAAACACTTTAGGCAGCTAAGATTGACATACAAAAAGCTGTCCCTAGTTAATGTATGTAACTTGACCATGACCCAAACCCTAATATCTAGTTAAGAGATAGTCCATGTAGAATGCCGCTCATAAATAAGCGGATGGCTTTTAGGAGCTAAGGAATTCAGGGACCAACCTTTTTTGGTCTTATTTTCCCTTGAATCTGGTCAATCAGAACCGATGCGGCCACGAGCCATCCGGAGAGTGGCCACACGGGGGCAACACTGAGTACAAAGCGCCCCAAACCCCACCGCAAAGTCCATTCTTCCTTCATCCTGTCAAACCTTCTTCATTCAACGTTTACATAACGTGGGAGAGAGGAGGAAAAGTGTCACTTGGTGGAATGTTTTAAAAATCAAACTAATTCTTTTGACCTGTTGAGAATAGAAGATATTTCCTCAAATCTCAGACTTGGAGAGCACATGAAGACCCGGGGCCTAGGAAAGAGCTATGACTGTGGAATCTATTCAGGTCTACTTAGGAAATAAGCCTGCTTCTATGACACTTCTTTTCAGGAAGAATTTGTGTCAGCTGATAGCCCTGAATCCACAAAATAGTGTAGCACCAAGGAAACCAAAGGAACCAGGAAGACAGACCACCAAGGCTCTGCTCAGGTCAATTTGCATTTCTGCAGAACCTCTGGGGCTAGAATCCCCCAGGGTCCCGGGGGTCATGGGTCAGGCCCAGCACACACCCTGTCGCTGCCCTGTTGGACCCTGTGACGAGCCTCCTGGTCCCTTCCTCCATGAGACACCCCCTATCCCCTGATGACTCCAGCCTGCTTCTTGGATCTCCCATTCCCCTTTCGGACCCATCATTCACTTTTCCCATCACTGCCATCATACAGAGTACATGGAACTACTTAACTGTTCTGTCATTTAAGTGTTTTTTGTCATGTTTGCTGGGAAAGGATACCTTGCATCATCTACCCTGAGGCAGAATCCCTTGTCACATTGCATGACTTCTCTGTGGACTCCGAGTGCCCTCACAGTGTCATGGGGCTAGTGTCCCAGGCCAAGGTCCTCACTGCGCTGGCTCAGCTGTAGCAGTGAAGGCCTGATCCAGGCACTGCTATCTGTGGCAAGGAAGGCAGCACAGCCAAAAATTTGGTCTGGGTTCAGAATTGCTCATGGCCCCTCGGCCACAACACATGGCCTGGGGCACACCCTGAGGACACGGGCCAGCCCAGTGTTGCCCTGGAGAATCTCTACAGAACAGCCCTTGTGTCCAATGGGGGAATTCCATAGGCGCGGGGACCATGGGAGTCCGAACTCCTGAGGTAGGATCCATCTTGGAGACTGCCCTGAACTTCCTAGGAGTTCATTCCATTGTCTTGAATCAATCAATTCATCTAAACACATTTCCTCATGTGAGAAAGAATGAGCCTCAAGCTGCGGGGTAGGGACTCTCCTAGGTTGTCTTGGTGCAATCAGCAAAAGAGCCGGACTGAGATGGGAGATGGCCTCTAGCATGATCCCCCGGAGTGGCTTTAGCTAGAGCCACAATCACCCATTGATCTTTCCTGCATGCCCAGACTCTCCGGGGACTCTTCATGGGGCATACTCTGGGGACAAAGGTCATGTCAGCTCTGACACTGGGTATAACGAGACTCTGGGATGTCAATGGAGTCCCAAGCCATAGACCATCTCAGAGTTTGTCTGCAAAGACACGGTTGGAGGCAAACCCAGATGCTGACAGAGGGTAGAGGAAGATGGGAAAAGCTAGGGAAGGAAGGGATGCTCACGTCCCATCTGGCCCCTGAATACACGGTTCTGTCCAGCAGGGCAAGCCCTCCAAATGCCCCCAGCACCTTCAATTGTCTCACCCCTGAGGTATGAAGCTGAGCTTCATACTTGGGTTATGAGCACTCTGGCTAGGTCACAAATGTGACACAGGACTTAGTAGAGCCAGAGCCTTGACAGATGTCTGTTCATGGAGCAATAACTTTCTCCAAATATATTCTGAGGGTAAATAATTCATTGATAAAACATGGATATTTTTGATTAAAAAGGAAGCCATACTTTTTTTTTTAAGATTTTTTTTATTTATTTGACAGGCAGAGATTACAAGTAGGCAGAGAGGCAGGCAGAGGGAGAGAGGAGGAAGCAGAATCCCCACTGAGCAGAGAGCCCAATGTGGGGCTTGATCCCAGGATCCTGGGATCATGACCTGAGCCGAAGGCATAGGCTTTAACCCACTGAGCCACCCAGGCGCCCCACGAAGCCATATTTTTTAAATTAATAAATATTTATGGAGTATTTACTTAGTGTAAATTTATAACTCTAGTCCCACCTAGGAGCTTGCAAGGATGGTGGGACATAATCAAAGGATCAAGGATAGGAAGGAATGCAGGCTAAGGGCTCAGAGAGCCATTCTTTTCAGAGAGGCCCATTAAGTAAGCCACTGAGAAGATGCTTTTATCCAAGAACAGAAAGACAGAGCCAGCAAATTCACTTGGAAGAAGAATCACAGAGCAACTCGATTTTTAATTATTTTGACCATAAAACATAATGTAAAAAAATATTGTCTTATGTGTTGTTTTAGAATATTTGGTTCTTCTCCATAACTATTTGGCTTACATGCTAACCTTGACTCACTATAAAATGTTCTAGGAAAATGTCTTATTTAAACATGGACATCTTATATTAAAAGGCAAATAAATTCACCCTAGCAAGCCCCTAAACCATAACCCTAACCGCTGACCCTAACCTGTGACCCTAAACCTGACCCCAACCCTGACCCTATTTTGGGGTCGGAGGTTTCTATCCCCAGAGACCTTGTGCCAAAGCTCCAGGGACTGGGGAGGCCTGAGCAATTCAGATTCCTCTGCCTGCCACCCATTTGGAACTCTAGAAACAGTTCAGAGCAGGAGAAATCTGCATGCCCACCTGAGGTCACCCCCACATTCAATGGCTGCTGGGGCCTAAAACTCACCCTGACCAATGACCTCAACTCAGCCCTCTAGGAGTCTTGCCACACACCTGGCAGGTTGAACCTGCCATGATCCTAGGCCCCAATCCTAACCTTAGGTAGGCTTTTTAAAGGACCACTCCTGGAGGTCTGGCTCCAAATCCCCAGGGAATGCTGCCACCTGAATGAAGCAGAGGGCTCATCCTACAACAAAGTCAGAAATCATGCCTTTTGGAACTCCAGAAAGGATTTAGAGCAGGAGAAATCTGAAGACATCTTGAACCAATCCCTGCCTGTTTATTCTTTTGTACCATACTGAAGGCCAAGCCTAAGCCTGATACTCTCTTTAACTCTAGCCCCCAATTCAGATGTCTCTGAAGGTCTCCATACCTAAGCAGATCACACCTTCCATGCTCCTGGGGCTACATAGGTGAAAACATGTACACAGCTTTCTCCCAAAAGGACATACAAGAGACCAAGAGATACAAAAAAAGTGCTCCACATCAATAGCCATCAGGGAAATACAAATCAAAACCTCAATGACATACCACCTTACAACAGCTGGCATGGCTAAAATCATCAAGGCAGGGAACAACAAGTGTTAGTGAGGATGTGGGGAAAGGGGAACCCTCTCACACTGTGGGTGGGAATGCACGCTTGTTTAGCCACTCTGTCAAATGTTATTGAGTTTCTTCAAGAACTTAAAAATAGAGCTACCCTACGGCCCACAATTGTACTAGTAGGTATTTACCCCAAAGATACAGATTGAGTGAAAGTAGTGGCACCTGCCCCCAATGTTCACTGCAGCATTATCCAACTGTAGACAAACTATGGAAAGAGCCCAGACGTCCACGGACAGATGAATGGATAAAGAAGATGTGGTTCATATCTACAATGGAATATTATTCAGCCATCAGAGAGGATGAAGACTTACCATCACATCCACCTGGCTGGAACTGGTGGGTATTATGCTCAGCAAAGTAAGTCTATCAGAGAGACAATCAGCACATGGGTTCATTAATATGTGAAATAGGAGAAACACCACAGAGGATCAGAGGGTAAGAGAGGGAAAACTGAATGGGAAGTCATCCAAGAAGGAGAGGGAGAAAAACCACGAGAGACACTTCATTACAGAAACAAACTGAGGGTTGCTGGAGGGGAGGTGGATGGGGGATGGGGTAACTGGGGGATGGGCATTAAGGAGGGCACGTGATGTAATGAGCATTGGGGGTTATACACACCTGGTCTATTATTGAACACTACATCTGAAACTAACAATGTACTCGAAGTTGGCTCATTGACATTCAGTTAAACAAAAAGAATTCAAGCAGACACTCCTAAAAATCTGTATGGAACCACCAAAGATAACAAACAGCTAATGTAATGTTAAGAAAGAAAAAGCTGGAGGAGTCACAATTCCAGATTTCAAGTTATACTACAAAACTATAGTCATCCTAACAGTATGGCACTGGCACAAAAATACACACAGTGACCTAAGCAACAGGATAAAAGCTCAGATAAACCCACAATTATGTGGCCAATTAATTTCCCCCAAAGCAGGTAAGAATATTGAAAAGGAAAAGGACGGTCTCTACAACAAATGGTGCTGGGAAAACTTGACAGCTACACACAGAAGACTGCAATTACTCTGCTTCCTTATACCATACAGACACATAAACCAAAACAGTTTCAAGACCTCAGTGGAAGACCTGAAACCATAGCAATCCTATAAGAGGGCACCAACAGTATCTTCTTGACATGAATCAAAGCAACATTTTTCTAGATTGTCTCTTGAGGCAAAGGAAATAAAAGCAAAAAGAAAAAAAAAACCCAACTGGGACTATATCAGAATAAAAAGTTTCCGCACAGCAGAAGAACTAGGAAGAAAGAAGTAATAATAATAAGACAATCTACTAAAAGGGAGAAGATATTTGAAATATCCTATGCAGTAAAGGGATAGTGTCCAAAATACATAGAATGGATACAACTCAACACCCAAAAAACAAATAGCCCAGTTAAAAAATAGTCAGAAGACACAAACAGACATTTCTCCAAAGAAGAAATACAGATGGCCAACAGACCCATAAAAAGATGTTCACCATCACCCCAGCTCAGGAAAATGCAAATCAGAAGTATAATGAGATATTAGCACTGTCGGAATGAATCCCATCAATGGCACAAGGAATGACAGAGGCTGGGAGGATGTGGAAAAAGGGGAGACCTTGTGCACTGTTGGTGGAAAAGCATTCTGCTGCAGCCACTCTGGAAAACAGTTTAGAGGGTCCTCAAGACGTTAAAAATAGAGCTACCCTAGGATTCAGCAACCACACTACTGGGTATTTACTCAGAGCATACAAAAACAATAAGTCAAAAGGATACATGTGATCCCTATGTTTCTTGCAGCATTATTTACAAGATCACAATATGGTGATCAAGTGTCCATTGATAAAGTGCTAAATGAGCTGAGAAATGTGTACACACACACACACACACACACACACACAGTGGAATATTACTCAGCCGTAAAAAGAATGAAATCTTGCCATTTGCTGCCACATGGATGAATATACAGAGGATTATCCTAAGTGAAATCAGTCTATCAGAGAAAGACAATACTATATGATGTCACTCTTGTGTAGAATTGAAGAAACAAACATACATAAAGGAGAAAAAAGAGACAAACCAAAACACAGATTCTTTTTAAAAATTTTTTTTAAAATTTTATTTATTTGACAGAGAGAGAGAGAGAGATCACAAGTAGGCAGAAAGAGAAAGGGAAACAGGCCCCCTGCCAAGCAGAGAGGCCAATGCGGGGCTCGATCCCAAGACCCTGAGATCATGACCTGAGCTGAAGGCAGAGGCTTAACCCACTGAGCCACACAGGCACCCCCCAAATACAGATTCTTAACAACAGAGAACAAGCTGATGGCTAGCAAAGCAGAGGTGGAGGAGGGATGGGTGAAACAGATGAAGGGGACTCAGAGCACCCTTATCTCAGTGAGCAGGGAGTGATACCAGAATTACTGACTCATGCTACTGCACACCTGAAACTAATACAACACTGTATGCTAACTTGACCGGAATTAAAATAAACAATAAACAAGATTTTTCTTTCAGTAACCCATCTGAAAAAGCTTTGGTACACAATGTTCCTATGTCCTACTGGGGAGTATTTCCTTGACAATATTTATTCACTCTGTGCCTGGAATTCAAATTTCACTGAATTCCTACATTTTACCTGTTAATCCCAGCCCAGAGGAGCCATGGTCCCTTTCCATCCAGGGTCAGCACCTATGCATTCAACAGAGTGTAAGTAGAGAAAGATGCCATGTCATAATCCAGAAAGCCATTACTGTGTCTGTGTTAGTAGGAGATGGTCACAGAGTGTGGGACAGGTTTCAGAGCTGGTTTGTTCTCTCTCCTGGATCACTAATTCAGTGGTTGATACTTGGATCCATTTGGCTACTAGATTTCCTGTGGGCAAGCTTGCTTCCAAGCACATCCATGGAAGACATAAAGGTGGGTGGGCTCAGTGTGGGATAGGAAGAGGGTCAAGTAAAGACAAGGGTACGATCCCTCCCTGATCCAGGAACTGCAATGGGTGCAGGTATGGGACAAAGAACCAATGGGAAACCACCAAGCTCACCAGCTGAATGCAGGAGGCACAGGTCAAGGGATCTCATGATGTGGGTGTGGAGGCTGCTCTGAGCTACCTCTGGGAGTGAGAGGGGGAAGGAATAAGAAAGAGGAACTGCCTGCCCCTGGCCCATGCCACCTGCCCACCACTCCTGGCACACATCAGTCTACACAGCTGACACAGTCTGGGCTCAGGATGGGCTGGCTCCGGCCCTTCAGCACTCAGTTGGGCAGCTGTCTCCAGGGCTCAGGGACATGTGGTGGCAGGAAAGGCTGGCCCTCCAAGGTCATCCCCTCTTAGAGAAGACAGCCCTGCAGGACTCCTGAAAACCCACTGAGAGATTTGAAAGACATGCCATGGAAGAACTAAGGCATGGAGAAACACAAAATAATATTGGTTTTTAAGGTCAGAGCTGTCACCTGACAAAGTATTACAGCTTCCCTGAGGAGGACTGAGGGGAGGGCAGGCCAGCCTGAAAAGGAAGACGTGGCTCTCCTGACTGGGAACCTGTTGCCTCCCCTTCCAGGGCAGGCATCGTCCTCACCTTGCAGGGATCCGATGGATGTGTTCCATCAGGGGACTGACAGAGTTGCCTCTTGAGAAGGCTACCCTGGCATCAGCTTGCACAAGACAGAGGATGAGGGCCAGATGGAGGGAGATCAATACTTCTGGGGGCTATGGGACAAGAGCAGAGGCTCATGACGATGAAAATGATGAAAAATAGGAGGTGGTAGCATGGGAGATCTAGCATGAAAGTGCCACGGGCACAGTGCCCACAGCTACAGTGACTGGGCGCCTTCTGTGCCAGGCATGGTTCCCTTCAGTGGACTCCAGTTTAGTGCTGACCACAACCCTAGGAAGTGTGCACTGCCACCTCCCTCCTCTGTCCATGCTGCTGCTAGGAGTCACAGTCACCAGATCCTGATTAGTTTTCACGGAAATAGAGTACTGGCTCCCACCACACACTGCCCCTCCAATGGCGGTCTAGTGTGACATTTGTGCCTGGCCAGAGACTGCTGTCTACCTGTCTCCACACAACTCAACAGATGGGAGGGTGTTCCTGAATTCTACAGGTTCTGATGAGACAGACAACAGGCCCAACTTCCCCACCCACCACCAACACCCCGTGGGTCACTTAGGACCTTAGTTATTGTCATGAAACTTACCATGCCCTGTTTCTGTCACTTCCTACAGAAAGTCAGGTTCTGATCCCCCAATTTACCATACCTCCTGCTTTATGACTTGGGGCCATGCCATGAACCCACATGGCACCTTTCTGTTGGAGAAGGCCACCCTGCACCTCCTGGAAAATGTTTCTAAGGAAGTTCAAGTCCATCGGGGCTACAGTGTGAACAGTGGTACACAGTCTGCTTGGTAGTAATCAGTAATTCTAACAAGGGTTCACCATCCCCTCCAGTCTCTCAAAACCTCCCTCTGTCCCCATGGAAGTCATGGTCTGCCCTCAGAAAAGGAAGGGGACCTGGGTGGTTCAGTGGGTTAAAGCCTCTGCCTTTGGCGCAGGTCATGGTCCCGGGGTCCTGGGATTGAGCCCTGCATTGGGGACTCTGCTTGGTAAGGAGCCTGCTTCCCCACCCCACCCCCACCTGCCTCTCTGCCTACTTGTGATCTTTCTCTGTCAAATAAATAAATAAAATCTAAAAAAAAAAAAAAGGAAATACCCAGGAAACTAACCTTTAAACTGAATGCTCCCTTCATGCTCTGGGTCAAATCTTGTCCAACCACAGTAGTATGAAAGTGGGAATCAGTCACAAGAAGATAATGGAACAGTCATAAGTATGTGGAAATTTAACATCATGCTAGTGAAAAACCAATAGTCAAATAAGAAATCAAAAGAAAATTTAAAAGTACCTTGAGACAAAAGAAAAAGAGACCCTATTAAAAGCTATGGGATGCAGCAAAAGTGGTTCTAAAGGAGAAGTTCATAGAAATTCAGGTCCTCATCAATCCATCTGAAAGTTCTCCAATAACCAACCTAATATACACAGGAAAGAAGTGGGGAAAAAAAACAATAACCCTCAAATAAATACATAGAAGGAAATAACAAAAGGGAAAGTGGAAATAAATCCAATGAAGACTAAAAAGACAAATTATCAATGAAAATACAAGATGCTCTTTTGAAAGATAAATAAAACTGACAAACTTTTAGCTAGACTCACCAAGAATGAGAGAGGGCTCAAATACAATCAGGAAAGAAAGATAATTGATTCCTGTCTCATATCAGAATCCTAAAGGAGAATAAAGATAACAACCTCTTCAATCTTGGGCACTGCAACTTCTTGCAAGACATATTTCTAAAGGCCAGGGAAACAAAGGCAAAAATAAACAATTGAGACACCATCAAGGTAAAAAGCTTCTGGACAGCAAAAGAAACAATTAAGAAAACTAAAAGGCAACCTACAGAATGGGAGAAGATATTTGAAAATGGCATGACATATAAAGGTCTGGTATCCAAGATCTATAAAGAACTGCTCAAACTCAACACCCAAGAAACAAAGAAACCATTCAAGAAATGGGCAGAGACAGGATGAGACACTTCTCCAAAGAAGACACACAAATGGACAGCAGTTCATGAAAAAATGCTCTACATCAATTGTCATCAGAGAATTCAAAACCACAATGAGCTACCACCTTCCAGCAGTTAGAATGGCTAAAATTAACAGGACAGGAAACAACAACTCTTGGTGAGGATGTGGAGAAAGGGGAAACCTCTTACACTGTTGGTGGTAATGCAAGGTGGTGCAGTCACTCTGGAACTGCAAATTCAAGCATAGATCTGCTTGAATTTGCAACTCTATGTCAAAAAAATCAGGCGGTCTTGAAAAAATTGATGCATTCCCAGAAACATAAAAATGACCAAAACTGAATGGGGAAGAAAAGGAAACCTGAAGAGACTCATAATCAGCGACTATATTAAAGCAGTCATCAAAAATCCTCCAGGAAACAAGACCCCAGCGCCAGATGGCTTCCCAGGGGAGGTCCACCAAATATTTAAAGATTTAATACCTCTTCTTCTGAAACTTTTCCAAAAAATTGAACTGGAAGGAAAACTTCCAAACCCTTTTGATAAGGCCAGCATTACCTTGGTCCCAAAACCAGACAAAAACCGCACCCAAAAGGAGAATTACAGACCACTCTCCCTGATGAATATGGATGCAAAAATTCTCACCAACATACCAGCCAATAGGATCCAACATCCCATTAAAAGGATGATTCACCACGACCAAATTGAATTTATACCTGAGCTGCAAGGGTGGTTTGACACCTGCATATCAATTGATGGAATCCACTACCTTAATAGAGGAAAGAACAAGAACCATAGGATCCTCTCAATAGATGCAGAAAAACCATTTAACAAATTAATGCACCCCTTCTTGATCAAAACTCTTCACCATGGAGGGATACAGGGTACATACCTCCACATCATAAAGACCATCTCTGGGAAACCCACAGAAAACATCATTCCCAATGGGGAAAAACTGAGAGCTTTTCCCTTCAGTTCAGGAACATGACAGGGATGCCCATTCTCATCACTATTGTTCAACATAGTACTAGAATTCTTGGCCTCAGCCATCAGACAACAAAAGGAAAGAAAAGGCAACCAAATCGGTAAAGAAGAAGTCAAATTCTCACCCTTTGCAGACAATAGGATATTTTCTGTGGAAAACCCAAAAGACTCCACCCCAAAATTGCTAGAACTCATCCAGGAATTCTGCAAAGTGGTAGGATATAAAAACAATACACAAAAATCACTTGTTTTTGTCTGCAGCAACAATGCGACAGAAGAAAGAGAAATTAAGGAGTCCATCCCATGTATAATTGTACCCCAAACAATAAGATACTTAGGAATCCTTCCTACCAAAGAGGCAAAGGATCTGTACTCAGGCAACCATACCAAAGTCATGAAAAAAATGGAGGAAGACACAAAGAAATGGAAAAATGTTCCATGCTCATGGATTGGAAGACCAAATATTGTGAAAACGTCTATGCTACCCAGAACAATCCACAGATTCAATGCAATCCCTATAAAAATACCATCCACATTCTTCATAGCACTAGAATAAATAATCCCAAAATTTGTGTGGAAGCAGAAAAGACCCTGAAAAAGGATGTTGGAAAAGAAAACCAAAGCTGGTGGCAATGCAATTGCAGACATCAAGCTCTATTACAAAGTTGTAATATCAAGACAGTATGGCCCTGGCACAAAAACAGACACACAGATCAAGAGAGAAACAGAAATGGACCCTCAACTCTAGGGTCAACTAATCTTCCTCAAAGCAGGAAAGAATATCCAATTGGAAAAGAAAAAGTGTCTTCAACAAATGGTGCATGGGACATGGGACATGGAGCATAGGAGAACCATATGCAGAATATGAAACTGGACCATTTCCTTATACCATATACAAAAAATAGACTCCAAGTGGATGAAAGACCTCAATGTGGGACAGGATTCATCCAAATCCTAGAGGAGAACAGAGGCAGCAACCTCTTTGACCTCAGCCACAACAACTTCTTCCTAGACACGTCTCCAAAGGTGAGGGAAATGAAAGTAAACGTGAACTGTTGGGATGTCATCAAGATAGGAAGCTTTTACACAGCAAAGGAAACAATGAACAAAACCAAAAGACAACAAAAAGAGTGAGAGAAGGTATTTTCAAATGACATATCAGACAAAGGGCTTGTCCCAAGATCTAGAAAGAACCTACCAAACTCAACACCCACAGTACAAGTAACCCAATCAATAAATAGGCAGAGAACATGAAAAGGCATTTCTCCAAAGACATCCAAATGGCCAACAGACAAATAAAAAACTGATTAATATCCCTTGACATTAGGAAAATACAAATCAAATCCATAATGAGATACCCCAGTCAGAATGGTTAAAATGAACAAGTCAGGAAATGACAGTTGTTGGAGAGGATGTGGAGAAAGGGGAACACTTTTATACTGTTGGTGGGAATGCAAGCTGGTGAAGCCACCCTGGAAAACACTGTGGAGGTTCCTTAAGAAGTTGGAAATAGAGCTATTCTACAACCCTGCAATTGCACTGCTGGGTATTTACCCCAAAGATACAAATGTAGTGATCCGAAGGGTCACCTGCACCCCAATGTCTACAGCAGCAATGCCCACAAGAGCCAGAGTATGCAAAGAGCCCAGATGTCCATCCACAGATGAGTGGATCTATATGGATATATATATATAGCATTGAATACTATGCAGCCATCAAAAAATGAAATCTTGCCATTTGCAATGATGTGGACAGAACTAGAGGGTATTATGCTAAATGAAATAAGTCAATCAGAGAAGGACAATTATCATATGAACTCACTGATTTGTGGAACTTAATAAACAAGACAGAGGATGATAGGGGAAGAGAGGAAAAAAGGAAGCAAGATGAAACCAGAGAGGGAGTCAAGGCAAAAGAGACACTTAATATCAGGAAACAAACTGAGGGTTTCTGAAGGGGAGGGGGGTGGGAGAATGTGGTGGCTGGTGATGGGCATGGGGAGGGTCTGTGCTGTGTGTGTGAGCAGTGCTCACACAGTGTGAGCACTGTATGCTCTGGAAAACAGAAGGATCTCACCTGTACACCTGAAACAAATAGCACAGTATATGATCATAAAAAAAAAAGAAGTGAAAGAAAAACATTTAGAATACAAATGTAAACTAAGTAAAAATAAAAAATCTCATTGATACAAAGAAAGAAAGAAAGAGAGAGAGAAAGAAAGAAAGTGACTAAGTGAGCTGGAGTCACCACCCTCCAATTTCAAGCTAGACTACAAAGCTGTTGTCGGAGCGCCTGGGTGGCTCAGTGGGTTAAAGCCTCTGCCTTCAGCTCAGTTCATGATCTCAGGGTCCTGGGATCGAGTCCTACATCGGGCTCTCTGCTCAGCAGGGAGCCTGCTTCCTCCTCTCTCTCTACCTGCCTCTCTGCCTACTTGTGATCTCTGTCTGTCAAATAATAAAATCTTAAAAAAAAAAAACAAAGCTGCTGTCATCAAAACAGTATGGTACTGGCATAAAAACAGATACACATGTCAATGGAACACAACAGAAAGCTCAGAAACTGATAATCATAGTACTCTTGGCCAAGTTTATTCATTCGTATATTAAAGGTATATTTAAACTTAGTTCTGATAGAATTATTTTTTTAGAGATTATTTATTTATTTATTTGAGGGAGAGAGAGAGAGAATGAGAGAGAGAGAGAGAGCATGAGAGGAGAGAGGACAGCTGGAGAAGCAGACTTCCTGCCAAGCAGGAAGACTGATGTGGGACTTGATCCTGGGACTCCAGGATCATGACCTGAGCCAACGCAGTCATTTGACAGACTGAGTCACCCAGGTGCCCACTCTGATAGAATTATTAACTCTGAATGAGAATTAATAATATTGATGTCCTGTTCCATTTGTTTCCAATAAATCCTGTTTTATATACATATATATTATAAAATAAGGATGGTTTAGAATCCACATCTTTAAGAAAAATTGATTTCACTCTAATAAACCTACCACGGAAAAGGAAATATAGATATCCATCATCACAACTGAGAACGTCACAAAAGAAGACAATCAGACACAATCTGGCGTCTGATGGAAGAACAGAATACTACTTCAGTAGTTCTGCCCAAATTTTCAACTTGTTGAAAGCTATAGATCCAACTACTCATTTACAAAAACACAGTTTTCAGAGAAAAGTCCTACCAAAGAGTATGAAGATGTCGCCCATGAAGTCCACAATGCATATAGGCCAACAGGAAAATTATTTTCCCAACAAATAAACTGTAAGAGCAGATAGAAGGAAGGAAGAGAGGAAGGAAGGGAAGAAGGAAGGGAGGAAAGAAGAGAACAAAAGAGAGAAAGAGAAAGAAAGAAAGAATGGACAGGAAGGTAGACAGAAACCTCAGAAACTAACCCACATATATGGTCTTAACTTATGAGACAGCAGAAAATACACAATGGGGAAAGGAATGTCTCCTCAGTGAATGGTACTGGGACATCTGGACACTAAATGCGGAAGAATGTGACTGGATCACTTTCTTACACGGCACACACAAATCATGAATGGATGAAAGACTTGAACGCAAGAACTGAATCCATAAACCTCCAAAAAGAAAACACAGGTAGTAAGTGTCTCGATATTGGTTTTGGTGAAGAGTCTCTTTCATCAGACACCAAAAGCAAAGGTAACAAAAGCAATAATAAACAAGTGGAAGGACATCAAACTGAAATTTCTGCTTGACAAAAGAAACCATTAAATCTTTGAAGGCAACCTCCCCAATGAGAAAAAATATCTGCACATCCTCTATGTGAGAAGAGGCTAATATCCAAAATACACAGAACACTCCTTCAAATCCAAACAAAAACTGAATAAAAACTGGGGAGAGGGACGCCTGGGTGGCTCAGTTGGTTGGGCAGCTGCCTTCGGCTCAGGTCATGATCCCAGCGTCTTGGGATCGAGTCCCACATCGGGCTCCTTGCTCCGCAGGGAGCCTGCTTCTCCCTCTGACTCTGCCTGCCATTCTGTCTGCCTGTGCTCGCTCTCGCTCGCTCTCTCTCTGACAAATAAATAAATAAAATCTTAAAAAAAAAAAAAACTGGGGAGAATATAGGAATAGATACTTTCCAAAGATGGCATCTAGGTGAGCAATAGACACAGAGAAAGTTGTTCAACATCACTAATTGTTGTCAGGGAAACAGAAGTCAAAACCACCATCAGCTATCACCTCACAACTGTGGGAATGACAATTGTCCCAGAGACAGACAACCGGTGCGGTCAAGGATGTATACACAAGGGGACCCTGTGCACTGTTGGTGGGAATGGAAATTGGTGCAGCCACTGTGACAAATGCTGTGGAGGCTCCAGGAAAATATTAATACAACTACCACAAGACCCAGTAACTGCTCTACTGAGTATTTCTTTGGAGAACACAAAAACACTCCCTCCAAAGGAGAGATGCACTCTCATGTTCATGGCAGCATTATTCACAATAACCAGACATAGAAACACTGGGAGCCTTATGCTAAGTAACTCAGACACAGAAAGACAAACACCAGAGACTCTCATGGACAGTCCACATGGAAAATAAATTATGAACGCATAGATAATGAGAACTGATGGGTGGTTGCCAGATTTGGGGATGGTGGGGGGAAATGGGTGAAGTTAGTCAAAGTGCCATGTTTGAGTGATAAAATCCACAAGTCATGGAATGTTCTGTGCAGCATGAAGATGAAAACTAACCCTGCAGGATGGGGTACAGGCTCCCCCACTACTTGAAAGTACAGTGTTCCTAGGAAACCTTTCACAGCAGAATGGTGTAAATGGAAAAAGGAATGACCATTCATTGTTACAGAAAAACAAGCATGCTCAGACACCAGAAGTCCCTTCTCTTTGGCTCTCCTTAGGCCTCAGGACACAACATCCTAACAGATGCCCAAAATAAATGGGGATAAAGCACAGTAGATGCTCACAGACATGATTCAAAGCTCTGGTCGCTGGATGCGGAGAGCATTGCCCAGGAAGGAACTGGTTGTGGTGCTGCTGCCTCTGTGGTGGTTCCCCACAAAACAGATGCTGAATGTGATGCCTACTTCTTCACTTTTTCATAATAGGGACATTCTCTTCAGGTTTCTTCCTGCTACTAGAGCTGGGTAATTATATAGGTCTCTCCAAAAAGCCAAGTGTCTTACTATAAACTTTGTGAAAAGTGGGAGAGACATGTACTTGAAAGTTGCTGAGGGGGTAGAAGTTCAGAGTTCTCCCAGACACAAACGTCCGCAGGTCCACTGTCAAAGGCGCCTTCCTCAGCAGGTGGAACACAGTCTACCTCCTACCCCCAGAAACCTCCTCCTTCGCCTCACTCAGGACAACCCACAAGAGCTCGGAGTTACCTCAATTCCTCCTTTCTCCCATTCCCAATATTGAGCCCATCAGCAAACCCTGTGAGCTTCATCTTCAGTAGGTACCCAGAGCAGCACTAACCCCTCCTTCCAAGGCTGCCTGTCTGGTCCACACTGGAGCCCATCTCTTGCCCAAGTTCCTGAAAAAGCTTCCTCATTGACCTCCCTTGCCTATCCTCAACCCTGTGTCATCTGTTCTCATCACTGTAGCCAGGATGGCCCAGGGAAACAGGGTCCCATGGAGTCATGGCCCTGCAATGGCTTTCTGTCACCTTACCATCACCTCCCTGAGGTCATATCCTAAGCTATCTCCTGTGGCCACAGGGCTTGCTGCCCCTGTATATACCTGGTATACTCCTGCCCCAGGGACTTTGCATATGCTTTCCCTTCCATTTAGAAGGCTCTTGATGTGAGATCACTCACCTTCTTTTGATCTTGACTCAAGCATCACATTCTTAGTGAAGACCCACCTGGCCCCTATGTGAATAGCAAGCATCACCACCACCACCTCTTCAGCACCCCAACCCTGTCTCCTGCTTTCTATTTCCAGAGCAGTTATCATAGTTACTATGCCATCTCAGCAAGGGGGAAACAGAGCCCTACGTGGCTGGTTTCACCATGGACGCCCTCCTCCCTGGGGGGGGAGAGGTGACCAGAGCTCTTGCACAGCCAGAATGCCCAGGAAAATGGGTCCCCTGAAGATCATCAAGAAAATGAGCCATAAGAGGAATCCTCTTGCACATGAAACCTGAAACCAGACACTTTCCTCGATTCCAGGTGAGGACACACATCCCTTCTTTGCCTGATGTGCTCATCTGACAAAGCTGAGCAGAAAAGCATCCCAGGATCTGAATCTCCCTCTGGCCAAGGTCCTGGGAAACAGACATCTCTCCTCCCTGCACCAGCCACCTGTGACTGATGGCCGGCATCCGCCCGTGCTGGGGCAGAATGGTGCACCTGTCCCTCTTTCCTGGGATGTCACCACAAACCAGGCTTTGCTGCACACTTTTCAGGAAGGAGCCTGCAGCAGCAGCAGCAGCCACCCAGGATCGGTGTCAGTCTCACATGTCAGGCCCCAGGCGGAACTAGAGCTTCAAGGAGGCTGGTATGTCATGTGGCCTTGGAACCTCATGGCAGGAGCTGAGATTTCAGGTCCAAATGAAAACTGGCCTCTCCCGCACAGCACAGGAAAGCGGAGGATTTCTCAGGGGTGTGGCTCTGGAAGAAGAGCTTCTGCCGGCTGAATTCACAGGCACCAGGCAGAGGACACCTGTGGTGCCTCCTCCGAGGAAGCAAGGGGCACACTGGGCAAGAATCCATAATGCTGCCTGTGGGCTGCTTCCCACCAAGCCCCCTGCTGAGACAAGGGCTGGGGAACCCAACAGGAAGCAAGTTTCCTATCACATCTGCAGCATCAGGAGGGCTGGCTGGGGAGCAGAGCCCTATCCCTGGAGCAAGCTGGCCTGTGTGTCAAGAGCAAAGGCCACTGCCATGACCTCACAATGTCCCAGTGATCTGATCTGACTCCCCTGCCAGGCTCACACCTGCTGACAGGGTGACTCCCAAGACCCAGAGTCTGCTTTCCTCCCCAGCGCACTGCTGCTCTCAGAGAAGCCAATCCAGTCTCAGAAACGCGTGCATCATTAGCTCTGGAATTCCCTGGGCTTGTCTACACTGGCCCACCCAGGTGTCCTTTCCAGATCATTCCTCTAGTGCCCTAGGGTTTTGAGTCACCTTCAAGCTGCCCTTCAAAAGGCAGGAATGGGTCCGTTTAGGCAGAACAGCCGAGCGACTCTGTGTGCAGGAAACTCGGACCACATCCTCCCTGAACACCAATGCTTCCAAGTCAAGCTTCAAACCCTCACTCACTGGGCACGGAGCACCACGTCAGCAAGAACACTACTCTTTCAAATCTCTTGTTTCCCATTCCTGCATATCAGAAACCAAACTCCTGTCACCCTCTATTTTCCCTTCAGAGAAGTAAGGAAAGGGATAGAATAAAACACTACGTGGGCACAGCACACTTCTATCCAAAAAGAATTCCGTGTTCTTTCTCATACAAGTAGCCCGACGTTGCCCATAATAATGATAGGCACCACAAGTTCTGTACTCATATATATAGTTGACCTTGTGTTTTTCCTTTTGATATTTGGATCTCAAAGTCAATGTCTATATTGCTTTCTTAAAATAACAAGAATAATAATGACATGGCCACGTAAAGGTCTGGGTCTCCATAACCAGACAACTTGGCTCTGGCGCCAGATAAGGATGAAAACACAACCTCTCCCTAGGAATCAAAGCCCACAGCCTCAGGGATCCTGACACACCTCACAGGTGATGACCTCCTCTGCTCCATGAAGTTGTCCAAGTGCAAAGATGCAGGCACCCTCTAGGGTTCATTCTGTTTTCTTCATAAATTCCCCAGTTCAAGTTGCAAGTGATTCACCGGGTCAGGTTTCAGAGCCCAGGATGGGCCACCAGGTGAGCAGCTACACACAGACACCGCCTTCCCCCGTCCCCCCTCCCCTGCCTTGAAAGGCTAATAGGGGCTTGGGTTCCATTGGGAGCACAATGAGCCACTCCCCAGGCTCCTAAACAACGAGGGTTCCTCCTCCATTTCTTCCCCGCACAACGGGCTCCATACCCTGTTACAGCTCTGAGGCTGTGCTTTACTTTAAAAGACAATGTCTTTTTTAAAAGATTTTATTTATTCATTTGACAGAGAGAGACACATCAACAGAGGGAACACAAGCAGGGGGAGTGGGAGAGGATGAAGCAGGCTTCCTGCCAAGCAGGGAGCCCAAATGTGTGGCTCGATCCCAGGACCCTGGATTCATGACCTGAGCCAAAAGCAGACAATGAACAATTGAGCCACCCAGGCGCCCCTCAAAAAATAATTTCAAATATCAGAATGTGGTTCACAGAAGAGAAAAACATGAGCCCCCACAAAGGATTCTTCGTCTATTTCAGAAGACTGTTTTCCCATTGTTAAATGAAAACAGAAAAGAAAACAACACAGACTGTCCCTTCCACTAGCAGGTCTGATTCGCTTCAGTGATTGAAAGAAGAGAAGGAAATAAAAGAGGAACAGATGTTCTGATGACCTGTCATTCCAACGATCGAACTTTTGAAACTTCACCCACATGCAAAGAAAAGAAGCCCCAACCAACGTCTTGGCCTGGCAACACGGAGAAGTCTGAATTGGAGGGACAGGGTCAGACAAAGAGCTCGTGTGTGTGGCTGAGGCCAATGGCACAGAAGAAAGAGCTCTGCCATCTCGCCACCTGGGCCTCCCCTGTCCTCAATCAGGACCCTGCTTACAGCCCTGACCTGTCACAACTGTTAAATGAGAGACACTCAGCCACCCCTGAGCCAGCCCTGCCCACACCCTCCTGCAGAATGCACTCCGCTCTCCTCCGGGACCCCTGTCAGCTCTGGACAGACCTGGAACTCCCCTGTCTGCTGCAACGCTCCAGGATCCTCTCCCCTGGCCCAAGACTTTCATGAGAAAAGGAAAAGCTACCTCCTGAATGCTTAACACCTCCTTTCCTCTTCTGTCATGTTTCTCTCCAATTACCTTTGTACCTGGGCAAACTGTAGGGAACATACGAATGGAACATGGACATGCTCTGAGATCTAAATCTTTCATGGCAGCTCTCTGAAGGCTCCTTATGCAACAAGAAACTAGTGTATCCTACCACAGTGTGTTTGAAAATGATCATCTACAGAATAGGAGAGCGAAAATCACTCCATTTTTACCTCACTTTTCATGGAACAGAACATGGTTTTCTTCTTTTCTTCATTGACTTCAATTCCAATTCATTTCCCTGCAGTGATAATTCCTTTGCTTCATGGGTAGGATTTCATGATTCCTCACCTGCATAGAATACCCAGAGCTCATCACAACAAGTGCCCTCCCTAATAGCCATCACCCATTTAACTCCTCTCCCTAAACCCCTACCCTCTAGCAACCCTCAGTTTGTGCTCTAAGGTGGAGTCTCTTTCCTCATAGGCCTATCTGTCTCCCCTCACTATGTTCATCTGTTTTCTTTCTGAAATTCCATAGGAGTCAAGTCATAGGGTATTGGTCTTGTCCTACTGATTTTGCTGAGCTTAATCCACTCTAAGTCCATCCACATCCTTCCAGATGGTAAGATTTCATTCTTTTTGAAGCTGGGTCCTATTCCATTGTGTGTAGATAGAGATAGAGATAGAGATAGAGATAGAGATAGAGATTTATGTCTCCCACATCCTCTTTCTCCATTCTTCAGTGAATGGACATTGGGACTCCCTCCATCATTTTGCTATTGTTGATAATGTTGCTATAAACATCATGGTGCCTGTACCCATTGAATGTGCATTTTTGTATCTTTTGGGTACATACCTACAAGTCCAATTCCTGGACCCTAGGGTAGTTCAGTTTTTAGCTTTTGAAGGAACCACCATACTCTTTCCCAGAGTGGCTGCAACAGCCCGCATGCCCACCGACAGTGCAGAAGAATTCCGCTTTAAGTGAAACATTACTTGCCAGCAATTTCCTAAGGAGGAAATGGAAAATGTGTGGGATAACCTGACTCACCCAGCATCAGGCAAGCAGCTACAGAAATTCACCCCAGGGTTCCTGACACCAAGCCCCTAGAAGCCACCCCCATACCTCTACCCAGGTGAATTCCCAGAGTCTCTCCTTCTGACTTCACCACCAATGAAAGTACAGAGAAAATATGGCATGTCCAACTATCTAGACGATCCATTTAGTGAAACTAGAATATCAAGCTTCACTTTTAAATCGTCCAAGGCTCCTTGGAATCATTTTGAATTTTCCCTCTGCCCTCACTGTACCTCTTTGGATGAAAAGACTAATCAATTAGGAAACATCACCTTTGACAAAGGACAAGACATCATCCAAGTCTCTATCTGACCGCAAACAGCCACCTAACTCTAGATGGTAGCCATTCCTGTTAGATAAGGGAACACATTCTGTTAGAAACACACACTGAGTAAATCTCATCTTCCCTTTCAAATCAAAGGATTTCCTAGGAAAGAGATGTTCCAACTATCTTTGTACGCCAGAATTGTACAGAGAAAATGGGATCCCCTGCCAGGTGCTCCCTGCAGGAAAACTCAGGAACTCTGGCACCCACTCTAGATTGCTGACAGCTGCTTCAGTCTGACTTTGTGGCTCCACTAGAAACAAGAGAAAAGCCCAGGAGGTTTGGGGTTAAAGAGAAATTTTACCTGCCATCCTGACATGGAAGTGACATTGCACCCAATGTACCTGCTACTTTCTCTGAACACTGATATCCTGTCATGCATCCACAAGATGCATGACTGACTCAGAAGCTGCTTAAAAAACTTTGGGTCTCCTGGAGCCAGAGTGGAGAAGGGTTGTCAGGTGGGGATAAGCAGGCACCTCTGACCTAAGGCCTGCACACCTGCTCCAATCCCTGGGAGAGAGACACGTGCTTGTTTCTTAAGTGGTAATTAGCCTCATTCTAAAATTGCCCAGTGCCATTGTCCTTTTTGGAGAAGCAAAGTTACTCTTCCAAAAAAATGCTCAACTCATAGGTTCCAAATGCAACATGAGTCGGGTCTGGTTTCCCCCCAGCTCCAGACCCCCACCAAGAGGCCCCTCCTTCACCATCCTGACAGCCCATTACCACCAAACCCGTGGAAACGAGGACAATACTGAGTGGGGGCCTGGCTTCAGGGGTTCTTACCACCACTCTTGAGCCTGGGGAAACAGAGACTACACAGCTCAACACTCCCTCCTATGGAAACAAGCTGCAGTGCCTCATCTTTCAGGGCCTCTCACCCAGCACCTCACCATCACCCTCAGTGCCAACAGGCTGCACCGAATCCTCTTCCAGCGTCTTTCGCAATGCAGCTTGCCACTGCCTCCAGTGGTGGTAAGCAGCATTGCCATGGCTTCCAGTGACTCTCGCACTGCAGCTCACCACTCCCTCCAGTGGCGGGAACCGGCACTGCCGGGCCTTCCAGCATCTCCCAGTGCAGCTCACAACTGCCTCTACTGGTCTCAAGCCACACTGGCACGTCTTCCACCATCCCTCAGCGTGCAACTCAACACTGCCTCCAGTGGAAGGAATCCACACTGCCTCGCCTTCCTACGCCTTGAACTGTCTGTCCCCTGAATCCCATTGTCAGGAAACTCCAGCGGCATGTCTTGCACTGTGGGCAGAAAGCTCGCAGAATTGGCCAGAAACCCATGGTGAACCCACTTCCGGCAGCGGGGGCCGTCAGGGGAGCCACCTGGGCCTGGCATGTGTTCCTGTGCTTGCAGCCAGAACCACATAAGAATGTGCTCCAAACGCCAGGTGCCGGCTTGGCTGGAGTCACGCCAGAAGGCCTGACACCACTGCCAGGCTCCACTGGCTCCACTGACACCACTCCCCAGGGGAGCCTACCTCAGTGCTGGTAGACCAGGCCTGTCATGACCCTAGGCCCTAGCCCTAACCCTAGGTTGGGTTCTGAGGCTTCTGTCCCCAGAGGCCTGGCCCCCAAACCCTGAGCCACACCCCAGGAGTCCGCCTGCCACCCAGAAGAAAACCACGCCATTTGGAGCAGCACAAAACCTCAGAGCATGAGAAACCTTCATACCCCCCGGAGACCACCCCCACCTTTGGCACCCTCCCTCCCCTTCCCCCCATGACAAACCCACAGCCTGATGCCCCATCAGACCCTCACCCTCCACCCAGCACCCCTCCACCCCGTGAACCCACCTCAGCACCGGCAGATCGGTCCTGCCATGCCCCTAGGCCCTAACCCTAACCCTAGGATGGGTTCTCAAGCTTCCATCCCCAGAAGCCTGGCCCCCAAGCTCTCCACATTGGGGACCCCTGAGCCACACCTCAGGAGTCTGCCTACTACCCAGGAGGAAACCGTGCCCTTTGGAGCTTCGCAGAACCCTTAGAGCAGGAGAAACCCACATGCCCCCCTGAGACTAACCCCACCTTGCCCCCCCGAAACCCACCCCCACGACAAACCCAGAGCTTGAGGTGCTGCCTGACTCCCTCCCTCAACTCTTCCCCAGGGGAGCTGCGTGGGCCTGGCTCATGGTCCCAGACCGTCTCAACATGCAACGACCGAGTGAGAAAGCATTCCAAACTCCAGATGCTTGATCCATATTGCTGCACAACACTGGCCACTTTTCAGGAGCTTACTGCCCAAATTGATTTGGGCAGAAAGCTCTTGAGAATTGGTTGGAAACCCCCGGGGAACTGCTTCTGACGTTGGGGGCCTTCAGGGGAGCCTCCTGGGCCTGGCCTGTGGTCCCTCGCTGTCATGGCCTGAACCTCTCAAGAACTCGCTCTAAATGCCAAGCCCAGGCATGGCTCAGATCCCCTCAGAATGCTGGCAAACACTGCCCTTTTCTCAGGCTCTCAGGGGGCCTGCATCAGCGCTGGCAGATGGGGCCTTCCATGCCCCTAGGCCCTAACCCTAAGCCTAGGTTGGGTTTCAGGCTTCCATCCCCAGAGGCCTGGCTCCAAGCCCTCCAGACTGGGGACAACTGAGCCACACCCCAGGAGTCTGCCTGCCACCCGGGAGGAAAACGAGCCTTTTGGAGTACCAGGGGACAACAGTACCAGAAATGTTTGGAATGGGGGGTGGAGTTTTAAGTACGGTGATCACAGAGGGGCCAACTGAAAAAGTGACACTTGAGCAAAACATTGAAAGGGGTGAGAAAATGATCTGTGGGTCCTGAGCATTCTAAAGATAGGCACAAGATAAGCAAATGGCCTAAGGCAGGAACTCTTGGTGTTTTAGGAGTAATTAACAAAGGTGAGAGTGAATCAGGCAGTGTGTGGTAGGAGATGAGGTTGGAGGATCTCAGGAGACCATAAGCCATCGGGAAGACTTTGACCTTTACCCTAAACCAAATAGCTTCAGACTTTGCACAGTGCTGAGTGGAGGAGTTCAGTGATTATTATATTTTCAAAGAATTTCTCTAACTCCTTGAAAGTCAACTGTATGGGCAAGAGTAGAAGCAGGGAAACTATTTAGGTTCCTCTATGATAATCTCTGATGGTGACTTGGACTAAGGTAATAGTGAAGAGGTTTTAAGAATAGGGCTGTTAGCTCTCTCAGAAATAGATCATCGAAGCAGAAAATCAATAAAGAAACAAGAGCATTGAATGACACATTGGACCAGATGGGTCTCATAGATATATACAGAACATTCCACCCTAAAACAACAGAATACTCATTCTTCTCAAGTGGACATGGAACCTTCTCAAGAATAGACCACATACTGGGTCACAAATCAGGACTCAACCGATACCAAAAGACTGAGATTATTCCCTGCATATTCTCAGATCACAGTGCTTTGAAACTGGAGCTCAATCACAAGGAAAAGTTCAGAAGGAACTCAAACACCTGGAAGCTAAAGACCACCTTGCTTAAGAATGCTTGGACCAACCAGGAGATCAAAGAAGAACTGAAATAATTCATGGAAACCAATGAGAATGAAGACACTTCAGTCCAAAACATATGGGATACAGCAAAGGCGGTCCTAAGGGGGAAATACATAGCCATCCAAGCCTCCCTCAAAAAAATTAAAAAATCCAGAACACAGCAGCTGTCTCTACACCTTAAAGAACTGGAGAATCAACAACAAATCAAACCAACTCCACACATAAGAAGGGAAATCATCAAGATTAGAGCTGAGATCAATGAGGTAGAAACTAGAGATACAGTAGAACGTATCAATGAAACTAGAAGCTGGTTTTTTGAAAGAATCAATAAGATCAATAAACCATTGGCCACCCTAATCCAAAAGAAAAGAGAGAAGGCCCAAATTAATAAAATTATGAATGAAAAGGGAGAGATCACAAGTAACACCAAGGACGTAGAAACAATCATCAGAAGTTATTATCAACAGTTATATGCCAATAAGCTTAGCAACCTAGATGAAATGGATGCATTCCTGGAAAACTATAAACTCCCAAAATTGAACCAGGAAGAAATTGACAACCTGAATAGACCGGTATCTAGTAATGAGATTGAAGCAGTGATCAAAAACCTCCCAAAAAACAAGAGCCCAGGACCTGACGGATTCCCTGGGGAATTCTACCAAACTTTCAAAGAAGAAATAACGCCTATTCTCCTGAAGCTGTTTCAAAAAATTGAAGCAGAAGGAAAACTTCCAGACTCTTTCTATGAAGCCAGCATTACCCTGATCCCAAACCAGGCAAAGACCCTACCAAAAAGGAGAATTTCAGACCAATATCACTGATGCATATGGATGCTAAGATTCTCAACAATATCCTAGCCAACAGGATCCAACAGCACATTAAAAAGATTATCCACCATGACCAGATGGGATTCATCCCTGGGCTACAAAGATGGTTCAACATTCGCAAATCAATCAATGTGATAGAACAAATTAATATGAGAAGAGAGAAGAACCACATGGTCCTCTCAATTGGTGCAGAAAAAGCATTTGACAAAATCCAGCATCCGTTCCTGATTAAAACGCTTCAAAGTATAGGGATAGAGGGAACATTCCTAAACTTCATAAAATCTATCTATGAAAGACCTACAGCAAATATCATCCTCAATGGGAAAACGCTTGCAGCCTTCCCGTTGAGATCAGGAACAAGACAAGGATGCCCACTTTCACCACTCTTGTTCAACATAGTATTAGAAGTCCTAGCAACAGCAATCAGATAACAAAGAGAAATAAAAGGTATCCAAATTGGCAATGAAGAAGTCAAACTCTCTCTCTTCGCAGATGACATGATTCTTTATATGGAAAACCCAAAAGACTCCACCCCCAAACTACTAGAACTCATACAGCAATTCAGCTACGTGGCAGGATACAAAGTCAATGTACAGAAATCAGTGGTTTTCTTATACACTAACAATGAAAATACAGTAAGGGAAATTAGAGAATCAATTCCATTTACTATAGCACCAAGAACCGTAAGATACCTGAGAATAAACCTAACCAAAGAGGTAAAGGATCTGTACTCGAGGAACTACAGAACACTCATGAAAGAAATTGAAGAAGACACAAAAAGATGGAAGACAATTCCATGCTCTTGGATTGGAAGAATAAACATTGTTAAAATGTCTATACTGCCTAGAGCAATCTATAATTTTAATGCCATTCTGATCAAAATTCCACTGGTATTCTTCAAAGAGCTGGAGCAAATAATCCAAAAATTTGTATGGAATCAGAAGAGACCCTGAATCGCTAAGGAAATGTTGAAAAACAAAAATAAAACTGGGGGCATCATGTTACCTGATTTCAAGCTTTATTACAAAGCTGTGATCACCAAGACAGCATGGTACTGGCATAAAAACAGACACAGAGACCAGTGAAACAGAGTAGAGAGCCCAGATATGGACTCTCAACTCTATGGTCAATTAATCTTTGACAAAACAGGAAAAAATACACAGTGGAAAAAAGACAGTCTCTTCAATAAATGGTGCTGGGAAAACTGGACAGCTATATGTAGAAGAATGAAACTCGACCATTCTCTTATACCGTACACAAAGATAAACTCAAAATGGATAGAAGACCTCAATGTGAGACAGGAATCCATCAGAATCCTAGAGGAGAACATAGGCAGTAATCTCTTCGATATCAGCCACAGCAACTTCTTTCAAGATATGTCTCCAAAGGCAAAGGAAACAAAAGCGAAAATAAACTTTTGGGACTTCATCAAAATCAAAAGCTTCTGCACAGCAAAGGAAACAGTCAAAAAAAAACAAAGAGGCAACCCATGGAATGGGAGAAGATATTTGCAAATGACAGTACAGACAAAAGGTTGATATCCAGGATCTATAATGAACTCCTCAAACTCAACACACCCAAACAAGCAATCATATCAAAAAATGGGCAGAAGAGGGCGCCTGGGTGGCTCAGTGGGTTAAGCCGCTGCCTTCGGCTCAGGTCATGATCTCAGGGTCCTGGGATCGAGTCCCGCATCGGGCTCCCTGCTCAGCGGAGAGCCTGCTTCCCTCTCTCTCTCTCTGCCTGCCTCTCTGCCTACTTGTGATCTCTCTCTGTCAAATAAATAAATAAAATCTTTAAAAAAAAAATGGGCAGAAGATATGAACAGACACTTCTCCACTCAAGACATACAAATGGCTATCAGACACATGAAAAAATGTTCATTATCACTAGCCCTCAGGGAGATTCAAATTAAAACCACATTGAGATATCACCTTACACCAGTTAGAATGGCCAAAATTAACAAGACAGGAAACAACATGTGTTGGAGGGGATGTGGAGAAAGGGGAACCCTCTTACACTGTTGGTGGGAATGCAAGTTGGTGCAGCCTCTTTGGTGAACAGTGTGGAGATTCCTCAAGAAATTAAAAATAGAACTTCCCTATGACCCTGCCATTGCACTCCTGAGTATTTACCCCAAAGATACAGATGTCGTGAAAAGAAGGGCCATCTGTACCCCAATGTTTATAGCAGCAATGGCCACGGTCACCAAACTGTGGAAAGAACCAAGATGCCCTTCAACGGATGAATGAATAAGGAAGATGTGGTCCATATACACTATGGAGTATTATGCCTCCATCAGAAAGGATGAATACCCAACTTTTGTAGCAACATGGATGGGACTGGAAGAGATTATGCTGAGTGAAATAAGTCAATCAGAGAGAGTCAATAATCATATGGTTTCATTTATTTGTGGAGCATAACAAATAGCATGGAGGACATGGGGAGTTAGAGAGGAGAAGGGAGTTGGGGGAAATTGGAAGGGGATGTGAATCATGAGAGACTATGGACTCTGAAAAACAATCTGAGGGGTCTGAAGCGGCGGGGGGGTGGGAGGTTGGGGTACCAGGTGGTGGGTTTATAGAGGGCATGGATTGCATGGAGCACTGGGTGTGGTGAAAAAATAATGAATACTGTTTTGCTGGAAAAAAAAAAAAAGAATAGGGCTGTTAGGGGCGCCTGGGTGGCTCAGTGGGTTAAAGCCTCTGCCTTTGGGCTCTCTGCTCAGTGGGGAGCCTGCTTCCCTCCCCCCGCACTTCTCCCCCTCCCCCGCCTGCCTCTCTTGTGATCTCTGTCTGTCAAGTAAATAAATAAAATCTTAAAAAAAAAAAGAATAGGGCTTATATGGAACTGCTGATGGGCTGAATGTGAGATGTGAGAGAAGGAGAGAGTCAAGGATAATTCCAAGGCCATCCTTGAGCAAACAGAAGGATAAAGTTGGCACTTACTGAAATGGGGCTATGGGAGTAAGGAGTTTTTTGTTTTGTTTCTTTAAAGATTACTTATTTATTTGACAGACGGAAATCACAAGTAGACAGAGGGGCAGGCAGAGAGAGAGGAGGAAGCGGCTCCCTGCAGAGCAGAGAGCCCGATGCGGGGCTTGATCCCAGGACCCTGAGATCATGACTTGAGCAGACTGCAGAGGCTTCAACGCATTGAGCCATCCAGGTGCCCCAGGAGCAAGGAGTTTTACAGGGAGAGATGTACAGGGAAGATCAATATGTTTATTAGGCTATTGGTAATAATTTGTTTTGTTTTGTTTTATGTTTTTATTTTAATTCCAGTTGGTACACATACCGTGTAATATTAGTTTCATGTGTACAACATAGTGATTCAACAACTTCGTGCCTCACCCAGGGCTCATCACAAAAAGTACCCTCCTCAATCCCCAACACCTACTTCACCCACTATTCCCCCAGAATCATCAATGTGTTCTCTACAGTTCAGTCTGTTTCTTGGTTTCTTTCTCTTTTTTTTCCCTTTGCTCTTTTGTTTTGTTTCTTAAATTCCACATGAGTGAAATTATATGGTATTTGTCTTTCTCTAACTTATTTCTCTTGGGATTATACTCTCTAGCTCCATCTATGTCATTGCAAATGGCAAGATTTCATTATTTTTTATGGCTGAGTAGTATTCTACTTTATACATGTCACATCTTCTTTATCCATTTATCTATTAATGGACACTTGGGCTGCTTCCATAGTTTAACTATTGCAAATAAAACTGCAATAAACATCGGGATGAATGCATCCCTTTGAATTAGAATTTTGTGTTCTTTGAGGTAAATGCCTGGTAATGCAATTGCAGGTATCGGATAGCTATATTTGTAAATTTTGTGGAAACTTAATACCATTTTCCACAGTGGTTGCCCCAGTCTGCATTCCCACCAACAGTGCACAAGAGATCCTTTTCATCACATCCTCACCAACACCTGTTGTATCTTATGTCATTGATTTTAGCCATTCTGACAGGTGTGAAGTGATGCATCACTGCAGTTAGTTTTGATTTGCATTTCCCTGGTGGTGAGTGATGATGAGCATTTTTTCGTGTGTCTGTTGGCTATCTGGATGTCTTTGGAGAAATATCAGTGATAATTGCAAATAGTTTTGGTCTTATCCACAGATTTTTTTTTTTTTTACTTTTTAAAAGATTTTATTTATTTATTTGACAGAGAGAGAGAGAGCAAGAGAGGGAGCACAAGCAGGGGGAGTGGGAGAGAGAGAAGCAGGCATCCCACTGAGCAAGGAGTCTGATGTGGGGCTTGATCCCAGGACCTCAGGATCATGACCTGAGCTGAAGGCAAACACTTTAACGACTGAGACACCCAGGCACCCTTGTCCACAGTTTTATATATTTTTTAAAGATTTTATTTATTTATTTGAAAGAGAGAGAGAGAGAGAGAAAGAACGTGAAAAGGGAGAAAGTCAGAGGGAGAAGCAGATTCCCTGCAGACCTGGGATCCCAAAGCAGGACTTCGATCCCGGGAGTCCTGGATCATGACCTGAGCCGAAGGCAGTGGCCCAACCAACTGAGCCCCCTTATCCACAGTTTTAATTAGACGGTTCCTTTCTAGGATATCCTGGGTTTTATCTCAAAGTATTTTATCTCTAAGTATTTTTCTCCCAGTACTCTTTAACACAAATCTCAGACACCAGAGATAAGTGATAAATTAAACTACATTTTAAAAATTAGCATGACAGAAACTACCAAGAGCAAAGTTGAAATACAAAAAACAAACCATGAAATGGTATTCATAGCTCATACTGTATCATTGCATTTCCTAATATATAAAGAGCTCCTACCAAAAGATAAGAAATGATAAAAACCCAATAGAAAAATTAACAATGGATATGAACTGACAGTTCAGGGGGAAAAAAGCTCATTATAAATGTTTTTTAAAACAAGGTACTCACTATGACTCAGTAGCAAGTTAAAGCTATCAATAGATGATTTCCTCCATATAAGATTAATAAAGATCAAATTCCCATCAACTTCCATGAAGAAGTCTGGCAACATCAAACGGTATTTATTGATTGATTTACGAGACAGAGATATGGGTCGAGGAGGAGGGGCAGAGGGAGAGGGAGAATCTCAAACAGACGCCACGCCCAGAGCAGAACTCAACCTGGGGCTGGATCTCAGAACCCTGAGATCACAACCTTGAAATTGTGACCCGAGCTGAAATCAAGAGTCAGATGCTTAACCAAAAAGCCACCAGGTGCCCCAATATCAATCAGCATTATAAACACATACTCTCTGACCCAGCAATGTGACTTCTAGCTCTGTTTGAGATGTAACCACATATTTACGAAGAGATACATGCTCCGAGTGACATCTCACAGCATAGCATGTAATAAAAAAAAATCAGACACAATTTATGTATGCAATAATAATAGAATAATGGTTAAATAGTATGTGGTTACTCCACAGTAACATCCAACAAAAGTAATAAGGCAGTCTTGCCAAGCATATTGTTAAGGGATAAATATGTTATTAAAAGAAAAAAGCAGGGGCGCCTGGGTGGCTCAGTGGGTTAGATGGAGTTGGCTGGAAACAGACACCAAGACAAAAATGAGTGCAGAATCTGTATAGGGAGTGCTCTCAGGAGATTCACTCTCCAGGGCTGAAGAAGGCAGGGCTGGGCAGAGGGAGAGGCTGCCCCACAATGTGAGCTGCAGCTGAGGCCTCGGCCTATCCTCCAGTCAGTGGTGAACTCCAGAGCTGGTTTGGGCCTTCAGCATTGGCCCCAGCTGACTCGAGGAAAGCAGGACTTTGTATCCAGGCCTCAGCCGGTGGTTGGCCTGGGGATGCCCTCTGTAGGGTATGTCATCTTGGGAGAGGTAGCTCCCAGCAGCTGATGCCAATTGCCACCACTGTTCCCGACAGCAGGGCTCTGAGGTCCTCAGCCTTGATGGGGGAATTGGGGAAGAACACCTTTGAATTTGTTCCAAAATAACGAAATAGAATAGTTTGGGTGTTGTGAGCGAGGAACTGGTCCTCAATTCTAACCATGCAGGAGACTGGGCCCAAAGCAGCCTCATCTGGAGTATCTTTGGAGGCTGGGGGCACTGTTTCTAAGTAGATGACTCTGACATTGGTTTGAACTCCTGGAGCTCCTGTCCCATCCCAAAGGGTCCTTACATTCCCTCAGAACCCCCATTCTCCTTCAGGTGACAGAGGAAGAGAGAGAATCAAGCAGGATGCCTGGGTGGCTCAGTTAGTTAACTGTCTGCCTTGGGCTCAGGTCATAATCCCAGTGTGCTGAGATCATCTCCCATGTTGGGGCTCCTTGCTCAGAGGGAGTGTGCTTCTCCCTCTGCCCGCTGCTCCCTCTGCCTGCTTGTGCTCTTTTTCTCTGACAAATGAATAAGTAAAATCTTCTGAAAGAAAGAAAGAGAGAGAGAGAAAGAAAGAAAGAAAGAAAGAAAGAAAGAGAAAGAAAGAAAGAAAGAAACTGTGACTTGGGAAAGTAATTTGCCATTCTATTTTAAATGAAAAAAAGCTATATCTCATCCCCCTGTCTAATTTTAGTTAGAGATTGTTAGCTACATCGAATTTGAATTCATTAAATTTTTTTAGGATTTTATATATTTATTTGAGAGAGAGAGAGAGAGCACAAGTAGCCAGGAGGAACAGAGAGAGAGGGAGAAGCAGACTTCCTGCTGAGCAGGGAGCCCAATGCTGTGGGGCTCAATTTCAGGACCCAAGGATCTCGACCTGAGCCAAAGGCAGACACTTAACTGACTGAGCCACCCCAGGTGCCCCAATGTATTGATCCATTCTTGACATTCTACCATTTTGATTTCCTGCACACAAGCATTTCATAGATGACAGTCTAGGCTAATGATTGTAGCTATGAAAAACAACCAAAAAAAATAAGTTTCTTGTTTTCCTTATTTGTCAGAGTGAAGCCACATGATAGACTTTTTATTTGGTGGCGGAGTCCCATGTGTTGGCATATAAACTTGTCCTACTAAATTATTTTAGTAATTAATTTGGGCACGTGGAGGCTGCAGGAATGTGTGTCCCT
This sequence comes from Mustela erminea, assembly GCF_009829155.1. NCBI lineage: Eukaryota > Metazoa > Chordata > Mammalia > Carnivora > Mustelidae > Mustela > Mustela erminea. The sequence goes on along the minus strand of NC_045616.1, from coordinate 99,060,924 downwards.
GTCATGCTGGACTGCTTCTTCCAAAACAAAACCCTTCCTGAAGCCCATTTCTAACAATAACTATGTTCACATGTTAAGCCCTCTGTGCTTTCTGAGTTCAGATCAATTATACTGTATGAAATGGTGCTTCTCAAGCTTTTTGGTCTTCAGAACACTTTCACATTCTTTTTGTTTGTTTGTTTGTTTGTTTGTTTCAAGTGTTCGTTTAAATTTCAGTTAGTTAACATTACAGTGTAATATTAGTTTCAGGTGTAGAGTTTAGTGATTCAACACTTATGTATTGGGGCGCCTGGGTGGCTCAGTTGGTTGGGCAACTGTCTTCGGCTCCGGTCATGATTCTGGAGTCCCCAGATTGGGTCCCATGTCAGACCCCCTGCTCAGCAGGGGGTCTGCTTCTCCCTTTGACCTTCCTCCTTCTCGTGCTCTCTCCCATTCTCTCTGTCTCTCTAATAAATAAATAAAATCTTAAAAAAAAAACCACTTATCTATAACACCAGTGCTCATCACAGCAAGTGCCCTCCTTAATCCCCATCACCCATTTAACCCTATTACCTATTACCACCCGCCTCCCCTGCGGTAACTGTCAGATTGTTCTCTAGAGGTAAGACTCTTATCTTTGGTTTTCCTCTTCCCGCCCTCCACCATATTTACTTTGTTACTTAAATTCCCCAATGGGTGAAATCGTATGGTATTTGTCTTTCTCTGACTAACTTATTTCTCTTGGCATAATATTCTCTAGTTCTGTCTACATCCTTTGAATGGCAAGATTTCACTTCATTTTGGGGGGGGCTAAGTGATATTCCACTTCATATACATACCACATCTTCTTTATCTTTTGATCAGTTGGTGGACATCTGGGCTCCTTTCATAATTTGGTTATTGTAGACATTGCTGTTATAAACACAAGGGTGCATGTATCCCTTGGAATTGGTATTTTTTGTATCCATTGGGTAAATACTTAGTAGTGCAATTGCTGGATTGCAGGGTAGTTCTATTTTTAACTTTCTGAGGAACCTCTATACTGTTTTCCACAGTGGCTCTTCTATTTTTACACTCCCACCAACAGTGCAATTTTTACATTCTTAAAAATTATTGAAGACCTTTAAAGAGCTTTTGTTTGTGTGGGTTCTATTGATACTGTATTAGACATTAAAACCAAAATGAAAAATTAATTTTATTTATTTGAGAGAGAGTGTGCATGTATGGGGGGAAGGGGAGAGCGAGAGACAGAACGCCAAGCAGACTCCCCACTCCATGGGGAGCTTCAACGGGGCCCAACCGACTAAGCCACCCAGGTGCCCCTGAAAATGAAAGGTTAATTAATAATAAACTAGCATGCTAACATAATGTTTAAAAAATTATAGATAAGAAAAATAACAGTATTTCCTAAAACAAAAAGCAATTTCATTAGTGATAGAATGCATGAATCTCTCTCTCTCTCTCTCTCTTTTAAGATTTTATTTGTCAGGGAGAGAACACAAGCAGGAGGAGTGGCAGAGGGAGAAGCAGGCTCTCCACTCTGGGGTTCGGTCCTAGGACCCTGGGATCTTAACCTGTCTTGTTTAATTAACGGCAGCTGGAGTCTCCTAGCTGCCTCCGATTTCCCTCTGCTGTGATACTACCTGTTACAGAGTTTTCAGGAAATGCCGTTGTACACTAGTGCAAGAACGGGAACGAAAAGGCTGGATAAGTGCTTATACAGCAAATAGTTTTGACCTTATAGACCCTCCCCCAAAGGTCTCTAGGAACCTCAGGCATCCCGGGATCACACTTGGAGAACCGCTGCTAGGCAACATGCGTGTATTTAGACAAGATGGCCCACCTGCTAGTGTTATTATAAAGAGAGAGGACCTCCGAGGCCACTGAGACCCCACGATCTTGGGCTATTGGCCACCACAACCCATAACTTTCACAACTACTGCAAAAAAAAAATTCTTTAAGAAAGGAGCTCAACATAAAAACTTTACCCTTGCTGTCCTAGTCTGTTTGGGCCGCTCTGACAGAATAATATAGATGGGGTGGGTGGCTAATAAATGTGAGAAATTCTGAAGGCAGGGAAGTCCAAGATGGAGGCACCAGCAGATGGCGTCTCTGGGGAGGGCCCCTTCCTGATTCCTGTCAGAGTCTTGTCTTCCTGCTGTGTCCTACACGGAGGAAGGGGCAGGGAGCCCGGTGGGGACCCTTTCATTAAGGCACTAATATTAGTCATGAGGGCTCCACCCTCATGATCTAGTCACTTCCTTAAGTCCCTCCCACCAAGACCTGCCACATTGGATAATTCACATTTAATACATGAATTTGGGGGGAGGAGGGAGAACATTCAGTTGATAGAACGTACTTGAAAAATAATACTGTAACTAAAAAAATATTAAAGCTTTTTAAAGCTTATTTACCTAAAATTTTTATTTTTAAGCAATTCCTACACTCAACGTGGGGCTGGGACCCACAACCCTGAGATCCAGAGTCACTTGCTCTTTGAATTGAGGGAGCCAGATTCCCCTTAAAAGGTTTTTAAAGAGAGATTTAAAGTGCTCTCACAACACAAAGTGTTTTGAAAGAAAAGGGAGTTAGCTTTAAACTTAATCCTTCATAGTAGAGTTTTTGTTTATAGACTGCATTACGACTTTTATTGCCAGATGTTTTATTTGCCCAACTTCTCAAACCTTCATTTTCCCAGGTAATGCTTGGCCGGATTGGTGGTTTTAATCTTCCCAATTCATTATCTTCTCTTCGCTTCTTTTTATAGGGTGGGTGTTTATTTCCATTCAGGAAGGTGTGTTTAAACAACTTTGGGTCAACGTTCTGCTAGTAATGCATTATATTTTTTTAAAATAACTTACTCCTTTATTTCTAATTATAAAAGTAAAACATATTTAGTGAAAAAAATTTTAGGGAAAAAACCCAGCAAGGGGCATTTGTGTGGTTCAATCAGTTGAGCGCCAGACTCTTGGTTTTAGCTCATGATCTCAAGGTCATGAGATCAAGCTCCATTTCTGGTTCCTTTCTGGGTGTGGAGCCCACCTAAGATTTTCTCTCTCCCTCTCCCTCTGCCCCTCCCCTTACCCCACTCCTCAATTTGCATGCATGTGCCCTTTTTCTAAAAAAACAAAAAATTTTTAAAAATGGTAAAGATATAATCCTAGCTTCCAGAGATAAACACTCTCAATGTATTGTGGTTTAGTCCTTCAGATTTTATTCTATATACACAGTGCACAAGTAGATATCTTCCAGTCAGATTTAGCAAACCATTACAATGTGACACATTTGTTTCAATGTCTGGAATAAACTGAAGCCAGTGGGTGACAGACATTGCAAAAACACATGGATTTGACTTTTATTAGAAGAGCAGTTTGTGAATCTAGGAAGTTAGAGTATTTTTTCATAATTTTACTAGCTGTGAAGAGTTAGTTTATTGATGCTACTAATCCATCTAGATTGGAGCTCAAGGGCAAATAAACCAGAGTTTACCAATCTGTTGGCAAGACTATAGCTTTGCAAGTGATGTTGCCTGATAAACACATCACATAATTTCATACAGATGCTATGGTAAGAGAAGTGTCTGATGAAATCTTGCAAATGAACTAAATACGGCTTTGTAGTTCTTATCGTTGTTTGGCTTACCACATTAATTACCCTTTCACATGTTTTCTCTCAAGTGTTCATCCAGTTATTTTCTGAACAGATGGTCCCCTGAAGTCACCTGATTCAGAGTGGGGTAATTAAGCATGAAAATCATGATATGAAATATGACCTGTCTTCCATGAGCGACGCTACAAAGTCTTGCAGGCGGGGTGAGTTTAAACAGTGTCTTCAGGTATGTTGTGTTTGAACAGAGAGTGAAGGAGGCACATACTTGGGTAAAACAGGTTGTAAAAACAATGGAAGCGGTTGTTCCTGTATTTCCGGTTAGTAAGGGAAGAACTTTCTGGGCTCACTGACTATCCAAAGACCTGTAGTTTTCAGCAACAAATCCTGAGTGAGTACGTCAGATTTTTCTGGGGCTTGACCTTTCTGCATGAAACTTTTGGATTCTAAAACAGTTGGGAAGCATTCACCGTTTTTGGTATATTTACTGTCCTGGTTTTTAAGTCAGTCATTTGCAAGTTGGATTCATTCTTTAAGAGGTAAAATTTAGTTTAGTCCAGTTCACCAGCTATGCAGTGATGGTCAAGGTCCTAAAGTGTATTTTGGTATTTGCAGGGAAACTTTTGTGCCTCATAAAGATTGGAGGCGGCAGCATTAGTATTTAACGGGTGGAAACCAGGAATGCTAAACCACCTGCAAGGTGTGGAAATGTCTCACACAAGAAAGAATGACCCTCATTTTGTCTAATTCCCCATGTTCCACCAGAGTGAATCCACTACAGGTATATATTAATGGTAATTTGGTAGATGTTAGAGTAGAGTTTATTGTTGTTTTACAGGAAGTTACAAAAAATCCTGTAATTTAGGGGAAGGTGCTATGGACAAGGAAACCCAAATGAATTAAAGAGAAAGTCTTTAGGGCGCCTGGGTGGCTCAGTCAGTTAAGCTACTGCTTTCTGCTCAGGTTGTGATCTCAGAGCCCTGGAATCAATTTCTCCTAGGGCTCCTTGCTCAGCGAGGCGTCTGCTCCTCCCTCTGCCACCCACTCCCCTTCTGCGTGTGCCTGCGTTCTCTCTCTCAAATAAATAAGATCTTTAAAAAAAAAAAGGCATAGTCTTTGAATAATTTACTAAATCTGAGCCTCCTCTTTATGTGATGTATGATTATAACACTAAAAAAACTGGCAGTAAATAAATCAGAAAGGGGGCTATTAGTGCTGACTGAATAATTTCCCCTTTTAAAAACATTGTAGGGGCGCCTGGGTGGCTCGGTGGGTTGAAGCCTCTGCCTTCGGCTCGGGTCATGATCCCAGGGTCCTGGGATCGAGCCCCGCATCAGGCTCTCTGCTCAGCAGGGAGCCTGCTTCCCTTCCTCTTTCTCTGCCTGCCTCTCTGCCTACTTGTGATCTCTCTCTCTGTCAAATAAAAAAAACCCCAAACATTGTATTTGGGATCACTGATGATACATGATGGGCATCACATTGTGTCACCTGTAGTGTTGAAATTATGCAGTGGCATGGAAAAGTATTTTGCAAATTTGCAGTTAGGGAAATCTGACAGCTCTGGTGGGGTATATTAACGCTATTCTTTTATTCCCTTTGGGGGGGATATGATATCTCCTCATTTTCTCTGCTAAGACGGTATATTGTCTTGGCATGGTATCCTTACCTCATCTAAATTTCTTTCTCTGATCAGTTACAAATGTGAATCACATTTGTTCCCCTGCCGTTTCATTTTTCTGGTTTTCTTGTGTGGACTATCTTCCGATGCAGTTATTTCTCAAATCCAAACCTTTTGATGACAAGGAGATGCAAGGATCTGGCTACTTCTTATCTTGTAACGCTTCCCTACTCTGCAGGGTGTGGTTCCCCCCGGGCAAAGCCTCAGCCTCAAGTGGAGCTGGATAGTCTTACGGAATCCATAGCCCTCCTGGAACTACTGAATCACCGTCTGCATTTTTGACAGGCTCTGTAGGGCATTCATAAGTGCATCTAAAGTTAGAGAAGCCCTGTGATAATGTAGCCATGCTCTGTGGTTCATACAGGGCAATACTGAAAAATTACCTAAAATTTAAATTTTTATTTAAATTCAATTAATTAACATAAACTGTATCATTTGTTTCAGAAGTAGAGTTCAGTGATTGATGAGTTGCATAGAACACCCAGTGCTCATTCCATCTCTTCCCTCCATAATGCCCATCGTCCAGTAACCACCATCCCCACCCCCTTCCTCCCAGCAATCCACAGTTTGTTTCCTAAGAGTCCCTTATGGTTTGTTTACCACATAATGTTTTAGTATAAATTTTGTTACAGGCTGAATTGTGTCCCCTCAAAATTCATCTGTTGAAGCTCTGACGCCCTGGAACCCAGACCATGACTGTGTTTGGAGATAGAACCTTTACAGAGGTTATTAAGTTACACTGGGGCCCTTTCCCTTGTACTGTTTTTAGAAAGTAGACCTGGTGTTTATTTTTCTCCTTGGTAATTCCTAAAATTTAAGTATTTATTTATTATTTGACAAAGTCAAAAATTGATGATTTTGACTGATATGGAATTCAAAGATGGGTGTTTGCCTAGTATTTCAATATATCCCTCTTGATCCAAGATAGAAGAGATTTTTTAAAAAAAAGATTTTATTTACTTATTTGACAGGGAGAGAAATCACAAGTAGGCAGAGAGGCAGGTGGCGGGGGGGAAGCAGGCTCCCTGCTGAGCAGAGAGCCCAATGCAGGGCTCCATCCCAGGACGCCGAGACCATGACCTGAGCTGAAGGCAGAGGCTTAACGCACTGAGCCACCCAGGTGCCCCAAGAATTTGTTTTCTTTACATGGTTGGGTAGAATTTTTTTGTGTGATATTTTATTTTGTGATACTTTATTTTGTGATAATGTTAGTAAGCCTAGCTTTGTTGTATTGTGATTCAAGAATGTGGCCTGCATTATGTCTACTGTTTGAAAGGGTTCAGGTTTTTTCATAGACTCATATCTGGTCAATTATCGACGGGCATGCAGATGTATTACCAATTCTGAGGGAACAAAATATACCATGTTTTATTGGATCTAAGTCACAATGTCTTACTTTTACATTTTAAAAACCCTGATTGAGATTCATCTTTCCATTTTGGCATCTTCTAATTACTTTTGGCCAGATGGCACTTGAGTGTGGTTGTTATTGCTGGCACTGGGACAGGCTCGGTCCCAGCTGTGTGTGTCATTGACTCTTCAACTGAGTTCTGTTTGCATTGCTGGCTCTGTACATGTTGGGTTTAATTACCATTTGGAACGTGGGTGAAAAGATTATAGTACGTTTTGGCACTGAAATGAAAAGTTACTGGGCACAGAAAAAAACTTGGAAATAAGGCAGAGAAGAATAAATTTGATGTTGGTAAGACAAATACTGTTGATGGAAGAATGGCTGTAATCCCACATTTTCTTGCAAGAACAACCGAAGATCTTACAGAACCTTCAGACAATAAGGGACAGTAACTATCAGTACATGGATCTATGTGGTGTTTTGTTCCTGGGATACATACAGGAGTATACTTATTGTACACCAAACAGAGCAACCAAATTTAGGAGAAATAGCCGAATCCCTCAGAAGAGATGAGATACATGTCACAATGAACAGAGGATAGTGAGACTTGCTCATGTGTTTTTTAGGGCTATAATTAAGGCATTGTGTCATACGTTGATGGCATTTATTCTTTCAGTGCTACAAAAAAAAGTGTTATGTTTTGCAACTGAGGGCATTTCACATTTAAAGGAATGAGATACATTGACCAGGTCTACCTTTTCATGTTATTTACATCCTCACATCCTTTTAAAAAAACCTATTTGATGTGCTTTGGACCCAGAGGTACAATTAGAGTCTCCTAGAGTAGGTGTGTCAAATTCTGTCTGTATCTCCTGTGCTATCTGCTCTTTGACTGTTGCCAGCATGCTTTTGATGCATCTATCCGTGACTGTTACATCGTTGTTGTAAATTCTACCAATTAGTATTGCAAGTAGCCCCACTTGGTCTCATTTCATATGTTTTTGGCATAAATTCCTATTCCCGTATGTGAAGATTGCAATTCCTCCTTTTTTGTGCTTTGCATTTGCCTAGTTTACTTTTGCCCACCCTTCTATTTTCAACTTTGTGAATCATTTCGTTTCAGGTGTGTTTCTCATACATATGATAAAGTTTGGTTTTTGCTTTGTTTTCTAATCTGAAAATCTGTTGATTTGTAAAAGGTGCATAAGCACATTTTCATTTTTTTAAATGTGACAGGCATATTTTATTTTTTTAATGTTCTTTTATATTTTCTGTTTTTAGAATTTTAAAATTTTTTGTGGTGTAATTTGTATTCTTCACTGTTTTGATAATTCTGATATTTGGTGAATTTGGCATTTTTGGTGACACTTTTCCTTAAGAATTTATTTTTAGGCCATTTCAACACCCAACTTGGGACTCAAACTTATATCCATGAGATCAAGAATCAAGTGCTGTACTGACAGGGCTAGAGGTGCCCCCATTTTTCATGACTTTTAGAATTTAAAATGTTTAGTTTAGAAAATATATGCTTTAGCAAATCATATATCTGATAAAGGAATTATATCCAGAATACATTAAAAAAAACTCTCACAAGTCAATTATAAAAAGACAAGACCCAATTTAAAAATGGACAAAAGATTTGAATAAACATTTCCCTAAAAAAGATACATGAATGGATAATAAAACACATGAAAGGATGCTCAAATGATTATTATCAGGCAAATGCAAATCAAACCCACATTGAGATACTATTTATATTTTCTATGTTATGGACTAAATGTTTACATCCTTCCAAAATTCTATGTAGAAGCCCTAACCTCCTGTGAGACTGTATTTGGATACAGAGGTTTTATGGAAGTAATTAAGTTAAATGAAGTCATAAGGGCAGAGGGCTAATCCAATAGGATTAGTGTCCTTATAAGAAGAGGAACAACCATAGTGCGTGGTCTCTCTCTCTCCACACATAAAGAAGTCATGTGAGCACACAGCAAGATGGTACCCCCCACCTACATGTCAAAAATAGAGATTCACCAGGAACCAAATTGGCCACCACCTTGATCTTGGACTTTCCGCCCTCTAGAACTATGAAAACTCTTTCTGGTATTTAAGCCATTAAGTCTGTGGTGTTGCATATGGTGGCCCAACCTCACACCCCCTTGAATAACTACAGTCACAAAGATGAATCACTACATGTAACGTTGAAGATGTAGAGAAATTAAAATTCTCTTACATCGCTGGTGGGACTGTGAAATGATATAAGCTGCTTAGAGAACAGTTTGTTCCACAAAACGTTAAACCTACACTTCCTTTAAGACTCAACAGTTCCCTTCCTAGGCATCTACCCAAAAGAAATGTACATGTGGATAACACATATCCATACAGAACTTGCTCAAGAATATTCATAATGGCATTATTCACAATAGGTAAAAAATGGAAGTCACCCCAATGTCCATCACCTAATGAATGCATTAAAAAATGGGGGGTGTGTGCAGACAATAAAATATTCATCAGTGAAAAGGAATGAAAGATGTATTATAATGTGGATGACCCTTGAAAACATTATGCTAAGTGAAATGAGCCAGTACCCAAAGGACAATACCGTATGATTCCATTTATGTGAGACAGCTGGGAGAGTCAAACTCCTAGAGAAGGAAAGTAGATCATTGGTTACCTGGGGCTACAGGGTGGAGGGGGGACAGGCATAAAATGTGGAGTGACTGCTGATGTGCTCAGTCTCTTCGGAGTAACAAAAATGTTCCAATATTGTGGTGATGGTGGCACAACTTTGTGAAAACCGCTTAATTGTATACTTTAATTGGGTGGCCTTTGTGACATATAAATTAGATTTCCAATAACACCGTTAAAAATCAAGGGCACCTGGGTGGCTCAGTCAGTTAGACTTCTAAATCTTCATTTCAGCTCAGGTCATAATCTCAGGGTTGTTAAGATCGAGCCCTTAATGGGGCTCCATGCTGGGTGTGGAGTTTGCTTGGGATTCTCACTCTACCTCTCCCCCTCCCCCACTGCTTGTGTGCATGTCCACACATGTGCACATGTATTCTCTTTTTTTCTCTCAAAATCAATACAAAACTGTTAAAAACCAAACAGAAAAGTTTTTTTTAATATATATGTATGTAAGTTTAGTGTTAGGGTTGGGGTTAACATATACATATGTCATACACATACATGTATATATGTGCGTATATAACATGTTATACACACATATGCACATATATGCTAGTATACACAGGATTATGTATATACACATATATAGTATATATACAAACATATAGTGTGTGTATATTTATGTGTACATACATGCATGGTATTATATATACATCAAATATATACATATATACTTCAAATAAATGCGTGTGTGTGTGTGTATATATGTATATATATATACACATATATATGTGCATGTGTATTTTTTTAAAGTAAACTTGAGCTCCAAAGTGGTGCTTGAACTCGCAACCCTGAAATCAAAAGTCACGTGTTCTCGTGACTGAGCCAGCCAGCCACCCAAACTTTTTTTTCCAATAAGAGACATGATTTAAAGTTCCATGCGTTTCAAATATGGAAAAATAAATACAAATAATATGTAAAAGAGAGAAAGGTATAATAATATCAGGCTATACTAATAAGCTATATGGGAAAAAAGCATTACTGGAGTTACAAAGGATTACTACATGTTAAATATAAGACTCGATTCAGATAAAAGTTTAGAATTTGTGTATCTTCTATCCATTTACTAACATAGCAAAAAATATAGAAAGCAAAATTTATTAGCACTCTCAGAGGAAATGGTATAATTCCCTATGCAAAAAGGAGATTTCAATCTCTCTCACTAAATGATCCTTCAAGTAGAAAAAGATCATCAGGGTATTAAAGATTTATACAACACGATTAACAAGCCAGACCTGATGGACATATAATCAGATATATTCTTGTCAAGCACATGTGGAACATTCTTAAGATCTGTTAATGTGGTAGCCACAAAATTAAACACAAACTATCCAAAAAAAAAATCACAATCTCTATAACACACATAAATTTTACTGCGATATTTTAAAAACTAGTAAATTTCTAAGCTTAAAATGTAAATTTCAAAGACAATTCTTTGGAAAGAACAAAAATTTGACTAACATCTACAAGAAAGATCAAGGAAAAAAAAGGAAGACACAATATTATGAATGAAAAGGGAGATGTCAGTGTAGATGCAGGACAGATTAATAAGAAAGGACAAATTAGGGACAATCATCCCAATATATTTGAAAACTTTCATGAAATAGACAAATTTATGTAATATATGACTTAAAAAATACTTCAAGGTGAAAGAGAAAATCCATATAGTCTTCTAATGATTAAATAAATTGAATTAGTGGGCTTAAAAGTTTTCCTTACAGGGGCACCTGGGTGGCCCAGTCAGTTAAGAGTCTGCCTTCAGCTCAGGTCATGATCCCAGGGTCCTGGGATCGAGTCCCACATCAGGCTCTGGGTTCAACAGGAAGCCTGCTTCTCTGTCTCTTCCCCCACCACCCCAGTCATGCTCCCTTTCACTATCTCTGTCTCTTTCCCAAATAAATAAATAACATCTTAAAAAGAAAGAAAAGAGTTTCCCTATAAAATAAACCTAACAACTTGGTCCACATAATTTGACAAGCAGGTTTTACCAAAAATTCAGGGGCCAGATAATTTCTCTCATTGTCTCTCTCTCACTCTCTCTTAAATAAGCAAATAACATCTTAAAAAAAAAAAAAAAAGCTTTCCCTACCAAATAAACCTAACAATTTGGTCCACATAATTTGATAAGCATGTTTACCATAAATTCAAGTGCCAGATAATTGTAATCTTATTGAGCATAGAAAAAGAATAAAACTTTCCCAAATCATTTTCATAAACTGGTATAACCTTGATACTAAAAGGAAATCTAAGAGAAAAATACAATTTGTCCTCACTCATTAAATAAAGATAATAAAAATTCCAGGCAAAATATCTGCAAATTGAACTCAGCGGTATATAAAAAATACCTCAGAGTGGATTTGGGTTGATTCCAGATGTGCAAGATCGACCCAACAGGAGACAATGTGTTAGAGTACTTCACCATACTAAAACATTTCAATATGTGCAGAAAATTTTTTCCAGATGCAATTCCAGAAGAAATGTAAAGCAATAAAGCTTTTAGAGGAAAACATATGAGAATACCTTCTTGATCTTGGAAGAGGGCAAGATTTCTTAAACAGGACGTAAGATACAATAACCATAAAAGAAAAAATTGGAAAATGGACTATATTAACATCTGAAATTTTAGTTCATCGGAAGACACTGTTAAGAGATGATGAAAACAATTCACAGAGTGAGAGAAGATATCCAGTAAACATGTATTTGATGAAGGCCTTATATTTAGAATATTTAATAACTCCTACCAATCAATAGGAAAAGGACCAACAATCCTAATAGAAAAAATAGGGACATGATGTCAACAGTGAAACTGCATAGGAGAATGTCCGAGTAGACAATAATCATGTGAGAAGACAATCAAGTTTATTAGGAGTCAGGAAAATGCAAATTTGAACTATAGTAAGATACCATTACAAATCCACAAAAAGGCTAATATGAAGGAGGCAGAAAACACCAAGGCTGTAGAGGGTCCGGGATTCTCATCCATTCCTAGCAAGACTATGGAAGTCAGTCCAACAACACTGGAAAATGTTTTGGCGGTGCCTATTCTCTCTGAACGCATTGCATCTCCTATCAGAAATTTTACCCTGAAGTACATATGCAACAAAGGTTCTCTATTGCAGGCATACAGCACCATATATCACCAAAAACATGCACTACAATTTTCAAGGCTGTGCTGTTTTAGTAGCCCCCAGTTGGAAATAACCCAGAAACCTATCAACAGTAAAATGAAAAAACAAACTGTGATATGTTTTCACAGCAGATGACCATACAGCAGTAAAGAGGATGACTCACTCACATACCTTTCCTCAGGAGGCTACAAGACAATGTGGCTTTAATTAAAGGAGTAAACCAAGATGAAGATAGGGTTCTGAGAAAACAAGGATCCAATGCAATGGACAGATGAAAGGATTCTCCAGAAAATTGTTGACGAGAGATCCCAGCGCAAGAGCCGTTCAGCTGGTCTGGAGAGCCCCCTACCCCGACTGGAGCCCACTGGAAAGCTCCGGGAGGGATTGCCCCACAGAGAACGGACTGAATATTTCTGTATCTGACCTTACAGAGAAAAGAATTTCAAAACTGAGTGAAGGTTCAGGGTTTGCTGTGGTCTCAATGTTTGTGTGTCCCCCCCCTTCCCCCCGAGTTTGAAATTTTGTTGTTGAAATCCTAACTCCCAAAGAGGATGGGATCAGTAGGTGGGGACTTTGGAAGTGGTTAGTTTATGAAGGTGGAGCCCTCAAGAATGGATGCGTGCCTTCATGAGGAGAGACCCCACAGAGCTTCCCAGCTTCACCATGGGAGGATCCAATGAGAAGTCTACAGTCCAGAAGGGGCTCTACTCCGACCAGCCTGGCAATCTGATCTTGAACTTCCAGCCTCTGGAATGATGAGAAATAAGTATTTGTGGTTTATAAGACACCCAGTCTGTGGTATTTTGTTAAGGCAGCCCAAATGCACTGAGAGAGAGCACATGAGAGAGCGGAGGCAAGGAAAGGGGCAGAGGAAGAAGGAGAACCAGGCTCCCAGCCGAGCAGGGAGGTGGACGCAGGGATTGATCCCAGGACTCTGGGATCATCACCTGAGCTGAATGCAGACAGTTAACCAACTGAGCCACGCAGGTGCCCCCTAAGTATTTTTATAAATTTGGAGTCAAGGGGATGAGAAGTATGCTTACTGCCAAGTGCAATGTGTATGGGGTGTGTGTGCTTGTGTCTATGAGAGTGTGTAAGTAAGAGAACAGAAACAGACTGACAGACTGACCAAACCCATATTAATTCCTCATCACCCATAGCATGAAATCAGTAGATAATGCCTAAAATGGGAAATTCGAGAAGCAGTGTTATACACACATTAAAGATTTAGAGCTTAGTATCAAAAGAATGGACAAAAATAGTTCAAAGCGCTGGGAAGTGGGAAATGGAAGTGGGATATGAGTGGGGTGACAGGTTGCGGGGGGAGCGGTAGGAACAGCTGGGATTGAAAACAAATTTTTTTAATTTAAATTCAATTAGCCAACACATAGTACACCATTAGTTTTAGATTTAGAGTTCAATTAATTCATCAGTTGTGTGTAACACCCAGTGCTCATCACATCACGTGTCCTTCTTAATGTCCATCTCCCCCACCTACCTCCCCTGAAAAAGAAATCTTTAATTTAATTTTCAAAATAAAACTTTTGGATCATTTGACTCTTTATGCCGTGTGTATATAATTTTTCGTTAAAAAAAAAGGAAAGAATAGGATGTATGGTCAATTGCTCCCATGCACACAGAAAACAGAAAAGAAGTGTTTTTTTGGCAACATGGGCTCATTGATGACCCCTAAAAAGAGCAATTTCATTCTACTACAGAAATTAAGGATGGATCTGGGCACCTGGCTGGCTTAGTCAGTGAGCATGTGGTTCATGATCTCGGGGTTGTGAGTTTGAGCCCCATGCTGGGTAAAGGTTACTTAAAAATCAAATCTTAAAAAAAAAAGATGATAATAAACACTGAAAACACTTAGCCGATATTACTTTTCTGAAGAATGGCACATATTTTCATTAAGGATGTTTTTTTGTTGTTGTTTTTATGGGTTTTCTCTCACCACACTTATGGGCAGAACTTAGAGGAATTACCCACATAAATTACCCACATACTTCTAGTTTCTTATTAATTACAGGTTATCCATTGCCTTTCTCTCTCAAGTCATTTGGTTGCAGAAAACTTCAAAAGGATAAATAATGTGTAACCTTCACACTTTCCCGCCCACCCTGTGCTCATGGTAATTCTTTCCTTGCACCTGAGGGCTTCTCCCACGTGAACTAGTTATGAGTCATTCTTTGCTTTCTGGGATGGGTTCCACCATTGGCATGTGGAAGTTATCAAGCCATGGGTCTAGGTGAAGGCTGAAAAATTAAGATACACAGTTACACTTCCCGTCCTTTTCTCTGCAACAACGCCTTCTCACCTTCCAACCAAGTTAGGATGCCACTGCAGAAAAGGAGAGAAGGAGGAGGGATAGACCATGCAGGAAGAAGTGGATGGAGAAAGGTCTCGGTGTTCAGCCTGAGCAAAGAGGACCAGAGTCAGGGCAGGTTGGTTCCTAGAGGCCCTAGAGGCCCAGTCTCCAACCAAATGAAGCTGTTTCATTGCCCTACTGCGGGGTTCACAGAGTACGATCTAAATGCAATCTCCACCTCTAGAAATTCCATCCAGAGCCCTAGACTCTGGGGATGGTGGAGTGGGCGGGCCAGTCCTGTATGTAACTTTGTCCATCTGCCTGCCAGGGAGTTGAAACACCTTTTTGTAAGGTGACCACAGCAATATTACGATAGTTTTATTCTTTATTCGGCATTTTTTCAATGAGTTTGCAAATGAAACCCATTACTTTCCTTTGCTTTTAGAAAAATTAAATATTTCCATGGGACGCCTGGGTGGCTCAGTTGGTTGAGCAGCTGCCTTCGGCTCAGGTCATGATCCCGGCATCCTGGGATCGAGTCCCGCATTGGGCTCCTTGCTCGGCAGGGAGCCTGCTTCTGCCTCTGCCTCTGCCTGCCATTCTGTCTGCCTGTGCTCGCTCTCTCTCCCTCTCTCTCTCTGATAAATAAATAATAAAATCTTTAAAAAAAAAAAAAAAAAGAAAAAAGAAAAATTAAATATTTCCAGAATATCAACAGCAAAGTGTGCCAAAACCATCTCGGACTCTTCTCTTTTCAGCATTACACGTTAGATAAGGCCGTGAACGGCTGCGGGCCAAGTGTGATTTAAAATACATACAATTCCAAGGAATGATGAAGTATGAAGTAATTTGTTTTGAACTAATAAACTAGTTTCAGCTGAAGTATTTGTGAGATTTTTTTTTAAATGACCCAAATACTATTTAAAAAAAAAAAAAAACAGAAACTTGCATACTTGTAAAGAACAGGGTGAATTCCACGGGCTCGGCTAGACAGATACGAAGGCCTGGCAGTTCCAAGCACTGTAATCTTGCAACGACACTCGGCTGTGTAACAATGATTTCTGAGGTTTTAAGTACTTATCTACGCTAACCGTAGATAAAAGGGCAACAATCTCGTGCTTGAAAAATCCTGTAAGGTTTCCCAAACATTGCCAACACTGCCTTTCATTTTAATCTTTTTTTCAAACCCTCAGAGACTAAAAAGTGTATTCTCATTTTAGATTTTAAGAGCTGGGCTTTATGGTGATAAAAGTCGCCATTTCCCTACCGGTCTGAAAGATGAGACTCTAAGCTTCATCCAAATGCTAGCGCGTTTTCCTAAGAATCCATTGTTTTAGAACTGAAATAGTAAAGATATTTCTAAGTTAAACCTACATTTTATCTGAAAAGCAAAAAAATGCCTATCATCCTTAGGCTGTTTCCACATTTGCATAGC
Source organism: Mustela erminea (assembly GCF_009829155.1). Classification (NCBI taxonomy): domain Eukaryota; kingdom Metazoa; phylum Chordata; class Mammalia; order Carnivora; family Mustelidae; genus Mustela; species Mustela erminea. Next base: position 99,044,754 of record NC_045616.1, on the reverse strand, counting down.
GAAGCATCAATGGCTGAAACATTAGGGAATTCAGGCACCCTCTCTCGCTTTCGATGAGATACTAAATCATTGTTTTAGAAGAAGATACGACGAAATCATGAGATTGTCTTGCATCTGGAAACACAGATTTAATAATATTGGATGGACTCTTCCTTCTGCTGCTGGAACATACCCCTGAGGGCATTTGAGTGTCACAGGAGTACAGCAGCTGCTTTGAGCAAAACAAAAAGCAGGGTTTAGAAATAACTCATGTGAAAATGATTTAGGGAATGTCACCAGAAGTTATATCAATTTCCACCCATTTTGAGGTTTTCACCAAAAAGAAAAAAAAAAAAAAAGAAGGGGAAGCCAGTGTGTTCTTGTCTGCATTAATAGATGGGCACAGTCAACGGTCCCTGCTTCAGAAATATGACATTTAATTGCAGATGTTTTGTTTTGGAAAACTTTGCCAAGTTTTCATGGAGAGAGATCAGGAAGGGCCTGGACACATGTCGCACCAGGAAGAGTAAAACAAACTAACCTGAGCGCAGTTAGCTTTGGGAAAAGTGTTGTCTCCTTTGTGATGGCTGCCTGTACATTTTTTTTTTTAAAGATTTTATTTACTTATTTGACAGACAGAGATCACAAGCAGGTAGAGAGGCAGGCAGAGAGAGAGAGAGGAGGAAGCAGGCTCCCTGCTGAGCAGAGAGCCAGATGTGGGACTCGATCCCAGGACCCTGAGATCATGACCTGAGCCGAAGGCAGAGATTTAACCCTCTGAGCCACCCAGGCACCCTGCCTGTACATTTTTGAAAGGAGTTTTGTGGAAGACTGATTAGACCTAGACCATATTGCCTCGGGGCGTAGAACCCAGCCCAAAGGATGACCATTATAGGGAGACGGATTTTGGCAACATTTTCCGAAGACCATTTTTATTAATGTTTTCCAAACACAGGAGGAGGTGCTTCAAAAAATATTGAATCGCCGGCTCAAGATCTATGGAAATAGCTTGGCAAGGAAATACTCTCGGCAAGGAGATTCAGATATTGGGTGGGTTGTCAATGAAGCCATCTTTAAAGTCAACGCCTATGCCCGATGTCAGATTTCAGAACTTCAGAGCAGTTGACTAAATGTTCTTTTCCCTTCAAAATGTGACTGCGGGATCCGGTAGTATAATTTGCAGTGCAATGCTTTCCCTGGGCATAGCCTCTGGGGATCCCCCATCCCTACACCCAATGCGATTGGGACTATCTCGAGGTGCTTCTTCGTTCAAAGGGGCGGTCCTTGTTTGAGTCTCCCTGCCAGAGCCAAAACTCAGAGACCCAAGCTCCACCCTCCTCCCTCGTGCCTTAGGGACACCCATGTCTAAAGAATTTGCTCTAGAAGAGATGGAACCTCCATACTGTTATCACTACAGCCTGGAGGAGGGAGTCTGGTACTCATGAAACCGGGAAATCAAAGCAATCCTCAACTCACATCTGTTACTGTGACGTGGCCTTGCTTGCCCTGCCCAAGGCTCCATGGCTGAAACAGTGTCCTTAACATAGGTCCATCTTGCACTCTGGGCAGTTCTGCACGGCGTTTCAAAGAGCAAAGAAGAGCCGGGCCTGCCCTGGGCAGTCACAGGCCTGGACTCCCAGTGGGACAACCTTTTAGACTCAGTCACACAGTCAGCCCTCCAGGATGCAAGCTAAGTTCTTTTCTATGTGTCCCCAAAGCTTCACCTCTGTACACTATACCCTGGGTGGCTAGGAGAGAGGTATCGTTAGGAAATGGGAAGATTTGATGTATCCCCATGAAATTTAGCCAGTAAAAAGGACAAGGGTTTCTGTATCATATTACCAAACAAGTTAGGACGATGGGAGGCAACAAATAACGAGTTTCTAAGTGTCCTCTAGATTTCCTAGCCAACTGGGATATTGCCACTTAGTGGTGAGGAAGAAAGGTTCTGGTACTTGTCTGCCTGGGTTCACATCCCAATCATTACTTCTCAAAGCCTTCGCTCCTCATCTTTCTGTTCAGGATCATAGGAGCCTCCATCTCATTAGGCAGTTGTGCAAATTAAATCAAGTGATCCACATAAGAGCAAGATTTTAGAAAATAATGAGCATTCAGTAAGTTCTGGCTACTATAAGCCAGGTGCCTCTCACCAAGGTCCAGGGTACTAAAAATTCGAAGATTCCCAGGTGCAACAGGGAATGCCTGCACAGAGAAGGCTTTATGCTAAAATCACAAAATAAGTACTAACTTATAATGAGTTGGTATAAATCCAGTGATTTAGTTTTCCATAACATCTAGTTATCTCTGTTTCCTTCCTTCCCCCCTTCCTTCCTTCTTTCCCTTCTTTTTTTTTTTTTTTTTTTTTTTTTAAAGATTTTACTTACTGAGACGCCTGGCTCAGTTGGTTAAGCGGCTGCCTTCGGCTTGGGTCATGATCCCAGGGTCCTCGGATCGAGTCCCACATCAGGCTCCTTGCTCGGCAGGGAGCCTGCTTCTCCCTCTGCCTCTGCCTGCCTCTCTGTCTGCCTGTGCTCGCTTGCGCTCTCTCCCTCTGTCTCTGAAAAATAAATAAAATCTTTAAAAAAAAAAAAAGATTTTACTTACTTATTTGAAAGAGAGAGAAAAATCACAAGCAGGGGGAAGGAGTAGAGGAAGAGGAGGAAGCAGACTCCCCACTGAGCAGGGAGCCCCCCAGGATCCTGAGATCCTGACCTGAGCTGAAGGCAGAGGCTTAACCCACTGAGCCACTCAGGCGCCCCTCCTTTTTCTTTATAAATACCTTTAGGATTCTATTTCCTCTTCCTGCTTCAGTGTATCTGTCCTCAGAAGCACTAAGCTTTCTTTTTTCCCCCACCTACTCCTTTGGACTGGCCCAGTGCCTTCTCTCTTATGACCAGGAGGCATATGAAGATATGAGGAAGTTAAGGAGAGACAGAAAGGAGGAAAAGAGGGAGGAAGATGAGGAGAAAGGGGAGGAGGAAGAAGAAAAAGAACTGGAGGGGCTGGGGGGTGAAGGTGGCGGAGAAGAACAGAGAAAGGAGGTAAAGGGGAGTGAGGAAGGAAAGGAGAAGAAAAAGAAAGCCGTTTCCTGCTTGGACAGACTGCTTGTCATCTGTTGAAGCCAGGTGCAGATTTCTTGCTTTTCACACACAAGTCTTTGTTCCCAGGCCCGATTATTTTCTTAGGCTGAATCCCCAGAAGTAAACTGCTGAATGAGGGAATGAACATTTTAAGCTTTTTCAGACACATTATCAATTTCCCCTGCCACAACTCCTTTAGCCTGGTTTCTGGAAATCTCTCCGTGACTGGATTGAGGCATTCTACTGGCCACTCGGCTTGCCTCGCCCACATTTGTGTTTGCGAGGTTTGGGCAGTATAAACGTTGGTCCCTGTCACCCTCCACATAAAATTTTTTAAAAATCTAGAGATTTCTACGGTGGATAGTTTAAGAGATCACATTTGCTTATTGCTGGCATGCAGGGGTTTCTGGTGTTTCACCATTAAATATAATGTGGGCTTTCGGCTTAAGATAGACACTCTCAAAATCAGGTCAAGAAGATATTCATCTTGCACTAGTCAGAATTCATGGTTTCAAGGTTCTTTCCCATCAGAAACAGAATCTGGGTGACTTACTGGAAGAAAATTTCGCAAGACTATTTGATCTTTCATGGAATCTCTGGGAAGACTAAAGATCCCAACTCAACCTATAAAAACAAGAAAGGCTGGGAATCATGAAATTACGGATTCAATGGGAATCATTGAAGTTTGGGAGGTTTGCTTATTCCTTGCATAGCCTATGGGAAGCATCCCTTAATAAATATCAGGCTTGCAAATGACCTGAAATCATCTAGTTCAAGGACCCATCTGATATTTGAGTCCTACCAAGCGATGACCCATTGTCTCTGTGCAAATGTCAGTCATGGTCTTGCCAATTTTCTTTGACTTCTTCTAGTCTTTACCCATCGTTTCTCTTTTCATCCCTTAGGTCATCAGAAAAAAATGTAATGCATTCTGTTTTCTCTATTGACATTGCTATTCTACCACTTTTATAAAATACAATCATACTGATCCTTAAAAGTAAATTCAAATTTTATCTCTTATAAAAGATGAAAAGCTGGGAAGCTTGATTGTAGCCAAAATTTTTCCCCAAAACTAGTTAGGTTGAGATGCCTTTGCCCCCCCTCTGCTGTCTGCAGATTCTACCATCTCTGCTGTCTGCAGACAAAGTTCTAACTGCCCCCCGCTTCTTCTCATTACCCACTCCTGGCTCAGAGTCCTAGGTGAGGGTCTCTGGTTGATCAGGTTTAGTGGGTGTCTGCCCTGTGGTTCTCAGGGAGAGGAAATCAAGTGATTGGCTTATCCCACCAAGATTCACAAAACTCCAAGCCCCATAATGGGCTGCTGACACCGGATAATCACAAATAGAAATGTCAAAGTCTGCAACCCATCTATTCTGACTTTACTAAAATATTTCACCGGGAGTCAATAATGATCACCCTTCCAGCATTTGAAATGACCACATGATTTTTTTGCTTTACACCTATTGCTATAGTAACTATATTTGTAGATTTAGTTGAATCATCTTTCCATTCTTGGTTTTGCCATTGTCTTCTTTGAACGTACAGCTGGATTCTGTTTGCTACTATTTTATTTCTTTAGGCTTTTCATGGTTGGTTAATTCGTCGGTGACATAGGTATGCATAATCCTTTTTAGAGTTTGATACTGATATTTTGATTCCACTATAAAATACTTTGGAGGATTTCCCTCTCTGTTTCTTGAAGCACTTTAAATACTTGCAAACACTTCTAATTGCATATGATGTACTTAGAAGTACACTGACAGGGTGGTTAAGTAACCTGCCTAAGGCCACAATGTAAATCAGTGTCAGAATGTTATGTTCCTGAACATTAGAAAATCTTTACCTGTGAAATATATCCAGGAATGGTATTTATTTGGTTAAGATGCTCTTCGACAATTTAAGAAATAAAACTCGAGAACAGTGGTCCTCAAAGTATGGTCCTCCAACCAGCAGCATCAGCATCACTTAGAAAATGACCTTGTGAGTCAGAAACTCTGGGATGGGTCCCAACGATCTGTGTTTTAAGAAGCCTTCCAGATGTTTCTGATGCTAGCTAAAGTTGAAGAACCACGAAGCCAGAAATGTAACCATATTAGACATTCAGTGGAATACTGCTGAACCAAGAGGTAAGGGCAGATTCCAAGTTTAGGACTGGAGTCTTCAAGAATGTTTTTTGTCGTTGTTTGCATAGCTCTTCTTCCTTTGGGGAATTGGTTCTCCCCTCAGCAATGCAATCGTGTGATTTGGGTGGGGCTGCTCAACCAGGACCCTGCTCCATGGGCACAGAACATTCCAAACATTCCTAATATCATATTTATCTGGTTTTAGTAGGCAAAGGCACGCAATCCAAGTCAGGCCAATGAAAATTCCTGCTGGGGTTTAGAGTGAGAGCTGTTTTGCTTTTTGCATTATGGAGGGGAGGACAGGTGATAACTGAGGGATATTGTCTGATAATTTCCCTGTCATGTGTAGAAGGTCCACCTGTATAGAAAAGAATAGGTCCATAACAGTGCAAAAAAAAAAAAAAAAAAAAAAAAAGGTTTGGGCGCCTGGGTGGCTCAGTGGGTTAGGCCGCTGCCTTCGGCTCAGGTCATGGTCTCAGGGTCCTGGGATCGAGTCCCGCATCGGGCTCTCTGCTCAGCGGGGAGCCTGTTTCCTGCTCTCTCTCTCTCTGCCTGCCTCTCTGCCTACTTGTGATCTCTCTCTGTCAAATAGATAAATAAAATCTTTAAAAAAAAGGTTTGAGTTGAACTCTGACAAGCTCATCTGAGACCCGGATATGTTATCCTGAAAGCCCTACCCTGAATTTACCAGTTACACAAGCCAATGAACTCTCCTATGCTCGGGCCACTTTGAGTTGCCCTCTGTCATTTGCTATGGAAAGCTCCCGGGCTTCTGCACTAGAGGTAGGGAGTATAGAGAGAGAGTTAACCTATTTCATCATGGCAATATTTTGATTTTCAAATCAACTAGTATTTTGACAACTCCAAAGGGCTTACCTAAATTATACGTTTGAACTCCTTCATACCTTAAACTTTGTGTAGCCAGTTAAAGTAATTTGGCCTTTGTATGCAGTTGGTCCATAAATTTGCATTTTTGTTTGAACCCAAGCCATTGGTTCCATCTGTCACCAGTCATCTATGACACTTTTGTTTCCCCCACAGCTGGTAGCCGCCACAGAAAATATCAATTCTCAACTGCCGACTCCTTTGGGAGTTTGCTCACTTGGAAAGAAATTCAAAAGGGCAAACCTTGGCAGCTCTCTTTCCTCTGTTTGGCTTAACCATAAGGGAAGCCCTAACACATAGGAAGCACTCAATAATTATTTATCAAATAAATGAAATGAAACCCAGGAGAAAATTTTATTAAAATAATAATTTTTTTTAAAATTTCAAAAATAAAATTTTTTTAGAAAATGATTTTATTTCAGCAGCTCAATTCAGCAGGCATGCACGAACGCAGGGGATGTATTCACTTTGGCAAAAGTGAAGTCTTGGGGCCGAGTGCAATTACCAAAACAAAGGCTGGGTCACAGAGCATTTAAACCTTAGGCTGGCACAACCAGGACACCTGCGCCACACGGCCCTGGGCCTTGGCTCTGTCAGGTGGTAGGTGAGCCCGTGAGCCTTCAGCCAGGGTGACTTATCTCTGACCCAACTTTACCTCCTCAGCTGTCCAAGTGGATTACTGTATTATCTTGGCTCCCAGCCAAAGCTGGCTTAGACGTGTATTTCTGAAATATTTATGGCCAGTGAGATTCCTGCCTGGCTTGTGCTCAGCATGTTACTCTGGTGAGATATCCCTAATGGGATATAAATTCCATTGAAAAATAACCTCAGGGAGACCTGTTCTTTCCAGTTGGAGTCCTAGAAGAATCCCTGTAAACATGGTTGTAGTTTTCTTTGTGATTCTGGCTTTTTTTTTTTTTTTTAATTTATTTATTTGACAGACGGAGATCACAAGTAGGCAGAGAGGCAGGCAGAGAGAGAGGAGGGGAAGCAGGCTTCCCGCTGAACAGAAAGCCTGATGTGGGGCTTGATCCCAAGACCCTGAGATCAAGGCCTGAGCCAAAGGCAGAGGCTTTAACCCACTGAGCCACCCAGGCACCCTCTGGCTTTTTTTTTTTTTTTTAATTGGCCTTCTTAGAAGGAAAAAATTAGGTCTCCCGATAGATCATCTTTATTTTTTTTCCCAAAAGGAAATTTGTTTAACCTCCAAAGAGAAGCATCCTTTGGCTACCTGAACCTAAAAAATATACATCCTTTGGCTACCTGAACCTAAAAAAAAATAAAGAATGAAGTTTATTTTTAAAAAATTTTTAAAGATTTTATTTATTTATTTGAGAGAGAGAGCACAAGCAGGGGGAGCATCAGAGGGAGAGAGAGAAAAACAGGCTCCCCACTGAGCAGGGAGCTGGAAATGGGTCTTGATCCCAGGACCCCAGGATCATGACCTAGCAGAAGGTACATACCCAAACGACTGAGCCACCCAGGTGCCCCAAGCATGAATTATTTTTTAAAAAAATGACAGAATTACAAATTTCATATATTCCAGCTATAGTTTGCTAATCTTTTCTGGGTATCCTTGACATTCATAGAACAGAAAAATATATCTCACATTTAAAATCAGTAGTCTATTTTTTTTTCCCTATGATTTTATTTTATTTATTTGACAGTGAGAGAGGGAACAGAAGCAGCAGGAGAGGGAGAGGGAGAAGCAGACTCCCCCTGCAGAAGGAAACCCGATTCGGGGCTCCATCCCAGGACCCTGGGATCATGACCTGAGCATAAGGCAGACGCTTAACGATTGAGCCACCCAGGCACCTTCAGTAGTCTGTTTTTGATAAGATTCATTTATTTCAGGGATGCCTGGGTGGCTCAGTCGGTTGAGTGGCTGCCTTCCGCCCTGGTCATGATTCCAGTGTACTGGGATCGAGTCTCACATCGGGCTCCTTGCTCCACGGGGAGCCTGCCTTTCCCTCTGCCTCTGCCTGCCACTTTGCCTGCCTGTACTCTCTCTGTCTCTATGACAAATAAATACATAAAATCTTAAAAAAAAAAAAAAAACCAAAAGATTTATTTATTTGATAGAGAGAGCCTGCGATCGGGGGAGGGGCAGAGAGACGCAGACTCCCTGCTGAGTAGGGAACCTGATGAGGGGCTGGGTCTCACGACCCTGAGATCTTGACCTGAGCTGAAATCAAGAGTCTAATGCTTAACTGAGCCACCCAGGCAACCTTTTGTTTGAGTTTTGAAAGGACACAATTTCACCTCCCTTGAGTGGTTGAGAAATAAACAGAATCACATTGTTTATTATGGAAATATACAAGTCCCAATTTGCCAAAATAAAGTGTCTGACACATACCTGGGAGGTTTTGGCGTGCCCTAAAGATGCTGTTTGTCTTTTGTCATTATACATTTACCAAAGGATTGTGGGTTTTGAATAATGCAGCAGGCATTCCCATTTGGGGTTGGAAAGCATTGAGAATATAAACTAAAAAAAATAAAAACAGCACTTTCTCTTAAAAAGTATTTTTTATGGATATGGACTTTTATAAGATAGAGGTCGGTTCCTTTTAAAAACCCAAAGTCACATAGTACTAAGGATGATGATGAAAAATTTCAAGGATGTTTAAGAGCAAAAAAATAGGTACTTTAAATACGAACATCCCAATATCCTTACTTCTTTGATCCTGTAAACCAGCCATCAAGTCTAGTTCAAGAGTTTTAGAATCACATAAACAATATTTTCCAAAACTTATTAGGAGGCGCTGACTCAATTAGCTCTCCCAAAGAATGAATGTAATTTGGGGAGTGGGGGATTGTCAGAGCCACCTGGCTCCCTCTGGTAAATCATGTCCTATGTTTTGTGACATTGACCTAAACTCCCTTTTTAAACTTTCTTTTTCCTTCCATGTGCTCCGTTCTGTAAGAGTCCAAAGCATCTAGCCTGCTTCAGCAATATTCTGTTAGCATAATGTAAAGCTCAACTTTAGGCAATAACTGAAGCCTCCGAAATTGCTGTTCTTCTGTCCTCTTGGAAGTTCTCTATTCCTTATCTTCTCTGGCTCTGCACCTTCTATTATTGGCCTCAGGACACTTGCTCACTCTAATTCATTTTGGACACACCTCTCTCACTGACACTCTCTGGGAGAGATTGGCGCTGTGCACCCTCTCAGAGGGGAAAATGCTCCAGTCCCCAACCTGACCCCAGGACCAGCAGAACCAGAAAGCCAGCCAGCCCCGCCCAGCTCTTTCAGGTGCTCCACCTACGCTCTTAGTCATGTCTAATTAACCCTTTCAGGCTTTCCAGGAGTGATAGACTCAGATGCTCCCTTTTAAACAGTAAGGCTGAGGCGCCGCGGTGGCGCAGTTGGTTAAGGGTCTGACTCTTGGTTTTGGCTCAGGTGTGATCTTGGGGTTGTGATCTCAGGGTCATGGGACTGAGCCCTGCTTACAGTGGAGTCTGCTTGGGTTTCTCTCTCTCCCTCTCCCTCCGCCCTGACTCCCACCTGTGTGTGCATGCACGTGCCTGCGCTCTCTCCCTCTCTCTCTCAAATAAACAGATCTTAAAAACAAAAGCTAGGCCAAAGAACTCACTGTATTTAACATAAAAATAACAAATTAAATGTAGATTTCTTCAAAATACTTTTTACTTTGTCAAAAAGAGCGAAACTCTACTCCAAAAGGCATTTAGTGTATGTTGATGAAACTAACTTAAAACTTTTTTAACCTCTGAAATTCTTTAAATCTTTTATTCACCAGGCTCTTATAAAACACCAAATGGCAAAAGGGACTCTCTGTCTTATGCACATATACCTCCGTTATGCCTCTCCACAATTTTTTAAAAAGATTTTTTATTAATTTATTTGACAGAGAGAGAGAGATCACAAGTAGGCAAAGAGGCAGGCAGAGAGGGAGAAGGAAGCAGGCTCCCCGCTGAGCAGAGAGCCCGATGAGGGCCTTGATCCCAGGACCCTGAGATCATGACCTGAGCCGAAGGCAGAGGCTTAACCCACTGAGCCACCCGGGCGCCCTTCTCCCCCAATTTTTAACATATGGCCCTAGAAGTTATGTCATCAAAAGCAAACTGTTTTTGCAAGAGAAAACTATGTTTTTCTGCTTGGGGCATCTTCAAGGTAAGGAGAAAGGCCTCAGAAGAAACCAAACTTGCCAACATCTTGATTTCAGCCTCCTAATCTCCAGCACTAGGAGAAAATAAATTTCTGTTGGTTAAGCCATGCCTTCTGTGGTATTTTAGTGTTTTGTTACAGTAGCTGTTGCAAGCTAATATGGTAAGTGTATCAGCAATTTCACTCCTAGTTACGTCCCCAAAAGAACTGAAAGCCTATGACCACACAAATAATTTTTACATAAAGGTTCACAACAGCATTATTTATAATAACCCAAATCCCAAATATCTACTAAATGATGAATAGCTAAAATGTGGCATATCCATACAATGAAATATGATTCAGTAATTAAAAAGAATGAGGTACTGATAAATGTTACAACACGGGTGAATCTTTAAAACATTTTACAACACGGGTGAATCTTTAAAACATTAGGCTAAATGAAAAAAGCCAGACACAAAAGGCTATTATATGATTCCATTTATTTTTTAATTTTTTTAATTAAAAAATTTTTTTGATTAGAGAGAGAGAGAGAGAAGGAGTCAGAGGGAGAGGGAAAGAGAGAAACTCAGTCAGGTTCTACACTAAGCCCAGAGCCAGACCTGGGGCTTGAGCTCATGACCCTGAGATCCTGCCTGACTTGAGCCAAAATCAAAAGTGGGATGATCAAACGACTGAGTCACTCAGGTACCCCTATATGATTCCATTTAAATGTCCAATGTCCACTGTCCAGAATAGGCACATCTAGTTACAGAAAGTCATTGCAAGGGGCGCCTGGATGGCTCCGTCAGTTAAGCATCTGACTCTTAATTTTGACTCAGGTCATGATCTCAGGGTTTTGGGATCAAGCCTTGTGTTGGTCTCTGCAATGGCCATGGAGCCTGCTTAAGATTGCCTCTCTTCCTCTGCTTCTACCCCTTCCGTGCCACACGTGCACATTCTTTCTTTCTCTCTCGCTCTCGAAAAACAAACAAACAAAAAGAGCCATGCCAAAGATTGGGGATAGGAGGGAACGGGGAATGGCAGCTGATGAACAGGTTTCTTTTAGGGGAGATGAAAGTGTTTTGGAATTGGTGGTGAGAGTTGTGTAACTAAAAACCACTGAACTGTACATTTAAAAGGACAGTTTTCTAGTATGTAAGTTATACTGCAGTAAGAAATCCAATCTGGCCCATCTTATTACAAATATTATTTATTATTCATCTAATATGTCACCTAGAGAGGAGGTCGATAGCCAATGATCAAAAACATGTTCAGACAAATTTGAGTTTATGTTTTAGCATTGGGAGGCTCTACTTTTTTTTTTTCTCACTTTTTATTTTGGTATAAAATCAGAATTACAAGTAAGTTTCAGCAACAGATCACAGAATCCCCAAATATCTTTCACCCAGATTCCACAAATGTTAACATTTTATCACATTTGTTTTACCCCTTTCTTTGCATTTGTGTATGTACTAGTATAACATAATATATAATATAGGTAAAAATAAAACACAATATACTGTATAATAATAGATATACACACACTCTTTCTAAATTGAGAATAAATTGCAGATATGATGCCCCTTTATTCCCAAGTACTCTAGTGTGTACTTCCTAAAAATAAGAGCATTCCTTTACATAACCACGAAGTCAGGAAATTGTCATTGATACAATATTACTGCCTAACCTACAGATCTTATTCAGATCTTTCCAATTTCTACACCACGTCCTTTATAGCAAGAGAAGATTCTAGAACAAATGCCGTATTCTGTTTTCTGTCTCTTTAGTTCCAATCAGCGGGGAACGGTTCCTCTGGATTTTTTTTTGTTTCCTTAAGGTTAAATGGAGATTAGGCATTTGTGGTAGAAATTCCACAGAATTCTCAGTGCGTTATATCAAGAAGCACACTATATCAATTCGTTATTTATCTGGTGACTTTAACTTGGTCCTTGGATGAAGAGGTCTGCCTGTTTCCTCCCTGGTAGAGTAACAACTTTTCTCTTGGTAGCTAAGAAGACTGTGGGAGCTGCATGTCACAAAGCTGCCTCATCTACGTGGTGATGGTAAGGGTGCCAAGGGGCTTGTTCCTACCAGAACAAGCTTTGCCTGTGGCTTTGCCCAGGCTTTGCCTGTGCTCTCTGCCTTGCTGGTGGGTCTGCCCCTCATGCCACATCCTCTGATCCAGTTCCTTCTCAGCTCTGATCCATTTCCTTCTCAGCTCTGATCACTAAGGACTCTTTCCTGGCTGTGTTGTGATTTGTAAATGGTCAGTAGACTGCCTACCTCTTGTGGATGAGATTGGGTTTCATTCACAGTTGTGTCCTGGAAGGTGGTAAATTTTGTTTTTGTTTTTTTCAATGAATGAGTTCCCGGGTGAGGAGAGACCTGGTGAAAATGATTTGTTTGGGTTTTAATGGTTTTGTCCCTTCCCTAGACATTTAGACTTAACTCACATGGAAAAGAAACCCTTTTGAAGGACAAAAATAAAGCCATAAATCCCTCTTGCTTTGAAATCAAGCAGTTTGCTTTTGAAAGAGACCTGGATGATCACATATTCCAATTCTGATAGTTTACAAAAGAATTTGTAAAGATTCCTTGAGGGGTGCCTGGGTGGCTCAATGGGTTAAGCCTCAGCTCAGGCCATGATCACAGGGTCCTGGGATGGAGCCCGGCATCGCGCTCTCTGCTCAGTGGGGAGCCTGCTTCCCCCTCTCTCTCTCTGCCTGCCTCTCTGCCTACTTGTGATCTCTCTGTCAAATAAATAAATAAAATCTTAAAAAAAAAAAAAAGAATCAAAGAAAATCAGAAAAAAATTTCCAATTGAGGGGCACCTGGGTGGCTCAGTGGGTTAAAATCTCTGCCTTCAGCTCAGGTCATGATCCCAGTGTCCTGGGATGGAGCCCTACATTGGGCTCTCTGCTCAGTGGGGGGCCTGCTTCCTCCTCTCTCTGCCTGCCTCTCTGCCTACTTGTGATTTCTCTTTGTCAAATAAATAAATAAACAAACAAACAAACAAATAAATAAAATCTTAAAAAAAAAAATTCCTCCAGATGGGGCACCTGGGTGGTTCAGCTGGTTAAGCAACTGCCTTTGGCTCAGGTAATGATCCTGGAGCCCCAAGATCAAGTCCCAAGATCGAGTCCTGGGATCAAGTTCCAGCATGAGGCTCCCAGCTCCACAGGGAGTCTCCTTCTCCCTCTGACCTTCTCCCTTCTCATGCTCTCTCTCACTTTCTCTCTCTCAAATAAATAAGTAAAATCTTAAAAAACAAAAACAAAAACAAAAAACAAAAAAACATTCCTCAAGATGAAACTGAGTTGGGACCAAAATTCAAGTCCCTGTCCAGGACTTCTTCACAAGGCTAAATTACCTTTAGTCTTGGTCCAACACCTACACACACAAAGTAGCATGAACAAATTTCATGACCTTCGCTAATTAAGATGGCAAATTAAGGTTGCTCTGTTCTTTTTTTATTGAGGTAAAATTCATATAACTTAAAACTATTAGACATATTAAAGCATACAATTCAACATCATTTTTTGCATTAGATTTTTGTTTCTGAATTCCTTATTATTCTCTATTCCTTATTATTCCCCTGTTCTAATCTCTCACGTGATGCTCTATTAGACCCCTATTTCACTTAAACTCCAGGTAAAGTTATTTTCAGAGGCAGACTGGGCAAAAGCTTGAGCAAATAAGGGATGAAATCAGTCCTTCTCTCCCCATCCCACACCGCCCACCCCATATACTCCAGCTAGGGAGATGCTTAGTTAACCCTTTAGTGGACACTTACCAAAGACTATAAATAAGTGACTCCTTTAAGTGCACTATTTTATTACTGAGGTTTTTGTTTTTTTAATTTTCCCTGTCATGCTTTGGATACAAAAAAAAAAAAAAAGAAAAGAAAAAAAAAAAACCAAAAACCAAAAAAAGGCTTAGCTGCTTTGATGACAATTTTGGTTTGACTCATCATCCAACTGAAAGGAGTAGGGTGGTGACTATTTAGGAACCCCTGTGGAGGTGGGAGTGGCTTTGTCTCTCACCCAGTCTTTGCAGCCGGAATGGGCTCTACATCTCACATGAATCTTTCCCCCAAATTTCCAGCCCACTCTGGATCCCCCCTCGGAGCTTGCTTTCAGGGCAACTCATCTGATTCCAAGAGCAAAGCCCTGAGTTTTTGAGGGGTCTTTTTATACATTTTGCTTAATCTCTACAACTTGACTGAAGACTCTTTACATTTGAAATCTCTTTGTATTGACTGTTTTGCTTTGATTGGATAAAGATGTATTAAGATGTATCTGAAGTTCTTTCCTCTGTGCGTGCAGTTTGTCAGACTTGTGTTCCACCTGAAGTTCAAATCCATGTGGCTCTTGCTCCTCCTGAGAATGAAATTAGAAGAGGAAAGATAAATATATGCTTTTTTGACCAAGGTTTTTGGAGCTTGCATATTGGTAGGTGTTATGGATGCAAAGATGAATTAGACAAGGTTTTGGCGCTCAGGGAGTTAAAGCGTGGTGAGAGTTGTTACTGTGGGTTCACATGAACACTCATTCACTGAACCACTGAGAGACCCCTAGGAAATGTTTGAAATTCTCATTTAGATCAGGGGAAGTTGGTCTTAAAAGACATCCTTAGGGAAAGGTAAGCCTATGAATTCTTCTTTTTTTTTTTTTTTAATTTTTATTTATTTTGGGGAGGAGGGGTAGGAGAAGCTGACTCCCCACTGAGCAGGGAGCAGAATGTGGGACTTGATCCCAAAACCCTGGGATCAGGACCTGAGCCAAAAGCAGATACTTAACCAACTGAGCCACCCAGGTGCCCCATATGAATTCTTTTAGTATCTTCTCTTGTAAATAATTCCTTGAAGGATAAAGAACACTAATTAATTGGTGGATGGGGTAGGAATCAATAAAAGGATGTTCTAGTTAGGTACAGATTGGAACTCTAACCAAATCAACACATTTAGTCTTCCCCAGACAGCCCCCTGTTTTAGGCCATTTCTTTTGGGGCACAGAAAAGATCAAATAAATTCCACCCACACCCTTGATGGAGATTTTTAGGTACAGCTAGATATTGCTGTTTGCAGAAGAAAAGGAGGGGCAAAACCATTCAGTTCATTTTCATGATAGTGATCATGAAGAAGACACCACAGGTGTTTACTAGGATTTTAGTTTAATGGGGAACACACCCTGAGTGTCAGACAAAACCAAGATTGCTGGTTTCATCTGAACTTGAGAAGCCGGAGACTCCCTGGGTATAATGATGCTGTCCTGCCTCACATTAGACAATATGCACCTGTGAAGTTCTTTGAGCATTAACTGGGTCCATGAGACCATATCAGCCAGCCCAGAGAAGGTGCTGGAAGAGGACACCACACTCTCTGGCTGCTACTGTAATCTGCATGCGTTGCTAAGAGTTCAGCTCCATTTCCTGCTCTCTACATTTTCTTTGAAATCTCACTGCTGTCTAATGACTTAGGACTTTTACATCCTGAGTAGGTCAGCGTGAGCATTCGTATCTGGGGCTCAACCAGAGAAAAGTCTCTCATTTGGTTATAAGAAACTGAATGGTAACTTTTAGAGAAATTCATAGTCTGTTGTGTGATATTGGGATTCTAAAAGGAAGTCGAACAGACACTTTTTTTTTTTCAGCCATTCTTTACTCAAAAAAAAAAAAAAGAAAAAAGAAAGAGAAGTTTAGTTTAAGTTAACAGGCCCCACATTTTTCTGCAAATTCCTCAAATCATTTTCTAACACACAGCTTTAACTTACCTTCAAATTCCAAGCATGTCAGTTGTGGCTATTCTGAGTTCTTGTACTCCAGCAAGGATAGAATTAGCCAGAACATGAGCCGGTGATCTTCAGTTTACCAGAAACCATAAATCCCATGTTAGCACTGAAGTAACATCCTGTTAGACATGTATATCCTTTTATGTTAAATTCAGTTTTTCTCTGGTTACAAGTGACCAAAAAAACCCAAACCCAAACAAAACAAAAGAAAGAAAAAGAAAAGTGAGAGAGAGAAAGAGTTTAAGCCAAAAACCAAGGGGTTGAGGCATTGTGGGAGAACTCTGGAGGATCTCCTCAGTGCACGGAAGAGGGGCACCAGGCCTTGGGAGGGCAGAAGCAGGGTGTCTCTGGGGACCTTGCTGAACAAGAACACCTTCAGAGACTTTCTCCATAGAGTGCTTGCTGCCTCAAACATTTCTAGATCAAAATGTCCACTTTCTGGGAGAGAGACACCGACTGTTCCTTCTTTGCTCAGAATTCACCTCTGGCCCAGTCAACCTTGATGATAGGGTAGAACCAAACAACCGAAGCAAGAC
This sequence comes from Mustela erminea, assembly GCF_009829155.1. NCBI lineage: Eukaryota > Metazoa > Chordata > Mammalia > Carnivora > Mustelidae > Mustela > Mustela erminea. Next base: position 99,028,256 of record NC_045616.1, on the reverse strand, counting down.
TTAGGAGAACCAAGAATCCACTCCAGGGGCGCCTGGGTGGCTCAGTGGGTTCAAGCCTCTTGCCTTCACATAATCTCAGGGTCCTGAGATCAAGCCCCGCATCGAGCTCTCCACTCTGCGGGGAGCCTGCTTCCTCCTCTCTCTCTGCCTGCCTCTCTGCCTACTTGTGATCTCTGTATGTCAAATAAATAAATAAAATCTTTAAAAAAAAAAAAAAAAGAATCCACTCCTGTGGGCTCTGTGGAGGCTTTCAGAGAGAAGGGGGCTGTCCACTGCCACCCATGTACCGACTTTAATACTGTAACCACATAGTATGGTTAAAGGCAAACCTTGGTTATTTTCCATTGTAGAGTGATGAACACATTAAATGATGCATTCTTTCCTATTTAATTTTGTGACTTCTTTTATTAATTAAATGAGGCCTGGTGCAGTAATAAGAGGCAGACATGTGACTAGTGGAAAATCCAGGATGAATCTGTCATCTTGGTACGCAATGGGAGATATGTGAGAGGCAAAAAAACTGGCAATTGTTATGAACACACAGACAAGAACCAATTTCTTATTTAGTTGGGTTTTTAAGTAGAATGTAACTTTGGGGGTGCCTGGGTAGTTTAACTGGCTGACTCTTGGTTTTGGCTCTGGTTGTGATCTCAGGGTCATGGGGTCAAGGCCTGTGTCAGGCTCCATGCTCTCAGAGGGGAGTTTGCTTGAGATTCTCTATCCCTCTCCCCACCTTGCCCCTCCCACTGCTTGTGTGTGTGTGTGTGTGTGTGTGTGTGTGTGTGTGTGTGTGCGCTCTCTGTCTCTTTCTCTAAAATAAGAATAAATAAAGAAAATTGTAAATAGAATTTAACTTTTAAAAAAGGTCCAAAAATATATCATTATTGTGATATGTCACAGGTGTTAATTGGCTTCTCGTCTTAAATGTGTGTATCTATATAGATGCAGGCATGTATTTTCTGATATCATCGTACTTCATCACATCCAAACATTATGCTATCTATAGTCTTTCTAAATATGTAAATGGAAGACCATCATTAACTGTGTCTAAATTATGTACATGTAATTATAACTGTTGGAGTCACTATTTTGGTAGACTGTCTTTATTTCTATGTCTCTCACTAATGCTCTAAGTCTCTTTTCCATGATGTATTGGACCTCACACAGCTAACGCAAAACCCAAGGTGGAAAGATGGCCGAAAGGCTTTTCTGGAAGGTCAGAGGACTACTCATTATGCCTTGGGTGACCCCCCGGGTTGGACAAACAGTTGATTGTGTCAGTCCTTCCCTGTCCTCAGCTCATGGTGTTGTCAGAAATTACAAAATGCAGGCCAAACATGCACAGATCAGCTGTCTGCCTGGTTAGTATATTATTTTCATTTCTAGAGAAGCATATGAGCAAATATTTCTCCCTCTTCCAGAACTCAGTATATATGGAAATCCTGAAAATTCTCATTCCAGACTGCAACAACTATTCTATTTCCTATGAATCAATGAAGATATCATCTGTTGAACTATTGATCATCCTACCCCATAAGCTGGGTTTTTTGTTTTATCTTTTTAGAGTCCTCTAAAAAATAAACTCTGGGGGATATTTTCCTTCTTTTCATTATTCAGGAATGGAAAAGATGCCTATTTTACTCTCTCTGTCAACCTCAGCCCACAGACTGTGAAAACACATTAGTCACTCAATTTACACTTCTAAAGGAAAACAAAACACACACACACACACACACACACACACACACACACAACTAACAAAGCAAGCTCGATTGTTCTCAGATCATCAGATGTTTCCAAATAAAGTTTATCAGTTTGTATCTCAACTGCCATACCCAAATTCCTAAAAACCCAAGGTAACAAAACAAAAGAAAGGGACCTGTGCTCTTGTTGGAATCAGCAGCATTCACAGGGCAGGCGGGTCATGGAGCCCTTAGCTAGGCTCTTCCATGTTCCCCCAAAGAAGCAAGGCTAATCTCTTTAGCCTTTATTTCTAGTGCAGCCTTTGTTTCTGCCTCTTGTTCTTGAAATATTTTCCAGGAAAGCATAGGAGATCGTGGTTTGCAGTCAAGCAGTCCTGAGTTCCACTTAATTCCCCAGACCCTTGGCTGTGAGTCCTGGACCCGTTCTGTCCTCATTTGCTCTGTCCTTAAATGGAAAGAGGCAACATTTGCTCCCAGGACTGCGGCAGAAGGATCAGCAATAGCTACTGTTCTGGTGGAAGAGTGATTACAAAAGAGATTCCCCATGACACTGAACCAGCAGCTCTCCCTCGTTCCACACAATCCTGCCACTTGAGTCATTTTTTTCAGAGGATAGTTGCCGTGGGGAGGGGATCCCACTCCGACATTCCTCATCTGTGTTGTGACACGGAGAAATGCCTTGTGATGTGAGCTGACATTCCGCCTCAGGGAGGCTGGAGGGCCCAAGGTTGTCAGAATCCGTGGCCTGTTTTCCTTATCTTTCACCGTGGTGTGCCGTACAAATATTCTCATTTCCATGCCAAGTGTGAGTGCACGCGTAGGCCTGTGGGAAACCTCGTGCACCTGTAGACTAGCATAGGCAGCAGTCTGGGGAGCAGTGGACAGTACTTCTTCACCATAAATGTCCGTATCTCCTGTGATCCAACAGATCCTTCTCAGGTCCATGAGGGGCCACATGCAAGACTGTTCACCATGGCCGGCGTCCGCAGAGGCAGGTGCTGGCAGTGGGTGCCAGACACGGACGGTGTCCACCATGAAGTCCCACGGTTTAGATGTAGACACAGCAAGACCTTGTTCAGGGAATAAAGAAACAGTGAATGAGATCTACAACCTGAGAGCACTTATACAAGTGTATCATTGTATACAAAATGTATACATTTTATAATTACACAGTAGACAAAATAATATACACTGAACATCTGAAATGGTTGCCTATAGGAATTGGAAAGAAGAGTGGAGAAGGGAAGTTATAAGGAATGGAGAAATGGGTGGATAGATAGATAAATGAATGAATGAATGAAGAGCTAGGGCCCTATACAGAGTAATTGGGGTTATGATTGACTTAGCCCAGGGGCACCTGGGTGGATCAATGAATTAAGCATGCGATTCTTGATTTCGGCCCAGGTCATAATCTCAGCATTGTGACATTGAGCCCCACAACAGCTCTGCACTCAGCACAGAGTCTGCTTAGGATTCTCTCTCCCTCTCTCTCTTGCCCTTCCCTCCACTCAGGCATGCATGCACTCTCTCTCTCTCTCAAATAAATGAAATCTTTTTTTAAAAAATGGGGTGCCTGGGCGGCTCAGATGGTAAGTCATCTGCCTTTGGCTCAGGTCATGATCCCAGGGTCCTCAGATGGAGTCCCATATCAGGCTCCCTACTTGGCAGGGAGCCTACTTCTCCCTCTGCCTCTGCCTCTCTCTCTCTGTCTCTCATGAATAAATAGGTAAAATCTAAAAAAAAAAAAAAAAAAAAAGATTCACTTAGCCCATTGCTTCTGTATTCCTAAATGAAAAATAATTATCATTATTTGCATTTGTGTGATCTTTAAAAAATTGGGAGGCAACTGTTCAGGTTAATGCAAACATTTCCTTGGAAGCCACCAAGAATGGAAATTAATAGCAATTTAACAAAAGTTAAATGTCAAACTAGGAAGGAATAAATATGTTTGTCACCTGTTTTCTCTATAATAATTATAGAAGAGTGATTTGTAAAGAGGCCGTTACTTTGAATTAAGATACTAAAATCACAAGGTGGATTACATTAATAGTTTTAAAGAAATGCATTTTTTGATATTGAAAGATCGCTGGGTGATCTACAAGGCCTAAACTTGTAGTTTTCATGCAGATTCGTTAGAATGGTAGGGGGTAGTAGGGAGGGTATTTTTCCTTAGCCAATTCTGTTTTGCTTGCCTTACCCATGCCAAAAATGAGAAGCTGTTAGACTCTTCTGATTTCCATCCCCTATTTCTTTCCTGGTCAAAAATATCTGAGAATGGTGTCTACAATCATTTTGGAAAACAGTTTGGTTTGTCTCGAAGGTGGCTCTCCAGCGGGGCACTAGGAAAGGAAGGAGGTGCTATTTTGGCTGACCCTGGAGGTCTGGGTCAGATTCGGACAAGTGGAAAGGACACTGCAGGTGGAGGGAGGAGCCTGGGGATAAGAATGAGCAGGGCAAATTCAGTCACCTGTCTAGAAATGAAGAGACTGTCCCCATCACAGCTGCGGGGCTGGCCATGCCCAGGCTCCCAGGGCAGCTCAGACCCTGCAGCTGTGGGTGACTGAGCACAGGGAGCCTTCTGGGGTGCTGTCCTACACCGGGTGGGCCAGGAGCCCACAGCTTCTCATGAAATCTAGTAGATTAAAACAGAAGGCCCGTTATATCCAAGCACGGTTTTCATTTTTACCAGGTAATTTTTAACCTCCTTCTGGCAGGGATGTAAATATCTGGGTGAGGGTGTCCATCTCTGTGGCATTCTTATTTGTTCCCTTCTATTTCTTTTCAGTGGTGAACCCCTGATGTATTTCAAACCCGGAGACGTTTGTGTTTCTCTTGTCCCTGATATAGCCGCGTAATGTGCTATGAAGGGAAGAGCCTAGTTACCCATTAGATAAGAAGAACAATCTGTCAGTTCCCAAAAAGGTTGCAATGTTTAGCACCAAGTGTCAAATGCTTTAAAGTGAAAATCCTAAATGCTATGAAAAATTGTTAACTGTTTTGTTGAGGTGTCAGTCAGATACAATACAATCCCCCCCCCCAAATTGTATAAGTCCAAAGGTTTTTGGTATATTACATTGTTAATATTTTAAATTGTGGTAAAATATATTAAAAAAATCTTGTCATTTTCCCCTATTTTTTTAAAGATTTTATTTATTTATTTGACAGAGATCACAAGTAGGCAGAGAGGAAGGGAAGCAGGCTCCCCAGTGAGCAGGGAGCCTGAAGTGGGGCTCGATCCCAGGACCCTGAGATCATGACCTGAGCTGAAGGCAGAGGCTTTAACTCATTGAGCCACTCAGGCACCCCTTTCCCTTTTTTTATTATGATTCCGGTTAGTTAACATACACTGTAGTACTAGTTTCAGGTGTAGAATTTTGTGATTCAACACTTACATACAACACCCAGTGCTCATCACAGTGAGTGCCCTCCTTAATCCCCATCACCTATTTAGCCCAGCCCCCGCCCCCACCTTCCCTCTGGTAACCACCAGTTTGTTCTCTACAGTTAAGTGTCTGTTTCTTGGTTTGCCTCTGGACACCCCGCCCACGTTCATTTATTTTGTTTCTTAAATTCCAAATTTGAGTGGGTGTCTGGGGGCCTCAGTTGGTTAAAGGTTGGACTCTTGATCTCAGCTCAGGTCTTCACCTCAGCTCAGATCTTGATCTCAGGGTTGTAAGTTCAAACCCCTTGCTGGGCTCCATGTTGGACACGGAGCCTAGTTAAAAAAAAAAATTCCGCATATGAGTAAAATAATATGCTATTTTTCTTTCTCTGACATTTCATTTAGCATAATACTCTAGCTCCAGCTATGTCATTGCAAATGGCAAGATTTTGTTTTTATGGCTGAGTAATATTCCATTGTGTATACATGTGTGTATACATAATGTACACACACACACACACGCACACAGAGACATATATATATATATATGTATATATATATCACATCTTCTTTATCCATTCATCAGTCATGGACATTTGGTCTCTTTCCATAATTTGATTATTGTTGATAATGGTACTATAAACATCGGGGGGGTGGTGCGTGTGTCTTCTCGAATCAATCTTTTTGTATTCTCTATAGGGTAAATACCTAGTAGTGCAATTGCTGGATCATAGAATAGTTCTGATTTTAACTTTTTGAAGAACCACCCTACTGACAAACCTTGGCGTTTTATGTGTACAATTCAGTGCTATTAGTTACTTTCATGATGTTCTGTAACCATCACCACAATCTATGACCAACTCTTTCATCTTCCCCAAACATGGTACTGAAGATATGTTATACTAAAATTAGGCTTAGTTGGGAAGAGTTTTGTTTATAAAAAAGGGTCTTTAACGTCATCATCCTCTGCCCCACAGATCTGCATGGAACATGTTTGGACAACCCCCTGCTGCCTATTTGCTCCTGGGCTGGGGGGAGCAGCCTGGGGCTCAGTCCCTCCCCAAAGGCAGTTTTCTGCTTTGCTCATCTCCATGCCTGAAGGTCACAGCTGGAGAGTTTCTTTTTCTTCTGGAGATCACAGGGGTGAAGGAAACTGCACAAGAAGCCTTCAGACGCAAGCCCTGTATTTTGTACCAGAGTTGCTCTAACCATTCCTTCTATCTCTGTCCCCTGTTCCTATTTCCAATCCCCTCACTTGCATTCATGTGTTTAATGTACTTTATTTTGTTTTCTGTTGTTTTTCTATATAATTGTGAAATGCCTCAGTTAATTTGTACTCCTGCACTTTTAACCATGTAAGTTATCTAGGCCTGGACCTAGATGAAGGGATAAGGTTTCCCTTCCTTATTTCTAGATCATTACTGAAACTGGTCTTTCCCCCATATATCCCCCTGGACACACCTCCCTGACTCACCTTAAGGAAAAAATACACACATGCCTCTTTACTAATGCTCTTACCTTCAACTACATGTCTTTTGTGAGCAGTGTATAGCTTATATGAGAAACTGTATTCCCTGGTTCCTCTCTTTTTAATTCTAAGTCACTTTCCCACTGTATCCCTTAGGGTTCCTGGATGCAAGCACAGAACCTGATTCTCACTTATGCAGAAAAGGAGGGGACTGAAGACCATCAGGTAATTCACAGGATCATGGGATGGCTAGAGCCCTAGGTTAAAAGAAACCACTTGCCAAGGATCCCAGAACCTCTCTGGGAAGGTCATTGTTGCCGCCCAGGAAGGGTAGATTCTGTAGCTGTAGCTGTGACCCCCACCAACACTGCATATAGGTTGGTGCTCTGTCCCCGCTGCCTTTGGAAACTGGACGTAGCTACCTGAACAAATCTGCCACTCTTTCACTGCTTTGCGTCAAGTTCTGGGGCTGGTGCCTCTGCCTGGCCAAACCTAGGCTTGCAAAAGAAATGGTTGGCTGGTTGGCTTTTTTAGCATCTAGAATAGGAGGAAGACCCTATCTCTTGCTAAGACTCATATGGTGAGGAGTTCCCCAAATGGAGGAAGACAGTTCAGAGGGTGAGAACCCGAAAAAGTTACAGATCTTCCCTACAGGTAGGAAGCATCTGGTGTTCTGTACGGGGCGGAGTCAGAGCTTAATTTTCTCCATTTCAGAATACTTGAAAGTGAAGTTTGTTGCTCTCCCTTTCATTCTGTTACAAAAATGAAAAGACACTCTTGGACAATTTCTTTTAGCAGGTTTGTTTAGTAAGGCAAAAATTCTGACATCAAAACCTCATGGTATCCCTGCCCCCCACCCCCCCATCAAAAAAAAAAAATTTACACTGCTATGTTTGAATTTTTTTTTAAGATTTATTTATTTATTTGTCAGAGAGAGAGAGAGAGACAGAGAGCGAGCGAGCACAGGCAAAAAGAGGTCGAGGGAGAAGCAGTTTCCCTTCCGAGCAAGGACCCTGATGTGGACCTCCATCTCAGGACACTGGGATCATGACTTGCGCCAAAGGCAGCTGCTTAATTGACCAAGCCACCCAGGTGTCCCTATACTGCTATGTTTGAAATACAGCTATGGAGCAAGTCTTTTTCATAGTAAGCTTAACTGAAGCTTATCTCCAATATTCTAATCATCTTATTTTGAGCCAATATATACATTTTATAATTTTCAAAGCTCTTTTTCTACCGCCTTTCATCCTTTATGCGGACACGGTTAGATTTTCTTTAAAAAGTATTTTGCTTGTATTACTATAAGGTAGGAAAAAAAGAAAAAAATAAGCCAGAATAGGAACAAAATACAGAAAAACAATACTGTTGTTATTGTAACTAAATCTAAGTAACCTAGTAACAAGGATTTTTGTTAATGAAACATCAGTTTATCCACAGTGGATTATTTCTCAGGTAAGTAGGTAAGTAGACTTGTTAATAGTAAACAAATCTATATTTGTTTACTAGTTAGAAGTTTCACTCTTTTTAGTCCACAAAGTCTCAAAATCTTAATCTGCTTCACCGCTGTCCTATTTTTCTGACATCTTTTATTAGTGATGACATTTGCGTTGTCATTGCTGCCTCATACCAAAGTTACTTCTCACCATTTCCTGTGGATTTATGGTGAAATGTACTATATTTACTTAATGATTTTATATCCCACTGCTGTCCCCCAAACCCCAGTTAAAGTGGTGAAAAGAGACTCAGTGCAGGAACTAGGTGCTTGCCTATCCTTAGACAATTGTCAATTACAAAACAGATTGGATTGCCAACCTAATGATTTTCTTGGGCAGAGATGTTTCCAGTAAAATAACAGGCACCAGTGAAAGAGAGCATTGCTGGTGGGAGGGGAGAGGAGGTGATTTGTGCAATTTCCTTTAAAATTTTAGAAGTTCATGGTCTGGGTGGCTGCCGAAGCCTATTCTTATCTCTTGCTAGGAGAGGCAAACGATTCTGACCTCTCCAAGCTAGAGGATGCAGAAAGAAGCTGGTGCGGTAGAGGAAAAGGGAGGCCAGCCAGATGGTGGAGGCATGGAGAGTAGGGAGGAGTAAGGGTGAGGGTTGGGGTGCTAATTAGCTTTTCTTGTCTCACCAGCAGTCTGTGGCAAGCAGATGGCTACACCCTTAATACTACCCTTTTCCTGGCCAGCATGCAGTAGTGGTTGATCTTGTGGTCAGGCAGAGAGTGTGCATTTTTTTTCTTTGCCCTCTTCAAAACGTGGAAGTGGTAGACGGACATGCAAAGCAGAAATCTAGGTTTAAGTATTATAGGATCTAAGAAAAATAGATCTCCTCTCCTTCTATCTTTTGCAAGATGCCCATTAACTAGGTGCCAATTGATGTTTTGAGAACATTATCTGAAAGTCATGTATTCTTTCTATTATAAAAATCAATCCAAGCCAATCAAAACATACCTGAATATTTAAACAATAATCAATAAAATGATAAAAACTGGCTAAGAAGTCTAAACTCAAGAGGCATAGCATGTGTTTGGAGAGAGGTTGGCTTACAGATAATTATAAAAAGATTCAGGCGAGCCCATGTCAGAGGTCCTAACATTGGCTTTTCCTTACATACTCTGTCAGTTTCTCTGGGGTGGGAACTGTGTCTTGATTACTTTGTGATTTCTCTAGAGCTAGCCATACGGGCATTCACTGAAAGTTTGTGAAAGAGAATCAAATTCTAGTAAGTCAATCACTACATGTGCTATGCAATATTTGTGTAGATGTTGACTCTCTGCCAAGATAAACGTTAACATGACAAAGTAAAACCGTTAACATTTTGAAAATGCAGTGTTGTAAGGGGCACTGATTTTTCTCAGTACTGGTATAATGTTTTACACTCTAAGTGGAATAGACGCTTTTAAAATTGGGAAGCAAAAATTCTAATATCTCTTTTTGTAGAGGAAGGAAGCGGAATAAATACTTACTGAGTCCTGAATAAGTACCAGATAGACTGTGTGTACATTAATGTAGTCAATTCTGTTAATATCCCTGTGAGGCAGTTCTTTCTCTGGTTTTTACAAATGAGGAAATGGAGTTTCACAGATGTTAAGTAACTTGCTAGAGGTCACAAAGCACGTGACTATGCAGGATTCACACTTGGATATTCCTGATTCTAAAGCCTGCACTGTCCTGACTTTATGCTACCTGAACCCTAACATATCTCCATTGGTCCCGCAAATATTCTCGGTTTTATTTGTCTAGCGATCAGTCAAATCAGTACCTGAAATATTCTCTGTGGTCTTTCTCTCCACCCGTCCCAATGGCAGAAAGAGATCAGGCATCTCGGTCTTCAACTGCTTAATCTCCTAACTGAAATCATTTGGGGACTTTTAGAGACAAATGGGAGGGAAGTAGTGTATTTCTGTATTTTCTGGTGATCCAGAACAGAGCGCTAATCCTGATTCTAACATGCAATCCTGTAACTCCCTTCCACTGAATTTCCAAGCTTTCACATTTCCTTGTGCTTGCTAATACATGATACACATATCTTATTCTTGTGTTTGATATTTGTCCTATTGGCTGAATATCTTTTAGATGTCACAGCATATCTGATGTTAACCAGATTTCATTTGGGGTGGATGAAACATCTGTGGTTTGCTTTCTCATAGCTTTAGCAGGTAACACTCCATTAAAAAATATCCATTTAAAAAAAATGCGTTTTCAAACAAGTGGTTCATTTCCTGAAATTTCTTCAACAATAATCATGATCAAATTTGGAGGAAGCATGTGAGATGACATAGTAAACCTGAAACTGAAATAGGCTATTGGTATTTAAGGAGAAAAAGCTTTCCATTGTCTGTTATTATTTATGACACTTAGTACTATTTTATCAATAATAAGTGGTGACTAAAATAAATGTTGCAGATCAGATTCTTACCTTCAGACCAGAATAAGAAAAAAATAAGTTTTCTAAATGGAAGTCTTACAAAGTTGTTAAATTGTTGTTTGAGACATTTTAAGTGTATCTCTTGGCTCATGATTACCAGTGCCCTTTGCTCAAAGGAAGTATGCAGAAGTGGCTCTTAAATAAAGTAGACTTGTCATGAAATCAGTGAAGGCCAGGGTACTTAGGGCATCTCTTGCTGTATATTGCTCTACTCAAATATGGGGGCCTATGGACAGATAAGTAACCATATTTCATCCTCTGCAGTGTCACCCAAGAATGTTCATCAGCCTTAAAGAGTCTTATGGTTTGGTTGAAATGACAGACCCGAAAGCAATATGCTAGGTTCCAAATGACTGCTCTAGATGATAACGCCACAGGAGTTCATAGGAGGAATGACTTTAAATATTTGGGGGTGAAGCCCCCATTTTGGATCCATTTTACTTTTGAAAAGAAAAATGCGGGGCTCTCTCCTGTGTGATTTCCCTATGACCATGGAGACCTCTTTTCTCCCTTCCTTGCTTTGAGTTCAGCCCAATTTAAATCCCTTTCAGCAAATATATAGTAAATGACAAAAAACTCAGGGGTCAAGATTAGAGAAGTGAAACCAATTTCTTTTAAATGACAACGGTTTTCTGAAAACCTCGTGGAGCTGATTCAAATCACTACAGGGTGGTTTTTCTAAAGGGGTGTCAGAGCAGAACTTCTCGGCAGTCGTAGATGACATGGCGAGCTGTCTGACCTAGTTACTTCTGGTAGGTAATTGTATATTCACTTATATGGCTCTGCTGTAACTCAGGAGCCCCAGAGAGACTAAGGGCAGGAGCCGCATGCACTATTTCCTGTCTGTTCTCCACGGCAGTGTCTCATAACACTGTCATCCCTTGAGCTCCTGTGATAAACACAAAATTCTCATCTGCCACCTCAAATCTAAAAAAACCCCTTAGAGGCAGGAGGATTTCTGTCTTCCCCCACCACAGCCAGTTTAAAAATTAAAAAAACAAAAACAAAAACAAACTTTAAAAATTTTTAAACAAAGCCCATTTGGCTGAGAAAATTTAATCGAAGTTTAAAATATGTATTATTGAAATGATAGGTGATTTTTTGGCTTTTTAAATATAAAGTATAAAATTTGAATACTAGATCTCTTTTGTAAGTCACAATGCTACCCCGGATTCTGATAAGTCCCTTTTTTTTTCTCCCTTCTCCTCATCCCCTTATTAAAAATTCCTTCTCCACTCTTACTGAATTAAACTTATGGTGTGCCTTCAGTTTAGAATGTTGTTGTTATTAAAAGAACTCAGGTCCCTGGATTGCTAGAGATCAGTATTTGTATGCCATCGATAGCATGATCAGTGTCTAAATATGCAATCTTACAAAGCAAAATGAATATAATAGTGCAAATCAGAATTTCATAAGTAGAATTTTATTTTTTCTTTATGAAGTTCTCAGTTTTGTAGTATTCATAGTCCAACATATTCCAATCTGTCCAAATCAAAAATGGCAAAGTACTCTCTACAAGTAACTCGTTTCAGCCTGAACACCTCTGTCTTCATACTCAAACACATCTTATATTATTTTCTTATTTAAAAAAATTTTTTAAAGATTTTGTTTCCTTCTTTGAGAGAGAGAGATAAATAGAGAGAGAGAGAGAAAATGCACATGGTGGGGAGGAGCAGAGGCAGAGAATCTGGAGCAGACTCTATGCTGAGTGCTGAGCCTGACATGGGGCTTGATCCCATGACCCTGAGGTCACGACCTGAGCCGAAATCAAGAGGCAGACGCTTAATCTACTGAGCCACCCAGGCACCCCTTATTTAAAATTTTTTAATTGAAAAAAAATAATAAAAAATTTAATTGAAGGGGCGCCTGGGTGGCTCAGTGGGTTAAAGCCTCTGCCTTCAGCTCAGGTCATGATCCCAGGGTAACTGGGATCAAGCCCCGCACGGGGCTCTCTGCTTAGCGGGAAGCCTGCTTCCCCGCCTTCTCTGCCTGCCTCTCTGCCTCCTTGTGATCTCTGTCTGTCAAATAAATAAACAAAATCTTAAAAAAAATTTAATTGAAGTGTAATTAACATGCAATGTTATATTAGTTTAATGCATCTTTTAAATCTGATCAAGTCACTGTCTTAAAAAAATGACTGTATAAAATTTCTGTCTCCTGAAGAAATCACACAGGTATTAGAGTCCACAGAATATTTAGAATTCAAATAACAAATGAGATGGAAACTTGTCTATTTACAAAAAAATAGTTATGAAGTACGTCTCAGGAATTTAAAAATCTAATCTATAAGAGACCAGAATACATTTATTTTTACTGTGGTAAAATTTACATATAGTGAAATGCACATATTAAGTGTATACTCTAGTGAGCTCATATAATTGTGTCCATATACCCGTGACCCTATCATTCTAGAAGGTTCTTTAATGCCCCCTTCCAATCAATTCTCCCCCCCTTGGACATCCACTGTTTTGATTTTTTTAAAAAAGATTACACTTATTTGTCCTTGAATTTCATGTAAATGGATCATATAAAATGTACTTTTTCTGTTGCTCAATATAATGTTCTGAGATTCATCCACATTGGTGAAGGTATCTATAACTCATTCTTTTTAATTGCTGAATGGTACTTACACCGTGATTTATTTGTCCATTCTCTTGACGGGCATTTGGATTGTTTCCAGTTTGGGCTTTTATTAAAGAAAAAAATCTTTTTATAAAAAAACTTCTTCTGCAAGTCTTTCAGTAGCCATGTGCTTTCATTTGTCTTGGGAGTAGAATTGCTGACCTGCAGAATAGGTGCATTTTTAATTTTATAAGGAAAAGCCAAACAATTTTCTGAAGTGGTTGTACTCCTATCAGCAATATAGGAGAGTTTCAGTCGCCCCTTTACTCAACATATATGCAAATAAGAGAGGTCCCTAATTACTTCACAATGTCATGTCTTTTCAGAGACTTTAACAGAATATTTCTGGTAGCATTACATCCCAGGTACTCATATTCAGCATTCATAAATATATACATTTTATGCAAAATATAGAGTCATCTAACATTACAGAATAGTTCTATTCCTGAAAAATTGGTTCCTCTCATGCTGTCCTGACCTGTGGGGATTAATTCATTCTCCAGACACTTGTCATCAACCTCACTCCTTTGGACCTACATCATTCATAGCCTGATTGATTCACCTACTTTTTTGTGTATATATTTCATTTAAGATTTTATTTACTTACTTGAGAGAGAGAGAGAGAGAGAGAGAGTGAGGATGCATGAGCAAGGGGATGAGCAGAGAAAGAGAGAGAAGCAGGTTCCCTGCTCACTTGGAAGCAGGGCTGGATCCCAGGAACCTGAGATCATGACCTGAGCTGAAGGCAGACGCTCAACCAACTGAGCCACGTAGGCACCCCCTGTATATTTCATTTCTACACACAAAATACCTTTATTGAGAGAACGAATCACACTTCACACTTTAAAAATTTCTTTCATAGGATGTAGTGTAATGCCTTGCACACAGGAGTTACTCAACAAAATTTCCTGCTTAATTGGTTTTTTACCTTAGTTTTGCCTTAGGCAAGGTATCAATACAATTTGAATAATCTACTTGTTTTAATTGTACGGCAATTCCCTTAATTTTCCATTTTTCTTGACCATGGTAAGCTGGGCCTCAAGTTAATTGTTGACTAAAATCTGCCTCCTTTACCACCTTACTAATTCTTAGTTTCAAGCACTCTGTCCACAGCGTGGTCTGAAATAAAAAGCACACCATAGGAGATTAGGGAGTCCCTCTGGAGTTTCCCTCGAATTCTCCCTGAGGCCTGTGGTTTGCCATTTACAGGTCTGCACAGAGTACTGGATTCATCTTCCAGTCCCTGGAGGCTGAAATTCTTCCAAGCACAGCTCAGAGATCATCTGTTTCCAAGAGGTGACTTCCTCCCCAGCACAGAAACCTCTCTGGTTCTTGATGCACCTGCATCCTTTTGTTCACGTCTCCTTGTTAGTACCTGGCACTGGGAGGCAGAGTTTGTTTATGATTGCCTGTCCACAGCTGGGCTGTCGGGCTCCTGAGAGCAGGGACTGTGTACATTAGTCACCTGTGTTCTGCATGTAATGAAATCCTCCACAAATGTTTGGTGAATAAATGCATGGATTAATAACTAGATGAATATGACTTTGAGGTATCCTAAGCCTTTTAGAGGTTGTATTTTTAACTTTATGTATGCAAGTATGCATGTAAGTAAGCTCTGTGCCCAGTGTGGGGCTTGAAAGCATAACCTCGAGATCAAGAGTTGCATGGTCTACTGACGGAGCCAGCCAGGCACTCCTGTATTTTAACATTTTAAGTTTCTTATTTTTAAAAAAGATTTTACTTTAGAGCTGGGGGGAGGAGCAGAGGGACAAACAGACTCCATGCTGAGTGCGGAGCAGGATGCGTGGTTCCATCTCATACCCTGAGCTGAAACCAAAGGTAGGCTCTTCAACCAAATGAGCCACCAGGCTTTCAAAAATAAACAAATCTCTGGAGAATTTTGGGCAAGAAAGGAACTGCTTGGGTTAATTCTCTCTCTCTCCTTTCATGAGGTAGACACATACTGTTTTTGTTTTTCCAACATTCCTTCATCACTTTTTGGCACGCATTCCTCATTCTTTATGGAACCCATCCCATGTGGTTTGGTGATGATAGCCTTGACCTCCGAGACTCCCCACACGCTGCTTATCAAAGTCGTGGATTTTGGCCTAGGCATGACTGGTCAAAGGATATAGTAATTGGTTCAGGGCTGACGACCAGAACAATCAAGCAAATCAGTTTTCCTGAGATTTGTTATATTGCAATCTACTAGGAGAACTTAGGCTTGCCAGGCCCAGAAGCCAGCTTTTCCCCCTTGTGGGGAAGAGCTTGTATTGGAAAAAAGTTACCAGTGGAGAACAGCCACGTAAGAGATGTAGGGGGCCATTCGGTTTTGGGGATTGCTATCTCCTAGTGGCCTGGACAAATTTAGATTTATACTTCAATCACATTCAAATTTAATACCCCTCACATTTTTCATTTTCATACTTCCAGTCCTTCCTGAGATTGAGTCTAAATTCAGGGATTTTTTAAAGTGTCTGATCCACCCCCCTTTTAAAAACATTGTATTTATTTGACAGAGAGAGAGAGGAGAAGCAGGAGGAGCGGCAGGCAGAGGGAAGGGGAGAATCAGGCTCCTTGTCGAGCAAGAAGTCCAACTGAGAACTCCATTCCAAGATCCTGGGATTGTGACCTGAGCTGAAGGCAGCTGCTTAACTGAGTCACCCAGGCACCCCTACCTAGGCAGATTCTTAACCGCTGTAGGGAGAGTTGCCTGCTTTTTGGTTTTGCTGTTTCTACTCTGTACTGGCCTTTTCTAGATGTGAGTTCTTATGATTCTGGAGCACAATGGCCTCTGTCACTTTTGCCCCTTGTGCTTCTGCTGAGTTGTGTACTGTTCCATCATGCCTCGGGTGACCTGTTCACCTAGGTTGGTCTGCGGGTTCCCTCTCCCACTGTTCCCTCTTTCAATCTGTTGGCTTTTTTTTTTTTTTTTTTTAAACCTCCTCAACATCCTTCTAATGGGACATAGGGAAGATGTCTTAGGATTCTCAAAAGAAACAGATTCAATATATATGTATATATAGACAATTTTAAGGAATTGGCTCATATGACTGGGAGGTGAGCAAGTCCGAAATCTGCAGGGTAGGTCAACAGGTTGGAGAGCCTTGTTGAGGCTCAAGGCTGAAGGCTGTCTTCTGTTAGAATTTCATCTTGCTTTGGGGAGGTCAGTCTTTTGTTCCTTTCAGGCTTTCAGTGGATTGGATGAGGCCCACCCACATTACGGAGGGCAATCTACTTTACTCAAAGCTCATTGATCTAAATATTAATTTCATGCATGACAACCTCACACAAACACCCAGATAATGTGTGACCACATATCTGGGCGCTGTCATCCAGGTCTGTTCAACACACAAAATTAACCATCACAAATGGCTAGCCTCTTCTGCCTACATTCATTCCTCGTATTTCTTCTCCTACCCCTGTTGCCATTTTTTCCCCCTAGGCTGCTAAATACCATGGTTCTAGAGAAGGCTGGTCTTGGATTCTGCTCTGCTGCAGAGAGATGGAAGAAAATAGGGAATGTTATTGTGAGGCAAAAACCATCTGTATTCTTGGATCTTCAACTCCTACCCTCAACTCAGCTCGGGGGTGGGACAAGAGATGGTGACTCCCACAAATTGCCTTCCTTCCCCAGTCAAGAGGCTCTTATTGGAGCAGAGGTAGTAGGGATGGGAAGACGGGATGGAGGGGACTCGTTCAGCCAGACTACCTTTCTTTTAAAATCTTTTCCTCTACCTATTTCAAAATTATTAAACTTTAAAACTGAGAGTGGTGTTATTGTCTTTAGTCCTGGTTTTACAATGCCATCCTGAGAAGAATGGTACCCCAAAATTGTGGTAATGAAGAACACGAAGACATCTGGTTGAAAATTCATTATTTTATTCTAGTACATCAACTATGAAAATATTATTTTCCTTTTTCATCTGTTGTCTTGAATTCAGATGTAGGGTCAGGAAACAAAGATTTTAGATGAGAAAAGTCTCATCTCTATAGTTTGAAGTTAGATGAATACATTTAAGTGTTACTGAGTAAGGATAAAACCATCCATCAAAGACTAAAGCCTTCATCATGAGAAAGAAAAGCCCTTAACTTTTGAGCAGGGTCAGTTCCAATCAGAGTAAACAGCTGAATTCTGTATAAATAAGTCTTACACGTTGACTTTAGACTTTCTTATTTTTACCACTCTAAAGGTAAAGAGGTAGAATACAGGAGGAAGGGTCATACTTTTGTAGGATGAAAAAAGAAGAAATGTTGAAAACCAGATGCATAAATACTGGTTTAAGAAATGCTTTAAAGACGACTTTTATAAGTAAAGTAGCATTATGGCCATATTTTGGCATGAAATAAAACTGAAATGCAAGAATGCAAATTGGTTTCTCCTTTTAACTAAATCTTAAGTTATCACTAAGACAGAATCACTGGGTTAAAAGAACTCTGCCAATTCTACTTTTATCAAAGATCCGGATCTTAATAGTTTAGAAAACAACTTGGAGCAGTATATAAATTTCATGCAGCTTTGCTAAGAGAATGATGCTTAAAAAAAAATATATTTATTTTTATTTTTTATAAACATATATTTTTATCCCCGGGGTGCAGGTCTGTGAATCGTCAGGTTTACACACTTCACAGCACCCACCCCAGGACATACCCTCCCCAATGTCCATAATCCCACCCCCCTCTCCCAACCCCCCTCCCCCCAGCAACCCTCAGTTTGTTTTGTGAGATTAAGAGTCACTTATGGGGGCGCCTGGGTGGCTCAGTGGGTTAAGCCGCTGCCTTCGGCTCAGGTCATGATCTCAGGGTCCTGGGATCGAGTCCCGCATCGGGCTCTCTGCTCAGCAGGGAGCCTGCTTCCTCCTCTCTCTCTGCCTGCCTCTCTGCCTACTTGTGATCTCTCTCTGTCAAATAAATAAATAAAATCTTTAAAAAAAAAAAAAGTCACTTATGGTTTGTCTCCCTCCCAATCCCATCTTGTTTCATTGATTCTTCTCCTATCCCCTTAACCCCCCATGTTGCATCTCCACTTTTTCATATCAGGGAATCATATCTTTTTCCACTTGACTTACTTTGCGAAGCATGATACCCTCTAGTTCCATCCATATCGCCACAAATGGCAAGATTTCATTTCTTTTGATGGCTGCATAGTATTCCATTGTGTATATATACCACATCTTCTTTATCCATTCATCTGTTGATGGACATCTAGATTCTTTCCATAGTTTGGCTATTGTAGACATTGCTGCTATAAACATTCGGGTGCACATGCCCCTTCGGATCACTACGTTTGTATCTTTAGGGTAAATACCCAGTAGTGCAATTGCTGGGTCATAGGGTAGTTCTATTTTCAACATTTTGAGGAACCTCCATACTGTTTTCCAGAGTGGTTGCACCAGCTTGCATTCCCACCAATAGTGTAGGAAGGTTCCCCTTTCTCCACATCCTCGCCAGCATCTGTCATTTCCTGACTTGTTAATTTTAGCCAGAGAATGATGCTTTTGAAGATGATAAAGACACCTTTAAAACTCTTATGCTCTTTTTAAAACACAAAAATAAAAATTAATTTGAAAGGATGCTGGATATTTCAACCTTCTGAAACATGATTTATTGTTATGCTTTCATGATAACTGGAAATAGTATTAACTTTGCAAAGTGTATTAAACAGAAACAATGTGGCCTTAGTAGAAGACCATGTATTAATTTATTTCTTCTTGCATTTAGTTAGCAATCATATATTAAGGAGATACCACTTAGCAATATTTGTCTTGTACTTCAGCCCTAGATAGCCCATTTGTTTGCACTGTATGCTCAGATCTCATTCCTTTCTCCCCGCACAAATTGGGTTACTGTAAGATTTCCATATCTCCTTCCTTTCTTCCTGCCTCCCTATCCCCATCCTAGTCTGGGCCCCTCTGCCAGGTATGATAGGTATCTTGTATTGTGCTGTCTCAGATCCAAACGATATACAGAAAGTAGGGCAAATGTCCAATAAGTTGTCTCTAGGTCATCAAGTAGCTTTGTGCTGTGGGAAGAGTACTGAAGAGGGAAACAATGTCCCGGCAAGTTGAGTCTTGGTGGATATATATATACATGTTTGTGTGTGTGTGTGTATATATATATATATATATATGCACATGCACGTGTGTGCACACACACACACAGCCCAACCAATAATCAGAACATGTGCTTTGACAAGAAAGGGAAGGTTTAAAGGAAAAATAGGGCAGCACATTTGAAATCATGATTGCCCTTTTAAATGAAGAAGCACTGTCACCAAACTTACATGCTATTTGTTACCTCTCTTCTAATTAATTGGGGAAAACGTTGGCAGTGATGGGATTACAGGACTTAGTTATTTAAATCTTTTTTTTTTTTTTTTTAAAGATTTAGTTATGTATTTGACAGAGAGACAGTGAGAGAAGGAACACACGCAGGGGGAGTGGGAGAGGGAGAAGCAGGCTTCCTGCTGAGCAGGGACCCAGATGTGGGGCTCATTCCCAGGACCCTGGTATCATGACCTGAGCCGAAGGCAGATATTTAAGGACTGAGCCACCCAGGGGCCCCTATAGGGCTTATTTAAATGAAGAGGGCTGGACAAACTTATTATGAAAGAATAGAGGGAAAATACTTCGGGTACAGGGCTAGGCATGGGAATAGCCAAAGGAATAAGGGAAGTGTATGTTTAGTCTGGCTAAAAGATTTTCTATTTTTCCTCCCATTTTTTAAAATTGCTTTTGATTGGAGACAGAATTACTGCTAGGAAGAATTACTAGAGGTGTCTGGGTGGCTCAGTCAGTGAAACATCTGCTTTGGGCTTAGGTCATGATCTCGGAGTCCTGGGATGGAGCCTTGCACCTGGTTCCCTGCTCAGCAGGGACTCTGCTTCTCCCTCTCCCTCCGCTCACCACTGGTACTCTCTCTGTCAAATAAATAAAATCTCAAAAAAAAAAAAAAAAGAATTACTACTCATCCTAGATTATATATTTAAAATTTAATCTTTACAAGCCCCCCTGCAAGGTAGGAATCCATTTTCCTCTGAGGAAACCAAGGAATAACTTCCATTAGTCACACAGCTAACAGTAGCAAATCTTCAACTGTTTGACTCCAGTGTCTTTGTCGTTTCAGATAAGAGCACATAACCTGAGTCTTCTACACATAATCTGAAATTGAGGGATTCTATCAAGAGAAAGCTTCATGGGCGTGAGAGTAACACAGATCATGCCCGAAATCACTTCACATCCAGTTCGAACACTTCAAAAGTGGAAAGAAAATACTTAAAAATTCAAAATATTTTTTAAAAGGCTGAGGCAGACGGGAGTATGGTGTGAAAACCAAACTCTGTAGCAGAAAGGCTGGATTCCATCACCTCGGATCAGCACTCACCTTCCTTAAGTCTCATTTCTTCACCACTAATTTGGCTTTTCAAGACCTTAAGTTATTAAAGTTGAATATTTCCTTTTCAGCAAACACCAACTTCAACTCTCAGCGTAGTATTTTAGATAACAGGGCAGTAAAGAGAAGCATCAATAAGGCGATCATCTTCACTCCGGGTGCCCAGATATCGCCCCAGGGTGATACGCAGGCTGGTGCCCTTCACTAATTCTTATGTACATGACTTGATTAATTTTTAAAGAACATTCTGGTCTTCATTACTACCATTATTAAGGTAGCTAACCTGTCATTACTCTACAGATGGGCTCCTACTAGGTTGTGAGGTGGCCTAGATTATAGTTTAAGGGCGAAGCTCTGGAGTCAAAATGAAACTGGGTTCAAATGCTATCCTGCCCCTCCCAGGCAGCCTTAAGGAAATTCGTCTATTAAATGGGTGAATTCTCAAAGGGAAAAGATACAGTTCCCCCACCTCAAAGCGGCCGCATGTAGGCATAACCCACGAAAAGCCCGGTGCAGGGCACAGTAAATTCCAGCAAACGTCAGCCTGAGAGCGAAAACTTTTCAAAGCGATAACGGACATTGTACTAGCATTCGTTGTCAGTTACATTTGAAGGATCATTTTTTTTTTTTCTTAAGAAAAAAAATTTACACAAGTTTAGATTTTGATGCATTGGTTTTTAGTGCAGCAAAACAATTAGCCGCTTGTACGGGTTCCTTTACACGTTAATGTCACTTGCGACTCCCAAGTCAGGGTTTCTGGCTTTTCTGCGGGCTCGGTCGCTTCAAGACACGCAGGCATACGTCAGTTTGACAGCGAGGAGGTGTTGGCATACACCGGTTTCCCTCCGAGAGAAAAATAAAGGTTTGCATTTGGCACCGGCACGCAGCGGGTTTTGAACCTCGGACACCAGAGCCCATTACGTAACTCCACAGCGGTCAGGCCTCCGGTCGGCTTCCGAGCCCTCTCCGCCGGGCGGGTATAAGATTACAACGTCCGCGGTCGTCCTGGCCTCTAGGAGCTTGGCGTGTGGCTGTTATGGCCGTTTACGTTTGAATTTCCCTGAACCGCTGGGTGGGGGCGGAGGCGCGGACCCGCCCCGGAAAACCTCCGGGCTTCTTCCCGCCACCCGCAAGCCCGGCCCCTCCGGGGGTCCTCGCGGGGTGGCGGGAAGGTCCGGCCAACGCTGGGCCCTGGACAGCCAGGCGAGCAGTCCCAGGCGCCCCACTCCGCCTCCCTCAGCCCTTCCCCAGCCACGCCCAGCCCCGCGCGCCAGGCCGACGGTTGCCCGAGGCCCCGATTTTGAATTTACAGGCCCGGCCCCCGAGCCCCGGACCGCGCCGCGGACTCCCTATTGGCCGGTGACGGTCACGTGGAAGTGCCGGGAGGCGCCGGCCATGTTGGAGCGCGCAGCGCCACTGCTCGCGCCACCTCCGCCCCCCGCCGCCCTCATCCCTCCCCCCCTTCGCCCCCCCCCCCCACCCCGCCGCTCCGCGCCGCCTGAGAGGAAACAAAGTGCGGCGGGCGGGAGACTCGGCGGCGGCGGCGGCGCGCGGACCCTGCTCGGCCTTCCTGGTCACCCTCGCCCCGAATCTTCCCGAGTGTGTGTGTGAGTGTGTGCGCATTTTCTTACAAAGGGCATTTTACGGTTGATTGGCAGTCTTCTCCCTTTGCCCTTTGTGCTGTAACCCGGCTCCCGCCAACCCAGGTGCTTCTCCCTTCCCACGCCGCCTTCTCCGCGGGCGCGGGTCGTCGGCTTGTGACTTCGGTCCCCGCTTCGCCCTCTGCAGCCCTCTCCGCTCTGCTCCGCCCGCCAGTCGCCCCGCCGCCCGCCATGGCGACCGCGACCCCCGTGCCGCCGCGGTCGGGCAGCCGCGCCAGCGCCCCCGCTACGCCGCTGAGCCCCACGCGGCTGTCGCGGCTGCAGGAGAAGGAGGAGCTGCGCGAGCTCAACGACAGGCTGGCCGTGTACATCGACAAGGTGCGCAGCCTGGAGACGGAGAACAGCGCGCTGCAGCTGCAGGTGACGGAGCGGGAGGAGGTGCGCGGCCGCGAGCTCACCGGCCTCAAGGCTCTGTACGAGACCGAGCTGGCCGACGCGCGACGCGCACTCGACGACACGGCCCGCGAGCGCGCCAAGCTGCAGATCGAGCTGGGCAAGTTCAAAGCCGAGCACGACCAGCTGGTCCTCAAGTGAGTGCCCGCCTGGCGGCCGCGTTGGCTCACAAAAGGGGCGGGGGGCGCCGCTCGGGGGCGGGAGAGCCTGGCCTGGTGCCTACGCCCTTCGGAAGGAGAATCGACTGTTTCTTAACGGGGACAGGGGTCTCAAAGGGGCCTCGAATGGTAGCGACGGCGCGACCAGGATGCACATTTTCTTCTCCCGGCTACCGAGCAGGACCGGGCGAAGCGCGCACCTGAGGCCGCCAAGGAGGAGCGGCCGGCTTGGGGCCTTGCGCCCGAGATCTGGAAGGGTTCTCCGGCGGGCCTGCCCGGCTGGCCCCAGGTGCGGGGTGGCGGCGTCTCGGCGCGCGCTCGAGTGCGCGCTCCGGTTTCCGGCCGGGCCGGAGACAAAGCCGCTGGTGGGTTTGCGGGGCCGGGAGAGCCGGCCGGGGAAGATGGGCTGCCCGCCTCAAGAATGAATGAGCTCTGCGCGGGCGGAGAGAGGAAGGGGAGGGACCTGCCTCCGGCGTCCCGGTCTCCCGGGGGTGGGTCCCGCTTTGGCGCGCTCAGTCTGGGCCCCGTGACATTTTGCAATCGTTTTACGCCTGTCTTGGGCGGGGTCTGAACTGCGCGCCTCTGCCCGCCCAGGGCCAGTTGGGCTTTTAAGCTCTTTAGCTTTCTTTGGGGGAACAGTGTCTTTTCTTTCTACGAAATCAGGCGCGGGTCCCTTTGGGTGCTTTTGTGGACCCGACGACGGAAGCTCGGTTTTTGCATGTCATGGCCACCGTTCTCTTACCCGCGGACTGCCCACCCCCCAGCAGCAGTCTCCTCCCCGAGTTTTTGCACCCCTTTAATGTAGTCAGTTCTTTGTGGTACTGGAGATACCTTTTCAGCCTCCGCGTCTGTCATTGTCATTAATGACAAGCCAGGGCAGGTGAAAGTGAAGTGTGGAGAGGTTGAGTTTGTAATTATTACACCTAAAGCGGTCCGGGGCCTAAGGATAAACTTGTAAGGCTTTGCTGAGCCTACCTTGACTTTCCGATGAGCAAAATGGCATAATTGTAATAAGTACGAAACTAGTGTTGATGTCATGTTTTAGATATTTGCTAAATTTGTTCCCAGAAGTCATGGTCTTCATCCTCTATTGTCCGTTGAAATTTCTGGAGATGCTTGACTCTTGACTTTGACTCTGCCCGTGAATGTCTTTCTGTCTGTATCTGTGTGAATGAATGTCCCTGTCTCATTCTCTGTGATTTTGTATGTGTGCATCTTTACTTCCCCACCTTATTAATATATGAAAAATAGTTCATAAAAACTAAGTGCATTTGATAAAAAAAATAATTGTAGCCTGGCTTATAGTGAAAGATGTGTGACATTCTGCTTTTTCCAGGAGGCAATTGTGTTTAGCTCTTTTTGTTTTTATTTATTTTGATGTTTAGTTTCATAACTCAGTGATATGCTTTTCTATTTCTTGGATTTACCAACCTTTGGAGTTCTCTTTTGAAATGGGTCATTTCAGTCACACCACTGTCCATTTTTCTTTTGTACTGTCCCAATTTTTTGTAGTTTTTTTGTTACGGAGTTTTTTCAAATCCTAGATGCCATTGCTTGTAATGACTTGCCGTGACTGTATGTACCACTAAGGAAAAAACATTAGAACCAGCAGTGTAGGATCCATTCTGTTGGACCCATTCCTATTTCAGAGATGTTAAAATGTGACAGATTAACTATCTGTTATGTGCCAGTCACTGTTCTATGTGCAGAGACTACAGAGATTTTTAAATACATTTTAAATAAATAAATTACTGACCTTATTTTGCTGACTACAGCTGGGAGATAACCAGCAAATGGATAAAGATCCTGTTTCATCTAATCTGAAGCATTTTGGTGCTGATGCTTTTATAATCTTTTCAAAGGTTAACTACTGGGGTGCCTGGGTGGCTCAGGTCATGATCCCAGGGTCCTGGGATCAAGCCCCAAATCAGGCTCTCTGCTCGGCGGGAAGCCTGCTTCCTCCTCTCTCTGCCTGCCTCTCTGCCTACTTGTTATCTCTGGCTGTCAAATAAATAAGTAAAATCTAAAAATAAAAAAAAAAAGTTAACTACTGATTGTTTTTCACATGGCAACAAGACTGCCACCTGGCCGACTATAGTTATAAAATGGTATGTATGAAGGGGGAGGAAGGAATGGAGGAAGAGAGTCAAAACATACACATAGTTATGAGATAAATTAGTACTAGATATGTAATGTATAACATGATGCATGAGGTCATCATGCCATACAATATTTTTGAAAGTTAAGAGGCTAAATCCTAATGGTTCTCCTCACAGGGAGAATTTTTTCCCTTTTTCTCTTTTGTATCTATATGAGAAGATGGATGTTAGTTGAACCTGTTGTGTTAATCATTAAATGGTATTTGTAAATCAGACCATCATGCTTTATGCCTTAAACTTGCACAGTGATGTGTTTCTGTTTGTCAGTTAAAGAGGAAAAAATGCTGTATATGGATTGTGACATGTATGCTAGTTTCAGCAGAATTAAAAAGTGAAGAATACATATGTTAGAATCAATAAAATAATGTTTGTGGTATGATATTAGGTAGTAACAGATGTTAGAGGAATAGAAATAAGGCAGGTTAAGGTTAAGTTAGGTTAAGTGTCTGAACCTTGATTTTGGGTCCTGTGATCTGGTGGTGAGATCTAGTCCTGCTCCGCAAAGAGTCTGCTTGGGTCTCTCCCTCTCCCTCTGCTCCTCCTCTTAACATGTGCACGTGAACTCTCTCTCTAAAATAAATAAATATTTTTTAAAAAGTAAAGGAGGTGAAGGGTTGGTATGGTTAAGGAAGGCCTGCTTAGGGTTTGAAAATAATATCTTCTGAGATATCCTTTAGTGTGCTGGGATTAAAAGTACATTTAAAAAAATCTGTACATATATTCCTTTTGTCCACATCAGATTCATTTTCTTTTCTAACATTCCATCAGTTGTTCAAAACATGCCACATTTTACTTCATTTGAGGTTTCAACTCTGATATTAAAAAAAAATTGTTTTTAAAGATTTTATTTGTGTATTGGAGAGAGAGCACTCATGCATGAGGGTGTGGAGGGGAGTGGCAGAGGGACAGCCAGACTCCCCACTGAGTGTCCGAGCTTGGAATCAGGACCTGAGCACAAGTCAGACACTTAACTGACTGAGCCACCCTAGTGCCCTAACCCTGGTTTTTTGGGTACAGTTTTGTTTATTTTTTTCTTTTATTTTTCTTGTTGACTAAAGACTTTTAAAAGATAGTAATTACAATATCTTTTACATAACTATTCTTTATTCCCCTGAAGCTTTTGGCTCTTAAGACATGCTGTGCAGCTGACATCCTAGGAATCAACCTGATTTAAACCCAGTTTCCCCCTAGATCACATATCTTCCTTTCCTTAGTGTCTTCCCTCATTTTGTAGGACAACATCATTAAGAAATTTATTCAGAAAAGTTGTCAAGATGTTAATTTCCTGAGTCCTGTTTGTCTGAAAGTAGCTTTTTTCATTTCATGCTTGATTGATAGTTGGGTTAGGTATAGAATACTGGTTCAACATTTTTTCCACAGAACTTGGGAATTACCATATTGCTCCATTGTCTTCTAGCATCTAGTGTTGTAATCTCTATCTGATGCCAGTCACAGTTATTTTCTTTTGGTAATTGCTTTTGCTTTTTCTCTGTGTAAGCTTTGGAATTTTCTTTTATCCTAATTTTCTGAAATTGCATGGTGGTGAGACTAGGAATGGGTATTTCTATTATACATTCTTTCTTTTGTCAGTGGTTTTTTTCTATTTAAAGTTTTAATCTTTATTTAGCTCTGGGAAACTTACTTTATTCCATACCTTTCTGTGCTCTATTTTCTTTGTTCTCTGGTGGGGATGTTGAACACTGCTGCTCATAATTTTTTTTTCATTCTGGGAAATTACTTTGACTCTTCTCTAGCTCAATAGTGACATTGTAAAGGCTGAAGTCATACTTTTAATTCCAAGAAATCTTTTTGTACAGGTATTTTCTTTTGCTCACTTTGTTTCTGTGTTAAGGATGTATTATTTTCTTTATTCTGTCTGAGGATGATACTTAGGATTTTCTTTCTAAAATTCTTTTCTGTTCACTGGATTATCTCTTTTTCCCTCCTTGGTCATTTGTTTCTTTTGTTTGGTTATTATTTATTTATTTATTTATTTGCAAGTGATTTTTTTTCAAGTACATGATCCTTGGATGTCAGCACCTACAAATGAATGGTTGAGCATTACTGCTTTTGTTGTTTAGGTTGCTCCTTTGCTCCATTTTCTTTTTCTTTTTTAAAATTATTTATTTATTTATTTGACAGACAGAGATCATAGGCAGAGAGGCAGGCAGAGAGAGAGGAAGGGAAGCAGGCTCCCCAAGGAGCAGAGAGCCCGATGTGGGGCTCGAACCCAGGACCCTGAGATCCTGACCCAACCTAAGGCAGAGGCCCAACCCGCTGAGCCACCCAGGAGCCCCCTTCCCTCCCTTTTCTAATGCAAGGACAAATTAGGACCTTTATGTATGAATGGGCTGCCCCCTTGGTTAACTTGTTGGAAAGCCTGCAGTTAGGGTAAGATAAGCTGGTGGGGATCAGGTGCAAAGCTGTTCCATGAGTTAATGGTCCCATTTTGAGTCTCCCTCACTTTCTCCTGTAGTCCTTCTGTGTATGTTTTGTGATATATACTTTTATATACTTTTCATCTTCTAGAAATTTTTTGGAATGTCTGCTGATGATCCCTTCCTAATTTCATTTTGATGCTACAGGTTTTTGTATGGGACATACTTTTTTTAATGGGACATGCCTTTTTATTAGGGTGTAGTGAGGTGGCTAATGCCTATATAGGAATCTTAGAAATAATTTCTTTTGACTAATAATTGAAGTATAATTTATAAGATGAAAAGGAAGAAATTTTTCATCTTTTGGGTCCATTTAGCTCTTTTATTTGAGAATAATTTTTTGTTTTTAATTTTTTTTTTTTTAGAGAGATTTTTATTTATTTATTTGACAGACAGAGATCATAAGCAGGCAGACAGGCAGGCAGAGAGAGAGGGGGAAGTAGGCCTTCCACTGAGCAGAGAACCTGATGTGGGGCTTGATCCCAGGACCTTGAGCTCCTGACCCAACCTAAGGCAGAGGCCCAACCCACTGAACCACCCAGGCACCCTGTTTTAATTTATTTAGAGTCTTTGTAATTAGTGTATCATGTAGGTGGATTAAGAAAATTATAGATTCCAGGAGTGCCAGGGTGGCTCATTAGGTTAAATGTCTGCTTTGGGCTCAGGTCATGATCCCAGGGTCCTGGGATTGAGCCCCACCTTGGGCTTCCTGCTCAGTGGGAAGTCTGCTTGTCCTGCTCTCTGCACCCCACCCCCCTTTCATGCTCTCTTGCACTCTTGCCCTTTCTCTCTCAAATAAATAAATAAAATCTTAAAAAAATATTACAGATTCTAAAATTACTTTGTCCCTTTTTGGTTCCTCAGCAGACAGCATACCTCAGAGACAGAAGAATTTATGAAGATGCTTGGTCCTGCTGGAGAGATTTTGATAATACTTCTTTTGTCAATACTTTTGACAGTAGCTTCTATACACTTGGTCTCTCACAGAAAAACATCTCAGATCTAAGATATAGGTACTCTGAGTCAGTCCAAACTTATATGGATTGGAAACATTTTTGGGGATCGATTTCTAAGAATGATGATGAGTGTCATCAGTCAACACAAAAGGGGAAGATTAACATTTCAGAATTTCAGTATTAACTATACAGGGAAGCTAGATATAAGAGAATTAAGTTAGTCTGTCAGTTGTTTAGTAACTAATTTTGTGGATGCATTTTTTTTTTTCCCCCAGTGATATGGATCCACAGTTTTTTATGTAAAATCCTATGGCTAGGTGTGTTCTGAAAGTAAAAACACTTTCCATTTTAAGAAGGTAATGTGCATGTACTATTAGGATACCCCCAGTGGGGCTTGGGGGGTGGTGTTCCATTGTGAAACAGATATTTCTGCAAGGAAAGATATTAATAGTTACAGTAAGTAGAGAAAGACAACTAAAAATAGCCTCATGTCCATTTAGGTCAGATTTTGTCACCAAATGAATTAATGAAAATATTTGGTTTTAGAAATTCTGGAAGTGCATAAAGGAGAATATGGATTTGTGTTTTTATTTGTTTTTTAAAAAGATATTATTTATTTATGTATTTTAGAGGGAGAGCACATGAGTGGGAGTGGTGGGAGGGACAGAATAGGAGTGAGGGAGTGAGCTTGATCCCATGACCCTGAGATCATGACCTCAGCCAAAACCAAAAGCTGGATGCTCAACTGATTGAGCCACCCAGGCTCTGGATCTGAGTTTTTAAATTGACTTCTTTTTATTAAGTTCACTGGATTCATCGGGTTCGAGAAGTTGTCTTTTATTCCTTGTTTGTTTTGTGGTAGATTTTAAAGCTTGGAAAGGTGCAAAATTAACTCTCAGGTAAGTTTCTCTTTTTGAGAATTATGAATTAGAAAAGTGGTGATGGGAGCTCGTTGGTATATAACATATATAGTGGATGCTGTAGGATTGTTTAAGATGCTGAGCCAGTTTTACTGTCCTTTGTTTTAAAAAATTCTGAAAAGACGGTCTTATTAAAAAGTTTAAGGTTTTATAGATATTAGGCCTCAAAGCCAGTGTTTTCAAATTAATCTTTGCAATAATGTACAAAATCTAATGATTTAAAGCATAATTTCTTGCCTTTTCAAAACAAATAATGCTTCTTTTTAAATATAATTTAGTGAAAATAGGAGTTTGTTTTTTGTCCAAAGAATATATTGTTGATTGTATTTCTGCATGGTATTCATATACCTGAAGATTTGTAGACTGTCTCCATTCCCAAGCACCATTGCTTTGAGGAAGATGGATTTGCAGTTGAGGGATTAAACCTATTTGTATATTCCTTTGGGGGAAGATAACATTCTTTTGATTTTGCTTTGTTATATTAGTAAGGAAACTTCTAGTGGGAAATTTAGATTCATGTGTTTTCATTTAAAAGTGCATACTGGTACTTATGTGCTGCTAACAAATGTATTTGGGACACTGTCAATCACAATAGTATGAGATAGGCAGTATCAGGAGTACTGCATAAGTTGTAGCTTATTTTTTGTGACTTAGGGCAGGTACTTAAATTCTTTAAGTCTGCATTTCCTCATCTGTATAATTATGATTAGGAGTGAGTAATAGTTTTCTGAATCTCAGGAAGAAATGAGAAACTTAGACCATTATGTAGCGTAGTATTTATTTGTGTCATAATGATGAATTTTATCCAGCAGTATTTGGATAAAGTATTGCTAATATTTTAGCAAGGAAAATTGCTGAAATTTTAGCAGTTTTAAAGAGTACTGAAATGTAAATATGGTAAAATAATTTTTCCTATTACTTTCCTAGTGGGGAGGGGTGTTGGAATTTACTATATATTTAGACTTAGTACATGTATATACTTACTTTCTTGGCTTTCTATGTATTTTAGTCACCAATAGAATGAAATTTAGGAAATGTTATAAGGTAAACAACACTGCAGGCTTATTTTAACATTCTTGTTCAGTTTTCACACCTAATGTACTAAATGCTAATCTGCTTTAGGGAATTTTCTTTGTATATAGGATGATTAGTTGGAAAATAGAAACCTTTATTTTTTACTTGTCTTTTGTTTATGTCCTTATTTTGTTCTGGTAGAAACAAGTTGACAGTAACACCCTGACCTTAATACAAGAGCTATAAACCTGCATGTTAAAGATAGTTTTCAGGGGAATAAATGGAAGGGTGAAGCCCCTAGAATTGGTGTTAAAGTCTAGGAGGCAAATCCCAAGTAATTAAACTGTCATAACACTTTCTTCCTATGCTTTCAAAGGATGTTTGGTATGGTAGAGCAAGATATCTTTTGGAGTTGTTGGAATTTAATCCCTAGGTTTAATCCCTTTAACTGGGTAATCTTGTAGTGTACCCACATTTAAGAAGGTAAACATGGAATGAAAAATAAAGCATTATAATATGCTGCTGATTTCTTTTTTACCCCCTTTGCACAGTCTCTTAATATCTGTCCTTTAATTTGTGTAGATGGCATCACCTCTGGTATGTCTGAATTAGAGACCTTTAGAATTTTATATCATAAGTGTAGGTCTCTTTCATTCACACATAGTGAGATTGATTGAGACTGAGGCATTGAGTGAGTGATGGAAGCCTAACTGATGTTGGGATCTAAGGAAGTTTCCTAATCAGGATTTTTAACTTCTTTTTTTCACTGTAGCTATTTGGCAAGGGGATTGTGTAATAGCTGTTCTATTTGGGGAAATTAAAAAAATGAACTTTTTAAAAATTTTTTTAAATTTTTTTTATTAACATATAATGTATTATTAGCCCTAGAGTAAAATGAGCTTTTTTATTACACAAAAATTATTATGTTTGTTATGGAAAATTAGAAAAGAAAGTGAACAGCAAGAAGAAAATTAAAATTGCCCCTAGTTCCATAAAAAAGTGCTTAAGTTTTTCTCTTAATATCCATATTACTAATAAAAAAGGTTCTTTTTTCTTTAACAAAATAGTTCTTGATAAATACTGATATGTAATCTTTTTTCATGGAATACTACTTTACATGTCAGTAGTTTACATTTATAATAGTAAATATACTATTCTATCATTTAACACATTTTAAAGATATATTGATAACTTTATCAGTCACTTAGCTTACTGTGACCAAGGATGTATGCTTCACAGTGACTGCTTATCTTCCCAGTTTCTCAGAGGCGGTTGGAGTACAACAATTATCCTCTTCTCTTGCTGACAGTATAACAGGTTTTTTTCTTCCGGTTAACTTAGTGGTTAAAAGTTAACTAGTTTACTGGTTAAATGTTAGCCACTGGATAAAGTAATTACCATTTTGCCAATTTTTGATGCCATCAACAGCAGATGGATTCCCATTTCCTGTTTAGAGGAATTTAATTTTAATTTTGGAGATTCTTTTTAGTTCTTTTTTTTTTTTTTTTAAGAGGGGGCTGGGGGGAGAGAGAGAGAGAATCCCAAACAGGTTCCACACCCAGCACAGAGACTGACAGGGGGCTTGATCTCATGTCGTGACTAGAGTGGAAATCAAGTCACACGCTTAACCAACTGAGCCACCCAGGTGCCCCAAGTTCTTGATCATTTTTATATTGTAATGCTAATGTTGTTGGTATAAAGGGGTCAATCAAAATGCACATTATAATCTTCTGTTTTTGCTGATACTTTCGGTGTAGCCCTAGATGTTAAATACTGTTTTCCCTAGCTAGTCTGTTTACCTTGTCCTTTTAAATTTTAACTTTTTGCCTTCATGGCATTTGAATTTATTGATCATAGGTAGAATTAGAACCCTTTTGCTGCTAGAAGAGGTCTTGGATCATTTGATCTAACCAGCTTATTTTGTGGATACAGAAATTAAGACCTGCGGAGATTAAAGTAGTTGTGCAAGATATGGAACAGAAAGTGCTGGCATTGACTTAATACTTAACATGTTCGCCAGGCACGATGCTAGATGCTTTATGGACACTGTCTTTTAAGCCTTATGATAACCCTGTTTGATGAATGAGGAAACTTGAGGCTCAAAGAACTTAGATAAATGATAGAACTGGAGTAAGTCCTAGTTTTGTCTTCTAGCATTGCCAGAGAGTTTTTACATTGATCATTTCAATTATTTTTTAAAGTAAACTCTGTGCTCAACGTGGAGCTTGAACTCATGACCCAGAGATTGAGAGTCACATGCTCCACTGACTGAGCCAGCCAGGTACCCCCCGCCCCCCTTTGTCATTTCCTGTAATCCCAACATCAGAACTGTTTTGTGGGCAAGGCAGAAAACAAACACTATGCTATTGTGATACTGTAAATGTAGTACATTGGTACAGTGTAATAAGTGTTATGATGGCAGGTATCCACATGGTGCTCTGGAGGAAACGACTACCAGCAAAGCAAACCAGGAGTCTTTTGAAGTTTTGGAAGACATCCCAAGGGAACTGGGGAGGCATTGAGGTCTGAGCTAAGTGTTGGGAGCTAAGTAAGTATGAATTGGCTGGAAAACATTAGGAGAGGGTGTTTTCCTGAATGGCAGGTAGTTTCATCTAACTAGAGCAATATATATGTATGTATGTATGTGGTAGAGGACAGTTGAATTTTAATAAATGAGGAACCTCAAGGAAAAAGTGACATGAATGGATGAATGTTCTGGCCATTCTGTGGAGGAAACAGAGTAGAGGTAAAACATCCGTGAGGACACTTGGGAAGTTATGAGGTGATCCCTGAATTCAGAAAGGCAGTGGGAAAGGACAGAAAGTGGATTTAAGAGATGCTAAGCATGGGAGATTGGGGAGAAAAGTCTAGGGTGACTCTCCTCTCCCTGGGCACCTCAGGAGTGTTGCTCTTAGAGCGTGATGGATAGGGAGCTGGTTTAGAGGACCCGCTCCGGGTTAGTGGTGAATTAGTGGTGTTTGTCAGACTTGTTAGCTGGCAGTCTAGAGTACTTTCCTGGAGTACTTTCTCTTTCTCTTCTGAGAAGAGACTTTGAATGGAAGTATAGTTTTAGGAACATGGTGATATTTGCAGATAAAGACAAAAGAGAGGAGGGGCAAAAACATGGAAAACATATACATAGGATTATGTAGAGAAAGGATTACCCACAGTGGAGGTGGTGCGTAATAGAAAAGTAGAACAAGGGTTGAGTCATAGGACAAGGAGATTTATGAAGGAATGCTAGTGTAGTTTTGGTCAGATAGGCCTAAAAGTATCTATTAACTTGAGTGGCTGGAAGATTACTGTTGATTGTGAGGAGTGCCTAATGCTAGTAAAGGGCAGTAGGATCAAAGGAAGTGGGGTAATTAAGGAAGGAGTGGGAAGAGATTGTGAGATCACTTATACAAGAATGTTGGCTCTGAAGAGGAGACATTCTTAAAGGTTTATTTAAAGTAATTCTCAGTTGAACTTTATGTCATAAAACATTGGGTAGGGGACCAGAACACTTATGTTTCTGATAATGCACTTCACCTCCTTTGCTTAAAATTAAAGCACTTGAGTAGCTTCTAGGATAAAGACTAAAACTACCTCAGTATTACCCAATTGCAGGGTGACCATGAAAGTTAGTGTCCAAATAGGGGTACTTGTATGTGTGAAAGGGGGAGCTATAAATTATGCTGGGACAACTGGCATGAATGGAAGTTGTCCTGGGCAAACTGGGACTTAGTGGTCATCCTCCCTCAAAGTTCTTCCCTGCATGAGCTGGCTCCTTTCTGATTCCAGCTTCATCTCTTACCATACTTGGTCTTGCTCTCTTCCCTCACTGTGAAGTCCTTTATTCAACCCTGTTTACCATGCTCCTTCTTAATAGCAACTTTGCAAAAGCGCTTTCTTTTGCCTGGGCTTCTTTCATCATTGGGTTAATTTCTTATCTCGCAGATGTCCACTGTATCCACTTTTTAGGGAAGTCTTCCCTATCAGATGTTTTTGCTATGAGCCTTAAAAAACCAACCAACCAACCTACGACTACCCAGCAGTAAGTTTGTGTGTGCATAATTTAAGGACTAATAGTTCACTCAAGGCTTCTCATGAAAAAAGGTTACCTTCATTTATTTTCACTGCTCATTTGGTATTTATCTCTATCTAAATGACATTATTGACTTGGTGCTATGGAAGAAGAGAAATTGAGTTCTTCATTCTATTATCCATAATATATTTGCTTCCCATTATCCTCCTAGTAATTACATTTTAGCTTAGATTGGTTTAGTTCCATTTTTGGTTTTTAAAGTATTAATTCAGTGTGTTGCTACAAATGCTTCTTTAACAACAGTTAGCTCAAATATGGCTTATAAGTACAGAGATGATATTATTGTAATTGTAGGTTGTACTGATTTATACATGACTTTTTCTAGTAAAGGGGAACTAGAATATCAAGAATAGAGTTCATGGGGGCCTTAGTGGCTCAGTGGGTTAAAGCCTCTGCGTTCAGCTCAGGTCATGATCTCAGGGTCCTGGGATCGAGCCCTGTGTGGGTCTTTCTGCTCAGCGGGGAGCCTGCTTCCCCCCCACCCCCCGCCTGCCTCTCTGCCTACTTGTGATCTCTGTCAAATAAATATATAAATAAATCTTAAAAAAAAACAAAGAATAGAGTTCAAAGGTAAGAAAGCCTTCAGTTCCACTTTCAACTCTATTTTGTTATTTTATTTTTATTATTTTTAATTTTATTTTGAAGATTTTTTATTTATTTGAGAGAGAGGGCACAGGTGAGAGGATGAGCAGGGAGCAGCAGAGGGAGAGGGAGAAGCAGACTCCCCACCGAGCAGGGACTCCCACGTGGGGCTTGATCCCAGGACCCTGAGATCATGACCTGAGCCGAAGGCAGACACTTAACTGGCTGAGCCACCCAGGCACCCCTTACTATTTTTTATTTCTTAATTGAAGTATACTTGACACACAGTGTTATATTAGTTTCAGGTATACAACATAGTGATTTCACAATTCTGTGCTTAGTGCTATGTTCACTACAAGTGTAGCTACCATCTGTTACCATATAACTATTTCAATACCATTGTACAACTATTATAGCACCAGTGACCTTATTCCCTATACTGTACCTTTCATCTCTGACTCATTCATTCCATGACTAGAAGCCTCTATCCCATTTCCCCTCCGCCATTTTGTCCACCCCCGCCCCATGCTGCCCTCTGGCAACCTTCAGTTTCTTCTCTATATTTATGGGTCTGTTTCTGCTTTTCAGCTTTATTTTAAGAATATCCAAAGTGAGTGCCTGTTCCCGGTTTTCCCTTTCCCAGAGAGGTACATCCCCTTTGCTCTTATAGGCAATGGTGTGTTCAGAGCTCTACTTCTGTCTCTATTGTCTCCATTCCTGCAAGACAGCATGACTCTTCCTGTGTATTTATAAGCATCTCTCCAGGTAGTTGGAGCCATGCTAAACTCCTTACCATGGTTGTCCAAGTCCTCTCCTGAGGTACTAATCATTAATTATTGATGTTACTGCTGGTGCTCTGGCTACAAAACTGCATAGGGTTTGAGAGGGTTGTTCCAACTTTATTTTTCCATTTGATCTATTACTCTAGTGTCTGCAAAATTTGAGTTCTCAGGAACACACATACTGTGTTTGGCAGCCAAGCCTGTATGTACTCTGAACATAATCTCCAACAGAACTCATTAGAGTATTACCCTTAGTTTTTCTTCCCTGTACCACCTTTCGATTACCTATGAAAATAGCATTTTTTTCCCACTTAGTTTTGTCTAATTTATATAGAAAGACTTGATACCGTTAAAACATCAAGTTATTTAGAATCATGAGGTTTTTTTTTTTTTTTTAATTAGTTTTATGTTATTGAAGAAATAGCATTCAGAGCCTTGTGCTCTTCTCTAGGCTAGTTGTATTGCCTAAACATTGATAGTTTGGATATAGAATTTTAAGTTGTAAAGTACATTTCCTAAGGATTTTGAAGGCATGCTTTATAGTTCTCTAGCTTTTGTTGTTGCTAAGAAGTACTGAGTGAAAAATCAGAAAGTTTGTAGCTTCTTTTTTTTAAGGTCCAATTCTAAAATTTCTTTCTTTCTTTCTTAAGATTTATTGATTTGGGCACCTGGGTGGCTCAGTTGGTTAAGTGTGTGCTTTAGGCTCAGGTCATGATCTCAGGGTCCTGGGATCAAGCCCCCTGTTGGGCTCCCTGCTACTCCCTCTACCTCTTCTTCTGTCCTCTGCTCATGCTCACACTCTCTCTCAAATGAATAAAATCTTTTTTTATTCATTTGAGAGAGAGAGAGAGAGAGGCATACCAGCACACAGGCAGAGGAGCAGCACAAGGAGAGGGAGAGAGAATCTCAAGCAGATTCCATGCCCAGTGTGGAGCTGGATACAGGACTCAATCTCATGACTCTGAGATCATGACCTGTGCAGAAACCAAGAATTAGATGCTTGACTGACTTTACCACCCAGGTGCCCTCAGTTCTGAAATTTCTTAAGGATGTTTGTTGGTGTGGATCTTTTTTTCTTCCAATTTGCTGGTCACATGGTGATAGTATTCAGTCTGGAAATTCATGTCCTTAGTCCTTGGCAACTTCAAAAAATGATTTTATTCATGATTTTCTCCTATTTTATTACTTTCTGAGACTCTTATTATTCAGATGTTGGACTTCTTAAATTGATTCTTTAGTGTTCTTATTTAAAAATTTTTTTCTCCTTAATACTCTCAATTTTATCTTCCAGTTTTTGCTGTTCTGTTAACAAATTTTTCATAACTTTGTAGTCTCGATGTTTCTTTATACTGTTGTGAATAAATTTCATGGATGCAGTACTTCTCTTACTTTTTCAGAAGTCTTTATTTCCTTCCCTGTTCCTTCGTGCTCCACGTTAATTTTTTTTTCTATTTATTTAGGTCCTTGCATGTGTTAGTGCAGGAAATGGAAACTACAAGATATTTTAAGCAGAAAAGAAAATGATATGGAATGCAGGTGCTTGGAAAAAATCATTAGAATGGTTAGAGGTGTTGGAATGATGCCTAGGATGCTATAGGTTTTGGGAACTTTTATGTCTGAGACCACCACTGGAGCCACTGAACTTAAACAAACAGTGTGTACTACAGTTCAGGATCAGGAAGCTGCCACTACTGTTGGTACCAATACCTGCCCCATGACCCAGCAAACTGGAGAATGAACATTGGACCACTGTTTTGGAGAAACTTCAGACCGCAAAAATGTCACAAAGCAGTGTCTCTTATGAGGAGCAGTGCAAAATTTCCATGAATGAAATAGTAGCAAACCAAACCTATCCCCTTGTAAAAGGACTACATACTGTCACCAAGTGGGTTTTATCTTGGGAATGCAGGGTTGGTTTAGTCTGTGGGTCAGTACTGCAAAAAACCATATTACTAGAATAAAGGACAACAACCATCTCAATAGGTGCATAAAAAACATTTGACAAAGTATGTTGCTCTTTCATGATAAAAATACTCGGATGAAAGGAATCTTCTTTTTTTTTTTTTTTTTTAAAGATTTTATTTATTTATTTGACAGAGAGAAATCACAAGTAGATGGAGAGGCAGGCAGAGAGAGAGAGAGAAGCAGGCTTTCTGCTGAGCAGAGAGCCCGATGCAGGACTCGATCCCAGGACCTGAGATCATGACCTGAGCTGAAGGCAGCGGCTTAACCCACTGAGCCACCCAGGCGCCCTGAAAGGAATCTTCTTAACCTGACAAAGAGTATCTATAAAAAATTTATGGCTAGTATCACACTTAATGGTGAAGACTGGGTGCTTTCTTCCTAAGATCAGGAACAAGACAAGGATGCCCAATCACACCACTTAGCATTCAACATTGTACTGGAGTTTCTAGCTGGGGCAGTTAGGCAAGTAAAGGAAATTAAAAGGCATCCAGATTAGGAAAGAAGTGGTAAAGCTGTCTCTATTTGTAGATGCCATGATTTCATAGGAAATCTGAGGAATCTAAAAAAACAAAAAACTTCCATATCTCTTACAGATGTATTAGAGTACTTCATTTTCCTCCAGAATCCCACCTGCAAGAGATTCTGGAAAATGGCATTTTTTAGCTTTCCAGTTTGGGAAAGCAGAGCTGGGAGGGTAGAGTGGACGTTGGGTGAGTTAATCCACAGTGAGAGTTTTTCTCAGAAGTTTGATGACTCCTTTATACCCAGGAAGGGTGTTCAGAATCTGATGGAAAGCTGTGTGCATGAGTGGGGCTTCTTGAGCAAGCTTCACTGTGGGTGAAATGGCAGGATCATTTCATTGGGAACACCTACTGTCAGTGTTTTCGGTTTTCTGGGGTTTAGCTGCCTAGCTTTCTGGGAGCTTGAAAGGGGATATCAGCATCTGTACAAGTCCACCGAATTCCCTTATTTTTGTGGTATGGTACTGCTGCCTTTGGGTGTGTTGTGTGACTGCCTGATCTAAGATTCTGCTTACTTTACTTAGTAAACTTTTCATCCTTTGCCATGGTGGATGAGGGTCTTTGGGCCCTGGGGCGTAGTATGGAGTAGGTGTCTGCCTCCTAATAGATTTTCAGCTAGTTCTGCCTCAGAGTTACCAAGGTATATCTTGTTATCAACAGCATCTGTAGTATAAAGTAGGTTACTTCTCAGGTGTCCCTGTGTCTGGCTTAGGATTGAGCACTCTTGTGTTGGTCAAGCTCATTTTCACTCATTTAACTCGTTTCACATCCGTGTTCAGCTTCCACAATTTTGTCATTTTCTCTTTACTTTTTTCATAATGGATTTGTGCCTTTGCTGTTTTAGTTGGGTTTCTAGAATGAAGAATGAATAGAATAATGAAGTTGTGTTGAATGTGACATTTCTATCCAGAAGCTATATCATGTACTCCTTTTTTTATTTTTAAGTTTTTTTTTTTTTAAGATTATATATTTGACAGACAGCAAGGGAGAGGGAACACAAGCAGGGGAAGTGGGAGAGGGAGAAGCAGGATTCCCAGTGAGCAGGGAACCTGATGTGGGGCTCAATCCCAGGACCGTGGCGAAGGCAAATGCTTAATGACTGAGCCAGCCAGGCACCCTATATCATGTACTCTTGTAGCATTCTGTACTTTTCTTCTCTTTCCTAGCACTTGCTGAGGAGGTTTGCTGACAAATTTAATGGTTGATTAAGATAATTCTTTATGATTGATTTCCTTATGAGAGTGGAATCTCTTTGTGGATGGGGTTAGTGTCTGACTTTGTTTCCTATTGTATGAGTACATTTTTCTAGCACTCTCTAGGCTCTCCTAAGATAATTATTGACTTAGTGATTACTATTTTTGTAGGAGGCTATTTTCCTGTGAGATTGCATGAAACCCATGGAGGAGTGGTAAAATAACTAAACATACTGTTAATTTCTAACTGATTATTCTGGTTTAATTTTCTTCAAAATATTGCTTACCTCTTCCATATATTAGTTTGTTTATTATGTGCCTCTACCCACTAGAAAGTACCTTCCATAAACGCAGGGACTTGTTACATTTTGTTCACTGCTGGTTTCCAAGCCCTCAGATCAATGGCCTGGCACACAGTTGTGGTTATTGATTTTATTGATTGTTTTTTTCCCCCCAAGAAGTCATTTTCTATTAGGATTTAAGCTCTAAGCATGCCCTGTAAGCAAGCACAGAAGTAACTATATATGCGAATCTCTTTCCAAATAAATGGTTCTGTGGTCCATTTTAAGTCTTACTTAGTATTTTTTCCTAATTATAAGCTGGTATCAGTTAGGGTTTGCTTGATTCTGATTAGGTTGTTGCTAATTTGTTGACTGCTCCGTTTACTGAATGAATAGCAGAATTTTGTTACCACCAGAAATTATCCATTGCAGCTTTTGAGTTTGTGCGGAAGCATCTTAGTCTTTTTAACTAGCACCAGAGGAGACCATGTTAGTAGAAATTGTGATCATAGAACTTACTAGAAATTTTGTGTGTTACATTTATCTTAATTGCAGGGGAATTCATTAAATTTCCTCAGTAAAAATATTGTGGGCCACATTCCTTTTTCCTTTGAAAGGTAAGATACTTGGAGACATAATTGAAGCTGGAGGATGAATGTTGGAGCAGATGCATATTTAATATGCATTTTGAGTCTGTAATTATGAAATAGTTCAGTTTTAAGACAGAAGGTTTGTGTTTGGGCTTAATAATAATCCTTACGTTAAATTCAAAGTGAAGTTTTGGTTTTTTTTAAGTCTGAACCATGGCTAGATAATAAAAGTCATGTTAATTGTGAATGCTAGGTGTGAAGAGAGCCTCAGAAGCTATATTGATAGTCACTTGCATAATTGCTCTACTGTTGAGTGGCATTCAGCTGCCACCAGACATGTGTTCAGAAGAACCTTACAGGACATTAAAGTACAGAGCTCAAACAGGTGGGCCTGATTGCCTTGGCTGTCCATGTAGAGTAGGTCTCTGCTGAGGGATTTAAAAATCCCTTGTTTTATGGTTATGATTAGAGGTAACAGTTTCATATAGTGATTTCTGTTATGTTATCTGATTGCAGGGGAAAAACTAAATGGCTTTTTCCTTTTACCCCCTGTAATTTATGTTTTCCTAAATAAGAATGGTCCTGAAGTGAAGTGTTAGTGCTGAGTTAAGAAAGGCAGCTGAACAAAGAAAGGGTGTTGTTGGCATGGGTTTCTTGTGTTCTTTTTCATTTTCTTTTATCTATCTTCTCCTTTCCATCTAGGATATTACAATATGTGCATTAGGGAAAATTCTCAATCTGTTAAGTGTCTTATTTTATAAGATGAACCTGACAATGTGTAATAGCTTCTCACAATTGCTAGGACGTGATATAAGCAAGCAGAGGGTTGCATAGTATTTTGCTATAGGATAGTACGAGTGGAATTTATTTATTTATTTATTTATTTTTTAAAAGATTTTATTTATTTATTTGACAGACAGAGATCACAAGTAGGCAGAGAGGCAGGCAGAGAGAGAGAGAGAGGGAAGCAGGCTTCCTGCGGAGCAGGGAGCCCGATGCGGGGCTCGATCCCAGGACCCTGAGATCATGACCCGAGCCGAGGGCAGCAGCCCAAACCACTGAGCCACCCAGGCGCCCCTGGAATTTAAAACTGACTGAAGAGTGGTGTGTTTTTGGTTTTCTTAAGCTGTTCTTTTGCCTAACATGTTAAAGCAGTGAAGCCCCACATAATTATATTTCCATCTTTGATCTCTATAAACATGAATATTCCTTTGTCTAGTTTATTTTTTTTTTAATTTTAGCTTCTAAAATTCTATATTCTCAAGTCTATCAGTATTATAACTTGGATGGATTTTTTTTAAAAGATTTTATTTATTTCTTTGACAGAGAGAGAGAGATCACAAGTAGGTAGAGAGGCAGGCGGATGGGGGGGGGCAGGGAGCAGGCTCCCCGCTGAGCAGAGAGCCTGATGTGGGGCTTGATCCCAGAACCCTAAGACCATGACCTGAGCTGAAGGCAGAGGTTTAACCCACTGAGCCACCCAGGCGCCCCAACTTGGATTTCTATAAGAACATACCTTTCCAACAGATTTTAGCAGTCATTTACTGAACTCTTGTCCACTTTTGGATTATGCAGTATAATAATCTTTGGTGAATTTCTTGGAAATGACATATACTATCCAGAAACTGTTAGACCAACTAAGGGGTCATCTATAATTTAGGTCTCTTACTTTGAATTGCTTAATATAACTCTGTACTTACATTTCTGTAATATGACAATCAAGGAACAAGGACAAAATTATTTGAGAAAATACTGAAAATTGTGGCAACCGTGAAAGAAGAAAACCAGACCCAAGCATGTTACAGTTCCTGTCTTGAAAGTGAACACAGATGCTTTGTTAACAGATAATTGCAGGGGGGCCTGGGCGGCTCAGTGGGTTAAAAGCCTCTGCCTTCGGCTCAGGTCGCGATCCCAGGGTCCTGGGATTGAGCCCCACATCAGGCTCTCTGCTCAGCAGGGAGCCTGCTTCCTCCTCTCTCTCTGCCTGCCTCTCTGCCTACTTGTGATCTCTGTCTGTCAGTAAATAAATAAAATCTTTAAAACAAACAAACAAAAAAAACAGATACATTTTAGGTGATAAAGAGAAGCTAAGTACCTCAGCTGAGCATTTGTGATATAAACTGACCTGTGTGAGCAACAAAATTTAAACAAAAGGGCAGTAATTTCCTATTGCTTAAACTATTTTGTAATGAGTTTCAGATTATGTTCCAAGTATGTGTCCCTGTAAGTTTACTTTTAGATTTCTGTTCCATACTAGTTATTTGTTCCCTGTTGAAGTGGCTAATCTAATTTTTCAAGTGTTTACAATTACAGTATACTTAACTAATTCATTTGTAAGTAGTTACTGTCATATGCTTACTAGATCTTGAGTGGTTTTCTCTGTGTTATGTATATGTAGTGTGACTTTATTTAAAAAGGGCTCTGGGGCGGCTGGGTGGGTGGTTCAGTTTGTTAACTGTCTGCCTTCTGCTTGGGTCTTGATCTTGGGGTTATAGGATCAGCCTGGCATTGGGCTCCCTGCTCAGTGGGCAGCCTGCTACTCGCTCTGTCTCTGTGTCACTGTCTCACTCTCTCTCAAATAAAGAAAGAAAGAAATAATAAAATCTTAAAAAATAAAATAAAATGTGCTGTACATTTATTACCTAGTACTGATGTTTCCCCAAGAGCTACATTGTGCATTCGTTTTCTAGTGACTCTCTAATTGAGTGCATTTTTGAATCTCCCATTTCTTCATTGGTGGGGCTTGTCGGCATTGGGTACACTTAGGCAAATGAAGAATATTGAAGGAGTAGGAGACTTGTTCATATGGAAGGGGTAGTACAAATATCTAAGCCAGTTCCAGCACTGAGTTCCAGAGCCACGTAGTTCAGTGCAGAACCCAAGGTTGAAATTATAATCCTAAAACAAGTCAAG
Organism: Mustela erminea; assembly: GCF_009829155.1. NCBI lineage: Eukaryota > Metazoa > Chordata > Mammalia > Carnivora > Mustelidae > Mustela > Mustela erminea. The sequence continues at coordinate 98,985,146 of NC_045616.1, read as the reverse complement.
GTCAAAGAGGTGGTAGACTAGAATACCAAGATGACGAAAGCAGTGAAGTATAGTGGTGTTGCTGGTCATAGGGGATGGTCAGGAGTAATTCAGAAAGTGACAAGTAAGCAGATGTATTTAGGTTAGCCCTTTAGGCCTCAGGAGATAGTAGGGATGGGTCCCAAAGGTTATTGGTAGGTACCAGGTTCTTTTGGGAAGGTACCTCCATGTTGTATCCTCCAAGCTATGGCTGTTACTCTTGAGTCGCTATTATAGAATGTTAACCGAAATATAAGTGTAGGGGCACCTGGGTTGCTCAGTGGGTTAAACCTCTGCCTTCAGCTCAGGTCTTGATCCCAGGGTCTTGGGATCAAGTCCACATCAGGCTCCCTGCGAAGCAGGGAGCCTGCTTTTCCCTCTGCCTGCCTCTCCCTTTGCTTGTACTCTCTCTTTCTGATAAATAAATAAAATCTTAAAAAAAAACCAAACAAACAACAATAACAACAACAAAAAGAATTTCCAAACAAAAAAAAATTTCCAACAACAACAACAAAATTTCCAAAATAGGGCACCTGGATGGCTCAGTTGGTTAAGTGCCTGCCTTCGGCTCAGGTCATGATCCTAGAGTCCTAGGATCCCTCTTGAGCCAGGGTACATGAAGTTAGCTTTTATTTGCAATTTTAAATTTTAAGTACATTTTCAGCTTCTGATTCGTATCTGTCTACTTTGTTCTCTTATGTGAAAGAGCTTTAAAGAATTCTGTTCTTTAACTGAAAATATAATTCTTTATATTCTTTATAGAATATAATTTATATATTATGTATAATTATAATTTAATTATATTCTTTAAGAAATTAATTCTTTAAAGAATTTATAGTAGAATAACATTTTTACAGATTGATAGTATAAGCAACTAAGAACTTGACAGCAGTTTCAAGTGGTGTTATTGGTGGCTCAAGGTACCACAAATTAATAGCATATCCTACTCTCATCCCCTTTATTCCATCACTCCTTAATCTTTTTTTTTTTTTTTTTTTAAAGTAGGCTCTGTGACCAACATGGGGCTTGAACTCACTACCCTGATACCAAGGGTCAGATGCTCTACCGACTGAGCCAGCCAGGCACCCCCACCACTCCTTGGTGTCATTTGGTCTTGATTGTTGTTGAGGAAATTACCATGTTCTAGTTATTCTTAATGTTCTTAATTTTGGCTTCATGTATTTCCTGTATTCTTCTAGATGTGTGGTGTCTTTGGCTTGAAGAGTAACATTCTGAATTTCAAAATGTGCATGTTTTATTATCCATTAAATCAGTGATACCAAGGAGAACATGCAGTAGCCTCTAAAATTGATGGGACTTTTAAAAATTCTGTATCCTTCCTGGTAGGCCGTTTTGGTTTCTGGGAAGCACAGGTTGACCTTGCCAAGAGATACCGCATTTGTAAGTACCACATTATGATCTGAGATTTAAATATTGGGTAGTGGTGGATTGGATAGTGGATAGGATTTTTTTGTACTTAACTTTTGTTAAGTAATTTTAAGCCAGTAGCTTTTGTGAATAATGTGTAATACTCTATGAAATATGATTTTGTTTTAATACTTTTTTTTTTTAAAGATTTTATTTATTTACTTGAGAGAGAGACAGTGAGAGAGCATGAACGAGGAGAAGGTCAGAGAGAGAAGCAGACTCCCCGTGGAGCTGGGAGTCCGATGCGGGACTCGATCCCGGGACTCCAGGATATGATTTTGTTTTAAATTATATGTTTTATGACATGTATTCCTGCCCAGCTCTGCTCATTTATGTAGTGGGACAGAATTGTTCCTCACAAGCAATGATTGTTCTAATGAATTCCCAGCTTCAGAACCCAGCCCTTCTATGAACTGGACATTTTTTTTTAAGATTTTATTTATTTTTTATTTGACAGACCGAGATCACAAGTAGGCAGAGGCAGGCAGAGAGAGAGGAAGGGGAGCAGGCTCCCTGCTGAGCAGAGAGCCCGATGTGGAGCTCCATCCCAGGACCCCAGTATCATGACCTGAGTTGAAGGCAGAGGCTTTAACCCATTGAGCCACCCAGGCACCCCCGAACTGGACATTTTTGTTATAAATTAATGACTGTATAGGGTTGCTTCTTTTTTTTTTTAAACAGCTGATTTTTTTCTCCTCCTAATTGAATCATCAGTGAAAGGATGCCATCTTGTGGTTTTGAAAAATATAGGAATTAAGAAAAATACTGATAGAGGACTGCTGAGATTTTATGTATATAGTTGTTTTATGATGCCAAAACGAGTAAGAGAGGAATACTATTAATTCTTTTCTTTAAATTATATGTGCTTATCTTTTGAGACAGTAGTTTTCTTCATTTTATTTGGATAATAAAATATTATTTTGAGAATTCCTGTTAACTGAGGATTCTTGTAGCACATTCTCAAACATCAGTTGTAGAAATACTCTTCTGTAATATCTGTTTTAATTAAGAATTGTTACTGAGAATTTTGGTATTAAGGCTCTCCCAAGGCCACCAATTAATGATAACAATTATTTGGAATGAAAAAAAAATACTGTCCTTTAAACAATTATTTGTTTAAAGAATTATTTGACAAAATATAGCCAAAGGAAATTTCACTCTATAATATAGAACTATATTTAATAAAAAGTGATACTTTATTTTTATGTTTGTTCATTTGAAGATTTATTTACTCATTTGAGAGAGAGAGAGCTCGCATGCTTGAATTGGGGGAGGGGTAAAGGGAAAGAGAAAATCTCCAGACAGACTCCCTCCTGAGTGCAGAGCTCGCCACTGGGCTCCACCTTACGACCCTGAGATCATGACCTGAGCCAAATTCAAAAGTCAGATGCTTAACTGACTGAGCCACCCAGAGGCCCCAAGAAGTGGTATTTTGGAAGAAAAAGAAACCTCAATTCAAACCTCATTTTTGTAATTAATAGTAGAAACTGAAATAATTTTTCCTCAACATATTAGGAAGGCCCTTACCTGTAAGTTAAGGAAATCTTAAAATAACATCTTATGTAAGAAATGGAATGTATTTTGCAAGCTTGGGTCCAGTGAGTTCTTATGTAATATTAAGGGAGCTTATATAAAGTCAACAGAAACAGACTCCGATATGGAGAACAAATATGGTTGCCAGACGGGGTTCAGGTTGGGTAAAACAGGTGAAGGGGATTAAGAAGTACAAACTTGTGGTCGTAAATAATTCTTGGGGATATAAAGTACAGCACAAGGAATATGCTCAGTAATATTATAATACCTTTGTATGGTGACAGATAGTAGCTGTATTTATCAAGGTAGTAACCATTTTGTAAATGTATATGAATGTCAGATGGCTAGGTGGTACACTGAAAACTAATGTAATACTGTGTATCAACTATACTTCAAGTATTCTACATGATAGAACTCTAAATTCTATACTAAGAAGAATACTAAATTCTTCTTTCTTTTTTTTAAAAAGATTTTATTTATTTACTCAACACAGAGAGATCACAAGTAGGCAGAGAGACAGGCAGAGAGAGGGGAGGGAGGCAGGATCCCTGCTGAGCACCTGATGTGGGGCTCGATCCCAGGACCCCGAGATCATGACCTGAGCCAAAGGCAGAGGCTTAACCCACTGAGCAACCCAGGTGCCCCGAAGAATACATTGGTTCTGTAGACTTCTTTGATTTAGAGTCATTAGTAATCTTTTTGATTTAGAGTCATTAGTAATCTTGGAAGGGAAATCATTGAAGGGTAAAGTTGTTATCCACCAAAACTCTAGATTTAATGCCCCCGAATTGCTCTGCTAATTCTAGTAGACTATAGCAGCCTTTAAGCTGCATCTTTTGTTTCCCTTCGGCGGGGAGGGAGAAGGCTTCAGGTCAGGGGTATAATTTGATGTCTTGCACTTTTTCAAATGTCTTACAGTTATGCTAAGAAAGAATCAGATCTTAATGGAGCCCAGATGAAGCTTCGAGAATATGAAGCTGCACTGAATTCTAAAGATGCAGCTCTGGCCACTGCACTCGGTGACAAAAAAAGTTTAGAGGGAGATTTGGAGGATCTGAAGGATCAGATTGCCCAGGTAAGGCAAACGCTGGTCTTAAGCCCTGTTGGGAGGTTAATTCTCCATCTGACTGGGTCGAGTGCTTTGATTTCTGAATTCACTTAAAATATTTTTTATTTAAAAATTAAAAAAAAATTTATGGTTTCCCTGAAGGGTAGTCTTCAGGCAGCTAACATGCGAAGTATCTTCACCTCTCAGTCATTTTATCTGGGTCAAGCAGATCTTACTGCTGCTCTTCTTCCTTTCTCTTGTGCTTAAGCTCTGTTTCTTGCTCTCAAAACCCGTTTCATTACTGTACTAAAATGTAAGAAAAGAAAGGAAAAGAAAAAGTCCTAACATTGCTCCACACACAGGAACAAGTGAAAGTGGTAGCTAAAATCCTTCGTAGGTCTTTGTCCATTACTTGTTGCCAGTTACCAGATCTGAGAGGTGTTTCAGTGTGGCACTCTTGGTGGGACCAGCATTTGGACACATGGTTCTGTGATAAAGGTTATAGTAAGAGACTTTCATCCACAGATAAAAGATACAAACGTTTTAATTTATGATTTGATTCAGTCCATAGGTATCTCTTAAATTCGTTACTAAATAATTGCTATGTGATTTTTTGTCAATTCTTTCTCCGCATATTAGTTGGAAGCCTCCTTAGCTGCTGCCAAAAAACAGTTAGCAGATGAAACTTTACTTAAAGTGGATTTAGAGAATCGCTGTCAGAGCCTCACCGAGGACTTGGAGTTCCGTAAAAACATGTATGAGGAGGTAACTATACAATTTTATTTTTTTAAGGAAAGGAGGAATCCTAAATATTTTGTTAAAACTATATAGTAAAAAAAGGGGAGAAATTTTATAGGTAAGTTATTCAAGGTATCATTGCTAAAAGGTTGTATACAAGAATTCAGGCTCTTACAATGAAGAGATGTGATTTTACTTTATCTAATTCCTAAGGGTCATAGTGGTTAAATACTCTCAACCTTTTTGAGTATTAGTATCTCTTGCTGCCTAATAAATTACTCTAAATTTACCAACTTAAAACCACAAATCTTCATTATCTCACAGTTTCTGAAGGTGGAGAATCTGAGAGCTGCCTTATTGCATGAATTGGATATGTTTTAGGGTCTCTCATGAGGTTGCAGTTAGGCTTTCAGCCTGGACTGGAAGAACTGCCTCTGAGCTCATTCACAGGTTGTTGGTATGAAGAGCCAGTTCATCATAGGCTTCTCCCTAGGGCTGCTCATGCTATGGCTTTCCAGAAGAATGATGAGAGAGAGAGGGCGGGGGAGCACAAGACCGAAGCTGCATTGTCTTCTGTTACTTTTCTAAGCCTAGAAGTGATGTACTGTCATTCTTTTTTTTTTAAAGATTTTATTCATTTATTTGACAGAGATCACAAGTAGGCAGAGAGGCAGGCAGAAACAGAGAGGGGGAAGCAGGCTTCCCGCTGAGCAGAGAGCCCGATGCAGGGCTCAATCCCAGGACCCTGGGATCATGACCTGAGCCAAAGACAGAGACTTTAACCCACTGAACTACCCAGGCGCACCGTACTGTCACTCTTTATCACATAGACCAACCATGATACACTGTGGGTGGGGATTCTACAAGGGTGTGGCTGTCAGGAGGCAGCCATCATTGGGGGCAACAGCACTTATAGTTAGATATATATATTTTAAAATAATTTCTGTGGTCAAGCCTTGGCAGATGAAGGTAGCAATTTTTGCCAAAAAAATAAGTAATAAAATTGAAGAAATGGGAATGTATATTTTCTCAAAATTGAAGAGGATTGGAATTAACCCAGGGTATGGAACCTACAGTTAAATACTTAATGATTTTAGAAGTAATATAAATTTGAGAACAGCAACTAACAATTACTTTAAAAATGGGGAATTATTGGGCGCCTGGGTGGCTCAGTGGGTTAAGCCGCTGCCTTCGGCTCAGGTCATGATCTCAGGGTCCTGGGATCGAGTCCCGCATCGGGTTCTCTGCTCCGCGGGGAGCCTGCTTCCTCCTCTCTCTCTCTCTGCCTACTTGTGATCTCTCTGTGTCAAATGAATAAATAAAATCTTTAAAAAAAAAAGGGGGGGGGGAATTATTATAGAACTTAAATTTCCTTTTTGTTAATTGGAGAAAAAACAATAAAATAGTAATTTGACTATTTTTACAACTACATTCTATTAAAACATACAGGTGTTGGGGCACAGTGTACTTACTGGACAAACAGACTTTGGATAACTCTTGAGTCATTTATTTAAAAATGAACTAATACCTGCTCTTTTCTTTTGGGGGAATAGTGACAATCAAAGTGGAATATTTTGTGCAGAAGTTCCCTGTATAGTGAATACTATCACATAATTGTTAACTACAGTTTTGTTTTATAAATGGAGGCATTTTTGTATTAAGTTGTCTTATATTTTTGTTTTGTTTTGATAAAATTGCTTGTGACATATCATTACTTAGTTTTTATGCTATGTGTGGACTCCTGTATCTTTAAACCAAGAGTAGGGTATTTTTTTGTTTGTTTATTTGCAAGTCACTGATTCTTTATGAAATAATAAAAAAAAGTAGTTGAGTATTTTTAGGTTGCATAGCATCTTTGAATTATTTTTTCATCTTTGAATATTTTGATGTTTGCCTTTCTGAGAATGAACTTAAAATATTCCTCTTCTTCTTTTTTTTTTTTTTTTTTAAAGATTTTATTTATTTGACAGAGAGAGATCACAAGTAGGCAGAGAGGCAGGCAGAGAGAGAGGAGGAAGCAGGCACCCCGCTGAGCAGAGAGCCCGATGTGGGACTCGATCCCAGGACCCTGAGATCATGACCCGAGCCGAAGGCAGCGGCTTAACCCACTGAGTCACCCAGGCGCCCCGTCCTCTTCTTTTTTATTTAACATAGAGGATACAATTCTATTCAATAAATATATTTCAGTTTCTTATTATGAGCAGTTAAGGGAGTGAGAAAGAGGAAGAAGGAAAACAGGAAGAGGAGGAAAGGAGGTAGATAAAGGGCAAAATTACTTGTTGAACTAACCTTTTATTTACATGATTTACGTGTCATTTGCTTCATTAAATATATATGAGCCCTGGGAGGTTGGTAACAGAACTGGAATCTGAACCCTGGTTTTCGGATTCTGTCAAGTGCATTTTCCTCTGCAATGAGCTGTTAAAAGAAAGATGAAGAAATGCCTAGGGAGACATATGCAGGAGGAGGACACAGGAACAAACATCAGTGGGTAATATCCCCCTCTTGTGGGCTCTTTAATTATTGCCATTAAAGACAAATTGTTGTATTTTCAGAGCTAGAAGCTGGAATGGAAATTTTATTCTTGGACTGGGGTTCCTAGGCATTTTAGTTTTGGATAGTCCTTAAAACCTGAATTGAAGGACTATGCCTACAAATTCTGTTATTTAATAGTGAATGGTCATATGTACTTAAGAGAATAAAGTAATATTGGTAATATGTTTCCAGATCTATTGATACTGATGATACCTTAGCACCAGCTGTTAACATAAGGCACATAAATTAACTTGCTCTGCCTATTGCATTCTTAGTATGTTTAAGAAAATAGTTTTGTTAAGCATAAATCTTCTAGTTAATTTTTCTGAGCAGCAGTTTTAACTTTTCATGTGCATTTTTTCTGGAGACATTCTTAGGATCATCATCATACCAGTTTAGAAAAACAGTGACCATTCAGTGTATGATTTCATGGTAGTGCTGTAAGGCTTCCAGGCCATTTCTTGTCTTCAGAGAAATACGTAACTATGCCACTGATAAGAAACATAAAATTCTTAGGTCTTTAGCTGCCACCCCCAGGGCTTTAGTTGCCACCCCCACTTGTGTTGTTGGTTGTAGCTCAAAAATCTTATCATTTGAAAACAAAGGCAAAAATAGGTCTGTTCACATGGCTGCTCTAGGACACACCCAAGGAGGTGGTTTTAATACTTCATATGGCCCTGATGTTGCGGAGACGTGTCCCAGGGCAACTGTGGTAGGTAATTTGGTTTTCTGTGATCTTTCCCCCCAGGAGATCAATGAGACCAGACGGAAGCATGAAACTCGCTTAGTAGAGGTGGATTCTGGACGTCAGATAGAGTATGAGTATAAGCTGGCTCAGGCCCTTCATGAGATGCGAGAACAGCACGATGCCCAAGTGAAGCTGTACAAGGAGGAGCTGGAGCAGACTTACCACGCCAAAGTGAGTGGTCTCCCGGAGTGCCCCGAACCCTTACTAAACTCACTCGCAGGAGCATGACTTGATGTCTGCTTGGTTCTAATTTTCTTCAGTGAGTTCCCCTATTCTCTCTGAGAATAGAAAATGGACTTAAAAAAATATTCTGTCAAGTAAATGTTACTAGAAATTATTCAAAGAAAGTGGCGTTACTTCACTTTTATCAGAGGTTAAGGTGTGCCTTTCTGTCCAATCGATCACATGTTTCATGTCATAGTAGCGAACCCTAAGCCTCTGAAAATTCTTCTCTTCCCACAGCACGTGCTGATTCCGCTGTCCTGTGCATCCAGTTAACCATGAGTGCTGGGCAGCACCACATCAGACTTCCATGGCGTCACTGTACATAGTTTGTGACCGCCACACTTTGGGCCAAGTGAAAGTCTCTGAGATTTCTTCCTCTACCACTTTTACTCATTTAAAAAAATATTCTAGAAACTTCTCACGTGTGTACATGCAGATCATGCAAAAATCTTTAACACCAGTGAGTACAGGCTTTTTCCTAGTAAATGGTTTTATCCCAGTGTGTTAAATGTGGCATGATTTGATTAAAGAGAGTTAATCAGTGAAGACTTAGAAAATTAAGGTCATAGAAGTGTTGTAAATAATTTCTATGAATGGCCTCAACTGTTGATGTTGCATTTAACCCATGTTATGAAGTAATTGGCTAATGAAGCCCTACATCGGATTGTCTAACACTTACTTAGTGCTAGGCATTGTGCTGGGCAGTGAAGGAGGTCAGTCACCTAGACTCTGGCCCCAAAGGAAGCCAACAAACAGCCAACAAATGTGCCTCATACATGTGCATAATGGAATGTTATGGGCATCTGGAGAAATAGGATGTTTCTATCTAAGGGGCTGTTTTTTGCTTCTGAAAGGAAGTGTTTCTCTTGGGACATAATCTAAAATTAGTACTTTCTGTTTTGACTTTATCTTCTGTAATTAGATTTGGTGGGTTAGAGATATGTGATGTTTATTTTCCTATAGACATCACCCACAGTTAAGTTGCTACTACCCATTCCCCTTACCTGCAGTATTAACTGACACAGAGATATAATGGGTGAAATACTTAAGTAAACACTTTGGAGAAAGACCCATGTGTATTACCATTGTTAAGCACAGGTACTGGGAATTGAACCTAAAGTCAGAAAGACTGAAGAGAATTCGTACCACATCAGCAACTTCATGATGCTTTTCCTGTTTCATCAGCCAGTTACCAACAGGGCTTAGGTTTGAGATGAAATGCCTTAAAGAGAATCATACTTCCTTATTCGTTTGTTCTGAGTCACTAGGTAAGACTGACTGTTGGTTTGTTTCTTCTTTTAGCTGGAGAATGCCAGATTGTCATCAGAGATGAATACTTCTACTGTCAACAGTGCCAGGGAAGAACTGATGGAAAGTCGTATGAGAATTGAGAGCCTTTCATCTCAACTTTCTAATCTCCAGAAGGAGGTAAGTAATTGTCTTCCTCTAAGAAGAGTTCAAGTTGCATGTGAAGGCCACCTTCCCCACTGTCGTCTCCCTGCTTTGCTCTGCCTGGTGTCACTTTTCAGAGAGCACAGTATTTTCTGCACTCTGGTTGCCCAGCGCTTTCCCGATGTTTTCATTTTGCAATGCATAAATGTCCTCTGAGCATGACCATCATTCCTAAATTAATAGATTATCCAGAGCTCAGGAGGTTTCCCTTAGGAAGTAACATGCCGGCTTATTTCTGGGGCTTATCCCTGGGCCCAGATTTTCTGAGCCATGTAGTAGCCTCATCTCTACACTCTTCCTGACGTACTCCTTTTTAATCACATTTGGAAACCATAATAGGAGAAACACACAGAAATTGTTTGTGAGTAGTAAATGCTTTGCTATCCTAGACAGTTCCCATAGTGTTTGGACTCCTTACTGATTAAGGTCATGGGAAAGTAGCATTAATGGTGCATTAAGAAATTAGTAACTACTTTAGTCTTTGGTACACCCTAGTGACAAATGATTGCATTCCTGGTTGTGCTGACTGAGTGCTTGTGAGTGTGTGACAGCGCTGTCGAGGTGCAGCTTGGGTAGTGTGCATGTGGAGATCCGTGTCTGTCCAATGGTCACGTTGCTGTGGACACAGAGCGCACGAGCAGCTACCTAGGTACTTAGAAGGCTTTCACAATCTACTTCTCACCTTAATTACTTGAGAAAAATCTCCGGCTTCCTTTTCCCTTCAGGGAGATTTTTATCTTAAATTTTCCATCTAAGAATAAACTTTGCTTTATTCTTGACTAAGTTTTTCTTCCTTTTTGTTTTTTCTTTCCTTTTTTTTTTTTTTTAGTAAAACATTTTTCTGATTATAAAACTGAAGATATTGTAGGAATTTACAAAACAAGGCAGACAGGGAACTGCATAAAATCGGGTAATGTAAACAAAATTAAAATAGAAGCTTTTACATTGCCTCTATCACATGTGCTTTATTATTTGTAACATAATCTAAAAGATTATTTTAGACCTATTTTGTCCCGATAGTATTTTGAACTTTTCCTGTAGCACTAGAGCTAGAAGGATCTTTTGAGTTCACTCAGACACAGAGCTAGGTGAATTTAATTACTTGCCCAGAAGCTACAGGTTGATGGGTTTCTCTTCTAGTTGGCAGTTTTTCCCTTTACCTCTCACTCTCTTCAAAGATAATCTTTTTTTTTTTAAAGATTTTATTTATTTGACAGACAGAGCTCACAAGTAGACAGAGAGGCAGGCAGAGAGAGAGGAGGAAGCAGGCTCCCTTCGAAGCAGAGAGCCCGATGTGGGGCCCGATCCCAGGACCCTGGGATCATGACCTGAGCCGAAGGCAGAGGCTTAACCCACTGAGCCACCCAGGCGCCCCAAAGATAATCTTTTTTACATGGCACCATCTTAATAACTACCTTTCCAAAAAATAGGCCCCTGTGTTCTTACTTCGAGTTGACATTTACTACTTTTCTCTGTTTAATAAATCATATTCTAGTTATCCCCTTTCCCTCAATTTCCCATGTCCCTACCTTTTTTTGGGGGGAGGGGCTGCTTCATATTCCCCTTGATGATGCTAGCTGTAGAGGTTTTGTAGACTGGGGCAGGGCAGGGGGTGGTCTGAGACTTGCCTGCTGTTGGACAGTGAGAAGCTGGGAAACTTGATAGTCATGTTTCCTGACTCAGGTTCAGGGCTGTTTCCCTGTTGGCTTGTAGGTTCTCTTCCCATCCTTGTAAGGTTTTTTGATTAACTTCTGGTTAGTGGTGTTTAAATGATGTTAGGTAGGGCCCTGAGAGTTTCTAGGAGCTAAGACCTTATGAAATAGGAGAAGCACCTTCTTCAGCCAGAATAGTTTTAAATTTCTCTGTCTTTGGAGAGTTGAGGGGAGGGAGAGATGTCCTTTTCTCTGTTCATTACTAAAACCAGATTTTATGATAAATAATATATCTTGAGGAGTATCTTCATTAGTTGATAAACTTTAGCCTCTTAGATCATAAAAAAGAAAAAGCCACCCCTCTCGGTATTACCTCATTGTGTATCTTAAAAGCATTTGGTGTTGTGTCATACCAGTTTCATCATGCTACCTCTTAGGCCATACAGTTTCCTTTTGGTTATATGACTCATGTTAGTGAAGTACCCCTAAAACTTTATTTAAAATAGACATAGCCTTGGGGCACCTGGCTGGCTCAGTTGGTAGAGTGTGTGACTCTTGATCTCAAGGTTGGAATTTCGAGGCCCATGTTGGGTACAGAGTTTACTTAAAAATAAAAAATCTTAAAAGTAAATAAAAAAATAAAATCGGCATAGTCTTTAAAATGCTGACTCCTGAAAATATTTTTAAATAAAATAGAGATGGTAGCAATATTTTGTTTTGGAGTTAGGAATTTCATATATTGCTTATAGCATTTCTTTTATTTCTGTCTGGATTTCTGACTGGTGAAATTAATTGGTTGGTCACAGCCTGTTTGGCTTGTGGAAGACTCCACTGGCATTTTGAAAGCACCTCTCAGTTTTGTTTTTTTTAACACCCAGACTAGAAACTTCTATTGTAGCTAGACTCTAGTAAACTAGTACAGTTATGTTACTTAAGTTACTATAAAATAAGAAAACCAGGATGTCAAGTCAGTCATAAATTACTCCAGAGTGAGAGGTGAGATCTTACATGTAACCTAATTAGACCTCTTCATTTTTCAGATGTGACATTGGCTTAGTGAGGTTAGTTACAGCCTGCCCAGAGTCTCAGAGCTACTTGGTGGCAGACTTGGGAAGAAGGATCTAGGTCTGTCTCTCAGGCTGTATTCCTTGTGTTTCACTACATAACAGGTGAAGTGCAGCTGTTGAAAATACAATTCAGATATTTCTAAATGAGTCACAGTAACTTTAAAACTTTTTTATACCTTGATTCTATTTTTTCCCCACTTAAAGAACTCTGTAACATCAGAGGCAGACCAAGGGACATTTTGGGGTAAACAGATCTGCATCTTGAGTACTTCATGCCTTTCGTCAGCTCCCCTTTACATTCTACCTTGTTGCTCATGCTGTCTGCCTCCCACATCAGAAGTATAGTGAAGAGGTTGATTGAGGGAGAAGCATTTGAACTTAAATTTTATTAGAATACTGTGAGGAAAAAAAAGTGGATTTCTTAGTTTATAGCATGGTTTTAGCAAGTGCAGTTCAAGTGCAAGTTCTCGAGGCAGGAATTATGTTTAGCATCACGCTTAAGATGAATGCCTGCTTCTGATATAGAGTGTCAGTGGCTACTCTGATTTTAGTTAATTGAGTGATTATTATTATTTTTTAAAGATTTTATTTATTTCTTTATTTACTTGACAGACAGAGACCACAAGTAGGCAGAGGCAGGCAGGGAGAGAGGAAGGGAAGCAGGCTCCCTACGAAGCAGAGAGCCCAATGTGGGACGCGATCTCAGGACCCCCGGACCATGACCCGAGCCGAAGGCAGGGGCCTTAACCCACTGAGCCACCCAAGCGCCCCAAATGATGATTTTTTAAATAGCCTTTTATTTTGGCATAATTCTAGTTTTACAGAAAAGTTAGAAAGACAGTATGGCAATTCCCTTCTGTCCCTCCTATAGTTTTCCCCCATTGTAAGCGTCTTACGTTCTCATGGCGTGTTTGTCAACACGAAGACACTGCTGTTGGTACATTACTACTAACTAGACTCTGGATTCTTGGGATTTTACTACATGTCTCTCTAGTCTCCCCTGGTCTATGACAGTTTCTTAGGCTTTCCTTGTTTTTTATGACCTTAGGAGTCTTGAAGAGAACTGGCCACTTACCTGTGTACTGTCCCCCAGTCTGAATTGTCTGGTGCTTTTCCCATGAGACTGGGGTTATGGGTTTTAAGTAAGTGCCCTTGTCACATTGTATCATGGATCACATGACACCCAGAGGGGATCAAGTGGTGATCTCACCTTCATCACTGGTGAAGGTAGTGTTTGCCAGGTTTCTCTACTGTCAAATAACCCTTTCTCTCTTTCCATACTCTGTTCTTGGGAAGCAGGTCACTGTGTCCAGTTCACTCTTGAGTGTTGGTGATAGGAAGGAAGCTCCACATCTTGAAGGGAGTATCTACCCTGATTAAGTGGAATTCTATGAAAGATTTGTCTCTTTCTTTCTTTCTTTCTTTTTTTTTTTTTTTAAGATTTTATTTATTTATTTGACAGAGATCACAAGTAGGCAGAGAGGCAGGCAGAGAGAGAAGAAGGGAAGCAGGCTCCCTGCCAAGCAGAGAGCCCGATGCAGGGCTCGATCCCAGGACCCCGGGATCATGACCTGAGCCGAAGGCAGAGGCCTTAACCCACTGAGCCACCCAGGCGCCCCTCCCCGCCCTTCTTAAAAGATTTTATTTATTTATTTATTTGACAGACCGAAATCATAGGTAAGCAGAGAGGCAGGCAGAGAGAGAGGAAGGGAAGCAGGCTCCCTGCTGAGCAGAGAGCTCAATGCAGGGCTCAGTCCCAGGACCCTGGGATTCATTACCTGAGTTGAAGGCAGAGGCTTAACCCGCTGAGCCACCCAGGTGCCCCTGAAAGATTTGTCTCTTTCTTATTTATATTTTATTCATTCATTTGTCTATATTAGTATAGACTCAAGAATATATATTTTATACTTTGGGTTATAATCAAATACTACCTTCCTTTATTGGCTTAGATGATTCTGTCAAAATGCTATTATGTCCCCCTTTTTTGAGCAACTCTTGCTTTATGGTGCTGTAATAGGCTCCAGGCTCATCCTATGTTTTCCCGGCTGTAGCCCTGGGATCAGCCATTTCTCCAAGGAGCCCTGGTTCTTCTTACTGGAGAATGGTACATAGAATTTAAGATCTGGATGCTGAGTGCCTCACTGGTACTGGGGAGTCATTGCTTCTAGGCCTTCTTGTGGTTGGAGCTAGGTCGTATATGGGGGTGTGCCAAACCTTGTTTACACACTTTCTGTAATTGTATCTCTGTCCACTTGTATTTATATTAAACTAAACCCACATTCATACAGATATTTCTGACTAACCCCATACCACAGGGTTCATTTTTTGCTTTCTTGCTTATCTATAACTTTTCTCTTTGAGAGTGAAAAACCTGTTTTCATCCACCCTGTTTACTTATTTGTTTATTCCCAGTGTGGATGTAAAGCACTTTCAGAATTTGTAAGCCATATCCCTGTGAGAAACGCATGTACTACCTAGAGTGTAGTGTTATCTGCATAGTGTAGATTCCACTTTTGATTTTTAGCCTTCCACATTTAATTTTCGTACAGTATATGCCTTTCCTTCTCTGATGCTGCTGCTTGTAATTCTAAGGGTGTGAGCTATCCATCAGTCCTTTTGAGTTGATCACCTTTGTCATTTTTTTAAAGCTTTTATTTATTTATTTGACACAGAGAGATCGCAAGTAGGCAGAGAGGCAGGTAGAGAGAGTCAGAAAGCAGGCTCCCTGCTGAGCAGGACCTTCAGGGTCTCAGGACCCTGAGACTATGACCTGAGCCAAAGGCAGAGGCCTAACCCACTGAGCCACCCAAGCGCCCCAACCTTTGTCATTTTCTGAGGCTACTGAGATGAATTCTGTCTTGGGAGGAACATAGAAGAGTAATTACCTACCCAGACACAAGGTTTCTCAGATGAACTTTCTGTTGCAGGTTGTGTGATTTCTCATTTTTTAAATACCAGTTACAAAGTTTTTATATTTATAGTAATACCTTAAAGACTGTACTGCATTGTGTAGTCTCTTTTTTTTTTTTTTAAAGATTTTATTTATTTATTTATTTGATAGAGAGAGATCACAAGTAGATGGAGAGAGAGAGAGAGATGGAAGCAGGCTCCCTGCTGAGCAGAGAGCCCGATTCGGGACTTGATCCCAGGACCCTGAGATCATGACCTGAGCCGAAGGCAGCGGCTTAACCCACTGAGCCACCCAGGCACCCTAGTCTCTTTATGCTTACTGAGCATGTGAGCACAGGCAGTCCTATGAGGACCCTATCCCTGAAGTACCCGAATCCCTTCCTCTGGTTTCTGAAGAGTCCCGGCATTTCTCCACAACGTACTCTTGCCTGCTCTTAGATTTCTTTAGTCGGCAAGTTTTCTATCATTTTTAGTTAATTTATACTTTCGAGTGAAATGGCTTGTAGGGGGCTAGACTTTTACTAAAACTGAAACTTTTAAAATTTTGTTTTATTTGGCCAAATAGAGAAGAATTATATATGCATTTATGGCACTTGTATTTGATAAATTTATCTCTTTCTAAAGTCTTCTTATAAGCCAAAACTTTGCTGAAGCTGTATTTTATATTGGAGAAGTTTTAGTTTTTAAGTTCTTAGAATCAAAATCTCTTTGGCATTCTAAAGTTAGAGATTCCTTCAGGTTCTATTTATTTTCCCGTCCAGGAAATGTTTTAAAAATAGCTGCTTCGTGCTAATGTTGGAATGTTCCTAGAAAGTAACTGTGTTCCTTTGACTCTACAGTCCAGAGCATGTTTGGAGAGGATTCAGGAGCTGGAGGACTTGCTTGCTAAAGAAAGAGACAACTCTCGGCGCATGCTGTCCGACAAAGAGCGAGAGATGGCGGAAATAAGGGATCAGATGCAGCAACAACTGAACGATTATGAGCAACTTCTAGATGTAAAGTTAGCCCTGGACATGGAAATCAGTGCTTATAGGAAGCTCTTAGAGGGCGAAGAAGAGAGGTAAGCACCTTAGGTGTCACTCTACCTCACAGTCTACATCTTGCCCCCACCCTTTTTATGTAAAGAGTAGTAACTAGGTTTGGGCCTTTGCAAAAATTTTATTTTAACATTTAAGGCAACTTTAAATATTTTCTCTGTTATTTTTTAACACCTAGGTGTAGCAGTAAATAGGTATGGATCATATTTCTACCAGAACAACAACAGATATTGTTTAAGCAGTCTTATTATTATTATTTTAAATGCTGGACTTTTGCAAGATATATATAGTCTTTTTCTTGAGCTTTTGATTATTTAATATGTTGTAAAATATTTGATTTGCTGAAAGAGACTTTACAGTCGTTTTTCAAATCAGGTTAGTGTATAAGTCCTTTGACACCTGTTAGAAAAGTTTCAAAGGGAATGTGTCTGATTGAGAATGAGAAGCCATTGAGTTTCATTGTTACCTACATCGTGATTGTAATTTTATAAAAAGAAAACACAGGTGTGAAAAAATTAGGACAAGCCTATGAAACTTAACAGTGGTTGTGGTGGGGCTGGTGGTCAGTGGACTGGTTCCTTCCCATTTTTTCCACACTTCCTGCATTATGATTATATTCTGTTCCTAGGGAAAAGTAAAATTCAAATTATTACTTTTTAAAAGAACATTGTAATGCACATCCTAGCACAAATAAACTTAGTTAAGATGTATATTGGTCTTGTGCAGCACATCTTTAGTAAGTTTTACTTTAGAAATGTATGTGCAGGAAAAAAAAATGCATGTGCAGGATATTAATATCCTTGTTTCTAAAGTAGGAAAGTCACAGGTGTCTCATAAATGAAATGTTTGTTTTTTCCACGTAGACTGAAACTCTCTCCAAGCCCTTCTTCTCGTGTGACAGTGTCCCGAGCATCCTCAAGTCGGAGCGTGCGCACAACTAGAGGAAAGCGGAAGAGAGTCGATGTGGAAGAGTCAGAGGCGAGCAGTAGTGTTAGCATCTCCCACTCTGCCTCAGCCACTGGGAACGTGTGCATCGAAGAGATAGATGTTGATGGGAAATTTATCCGCTTGAAGAACACTTCCGAACAGGTGCAAAACAGACCCCCTTTTTTCCAGGAAGGCTTTGCTAGCTGGTAGATCATTTTCCAATTGTCTTAATTCCTCAGACTTCATTTGGATTCAGTAGTCTTCACAAGAATGAGTATCCCTCCTCCTTTTTACTTACAATTTCTTGAAGCAGAGTATACATTCAAATAGGAAGAGGAGATAGTACACTTAGTGGTTTAAAGTGTTTCTCCTTAGCATTTCTTTATGGAGCCAGAGCTGTATTTCACACTTGGTCATTCTCACACAGTGGCCTTCCCAAGGATGAGGTCCTATTATTCCCCGCCCTAGCCCAGACTTGTGGAAAAGTTGGAGTTGTGAGTGTAAATGGGAGATACTCTTTCACAGCTGTTAATGTTGGTAAAGGAAGGAAATGTGAGCCCAGACTCGGATATGTGCAGGGAGTATTTTTCTCTCTAAATGATTGAATGAACACTAATGATTTAATTTGTATGAAGAACAGTATGGAGCCCTATCTTGAAATTATTTGTTTAAAAGTAAACAAAATGTTCATTGGGAATTCTGAGGTTTCAGGCTGGTGTCTTTGAGAGTACAGTAGTGAAGGTCCTCCGTGGCTAGGCCTCATGGAGCTGGAGGAGTGTGGAGGTGGAGTGAGATGATGGAGGGGTGTGAGATGACGCTGGAAGGCGGCAGGTCTGAGGGTTCTGTGGAGGTACGGTGGGATGGATGTCACTCTGAAGCACGTGTTCAGGATTTATCACATGTTTGTGAAAATTATACCTTTTCTCCACTGTCCTATGTGTGGATGAGTAAATGATTTGGCTGGGCAAAGGAAACCTAGCAGTTCACATACTGAAGAGAATAGGCTCCAAGCCCTCTTAGTCATGACTTTAAAATAAGAGTAGTCTCTGCTGCTCCATTGTTGTAGTTTGGCTCTTTTCAAAAGGCGTTAACAGCCCCGTGTTGAGTTACTCTAAAGCTGGCTTTCAGCTTGGTTTATTCTTGTCCTTGAGTTAGAGATGGGTATAGATTAGTGCATCTAGTTATTTTAAATACCCTGCACCCTTCCTCAGGTGCCAGGCAGCCCTTGCCAGCATGGAGCCAGAGGTGATAACCATCCCTTGGGACTGGTCATTGCATCACCGACCCTTTTCAGCCCCTTATGCTTTGAGGAAGGGAAGTTAAGTATGGGCAGAAGTGGCATAGAAGAAAACGGTTATATTTTCTTCCATCTGTTTTTAAGCTTATGTGTCTTTGTTTTGTTTTGAGATTTTGTTTATTTATTTGAGAGACAGAGAGCAAGAAAGAGAGAGCATGAGTGGGGTTAGGGATGGGGAGAAGCAGGCCCTCCACTGAGCAGGAGCTCAACGCCAATCTCGATCCTGAGACACAATCCCAGGACTCCATCCCTGGACTCCAGTATCATGACCCAAGTCGAAGGCAGGCATTTAACCAACTGAGCCACCCAGGCACCAATATGTATCTATATTTTTAAAGCTTAAAGTAATCAAATACTGCATGTTTATAATTGTGATTATGACTGCTAGATTGTATTGTAAATTTCAAAGACCAGCCCGATCTAGCAGTGAATATGAAACATTTAGTTTGGTTCACATCCCTTCTCTTCTAGGTTTGTCTTCTTTAAAATTAAGTACCGTAATATTAAAACTGCAGCATTGTTGAAGATAGTGTTTTGCTGAATGATGAACCATGTTTTCTTCTTATGGTAGGAAGATGTGAATCAAGAGAAGGCAGCTACAGAGCTATCGTAGCTTAACTATCTGTGTAAATTCATTTGATTACCCGTCACTTTCTGTATCCTTGATGTGACCTTGTTTTACTCTGTTCATGAATAGGATCAGCCCATGGGAGGCTGGGAAATGATCAGAAAAATTGGAGACACATCAGTCAGTTACAAATATACCTCAAGATACGTGCTGAAGGCAGGCCAGACTGTTACAGTAAGTGAATTTAATCATCATTTAATTTAACTTCACTGTCTTAACTAACAGTTAAAGTGACTCAAGAAAATTTTTGGCTTAAAGAGAAGCATTTTAAAATTGAGCATTAAAACATCTTTGACACGATTAGGGAATTTTAAGTGCTATTAAAGATTTTAAGAATTCTATCTTATTGAGAGAGATAATTGACTATTAAAAGTGAAAGTATTGACCTTTGAATTCTTTTTATTTTGTCTACTCCAGTAGATATAAAACAGCTGTCTCTTGACTGACAATTGTTGTAGCCCAGTCTGATTCAGGAGATATCGCTTGGCATAAAGAACTATTAGGATAATCTGTCAGTGCTAAGGTATGCCTTAACATGATAGTCATCAGCCATGGGTGACCCTCAGCATCATCTGGGTAGTGTTCTGGTTTCCAGACCCCACATCACCCTTAGTCACCATCTCTGGTGTTGGATTAGGGACTCACATTTTGAACAAAAATTAGTAAGTGATAGGTCCTTTTGTAAAGAATGACTTTTTAAAATCTATTTTAGAGAGGGTCACATGGTTTTTACATAGTATTCAAGTTTCTAGATTTATTTATTTATTTTTGAAAAAAGATTTTATTTATTTATTTATTTGACAGAGAGGCAGGCAGAGAGGGAGGAGCAGACTCCTTGCTGAGCAGAGAGCCCGATGTGGGGCTCGATCCCAGGACTCCAGGATCATGACCTGAGCTGAAGGCAGAGATTCTAACACACTGAGCCACCCAGACACCCCTAAGTTTCTAGATTTAAAAAGAGATGGGCTTTTTGGCACTCTGACTCTCCTGTGAGTTCTAAACGGTTCACTGTTGCTGTGTTCTGAAATGCCACATCTTTAAAAGTCACCAAATATAGCATACTTTTTAGAGAAGTAGCTTCATTGAGCAAATACAAAATTTCTTTACTTTGACTTAGTAAGTAGATTTTACAAACAATGTGTTGACTTTGATATAGATGTAAAAGAAGTCCACATTTTTATTCCTGAAAGATACAGAAGTAATGATCTCTTTTTATCAATTCCTTTTTAAAAATTATTTTTATTAACATATAATGTATTATATGCCCCAGGGGTTCAGGTCTGTGAATCATCAGGCTTACACACTTCATAGCACTCACCATAGCACATACCCTTCCCATTGTCCATAACCCAGCAACCCTATCCCTAACCCCCAATACCCTAGCAACCCCCAGTTTGTTTTGTGAGATTAATAGTCTTTTGTGGTTTGTCTCCTTCCCGATCCCATCTTGTTAAACACATATTTTATGTGTTTAAAATTTATGATAGATACACATCTTACTTAGTGTTAAAGATCAAAGGCTCAAACTGGTTAAGACTTCCTTAAATAGTGTGTCATAGAGCTTGATACCCACTGTGAAAATACCAGATGCTAATTTTGTAATGGTAAAAAATGGGAAAAATATCCTAACCACACTGTCCTTTCTTCTCTTCAGGAATTATTATAGTGAGAGAAAATTGTTCAGTCCTATTATGTGTCTAATGGAAGCGGCATAATGTGATGGAAAGAATCTGACATTTTAATTCAGAAGGTTCAGATTTGAGTGTGCTCTCTATCTCTCTAAAGTAATGTGAAACCATTATGCCAATCATCTGCTTTTTCCACTAGATATAGTTCCTCAGGGAACAAATAGATATATATACTATAGGTCTAGTGGAGAACTCAGTCATCATATGAAATGTAGTTTATTTATTCCTTCCTTCCTTCCTCCCTTCCTTTCAGTAGCTAGCATTAAATGAGATAAGAAGCTCTCTGGAGCATGGTTGTGATAACTAATCTTACTATAAAATTGTACCAGGCAATAGCAAAGATCTACATATATATATACATATATATATTTCTCTTATGTGTGTTCTGGAATTTTATATATATATAAATATGTATATATTTGAAATTTTCTTGTAGCCACATTAAAGAGAAGTAAAAAAAAGAAAAGTATGAAATTAACTTTAGTACTATATTCTATTTAACTCAATGTATCCAAAATATTCTTCTCTCAACATGTGACCAATATAAAAATGTATTAGCCAGATACTTGACCTTTTGTTTTTTCTTTTTTTCTTTTTTGGACTCAGTGTTCAAACTTACGGATATCCTCACAGTACATCTCCATTTTGACTGGTCACATTTCAGATGCTCAGACCATGTATAGCTAGCATATTGAATAAGGTAGCTCTGGAACAGAATAGTAGGATTGCTAACATTTATGATTATTATTAATACTAAACCAACTATGATTCCTTAGGAACCATGGTGAAAAAGTGTTGCTTAAGCTTAGGAAAACACTAATATTCCATATGACCTAACAGCCCAGATCCAATTGCTTTTTGTTTTACTTCAGTAAACACTCCCTGTCGCTTCCTAGTTACAATGCTGATGGAAGATCTCTGAGCTTCAGGTGGGCATCTGAAGGGGACAGGCTCCCTTCTAGTCAGAAATTCAAAGATTTTCCTCCCCACCTAAAAAAAAAATACTACCAATACTATTTCTAGTCTACCTGTTGCCAAGATGTGGCCATTTATATTGTGAAATAATTTGTGGGATGTAAAACTTTTCTTTTTTCATATGGTCTTTTAGAAACCTTAAGACCAGGTAGTATCCTGTAGGTAGTATCCCTACAGATGAGGACCTTGAGGCTGGTAGAGTTATAGTGATTTGTCCAGGGTTCACACCTAGGTTTTCTGACTCACATTTTCTCCACTCTACCAGTACTCTTTTGCCAATAAAATACATTAAAAATATGGTAGAATTCCCTTGCTTCTGAAAAAGGAAAAGCAATTGTTTGTTTGCCTATTTCAGTAGTAGTCCTGCTTATCATTGACTAATGGGTTATTTGTTCATTCCCTGCATGCATTGTGGAGTTCAGCCGTAGACACTCCTGGGGTATTGTGACACTGTCCCTCATTAGAGACATACCAGTTTCTATAAGAATATTCTAGATGGGCTGTCTGCTGCAGATTTTTTGAGAGGAATTAGTAGGATCTCTTCATTGACTGCTCTTGACAGCTGAAAGATACTGTTGGAATGGGTCAGAGGGCTCCATTCTGGAAGAATGGCCCATAAAACCCCTAACTGGCTGCTGACAGGGAGAGCTAATCCTTGCTCAGTGATCCAGCCCTGCTGTATGGTTAATCCCTTATTCTTCACAGCAATCTCGCTTCTGTCCTATTTTATGGATAATGAGAATAACGCCACTTGGCACACATTTAGCTGACATGTTGAGGGCTAGGAGGTGAATGTAGACAGTGTCACCTCAGATCCCTGGGCATCAGCATTCCCATTTATTGGATGGGGAGGCTGGGGCCTACGTAGGCACTCTTGGACCCACGGGTAGTTCCTTCAGCGAGTCTGAAGCTGGGACACAGTTCTGAGACTTAGAATTAGGGGTTCAAGTTTCTTCATTATGTTGCTGTCATGAAGATTTGGGAGGGCTAGATTCTTGGTGGATTGATGTTCTTTCTTTTTTCTAGATCTGGGCTGCAAATGCTGGTGTCACAGCCAGTCCTCCCACCGACCTCATCTGGAAGAACCAGAACTCATGGGGCACTGGCGAAGATGTGAAGGTTATATTGAAAAATTCTCAGGGAGAGGTAAGGCCATTTCGTCAGTAGCACTCCAGTGTCTGTTCCACTTGAAAGTTCTTTGTGCAAGTGTGATATCTTTTCAGCAGTCACATGAAATGTGAAGTAACTGATTGCTTACATCAGGCCAAGGCTGCTGAGTAAATCAAAGTGAAGAGGACTTCACATTTTAGGAGTGAAATGGGAATGTATTGTGGAGCACTGAACATGAGCACAGGCTCCAGTTTCTGCCTCCGTTGCCCTCTGGGTTTGTGACTTTTGGCAAGTTCCTTCACCTCTCTTAATAATAAAGCAAGTCACAGAGCTGTGATAATACTAATGTAATGAGAATAATATAAAAGATCTACTCAGAATGTATATATCTGGCCTTTGGTAACTATGTTATTAGCTATTAGCTATGTTACTAGCTCTCAGAATGTTTGTGAAACTCTTGAGTTTGAAGATTTTGGAGTGTACATCTGCTTGATGGCTGTGTTTTCAACATGTCAGTCCTAGATTCTTATCAAAGAACATTCCCTACCCTTACTGTCCCATCAAGACTCCCATGCCATATGCACACCTGCATACCTTCCCTCCAGAAATGGGGCTTTGCCAGGGAGGGAGTGGGTGCAGGTCCACTTGCAGTTTCCCCTTTGGGTTTCTTTCTCTGCTCATGGGATGTAAGCTGCAGACCCCTTAACTCTGTCTGGTGCTTGGCCTGTTGGCCTCTTTCACTAGAGTCCTAAGAACATCATGGGCAAGGACCTATTCTGATTTTCCCTGGCACAGAATAGACCTTCAGTAAGAACTTCCTGGCTAAAAAAATTGTAAAAATTAAACACAGACCCTCCCTTAAGTTCAGAGAAGTAAAATAACTAACAGCTTCTGCTGTGGGTGTTTGCATTCCGAGTCCCGTGCCTGGCGGTCTTCCCGTCTGTCCCTCACTAGGCGTGTCTGCTGGTCTTCGGACTGCTCTTTGTCTGGAATCCTTGTCTACTGGGTGAGGAGTTCCCTTGATCTCAGGCAGAGCCGGGAAGGGAAATGGCCTGTGATTCTTTCACTGTCAACCTCAGCACAGTTTTGTGAGATTTGGGGGCGGCTCTGGGGTATTCATCCCCGATACTCAGCCTGGTTCTCAGGGAAGCAGCGTTGTTGATCCATGCCGTCAGTCACTTGTAGGCTTCCTTCTGATCTCTCTGCAGAAGCCCTTGCTTGTTTCTGTCTCTGCACGTTGGGGTCCTTCCTCTGTGGCCACCGCCGCTGCCCTGCTGCAAGGATGGTGGCTCCAGTGCTGGGCGCTCCCCTGATGTTGGCGTTGACAGAACATGGCTCTCTCCACACGTGGCTGAGTGGCGCTTTGCTCAGGTCCAGAAGCCCTGTGATGAGGGGCCCTGGCAGATGCAGCAGGCTTTAGTGAGCCCTGGGATCCAGGCCTCATCTTGCCGTTTGTTTCTCTGTGAAAATGTGTTTGGAGTACAAGTGATCCTGTAGGAGTTTTGAATGTAGCAGGTTGAAAATCCCCCCAAATATCCCCCCCCTCTCTGCCTGCCTCTGCCTACTTGTGATCTCTGTCTGTCAAATAAATAAATTTAAAAATCTTAAAGAAAATTAAAAAAAAAAAGGAAAGAAAATCCCCCAACATAGATGGTAGATACCATGATGGGGATGGGGCTTGAGGTGGTATTAGAGTGACATCTCTGTAATGCTAACTAGAGCTAACTGGAGCTCAGGTTTTCCTTCATAATTTAAATCTGTGAATATTAAATCATTTGGTTGGTTGGTTTGTCTGTTCTTTTTAACCAACTTCTGTCTTCCGTGAGCTGGGCTCTGTTAAGTGGCTTCTATCAGAAATGAGGAAAATATCATGAATACAATTTTGGGTGTTTTTTTTTTTTTTTTTTTAAAGATTTTATTAATTTGACGGAGAGACACACTGCAAGAGAGGAAACACAAACGGGGGAGTGGGAGAAGGAGAAGCAGGCTTCCCATTGAGCAGGGAGCCCAATGTGGGGCTTGATCCCAGTACCCTGGGATCATGACCTGAGCCAAAGGCAGCTGCTTAATGACTGAGCCACCCAGGTGCCTCATGAACACAGTTTTTATGTCTTGTTGTCAGACAAATACATTTGGAATTTATTTCTTTAATTCTGAAACTGTTTATTAGTAGGTCCCAGGCCATATTTGCAACCATCCATAATTACCACCATAAAGACCATTGTTCTGTAGGATTGTAGATAATTAGTAAGTCAGTTTAATTTTTTATGTAAATTTTCCTCTTGCTGAGGCATTGGAAGTGTCAGAAAATGTAATTAAACTGTCTGTAATGGGACTATACGGGCTCACACAACCAAAAATCCAGAGATAGTGGACTTGATGCAGTGGCTTACCCAGTGTCCTCAAGGATCTTCTGTGTCCCTGTTTTCAGAATGTCTCTTTGGTTGAGGCAGGATGAGTGCCGGATGCTCCTTAGAGGTGCCTTGTTCGAGTTTGGTTCTTTGTGGGAAAGAGCTTCATTCCCTGTGAGTTTTCCATCCAGGGCTTTACTCACATGGTACCAGCCTGGGTCACAGGCTCACCTCTAAACCAGTCCCTGGAGTCTGGAGGACAGAATTATCTTGAGCTGCCTTCTCCCCTCCAGTAGCTCCATCTTGCTCTGCTCCTATGACTGTGTGTCCCATCTCTCTGGGAGAGATGGGGACCCAGCTAAAACTGGGAGCTTTAACTGACAAATGAGGATGGGAATAGTGGACAATTTACAACAGCAAATGTTGATGTGCTAAAATAGAATGTCTTTCTTTTTAAGATTTTATTTATTTGTCTAGTGGAGAGAGAGAGAAGGAGAGAGAGAGAGAGAGCACAAGCTGGGGGGAATGGCAGAGGGAGAAGCAGGCTCCTGAGATGCAGGACTCAATTCCAGGGCCCTCGGGTCATGACTCAATCCAAAGCCAGAAACTTAACTGACTGAACCACCCACCTGTCTCTAGAATGGTTGTTTTTTTTGTTTTTTTGTTTTTTTTTTTTAAGATTTTATTTATGTATCAGAGAGAGAGAGAGGGAGAGAGAGCGAGCACAGGCAGACAGAATGGCAGGCAGAGGCAGAGGGAGAAGCAGGCTCCCAGCCAAGCAAGGAGCCCGATGTGGGACTCGATCCCAGAACGCTGCTTAACCAACTGAGCCACCCAGGCGTCCCTAGAATTTTTTTTTTTTTTTTTAAGATTTTTATTAATTTGTCAGAGAGAGAGAGCATAAGCAGGGAGAGCAGTAGGAGAGGGAGGAGCAGGCTCTTTGCTGAGCAAGGAGCCTGACGAGGACCTTGGGATTATGACCTGAGCCAAAGGCAGATGCTTAACCGACTGAGCCACCAGGGTGTCCCTAGAAAGTTTTTCTGTGAGGGAACTAAGAAAGCAATCTCTCTGTACCTTCTGAAATATAGTCATAACTGAAACTTGTATATGTGAATGACAACTTACGTGTACAGAGATATAGTTTAACCATCGGCTCTCCCACCCACAAAAACCGCTCTGATATGTATGTAACATTTGCTCATCTCTGTGGTGTGGGTATCCTGCACTACCACTGTGGTGACTTCAGGCTGTCAGCATGTTGTGACCGCACAGCGCTGGCAGAGGTGAACATGTCAGGGGGCACTGGGTGGCTTCAGTACACTCCTGAGTTGTGTACCTTTATGTGTGCAAGGCTTTAATAGGGACCAACTGATAGTACGTTTTGTAGACAGACTATGTGGGTCTTTTAGGGCACTTGATAGGGTTCGATATCTTGCTGAGAGGAATTTTTTTGATAAAGATAATTATCTATTAGCACCTTGACTAATAACAATTTCCTGGGCCTCAACCTCCCAACGATTTTTGGTTCTAAATTTGTTTTATGATTTTTCTATCAATTTTTAACATTTAGCAACTCATTTTCTATACAGGCTTTCTGCATTACATTACTTGGTTTTTAAGTGTTGTCAAATGAAAAGTACTTAACCATATGCTTACACTAAAAGTAGTTAAATTGAATTAATTTGTAATTTGTTGGGAAAGTTGCTTTTTCTGAGTTTCGCATTTGAGGACAATATTCTTATGTCATGTACCTTAAGAGCCCACATTTCCAGATGAGGTGTCTACACTGGTCACCGGCTGCCTGAGCTGGAATGGAGGAATTCTCTAGCAGATTTTCTTTGACTTTTCTTTCCTTGTTTTAGGATGAATTTTGGAAAACTGGGTACTCTAAGAGCTTTCTGAGAATTCTTTTTCGGTTTTGTATGCTGCTATCCCCCAATTGATACTTCAGAGCATTAGAATTGACCTAGATTCACATGCTTTTTTGTCCGTGTGGGTTTGGTCAAAGCAGGCTGATATTTATGAAATGGCTATTTGTGTGTGTAGGCACTGACTGAGAGCCCAGAACTGAAGTTTCTGACTAATGGAAACTCTAAGAGTAGTCCCATCTTATTTGTCCATGCAACAATAATCAAGATTCCCCAGAAAATACTAGTGTACACTTTGCTTCATTTATAAAATATATCCTTAGACATATTTAAAGTGGAGCTCTCATTTGTACGACATGGTTTTTGGTTTTCTTTCTTTGCCATTTTAAACTAGCTGGTTGTGTGTTAGATTCCAGATAAGCTTTTACTGACGTAATCTTAGCATCTTCATGCATGGAGTTCTCTTTCTTGAGTGACCTTAGGATCTGGTACAGAGTAAGGTGAGCAGCTCTACGGCTCTCTTTGGGACACACTCATGTACTTGCTGGTCAGCCTTTTGCTTACACAGAGACACGGCTGCATCGTGCGAGTCGGCCTTCTCTCCAGGAGAGTCAGCTGTACACGAGCCTTTCGGCAGGGAATGGATGTCGTTCATTCTGTCTGAGCTCCAGTGAGGGATGGGCCTGTTTTCTGTGTGGAGTATGTTGGAGCTTCTCCACTAATGTGAAGAAGGGAGGGCTCATCTGTCTTGATTCCATTTCCCAGGAGGAACCAGTTGCTGAATGTGGAGTGTTGCCACCATGGTCCCCGAGATCACAGCATTTGGCCTTCATTGTCATTTTAGTCAGCATTTATTTAGTACCTTCTTTCTGCTAGGAGCGTGGATCTTGAAGCTGAAGTCTTGGGGAGTGTTATAAAGAATCTAGTGTGCCACACGGTTCCCAGAGCTCTTAGTAACAGAACGGAATCAAAAGCATTGGAAATTTTGCCGCAGGTGTTTCCCATTGGACACCAGGAGCTCCCCTGCAGGGAATATTGAAGATCTCAGAACTGCTACCAGTTACGCAAAATTTCCTGCCCAGTAGCTAAAGCTTCAAGGAACCACTGTTTCCTTTTTTAAAAAAATAATCCCTACTGTAGGAAAGGTGCTCTTTCTAAAAGTTTGGCAAAGCAAAGTTCCCTCTCCCCGACTGCCTTTGTGATTTTTCAGTATGGTTTTAACTTAAGTTGGAGCCACTCTTGTTTTCAGGAGGTTGCTCAGAGAAGTACAGTCTTTAAAACCACCATACCTGAGGAGGAGGAGGAGGAGGAAGAAGCACCCGAAGTGCTTGCAGAAGAAGAACTTTTCCACCAGCAGGTATTACTTTCATATATTTAAGTTTTATTGACAGAAATATGGAAAAACCAAAATCAATAGTGAGGTGGTTTGTTTGTTTTTTTTTCCCCCTGTTAACTTGCTGAACCATGTAAGTAATTGGCCAGTTGGAGTTGGTTTGTTTTTCCTGAGGGTGTTAGTCAAGATAGCACATTAGAGCATGGGAGAATACATTAGCACGTCTTTTAAAACATTTGTTTTCTAATGATACCACATTTCAGTTTTGTTTTATAGTGTACTTAGTATGTTCAGGTAGGGACTGTATATCACTTATAAATATGTGTATGTGGGTTGGAATGCATGCTCAAAAAAGAGTTCTGTGAGAGAGAAGTTTAGATCACTAACTTAGAGTATCTGCATATAAACTTTAAAAACCACAGTAATACTCAACTGCAGTGGGAAACAAAATCCTTGCTATATTAGGTTTCTAATCATCTAATTACAAGATAGATTTTAGCTGATGCTTGGGCTTTTGAGAGCACTTGAAATAAAGAAACTCCAAATTTGATTTTAATTAATTAAATTGGAATTATTAATAAGTAATAAGCATTCAGTTTATGTTCTCAAGCTGTTTGAGTCAGATGATTAATCAGAATTCTTACCCTTATCCTTATAAGACTTTGTCTCTGTATCTGCAGATTTATAAATCTCTTTGTTTTACTTCACTGGCCCCAGTCCTACTCCAAAAAACATTCTTGTATGTGGTTAGCCCCCAGGGTTGGGAACCACTGGAAGTGGGTTGTATGAGGTAGAATGAAGTTTTGCATATTTCCTCATACATTTTAGAGGACTGTTTAAGAACAGATACTTCAGGTTTAGCTTGAACAAGAAAACAAGGACAAGATCCATTTCCTACCCTTACTGAGAAGCATTATAATGACTGGAAGTACAGTAACAGTGTAAGAGAGGTCTCAGTGCGGGACACGTGGCTCACAGTAGGAGTTGGAGCAGGCAGATGCCAGAGACAAGGCCACCAGAAGAGTTAAGATCTCCAGGAAGTGTGCTTGTCTGGTGTTCTGAAGGACTGGCAGTGTTGGGAGTATTGAGGACAGGCATTGGTGTTCTGCGGATATTTGAGTTACATGTTGGCTGCCTTAACATATACCCCAGAGCTTAGTCCTGTAGACCAGTTTCTTACTTGCCGTGATGGTAGTTTGACTGGGCTTAGCTGGGCACTTAGTTCTTTTGGTCCACATGATGGAGAGTGAAGTTAATGCTGCGGATGCATTCAGCTGAGATCATGGCTGGGGCTGGAAGGTTCTCCCTATTTCTCTCCATGTTCCTTTATCTTTCAGTAGTGTAGCCCAAGCTTAATTATAACATAGCAGCTGGCTTCCGGGAGGGTGAAAAGGATCTCTAAAAGGCCAAGGCTCATATTCTCATAGCCGAAGTGAGTCTCTAGTCCATCTCCAGTCCCAGATGAGAGTAAATAGTCTTCAGCTCTTGATGGGAGGACTGGCAGAGTCTGTGATGGTCCTTCGTTCACCACAGGGGATGTGTCAGGACTTGGGCACCAAGCGTATCCGTCCAGTTGTGTTGGAGGGTGTGTGTCAGACATACAGGAAATGGGAGCTTGGCGTTAAGTGTGCAGTCGGGATGCCTGGGCAGGTAGCACCTGCACACTGCGGAGCCAGGGAGACCCTGAGACCGAATCCGCAGTCGACTCGAGAAGGCAGACTGCAAAGACACGGAGGGACTGTGTGAGTGGAGGTTCATGGGGATGTAGGGACTGAACTTGAGTGGGGAGAGAAGGAAAAGAGGTCAGGTGGGTGAGGCTTTTAGCTTTTGTGATCAGGGTAGGTAATGACTTCAAGGTTTAAAAGAGGGAAGATCAAAGAGTAGATATTTTGACTTTGTATTAGAGAATTGGTCCAGTCGCCTTTTGAATTGATTAGAGGGGTTTTTTTGGTGACCTTCAACAAGCCAGTTTCAGCCCAGTCTGGCAGTAAGTCACAAGTCAGACTGTGAGGGAGGGAGCCATTTTGACTTCACATTTGAGGGTGAAGCCAGAGCACGTGCTCTGGGATGTGTAAGCGGAGGACCCAGCCCGCCAGGGTACCTGATGTGGTTTCCAAATGGAACCTGCTGACCTCCTGTTTCCCAAGTTATAAAAGGAGGTTATTTATTGAACAGCAGCTTTCAACTTCAGCTGCATATTATAATTACTTAGGGAGCTTTAAAATTACATATAAATAGATACACTTCCCCATTTAAATGAGAAATTCTCATTTAGTTGGTCTAGGGACCTAGATCAGATTTTTTTAAAGCTCCTCTGGATCCGAATGTGCAGCTGGAGTTCAGTGTCGCTATTCTCAAATTTGTTGGAAGGAGTCTGTAAGAAAAGGTTAGAAAGGGTATGTGAGAGTTGATAAGGATTCATTCGGAGTCAGGTAATACGGATTTGTCCTGTCTGCCTTAGTTGAAAATAGTGTTATCTACTTTCTTAGCACTGATCTATCTGTCTTTCTCCTTTGCCTCATCAGGGAACCACAAGAGCATCCAACAGAAGCTGTGCAATTATGTAAACTTCTCAAGTCAACGGTCTTCCTCCAAATAAAGAAGTATGGTAATCCTTACCAACATGCAGTGCAGAGCCTTCTCAGAAGCACAGAATATTTTTGTATTTCCTTTATGTGAATTTTTAAACTGCGAATCTGATGGCCTTAATTTCCTTTTTTGACACTGAGAGTTTTGTAAAAGAAACCATATCCATACACTTTGTTGCAAGATGTGAATTATTGACACTGAACTAACTGTGTACTGTTTGGGAAGGGTTCCTTAAATTTTTGACATTTTTTTGTATGTGTGTGTTTTTTTAAGTTCTTATGAGAAGGGGATGGGAGGGTAAATAAACCACTGTGTGTCTGGGTATAATCTGAAGATTGCTCCATCTAGATTAGCAATCTGCTCTTGATTACTCTCTGCTATATATAACGGTGCTGTGAGGGCGGGCATTTTTCAATATATCGAACTTTTGTATTGAATTTTTGTAATAAACAATCAAGGCTACAAAAAATTTTTTTTAATAGAAAAGAGAAATTTTGTAAGAAGGCAATATTAACCTAATCATCATGTAAGCACTCTTGGATGAAGGATTCCACAAAACTTTGTTTTATGGTTACTTCTTCTCTTAGATTCTGAATTCATGCGGGGGTGGGGGGGTGGGAGGGAAGGGTTTCTCTTAAAACGCATTAGCTGTGTTTTTAAAGATAGTGTAACTTGCTTTAATTTCCTATGTTACATTAACAAATAAACGCTGTTTTAATATTAATCGACTGTCTTTTTTAACTTTAGTTAAAGCCTGATTTGGGGGGAAATACTATCTTGGTTTTGCTTTTCATAAAAATAATTTGGCTGCTTGTTTAGGCTAGTTGTTTCTTTAAGCTTTGATGATGAGGAAGATAAATAGACTGTATTTGTGTTCTGGTGTCTTCCCCACCCCTTTTCAGTACTCTGTTGTCATTACTAATGGTAGTAACGATAATAAGAGCAGTGATAATAGCTAAGGTTTCGGAGCCAGGCCTTGTGCGCAGTGCTTTATATTTTTGAGCTTATTAACAATAAGACCTTTCAAAATGTCTTCACATAGGAAAGCCAAACAGGAGCAGGGACAGTGGCAAAGGATGCTGAGGAAGATATTCCTCTCAAAGGAAGAAGATGGAGATAATACCTAGAATCTAGTTTGACTGTCCTGTAAAGTAGAGAAGAGATACTGAGTAACAGGGACCTTCTAGAGGATGAAGGTGTGAGTGCGCTGACGTAGGTAGGTGTGTGCTGTGGGCCGCTTGGTTGTATGTGTGGGGGGACTAGGCCGTCATTTGTTAGGGGCTTGGGGCGTTTTTGTCATGAGATTGCTTTAGCCAAGTATGTTCATCTTTTTTTTTTTTTTTTTTTTTAAGATTTTATTTATTTATTTGACAGAGAGAGATCACAGTAGGCAGAGAGGCAGGCAGAGAGAGAGGAAGGGAAGCAGGCCCCCTGCTGAGCAGAGAGCCCGATGCGGGACTCGATCCCAGGACCCTGAGATCATGACCTGAGCCGAAGGCAGCGGCTTAACCCACTGAGCCACCCAGGCGCCCCGCCAAGTATGTTCATCTTAGAGAAAGTGGAAAGTCTGGACAATCCTTAGAGCGGACAGATGATCAATTTCGGAAGGCAACCCAGAGTCAGTGTTTTGGTTTTCCCTTAAAATATTCCTCTGGGAAGCTGTGCAAAGACTACCAGCTTTCCCTTGAAAATAACTCACAAAGTCTCAAAATTACTGTGCTCTGCAGATTTACTGCAGACTCTGGTGCCGTCACAGACACAAGATAAATGCCGGGGAGGATGCTCTGTCTGGTGAAGCAGATAAAATGATCACTCTCAACACAGATGGATCTTCAGAATGAGAATGTCCCTGTGGATGGCCAGCCACGGCTTGGAACTGTTTTGCCACAAGATGGGGTTCTTGTCCTCAGAATACACTCGGGATACTTTACTGCTGGGTAAACGAGGTGCTGGAAGGCACACTTGCAGGAGGTAGGCGTTAGGAAGCATTGGCGCCTGTAACCTGGACACCTGGTGCCTGCTCCAGTGACACAGATGTCTGTCTCGTGAGTTAGAGTGAAAATCCAGGCCCTGTGAGCACAGGGTGTGATGTCCCTGGATGTGTAGCAAGCCGGACACTTGGGTTTACTCAGTCTGACAAAGTTGAGACTAAATTGAGGTTTTCAGGAAGCAAGTAGCGCTTATGTCTGTCCCCGCTGAGTGGGAGAGGCAAAAGGTCCGAGCCCCTGTTGCCCCTGCATCTTCTCTGTGTTGCCACATTAGAGGAGCTTACGGGTACGTTTCTAGATTATCAAACTATTTTACAAGCACATAATTTCCCCTTCGTTTTGTCTCTGGTGTTCCGGTTTCCACCACTATTTAGACAGGGTTGTTGTTTTTGTTCTTTGTTTATTTGTTTGTTTAAGTAGGCTCCATGCACAGTGTAGAGCGCTATGCGGGCCTTGAACTCATAACCCTGAGATCCAAGACCTGACCTGAGGCCAAGAGTTGGGTGCTTAACCGACTGAGCCTCTAGACAGGGATTTTATTCATTTGTTCATTCATTCATTCATTCATTCATTCATTCCTCTTTGTAGGTCTCATCTCTCTGCTCTTCATTAAGAAAATTC
The DNA here is from genome assembly GCF_009829155.1 of Mustela erminea. Classification (NCBI taxonomy): domain Eukaryota; kingdom Metazoa; phylum Chordata; class Mammalia; order Carnivora; family Mustelidae; genus Mustela; species Mustela erminea. The sequence continues at coordinate 98,951,380 of NC_045616.1, read as the reverse complement.
AGGGTGTTCTTATTTTGTTGAATCATCTCTTTCCCGTTCGCTGTTCTTCCCTTTGGTGATTTCTTTTAGATTTATATTTAACCTATTCTCTTTCATATCTTTTTTGTTTTAAAGATTTTATTTATTCATTAGAGAGAGAGTAGGAGAAGCAGACTACCTGCTATACAAGGAGCCGGATGTGGGGCTCTATCCCAGGACCGCAGGATCGTGACCTGAGTTGAAGGCAGACTCCTAACCCACTGAGCCACCCAGGGCCCCCTTTTGTATCTTTTACATTTCTCTGTGTTGTATTCTCAGTAACTCCTTCGTATTTACCTCACTAATCTTGTTCTCAGCTTTATTTTTTTTTTTTAATCCTTACTGAATTTGTAGTTTCATTGGCTATACTTTTCATTTCTGGAATTATCTTTGATTCTTTTTCAAATTTGCCCTTTTTTCAACTCTTCTTCCTTTTGTTTTTCTTCCTTTTAAAGAGTTACTCTAATCACATTTGTTCTACAGTTTCTCATCTATGTCCCTGAGATCTTGAAATTGTAATTTTTCTGTTAGCTGCAGACAAAGGAATGGTTTACTTTGTCATGGGGTTTTTAGGATTGTGAACTTTTCTTCAGCAGGGGTTGTTTATTTCGTGAGTGGTTTGTGTCCCTACCATACAGAGGAATTTGGGGGTTTCCTGTGCCAACTCCCCAGTGATGATAGTGGACTGGACCTTTGTTGCCGTTTACTCCTATTGCGGTGGTGATTTATGCTCTCGGCTGCTGGTGCATGGGTCTTCTTGGTTCCTTAGAGGTCGCTTGTACCTGCTGCCTCCAGTCCCCATCGGAAGTTTGGCTTTGCTCTGGGCCTGCCAGCTCGCTGTAGTGGGAGGTGTGGGAGCACCTGATGGTTCTCTCAGCCTTTTGCAGCGGGCTCCCTTCTGGGTCCTGCCTGTGAATGGAGCGCGTGCCGTGTTTCTTACCCCGACCTCCTTCCCTACACTGAATGCTTGCTCCTTTGTGGCACCTAGGTAGTTTTTGTTCTTATTTTAAGCTTGGCTCTATATTACAACAGAGATTTAGTTACAGTTTATCAGGTTTACCCTGAAAGAAGCGGTCCTCCTTGCTGGCTTATTTCCACATCACACATCAGTACAAACTTTGGCGCACTTATTTGCATATGTGGATGTGTATGTATTTTGAGAGTTGATTATTCTAAATCATGTTCCTTGTGGTTTCAATTTCTCACCCACCATCCCTTCCATGAAATCTTAAATTACAAAGAAAGTTCTTTGAATGCCCTTTCTTTTCCTGGCCAAATCACATGTTAAAAACAAAATGGGAAATTGAAAAGGATCTTTAAATAACCCCTGCTTGTGAATCACTGGCTTCTAAACAAAATGCAGATCTTTTTAGTTCTGTTTCGGGAAGGAGCAGCATGGGAATGAATTTTAGGAGGTACCACCAAAGGAGAGTGATTTGAACCTCTGACTCCAGATTCTGGTATTTCCACGAGAGTTACCTGGGAAAACCCAGAATTCTGAAATGGGGAAGACTCCTTCCCTCTCCTGCCAGAGAGGAAAAGGCACAGAAAGACACAATATTAATATTCTGTGTTTCTGCCATTTGCCTGTCTTGCTAATGAGTTACTCAGAACTGAACTGATGGCAAAATACATGTACAACTCACAGAAGTTGTATTTCAAGGTGTTGTAGGGAGAGTCTCACGGGAACGTGCTAAATGGGGAGAGTCGCTAATCAGCGGTGGACAGTAGGGGCAGTGGGCGTGGCTTGGGCGGGCCGACTGAGGTTGGAGGACGATCAGAGAGGCTGACTCAGAGAGGCTGAGGGTGGCCAGTCAGCTCTGGAGTCCCCACACCTAGTGTGTGAATCCCTCCCTGCCCCCCTCCTACTGTGACGTCTTTTTCCTTCACTTCCAGCAGCACAGTAGATCTGTCTTTTGCTGACTTTTCTCCAGAGGCACAAATGCACCTCAGTGTGAGGAGGCAGCCTGTTCAGTAGCTTAATTACTTTCTGGCGATAAAGCACACACGCGTCAGATGACGTGACTGCTTCCTCCACCAATCTGAATTGGAATTCATCGGAACTGGAGTTGGAATTCTCCGCTCCGGTGCCGGCCAAGTTTGTTCTTAGAGAGAAATGCAGCTCTTGTTCCATTTCAGTAAATTTCATCCCTCCTTTGGCTGCGTTATTGCTTCTTGATGGGCCCTGGTCAGAGGGTTCTAAAGATTTCTCTGCCTCCTTTATATTATTTTCTTAATCATTGGTGTTGATTTCTTTGATCTAGAATAAGAAAATCCTCCCTTGCCTTTTAAGCCTTTCTTTGGGGTACACTGAGCCCACAGCCTTAGTGCCTCATCCTCTCGGCCCCCAAGGCCTCCCCCAGATTTCCCCGCATGTTCTGTGTTGGGGGCCCAGCCCCCCAGAGAACTGTGCTGACTCAGAAATACCTTCACCAGTACTTTTATTTTTCCCTCAGTGTTTGTGACACAATCTGGATAATTCTTGTTTGTTGAATGCACTGGAGTGTTTCTCTGACCACCTTCCATATAGGCCCGTGTGCTACAACTTAACTTCTGTTCCCAGTGTTGCCTGGAGTGTCACTGTGTCCCCAGAGGGATGTGGGGGAGCTCTGCTGAGCAGGTCCCGTCTGGCCAAAGCTGGCTAAGAGTGGTTTCCATATGACTCATTCATTGTACCGTTTCCCCAACTTGGAGTCCCAGAACCCTTGTGTTCCTTTTCCCTTCTTTTCCCCCCTTGCTCTACATTTGAGCCAGGAAGATTCCCGGCTCACACTAGTCTTCACCAAATGCTACTTCCTGAGTTAGCTGTGGCAGCTGGAACATTCCCTTCTGAAGCCCGGGATTGTGACACGACCCAACCTTCTCGCGCCACGTACTGTCAGCTCCCCGCTCCTCTGTTAAGCCACCTTCCAGCCAATGTCAAGAGGGAACAGAACCCAGGCTCTATCGGGCCAAGATTTTCCTATGATTCATTTTCCCAGTTGCCAGTTTCTTTTATGTTCTTGTCCTGCTGAGAGAAAAACTGGAAATGTGAACCTTAGAAAAGAATGAGCCGAAGATGATACAGGAGTGGAGTGCCTGTTGCGTAATCACCATCAGTCCCTGTCACAAAGGCCACCAGGACCTGGCCTGCATTCACGGCTGTGGCCATGGGTCCCCAGGAACAGTGCTCCTGTGTACAAATCTGGGAAGAGGGACTTCTGTGGAGAAGGAAGGGGTTGGACACAGAGGAGGATATTTGGGTGACTCGGGCTGGGCTACAGGAGGAGCCTGGGGAACTTTGGGGACCTGGCTAAGAGAGTGGCAGTCGCAGGGTTCTTGAAGTGCAGTGCTGCTCCTCAAAGTTACCTGACATACGGTTCGCGGTACTGCACTGGCTAAGGGGTATCCCTTGTGTTGCTGAGGCACTAACCGGCCCAGGAGTTAGGTCATTTATTCACTCAGTGACCATTGCCTGGGGGATTCGGTTCTGCCCAGCGCTGCTGGAAATACCAAGATGAGAGATCCAGTTGTATTCAGGGGAGCTCAGTCTGTTCGCCTAGGTCTCTATCTGACAGCTCTGCCAACTTTATCCCAGGGGACTGTCAGAAAATAATTTACTGAACAAGTTTACAAATGAAAACGGTGCTATTCATTGTCAAAAATGAATGGGAACAGTTCCAACTGTCAGATAGTCCCCAAATCCCCATTTTCAGTCTCTGTTGTTTCAAATGTTCCTCAAATGAGCGGCGAGTATAATAAATATGATTTGTATGGTGCCCTGTAGAAAACGCTTCTGTGCTGATGAGCTGCCCTGAATGTCTCCGGCCACAAAGCCGTAGCTGAGTGAGGGGCAGGCCAGGAGGACCGGCTTCCCACAGCCTGTGCTCAGGCTCCATGCCCCCTCCCAGAGCTCACTGTGCTGCAGGATGTACTTTTCTTTCTTTCCTTAATTTTTTTTTTTTAAGATTTTATTTATTTATTTATTTGACAGAGAGCGAGAGATACAAGCAGGCAGAACAGCAGAGGGAGTGGGAGAAGCAGGCTCCCCACTGGCCAGGGAACTCGATGCAGGGCTCAATCCCAGGACCCTGGGATCATGACCTGAGCCGAAGGCAGTTGCTTAACCAACTGAGCCACCCAGGCCCCCGAGAATGTGCTTTTCTTGACATCAGGGAGGTAATGTTGCCTTGTGATGTCAAAGTCTCCCCTGGGGGAGAGTCACCACTAGGTAAGCTAAAAGAGGTACTAGATTCGGCAAGTCCTGGAAAGCAGGCTGGGCCTCAGTGGAGCCATGTGTTCATTGGGTATCTGGGAACTGTGGAAAGTGTCCCGAGGTGTGTACAAGTAGCCCCACTTTTCCTAATAGAGGGGGCAGGCTCCAAATAACAGGAATGATTGGAACTGGTGATTCAGCCCTGATACGAAAGGAAGTTAAAACAACAACAAAAATTTTTAATGATAAGAGGATTAACCATTCTGTGAAACATGCCAAGTGTAGTTCTGGGTCATGTTCCAAGTTCGTACTTCCCCACATGGGGTGGAGAGCCCAGACAGGCTGGGAAGAGACGTGGAAGCATTGCTTTCACCTTGGAACTGGTTTTGTGAATGGGAACCCCTGGAGACAGACACGCTTGGGGCTGCCAAGTGCAGTCGTGAGAAAGCTGGCGTTCCTGCTTCTCTCTTTCCCTCACCCTGAGACTCAGCCCCATGACAGGGTGTCGACAGGAGAATTAAATTAGATTGTGTAGAAAGATCACACCAAGATAGTAGGTCTAAGTAAATAAATAATAATTTAAAACCAATGATTACTTTGGATTTTTTTTTGAAGGTTCACTACGTGAGAGAGAGAGCAGGGTAGAGGCGCCAAGGGAGAGAGAGAGAGAATCTGAAGCAGACTCCCTGCTGAGCGTGGAGCCCCACAGGGGGCTTGATCCCATAACCCTGAGATCATGACCTGCGCCGAAACAAAGAGTCAGACGCTCAACCTACTGGGTCACCCAGGTGCCCCTGGAATTTTTGGCTCAGGGTATTGGAAAGGAGGGTGAGATTTTCTTTACAAAATGGCAGGGCTGTCCATGGCTCTTAGTGTTGGAAATCCACACATGAGAACAGTGCCGGTCAGAGTTCCCGTTTCTCCCCGTCAGCTCAGTAGTTGAGCGAGGAAAGCCACTGGGAATGCCAGATGCACCAGATTTTATCACTTTGTGAATAAATATTAATTCATCAGATGTTTCCAGAGTGCTTACTGGGCGCTATGCAGTGTGCTAGGCCCCAGACAGGGTTGTGTAATCTCGTCCTGATGTTCATGGAGCTCACACTCTGTGTGGGCATCCAGCAAATCCTCACACAGGCACATGAAGCCACAGCTGTGGACGGATCACACAGCAGTCTCGGGGCAACTGCTCTCCTCTGGGGAGATGGCTGTTAGGACAGTGTGTCTAGGTGGAAGCTATGTTTCAAAGACAAGCTCTCCACTTGGAAGAACTCAACAGTTCTTCCACAGCACAGACCTTCACAGTCGCGATGGGTGTGATTTTCACTGTGTTCAAATTCTTTGACTTCCTTGTGGGATGACTGGAGTGTCTTTGGAAACCGTGGCCACCACCTCTCATAGGATTAGCTAAGGGGACCTCAGGGGGTATGAAAGGCCATTTCTCTCTAGTCCTGAGTCAGTCCGATTGCCAGCCCAGGGCTCTCTCGTGCAGGTGGAGGCAGAAAGGTAAAGAGTCATCAGGTTCCCAGGTGGGTATCTGCGCCAGCAGAGGCCCGTAGCCCGGCCCGTTTCCCTGGTCTCCTGGACCGAGGGTCTTGGACCTGAAATTTACAGGCACCCAATTCAAGTGTCGAGGTCAGTGACTGTTTCCATGGACGGAGATTGAGCCCAGCTCTGGCAAGTACTTCCCCAGCTGCTGAGCAGAATCAGAATCCTCCTGAGGCTCTCTGAGACTCCACTCTACCTGCTCTAATAGGGGATTTGGGCTGAAAGCACCTGGAAATTTGGAGTTTTGGGGTCTACAGCTGTCCAAAGCTAGGCTTTATGAGTCCTCCTTGGAGGGAAAGCCATACCTGAGAGGGGATCATGCCCAGCCCCCACTGCCACCCCACATCCGGGTGAGGATGTGCCTGTGAAAGCAACCTCAGGTTTGAGGACTAGCAACATCTGCCCTTCCCTTTTTGGAACACTGAGTATTATTTGAGGGGGGATGATAGCTTGCCAGTTAGAAGCTTTGGGAAGTGCACTTGGGTTTTCCCGTTCTAAACAAATGTCAGCTCTCCCCCTGCAGAGGTCCCCAATGTACTGGTTCATTTCAGTCCAGCACCCCATCCTGCGGCTTGCCTCCCCTGCGTGGAGGTGCCACGCCCCGGCAGGTCCCCCTCTGTTTCCTTGGGACGCAGACATTGTGAGCTGTGGTCAGTACCGGGGACAGGCTGGCTGTATCCGCGCCTCTGTCCCTGTGGTTCCAAACCAAAGAGGACAGTGACAGTCCCGGTGCCCCACGTGCTCAGGGCTCAAACGGGACATGGAGAGGATTTCTAGAAAACATTTGGCAATCACTTTAGAGTTTTCTGTCGAGACCCAAACACAGAAAATGGCTGGAGCCAGTTGGCCATCATCCTCTCTCTACTCTCCTCGTGCCTGGGCCCTGTGCGCTGCGGGAGACGCAGAATGCCCACCTGCTGGGCTTCAGCCCCAGGGCTGAGATGGTGGGGGTTCGCTCCCCCTTGAGGTTGGCTGTGGTTGACTGCAGGTTTTTATTTAAAGAAAGGACAGTTTAAGCCTTCAGCTGGGAAAGGGGATTGAAGGGTCCCCTGCGGAGCCTGGGCGGAGTCTTGCAGCGGGTGACCCCCTGGCCGTGCCCTCCCCTGTGCACCTAGGGGGCCAGAGTAACTGTGCGCCTCTGGCCCCTCTTGACCGAAATGCTGGGTGGGGTTAGGGAAGCACTGAATTATGAAATAAAGTGAGGCATTTGGGGAGCTGTTGTCATCCTTGGCATGTGTCCTAAGTTACCGTAATGAGAGCAGACCTCCTGTAACGGGGGCCGCAGGGCGCCCCGATCTGCTTAAGCAATTTGTTGTTGCGCGCTGTCTTCCGCGGGCTCGGCAGGCGGCGGCTGACCCCTTGCGAACGGCTTTGGCTGGTTTCAGGCGAGAGACAAGTGAATAATGTTCCCTGATGCTGTTTCTGTCGGGGAGGCGAGGAGCTGACGGGATTCCAGAAGGCTCCGTGTGAAGGGGAGCCTTTCCGTTCCAAGAAGTGTCGGGTGGGGCGGGACATGTGCACCTGCGTGCGACACGCTGACTTGTGCCTTTGGCAGATTGTCCCTGTTTGGGGTCTCGTGAGCCGTGTTGTGTTTAGCAGAGTCACCAGGAGGTTGTGGAGGCAGATGTATCCTCTCCTTATCTCTGATCCCCTGACCCCCATGGGGCATGCGGCCATTTCTTCCCCGTATTCTCCCTGGGTTCACTGTTGATTCTCGCACCTGCGGCCTCCTTCTCTTTCCCCCTCAAGCACCCTTGTCCCAGGCACTTTCTCCTGGAAGGGTGCTGGTCCTAGTAGCTACAGGGAACTCTTTGGGAGTGTGGGAGAGGGGGAGAGGGGAGGAGGGGGTTTTCGGAGGGCTTAACCTCGATTTTGACCATGAAAGCAGCTGCTTTGTCCCAGATTCTTGAAATGCTGTGTGTGTGACAGGAACTTTTTACACGTGTATGTATGTGGGTGTGTGTTTTCTGGTTCAGAATAACTTCTTAAATTGGTAAGTTTTCTGCTAAGAGAAGAACTCCAGTTTTAGTCCTCTGTCTAGGTGTTCTTTTCTTTCTTTTTAAAAAGATCGTATTTATTTTAGAGAGAGTGAGAGAGCATGCGTGGGGAGAGGGGCAGAGGGAGAGAGAGATCCTCATGCCGACTCCATGCCGAATGGAGAGCCCGACTAGCGGGCTCGATGTCTTGACCCTGAGATCATAACCTGAGCCCAAACCAAGAGCTCGAGCTTCAGTGCCTCACCACGCAGGCGACCTTATCTAGGTTCTTAATGCATTATGGACCTTCCTGAGGTTTGATGCACAAAGCTTTCTCATTGTGGCCTTTGGGTGGCACAACTCTGTCACGTCCTGGGGCACAAGGCACATCCTCTTGGTCCCCTGTTGGGATGGACCACAGGGATGTGCCCCCAGGGTGGCCCCCCTGCTGGACCTCTGGGGTCTCTCAGCCGCTCCCAACCATCGGGAGGACTGTTAATGATCTGAGGCCGGGGAAGCCTGGCTCAGGGCGATGTGGCTTCCCGCGGGCAGCTCCTCCTGGCCATCTGCGCATCTCCTGGGTTTCCTGCCCTTCCCTGGCATTGCACTGAGGAAATACCAAGAACGCACTAACGGAAACCATCCCTCTCACCCCCGAAGCCACAGCAAGCCAGGCATGCGGAAGCGCACCAGGGCCACATGCTTTATTCAAGCAGAATCAGGGCTCCAGGGGGTTCACGACCATGTCTGTGTTTTCAGGGGGTGAGGGGTGGTGCTGGCTCTGTTCCGCAGAAGTCTGTGCTGTGGGGGGTGGGGGGGGCGGGGAGCCTCACTGGCGCTCTCCTCTCTCGGCTGGACTTGTGGTTTCCAAATCAGATGCTGGGAGGCCGGTTGGCCTTCCGTGTGCGATGGAAAGGAAAGCATCGATCCGGCTCAGAACCTGGGACATCCTTCTCTGACCTCCAGCCTGTGCGTGCTGTGTGCTCACAGTCTGTGCTGGATCCCGGGCCTCTGCTTCAGCGCAGCAGACACCAGCTCAGTTGGCCTCAGCCACATGCGGCATCTCTGAGGACAAGTGACAGCCTTTGAACATGCAGCCTCTGGTTCACAGACATCCTGGGTGTCTCCCGTGCAGGCGAGCCTCTTACCCCCACTGTGCTAGCTGTGGTCACCCTCTCCGGCTCTCTGGTCTCAGCTTTCAGGCAACGCTTGTGTCGGGCAGCTGGACCCAACTTCTACCTTTTTTTTTTTTTTTTTTAAGATTTTATTTACTTATTTGAGAGAGAGAGTGAGCCCGAGAGAGAGAGCATGAGCAGGCGGGAGGGGCAGAGGGAGAGGGAGAAGCAGGCTTCTCCTAGGGATAGAGCACAATGTGGGGCTTTATCCCAGGGCCCTGGGATCATGACCTGAGCGGAAGGCAGCCACTTAACCAACTGAGTCACCCAGGCGCCATCCATCTTCTACTTTTTAAGTGACTTTTTACAATGGAAAGATTTAAGCATCTGTAAAAGCAGAGAGGATACGATAGTCAACCCCGTGTGCCCATTACCCAGCTTCAGCTGTTACCGCGTATGGCCAATCTGGTTTCGTCCGTACTCCCTCCCCCTCTGCACTGCCATCTGCTGGATAATTTTAAAGCAAATCCCAGACACTGCAAAACTTCATAATTCCTTCAAAATGTATCTCCAAGAGACAGGGACTTTTCATACATGTAACCATAATTCTACTATCATATCTAAAACAATTTTTTTTTAAAGATTTACTTATTTATTTACTTGAGAGAAAGAGAGAGAATGTAAGGCCGAGGTGGAAGAGGGGCAAAGGGAGAGGGAGAATCTCAAGCAGACTCTCTCCTGAGCAGGGAGCCTGACCCAGGGCTCGATCTGACCCTGAGATCATGACCTGAGCCAAAGGCAGACTCTTAACCGACTGAGTCACCCAGGCGCCCTAAAACAATTTCTTAATAAGATCAAATACCCAGTGTTCATACTTACGTGTCTCCCCTTACTTTTGGTTTTCTGAATCAGGCTCCAAAGCCAGTCCCCATGTTACATGTTTTGACAGATGTTGTAAGCCTTCTCGATGAGTTTTCTGGCCCACAGTGTCAGTAGTGCTGCTATTGAGAAACCCTGTTGCTGGTGGTATTTAACATTTTTTTAAAAAATCCCTCTCGTTCCTGTAAAGCAGTGGTTAGATAGCAGAGCTCGATCAGATCCAGGTTCGGTGATTTCTCAAGAACATCTCATGGGTGTTTCTGGAATTCCTGTTGTATCTCATTGGGGCTGAGGGTGGGGGGTGGTGTGACGTCAGCTTTTCTCTTCTGTGTGAGCTGAAAATTGATCTGTGGGTTTTGTGGAGGGTCTAATGCTTTCCTTCTCAAGTTCTGCATTAGCTAGTGGTTTTAACATCTGGTAATGATCATTAGGCAGATTGATTATTCATTTAGATTTTGTCATTATTTTTATATTTGTTCAGTGAAAGCTTTCTCTAAAGAACTTCTCTTCATCATTTACATCCCAAGGTACAGTACACACAAGAGACTTAAAAAAAAAAAAAAAAAAAGCACTTAGGAGAACAATGATTCGGTTCCGAGGTGACTTGTGTATAAGTATCATTATAAACTCGTCGGTTTTTATCATAGACGATGTGTAACAACTCCTGGGTCGTTCTTTTTGACGCCCGTACGGTTCATCTGAGGCTGGTGGGAGCCTCCTGAAGTTGTATCCCATACCCTGTGGACACAACCACCTTAGTTTTCTTTGCTTTCAGGTAGGACGAGGTGTTCCAGATCCGTCTTCCACATTTTCCACCCCTGACCTGCCCTCAGACATTTCTCCAAGGTGGTCTGCTTCTGTTCAGTAGGAAAATTATATTCCGAAACCATAAGCAACTCTGCCCAGTTTTTGAAGTCTTCGCAGAAGTAGTGAGGAACCTATAAGAGATGCAGGTGCACGCAGGGGACCCACGTCTTCCCTGTGGGGGTGACCACCTGCTGCTGCATTTTTACCATGAAACAAATTAAATCCCAACTCTTCCTCCTCACACGGTGTGTGCTCGAGAGTCCCTTCACCTCGGCAAGGCCTTGCCTGAGTCTCATTGCTCGTCCTTCTCGTCTGGGACGCAGGAGGCTTACCGCCCCTGTTGAATTCTTCCCTCTGTCCCTGCAGCTGGCACAGGCTTCTGAAGGAGGAGTGTCAGGCTGAGGACTTGGCGGCAGGTTGTGCAGGGCTCCCGAGGTTGCTTTGGCCAGAGCTGCCCCTGAGTGTTTGTCCTGTGAGTCCAGCGGGGTCCTTCCACCCCTTCCAGAAGGATGCGTGCCTCTGGGGGAATGTCTCCTCAGGCACAGACCCCTAACTCGGTTGCCAATTTTGTAAGATGTTGCCCACGGTGTCCTGTGCTCTCACAGACTGAATAGACGGAGAACAAATAGATCCAGAGGCCAGAATCTTAGACCCCTTATCATAGGACCCGGCCCTAGTCTGTCTCTGTGGTCTGGGGCCAGGCCCGTCGGTAGCCCCAAGCTGCTGAGAGGCCCTGCGGAGGGGGGGCTCTGACTGGTGTCTGTGGACGTCACCAGATGCCGTGCACTGCTCAGCTGCAGAACTCGAGGCCTCAAACACAGCTGACCCCACATTTACTAGGCAGGGGAAGGAAAGGAAGGCGAGTGGTGGAAAAGCCCAGTGACATTTTTGAGTTCAAAATGGATTTTTATATGCTAGCAAAGTTAGTTGCACATGGCCCGAAAGCCAGTCTGGGCTTCTAGACTGTTCCAGTCTTTTCAAAGGGCAGGAAAACATAGTTCTGGTTGTCACTCTGTACAAGTAATACTCCCCACCCGTCATTGGGGGTGTCGTCGGGCCTCCGTGGATGGCACTGCTGGGGCAGTGAGGGGCGCTCTGCAGAGACCCCCTCATAACAGCACCCAGGCATTTTCTTGCACAAATCTCAAGACTGGCTTTGAAAAATCCTAACGTCAGCAGCCTTTAGGCCCTGTCTGAGAATAAAACGCACTTCTTATGTCTACTCAGTGTTTCTTATTTGCAGCTGGGTTGCAAGTCCCAGCTGCCTCCTTTCTGTGAGTGCAGGGGGGAGTGGGGAGTCTGCAGTTAGCTTCATACGGGGCAGGCCCGTGGGGCCCCAACCTGTCGCGCCAAGCACATCACTGCCAGAGCAAACACAGGGTCCCTAGGAGTCAGGGAGCCAGACAGGGTGACCCCGAATGTCCGAACAAGCAAAGACCTAACTTCAATGTCGTCGTTTTTCTTTCTGGGGCATCGAGCCCAGCTCCCTGCTCTACAAAGCAGAGGTGAAGTAGCTGAATGGAGCTGGGGCAACAGAGCCAAGGGTGGGGGCCTCCTTCTATGCTCTGTCCCTACAGCAACTCCAGGGCTCCCAGAAAGACTTTTTGGGAGTTGCCGGTAGCAGACAGAATGGCGGACTTACCCTGGCTCTTGGCTCCCTTCCCCTCCTTACCCACTCAACCCCGGAAGTGCCAAAGCAGTGGGAGGATGGGTGGTGAATCTGAGGGTGCACTGGGGCTACAGAAGGTGTGGGGGCAAGAAAGCCAGTTGCCACTGCTGGGGGACGGCTGGGGGGTCATGTCCTCTCCCCTCTCCCGGATCACATCCCAGAAAGCGTAGAAGGGTAGTGCCAGCCCATTGCCCCCAGGTCAGGGGCTGACCCCAGGGCTGCTTCACATCTGTGATCGGTAGGTGCTGGGACTACAGGGCCAGCTGCCCTGCCAGCCACGTGGAGTTCCCTCCTCCGTGCTCGGAAAGCAAGCTGCTCGCAATCCAGGCAAGTCAGAACAGTGAAAATCCACGCGTGAGAACATAGTGATGGGGACACAGGTATAGGGGTGCTCCCTGAGGGGCACGGTCACTTGCCAAGGTGGGGTGGTGGAGAGATGTTGAGTCCCACGGCAGCTCAAAGCACCTCCCACACTGGCCACTGACCCACCAGGATTTAGCTCCCTTCGCTGTGGGTGCTTGTTAGAAGTCAAGGGGGTAGATGCGCAAGAGGACATGGGATCCGAGGAAAAAATAATAAGAGGTGAAATAAGGTGGTAGAATTCTAACCCAAGATTACTGTACAATAAATGTAAATGGATATGAGCACCTGGGTGGCTCAGTAGGATGAGTGTCTGCCTTTGGCTCAGGTCATGATCTCAGAATCCTGGGATCAAGTCCAGCATCAGATTCTCTGCTCACCAGAGAGCCTGCTTCTCCCTCTCCCTCTGCCCTTCCCTCCGCTTGTGCGTGCTTTCTCTCCAATAAACAAAATGTTTAAAAACATGGAAATGGATAAACTCACTAATTCAAAGATAAGAGATTTTCAGATTAAAAAAATATTTGGCAGTATATTGTCTACAGGAGGCATAAAGCAATATAGAAATGTTCAATATTAATTTAGAGAAAGAGAAAAAAGAATTTTAAAATGTCAAGGTGGACAAAGGCAATATTAGAATATTATACTTTGGTAGGAGGAACAATCTATTAAGAAGAAATAATGATAAATCTGTAAATATTGCCACATATATCTAAGGTGGCTATCAACAGGATTAAAAGGAAAAATAAATAAATCTACAGTTGTAATCAGAAAGGTTCTATGGCTTTCTAAGAAACTGACAGACCAAGGGTTGAAAAAAAGCAAAGTTAATTGTAAACAATTAACACACCATAGATTATTTATTTATATACACATATTTATATACACATTTACAAAAATCAACTATGTACTAAGCCACAAAAAATGCCAAAATTTCAAAGAATCAGCATCATTGAAGCCATAGTTCTTTGGCCATAATGTAGTAGTAACTGAAATACAAAACAAAAAAAGAACACTCCTCACCCCATGCTTGTTTGCTGAAAGGCATTTAGTAGTGACTATCTACTATATCATTAGTAGTGACTGTGTGGGGGTAAAGAAAGGAACACAAGAGAAATTTAAAAATACTTAAAACTGGGGGCTCCTGGCTGGCTGTCAGTGAAGTATCTGCCTTCAGCTCAGATCTTGATCTCAGGATCCTGGGATCGAGTCCCGCATGGGGCTCCTTGCTCAGTGGGGAGCCTGGTTCTCCCTCTCCCTCTGCCTGCTACTCCCCGTTTGTGCTCTCTCTTTCTCTCACCCACTCTCTCAAATAAAAATCTTTAAAAAAGACAAATTTATCTTCTAAAAAAGTACTTAGAACGGAAATTTAAACATTGGAAATGTCCAAAAATTCTGGGCAAGTAGTACCTCCAGGAGAATTTATAGCTTTAAATCATTTATCCAAAAACAAAGACAAAAAAGACTGAAACAAGAGGGAACTAAAACACAAAAGAAGGAAGGCCTTAATAATGGTAAGGCTAAACTCAAGGAAGCGGCGGACAAAAAGGATGAGAGAAAGAGAAGATTAAGCAAATTCTAAACTTATTCTTTGAAAAGTTGAATGAAGTGCACTATTAATGCAGACTGATTAAGGAACGTCTGGGTGGCTCATTCGATTAAGCATCTGACTCTTGATCTTGGCTCAGGTCTTGCTGTTAGGGCCATGAGTTCAAGCCCCATGTAGGGCTCTGTGTTAGGTACAGAGCCTGCCTGAAAATAACAACAACAAGGATCAGACTGGCTAGCAAAAGAGTGAAAAAACAGGTAGAGATATAACACACTGAATGAAGAAGGAAGTCGGAAGGGACCAAGTGAAGGGCCACCCACAGGCTTCGCCAGAGTCTGATTGGCACGAGGTGGATGTCCCCACAGAGGGTGGCCTGGCGTGATGTGTCAGAGCTGGAGAAAGGAGAAGGGGACATCTCCACAGGGACGTGGAAGTCTGTAGAGATGAGAGACTCATTACATGCAGAGAGATGGATTATGTAGGTAAATAAAGGGCAAAAGCCAGGTTTCACCTGGTAGGGGACGAAGCTATAAATATGGCAATGGAAAAATGAGGTTCAACTCTGTGGCATTGGATTGGAATCGGTGATGTTGGTGTGAACTCTTCATTTTCAATATAAATAGAGAGAGGGATAAGCCAAATCTTAAGTAAGATTGATCTAGGACTGAAAAGATGGTTTAACAATAGCATGTCTTACTGCATGGATAAAAGCAGAAATTCACAGAAATTTCTAATTTTTTTCAAATTTTCTCAAACTGGTAATTACATTTAATTATTACTACTAATTCAATTTGGTGTATTTTAAAAAAAGATGTATTTATTTGAGAAAGAGAGAGCAAGCATGCACATGTGCCCACATGAGCGGGAGGGGCAGAAGGAAAGACTCTCAAGCAGACTCCATGCTGAGTGTGGAGCCGGATGTGGGGCTCGAACTTAAGACCCTGAGATCATGACTTGAGCCGAAATCAGGAGTCAGACACTTAACGGACTGAGCCACCCCGGCGCCCCTCAATTTGTTTTTTTTTTTTTTTTAAGATTTTATTTATTTATTTGACAGAGATCACAAGTAGGCAGAGAGGCAGGCAGAGAGAGAGAGGAGGAAGCAGGCTCCCCTCTGAGCAGAGAGCCCGATGCGGGGCTCGATCCCAGGACTCTGGGATCATGACCTGAGCTGAAGGCAGAGGCTTTAACCCACTGAGCCAGGCTCCCCAATTTGGTATTTAAAATAATGTAAAAACTCACAAAATACTAGAAGTAGAAAGGAAACAGAAACTCAACAAGATGATATAAGAAAAATGTATAGCGAATATTGGTGGTAGAGAAACTCTGCCCCCTTGTTAAAACAGGGAACCCACCAAGCAAGTCTACTCTCGTGTCTGCCTTGGGAGAGTCAGAGAGGCCCGGCGTTGCACCAGGCCAGGAAAGAGCAGGCTTAGAAAGGAATCGGCAGCCTTTAAGAACTAACACAGTGTTCAGCAAAGCTGTTAGTGCAGGATAACAAGTGTTGTTATACCAGTGCTAGCCAACGAGAAAATGGAATAGAAAATAAGATACCATTTACAATAACAACACAACTATAAGGTATTTAGGAATTAAACTAGCAAGGGACACAAGAATGTTATTGACAATGATTAAAACTCTATTTCAGGACACCAAGAGCACTTAAATAAACGGTGTTATGCTATTTTCATCATATGGGATTGCCAAAAATTATAAAGAGGGCAATTTTCGTGAAATTAATGTATAAGTTCACTACAATTCCAATCAAAATTCCATCAGGACCTTTTAAACGAGTTAACAAAAACTGTTCTAAAATTTATGCACAAGAATTAAAAGCTGTCTATAAATAACTGAGTCAGTTTTGAAAAAAAAAAAAAAAAGTAGAGCGAAATTGGCAGGGGATAGGGTTGCTCATTCCATTACATCCCGAAAGTCGGGATGAAGCCTCAGTGAGAAAAACAGCGAGGTGATGCAGGGACACAGCTGGAAACTGCAGAAACAGACCCATGTCTACAGGGAGCCGGGTGTGGGACACAGGGGGCAGCGCCTGTGAATGACGGGAGGGGAGACTGTTTCATAGACAGTGATGGAAAACTTAGGGAGATGAGGTTGGATTTCTGTCTTATGTCAGGGGCACAGGTGCATTCCAGATAGATCCAAAGCCTAAGGGGGGGGGGCGGATGCATGAAAGTATAGAGACTTGTCTTTATGGTTTGGGCATGAAAAGGGACTTCTTACATTTCAGTAAGACTCCCCCACCCCATCAGAGCACCTGACAGCAACCAGATTTGGCAAAGTACAACTGAAGGATTTCTGTTCATGGACACAGTTAAGAGGATATTGATCCAAAAACAAATGGCAGCTCATTAAGCTGACGTGAGAAACTAAGGAGGAAAGATCTCCAATCCAGGAGGAACAATGAGAAGTCTACGTTTGCACAGATATGAGTAATGTCAGATTGGCCGAAAATGAACAAATACAGAACAGCTAATGGAGAAAGGGCAAAACTCAGCCACCAAGGGGCGTGTCTAACATGGGGCCATTCTTCTGGAGAACCATACAAACAGTGAAGTTAATATATCAACGTCCTATAGTCAGGCATTCCCACTCATGGATGCTCATCTAGAGGATCCTTCCAGTGGGTGGGTCTCAGTCAGGGTCCTGTTGGCTGGGTCAGAGAGCGGGAGGTAACGTGAAGGGAGCAGAGAAGTGAAATGGAATCCCAAGCATTGCTAGGAGCAGGGACCCAGACACATAAGCAGCAACATAGATCTTAAAAATGTAGTGTTAGGTGTGGGGGTGGGGTGGGAGGGAGGGAATGAGATTTATAGCATAATCACTTTCTAAAAAAAGATGTATTAATTGATTTGAGAGAGAGTGAGCATGTGCATGCACAGGGGGAGGGGCAGAGGGAGAGGGAGAAGGAGACTCAGGCAGACTCTGTGCTGAGCCTGAAGCCTTAGCACGGGCTTTATCCCATGACCCTGAGATCAGGAATTGAGCCAAAGCCAAGAGTTCCACGCACTTAATCAACTACACCACCTAGGCGCCCCTAGCATAGTCACTTTTATGTAAATTAAGGTATCTGCTCACAAAACAGTATGTTTTGCAAATATACATATATATAAAATTTCAGGAAGGGTAGAGATGAGAGTGGACGAAGGGGGAACTACTAAAACTAGAAGTTGAGAGGCATCTTAGCATAGTGGCTGAGGGCATGGACTCCAGAGCCTGGGTCTGAATCCCGGGTCTGCGCCTTACTAGCTTTGTTACTTTGGGCAAGTCACTTAACCTCTGAGGTTAAGCTTCCCCATTGTTCAAAAGGGTCTGGTTGCTAATCCGCAAAGACAGCCCCAAACAATTCCGCCCCTCCCATCAGGGGGCGGGGACTTGTCAGTGCTTTGACCAGTAGGATGTGAGGAAGGGACCCCTGGCCCTTCCAAGCCCAGGCATTGCGCAAGACAGAAGCTTCTTCCCTTTTGAAGTCCTGAGCTGCCATGGGAAGAGAAGCCGAGATGCCAGGTGGAGACACAAGGCCGGGAGGAGCACTTGGCCCACCCGAGTGTCTGAGACAGCCAAGTGCCACCAGACTGCCCACGGACTGCCCAGCTGAGCCCTAGCCAACCCATGGAACAGGGAAATGCAGGGAAATGGTTGCTTTAGATCACCGAATTTTGGGGTCGCGGTGAGGATCCCCAGATGTCATTTTAAAAGTGCCGCCTAGCTCGTGACTCCTGGGAAGAGCCTGGCTGTGTGTATGTACTCATGGAATAAAGCAGAAGAAGGACCTGTAGAGGCTGACGGTGATAGAAATTGTTGTGCAGGGTTAACTCGGTTCTTTGCATCTGGTATTCACAAATACGATCAATAAAACCTTTGACGGGGTCCATATATTCATTTTCTAAATTAGGTGGCTTTGGATCCAGTAGGTGAAAAGTCATGTCCAAAAAGGAGAGTTTCTCCAAAGAAGCCGGGCGAGGCTGATCTCCTTGTATTGTCTTTGTGCATAGACTTCAGAGCCTCTGAGAAGGCACTAGATGGATGAGCTCCGTGACTCACGAGTCCCTCATTTCTGGGAATACAGACAACTGATAGACTATATTTGTTTTCCTCTGTAGCACTAGATCCAGAACTGGCAAAAAAAAAAATTTTTTTTTTTTTTTTAATCTGTGATGAATTCTCAATTAACCACAGGCTCCAGTGTCAGGAAATGGAAGAGTAACTGAAATCGACGCCTGATTCAAAGATCTCAATCAAGTCAGTAATTTCAACCTCCAGAAGGATCTCTCACTGTTCTTTTTATTCCAAGCACAGTATGCTCAATAAATATCTGTTGATTATTTAAAATCAGTCCCTCTTCTTTTTGAAAAGGATTTTAAACTATGTGCGTATGGTCCTTCAAATCATTTATTAAAGTTGTTTGTCAGAACCCAAGTTGGGGCAGAATAACAGACATCAGCCATGGTGAGTGGAAGGAAGGGGAGGGGCCCGGCCACTCACGCATCCACTCCTGGGAGCAAAGCCTTACGAATCTTACAGGGATTGTCTGAGGCAGGCATTGCCCATGTCTCACAGAGGCAAAAAACTGAGGCTCGGACAGGTGGGCTCCCTTGTCCAGTGCAGAGCCAAGCTCAAGCCCAGGTCGCCTGACTCATGGCTCGTTCTCTCCCACGCTATGGCACTGGGAAGCAGGGAGCTGGGATCGCCCCACAACAGCTGAACGGCAAGGGGAAGGCAGTAAACCCCTAGGCGTGGAGAGCTTTGTAAAGCCAAGAAAGGGGGACTGTAGAACACGCTGGTCTGTGCATTTCTGCTCGTGCGTTCTGACGCATTTTGGAGTGGGTGTGCAACTGCCCAGCCATTGCCTTGGAGTGCCCATTTCTCCTCACTCCAAACCTTGGAAGCCCCAGGCCTCATGCAGTAGCCTGCCAGTCCGTAGACCCTCCCCATGCTTGGCCGGGGGGATGGTGTCTAGTCAGGTGCCTTCGGGTCCCCACCTCTGGCCCTAAAATAATCCCGAGCCCCCTTCCCCACCCATAGGCCCACCTCCTCACCCCTGAATGGCTTCAGAATCACAACCTACATATCGCCTCCAGCCCTAGGGCTTAGAGCTGTGTGGTTCATCTTCTGGTAGCTTCAGGGAACATTCTGGATCAGAGAGGAAAGGAAGCATGTGCTGATTTCCTTTCCAAGGTGTCTTCTCCCTGGTGAGAGCAGACTGAGGGCGAAGTTTCTGTGCAGGTCGTGCAGCTCCGTCAGCTGGGCAGCGTGTCAGGGAAGGCGGAGACAGACCTGGGCTGCCAGGAAGGTGCCAGGAGGGGAACAAAGAGACCCCAAAGAGGCCCAGGGAGGATGTGGAGCCTCCAGCTGGCCACCAGCCAAAGTGCAGGGAGGCAGGCTGCTATTTTACTTCCCTTCCCCCCTTTGGCTCCTTCGTGCCCGCAGATGTGTTACTTCCACTAAAGATGATGTAACTGTGAGGACAGCCCAGCCGAGAGGGACGGGCCACAGTGCTCACGCACAGGGAAGGGGGGCCAGGCCATGAAAGGCAAATACAAGTCACTTCCAAGTCATGCCATTTATTTTGTCTTTATTGGATTTTTCCAGCTCATCTGAGCTTCTGCTCCGTTCTCTGGGCTGTAGAATTTGTGCGAACGTTCCGGGTTCTCTGGAACCCCCAGATAAGAACAAAGAAACACATGTGTGTGTGTGGGCATGCAAACACACACACACACACATACACACACACACATACATACACTCACAGGGCAGGCCAAGAGCTCTCTGGACTTGTTTCACTTGTCCCTTTCCCCCTCTGGCTTCAAGGTCACACGCATTTGTCTCTACCAAATAGCCTCAGGACAAACGGCGAGGAAAGGATACATCCAGAAGGGTGGAAAAGCAGGCTGTTGAAGGAGTTGATGGAAGGGAAGCAGCGAACCCCCAGCATCCTTTACCAGCCCCTCCTTGTTCCTTTCCCTGCTGCTTCATTCTTGAGTTTTCAAAAAGGAAGAAGTAGAGGAAGAGTTCAAGCCTGGCTGAGCCACTGGTGACCCGTGTGGCGCCTCTCAGCGGTTAGCAAGAGGTACGCTTCTTTTACGGCAGGTGTACCTGGCTTGGCGACGGACCCAGAGCTGGGACCGTCAACCCCCGCCCATCCCCTGCCTCTTGGCTGGTGCCTTGTGCTGCACGTTCTGTAGTTCCTTGCTCTCCCTAGCCTTGAACAACGTCAGGGCTTAAGCGCCAAGAAGCGATGAAGAACTTCATCAGCATCTCAGATGGGTCCTGGTGCTGTTAGAGCCCAGAGTCTCGCAGGAGGAGGAGCCGAGTTGGTGGCCTGGAAAGGCAGGCACCCATGCTGCTCTTGGCTGCCTGGACTGTCCTGCACCCCCCAGCCCAGCCCACTGACTTCTTGCATGTGGGCTCTGCTTTATTTCCCAGGGTGGGGATGCAAATACAGGGGAAAGAGCTACAGCACAGACCTAGTACTGATGTGCCCACCTTTGCCGCGCAGGAGCCCCACAGAGCTGCTGGGCCCCTGTCTGCCTTTGATAATTTGCGTCACTAGGTCTCATTGCATGAACCCAAACAGCAGGATTTCCCTGCAGCCAGCTCAACAGGAAATGATCCCGGGGATCTCCCACTTCCTTCATTCATGGAAGAGGCTGGGAGGATGGAGGTTACGGTCCTCTCCTGAATGCTCGTGCCATTCCACTGGGAGGGGTCGCCCAGGAACCTGACAGCTCAGGGACCGAGGCTGGTGGATGTTATTTAGCCCCTCTACGGCAGGGCTGTCATTCACCAGCGGCCAAGTTGGACTCCTGGCTCTGGAAATGTAATGTGTGACAGCTGTGTGCAGCCAGTGGTGTCCAGCATTTTAAAAAGGTCAATTAAGAAACGGTGGATGGTGGTGCGGCTAATGACAGCCTGGAGGGGTGAACGGGGCAGAGAAAACAGAAGGGCTCAGGCGTCTATTACCGGAGCGAGTGTCGAAGGGAAGCGTGGCAGGCAGGAATCTATTGTCATCAGCCATAAAGCACATCTGAGTTTTACAGCAGAGCGCGGTCCAGCTGTTCCCCTCCCCACGTGGTGCAGGGGGCAGTCTGTGAATGGGGGGCTCGGCAGGCAGAGGTGACACCTGCGTCAGACAGAAATCGTTACCCTCCTCGCTGCCTGCTCCTCTGCACTTTCCACTCTCCCACTTGGGAAGCAGAAGGCAGACGCTGGAGTGATACTCAGAATGTGGGTCATGTTCTAGAAATCCATATTTTAAGCATTCCCCAACGCTGGGCTCCGCCTTTTCCTCCCGGGTGTGTAGGTGGGCGGCAGGGGACAGGCAGGGGAGCCGGCAAGGGCTTCCTCATATGACCCATGTGCCCCCTGGTTTCAGGGATGCAAACGCAGAGTGCGGGGTAGACCCATTCCACTGTGATGGATAAAAGAGGGACATGAAGCCCTTAGGAAAAAGGTCTCTTTCAGCCTGTGACAGAATTGGCTCGTGGTTTGGGGAAGGCACTATATGGGATTTTTTTTTTTTTTTTTAAAAACCAGACAAAGGGTCTGTAGGCTGCTGGGACTAGCTTTTTGCCACATCTACCTGTCAAGCCAGAAATTCAATAGAGCAATGGGAATGCTAATTGATATGCAAAACAGGTCCAGGGTTCCTAGAAATGTCTAATGATTCTCTGGTTCCTTGCGAATGCAGAATTAAGACATGAACTACATGGAATGGAAGTAAGAACACCAACATTTTTACTTGCTCGCTCTCTCTCTCTCTCTTCTTCTTTTTCCTATAAAAAAAATTCTTTGGGGAAACTTCACCAGTTTTATAATTTCAAAAAAAAAAAAAAGAACATTGCAATCAATGGGGTTTGTCTTTGACACACTGGATATTTATTATTAGAAAATAGTTTTTATCAGCCGGCAATACCAAACAAGTTGAAAGGAGCGTGCTTCTCACCTTAATTTTTTTTCTCCTTAAGGAAATTTAAATAAACAGCTCACTGTGAGGAGAGTTGCCACGCCTTTCTTTTTTTTTTTTTCCCCCTTTAAAAACGGAATAAACGAAGTTTAGTACAAAACGTCCTTCAGCTATGCCTTGCTCTGCAGTTGTTATGTTGTCCCCTTGAGTAAGAGAGAAGGAGGAGATGAAAAAAGACCATTCTGGTTATCAAATTACCCCAAAGAATCTACAGTAGAAACCGGGAAACAGATAAACTCACCCAAAACCAAACCAGTCCAAACCAAGAAACCAGTTGTAACATTGGCTTTTCCATGGTGATTATCATCTGACTTTAATATATATCTATATCTATATATATATATTTGAAATTGTAATAAAAAAGGAAGCATTGAATTGCATCTTTAGCAGGACAAGCTTCCTCATCTGTTACAGAGGTGTTTGGGAAATTTCATATAGTATCTGGTCAGTAAGCACGTTTGGCAGCTCAGCAAGTATCACGTGACTGCAGCATCCATGATTCCAAGTGAAATGGTGTTTGCTTTCTTTGGGGCCGAGTCCATTGCTCCGGGCAAGGTGCTCCCACGGCTCCGGATGTCCTGAGACCCACGGCTTCAGGAAGGGTTTGGAGGTGGCTCAGTGCATGGCCCCAGTGCAGAAACTTCCAGAACCCCAAACAACGAGTCAGCAAACCAGCCACACGGACGTCAGACAATGGTCTCCTTTGAGTTCCTCTTGACAGAGTGGAGGCCCAGCAGGGACTGCTGGTTAGAAGGGACGCTGACAGACTTTGGGATGAGGAGAATTACTCTCTGATTGGTCCGACGCCATTCGTTGTACAATCGACAGTGGTACCTAAATGACACCTGAGGTCAGGAGAGGAAACACAAGGATTATCAGGTCAGTGGAAGCTGATAATCAATCCAAGAAACAACAAGTCATTGAAAACAGCTCTGAACAGCTGGTGGCAGTGAAGTGAGGTAGGCCTCTTGGGGCCGCACTGCGCTGGCCGGCAGCTGAGTGTTGGCACCCACCGGAGGGCACCCTTATGTGAAAAAGGGCAGGGCTCCTGGGGGGCTTCCTTCCTTCCTCCTCAGAGTGGAAACAAGTAGGATACGAATAAGAAATGAGGTTCTTTCAGAGGCTGGATTTAGTTTGGGGATAGTAGTGTTTGGGCCCCAAAGCATCAGTTGTGAAGCAGATTGGCTACAGGCAGCGAGGTGGAGTGAGTACAGCGCTAGCCCTCACCCTGGGGGTGGAACCTGAGCCATGTGTCTGTCTGGGCCTCAGCTTCCTCTCTCTTAAATGAGAGTGATGCTTGGGTGTCATGTTCCCTCCTGCAGGTTGGACACTGCACAATTCAACATTCAGACTGCCTATGACAGGAAGGGTGCCCTTTGACTTGTGTCACGCACAACTCTTTTAACTGTACCAGCGGCCCCTGATTGGTGATCCCCAACTGCCTGCAGCTCTATCGTTCTACAGCTTCCAGTGGGGGAAGCTTTGGTGTGGGCACCAAGTCCCTCGATAAACTCCTCCTGAGCCTCAGCCTGGGGTAGGGTCTACCTCCCTGGGCACCTGCAGTGCCTCGTGCCTACCTCAGCATGGCATCAAGTGCTTTGTCAGGCAGTGTATTTGTGTCTCTCTCTCCCTGCTCCAGAAGCATCTTGACAGCAGGGGTTGGGCCATATTCATCACTGCATGCCCAGCGCCCATCATGTGCCTGGCGCTTAGGAAGTTACTGGGTAGAGTTTGCTGAGTGAATAGCTACCTTACGCTTTCCGATTGCAACTCTGTTTCAGACTCTCTTCTATGATCTACAACATTATGAGCAGTAAACTGATGGCCAATGGTCACGTAACTATGCCAGAGAGTTCTTGCTTCCCATGGAAATATCCCGGAATGAGACACATCTGTGGTTCATTTTGGAGCAGGCTGGCGTCCGGCCTGGATGGATTGCCCAGGAAATTCAGATTCTGTACTTCTGAAGGTGCATGGACTGTCTTTAAAAACGGGGGAAGGGTGAGTGCTGTGAAGTGTGTAAACCTGGTGATTCACAGACCTGTACCCCTGGGGATAAAAATATATTATATGTTTATAAAAAATAAAAAATTAAAAAAAAAACAATGGGGGAAGGTCCCAGTTTGAGAGCATCCAGATGACTTTTTTCCTAGTAGGTGCTGGGAAGGAAGATACCTATGAACTTAGGCTGAGAGATGGCCCAGGATGGGCTGTTTAATCATGGGGGGTGGGTGCTGGGCTGACCCCAGGACAGGGTCCATGGTGGTCAGAGAGAGGGCCGATCCCATGGTTGGAGCCCAATATTTCTGGAAGCAGAAGAGGGCACAGGCCCTGGATCAGAAAGGGCTTACTGGTTCTCTGGCAGGATCATGAAATTCAAGGCCGCTAGCTTAAATTTCTGAGGCTAGAAAGCAGATGCCACAGGCCGAGTGCCAGAGAGATTTGGGTATGAAAATATAAGCTTTTAAACTCACACAGATGTGCTTTTCTCCAAAAGGCCCTGAACATGCCAAAGTGGATCAGGTTTGGGGTTTGTTTTTCCTCCCTAAGCTTGGTTCTTGATGCATCTATTCTGTCCTGCTGCGGCTTAGTGCCAATGGCGGAGTGTGGGAGAGGCAGGCGGGGATGCCTTCTGCTCAGGGCCAAGAGCAGGGAGATGAGTTGAAGGCAGACTCGTACTAATGAGTCCTAATGAGGAGCTGTGGCAGCTCAAAAAGACCAGAATCTGGAGATATTCTCCGAAAGCTGGGTTTCAAGTCAAGAGAACCTCATCTGTATGTTAAGGAGCTGTGCATGCCGGGCCTGGGTAAGCCGAGAAGTCGCTGTGGGAGCACCCAGGGGACGCCTGCTCTCAGGCCCGGCACCCCAGGCCTGGATCCCCACCCTCTACCTAGTGGCTCTGGGACTCTGGGAGGGTTGCTTGCCCCCCGCAAGCTTCAGTGTGTCGGCAAAGCGTGAGGAGTGGTGTCTGAGAGTGCACAGAAAGCACTTAGCACCGTGCCTCACACACGATCCTGTTCTCGGCCTGTTCTTTTTGATGTGTTAAATATAGAAAAGAAGATGGTTTTGTGATGCTCCTTCTTAGACACAGGAGAAGGGGGACAAGAAAAAAACGTGCTAATTTCCCTTGCTCTCGACGTGACCATAGGTCAGCAGCAGGCTGTATCACTGGGGAGCTTGTTAGAACGTCGGAATTTGGGGCTCCACCCAGACCTAAGGAATCAGAGCGTGCATTTTAACAAGATCCCCAGGTGATTTGCAGATCTGTTCAAGCCTGAGAAGCGCTGCTGCAGGCAACCTGGGAAGTCAACGACTTAGCAGGTCTCCTGGTTCCTTGGCCAGAAGGTGTGAAAATCAGCCAGCTTGTTCAGACAAACAGATGAGATCTTATTATACATTCATCTATCTTAATTGCTGTTAACCATCACAATCTGCAGGCAAATTCAGTCAATAAGAAGAAAGGGTCAGAGAAGACTCCTCAAGTACTCCTTGATTTTCCTTATTGGGGAAAATCAAGGAACTTGAGCCTGATGCAGATGGGACCCCAGGTTTGCAAATGCCCTTGGGTGATGCTGAGCCAGGGCCAGGAGCTCCAGGACACTCCCTTCCCACAGTGGAATAGAATAGGAAGAAAGGAAGTTTGACTTCCAGAACTAAAGAGGCAATGAGGGAAGCAGAAACAAACCAAAAGGAAGCCAGGACAATTCTAACATTGGGAACTTAGTTTAGGTATTTCTTAAATGTCCCTGGGGGCGGGTCGCAGAGGGAGCGAAGGAGAGAGAGAATCTGAAGCAGACTCCACACCCAGCAGGGAACCTGACAGGAAGCTCAATCTCATGACCCTGAGATCCTGACCTGAGCCAAAATCAAGAGTTGACTCCTAACTGACTGAGCCCACCAGACGCTCCTTCAATGTCTGTGTTACGGAGAGAAGAGGAAGAAAGCGCACAGGGCCACTATTCTAAAAATACTTCTTTTGGGGTGAATTTCTTGAGGTGTGTTCAGTTCTTCATCCAAAGGAGATTAGCCCGTCGTGGGTACGATCCTACAAAGAGTGGTGGTCACGTGGGCAGGGCAAGGAAGGATTACATCAGCAACCACTCTCCCTATCAGGGCAGTGACAGGCTGTGGCCTAAGGGCCGCTGTAAAGTCACAGAAGGGTGTGGGAAATCTCCTCACCGATTTCTTATTCTGCCCTTTCTCTCCAGATTGAGGCCTACTGATGTGGCCAGGGCCTCGTCTTCCCAGGAAAGGCCCGGCTCCTTGATCTCCGGCTGCACCGAGCTGGTGGGCTGTGAGAGTACACGGGCCAAGGAGCAGGACCGGACATGGGGTCACCCTCGATACCCTGGGGCTGCCGTGGGCTGTGTGGGCTGTAGGTCAGCCAGCTCGCGCACGGTCACCCTTGTCAGGCAGTGTCCTCCCGGAGGTCTCCCAACGTTATAAGGAGAATTCAGATGACTACCCCGTGGGGCTGGGAATCAGCCAGAGGAAACAGATCGCTCATTCATTGCATCCCAGGCCTTAACCAGTTTCTGTGCTGAGTGCTGGCTGTTGCCTTGGTGATGCGGTGAACGCAGGCACTCCCTGCGGGTCCCTGCAGCACAGCACCCCAGTCCCCAACCTGTCCGCGGTTGGCTCATTTTAAGCGCCACGCTGGGTGACTTTCTAGCGCCAAGCGTGGACTCGGATGATGTCCGTCCCTGGACCTCAGACGGTTTGTGATGTGGGCAGTGATAGTTCCATGGCACCCACTCCGGGCTTGTGGTTTCCCAGAGGTAGGCTTCCCCACGGCAGGTTCCAGAACGCCCTGTTCCCGAGGGGCGGCAGGGCCGGGCTCAGACTGCAGAGGCGCGACAAGGCGGCAGCGGGGCTGTGTTCCCTCCTTCCCAGTGCTGGCGAGGCCCTGCCAGGAAGGCTGCTCTGAGCAGCAGCCCGGCTGGGACTGACACGGTGTTTGTTTATCTAAGACATTTTCACAGCATATTCTCCGGAAGCCTGACAGCTTGTTTACAATGGGTTTCTGCCGGAGGGCACTTTCCAAGTGCTGTCAGCTCCTGAGTTACAGCTCCTGCCAGGGCAGCTCGCTACAGCATTTATCTGGGAGGGACTTAGCCTGGATCCAGTCACCTCGGGCTCAGGGGTGCTGCAGCGCCGTTTCCAGGGGAGAACGCCTTCCCCTCCCTCCAGCGGCTTTGCATCTTGTGGCGGGCTGAGTGTGCAGAGGAAGAAACCCTCATGCCTATTCTGTGGGCTCTGATAAACGTTTCCAAAGGTACCCTACCTAGTCCTGCCGGTAGCCCAGTGACCCAGGGCTGTCACTGTTCCACTATCTGTAAAGGGGAAGGCTGATCAGAGAGGGTAAGTACCCTCTTTAGAGTGACACAGCTCTTAGCGTGCTAAATCTTGGGTCTGACCACAGGGTCTTTGGATTCTCATGCGTGTGCTTTTCACTACGGGGCACTGCCTCTCGGAAACGTTTCTGGAATGAAGTATGTTCTCAGTCTCCTGAAAGAGCCCACTCCAAGCACCCTTCCCGCCCAAGCCCCCTTTCTTCTGAGATGGGAGGTGAAACAGGTTCACATCCGCTTTTCCGGGTGAAATCTTTCCCTTTCTTCCTTCCCTCGCTGCCTCTTCCTCTTTCATAATAGATGACCACATGCTTTACAAAGCAGGTTTTCCAAAAGGCCTTAAATTGGTTTGAAAGCCTAACAATAAGGTTTACATCCTCAACCACCCTGCATCCTCCACACACATCTAAGAAAAATCGTAGACTAGCGAACCTGTAAACATGGTAAGAACTGAGAGTTATTTTCCAGAGAACCTTCCTTGGGTGCTCTCTCCTTTCTGATGCCAAGGAGCAGGGAGGAGCCTGGCAGGATGGGCATTCCTGTCACGCCCACTTTATGAACGAGGGTGCCAAGGCTCGGAGATGTGAACTGCCTTTTCCAAGCTGACGCAGCCGACCGGGCGTCAGTGCTAAAGGTGATTTGATTTCTTATTCTAAGAGTCTTACTCTTATTTTCTTCCCATTCCCATCACCTTGTGACTTCTGAGTCTGCCTCATTGCTTGACTCACAGTGAATCAGGACCCACATGGGCAGCACAGACCTTTAGAGGAGAGACACTGAAAGAGCCCACTCCAGGCACCCTTCCCGCCCAAGCCCCCTTTCTTCTGAGATGGGAGGTGAAACAGGTTCACATCCGCATTTGGCTGGTGGTGGGTAGCAGAATGCCTGACTTCACCGGGGGACTCAGGGAGAGTTGGAAGCCTCAGAATGCTCCGTCTTTACCAAGACTCGAGCCATGTCCCTCTCCACTGAGACAGACGGACTGTCTGTCTGAAGGCTCCCTCCCCGCCCCACCCTGAGGGAAGGTACAGAGCTGTAGCGTCACAGGATGGACAAGACGGAAATGATCTGGCCCAGGGGAAGGTTACAGTTGCCCTGACAGCTGGTGGGACAGGGTTTGGAAGACAGAGCAGAGGGGCATGTGGGAGTGAGCGCTAGAAGCTTCCACATGCTGACCCCGTGCTATGGGATAAGAGAATAGTACGCTTTGGACAGGAAACACATACTAAGTAACCGTGGGACGTGCTCAGATTAGAAATGAGCAGGCACAGCAGAGTCATGCCAGGAAGCAGGGCGCCCAGTTTCTGAAATGAGTCTAGCGGGTAGTGACTTTCTTCCCTGCAGGTCCCAGAGGGAAACAGAGAGAGTGAGATCAGTGCTGTGCCAACCTCTGCCCAAGCATTTAACTCTTCAGGAGTTAAGTGGGTGAAAAAAACCAGACGTGTTTAAGAAATTTCCCTCATATACAGCAGACACGCTTATTTGGGAAACGGGTTTCTTTGGTGGCAGCTTCTCAGCTAGATAAATTAGTGTTTTTATGGGCTGTGGAGTCAATATCCCAACACACAGAATAACCATCAGGCAAAACGCAGCTCCACGTCCAGCAAAGAATTTAGGCTGTGTCCAGGAGTAAGAAGAAAATAACCAGCCTGAGGATTCATGATCTGCCCAGGCAGTGACAGCAGCAGTGGCCAAGAGCATCCTTCATGATCTGCTACAATCCCAGCAAAAGCGAGGCACATAAACCAGAGAAAGAAAACGCCATGCCCCGTCGCGGATGGAGTCCCAGAACCCTGGAGGAGGGGAACGTCTAGGGTGTGTGGCTTTGATTGATGGGCTCTCAGAAGCAGGAGCTTTTTCTTTCCTTGATCTGCTCTTCCCAGCAGCACACTGGGGTGGACATGCACCCGCACATGCACATCCACAAGCACACCTACCCGGACCTCGAGCGTGGCACGCACGCCCCTGCCAGCACCTGCGGATCTGCCTTTCACCAGGCCGGGTGGCTGGGCTACGGCCGGGAGGGAAGGCTGTGCCTGCTGAGGGGTGGTGGCCAGCTCTGGCTGCTCCAAGTCCCCGGGCCCTGGGCCATACTTACTAGTGTCCAAAAGAGGTAAATGGTGAA
This sequence comes from Mustela erminea, assembly GCF_009829155.1. Taxonomy (NCBI): domain Eukaryota; kingdom Metazoa; phylum Chordata; class Mammalia; order Carnivora; family Mustelidae; genus Mustela; species Mustela erminea. Next base: position 98,921,810 of record NC_045616.1, on the reverse strand, counting down.
GAGTGCCACAGTGAGTGCGATCAGTCCGACGGCCTCCAGCCGACTACTAAAGTGCAGGTGGTCCACGGCACCCCGCAGGCAGAGCCAGCCTGAGATGGTGGCCAGCGGCGTGATGAACAAGAAGCACACCATGTCTCCAAACAGAGTCCGCTTCTCATGCTGGGGGCCTGGGTTTCGGAGCCACTGCCGAGGAGATGGGGTGACAGAGAAAAGCGGAGTCACAGTTAGAGGCTGGCGTGGAGCGGAGACCCGCTGCCCTCGAGGGTGTCTCTGTCTCCTGAAATGGGACACAGGTGCTTTGGACCTGTTCTGAGATCCCAGGGAAGAGTTCAGGGCTCATTCCATACCCCACCTCCCCGGGTAATAGTGATTCTTGATAATACTTTAACATGACAACAGTGATGAGGATCAAAATCAGAATTTTAAAAAGTGTCTTTGCTGTAGGCAAAGTGTCTGCTGTTTTTGAAAACAGTTCAGAGGTTATTATATTGAACACTGACATTACGGGAAGATGGGGAGGATGGTATTTCCAGAAGGTAATAGTTGAGACAGGAGAAGTGCTGTTGTGGGGCCAGAGGCTTCGTGTCTTGGCCCTGGGAATGTCTGCAGGAAGGGGTTAACTTAGCAAGGTGGGTTTGCTCAAATTGTGCATGTTCCCCAGAAAGACCCATTTGCAAGATTGGCTCTTTAGAAATGAGCTCTGAGTCCTTGCAGTATTTTGCCTTTTACGAGCATCTCTGTATGCCTGCAGCCTTGGGCCATATAGTAAGAGTATAATGAAATCGTTTATCCCAACGATGTGATTTATGCTGAACACCTACCTTCACTATAGGGGGCTGGAGTCTAGGGAGCTAAGGGCAGACACACAGGTGCTCTATGCCTCTGTGACTGACTCCAGTGAACACCCTATACACCAAGCCTTGGGGTGATAATGCCTGGTATGTGTTGTCACAAATTGTTGCCGGAAAAATTAAGCAGGTTTGGGTAACATTACCGGGAGGGGACACCTGGGAGCTCATGCCTGGTTCCTCCTGAACTTTACCCCCGGACCCTTTCCCTCTACTGATCTGAATTGGTATCTTTTCGCTGTCAAGCCATGAGGAAAAGAGCTTTTCTGATTCCTGTGAAGCCTTCCACGCAATCATGGACCCTAAGGGTGGTCTTGGGGATCCCCCAAAGATGGAGACTCATGTGACTCCATGAACTCAGTAATGCCCCTCCTTGCGTTAGGACCCTGACCCTACTTAGGATGGTCCCTGACATCTTAGTTGTGCTGCCCAATTTGGGGGCTGAATCAGCCCAACAAGGGTAGTGAAAACTTTGTGCTTGTTGAAAGACCAGCGATGAGAATTCCTACAGGATGCGAAACACAGTTGCTGTGCTCCCACTTAGGGGAGCAGGTTTAGGCTGAATGCCTGCTGAAATGTTTTCCATAATCCATTCTGGGAAGAGTCATGCTTACATATTGGTGTTGGTACATGACGGTAATGAGGCCTGGGGGCTTTTCTTCAGGTTAGCACTGGAACATGTCTCCAAATGCTCCCATCTCGCTACCCCATGTAGTATTAGCTGAACCCAAAGGGCCCAGAGGAGGGGCTCAAGCACAGTTGATGGGGTGGGAGTGGGAAGAGACGCTGGCTGAGTCTGTCTTTCATCTTGTCCCATAAGCAAATGCGGGTTTAGCAGTGCTGTGGGCTGGCTCCTGAATGGGAGCATTATGGTCTGCTGAGTAGGCACCCCAAGTGGCCAGGGCGGTAATTCCCACACAAACATTGGTGGGAGGGAAAGGGGCATGACAGGGGACACAGGAGTGGGTGGTGCACAGTGGAGGGTGAAGGGAAGACCACGTTCAAGGGCAGGAGGAAGAGACAGAAGAGCTGCAGAAAGGGCAAGCCAGGTGAGGACAGAGCAGCAGAAGGGCCAGAAAAAGCCTCAGGAGTGAGCAGAAGAGACGTGGCGGGGAGAGGCACAGAAGAGGTTTTCTGGGAGGTGCTCTGCCTTGAGTGTCTGGCCGAGGCAAACATTAAATGACCCGCAGAGCCCAGCACACTGCTTTCCAGAGTCACGCACCTTTCAAGTGTGCAGAGATACTGAAGGAAGGCAACCTCAGCTCTAAAGTGGACCCGAGTAAAATAGATCATGGAAGGGTAAACAGAAATACAGCATTAAAAAATTTCACAGAAATACCTAAAGGATCAAATGCAAAGGACAGTGACCCTGTCATGTGTTGTCATGTTACCCCACACATCTCAGAAGCTTCAAAGGAAATCAGTGAGCTCTTATTAACATTTTCTTGCCTAAATACTGGGACTATCGCTATGATCTAGAGAGCAGAAATCGGGCGTGATTCTCCTAATATTAAGGAGGATCAGCAAGGTTAAATGATTGCTTCATGTGACTTAGGGGTCAAAGTGAGGAGGGGGCTTAGATTTCTCCGCTCCTGCTCAGATGTCCTATCCACAAAATATTCGAACAATATTAAAATTGCAAGACATTCAGAAATCCAGATCCTTAAACACTTTTGTCCGAATTGCAGTGAGCTGATTCTTTTTGCAGATTTTCACTGGAAACAGATCTGGAAGCCTGGCCTACTTTCCTCTGTGTCCTCACTTGCTGGAACATAGTAGATTTTCAATAAATATGCAACCGATGTATGCAGACAAGAGGACCTTCCTGGCAAAGAGTTTCCCCAATTCCTTCCACTGGAGAATTCTGAATACATTTTATGAAAATTAATTTAGTATTTTACTTATCTATGTGGCCCTTGACATTACCCAATGAAATGACTCAGGTGTGGAAGGAGGTAATTACAAATCATTGCTTATCTCCATCCGGTGTAAGATAAATCAAGAAGGCGAGATTAATATTACTACTGGTTCCCAGTTTCTCATTTTCTAATTGTTCATTGATTTTCTATATTCCTAAAAAATTTCCAGGCCTTTTTATATGTACATGATCATCTAATATCTGGATTCTGCACATTATTAACTATATATATAGATATAATTAAATATATTTAAATATAATCAAGCACATATATTTAAATATTTAATATTTAAATATATAAATAAATAAATAAATAAATATTTTTATATATGTATTTTTGGCTTAGCTTACCTTTTATTTACTGCTGGCTCATATTTAGGTATGAAGTTGTTTGTGTTTTTTGTTTGTTTGTATGTTTTTGAAGTAAACTCTCTGCCCAGTGTGGGGCTTGAACTCACAATCCTGAGATCAACAGTTGTGTGCTCTACCGGCTGAGCCAGCCAAGTGCCCCAGATATGAAGTTCTTTCAATATGTATTATTATGTTAAAACTTCTGCAGAACCCCAAGTGTTAATTTATCGCTTACACAAATGCAGGTGCCATGAACAAGACCACTGGCAGTATCTGTTGATGAATAAAAAAAGTTGCCCTCTGCCATGGTAAGAACTTCTGCCAAAGTATTCAAAGAGGCTGATATGGGATATTTGCACAAGCCGAGTTTATAACAGAGAAAAGTGGATTACACCTCACATTTCTAGCAGAAGGTGACTGTCTAAATAAATTAGAGGATTTACTTAGGATACCATAGAGTAATTTGAAATGATAATGTACGTTTTGTATTTACGGACATGATACATTATTGAGCAGGAAGACAGTTCTACTGGACAGAATGTATTGTATGATCCTGTGTAGGTAATGATATATTTATAAACACACAGACATTTATACCTACGTAGATGGAGTGGATTTACACATCCAAAGACCAGAAGGATTCCTAGCAAAAGAGCGGCTATCTGGGTGGTGGAATCATGAGTGGTCTTTAATTTTTTTTGCTTTGTATTTTCTTGCTTTCCTCCAATGAACATGGATTACCCATGTAAATATTTATGTATTTATTAGTTGTGTACAAAACATCAGGAGAGAGAGAGAGAGACGGACACTGAGTGAGGGATCGGGAAAGAAGAGGGAGTTGAGCAGGGAGGTGTCCAGCTAGTGTTTTGCAAATGATAGCAGGGAAAAAAAAAAAATGTACTGAGCTATGGCTGGGGCAAGCTCGGTGCTAGAAAGTTGAGTTTATGATGCAACGTCTCATTGAGGCCTTGCAACAACGCTCATATTACCCCCATTTTACAGATGCAGACACAGGGGAGAAGAGAGTTTACTAACTCACCTGAGGATAGATGGCAGGTGGGTGGTAGAGGTGAGATTCAAACCAGCCTCACTTTGCTGCTCCTTGCTTTCCATATTTAGATTTTCTTTCTGCACCAAATGGCACTTGTGTATGTGTGTGCACTAGATTTCTGGCAAATTTTCAGCGAGGTGGGATAGAGTAAGTCCTACTATTGACTGGTTCATCAAATAGCTGAAGGATTGGCTGGCCAGGATATTACCATGGTAATTTAAAAAAAATATTCTTTTTTAAAAAAAGATTTTATTTATTTATTTGAGAGAGAAAGAATCAGAGAGAGAGAGCGCGAGAAGGTGGGGGTCAGAGGGAGAAGCAGACTGCCCCCTGAGCAGGGAGCCTGATGTGGGACTCGGTCCTGGGACTCCCAAGATCATGACCTGAGCCGAAGGCAGTCGCTTAACCAACTGAGTCACCCAGGTGCCCTTTACAAAATATTCTTAGGATACTGTTCTGTTGTATGTTCATTCTTTTACCACATCGCAATGAGGCCTAATGTTGGGGAATTTAATCTCAGAGATATTTTGGCTTAATTCTTAACAGGTAAAACGTTGATCTCAATTATTGTTCAATGTGATTTTTTGCTGTTATGTCTTGTGCCTCTCTAGCCAGTTATACTTATTATACATGGAGTATTAGACCTACTCTGCAATAGGGTCTTCATTTCCCAAATATGTAACACAGGGCAGGCTGCAGCCGAATGGCAGGTTGGTTTGTGTGTCCGTCTTGCCACCTGACCTGAGGTGGAGGCTTTATATGACTCGCGTCTTGCATGTTCGGCATTTACCGCATTCCATCAATGACAGTGGCTTACGTTTACTCACACACAAGGATATCCAAAGCTCTCTCTTTATGCTAGGTGAAGTCACTGATTTACTCTTCAGTAACCTTTGAAAGGGGTACCACTATTGTCACCAGCATTTTATAGATAGGGAAACTGAGGCACAGAGAACTTCAAGTGACTAAAAAAGACTGGCTTAGGCTTTGAACCATGTTGTCTAGCGCCAAAGATGTGATCCATAATAATCTATTCTATCATCATTCTTAGTTAAAAAAAAAAAAGAAAGAAAGAAAGGAGGCAGTGGGTAATGAGGGAATGAAGTGGGTAGGAGGAGGCTCGTACCTTCAATGTTTTTGTTGGTGTAAGAAGGTTCCCTGGGTGCCTGCTACTAATTTGTCCTGCCACTTGTAGACAGCTTTTGCTGCCAGAATATCGTTCTTGAAGGGGCTTTAGTTTAACATTAGTCTTCTGCTTATACTTGGTGGTTAGCTGTACTTTAAAAGCCGAGGTCAATGCTTGAGAATACTAATTTGTACGGCGTCTCTCACCTGGCTGGCCCACCCACACGGCAGCCAGGGGATCTGTCAGCAACCCGGGCGCCCTTCATGACTTCTGTTCTCTGGTTCCATTAGGAACACGAAGCATAGAGGCTGTAGAATTGAAACCAGTGAGCTGCCTGCTGCCTGCTTCCCTGTGGTGATCTCATTCCAGTCCCTGACTCGTTCCTGACCCAGGAGACTGATGTGCTCTTGGAAACAGGTCCAAAAACCAACCACCCAACCAACCGTCTAAACAAAACAGAAATCCCCCCTTGGTGATCGGCAGCGTAGGGCCAGAGACAGGGAGAAAAGCAAGCAGTGTTCCCCCAGTGACGCGTAGTGTGCAAAGATGAGCCGGGCACCAGTGATGCCTTCCAAGGTGTGCTAACTCTAGGTTTGGATCTAATTACAGTGTCAATTTGTTAAATCCCTTCCTCGAGGGATAGGGGTGAAGGGGGTGCAGAGCTCTAGGACACTGGATTCTGTTTCCCAGGCTCCGAGTTAATCAGCTTAAATCCTCAAGGTAGACAGGACAGTGTGCGGGTCAGTTTGTACTGGAACCAGATTACACTCTGGTGGCTAATAGCTCTGATCGATTACCACCTTCCCTATGAATCTCCTTAATGAGAACCCATCATGAGAATGGAAGAAACTGACAGAAGGGATAACAACTGCTAGAACCGTCTCAAATTTATGGAGAGGAAAAAGAGAATGGAGGCAAGGTCTCAACATGGTTTCTCAATGGGTCTATCTGCTTGAGTGTTTCCTGTTCATCTGACACTTGGCAGAGTTATTAACCAAGGGCTTACTTTCCTTGGCATTGGTCTTATTTTTCAAAACCCTGGTCATTTCACACTAAGCTGTCTGCTTGCCTGGGGAGCTGCAAGGTCAAAGGGGCAGTGCAGTGATCAGATGGGTATGTGATGGGTCCTCTGCATGATCTAGAGATTACGATGAAACACGAAAATCATGCATTTCTGTTCACTTGGAACAGAGCAGAGAACAAAAACAAACAAACCCTACTGATGTTTTAAATCCCTGAACTCCAGTCAGTCAGTGAATTTCCAGGACAGCTGAAGTCACCCAGAAAGAAATTATGACTCTGGGGGAGCTGAAGGCAATGGTTGCTCCGGATATCCATCCAACCAGGCTTGCAGCAACGCATCTCAAATGAAAACTTCACAGAGGATTTGCTCGTGATCCTAAAATGTCCTTCTCCAGCCTTGGCCTCCCTCCAAAGCTCCAGATGTGCGTATTCAACAGCCCACTCAACATCCCCACTTAGATGACTAACAGACGACTTAAACTCAATCTGTCCGAAACAGAACTCTTGATTTAGCACATACTTTTCTCCACATCTCCTCCATCTCAGTGAATGACATCACCACCCATCCTGTCACTCAGCTGGCCCTTCCCTTTCTGTCTTACCCACCACATGTCGCCTTTCGGCACCACCTTCAGTTGGTATCTGGAATCTGGGTGCTCCCTTCCACATCCACAGCTGCCATCCCTGGGCCACTATCATCTCATCCGTGGGAGCCAAAAGCCTCCTTGCTTCCACTCTGGCTTCCCTACGGTCCTGCTCTAAAACCAGTTGGGGTGACTTTGAACATCCACCTGTCAGAGCCTGTTTCTTCTTTGCTTAAGGCTCTACAATGGTCAGAATCAAGTCCATACTCTTTACCTAGGACTGTGAGAAGACCTGATCTCACACCTGCCTACTTCTCCGACCATATTCCCTCTTCCGTCTCCCCCTTCATGCCCAACTTTTACTTATGCCTGTTCCCATTCAGGGGACAGGCTCTGCCCAGATTCTTGCATGGCTGGCTCCTTCTGGTTGTTTAGGTCTCAGCTCAAATGGTACCTTTTCCTTGCAAACACTCCTTGTGCCTACAAACAGTGCTTGGCTACATTCTCTGCAGAGCACATGACACTCTCCGAAGAGATGCTATTTATTTGGCTGTTCCCTTGCTTACATTTTGCTCCCTACCTCACTGAGAGCTCTGTGATGACAGGGACCTCATTTCTGTTCATTCTTGGATGCCTCGGTCCAAGAGCAATGCTGGAGCACAGTGGATGCTTGTAATGAAAATGAATGAATAAACATCTGGATGCCAGTAGCCTGACCAGAAAAGATCTTACAATACTAGTTAGTCTAATGAAATTCATTGGTGAGGAGACACTTTTTTTGGTGGGTAGACATTAGGTCCTGCAGTTCACTGCCGTTAGCCTTCTAGACTAAAGATGCTTACGTATCATTCTTTTTAGGTTTCTAAGAGAAATATCTATGCACTATTTTATTGCTACAAGGTGAAAAGCCTGTAGTTTCTGTTCAAGATTTTTTTTTTTTAAGTTGTAAATAATTGTGGAGTGCCATCTGTTTTTCCACAGGTCATGAAACAGCATGAGAGATCCAGTAAATTATTCAAGGTCCTTTGTACTGTTTTTGTCCCAATTATAATCTGGTTTTTTTTTTCTACCTGAAAACTACCTTGAACTACATGAGAAAAGGACAATGTCAGATGTCTGTTTAAAAATTACACAACTCAGTTTCAACCAAAAATATGTGCAGAGTGCCTGTTAGATGCCAGATATTTTCGCTGAATTTAATAACAGCAGGTGGTGTTATTATTCCCATTTTGAATTAGGATACTAAGCCTCAGTGAGGTTAAGATAGTTGTTCAAGGTTACACGGAGAGGAGCCAGGCTTTGAGATCTCCAGCCTACTGTTCTTTCAACTCTTCCCCTCAGCTTGCTTTCACACTACATAAAATCTTACAAAAATTAAAAAAAAAATTTTTTTTAATTGAAATGTAATGGACGTAGAATGTTTTACTGTTATGTTAGTTTCATGTATTAACTACAGGAAATCTTGACCCTAATTTCTGTTTGCTCCCACAGTGGATAAGGCTGGGGAAGTAGCACCATGCAGGGGATAAAATGGGAGCTGGGACATTGCTTCCGGCGACCCCTGTTAGCTCCCCCAAACTGTTCATCAAGTTTTTTTCACCTCTTTGGGGGAGTTAAAAAAAAAAAAAACCAACAACAACCAGGAGTCTCCCTCACAGGAGAGAGGATGACGTGGCTTTGAGGGGTGTGGCGAAGGACCCTCTAGAGCTCTTTGTCTCAAGGTCCCACTTCTGTTCAGGACATGCGGTTCGACTAGAGAGTGTGTGCCTCGTCTTTCAGCCTAGGGCTTTTCTGAGCCCAGGCTGCGCATCTGCTGCTTCCTAGACATCTCTCCGTCTGTGGGAGCAATGTGTCAAACTCGCCTAGGTCCACCACGGAGCCCTGGGTTCCCTGGCATCACCTAGCTCCCACGCAGGCTGTCCGACAGCGCCTGCTGGCTGTTGTCGGCACCCTCCGCCTCATCCTGACTGGGCCCTTTCTCATCCCCACGCCCCACAGGCAAGCGTTGTCCTGTTGGTTCTTCTTCTGTGTGTCCTGTTGGTTCTTCTGGAATATATCTTGAATACATTCACGTCTTTTTCTCTCCAGCGCCATTATTTTTCCAAGCCAGCCTTGCCTCTCACCTGCAATTGCCTCCTCATCCTCCTGTACCTGTGGTCCCCGAATCAGCTTTCTCTAAAGCAGCAAGATCACCCCACTTCTCTTGCTTCAAATTCCCCAGCGGCTCCCCATGGCCCGTAGTCTAACACCTCCCCGTGGTCCCTGAGCCCTGAGTGATGCAGCCCAGGTTGTTTGGGGTCCAAGGGAAGGATTTGCAGGATCTGTGATTTGTGAATGGGGATTTTCACAACCTCTAATTGAAATCTAGCATCTCATTGAGTTATGCAGAAAATCTTACTGAGATGGGGAATACTTGTGGCTTTGTGATCAATGAAGATCACAGTATTTCACTTCCTGTTAAACTGTGGTAGACATCCTGACATACTGCCGCTTCAGAGTTGGTTTTCAGATCTGCCACAACAGAATAGGTTAAAGAAGCCCCTGGGTTTTACATCACAACTTTTGTTTGCTAGCTCTGTTAGAGTGTCATGGGGTATCGTTGCATCCCAAGTGGGCCCTCCATGCATTCCATGATTCTGAGAAGGGATCCACAAGCGTGAACAGAGTGCCAGTGGGTCCGTGAAGGAAAAGTTTAGCATCTGGAATCAGGCTCCTTTGATCTCTCAGGCCACTTTGTCAGGTCAGTGTTTCTTCCTGATTTGGGAATGCTGAGCGGGTTCCTGCCTGAGGGCGAGTGTAGGGGTTGGTGCTTTGCCTGGTATGCTTCTTCCCACGTCTGGCCCCTCCTTCTCAATCATGTGTCTGCTCCAAGGTCATGACCTCTTTAGAGGCGCCTTCAAAAACCACCACGCCTTCTCTCACCAAGTTATTCTTTACAGCTTGGTTCTTCCTGGATAACTCTTATCACTATCAGAGATAACCTTTTCTTTTATTGACTTGTTTATCCCATGTCTTTCTCCCTGGTGGGTAAGATCTATTAGTGTACAACATTCTTCCGGCCTGTTCACAGTTATATTCCCATTTCCTAAAATATTTAATTTGTGCTTGATAAATATGAGCCAAAGACTATAAATGCTTCTGACCTGGGGGATGGCCTTGAGCAGAAACAGGATGAGTTTAACTGAGAAATATACATACATCCTTACCCTGACTCCGCTGGTCAAATATAGGGGAGCAATTTTTGCCACAGACACATGCTTAGCAGTGGTGCTGGCATTCACAGCTGTAATTTGGCTGCAGCATAAGTCATGTTCAAGGGCGCCCTGGAGATCTGTGATGGTCCCTGGAGGATTTCGGCCAATAAGCCAATTAATGGGCTATAGTGCTCCATAAATACCGTGTTTGTGTCTGAGACATTCTAATTTGGCGCTGGCATTATTTAAACAAATGCTATGCACACCCACACCGAGGATTTGAAATTTTCCAAAGATGAGATTAGTGGCACAGCAGGACTAGATGGCAAAGTAATTTTACGTATTATCACAACTTCAGATATAAGCAAAATGGGAGTCATTTTGCTCTGTTTTAGATCATCACCGTGCATAAGCGATCACAGCCAATGGAGACTGCTTATCCAAAATATGAAAGGATGCTGCAGAATTATGTGACACAAGTGATCCTTGGAAAGCCAGAGACATAGCAAGAGAAGGTGAGGAAAGGAGGCTAGAGGGCAAGGAAACAGAAATTTCCAGAAGAAATTGATGACTGGCATACATTGTGCTAAAAATAGAAATGATTTTCCCTGGGAGCCAAGGGCATCATATTGTGTGGTCTGTTATAAACAGGATGCCACAGCAGCACTAGGTCCCTGAGCCCTGCTTCATTTGGTACTTATGGGGCCCCTGGTCCTGGAGCCAGCCCAGTGGCTGGCCTCTGACACCCTCTCTGCTGGCTTGCTATTGGACCCCAGGTTTCTGAAGCTTCGAATAATTACTTCCAGCAGGAGGACAGGATTACAGGGCAAAAGGTGCCAGGATGGTATACCACGTAGGAGTCCCAACTGGAACCGGGGACCAAAAAGGAGACTCTGATGAATAATAGGAATAAGGATAATAAAGCTCTGTTTTGATCAATGGGGATATTTAAAGGAATATATATATATATAGAGAGAGAGAGAGAGAGAGAAATCAAATTCACAGCCAGGTCCTCAAAGGGGACCACATTTAAAAATCGGTGTCCCTTGGAGATAGAGTGAGGGTGTGAGTGTGAGGAATCCCAGAGCGGGGTGTGGGGGAAGGCTTGCTGTGGAACATGGAACACACGCATGATAGAGGACAGAAGAGAGTCTCCCCAGCGCCACCTACTCCCAAAGTAAGCCGGAAGGTTTGAGGCACTTCGGGAAAGGGATAGATTTCTGCGAGGTGGAAAAACCATGGAGACAGGAACTTTTAGATCCACAATCCCTGGAGTCTGGGGTTTTGTTGCCCAAAAGGATCCCGAATAGACAGGATGGCCCAGCCGACCTTGAAGACATGATGTAACTCCCAGTAGTGACTGGTTCTGGAACCTCTCAAGGCTCCACTTGAGGCAGTGGCCTAAGACCCTGCGCTGGAGTATTTGCTGATACCTCTTTATTTTTGTTGGAATCTCCCTGCCCCCAAATTTCAAAGGTAGCCCCCCAGCCTGCAAGCCATTCAGAAGGTGCTCCCCACTCCTTGTGCACACTGTCTAAGCCTTCCACGATTTTCAAGATCTCAGACATGTCTTTTCCAAGCCCCCTCACACCTAGATTAGAGAGTCTCCCTCTTTCTCTTTGTGTCCACCTGCTTTTCTTGCTTCTCTGGTTTTCTGGGATATCTTTCATTGGATAGGACAGGACGCTTAATATCAAAATGCTAGGCAGAACTATGCCATGGTGGTATTGACTGGCATTGCTTCTCTTGATTTGGTTGACTGTTTATGGACCATGTGGCTACAAATCTCACAGAGCTGTCTTCAGGGAAGACGTTCTGAAGGGGCAGGGGCAACAGTTCAACTGACATGGGTCGCGGCATCAAGTACTGGCATTTATTGCAGGGCAAGCTAGAGTCCGGCTGGATGAGCACAGTTGGCTGTGTGTGGGAAAGCTCCACTCCAGTTGGGAGACACACAGACATTTTTAGCTTGAGTGATCCAGAGACATGTGGCCCTAATAGGTCCCCATGCAGGACCAAGCCAAGCGTGGGAGAAGCTGAGTTAATAACTAGCCCAGTCCCATATATGTGCATACCTGAATCACCAGCTCTCCCCTCAAGACTGGCAAATCATATGCATGACTGCGGTACCCACAGAATTATAACGGACTCCTCAGGGAAGAGGGAATTGGCCGCAGAGTGTTGAGAAATTTCCCTTACTTCCCATGTGCAAAACATTGTGAGGGTGCAGGAGACACATTTGAAAAACCTACGTGTTCCCTCGCCATCTACATGACTGTCTTTCCAGATCAGCGGTCCTTGACTAAGTTTCAGGGCTTTGGAAAACCTGAGAGCCCTTGGAGACTGTATTTGAACACCAGACGCCTGCATGTTTCAGGGGAGAGAGTTCAAGCTTCTATCAGCTCCTCAAACAGATCTGAGGGGGAAGAAACAGTGTTCTAGAGCATTTCCTTAAATTGGGTTGAGACACCGCTTGGTCAAAGTCAACTTTCTGAGCTTCGAAAAATTGAAGAATGGGGTCAATAGTAGGATTTGACTGTCTCCGAGAATCCATAATTTCTCCTTAGATGCTGGTTTAAAAAAAATTTAACCTAGGGTACAAAATGTGATATTTAAAAAATTAATTGTACTATGGCTGCAGGGCAGCAGAGCCACGAAAGCAACCGAATTAAATTAACGGGCTTAAAGGAAGAAAAGGACTCCTACAGAGCAGAGATGGAAAGCATTCAGACGATATTAAAAAAAATCGATATGCATATTATTTCCATACAATAGAAGAGGAGAAAAGACCAGGGTTTCAGCTCATAAACTGTGATAGGTAAGGGGCAACACCTGAAGAGGAAAAAGAGCCACTGACATCTCTGTACCAGTGCCCTGCTTCCTAAAATGGAGACGGTTGCACACACAGGACGTTTAATTGTCTAGAACAGGGGCTCAGGGAAAGCACTCAGTCAGTGATAACTAGTAGGAGTTGTATATTAAGGATACTTGGAAGGGACCAAGAATACATAAAATGATAGCCAGGAAGATTAAGCTATATTTTCTGCAAAATCTGAGATTAGACCTTGCAAACGTTAACGCTGAGTGAAGGGAGCCGATCACAAAGGACCACTATTGTAGTGTTCCATTTATAGGAAAATCCACAGAGACATAAAACAGATCAGTGGTTGCCCAGGGCTGGAGGGAGCAAGGGGGGAGGACCCAGGAGTGAAGGCTGAAGGAGGAGGTTTCTTTTTCAGTGGTGAAAATGTCCTACAGGGGACGGTGGTGATGGCCACACACTCTGAATATGCTAGGTGTCACTGAACCATATGCTTTAAGTGGGGAAACTGTATGTACATGAATTAAATCTCAAATAAAGCTGCTTGTAAAATCTGAGACTGGAAAAGCCCATTGGTAAAAAAAAAACTTGGAAGTGTCTTATACGTTCTGCTAAAGAATCCATCTTGCGAGAATTTTGGTTCAGTGTTCCTTTTGCTTTGCCACATCTTCATCTAATTGGGTTATTTTTCAGGTCTGTATCTGCCAGGTATGTCCTTCCAAAGAGCTGAAAATGTGTATATTTTGGTGTATGGATGACTTCTGGGTTTCAACATTAGAGTTGTAGATTTTAAATAAGTCAGTGTTTAGAAAAACATTAGAGCGATTTTATTCCTCCCGTCTATCATGCCTTTTCTCCTTGCATCTCCCACTTTTCATGCAAAGATCGAGGCTTTAGATGTAGGAAAACAGGAGCGGAAGCATTATTTTCTAGAATGGTGGATATTTTCCCTTCATCTCCCAATTTCTGCTTTTACTGATTCTTCCCGGATAAAAGCCCTTAAATGCCTATAAATTCTATTTTACAATGTTCCCACTGCAACCACTTGCCGGCATTTCATATATACTATATTAGCCGTTTCCCCTCCAAGCCCAAAAAGATTGTGAACCTCACCATTTATTTTAACCTCCTGTTTCTAATAGCATTGCTGGAGGTGAAGCAATGATCAAGTAATGAGTAGAAAGTATTTCCTTTTCTTCCTTTAATCTGACCTCAATCTTCACAAGCAGATTTTTATACATTTTCCTAAATGGTGTACCTAAGAATTAAACCCATTTTTCAGTAAACTAAAAGATTTAGACGAGTTTTCTCTCGCCCTCGCATTATACACATACAATCCTAACTTTCCTCTCACATGTCCACTGCGGTACAAATCTGTCCCTCTAACTCTGTAATAATGGACTGCAAAGAAGAGTTTTACCAGATGGTAAATCACAGGCTCCTCTCTGAAAACACGCAGGCAGGCAGGTGATGAGGTACAGAAATACACAGTTAGTGAAAAATGAAGGCGGGAACCCAAGCCCCACCAGACCCGATAGGCTCCTTCTTATCTTTCCCCAAATCCGCTGCACCTGTTGTGAAAGAGAAGGAAGGGAAGCAAAGAAATGAGGCAATTATACAAATAATTCAAGAGAAAGGCCAGCGTTGTCCTTCATGTGCTGCAAAACCAGTTTTACCAAAGTGAGTGGTCTAGGGGACAGTCTTTAAAGAAGTCTCCCTCACAAACTCGGACAATCGCATTGTGAGAGAGAAGCTTTCAGGGCCCTTCACGAGAGGCGGGAAAAGGCTCTTAACACTATCCTGTTCACCGGACTTTCTCTCCCTGAGGGGAAATGCCAGAAGATACAGGGGACCAAAGGACTCAGTAAATGAAGACTCAGATGTGGAGAGGGAGTAACCAGATAAGAAGAGACAAAGAAAGGGTGTGTAAAGTCCTTGGTAATGAAGAACGATGTCTCCAGCTCCAAATAGGCTGCTGTACCTAAGAGCTTGGGCCACTTCGGACTGGGGGGTTGGGGGGAGAGGCACAGAGAAGCAAAGCTATTCCACTATCCCACTCTCAATCTGACCCAGCTCAAGTCTGTGTATTTGTATTTTTTTAATAGACTTAATTTTTAAAGATTATTTATTTTTTGAGAAAGCGTGTGCAAGAGAGCATGAGAGCAAGTGAGCATGAGCTAGGGAGGAGGGGCAGAAGAAGAGGGAGAGGGAGAAGCAGACTCTCTATTGAGCAGGGAGACCCACATGGGGTTCGATCCCAAAACTCTGGGATCAAGACCTGAGCTGAAGGTAGACGCTTAACCGACAGAGCCACCCAGGAGCCCCAAACAGACTTTATTTTTCAGAACAATTTTAGGTTCATAGCAAAATTGAGTTCCCATATGCCCCCTGACTGCACACCTGCAGAGGCTCCCTGATTCTCAATATACCACGCCCCCAGAGTCAATGAACCTACACTGACACGTCATTAGTGACCAGTCAAGGTCCAGAGTTTATGTTAGGGTTCGCTCTTAGTACTGTACATTTTATGGGTTAGCACAAATGCAAAATGACATGTATCCATCATTGTTCAGAGTAGGTTCACGGCCTTAGAAATCCTGTGCTCTGCCCATTCACTCTCCCATCCCTTTAGCAGCTTTGGTTTAATAGGGGAATTCAAGGTCAAGAGGAGATCAGGGCTTTCTTTAATCGTCTCTACATCTAGTCTCTTAGGAAGGCTGGCTATAGGTGGAGAAGCCCTCGGCTCCATGTGTGCGTGTGTGTGCGTGTCCATGTCAACAAGCAAGTGAAAAGAAGTACTTTTGAGGTGTGTGGGTGGCTCAGTCAATTAAGTGTCTACCTTTGGCTCATGCCATGATCCCAGGGTCCTGGGATCAAGCCCCCGCATTGGGCTCCCTGCTCAGGGGAGAGTCTGCTTCTCCCTCCTCTCTGTCTGCCGCTCCCCGTGCTGTGCTCTCTCTCTCTCTCCCTCTTTCTCTGTCAAAGATATAAATAAAATCTTAAGGGGCGCCTGGGTGGCTCAGTGGGTTAAAGCCTCTGCCTTCGGCTCAGGTCATGATCCTGGGGTCCTGGGATCGAGCCCCACATCGGGCTCTCTGCTCAGCAGAGAGCCTGCTTCCTCCTCTCTCTCTCTGCCTGCCTCTCTGCCTACTCATGACCTCTGTCTGTCAAATAAATAAATAAAATCTTTAAAAATAAATAAATAAATAAATAAAATCTTAAGAAAAAAGAAAAGAAGTACTTTCAAGTCAGGACAGGAGAAGCCAGGGATGGTGGGGACACCAAGGACTAAGGGGGTCATGGAGACCTGGATTCTTCTGCCTTCTCCACCTACTAGCCCTGTGGCTGAAAGTACTTGAGATCTCTAAAGAGTGATTTACCATCTCAAAGTCTCAGCTGCTTTACCTACAAAATAGGATACTATCCGTATGAGGAGAGAGACACGGGAATCAGATGATACATGAGCAGTATAGCATGCCATAGTTCCCCTTTGCTTGGAAATGGGTAAATAACTCAAGAAGAAAAACACGTTGGGATGTGAAATTTTGAGGATACAAATAGGTAGACTCGAAATGAAATTAGTGAGTGCCCCTGGACTTGGGTGTCCCGTCAGGATCTGTACCTTTTCTGAAAAGCGAAGTTTCTCCTACAAACAGGCATACAGCGTATCACTCTGCCAATGAACAGCCACTGACCTCCCGCTGCCTGAGTGAAGACACCTCTCGGCTTTGCTGATTCGAATACAACTGTTCATTAGGCAGCGTTTAACTCTAATCATGTACTGCTCACAATATTTCGCGCCGTCACTTGTTTAATAACGTGTATTCTTTCCCTGGAGTTAAAAGTGTCAGCTATTGACACAAAACTGAAGAGGCAAGAGAAGGGCTGGCGGAAGCCCCCAGTGGGGGGGGGCCCTAAGCAGGGTCGGTAGCGATGCACCTGAAATCTGCAATCAATGTCTCCCTTCTTTTCAACCTGACACGTACCGGCACAGGACAGTTGCTGTGAGCTAACTGCACCTTGTTGTTTTGGCAGGACTTAGGGAAAGATGATCACCAGCTTTAGTCATTCGGTGACATGGCAGTGCTCCTCTCTCAGACTCCCCTTTACAGAGCTCTCCTGTCAGCCGCCCAGGGACAGTTTCACCTCCACTCCACTCCACGCCCAACTCCCACGTAATAGCTGCTAATTGCCTGCCTTTCAAAGAAGTGGACCTCCTGGTGGCCAGTGCTAGCCGTTGTTCTTACGTTGGGAGTTAGGACAAAGGGTCCAGCTTCATTTTGTTTACTTCTTATTCTTGGCCCGGATGTGCTTAAGGAAAACCTGGCTCCGTCTTCTCCTGTATTTGAGAACACCTGAGGGTGAATTAGTGAAGACTACAGCCATTTTCTCACTGTCCCTGCAAAGGTCTGTCACTCACAAAATGCTAAGATTTGTTAATTCTAGGTGGTGGAGATGCACCTGTTTGACACATTATTCTTCATCCTCCTTTGCATTTTTATTTTATTTTATTTTTTAAAAGATTTTATTTATTTGAGAGAGAGCAAGCACGGGGGAGGAGCAGAGGGAGAGCAGATAAGCAGACATTGCGTTGTGTGCAGAGCCTGATGTGGGGCTCGATCCCACCACCCAGAGATCATGACCTAAGCTGAAATCAAGAGTCAGACGCGTAACTGACTGAGCCACCCAGGCGCCCCCTCCTTCATATTTTTTAACATAGCGAATGAAAATTTAAAAGTTGGTTGAAGTGACTCCTGGCGTTTTGCATCTTTGTGTCCTCAGTGAGCCAGTGGAAGGGAGCAGCTGCTGGACTGCCAAAGGTCCTCTTCAGAACATGGATTCTCATTTGTCTTTCAACCCAGTTCACTGCAAGGATCAGTACAATTTAAAATAATGGAATCCGGTCATGTAATTCTTTTTATGCATGAAGCTGGATTTTCCCTCCAAATTAAGCCTGTACCAGCAGTGGATGGCCTGGAAACACCGGCACCAAGCAGTGATCTCCCTTCCATCTGGCACGGACATGGGAACACTTCGGTTGGCTTGCTTTTTTAATGAAGTGATTTTTAATGAAGCAAGCTGTGAATTTAATAGACACCTTAAAACAGCTTCTTTGTAACTAAGCTTTAAGTAACGAAGCAACCGCCAAATTAGCTGCCAGAACCAAGAAGAAAATTCAAGACAGAACGACTACGGGATGTAGAATCTCGGGACTTCGGTGAGCAGGGATGTCATCCCCCTGGCCAGCCCCAAAGATGGTGCCACTGGCCCAGGTGCGGGCTGGCGGCCTGTCCAGAGACCTGACTGGAGGTTAAGGAAGTGCCTGGCCAACAAATAGGGGGGCTGTAAGTGCCAGGTGCCGGAACCCCATCCATGCTGGTGTGCCTTCTCTTCGTGGTTCATCTGCTTTGTGATTCTGAATTTGTGATTTGTGATTCAGGCATTTCAGCTCATTTACGATGTGGGAACAATAGGAGGGAGATTTTTAGGTTCAGCCTATACTACCTTGAGAGAAAGATGCTGGTAGAAAAAAAATGCTTGTAGTATCAGAAAACTCTGACAGGTGGGAGAAATCACCCAATTTTGTAATCTCAAAGGTAAATGGCGGCAGATAATGCAAGCAGGAGAAAAGCACTGCCTGGGTGGAAGCAAGAGGCAAGGCCTGGATGAACTGGGAGTGCTTATCCTACCTACAGGCATTCAAATTCTTTTGGGAAAAAAATGGGCTGAGGTGCCTGGGTGGCTCAGTCAGTTAAGCGTCTGGCTTTGGCTTAGGTCATGATCCCAGGATCTTGGGATTGAATCCCGCATTGGGCTCCCTGCTCAGTGGGGAGTCTGCTTCTCCTGCTCTTTCCCCTGCTCATATAAATGGATAAAAATCCTTAAAAAATTTTTTTTTTAATGTTGAGGCAAAAAGCACACCTGTGTGCATGAGTGAGCAAGCCAGTTTGTGACCTTGGCTTTACTTGGCTGGGGAGGAGCTAACACATAAAGAGAAGTGACTTGTCCAAGTTTTCACTGCAGGCCGTGGGCGGCTAGCCCAGTGCAGGATATACTACAGTTACAGGCCAGTGGCCAGAGTTAGCACGTTAAGCCCTGCTTGGTGAAGTCACCGGCCCAGATTTCACTCAGTGGGAGGGCCTCTGTTCTATCCATGACTTAAGACACACAGGGTTCCTCAACATGCTCCCCTTTTTGTCTTTCAATGCCGCAAGCGCTTCCTCTGCTTTGTGAGAACTTAGCTTCACCTGGAGCAGGTCAGAGAGCTGCCTCCACTTAGGAGGGACTAGGCAGCCTAGGGGCAGAGCGGGCGGCAACTGTGCTCCCCTGCCCTGAGCTCAGGTGGTGGCAGTTAGACTGGGAGTGAGAGTGAGAAGTGGGAGCTCCTGGTGGTTTCAGCCAAAGCCCTCCCACCCTGCTCCACAGATGCCAGGGGCTGACCCTGCCGTCCATTTTGTCCCTCCGGAATAGGACCCAGAGTAGGAGGGAGAAGCCGAGAGCAGTGCATGAGACTTTCTTCACTTTTTCGCCCAGGGAGTCTGGCTTCACAGAACCACGGTAAGCCTGTGCCTTCATCTACCGAACGTTTAATAGGAGCTTTTCTCTCTTAGACTATGGTGCCATGTTTGTATAGTGCTTGGATTCCTAAAAGCTTGGCAGAGGCCAGCTGGGCCAGAAACTTACGGATTCAGTCCCGTGTGCCTTACTCACAACCATACTCTTCTAACTTGGGCCAGTGGTTTCCTGCGGAGTCCTGGATTGAGTGTTTTCTCCTCATTGCTTGGCGTACTCACAGGGCCGCGCCCCCCTGCCCTTCCCTCCAAAACTGCCTGAGGGCCAGCGAGTGAGCGGGAGCCAGGCTTGGTCAGAATCTCCTTGAGGGCTGTGTGGCTCGAAGCTGCATTGCTGGTGGGTCTCCCGGAAGACCTCGTCCAGCCGTGTCTGGCTTGAACCATAAGGCCATGGTCGCTTTCTTAGATTTATAACCACAGGTCCAAAGTATGACAAGACAGTTTGTAGTTGGGGGAAGGGAGGTTCTCCAGTCAGGCATTGACTTAATGAGTAGGTGCTTCTGGACTGCCCATCTCATGCTGAGATCATGGGCCCACCCCCTTCCTTACTAGGCTGTGCTCACGGGTTGGCGCGAAGAGGGGAGCTTGCCAGCTTGCCTTCGACGAGTGTAATAGGCGGTACGCACGCCTGGGAAGCTCCTCGAATCCCTTTATGTACCCTGTGGTATCATTCCCTAATTACCCCAATGCCACAGGGGTTTGCGGAGAGGAATTTGCCTGCTCTGAAACCAAAAGCTCATGTTTTTACGTAAATGGATATATTAAAAATCAAAAGCAAACCAAACCCACTATAATAAGAGCCAAACGATGTCGCCACCTAAGCCTGATACATACTTATTAAGAGGGTTTGAGGGAAGTCTTAAATCTATTAAATAGCAAATGCCAAGGTACAAAGTGGTTTCTCTACAGCAGTTCAGCTCGGCTTCCTGCTGTGTAGCGGGAGATTACACTGAATCCAGGGCACACTTTAGAAACATTTTCCTCCAGTGACTTAAATACATATATATATATAAAATAAATAAAAAGTTTAGGATAAAAATGCTCCTCTCTCTAGCTTTACATTTCATTATTCTGAGTAACTGATCTGTGTGAAAACATTCTCAGTTTCAGTTTAGCTAAACCTGAGTCGCAGGGAACAGCTTTTAAATTGCTCCTACAATTCTTATCAATCAACTGGGTCTGTGTAAAGGAACTAGGAATACGGAAACCTAATCACTCCCTCTGTGAAAAATCACCATGTCTCTGTGATCAGAGGAAGAGCAGATCCTAGGAAGCCCTCCCCCGCCCCAGATTTGCACCATTTCCTGGCTATTTCATTTTAATCAGGACGGTGCTGAGCTGATCTATTACTTCATAAGTCTCCCGGGAAGGGTGGGTGTTACTGATACATGTCTTAGGAGAGCCCAGTGCCAGATACTCCCATCAGTGGAAACTCATGTTGCAAGCACGCTGTTTGCACATAATAAGATGGGTTTCCTTGGCAAACTGCTCCATCACACACGCAATCACAGTGGTGGGCGGCAGTCAAGGCACACATTTTGGGGAACGCATCATGGTATTTTTATTGGTTTTCTGTATTTTCCCCTTTGTTGTAAAAGAATGGTATCAGAGTTCAATTTGCAGAGAGAGATGAGGAAAACTAAAAATGAGCAGGAAGGAGCCCATAAAACCACCCAGGCTGGTCATTCAGCGAATCCTTTTATGGTTAGTGGCTGTCTATTTACTGCATTCTACCAGGTCATTATTCTTGGGCATAATTTATCTGACAAATTGCCACTGGGTAAATTTTCCATCATCAATAAAAAAGACGCCGGCTTCAGAGGAGAGAAGTGCTACCCGTGGAGGTGTGAGATGTATGTGTGTTGTATCTGCTCTTCCTTTTTTGCTATGTACAGTGTGAATGCTTCCCTTTCAAGCTTTGCCTAATTGACACAGACCTTAAGAGTTTTAAGATGCTGGACTAGAGGAAATCCACCCACATTTGAGTAAACCAGATGACTACAATGAAGCTCTCTTGGGTTGAAATTAGCTTTTGTTATTATACTGGCTTACTTAGCAGCAAAAAAAAAAAAATTAGGATGTAAAACTGGCAATGAATTTACCAGAGGACACTAAAAGATTTAGTCTGCCCATGGAGGTAGATAGGTTAGTAGATAGGCACACGTGAAATCATCTTATTGAGATTTATACCTCGAAAAGATGATCATATCAAAGGATTATATCGAAGGGTGTCCTCATTTTTAAGTGTGGAATGTATTTTTTTAAAAGTATTTATAGGGACTAAGGATATCATGGGAAGCCCCTAGCTTACCCTCTCCTCCCTACAGCAGCTCTGAGAAACTGAACTGTGTCTCATGTTGGGCACTGGTTAAGTGAGGAGATAATGCCCAGGTTGGAGGTGCTAATACTGATTTGGCCTTTATGAATAGAAACTTGGAGACAGAAACGCTGGGTTTCTGATCTGTGAAACTGTGAAAAATGAACATCCAGCTGCTGGCGGCACAGAGTGTAGGAAAGGAAGGGATGTGTCTTCCAAACAGCGGTGGTGATCAGGAGGATGAGGGCTATGCTGAATGAGGGACTGGGGGAGTTCCCTGAACAGTGGGAGTTTGAGGTGTGATGGTGATTCTGACCAATGTTAACACCTGGGTGCTGACAAATAACATTTATAAATGACTTTTTCAACCGCTTCCTCTAGTAAACAAGAAGCTGTTATTATCACATTGATTTTGAAATTCAATGTTATAGAATTTTCTTGCTTTAATGAGAAGGCAGATCCAATGGTAGATACAAAAATGATTAAAGCAACTGAAAGAGTGCAAATGAGAAGTAAAGTAACAATACGCCCAATGCTTAACCCAAACAGGAGGGTTTTGCTGATGTTCCAAAAAAGATGAATGGTTATCTTGAGATAAAAATATGAAGCACAGCTCAGTATGAAAAAACCTGCCCTTTGGTAAGAGTGGAAAAGTCAATTAGTAATGTCATTTGTTGAAAAATCTGCCTGCACCTGGTTCTCATTTGTCCTCCAGCTGAGAAACCAAAGACAACTTCTTTTTATGGCTTATGGTCAAACAGCAAGTTCATTTCGCCATGGGATGATCAAACGGCCAGCCTCCCCCGGCTTGAGAAGGTTTGCCTTTCACTTTCAACTTGCTCAATCATCATTAACTCTGAAAAATGTCACATTCCATTTGTGCAATGAAAATTTCACCGGTGACCGTTTGGGTAAAGTTTTTGTAGGCAAGGCCCTAAATCTTACAGAGCACCTCACACATTCTCAAGGTCATTTGCCCCAATTCCTTGTGTAATGACAGCAGCCTAAGATCCCAGAGTCTGTGGCCTTGCATAAGCAGCTTTGAAGAACCTCTGTGTCTGGGTGCATGTTTTCCTCTCCAAGATGGAAGAGGTTCACTGGGTGATTCCACACAGGCGAGTCAGCTGGGCAAAACCGATACGTGTGCATGTGAGCACACACATGCACACACACACACACTGGGATTTTTACTGAGCGAAAATAAGAGTCTTCTTTACTGGGGAGATACCAGTAAAGACCACTGGACTGTAGCCCTTTTAAAGCAGCGTTATGGTTGTTTTGTTGTGTTTTTATGTTTGTTTGTTTGTTTTAATTTCATTTTGTTTTTATTCTGGGAAGATAGCTTCCCTGGAGAAGGTGCAATATCAACTTGGGGAGGTTCCAGAAATTTCTGGAAAGATGAAATAGGCTTCTTTTTAACTTTTGCCTTTGAGCTTGAGACATCCTCACCCCCCTTGTTTATCGTTTAATTATACTTACCCCCCACTCCTGCCTCTGCAGAGAAGTTCTGAAATGTAAATCCTAGAAATGTGGCATGGGGCCAGATCCCTGATGGGCACTCTGCAAATAGGAATTTCTGATAGTGGATGTCAAGCAGCAAGACTGCTAAATTAAGAGGTCACTCGATCCAGAGTCTTAAAGCGGAGTTGTATTGAGGCAAGTCAAATAAATTTCATGCCATTTGGCAAGTAAGTCATAGCTAAAACAGGCCCTAGTTTATAGGTCCTGATTAAATTTTCAAGGTCAAACAGGAGACCAGGTATATGAGAGCTCTCCAGAGCTATAAGGCCAAGAAGCTAATGTCCTGTTTTAAGTAGTCTCCAAGAAGGGCATCTTGATTTCTAGCTTTAGTTTAATGCCAAAGTTCTGCCAGGTCAGCTGCTTAAAGAAGGGGGAGCTTATCAGTGGGTCTAGATTAGAGGCCCATAATCTTGGTCTTGGTCTTTTTCAATTAGCTCTGGCTCATAATACATTAGAATATTTATTGTTGTTAATATCAAATTTTTAATTGACCGGTAGAAATTGAGGGTAGGAGAGAGGACAAAATAGCCTAATGATATTTTCTGCTGCTTCTAGCTAATATAGGACTAGAACCTTGGTCTAAAGTAGAAATGTGTGGCTCCTAAAATATGAAAGAGCGTCCTACCATTTTAATGGCTGGGTTGAAATGCCTGCCTTTTAAAGAAAAGAGATTCCAATGCTAGGCTATTAGCTGAAAGAAGCTTGTGTATAATTTCCTACAGGATTTTTTTTAAAAAAATTCAAACACTTGGATATGTACTTGGTATTCTAAGTGCTTTAGAAATCTTACCTCGTTTAAGCTTCACAGTAACTTACCTAAGGTCATGGAACTTATTCAAAGCCCAGAAGGCTGAGTTGGCATCCATTTTCCTCTGCACCTCTTTTTTTCCACAGAGACCTCTCAGGCTATGCAACCCAAATGCCCACTTACCTGTTGCTTCAAACTGGGCAGATGGTGTATAAACTGGGTAGAGTGTGATGGATCTGTTTGTTCCACTTCACAGGGATGGGAAAAGGGAGAGCAGCTCTGTCAACTTCCCCACTCTCCTCACACTGACTTGCCCTCTCCTGTCTCCTCGCAGAGATCACCTTTCTACTGCTGGCTCCGGAGTGAGCGTGTGAGCTGCTTCTGTGTCTCTCTCACATACATGCATATACACACACACACACACACACACACACACACACTTTCACACGCTGCTACTGCTGTGCTTCACTGAGCTGCACCCGGTTTGCGATTCGGGCATAAAAGCAGACATCATTTGTTCATTAGAGTGAAGTTTTCAGGATGTGCCCCAATTACTGACCTCCACTAACGGCCTGGGTTTGCGCTCGACTGCAAACCGGAAGTGGCAGAGTTCACAGTAGCTGGTGTTTGAGGATGACAGCCAGTGCTCCAGGCAACTCCGATGGATTGTCCCCAAGGTCCCTGTGCATTCACAGGGGGAGAGCAAGTCCTCTTGGCTGCTGCCCTCATGGCAGATCCTGCACATCGGCCGGTCATTGAAGGGGCTGTAAGAGAAGGAGGGGCATCTGCTATTCACCAGGCTGGACGTTGTCACCACGAGGACAGTCCTCTGGCTCTGGGTCCTTCAGACCTTCCCCAGCAGCAGCCGCTCAAACAGACCCCTGCATTCAGACCCTAGAGGTACACTCTGTATACATGGCAGTGGGGGCCAGGGCCGGGGTCCTTGGGCATCTCCTGTTGCCCATATAAAGAAGGAGAGGGTGGCCCAGGGCTGAGAGTGGGTGAATGTGAGTAGCCTGTTACTTTTGTCTTGGACAAGGATGTTGTTCAGGCAAACTCCCAATCGGAAAACAAGAACTGTCCTTCACATTAAAAACAGAAATTGTTTTGAAATGACATCAGTTGCAGTTTCTAGGCAAATTGTGTCTTTTGAACCAAACCAGGACACTTTCAGGTACTCAGAGGTTCTTTTCATTTCTTCTCTCCTTAGGGTGGGAGAGTGAGGGGAGGCAGGTTAACTGGCAGCGAACTCTCAAGCCCTAACACGGAAGTGCCGTCTGACCCAGAGCACCGAGCTGAGGGCAGGTGGTCCTGGAGCGTTCCAAGGATGCTTTCTGGGACGCTATGGGCACTAAGCTGAATGCAAGTAATGAGTTATGTCCTATGGAGACGGCCTCGGTCGCAAGCTCTGCCATTAATCTGGAAAAAGACAAACCAGCTCTGTGCTTTCTGGGAAGGCACACGGCATGGTGGTTCATAAGGCAGGCTCTGGACCCCAGCTCTGCTGCCTACCAGCTGGCGGACTTGGTGCAAGTAAGTCATCTCTCTGTACTTTAGTTTCTTCCTCTGTAACACAGGTGCAAAGAATGGTGCCTGCCTTCCCCGTAGGTGATGTGAGGATGAGAAAAGATGGCCCAAATCCAAAGCTTAGAATAAGGACCAGCATGCAGCAAATGTGCTGTTAATGGTGACTATTTTCAGTTACAGGAAAACTGAGGTCAGGGAAAAATCAAATGACGTAGTGCTCATCAGGGAAGTTAGTGGTCAATGAAGGTCTCAAACTAAGATGGCCTCAGCTCCTGTGCATACTGTGTCTTGGGAGAGGACCGTTCCTTTCAGGTAGACATCATCTTGTATCGCTTCTCATACTGTCCTTTGGTTTTAAACCATGTTCTCCCTGTATGTGCCGGCCTGAGGACCAGCCTCTCTGTTTGCCCCCACCTGACCTGGACCCATTGCTCTCTTTGACACTGTGTATGAGTCAAATGGAAACAGCCATGGAAGCACTATTTCCCATGGGCCTTTCTGGGATGATCCTGGGAATGAGTGAAGGCTGAAAGGGGATTAAACTGCTTGCCCGGAAGTGGGACCCACTCAGGGCTGGGAGAAGAAAGTTGAAGGAGTTGACCTTTCTCTGGCTCCTCTTGGCTCCTTCATTCCCACTGAGTCAAATGTGTGTGAAAGTTGGAAATAATCTGGTTTATACGACCTCGTGATGAGAACATGTGAAAACCCCTGATACAGAGGTGCACAAACACACCCCGCCTCACAGGTCTAAGTCATCTTAGTTCTGTAGCCTGTTCTTCCTGACTAAACACGGTGTCTCAAGGCTGCCAGGGTGTTGGGTACACATACAGTGACCTGTCTCAGTTCAGAGATGAGCAATGATGCTCATCGCCTTGTCATATTCTGAGTCCTAACCAATTGTTAGAAGCTTTTCGAGAGGTGGGAAAATATATATTGACTTCTTTCTACTTCCTCCCTTAGCAAAAGCTGTGCCAATCGGCTGAAGATGCATGGGCAGCGTTTCCAAGATACATGAGGGTGTGAGTCTATGTCTGATGGCCACCATGTCCAGGCTGGGACAGGAAATGCTCTGGTGCTGCCAGCAGTCCTGCCAGAGGTGCGTGTGGGCCCGGGTCTCTGCTGTAAGGTGTGGTTGACTTGCTCCGACCGAGGTAAGCAGTTAGTGTGTGAGTGACTGGCCTAAAGCTTCTGGGTCAGAAGTGGTGCTGGTATCAAAGGTCAGGTCCAGTGTTGATACCCACCATACGTTTATTGATCAGACCTGTCCCTACTTATCCTGACGGAAAGCTGGAGAAGCCAAGGAGCATGTATTGGCCGGGCAGCCCATGGCTCTCAGTCTGCCGTTGGAGAGCAAAAGCATAAGAGGAGAGACCTCCAGGGGCAAAGTGCCGGCCTGGATGAGCCATCTCTGGGCTGTTTGGAGCCTTTGGCCTCTCTTCGGTTCCTCATTCAGGGGAGACAAGTTGTGGTAATTTGAACAAAAGGACCTTGTAGGGCAGGGTGTGTTGGGAAGGCTCAGAAGTTGGGGGGCCCATGGGGCACAAAGGAGGGGGCCGCAGAAGAGGCCCCCAAATGGGGACATGCCAGAGAAGAGGCTCACCCAGGAAGAAGCCCCGGGCGGTGCTCCATCAGCCAGCGCTGACTGGCACAAGCACCAGGAGTGTCTCTTCAGCAGTTGTGCCCACAAGTCTAATCACTTCGGCTCTGTCACCTGAAATCAGGTGCCTCCTTCCTCCAAGCCTCACAAAGGGCCACCTTTGTTAGCGCCTGGCAACAAGAGCATAATTACCATGGCAGTGTCCACATACCAAACACAGTGAAAGCACCCTGTGTTTTGTAGGGTCTTTGCCTGCCTGACTCTCTCTGTACGTTTGACTTGAAGAGGAAAACTCAACAAGGGGAATTTGAGCTTTATGCCCCATCGCTATAGAAACGGCGAGAAGAGAACTTCGGTAGCACCTCCTCTCACCTGACACAAAGACCTGAGCGCTATTTACGTTCCCTCTGGCCTCTCTCCATCTGACAGAGAGTCGTCGGATCCATTACAGATTCAATTATTTTAATAGCGGTACTACCTCTGGGTGGCAAGAGTCCGCACCACTGTTGACAGCAGCTGCCCGTCCTTGGCCGAAACTTGCATGACATACTGTGGCTGCCCATTCACTAGGCTGCCACAGTCCTCCACGGTCTTCACCACAGGCGCAGCTGAGCTGGTGCAGTCTGGCAACACTTCAGGCAGGTGACTGCAGCGGCTGGTTGTCATGGTAACAGACAGCAATTACTCTGCTAATGGCTTCCACGTTCATAGAGGATTTCCATCTAGGAGAGATCAGGAAATAGTTTACTTGGGCAGGGTGGTTAACAGAAAACGGGGGAATTACAGGCCACACACATCATCATGTCATTATTTAATATAAATAACAGGGGGAGCCTAGACGCGGCGCCTCGTCTGGTTACCATCTCAGGTACGCGCGCGCACGCGCACAGAGCCCCCGAGACAGCGTGGACGTGCTTATGAGCGGAAGAGTGAGCTTGTCGGTGTCCATAAACATGTAGGAGCCCCGCTCTTGGAGAGGGGAGGGCGTGATGGTTCTGGAGCCCGATCTGAAGAGGAGATAAGCAGTTCCCCTGCTCTGTTGCCAGAGAAGCAATAAGTGTTTGTTGACACTCTCTCAAAGTTACTAGAATCATTATTAAAACCTGTTGCAACTCTTTTTTCTGGTAAGCAATTTATTCCCCATTCAGCTTCATTCTAAGATGCTAAGATTAAAAATAGAGAGAAAGGGAGAAAAAAAAAAAAAGACTGGCGAAATAGCAGCTTCTAGGACAGTTATTGGCCCGAAAGAATCAATTAATGTCCACCTTTCTGACTGTTGCTGTATCTGTGTCCCATAATACAATTATCTACTTAATGTATCGTGACAATTAACTTCCTTTAAAAACTTAACCTATTTTAGCCTTGTCTTAAATAGTTATTCATGGGAAGTGATTAGTTGTTTGAGCTTGTTACATTTTTTTCTTAATGGATATCGCCATCAAATATTAGAATCAAGTCTTTGTTAGTGGAATACTGCCTCATCATAGAGAATCACACAGAAGAATGCAAGAAATGAGGATGGATGAGAGCTCCACTGCCTGTTAAAAACAATCCATTCCCTGACACATAAGTCTGTCAAATAGCCTGCAAAGAATTCTGTCCCCAGTCGGGGTGGTATGGGCTTGAACTGGACCTCAGATTCAAAGTAGTCATACCCGCTGGTATGAGCAACAGCACTGTATCCAGTAAGAAGTCTGCACATGATGCATGAAAAATAGAGATTGTTATAGAAACTTGTAAGAGTTGCATCTCACTTTTAGAAGTATGGCTGTTTCTACCCAGCCTGCTCCCCTCAAGCGCTGGAGCCCAACAGGGCCCAGACTCCGTAGACAGATGCAGGACTGGTTGCTGGACTGAGTTCACATCAGTAAGCAGACTGTATGGCAAAGGCCCCAAACTGAGGCAAATCCATCCCACAGCCCCAGGAGGACTTCAGGAATTCTTCAAAAGCTTGTTTTCTGCTGTCTGTTTCTCCCAGTTATTAAATAGTACTTGATCCCTCTGGGTCTGGAAAACAGGATCTTCCCAACTTCCAGAATAATGTGCACCAAATGGATATTCTTAGGAGAAGAACGCAGTGTTTGCAGATGAACTGATGCCCTCCCTCCCAACACGCAGGATGTCAGGGAGGCCTGAACATCAGAGACAGTTGGACGGGAAGGGAATCCCCTCCTTGCTGCTGTGGTGTCTGGCTGGCCTCACTCGAGCACGTTCCCATTCCTGTCCTTGGCTGACACAAATCCTCTCTGTGTTGTGGTCTGCTCTCTGCCGGACACCTTTGGAAGCTGGTGGTGGGGAGGGGATTCTGGACACCAGCCCTGACCTGAGGCATGATGTGAGGACACAGGCTTCTCAACTGCCAGGCAGTAACATACAAGGGTACAATTGCATGATTAGCTTGTTTAGTTTTGCTATTTATTTATTTAAAAGATTTTATTCATTTATTTGACAGACGGAGATCACAAGTAGGCAGAGAGGCAGGCAGAGAGAGAGGGGCAGGCAGGCTCCCCGCTGAGCAGAGAGTCTGATGAGGGGCTCCATCCCAGGACCCCGGGACCATGACCTGAGCCGAAGGCAGAGGTTTTAACCCACTGAGCTACCCAGGCACCCCTATAGGGTTTTGTTTTTTAAATAGGATTTGTTGCCTTTCTTTCTTTTTACATGGCCGAAACCAGAAACTGTATGTTAGAGAAAGTACAGAAAAATACAAGGAAAACAACACAACTCACTCATAACCCCACCATTCGGATAACCACGGTAAACTTTCGGCGGAGATATCTTTCTAATTTTTGGCAGGGTTCACAGGGTGGAGTTGATTTGTAGCAGAGGCCAGATTTTTTTTTTTTTTTTTAAAGTAACTGAGTTATGGTAGCTCTCAGGCCACAGAACGGAAGGATGTTCAAACCCCAACTTCTAAAACTGCACCTAATCCCCTTCCCCTGACCTGCTCTTCTAAAACCCCACTGACATTATTATAAATTCTCATAATGCCTCCCAGTCACCCAGGGTAACTTCCTGGCACAGCTCTCTGGCCTCACAAGGCAGCCATAGATGAAGAGCTAGGGGAGTGTTGGCAGGAAAAGCAGACACAGTGACCTTCTTGCTGCATGGAATCATTATGTCTGCATGCACTGAGAGCTATTTTCGGGTTTTGCGTAACTTCAACTCTCAGGACCAAACCCTCCCTCCCTGTGCTCGATGGACCAGGTGGGAGCCAGAGGAGGGATGCACAGAGGGAGGAAAGGGGACCAGGGCTGTCAGGAGGAGTTAGACTGCCCCAGTGAAAGGACATCGCTTAGGCACACAATGTCCCCAAGTTCATTCACTTATAACACAGATTAAGTTCTCATCAAAGGAAGCCATTCTAAATATACGACCTAAATCTGCCCTAAAAATGCCCTTAACAATTCTAGAACTAGAGTCCCCTTTAAACTTATTTTATATCTGTAATTTCACTTCTGGGTTGATGGACTTCATTTCTCTTCTCAAAGGCAAAAGAGATATCAAAGGCCATCTGATCCGTTTCTTTGTTTCATAGTGGGTGCCGGGCACAGAGTTGAGCCTAAAGGGACAGAAAGCTCCTCAAGCTTGCTTTCTCTTGGGCTATTCCTTCAGAGCCCTGGACCCCACTGGGGACCTGCCTGATGGGTCACTCTGGTCTGGCACTCACTGAAGAACATATTGGCGTATTTGCTGGCCACCAAGCACCAGAAGTACCTTGAGATTCCAAGATTGGCGTGCCCGTGATGAGTTCCCATTGCTTCTAAAAGACCACATCTTTAATTGCAAATGGCGTGTAAAGGCTAATACGGAGCATAGACATCTGAGGTCTTGGTGGGAAGGGCTGAGTTGGTTCTGACCCCACAAGAGTGGATCTCATCATCTCCTCAGGTGGAGGAGGAGAGATGGGAGCGTTGTTCTCCCCAGTCTCAGTCAAAAAGAAATCCGGAGGCCTGGAGCAGGCCTGGGGCAGGAGACGGCCTCTGCAGGACGCATGCGCCAGTTGGCTTGCATATGTTGCACCTGGGGCAGTGACAAATGGCCCACTGCATTTCCCTGTCTCCTTCAGAGCCACCTGGGAAAACAGCAGGCGGTGGTTCTGGATGCTAGAAAGAGCTGAGCTGTCGGTTTGCAGCCTAACTGGGCTTCCACTGATCTTCCTGCAAAATTTCAAGCACCATTCAACTGCTTTCTTATCAACACTGCTGTTCCTATGGGAGAGTATCTTCCTAGTTCACCCAAGAATTCGGCTCTTGGGGATTTCTCAGGGCCAAAACACCGCGCCAGTGGGGGGTGGCGTGTCTCTGTAAACTTGAACATCAGATTGCACTGGTAGGACAAGTCCTTTGTTGGCCAGGCTTGACTGCTTGTCTAATTGCTTTCTCAGGCTGCGAATAAAACATGATTTGGCACCGGCCAAGTCCAGCTGCACACAGTGAAAACGGCGGCGCTAGGTGGACGAGAGGAAGATAGCAAAAGAGGAGGGAATGGCCCCGTGAAAGAAAGCCTGATGGGACCATTGTTAAGATACAAAAGGCCTGTCTGTTAAACTGTGACCCCTTTAAAGGACGGAGTTCAGGTTTCACCAAAGCAAGGAACCAACCGGGCAGCAGCTAATCGTTGCCATGTTTCTGAACAGTCTGCCTCTGGTAAGTGATTTCCATGGGAACATGGCTGGCACCAGCAGGACGCGTCCGGAGAAGGGGAGGTGGGGGGCTCTGTTCACCTCCACTGTCCTCTGGCCCCAGCAGCCCCTGGAACCTCTTGGCAAATTGGAGGATTGCAGAGCTAGGGGAAGAAGTTCTGTTCTCAGAGGCAGGGCCCCCAAGCCTGCACCTTGGCTCGGTACTCACTGGGGTCTATCACTCAGCTTCTGAGCCACAGTTGAGATTTCTTGCATATTTGGAATGAAGGCACTAATACTTCCTGAGCCACTTGGTAGGGGTGTTGGTAAGGCCTCAAATAATAAACGTGAACATGCTTTGTGACCTAGATTGAGTCACGTGTAGCGAATTACTGCCACAGCTACCTTCATTCCTGCTCTTACTGTAAGCTGAGCGACATTACGTTTCTATCTTTGAAAACCATCATCCCCTATGGCTGGTGAGCTTCTGCGGTGCTGTCCTCCTGGATCATGCTTGAGCTCTGACCTTGTGCCACTCCATCCCATTGGCAGGTGGCATGGAGGCACCTTCTTCCTTGTTCATGCACTTCTCCTCGTTCTCCCCAGACCTGTCTGTTCAGATCCTTGAACACAGATTTTTCCCTTGTCCATGAAAATGTTTAGTGAGGGTAGGTGGTGAGAACCTGCTATTCTGCCAGAGATCCTTGGGTTATATGTTACAGCAGCCACTATGACCTTCCCTTATCTAGCCCATGATAAATATACTGGAAAATAGAATGCAAGCTATGCTCAAGTTCCTTTTCAGGCCTGTTTCCATTAGAGCTGCATTTTCAGTGACCAGTCGACTTTCATCTCTTAGATTTAGGACAATATGGCTGTTTCGGGGTGGAATCTGTTAGGCTGGCATCTCTGTTGGGGTGTACACATTATCATGGAGGTAAACATCAGAATGTAAGAGTATGTGTGTTAGCGGCACTGACCTGGTCAGGCAGGCTGCCTGGCAGTGGACTGAGCAGGCCCCAAGCCTGGAGGGGCAGTCTACAGCAAGCATGGACCTCCAAACTCGACCCACACAAAGCCAGAGATTTTTAAGAAGTGGGTTCCTCAGGTCTCATGTTCTAGAAGGGTCCTCTGTCACCCCCACAACCAGAGTTGGTCAACAAAGCAAATCAAGAAGCAAATTTATTCATTCTTTTATCCACTCCAAGAATTTTTTTTTTTTTTTTTAAGAAACTAGTGGCTGGGGCACCTGGGTGGCTCAGTGGGTTAAGCCGCTGCCTTCGGCTCAGGTCATGATCTCAGGGTCCTGGGATCGAGTCCCACATGCTGAGCAGAGAGCCTACTTCCCTTCCTCTCTCTCTGCCTGCCTCTTCGTTTACTTGTGATTTCTCTCTGTCAAATAAATAAATAAAATCTTAAAAAAAAAAAAAAAAAAAGAAACTAATGGCTATTCCTTTGAAGTTTCTGATGGTGCAGAGTCTGGCCATTTCAAGTCTGGCTTTACTTTTCCTGAGGAGGGTTCTACGGACCCTCTTAGGAGCTGCAGAGCCACGAGGACATGGCCCCTTTCCACCAGTCATCATGCCCTTGCTTACTCAGGGGACACTGCCCTAAATTTGGGAGAATGGCTAGCAGTCTTTCTGGTCCCAGAGTTGCACATCATTAAAACTGGCCCAGGATTCGGAAGCCTGACCTTAGTTTTACATGAACAACTCTGCTTTAGGAAGGCATCTTGAAAACATCCCTTAGCCTTCCTAGAGGTCTGCATACACAGGGAGCAAGGCCTCCTCAATGAGACCAATGAACGGACAGTGCATGTTGGTCAGTGATTGAAACAAGGGGGAAAAAAAAGTAATAATGGCCTGTCCAGGAACTTTCCCCTCTGAGGGAGACTTTTAGCCTCAGAATTCTAAGAACAGTCTCTGAGAATAGGAACACTCTTTGATAGAACATTTCCCCAGCTTTTGAGGCATGTTATAAGCAGACAGTGCACGGCATGCCATGAACAGACTTGGAGTTTCCTGAATATGCACAGAAAATGAAGGCAGGCGGGAAATCACACACTGACCTTCCTTTCCCAGTGAAAATGGAGCAAATGACTAATTTCAAAACCATTAACATGTAAAAGCAGCATATTTCTTCTGAGAACAGGGCACAAAAGCTCTCCAAGGAGATTGCTGGGACATGATTACCAGCAACATTTAAGTTTTCAAAAACACGCCAAGGAGGCCATTCACTAGGAGTGTGTAGCGGCAAAGTAGCTGCTTCATTAAACTTAAATAGTCTCGGCAGGGCTGTGCTTACAGACCCACGCTACCAAATTATACGTTTCTTTTCTGGATGCTTCACTGACCTCATTATGTGGAGCGGGGAGTTTGTCATTCCAAATAAAGTGACCATCCGGGTCTTTATAAACATGTCCGTCAGGCGCTTCAGGAGTCCAGAGACGGCAACCTTGTCGGGCCCAATGGATTTAAAACAAAAACAAAAAAAGAAACACAAAAAAACCCTGCCTTTTTGTTTTCTCCTTATTCTCCGCTTCTGTGTGCATTGTCACACTTGCAGAGCAGAGGAAGGAGGCGGAATGCTTGTTTCCGAGCATGAAGGAGGTTTGGATTTGCGGGTAAAGACATTTTCTTGAGGAATGTGTAAACACCGGTGATGAACCAACGGGTAAGGAAAAAATTCCAGACTGGCATGAGGCAAGCTGGATCCACAGAGCTCCAATCTCACAGTGTACTGTTTGAATGTGATACCCAGAGTTATTTATCATTTTCCCATCTGCATTATTATTTTTGATTCTCAGCCGCAAGAAGCACCAGGAGTATCAGACTAATCTTTTTTTTTTTTTTTCTTTCATTTAAAATTACTAATTTTCTCTTCAGGCAGGTAAAAATCCTCTAGTCGTGCTGAAGGCAAATCAAGTAACAATTATCATGTTTATACATATTTTTTCCCCTCAAGAAGTGCTCATAAAATTAATTCGGATTTTGGAGGCTATCCATTTTTTCATTTAATTTTAATTATATAGATGAAAATGGCAATTAAAAATCCCACAACTACCCTGTGCATTCAAAGACACAGCAACAGCTGAATTATACTTATAAATAATAACGGGCTCCCCCCCCTCCCCCACAGCCCTGCTGAGTCCATGGAGGTGGGGGCTGGGGAGTAGAGCTCACTGATGAGTTCTGGGGACTGGAGAGCAATCAGGACACATCAGAAAAGTTGAAATGACAAGTTTAAAAACAATAGAGGGGAGAAGGCAAAACAGAATAAGACATTCATGGGACATCACTTGGAGATGAAAAATAAAAGTGTATTTTTCAAGAGATATCCAGGGTGCCCAGTACCAAACAGCTCCCTCTCTAGCATAAGGAAAAGCGTGCTGGCTACAGAATGCTGACCAGGATCTCTGATAACACAGGGGATGAACAGTTCAGCTACAATGAGGGCAGAATACGTTGTAAGAACCAGAAGCTTCTGATCTGATGCTACGCTCATACCCATGTTCTGCCAGCATCCAACTGAATGCCCACCATTAAGGAGGCTGATGCGGGGTTCATTCCCAGTTTTACCTCATTCACCCTCTTCTGTGGAAATAGCCTAGTACTAGGCATACAGGTTTGCTAAATTCTTAACCATAGCTTCCTGCATTCTAGAATATAGCCAGCTGTTGACTGATTTAAGACGGGGTTCCTTAGGGCTTTCGCCAACTGCATGTCACCAAGACCACGGGGAGGCTGCAGTTTTGCCCTTTCCCAGGGTGATGTCCAGAGGCTCTGGGGGCCCCAGGCCTCCCTCCAGCGCTTTCAGGCCCTTGATGTCCCAAGAGACTTGGCTGCATTTTGCCCTTGGTTTTGGCACCAGGATAACTGAAGTTGCTCAGCTTGACAAAGAATTAGGCAAGTGCAGAGTAAGGATGAAAGCTCCTTGGATTTTGCTTTTCAGCCCTGTCTTTGGCATTAGAGATGGACTCCCTATCATATGCCTTATATTTTTAGAAGGCCCCCAGTTCCCATGGTGCTTTCACATGTGGTCTAGTGAGGCA
This sequence comes from Mustela erminea, assembly GCF_009829155.1. Taxonomy (NCBI): domain Eukaryota; kingdom Metazoa; phylum Chordata; class Mammalia; order Carnivora; family Mustelidae; genus Mustela; species Mustela erminea. The sequence goes on along the minus strand of NC_045616.1, from coordinate 98,885,937 downwards.
TCAGGTCTCTGGGTGTCTTTGTGTTGTTTTGGTACCATGTTTGGCTTTGGGGTCAGGAGCACTCTGGGAGCATTTAGTGGGGGTGATGTGGGGATAGGGGCAGAGCCCTGTTTTTTACCTGCCACCCAGTGCTTAGCAACAGAAGTCAGTTCCTTGCTGCTGAGCCGCCTCCTCCTCCCTGAGGCTGAGGACCCAGGGTAGGTGTATGGCTGGCACGAGGAAGGCACTTGGTAATGGGCAGGGTTTAAGACTATAAGGCAGCAAGGTCATCTTACAAGAGCTGGGGGCTGGGGTGGGGACAAGAGGCTCCTTCCAGATCCTGCTGGGGCTGGGGTGGGGACAAGAAGCTCCTTCCAGATCCTGCTCTGGATCTCCCTGCCTGGCCCATCCCCTCTATAGTCCTCCTTGCTACCGTCCCCTCTGCCCTAGCAAATGTCTCATGGAGGCAGAACTGCTGACATCTGCTTTGACAGTCTTGTGTAAGGATAGTGACAAAGCACAAGAACGGCCCCTGGAATTACTCTCCTAGGCCCTTAGACTCTGCTCCCTGTCTGTCCGCTACACACACAGACACACACACACACACACACACACACACACACACTCACACACACATCCTCATACATGCAGAGATAAACCATAGGTTCTTTCCTAGTGTTTCTCCAAAATAAAATGGTCCAGTCTTTTAAGTTAAGATCCAAACAAGCTCTGGAAAAAAGCAACACATAGCCAAGGGCTGAGTTACCTGAATCACTTTATCATGGAATCTCTTCCCAGTGTATATTCTGGGTTCTTGTGCAACATGGTACTGGTGGGGAATGAGGCCTCTTTCTTCCTCACTTCCTATGGACCTCAGTGCAAGGCATTCAATGAATTCCTTCAAAGGAACGTCTGAGGAGTGAGTTTTTCTCATTCAAGCCCATGCCCCTTTCTTGTTCTTCTCCTTTGGCTGCCTAGCCCAGCTCAGCATGCATCTTGACATCAGTCCCCACATCTCACACAGTCCGCCTACCTGTTGGAGCATCACCTTTATTTTATTTTATTTTTTTAAGATTTTATTTATTTGAGCGGGAGAGAGCGCAAGCAGGGGGAGCAGCAGGGAGTCCGATGGAGGCTCCATCCCAGGACCTTGGGATCATGGCCTGAGCCAAAGGCAGACACTTATGGGACTGAGCCCCACCAAGCATCCCAGAGCATCACCTTTAACTGGACTTATTCAGTGTGAGGACCAGCCTGCTCTGTACCCAAGCCTCCCTAGCAGCCCAATATCTTCAACACCTGTTGGAAATAGCCTGGCTCATTGGCTTACATGGAGGGTTGCCCCACAGGCCTTGCAACCACTCAGCAGGAAGGTCCTGAATCAAATATCTAGTCTGTTCATTTCTTTGTCTCTCCAGCCCTGCCAGAAAGAATAGGTGAGTTTCCGTAACCTGATCCAGCCTGTCTGACTAGAAACAAAACAACTGAATACTGACAAGGAATTAAATTCTTACCTAAGATAAAACAGCCACATAGGCAGAGGTCTACCTTCACTTTTAAATTTTCATCTGATGGGTTTTCCTTCAGAACAGACCAAAAAAAAAAAAAATACACTATTAATAGCAGTAGTGTGAGTATACTTTCCTATTTTCATAGTACTATTCACTTTCATTCTCTAAGTGCTTAATAAATACAGTGGGTCTTTACTGCCTTCCAGGGTGAAAATAACAGTTATACCCCCATGGAGCTCATTCATTTGCTTTATGGGCTAAAAATCTCTAGTGTGTCACAAATTAACAAAATGTTCCTGAAGACTGTGTTTTATTCTTGAATCTCCAATTTCACTAATAAATGTGAAAAACACATGTAGCCAGATAAGTCCCTGGAGAACCACCACTGCGGATGCTGAAGAAAGCAAGTTATTCCAGCTAAGATCAGCATTCACTTTTACACCAGAGACTATTTGTTACCCAAATCTCCTCTAGTTGCTTGATGGAAGGCAATGGAATTGGTTTCTAGGGATGGCCCCCCCAATCTAACAAAATGAGTTTTTCTTTTAGCAAAGACGTCTTCAAAAAATAAGAAAAATACCATGACATTTTTGATCATCAGATAATGACATTATCCAGTTACAGCCCCAGTGGATCCCTACTACCACCTCTGAGAGAGCTCTGTTACTCTTTTTCTTAGTATTTTTACCATGAAAAGTTCCAAACAAATAGAATAGTAAATTGACATATATTCCAGTGTGCCCATCTGACAATTAATCAATATTTTGTCACACCTATGTCTTCCTCTCTCTCTCTTTGCCATTTCTCCCTTCTTTCCTATTAATTTTTTTTCCTATGAATATTTTTAAAGAAGATTTTTATTTATTTGAGAGAGAGAGCAATCAAGTAAGAGAGACAAGTGTGACCCAGGGGGAGGGGCAGAGGCAGAGAGAGAAGCAGGCTCCCCGCTGAGTTGGGAGCCCAACATGGGCTCCATCCCAGGACCCTGAGGTCATGACCTGAGCCAAAATTAAGAGTCGGACTCTTAACCAACTGAGCCACCCAGGCGCCCCTCTTATTAAGATTTTCAAGTAAATCCCAGAAATTATTATTTTACCCCTTATATACTTGAGTATGAATTTCTAAAAATATGGACACTTTCTTATATAACCACAAGCCACTGTCTAACAAACTTAATGATCTTCTGGTATCATCTAATACCCAAACTGTATTCATATCATCCTCCCCCCAAATCTGTTATGCCTTGGTTTGTTTAAATGATCCAGACAAGACCTTTTTAGAATTTTTTTTTTTTAATTTAAGGAGGAGAGAGAGAGAGAGAGAGAGAGAGAGAAAACATGAGAGAGAGAAAGAGCACAAGCAGAGGAGAGCATAGAGGAAGAAGGAGACTCCCTGCTGAGGGACTCGATCCCAGCACCCTGGGATCATGACCTGAGCTGAACACAGATGCTTAACCAACTAAGCTACCCAGGTGTCCCAAGATGTACTATTAGATGTCTCTTTAAGTAAATTTTACATGGCACCTCCTTTTACTCCTTATGCCACTGTCTTGCTGAAGAAAGCCGTGTTCTAATTTTGCTTTCTTGTGGTATCATTTAATTTGTTCCTCTGTCCCCTGTGTTTTCTGTGAACTTATAGATGGGCTTGACTGAGCTCAAGTTCATCTCTTAGACAACAGTTCATAGGTGACTCTGTGTACTTCTCACTGCATCACATCAGGGGGCACCGAATGTAATGGTAGCTGTCCCACTTTTAGTGGGTTCAAGTGATGGCAGGGATTCCCTCAGTGTGACCTTCCCCATCAATATTCTAATGGCCTATTTATTGCATCCATTGATGACAGTTGCATGAAGTAATTATTTCACTTGGGGGACTACAAAACCAAGCATTCTAAGTAGAATTTCCCTTCCAACTTTAGTAGCAGGAATTCTCCTGTAATGAAAAACTTTCCCTCATCAACCAGCGCAATCTGGTTATGCTGAAATCCAACGTGCACAGAAAAGGCATGATCACTGCTTAATTCTTTCCTTTGATTGCCAATTTTCAGAGTGAGGAACTGGTGCCTTAGTTACAAGCTATAGTAACTGAGTTGTTTCGTTATTGTTTAGATTATTCTTAAATGTCCACCTGTTTTTTTTTTTTTTTAATGTTTTATTTATTTGACAGAGAGATGCAATGAGAGAGGGAACACAGCAGAGGGGGAGGGAGAGGGAGAAGCAGACCCCCCTGGAGCCAAGAGCCCAATGTGGGGCTCGATCTCAGGACCTTGGGATCATGACCTGAGCCGAAGGCAGACGCTTAATGGTCTGCCCAAGGTCCACCTGTTTTTACTGAAATTAAAAGAGAAATCAGACTGTCACCCCATAACTCACGTTCCTGGTCTAGAGGGCTGGATTTGTGATTCAGATGAACACAAAATAAGTCAAGGACATGGTTCCTGCTGTCTGGCACTCTCGGTAAGAAGGGCGGGCACTGTTTCCCTCACCTGTTCTGGTGTCTGACTTCGTCTTTCCTTAGGCTGAACACCCCTCATAGATAGAGGACTTCTGTATTGACTAGTTTCTTAGGAAAATGAGAACAAATCTAAAATATCCCCTCTTTTGCTCACTGTGGCCCAGATCAGTGGGTGTCACTGGTCCCTGTATCCTTCCACTGTGGTGCTGTTGACTAGATCCACCTAAAGGAGCCTGAGCGCAGGGAGGCAGACTGGCAGAACCGCGATGCATCAGACTGACGGGTTGAGATCGCTGAGCCTGTATCAGCCAGACCTTGCCTGTGACTCATCAGGACGGCAGTCTCACCCAGTGAAGCCTGCAGGTGCCATCTGGCACGGCCACGCCCCACCCTGGGGTTGCAGTAACCCATTAACATGTTGGGCCAGCTTCCACCGGGAGGAGAAATCGGCCCATGTATGAGAAACAGCTCCCTTTTTTCACTAAGTAGGGTGAAAACATTTAGGCCATTCATGGGCATTCCCCGAAGAGGCACGTATAAGTCTTCTTTACTTTAACAGTGGCTGATGAGCATCTCTGAGCCTGACAGGGATCCGGGGTCTTTCTTTTTTTGCTGAGAGCAGAGAGCTTTTTCTGCCCATTATTGCCTTGTTTTACTGACAGGCATCTGTCAGTTAGACATTAAAACAGAGTGATAATGGGGAGATAATATGCTGGCTCTGTCCACACACTTCGAGAGGGAAGCGCTCATGAAAAATGTGTATTTTGGGAAACCTCTGTGCTCATGTGCCCATCTGCAGTTCCATTTAGTTTGAAATTGAGTGGAGAATAGTAAAGCAGTGAGAAGAGGAATAACAGGGAACCAGAATCAGAGGAGCTTCCTAAGTGTCCTGTAGACGCCCACCCTGTGTGGGGAATCTGAGCAGGAGGGGGATGGGTCAGGAAATGCACGCCAAAGAGGATGGAGAGGATGGAAGCTTTTTTTTTTTTTTTTTCTCCCCCTGTCTTCACTGGAGCTCACTGAGAGCTGCTGAACCAAGGAGCTGGCAGAAAACATCTTCCAGGACTCTGCAAATGGAGAACTTTCACACATTCTAAAAAGCACCGATACCCTCTTTTGAAATAGAGGTGAAAAGGGAAGAGCACACTATAAATAAACTAATAAAAGCAATTCAGCTCCTACTGAGAATCCTTCTAGTAAAGAGTTCTCTGTCGGAAAGTAATATTGTTACTCAGATATTTGGACCTCCAGTAGTATTTTCGGGTCCTGACTTCTTGGCTAATGCATATCTTCCAGCTATCTCCTACCTACACACACACACACACACACACACACACACACACCCCGTGTATCACCATCTCAATTTCATCCAAGCCAGTAAAATGTCAATTTATTCAATTAATGATTATAATATAATAGCATCTTGATGCTAAGAAGTCACCATAAAATCTCAGCATTGTGAAGTCAGCCACAGAGCCTGGGGACTACGGGTGCGTAATCCCTATGGCAAGGTTCTCATATGAGCATGACAGGAAGAGAACAGGTGCCATCGCATCCAGGGGCAACAGGCAACATGACCGGCACAGAAGCCAGAGATCGCTGGCCTCACCAGTAAAAAGGTTACGGTTTTCTTTTGGAAAAACAAAGTGGGGGAAGCTCTCTCTGCTGCAGTAAGTCTGCAGGTGAGATCTGGCTCTTCCATCAACCAGTTATGTCTCCCCCAGCTGGGGATAAAATGGTGCCCACTCTGTATTTGAGAATTAAATGAAATAATGTATCGAGGGGCCTCGCTTAGAACCTGGCGCACAGCAAACACTGCTGGCCACAGTTACCGGGCCTGGTCCGCAGCCGCCTCAGATGTCTCCAGGGCACACGATTACTTTGAGTATTTCTGTTCCAGCCCACAGACGTTTATTACCGTACTGACGCTAATACAGATGGCCACCAAGAGTGCCTCTGAGAGGCAGAGTGGGAGAGCAGAAAAAAATCATGAGCCTAGGAAACAGGCACATGGTTTTGAACACTGGCTTTTGCCACCAGTTACCAGGGTTCAGTCTTGGATAAGTTATTTAACTTGCCTGCATGTCAATTTGCCCATCTGAGAAAAAGGGACAGTGAATTCCTTACACAGTCACTGTGCAATCAGCCAATAGGGTATGGAAAGTGCCTGGCCGAGTGGATACCCACACAGCGCTCTCTGTCATTATATGTCAGAATATGAGTCAGCCCTGATGAATCCTGCCACTAGATGGTGTGATCCTGAGCTACAGCCGTGAGCTGGAACTTGCCAGAGGAACACTGAGCTGAGATGGGACGCACAAACACGCGCACGCGCACACACACACACACACACACACACACACACACCCCGGCATATTAGGAATCTAGAGGAATTATGTATTAGTAGAAGGTGAAATGTGCAGAGTATAATCTTAAAAGAGCATCAAGGGGCGCCTGGGTGGCCCAGTCGGTTAAGCGTCTCCCTTCGCCTTAGATCATAATCTCAGGGTCCTGGGATGGAGACCCACACTGGGGTCCCTGCTCAGCGGGAAGCCTGTTTCTCCCTCTTCCCCTGCCCACCCCCCCCCCAACTCATGCTCTTTTTCTCTTAAATAAGTAAATCTTTTAAAAAACACACAGCATCAATATAATACATAACACAAAACTGTCTCCTCTGTTTTTGCTGGAGGGCAAGTATGAGAGGCTGGGGGGCCAGGGAGGCCACTACTGCTCTTGGAACCTTCCCCTTTTCCCCCTTGGGTTTGCCCACTTTGGTACGGGAATGAGGTAACTGCTCTGAAGCATTAGTATGGACGTGGAGGGTGAACGGTCCTGTTCTTTTCTGGGGAGGACGGGTCTTTGTGCTTCCCTGAGAACAAAAGGGAAAATCAAACTGAGTCTGTCATTTCAATTCTATCTGTTGATGCCAACACTCCTAAAACCAGGCACTCACTTTATCTTGTTTACACAGTGCTCAGCGCAGGGCCCACTTGGATGCTTACTAGGTACACGAGGGAGAAATGCATGTTCTTTTAATAAAACAGGGATATGCAGTAGGGGAGATGCACAACTTTTAGGGTCATAAGGATCTGGTCACTTGCAAGAGGCTGAATACATGGCATTATGCTTTTTATTAAGTCCTACTTTCAAGGTGACATAAAATACCCATCCTGTTTGCTAGGGGAGAAAAATGCAACCACAGCTAATCTGTGATGACAGTGTGTATGGATGCAAACGAGGCCTGCTGATTTCTCTAGCTGGGTCTGTTCATCAGTTGGACTGATTTCATAGATTACAAATGATGATCACTATGGTAAATTCAATAACAGAATTTTCTGCTCTAAATGTAGCTTTCTTTTCAGGATCTTTTTACAGCCCTTAAGTGGTTTTTGATGTACACGAAACTAAAAGCTTGGAGAATTAAAAATTACGCCAATAATGAAGATGAGTTCCTAGGTGAATTACCCATTACTGTGGAGGTTTTTGGGTAGTTTCATTAAAAAGAGTAAAAAGGCCATCTAAAGATACTTGTGTATCTACAAACGATTGTAAAGTCATTCTCTTTATTTCTTTCCAACTCCCATAAGCCTCTTTTATTAGTTTCAAGGAATAAAGCTCCAATCTGCTTCAGTAAACTGCATTATTTTTTAAAGTACAAAAACATACGCGGTTTCTCTACATGAACAGTCTCCTTTAATGGCAATGCGGTCATTGGAAAGACCACATTAAAAGGTATACTTTAGGGCGCCTGGGTGGTTCAGTTGGTTGAGCAGCTGCCTTTGGCTCAGGTCATGATCCTGGACTTCCAGGATTGAGTCCCGCATCGGGCTCCCAGCTCCTTGGGGAGTCGGCTTCTCCCTCTGACCTTCTCCTCTCTCATGTTCTCTCTCACTCATTCTCTCTCAAATAAATTAAAAAAAAAAAAGGTATACTTTATAGATCCTCCTTCTACCTTCTAGCTCCTCTCTACCTACTTCTTCTTCCTCTCCCTCTTCTTTAAATATTACTAAGACCCAATGCTTAAAATTAAAAAAAAATCTTAAACTCCAGTAGAGTTAACATACAGTTTCATGTGTACAATATGGTGATTCAACAATTCCATGTATTACCCAGTGCTCATCCTGGTGAGTGTACCCTTAATCCCCATCAACTATTTCATCTATGCCCCCAACCCCCCCCATTCTGATTTGTGTCTTTTTTTTTTCTTTGTTTTGTTTCTTGAAGTCCACATATGAGTGAAATCAGATGGTATTTGTTTTTCTCTGACTGACTTATTTCACTGAGACTTATATTCCCTGGATCCATCCATGTTGCTGCAAAAAAACCCCAATACTTTTTAATAAGTGCCTGTGTATTGTTAGTACCTAAAAATATTTGCTGACTTATTAAATGAATAAATGAATTCACTATCTTGACATCGAATTCTGGATCTGGGTTTAATGTCACATAACATAGGGGTGACACAGATCTCTTAGAAGTACAATCCCTTCTATGTGACTTAACTTCCAAGCAGTCTAATATCCCCTCTGCTACTTAATGTTTGCTACATTTAATTTTTTTCCTTGAATTTTGATTAATCCTTTTTTTTGTGGATTTTTTTTTTTTTTGGAAATAGAATCTTGAATAACCCCTTTGTTTGTTACCAAACTTGGAATCAGGTGATTCTATGCCCAGGTCATTTAGAAAAATGAAAAGGCAGACTATGAATTTGAAGTCAACCTAAACATGGCTTGCAAACAGCTCTAAAACATGGAACTTACAATTTCTCTTCCTACTTGCCCATATGCATAGTCTCCTTAAAGTGTCATGGAGGGTGTTGTTTACAAAATGAAAGCAAGAATGAATGAATATATGAATAAATGTCTAAATGAGTCAGCGATGATACAAAATATCTCAGAGGCAAATCAGTTCCCATTTTCCCAGCAGTTCAGAACCTTTTGAAAATGTGGGGAAGGAGGATCTCAGGCTCAAAGCTCTCACCTACCAAGGCTCAGGTTCCTGATTTGCTGTGTGAGGAAGAAAGATGGTGGCACCTTCCTATTTCTGCCATTCTGACTTGGAAATCATGGACAGTGCTAAAATGGCTGGTTACAGCTGAAATGGTACTACTACTTCCATGTTCAGAAACACTATTAGGTGATTGGGCTCTTATGAGCTGCTGTTGGAAATCTACCCATCATGTAACCAGGTTTCTGTTTGTCACAATTTACCATCTACACAGGTTGAGGAAGGCTATCCCTTCTGGTCCTGAATGATATGATGTAACAGACCCACCAGAAATAGCTACTGTTGTTAAAAAAAAAATGTTGCTATTGCAGAGTCACCTCTAGGGAATGGTTGGGACAGATAGGCAGGCAAAGGTGGCACAAGGGTGAGGGTGTGATGGTTAATTTTACGTGTCATCTTGATTGGACCTTAGGGTGCCCAGCTATTCAGTCAAATATTACTCTGGGTATTTCCGTGAGGGCATTTTTGGATGAGTTCAATATTTAAACTGATTGAGTAAAGCAGATTGCTCTCCCTAATGCGGGTGGGTCTCATTCAATAAGTTAAAGACCTGATTAAAACAAAAGGCTGACTCTCCCCTGAATGAGAGGGAGTTCCTTCTGCCTGGCTGACCTGGCGCTTGGACTTCAGATTTTTCCTGTCTTCAGATTCTCACTGAAACATTGGCTTTCCTTGGGTCTCAAATCTGTTGGCCCATGACCTAGAATTTACATTACTGGCTCTTCTGGATCTCCAGCTTCCAATTCGTCCTGCGGATCTTGAAACCTGTCAGCTTTCATAATCATATGGGTTAATTCCTTACAATAAATCTCTCTCTCTCTCTCTATTAATCTATGTATCTATCACCTATCTATTATCTATCTGTATATCTATGTATTTACTATTATTTATCCATGTATCTATTATCTGTATATCTATTAGTCTATCACCTATCCCTGTATCTATTATCTATCACCTATTGTCTATGTATCCATGTATTTTCTATCTAGCTATACATCCATCTATTCATTCATCCATCCATCCATCCATCATCTCCCATCCTGTTGGTTATGCTTCTCTGAAGAACCCTGGACTAATACAGCAGAAAACACCAAAGAGCTGATAACCTGAAAAGTATATATAAACATGCATATATATATATATAGCTTTAAAATCCAAAGTAAAACTTAAGCTAATTCCCAATTATCTTCTTGGTGATGCTCAGGCTCTGTAAAAATGAATCCACAATCCTTGATGGCTTATCCAAAGAGTGGGTGACTCGGTGTATTAGACAGAGATGACACAGGCTCTCCTCTGCAAGGGCCATGAGTCCTCACGCACCGAGAAAAGCAATTTGGTGGTTTCCACCAATAGCCTTAAAACGGCTGTACCTTTCTTTTTAGGCATCTTTTTTTCAGCATATCATGTTTGAGCCTTTTCTTTGAGGAATCCTTTTTGGAGACATAACCAGAATTGCCAGCGGAGACATATCCATCATCCACACTGCTGTTTTACTCTGTGTGGTGTTCCTTTCAAGCAGCACGGACAGCTGACCAACAGCTGGGGAAAGGTTAAGTAAATAGAGTATACCCATTTATTGGATTATTAGTTTGGCCATCAACATGACTTTTATAATAAATGCTTACTGGCACTGAAAAATACAATATAAGGCTATAAAGGGTTATGTAAAAAAAAAAAGTAGGATACACACATCTTTCTATCCCTAATTTCAACTACAAAGGGAGAAAGATGGCATATCAGTCTGGGAACAGTGGTTCTCTCTGGGTAATAAGCCATCTTATTTCACTTTCATTGTTTATGCTTTTTGCATTTTCTAAAATTAAAAAATACATATATTTTTTAAAGGTTTTTTTTTTTTTAAATTTATTTGACAGAGAGAGATCACAAGTGGGCAGAGAGGCAGGCAGAGAGAGAGAGAAGGGGAAGCAGACTCCTTGTTGAGCAGAGACCCTGATAACGGGGCTCAATCCCAAGACCCTGGGATCATGACCTGAGCTGAAGACAGAGGCTTTAACCCACTGAGCCACCCAGGTGCTCCTAAAATAAAATATATTTTTATCATATTTTGAATAAAAGGATAAATAACATGTTATAGCCCTCAAGAAGGAATGCACATTAAACCACGTTCTGAGGAAACAACCGATAAACACAAAAACCAAAGCAGAGCAAGGCAACTCAAAACTCAGAGAAGCTTATGTCCTCATCCTAAGTCACCCAAAAGCAACCAAGAGGATTTCCTTTATTCCATAGGTGCAGACATGACTTTAGAGATAGCCAGGGGAGGAAATTCAGCAGCCTGCTCCAGGAAATGGCTGGTTTGGTGGGGAAGATCCCTGGCTTGGGCCCTGGAGGTTCTGGGTGCTGTGTCTCTGAAAGTGTGCAGTTTACTTTCCCTCTGCTTTGGCTCATTCATCAGTAACACATGAGAACTAAATCAACCTCAGTGAGCCACTCAGGGTGTTGTCAGAATAAAATGAATCAGTAAATGTGTCAATAGCCCCAAGGTCAAGGCATTGCAGCAATGTAGCCCACGGTCATCAGTGGTCTCTACCACTGTCTTCTCCCACCTTGGCGGCAGCCCAGGGTCAACAGTGGAGAGACAAAATGACCCAGACAGGATACTTACTCTCTCTCTCTCTCTTTTTACCCCTACATAAATACAAGGTGTCTAAATTAACATTTGGTTAGCTTGTTTCTTTTTAACCAGAGACATGCCAATTTAGATTAAAAATCCATATACTTAACGTGATTCATATCCTTGCCAGAGAGGATGAATCTATAAACAGGAACTGTAATGATCAGCCAAACTCTTCTAAAGCATCACTTATCATTCCCATTTGGAACTTATATATCCCAATCGCCTGGCCAGCAATTGTATATTTAAGCCATCTGGCCTTATAAGAGCTGGTGGGTATTTTCACTTGTTTCATGAATGAGGAAACCAAAGCTAAGGAATTTTATGAACTCCCCAGCCCCCTAAAAATATTAGAACCTGTTAAGTCCATTTCTGACCCCAATTTCTGTACCTCCCTCCCACAATTTTTTAATACTGATGAAACGCATACATGATGCAAGGTGCCTTTAGCCATTCTGCTTGGGGTGATAAGGAAGACTTATTAAAGGCAAGAGGAATGAAAGTGAGAACCCCTCCCCCGCAAAGTTAGAGTTAACAAAGTTGGTGATTTCTCCAGTTACGACAAGCATATTCCCCCCCAAAATCTTCAGAGTTTCCTAAGACACTGAGTAGGATTGAATGCTTATGGGGAAAGTACATGATCTTTTGATAAGACTCAAATTTTGAAACAGGAAGAATTCTTGGTATTTAATGCTTGGGCAAGACAGTGTGTAACGGCTACAAGATTTCATGATTAAGTTTTATAATATGCAATTGCAGTGGTTACCACTGACATTGATGTGTGCCTCAGATTTTTTCAATCTCCATTTTACTGACTAAGAGGAGAGGAGAGCATAATTCTCAGCTCTGTTGGTCTGATTCTATGGAACTTTTTTTTCCCCTCCTAAGCTGGGAGTTAATGTGGAGGACAAAAAGGAGAAAATACGAGAAAACTGAAAGCGAAGTCACTTTCCTGAGTATTCCCAGAGTCTCCTGCTGCAGAGGAAACTTCTTTTCATATCTGTGAGTCATCACATATTTTTCTGGGTATCACAACTCATTCACTTCCCTTTTTGGGCAATGATTTAATTTTTCCCCATAGCACTTTAAACCTGGAGGCAAGAAAGTTCTGTGGGCTGTCCTACTGAATTATAGAAAATTAGAATCTGGTTTGAGGAAAATAACTTCATATGTGCATGGCAATGAAGAAAATGTAATAGTTTCAGTTTTTCAGAGGGCAAAATAAATAATTTTCCTTATTTCTTGCAAGCCAGAAAAAAAAAAAATACAGCGATCTCCTTTGCTATTATAATCAGGTATCTGGGGAGTAGGGGAGAAACCTAAGACTGTCCTCTCTTTGAATAAAAGTGAATTCTGTGGATACATTAGTATCTAAAGTTGCAAATGCCTCTTTTTCTTAGAAAACCTTATGAAGGTTGCCAGAGGTTTCCCCTTTTTTGGATACTGTGTAATGATAACACAGGTACAAATTCCAGTTAGTGTCTAATTCTACAACAAACATAACCCTATGCTAGGGTTGGTTATAATGAATGACCTTCAACTGAAGCTCTGTTATTATTAATTTTTCATGGGCAACTCCATCCTGTTGGGTATACGATTGTTACAAAAAAAGATTAGGACCAGCGTCTATCCACATAACCTCCCTGCCCCCTGTGCCCTTTCTTTCTCATTTGAAAGGAAGGCTTCCCCAGATGGTACAAACTGTTTGGCCAGGGGGAACAAAAGGTCTCAGGAATGGCTGATGTGGAAGAATTCATGATAGCAGTCCCCAGGCTCCTACTCTGTTTCCTCCTTTCCTTCTTATCGCCTAACCTTTCCTTTATCAACCTTGCAGAATGATCAACCTTCAGTATGACTCCTTTTGGAGTATGGTTCTGTATTCATAAATAAGAGAACTGCACTTATCTGGGAAGAACTAGAAGACATTCTTCCTGCTTTGAAAGTAATTATAATTATTAAAAAAAAAAACCAGTTGTAATTTTAACAGTCAGGGATTCTTCTGGACTAAAGGTACTTATGGCCCATATGTGAGAACTGAATAGAAAGAAAATCTAAATACCATCAGTTTCTGTTATTTGAGGCAGTTATATCCTATAAATGGCTGTGAATGCTGAATTAGCCAAGGCTGAACCACTGCTCCTAACAGAAATATAGGGGTGGGTTCCTGCAAGGCTCTGGTCCTAGCATTTTTGTCAATTGATCCATATGTAACTTTAATTCATGCGTGTTTCTGTTTAAAGATACTTATTTAATATGTATTGTCGATTCATTTACATTGTACTCAGGGCCCATAATACTATAAGTTATGCCTGAATGAAACTTACATAACACAGTGTTTTCCTTTTTTTTTTTTTTTTTTAAAGATTTTATTTATTTATTTGATAGAGAACAGAAGCAGGGGGAGTGGGAAAGGGAGAAGCAGGCTCCCCAATGAGCAGGGAGCCCAATGCAGGGCTCAATCTCCAGACCCTGGAATCAACCTGAGCTGAATGCAGATGCTTAACAACTGAGCCACCTAGGTGCCCCTACTTTTTTCTTTTTTTAAAGATTTATTTATTTTAGAGAGAGGGTGGGGGATGGTGGGAGGACGGGCAGAGGGAGAGAGAGGGAGACACTCAAGCAGATTGTGTGCTCAGTGGGAAGCCTGACGCAGGGCTCCATCCCACAACCCTCAGATCAGACTTGAGCTGAAATCAAGAGTTGAAACCAAGAGTTGGTCCCTCAACCCACTGTGCCACCCAGGTGCCCCCAGTGTATACTCTTATGTAAGTTAGATAATGAAAGTTATCTTACTTCTTATTTTCTCTATAAGACATATCATAGCCTTCCTGTGCTTTGGAACACTGGGAAGCACGTTAGCACTTTTGCCATTTTTAAAGAACAGAATCACCCACAAAAAACCCACAAGAGGACATTGTGAACAAGACACTTGTTTACACTGTGAGATCTGAAACAGCTGAGCGTTGCCTTGCTCAGTGCGAACTGGGAATTCGTGTGTCAGGTGACTCCGATTTTTTGCCGCTCTATGCGTGTCTGCAAATCACCATGAAAATGTTCCAAGTATTGATTTTTGGGTTACAAATATGTTTCATCAAGTAGGTGAATTCTCAAATATGGCATCTGTGAATAATAGTGATTGAGTGTAGAAATTCTACCCCTGATCCATTAGCAGATCAGGCTTTATCCCCCTTTCTCCTTACCACTGATATAGCCTCAATTAGAGTGATCTTTCATGGTAAACAGTGAGAATTTTTTTTTTTTTTTTGCAGATAGCCATTCTAATTGGAGTGCAGCTGTGCATTAAGTTTTTGCTTATTTGCTTTTATTTTCTTAAAGTAAATCATCATTAGGAGCTTTGATTTTCAAAAATTGATGAGCGTCACTATGAGTGGTGGAAAATATAAAGTAACCATTCCATAAAATCTCCTCCAATTCTCTGTTTTAGAAAGAAAACCAAGTGTTGAGACTGAGTTATCCCTCAAAAGATACCGAAGTTAATTTTTATAATTCAGGTGAAACTACCATTAATGCATCACAACTGACTCTCGTTCAGAAAAGTAAGGATGAGAATTCTGCAGGAAAATGCTGAACAATTACTAAGTACTCTGGAAACGGCAAAATCCTGAACTGAAAGTGTAAAAAATGACGCATCTGTCCTCTTAAGCCCCTTGGTGCTAAGCTGCATTTCAAGGGCTTCTTCACACAGCAGGTAAGATTAGAAGTTCAAACCCATTTTTGTAAAAAGTTGTTGCCTTCTCTAAACTGTGGAGAAAAATGTTGACACAATCCACCCAACAGGGAGGTGTAATAAATAGGAAAAAGAAAAAAAACAGGTGGGAAAATTCACACTTGGTAGAAACAGTTTTCAGAATTGTGCCTGGGTTTTCAAAACTGAAGCCAAAGCATGTCTTAATACGTGATAATAATGTCCCATGGAACAGAATCTGAATAAGGTACAGGGGGGACTGACTGGTGCCTAAGTGCAGGGCAACATTAAAGTATGATTCTGGCAGAGTCCCCGTTTGCATCTGGGGCCTGACCCTGGGAAAGCACATGCCTTCATTCTTCTGTGGGTTCGCTGGTGAGAGCTTCATGGAAATGCCTGGGAACCCTTCTGCCGGCAGTCACCCAGAACCCATTGCCACTACCGTTTGCCCCCAGCCTGTGGAAGAGGCCTGGATGGACATGACAGTTAAGTTTTGGAAGGCCTAAGCATGAAGTGACGGTATCGTGTTAACAATGAACAGAGAATGTTAGATCTTGTAAACAGCCCCGTGCAATGTTGGTGGCCGTCCCTACTGGCTTAGAGAATCATGGCGTGGGTGCTGGGGCTCCTGGGTAGCTTGGTTTCAGGTCAGGTCCTGATCTCAGGGTCTTGAGATGGAGCCCCGTGCTGGGGAGTCTGCTTGGGATTCTCTCTCTTCCTCTCCCTTTGCTCCCCCCAACCTCTAGCTTCTTTCTCTCTCTCAAATAAATAAGTAAATTCTTTAAAAAAAAAAAAAAAGGTACATACGAAAAAAAAGAAAGGAAGGGCATCTGGGTGGCCCAGTGGGTTGAAGCCTCTGCCCTTCTGCTCAGGTCATGATCCCAGAGTCCTGGGATCGAGCCCCGCATCAGGCTCTGAGCTCGGCAGGAAGCCTGCTTCCTCCTCTCTCTCTCTGCCTGCCTCTCTGCCTACTTGTGGTCTCTGTCTGACAAATAAATAAAATCTTAAAAAATAAAAATAAAAAAATTTTTAAAAATCAAAAAAAGAATAAAAATTAAAAAAAAAAAAAGATTTGAGACTCAAGGTTGCAGTCTTTCTGCCTTGTATTTGTTACTTAAAATTAACTTCATACTCCCATGACAGTGATCTTAGAGACCAAAAGGATGTCTTCTTGAGCATTTTGAGCTGTCTGATCACATTGTGGCTTTTAAAAACTGGCATCTGTCTCCAGCATTCCCTCTGAGCTTGGAGAGGCAGTAAAAACCTTGAATTTCAACAAGTTCATGGTAGCATTTACTGATAAGACCTTAACTTCTTTGGGGATCTACTGGTTATTTTAGGCCAGGAGTGAGCAAACCTTTTCTGTAATGGGCTAGACAGTAAATATTTGAGGCTTTGCAGGTCATATGATCTCTGTTACAAAGACTCAACTCTGCATGAAAATGGCCAGAGACAATATTAAATGCATAGCCTCACTATAAAAAATTTTAAACAAAACTTTATCCATGGAAAATGAAACTTGAATTTCATGTAATCTTCACATGTCACAAAATATAGTCTTTGTTATACTTTTGTAACATAAAGTAATTTTAAGAACATAAAGACCATTCTCCTGATTCGAAAGCAAACATAGGCCCTGCGTGAAAGGGGTTTACCAGCTAAAGTGATGACTGTAGGGGCGCCTGGGTGGCTCAGTCGGTTAAGCGTCTGCCTTCGGCTCAGGTCATGATCTCCGGGTTCTGGGATCGAGCCCCACATCCGGCTCTCTGCTCAGAAGGGAGTCGCTTCTCTCTCTCTCTCCCTCTGCCCCTCTCCACTGCTTATTCTCTACCTGTCTCAAATAAATAAATAAAATCTTAAAAAAATATAGTGATGATTGAAGACACAGACTACAAATAAAACACAGAGAAATAACTATATACCACACAGGTAAGAAAATGGTACAGGATAAATCATTTATATTAGATGACATTTAATGTCTCTCTATAATTCACTCATGATTGTATTTTGCAAAGCATGTCTTGGGCCACATAAAGCCACTGGTGAATCTACATGGAGAAGGCAAATCCTCAGATGTCTATGAGATTAAGTCCAAGTGGTCCGTGGTTTTCATTCTAACTCTGTGACCATCTCAAGACTTCTTCTTTTTTTTTTTTTTGCAACTTCCAGAAAGTCAGAAATATACTGATCTCGGCAGCTGGGTAGCACCATATCTCTTCTTGTGCCAACAGCACCATACTATTGCAAGGTTTTCTTTTCCTCTGAATTACACCAATAAAGGATGAGAAAGTATCTCAGTATCTTCTAAAACATTGAAAAAAGCCATTGTAAAGAAAGAAAAATAATACTGAGCATGCCCTGTAGAACAAACATTGCTACAAGCATCTGGTCTGTGTTATCTAATTTAATCTTGCTAACAATCCTCTGAGGGTGGGACTATTTAAAAAAAAAAAAAAGTAGTGGGATGCCTGGGTGGCTCAGTCAGTTAACCATCTGCCTTTGGCTCAGGTCAGGATCCCAGGGACCTGGGATCGAGCCCCATGTCAGGCTCCTTCTCGGTGAGGAGCCTACTTCTCCCACTACCCCCTATCATTCTCACGCTCTCTCACTCTCTCTCATGAATGAATTTAAAAATCTTAAAAAAACTTAGTAGTAGTTGCAGGAAGTGATGGCACAAAACATTTCCAGGGCCAAGGTCACACAGCGACATGGTGGAACAGAATCTGAACCCAGATATTTGATTCTTCAAGCCCCACTCTCAAGCGTTCACAGTCCTGCCCCCCAGTGGCTTGGTCACTCACTCGGTATTCCTTTCCTGACACACCATGTCACGCATGTGCTGGGCTATGTGGGCGTGTGTTCAGGCACAACACCCCTCATGCCTGGGCTGTCCTTGCCCATCTCTGCACCGTCACCCTCCCTGTTCCAATCCCCATGTATGCCCAAATGGCTACCTTCCCACTCCAAGCAGGGGTGTTGATATGGGAAGCCACCCTGGACAGTGAGGAGATATGGGGCTAGAACTCAAGAGACCTTTGTCCTGTCCCAGGTGTGAACTGTAGGATCCTGTGTGGATCCCTGGCCCTCTGGGGAGAGAGTTTCTTCATCTACTACCAAACACCTCTCTGTGAAAACAATCACATGACAATAGCATGTGTGGAAATACTGTGTGGTGTGCAAGGAAGCCGTGAATGTTGGTTTTTGTTTTCATTACACCCAGCCTTTGTCCAGCGTTCTTCCTTCCCTTTCTTACTCATTGTGGAGAAGCAACACAGGTTGCTATCCCAGTATTTCCCAGAATACCAGTGCCTTTTGTTGCCTGCCCTTCTCCTGAGTCACTGAGGAGATAGACAATGGTCAACAAGACAGAGTTGGTCCCTGTCTTGCCCTGGGTCAGAGAGGACAAGACAGACACCCCCTGGAGCCAGCGTGGATCGTCCTACTGATCCTTTTCCAAGCCCAAGCTCAGCAAAGCCACGTGGATGGCTTGAAACTGGCAATGGTACAAGTGTTTGTATCATGGAAATAAGTGATACAAACCTCCCTCCTCTTCTCCCCAGAGAGCTGGTTGCTGAGTATCTACCAGCACACCACAGGCTCGAGAAGAATCTGTACCAGGACAGAGGAATGTACAGAGTGGTCTGGAAGCATACAGAGAGGTACTGATTGTGGCTGTGCAGGGTGGGCACAGGCAATCAGAAAAGGCATCCCAGAGGAAATGAGGTTTCAGCTGAGACCTAAGCAAGGTCTAAATAACGGAGCGAACCAGGCAAGGGGAAGGGGGAAGAGAGGCCCAGGAAATCCAGGACCCGGAAGTTCCTTCAGCCAGTAGTGCAGAGGGACAGGGGAGGAAAGGAACAAAACGAAGCTGTAGAGGTCAAGAGGTTCAACCTGACTCTGAGGGCAGTGAGTGGCTTCCAGTGGGCTTTGAGCGGAGGGCGGGGGGTGAGGGTGGGTGGAAGGGGTCAAGATTACAAGTGGGTTCAGAGTCAGAACGATGGCGTCTGAGTTCTGCTCTCCTAGCTGGGCACCTCCAGCTTCTTTACCTCAGCTGAGCCTCATCCGTAGCAGGAGGGTAACTCCAGTACTCAGACCTCCTGGCAGGTGTTTGTGATGCTCCTGGGAAAATGCTGGGCACCTGCCTGCTCCTCAGAGTCCCTGGGTGGACATTCAAGCCAAGACCAACCAAGCACGGGGCAGATGGGTGGGCCCTACAGGGAGAACCTGTTTCTGCAGCTTCCGTCCCCCTTCAGACCCTGGTGTTCTGCTAGTCTCGGACAGTGTGTCTCATTGTGTTGTCAATTTAATGTGAGCAGTACTTAAAGATGATGTAGGATTAAATGGAATTAAGCAAAAACCAAAGACAAAATAGCAACAACAAAAAACAAGGATTGAAGTCCATGGAACTTTGCAAGGTAACTTTTGTGTCATGTTTGGGTGTACAGGGTTACTATGTAGCATTGATTCCTCAGCGCTATAGGGAAGAAGTGTGAAAGCTTCTCTTCATTAAGAATCTTCCTGAGCTTGGGTGGGGGCTGGGAAATGGAGGATGAACAAGCAGGCCTGGGTGGCTTTATCCTGTCTATGAAGCTGGAAATATCTGAGGTAGTGGTTTATTCCCCCAGGTCTCTAAAGGCTTTTTAGCTTCTAATAAAAACTGATGTTCCTTAGGCCAGGATGGACCCAAGGCTTTATCTGCCATTGAGCAGACCTGAAAGTGACCTGAAAGCCACGAGCCAGGGAGGGAGATGGTATCCTCTTGGCAGGAGTGGTTACCTGTTTGGGAGGCCAACAGAGGGATACTAAGTACCTCCCGCCGCCCCATTAGTAACCCCAACCCCAACGGTCTGTCTGGCTCAGTCACTAAAACCAAGCAAGGCAAGTCATTGCCCACTGGCTTGGTACATGAAGGAACTCAGGAGTGAAAGTGACATTTCGTGTGGTGTGTCCCAGAAAGATAATTCTATATGTGAATAGATTTTAGAATAATTTACTTTCAACATATGTCAAAACATATCCAATTTGCCCTTTGGAGTTGCAGAAACTGTTTGGCATTTCTTTTTCTTCTGCAGTGTAAAATATGGAAAGGAATGGCAGATGCCTGGTCAGTGTTTGGGAGAAAAACAAATGCCACACGGCGTGATGATCTAGTTCACTTGGGTCCTTGGGGCTCATTCCTCAGGCATAGGCAATTGGCACTGGATTAGCTGCCGACATTTATCGACAAAGGAATTAATCTTCACCATTGGGCTTTTTTAAAGCCCATTCTTTCCTGGAAGTTGCAGCAGAACCTCAGGATTCCTTCACTTTTGCCTTTCTTCCTTTCCCTGCAGACAAAAGTGGCTAAAAATAACCTCATAAACCCTTGATTCCACTGAAGAAGGTGAGGGAGCAAAAGAACAAAAGAACTTCATTTCCCCCGTGCAGGCAGCCACGTGGCCAGTTCAGGCAGTCACTGAAACCACAGATGTTAGGAGACTGCATCTTTCGTGGGTGGAGGAGGGTGCGTGCATGTATGCTTTTGGGGGTATAGGCAATGTGAGAACAGTTACCCTAACTGTGACAACTCTGTATTCAGTCAGGGAAAATCTGTCCATCTATCATCTCTAGGTGCTCATTTGGCTTAGCTACATCTTCCCACTAGGCTTCTCACTCACCAAAATCATCTTTTGGGGAAGGAAGGAAGCAGTATATACTTCCTATGTCAATAAAGCAATGCCAAGCCAGGAACTGCACAGTTCCATTCCCTAAATGCCACTGGAAGCCCCCCTCTCAGCGGGACCCTGGGTGGGTGAGTGCGTGGCTCTGTTGGCTACCTTCCAGGGAGTGCTCAGTCTGTTAATAATTGAGCACCCGCCGTGTGCATCAGACCAGGGCTTGTGCAGAAATGCACAGAGGAATACAGAAAACTTTGCCCTTGTTATCCTTGAAGGAAGGAATGAATGAGAGAATGAGGAGTTGAAAACAGCCTAGAGTTGTGGCTGTAGATTTCATTATGTCTGTGTCACCCGTGACACGGGCCACCAGCGTGGACTTGGTGATACATATGGAAAGACTCTGGTGTGCGAAGAGGACACAGAAACCACAGGGAACTCACAAACATGGACAGACCTCCATATGTCAGTTCTGGCGTGACATTAAATATCGGTCTGGCAGGATCAGACTGGGGAAGGTGTTTGACGGGCACAGCTTTCTTGGCTAGGCAGCATTCGTCATGTGTGTTTTTTGAGTAAGTGCCTTTGTTGGTCTGCAGCCATGGAGGTGGGAAGGTGAACAAGATGGGCCTGTAGGGTGGAGGGAGGATTTTTCCTTCCATAAAGCTTTATTAAAAGGAGATCCCAGGGAAGGAATGAAAAGATAATGTTTAGGAGACAAACAGTTAAAAAACGCATGCAAATCTAAATGCCAACTCCTTCACATACATCTGTTAAAGAAAACAAGGCACCAGACAGCTCATAAATAAGAAATTTCAAATTAATCCTCCCTATAGGATTTAATTATTCTGTTAAACTGACTTCCCATTAAAGATCATATCACACAGGTCATTTGAACCAAAAAAATATGGCAACACCACATGGTTGATCTATCTCCAAACAACATTTATAGGGGTTTTGGTGGAACAGGAAATAGAGGTTGTCATCTTTGACAAAGTGACAGATTACATTCTATACAATAAGAGTTCTAGAAAGGTCGAGTTACCCTCTGAAAGACCTAAATCTTGTTCTTGCAATTCTGGACTAGGGAGGTAGAACCTCAGCTATCAAAGGAAAAGACCCCATCCTTCTCCATTATCCCTCTGAGCCCTTGATAAGGTAGACTGCCCCAAGGAGACCCTAGAGGGACAGACATACGGCAATTGGATCAGTTTCCCTTGCTTCCCTTCTGGTTCTCAAGGGCATCACAGAATTCTCAGCATGCAAAGGTGGATGTTATCAGCGACTTGGGATCAGAGGGCCAAAGTGCTTATTTAGAGAGGATAGATAGATTGAGGTTAAGTGATCTGAGAAGGAAGGGGCTGAACCTTGTAGAAATTCCTGGGATCTCAGGGAGAATCAGCAATGACCAAGAAATAGGAGGTGGCAGAAGTAAAAGAGATAGAGTCCATGATTTTATACACCCGTCTCAGAAACTGGTGAAACAAACCTGTCCATCTATATAATGGAATGAGGAGTCATGCATCCCAGTCTGACCACCCCCCCCATTCCAGCTGACTCCCTCCTGTACCCCATCTCCAACAATCTTTCAACTCCCCTGGGACATCTAACCCATCTAATCTTCTACCTTTCACTCTACCTCACCCTCTTGATGTTCCCTCTTCCTTCCTGAGCCAGTTTAAACAAAAGGTCCACCACTAGAATCCATCTCTCTGCAGACACCCACAACTCTTAACCTCTTGCCGGTCTATTCTCTTGACAAAAGCATGATCTAGTTCTGTTCCAACTCTCTGCCTATATTCTTGTTGCTGAGTAAGACTGGGGAAAACCACACAAATGCACTGGATAGAAATTCATGACCACAGGACTCATTGAGCCCCAAATGCTCCCCAGCAACTGTTCTTCATTCCATTCCTTTACACAGTCTCACTCTCCTTGATAATTATTTCACATGGACCTTTTCCCCCTCAAAATTTCAACACCTTTTCCCCTGTCCTCATTCTCAACTGATGACTTTGCCTCCCATTTCACAGAGAAAAGTGAAGCAATCCAAAGAGCACTTCCACGGACTCCCACCACCCCATCTACTGCCCTCCTGCTATCTGTACTTGTAGACACAGCCTCTCCACCTGTCTCCATAAATGTACTCCCTGTGTGCCTCCTTCTCCCTCTGTGCACTAGATCCCCACCCCTGGCAGACCATCTACTCTACACGATTCCCTGTAGCAACCCTCCTCTCTTGAACACCATCAGTTTCTGTCTTTCAGGACCATTCCAAACAGCATACACATATGTGGTTATTTCTCTCACCTCAAAAGAGCCTCTATTCTCCCAGCGATGAAGCTAACAGCTCATTCCTCTGCTCCCCCTGCAGCAAATCTCATCAAAAGTGGTTTCTTTCTGTCCTCTCATTATCTTTTTTTTAGCTTTATTAATGTGCAATTAAAGTATTCTAATGTGTGCATATTTAAATTGTACAGTTTGATTGGCTTTGATATATGTATATTCTGTGAGACCATTACCACAATCAAGATAATGAAACTATCCATAACCCTCAAGAGTTTCCTTCTATACCTTTCCTTCTATCCTACACCCATTCCAATGAGCCTTCTGCCAGCACCATTCCACATAAACTGCTGGTCAAGGTCACCATTTGTCTCCATGTTGCTAAATCCAATAATCAATCCTCAGTCCTCTTCGTACTTGACCTCTACAGCATTTTGACCTACTACTTCCTCTTCCCACCTTTACATGCTATCTTCACTTGGTTTTCAGGATATCACACTTGATTGGTTTTCTTCCTGTCTCCTTGATGCTCTTTATTCCTCCTCTTCTTACCACTGTTTAGCCTAGAGAACCCTAGGATGCAGTCCATCCATGATCCTCCTTTCCTCTGCTTATACTCATTTCTTTCATAATGGGCAACCAGTGACAGGGTTAATCCCAAATTTCTACTTCCATCCCAGACCTCTCTCTTCTACTCTGTACTTGCATATTCCACTACCTGTTTAACATCTCTGTTTGCCAATTTAACATGTCAAAGGGTGAATTCCGGAATCTACCACCCCCAACGAAAACTTCTCTGCTTGTAGTCAACTTCATCTCACTCAATGGCATCTCCGTCCTTCCAGGGGCTTCGGCAGCCAACAGATGAGTAATTATTCTTGACTTTTTTCTTTCCTTTACCACCACCAAAATCTACTTCATTTTACTTTCAAAACATAGGCAGAATCTAACCACTTTCACTGCCTCCACTGCTTCCAGCTTGGTCTGGGCCACTGTCATTTTTTGCTTGGCTTACTGCAGTGGTCTCCTAATCTTTCCTCCCTAGTCTGTTTTCTACTAGGAAGCCATATAGATTCTTTTAAAAATGAAGCTCAGTCACATTATCCCTTGGTCAAAACCCTCCACTGGTTCCCCCATTTCCCTCAGAATAACAACCAAGTTCCTTACAATGGCCTAAAGGGCCCTACACATTCTAGTCTTCCTTCTCTCCCCGCCCCCATTATCTCTCTATTCCTTCTGGATCTCACCCTCTCCAGCCATAGTGGCCTCACTGCAGTGCTGTACACATGCCTTGTACCAACTGTTCAGTCTGGCTTTAAATGCTTTCTTCCTGGCATAGCCACTTTGGAAAACAGGCTTATAGTTCCTCAAAAAGTTAACGAGTTACCGCCTGACCCCGCAATTCCACTCCTAGGGGTATATATATAGTAGAATCAAAAACATAGGTTCCCACCAATACTTGTACATGAATGTTCAAAGCAGCATCGTTCCTAAAAGCCCCAAAGTGGAAATACTCAGTGTCCATCAATTGATGAGTGGATAAACAAAATATGATATATACACGCAAAAGAATATTACTCAACCAGGAAAGAATAAAGCACTGGTACATGCTACGACCTGGGTAAAACTTGTAGACATTACTCTACGTAGAGTCAGACACAAGAGGTCACATTATTATATGATTCCATTATTTCCAGAATTTTCCAGAATGGGAAATTCTGGAATTTTCCAAATTGAAAATTTCCAGAATGGGCAAAGCCATAGGGACAGAAAGTTGAATAGTGGTTGCCAGGGGCTTTGGGGAGGAGGCAATGGCAAGTTACTGTTAATGGATACAGGGTGTTGATAGGGTTGTTGGGTTGATGATAATGCAACGGAATTAGAGAGTGATGATGGTTGTACAACTTTCTAAACCTACTAAAGCCACTGAACTGTACATTTAAGAGAATGAATTTTATGGAACGTGAACAATATCTCAGGTCTACAAGAGCTGTCTCCCCAGATGTCTTTCTGGATTACTCTTTTACCTCTGTCAAGGCTTTGCTCAAATATTTTTGCAGTGAAAATTTCAAAAACCCTACCACCCTCCTAGCTCTTCTGATCCCTTTATCCTGCCTTATCTTTTAATCCCTGTAGTATGTGTCAGCTTCCAACACGATCTATACTTCACTTACTGTGTTAATTGTTATTTCACCCAACTGAAATGGAAGCTTCCTGAATTCAGAAATTTTTGTCCACGTACGTGGACAAGCAGAATCTCAAATAGTGCCTTATGCACCAATAAATATTGACTGAATGAATGAATAAATTAATACCAAGAAGACATTAAGATTGATATGCAGAAGAATATTGACTCGTATAAAATAAGTCATTTATTCTTAAATGACAAAAGTGGATTACTAAGCAAGAATATAGTACATACAGTATGATCCCTGATTGTTAAGAAATAGAAAATGTATTATGCATAGGAAAAAACGTTGGAGGGGATGAGATACATTAAAATACATCACAATCCCTGGGTGTTACGATTGTAGTTGGTTATTAATTTATTTCCCAAAACATGTGTTCATATTTTCTAAACTTATGGGTTTTGGAATCAGAGAGATTTGAAATATCATCTGTGCTCCATTTCCTACTAGCTGTGTAAATCTGAGCAAGTTATTTAGTCCTTGGTGACTCAGTTTCCTCATCTGTAAATTGGGTTAATAATAATAACAGTATTAACCCTGCTGGACTCTTTTGAGGATGAAATAATATATGTAAAGTACTCAGCACCTGCTTGGCATATAATAAGCACTCAGTAAAAATATTAGCTATTATTAATTATTATTAATACCTTTCTAACAACCATGGAGTTCAAAATGAACTACTTGCTGAATTTTTTTTCCATGAAATATTTTGAGTCATACTTCTGTTGTGAGTTCCTTTGAGTGAACAGTGAACACTCTTCTGAATCATTTCAAGCTTATCCATTTCTCTGCTGATTGGGTCCCCTGGACTCATCTGTTCCCTGTTGATTCTGGTTGTGTTCGGCTCATCTGGCCAAGAGTAGGTTACATGTATACCAATAGCATTGTCTGCAAGGCATTGTCCTTTAATGCTTTCATTTGAGTTGTCTGGACATTTTTGTCCATTGTAGGTTTTAAAGTTTCTGCATAACTGTAATCTAGGGTCTCTACTATCCAAGAAGGATACAGAAGTTACAACATAAATTCAAAAGCAAGCTCCTGCATTTTCTCCAGCTGAACTTTTTTTATGAGTGGGGGAGGGAATCAGCAAGGCAGAGAGAACCTTAAATTTTTATCTCCCTTTTCAAGTTTATTAAAAAGTGATATATTCTCATGGTAATATACATTGACTCATTAAAGGAGGGTATAAATGGAATCATAACACCTCTGGTTCATAAACTACTCCCAGTCCTGATAACCACTTTAACAATTCTTAGTTTATCAAATTTAAGCACTATCAATAAACTCCCTGATTTTAAATATTAGAAGTCTAGCCCACTACCTTTCCCCCCTCCTTTTTCCCTTCCCTAAATTTTGTTCTATTTTTTCTTTTATGTTTTTTGCTAACTTTGTAACTTTAAAGAATAGTCTTAAATGTTTCTTTTTAATTCATCAGTTTAAACCAGTATTTCTTAAGCTCCTGCTATTTTGCAAGTTGAGGAAACTGTCACCATTTTACGTCCTGTGTTGCTCCTCTCTTCCATCTCTTACTCAGACTGTCTCAGTCACATCATTAGTTTTGCATTCTTAGGGTTTATGACTTAATTATCTATAATCACTTATCTTCCACAGATTGTTTCAGAATAAATTCCAGAAAACAAAAGGGCATTTTAATATAATGAATCTTTAGAGAGAGAATTCACTTTAGAACTAAGTAGTATGACTGGACACAGACAGAAGGAAGTGTGGGGTTCCTTAATCCATACTGCTTGAAAGAGAATGCACCAGGCTTCAAGGTGTATTTTAAAATTTTTATTTTTTATCAATAGCTCTAAATCAAAATACATTTTCATTTGCTCCATAGTTGGACTGTGTATTTCTTATGGAGACTTTTGTTTTTCCTGACACTCTGAATTGACTTTCTGTTTTTTTTCTTGTTGACAATAGTAGCATATTTTTCACCTTAATGCTTAAATCATACAGCTGGTTAATCAAATCATTACAGAAAATTCACATTCTTCTTGAAGTCATGCTTCCTGTTGCTTTCTGACTCATGTTGTAACTCAGACATACTGTTTTCCAAACATGTCACAACCCTAGGATTTCTTTTCATTGTACTCTTTGAGATTAGGGTCAATATTTTCTTGAATGTTCTTCTTTCTCTCTTTTGGGTTCTCTCCTTCCTTTGCTATAGAAAATTCTCACACAATTTTCCTCCCAGAGATCTTTATTCCAGAGATTTCTAAAAATTTTATTTTGCCTTTATACTGATTAATAACTTAATGATATTTAAATTGTAGTTTTCAAATGTGGTTTTGTTTGAACTATGAATACATTTTTCTTATGAGTTGCTGACTGGAAATAAAATGACATAAAATGCCAGTCTGATTCTTACTTTTTGGTTAGTAACCCCTCCCACCCCGCTCTGAGCACTATTAGCATCTTCCCTTTCTCATTTATATTCAGAATTTTATATCTGAAGTTTCTGGGAAATGCTGTGTTATTTCTTTAAATACTCAGATTTCCCCTTTGTCTTTGTTCTCTTTGCAGAGTTCCTAAGTAATCACATGTTGGACTTCTAAGATTGGGTGTCCATGCTCATTAAATTTACTTTTATATCTTCTTGTCTTTTGTTTAAAGATCTAGGAGATGTACTTGACTTTATTTTAAATGAATTTTGAAAATTTCATCTACCATTTTTTTAATTTCCACATTTTTTTCATTCCTTACTTCCATTTATATAGTTACCCCCTACAATTTTATGGGTACACAATATTCTTTTTATTTAAAAAAAATTTATAAATAAAGAAAATAAACACCTATGTATTTACAACTCAGAATTTTATTTTATTTTAAAGATTTTATTTATTTATTTGAGAGCAAGAGAGAGTGAGAGAGATCACAGAAGGAGAAGCAGACGCCCCGCTGAACGGAAAGCCCAATGTGGGTCTCAATCCCAGGATAATGACCCGAGCTGAGGGCGGACGGTCAACCTGCCGAGTCACCCAGGTGCCCACAGAATTTTTTTTTTTTAAATTTCCATTTTGTCATTTAGGCTTCAAGTAATTTGCTTATTAAGAGAAATGAAACTATAGAGGTCAACTGAAGTGGGCTTTTGTTTCACAACCGCTACCCCTACTCTCATCCTCCTTCCCTCTTTCTCTTTCCTACCGTCCTTCACTTCCGTGCCAGAGGCATCCACCATCATAAATTTCGTGTGTTTTCTTTCAGTCCATATTTTAATATTTTTACTACATGTGTCAGTTTCTATGAACAGTACCTAATACTGTTGTATGTGTATTAAATTTGTACCATAGTCCAAAAGCATTTGTTCACCCATGCTTTGTTTAAAATCTATCCCTGTTGATACATATGGATCCCACTTACTTATTTTTAAGTGCTGTGAGCATCCCTGTGATCATTCATTTAACAAACACTTACGTGCACCAGAAATGTTCCTGCAACGGTTCTGGTGGCTGGGGACACAGCAATGAAGGAAACAAAATATGGACATAGTATATTGTATCTTTCTTTCATTACCAGACATTAGGTTTCGCCATGACAAACAAAGCTTCGGTGAATATCCTTGTACTGGGTTTCCATTGCAAGTGTTTCTCTGGCAAATATTTCTAGGGGTGGAAATGCATGTTCCTAGACCACATTTTCAACTCTACCATGTATTGACAACTTGCTTTCCAAAGTGCTGTATTAGATCAGGTCCAGCAAGCTGAGCAAAGTCTCTGTTCCATTCATTCTGCCCAGCATCTGGATAGCCATCCTTCTTTATTCGTGCTTTTCTGAAGGCTGAGGAATGCCACTTCCATGTTTGAGTAAGCATTTCTTCTAATTGTTCATAAGGCTTAGCATCTTTTATATCTATTGGTTCTTTAAATCTCCTTTGTGTACTGCCTGAAGGAATGTTTTGCTCCTCATTTTTGTAGTCAGTTGTTTGTCTTTTTCATACTGATTTGTAAGGTTCTCTCTCTATACATAGTCTGGAAGCAAAAATATTTTCTGTTTTACGTGTTGTAAATATAGTTTTGCAGTCCAGGGTTTGTATCTTCACTTTATTTATAGTGGCTTTTGCATAAAAGAGTTTTACTTCTTAATGTAATCTTCTCCTGTATGCACTGTCCTTTCAGTGTACTGACTGAAAAATAACCTCCCCTCCATAGTCATAAAGATGCTCTCTCCTGTATTTCCTCTTAATAACTTTTTAAAGATTTTATTTATTTATTTGATCACAAGTAGGCAGAGAGGCAGGCAGAGAGAGAGAGAGAAGGAAGCAGGCTCCCTGCCGAGCGGAGAGCCTGATGCGGGGCTTGATCCCAGAGCCCCGGGATCATGACCTGAGCTGAAGGCAGAGGCTTTAACCCACTGAGCCACCCAGACGCTCCAGTTCCTCTTAATAATTTTAAAGGTTTGTTTTACATATGCAGGGCCCTAATTCATCTAAAATGACCCATCTGTACAAGATGAGGCATTAATCCACCTTTCTTTCTCATAATGAGAGCTAAATAATTTATTAAATAATCCTTCCTTTTCTCCCTTATTTTAAATACATTGTCTACTCTCTGCTAAGTTCCCATATATATATTTTGATGATTATTTCTGGGGGTTTCTATGATGTTACAATGAAGGGACCTGAGATTTTAGTCAGATTCTGTTTAAAAACAATGCCCTCATCGGGCGCCTGGATGGCTCAGTCTTTAAGCATCTGCCTTCGGCTCAGGTGATGATCCCAGAGTCCTGGGATCAAGCTCCACCTCAGCTCGCTGCTCATCGGGAACCCTGCTTCTCCCTCTCCCACTTCCCCTGCTTGTGTTCCCTCACTAGTTGTCTCTCTCTCTCTATCAAATAAATAAATAAATAAATAAATAAATAAAATCTTCAAAAAAAAAAAATCCCTCCTGCTCCCAAATTTCCCATCTTTCCCCCAGTCTCAGGGCATTCTCGTCCACACACTGACCATCTTTTTTAATCCAAACTCCTTGTTTAAAGGTAAGGAAATGAAGATGCAGAGATATTAGACTTCCTGTTCAGGTTCACGCACAAGGTAATTAGAAACTACCTAGCTTGGACCAGGATAGTAGCCTGTTTTCCAGTTCTGTCTCCATTAATGATCCATTCCCCTAAAAATTTGCATTTTCAGTCAAATTTTTACTTCCACCAGTAGTTGATGAAACCACCCATTTCACCAAATCTTTGCAAGGCTGGGTTTCGTTTAAACCGTCTTTTCACATTCACAGCTTCAGGATGGTGGTTTGCTATTGGAGTTTCTTGACGTAAATATTTAAGTAAATAAATATGAAGCAAATAAATATTCCTTTAAAACTTGACCATATGTTTCTTGGCCATGTTGTGGCTTTGTCTTTCTGATTTGTCTACTCACATCATTTCCCCAATCTTCAATTTCCCTGCTGCCTTTTTCTTAGTGAGTTCTGTGTATACAGGAAAGATACTAGCTCTTTGTTATATGTATTTTAAAAAATTGTGTTGATTGTCTTCTAGTTTTGTTTATACTCTGTTTGACACAAAAATTTTAGAATTAAAACTAGAGGGATGCCTGGGTGGCTCCGTCGGTCAAGTGACTGCCCTTGGCTTGGGTCATGAATCAGTCCTGGGATGGAGTCCTGCGTTGGGCTCCTTACTCAGCAGGGAGTTTGCTTCTCCCTCTCCCTCTGCTCCTCCAACCCCGCTCCTGCTCCATGTCTCTCACTCTCCCACACTCTCTCTCAAATAAATAGAGTCTTAAAAAAAAAAAAAAAGTTAACACTACAACTAGAAATTCTTCTCTGTGGTATCTCCTATTATTCCTCTACTTAGAAAAATCTTCACTCCAAGAGCAGATAAATATTCATCCTAGATTTTCTGTGACTTTTATGATTTCATAAATGCTTCAATACATTTATAACTTATTTTGGTGCATGGTGTGATATCAAAAGTCAACTTTCATTTTCTTCAAATGGTGTATCAACTGGTTCAGTCTAATTTATTGATAACTCCTTCATTTATATGCCACCCTTTTCTACAGTAAGTCCTTATACATACTAGAATCTTTCCATAGGTTCCGCTTCATTAATCTGTATTTGGAAAACATCATACTTCAAAGTTCTTAAAGCTTTAGAATTCATTTTAGTAAGTGGTAGACATCTCTTGTCTCCCACATTTTACTGATCATTTCTGTTTGTTCTTCTTAGGTTTGCTGTTTTGTTTTTTGTTTTTGTTTTTTTTAATTTGAGTCACCATTTTCAAGTTGACATTTTGTTAAAAATGTATTTATTCCAGAGAATAACATAGAAAAGAATTACATTTTGAAAATATTTAGTCTTCCTATCTAGGTACATAGCATATATTTGAGTTTTATTTCCCTTAGCAAAATAGTTCAGTTTTCTAAGTACTGATTTATTGTTACTGAATATTTTACACTTAAGTAAATGGGAACTTTCCCATTATATTCTACAAACACTTACTGCTCATTTACTGAAAAACTATTGATTTTGGTTTATATTGTATATAGGTTTTTACTTTTTATTACATTTTTATTATATTTTTGTCAATTCTATTGTTTTTAGGTAAATAGAAATACCACATATAAATAATGATTATGTTTTCTCCTTTCTGCAGATATCAGTTTCTTGGCTTCCAGCAGAACATTAAATGATCATGGTGAGAAGGAAGTCTTTCTCCTGCTTTTAATGAGGTATTTAGTTTACTATTAGTTTATTATCCTTACAGTTTACTATTTAGTATGCTCTAAGTTGTTTCTCTGGCATAGATAGTCTTGATTATAATAAGATATATGTTAGTTTAAGAAATGGTCTAGTACACTTATCTTGAATTTTCAGCCTTTTTTAAGAGTTCAATTTTTTTAGTCCTTTTAAAAGCCTACTGCTTTTGTATTCTGTATTTTTTTTTTGTGAATGAATTCTTCATACTCCATTTATTCTGTGTCCATAGTTACTTCTGATCTACTCTGTTCATCATTACTTTTAAAATGATTTATCTTTGAATCTCATGACTGGGTGGTAGAGAAAAGGGGAGGAAAGATCAAGGGTACTGAATAATCTTTTGGTTAATAATCAAATGTGACATATTTTTTTAAAAATGCCACTTCAATGTTCACTTGAATAGAAGTTGATTGATGACTGGCACATAGAGAAGAAAAGTTGATAACTACCAATTTGGCTGACTTTTATGTGCAAGATACAATTAACTCAAAGACACATAATCACTTAAAAAAAAAAAAAAAAACAAACAAACCCCAAACAACTACAACAACAAAAAACCCCAAAAACAAAACCCTACAATGGTAGGGTTATTTCAAAGAGACATAGAGAGGATCCAATTCTAAGAGCTCCAGTGACTAACGGTGGAACAAACCAAGTAACAAAATAAAGTAGTATTGTGCTATAAGTCAAAGTTTAAAATCTGAGTCCATACTTAGACAAATAAGGGACTGAATAAATAAATCAAGGAAGGGGAGGGAGGAAAGACACATCTCCTATGTAGAAGAAATCCATATAAGTTATATACACAGACCTCGAGGAGGTAGAGCATAACTCTCCATTCCTTAAGTATTGTCTGTGCATGGTGAATTCCTTCCAGAGAGTTACTGTATGGAAAGAGGGAAGAAGAATAACTTCACAATGGAGAAACCTGGCAAACACCACATTAGCCAGGTGATCACACGCAACATCAACTCTGTGAGTCCATGTGTCCTTCGTGTGTGATGACATTAGTGGTTGACTTCTCTGTCTTCCTCTTGCAAACTCATACCCCAGACACATTCTTGTTGAAGGACACTCCATATGGTCCCCGACCAGTGGGTGTGAAAAACAAGGAAAGGGTCTGAGAAACTGTCACAACAACCCAGAGAAGCCTAAGGAGACATAACACCTGAATATTAGGTGGGATCTTGGGTGGGATACTGGAACACAAGATGAACATTAGGTAAAAACTAAGGAAATATGAATGAAGTATAAACTTCAGTTAATAAGAATGCATTAGTATTGGCTCATTAGTTGTAACAAATATACTAATACATGATGCTAATAATAGGGGCAACAGCATGGGGTATATGCGAAGCTTTTTTAACTATCTTTGCCATTTTTCTGTAAATATAAAATTGCTCTAAAAATAAAGTTTATTTAAAAAATAATCACATGATGAGTAATCATAGCTAACAATTCTTGGGTGTTCTTAAAGCTGTGATGACTGTTTATCAGGGTGGAAAACAACTCAGTAACTAACAGACGGCTAGCCCTACTTGGTATTCCAACCAGCATCATTTCTGGGACTGATTACCAACATACCTTTGTCTCCTAGGCAATTGCTTGGTTATATTTCCACAGAGGGTACTCAGTTATACTCTAAAAGCTCCTCTGAGAAAACAGCAAGAACAAATGGACATAAATTACAGCAGGAAGGGCTTGAGTTAGAGTTTTGGTGTGCTGTGAAGTCAAGCTACGTGATATTCCTTGATCGTTATCAAGGGTGAGTTGACCATGGATCATTTTAGCCTGGTTTTAGCCCATCTTTGAGTAAATCAGGCAAGAAAATGAATTGCTACAGTTTCCAGGAGGTCCTAAGAGTTTTCATAACTTAAGTAGAAAATTTCCATAAGCCAGAAGTTGGCCTAAGTGGTACCAATCACTTAGAAATTGTTCTTCAAATTGTCTACAGTCTCTGCCACTCTCTCCATCGGCGCATGATTTATTAATTTTGTTTCAGAGCTTTGAGTTCAGGCTGCATAAATCATGAATAAAGATTAGTTTAACAGTCACAGTACCCCCTGGGACAATGTTTCAAGTAAGGAAAACTCAAAATTGTCGCAATGTGAAAATAATATGACAGTTGTATCAATATTTGCAAATTGAAGTGATATTTAATACCCTTTCAGAGGCAGAGTATAAATCTTATTTCTGCTTATTTTATGCAAACTCTAAAACTTTCCTTTTTAATTTTTTATTAATATTTTTCTCTTGTGAAACTGTTTTGAAAAACAAGTCTAAGATCATCCTGATCTGCCTCCAGCTGTTAAGCAACATTAGACACTGACCTCTTGCTCCTGCTTTGACGACTTAAATACTTTAGAAAAACAATATATTACCAGGCCCCTGAGCCACTTACGGTAATGATAGTTTGCCATTTTTCACATATTAAAAAAAGAAAGAACTGTCTGGTAGTGCGGCAGATACCATGGTTTTAATATTCAAAATTGTATCCCCTTGTTTCCACTGGCTTATTCCATCTGACTCTTTAACCTTTATGAAACTCTAATTGTTCATATACTTACACCTGTAACTGTGATTTGGAAAAAAAGACCAGATATTAAATACTCTGGTTAGAAGCTAAGTACTCCCTGGAATCAATTAAAAGTGGCTAGTTTTAAGGAAAAATGGCTCATTATTCAGGTAACTCAATTTCCTATTTCCTATATTACGCTCAGGTGGCTGATGGTGAGGTTAGTATGGACAGTAAGATCTTGTGTTCGAGGCTATCACAGTCATGACTTCATGTATTTAATGGCATCTCTGGCTGTAAACATTTATTCTAAATGTCTGAATTTGGGTGTGCCAGATGAAGAAAAGAGAAATACTGTAGATATAAGGGAGCAAACCAGAGTTTGTTACACTCCCTGCCCTCTCCACTTCGGTAATGATATTTTGTTGGAAAGCTTTCAGCATGTTCTCTGGGTCAGAAATGAGGAACACTGACCTACATGCAGGCTTGGCATGTAGGTTATCAAAATAACATTTTAGAGAATCATTAAAAGGCTGCATTCAGTATGTTAAATCCCTCATCAGAGACACCAAAACCAAGAGTCAGACATCTGTCTTGGACAAGTGACCACCCCAAGGCTGATGAGAGATGGTTCATGGAAAGGTCAGGGGAAAAAATGCCAACAGTTACACTTACTATTATAACAGTACATTACTTTTTGTGGTAAGCGATACAGTTTATTCCCTTTTTGTCCTATGTTGTCCCCTATTCATCTGAATAACTATGGTATTAGATTAATTTCATTAGCTAGTATTGGGGAATGAACCAAAAACCCGATTAAAATTCAAATTATGATCCCATCATGATGCAGTCGGCTCCAGTATTCTGTGACTCTAATAAGAAATTATGCCTCATCAAACATACATAATTTGGCTTGAAGTGGTAGTAGTGGGAAACCAAATTTATCGTCACAATAAAGTTGTCTGTGCTGGATCTTTTCATTTCATAGTGCAACATGCATTGGGTAACTCTAGGTCCCCAGGCAATCATCTCGTCATTCGGGCTCACTCTGGGTGGAGCTTGTTTATATCCTATAATCACACCATTAGCAGTCACGGCTAAATATAAGCACGAGGAGGGATGTGAATGATTGTTTCACAACTCCAGTGATATCACTACACAATTATATTGACAGGCCTGAGAGCGACAGCATGAAGCTACCATGGTTACTCCTCCTCAGGGTAAACAAACAGGCGTCTGAACACTGAACATGCATCCCCCGTGTAGTTCTTGGTCCTGTGGAGCGGGGGTGGCAGCATCACCTGAAGAAACCAGGACAGGTCTGTGCCACGAGCATGGCAGTTCCGCTCTCCCTGTAAGAAGCCAGGGAAGGGAGTTGGGGACAAACTGCTGACATCTTCAGAACTCCTGTTCCCAGGAGGCACACAAGGTGCTTCTGCTGGTGGGTTCTGAAATTCAAGTAACTGTCCCCATGGCTTAGTCATTTCACTTCTGTGGGCCTGAACTTCTTCATGTAGAAAATGAGTGTCAAGGTCATAGAACAGTGGTGACACAAATGTATATGTGTTTGTGCATGTGTGTAACTACGGGATTTCAGTGACAGGAACAATAATAGAACTAAGTATGAACTTGGGATTCTGTCATTTATTACTAAATCCATTTCGTTATTTTACCATTTGTTTAAAGATTTTATTTATTTATTTGAGAGAGAGAGAACATGAGCGGGGGAGGGTGGGTGGTTGCAGAGGGAGAAGCAGGCAGAGGTAGAGGGAAAAGCAGACACCCCACGGAGCAGAAAGCCCGATGCAGGGCTTGATTCCAGAATTCCAGGATCCTGACCTGAGCCCAAGGCAGCTGCTTAACCAACCGAGCCACCCAGGTGCCCCATTTTGTTATTATTTTTTAATAACAAAAGATTTCCTTCTATCCATGTGACTATGGGAAAGTTAGTGTACTCTAAGGTTTAATTTTCTTCTATATAAATTAAGATAATAATAGCTCATATCCTTGTTTATTGATTCTTGTGAGAATTTCCAAGGTAGTGTGGGTAAGTTTAGCCCTGTGCATGGACAGAGTAGGGACCTGAAGCACTTTTCATCTGTTTTCTAGCCCCTTCTG
The DNA here is from genome assembly GCF_009829155.1 of Mustela erminea. Taxonomy (NCBI): domain Eukaryota; kingdom Metazoa; phylum Chordata; class Mammalia; order Carnivora; family Mustelidae; genus Mustela; species Mustela erminea. The sequence goes on along the minus strand of NC_045616.1, from coordinate 98,849,173 downwards.
TTTATAAAACAAGAGAGCAAAGACTGACTACAGGTATGACTGTCAACTTAGAAGGGGAAGTGTTTTTATGAACTGTTACAAATTTTTTATGAAATAGTTATTTAGAGAAGAAACATCTGAATTTTAGAAATACTTTTTTTTTTTAACACAAAGAAGGGGTCCTAAAACAATGCAATTCTCCCTTAAAAGATAAACTAGGGCAATAAATATATTGACCTTGGTATTTTTGAAGGACAAACCTAGACAGTATCAGTAGAAATACCTATATAAACCAAAATAGGGGCGCCTGGGGGCTCAGTGGGTTGAAGTCTCTGCCTTCAGCTCAGGTCATGATCCCAGGGTCCTGGGATCGAGTCCCACATTGCGCTCTCTGCTTCAGCAGGGAGCCTGCTTCCCCCGCTCCCCCTCTCTGCCTACTTGTGATCTCTGTCAAATAAATAAATAAAATCTTTACACCAAAATAAAAGATTTGACCAGTCTGAGGTGATTTGTCAAAGTTATCAAGGAGGAAAACAGTCCTTAGGATACTACCGCTAACTACTGAGGCCCCCCCAAAAAAAAGGAAAAGCCACCTTCAAAAGAAAGTTAAAAAACCAACCAAGTACCTGCATTTTCTGCTTGAGTAAATGACATAAAAGATGTTTGCCACAAAGATTTACTTAACAGTTTGAACTAACAGATAAATTTGATCTAAGACACTAAATGTTTTTAGAACAAGAAACTGACAGAAATTTAAAGTTAGTTTTTAAATTGGTAAATCTTTAAAGAAAAAAATCTGGTGAGTTTTTTTAGCAGTTGAGAGCAAGTGGGGAACCCTGATTCTTCCTCAATGTTCCTTTTTTGTCAGGAAAACCAAAGAAAATACAGTAGGATGTCAAAATGTCAAGGATACTGGTTTTAAACTCTTGAAGCTCATCAAAATAATTTACCAGAATTTTCTGTCATTCTCTCTTCTCCATGGAACAGAGAACTCATCTCAGGGGCAGCATCAGAGCCCAATGCACCTCTGTAAAGAGCACTTCTACTTTGGGCCCTATTTTTAATATTTAATGCAAAATTGGACTCTTTCACACTTCCCCCCATTCTGGCTGAGGGGACTCACTGAGTGGGCGAGCTGTTTGCTTGGGCTAAGTGGCCAGAGATGACAAGACTCTCCTTCAGTTGGTACTTTATCGTGTATTTGACAGAAAGCTCTGGAACTAGGGTTAGCATGACCTCACCCAGATACTGCCAGACAGTAACCTCTGTCCTCCTCCAAGCTTCCCCTCCTCTATGCCTCATGCGTCGTCGGCCTGAGGGTGGAACTAACATCATTGGGTAAAGGGCACAACACACATAGAGGGTAAGGTGACAAGAATTGCCTCAATGCAGTGTTCGAGTCTGATGTCGTAATGCTGGTTAGCCTGAGTCTCCCTGGTTGCTCTCTTTGCTGTGTATACCTAAACACAATCCATTTCTTAATTAACTCACTTACTGCTATGATTTATTCACCTCCTGACAGACTGCAGTTTTTCCAGATTTAGGAGCTAGGGAAGATGCAATGCTAGCTCTTTTGTAAAGGCCCTAAGTGCAGGTGCAGAGAGAAACATTTACCAAATGGTCTTTAAATTGAAAGCCTGAGACTGGAGGGTTTCTCTTCTTTATGGTCCATAAGTTTGGAAAATTAAACTTAAAAAATGATTTTCTGGGATTTTAAGATGTGCATTTTGTGAGCTTTCTCCTATTGTCCTATTGGTTGATTGAGGCTGGGGTCCAGAGAAGAGATGCTTCTTAATCCGTCAGCCCATAGGTCTGATATGTCTCCTGACCATGTGGGATGCTAAGGTCAAGTTCTGAAAGGAAGCACAATGTTTCAATGTGAGGTTAGTAGAAATAGCTGAGGCAGAGGGCAGCATGGTGAGACAATTTCGAGTCCAGGCTTCTGAGCAGGTGAGCCAGACCAGAACCTGGTGGCTCTTCCTAGCCAGCCCCAGCAGGAGCAAAGGATGGGGAGGGGATGACCTTGTGGGGGATGGAGCTGATTGGCAGCTAATGGAATGGGAGTCTCCCTGACTTCCAAGGGCAGAGAGGGAGAGGGAGCATGCTCCTGGTCAAAGCAAGGAGAGGAAATTTATATTCTAGAACTCATCCTGTGTTTCCTACGATGACTTTTTTCTTCAATCACATTGGAACACATCTTTTTTAAAGTTTCCATTTGTTGAGCAATAAATATGGACTAGGAACATTGCCAAAGGCCTTACCTACATGAGATCATTGTCCTCAGAACAATTCTATGAGATAGGAATCTTTATGACCCTACCCCCAGACTACAGATGAGGGAACCAAAGCTCTATATGGTAAAGAACAGGCCTCATGGAAAGAAGTCACAATTTTAATACTGGTCTGACTGCCTCTTTAACTTGAGCTTGCTTTCTTCCTTCTTTTCTTTCTTTCCTTCTTTCTTTCTTTCTTTAAAGATTTGTTTATTATTTGAGAGAGACAGAGATCGTGAGAGACAGCACAAGCAGGAGGAAAGGGAGAAGCAGGCTCCCCACCTAGCAGGGAACCTGATGTGGGGCTCGATCCTTGGACCCTGGGATCATGATCTGTGCCAAAGGCAGACGCTTAACTGACCGAGCCACCCAGGCCCCCCTAACTTGAGCTCTTTCATGCTAAACTGTACTCCTGTTCTTTCGTGAACCAAGGCACTGATTTCCACAGAAAGTGGACTTTCAAAAGGATAAACAAAAAAAACCCTGCCAAGATGTTGAATGGTCAAGGATTCATTCACAGTCATTACCCACTTTTTAGAAAGGAACATAAATAAATGCTGTTTTGGAAACAGTTTTTAGCAATCACTGCCAAGAAAAATATTTTTGCTTGAAACTTTAGTTTTATTAATAGCATATTAATTATATAGTATGTGGATAATCAACAGTATATCGGTCCTAATGCTGACTGAAATTTACAAAGGGTTTGGAGCAATACAGATGAAAGTTTCCATAAATACAAGGTGGAACAGTAGACAAAATGATGAGCCAAGGAAAGATGGAAATAACTGAGTGAGAATTTTCTTTCTATCGGTTTGTAGGTCCAGGTTCTGGGCCTTCACTGGCACTGTCCTGCATTGCTAGTCGGAGTACTATGGTGGAACTATTGTGGAACTATTGTGGAACCACTATGGTGGAACTATTGGAGAAGAGAGTTCAGCAGTTTCTCGTTATGCTAAACATATATTTAACACATGGCCCAACACAGGACCCATGGAAACATAGGTCCATAAAAAGACTTGGGCAATTTCAGTCCCAATAGTCCCCTACAAAAAACACAGGTGAATAGGTACATATATTTTGGTGTATTCATAGAAGGAACACTTCTCGCAACAACATGGAATGAACTACTAACCACGCGCCCCCCCACCCCCCGGCACCTTACATGGACCTCATAACTGTGTTGAAAGGAGCTGGACAGAAGGATGTACACAGGAGGAGTCTGTCTCAAATCCCAGAGGCACAAGTAATAGTGCCAGAAACCATATCACCAGTTGCCCAGGGCAAGCTGGGTGTACGAATGAGAGATTGACCGCTAAGAGGCACAGGATTCCAGGGAGATGGAAATGTTCTGCGTATTGATTGGAATAGTGGTTACATGGGTGTGTAGATACATTTGTCAAAGGCAACCAAATCACATGCTTAAAATATTATATATAAATTGTACCTCAATAAGGTTGATTTTTTTTTTTAAAGGACTACTGGCTTAGAAATGAGTAGGCATTAGAAAAAAATTTCTCCATTTTGGTTTCTCCCCCCTCAGGTGTTTTCTGTGTCTAATGCTCATTTCAGGAAGTTTATATCCTGTTATTTTTCCTTAGTTGCAGGATTGATTTTTGTTTGTGAAAGCCAAGTGGAAAAAAAATTAGAAGACTTTAAAATAAAGCTATTAAGGATTTTTAGACTACCTTACCTGGATAATCAGATTTCCTCGATTGTTAAGGTTTTACTACTTGGAGCTTTCTTAAAATGCTATTTCCTAAAATGAGTATTTACCTCCACATGCCTTAAATAACGTCTATTGAACACAATTTAATCTTCTCTGAATGCCTCCAGGTCGTCACTATGAATATCAAAGCTGTAATATAGCAATGATTTCGGTTTGTTATGACACCTATGACTGTTTTCTTCTATGCTAAGGGGCCTCAGAACACTGAGTTTTTTATGCATTTGTATTTACATCTTATTCTTTACTGTGTCTTGTTGGGCTGTCAGCAAATATATATATATATAATTTTTTTTTTTCTTAGTGCCTGTTTGTCTCCCGGTAGAAACAGCCTTCCTCTCCTTCAACCTTCTAAGATGATCAGACTAACAGAGCTATATAGAGAACAGTGGTCCCAAACTATTGATTTCCCAACCAGCACTTGATTGATTTCAAGTAAATTACCTGGAAACTAGGCAAAGCTACAGATGCCCAGGCCCCATCTTTGGTGGTTCTAGTATCAAAGTCAGTATATATTCTACATTCTTTTTTTTGTTATGGAAATATGTTTGTATATATTTAAACTGGCACTGAGAGACCATGGCCCCACAGGCCAAATCCACTTTGTTGCATGTTTTTTTAAGATGTGAAACAGAATTTACATATCATAAAATACACCCTTCCAAGTGTGCAACTGAATGCTTTTAATACTTCACAAAGTTGTGAAGCTATCACACCTCCCCCAGGCCCTGGCAATCACTAATGCACGAATCTACTATTTGTGTCTATGGCTTTGCGTATTCTGGACATTTCATAAAAATAGAATCACACAATATGTGGCTTTTTGTGTCTGGCTTCTTTCACTTAATGTTATCAAGGTTGATTTATGTTATGGCACGTATCAATACTTCCTTTTTATGGGTGAGTAATATCCCATTGTATAAATAGGGGCCACATTTTGTTGATGCATTCATTAGTAGATGGACACTGGAGTTGTTTCCACATGTTGGCTTTAAGGAGGAAGCCTGCTGTGAGCATTCAAGTACAAGTTTTGATGTCTTCCATTCTCTTGGGTATATACCAAGCTAGGAGTGGGATTGCTGGGTCGTATGGTAACTCCATTTTTAAGTTTTTGAGGAACTGCCAGACTGTTTTCCAAAGTGACTAAGCCGTTTTACATTCCCACCAGTCGTGTGTGAGGGTCCCAGTTTCTCCATAGCCTTGTAGACACTTGCTGTTTTCCATCTTTGGGATTCGAGCTCTCCTGGCGTGATGTGGTGTCTTCTTGTGATCTTGATTTGCATTTCCCTAACGATGCATTCGATGTTGAGCATCTTTTTGTGTGCTTATCGGCCATGTGTACATCTTCTTTGGAGAAATAGCTGTTCAAATATTTCATGTATTTTAAAATCGGGTTACTTGTGGTTTTCTTAAACGTTGAGTTGTAAAGTTGTTAAAAAAAATACGTGCTCGATGCTAGACTCTATTCAGACAAATGATTTGCAAATATTTTCTACTATTCAGTGGAGAGTCTCTTCACTCTTTATCTTGATAGTGTCCTTTGAAGCACAAAGGTTTTAATTTTTAATTATCTATTTTTTGTTTGGTTGTCTGTACTTTAGGTATCTAAGAAACGGTTGCCTAACCCAAGATTGTGAAGCTTGATACCTAAGTTTTCTTCCAAGCATTTAATAGTTTCAGCTCTTACATGTAGGTGTTGCACATATGAATTCTTAAAAAGCTTCTCATGCAATTCTAAGGCACAACTAGTTTTAAGAAAGTAAGACTAAGTGGATTTTGGCAGCCTCCGAAAATCTCTTTAAAAGGAACAAGCTTTTGTGTGTGCAGTCATTGTAATATACATGTTGAATGATGAAAGGTCTTTTTTTTTTTTTTATCTACTTTCTGTTTTTTTTTTTTTTTTTTCTGTATTATAGATGGCTGAGATGTTCAGAGAGCTAATTGAGGAAAAGTGTGTATTATTGTTTAGGTGTATAGGTACCTCTTAGTACCAACAAACTAAAACTGTTCCAACAAGTTTAGGAGGAGTTCCTTACAAGTTCCAAGTTTAAAGTACAAACTGTCCCCTTAAGTCAGTTGCAGTGTATGGTGTTCCCCCAGTTCTGATCCAGGTATTGGGAAATGTTCAGAGAAAAGAAAGCAAAAATCAGCAGCTGGGACCTAGCTTCCAACCAAAGAAGGATCACTTGATTGTCACGTTTTTTTCATCTGCAGAAAGAAAACTGCAGGTACAACCACAGACCATCAGTTGCCAGTTGACAGCTCATTCCAGAGACCCCTGAGGCCAGTGGTTCTCACACTTGAGTGAACATCAGAATCACCAGAAGAGCTTGTAAAAACCCAAATTCATGATCCCCACCCCCAGAAATGCTGCCGCAGTAAGCTGGGGTTGGGCCCTGAATTTGCTTTTCTAATATGCTCCCAGATTATGTTAATGATGCTGACCCTAAGACCACACTTGGAGGATAGATGGGCTGCGTACCATGCTTTATTGCTTAGTGAACATTGATCAAGCAAGCATTAAGCCACAAGAGTCATCTGGGGCTGCTCCTTGGTCATGAACATGTTAATAGTACACTAAGGAAGTTAGGAAACCATGAGTATAGTTTCCAAATTCGGTTTAAAATCTTAATCACTGATAGTTTGATTTCAGGTTCCAGGAGTATAGTCATTTTTCCAAATGCCATTTAGTCACTTTATTTTTAAAATATTTTATTTATTTGTCAGAGACAGAGGGAGAGAGAGTGAGCGAGCACAGGCAGACAGAGAGGCAGGCAGAGGCAGAGGGAGAAGCAGGCTCCCTGCCGAGCAAGGAGCCCGATGTGGGACTCGATCCCAGGACCCTGGGATCATGACCTGAGCCGAAGGCAGCTGCTTAACCAACTGAGCCACCCAGGCGTCCCCATTTGGTCACTTTAAAAAGTATCCTGATTTCAATAAACGTAGCAGGGGTTATCTAAGTTGCATTATTTTTTTTTAATGTTTTGATACTTGATCCTATTCAGTGCATGTGGACACACCGGCCACGGTTAGGAATGCTGTTCAGGAACATCCACTGTGTTTGTGATAATGGATTTGACCTGTGGCCAAATGGTACCCTTGGGAGATGTGGCTGTGACGTTGACAGATTGAGCCCCAGTTAAATTCTGATGAGCTGCTAGAGGAATTTTATCAGTCCTAGGATGTCTGCCAGCTGAGTTGGGCAAAGGAGTGACTTTCCCAAATGGCCTGAGCAATCCACATTTATTCTGTCACCTCTATTTCCAGTGTTCTCAAAGGTCAGCTAAAAACTTCATTTTCCTTGTTTCTGCCATTCTCAGGACCGCAAGTTGAAACCTGAGAACCAAATGTTAAGCTGCGTTCCTGCCTCTTACAAAATGGTGCAAAAAGAGCTCAGCAAACAGAAGGGAGATGACAGTTTTGCTGATGGCACAGAGACAAAAGAGACCTTAGGTTGTTTGGCTATTCAGTAGAGAAGAGAAGTAGGAAATGTTTCTGTGGATAAATTGCAGAGATCCAGTAACAGAGAGAATCTGACAGTCTGGACACAAGAATACGTTTCACACTGAGGTCCTTAAAACAATACTGAAAGTCAGCTAGTTGCTTTTTGAGAGAAGTGGAACACTGGCTTTGAGGAGAAGAAGCAGAAGTTGCATGTCAAGCCTACGTAGAGCATCCTTGCAGCAGGCCCTGCTCTGTTCTGCTCTCATCTGCACACTCCCCAGGTTTTGGTCTCCCAGACTCCCCACAGGAGGGATTTGGCATCCAGCCTTACCATGCTCCAAGAAGGAAGGAAACATTTTGTTTTAAACAGACTGCAAACCAAACCCAAGTCAGTTGTCTTAGCACCCATATGTCCACAAAAGGAAATGTGTACGTAGTATTTTAATCCCAGTGAGTGACACTAGTCACTAGTCACTTCTAATGAGTTTAACTCTGGTAACCACCGCCCCCCCCCCCGCCCCGCTTTTCTAGATTACAATGGCCATAACCACATTTGCACAGAAATGACCCTAACTGGCCAGCTACTTCATTAAATTATCACGTGATTCCTATTTTATAGGGACAAAATAGTTGATCTCCATGAACCAGCAACTTAGAAACTTAGGAGGCAAATTAGAGCAATTACTAATAAATTATATATGTGATAACTAACAATTTGTCTGTCACCTAGAAATATGAGGAAAAATGCCAGACTCCCTAGTCCTGCAATTCTGAGCCGCTCTATTTTTCCCTTTCCAAGATCAAAAGCTTTCATCACCCACTCCTGCTCCATCATGACTTTTGCTGCTTTCCAGAGCCCAACATTCAGAACCACAAAGGTAGGAATACAATGGTGGGATCTGTGCTCTGTTTGGAATGGAGGGTGTGACTGCTTAAAATGAAAGGACAAAAAACTACAGGAAAAACAAACAAACAAACCCAAACCAACAAGTGTGTTTCTTCACATCAGCTTTCCCTAAGTAAGTTCACAGAGGAAAGAAAGGCAGGAGGAAGAGACAAAAGGTCTCCTCATTCATTATCACTGTTCACGATCATCCTCGGTGTCCTTTTTGGGTGAGGCGGTTTGATGACATTAGAGGAAGTTCTATGTTATAAATCATCGGCAGTTCTGCGAGAGGAGGTGCGATTAGGTCAATTAACAAGATGGGATCTTTCTCTTCTTTCCTGCTTGTCTCACCCAGCCCTCGGGTGTGCCAGTTCAACATGAAAGGCGTTGATGTCATTCATTAATTGAGGGCCAGGTTCTGCCATCAGCGTATTCCTCCCACCCGGTACAGCCTTACCATCAGCCACTTACATCCCCCGCTGGTTTCATCTTCTGTGGCTGCTGTCAAAATGTCAAAATGTAACAACTGTATGCTTGAATTTATTCTCATTGGCCTCTTGTTTGAATGAGGGGGGGGAAAAGTATCCAGATCTTAGGGAAAGGAGATCTAGTGTCTAGGACAGGATGTAAAAAACAAAAACAAACAAACAAAAAAAAAACACTGAAAAAAAAAAAACCCACTTTAAGTTTAAGAAGATTTAGATACCAATCCCAAATACTCTCCAGCAATGGAGAAAATTTGTTTTCTGTGTGATTTATATACTGCATTTCCCTCCCTCCCATAACCAGTGAAAATTAGATACTTCTTCTTCTTCTTTTTTTTTTTTTTAAGATTTATTTGAGAGAGAGAGAGAGCAAGTGGGGGTTTGGGGAGAGAATCTCAAGCAGACTCCACACCCAGCGCAGAGCCTGACATGGGGCTCTATCCCACGATGCTGAGATCATGACCTGGGCCAAAATCAAGAGTTGGTCGCTTAATCAACGGAGCCACCCAGGAATCCTTAGATACTTACTTCTTTACACTGCATGATTCTTTGTCAGTTTTAAAACATACTCTCTTTTTACATTGAATACAAATGACATATTTATTTATAATCTCATATTTGCCCTTTTTACTTTGTAATTTCAGTATTTCCCCCAACACACACATACTCTTACTTGAGTCATTTTTGCCATCTACCTGGGTAGAGGACCCCACTCCATGCCATCGTTTCTGCCTGGAGAATTTCATGGCCCGTAGCTCCCCTGAGCTGTCAGGGAGAATCAAGAGTAATCATCCTCCCTGTTTTCTAGTAGTGCAGTGAGCAGAGTTTAAAACAAGACCAGCCTCCTGTGAATGCCAACCTCCTTTCTAAATAACCGTGGATACTGTTTCACAAGCTGACCTGCATAGTTCTCCAGGCTGCTGGGGAGCGGGTGGGGAGCAGCAGGTGGGTTGCGACTACCTTGTGCCCACATGCTTGCATGCTAGGTCACACAGAGTGAGTAAACACACCTGTGGCAGCCTGTCATTGGTGGGGCACTGAGTGAGTGCGGCCCCGTGGAATTCCGCTTCTCTGGGGTTCCTGCCAGGGGGGATGGGAGGTGGGTGTGGAGAGGTGTGAGGAAGTGAGGCTTCCACCTGCAGGGGTACAAAGCTGCATCCTGTGCAAAGCTGGCATCCCAGGGGGCATACCTCTCCTGATGCTGACAGAGTCTGAGCCACTTACTTAGCTAGACACTGAAGTAGTCTGATCTGGCAACGGAAGGAGGTGTCATAATACTAAGCAAAACTATTCTGTAGGGTGTGGGCCCAGAATGAAAGAAGATGAATGGGGAACCCTCATCCCAAGAGGGTCTGATAGCTGGGGATGATGGTTCAGACCCCTGGTTCCTGCTTTCCTCTTCAAGGCTATACCCAGTTAAGGGGGACAAGGTCCTGAAATCACCACCCAAGGAGGGAAAAGCCTCACCAATATGTTCTTCTTCCGGATTCCAGTTTTTTAGCCAGACAGCATCTTGCTTTCCTCCATATTTTGGCTTTGTTGTTCTTTGGCTAATCAGAGGTGGAGGGGAAAATAAGTAACCTTTTTTATAATACCCTTGCTCTTATATTTTGTTCAAAACTCCCTGTTACCAAGGAAATGATTAAGAGCCTTAATTGAGGGTTTTCACATCAAAATCATTATGTTGTTCAAAGGTGGCACCTTTCTAGCGGTGTTCATCTGATGAACTCACTTAAAAAGAGATTTGAAGGAGTCCTGACTGAGATTTCAGATCCCCACATTAAAGGTATGGAAACATCTGAACAATAAGAAAATGGGTCTTTTTTGGTAACTTGCTCTCCATTTATTATTTTTTATATATTCAGTCACATTCTGAGCACTTTGTTCCAATAAATTCATTTTTTCTATGATTTAAAAGTCTTAATGAAAAGCTATTTAGGTTACATGTGATCCCTGAAGTAATCCAGCTAGTAGTCATTCTTAAATCTGTTTCAACATAGAATACGGTAGTCCAGCCGTGGACTTTACTACCACCTCTTCATGTTTTCCCATACGTAAGTTCAAATTCTGTTTCCACTGGTATAATATTCTGGTGAAATTATACCAGAACCGAAAGCTGGGATCCTGTTTCCTCCTCAGCCTCATTGGCCAACACAGTAAGCCCAACATGGTGGAAGCTCTTATTGCTAGCCCGGAGCGCCGCAGAAAGTGGGGATGAGGAGGCCATTCTCCCGGGTCTTGCAAAAGCAGAGTCTGTTAGCAGATGGATGGGAAGGGGAGAAGGCTGGTAAATCGTGAGTCAGGATCTGTGTGGGTGAAGTTAAAACCCGGAACAGCTGTACTGGCTCAAACTCAGGGTTCGAAAGTCAACCTTCATGTAAATGCACTTGAAAGGAATCAAGGGAATGTAAAGACTGTTAAGATCAGTCTTCTAGCTGGCAAATGTACCTCATTTTCTCCCTATGCCATATCATATCCCCAGTAGGCATTTCCCAATGCCTACTTTCTTTTGGTTCCTTTTGCTTCCTTTGGAGTGGCCTGTTCTTAGTCCCTTTTGCTGTCTGGCGGTCCCCCTCCAGGCTGATGCTCAAACAAAGTTCTTTCAATCGGGGGTCCAGTATCTTTTTTTTTTTTTCCTTCCCCTTGGGTAACTTTCTCCTACTTTTTTATTTTTTTCATCCAGGGAATCACAAAGGAAATACTACCCCACTATATTAAGGGGCCTGAGACACATATTCTTAACTCTTTTCTTTCTGCTCATGATACGTTTTTGATATGTCCTCTCCAAGGCCTCTCTGGGGGTCCATACGCAACGTGTGGTAGCTCATGGGTAAAATTATCCACAGCTCAGTGGGGTTTGGATATAAAATCTTATGTGACTCAGTCCATTCTCTCTTATATTTTGCCAGACTTGACCCTTGGAGACCCACTGCTTTCTTGCTAGTTTGCCCTGCTTTCAAATCCACATCCAAGTCCAGCTGTCTCTTAACTCCTCTGCTGTTTGCTTCCCAGATCCACTGCCTTTGCTTTGGGTCAGAGCTTCCTTATGGAGCCATGTGACCCTCTGTCGTGGGATTCAGCCCCTTGGTGATTTCTTCAAGGCTAGTCGTTTACACAGGTGGCCCCTGGCTCCTCATTCCCTCAGGGGATCTTAGCCCCCCAGCCCCGGGGCAGTGTGGAACACACATCCATCCAGCCCTCTGCCTGCTCACCCAGCAGGCAGCCCATGTGTCCTGCTTGAGAACATGCCTTCACGAGAGCTTTCCTGATCGGGCTTACACACACTGGCCCAGAGTGACTTCTGGTGTCATCCTCCAAGGCAACTTCCAGAAGCTTTTAAGAGAAAGGAAGGTCTGTGTGTTGAGGGCTGATGCCTGTCGCAAACACCCTGTTATCTGGCCACACTGGGAGTCGGGGGGTTGGCTTATCGGGCTTGGCCAGGCTGCCACCCCACCCCACGTAAACAGCACGTGCACTAATAACAGCCAGGTTCTGCTTTGGGTCTGAGAAAAATGGACAGATGTGAGGGTGCTATGTGGTTCACAGGAAGTGCCATTGCTGAAGGACACTGTCTCAGTGTACAGTGTTTTTTATATGAGTCTGGCAAGCCATGGCTTTGTTTTTGGTTGTGGATTCTCTGACTGATCAGTTTTCTCTCTTTGCATTGGCTGTTGGAAAGCTTAGTGCCAAACCTGAGGGTCGCCTGGTTTGCATGAATTTGAATGGATTTTTATGAATGAACTTGAACGAGTTTTATAATACGCTTACTCATCAGTCCATTTTATGTCTTTATCTTTGTTTTGCACTTTCCTTTCCCATCTGCCTCTAATTTGTACCTCCCTGCCAGCCACCTTAAACCCTTACTGAATCAAGGTGGGATATGAATAAACAAATATATAAAATGAGGTAATTTTAGGGGAAAAGAATAGTCAGCTGGAAGACAAATTCCTGGACAGCAGTATCTACTAAACATTATCATGTACATATTCATGACACAGAAATACCAATTCCCATAATTTACCCTACTGATACACAAGTGGGCAATATTTGTTAGATTGTAGCATTGTTTGGGATAGGAAAATAAAATAAATGTCCAGGAAAGGCTAAATGCTTCCTGCTGCATGTATACAGTGGAACACTAGGCATCCCTCCAAAAATGAGAGATGAGTTTCTGTGTTGTAACATCAAGGATGACTTCAAGGTAGTAACTGAAGAATAAAGCTGATGGGTGGGGGGTGGGGGAGGAGAGGAAGAGCTATTTGTTATTTAACTTCCTCCCAACCCCACCACAAATAGCATGAATACTAAGGAGGGCTTGTTTTTTTTGGATGGTATAAACAAAATTGTCATCCTTAGCGCGGAGGCTTTCTCATAATTCACCCAGTATTAAATAACAGGAACGAGGAAGCAAAATTGCAGAAGCTTAGAGAGCTCCGTTCTCTGAATTAGTACAGGCTACAGAGTGGGTGAGGAACTACAGAGGAAAGATGAGGGTCTGGCCTTTGAAAGAGAAAAGCTTTGGCAGGTGAGGGTTGTCTGACGGGCATTTTGATGTGAAATGCAGTGAAATTTCACACTGTCTCCAGAGCCCTTAGTAAAACCTGCCTGCTTCCCAATAGTTGGGAAGTTGGATTTGTTTTACAGGGAATGTGATAAAGTGTTGCATCCAACCAAAAGGTGGGAAAGGGTCAGGGGGCAGAGGTGGCCCTGAGTGACCAGCCCCATCTGGGTCACCAACAATTGGGTCCCATGTGCAGTCAGTTTTGTGCATACTGGGAACTATAGCTTAAAAACCAGGAAAAGACTGGTCTACGGACAAAAATGCATACCCCAGATCAACCTCATGCAAAAGCAGTGGTCTGCCTTATTAAATACTGAGATTAGTCTGCATACCCAGGATGATGTATAGCTATTTAGAAAAAAAGGTTAGGGGCACCTGAGTGGCTCAGTCGGAAAGTGTCTGCTTTCAGCTCTGGTCACAATCCTGGAGTCCTAGGATTGAGCTCCGTGTCAGGATCCCTACTCAGCTGGGAGTCTGTCTCTCCCTCTGCCCCTCTGCCCTCTTGCGCGCTCTCTCTCTAACAAATACGTAAATAAAATCCTTAAAAAAAAAAAAAAAAGTTTACAGAATCACAGAAGAGAAGCTAATTCCAGAACTTAACATGTGTAGAGATACACAAAATGCTAGCTTTGACTACATTAGTTTAATAGGAATGGCTTCTTCATCTGAGAAAAAAAAAAAAAAAAAAAAAGAGTGATGTTGCATTCCTTAAAAATTCCTCTTACTGCCTGCTTCAACTCTGTGCACCTCAGCCCCTTGTCCTCACACAGAATTGGTCCACCCATTTGACTGACCATTGCCACATGTGATTCTGTGTCTCCTGAGACCACCGCTTCCACATCCTGCGTGGCACCCCCGTGGGGACCTGTCCAATGGCATAGACCCCGTGAATGGGCCTCAGGGGCTTCCAAATCCCTGGGACGTTATGCAAACTACCATGTATGTACATTTTTCTGGGGGAGGGGCCATGGCTCCGATTCAGCTATGATCCCCTAAAAATCAAGGCCCTCTGATGGAGAAGCCCGATAATGGAACTCCTGGAAAAATCTCATATTGCCAACGGCTAGCACAAAGCTTGGCAAACACTTGGTACTTAATAAAAATATATGAAAGGTCACAATGATTGGCTATACAGAATATGCCAGATGCAGAGAAGTTTATTATTATGATTCCTACTTTACACGTGGGCAAAATGAAGTCCTAATTGCAGATCCCTGTTGTAAGATGCTAAGCCCTTGATGTTAGCCACTCTGTACAGATGCTGTTAAATAAACAGATGCTGAATGAGATGACCAGTGGTAGTTACTAACACCTCCACCATGCAGGTAAGGAAAAGGAGGTTTCAGCATGGGAAGAGGGGAGTTGTATCATAAACTCATGTCACCTGTCTTCCAGTTCAGTGTGCTTTTCCTTATGGTTTTCTAGCTGTGCTGGAAATAGTCTTTATCCCCTACAGACATGAGAGTGAGGTCCTGTATCCCAAATGGACCTCAATTCCCGCATCTTTGAATGCAGGACTCTTGTTCATAAGTAGATGATGTTTTACACTTGGCAGGTACTGAGTCCCCATGGACGCCTTGGCCTCACCACATTATCTGCCTTGAGAATGTGAGCCTAGGATGAGCAGATCTCCAGAATTTTAAGAGAAACCAGAGACATAGATTTTTTTTTTTTTTAATGTGGAATTTCCTGAGTTTTACATGTTTTCAACTCACAACATTTTTGAAAACACAGTCAAGGCCAAACAAAATACACCACTGAGGGCTGGGTGGGCCCACGGACCATCAGTTTGCAAATGAAGACTTCATTTGGCCAACATTCAGAGCCATCTCCTGGCTCAGCCAAGCAGATAAAGTATATGGAAGAGAGGTGAAGTTAATATTTTCAGTGTTGCTGCTTGTTAGCATCTTTACTGAAAGGTTTGGAGAGGGAGGTGGTTGAGAGAGAGTCTGAAACTGATTTAAAATAAGCTCTCCATGGCCCCAAACAGAAAATTGGGAGTGGGGAGTAACCGTTGTGCCTGTGACTCTCTCCCTCAAGTTCCCAGCCCAGCTTTCTGCTGCATAGAGAACCGTTCCCGCACACACTGACACATGACTTCAGCATTCTTCAAGCTGGTTGTTAGCGTACGTGCCCTGCTGAATCTGCAGAAAAACCCCTGGCTCGCCACACGTCTTCTTGCATAGCATGTGCTTCTGTGGGGCAGGAAATCAGCCTCCAGCAGGGAGCAAATGACTTCTTCCAGGGCTGTTCTGGATCATCGCTGTCCACTGAGAAGGAACTCTTCTCACAAGAATGCAGCTTCTCCTAATAGGAAATCCCTACTTTGCCTTTTACTCTGTTGAGCAAGGAGGTGCAAAATGCCAAATAAACGTGGATCCGTTTGGGGATCACCTACTCTGGGATGGGAGCATCAGGGGTGCTCAGCCTACTTCCCCCAAAGTACACTATCCGAAGGTGTGATGGAGAGAGCCAGGCAGAAACATCATTTAGAAGGCTGGATTTGAGAGAACTTTGGGAATTAGTTCCTGCTCCAGCTGTTAAAAGTTGTATGTGGAGAGAACTTCCTGGAACATTCTTGTCTTTAAATACAGTGGTAGGATGGATGCGGGATATTAATGTACTTTGCAAGGCTTTGGCAAATAATACTCAGAAGTGTGCTCTTCACACTGAAGGTGCCATATAATGTTTAGTTTGGAGAGAGATCCATGTTTGTGCCTGCACCCGATTTCCCTCCCACCATACCAGCAAACTGGGAATTTTCCAACCATTTTTCTTTAAACAAGAGCAAGAGAAAACATCACTTCTGATCCGTAAGCCAACAGTAACAGTGCTAAAGTGTGGACAACATCAAATATTATGTTCTTCGTTCTTCATAGGCTGCCAGGCATGCTCATTTTAATTTTATAAGGAGAACACATTACTTGACTACTATGGTATTTTAGAATCCCTATGCTGGAGCAGTCCCAAAGTCTGCCGTGAAATAGCTAAGGCTGTTCCAAATAGTACTTTCTACTTTTGTTAACACCTTCCTTTCCTTTTTAAAAATTTTTTTATTTAAATTCAATTAAGTTAACATAGAGTATGTTAATAGTTTCGGGTAGAATGGAGTGAGTGATCAGTTACATAGCCAACTTTCCTTTCAAGTCAACTCAATAGATTGTGCCTTTCTTAGCTTCAGATGACCTCAGATGCTTCAATACCCAGTTCCAGCATGTTAGGAGGACCAGCATTGATAAAGAAACCTGGTGCCACTGTCCAAACATCTGTACTGTCCAGGTTTAAAAGTTGTGAACAAAGGGGTGCCTAAGTGGCTCAGTCAATTAAGCATCTGCCTTCTGCTCAGGTCATGATTCCAGCCCCACATTGAGCTCCCTGCTCAGTGGGGAGTCTGCTTCTTCCTCTCCTTCTGCCCTGCCCCTTCGCCTACTCATGCTCTCTCTCTTGCTTTCTTTCTCTCAAATAACTAAAAAAAAACTTTTTAAAAAATTAAAATTGTGGATCAAGATCAAATTCCTATTTTAATGTGTATCCAAAAGAAAGAACCTGTGTTTGACTTCTTTTTTTTTTTAAGAATTTATTTATTTATTTGACAGAGAGAGGGATCACAAGTAGGCAGAGAGGCAGGCAGAGAGAGAGGCAGGCAGAGAAATAGGGAGAAGCAGGCTCCCTGCCAAGCAGAGAGCCCGATGTGGGGCTCGATCCCAGGATCCTGAGATCATGACCTCAGCTGAAGGCAGAGGCTTAACCCACTGAGCCACCCAGGCACCCTGACTTCTCTTTTTCTATTCACACTTTTAAAACTCCTGAATATATAAGAACCTGTAGGCTAAACAGAGGGCAACTGAGAATGGCTCTCATAGGGAACAACCAAGGCAGCAAAGGGTCATGAGATTTTTCTCTCCTGCAAATCAATGTGGTTCTTGAAATGGAGAATCTAATTATCCCTTCAACTGTCTCCCATGTCCTGATCCACAGGGTTTGTTTCTTGTGCCAACCGTTAAGGTAACCTCAGAGGAGAGCTGAATAAAGAAGTGTGTTTTCTCTGCATAAGGGGTCAAGGTACCCACATGTTCTTGAGTTAAAGACTAGATATAATTTGGAATTGGTTTTTTGTTTGGACTTTATTTTTGGTCAAGTACATAATGACAGCTTGAGTGAGATATATGTAGAGATCCTTATTTTTAAATTGAGATATAATTCACCTGCTCCACAATTCACCCATTTAAAATGGGTCTTAGTGTATTCACAGAGCTGTGAGTCCATCACAGTAATCAATTTCAGAAACTTGTCATCACTCTCAAAAGAAATTCCATACCCATTAGCAGCCACTCCCCACTCCTCTCTTCCAGCAGCCCCTGGAAACCACCAATCTTCTTTCTGTCATGATGGGTTTGTCTGTCGTGGACATTTTAGATTGATGGTATCATGCAGTAGTGGCCTTTTCTGTTTTGTTTTTTTTTTCTTTTTATCACTTAGCATGTTTTCAGGAGAGAGATACACATCACGGACACATGCACAAGAGCACCATCTGAATGTTCTGGAAGGACGTGGCCAACACTGTTCTTGCTCTTTGCTTTCTCACCTTCTTCAGAGAGTTCATATCACATTTGGATGCACTTGGGAAATGGAGCAAGTCCGGCTGTGTCTCTGACAAGTCTTCACTCGCCCATGGACGGGTCCATTTCAAGTTCTTCTAAGACCTCATACTCAACATGTGCAACATGACCTCCGCAGTATTCCTCTCTGACTACAATGTTCCTCTTCTTTTATTCATTTTTGTTAGTGATAAACCTAGTGGCTTTAAAACCTAGTCATTTTTCCCTCATATAAGTTTCATTCCTCCACCACTGTGCTAGATGGACGTTTTGCCCATTCTGTCCCCATAGCTTCTCCAGGCCATCTGCCACTGCACCCTCAGGAACACTCCCTGGCCCAGCCCCACCATCACAGTGTGCTTGCTCCAGTCTCTCCTAAACCATGGCTGAGCCCCAAGCTGAATGAATGTGAATGGCTCTGTCTTGAGGGCAGCGATAGGGAAGGAAGAGCAGGGGATCTGTTGGTTGGCATGGACCCATGCTCGTCCCAGAATAATGGAGAGACTGTCTGTTCTCTTCATGCTGGAGGGGAAGCTGAGCACTTGGCACCTCTTCCCTAGGTGGCCTGGGCTGCGTCAAGTCCCCCAGCTGATCCTAATGTGTAATTCTGGGATCTAACACATTGCAGCCATGGCATTGTGCAGGAGGACAAGCAAGGGCTCTTGCATCAGGAGACCTGGCTTTGAACCGTGGTCTACCAAAGGTTAGCTGTGGTACCTAGAGCATCAAAACGGTCTACTCTCGATTTTGTCATCTGTCACATGGGCTAAATACACCTTCATGGAACGTTCTGGGTGTTAATTCAGATGTGAAGTATAAAAGAGAATGTCTGGCACGGAGAAATTGCTCAAGAGGGTAGGGGGTGGTATGGGATATACATACCCTGTTCTGAATTGTCTTTGTCACGTTGCTAATATGGCTGGGCAACAGCTGAGAACCAATTTGTTTGGGTCCTTTAGTGAAAGGCAAATGACTCAGCTCACTGAGGGAACTCTGGACCTTACAATGAATTCTGACACAGGAACACAGCCAGACCTCAACATTTTGTGTTTTGAATTTCTTGAAATGCAGGAAGGAGTAGTGGTGCACACGAGCATTGTGGTGGAGGGCCGACAGGTCAGAAGTTGGGAGAACTCAGTTGCTGTGGGATAGGAAGAAACCTGCACTGTCTCCACGTGAGTACAGGCTGTTGTTGACACCCTGTTCACACAGTCAACTAAACCCTAATCATAATGTCTTCTCCTCCCTAATTCTTTGGGTAGATTAAACTGAGATAACTTGGTAGCCACGGGCTCTGAAATACTTTGCAAAGTCTCATCAACAATTCTTAACCGTGAAGACGGCTTTTTGTGGAGTCAGCTGTGTACACCTTCATTTTCTCCCCTCTGCAGGAGGAGCCTCAGATTAGAAACCCTGTAGAAGAATCGCAGAGCTGGATCACACATATGCTGCCCAGCAGCTCCTCCAAGCCCCCAAAGGGAGTTGACTCTGGCTTCCCAAGAGAGATGCTTGTTTTTCAGTAACAAAGGGACAGATGATCCCTTCTGAAAAGTTGGCCTCAGGACAGGAGAGAAGGGGAGTAGGCAAGAGATCTGGCAGAGCCCTGTGTCCCCATCCCTATCTGAGGGCAGGAACTAGCCCTCTGCCCATGACCAGGCTTTCTTTTGAGTCTGTGAGGCCACAGGCCGGTCACTTCCTCAGCTCAGGATTGTGTATCAGAAACAGCAATGCAGCAACTCGGAACTCTGACTTAGGGCAAGGATCTAAATATGGCAGGGCTCGAATTCTCTCTTTCTGGTATCAGCAAAGACTATCGGAAGTGTCAGCAGGCTGAGAATGCAGACCTCGTGGGGGAGCTAACTTTGGACTTGGAACAGCAGTTTACTCGGGGCCCCAAATCCACTCTCGCTGCCAACTTGATTTATGATGCCGGGGTTAGCCCACTGAAGCTCAGACAGCTGAGGAGCCCTGTCCCTCAACTTCCTTTCCAGCTGTGCCCCCTCTTGTGTCTCAGACCCCTCTCGGGCAGCAAATCAGAAGGCACACAGGATGCAAAGGCTTCTCTTAGAAGATGCCTAAACCAAAGCAAAGACTGAAACCAGGAGAAAGCCCTGAGAATCTATGGACTATACCTTTCTCCTATCTTTTATCTATGTCCAGCTTCCTTTATGGTTTTCATATTTAATCAGCTTTGGGTAATTTTTCCCAATTCTAACACTGAAAAATTGATCAGAACATGCAACACCTGTTATGTAACACAAAGAGAGAGCTAGAGGTTATCGAGGTGGGGTCAAAGCAGGATAGAATCTGTTTGTTGTGAACTACAACAGGTGACTCTGGATGGAACTGTGTCATGTTAGTGTGGAGCCCTGCAATTGTGGGGGGTTGGGAGGGAAGAAAATGTCAGGGTTTTTCAGGGTATGGGGATGCTACTGGTCATTTGAGTAATGCAGTTCTCTAAGAAGGGAATGTGTCTCCTCTAAGAGAGGTGGTGGCTCTAGGATGGGCAGGTGCACTGACGCGGGGGCTGGAGGTTGAGAAAACCCAGTGATTCTCTATGTTCAAAAAAGAGGTTCTAGAATAGACCAGACTGGACTATAGTTGTTTGGGAAATAAACAGGACAGGGACACCTTCTATGCCAAGGAGCAAGACCAGTCCGGCAGAGTTTAGGTCCAGCTGAGGGGCAGCAGACTGTAGAGAAAGGCAGGAGGCCAAACCCAGCAGTTGGGGGAGGCTGACAGGGGAACCAGATGGGAACCCGGCCACTGTTCCATGGCCTGCAGGTTCATTGCCAGAGTCCAGCCCAGGCCTCAAGTGGAAAGAGAAGCAGCCAGCAGGAGCACAGGGCTTCTCAGAGCCAGTCATGGTCCTTCAACACTTTGGGGTCATGGGTCCACTTTAGGATCTGAGGAAAATTATAGAGCTGCTCCCCAAGAAAACACACATGATTCCACCTCTGCTTCTGGGCTCTCATGGGCCCCCACAGGCCATGTCACAGGCTCTGGGTGATGAAGCCCCAGCCCAATGGATGCTCCCAGGCACTGAATGAAGATGAGTGATGGCAGGAAACATATGCAGGATTGTCGAATCCTTTAAACCTCTAGCCAACTCAATGGAATAAAATGAGGCCTGCCCTGAAAATGGTCTGAATAATACATCATTTGCAGCAAAGGTAGGTTAGGCATTTAAGCTTTCAGTGTGTGTGTAGGAGTCCAGTGGAAAGGCAGGGACTGGGAGGGTGGGGCAGAGGGTCCAGAGGTAGCCCTGAGAAAAAGAGGAAGAGAGAAAAAGGGGGAAGCCAAAGGTAGGGAGCATTTGGCAAGGAGATTGTCCCCCTTTGGGACCCTAGCTGGTGGAAGGAGGACTTCAAAACAATGGGGAATGGCTCGGGGTAAAGGGGCTTTGCTCTTGGGGACCACCCTTGGCTTTTGTCACATGTGTTTCATACTAAAAATTAAGATACATGGTATTTCTTAAAAAAATACATATTTGTAATAGCAAGTCTGTACTTAGATTGTAATAATGCCCCCCCCCCTTTTTTAACAAGACACTGTTACTTTTTATCTAATCATTTCATTAAGCCACAACCTGATTTCTGAAAAGATGAGTTTTGGGAAGTATGGGGGGGAAGGGCTACAGCTCCGTTTGGTATTAGTAACTTCTGTGATAGGTTTAATCCACTGTTTTTATATTAATACTAGAGCATGCCTTTTTTGTATGGATGAATTTTCTGTGGTGGAAGGAAGGCTCTGATTCTGAAAATACACGGTGGTTTTTCTTTTTCTTTTTTTAAGATTTTATTTATTTTTTTTAAAGAGAGAGAGAACACAAGCAGGGGCTTGGGGCAAAGGGAGAGGAAGAGAGAACACCCTGAGCAGACTCCCTGGTGAATGAGGAGCTCAACTCAGGGCTCAACCCCATGACCCTGAGATCATGACCTGAGCTGAAATCAACGGACTGAACCACCCAGGCGCCCTTGATTCTTATTTATTTATTTATTTATTTATTTATTTATTTATTTATTAATGGAAGTGTAGTTGGAAGTTCATTTATTTTTTAATGGAAGTGTAGCTACCATTAGCTACCATCTTCTAGCTACCATCTGTAACTACCTAAAGTTGTTACAATAGTATTAACTATATTTCCAACAATAACATTGTATCCTTATGTCTTATTTATCATTGATCTTGGATTCTTAAACACAGTTTTGCTGGGAGAGAGCCTGACCTTGAGAGCATTTTTTTGTGGATGACTCTTTGGTCCATGGATAACAGAAGACAGAAAGAGATAGCAAGGTAGACTGTTTAAGGAAACTTACCTTCTTATAAAGAAAGGGATTGTTTAGAGTACTAGCAGAACATACCCTGAACGTGTGTCCCTTGCAAGCATGTCTCACAGTAGTAAGACTTATAGAAACATGCTCATTGTGTAACGTCCCACAAGGGTATGTATAGCGTACTGTGATATGTGCAAAATAAGGAGCACAGAATTCAGTCAGAAGAACCGCAATCAGGTTGATTCAGAAACTGTAAGGCACATGGTTTTGGTAAATTATTTACCATTTCAGACAGAGCCCAAGGATCCTCCCTACAAAATGAGACTTAAAAGTGCCTGCCTCCTACCTACCTGACTGGTAGCATCAAATGTGAGGGGTGAATGAAATGTCAGAAATTAAAGCATTTGAAATCTTTAAAGGACCATAGTAAATTATACCATTATAATGTAAAGCCAACTAATTTTTTGAAAACTTAAGCATATTTTAAAAAAATTTTTTTTGAGCACCTACTTTAGACAACCCCATTCTGGGTGTTGTGAATTACAGAGGTGAATAAGTCCTTCAAAAAGCTTTGTTTGTGGGGGCGCCTAGGTGGCTCAGTGGGTTAAGCCTCTACCTTTGGCTCAGGTCATGATCCCAGGGTGCTAGGATCAGGCCCCACATCGGGCTCTCTGCTCAGCAGGGAGCCTGCTTCCCTCTTTCTCTCTCTGCCTGCCTCTCTGTCTACTTGTGATCTCTGTCAAGTAAATAAAATCTTAAAAAAAAAAAAAAGAAAAAAAGCTTTGTGATTTTGAAAATTAAAATAAAGCATCAGGTTGAAAGCTGAAAACGCATCAAGATTTTTCAAATATTCAAAGTTGGATGGATCTATATCCAAACAGAAAAATAAACAATTTCATTTAGATAGATCCTTCTAAATAAAGTGAGTATTTGAAAAAGTCCAAAATAAGTACAATGCAGTAGACATTTAAGAATCAGTATTGGTAAATCTGTCTTGAGTAATATATAAGTCAAATAAATTTGAGCTGAATCATGTGATGTTTTTCTGTTTTGTTCTGTTTTTAATCTCCAAAGGACTGCTGACCTCTGCTGCCATGCCAGTTTTTGAAAGAGGCACTTGTATGAGTAGTCAGGTTCTCTTTACAAATAAACTTTTGTTTCTACAAACAGAAGAGGGTAGGATACATATAAGCATGTGTCCTTAGACTCTAATAAATGATAACAGAAGGCGAGGGAGGCAACTGGGATAGGAGTATCAGGGAAAGAAGATTTCAACAAATTTCTGGATGTCAAGGAGAGGCTGGCAAAGAGCAGAGCAGGTGATGGTTAATTATATGTTCAACTTAGGTAGGGTAGGACATCCAGTTGTTTGGATGTCTAGATGTTTCTGTGAAGGTTTTTTGTAGATGGGATAAACATTTATGATTATTTGACTTTAAGGACAAGGAGATTACCCTCCTGAATTCGAGGGGAGGGGTGTGTGTGTGTGAGAGAGAGAGAGAAAGAGAGAGAGAATACAATCAGTGAAAATCAGTGATGGATGCCATGGCAAAAACTAAGGTTTTCCAGAGAAGGAATTCTGCCTCAATACTGTAACACAGAAATCCTACCTGAGTTTCTGGCCTGCTCGCCTGTCCTGTGGATTTAGGACTCAAGACTGCAACATCATCTCTTATCTGGATTTCTAGCCTGTCTGCCTGATCTATGGATTTTGGACTTTCCAGCCCCCACAATCATGCAAGCCAGTTGCTTAAAATAAATCTATCTCTATCTCTGTCTCCCTAACTGTATCTTTGTATCTCATTTTGTATTTATCATCTCTGTCTCCATCTCTCTGGTTCCATTTCTCTAGAGAAGAAACCTGGCTGATAGAAAATGAGAAGAGCCTAGAACATGTAGGAGAAAACCTGGGAAGGTGGAAGGGTGGAAGGGAGTGAACAGCCTGGCGGGCTACGGGCTCACTGGGCAGCTGCGGCTCAGACTGGTTCGTGCAAAGGAGAGAGGTGCCCTCAAGTCTCCCTAAGGTTCACTAAGCCTTGCACATGTTCCTCAGGCTCTCTCCATCCCCTGCCTTAGGCCCACGCATTGGGCCAGAAACCCAGAATTTTACTTGTACAAGTCAAACTGTACTCTCTGCAAGATAGTAGCATTAGGGGAAGCTGGATGAGGCCTGTATACAGAGGGCATATTTTTGGGGTAACTTTCGTTTAAGTCTAAAATTAGTTCAAAATAAACTATTAAAAAAATTGTGCCATGCACTATAGTAAAACCTTGTCCTTGGGCATTTTAAGCATTACCCCCCCCCCCCCCAAGAAAAAAACTCCTAACTAAAATGGAGCACCTTCTCAGTGTTGTTTCCAGTTGGGGATGGCTTTTCAGTATAGTTATTTCTGTGCTGTTTTATTTTTAAGCAGGGTCTCCGCTGACCAGAGAGCCCTATGCGGGGCTCAATCCCAGGACCCTGGGATCATGATTTGAGCCAAGCCTTTAACCCACTGAGCCACCCGGTGCCCCAAGAGATTTTTTTTTAAATGGAGTTAACCCCCACTGACAACACCAACACGTTGACTTTAGAAAAAAAAAAAAAAAGCATATAATAGTAAGACTAAAGGGGAAAATATTCAAATGCAGACTTAGGGGCTCAAGTAGCAAGACAGTTTGGAAATTTCTGAGCTGCCTTCGTTGTTAGAAAGCAAAGCAAGGAAGCATCTGGGTGGCTCAGTCATTTAGGCACCTAACTCTTGATTTCAACTCAGGTTGTGATACTGGGTTCATGGGATCAGCCCTGCCTGGGGCTCTGCTCTGGGCTTAGAGGCAGCTTGAGATTCTGTCTGTCTCTTCCTCTCCCTCAGCCCCTCCCCCTGCTCACATGCATACACAAACACACACACACACACACTCTCTCTCTCTTTAAATAAACAAAATCTTAAAAAGAAAAAAGCAAAAGAAAAATTGAAAAAACAATTTAGTAACCTCCTCCATCCCTAGATGCTATGGATCTTGTCAGCATATGAGTATAAATTTCAGTGTACAAATGGTCCAAACACTTCACGAGTTGGGGCACACATTCATCTTGAGCCCTTCCCTTGGCTGAGGAGTGAGATTTGTGTAGTATTTAGTCCCACTGTGATCTAGTAAAAAATAAATCGTAACACATGTAGAGGAAAGAAATGGTTTACCGATAGGACCAGTATGAATATATTAATCGCAATACTTAGAACACATCAGTGATAATCGTGAACAGCTTCCTATTATGCTCTGATCCTTCGTGTCTTCTGCAATAGTATCAACTTAGTAAGAATGAAATTTATCAGCACGATGTTGTCTTCTAGTACAGCATTTTCTCCTCCCTACATCCATTATCACTGTGTTCTTTTCCTTGCCAAATGTATTCCACGGCCTGATAAAATGTCTAGCATTGTGAACTCACCATATGCCAAGCAAGCAGGAGTCCCCAAAGACAGTTCTGTGTACTTGCTGCCTCTGGGAATCGACCTACAGGGACTGCCAACTGAGTTTTCAGGCCACGTGGAATATACAAAGTTGAACAAGTCGCTCTGGCTACAAAAGCTGGCAGCTCTGGGGAAGCAATGTACTGGACAGTAAGAGGGAAAGCTATCCTGTGCATTTAGTTAATACTAAGTGATCAGGCATAAAACTGCTGGGTGCCCCAGGGTGTATGGTACAATCCAAACCTGTGATGGTCTCCCCCACCCATCCCGCACCCATCCCAGCTTCTCTTCTGCTCTCACATTCTGATAACTCAGTTCTAAAAAGTTCACCTGCAGTCAAATCTGTCTGCTAGAAACAAAATAAGCCTCTTCCCCTCCAAACCACAGGCATCCTCTTCACTGAATTTTGCCATTCTGTTCCAACTAGTATCCACGAGAAGAATGTCACATCAGCCCAATGGAACACAAGACCTGTCTAAGGATGCTGTTGAGCCTTCCCCTGTCAATACCAGGACACACGCTCAGGGAGAGAGGGGGCGCTCCTCGCTCCGTAGCTTATAGGTAGGCACGGAATGGACATTTCCCTAATGCAATATCAGAAAATCACCCTTTTCCATTTACTCACTCACCCCGCTCCTTCCTCTTTTATGAAAGTGGAGTTGTGGGTAAAGTACAAAAGCTCCACACAGTTGAGCGGCCTTGACTGAAAGTTTTCCTTAGTCAGGAACACTCGGTGAATTCCTATGTAAACACTGCAAGCAACTGGTTCCTGGAGGTTACTGCCTGGGTTTGCAGGTCAGGGGGCCTCTATGGTTACCACCAAACTCTGAAGGTGACCCAAGGGCATCAGAGGTTCCATGAGTCATTCATTTTGTTCCTTCCTATTTCTGATGCCCAGCTGATTCTATAGGCAACCACCATGACCCACAGTAGGCCACAGGAGGACCAGGCCTCCAACCCAAAGAGCCTTTGAACTGATCTTGTTGAGCACAAAGGTCCCAACCACAGCAAAAGCCAGAAGCCCTCAGACACATCTGCCCTGCACTGAGGCTCAGGCTCCAGGGCTAGCTGTGGAGGCCAAATCTATAATCCCCTGTTGTAACCAAACAAAAACTAGATGAGAAGAACCCTTGCTTGCAAAGGAGCCTCCAGTGGTCAGAATTGGAAAGCAAGTGGCTGAGGAGGTAAAAGAAACTATCCCGCTTAAAAGGTGTGCCATTTTCAGGCTCCTAGGACTCCACATGATCCCACGCTATCAGGACCAGGACACAGGTAACTGCCTGAAGGCTGAGAAATGCCTCGGTGGCCTACTAGATTTCTCTGAGCTTATCTGCAGAGCTACTCTAATCTCCCCTCAATATCAGGGCAGAGTCTTGCCAAGCAGCCAAACGTTCACTTTAATCATTTTTAGTTAAAGGAAGAAAAAAAATTAAAGTTCTGTATATAAATAAAAAGCTTAACCCATTGAGATGAGGTCCACATCCCTGCCCCATTTCTCTCTCTCTCTCAGTGCACCCACAGCTGAGGCAGAGGAAGTGAAATGACACCCCCGGCGACTTTCAATCTACCTGAAATCTATAATCCTATTGAAATGATCTAAAATGGTGTGCGCGTAACCTTAAACGTTGACCTCTCCCGGTGACTATGATGGGAGTGCAAAACAGAACAGCCACTTTGAAAAATGATTCAGCAGTTTATTGAAAGAATTAAACATACACCTGTCATTCAACTCAGCAATCCCATGCGTAGGTATTTAAGGTAAGATAGATGAAAACACATATTCCCACACAAAAAATGGTATGTGAATGTTTATAGTGACTTTATTCATAATGACCCCAATCTGGAAATAACGCTGGGGTCCTCCCACTGGTGAAGAGATACTGTAGTACATCCATACAATGAAATCCTACTGAGCAATAAAAAGGAACTAGCCGCTGACACACAGAACAACATAGATGGATCTCAAGGGTATTATGCTGTGTGAAAGAGACCAGACTCAAAAGCCTTCATGCCGTATGATTTCATTTATGTAACATCCTGGAAAAGGCAAAACCGTAGGGTCACAAAACAAACCAGTGGGGGCCAGAAGCTGGGGCTGGAAGAGAGAGTCGACTTCAAGAGGGCATGAAAGAAATTTTGGGGACAATGACACTATTCTGTATCTTGACACACTAAAAAAGGGTAAATTTGTTCAAGTTATACCTCAATAAACACAACTTGAAAATAAAATCTCAGCATTATGGACTCAATGATGAAGAGAGGCAGACTTAGAAAGAACTGATTAAACGCCCCACCTACCATCAAGATATGGAGGCCATTTCCCAACCTGGGTCTGGTAGGGCTGAGAAGACAGCCATTCAACACATGGTTTAAATAAAGCACTAACATAAACCAGTAGGGCCACTGGGCCAACATGCTACCTCATGTGAGGTTACTCATTTAGGCAGTTTTCCAGCCTGCTTCTTAATGAGAGAGCTGCTCACAATCTGACTTCAAGGTGCTGTTTATTTTGTGGGATGGTGCCTGTGTCTCTACCTTGCTTCTCCTCGAGTTCTAACTGCTTGGATGTCCCAGGTTACATAATCATTGGAGTCAAGCAGTTATTTCCACACTGAGAATTCAAGCCTGCCCTGTGTTTTTCTATAAATGAAAAAATAAGTGAAAAAATAAATGAATAAAGGAAGCAAATTAATCTATATTAGCCCAGCTGGATGTAACAAAGAGCAAGAAGGGACTTGCCTAATTCAGTGATATTCTTTCAGATTCCTTGTACAGAATTATTTTTGGCAGAAAAATACATCCTGGACATTCAAAGGTTTTTGCTTAATTTTCCAGTGGATGCCATGACCATAATATAATATACTACCTCCATTTTCAGTGGTTGTGATTTGAAGCTAGGCTTTATTTCTCCCCTATCCTTCTCCCAATAGAAAGATTTATTGAGAATCCACTATATGGAAAGAAATGCTAAGGGCCAATGGAATGAGAAGTTCAAAGATGCAGCCTTTCATCAGCCCACTGCAGTGACTCCAGGGGAAGGTGGAGTGTCACGTGTGACCAACAGAGGCAGAAATACAGTGCTAAGGCAGCAAGGGAGAAGGGAACCTGGATCTGTCAGGGAAGGTGGGATTCAAGCTGAGCCCCTGAAGGATGAAGAAGTTGTGGGACCGCAGACCTTCTGGGCTGAGGAACTACTTTGGGACTCGTGGGAGCACATCTGCTTAAGTCTGTTTTCATCTGGCATCCTGGAGCCTGAAAGCCACGGGTATTAAATTTGTGTGTGGAGGGAAGGGGGATTTCACAGTCTTCAGGCCTCGGGCCTCTCTGTTCTCCAAGAGTCCCCTTGCTCCATCTTCCCTCACACACACTAGAGGGCCACATGTTTAAGTCACCCACCTTGTCCATGAAGCCACTTTAGTGGGAACCCTGATCACTCACAGTCGATTATTGGGTTATGAGGAGTCAAGTGTGGTAAACAACAGGAAAGGGACAGGAGGGCATGCTGGTGATGGCTTTAAAGAGTACTTGATCCTCTCCAGTGGGGTATGGATCCAGGATCTTTAATGACCTCAGGAAACAGTGATCACAAAAACACTGATAATGAATGCATGGGAACCTTCACTGTGGCATTATCACTACCAATAAAGGGAAGGTAATCATTCAAATGTTCATCAACAAGGACACACTGTCCTCTTAGCAAGTGTGGGGATGGGAGTAAGAAGAGCATATCCTCTCTAACCAGTAGGCTTGCTATTTCTCACCACCACTGACACCCCAAAATGAAAGGCCAGGGCTCTCAGGGCAGTCTTGCCTATGGATTCAGATCCTGTTTCATCTTAACAGAAATAGTAGAATAACCTATTTCATTTATTTGCCTGAATGCTAGTTTACCCAAAATGACTGGACACCCTATCTTTAGTAGGATTATCCTTTTCTCATATCTCCTCCCTTTCTCTTGAGAAACTGTTAGGTCAGCAATAACTCTCTGTACCCCAAGCCTGGTCAACCCAGGCTTGCCTGCTACCATTCTTGAGGAATGAACCATATGTCTCTAGTATCAACACAGAAAAGAAACATGGTCAGTTATTTTAGAAAATGATCTAAATCAATAATCAGCCAACTGTTTATCAACAGCAAGAAGACACTGAAGCACTTTAGTCCAGAAACCCTCTGGAGGCTATTGGCAAACTAAGAACAACTGAAGAAATAGTAAGAGGAGAAAATAAGAAAATTTGCCTATTCCTAAAAACTCTCCATGATCTCTTCCACGGCAGGAATAAAATATCCCACAACATGGGAATTCTTGGATCTGGATGGGTTTCTTTCACTTGATGTAGCCCACAAAGTAGGCTGCAAAACTTGACAGGCAAGGGAAGGGAGGGGAGATCATGGAAGTGGGAAAGAAGTAACTTCCAAGTGGCCCAGGTGATAGCCAGTGAGCCGTATAACCACGAATCTATCAGCCCTCACTACTGATCAGAAAACCAAAACTGCTGGCTGTGGCAAACCAGAATTCTCCTCCAACAGCTGAGAGTAAAGCTCACAGTTCCTGTTCCTGCTTCAGGCCACTCCGTAGCTTTCAACTTTAGAATGTCCTCCAGCTTGGATCGGGTGCGAAACCGGAGCAGCTACCCTAAATGGTCCCTCGGCTTCGCACCCACATGCTTGATTCTTGACTTGGCTCTCAGCAAACCCAGTGCAAACACTCAGCATTCCATGGCTGAGGCCACACACGGAAGCCATCAGGTGGGGATGGCTGCAAATGTACTTTCACACACCAGGGAGAAGAGGGGGAAGGTCAAGAACAGGGTGGGGAGGAGGCAGCTTCATGAACCGTTCAAAATCCACACCAGGAGGAAACGAACAGATATTTCCATGGAATCAATCTGAGAAAAGCTGTCTTTTCAACAAAAGTCTCCCTCGTTCCCCGGCACTACTCCTTCCTTGCCAGTCCCAGGCCGTGCCAAAACCATTTGAAAAGCTATTAAGATTTGTGGTCGAAAGAACAAGCTCCAAAATATTTGTGGATGTTACCTAAAGAGGCCCCACAGTGACAGCCTGAAGTAGAAAAACTAAGAACTGGAAGATAGAGTACCACATGCCACAAGATTTCAGGAAGAAAGTATACCTGCTAAAAAATAAAAAACAAACAAACAAACACCCAAAACCCAAAACCCAAACCAAAAAACAACACACACACAAAAAAACAGGGAAGTTTCCAGAAAGTACCCTCTCAGCAACCCCTCTGAAGGAGAACTAGCATATTGAACTTTCCACATAATTGCTTTTCAGGTCTGTCTCCCAAATAATCCCTCAGTGAATACCTAAGTCAGCAAAACAACTGGAATTTTTATATTGATCGTGTAATACTGGCAGGCCTGTGAGTGATAGGACTTAGTCGGGGCACACACATAAAATATTGCCAGTTGGGTAGAGAAGTTTTTAGCTAACATAGATGATGTGGAAAATGGGTCCATTTTCCTTCTTCTTCCAGATAGCAGACTTTTTTTTTTTCTTCATAAATAGTACCTATTTGTATGGCAATTATGCCCTGACCAGTTTTTAACGAGCCCATTAAAGCCAGCCCAGCACAACCTCTCGAGTAGCCTGCACCTTGGGAACATGGTGAGAACCTCCTTACAGGGTGAGAACCTGGATAACTTGACCTGCATCCTGGCTCTCTGAGCTTTCATCCTGGTCCTGCAAGCTACTTTCTCACTGACTTTCAGATCAGACCCTCCCTGTTCTACTCCCAGGCATAAATGGACCTCACTGCCATTGAGGTTTCTGGTTCCCAGTTACCTGGTGGTCATGTCTCCCAGCTGATTTGGTTCCTGGTACTCTGGCATCTGGTGTTTGACGGAGGTAGCACACCCCCTCAAAGACTGAAGTATTTTCAAAACATGCTGTTTGTTTCCAGATGGTCAACTCTTGCATAACTCAAATATGCAATCTAATTTATTCA
The DNA here is from genome assembly GCF_009829155.1 of Mustela erminea. Classification (NCBI taxonomy): domain Eukaryota; kingdom Metazoa; phylum Chordata; class Mammalia; order Carnivora; family Mustelidae; genus Mustela; species Mustela erminea. Next base: position 98,817,530 of record NC_045616.1, on the reverse strand, counting down.
ACAAACATACCAAACACCTATTACTGTAAGACTGTTAGTGCCGAGAGTCCAACAGATAAGGCACTGCCCTGCCCTTACCCTCAGAGAACTTCTGATGACTAATGGGCCACAGTGGGTGGAAATCAGCCCAGTCCATCAAGGCCATGTCATGGAACCAAAGCAAATAATACCAACGCCTTATAGTCATTCTGAACTGCATAGTTTTCAAAGGGCTATTACGTATATTTTAATATTCATGATCTTAGGTCAAATTCTCACTAGGTAATTGAAAGAAATCCTTATAATATCATTTAACCAACTTAAATGGTGCTATCTCTCTTCCTCTCTCCTTCAGCGTACCTCCGTAATGAACCTCCCTGTCCCCAAAACTTAGGAGGTATCATGCTTCCATTCCTTATCACACCTATGAAAATCGTCAGCAAGTCTTGTTTGTTCTGCCATCTTGAACTTATATATCCCCTCCATCCCCATTGCCATCACCTTACGCAAACCACCATCTGATTTTCTCTGAATTATTCTCATAGCCTCTTAACCGGTTCCTTGGCTTCCACTTTTGGCTAAGTCCAGTCTGTTTTCCACACAACAGCCAGTGACCATGAAGACTATAGCATGCAAGCAAGTTATGGTGGATTTGGTCCCGGCCCCTTTTATTGGGTCTAGAATAGTGGGCAGTGATAGAACATGCAGGAAGATGAGAAATAATTTGGATTTTGCCATGCCAGTGACCTCACACCATCCCTCCTCTTGGAAAAGGCATGAATGAATGACTTTATAAGAGGCTCACAAAAGACAGCTGTCATCATTTGGATGCATGCCACTCAGAGACATGGCAGAATGAACAGCACACATAGTGACACATTCCAGAGGGTATGGAATAAGAAACAGAGGAAGACTAGGGATGGAGCATGACAAGGCACCAAAGGATGTGAAGAATGAAGCCAGGAACCAGTGAGGTCACCCAGCCACCAGAAAGACATTACCCCTATCACGAGTGATGAAACCAGTGAAGAATTCCGTTCACACAGCAAAGTCTTGAAGGGTAAAGAACTCACATTATCTCAGCCCCAACACCATTTGTCAGGTGATTATCGGAGGACTAAGTAATAGAAGTGAGGGTTATATTTAAAATGTTTTTTAGTTTGCACGTTCCTTCTCTGGCACTTAACATAAGTCTGACCTGTACACAACCGGCAGGATTTTGTGCCTCAAAGATGTACTGCCTGTCACTATTCTTGGTGTTTCTTTCATTGAAAATAAACTCATGTTGTATTTGGATGGGCAGAGAAACTACACCTGTCAAAGATCTAAAGATATGAAATGGGCAGAGAGATGATGGAAAGCAATTTTGCCAGCCCCAAACTGGAGTCCCCTGTTCCTATGCTTCAGCAGGGTTGGTTCGTCTGTCTGCTTTCTGTACCGATCTAAAAACAGTCAGTTATTTGAGCATTCCCGTGCTGCGCTAGCCGGAAGACCACCATAGCTGAGCAGAAACTGTCAACAGGCCATTCCCCAGAGCCTGGACGACCATGCCCGCAGGTGAGACAACATCACTTCTGAGCGTCTCGAAGGTGGTCGGGCCCATTAGCATCCCTTTGAGATTTTTAACACACAGAATCCAAGCCCTTCTCTTTTCTCATGTTGGGGTATGTGAGCCCCTTGCTACGAGCTCACTTCTTTTCGTAAATCAGACCTTAGAGAGGGGAATTAATGTCTTCTGAACTGAAACCTAGCTGTTACTACACTGGAGGATGCTGGCAGGAATCCCTGCCCGGAGGGAGTGATCGATAACTGGAGTAGAGGCACGAGGGCAAAGCACAGACCGCAAGTCCCCTTGGACTGAGCAGCCCGAGGACAGAGATTCTGTCTTGTTTGTCTCTTCAGTCCCAGAACCTCGCAGGTGCTCAGCACGCACAAAACGCTTGTTGAATTGAACTGATGGTTCTAAGAAAAGAGCAGAGTGGAGCCCAAGGATGGAAGGAAACTAGAGAAATTGGGGCTTGGGGGTATTAGAGGAGTATATGACGCTGGTAGGAAATGAGTGGAGGGCAAAATATTTTAAGAATTAAAAGAAAAAGTAAATGGAGAACCAAATGCAGAGAGGATCCCAGGAAAACACTGCAGGTGTGGGTATGTGCACACAGACACGGGAGCCCACACACATGGGCACGCAAGCATGGTCAGTACCAATGGGGAGCTGGAGCTCTCCACAGGGACGGAAGGGCAGAAGGGGTCTTGGAGGCATCCTGTTTGTTTTCAGCCCTACTCCCAGCACAGGGGGAGGGAGGCTGGGGCAGCTGAGAGGTAAACACCAGCTGGAGGCGGCACTCGGGCCAGAAACATGTCCCTGGGCAACGTGGGCGCAGACACTGCATCCCACGGTTCTTTTCTTTGTTCCCCAGGAATACATGCGAACAGCCCTCTTCACTCATTCTGAAGGAGATCCCTCCTGGTCCCATTTCCTAACAAAAACCAAAGTTACCTGACAATCCACCTTGTTTTTATCATCTATATATGGCAATGAAGGAGCTGTTCTCTATAAATAGGTTTGCAAAACTGGGCTGTGCCTTTTGCAAACATTAAAGTAGAAATGGCCCTGACACAGATCAATAATGCTTGTCTATTTCCTGGGGCTGCTCTGTTTATTTTTAGTCCCTACAAAGAGCCCAATATTTGTAAGAAAAAAAACTCCATATCACCTTCAAAAATATTATCAACTAATGACCTGGGCAGAAAAAAAAAAATTGCATTTACTTTATTCCTATCTTTCCTTTTTTTATATATAAATTCAGACTCAGCAGGAATTTGTTCTACTACCTCATTACATAGATTCAGGCCTTTGGGGAAAGGGATCATGAAGCTTATAAAATTCCATACCTCCTTTATTACTCCCTGTTTTCTTCCATTTGCCAATTTATCTAAGAGTTCAGTTCTGTATTCCACAGGCAAAGAACTGCATGCTCGTGCACATAAACCCAAAGAGCGAGCTTTGGTTGCTTAGAAATAGGAAGGAGGATGACCTGCTGCCTCACCTCCCTTTACTTGGACATTTTCATTTAGTGCATAAAGGAATCAGAGCTGCAGACCCCAAAGAGGAGCATCAGGAGGCTCGGCCACATAAAAGGTGCCTTAGAAAAAGTGCTGGAAGCTGGAGCAAGTAATTGGCACTTGGTTATCTACAAGTGTCCCCTTACCCATCTCTGTGTTTCCTGTAGAGCTGAGCAAAATGCTCTCACACAATTGGTGTCATTTAATGTCGGTCAAATACACAGGTTTCTCCTAAATGCAAACGCTATTGTGATTATATGTTGCACGCTGGAGTCCCCACTGAACTTGTGGATTCCCTGGGGGCCCAGCTAGAGTTGCACCCTTGGCACCCAGGCTGAAGCCTATAGTGACTTGCACGCTCAGCAGGTCTTCAATGAAAGATCAGATTATGCCATTGTGCACCCCAAATAAGTCACATACCTCCTTAGGGCATTCTTGTCCTCACCCAGGGGCTTTATTAGAGTCTGTGACAACAGCTCTTCGGTGGGCATGTGATCGCCCTGAATTCTGGACAAAATTTTATTTGGCAGCTTGTATGTATAATTTTTCCCCAAGAGGATATATATCTTTGATTGTCTCAAAGACTCTGGCTATTCCCTGCCCCCCAGATTTAAAGATTTAAGAATCTTTAGTCAAGGGCAGTGGTCTTCAAAATTATGGCATCATGAATCCCAATACCAAAATACCTTTGAGCAGGGACACCACACTTATGTGTTAGATATGTGTGATGAATTATATAAGGTACGTTATTAAACAAGCATCAGAATCACAAAAGTATAAGTAAATATGAAAACAACAATACTTTATTTCCTTTAAATATATTTTCTTTAAACCTATCTAAGAGTATATACTACCTTACTAAACAATCATTATTTTATCAAGAACAACATAGGTAAATATGCTTCATGTTTGAAAACTAGATTAATTATTTGTGATATGTTAATTTGAATGTCTAGTCCCAAGTTCAGTTTATTCTATGCAGTTGGGTTGTAATAGATGTCACAGTTTTAAGCAAATAATAATAAGAAAAAGAAGTAAAGAAATAAAAAATTTAAAAATCACAGTGTAAACATTTCCAAACAGTTTTCCACAGTGTTTCCTCTATACTAAAAGTTTCTTTAAAATTCAGTTACTTTCTTCTTTATTCTTAAAATGACACCTTTATCTTCAAAGGACAAATTAGTTATGCTTTGTGTTTTAAAAAAAATGGCCTCTAGTAGCATACTACTGAAGATGCTTATTATCACAGAAATGGTTAACAAAATATGGAACTCTTTCTTTTTTATAAAAAGAAAAATGAATGTAACTTATCTCTAAGTTTGACAACTCAATTATTTTTCAATAAGATAACCAGCAAACCTCTGTTAGGTACAAAAGAGCTTCATGGTCCCTTCTCAACTTAATGCAAAATATTGTATTGCTTTAACGACACTGTATATTATAGGTTTGTTTTTTTATAAAATTAATTATGAAGTCTCCTCCTGTAGCATTTTGCATACCTCTGGCTTCAATGTCTTGCCTGTATTAGCTTGCTTATGAATGATGCAGTGAATGAATTTATCTCTTGAAACCTCACCTTGGAATCCTTTTCTAAGAAACAGCTGCTTCTCAAGAGGAAACACTACTTGGTTTTTCTCACAAGACATTTTCATAAAGATTGTGAATGAATCTCATCCAGCGGTAGCTCACCAAAAAGCAAAACAAAACAAAAAAACAAACAAACAAAAAAAAGCAAAAACAACAAAAACCAAGCACTTTGTGTATTTCATTGATGAAGCAGAAACAAATAAATACAATAGGCTAGATCAAACATCTTACAAATGCAAAACAGGTCTTCTGCTCTCCATAACCTGTCCTAATAGGGTATTTGTTTCCTCAAGATTAGAGTCATAGCTTCAGTAATACTTTTTCAGCACTTTGTGATAGAGAAGCTCCTTTTTTTTTTTTAATTTTAAAGTTATTTATTTATTTATTTTAAAGATTTTATTTATTTATTTGACAGAGAGACGCAGCGAGAGCGAGAGCGAGCACACAAGCAGGGAGAGTGGGAGAGAGAGAGAGAGAGAGAGGCAGGCTTCCTGCTGGGCAGGGAGCCCTATGCAAGCCTAGATCCCAGACCCTGGGATCATGACCCTGAGCCGAAAGTGGCTGCTTAATGACTGAGCCACCCCAAGCACCCCAGAAACTCTTTTTTAAAAAAAGATTCTATTTATTTATTTTGGGGGGTGTGAAGGGGTGGAGAAGGGCAGAGGGAGAAGCAGACTCCCCATTCAACAGGGAGCCAGACACAACCAGGGGCTCCAACCCAGGACGCTGGACCACGACCTGAACTGAAGGCAGAGGTTTAACAAGTGAGCCATCCAGGCGCCCCAAGAAACTCATTTTAGTTTTCAGCATAGTATCTCACCTGGTCTTCTATCAGGAGGCAGAAGAAGTGTTTATAAATATATGTGGGTTTTTTACTTTTGCCTATAACTAAAAATTTCAAAACAGGCTTCAGAGCACCATTTAATTGACTATAATTTTATAAAGGTCAATAGGTAAATTTAAACACTGGTTAAAAAGTGCAGGGTTTACCTTCATATTTTTCTAATTGTGGCACTTTTGTATTATCATTAGGAAAACTTTCAAGGCAAAGTATTCACTTCCTTCCAATATGTTCATTCTTAACGACAGTGTATGTAAATCTTTATTTCATTTCATCATCTTGAGGGTTTTGAAGTTGGGGGCTAACTTCCCATCGGAACTGATTGTATGGTTATCATTTTTTAACTCCTATCTTGGCTAACAAAGGACTTATCCTAGAACAGAATCAACTCCATTTTCAAACTGTTCCCTTGTTCTTGCTTGCACAATTAGTGATCCCTTCAAATTCATACTTTGCTTTTGTTTTTACCAGAATATTTTTAAGCTACTTGCCTTGTGTTTGTTTTTCTTGTTTAGGGCTAGGTTAGTTGAAACTAATAATATTATGCAAATTAATCTAACCCAACATGTACACATGCAATGCAACATGCTACAGACCAGTTGAAGAGACCAACCGCTGCCTGCTGCGGGGAACCTACCCCTCCCTCAGAACATAGAGCCTTTGGACCTAAAGAATAGGGGAGGGTGCAAATGTCAATTCATAGACTACTAAAACTTGATTTTTCTTATTTGGGGGGGGAGAAAAAATGAATAGAAATTCTAGTAATTTCTTCCCATGCTCCAATGGTTTATCTTACAAACTCCACTTTGGAAACCCGAATGTGGATAATCTCTAGGGCCATTACCAACTCAAAAATTAAAAATTAATGGAATTTCTGCTAGAAGGGCACTGGCTGTCATTGTTTGAGTGCTCAAAGAACTCCTGGATAATTCCCAAGGTTATGTTTCCTGGCAGCTCCAGAGAAACCCTCCATCCAAAAACCCAGTGAATGAGGAATGAAGGCAGGTCACCTGGATGAGTTTTCTCCTGCTGCCACCTAGAAGAGAGTCTGGTTGAAACCATCCAGAAGAATTGGGTAAGGTCGACAAGTCTCTATCTCCCCATTAGCCTACATTCACACACCCCTCAAATGGACTGGCAATTTTCAGCCTCAACAAACATTGAAACATGTGATTATGATGTGTTGCAAAGCAAAATTATTCAACACACACAAATTTCCCTTGGAAGCCTTGACAGCTGCAAGTGGGAGGGACGGGACAGGGTCATGTGTTTTCATATTTGTTCTGGACAGCTCTGTTTGGTGTGGGAAGAAGAAACAAATTGTATTCTGTTATGTGGAAGGGAAAAGTTTTCTAAATTTAGAGTCTTTTATCACCTGAATTATTTTCTTTGAGCCTGGTTTCCTCCATTTCCCATAGTGAGGTGCAGGAGTTTGGGAAGTCAGTGTGATTGACTGCAACCAGCAATAACAAAATCATATGCTGGGCAGTGGGACGAGACAACCCAATCCAAGGGTCAAAGCCTCTTTCTGAAAGGACAGTCATACACATCTAGGAGAAATTATTAATACAACAGCAAGATCTGGTTACCTATAAGCAAAATCTCATAAGATACTAACTTAAAACAAGATACAAAGGTTTTTAAAAACAAAGACCAGCTCCAAAAGAGGATTTCCCAAATCCGTCCATTCAAATTTCCTCCACAAAAGCTAGCTTTTCTCCTGTTCATCAAGAACTCCTAAGCAGGATATTCCAAGCCCCCAATTCCTTTCAGAGGTCAACTTCTCAAAACCAGAGTCCTTCACAAAAGCTAAGGATGATTCACCCTTAAGAAATTAGCTTGATTGGTCATGTCTGTGTTTGAGGAAAGGGAGGCATTTCTCTTTTGTTGGAGAAAAAGTTTTATTAACAAAAAGACAACAAAAATAATGCAGTCCAGGTTGCTCTCTGTATTTTGGAGGTTCCACCAACATTATCATCAGAGACACTGGAGAGAACACAGGATTATTTGTCTCTTCATTAAAATTATAATACCCTTTTCATTGAGCTTTTTAGAAAGTGACAAGTTGGTTCTTACAAATGAAGTTTTTATTTTTATTATTATTTATTTAAGATTTTATTTACTTATTTGTCAGAGAGAGAGAAAGAACAAGCAGGGGAAGAAGCAAGCAGAGCAGGCAAGGGGAGAAGTGGGTTCCCCGCTGAACAAGGAGCCCCCATGGGATCATAACCTGAGTCGAAGACAGTTGCTTAACTGACTAAGGCACCCAGGTGCCCCCAAATGAAGTTTTTATTTGTGCTACTTCCTTGCACACTGGTTTATAAGCACTGATGGTGTATTTCCCATACAAAGAGAGATAATTAAGCGTGTGAATGCTACTGGGTTCCTGCTATAGGTTTGCATTCTGGATTCCCTCTCCCTCTCTCTGTCTGTCTCTCCCCCCCCCCCACCTTTTTTTTTTTAATAAGATTTTTATTTTTTATTTTTATTTGAGAGAGAGAAAGCACAAGTGGGTAGGGGACAAGGGCAGGGGCAGAGGGAGAAGAAGAAGCAGACTCCCTGCCAAGCAGGAAGCCTGGCATGGGGCTCAGTGGGGCTGGATCCCAGGAACCCCAGGGACCATGACCTTAGCTTAACCAGACTGAGCCATCCAGGAACCTCCTGGATTCTGTCTCTTTATTTTCTTATGAAACCAGAACTCCACAACCTGCCACTTCCAATCCCTCCCACCCTCCAAGTTGCTTCTTCTGGCACTGAAGTATGAAACCTACTGGTTACTCTTGCTTGGAATTTGTGATCAGACACATTTTATTTAAGCTCTTGTATACAACATAGATAAAAGAAACAGACAAAATAGGGATTTAAGCAGCCAGCTAGTCACCTGGTGAGTATTCCCCTTGCAATTAAAAGTTACCAACCAGACAGTTTTATATCTTGCTTCCTATAGAAAGGAAAAATAAACAGCCTTGAAAGATGAATTGAATCATACAGTGTTAAAACTGGAACGAGTCCACAGAAATAATCCAGTTTTCCATTCCTTTTCCTGAAAGGAGACTGGTGCCTTGCTCGACATCTATCTTTAGTCAGAGGTGGGACAGAACCAGGCTCAGGGTTCCAACTGGGGTGCAAGAAGATTGGGGGGCCTAGCCATGTGGTCATTTATGCTGACATCAAAGAGAAATCTGGTAGCAGAAACTAAAATTAGATAACCAATTTCATAAGATGGTAAAGAGCTCCACAAGGCACCTGAAGTTGTAAATATTTATTAGTTATTCATGTATTTTTAAAACTAGAAAAGGGATTTTTTCCAAAGGTTTCCAAAGCAAAAATCTATTTTACGTGCTCCAAAATATCTTCCAGGATGTTCCCACCGCCCCCTGTCAATGGACATTCTCTGACAGAGGTCTAGAGAATGAACTTGCTCTATAGCTCACAAGCAGCTAGCTTGTGACAGGGACACACAATGGCACAACCAGTCTCAACTGACACATCGCTTGTGTTTTCTCCCATCAGAAGCCAATACCTCTTACTGCCAAATGGAAACCATTCCCAGAATTTTCACTGCAGAGAGATTTCTCCAAGAGCTGTGCTTCCAAGCCCTTTCCCAGCATTCTATTCCTAGATCAGGTATAAAAATCTAGGCTCTGCATTTAAGCTGGAGAAGGAATAAAGAGTAACTGTCAAAACACTTACTCCACCGAGCCTCCACACCACTCACCTCCCCTCTTGAAAGTTATAACCTGCATTGAAATAATCCTCGTTCAAAGTGGAGGGTTTAAATCTGCATTAATGACCTTTGAAAACAGGAGCCTAGGAAGGCCCCTGAGATTCAAGGCCTCTGAGACTTTGCATGTGGAATACATGGACTCCATAAGCCAGGCTACTTCTGGGAAGGACCTGGTGCTAGAAGTGAAGGAATACTCAGCACTTGAGCGTCAGATTCAAATTCAATCATTTCTACATGCTTCACCTACTCCTCCAAATAACTGCTGGCTCTCTGGGCTTGTGTTCAACTGCCTAATGTAGCATGAGGGGATGGCATCTCTCTGAATCTGAGGCTCTACCTTGGACGGTTCCCCGCCTCACCCCCACTTCCCCAAATAAGGTATTGTCTCCCATGGGGGCCAACGCAGGAGAGCACTATTCTCCTTCCCAGCCTTTTATTTAAATAATAGAATATGCAAATGTATGCAAAAATAAGGCATACTCGGTGGAAATTCCCGCGTATAAATAATAAATCTCCCTCCTATTGCTCAAAAAAGAAGAGGAAAGGTAACTGGATTTCCGAAAAGTGCTCCCTCACATCCCCGCACCACCTCACCTTCAAATATGAAGATAAATGAGAGTTTGAGAGAATTCATTTTCAACTAGTTGCTCACTCCTAGTTCGTGATTTCAAACACCAGGTAAATCTGTAGCTACGATTTTGTATAGCTGAGTATTGCCTTTGCCTCCCATTTATCCTTTTAGAATGTAAAGGCTGCCATTTTCGTTGGTATTCAGAGGTCTGCCAATATGCGAATCCAAGCAGTTCAATTATTTTGCCCAACTGGGAAAGTGAGTTATCTAGAAACAAATGGGAATGACAGATTAAAAAGCTATCCTTGCTAATACTTTCAAATTGGGCTAAAGTTAGTTATACCCTGTTGAGTCCTTCCACCTAGGATGAACAATGCAGCAAGCATGGCGAGACATATTGCTTAGGCCTCTAATCTTAGCTGTGACATTTCCTGTCTCATGTTCTACCATCAATAGTGACCTACTTGCTATACCATGTGATTTTCCAACTGGGGCTTTTGATGCTCACACATGGGAAACACAATTATTTTTATATTTAGCACAAAGTGTAGCCATGAAACATTTCAAATGACTTCCAGTTCAAGATAGCCACATTAATCTTATTTGGTGGTAATCTTTTCTGCTTTGTCATTTAGAAACATAATAGTTGTGACATGTTAAAAACAAAGCTATCACCCTTTTTTTTTTTAAAGCAAACTGTGCAAATGCTACATTCTGTCAGTATCCAATACACTGAAAACTATCAAAAAGTAAAAGAATCATGTCCTAGTTACTTATCTTGTTCCAAGAACTGGAAACAAATGGATCTTGTTGAAAGTGATAGGAAACAACACTGCTGGTGTTACTGGGCTTTGAAATCTTAAGAATAATGAAAATAACTCATTAGTTCTAATAAAAGAGTAGACAGAAGCTGGCATTCAGAAAATGGAATAGAAGGGTACAAAAGACAAAACCACAGGATTTATTAGGTAAAACTACAGTCAAAACTAAAAAGTCACCAAAACACAATGTATAATAAGATTAAGAATATCTAGCAAGGAAGCCTTCCAATAAAACAAAATATGTCTGACCAGTAACTCAGGAAAGTGGATTTACTAGGCAAAGTACAACTGCCACCCATAGTTTTCAAAATTAAAAAGAGAGCCATCTCTACAAATTTAAGCCTGTATGTATGCATGTAACCTAACAGATGACTGTTCACAATTTTAAGTCTTGCTAACTGATCCACGAACCCTAAAGAAATGAACAAAGCATCTAACACTCTAGTGAAGAGTACTTATTCCACATCACTTGTGAATAAGCAAACTCCCAAAACTTAACCCAATCTCCAAAACAGATGCCAGGAGTCTGCAGTACATCGATTTCAGTCAGTCTCCTAAATTCTGTGGCTACACCAGCTCAAAAGCAGCTGCTTTTGTGAATCATAAAGGACCTTTCACAGCACAGTGTGTTCACACATGGAAAAGCACATGTTCTACTTTGCCTCTGCCAAAGAAGCTTCATTGTCACCCCCCTCCCAAGTACTTGGGAAATATTCCAGCAATATGTGTGTACCCATTATGGATTCGTTCTCATTGCTACTGCTTTTGCTATACATTTTCTATAACCTCATGCTGTTTCCCACCCACACAGCTTAGAAAGCGGAAAAAAAAAAGAAAGAAACAAAGCCTTTGTCAAGTCATAAAAGGGCCAATCTACTGTATATGAAAACTACCACCAAAGACAGTCTCTCAAGAGTTTATGTAGACCATGCACCTGCCTATTTTAAATAAAAATAATATGTTGACCCAGCCCTTTGATTACTCATCTGCTTGTCACCTGGGTTCTGATGGGCTCTTACCCAACTACACACCCAAATCTACCCAGGTTATGAAGTAAGGAAGAAAGGGGTCCTCCCCAGGACACACAGGGGAAAAGCACCACGTGAACAACATCAAAATATCCTCTTTCCTTTCTTCCCCCTTCAGTTTTTTCTGACTTGTCTCTGATGCAAAACATAAAGACAGTCTGGAAGAACTAGATTAAAAATTACTGTCAAATACAGATGTATTTCTACTCACCATAAAATTTTGATCTGCTTCTGGAAGTCTGATACAGGGAGTTTAGCTGCAAAGTATATTTCATAGTAACTACTCTAACAGGTTTTAGTGATAGCAGGAAGCCAAGAAGGCAGAAAACAGAGCCCAGTGGGTTTAGACTGATATCCTACACAGAGAGAGATGCCATGGTTGGCGAGGTCACCTGGAGAAAGATCTGGAAAAGGTGAGCAGATCAGAGGGGCGTGTCAAGTTCCTGTCAAAGGGGGAAATGGTGATTTATTTGGTTGAGTGGTAAAGTCACACTGGAAGCCTCAGAAAACAATGGTTCACAATGTATTTAGCAAGTGACACAGCAGCCCACAGAACAACAGGGCAAGGAAAACACAAAAACACATATTTTAGTTGAGAAGGTCCTGAGCTGAAAGCCAGAGAGAAGGGACTTTGGGAAGGCACTGCTTCACTTCTGTCAATCCCTTCCAAATTAACATGGGAGGTAAAGCTATTTTTCAATTTGCACCTTCATAATTACTTCAGAATAATTAAGAACACAGTTCTAGGAATAAATTATTTTGGTAGATACATGAGTTCAAATGAAAAATTATGTGTAAGCAGAGAAAACAATTTTGTTTAAGTAAATTTGCCACTGCAAATTATCATGCAATTATAATTCTTCCAATTTACAATTAAGCTTTATATGTCTACCTTCAGTTTTTAAGGGTTTGTGCCTAACATTAAAGGAGCTGGCATCCTTAAAACATCCTTAAAAATAATCAGCATAAAAACTGTAGCTAAGAATATTACTCAAATTTTCTTCTTCTACCAAGTTCTCTTAAAACCTTTATGTGATACTACTATGGCACGTCTCCCTTTTCCCCAAAGAATTATGATATCTATCTCTTATTTTGCCCTCAGAGAGGCAAAGAAAAAGTAGGTTTTGTTCAGTTTCCAGATTTTATAGGAGAAAAATCTAAAGTGCATGTACTTAGCTCAATGGCAACTGTCATCCTCCGTTAGTCCTTGTGTGGAGAAAAAGGCAGCCTGTGGATTATCAGAGGTCAAAACGTCTGAATAACTCCATTAACTTAGTCACTTGATTTTTTCATTCATTTTACAAATACAGCTGTCCTCATGGAACTTTATATTCTAGAAGGAACAAACAAAAACAAGTAGACAGGCAGGCAAGTTATACAAGAGTATGGCAAATACCATAGAGGAAAACGGAAAATGGAGTAGAGACAGAGGGTGGGGGAAGGCTCCCCTCAGTAGATCAGATGGGATGGTCCTGGGAGGGGACTGTGAAGGGGAGCGGTGAAGGCAAAGAGTGGAGCCACAGGAGCTGAGGATGTGTGATCCAAGCAGAGGGTGCAGCAGCTGCAGAGGGTCACAGGTGAGAATGAGACCAGTTTATGTGGTTGGAAAACTAGTGAGGGCAAGGGGGTAAGTAATGAGGTCACAAAGATGGGCAGAGGCCCAGCATGCAGGCAAGGGTAGTCTTGGGACAGTCTTCCAAGGTAAAGAGAAGTCATGGAGAGGAGGGAAGGGACCCGGGCAGATGAATCTAAGTTTAAATCCTAGCTTAACCACTCAGTAGCTAAGTGAGCTCAGCAAATGACTAGCTCCTTTTGGATGCTGAATTCCTAATTTATAAAAAGGCACTCAATAAATCACGGCCAGTTATAATCATTGGTAATTATCATTATTGTTAATGCTATGATATGTAAATAAGGTTAATAAAAAATGTTTACATTCAAGTGGACAAATACTGCAAAATAATATATCCAAAATATAGAATTGAGAAATCGGCAAATTGTTTTAATCTTTTTTATTCAGTAAAGATCATATACTTGTTAAGTACAAACAGACATAAATTAGTACATTTGAATTCATTAGGGTTTATTGTGATTCTAATCACAATAATTATTGATCTTGGCTCGATTTCCCTGGCCTTAATTAGTCTGCATTGTGGCTTTGCTCTCCCTGTCAACCTAGCCTAGCCATTTTGTGTCCAGAAATGTATAGCATTTCAATGGTACCTACCAGCTACACAGTAGTCATATAGGGAATTTCAGAGTTACTTTCCAAGTCATGATGTATAGTAGACACTTACATTTATTGCCATCATCTATTACCCCTTCACTCCCATCACACACTCCTTTTACTAACAGTATCCTAATTTTGTTCAAATTCACCTCTCCCTTCCCTCAAGCAATGATGGAGAACGTCTTGCTAGTGGCCGATTTAGAGATGGAGTATGTGATACTGTTCCGATCAATGAGATAAGAAGACAGGTCTTCTCAGACTTTTCTTAGTACTATTTAATTTCCTTCAGAAGGAGACCCTGGGAAAGGGTGGTCCATTTTCTGTGCTCTAGATATTGTCATGTCCACGAGTGACATCTGAGCAACTGCAGCCATCTTGATAAGAACCAGTGTTAAGAGTGAAGTCGTCCCTAAGGATGACAATGGAAGAGAGACGAAAGAATGTAATTGTGCCACTAAATCAACTCATCCTGCTGTCTGCCCTACTCACATGAGATAACACACATCCTTAGGGTATAGGTCAATGTGAGTTGGTGTCTTGTGTTGTGTGCAGACGTGGACCACATCTGGTGCATTTTCATTTGGAAATATCACTTGTTTCTTTGTCTCTGGGAAGCTCTAGGAATGGAATGAGGACTTTGAATCTGGCTCAGCGAGCTCCAAAATTCTGGATGTGGGGTGATATAGCATTTTAATCTATAAACTGGGATAGTCACCTGGAAAATCTTGAAGGGAAAACAACCTAGAAATAACAACAGGAAGATGATGCTTTGGTCTAAGTAGCTGGTACCACATAGTCTACCTCTGACTTTATCTGTTTAAAAGCTTTGACTTTCACCTTCCAACCTGCCTAGTTTATATGTTTTTCCCTGAAGACCAAAGTGAGCTTATGGTCCTCACTGGGCTTATGTTCCATAAAGCTTCCAATTCTGAGCCCTGACACAATTACAAGAATTCCATTAGGGACCTCGTATGACTAGCACAGATCCCAGGCACAGGTCAGATACCAAGAATGCAGAAGCAGCCTCACACTCCACTGGGACAAGAGGATTAAGGGGCAGAAGCACTCCAGAGAAGAGGTGCAATATTATGATTTATAATCAGGAGAAAGACCTGCCTAGAAAGGAAGGGGGAAATATCACAAGCGTAATAGGACGTTTGGCTATTTTTGTTTCAGCTATGCAGAGTTATTTTAAAATTGAAAATATTAGGGACCAGCAAAATAAAATATGCATCTTACCAAAAGAGCACAGCTGCTAACTGACCGTAGAGGGAAAGGTCACAGTGTGATTACTGCTGGCAGAGTTGTTGGTGGGGGTGGGGAATGAGGTAAAATAGAAGATCGCATAAACGTCTAATGGTTCACAATAAGCAAAAAGCAGTATGGCTTGAAACCAAATTAGCTATTCCAGTCTAATAAGTATTTTTCCTATAAGAAAATTATGGAATTATAAATTTAGCCCATTAAGGGAGAACAGAAATTATAAGGCACATAGATTTCATAATTTTATACAGTATTTGAGAAACATTACTTATCAAATGGGGTAGACATTATAACTGGTGAAAATTTGCTAAGAGACCATAATTAAGATAGAATAGCAAATGGTGCCTCAGCTCTTGAAAGGGTCACTATCAGGATTCTACTTAACATCTTCATTACTGATCTGCTGTGAAAATGGAAATGCATTCAAAGTAAGGATAGTGTCTAATTGTGAGATGCTGTCAAGGGCTGGAAAGTGGTAGAAAAATATCTACAACGGTTAGAAACAATGCAACATAAGTAGGTAAACCAGACTAAACCATCTGAAACACCAAAAAATACAAATTAAGTAAATAAATGAAGGAGAGTTACCTGAAACTCACTGGCCAGAGTTCTGAACGGAAAGGAAAAAGTGACATTGGTTGATGTTAGCTAGAAGGCAATGAATGACCCAGCCTCAAAAGAAAAATAGACCAGATTACGAACTTATCAGCAAAAGATGCATCACTTTACATGGTCTATCTGTAAAGATATCAGGGGGACCCTGCTCTTCTTTTCCCTATTCAACATTTACCCGTTGGGGTATTTGTAGAAAGCTTCAATTCTTTGGTTGTCATGAATATGTATGTCTCTTGCTAGCAGAGGTTTGTGATTTGTTTCTTAATGATATGAAAAATGAACAGAGGGAAGTAAGAGTGATTAGGTAAGGGGGGAGAGTGTCACTGGTTGGTAAAACACTGAGGTTTTGTGAGGCTAATTCCCTCTGCGCTGTGTTTAGAGTGTGTAACTGGGATCTTCTCTTTAGCACTGGAAAAACATACTGGCATGCTCTAGGAAGGTCTTTTGAAAATGGTAAAAAATATGATTAACTCATGCAGGGAAAAGATTAGTGGGAACATTGATTCTAGAGTTCTTACCTGAAAGGAAGGGAAAGAGAATGTTAAAGAGAGGAAAACATGAGTTGGGGGTAGGACTACATGAAGGAGAAAAGTTCAAATCAGGGAATCCTAAGGCTGAGAATTTCCTGGCTGTGAGAACTTCAGTGTATGTAACATAGTCACAAGAGTGGAAAAGGAAGGTTTGCTATATGGGATGCTAAAACATGGATCTGAGAAAATGTCAAAGAAAAGCAGCACAGGGAGAACCTCCACTGGTCGCAGGGATGAAAATGAGCTCCACAGACGTCTGCCTCCCAGCTGGTAGACCACCCCCTCAATTCCTCCTAGCTGCCAGCACCCAGATGAAAGCAGAAGCCTTGGGACAGGCAGGGGCAAGTGCTCCTCACTTGCAAGATCCAAAAGAAACCAGTGAGTCCATGACCTCATCTAGGATTGCTCATCTTCTCTGTTGCCTTGAACATCTAAATAACTTTTAGATGTAATCACTCAGTTTTCTAATGATTTTCTTGGCAGGTACAAGAAGAAAGCACCTATGTTCACTGAGGCTTAATCTCCCACATGAGACAGAAAATAAGCGTGCTTGATCTCTTGCAGTCATTTGAAGTAGGTTAAGCTCTAACATAAAAGGACCATCCTAAAGGCCCTGACCTCAGGCAGTTATGCTTAGTTTGGCTGCTCGTAAACTCCATCTGGACACACGGTCTATGCAGAAGCTCAGTTAGCCACTCAGAAGAAGAACTGAGGTGAGAACTTACCTAAGCCATCAGATGACATCACGTACACAACTGTATGGGGGATGCTTCTTGAATGAAAGATTTAGAGATGAAAAATATTATAAAAGTTCATCTTTGAAATTAAAAATTTGTTAAAATTTTATTATTATTATTTTTAAAGCATCACTCTCAAATGTCAAGTTTCCCTATTATGCTCAGTTTTGGTTATCTGCGGCCTGTTGGCCCAGCAACCATCTTGTTTCTCCATAGCCCCCAGACCTTCTCCCAACCTCCCACAGCCAAAACTAGCCAGTTGGCTGCCCAGGATGGCCAAAAAAACCCAGTATATACTTCCAAAGATATGCAACTCAGGCTGCCCCAAGCCTCAAAGTGGGGCCCATGAGTTAGATGCATATTCAAGATAGGATACAAGGAATAAGAGAACAAAAAAGGGAATCAGGGGACATGGCCAGAATAAGGGAGGAGCGGGTGAAGTTGGAGACATTTCTGAAGACATCACAAGAGGAGGCAAGGCAGGAATGGAGTAGAGGGGGAACTATGAAGATGAAAGATCAGGAATGGATGACAATTACATGAAGCCCCGAGACAGGGGCTAGAGCCAAAAGTCTGCCACTAGGATTCGGTTATCAATCAACTGATATCAATCAACTACCATTTCAGCTGGTGGTGGGTATCCTTGTGCACATCCTTTGAAGGTCTTGCAAGCGTTCATGTTAAATTCTTTGTAGCCTCTAGTGCACCTAGCAACTATTTCTTACATGCCCTTTCTTGAGAAGCTCCAAGATGAGAGGTATGGGCCCTGCCCTCCAGGGGCTCCCAGTCAGGAGTGGGTGGGGTTACAAGAGATGGTTCTGCTGACAGTGTACAACCAGCCCAAAGAGAGACATGGAAAAGCTTCCCAAAGACGCTATTACTTGAACTGCATTTGGAGTTAGTTAAGTAGAAAAGAGGTACTACCTATGATAGGTACTCAGTTACTGTTTGTTCATTAATTTTGATTTGTATTGGTTACCTGGAAAATTGTTCAAGGACTAGGAGCTAGTTCTTATCACCACTGTTTTTTTTTTTTTTTAAGATCTTATTTATTTATTTGTCAGAAATAAAGAGCACACAAGCAGGTAGAGGAGGAGGGAGAAGCAGGGTCCTCTCTGAGCAGAAAGCCCGATGCAGGGCTTGATCCCAGGAACCTGGGGTCATGATCTGAGTTGAAGGCAGAGGCTTAACTAACCGAGCCACCCAGGTGCCCCAACACCACTGTTTTTATTACTGTCAGTGAAGCAGATAAATCTATCCATTTTAGTGTCTAAGGATATAACCCGAAAAAATACTATACCTTACCTTTGGCTGAGATGGGGAGTGCACTTATACTTTTTCTAGTTATGAGGCATCTTCTTGTTCTACTTATCTCATAGCAAAAAGTTTTAAAAGCTTTTGAAAAGATCACATTTTGCTCACTTGAAATATGTCTGTATATTTTAGCATAAAATATATTTGGCAGCTGCTAACATAATCGGATGGCTACGCCTTGCAAAAACTTGATTTCTTTTTAATCAAATTTTTAGAACCATACCGGGTTTCCTGCCAGTGCTACAATAGTGAGCAATAAATATATCATTAGATCAATGGCATTCTGATGATGGATCACTCCAAAGATACTTTCAGCCAAAAAGAATAAGCCCATAGTCTCACTGTGCAAAGATTCATAAAATACTGTTTAAAACATAGATACTCGGGGCGCCTGGGTGGCTCAGTGGTTAAGCTGCTACCTTCGGCTCAGGTCGTGATCTCAGGGTCCTGGGATCGAGCCCCGCATCAGGCTCTCTGCTCGGCAGGGAGCCTGCTTCCTCCTCTCTCTCTGCCTGCTTGTGATCTCTCTCTGTCAAATAAATAAATAAAATCTTTAAAAAAAAAAAAAAACATAGGAACTCAGTTAATATAACAGGGAAGAAAACACTGCAAAATAGAACACAACGGCCTGGGTTTATAATGTAGCAATATTGATCATGGATTTTCCTAAGTACTCTAGAGCAGCCACACAATTATATATGCCTCTGATTAGACCCAGAGATAAGAAGGGGAAAGTTATAAAAAAGGAAACTAACCAGAGGAAGGCCTGCTGCTATAATAAATTATTTAAAGCAAGCAGGGTGAGCGGGTTGTGAAGACAATATAAAACAGAATCCAATGCCCCCAAGAAACCCCAAACCATCAGCACCTCTATAAATTTCTTACCACTCCGTCTGGGATTTAACTGGAGGTGCTTCTTTTCCACCACTCTTCCCAACCCATCCAACCCCAAGCCTTCACGTTTTGTCAGTTCCTTTCTCAGAGCTTAACATTTGTTTTTCTTCTGTAACCAGGGATGCTGTCTTCAGTTATATTTCTCAGCTTGTATCTAAAGAGTGTCTGCAAGGCCACAGACGAGTGCATCTGTCACTTCATTCATCTGGATCTTAAATTTCCCATGGAAACTATAAGCTTGGAATACCTAATATGACACACTTATCAACATGACTTTGATAGTCTTCTCCTTTTCTTTTTCTTCTTATTGTTGTTGTAGTTAAATCCACAAAGCTCAAGCTAGGGTAAAACTTCTAGAGCTCAGTGACTGTTCTATATTAGAGGATGTGACTAGGCCCCAAATACTATGAAGTGAAAGTAGAAGCCTGATTAAGGGCATGTTGGAAGAAAAATAGTCAAAATGGCTAAAATTTTAGTGTTAGGAGATGTTAAAGGAATAGAATGACTTGAAAAGTAAATATTTTATAGGTAGATTTTGCCATGGAAATAGGGGTGGAGAAAGAAGGGTAGAAAACTAGAAAAGAAAAGCCTTTGTCAAATTCCTTTGACCAAAGAATTTTGTCAAGACTATGCCATGGCCAAAAAAAAAAAAAAAAAATGTTGCTTAGAAACTTGCAGTGACCCATGGCCCAGTTTCAAGAAAAGTAGCATTCTACCCTAGTTTTTTAAGTAGGCACACAAATCCCATTGTACAGTCAGGGGCTATGATTATACGTTAGGCTTTTAAAATTTTCTAGGTCCATTCATCATGCAGAATCTGGGCAAATGAAATATAAACAACTCTATTCTGCCATTATAAAAACATTACTAGCAGCATAATAGGACTCAATAGGCAACATGGTACAGGTCTAAAATATGAGTCCAAAGAATTCTACATATAGGCTTTCCTGCCATTGTGCTCTGTGACCGTTAGAAAATTATTTGCCATTCTGGGTCAAGCCTGGCTGGTTAAGGTTAGGGTCATTGAACCAATGATCATAAATGGGGGTAAACTTTATAAAGAAAACTATTTGAAGGTCACATTTAATATAAATATAAATTTGAATAAAGAGGTAAAGAAATTATAGATGATACGAATGACTAAGCATAATTCTATTATGTCACTAGGATGCTAAATAAAGATAATTCAAATGCAAGGCCAATTTCTCAGTCATTGGTGTTATCTTTGAATGTGAAAGACAGGACCTAAATATTATCATTCTTTTGTGGCTGCTGTTTGCTCATCTGTAACAAAGTAGGAAAAGAATCATTGTACTCAAAGGATTGTTAAGATAAGTGACCTATAAACATGCCTGCCAAATGCTCCTTAAAACAGAAATTGCTCCGTGAAAGTCCCAGTAATGATCCAGTGGCCTGGAACAATCCAAGTTCAGTGTCCCAGCCTCTCCACGTCTTTTTGTCACCAGGCAAGTAAATATTCCAGACACTTCTGACCTCTGAGAAGTCATTAGTTTTTTTTTAAGTACACGGATGGTAGAAAGAGGGAATGGGAACAACTTCTTCTGATAGATCCTTTTTCGTTAAAACCTTATCGAGAAATTTTAAATTGAGAATTATGCCAGTCTGAAATGGGAAAATAGACCCCGAATGTCAGTATCCAACTATAGATAAAAACTGACAGGCAATAATTAATAAGTCCAAATTCCCACTCATTTAAATAGAGAAGAAGCAATCAATTTTCAACCCATCTCTCCAGGATGCTGAAGGATCCATCTATCCAATTAATTGGACAGCTCAAAATACTTCTAAGATGAGTTGCAGAAAATGGGAACACCCAGGTCTTGGGATAGTTGGCCCAGGACACTTTCCTGACCAAGAGGCAAATCAGCTACAGCTTCTCAAGGAGATCCTTGATCTTGGGTAAATCTGTACTAGTCCTGCTGAGGTTCTAATCTCTAAGCCTGGAATGGCTTTGGAGTCAAATATGCGTTATGACTGGCAAAGTCACCTCAGAGCATCCCAGAAACCCACTGGACTTGGAATACACAATGGAGGGACTAAGACTGGGGAGGTCTCAAAGTACCTTGTGCCTCCAGAGAGACTTCCTTAGAATTGGGGCTAACCTGGAACAGGGATAGCTGAGGATTCCAAAAACACTTCTGAACACAGAACCAAAGGTGCCATTGTTGAGGACAGAGTGTTAGAGTGTTACCTATAAATTTCACAAGGCTGGTAAATGCCACTTGGAAATACCAGACAAATTACTTGTTAAATTAACCCACAGAATATGATCATTCTTTTATATCGTAAATACCATTTCAATGTTTCTCAAAATATGGTGAAGGGATCCAAGCCTCAGAATCACTTGGGGGATGCCTGTTCAAAATACAGATTACTAAACCCCACCCCAGACTCCTGAATCAAAACGAAGAGAACAGAATCCAGCCCACAAACTGAATTTCTAAGGACCAACACAGTTGATTCCAATGATCCATATCAAGACAGGAGAATTATTTTGTCTTTTAGTCCATCAGAAATTTAAAGACACTCACAGATTAGGGAAATGCGTATTTTCCCCAAAATGTTTTACGTACTATAAAAATGAAAACAATATTTCTTGTGATGAGTTCTTGAGAACCATTCCAGTTTATTCTGCCCACATATAATAAATAATAAACACCATTATTAAAATGTAATTATGAGCAAAAAATTATTGGGAAAAATACAACTATGCTTCTCAAAAATACTGCCTTTATTTTGTCACCACAAGTAATTATGTTATTAAAGGAATTTATAGTTTTTTTAAGTATCAGTCACTTGGCTGCAGGAACTTATTAAACTGTTATACTCCTCCCCATACCCTTTTAGTCATCAGAATTTTTGTAATAAAGGTTTTTTATTATTTCTTAAACTATAAATTGTGAACCATTGCAACTAGTCATTAGGCTGCACGTGAATTTATATCCAGGTTATAAATTCCTAAAATCATGTTTCATTAGAATTACTAAGCAACTCTAGTAAATTAAATAGCCCCTGTGATAAAGCTCTGTTTACTTCTATTTAGGATTTTTTTTGGGGGGAGGGTGCAAAACAATTCAGTTTTAATGCATTCGCTTAAGAAGCAAAAGAAAACAGTTTCTGATATACATGCTACTGCAAAGCAGTAAACCAGTGTTGCATGGTAATGTGACAAGTACCACATTTCTTTTCTAGAGGGATTTCATTTTTTGCTCTTATAAACTCCCTTTCCCCAAACCATGGGTATAATTATTTCACGAAACGTAGTTTGCCATTCCTGAAGAATCAAATACTCTATTTCGTTCTCACCAAAAATCACAACTTTAGGCAGAATACTGAATGAAAATAGAACTTGAGAGGCAGTCTTTGTTTGTAGCATGTTGTTCCTACTAAGGGTCGCCCCCCTGCCCATGCTCCACCCTAGTGCTCCAACTGAAGTGACTCAAGTGTACATGTTATGTTTTAACAGATGGGCTGGCTGGCGGCTGCTGGGCTGTAAAACAGGAACTCAGAATCTGCACCAGAGTGGTATTGAACTAAGTGCTCATAAAGTTCATGGACATATACACTGACCTAGACAGACCAGGCAGATTCAGACATGCATACACACATGCTCATCATACACCCCATAGATCAGAGGGTCTATCTCTCCAACCAGAACAAGTTCAAGGCTGTTTCCCCCTCCATATATTTCTATCTTATACACAATCAATTTTACACACACGCGCACACACACACGCCCATGCACATCTACATATGCATAAAGCATGAATAGTCATATCTTTCAATTCTCATATTTTCAATTCTCATATTTCCAAAGATGAAAACATTCCCAAATTGTGTACCCAAGTCTCTAGGACGTTGAATAAGCTCTTATTCACATCCAATAAAAATTACAAGAAAATATTATATTACATTATATTGAGTCCACACATAATATAAACTACATGCATGTAACTGCCCTCAGAAAAGCCAGCTGCTTTGACCCCTTATCATTATGACAGAGAGAGGAAAAATATCCCAGACTGGTCACAGATGAAGTGTCAGGTTTAACCTTGAATCCTGTGTTGTCAGTTCCTGTCACAACTTCATCATTGAACACCAACCGACCAGCCTGGTGGTCCCTTTCAGGGTCTAGTCTAGGATTCTCCCCGGCTTCCTGCACTGGGACAGACAGCAGCTCGCCCTGGTCCTAATGAAGTCCTTTGGACACACCTTGCAGGTAATATAGAGAGGTCCAAGAAGCTCATGAGGGATGTGGATACAAGTGCTAATAGAAAGTAATTACTTTACAAAGTTTAATATCCGTGCTGTCAATGCCTTTCAGTAACTGCAAAGCACTGAAGCCCCGGCTACAGAACCTAGCTGGTCACTTAAGTTCTCTGACCGCTGAACACCCACCCCGAAGACGATGGTCGCTGGCTCAGGCTACGGCTCAGACACCTCCGCCGGGTCGCCGCACCGTCTCCGGCGCGGGTAAATTTTCCAGAAACCGGTCCTCAAGCCATGTAGGAACTGTTGTCCGTACACGACTGGGCACGGAGGCCGCCCCCAGCGCGCGTGTCACCGCCGCAGAGGGCCAGGGGACGCGTCCCTAGGCCCCCCTAATGATGGCAATTATAACATGCCAAGTTGGTGAGAACGCGGAGCCGCGTCCCGGACCGAGTTGCGACGCTCTGAAACAAGTTCGGGAGTGGGGACACCGGCAAGGAGGAAATTCCGCCTGGCCCTGACCTCTCCACAGCGGCCACGCTCGGACGGACGCACCGACGCCAGCCAAGACCCGTCCAGTGCCCCCCGGCTTGCCGAACAGCGCCAAGAGGAGCCTCTCGCCTTGCGCGCGGCCACTCACCCTCCTCGCTGAGTCCGGATCCCAAACCGACGCCCCTGCTGCGGGTCCTGAATCCCAAGTTGCCCCGAACCAGCTACTGCTCTCGTTCTAGAGAACCCTGCACATCGGTTCGGGCGGGCACCTCCGAGAGAGCACGACAAGCCCGGCGGGCGCCCCGGCTCAGCGGCCGCCCGGAACGCGTTGACAATTCATGGACCTGCTCAGCGAATGAGGCAGACCGCGGAGCTGAGGCTACCGGGCTCCGGAGGGAGGCGGGGTCGCGCGGCGGGCGAGGCGGAGCCAGCCCCTGGGTCTGCCCTGCCGGGGCGGGGCGCCTTTAATCTGTGACTGGCGGAGCCTGCAGCCAATCGCGATGACTTCAGGAATCCGGGCGGCCGCTGGCTGGGCCGAGCGCTCGGCTCCTCCCCGCCGCCGCCATCCAATCCGTCGCTGCCGAGGCCTGGCGCGGAGACGCGCCGGCGGCAGAGAAGTTGGCTGCGGTGGGCAGCCTGGGCTGCGGGCTGGCGCTGTGGGGGCAGCTGCGCGGGGATTCGGGCGTGTTGGGAGGGAAGTGGCGGCCCCAAGAGACCCTGGCTGAGAGAGGCTTGGGGCCACCCAGACCCCTAGGGGTCGCGGCGTATCGGCGAGCTGTGGAGGGAAAAGCCCAGCCGCAGCGCGAACAGACTCCGGGTCGACAACGCCCACACCTGGCGTCCGCGGGAGGCGCCGAACTTGGCCCTGAGGGAGCCCCAGCACTCGGAAGAAACCGAGACCCAAAGAGGGTGAGTCCCGGGCCGCATCACCCAGTCACAGTCGGAGGCCCGGGCCTGAAACTGGAGCTCCGGGCTGTCTGGAAGAGGTTCTGGTTGCGGTTTGGTGGTTCTCTCCGAAATGAAACTCGGACTCCGCGGACCTCCTGGAAAGTTCTTACACGTCCCCTCCTCAGCCCTGCTTTCTTACCGCCCGCAACTGGGAACCTGACCAAGCGCCTAGGCTCCCTTCCCAACCCATAGCGTCTGAGCCACTTGGCAGAACCGGGGCGGGAGGGCGAAAGGGAGGCTCGGGTGCTAGATGGCAGCGGAGCCCCCCAGGCGGTACCTGGGGTCGGTCTGCCCCGTGGGGAGGCAACCGCAGCGCGGCTCCTCCTGCTGCTCTCTCCTGGGTCCGCTGGAGGGCTCGGAACGCTCCTTCTCGCCGACAGGAACGCCTCGGAGAGAGCCACGTGGGTCCCACGGTGTACGCTCACGGCCCGTGCCCCTTCCGAAGTCCTTGCATCGAGCTCAGGGACCTCCCTAGCGGCGGGCACTGGAGGAGCCTGAGCTCCCTAGGCCAGTCGCCGCTGAAGAATGCCCTGTGGGCTCTTGCTGGCAGCGCCACTGCGGCTCCTTTTGTGGGCGGATAGGTTCTTTAGCCTGTTTTTTACGCCCGGACCTTGGCCACAGCATACACACATACGGAGCTGTGGGTATAACAAGCCAAAAAGCAAAGGGTTGGTTGTTGCTTTTAGGTTGAGGCCTAGAATGTTATGAGGCTCCAGACAGTAGCTTTGGGTGCATAGCGGCCTCTGTTGTATCTGGAACTGCACCTTCCGTAAGTAGGCACTCAAACCATGTTAGTTCAGCAAGGCAGGAAAAGGGTCAGGCTTTCTGATGCCCCAACACATTCCTCACTGAGCGTTGGCTCCCTTAGATTCAGAAGTCCTGAAGGTTTCAGTTTCTCATGGGTGAGGGACTCCGGACTTCTACAGGTGTTATTTCAGTGGCAGCTTGGCCCTCCTAGGGACATAATAAGGACCTCTTTAGCCCTCACAAACAATTTCTGATTAGAGTCCCTGGCAAGAAGGAAGGCAAAAGGACTCTAGCTGAAAAGGAGTGAAATGGCCCCTCCAGGAGGGAAGGCTACAGCTCAGAGGTGAGCTTGGGCCTAGTTTGAGTTTCAAGTGGTGGCTCCTCAGCTTCCGGTCTCAGTGGGGAAAGGTCCATAAGGCAGGCTGTCAGGCAAGAAAATAAGGGTCTGGACAGTCCTTAGTAGGCCCTGAAAATTGACTTGTGATGCACAAATTGCATGTATTTAAACCCCTCCTCATTTAGTGGATCAAAAGAGGTACAGACAAGGGAGCCCATTCCATTCAGTTTAAACAGTTGCTTACCATGCTGCTTTGTGTCTTGAGAGAATGGCATTTGTCCACAAGAAATTAGCTGTAGACCACCTGAATGGAATACACACCAGGTCTCTGCCTAGGTTGGGATGGGAGGATGATGGGAAAAATGTCTTTCCTTGGATCCTTTTTTCCCCGCACTCCCGGATAGTTTGCCAACAGTGTTTATCATATTAACACCCTGTGAAGGTTTTTCACAGATGCTAGTGATTATTTTAAAAATCACCTTGGTAATAGGAGCCAAACATCAGCTGTTGACTGTACTTGCTATAGTATTTATGTTAGATGATGAAAAAAGGAAATAGGAAATTTCTTTTTATGAAATAAGTTAGAACTAGATGAGAAACTTCTGTTTCCTGATTTCCAAGGTTTTCCGTCTGTTTGTTTCATACAGATGTGATTGTCCATGGGTTCTTAGACAAGTAACTGGTCTCATTTTCTTTTATAGAATGGATGACATGTAAGAGCACGTCTAGACTCATTCACATTTTCATTACCGTCTAATGTTTAATTGGTATTTGACAAAAGTTTATCACTCTGGCACAGATTTATTCCTTTGGCTGTCATTCTCCCAATGATCTCTTGAATTTCAGCCATCTCCATATTTTACAAGAGAAAAGGAGATCTATTACTTATGTAAGAACTCATTATACTCCTGTCTGTATGAAACAAACAGAAAACCATGGAAATCTGGACATAGAAGTCACCTCTTTAGTACTAACCTGTTTCCCTGAAGAAAATTTCTTTCCCTCAAAGGGATGAGGAAGTTTGTGGAATGGCTTGGGAATGAAAAGATTGGCATGAGACCGTGGAAGCAGGGCTGGTGGTGTGTGTGGTGGTGGTGTGGGTGGTGAGCAAATTTGCCTTCAGGCACTGTCACCCATCTCTGACACTGAAACAATATTTTGGAATCTTCTAAATTTCAAAAGGGTGTGACTGATAGGAGCTATGGATTCTAATCTGAGTTCCAAGTGCTGCTGGCAATCACTTAACCTCCATTTACTCTTGCTTCCTTGCCATAAAACCACAGTAGCAGAATTGGGCTACTCTGTTTAGCTGCTTAAGGGGGACGCGGTGACAGTGGTTACAAAGCACTGTAAATGCATGACATTTATAACAGTAGTCACTGTTGAAAAGAACAAAATGATGTTGATATAGGAAAACAGTATAGACAGAACAATTCCTCTCTACACTTGGAATTTCTACTCATTTTAATCTCATTGGATTATGGTCCTTTCTTTAAATGGAAGTGAGGAAAAAGGGCCCTCACAATCCTTGTTCTTTGATTACCAAATGTTTCTGGAAGCTTTGCATAAGTTAATGCTGTTTTTTTCCTCTTTTTCCATTTCCACTACCTCTCTCAACATGTATTCACTTTGAAAATTATTCAGAATTTGAACAGGCTGAGCTAAAGCACCTTAGCAAAGAAATGCAATCAGAAGCAGCAGATTCTAATACCAGCTATGCTGTAGGTTCATTCTAAGACTATGGGCAAGCCATTAACCTTCCCATACTGGAGTTTCCCAACTATGAAACTGCAGCAATACTTCTGATTAATCTCACAGAGAGGAGAGATAACTCATGATAAGGCTTTTTGAAATATTAATTGCCATGTAGAGGACAAAATATCACGTAGGCGATTTTGCAAACTCAAGTATGGTGTTAGTTTGTATACCACAACTAGGAGATGTTTTGTAACAGGGATTGCTCTGGCACAACGTCTGTAGCCAGGGTGCTACCACCCACAAAACAGTGATGTCTCGTGCATTTAAGTGACAGTGCAGGTGCCCCCTGTGAGTGTTACTGCCACAGGTCCAACCACGTAAAAATGTGGTCACAGAAATGCATGAGAAAGGGAAGCCTCCATTCTACAAAAACATGGGATTTCCTCAGATGTGCCCTGGAAGAAAAACTACACTGAACTTAAAAATGTCACTGTGAGTACAAGTCTGTTGAAAGACTAACATGGTCTTGGGAAAATGGCCTGATAGATAAAACTACACACATTGGTCAAAAGGTCACTAGAAGAGATTTAAAAATACTCTTAATTTTAAAACTTCGTAACAGAATAAATAACACTGAGGAATTTGGAAAGGGAGGGTCATATATTCAAGGGAGGAAAAATAGACTCCCAACCCTTAGAACAGTAGAGTGTTCTAAGAAATAGGACAAAGAATATGGGCTCTAGAAACACGAAAGACTGAAAGTTGGATTTTCTTTCCATTCCTTCCTAAGTTTGAGACCGTGGATAAGGTGCTGAGCTTCTCTGAGCCAAATGGAGTGGGGATGAAGAGTGTTGAGTTTTCCTCATTGGTTTTCTATGAATCTCACCTGAGAAGCTTTCTGTAACTCTTAGCACAGGGTTGGGCTCATAGTGGGCCATCTGCCAATGACAGTTCCTAATGTTTACTGAATACTCACCATGTGTCCTTCACTGTTCCATGTCTTTTCATCAAATTGCTCACTTGATGCTAACAATCACCCTCTTACGTTGCTACTGTCTCTTCTTCCTCAGAGTTGCTATCTTCTTGGAAGTACCTTTCTGGGATTTGGATCGTGCAGTGGACTTAAAAGTCAGAAGTCTCCTTTAGTAATTATTTTTTTTAAACTAGCATTGCCTGTTTTCCTGTGGAAAGGGCTATTCCAATCTTTCGTGGCACCAGGAAATCAGGCTGCATTGAGCACTTGGTAACACGTACACTACAATAAAGGGAACAAGGGATTCAGAATTGGGGACAAAAAGAGCCACAGGAAACAAGTAGTGCTTCAAAATCCCAAATCGCTTTCCAGGTCTCAGACCGTAATCTCCTCAATTGTGGCTTCTAAACAGTGTGCTCATCATCTGGATTTGAGGTTTAATGGAAGTTAGTTCCCTTGAGGCAGTAGTATGGAAACAGTAACTGGCTAAAGAAGGGAAAAATGGATTATCCCTTAGAAATGAATTGTATCATTAGTTATTATGAATACCCCAAATTATGACAGATTCATGTGTAAGTATGCCAGGGAAAAGTAGCCGTGAGCTATAATACACACAATCATTTATTACCCAAGAGAATTTAGGTGCTAATGTGGATGGTTTTGCATCTGTGAGATTCTGAAACCCACAAAGGACTCCAAGATATAAAGCCAAATAAAACATAATACAGAGGGAAATGATTCTGATTATGTAACATTTATATATAGCATGTCATTTTACATTTTCAAATTGCTTTTCAGTCATTGGTTTATTCTTCCCAGCACACCTGGGGAGTACATCCATGCTGTTATCCTCGTTCACAGCTGAGGCAACTGAGACTGAAGGAGGCAAAGTGTTTTGTCCAAGAACGCAACAGGGGCAGGGTGAGAAATCGTGCATTTATTCAATCATGAGTCTATTCAACATCTACCCTTGGCAAGGCACCATGGTGTGGAGTGCACAGCGGTGGGAACTATATCTGTGGTTTCTGCCTTGTAGGGAGTCTGCTGGCGCACTAAGTGTTTTGTGGATTATGTCTCTAGACAGTAAGGACCAGGGTTTAGAGGAGGAGAAGGTGAGTCCCTCAAGATTCCTGGAAACTAGGATTTGTGGTCCTTGAGAGATGGGTAGAGTTTTGGCAGATGGAGGCTAAGGGTGATCGGAATGCCAGAGACCGAGACAGGAATGAGCAAATTCAAGGCGTACTGAAGAATGTTTGATTACAGCAGGACAGTTGTCAGCAAAGGGCTGGTGTGGAGAAAGCAGCAGATTTTTTAGCACACTGAATACCCAGCTAAATATATAGATTTTAGCCTGTGGGCAATGGGAGCTCAACTCCTCTCTGACTTCTTCCATTCCCTCATTATTCTAACATGTACTGAGTGCTAATATACGCTTAGTCTCCAGATGTTTTCTCATACCTTGGCTTTTCTAACCTTTGCAGCATTCCAACGAGATACATATTATTATTCCTTCTCAAGTGGATGTGAAAACTAATGCATTTAGAAATTCAGAATTGCCCACCCTCATGGAATTAATAACTGACAGATGGGGAATTTGAAAACAGCACCTTTGACTTTTTTGTAGGTACTTCTGGAAAGAAGGGGTGTGGATTCTGGATACTGTACTCATGATGCCCCTCTAACACTGTTGCCTTCACCCTAGCTCGGTGTCTTTCTAGAAATGAAAAGTGAATAGGAGAAAAAGAAAATTTTCTCAACATGTAAGTTGTTTGATTTCTAAAGTCAGCTGTGGGTCAAAAAGAAAGATACAGGGTATTTCCCCGTATTTTCTGTGCTCTCCAGCTAACAACAAATGTCTGCATTTTGATAACTTTAGTCTTAGGTCTGTAATATATTTGGATCTCAGCTTAGTTTTTCCACTAAGCCAGTATCTCTCTCTGGAGTTGGTCAACTTGGTTTCTAATCCTTTCCCTTTAGCATGCAACCCAACCTGTTTATCATAGTGCCCTGTGAGGTCTCCATCTCAGCTTGAATTTTGCCCATCAAGAAATAGCTTTTCCTCTCCAGATGCAGGCTACTAATTAGCATTTTTACTGTTTAATCACCAGGACTAAAATACAAGTGAGAGAAGTATTATTGTTAATCCAAAAATACTTAGAAAGGAAAAAGATTGCTTATTTAAATCTTCCTATAAAGAAAGAGATGCTCTCAGGAGGTAGGTGTGTACTTAGGTGACATAAAAAGTAAAACTGAAAATTTTAACATTTGTTAATAGGGTGCTTCTCATTGATACGGTTTCGTGGAGAGTTTCTTTGGAAAATTCCTGTCCATGATCAGTCAGAGAAATCTTCCTCTAGAGCAAAATATCTGCTACAAATGAGAGGCCAGTGTTGACCCTCTACATGAAGACAAATGGGAAATCACTGAAACGGGGCATTTCAAATTCCTAAATTCAGTGTAGAGCATTCTCCTTGTCTCTCAACCCTCTAGTGCCTTGTTTGGCTCTGCCCAGATTATATTTTATGACCTAAGTGATAGAGATTCACAAGTAAATAGTTGAGTGTTTCTCCTGTTTCTTGTTTGTTAAAGAAGTTGAAAGTAAACTTGTAAGGATCATTAAATTTTATATAGGATCTTAAGGAGCCCATGTGAAAGACATGGAAAACAAGCACTGGATCAGAAAATTGTATCTGATTTCTCCTCTGTCTTAAAATGCAGTAAGTTTTTCCTGTGCTTTCAAAGAGAGCAGGAGTCTGGGACAAGGTGGTCTGAGTTTAGTGACAAAAGTGAGAAAACTAATCCATGTTATCTTGGCTTCTAGATCTGCAAAGCAGGGATGCTTACCTTGAGAGACAGAGAAAACAAACCTTGGAAAGACTCAGAGGAAATCATACAACTCATTGTAGCCATTTGCATCTCTTTACAGAGAAAAAAATCACAATACATACTTCTGGGGATTTTCCATATTGATGGAAGAAAGTGTTCAAGATACCAAAGTGAATCCCACTGAAGGCATGTATTAGCATTAATTTCTCCTAACTATTAAAATGAAGCCTGTGTGGTTCTTTCTCCCCTTAAGATGGTCAACAAAACTGCTGAAACTCTGAAAGATGATTGATGTAGAAACATGCTAGAATTAACCTTATTTTAAAAACAGTAACTCTGGGGCGCCTGGGTGGCTCAGTGGGTTAAAGCCTCTGCCTTCGGCTCAGGTCATGATCCCAGGGTCCTGGGATAGAGCCCCACATCGGGCTCTCTGCTCAGCAGGGAGCCTGCTTTCTCCTCTCTCTGCCTACTGGTGATCTCTGTCTGTCAAATAAATAAATAAAATCTTAAAAAACAACAACAACAAAAAATACCCAGTAACTATGCATAATAGATGACTTTTCCAACCAGTAAGACTCTGTGCACTGAGGCTCTTTTCACAGGAACTTCTGAATTCTGTACAAGGTTTGACAGGATATTGCAGGTAGCAAAATACTGTGTGAGAAGTTAATAACATTTCTTCTCAGTGCCTGCTGAAGGCCAATCTAGGATCCCTCAGAAAACCAGCATGTCAGCTGACTACCCTGGGAGTCTTTATGGGGAGGTTGTTGGTATTGTCCTGTCTGAAGGACCCAAAGTCGTTGAGTGAGAGCATCTCAAGGAACTTTTTGTAGCCTCCACAGTAACCACTACAATTTACTATTCACAGATATAAATACTCAATAAAGATTTATTTAATGGAATTTAATTGTTAGCAGGTCCTGAGCTTGACTAAAGCAGACAACTGCTCTTGGGAATACAACCAAACCCTCAGGAGCTCAAAGAGAAGAGAGCATAGTCAAGGTCAAGTGTCCCCAGAAAGGTCATGCTTGTTTAGTTCATAGCTCAGATAAGCTGTGGTGGACATGAGGGCACTAATTCCCATTCAGAGGCACAGATACCACTCATTTGTAAATGAATTGGAATATATAATGGGACCTGGCCCTTGAAAGTTTTGTGGCCCTTTCAAAGCCAAATGCAAAGAGGAAAAACTATCTGTTTTCTGATTCCCTTTTCCAAGAACCTGAAAATACATTGCAAATGAGCCCTTAGTGGTTGTGTGTCACTATTCTTACAAAACCTATCTTTGGTTCCAAGGTTGGGAACTTGTTCTGCCTAGCTGTGTCACTCACCTCCAACTGGGCTAGGTCTCGAAGTCTCATTTTGACCATATATTCTTTCAGCCAGGTGGGAGAGATGAGAAGAGGCTAAATATAGCCATATAAAAAACAACCAGCCAACTAGAAAGCACCTTCAGGCGTAACATCAACAGTAAGTATGTAGCATTAGCTTCAAGTCGTGTGTGAACAAGCACAAATATTTTCTAAGAATATTTTTCAGAAGAGGGTATTTTTTAGATATACTCTCTAAATTGGATTATAAATGATAAATGGGAAGGTTAACTAACTTTATTTCAGGGATGTTTGATGTATGTGCTGCCATGATTAGCTCTGTCTTTCTTTGTGACTATAGATTATGTCAGTTTATTGGTCTTGCTGGAAAGAGAGCATTGCCATACTATGGTGTTGGGAAAGGATCGTTGAGATGATGATGAAGGTTGTAGGAAAGGCTCAAGTTTGTTTTGATATTTGTTTCATTTTAAAAGGCTGTGACTAGGACTTCATACCTGTCTAATAAGCATGCATGTACCATTTTTATGTTTGCTGAATGCCTTAAAGTCCTTCATTAGTCTCCACCATACCCCTTGAGGGTGGGTTAGTATTATCACCAACAGTTTACATTTGAGGAGATTTAAGACACAAAGGGATTATGTGATTTGTACAAGGTCACCCACCATGCAAGCCTAGCTAATAAAAGATGACTGCAAAGCTCTTTCCAAATAAAATTGCCTTATAAACATTAGGTGGTATTAATGGGCATGATCCCAGGATGAGTAAAATACTCTCTAGGAGTAAAGTGCTCATACACACTCTATATGATTAATTCTTTTTAACCTCAGGGCAACTTTTGATGTAGGAATTCTTGAACCTAGCTATGCGTCAGAAATGTCTTAATAGTTTTGAGAACATATGAGCACCTGGGCCCCTACCCAAGCTGTAGAACCATAATCTGGGAGGTGGGACCCAGATAATTTGTATCTTATAAAAGCTCCACAGGGGATTATGATGCTCAGCCAGGGTGGAGAACCACTATCCTAGACTATAATAACCTCAGACAAGCCAAGAGCAACAAGATACCATGGAGTCAGTTTAGGAGAAAACGCTAGTGTCTTCCAGGCTTCTGTCTACCTAGTTCAAAACTATTATTAGCAAAGGAACTGCTCAACTGAGTTGAGTTTGAAAGACTCAACTGTATCCATGTATGGAATTTCATTGAGGAAATAGGGCCAAGATTAAAGTTTATTTAAGAACCACCTATGTTGGGGTGCCTGGGTGGCTCAGTGGGTTAAGCCACTGCCTTCGGCTCAGGTCATGATCTCAGGGTCCTGGGATCGAGTCCCGCATCAGGCTCTCTGCTCGGCAGGGAGCTTGCTTCCCTTCCTCTCTCATTGCCTGCCTCTCTGTTTACTTGTGATCTCTGTCAAATAAATAAATAAAATCTTTAAAAAAAAAAAAAAAGAACCACCCATGTTTGTTATAATATACCAGGTAAATCTTTGTGTCTTTTCTTGGGTTGTTACTGATTCCAGTCTAATATTTTTATTTTGAGTACCTTGAACAACCAACAGTAAAAGCTTTAATATTTGCCCATTCACCCATCCTTCAGACATTTATTGAATACTTGCCATGTGGAAATTACAGAGTGAACTAATGTTCTTTGTCCATCGGAGTTTATCAATAAGTGATAAAAATAGACTCAGGCCAAATAAACAAAAACCCTATAATAGTAAACCATACATATTGAATGATAAAGCGTATATGGGGCATTATTCATAATAGCTAAAGAGTTGAAAAAACCCAAATGTTGTTAATTGAAAAATGAATAAATAAAAGCTGGTATATCCAAATATCATACTATTATTTAATAATAAAATGAAATGAAGTACTGATACATGGTAAAACATGGATGAGCCCTGAAAAAGGTGAAATGAAAAAAACCAGTCCCAAAGAACCGCATTTTGTGTGATTCCAGTTATATGAAATGTCCTGAATAGACAAATCTATAGAGACAGAAAGTAGATTAAGATTGCCTAGGGCTGGGGGAGGGTGAGATGGGGAGGGACTCTTAATGGGTGCTGGGTTTCTTTTTGGGGTGATTAAAAATGTTCTAAAATTGTGGGACACCTAGGTGGCTTAGAAAAGCATCTGTCTTCTGCTCAAGTCATGATCCCAGGGCCCTGGCATTGGACCCCATGTCGGGCTCTCTGCTCAGGGGAGAGCTTGCTTCTCTTTCTCCCTCTGCCTCCCTGCCCCCCATTCGTGCGATGTCTCTTTCTCTTGCATGCGCGCTCTCTCTAAAAAAAGAAAAAAATTAAAAGGTTCTAAAATTGTGATGGATACATAGCTCTGTAGCTATACTTAAAAAACCCCATGGGGGGGTGGGAGGTTGGGGTACCAGGTGGTGGGTATTATAGAGGGCACTGATTGCATGGAGCACTGGGTGTGGTGAAAAAATAATGAATACTGTTATGCTGAAAATAAATTTAATTAAAAAAACCCATTAAATTGTACACTTTATTATTTTTTAAGATTTTTATTTATTTATTTGACAGACAGAGATCATAAGTAGGCAGAGTGGCAAGCAGAGAGAGAGGAGGAAGCAGGCTCCCTGCTGAGCAGAGAGCCCGATGCAGGGCTCCATCCCAGGACCCTGGGATCATGGCCTGAGCGGAAGGCATTGGCTTCCCACTGAGCCACCCAGGCACCCCTAAATTGTACACTAAATGGGTGGATTGTGCGGTATGTGAATTATATCACAGTAAAGCATAAATATATACATATACATATATCTAGCACTGGACAAACTTGGAGGAGAGAATGATTGATTAATTTGAGTTAGAAGAAAGGGTGGAGAGTTTTCTGGAGGAAATGTCAGTTGAGACAAAAGAGGTGATTTTGTGAAGAGGGAAGGCTTAGAGATATAATCAAAGTGATGATGCTTTCATGCAAGGGCAGTTTATCTGGAATTGATGGGATTTAGGACATATGCATGGTACCAGTACATGGAAACTAGAGGCAGGTCTTTTACTACCATGCTGAATTCTGTAGTTTGGTCCTCGTTTTGTAGAGAGCCATGATGGGTTGGTAAGTGGTTTCAACAGGCCTGTGATTTGGAAAGATGGGAGATGGGGTTGGGAGGCCAGTGAGTAGGAGAGACCATTGAGGAGGCTGGGCTTGTGCAACACATAGGCAAAAAATGATGAAGCCTTCAGGTGTGTCAAGAGTATTGAACACTGAAACAAGGAGACTGATTAGAGGAAATGCTTAAGAAGTTGAATCTTAAAACTTGGTGGCTCTGGGGAATAGGTAAGATATATACAGCACAGTATTTTAGAACATACAAGGGTCTGGGTGTTTTTTTCTTAAGTATTTAGAATCAATGCAAAAACCATGGTTGAAATAACACTATCCACACAGATTATTCTCTAACAACTTGCCAACAAGAGTTCGATTACAGAGACTCTTATTTCTTAACAAAGGAATGTATATTGTGAGTAAAGGATGGATTGAAGAGAGAAATGCTACCCGCCCATTTTTTTTTTAAAGATTTTATTTATTTATTTGACAGAGAGAAATCACAAGTAGATGGAGAGGCAGGCAGAGAGAGAGGGAAGCAGGCTCCCTGCTGAGCAGAGAGCCCGATGCGGGACTCGATCCCAGGACCCCGAGATCATGACCTGAGCTGAAGGCAGCGGCTTAACCCACTGAGCCACCCAGGCGCCCTACCCGCCCATTTTTTAAGCTCTTTGGAATCAGACCCTCCCTTGTTGGAGAAGAAGCACTCATTTATGGCTTACTCTGAATGACTAAGTATTTATCTCTTGCTCAAAGAGCTTCCCTAGAAACACTTCCTTTGGTGTGAGCAGCTTGGATTTACTGCCAGGGCAACACCTCTCATCCAACACCCACGCTGCCTCTTGACTTGGTCCTCATCGGCAGGTGTTCATAAGCTGCATTTTGTTTTGCTTCTAATAAGAGCATAGTCTCAGAAAAGCATTGGCTGCAAGTACTACACATTATAACTTTCATTACAAGTGTTCTTATAGGAAAGATCAGAAAATGTGGGAGTCTTCAGGATCAGGAAGACAAAGACTGCCTTTTCCCTTAATTAGGACAGGCCACACCTGTGTTTTCCATATGAAGGAGGGCACTGCATGGCCCTGCATTCCCTGGGAATCTTTGTGGGCTCTGGAAGGCATTGGCAATGACACTGCCTGCTGCTAGCAGAGTTTGGGAATAGCATCCCTGACAAGTGCCGTACATGAGTTTAACCAAGCAGGAAACACCATTTAGAACACCACTTGCTGAGATGTGGCTCTTATCTGTGTCTGTCAGTGAACAATGACTACAACAAGCCCTGTTCAATCACAGTTGTTAGCAGAGCTAATTACAGCAGTCTCGGGTGGGAGGAATCCCAGCAGACACCTCTAAGGGACTTCATCACAGGTTCAAACATTGGCTTTGCAGGTAAGCAATGGAAACAGGCCCCTTGGGGGGCCTTTAAACAACAGTTCTCCACATGGATCCATCTTCACTCTGCAGATGGCGAGAGATCATTTTCAAAAGAGAACCACCACCAGAGAGCGAAGGAGGAAAGGGATGTTTAAAGCCAGTAGCGTAAATGTTCTGGATGAAATGAGAGCAGAACTAGGTATTATTCCTTGGGCCGTCTTTGACTCACTCATGACCTGATGGAAGTTGCTTCCCCTTTCTGGGCCTCACTGTTCTCATCTCAAAAATAAGGATAATAATACTGGCTCTATTTATATCACAGATTGCTGAAAGAATAAAATATAT
The DNA here is from genome assembly GCF_009829155.1 of Mustela erminea. Classification (NCBI taxonomy): domain Eukaryota; kingdom Metazoa; phylum Chordata; class Mammalia; order Carnivora; family Mustelidae; genus Mustela; species Mustela erminea. The sequence continues at coordinate 98,779,960 of NC_045616.1, read as the reverse complement.
AGTTTAAAAAATAGAAGTTGGGGGAAAAATAGAAAATGTCATACAACTTTAGGTAGTGTCCCTTATTCCCCTTCTCCTGTTCTACATTTTACTGACAAGTGATGAAAGGGAGTAAGGAGAAAGGTCTGTGCTGTTGTAGAATATGAAACTTGACTTTCTGATGCCTTTGAGTGATACTATGGTTTGCTCAGTTTCAGATTTGCCTCCCCATCCCGACTTTATTCTGGGGTAAACTCATCTCCAGTGTGAGGGGTTGGAGAAGACCTAGGGATCTGAAGAGACCAACACCCTAAACCCATCTAGTTATCATCTAAATGTCACCTGCTGCAACCCATCTTAAAGTCTCTCCTCTTCCTGGGATACCAGATTTGGGAGGATGTGAACCCTGAATGGGTCCCACAGTCAAGTTGGGACTTGAGGGAACACCTCCAGGACAGAACCGAAAATAATTTGTAGGGTGTGCTGAACATGTCTTAATCTGGGTCTCTAACTACATTCTTGTTCCTACTAAAAATCTCAGCACACTTCTAATCAAGCAAGGCACATCTACATATCCGATGGTGCTTTCAGTGATAGAAAAGGATCATATTATGGATTTGGCAGAGAAGAAAAGGGAGATTTATTTCCACTGGTTGAAGATGTATCTTTTCCAGATATGCAAAACCAGTCAGAGCATTAAAAAATACCAATGAAACGTGATCATGTTTTGTGAGCAGAAGAAACCATTCTCGACTTCAAAACAATAAGGAAGATTATAAGGATCCCAAATCCATGCTTTAAAAAAAAATGACAATAGGGTGCCAGTGGGACTACCAAACTCTTACTTGCCCCCTTAGGGTGTGGTGACATCTGCATTTCAGTGAACCCCTTGCTTTCACTTTTTCAAGTTCCCCCTTACTCGTTGCTCCTTCCAATCATTTATCTTTTTTTCCCAATGTTCAGCATAACTAAAAAGTCTAAGTAGGGAATTGCACATAATTGTAGACTGCACCATTGGCAAAATGATGCTTCCTTCTCAGTATTTGTAATTATCTGTTCCACTCTTGCTTACTCCTGGAAAATTTATGTAGAATGACAGCAGTGTCCTTTACTTCTCTTGAAGGCATTCTTTGGTCTCACTTTGTGTAGAGGTTATAAAACATAACCAAGAAATGCAATATCGTGTTTTTTATGTAAGTTACACATAAACAAATAGAAAATACCACTTTAAATCAACCAAGCAAAAGATGGGGAGAATAACTAATTATGTTTTAGCTATTGCACTTAATTGGTAAGGTAAAGAGATGGGGGGGGGGCGGGAACCAACTTTGATAACTTAAAGACTGATCACCCTGGATATGTTGGCCTGCCCCTGCCAGCTGGGAGGTTGTTTTATGCTGTTAGGTGAGAACTCCATGGTTTCCTTTGTGCTCTCAACCTTTTCTTTATTACTGGCTTAGAGAAATGTGACATTGCTAAAAACTCCAACTTGAAAATGCTTCACAGAGCAGGATCCTTGCCAAATTCAAGAATCTTGCTAGTTTGCAAGATGGGAGCTGTCATGCAGAACAAAAGTCTGATACTAGAAGTCAGCAATCACAATGGGAATAAATCCGACAATCTGGTTTCTAAATGTCTTCATCTCCTCCAACTTTAAAAGAATGATGCTGGCCTTACTTTGAGGCTGACTTTACAAAGAGAACATAGAGGGAGGGAGAGTTAAATCCTGGAACTTAGCTCCTCTGGCAGTTCCTTCCCAACTTCTAACACCTCTTTTTTACCAGGTCATGAATAGATGCCCATTTTTACTTTTCAACATAACATTCCTAACAAAGAATATATGACAGTGCCTCCCTTGCCTGGTCAAGGAACCAGGGAGTTTCTCAGCTGATAGTTTAACTTAGTCCCATGATACACTTGTACATTTTAACCCAGTTTTAAGGGAAATGATTTCTATGGTTCATTTCTCTCTTTCCTTCCTTAGTGGGCAGAACATGGGTTGACCTTGTCAAGAGGACCTGGGATCATTGATGGGGTCTTCTCTGCAATGCAGTGCTGCAGTAAAGCCCATCAGGGTTTCTCAGGGGAGTTGGGTTGCATTGTTGAATTGTGAGTATCACAGTGCAGCCATAGGGTGAACTTGTCTTTAACTTGAATCCTCCCTATTTCTTGGTGTTTCTAAATTATTAAGACATGTTTCCATTAATCTTAGGCCTACCTTGTTTCTAAGGGTGAAAGCTTTCCATCAGGAGTAGTTCAAATATAACATTTGGGCATGAGGGAAAGATGGCTTTGACACTGTGTGGGTTTGTGGCTGGATTCTTCTTGTGTATAATCTATTGGCTGGCACTGCTTCTATGAGCTTTTCTTCTACATCTTTTATATGATTTTAATGTTTTCCCCTTCTCCTGAAGCTTTATGTCCTTCTAGCCTTTATAATTCCAAAGTACTTTGGCTTTGGTACTTATCCTTTTTAAACCTGAAAGGGGAGGTAAAATGCTGAACATCAGTCCCTAAATGAAAGACTGGCCAGATGAGACCATTCTTTGTTGGCCATGCCTCAGTGTTGGTCATGGATTTCTGTGTTAGTAGAGAGATGTAAGATCTGTGCCAGATGCAGGATTTTGAGTCATAGTGCAAAGTATTCTGGTCTCTGTGGTGAACAAGGGCCCAGGGTCTGGTACCTCCATCTGTGGATGAGGATTGGTTGCCAGGGTTTACTCTCCAGTGTCAGAGTCTGTCTGGAAACCCCTGAATTCTGCTGCCTGAATGCTTAGCTCTTCTAAGACAGGCTGATGGTTATGGTACTTCCTAATGTGGCATGTCATTTTTGGGTATTGAGCTAATGGTTAATCAAGTCTTTAGCTCTTCTCTCTGATACTTTTTGTTTTCTTAGTTGTCTTTTAAAAGAAGGTATGTTCGAAAACTTCCTGAAAGATAGATACTCTGCAATCTTTTCTGAACCTTCCACTCATCATCCTACTGCAGTTTTCTTTCAGGCTGTATCTTCTTCCTTTCCCCCACCAAAATTGTTCTCAATATAGTCGAGTTACCATTTGTACTAGTTTCTTGTTGCTGCTATAACAAATGACAACAGACTTGGTAGTATAAAACAACACAAGTATATTCTTTTATAGTTCTATGGGCCAGAAGTCCTAAATCACTTTCACTGGGCTTAAGTCAAGATGTAGGCAGGGTACCTTCCTTCTGATGGCTCTAGGGGAGAATCTGTTTCTTTGCCTTTTCTAGCTTCTGGAGGCCACTTTGCATTCCCTTTCTTGTATCACTCCAGCCTCTTGCTTCCTTTGTCCTATCACTTACTTTCTCTTGTGCAGTCCCTCTGTCTCCCTCTTATATGGACACTTGTGGTTACATTTAGGACCCACCTGGATAATCCAGGATAATTTCACTGTCTTGAGATCCTTAACTTAATGGCATCTGCAAAGTCCCTTTGTATATAACATTCACAGGTTCTTGGGATTAGGACCTATATAATTTTCAAATTCAGTGTCATCTTTTAATTCCTCATCCTAGCTCTTTTAATATTAAATACTGTTAGCTATTCTGAGAAAAACTTTGCTGACTTTCAGGATATGACTATTTTCCATTGATGTAATAACTTTATTGTTTATCTCTCCCTCTGGAATGCAAGCTTATGAGTAGGAACCTTGACTATCTATCTGCTGCTCTATCCTCCCTGCTCAGAATGATGCCTGGTGCTATCATATAATCAAAGGCAGCAAAGAATACAAATTGCATGACATTTCCCCACTCCTTATTCCATCACCTCTTATTCTTGTTTTCCTTTACTGGCTTTTCCTCTGTCCATGTGGTCAAGTTTAGTATTTCCCAGGGCTTAGTCCTAGTCCACTTCTTTCTGCCAGTGCCAGGTGGAAGCAGTTTCAGCCATATTCTGGTCTCCAGCCCAGACCTCTGATTTGAACTTGCAAATTTAATCTTTACGTGGATATCCCACAAGCATGGCAAATTCACCATGTCCCATCTTTCCCATCCACCAAGACAACCAAAAACTAACCTCCCCTTCCTTTTATATTCTCTGTGTTAGGGAAGAGTAAGTACCAGGATTTACCCAGTAGGCACAGCAAGAAGACTGGCAGTCATCCCAGACTCCATGCTTTCTTCTACTCATTCTTCTACCACCTCTACTGCCCTCCAGTCAGTCATGAAGTTTTGTCAACCTGTCTCCCAAACATGTCCTGCTATCTCTTTCTGTCTAATGTCCATTGCCCTGGTTCACATCCTCATCACTTGCATAAGTAGGTTATAAATCAACTTACTAAACCATTGCTCTTGATTTCTTTTGAATATGATGGAGCGACATGCTCTTAAACTTTCTATATGTATACCTGAGCTACTGACCATTGCCAGCATGTCTTTAGTCTCTGCTGAGTGGGCAGTGGCTGATTTGCATACCATCTGGTCTTGGCTCCCAGAGCTGACTGGGTCCGGGATGGGCGCCTGACACAAGGCTGGCCTCTGCTATTGTTCTGATCAGCTACCACGACTTGGGGGGCTGGCTATACAATAGAAGCTGAGTAAAATCCCTCTTTTGGGATTTCAGAACAGCAAGGCTGGGAGATTCAGATCACTGTATTGCTGAACAGAAGGATCAGCAGAAATGATGGGCATGAGCAATTGCAGTTATGAGAAAGCAGATATTGTAAGTAAGTAGGGGTACTGCTGAGTCAGGATAGAAGAGGGAAAGAAAGAGGCCGAGGCACTGCATAAAGGGTTCCGGCTCTTTTTCTGTGGCTTCCCGAGGCCTGCCCCGGGATTCCCATTGTCACGTTTCCATGAGCTGCTGCATTATTATAAACAAAAAAAAACAGCCCTAGTCTGAGTGAGCCCTTGCTTCCTGCAATAAATTGGCCAAAGTGATATGTTTTCCAGTAAGCCCTTTTAATGTTATACGAGACATCTGGAAGAAAGCAGCACTGTAACCAAGAGCAGCAATGTGCAGTCCCAAACTCAGTGTTTATTCCACTCCATTTTAAAGCATTAGCTTAGGGAAAGAAGAGAAGTTTATGTTACTATTTCCTTTGGGAGTGGGAGAATATTATGATGAGCTTCTGGTGTCAAAATTAGTCTTTATGTAAAAATGAATTGATGCCTGCAAACATAATTTCAGAAAGGAAAAGTGTGAAAATGGCTATAATAAATGACTGAATATTGTCTGATACTTATCAATAGTGGGAAAATGAAAGCACATGTTTCCAGATATCTGCCTTTCTATTTTCAGCTGTTGAAACAGAGGGATTGCAAAGTCTCCAGGATTCTTAGTCACATGACTATATTCCTTTCTCAAATGTGAATTAATAAGTAGATTGATTGAAGATCTATAGGTAAAAAACAACATTTGGCACATATGTGAATGGTACACATTCAGTACTCTGAATATGAAGTACAATCAGCATATTTATGTCTCCTGCTCTCCTTGTAAGATATATTCAATGGGGAATTTCTTATTCTGTTCAGGATAAAAATGAAAAACAAGAGTAAGTGTCAGGATTCTTTTGAGTATTCTCAAGCCACAGAAAGGCCCATGGTCACTTCACACTGGGTTTCGTGTGTCTGTTCCTATGTCAGAATTAAAACTTGGAACTTGCTTTAAAGTTGTCTTACCTGGAGTGCAGTGTGAAGCCATGTGCTGGTGGGATGCTATGAAAGGGGAAGGCCTTTCTCTCTTTGTTCCTGGAAGCTCTGGTTCTTCTAGGAATAGGATGGGAGAAGGCAAAAAAAAGTGGTCAGGGGCAGGAGTGTTGTCAGTGAGTCCTAAAGTTGTAAGATGACCTCCAGCTCTCTGGGCCTGGTAACCACTTAAAGCAGATGTTTGACAAGGCTTTCTTGGTTTCTTGGGAGGTGTCTCGCCTGCACTTCCCTTGGTTTAGGCAGATGTGCTCTCCATTTGAGCAGCTGCTTACTTCCTCAGCCCCTCGGAGCCCAGGATTCTACCTCTGCTTCTGTCCTGAGGCTCCTCCAGCCAGTCCTCTCACGTTGGCCCACATCTGATCTAGGAAGAAATATCCATGCATGTTCTTCTGGACCACTGTAGAGAAATAGCAGCTGTCCTTCACTCTGCAGCAGGAGTGGCTCGCTAGCTCAACTCTCATGTGACTTGCCAGCAAGGAGTTAGACCACTGGGTTCTCCCTTGGGACACATATCAGGCTTTCTGATGAGCCTCATTTATGTCCATGTCTCTTGACATTAGGTGATCCCAGTCTTTTACTTTGGTGACGAGTGAGAACACATGTTTATTTTTAAAAAACCCTTCAAGTATCCTATCTCCTCAGTCTCCAAGTCTTTTTTATTTTATTTTATTTTAGTTATTTATTTGACAGACAGAGATGACAAGTAGGCAGATAGGCAGGCAGAGAGAGAGGAGGAAGCAGGCTCTCCGCTGAGCAGAGAGCCCGATATGGGGCTCAACCCCAGGACTCTGAGATCATGACCTGAGCCGAAGGCAGAGGCTTAACCCACTGAGCCACCCAGGTGCCCCAGTCTCCAAGTCTTTATGCGACCTAGTAACTCCTTTAACTGGGTCCAGCCAACACTTTAATTCCCTATAAGGATCAATGGGTTTTTATTGACTTGTTTGAAATTCTAATGTCAGAAGTTTGTTGTTTGAATGAAGTCTCTGCCATTCCTGTATACCTATAACCATGTGCTTATACTCAGGCAGGAAGTGCTCCAAAAGAACAAACTTCCAGGCTCTCAGGCCAGGCCATGGGTTGTCTCTCAGCTCAGCATACTCTGAAACTCTTGGCACTTTTCCAACTCATGGCCCAGGAGAAGGATCAGCAACCCTAGGACATAGGGTACATAGCTCTCAGGGTGCCTGGATTCAGGAGGAACACAGGATGCCCAGCCACACAAGTGGGCCATCTTCTCTATGGCCCCCTCTCCCTAGTTGTCTTGAAGACATAAATGTCCTGCAGGGCTAGTGGAGAGTGCTGCTGGGCTTAGCATGCTTGAGGACTATAAGGACCAAGGAAGGCAGGGTAGAGAGGGTAGATAAATTTGAAGAAACAGGAGCCAGAGGGCTTGCTCTGGATGAGGGCAGGAAGTAAAGGAGGGAATGGTTACAAGGATGGGGGCGGGTGTCACATTACCTGAGGTCCTTCACAGTGTGAATCCCAATCTACTTGGTTGTGTCTCCTTCACTCGCTTCCCCTTCAGTCCAGCCAAATAGAACCGTCTGCTGTTTTCTAAGTATGCCAAGCCCTGCATACTCTTATTTTCCACATGCTGTTCCTTTACGATGGAACCTCCTCTTCCGCCTCAGTCCTACTCTATTGCTTCTATTAAATCATCAAAACCTAGTTTAAGTTTAATTTTCTGTGAAGACTTCTTGCTACTTTCCTCATCTGGCCACTGTGCCATTTCATACATGTCTCAGTTCCAGCCATCACTGCGTGACATTGTAGTGCTTTATTAACTTGCCTCTCCTTGCTCCCCAAAAGATAGTGATGGTCTAAGACATGGACTCCTTCATTCTTTTAAAATTATTATTATTTTTTATTAACACAGAATGTATTTGTTTCAGGGCTTTAGGTCTGTGATTCATCAGTCTTACACAATCCACAGCACTCCCCATAGCACATACCCTCCCCAAAGTCCATCACCCAGCCGCCCTATCCCTCCCACTGGACTCATTCATTCTTGTATTCCCACCACCTGCCACTGTTTCAATGTCGTAGGGACTTCTATGAGACCACTATTGCTGTGTAACAGTCTACCACAAATTTAGCAGCTTGAAACCACACAAATTTATACAGTTCCTCCAGATCAGAAATCTAGGCATGGTGTGGCTGGATGCTCAGATCAGTGTTTCAGTGAGCTGAAATCAAGGTGTTATTCCAGGCTCTGGTTCCATACCGGGCTTAGGATCCCCTTCTAGGCTCAATGACTTTACAGAATTTGTTTCTCGAAGGTATAGGACTGATATCCCCATTTTCCTGCCACCTACTGCCCAATGACTACTACTCTCAGCTTATAGCAGCCACTCAGTTTCTTGCCATGTGGCCCCAGTAGGAAGTTTACCACACTGATGTCTGCTTCCTTCTAGGCTGGCTGGAACACATCTCTGATTTCTTCTGTATCCAGCCAGAGAGAACTTTCTGCTTTTAGAGAGCTCACCTGACTAGATCAGGCTCCACTAGTATAATCTGGCTTTTGCCATTTGATGTATCCTAACCATAGCAGTGATATTTCATCATATTCAGTGAGTTCCACCCACACTCAAAGGAGTTAGACAAGGGTGAGGGTTCATTAGGGTTGGCTTAGAATATTGCCTGCCGCAGGGCTGAATGAATAATGTCAAATAACATGTGTTCCAGAAACTTATAAATTATAAACACTGCTATTCAGTTTTAAGATTTTTTTTCCTCTTGTCACTTTGGAATGCTTTTTAAGTCCCAAATTTGTGTAGAGTCCAGCATAGTTGAAAATGTTGCATGTGAGATAATACAGTAATATCCCTACCATGAGCACAGGTAGTACTGGAAATTCAGAGTAGGGGGCAAGACGTGATCTGACAATTGACTGACTGGCTGTATTATCTTAGGCAAAGTCCCTGAAACTCTCTGAATGTCATATTTCTCATCCTGTATAACATGACTACACAATGTATAAAGTTGGCCAGCTCTAATATTCTATATTTTCTAAGACTAAAACATACTGCTCAAATTAAAATCTAGCCAAGTGACTCACAATATCCAAATTCATTACAATAGTTCACAAAAGAATTTCATTATAGATGAAATTACAGTGATGTGATTTTAAGAGGAAAAGGCCATTTTGTGTTTAAATGAATCCCCGCTATATTGTTTGAACTTAACTAAATATAAATAGAGGTACACAACTACAGTTTTAACACTTTACATAAAATAGTGAAAAATACTGTCTTTAGATGACATATCTGTCCAGTTATGTTCAGAAGTGAATTCTCTCCAAGATATTAAAACCTGATACTATCTTACAATTTGAATTAACTCAATTGATGACAAGCGAATAACTATCAAAGGCAGCCCTCAAATATTATGAATCAATTCACTGACTACGTGGGAAGCATGTTGAGATTCTTATACACATTTTGGAGGTTTAAGTCTTTCTTTTGTTTTTCTCAAATGAAGCCGTTTTGACTAAGATAATTATTCTCTTCTACCCCCAAAAAAAATGAATTCTAATTTTAAACAGGTATTATTAAATCCCACTGAAATAGGCTTCATGCAGATGTATTTGTTAAAACACCCCTTTATTGACTGTGCACAGTTATTAACAATTCACATTTCACTTTATCTACTGAGTGGAAGAGCATTTATTCTTTCATTAAAAAGTTAAGCCCTTAGGGCAGCAGCAGGGATGCAGAGCCTTCTCCTATAAACTGCACTGTCCAGTGAATGTAAAATGCTTCCATATTAATACAAAATGCTTCCATATTAATACAAAAGGGAAAAATAAATAAAACAAGTGCATTTCCCCCATCCTCCATTATCCACTTGCTGCTGATATGCTCCTGTCATTTTATAAAATGCCAGCATGTAAACAGTTTCTACACTGTTCCCATACTTCCATCAGTCAGAAGAGTAATGTAACCATTTATTTATTGGGCACCACCTAGTTCAGAACTTCTGTAGGGCTGGGCAAGGCCACTGTCAAAGTCTTTAGGAAGATGCCATCTGGACAGAGTGGGTGGCGGATCATGAAGGCATCCTCCAGCATCCAGCACCTTGCTGCTCAAGTTTCTGGAGCTGCTTTTCAAGTTTTGAGATGTCTACTCGATGCATCATCAGAAACTGGCCATTCAAGTGGAAGACAGGGATGTCAAATTTATACCTTTCATACCAAGCAGAGTTTTCTGGAAGTGTGATGTCCACCTCCTGTAAAATAACCTGAAATGGAGACAGACTAAAGCTCTGTATTTTAGAGAGCACAGAATGATACAACAGGCACAGTGCCAATCTGATGCCCAGATGAGCTCTCATGCTGAAGGGTTTTGCTGTTGTCTGCCTGTCTGAGGTCCCAAGTGAACTCATGTCCCTGATTTCCACAACTTGACTGATTTCGTTATATTCCTTAACTCTCAGTTTTGCTGTTTTTCTGTTATACCTATTACATTCACTGTCGGGTCACTCCTCCATTCCTAGTGAAATAAAATATGTCCCAACTGGGAAGCTGAGGAATCAGGACACATGCACTTTGCACGTAAGGATAGGAAAGGCATCATGGTTCGCTACAGGAGAACACTTCCATGGAAATGACAAGAGGAAGATAAAATGAATGGGGACACAAGTTTAAAGAAAGCATGAATATTGCACCTGCTAGTTAGCTTTGGTTCATATTAAGAGTCAGAGTAAGAAAACCAGTACTGCTCAGAGAAAAACACTTAGGGGTAATGAGTTTTGTGGAAATTAGCACTGAAATCTCTCTCTGAAGAACAGAAAGAAAACTTAAATGAAAAATCATTTAATCTTTTCCCAAAGAAAGGATCCAGGCAGATAATCTATACCACATACGCTATCCATTCCATATACATAAAGGCACACCACTGTATTATGCAGGTTTCCCCTGCTTTTCGAAAGCACTCATCAGGCCACTTGGCTATTACAAAAGACCTACATTAGTACCTGTTTTGCTAATGGAAAAAATCTGAGGACTTTTGCTTTTATGAAAAACGATGAAAAATGAAAATAGTGTTCAGTGTTGGTTTTGCCGTTCTGGAAGCAGTGCCTACACTGAGCAGTGAGAGTGGCACCACCAAGCTCCTTCCCTTGGGGCCTCCTTGCAGCATTGCAACACTAAGCCCCTAGAGCTTTGAACTGTGTGAGCATCTGTGCTTTATCTCAGTTTATTCTGTGTATGCATCAGCAAGAAATGTCCTAAAGTACCAGAAAAGCCTGAGAGAGGTTATTTCTTGGGTCTGGGAATGATAAAAAAATTTTTTTCATAAATGAATGTTAATTGCTTCTTTGCTTCACTCCACTTGGGCATGTGAAGGTTGGATAGGAATGCTCTACTTTCGGAGAGTGGAGGGGGAAACCGGTATTACCCTGTTTTTGTAGGGCTCCAGTATTTCCTTGGCTTCATCACAAAGGGGGCATGGATCCTATAGGAAGGAAAAAATAAAGCCATTAAATTCAAAGAATGGCATGTAGCCTGACAAAAACCACAAGAAGTAGATTATACTTACTTTAAAGGATGTGCTTTTTTTTTTAACCAGGTTAATTATACTGTTTTTTTTCCAAAGCAAAACATTGCCATAGAATCTTATAAATAGCTAGTGTTTCATATAAGTGGGCTGTCAGCGTTTTTTAGTTGTTCTGCTTTGATTTTTCACCATAAATAAATCTATTTATACATATATGTATACACATATATAATAAATTTAGATGCTTATCTTTGTTACACACATACATGTAGAAACCGATCACATATACATCCACATACATCTAAATGTATTACATACATGTATATGTAGATACATACACATATACTACATTTAGATGCTTACATTTTTTGTTACTAGCTTTATCTGATGGATATCAGGGAAGATTATTTTTCATTGATTTATAGTCGTAGGGCTTTGTCCTTCCTGTGACAGGAACACTTTTCTGGCCTGGCTGACATCACCAGAATCGCTTAAAGTCTATTTTGAAATGGAGGCATTGAGCTTTGCCTGCCTGTTTTTCCTCATCAGTCCACAGGAATAAACTCATTGAGATGAAGTTAAATAGTGATTGCCCCACCAACAAAAAGGGAGAAATCTCTATTTACTTCAGGTGATGATAGTACCAACTCTTTAATAGTCTGCCTGTTTTCTCATTGCAAGTGTCAGCAGTAGCCTTCCCAGGTTAATTCTCTGCCCAAGGAACAAGCAAGTTTTAGTGCTGGTTGTTTGTATTCTTGAACCATCCAGTGGAGAAGTCTTTTGAGAATGCTGTGGATCTTTGGCAGATTTTAAAATCTCAGCTCTAGACTCTAGGAACAGCTACTAGCTATAGGTTCTCTTGCTTGAGCTCAAAATAGACTCACCATTACCGATGCTTATATAAAACCTGCTTTTTAACATGACAGGAAGAGGTAAGCTGTTATGTAAAAGAAAGGCCCCCTCCTCCAGTTTAACTCCCAGCTTGTTTTGAAATAAGGACCCAGATCATCAAAAGGCAGTTTTTCTTCATTAGGGTCTTTCTGGCCCTAACTTCCTGGTGCAGAGAATTAGGCTCATCATTTATTATGAGCACCATCAAGAAACAGATTATGGATAGTCTGTGATGTTTTAAGAGAATCACATTGAAATTTTCTAAGAAAGTTTCAAAAAGTCAACAGAAAATTTTAAAAAGCAAAAGTTGTTAGAAAAAGAACAAGCTAAAGAAGTACCAAATATACCAACATTTTGCTTTTATGTTGAAAAAAAAAAACAAACTTCAGTTGAACCTAGATCACATTTTCTGTTTTGTTTTTGTAAACATGGACATTGGTGCACATTATTTTGTATATATGTATTTTTATTAGGAAAGGTTCATCAACATTTAAAGAGGCCTATGAACTGAAAAAGGATTAAGACTCAGTGGTCTGGACCATTAAAACTTTCTTCTCTAGGATTTTCCACAGCACCAGCAGAGCAGGTACTTACTGTATTCCTAGAATGGAATGGACGTTCATTGGGTTAGCCATCCCACTCCCCTTTCTGGTAGGAAGAATGTTGTGATTTTGCTGACTGATTTTGCTGACTGTGGCTGACTGAATCCCTGAACGAAAAGGGTAGAACACTTGACTTAGGCTGAGACAGTCAGTGTATCATATCCCTCTTGACCACAATTGGCTCAGGGATTGGCCAATCTTATATACCTAGTGACACATACCAAGGATTCAATACAAATTTTAAGCTAAATGAAAGATTAGTGTGGCTCCCCCCTCCCCAGATGTCTATAGCTAACTTGGCCATTATTCAAACTGAAAAATAATGCATAATAGTTAGGCTGAGTGAGCACCACTAGCCTTAAGGGATTATTTTATTTTTGTGGCTAATTCTCATATGCATTTCTCATATGTAGACACAGATAATCAATTATTTTTATTCTATAATTTCCAATAATACAATATATACTATGGATATGAAAAGCAGTTTAGATTAACTATTTGCAATAAGAAATTCAATTATTAAAAACTATTTTAAACTTTGTTATTAGACAGCCATCAGATATTTTAAGATTGCTAAAGATTGTCTGAAATCTGAAAAACATATTAAACAAGACAAGTTTTTTTGCTTGAATTGGGAATATTATTCCCTGAGGTTAAATGTTACCCTGTCCTTTCTTTTTTTGATTATATATCACACAAAGTAATGTTAACTAGTAAAAGGAAATCAGTGATATTTATATTACAAGTTTCAGGGGAAGAAAGCTCTTAAAAGTTTTCAACTTTAACTTGATGAACCTTTCCTAATAAAAAATTTTCAATTTTAAGTTATGGCTTGAAACTCGTGTTAGGGATAAGAAAACAAGGACAGTTGTACTTTTCAATCCTTGTTATTTGTGGCTTTCATATTTGCAAATTTGCCAGTCACTAAAATCTATTTGTAATCCCAAAACCAAAATCTGTGGCACTTTTGTGGTTATCTGCAGACATTCGAGGATATGCACAGAACAGTGAAAAATCTGAATCACTGAGAGTGCACATTGCCAGCGGAGGTCGAACGAGACAATGATCTGACTTACTGTTTCAGGTCTCACACTTGTCAACAGGTGTCCTTTTCCTGATCCACTGGGTGTCATGCTTTTTGCATTTTTGTGTTTTTTGTTGATTTGGCTATTTAGAATGGTCCCCATGTAGAGGGCTGTGTAGTGTTGTGCAGTGTTTCCAAGCGTAAGAAGGCTGTGATGCGCCTCGTGCTGAAAATACTGTTAGATAAACTTTGTTCAGGCATGAGATATGGTGCTGTTGGCCCTGAATTTGGTGTAATGAATCAACAATACATAGTAAATAAAGTATCTTTAAACAGAAACATATGCCAGACAAGGCTAGTATTGATCAGCTGACAATATGTGGCCAGCAGCTCACTGGAGTCTAACCATAACCTCCCCTGGGAGCACTGGTTTAGTTCACTAAATTAGTTCACTAATTCAGTGTTTGTGGTGACTTTATGGAACACAGCCATCACAAGAATTAATTATGTTTCTAAGTGATGTATTTATAAACATCATCTCTCTTTTGATAGTTCTTCCTTCCAATGCAGGGATTGGGAGACTATTAAATATATTAGTTTTCCAACTGAAAAGTGTGAGACAATGAGGCATGTGGGTAGAAACCAGGGTTAGTACCATTGTAACTGCTACTGTAAAGTTGGGGGACAGGTCTGAGGACAGCTTATTCCATTGCTTTCCTTTCAGCATTTCCCCATCCCTCTTCTTAAATGTACAACTTTCTTCAGACAACAGTTTAACACTTTTTTTGTTTTTGAAGTAGTAATTTTACTTTTTAACTCTGTACCTTTGTAAATAAGGTCAGCACAGGAAGAACAGTCTTCGAGGCAGAGAGATTTCTCATGAGGAGTTGAAGGGAGTATTTGGCAAGATGCATGCTATTTCCTTGAAACCAGAGCATCTTAATTCTGCCAAAAGAAAAATAGACCAATAAACTTATGTGCCCTAGATTTTGCTGTTTATAATATGAACAGTAAGCTGCAAGCCTATGATGGAATTTGATGACTTGAGAATTGCTTCTTGGACTCCAGGAGTGTCAGAGAGGCCCAGATGTTTGGCAAGTCTCCATGATGCCTCAACATTCACTGTATTCCAAACAAAACAGAACTTAGAATGGGAAAATATCCATATTTATGGATGAGCTGTGTGCCTAACCACTTGGGTTCTGCAGGCAAACTGCATGGGTTTGTTAATTTGAATACAAAATTAAATTTCACCTGCAGATTGTGCCAGCATCCTGATGATTCCCTATAATGGGGAGGTTTCCTGAGATGGTTCTTATCTGCAGAGATAGCTTATCTTGTTGGCAAGCATTCAACAACACAGAGCCACCTTCATGGTAAAGGAACAGTAAGTAAGGAGCACAAATCCCCAAATGACGGTTAAGGTTGTCACTTAGGAGATCCATACCTCACTCTGCTGCAAAAGATGGGGAAATACAGATTGTACTAAGAGGACCTATAGGGGAGAGTTAGGTTGAGTTGACTTGTCAGGAGCAAAAATCTACTCAACTCCTTAAGTATTTTAAAAGGAGATTGCCATCATTTTTAAAAACATATACAAGTGTACTAGTGTTACTACTGGAGATACTCCAACACGAACAGCTTGGTAATAGCAGCATGTCAAACACTAGGCTTTGAAGCTCCCTCATCTTGCTTCTTTGCTCGACATAAGACAGCCTACTTATTCCTATTCTATTGAGCCTCCAGCTTTGTCCTTAAAACTACAGATATGATAATTTCACTTTTAAAACACATATGCACTGTTGACTTTATCATTTATCAATATTCTCAAAATGAATTCATTCCTGGGATCTTCATTTCTTAACTTTGCTTTCCAACTTCATCTCACTTTCCCCTCCTTTTTCTTGGCAAGCGGCAGCCACAAAGATTCCCTTTCTGTTCCTTGAATACCTAAAGATCATTTCTTTATCAGGATCTCTGTACTTGCTGTCCTTATGCATGAAAAGCTCTTAAGTAGCTTCCCCTTATTTGGCCTGGGTCATGCCTTAGTGACGACCTTACCAAGGTTGGCCAGCCCACCATGCTCCATTCTTATGCCTTGCTACGGTTTTATCTTTTACTGCCTCAAATGGCTTTACCTCTGTCCCCCTCTATTATAGTGTGACTTCCATAGGAGCAGGTACTTGTTTGCCCCAGTATCCCTGAGCATCTATAATTAAGTTGGCACATAGTAGGTATTCAGATATTTGTTTGAATATTTGAAGTATTGGAGTGAACCGTTCTCCACCTTTTTAGTCTCCCCTCTAACCCTAACCAGACACTCAATGTGCACAGCAGTCACCAACTGAGCATAGCTCATGTTAGAACTAAATGTTAGTATTCTTCAGGGTGTCCATAAGACTGTGGGCCAGGGCCCTACAGTTGGTTCCAACCCCTTCACCACCAGCTCTGATCTCTGGTCTCCGCAGAGCATGACTATATTAATAATGTGCTAATCTCTAGTGCTGACTAGGCTTCTTAGTGTAAGATTAGCTTTAAACTCATTTCAAACAGAATGATACGATTTTAGAGAAAAATACCAGCCCTATCAAACTAGTGTAAAGACCACAGGACAAAAAGATTGGATTCTGATCTGTGAAAACAATAATCTTTCCTTCACTCTTAAACTCATAGCCTTCCACTTCTCCCTGGATCTCCCTGCTAACTGAATGATCTCGATAACACATAAAAGGGAATGTGATGAGCACTTTGCAATGATCTGCTACCCACCATTATTCCAAGATGGAAAGTAGATCCAAACAATTTTACAGTACGCTGTGCTACTCTCAATTAAGTTTTAAACCCTGGTATACACATTTTTTATAAATTAAGCAGAATCAGCAACTCCAATAGGTGAATGTGGTCAGAGACGACAGCTTCTAAGCATGGCTTTGTCTACACAGGATATGAATGAGGAGGGAAGGTAGACTACTAGCCGTTTTTACACTGGGTAAAAATTTTTCCATCCTTGGTTTTGGGAAAGCCCTATAATCACAGTGGCACATCTTCCTAGGGAATAGAATTAAAGGAGCTGTGCTATAGGGGAGAAAGAAAACAAAAAATTAGTTTTGTTAAAGACAGAAACATAGTTCTTGGAAATGAGAATTATTGAGCCCTTTGTGGTAGTGACCTAAGACAACCACCAGGATAGTGAACCACAGGTGCATGCTTTTGGTGGAGGGATTTAAGATTTATTGATGTTTGGCTGGTAAGGAAAGGAGAACTTACTGCTTTTTCCTAGCCGAGTTGAGACTGAGGTGTTAAGGCTTTAAAAAAAAAAAATTCACATTCACAAAGGAAATCTGCTTCAGTATTTCCAACATGACAAAACACAGCATGTGGTCTTGGTTGCACCCAAGACAAATAAAACCTGTCATAGTAAACAGAGTTGCTATTCATTCCAGATTTGCTGGAATATTTGTTCACCCAACCCAGAGAGCAGAGTCTTCAGTGATGCTGCAACCATTCTATTTAAAATTAGTTCTCTTTCCACTGTTAGACCTACTTCCACCTTTTCCCATATATTTAATCACTTAAACATGGCACATCTGTTTATGGAGAAATGCATTAGCATTATGCAGTTTTACTACCTGCATATTTTCCGAATGTCCTAAGGCACATGCATTTTACCACATTGTTAAATTAACTTCTTTCTTTGTAAGCACTGTATTAGAATATTATATTAGAGTATGATATTTAAAAAGCTCCCTATACCTCTCCTGGGCAGAAATAAGATCTGAAGTCTAAAATTCTGAACACAGGAGTCCGGTCAGTTCTAGAAATAAACGAAAAATGATACACCCCATTTGCCACTGCATCATACTCTTCTTAGAATATTTTACTAACTCTGTAAACCCTAACACTATTGCTGTCAATGTCACACTCAGTGAATCATGCTTTCTTGAAGTAAAATCTTAATACAGGCTACTCTGTCAATGTGACATTTTCATTAGGTCTATTATTTTTGAGCAGTATCTCAGCATTATAAAAAAATACTCTGAAAGGCAGTTCTGCCTGGTAGCTCATGACTTGGGAGAGGACAACACCTTTTTGATTATGTCATTGAATTTAGTCATGAAACTTGTGTCCTTACTACACACAGACACAATTTCATCCTTTGTATTTTGTTACATGCCTCTGTGATATGAGCAAAAAGAGCTGTGTTCATAATATCAAAGAAGCACAAATGGGTCACCTTTGTCATAGACAAAAAAAAAAAAAAAATGTAAAAGGCATAAGACTGGATTTAGAATGTGCCTAAAACAAATTCCACAGCCTAACAATAAAGATGGTGACTCCTGCTGTTTCAAGTCCAGGCTGCTCAGAGGCGTGGATCAGCCCCACAGAGAAAGGGAATGCTGGCTTTTCAACAAACTGAGGCTGACTCCAGTGGGCTTTATGGCAGAATCAAATACAACATGGGGGAGGACTGATTGGACCCATTCAGCCCTCCTTGAAGCCAAGATAAGGAAGATAACTTAACTTTATAGCATTTCCCCTGTGAGGCACTCAAGGGCATACCATTAAAGCAACTGATTACAGTACAGAGAGAAGCCAGGGTCGTTTGAGTCTTTATTAAGGATTATTCATTTCTTGCATGAGGAGCTGCCCAGACTAGGGCTGCATATCACTTATGTAGGGCCCCTGGATTCTTCAAACACTGCATGTGTCTGATTAGAAGAGAAACAACATTGTTCTCGCTTGAGTAGAGAAACTGACCTTCACTGACCAGAATTTTTATTCATACAAAGCATCCTTTGGCACGCCGAATCTCCAGGCTCACATGATCCCTCATCAGTAAGCTGCAGTGTTAGTTCATGAGCATAATGAAAAAGTCTATATAAGCCCAGGTACTGCCTTGGTTATTAACAGGTAATGTTGGAGCTTCACAAGAGTATAATGTAAATTTAATGCTGAGCTGACATTAACCAAACACTATTATAGTAGCTCCTGCTGAACGTGTGTTCCATGAGGAGAGGCTCAGGGCTTCCGTTTAGTCATCTGTGCCATATGAGATGTTAAGCCCTCATTTCACATTCATTACCATCTAAGTTAATGTTTCTAGTTTTACCCAAGTGACTAGAAACACTCGTGTGTACGCACGCATGCACACACACACATATACCACACACCTCTACTGGGAACAAAAGCCCATCATTCTAGATTACTGAAAATTTATGTAATGAGATGAGGCTGCTCTTAGCAGACTTGTCTGGGTCACTGGGCTCAACCTAATGCAGGGAAACAGGGACACATGTTGCCACCCCAGTGCCCCTCTGTCTCCCCTTTGTACAAACCTCCTCTTCTCCCAAACAAGTGGGAGCCTAGCCTGGGATTTGGGTGACAAGGAGAGGCAGCATTAAGGGACATCCCCAAAGCTGAAAATGAAGCAGATACTATGACGTGTCAACTCCAAGGAGCTAAGCAGGGCAAGAATGAGGCTACAGAATAGAAAGAAACAGGGAGTGGGACGCTCACTCACTGGCATAGGTAGGATCGCAGGTGCTTTTCTAGTTCTGTAGCCTCTGCAGCCAGAGGACCAGGCCAGGGGGACTGCCTGAGAGGTGGAGCCAGCTGAGACAAGATGTCGCAACAAAGATCCAAGCCAACCACCCACCTATAGGCCCACTTGTACATGGTGTCATGCTCAGCTTCATTCTTTCCTTCTTTATTTAAATTGAGGTATAATTAACATAACATTTTAATTAGTTTCAGGTGTACAAACATGATTCGGTATTTATATATATTGTCAGACAATCACCACAGCTTCATTCTGACCATAGAGTTCGACTGCTGATTTGATCTCACATAACACATGAAACCATGAGTAGCCCTACATCATGCCCCAGACCTGGGGAGCAGGAAACAGCTTCTCACACCACACAGCCATCTCACTCCCTGTAGCTTCTATTTCCAGATTTCAGTGCCAACAGGTTTGTTCACCATACAGGGGCCAGAGAAGGCAGTAGAAAATCAATCCCAGAAAGGAATGACTGGTCACATGAGTGCTTAGGAACAAAACCCTATTTTCTTTCCCTTCAAATTATTACCATGACAGTGAGATTTCCAAGTGTCTGGATGTCTCTATTCCACTGTTTATACTCAATGGTGCTACGTTAATTTGCATTCAACACACTGTTCTGTTAAGTTCTTTAACTGTTTGAAGGGTGGGCATTGCCAAGACACTAAGATTACCATTTCACTGAAGGTTTTCTTTTTCTTTTTCTTTAAAGATTTTATTTATTTATTTGATAGAGAGACCTCACAAGTAGGCAGAGAGGCAGGTGGGGGCGGGGGGAAGCAGGCTCCCCACCGAGCAGAGAGCCCAACGCGGGGCTCGATCCCAGCACCCCGAGATCATGACCTGAGCCGAAGGCAGAGGCTTTAACCCACTGAGTCACCCAGGCGCCCTTCACTGAAGTTTTTCAACTCTACCACTTAATATGTTTGTTCTGTCCCTGTACCCCACCTCCTTCAAATTCTCTGTAAAATTAAACCATTTTTTTTTCTTCATCCTGTTTGGTGTTTAGGCCATTTCTTGCCCTCCAAATAAAAGTCACATGGAGAAGTCACGTCCACATACTAGATGCAAGCAACAGGAATAATAGAAGAAATACTTCAGTGGATTCAGGAGAAGGTAGTTCAGTTCTAAACTGGAACAATATAAATACAGGAGCGATTGCAACCACGACATCTAATGTGCACCTTTAAATGCTATAAGAGAAAGGAGGATACTGTGAGCTGAGGTCAGAGGTGATTTCACAAGAGTAAGATCCCAAATCATCTAGGATTTGGGTATGTCCAAAAAAGGGGAAACAATTCTAAAGATGGTGTGAGACACAAAGGTGTTGAAGAGGGAGTACCATGGTCTGTCTGATGGGAGGCACTGAAGGGTTTTGAACAAGAGAGTGTTGTGATAAAAGCAGTGTTTTGGAAGACTGATCTAGCAGCAGCATGCAGGATGGACGTCAGAGGAAAGAATGGAGGTGGGAAAGAGAGAGTTCATTTAGGACAGCCTGGATGTGGGAGGAGAGTCACCCATTTATTCCATAATTATCTGATGTTTTCCATGTGTTAGAGGCTCTTATAGGTGCGAGGTGCAGTGGTGACCGGGAAAGCAAGGTACCTGTCCTCCTGGGGTCCGTATTCCAGTGATATTAAATCAAACAATATCAGAGAGTGACAAGTAGAGGAGAGGGAGTAGACAAGGTGGCGTGATGGTAACGGAGGCAGGTCCTTGAAATAAGTACTCTGAGCTGGTGTCAGGTTTGCCGGGACTAAAGGCTAAGAAGATGCAAAAATCTGAAGTAGGAACATTTTGGAGAGAGGAATAGTAAGTGCAAAGGCTTTAAGGTGAGGACAACCTGAACTTACTGGAAGAAACGAACAGGACCATATGGCTGGAGCAGAGTAAATAGTGGCAGGAGACAGGGCTCAACAATCATCTGTGGGGTCACATCACCTAAGTACTCACAGGCCATGTTGAGATTTTAATTACAATTAGATTTAGAAGAAGGAGGTGACATGAATCTCATATACATTCTATTTTGTTTATTTATTTATTTATTTTTAAAGGGAATGCAAGCAGGGGAAGTGGGAGACGGAGAAGCAGTCTTCCTGAGGAGCAGGGAGTCTAGGGTTTGAACCTAGGACCCTGGGATTATGACCTGAACTGAAGAAGCCACCCAGGCACCCCTTATATACATCCTAAAAGATTACTTGAGGTGCTGTGTAAAGGTGGATTGCACAGTTGGGGGGCAGGGACCCTGTTAGAGGGCCACTGCAGTGGTCAAGGTAAGAAAGGATAGTGTTGTGGACAATGACAGAAACGGGGCCAACAGATCTTGGCCATGAACTGGATGTGAGAAATTGTAGATGCAGTAAGGACAATTCCAGTTTGGGCCATGAGCCTCTGGTGGGTGGCAGCGCCATTTACTAAAATGAGAACAACTGAGGCAGAAATAGATTGAAGAGTATACAGGACTGAGAGCTCCGTTAGGGACAAGTTGGAGCTCATGGAGAGAGTGGCATATATAGGTTTAGTATTCAGGAGAGGAGCTAGGGCCGAAGACAAAAATTTGAGACTACGTCAGTTTAGGGACTGTATTTACAGCTTCGAAACCAGATGAGATAATCTAAATAATACAGAGAAGGAAGACGGCACAGGACAGATCTGAGGCAATCCAACATTTAGAAGTTGTGTTGAGCAAGCAGAAGGAAAGGCTGGTGAAGTACAATGCAAACTAGAAAGGAGTGTCATCACAGAAGCCAAGGGAAAAAATTGCTTCTAGAATGGGAACGGGGTGGTGGAAGAAGCTACCACAAATCAGATGGGATGAGTCTGAGAGTGCTTCAAAATAATGAAATCTTCTAACCAAAGCCTACCCTTAAAGTGAACTGCCTGTCTGGTTTTTGCCTAAAATAACACCTTAACTAAAAGTGGTTATTTCTAGTGAGGATGGAGGCAGTGCGCTGGAGAAGAGTGAAGGCAAAAGTTGATTGGGTATCTTCAAAAGAGATAATGAATGTGAAAATCTCCGTATCAGTTACAAAGCAGAATAGAGAAATCAGCTTTAACATTATTACTAAAATAATGCTAAAAGTAAGGTATTAATAATGATAATAATAAGGAGCGCCTGAGTGGCTTAGTCATTTGAATGTCCAACTCTTGATTTCAGCTCAGGTCATGATCTCAGGCTCATGGGATCAAGCGCTGCATCAGGCTCCCTGCTCAGGGGGAGTCTGCTTGAGATTCTCTCTTTCTCAAATAAATAAATAAATATTTTTAAAAAGCAGTTATGATGATGGTTCTCTTGACTGAAATGTGCTTTTACTGGCCTCAAAAGTAAGATTTAAATCTCTACTATAGCAATCTCAGAAATAGGGAATTGTAAAACTGAAAAACATTTCAAACAGAAGTCGCTGGAAATTTCAGACTATGGGTATTACTTAAGTAGGAATTTCTGAGTATATCACTGATTAAGAACCAACATATTTATCTTCTCAGGATGTCACTAAGTCCATGTAAGTTGCTAATATCTTGGCATCCAGTACTGACTTAGCTTCCTTAGGCTTCAGAAAATTACAGAACAGGACACTGAAATCTAGTTTTCAAGGAGTCAAGGTTTCCCTTTGATAGGTTTGGGACAAACCCTTCCAGTTGCCCTTCGCAATACTTGCCTTTATATGTTCAAAGATTAAAAAATTCATCCATTTTACCAGTTGAGGACATCAACCCATGTACATCAAACATGCCACCTAGGTAACGGTAAAGTTGGATTTTATTGATTGTCTTTCAAGACAAAACTTGTTTCAAAATAATTTTGAATAACTTCTGTAGAGCGGTCAAAATAAATGTTATGTAAATGTAAATAAACACAGCTCTTGCTAAATCATCAGTCAGGGGAATTAAGCACCAATGGTAATTCCTCATTTAAGAGTTTGGGAGTCACTCCTCATACAGTTTCAGCAGAAATTCAGCATGTTTGAATTCCTGTGTGCATTTTTGGGTGAGGATTTTATAAATATAAACCCCAAAGACAGGCAACTGCCCCTCGTTAGTCCTGAAATGCTGGGCAGTTCCTCATCTGCTTCAGCTTCATCAGCTGCACAACAGAGTTGCTAGTCCTTGCCCTGTTCTCTCAATCCATAGAGATGGGGAGAAACTGTGCCCAGAGGCTTTGATGTCAAATGTCCTGCTGATCGGAGAAGGGGCTTCACACACTGAAGAAATGCCATGGCCATAGCCCAGGGCTTTGGAAGTCCCCAGAGAATCTGAAGTAGTTTGCAGCTGTGGGAACCTAAAATGCTAGACCATCTAAAGAGGACCAAAATTCACACAGAGATCCAGGCAGAGGTGTACAGGCGCCTGCTCGCTGCACACTTGCTTCTCCAACTCCTCAGTCATAATCAGGAAGCCCTAGCATCCAAAAAAACCCAGTAGGGGAGGTGACGTTAGCCTTGCCAGGCACTCATCTTGCAGCTGAGCATCTGAGATGGAAAAGCGCCTCCAAAGGGGAATGATGTATTTTTCTCTTACTGTTTGACACATTTAAAAAATATTTTTTAACAACAAACCCTCATCATTTCTGCATTCTTCTCCATATCCAGAAGCACCCCTATGTTTGCCTCGTAAGATGACAAATGTGAAGTGGAAGGGGAGAAGAATCTTTAGTGTAAACAAGAGTTTGTTTTAGAATCTTTGGACCTTAGCAGTCACACTTCCCAAATCATTGCTTTGGAGGAGTCTGCTTGGTAATGGGCTTGGTGCACATGAAAATGTCAGGGGAGGGTCTCCAGAAAAACATTCAGCTGAGAAAACGATAATGAAGATGCTAATCATAAAAAGTAGTGTACTGCTAATACACACTCCCTCTAGAACCCCAGGCGTCCAGAGATGATTCTGGACTACTTCCTGTTAACACAGTAGGCCTAGCACACATTGCACCCCTCCTCTCATCCCAAAGACACTGACTCAGCATTTGGCCTTGAGCCAAAGAGGCATATTCTGAATTCAGAGTTGCAGCAGTGTTCAGTACAATTACAACATAATGGCTGCAAAGCTGTTCCTGAAAGCCAAGAAAACCTGAATAATGTGGTTGGGTTATATCATACATGAGGGCTTAATAGAGTTAAAAACCAATTTGAAAATTCCTTCATTCCATAAAGATGGCATTAAGATGAGGGCAAAATCATTCTAGTTCAAGGGATGGGAACAAAGTGCATAAGGACTTATGCTGACTCCTTTCCACATTATCCTTCTTAACTAAAATGACCCATCCCCTTTGAAGAGATCTCTAGTATTTAATGCTGACCCAGAAAGAAGGCAATTTCATTAAAACATCTTAGTTTTATTGTAACCAGTTAGTAATGCCAGTTTCCTTGCGTTTTACAAAGCATTTGTAAAAATGCTTTTGTAAAAAAAAAAGCATTTACAATCCCATTTCCAAAAACAACTATTTGCAATTCAAAATCTGCCCATCCAGGCAAGGTCATCCATTCATCACTAATACCCCTACCATTTCCAATTCACCTTGCCAAAGAGATGAATTTATCTTCATGACCACACAAGACCTGAAAGATTTTTCATTCATTTTTAGCCATTTTGTAGCAAATGACTTTGGAAACTTTGAATTACTAAATCTGAGCATTTTCTTCGACTTGTGATACCAACAATACCTAGGCCTGCTCAATCTGAATGTTGGGAACCATATTCTCTTGAGGTCGTGCACCCACAACTCTCAGTGATGTCAGATTCTCCAATCCTCGGATCCCATTCTGTTACTTAACACGTATGGGGATGTCTTAATATTTTGGAACTGGGAAGTGACTTCAAAGATCTCCTTGCATTATGGATAAACTAATGTCTTCCTGAAACCTTTCATACTGCATTTTCTGGTTCATCTTTCTGT
The DNA here is from genome assembly GCF_009829155.1 of Mustela erminea. Lineage (NCBI taxonomy): Eukaryota > Metazoa > Chordata > Mammalia > Carnivora > Mustelidae > Mustela > Mustela erminea. The sequence continues at coordinate 98,754,846 of NC_045616.1, read as the reverse complement.
ATTTTTTCCTTGAACAATGGCTTACTTTTATACATAATGAGACCAAAACAGAATTTTCAGAACTACAAGGAATCTCCAAGTTCAACCTCCTTCCTTTAAAAAAAACAAAAACAAAAACAACCCTCAGAAAGCTTTATACATAAATCCTCAGCATACCAAACAACTGGTAGCACATTGTGTTTAAAGATTAATTTAAGGATGGAGAGTGAGGAAAGCCTCTGCTTCAGATAGCAGAATTCTTTTATTTTAAGAATGAGGTTCTGGTCTCTAAATCTAAGAAGATACAGATTAATTTCATTTTTGAACATGGAGTAACAGAGCTGAACTTAGATCTCTTTTTTCCCACTCTCATGTCCTAGGCTGACTCAGCTGACTGAATTTCCATTAAATAACACTATCCTTTCTCTTGGCTGACTGGAAGAACTATATGTTTTAAAAAGTAAAGAGTTAAAAAAATCAAATAATTCAATCTCATGTCCTTCCTCCTGACTAAACTAGAAGCCATTTCCCCGTGATTAGTATGAAAAAGTACAGGAAGAACGAAAGGAAGTTCATTTGTTTCCAGGAGTAATGTTCTGGTTTCTGCTGCAGTCCCACTGGCAACAGAAGGAAGCAGTGTGTTCCACAGGCCTGCCCCATTATAACACAAAAAGCTGTCAGTTTTGAACTCCTTGGGAATTTGAGCAAAGCAGAAAAGATGAGAGTGGCTTTCTTACAATATTATTTGGGCAACCTAGCCTTAAAATAGTGACCATACATGGATTGTCTCTCCTTAAGGAAGGATCAAATGAAGGTATTAGTGACCTAGGTAAACTCGTAATTTGGTATACCTTCACAAAGACAGTCTTCATGTATTTGCTCAACAAGTCTTTGGGTGAGGAGTTGAGCATGGAAGGCCTGAATGGAGGGGGAGACAGGGCTCCCGAAGCCATTCAACAGAACTCAGGCCCTATAGCTGATCAGGACATAGCTCCTTGGAAGACAGTTTGGTGACCATCTGCAGATTCTCAAATATGCATTTCCCTACTCCAAGCTGTTGATCAAGGTGTTAGTAACTGCAGTATTTATAACTGTATCTAGTAAGCTCTTGAAAGGTTAATGTTTTTAATCTTGAAAGGTTAATGTTTTATATAATCCTTTTCTCTACCTGTTGTATTCCCAATCATATTATAGATCCAATCGCCTTTCAGGGACACTGTGTTTTCATTTCTGTGGCATATACTGAGTGTTTGCAATGCGTCAGGGACTGTGCCAGGTATAGAAATATAAGAGTGATTAAGATCCTTTCCTTGCCCTTTAGGACCTTACACCTTGCACAGAAGAAAAATTTACAAATACAGTACTGCAGTGGTGAAGCCTATAGCAGTTAAATGGTTATTACCAGATACTAAGGGTGAAATGCTCTGAAATCCTGGGAGATGGATATTTTCTTAAAGTAGAAGGTATCTTGAATTTTGCCTCTATCTCTAGAAACCTTATCTTTGGTAAAGATTAGAATAAAAAGAATGATGTTTCCATGCCTCCAGGTTCCTGTAACTGGAACTGGAATATTAGGGATGTGGGATAATGATCTATGAGATACTCAGCCCAAACATTTCATTTTGCATATTCTTTCTCAAATGATTTTGTCCCTGAACTTGCTATGTGATATTACTAGGGAAAGGATGAAGGAAGCCTGCCTAGTCCCTGCTACCTGTGTGGATCCCTGGATCCAGATGGTTTCTCCCCTTCAAAATAATTGCAAACAAGATTAAAACTGCATGCAGGAACAATCCCAGCGGGCTTCTGGTTTCCTATGATGTATACTCCTTTAATAAAGCAGTGGCAAAATTAGATTTAAAATAAGGAACATAAAAAACCTTCATACTTGTACCATATTACCTCAGGGTCCTGCTATATGTGAAACACCAAACCCTGGCATTAGAGTAACTGAACGCATCAGCCAGCTAGAATATGCACACATTATGAAATACAAAAACTTAAAAAAATAACTTATTTTGAAGGCATATCTCCACATTGCCTCCAGGTACTTAAGAGTACAAGAGAGCCAGACATCTGGGATAAAATAGAAATACAGTCCAATAAATTCCCGAGTTGGAAAATCCTCATTTCTATTACCTTACCTGCCATCAATCCATCTAAATAAAACCACAAAGCCACATTTTCTTCTAGTGAAGGAGACAAAAAAAATATTGATTCTTCCTCAGCAGGCCACCACTACTGACCACAGAAAGTATGAAGAAAGAAAATCTGGGGAGACTGCCTGTCTAAAGCACCAGCCCCACCAATCTTAATTTTCCCAACAGGAACTTTCTGGTTCCACACAATTCTTCGGCAGAACGGGACTCAGGTTATCAGGCTATGATGTTTCACACAGAACCATGACTTAGTTGGGCCTTACCCTGATGTTACAATGATCACTTAGTATTTCCAGGGAGACTTTTTTCCCCAAGTGTTTCAAATCTCACTGTATGTAGCTCCAAATATTGATAAATATTGGTTAGAGAGTTTCATATGCATTTTCATAAGCTATTCTTCATATAATTAGTAAATGAAGGGACTACGGCCTATAACAGCTACCTCAACTTGTACAGTGGCATGCACACTGAGACACTGGTGCAGTGGCTGCTTCACCAACGCAATGTGTAGATACAGGAGCCCTGCTTATATTGGGAAATGTGCTAGTAAGTGTTGGAGGTATAATAGGTTCTAGACACTATTCCTATCCTGGAGGAGTTTATAGCTTGGGATCAAGCTGGGCCATACTGTGTGTTGTGTGTATATATACATAAATACATATATATATGTATATATACACACATATACATATATACACACACACACATATATATTTAAAGTGCCCTACAATATGAAGTACTACATGAAATAATATTAAGAAACAAGAACAACTATTATCCTGGCAAAAACCTTGTTAAAGACCGTATTAGAAACAGGCACTTGCCTTTTCCCATTAGTAATTTCGCAGGGAATTCTTTACCTCTGGACTTACTAAAAAAAAATTCTATGAGCTGGTTTTTATCAGGAGTGGCCGACAAGGCTAAGTATTTGTTGAGAATGGTCTCTGATTTATTCTCACGTTGTTCACCACCCAGGGGGATGCTTTTGCCAGTAAAGCAGAGAGGAGATTCCCAAACCGCGGGACTCAACAACGTTTCTTACAGCACCTTTCAACCTTTTCACCCCCAGTTAAAGGTCAACATGGCTGCTCAAAAAGATTTATTTAAAAAGGCATCTCAGCGGCCTGCCAATTGAGATTATATTGCCACTTCACAGAATTCAATTAAACCCCGGATGGGGCTTCTGTGAAACACTGGAATCAGCGTGAAACTGAGATGCTTCCTGCTTCCTCTTAAAAAGCTGCCTTGTCCCGCTCGTTATTTTGTTCCCTTCCCAGAGCGCCATCAGTTGTGCTCACACACACACGCACACAAATGCCTATAATCTCCCCCCGGAGGTTCATGGATTTATGGCTCTCGGTTTAATTAAATTCCCTCTAACGACAATCGAAATTGGCAGCCTGCACTCCAGCGAAAGGTTCGCGTGCCCCGCTTCCCGCCCCAGCGCCGGCTCCGGGCTGGGACCAGAGCTCCCACTCCCCGCCGCCAGGCCGCCCTCACCCACCTGAGCCGGCAGCCGGCTACGTCGCCGCTTCCGCTCCGACCCCGGCACTTCCGCCCAGACCGGCCCAGATCCCGCCCCGTAGCTCTCACTTCCGGCCCAGCAAGCCAGGCTTCGGGCGGTGCTCTCGGGGTCGCACAGCCAAGCCGGTCGCCCGTTTGTAGGGTGGGCCACCTCTGGGCAGTTTCTCAGGAAAAGAGAGACGCAGTAACGAAGGCCAAATGTTAAAAAAAAAAAAAAAAAAAAAAAAAAAAGGTTCCTAGCCTGTTTGGGGACCACTTAATAAGGAGCCAACTTTGAAAATGGGCAGTTCAGGCTCTTAACTCTAACCTGTGTTCATTCACTCATTCATTTAATGTTGAGTGCCTTCCTCCCCTTGGTCCCGGCTGAGCTAGGTTATGGGGAAAGAGGTCATGAAACTGGCAGCTGTCCTCTTCCCAAACTTAAGTAAGCAAGTCACACATTAGGAAGTAATCCTTTAAGTAGGCCATGAGTTCAGTGAGCTAAATACATCGAAAGGGAAGGAATGTGAACCTTTAAAAATTAGGTGGAAGTGATCTGCCTGAAGAGGTAGCTTTTGGGTTGGGATGTGAAGCGCCAGGTGGGGCAGGGACAGATCTCTATAGGCCTGTGGAAGTCCGACTGGAGGGAGCCGGGCACCAACAACGCATAGAAGACTAGTATGGCAGAGGCATAGAGAGAGTGGGGAGAGGGGTGCAAACGGGCCACATAGGGTAGGCAGGAGCCTTTTTTTCAGTTTTGTGCTAAGGACAGCTGGAGGAATTTTTGTTGTATTCTTTTTGTTTGTGTGTTGGAAGGGGTTGAACTGATTGCCTTTCCGTACTGAAAGGATCACTCATCCTTGGGAAGGAGATGAGAAGGGGTTGGGGTAGGTGAGAGCAGAGTGCCAGCTGAGAAGGCAGGAGGCCCCTAATTACTCCAGGGCTGAGGTGTGGGGGCTTGAATGGTGGTACTCTGAATAGAAAATGATATGTAATCATAAGAGCAATGCTTAAAGCTAGCATGGATTGCTCACATCAGTTTTATACTCATTAACTTGTTTAATCTGGGGAACCATCCTTTTAATCATTATTGGTACCATTTTGCAGATGAAAAAATAATAACTTGCCTTAATCTCAGAGCTAGAAAATGGCAGAGATGGGATTGCATCTCATCCTGTCTGATGGCAGTATCTAAGAGCTTACTACTATATACTCAATTTGTATTTAGTGATTTTTATTTTATTTTATTTTTTTAAGATTTTACTTATTTATTTGAGAGAGAGTGAGAGCGAGCACAGAGGGAGAGTGGGAGGGAAGCAGACTCCCTGCTGAACAGAGAGCTGATACAGGGCTCTATCCCAGGACCCCAAGATCTTGACCTGAGCAGAAGGCAGACACTAAATTGACTGAGCCAGCCAAGTGCCCCATGTATTTAGTGATTTTTAAAGAAGATACAAACAAACCAAGGTCAGGAATGCATTCCCTAAACAAACTACACTGATGATGTGATATTGTTGGAAGAAGCATCTAGAAAATAGAGTTTTCAAATTTGTACTTTATCACTACAGCATTTGCTGATAGCAAAAGAGGGGAATTTGTGACTGTCAGTAGATGATCTATGATTATTTTGGGGTTGATACAGTCTGGTAAGACCTAATCCCTTTCTGAGGGTGTGGGGGAGAAAAAAGTACACTCAGTAACATTGCTGATAAAATATTTTTAAAGAAGTTATCTTGAGTCTAGTTATAGTTATAAACACCTTAATGGAACACACATAACTCACATTTTATGGAGCGATGGAAAAGCTTCCTAGGAATGCAACTTCAAATCAGCTTCCACATCTCATTTCTTATTAGAAAATGAAATAAATTGGATTTATGAAACCTGATTTCATCCATGAAGGAAAAGAATGACTTTACCAAAGGCCAACAGTGAAGCCTTTTAGCATTAGTTATGGGTAAATTTCTTTAAGGAGCCAAAAATTCACAAAAATCTTCAGAATTTGAGTTTAATTAGGAAGACTTAATTTGATTGTTCAGGTGATGGTGCAAGGTGTGGTACCTCCACAGGATTGTTTGGGTTAAGGGCACAAATTGAATGAAATGTCTGAAAATCCCCAAGAACTCACTGTAGTCCATGTCCAGTTATTCAGGGAGTGCTTGGCTGAATGCCAAAAACTCAGAGGATAAGCTTAGCCTCTAGGTAGTAGGCTCACAGTGCTGGGCATATGATCTTGTCTGGGAAAATGTCTGGAGTCTGACTGGGAAAAATTATAGCCTCCAAAATTAGAAAAGGAAAACTGCCAAAGCAAAATTAATCAACATTTATTAAATGGTCACAAAATATAATACTGTGTCAGCTTCATTAATTGCTGGATTTAATGTTCATAACAATTACATTACATTTGAAAACAGTTTAAAGATGAGCTGCTCTCACCAACTGAGAGTTCCTAAATATATATGATGAGTGTTAAGAAATCACAGCACGTTTTTAAAAGATTTTATTTATTTAATCATAGCACATTTTTAAATGAGTTACTCTAGCTGAATAATTTCAAAAGAAAAACTATAAAAATTTTTATAGCAAAATAATTAAATGTGGGATGAGTACACATACTAACATGTTTGAAATGATGTGAAAGTAAGAGCCTTTAGAGAATATAAAGGTCTTAGTATAGCAATAGGTCTTGTATATTTATGATCACTCCAAGCATGCTTGTCCTAGGCATTTGACCTATATCTTGACCTCCAGGTCAGGGCTCCAATTTGAAGCTCTGCCCTGAGATGATGGCTAGGACTGGTGTCAGGATCTCTCACGTGGGTTGAGTTCTTCTGTTAGATCCCAGGGCTGTGCCAGCTCTATGGTCAGATCTGAGACTGAAGTCCCGTAGAGAAGGCCTGCTGGTTAAGTCTAGTCGGCGACTCCTGGGATAACTTGAAGGGTACTTTAGAGGGCATGTCACCATTCCCTCCAGAGATGACCTGGAGCCAGGCTTCCCCACAAAGGCCTCCTGAAGGCTGGATGTGTGTGGTGGAGGGAAGCATCTTCACTCCCATCCCCCTTGCCTTTGCCTCTGGGAGAACAGGAGTAAGGAAAAGGCTTTTGATGTCCATGCTTTCCCTTGAGAATACCCTAAAAAGATCATATGTGTCCTGATAGTTAGTGACTGTTGTGTTAACTCTATTTTATAGTAACCTGGCTCTGTATTACTACTCAAGAAACATGGAATCTGAACTTTGACTCAAGGGGCACCCACCAGAGCTGGCTAATGTTGATTTTATCATGATGGTAGGAGTATTTAGAAACCTGGTAGATTTTCTTTTCTGGTCTTTTTCAGGTCTTTATAGGAGCTTATTTATTTATGTCAGGAGTGTCTCATCCCCAGCAAACTCTGCAGGAAATGATCTGTAAGGGCCAGATATTGTGTTGTGTTTAAGGTCATGGAGAAAAACAGTGGCAACCTCCCAAAGAAAAGACAGGCTTCTGAGTCTGGATGTGTTGGGTCAGCAAGGTCACTGTTGACCCCCTCGGGCCAACCATTACAGGAAACAGAATTATAAGACTGTCTTACTAGGGGAGAATGGACCTCAGAAGCCTGATTTCTATATCCCGCTTGACATTTAAAAAACTCTGCTCTTGTGCCAGAGGAGAGTGAAGAAAATTTTAAAAGAAGAAAAATGTTTATTTGTTTTAAGGCTTGCTCAGTAATCCACTTATGCCATTTACATTAAAGAACCTTTCCATGTAAACATCATTAATTATGTAGTATAAGAGCCAAATAAAAATAATTATAGAATAAATTAGTATAGCTTGAGTGCACATATATTATACAGAGACTCTAGACTTTTATATTTTATTGAAGGAGGCGGATTTGTGATTTTCTACATTGGAGCTGCTAGGGTGGAACCAACAGACGTGACATTTTACAGATGGGTAGCAATGTTGTTAAAGTTTAAACTCATACTGGCCATGACATGGTGCTTTTTAACAGGTGCTCTGACTTATGCCCCCTCTCTATATCTGTCTAGAGAAGACTCTGGGTGGAGATGTGGATTGAGTATCCCACGGGTTTTCCCAGGAGGTTTTTTGGAACAGGACCATTCTTGTCTTATCCAAAATCAGTGGCTTCCCTCGTACACTCAAGTGCAATCACATAAGACTGCTTGGGTCTGTGCTTAAGGCAATGAATTGTGTGCAGCCTGCCAGGCACAAGGGAGGGCAGGGTACAGGAGCTGGTGAGGAAATATGGCATGGAGACCTTGTAGTAGCGTGACAGACAGTATACATTTGTATCACCTTTTGTAGTATTTCAAGGGTTTTCATGTATCCTATGTAATTAAATCCTTTACGATAATTCTATAAAATAGGGAGGGTATGTATTTTTACCAATCCCATGTGACAGGAAACTGAAACTTAGGGAGGGAGGTCTCAGTGAAACAGGGATTAGAAAGCATTTCCTAAATCCTATCTATATATTTTGTTTTTCTCTTACACCTTCATATTTCCTTTTAAAAGTAAATGAAAAACAACATGGTAAAGTTCATGGCAATGGTTTGTGCTATGTGGGATCTTTTAAGAACATGTGAGTGCATTTGCATCATTTCCTCAGGGAAAGTTTTGTTTTACCTAGAAAAGCAGGAAATGGAGTTGAAATAGGAAAAGTTTTTCATTTTTATGGATTAAACCCATCTGTTATGTTCACTAATCTGGGATCATGGAGGGGGAAGGATTCTCACAGTATAAAGAGAGGAGAAAAGAGAATTATGTGTTTCCTTTGTTCCCTGGTTCAGATTCATACCCATTCACGGAGTCCTATTCAGACAAAACAGGGCAGCCATCAGAAAGAAAAGACAGGGGGTGCCTGGGTGGCTCAGTGGGTTAAAGCCTTTGCTTTCAGCTCAGGTCATGATCCCAGGGTCCTGGGATCAAGCCCCGCATTGGGCTCTCTGCTCAGCAAGGAGCCTGCTTCCTCCTCTCTTCCTGCCTGTCTCTCTGCCTACTTGTGATCTCTGTCTGTCAAATAAATAAATAAAATCTTAAAAAAAAAAAAAAAAAAGAAAGAAAAGACAGCTCTGTCCTCGACCGTGTCCCAACACCCTGAACAGTCTTCAGCAGAGTCGAAGTTAACACTTAGCCAGCTCTAAAGAATTCTGAGGGATAATTATTTTCACTGCTTTGAGCATCTTTCATAAATTTGTTTCAGTATTTTGCTGTATTATATGTTATGTCTGCACAGCACAAAAGAAAGTGAAATTACCTTTTGTTTATTCAGAATAGTGCTTACTGAGTATGTACTGTGGGGCAGTGCTAGCCACCAGAACTCTGGGGTTGAAACAAACAGACGTGCTTCTTGTTGTAATGGAACTCACAGTCAAGTAGAGGAGATGAATGTTAACCACTTTATCCCAGCAGTAAATATATACTATAGAAGGCCCTTTCTCCAGTGAGAACAAGACTAATAGATGATTAGGTAATTGGAAAATGCAGTTAAAGTGGGAAGTCATTAAAATGTGTATGTGGGTTTATACATATACAGTTGACCCTTGAACAACAAGGGGGTTAGGGGCACTCACCCCTCACACAGTTGAAAATCCATGTATAACTTTTGACTCTCCCAAAACTTAACTAATTATAGCCTACTATTGATCAGAAGCCTTACTAATAACATAAATAGTGGATGGACACATATTTTATATGTGGTATGTTTTATATACTGTATTCTTATAATGAAGTCATCTAGAGAAAATGTTACTAAGAAAACCATAAGAGAAAATATATTTGTACTAGTGTACTATATTTATCAAAAAAAAATCTGCATATAAGTGGATCCATGCAGTTCAAATGCATGCTGTTCAAGAAGGGTCAACTGTGTATATACACATGCATGTTTATATGGCTAACATTTTATATATACATCCACATGTGTGCATATATACATATATCTGAATATACATATTGCATGTATGCGTATATACATGTGTATATGTGTGTGTGTGTGTGTGTATACACATACGTAAACTTTCATTTCTTACTTAAAATGAACATGTATTTGCCGTATTTGGTAGAGTCATCTTTTTATTTTATTTTATTTTGTTTTAAAGATTTTATTTATTTATTTGACAGACAGAGATCACAAGTAGGCAGAGAGGCAGGCAGAGAGAGAGGGGAAAGCAGGCTCCCCGCCAAGCAGAGAGCCCAATGCGCGACTCAATCCCAGGACCCTGGGATCACGACCTAAGCTGAAGGCAGAGGCTTCAACCCACTGAGCCACCCAGGTGCCCCAGAGTCATTTTTTGAATAAAGTCCATTCAAATGTATATCACCTACAGTTTCCAGTTTCAGATACTTTAAGGTGGAGGGAGAACTTAAAGACACTTACCAAGTAATTTGAGTTCATTTAGATTTTTAACACTTTTTTCTCTAGTCTTTTACACTTGTCTTATTTACCACTAATCTAAGCAATTCCCACTGCCCACCCCCCAGCTTTTTCAAGTCTTTCCAAAGCATTTCACTTTTCAAAAGAGCAACTCTCTTTTTATGCTCATATTTGATCAGTTTATGTGATATTTAATTAAAGAACATAATTGTAGTCATCAAGTACAACTGCTGTAAACAGGTTGGGGAACAAAAGCAACGCCCTCTTAGAAGGGCTAGAGCTCATTCTGTGGGGGTAGAAGTGACGAGGGTATTAGACTGCAGAAGCCACAAGCATCTATCATGCTCCAGGCCATCAGTCAATACGTTTTACAGATGGATTTAAAAACGTCAGTTAATTCTCCCCCAGGAGCTCAATTAAGAGTTTCTATTGTAATTAAAAACTAATAAACATTACTAAAGAAAAGCAGTGGGTGCCGTAAAGGTCTGTAGGCAGGGGATATGATTGGGTCCTGGGGTGGCACGAGAGGCCTCTCCTAGGATGGTGGCACTTGAGCTGAGATCTGAGAGCCATGAGGCATTTGCTCAAGAAGAGGCTGGGGCAGGGGTCTGGAGAAGGGAGTCCCAGGCAGCAAGAGTAGCAGAGGTAACGCTGTGTTGAAAATAAGGAACGGAAAGAAGCAGTGTGATCAGAGGGAAGAGCAAAGAGAGAGAGCAGTCCAGGATGAGGCAGAGGCAGGGAGAGGGCCGTTCACATGGGCTTTGTACATTCTGATAAGCATGCAGGTCTTTGTCCCTCTTGACAAGAGAAAGCTGTCAATGATTGTGAAGCAAAGCGGTCTCCTTATTTGAGCACAAGCAGCCTCTAATTTGTTTTGACCCTCAAATCTCATGGGGGCACTTGGATTGCTTTAAAATCTAAATACACGATAGGCGGGGGAAAGAAAACAATATTTTCTTGGCCTCTGGCACCAGAATTTTGCTTAGGGAGGGAGCTGTTCTTGAATAAGAAAATACATTCATTAGCTGCTGGGTCAAAGTTGAGGATCCAAGGGCAGGTGTCAGAATAATAAAAGAGGTGCTAGTTATCTCTGCTGAGAAATTGGGGTGGAGGGAGAGAAAAAGGAGGGGGGTCTTATATTACTTTCACAGGGCTGAGGTGACAGAGTAAGACAAACTGGGGGCTTAAAATCACAGACATTTATTCTCACACAGTTTGGGGGGCTAGATGTGTGAAATCAAGTTGTTAGTAGGGCCATGTTCTCACCTAGAGCTCTGGGTAGACTCTTTTCTTCTGGTGGTGGCTGGCAATCCTTGGTGTTCCTTGTCTCGAGGCTGCATCATTCCAGTCTCAGTCCCTGTGGTCTTATGGCATTCTCCCTGTGCATCTTCATCTGTGCCCCTTCTCCTTTTCTTATAAGGACCCTAGATTGGATCAGGGACCACCCTTAATGGCTTCCTCTTAACTTGATTACAATCTGCAAAAACTCTATGTCTAAACAAGGTCGCATCTGCAGATGCTGAGGTTAGGGCTTGAATATATCTTTTTGAGGGACATAATTCAACCCACAACAGGTGTGAAGAGAGAGAAGCGGGAAGAATCAGCCAAAACCATGAGAGCTTATATAGCTAGGTTGGCTACAACCACTAAGAAATTACTGGTAATAGGATAGCTAAGGGGAACAATATGGTTTTTAAGTGCTTTTCTTACAATGTTTTAAGATGTGACAGCCTGCAAAACATGTCCCCCATCACACCCATGTGGTGGCTCCCACCTTTTCAGTGAAATTTCTGTTATGTGTTATTTACAAGGTGGGAGCGGTAAGGGGACAAATGACAAGTGGAGTCACCGAGAAGGATTTGGGTCCCATGTTAGGGCCTCTGACATAAAGAGTGTGATCATAGGAAACCCCAGAGAGAACATCAATTCAGTAGAGACTGAAAATAGTTATTTTGAGACTGTAAATGCCTTTCCCTACACAGATATTTAGAGATAGATTGGGTTTCCAAAATCTCTAGCATGGAGGTTTGTGTTAACCAACCTTATCCCTATCTTGTTGGGCTAAGACCAAGGTTTCAAATACAATTATGAAAATTCTTCCCTGCACCTCCTCTCCTCCTTGTTAGGGTACAGTGCATGATTTTGGTGAAACAAAGAGTGTTTGTGATTTACTTCTCAAAAGAATGAAAAATCCTATATTCTACACCACGTGCCCTACTATTTTCTAAATATCAAAATTCCAAATCGATTACCACTTGGGTGGCAGGAAAATGTTTTCTGAAGTCTAGTTTTCCTCTCTTGTCAGTCTCCCTCCTCACTTCACAGAAAACCTTTTGGTTGCATTCCTCCACCGCCAGAAACTCTTCGATGCCTTTCACTCAGGTCTGCGCCTGACTCTCGAAATGAAGGGAATGATTTCCTGTAGTGAGTCCAGATGTTTGTGTTCAGCATTATTGCTATTAGCCGTCAAGTCTGAGAGTCGTACAAAATTAAATCCGTCCTTGAGGCCTGCAAGGGAAGACAGTTTGATAATAGTTTCATGTCCTCGGAGTGAAATAGCTAAAATGGGGGAAAAACTACCACCTCCAATGAACTATGATCCTGCACAGTAGCTTTCTTTGTTCATGGCTTCATTTACGTTGGTGTTTAACACAAATGTCGTTTTAAAGCACATAAAAGCTTCCTTAAAACCTGAGCAACTGGCAAATGGTTAGAATAATTAATAAGGTAGGTATTTTGGGATTTGTTTTGTTTTGTTTTCTGTTAAGTAGCTTGGAGAGAATGGGAGAAATTGCAATTGGCAAAGGTGTTCTTTGTGGTTCATACGTCGTGCCTCTGTGGAAGCTTTGGCCCTGTGTTGCAGGTACTTCATGGGCACTGAGGCTGCTCAGGCAAAAGAAAGCAAAAAGCAGTTATCCAGAGACCAGGAATACAATATGAGGCTATGCTTGGATATTTAGGCAAGATATCTCCAGCGTCTTCTCCCACTTTGTGCATCTTGTAGGGGGGGTTGGTTGGAGAAGCTGGATGACGTTTTTCTTTACATCTGAAGGATTTGGCTAACCCATCCATCCCCCTGCATTATGCCAGGGAAATTTCGTTCTCTAGCTGCTGGGGGCAGATGGGCCCTCTTGTTAAACTGGATAGTCATCCTCTCAGCTCTCGAGAACCAGCTGGTATCCTCTTGAACCAAGCCATAACAGCATGACTCCTGCCTGCTGAGGAAGGGTGTCCTCCACAGACAAGGTGGTCATGTCAGTGTGAGGAATCCCGAGATGGCCCAGAGAATGCCGGTGGAATGGCCTCTGAGGTTCAACCCAAGGCTCACGCCATGTGCCAGGCTCTCTGGCTCTGTATGGTGTTCTCCCCCATAATTCCTGCAGTTCCTGCTCTGCTCTTATTAGTCCTCATAACAACCCTTTAAAGACAATATGTCAGCTGATGTAAGAGGAGCCATTCTTCTATAATTTTGACCCCACCCTGAGCCCAAGAGCATCCTCTCAAAGCTCTATACAGACTCTCAGTGGCTGCCACACATTAAGAAGATTAAAGCAGAGGGGAAAAAAAAATCTCTGCTTGACCTAGCCATATCAATCGCCCTTGGGTGCTAGTTAACTCTGCAGGCGTAAAGCATTCTGAACTTTTAAACACTTCGCTCTGTTAATAACAGCAAGTCAGGTTGGCAAAAATGCCAAGGAAATTTCTTGAAATGGTGATCAATTTTAAGGGAGTCTTTATAAAATCAAAAGTGTTATCTGCTTTCTGGGGAAAAGCATGAAGGCTAAAGGATAATGAGACTTTGGCAGATAGAAAGTATGTGGGGATCAGTTATTCTCATTAGTCAAAGAGACCGGGCAGGAGTAATTGGCATAAGCTGATGAAATAAAAGACATGTAATATAAGAAAAACCTCATTATAAGTACAAGGAAACTTTGGCATTGCCCTCTTGCACTGCCGGTGACAATTCAATTATAGTAGAGTCTTATTTCTTATTTTGCAGTTGTTAATTGGTTAAGGCAGAGAGAATCTTTGTGAAGTTTCTCTAATTCTTCTCCAGTGTGCGGTGTGTGTGTGTGTGTGTGTGTGTGTGTGTGTGTGTGCATGTAAAAAGGGAAAAACAGAGACACAGCAGTGACATATGTTAACTACCTGTGTTCATCTAGGGAAAGCTCTCAACCCAGAATTACTCTTTACTTTCATGATGGAAAGGTAGATGGTCGCTTTGAAGACATCTACTCCCAGGTTTTTACCTCCCATGGTCTAATTCTGGGGTCATTTGTGGCTTCCTGGGTTTTTATGGCTCTCCTTTCCGATCATCATTGACTGTCACACAAATGCAGATGGTGAAGCAGAAAAGCCAATCAAATGGAATTGTCAGTTCGGGTTTCATTTGTACTTTCTCTGCTTGTCACCTGTTTTAAAAGCTTATCTGATTGTATATTATCTATCACAGCTTGCTTGGCTTCTCCTTTCCTCTTGGTCTGGAGGGAGGGGGGTGGACAGAGAGAGGGAGAGAGAGAGAGAAATAGAGAGAGAGAGAGAGAGAGGTATTTAAAGTTCTTTGCCCTCTAACGTCACCAGAGCTCCTGCAGGTGATTTAGATACCACCTGGGCTCCGCCGTCTGTGTGCTGTAACTCGGTGACTCAGTCTCGCTTGACCTTCAACAGCTGCTGAGCTACTTGGTCTCTAAGCAGGGGCAGAGGAGGCCGTTATTACAGGGAAAGGACATGTGGCTTTCCAAACGGCATGAAATACATCTCTTGCCACCGGATGAATTACGTATTCATGAAAACCGCGGAACGGAAGACTACTCTTGCCGAGCCGTCACCTGGGCTTGAGCGCAGGGCTCAGCACATGATGCAGACTCTAGCTCCCTCATTTATTTACCCCGCTGGTCCATGTGTGCAGTGTGGTCGCAGGTTCCTACAAGCCGGGAGAGGGGAGCTGGGAAGAGATCTGCATTGCCAAGGAAAACCGAATTGCGTGAATTAAAATGCCTGCATTTTAATTTGGTATCAGCAAGTTGTTATTGGGTATCTGTTATTGTAACATTATCCACACAAAATTATAATACTGTATTTACTAGGAAAAAAATATACTGGTCACAAGGTCAGTTTTTCTGCAAATACTGGGAAGCTTCCCCTTTCACCATTAAATATATATCCCACTAGTGCGTGTAAAGCAACTCACACGAAGATGGTGAGTTTTGACATTTCAATTTCTTGTTAATTCCTGACTTATTAGCAGAGGATTGTGGAAATTATCCCTATTTTACAGATGGGGAAAAAATGAAACCAGAGACATTGAGTGACATCCCAGGATCACTGTTAGCGGCAGAGCTAGAAAGAATGTTGCTGGGCCTCAGCTCTGAGTTTGTATTCACTCCACCAGCACACCACACTGGTGTGGGTTTGCCTTTAGTGTTAAAACGTCAGTAACGGGGCACCTGGGTGGCTCAGTGGGTTGGGCCACTGCCTTCGGCTCAGGTCATGATCTCAGGGTCCTGGGATCGAGCCCCGCATCGGGCTCTCTGCTCAGCAGGGAGCCTGCTTCCTCCTCTCTCTCTCTCTCTGCCTGCCTCTATGCCTACTTGTGATCTCTCTCTGTCAAATAAATAAATAAAGTCTTAAAACAAACAAACAAACAAACAAAAAAACGTCAGTAACGGTGATGACAAAAAGATGGTGATGTTTAAAATGCTGTCCTTGGTTCTGTTCATAGCTGGTCAGGGACAGAGTTCCCCTGCTGCTCAGGCTCGCACCCACGCTGATCCTCCTAGCTTCAGCCCTCCCCCTTCTCTGCCTTCAGATCTCTCCGTCTTTACATTCTCTGTTGGCCTGGGTGTGCTTGCACCTACCTGTTCACACCTGCTCCCGGTGCTCCTGGACTGCCAAGGCTGCAAAGAGACTGCCTTGCAACTAGGGCTCCAGATAGGCCTTCTGGCTCTGCTAATCGGATGGATTCACATAAGACTTTAGTTCAGTACTGAGTTAAATGCCAGAGTTATGGTGGGCCGTTAGACTGACTATCTACCTACCTATCTATCTAACTATCTATCTTCCAGTAAGGATTTAGCAGGAATGAACAATTGTCATCCCTGGAGAGCTGCCAATGAGATCTATTCCCGGAGCTTTGGCAGCCTCTGGATTCCCAACCTTTCTGAAGGTGCCCAAGAGGGCAGCTCCCCTTGGGGTATAATTCTGCAGTATGGGTCCAGGACTGCCCTCAAGGCTCAGCAGGGAGACTGCTCCTCCTGACCTCTCAGTGATTTCATTAGCACCTAATTCCCAAATAAAATCTCTTCCTCCTTAAACTAGCTAGAGTGGTTTCTCTGATCTGCAGCTGAGTCATGATTCATCCACTGCTTAAAGATTACCTGCGAGCCCACTGCATCTTGACTCAACTTGTGATTTATCATGTCATATTGCATTTAAGTTTTCCCTCCCTCCCCGCTCTATCTCCCTCTCTCTCTGTCCCCTTCCTTCCTCAGACTATAAGGTTATTCATCTTTTAGTCCCTCTGAATGTGGGATAAAGTTTGGCACATAATGGGACGCCTGGGTGGCTCAGTGGGTTAGGCCTCTGCCTTTGGCTCAGGTCATGATCCCGGGGCCCTGGGATCAAGCCCCGCATCGGGCTCTCTGCTCAGCGGGGAGCCTGCTTCCTCCTTTGCCTCTCTGCCTACTGTGATCTCTCTCTCTGTTAAATAAATAAATAAAATATTAAAAAAAAGTTTGGCACATAATATTCACTCAAGAAATGTTTGTTTGAATAAATGGATGGATGACTAAATGCAGAATCAAATATCCTGTGATGCTTAGTTCATGGGAGAATGAAAACCTTGTCAAAAATGCAATTTCAGGTGCATCTGGGTTGCTCAGTTGTTAAGCGTCTGTCTTCTGCTCAGGTCATGATCTCAGCGTCCTGAGATCGAGCCCCACATTGGGCTTCCTGCTCCGTGGGAGGCCTGCTTTTCGCTCTCCTGCTTCCCCTGCTTGTATTCCCTCTCTCACTGTCTCTCTCTCTGTGTCACATAAATAAGTAAAATCTTTAAAAAAAAATGAAATTTTATTTCATACATATGCCATTAGTGTATCTTATTTAATAAAATGTTGAAAGGCACACACTTTTAGCTTGATATTAATCATTACCTTTTACTTAAACAGCCAAATAGGATTTTCTGCTCAGCAGTTAAATATTTTGCTGTCCCTGGAAGACTAGCAGTGTGTGTTGATGAATGTGAGCCTTGCCTCTTAGCTCCTGCCTCCTACCCATGACATTTCTTCCTGGGTAAATTCTGAACAGGTGCTGCTAGCTGCCTCATTAACTGCATGGAGCTACAGGAATTGTGGGTGAGATGATCCCTCACCAGAAACTAAGCCCTGCATTCTTTAAACACTGCATTGGACTTAAGCATCGTGATTCTTTCTGTGTTGCCACCAGCGACAGACACTGGCTTAAGGTGCCAAGAGCTGGAATTGACGTTATGTCTTATCTTTTCTCTGATCCTCCCTTCTCGTCATCATTCAGTCTGCTCTCTATCATTTATCTGCCTATTTCATTTCCCCATTAATACTTATTAAGCACCTACAGGTTGCATAATAATAATAATAAATAAAATATTGTTATAACTCTTTTAAACCATTTAAAAGGCTTTTAGAATTTGTAAGTCATTTAATTCTTGCTAAAACTTTCTCAGGTTGGCAGTGCAGACATTCATATTCTCATTTCTTTGATGAGCATAGAGAGACATAGAAAGGATAAAAGTTACACAGCAGAACTGGGCCAAGGTGGTACGAGCTGCCCTGACTCTAGGCCCACTGTTTGTCTGGATCCATATATTTTATGGTATGAAACGAGACTAAAATAGAGACACAGAATAGATAATATCAGATCTTGAGGGTTTTGCACTGCAAGCCAGTATATTTTATACATGGCAACACAGGGAATGTCTTGATGAGGATTTGAAAATACCTCCACTCAATGATGAAAGGTATTTTTATTATCAATGAATGTATATAGTGTGTCTACATGAAGCACCCAAGCGGAGAGAACTCATGAGCCTCAGCTGGCAGTGATGAATCTTTTTGGCATTAATGATGCCACTGCAGCAGCAATTGGAGGAGGTCACCCACTCACAGCATCTTGACCTCATCTGATGACATACGGAATATTAAGCAACATTTCTCAGTAGGAAAGCAGCCAGGGAAGAGGAACTAGATGGAAGAACATCTCAGAAAACAAGTCCAGTGGGAATCGATTTAAGGGTCTGGGGAGTAGAGACGGAGACTGGGTGAAGAGATGGTATGAAACATTTTCTGTGTGACACCAGAGAGCAAAATACTTGAGCTGGTGGGTAGAATGACAGGGAGATAGAAGAAACATTTTCTGACAATCCAAGAACTCCAAAAATGAGATGGGTTACCCTGAGAGTAATAAGCTCTTTGTCATTAGAAATGTTCAAAAAGGTGACCATCTGTTAAGGCTGTGGTCAGGGAGCCTACCTTGTGGGGAGGTTAGATCATCATCTTGTTGCCAGACTAATGCGTGCTGGGAGCTGGAGGAGAAGCAGGCCTAACCGGAGAGTCTGATTCAGTAGCTCTGGACGGAATCCAGAGAATCTTTGTTGGGAAACCACTGGACCAAATCACTGGACTCTATAGTGGAGGGTACAAGAAAGAGGACATTTCCTTTGTATTTATATTTTATCTAAAAGTAAAAAAGGAAGTAAGCTTGCTACTGTTTGATGTCTGATGAACCACACAATGTCTGTTTATCTAAGGTGTCACATGTGTTACTGGAGTCAGAGCAGGAGCCCTCCAACATGGAGGGCTGTGGCCAGGTCTTCCTTTGTTCATTCCCATGAGCATGTTTCTATATATTGTAGTTTATTGTGTCCGAGTTAGAGAAATTTATGGACTGTATTATTTTTATTTTTATTGATTTATTTTTATTTTTATTATTTTTTAAAAAAATTTCATTTATCAATCTGACAGAGAGAGAGAGAGAGAGATCACAAGTAGGCAGTGTGACAGGCAGAGATGTGGGAAGCAAGCTTTCTGCTGAGCAGAGAGCCCAATCCCAGGACCCTGAGACCACGACCCAAACCGAAGGCAGAGGCCCTAACCCACTGAATCACGCAAGTGTTCCTATTGATTTATTTTTAAAGATTTTATTTATCTGTCACAGAGAGAGAGAGCACGAGCAGCGGAGCAGCAGAGGGAGAGGGAGAAGCAGGCTCCCTGCTGGGTTGGGAGCCCGAAGTGGGACTCAATCCCAGGACCCTGGGATCGTGACCTGAGCCAAAGACAGACACTTAACCAGCTGAGCTATCTAGGCGCCCTGGACTCTATTATTTAAATAACAGAATTGCAAACAGTAGAATCTTACAGTATTTTGAATGAAATGGGGAATAACATTCCATGACAACGTTTTGTGTCATGGAGAGGTTTACAGACTATCTTGGGTCAAAATAAAGCAGAGTCAACCCAAGTTGTTCTTGCTTGCTTGCTTTTTTTTTTTTTTTTTTTTACAAAAAGATATGTGTCCAGTTACACTGATCTCCTATGATGACAAGTACCTGTTGGTCGTAGGACACTTGACAGACATTTGTGAAAAATTAAACACACATGGGATACCTCGCTGGCTCAGTCTGTAGAGCATGTGACTCTTGATCTCAGGGTCCTAAGTGGGGTCCCCACATTGGGTATGGAGATTACTTGAAAAATGAAATACACATAACATGTTTCATTTATATAAGGTTTAGAAAGTTTAGTATGGGTCAGGCATGGTTCTGTTTTATACAGGTCAAGTCAATGACTCTTCACGCAGGCTACTAACTATACCGACAGATGGGGAAACTGAGGCTCTGAAAGATGAAGTGACTTGCTCAAGATCATTCAGGTAGTCAGTGAAAGAGTGGGGTTTAAATGAAAGCGTTTCATCAGTCAACTATTTACTCCTTCTCTAAAAATGCAAAATCAGCTACCTTTTGAAAGGAGCTTGTGCTAGGTAGAAAGCATTTTATTTATTTATTTATTTATTTATTTATTTATTTATTTTTAAAGATTTTATTTATTTACTTGAGATAGAGAGAGCATGAGAGGGGAGAAGGTCAGAGGGAGAGGCAGAGCTGGGAGCCCAATGTGGGGCTCGATTCCAAGTCTCCAGGATCATGACCTGAGCCGAAGGCAGTGGCTTAACCCACTGAGAAACCCAGGTGCCCCTAGAAAGCATTTTAAAAATAATGTCTGGAAACATTTCCATCACTTATGCTATCATTGTGGCCAAAGCTGTATAAGTTTGTAAACTTTAAAAACCACAACATCACAAACTTAGGAAACGTAGTAATAGAATTTTAAAACTGATTTAAAAAAATGAAAGATCCAGTATATTTTGAACTCATTTATTAAATATATAAAAATATAGTAAGTTCCAATGTGTTGACAAGAACAAATGCTAGAGCAGGAATAATACAAATTTACTAGCAAAATTCTACAAAAATGTTCATGTAATTGGTCGATGATTTTAAAATTAACTTTCACGAAGAGGGCGGCCTGAGACTTTTGATCTCAGGGTTGTAAGTTCAAGCCTCATGCTGGGTGTGGGGATTACGTAAAAATAAAAAAAAAGTTTCTGTGATTTAGTAAGCCCAACTAGCAATTCATTTTCTCCCCAGTTGGATGAATGTATTTTTGAGAAGCATCTTTCTCAGCAGTTGTGGCCACTGAAACTGCACCAAACCAAATCTCTGTATCACAAAGTATTAAACTAAGATTTAAAAAAAAAAAGGATTCATATTCAATTGCATTATTCAGTAAAGAAATGTTATCAGTGGTGGCGTATTTTTAGTGAGAGCAAAATTCTTTATTCCTGTTAATAAAATACACTGAAACAAGTTATTTTAAAACATTTTATCTACATGCTATCTTTTAAAATTTTTTTGCATTTTGTGTGTTTCTGAAACGATCATAATGTATTGGTACAATAGGGTATGTATACAACATATAAGTGAATGTGTAAAATAAGAGGGTGTGTTTAAAATAAGAGGGACACATGGTTAGCAAGCTCAGAGGCCTCTGGCGATGACATCCTTCAAGGTCCATTCCCTAGTTTGGAATCTTTGATTCTCAGGCAAATGCTCTGCCCTTATTTGGTGAGAGATAAAACCTAAGTGCTAGAAAGACACTTCCCTCCAAGGCAGGCAGCACCTCATTATCTAGCTCACTGCCCAAATCCTGTCCAAAAAAAAAAAGGCTAAAGACATACATTTCTGAGTGAATCGGCTTGATTTAAGACTCAGAGCTATCTGTGTTTTGTACAACATCTAATGCACTGTTGATGCTTAATAAATAACAAATCGAGATATTAATAATTAAGAATTGATGTTACTGCTCCCGTGAAATGATTTTCAGGAGAATTACTCCCCATTCACTCATAAAGAAAAATGCGAGGTAGAGACAGAGCAATAGCTTTTAAGGAAATTTAGTTCCAGCTACTTTGTGTGCATGTGGTTTTCATCCCCCCTCCCTCGTAAATCTGATGAATAACCGAACAAGACAGACCCAGAGCCCATCTAAGCTGCTTTTCCCCTCCTTTTATTTCCCTACCTTTACGTGGGAATGTCTAGGATGTTGAATTGTATGATTTTAGAGTGCTTGACAAACATTAATTAACTGGTGGTCGTTCTTTGTTTGAAGGGAGTTATGTCTAATTACGAATATGTCTCCAATTATCTGCTCCTTTCTTTTGACTGTATTATTACTGAAAATGTGCAGTATCTGATTTGTTCGCACAGTTATTTGAGTAGGCTTTTTGAAGTAGGTGGCACCCATTAAAAAAAAGGGACATGGGGCACCTGGGTGGCTCAGTGGATTAAAGCCTCTGGCTTCGGCTCGGGTCATGATCCCAGGGTCCTGGGATCGAGTCCCACATTGGGCTCTCTGCTCAGCAGGAAGCCTGCTTCTTCCTCTCTCTCTGCCTGCTTCTCTGCCTACTTGTGATCTCTGTTTGTCAAATAAATAAATAAATAAAATCTTAAAAACAAAAAGGGACATACAGTTATCTTAAGGAGAAAAATTGTATTTGAATAAAAGTTATGTTTATGCTCATATTTGGGCATACTACATTGTCTCCACACACACACACATACACAAGCACACAAATCTTTCCTTCAATGGTAACCACACTCTTTCAAGTGGTAGATTGTGACGATTGTGATGACCCATGCTGAACCGGACTCTGTTCCTTCCAAGCTAGGGGGATTGTTGGTATTTGCTTTTTAATAGCAGAAATCAGAAAAGCTCTCCAGAAAAGTGAATTAATACTCCCGTGAAAGCAAGTGTAATTAATCACGAGAGAAAGCTGGCCGTGCATGTCAACGGAATTCAGAGAATTGGCTGAGTGCTGTTGATTCATTACCTACCACGGACCCTCCCCCCTTACCCCATGCAGGAAGAAGGGTGCCATTCGGACAGCAGCCACACCTGCCACTGGCATTGGGGACTGGGAGACCAGATGGATTACAAACTATAGTGGACACTGGACCTGTATTTTGGCATAAGTAGTGCACACTGTTAATTAGGAGCATAGCTTGGAACAGTGTCTTAAATAATTAGCCAGGGCAGGTATGTGCCTGTGCAGGGGCGGATTACAGATTTTTCTATTGCTTAGAGAAATTTTCTATAGTAACAAAGGAATAAAATGTAAATTAATCCACAACTGTAGGACTTATACTGATTAATGCTGTTCAAAGCAGGCTTCTCAGTAAATCACTTCTCATATCTGCTAGACGTTATCAGTAGCCTATAAATACTGATGTTGATGTCACTCAGCTTCATCTCAGCACTATTCATCAGCTTTAGGACACAGTGTCATAAGGTAGAGATTATGGACTTTGATGTCACATGCACCCAAATTCAAATCCTGCCCTCTTGATTTACTAGCTATGCTACACAACAGAGTTCAAAATCTTCATCCATAAGATGCAAATCATGGTAATCATTATGGGCTGGTTTGTGGAACCTCTCCCACCCACCCATCCCAACTCACCCACAAATTCCTATGTCAGGGTCCTGACTCCCCCAAACCTCAGAATGTGACTGTATTTGGAGATAGAGCCGCTAAAGAGGTGATTAAGTTAGAATAAGACTGTCAGTATGGGCCCCTAATCCAAGCTGACTGATGTGCTTAAAAGAAGAGGAAATTGGACCCGCAAGGAGACTCCAGGGATGCACAGGGGAAGACTGCATGAAGAGGAACCAAGAGGCCGGCCACTTGCAAGACAAGGACAGCAGCCTAGAATAGCTCCTTCCATTATGGCTCTCAGAGGAAGCCAGCCCTGCTGGCTTGCAGGGCTCAACTGATGTTCAATTCTCAGCCTCCAGACCTGTGAGCAAGTAGATTTCTGTTGTGGTAGTTTGTTATCATAGCCTTAGCAAACCAACACAGTGTCTGTTATGGGGTTATTATGGAAATAAATGATATCACATTTTTGCATAGAGTCTCTCCATATGTCATTAACAAATGACCATTGTCACCGTCATTCAGTCAATAATATCTCCCTTCTCCTTCTCACTGAAGAGATTGTCATTTCCCAGGACACCTGTTGGAAATTGGACTTCGGGCAGTGTGGTTCTTTCTCATGTGTCAACGAGAATGCAGCCAACTCACCCTCTTTATGGAGTTGTAAGCCGCCTCTTCCCAAGTTATTCCTGCCTGGGATTCTTCCCTCTGGCTTTTGTCAGTTCTGGCTCAAGGACACAGTGCCTCCTTTGGGATAGGCTGCGGAGTAGGCAAACCCACCTACTTCTTGCCCTTCAGAATCCACAAAGGAAGAGCTGTCTGCCAGTGGCGGAGAGAACTGTAAAGACAGAGCGAGAATCTCTGTTGCAGTGCTGCTGCTGTTTTGTGTTTCTGCACATTCTTCATTGACATCAAGTGTTTGGATCCCTAATGTCTCCATATGTTATGCAAAGTCAAAGTGGATATTATCTCAGGAGCAGACACAAACAACTGAGATGTTCCCACTCTGACGTTTGGCTTTGGAGCTAGGTAAATTAATGCAGCCCCAGAGTCCTAACACTTGCTGTCCCGATTCCAGACAGAAGCAGTTGATGACCCACAGTCATGCTGACGTGATGGCCTCACCTCCATCCTGTCATCCAGGAGGGCTGTGAGTGCTACTGACTTCTTTCCTCTTGGGCTGACAAGGGAGGAAGTGCCATGAGGACAGCTGAGGTACTGGGCTATTTTTAAGATATTTAGGAGCTAGGAGATTCCTGATGCATTGAATTTAGAAGTGTTCTCTTTTTGCTATGGGTTGTGAAGTTTGTTGACTGGGGCACCTGGGTGGCTCCGCTTGTGAAGCTTCTGCCTTTGGCTCAAGTCATGATCGCAGAGTCCTGGGACTGAGCCCCATGTCGGGCTCCCAGCTCAGCGGGGAGTCTGCTTCTCCCTCTGGTCCTCCCCCTGCTCACACTCTTTTTCAAATAAATAAATAAAATCTTAAAAAAAAAAAGTTTGTTGATTGCAGTCATTTGTGTATTCATTAATTTGACCAACATTTACTGCATGCCCTGCAACTGCCAACCCCTGAAATGCTTTCTGAGGAGCATAATCATAACAATAACAATAATGACAATTAACATTTTACTTTGTTATCGTCACTGGCCTAGGCTCTTTATGTATTATTGTTGATTTTATTGATAATAGTTTTTTATTAACATATAATGTATTATTTGCTTCAGGGGTACAGGTCTGTGAATCATTAGTCTTACACAATTCACAGCACTCACCATAGCACATACCCTCCCCAATGTCCATAACCCAACAACCCTATACCCACCCCCCCCACCCCCCAGCAACTCTGTTTGTTTCATGAAATTAAGAGTCTCTTATGGTTTGTCTCCCTCCCTATCTTGTTTCATTTTTTCCCTCCCTACCCCCCATGATCCCCAGCCTTGCCCCTCAAATTGCTCATATCAGAGAGATCATATGATAATTGTCTTTCTCTGATTTACTTATTTCGCTTAGCATGATACCTTTTAGTTCTATCCACATCGTTGCAAATAGCAAGATTTTGTTTCTTTTTATGGCTGCATAGTATTCCATTGTCTGTGTGTGTGTGTGTGTGTGTGTGTGTGTGTGTGTATACATATATATATATGTATACGTGTGTGTGTGTGTATATATATGTATACACACACCATATATATATTGTATATATGTATATACCACATGTTCTGTATCCATTCAGCTGTTGATGGACATCTAGGTTCTTTCCATAGTTTGGCTATTGTGGATATTGCTACTGTAAACATTCAGGTGCATGTGCCCCTTCAGATCACTACATTTGTATCTTTAGGGTAAATACCCAGTAGTGCAATTGCTGGGTCATAGGATAGCTCTATGTTCAACTTTTTGAGGAACATCCATGCTGTTTCCAGAATGGCTGCACCAGTTTGCATTCCTACCAACAGTGTAGGAGGGTTCCCCTTTCTCCACATCCTCACCAACATCTGTCGTTTCCTGACTTGTTAATTTTAGCCATTCTGACTGGTCTGAGATGGTATCTCACTGTGGTTTTCATTTATATTTCTGTGATGCCAAGTGATATTGAGCACTTTTTCATGTGTCTGTTGGCCATTTGGATGTCTTCTTTGGAGAAATGTCTGTTCATATCTTTGAACTATTTCTCAATTGGATTCTTTCTTCTTTGGGTATTGAGTTTGATAAACTCTTTATAGATTTTGGATACTAGCCCTTTATCTGACATGTGATTTGAACATATCTTCTCCCATTCTGTCAGTTGTCTTTTGGTTTTGTTGATTGTTTCCTTTGCTGTGTAAAAGATTGCTATCTTGATGAATTCACAATAGTTCATTTTTGCCCTTGCTTCCCTTGCCTTTGGCAATGTTTCTAGGAAGCAGTTGCTGCAGCTGAGGTCGAAGGGGTTGCTGCCTGTGTTCTCCTCAAGGATTTTGTTGGATTACTGTCTCACATTGAGGTCTTTCATCCATTTTGAGTCTATTTTTGTGTGTGATGTAAGGAAAAGTTCCAGCTTCATTCTTTTGCATGTGGCTATCCAATTTTCTCAATACTGTTTGTTGAAGAGACTTTTTTCCATTGGACATTCCTTCCTGCTTTGCCGAAGATTAATTGGCCATAGAGATGAAGGTCCATTTCTGGGTTCTCTATTCTGTTCCATTGATACATGTGTCTGGTTTTGTTCCAATACCGAACTGCCTTGATAATGACAGCTTTGTAATAGAGCTTGAAGTCTGGAATTGTGATGCCACCAAATATGGCTTTCTTTTTCAACATTCCTATGGCTATTCAGGGTCTTTTTGGTTCAATATAAATTTTAGGATTGTTTGTTCTATTTCTTTGAAAAAAATTGATGGTATTTTGATAGAGATTGCATTAAATATGTAGATTGCTTTAGGTAGCATAGACACTTTAACAATATTTGTTCTTCCAACCCATGAGCATGGAACATTTTTCCATTTTTTTGTGTCTTCCTCCATTTCTTTCAAGAGTACTTTATAGTTTTCTGAGTACAGATTCTTTGCTTCCTTGGTTAGGTTTATTCCTAGGTTATCTTACGGTTTTGAGTGCAATTGTAAATGGGATTGACTTTTTAATTTCTCTTTCTTCTGTCTTGCTGTTGGTATATAGAAATGCAACTGATTTCTGTGCATTGATTTTATATCCTTTATATAAAGGATATATATCCTTTATTTTATATCCTTTATATCCCTTTACTGAATTCTTGTATGAGTTCTAGCAGTTTTGGAGTGGAGTCTTTTGGGTTTTCCACATGAAGTATCATATCATCTGCAAAGAGGAAGAACTTGACTTCTTTGCTGATTTGGATGCCTTTAATTTCTTTTTGTTGTCTGATTGCTGAGGCTAGGACTTCTAGTACTATGTTGAATAGCAATGGTGGTAGTGGACATCCTATCTGACCTTAGGGGAAAAGCTCTCAGTTTTCCCCATTGAAAATGATATTCACTGTGGGTTTTTCATAGATGGCTTTGATGATATTGAGGTATGTACCCCCTATGAGTACACTGTGAAGAGTTTTGATCAAGAAAGGATGCTGTACTTTGTCAAATGCCTTTTTAGCATCTATTGAGAGTATCATATGGTTCTTGTTCTTTCTTTTATTAATGTAGTGTATCACCTTGATTGAGTTGAGGAGGTTGAACCAACCTTGAAGCCCACAATAAATCCCATTTGGTGATGGTGAATAATCCTTTTAATGTACTATTGGATCCTATAGGCTAGTATTTTGGTGAGAATTTTCACATCCATGTTCATCAGGGATATTGGTCTGTAATTCTCCTTGTTGACGGTGACTTTGGTTTTGGGATCAAAGTAATGATGGCCTCATAAAATGAGTTTGGAAGTTTTCCTTCCATTTCTGTTCTTTGGAACAGTTTCAGGAGAATAGGTATTAATTCTTCTCTAAGTGGTAGCATTCTTCTGGGAAGTTGTCTGGCCCTGGTCTCTTGTTTGTTTGGAGATTTTTGATGACTGCTTCAGTCTCCTTACCGATTATGAGTCTGTTCAAGTTTTCTATTTATTCTTGGTTCAGCTTTAGTAGTTTATATGTATCTAGGAATGCATCCGTTTTTTCTAGATTGTCCAGTTTGCTGGTGTATAGTTGCTCATAATAATATGCTCTTATAATTGTTTGTATTTTTTTGGTGTTGTTTGTTATCTCTCCTTTTTCATTCATGATTTTATTTGGGTCCTTTCTCTTTTCTTTTTGATAAGTCTGGCCAGGGGTTTATCAATCTTATTAATTATTTCAAAGAACAAGCTAGTTTTGTTGATTTGTTCTACTGTTCTTTTGGTTTCGCTTTCATTGATTTCTGCTCTGATCTTTATGATTTCTCTTCTCCTGCTGGGTGTAGGCTTTTTTGGCTGTCCTTTCTCCAGCTCCTTTAGGTGTAGGGTTAGGTTGTGTACTTGAGACCTTTCTTGATTCTTGAAAAAGGCTTCTATTGCTATGTACCTTTGTCTCAGGACCTTTTATGCTGTGTCCCAAGGATTCTGAACAGTTGTGTTTTCATTTTCATTTGTTTCCATGAGTTTTTTAAGTTCTTCTTTAATTTCCTGGTTGATGCATTCATTCTTTAGTAGGATGCTCTTTAGCCTCCATGTATTTCAGTTCTTTCCAACTGTCCTCTTGTGATTGAGTTCTAGTTTCAGCACTGTGGTCTGAAAATATGTAGGGAATGATTCCAGTCTTTTGGTACTGGTAGAGACCTGATTTGTGACCCAGGGTGTGATCTCTTCTGGAGACTGTTCCATGTGCACTAGAGAAGAATGTGTATTCCATTGTTTTGGGAAGGAATGTTCTAAATATATCTCTGATGTCCATCTGATCCAGTGTGTCATTTAAGGCCTTTATTTCCCTATTGATCTTTTGCTTAGATGATCTCTCCATTTCAGTGAGGGGTTTTTTAAAGTTCCCTACTATTATTGTATTATTGTTGATGTGTTTCTTTGATTTTGTTATTAATTGGTTTATATAGTTGGCTGCTCCCATGTTAGGGACATAGATATTTAAAATTGTTGGATCTTCTTGTTGGAGAGACACTTTAAGTATGATATAGTGTTCTTCCTCATCTCTTATTATACTCTTTGGCTTAAAGTCTAATTTAACTGATATAAGGATTGCCACCCCAACTTTCTTTTGACGTCCATTAGCATGGTAAATTGTTTTCTGCCTCCTCACTTTAAATCTGGAGGTGTCTTTGTTGTCT
Source organism: Mustela erminea (assembly GCF_009829155.1). Lineage (NCBI taxonomy): Eukaryota > Metazoa > Chordata > Mammalia > Carnivora > Mustelidae > Mustela > Mustela erminea. The sequence continues at coordinate 98,726,053 of NC_045616.1, read as the reverse complement.
AAAATGAGTTTCTTGTAGACAATATATTGATGGGTCTTGTAAATGGGGGCATTTAGCCCATTTACATTCAGGGTAACTACTGAAAGAGATTTAGTGCCATTGTATTGCCTGTAAGGGGACTGTTACTCTCTATTGTCTCTGTTCCTTTCTGGTCTATTACTTTTAGTCTCTCTTTTTGCTTAGAGGACCCTTTTCAATATTTCCTGTAGGGCTGGTTTGGTGTTTGCAAATTCTTCTAGTTTTTGTTTGTCCTGGAAGCTTTTTATCTTTCCTTCTACTTTCAATTTTTTTATCTTTCCTTCTATTTTCAATCTCCCAAAATTTTAAAGAAAGAAAAATGTATATATATATATACAAAATACAAAAATAAGGATAAATACGATGAAAGGATGGAATATCACTGTAAAGATGAAATTTAAAAAATTAAAAGATCCTAAAAGAAGGAATTGATAAGATAAGTTATTGGTTGAAAAAGAAAGGGGAAAAAAGAAGAAAGAATGTGATCAGGCTGAAGACTAGAACAAAGCTATCTGCTAGATTTAGGGTATATTTTGATCTATTAGAAGAAATTGTATACCAAAATTTTAAAGAAAAAAAAAACCTATGTGTATACAAAAAATAAGGTTAAATACAATGAAGGAATAAAATATGACATATGATAAAATATGAACATAAAATATGACTATAACAATGAAAAGTTTAAAAGATTTTTAAAAAGGTATTGATAAGATTAAATAGGATTAAATAGGAATAAGATTAAAATAGGAACAAAGAAAAAGTAAAGACAATAGAGGAAGAAAAAAATAAAATTAAAAAATTTAACTTTGAAAGACTAAAGGATCATGGGGAAAATGCCATGAATTCTCTGTTGTTTTCTCCTAGTTCTAGAGTTCCACAGTTCTCATTGATGGGTGAACTTGCTCTTGGCTGGATGTTCTTGCTGATCTTCTGTGGGTGGGCCTGTTGCAGTGATTCTCAAATTGTCTTTGCTTGAGGCAGAATTACACCACCTTTGCTAGGGGCCATGATAAGCAATCCGCCTGGTTTTGCTCTCTGGAGCTTTTGTTCCCTGAACGTTTTCCATACAACTTGGGAGGACTGGAATGAAAATGGCCACCTCCCATTCTCCGCCCTGTAGGAGCCTAGATCTTGGGCCCCCACTCCTCAATGTGCCCTCAGAGAAAAGCAGTCAATCCCTACCATCTCCCTGGTGTTCAGCTAGGCACCGAGCTCGCCTGGCCTGTGACTGAGCATTTCTATATCAGGTGCATGGCCCCGTTTGGAGTCTCCAAACCCAGCTGATTCCTGTAGCGTGCCCACGCCACTCCTCCCGGAAGGTGAGTGTCCCTGAATCTGCTGCTTGTTGGGTCTCTGGCCAAGGAACCTTGGCCCAACTGCCTTGGATCATGGTTTAAGGTAAGCTCGAGCTGAGAGCCCCCTCCCCAGCTCTGTCTTTGCTGCTGGCTTCCCTGCTAGGATACCTGGAAGCTCTGCCACACTCAGGCACCTCTGGTCTTTCTGTGACCCCGTGGGTCCTGAGACCACACTGTCCCCACGAGGGCTCCACCCTCCGAAGTGACGTCCCTCAGTGGAGCAGATTTGTAAAAGTTCTGACTTTGTGCTCCACTGGTCTACAGCTTGCCAGGAGCTCACCCCTCTGCCCACAGTCTATCTTCCCGAATATTGCCTCAGATTCATTTCTCCGCATGTCCTACCTTCTGGAAAGTGGTCAATTTTCCGTTCCTAGAATTGCTGTTCTTCTCTCTCCTGTTGAGCTTGTAGGTGTTCAGAATGGTTTGATAACTGTCTAGCTGAACTCCTGGGACCTGATGGTATTTGGGTCTCCTACTTCTCCACCATCTTGCTTACCACCCCCTGCCACCCCCAACATGACTCTTCTCTGATAACATTTGTAGAACGTCTGCTACTGTAGTAGGAGTTGTGCTAAGCTATTTGCCTACTTTTTAGTCTCTCTTTTAAAAAATATTTTATTTATTTATTCATGAGAGACATAGAGAGAGAGCAGAGGGGGAAACAGGCTCTCAACAGAGCAGGGAGTCCAATGTGGGACTTGATCCCAGGACCCCAGGGTCTTGACCTGAGCTGAAGGCTCCAGGTGCTGGAGCCTGTGCTTTATTCCTAAAATGACCTCATGAGGGAGGGACTTCTTATCCCATTTCACAGATGGGGAAGCTGAGGTTCAGATCATGCTGAAGGTCACATAGATGATAAATGGTGAAGTCAGGAATAAAACTTAGGTTGTTCTGATCCCAAAGTCTATTTTTTATCCAGGGGCTCAAAAGATAGTTGAGAAGGAAACATTCTATAATAATTGAGGTCCCTTGTGCCCTACACTTGGAAGTCACTCTCAGGAGAAACATTCTTCCTATAAACGATGTTAGCTTTATTTGACCAAATCATGTGTCTGGTGTAATTTTCACACTATTGCCCTGGGTGCTGAAATCTCCACCCCACACCCTGAAAGCAGCTTTTCATAGATATTTGAGAGCTCCTCCTTTGGGTTAAGGCTGTGCCCAGTGGGGAAATGGTTATTACATTATGTCCTTTGCAACTTCATGTCAGTGTGTTGAGCATGTCATATTCTCTTTGGAGGTGCTGTGGTGTTCAGTGTGAGTTGCCTTGGGAAAGCAAAGAGAGCTGGGGCCACGGGATGTGTGAAGGTTCAAGAGGTGCATGCCCTTCAGGGTCCAGCAGGCAAAGAGTCCTGAGCCTTTGAAGGGACTGACTGGTCTGTGTCATTGTGAGCTGGGATTTTCTGAAGCTCAAGGCAGCTTTCTTTACAAATCCGTCCAATCTCCAGCTGGATGATGGCTTGGATAGAGACATCAGGGAGTAGGCAGGGTCAGGCTGCTTTGGGAACAAGAAAAAAACACCATTTTTCTGGAATTTACATCTAACCACAGTCATGTCTACCTCTCTGCAGCCCATTTGAATGGAAACAATTTTCTGTATTTACTCCAACTACAACCTAGTATTACTAATAATACTGATATCATGACCTTTTACAAAGCACTTTTGTAGGTATCATCTCATTCATTTATTCCAGCAAGTTCTGGGGTATTTCCTTTTTTCCCCCCACTCTAGGGGAACTGAGAGTCACATAATTAAATGACTGGCCCAGTGTCCCAGAACAGGCAGTGGAACATGTGTGGGGAGGACACGTCATCTTTGGGCAAGGGCACAGACTCTCTGGCCTTATCAACTTGCCTCCTTGACCACACTCTCATTCCCCTTATGGGACCTGAAAATACTGGGCTCTCAAATCACAAATTACTTTTCAGTAAAGGAAAAGTCTAATCTAAATCTTTTTATTTCTCATGCATATACACAGTCTGTCAGAATCCCAAATTATGGAAACAGTCTGTTTCATGGGTGTGACTTTCAGGATGTGCAGGTGGTTGGGGGCCAGCTCTGCCATTGGATGCCTCAGCAGACAATGTCTGGACCCTGGCCAGATTCCTCAGATTCCTTGTTACCGTTTATACATGCCAGTGGGTTTGGTGTGATTTTCTTTCCGTGGCCAGGCCCGGGGCTTTTATTTTCCCCCCTCAGGGGATGGCCCTGACTGACAGGAATAGGAGTGCCTCTGGTTGGCCTGGACAACTGTGAGATGTAGCTTATATACTGGAACTCCCCTTTGGGATCAGTTGGAAGTCAACTGTTGGTGGGCATTTACCTGAGATCACATATTTGCTTGACCTCCTGCTGTTTCGGTCCTGCTTCTCTTACTGCCAATCAATATTCTCTTGGAGGCCTTCCTCCCTAGAACTTTTGGACATGATTCCTTGTCTCCAATTTTGCTTCTAAGGAGCCTGGCCTAAACCTAAAGCAATATGTTCCAGAATCTTTTGGTTAGTCTAGTTTAGTGTTTATTTTCATGTCTTTGATTAAGCAGTTTCAATATTTATCACTTGTCTGACCTTAAATTATTTAAAATCTCTGAGCCTCTTTTTGAATTCTCTAAAATGGGGATTATAACACCTGTCTGTTAGGGCCATGGTAGGGATTTAATGAGATAAGGTAGGTAAAGCACTTGACCTAATGTTTATAGGTGGTGCTTGGGTCTTATGACCTATTTTAATGTTTTGTGTGGAAATTTCTCCAGTGGCATTCTGGAAAACATGGCCAGTAGGATGAGTCAAAGTCACAGAATAATTCTACCACAGCTCAGCCTTGTATCTTTGTGAATTTCTTAGATATATAGACAAAAGCCGTTTACAGCATGTAATCCGAGTATCTCAGGATTTAGCAGTTACTGATGGCAAATGTAATCATACCAGATTAAGCCCCAAATGTCAATAGCAGTGAGCAAACCCCTATTTGACTGGCTTCTTATTGACTCAAGGAAGCCCAGTCTTTCATAGGCTACCACCCTATCCCGCACAGGGGGCTCACATATGCCCACATTTCTTCCTCAGCACTGTTTGCTGAGCCAGGATTTGGAGCTTTGTGTGTCATCATTTCCAGAGTGGCTCATCCCGGGGTATGACTCTGCTCTTGCTGCCGATGAAGTTGGAGAGTCCCACAAGGAATGTCATTTTAAAAATGGAGAACTGCTGTACCTCAAGGCTTAACCTCTTCACTGTTTTTCTGTGAGCACCAGAGGATCTTCTTTCTTGGCGCTCTGCTGGGATTGGCATGGCAATGCTACCATCAAGGATAGAGTTCTTAACCGTGGCAGACTGTAGAGCCAGGACACTGCTAAAGCTGAAACCCACTGCCCTGAGCCTGGAAAATCAAGAATATGGGCTACCATGCCCTCAAGGTCAGGGATGCTGATGGCTGTCACAGCCCATGGCCACTATGTGTGTGTGAGTGAGTGTGTGTGGAGGGCACGGACGGGGTGATGGAGTGAGGTGGGAGGTAGGGAACCAGAAAAAGTGACAAGGATCTATATTGAGTTCACCAGCATTTTAATATATTTTCAATTAACATACAGAACCCCTTTCTCCTTGGGACAAATCTCAGGTGGCAGTGAGTTCTGAAATGTGCCACCATCTATAGCCATAATCACTCCAGCCCTCCAAATTCGAGCCCTGTTGCTGGGTCTTGCCACACAGATAAAGCTATTACTGTTTAAAACCACCTCTGACTGCCACAGCTTCAGCCTGTAAGAACGTGGCATGTTTCTCTCTGGAGTAAATAGCCTTTTATTTAGATAAGATGAAGCCCCCAGGGCACGATTTGGAAAGAGGCTTTGAAACAAAGAGATAGCTAAGCCAGTCTGCATTAAAAAATAAAGGAGGGTTTTGGGGGAGAATGGAAGAGCAAAGAAAGGAGGAGAGGGGAGCAGGAGAAGCTGGGGATTAAGCCACAGACCGGCAGTGCAGTCAGTCTGCAGCCTTCCACGCCCACCATGAGACACCCCCCACCCCCTGCGGCCAGAGGATGTTCAAAGACAAGGTTGTTTTGTGTTCCTTTTACCACATGCTTGGTGCTGAGAGATACTCACCCAAGGTGAAGGCTGTGCCACTAGTGTTTCTGGGAAATCGAGGCAAGAGTCTGCTCCAAACTGAAGAACTAGAATGCAGGGCGAGTAGAGAGCAACCTGGAGAAGGCTGAGAATTTAACTACTGAAGGGAGAAATCAGGGAGAGAGCCTTTGGAGATTCATGGAGACAGGGCTTCCATTAACCTTGGAATGGGGAGAGTGTCAGCCAATTTTATGTAATTCTCAGAGGACAAGGTGACCTCAACTGATAATGTGGGTGACAATCTAAATAACACCCCCCCCCCGCCATCTTTCATCCATCTCAGCCTGTCCAACTTGGCTGTGTGTGTCTGAGTCCCACTACATTTGTAGGCTTTTGCCCTCTCTGGCAGGTCCCCAGATCCCACCAAAGTCCCTAGATACAAATGACTAAGTGGGAGGAAAATGCGTATAACTGATGTGGTGAATGAGCAAAACTTGTTGGGGGGACGGTAAGCATAGAGCAATTTATTTTGTCTCTCCCAAACACTGCATACAAATATTTAGGTTATTAAAATTTTTATTCAGAAAGTCCAGCCTATAAGTTATCAACACTCCAACTCTGACTTGAAGTCAGATCTCCTCCCTCCCCCAGTTCCACTCCTGGTTGGCTGGGAGGCGGGGGTGGAGACTAGTACAGGCAGGGGACAGAAGCTAGAATCTGCTCCTGCCCTTCTAGGGTTAGAATATAGTAGTGAAAGGAGAGGTGAAGGGGGACTAGAAAAGTTCTCATGTGACTGATACTGTCTCACGGATTTGTGGCCTTCGGGGCCTGGGCTGTTTAAATTTGGCTTTGGTTCTTTGGAGAGCCCCATCCCTGGGGTGCCTTTCTTCTGAAGCTCGCTGGACCCAACTGAAGACTCTGAAATTATGGCCAATAGGTTACTTCTCTATAACCCCCAGATACCTGGCAATATCTTTAGCTTCTCTCCACTAGGGCCCGGTTGCCCCTTTGTTGGGAACTCTCATGGGACAGGACCAAAGCAGCAAATTCGTTCTTTATGCGACCCTCTCCTGACCATGGGAAACATTTGTTTCTTTTCCTTTTCAAGTTCTGAGTGGGTAGGCTGCTTCATGCAGTCACTTATTTTTTGAGTTATTTTTCAGCTCATTTTAAGTTTGAAGTGAGAAATGATGTGTTTTTGGAATAGAGTTGTTGGGGTCCAGAGCCAAGAAACAATTCTGTCTGTCTTTGATGTAAGAAGGTGGTTTTGTTAGAGCTCAGGAACAGGACCCGTGGAGCAGGAAGAGCTGCTGCCCTGGGCTTATGAGGGTTAATTACATATGAGGGTCAATTACATTATGAGGGTCAATTTGGGGTTGAGGGAGGTAAATATAAGGAAAGTTCCAAAAGAATTTTCAGGTGCTAAAGAAGACTGGATAACGGAGGCCTTGATATTGTCAAGCTGAGGTAGTTTTTCCCTCTAGAAAGGCATTAACTGTTAAGGCTGTTGGCAGTTTCCTGGAGGACTGCTATACGCTGCCTGTCTCCAGTATTTGTCAATCGGCTACAAATTATAAGGACATTTAATTTCATCTACATTTCCTTCTGCCTTTATTTCCCACATCAAGAGACAGCAGCCCATGTGTCTCCAACTGTAGTCCTGTTGCAATGCTGTCAAGAAGCTGGGGACAAGTAACACATATTCCCTACCCTTCCCAACTGGGGGAACACGAAGGCTGCCTAGCACCATGCTGTTCAAGGAAAACTTCTTTCCCCAAGTCTGCGGAGTCCTGCTGTTTTTATGCCCACTATATAAAGGAGAAGTCTGAGAGATGTCTCACCCATTCTTGTCACCAACTCTGAAGTTTCTGTACGGAAATAGAAAACAATTTGGATTGTAACATGTCGACTTTCTGCTGTAGCTGACATGTTCCCTCCGATGCACCTTTGCCTCTCTTTGTAATCTTTGTAATCTGACAGTTCCGTGGCCATCAGACATGGCCGTTAATGTCTCAATTCCAACTGTATGATGGTTCAAGTTTTTTTTTTTTCCCCCCCCTCAGGAGACTCTTCAATCCCAGTGACAATAAGGGGACACGAATGGTTACGGTGAGCTATTTTCTCAGTCCATTTCCCAGAAGCATTTGCGGCTAAGTACCTGCCTCACTAAGCCTCCTTGTTACGATTAAGAAATGGCTGGTGGTTCTCCTTTTCTATTCTCAGTGGAAGGGCAGAATGCACTGAAGCTAAGGTATTATTAGGATGTTTTCCTCCTACTGGTTTTTAGAATGTTTTTCTAAGTATGGCTTCATGAACCTTCCATGTTAGGATCCAGCAGAGTTGGGAGAAATACTGCAAGTCTCTAAGCACAGAGCAAGGGGGAAAGTGATTTTTATTTCTTGCTCACTCTTCCCATCTGCCTACTTGGAAAATATACCTTGATTTTCATTTGCCCTGATCTTTTCTCATACAGAGTAGTGGCCTTCATTTTGAAATTTGGAATTCATGATGATACTTGGCTTAGAAGTTATGTTCTGAAGTGTGTGAAAGTTACATCGAATTACAGATTTATCGTGTGCAATGTGATTGCCAGTTTTGGTTGCCTGCGGTGGAAGAAGTATGAAAAGTACCCTCGGAAATAGGGCCTTACAGTTTTGATGATAAGTGTCATTTGAGATCTAGCTCTCCTAAGTTGGCCTCCTAGGTTGAGATTAATGAGGAAGGCGGGGGGTGTGTGTGTGCATGTACATACCATTCACTCACCCAATCCATTTCAGTGAGGTAACACAGAGAATGCAGAAGAAGCAACCACAAGGGAAAATGGACAATGGCCACAGATAACCTGCTCCATTCAACTTTGCTCATTAGAGCACAATACTAATTTTCTTTTTCTACAGAGGTCAGGCAATAGAGTTTAGTAAAACAAACACCACAAAAACCTCCCTCCCATCCACTTAAGGGTCTGAGGCCTCGTTTCATTGTACCCCCACTTGTTATTAGCCACGGGACCCTACGTTACTTAACAACCTCTCTGAGCCTCACGTTGCCGTATCCGTGAAAAGCAGGCAAAGCTCTGTGTTATGTTGAAGTCTCCTATGAGGGTGACGCTGTTGCTGGAGTTCCGTGGGCACTGCACAGTGTGGGCCCTTGCTGGATGGTATCATGGCCGGGGGACTGGTGGAAGGACTGTAACCCAGAGATCTGGCCCTGACACTGCAGGGTCTTGAATCAGGTTTTCAATTACAATTCGAACATGTCCCCACTGACTGTATTGACACAGCACAAAGCCAAGGGCAGATTGGACAATGATTTGTTTAATTTGATGGATGTGGACTGCAGAACTGGGCCACTCCATCTGCAAATCATCTAGGCTGTAATGATCTGATATTGGCTGTCTACATTCATCAAACTAAGTGGATAATTAGCAAAACACCATTTGACTTTGTGATGTATAGACAGTAATTATGGCTGTTTCTCAATTAAAAATCTCATCCAGAGTCGTGACTTTGGTTGTCACATCTGTGCAGATGATTCCCACATTTGTTTGTACTTCCATCTCTGAATTCTTTCTTAGAAGACTTCTGTTTTTCCAGCAGCTACCGGGCATCTTCATCCTCTCCCTGACATGTTTCGCTCACAAACCTTCCCATCCTCCGTAATCCTTGTTGCGGCCAGTCCCATGTTCTCAGGGTGAACTCTGACTTCTCCCTCCCCCACACCTTCTGCATTCCATCAGATGCCAGATTCTATCAATTTTATGAAGTATCTTAAAATCTTCCCCCTCCTCTGAATTCTACAGCCTTGCTATCCTTCGACTTCATCAAGACCCAGCCTATGTGGCCAAAAACTTTATAATCAGCCTCCCTTTTCCAGTATGGCTTCACTCTAATCCATCCTATACATTAATGTTCTCATCTTGTTTTTCTCCTCCTCCAAAATCCTGAGGGATTCTCGTTGCCTAAAGGATAGAGCCATATTCTTCCCCTGGCGTCCTCAGCATGCCAAGGCTGGGCTTTAACTTGTCTCTCCAACTTTATTTTGTCTTGCTCACCTTCACGCACACTCCTGAGCAGTGGATTCCTCGTTCGCTGCCCTGACTCATGCCCTCCCAGATGCTCTTCTGTGCTCACACAAGTTTCTTCTCCGGAAGCTTCTCCCCTCATTCACTTTTCTAAATCCCACTTGAAGGACACCTGATCTTCAAGAGCCATTCAAATACCCTCTCCTCGCTGCCCTCCTTTAAGCTGTTTGAAAAGAATCTCTCCCTAATATGTACTCCACCATGTGTTTTTGTTTTTTAAGGATTTTATGTATTTATTTGGGAGAGAGAGAACGTACGCACAACTGGGGGGAGAGGGAGAGGGAAAAGCAGACTCCCTGCTGAGCAGGGAGCCAATGGGGGGTTAGATCCTAGGACCATGGGATCATGACCTGAGCCAAAGGCAGCTGCTTAACCAACTAAGCCACCCAGGCGCCCCTGTACTCCACTACATATTAACAAGATTTGTCCTACTTTCTCCTCTCCAGACAGTGAGTTTCTCCAGGGCAGGCTTTGTGCCCATCATCTCTGTATTCAACAGGGTCTATATATCTTGCATGTAATGGCTGCTCCTTGAGTACCTATTGAATAGATGAATGTAAAGGAAGCAAGCTTTGTGGTAAATTTGTTTCTATTTTCTTGCGCAGAAAGCTACCACTTATTTGAATATTATAAACGCCTATGTTGGAATATTTTCCTTCGAGAATACTCAGTGTGCTCCTATGGCTTTCTTCTTTTTGATAATGTGGGTCCTTTATCAGTGTTATGTAGCACTAATTATAGGGAAGAGGAAAGGAAATTCTGGAAAGTAGTTCACTGAAGAGGAAAATGAGCATGACAATTCTAACTGTAAATGGAATAAATAATATGTTTGGCAAGAAGGACATCTTGAAAGGTGGTGTGCCTCTATTTTAAGAGGAATAATAATAACTTAAAAAAGCAACAGCTTGGAATTTTTTAGGAGAAACTGAACTTGCAAGGCCTGTAGAATAGTCAAATCATTCCGATATTGAGCCAGTCTTTTCCTAGAATTTGATGGCCCACTGGATTTGAGAAGAGAGGGGGAAATGGCTGTTGGCCTGGAGAAAGGGACGAATGGAGATAAATTACAGGAATGGTAATGGTTTCACCCTGGGGATGGATGGATGGTGTTTAAAAGACCGGTGTGTCATATAGATGGTGACCTGCTGTTGTCATCGCATTGGCGAACACACTGAAAGAGAATGTGGGCCAACCCAGGCCGTGCATTTTGATGCTAAGGATAGGGTGAAGGATGGAATGAGATGGGAGGATGGAGGCAGGATTTTGTCTGGACACATTTCATGGGAGTAAAATAAAGTGAACATATAATGGTTTATTTTTAGGTTCATTAAAAAGGGCCAAATCATTAAAATGTTCCATACTGAGATCTCTCCAGGGGATCTGAGTTGGAGCTCTCTGATGGTGCAATGGGATTGGTACCTAAAGGAAGGCCTGATAAGGATCTTAGCTTAACATATTACTTTACACGCAGTCGCTGTTAGGTTAAATGCTGTTGGGTTAGAAACCAATATTAACTATTAAATATTCACAAAGGTTCAGATGTACCTCTGCCTAAAGGCAAGAGAATGAGCTGTATGTACAGTCATTATATGCCTCAGATTTTCCAGAACATCTATGATTTTAAATAACTCTGCTATTTTCAATATATATTTAAGTATAAGATGAAAGTTTTGTGACTAAGTTCATAACTCAGAAAAAACTCTGTTGGGGGCACCTGGATGGCTCAGTGGATTAAGCCTCTGCCTTCCGCTTAGGTCATGATCTCAGGGTCCCGGAATCGAGTCCCACATAGGGCTCTCTGCTAAGCAGGGAGCCTGCTTTCCTCTCTCTCTCTCTCTCTCTCTGCCTCTCTGCCTGCTTGTGATCTCTGTCAAATGAATAAATAAAATCTTAAAAAAAAAAAAAAGAAAACAAAATTCTGTTGGATGTTGGGTATAGAAAATGGGGAGATTGTAATCATGTGGTCTGTCAAGGGCCCCTTCTCTTTGGGGAATTGATTCTTTTGTAACTGATTTTATTATCTTATGGAGATACTTCATGAACTGAAATTAGGTTTGTTGGCAATAAAAGGGCTAAATTAATTTCAAGCTCTCCCCCATCTCTCTTGTGTCCTCCCCACTTACGAAAATGCAAGGGCTTAGGTTAAAAAGAAAATCAGAATATCAAGAGGGAGTTAATTTAAAGGTGAACATCTCCCCATTCCCACTTTTATTGGTTTCCCATTCTACTGAAGGTCAATGTCACCACAGCCTCCAGGTTGCTGGATCCATGGGCCAATTTTCAGTCTATACCTTAGATGATTACTTGACAGCATTTGGCATAGTTGACATTACCTCCTTCTTAAACTGTTTTCCTCATTTGTCTTTCAGAACACTTGTCTCCTCCTACCTCACTAGCTGATTTCCTCAATGTCCTTTTCTAGGTCATCATCTTCTCCACAGTCTTGAAACAGTACTGAGTCCTGCAGCTCAGGCCTTAGACCTCTTCTCTAGCTATACTCACTCTCTCCTGTATGACTCAAAACCGACTGAAGAATCCATAATTTGTATCTCCAGCCCCATCCTCTTCCTGAACTCCTGACTTGTATAAGCAGCTACCCCACACCTCCACTTGGATCTTAATAGACACAATACTGTGTTCTCGGAGTTCTTACATATAGTTCATCTATTTTTACTTGTCTTAAAACTTTTAAACTTCTAATTAAGCATCTCCATGTTCAGAAGTATATATAATTATCATAAATACTTTAATGTAGCTTATTAAATTCAAAAGAGGTGACTTGTTTAACCTTACACATTGTAGGAATTTTAAGTCTAATTTTAAAGTGATTAAGTAAATATTGGAAAGTAATGCCATTCTGAAAAATAGTCACTGTTTTTCACTGTCAGTATCAACATTATAAATAGTAGGTGTGATTTTCAGGTGATTGCTAGATGCTTTCTTCTTCATCTTTTAGAGTGATTACATGTAACCCAAATCTAGCTGAAACCTAATGGAGGTTGTATATGCAATTGATAATTTATGTTTGTATAGCTTTTTACAAATTGTTTTTTTAAAATAATAGATCACTTGAGATGCACTGAAAACTCTGAGTTAATTAAAGCAGGCATCATTTTTTCTTGCCAAAAATTGAAGCTCAGAGAGAGTTGGTGATTTGTCTAAATCCCACAATATAAATGTTAGAGTTGCCTTTACAACTCTGGGTCATCTGACTCTAAATCCCATAGTTCTCCTGATACTCTAAGTGATTTTCCCTTCAAAGTAACATCCAGGCAGGTGTTCAGGCAAAACACACAGCAAAGCCATGACAAGAAGAATCAATTATTTTATTTATAATATTCAGTGATTATCCTCACTATTAAGAAAACTGTGCCATGCCCTTGACATTTTTCCAGAGTCAGCATCCTGCTTAGATACTCTACTATGTTGATGTTTTTAGTTTTTAAAAAATTATCTTTAATTATCCCAAAGATAAATAAATAAAATGGAGAAATAGGTAAAGAAGCAAATCACTTTAACTTTCAAATCAACATTCCAAATGAAAAGAAATGATTTTCCACACACACTTGGGCTTATAGTCTGTGATAAGCGGCAGGCCAGTGTTCAGCTTCATGCTGTTTTCCTGATGCCCCTTTATTTATTTTTCATTAATCTGTCTCCCCTGTGTGCCTGGTGCTCAGTAATCTGCTCATCTGTAGCACGATCTATACTATAATCCATTGCTTCTCCCTCCATGCATTTTAATGAAGCCATTTTTGCCTCCTTTACATAACTGCTGTCCTGGTTTCATACTACAACATAACCATTCATTGTCACATCATTGAAAGCAAATCTTTAAAGGAATACCTCAAAATGGGATGGATACAGATTTTTTATTCCCTTTTTTCTTCTTTTTTAAAGAGGGCTTTGTGAACTCAGCAGCATTTTCATGATTTCATTTTCATTTGATGCTCAGGGTTGGAAATAGATCATCCTGGACGCCGATCCAAGCCATTGGCTTCCTGTGCCCCCCTTCATAACCCGTCTCTTGGCCAGGTGTTCTGAATTCCTGCCCCCTGCCCCCTGGGGTGGTATCTGTCACCCCAGAACCAGAGAGGGCTGAGCAGGAAGTGCTTGCTTGTCATTCCTGTTTGATTTTTGTCTTCCTCCTAGGTTGTCTCGCTCCTCTCTTTCTGGTCACTGACCTGTCTTTGTACTTTTTGTTCTGCTCTGACCACTGGGCTGTGTACACTACAGGCTTGTGTTTGTCTGCCTAGCTTCTGGCTGTTGTTCTCTGTATGAGTCTGATTCATGGCCTTGTTCTAACGCTGGTATCCTGGCCAATATTTCTCTCCTGGCTGTTCAGGGAACCAAGGAGCTTCTTGTCCGGAACTTTTCCATCCACATCTTGCCTTGTCCTGACCTCATTGCTTTCTCTTCCTTCCTTCTCAGTCTTGCCTTAGTTTTCCAGACCATTCATTCATTCCTTCATTCATTCAGCAACCTACTATTAAATGCCTCATGTGTGTTGTTGAGACAAAGGTAAATAAGACATAAGCTCTGCCCATACAGTATTCACAAACTAGATGATAAACAAACACAAAAATGTGCAGATCTAGAGTCTGTGGGACCTGAAACTTAGACAAATTTGGGAAAGAATTCCTCATTAAGGAAAGAATGCACATTTCTGAATATTTAGTTTGGAAAGGGCTTTAGAAGGGGTCTATTTGAGCAAGGGCCTTGAAGCTTCATAGTGCGCAGTAAACTACATGGTAAATCCATCTGTATGCATGAAGAGCTTTCAAAAGGGGTCAAACTCTAGAATAGAAATATGTAGGGCACAAAGGAAAGGCAACTCATCCATCCCTGGATATCAGGAATGGCTTCCTGGCAGAGGCTATCTTTAATCAGTTTTAAAGGCTGAGTACTGTTTAACTAGATAAAGAATGGGGGAAGGAGAGAGAGGCAGACAGGCCATCTGCATAGAGCATCCAGCATATGGGTGAAGACCATAGTAGTGAGTCCTGGCCACTGCCAACAGGGTAATTTTGCTGGAGTACAGGGTGAAACCATGAGACTGGAGAAGGAAGCTGGTAGTGAAGTCCTTAGAATCTGCACCACAGTAAGGATCTTGAGCTTTTGTCTTTGCTTAGATTTTCATCTTACACAGATCCCTGTGGCCAGAGAATATGCACATGTGGGTATCTGTTAGGAGATGTGGCAGTTGTTCCGGGAGAAGGTGACAGAGTTATGAACTAAATTCATAATAGCATGAATGAAAAGAGAAGGTAGGTCCAGAAATACAGAGATGACATGTAGGGTAGGGAGGAACCATGGGCTTTCCAACCTGGGCCAGTGAATGGATGGTGGACCATTGGATGAAAGTGGGGAGAGACAGAGGATGGTTTAAAGGGAGACAGTATGTTTAGTTTTAGGGCAGCTCTGCAGAGGCATTCTTTCAGAAAAATGAGGTCTTGAGACTGAGGCTGGGCCTCAGTGTGGGCACCAGGTGCCGATTAAAGGAGTATCCATACATAGGTAGTCATTGAGAGCAAGGAAATGAATGAGCTAACCCCGGATGGTGTGAAGAGAAAGAATTACAGGAACCAAGGATAGGAACCTGGGAAGGGAGCTTGGGAAGGTGTTGGAACCACGGGGAGATGGCGGGCAGTCTGAGGACAGGAGAGTCCAGTGTCATAGCTGCAAAAAGAGGAAGCCACGTGGACATGCTAAGTGCTGCGGTCTCACAATAAAAAGATCACTACATGCACCCTGGGTTTGTCAACGGGAAGTCATTGGAGATGCAGATGAGGTGGTGGTGGGAATGAGCCAGATTTCAAGAGGCTGGGGATTGGGGGAGAGGTGAGGAAGTAGTGACGACTGTGGACACGATAGAGAGATTTTTGGAAAAGAAAAGGTTCAGAGGTATTGGGCAATGACTAGAATCTAAGGGAACTTTAAAATTTATTGTTATTTTTTAAAGATGGAAGACCCTTCAGTGTTTTTCTTTTTCTTTTCTTTTTTTTTTAAGTTGAGAGATCCTTGAGCCACATGCATATAGCCAGAGAGGTTAAATATTCAGAAGGTGGGACAAAACGAGGTCCAATTATCTGTGGCACTGTCTTCCCTGGGAAAGCCAACTGGAGATCCTCTTGCTCCTTCTAGAAGATGAAATCTGTCCCTTTCCTATTTGAGAAGTACAGGTCTGGCTGGTTGGTTTTCAGATCTTTTATGTTTTCTGTCAACTCTGAGGTTCAGTGATTGATTTATTAATGGCCCCAAGAAACGTGTGTGTATGTTGGCCTACAGTGGTACTGAGTCAGTTAGCATGGAATGAGAACAGGGAAAGAGTAACAGCAGGTAGAAAGGAATATCCTTACCTCTGACATCCCTCTCTTTCTGTAATCCTTGCTTCCTCGTGGACTTTCCTGGCAGGGAGCTGTTTGCTTCAATAGGAATAGCATTATTTTGGGGTAGAAAAAGATCAGGAAATGGTCAGTTTGCTTTTGCTTCTGGAAACCTGTAATTGAAGCCATTATTAAAACCACCGATATCCGTTCTAGAGGCAAAGGAGTTCAAAAGCTACGTCCCAGAAGCCATCTCAAAGCTGTGAAACCGAGATCCCATTTGCCAGCAGCCTGAGAGCAGAGAAAAGTTGGCACAGACAATAAATGTGAAAACGCTTTATAAACCAGAACGTGCTCTACAAATGTCAGTTATTACCATCCTTTCTGAAAGCTGTTTGCAGAAATATTTGCCCGAAGACCCCACAATACTCAAAATAAAACCACAGTAACTCAAAGGCATATTAAAGCATATGCTTTATTGTGGCGTAGGAAACTCAACTTCATTTTCTGCTTAATGTCCACTTGACAGACTTGGTGGAATAAGAAGTCTCTTCCCGTCTCTCACATATCACATAAATGTGTGTTGAAGCAGGCCTGTTACCACGTAACCACGATGCGAAATGAAAAATACTTCTCCACCGTGCCTCCTCAGTGGCTGTGAATAATAAACATCCAATAAGCACCACAGCACTAAAACCCAATTAGTATTAATGTTAAAAAGACTTTCGCCCATTAAAGGAAGAAAAAAAATATATGCTATTTAGTTATAATCAGGGCAATGAATGAGCTATGGGCAAATAACAAAAAAACAACATGAGGATTCATGGTGGGTAACACGTTTACCATTTGTGCTTGGAAATGCACTGAACTTAAAACAGGAAAATTAAAAAAAAAAAACAAAACACAAGGGTGTCTGACTGGCTCAGTCGGTAGACCATGTGACTCTTGATCTCAGGGTTATGAGTCCAAGCCCCATACTCGGCAGTAGAAATTACTTAAGAAAAAAAAAAAAGAGCAAATAGGAACGTTATTTTGTGTGATCTGATTTTTAGAGACAGGGGAATCCAAACCCAATCATTCCTTCCCAAACTCAGTGATCTGTATCTCACTTATTGATACCAGAATATGTATGAAGATGACTTTATTTCTCTAATTCAAGGCTTTGCTCCTGGTTAAAACACACATTCTAGGGAAATTTAGTTTTTTGTCATTGCTAAGTGTGAATGAGTTTCTGTTTTTTTTTTTTTTTCTTTTTCTCTGAAGTAGGTGGATGTGTGTTCCTGTGTAAGGGTGGGAGAGGGACAGGCAAGGCAAGGGACAGCCCATGATTCTCTTTACAGTTAGCGTGGCACTGGGGCAGCCTGAGGTTTCACAGCAGGGGTGGTGGTAATTTACCCCATTTCCCTCCTTCTTTGTGGTTTCTTTTTTTTTTTTTTTTTAAAGTTGGGTATTCGTCCTTTCTTTTTTTTTTTTTAAAGATTTTATTTATTTATTTGACAGAGATCACAAATAGGCAGAAAGGCAGGCAGAGAGAGAGGAGGAAGCAGGCTCCCTGCTGAGCAGAGAGCCCGATGTGGGGCTCGATCCCAGGACCCTGAGATCATGACCTGAGCCGAAGGCAGAGGCTTAACCCACTGAGCCACCCAGGCGCCCCCTTCTTTGTGGTTTCTGAGCCTCAGTGGTTTACATGTTACCCATTGTGAGTAAACATGTGTCCAGAGAAGGACCATATCTCCAGATTTCCTCCCATCTCACTCCTTCCAGCAAGGGCTGCCAATGAGATACAGGCAGAAGCCACTTGATGTGACTATGGAGAACACTCCTTAGAAAAGGGACAGTCTTGAAGAGACATATTTTTTGCCTTCCCACCTCATGTATCCTTCTTTCTGCTGGGAATGCAGGTTTGATGGCCTCCAAAGCGCTGGTGCTCTAGCAACCGTCTTTCCAGTATGAGGATAAGGAACAGCACTATTGGAATAGAGAGCTGAAAGCAGCCTTAGTTTCTGGCGACAATAGGGAGTTCTCCTAACAGGTCTGGACTGCTCACCTTTGGATTTCCTATTACAAAAGGAAGAATGAAATTTTTTTTGCCACCCTTTTTTCTTGTCTCTGCTACTCACAGCTGAACTCAATTCCTAACTGATGGGGATGTAGATACATTTTGTAATAAACACACACACACACACACACACACACGAACAAAATAAAAATTTAGAACCCTGGGCAGAGTTCTGTGTCCATTTCTGGACCCCACAGCCAAAGGTGGGTAAAGACACTTGGTAACATTTCAGAGGAGGGCTGCCCATCCCCCCACACATGCACGCACACACACACACACGCGCGCGCGCACACACACACACACACACGTTACCTTGTCCAAATACATTAATTAGGCGTGTGATTGTAGTATTCCACTGAGTCTCATGATAGAAATATTCCTTGTTTTCAAGTCGTGCACAGTCTGTGGTAGATCACACAGGTGCAAGCATGATAAAATATTTGAAAAACCATGGCTGCAAAGTCAAGTTCAAAAGACTAGACATATTTGGAGAGAATATAAAAAGTGATATAGAATGTCTATCTGAAAGGATTATTGTGCAAAGAATTTTGACCTGGCAGTTCACATATCATGTGAGAACAAAACAAGTGGCAAAGATACTGATCTAGAAAGGATTTGCAGTGAAATGGGAGCTCAGAGGTGAATTTATTGAGAAGCCAGTGACGCTTACCCATCGGAGTCCTCATC
This sequence comes from Mustela erminea, assembly GCF_009829155.1. Lineage (NCBI taxonomy): Eukaryota > Metazoa > Chordata > Mammalia > Carnivora > Mustelidae > Mustela > Mustela erminea. The sequence goes on along the minus strand of NC_045616.1, from coordinate 98,707,466 downwards.
TGCATGGACTCCGTCCTTCCAAGGTCTCAGGAGAGGTGCTAGACGCATGTTCACATATTCTTCTGTGTTTCTAAATTTGCAAAAGTAATACATTTTAATTGTAATCGGTTCAGATCACTGTTTCTTTCCAGCTTGACTCCCCCATGTCACATTTCCCCTTCTGACGGACAGTGGTGGAATAACTGGGGCTTCTCTGGAATCCAAGTAAGAGGAAAGATAAATCAGTCTTGTCTCTTGTCAATGCCTAGTTAAAATGCAAGTTCTTGCCTATATAGAAGAATATATATATATATATATATATATATATATATATATACACCCAGTGCCAAGCTCCATGCTTGGGGCTTGATCCCATGACCCTGAGAGCTTGACCTGAGCCGAAATCAACAGTCTGATGCTTAACCAACTGAGTCACCTAGGTGCCCCAAGAATATTTTTTTAATGAAGTATGTACAATTGCATAAACACCACATATATTGTCTTTTTCGATGGGAATCGCACAACATAAGATCTATTAACATTCCCGTACTCTCATGCAGAAACCTATAGCGCAAACCTACAAAACATTGATGATGTCCATGTAGGAAGTCATGTTTTGTGTATCCCATTATTAAAAGAATATTTTGATCAACCATACAGAGGCAAGATTGATTCATCTTTCTATTTTCCCTACTGGAAATCTTACAAAGTTTATAAGATAATTCCTAAGAAGAGTGATCAAGCATTATGGTAGGAGGGGCCGCTAATCTTCAGGTCTTCCCAGGAGAGTAAAAGAAAACATTTGTGTTTTCTCCCTTTAAAATGGCAAATAAACCAAGGGAAAAATACATACCATATGAAAAGAGCCTCTCTCTTCCTATCCTGGCACACAAATGAAAAGGATTAATAGGATTTGAGTGTGAGTGAGCTTAGAGGTCCTGTGATCAGATGAAACATGGAATTTTACAGATGAAACATGGAAACTCCCTGGACGGTCAGCGATGCTGCCAAGGTCAAGCCCTGTGGGCCACAGAGCCAGGCCCCAGGGCACAACTCCTGATCCTCAGTCTGGTGTGTGTTCTCTTTGTCATAGTCACGTTCAATGCGGTGGGGAAGTTTTGGATAGAGTTGTTCATTGTCACATTAATACTCTTTTATGAAAATGGATTTAGTAATTTTTGCTGGAGGTATAAAAAAATTGAGTAAGTTCTCATTTATTTGAATTGACTTGAGCGCATGGCCTGCCTGAAGGTTTCAGAAAAGGCTAGGTAAATTTTCAAGATCCTTTTAGCCTTAATAGTGGATGATTTTCATTCATCCATCCTCTTTAGCAAGCATTTCTGGAGGCATCTTCCATAAACAGAGCATCATGTTGTGCACACAAAATAAAATAATAGAATAAAAAAAATAGAATGTAAAAACATGGAGCTCTTCGCTCTCATGTGGGAAGAACCACACCACTCAGGCGCCAAAGGATGTCTTAGGTAGTATAAATTGTATGTTGACTGAAAAAAGTCTCCATTGACCAGAGCTACTGCTAGAGCAAAGTTCTCTGCTGCGGAGGAGGACCAAACACCCAAGTATAGTGGGACTGATTTAGCTGAAAACAAAGGTATGCAAAAAAAAAAAAACAAAAAAAAACTGTATGCAGTAGCTGTGAGTTTCTGCTTTCATTGTTAAAAATGCCCACTGATGGAGACAAGCTATTGCTGCTTCCACTGTGTTGGGAAGAGGAGATACTCAGTTTCCCCACTTGTTAATGAACAGACATACATGTTTAAAAAAAAAAAAACAAAACACCATCTGAGAGTTTAATATTCAGTTGGGGAGCAAAACCTATTTCTCCCCAGCCAATATCCAAACACATACATTTAATAATAGTACATGGCACTTATCAAAATTATGATACAGAGAATTGAATGCCATAGCATTCAACGCTCATTGAACCAAATTCCTCTCCTTAAACTGAAGTGTGTGTTAAGATTGTCTTGAAGATATTTAAGAGGGATAAGCTACTTTTAGCGTTTTCTAAGGCAGAGTGCACTCCCCTTCACATCCATGTTGAGGTTTGAATGTGTAATATGCAGGTGTCCTAGGTGGTAATGGATCCCCTGCTAGGATGGGGCTTATGTACAGAGAGGCTTATGCAGAGGAAGTTAGTGCCCCAGCTTGGGTGGTAGAAGAGAGTCAGGGTAGGGGTGCCTGGAGTGCAAAGTCCATTGAGCATTGGATTCTTGCTTTTGGCTTGATGTTGGAGTTGTGGGATTGAGCCCTGTGTGAGGGCTCTATGCTCAGCTCAGATTCTGCTTGGGTTTCTCTCTCCCTCTTCCCCTCTCACCCCCACTCTCACTCTCAAATAAATAAATAAATAAATCTAAAAAAAAAATGAAAAGAAAAGTATCAGGGTAACTATCTTGAAATTCCATGTATTCTTATGTCTGGTATTCTATGCACTGTTTCTTTTGGCAGGGGGCAAGTAGTATGTAAAATGATGTTATTCTAGTCTGCAATATTTAAAGAAACAAAACAAAAATGAATATATTTTGAAGAAACATACACTGAAATCCTCCCATTCCCTTCCTTGCCCTTTCTCCCATTCAAGTCTCTAGGCATTTCTGGGCTCCCCACTAGGGGATTCTCCTTAGCATGGTGTGTGTGTGCGCGCACGCGTGTCCCTGTGTGCTTGTGTGCACTGCGGGGTGGTGGGGAAAGGTGGAAGTTGATGCGAGGCAAGTTTGACAAGAGTTTGTTCATTCCAGGGGGAAAGTCTCTGCATCCTGCTTCCCAAACAGAATGCTGGGGACCTGGTAAAAACCTGGAAAGAAATGGAGCAATTTGAGACACCAGGGCCCTGTAACTCTAAGGCAGAGTCTTGAACTTGAAAGACCACAGAGCGAGACTCTCTGCACAGAATCCAGGCCTGGAAGGTATAGACAGCTCTGTAGGTTTCTGTGGCTTTCCATGTCCTGATGGAGCATGGAGTCACAAAATGATGGGGATGCCCACATGTTGGAAGTTGGAGATGGAGTCAGATGGATGGGATCAGGACATCCTACCCATCCTGCAGCCAAGGGCCAGATGCCTCCTTTCCCAAAATGTGACATAACTTTGACCTTCTGGAACTTTGACGCTACCCAAGGGCAAGGCCCAGGGGTCTCCAGCTGACCAGGGAACTTCCTGCTGTCTGGGGGCATTAGGCTTTCTAAATACAAATCGGGTTTTACTACAGAAGAATAAAGTTTTATTTCTGACACCTAGAATTTATTCACTGAGATTCGTGCCCACTAAACCAATTTATTTTTCCTCCTAAAATATGTCTTAAACAATTACTCTTGTCTTGGTTTGAGCTGTTGAAGTTTCACAGGCAGGATCCAGATAAAAATTCACACACTACTCCTAAAGCTGCTTGACTCTGTGTGGTTTCCAACCAATTTTCTGGTAACTGTGCAGAGTTTAGAAACTTCAGGCCAAAGATTTGACATGACACTCGACAGAAATAAAGGCTTTAGCAAAACCCACCAGAGCTGTCCTTCAGATGAGTGGACTCTCTTCTGGAAACATTTCTGGCCAGTTGTTATGGGGCCTGTATCTATTGAGGTTCTCCCAGAATTTACAAAATGTAAAAGTGGACTTTATCAATGCAGTGTTAGCTAAACTTTCATGCTCTGAGAATAGTAGCACCTCAGTAGAAGGCAGAAAATGAGGGAATAGGATATAGCCTAAGCCAAAGCTTACCAGCTTCTCATTTGTTGAAGCCAGGGAGGGTGAAGGGGGAGTGAGTAATCGAAGTCCAAGTGCTTTAAAACCACCTAAAACTTGATGGTCAGTAAGCTTCTGGATGGTTGGATTTGTCAGAGCAGCAAGGAAGGGGAAGACCATTTTCTTGAGTGCAGGATGAATGCGTGATTAAAAAAAAAGGTCAGTGAACCTCCATTGGCACTTAAGCAGGTGATCACATACAGAGATAGAGAGAAAAGATCAGGGTTTCTACCCAGTTTAAGTCTTGCACAGGGACTAGGTAGAGTCCTCCCTCTTCCCATTAAAAAAAAATTGAAGTGAAATCCACATAACATAGTATTAACTATTTAAAAGTGCACAAATTAATGGCTACAATACATCCGTGATGTTGTACTGGCGCTACTTTATCAGGTTCTAAATTATTTTCATCACCCTCTAAAGTGGTCACCTTCCATCCTCCTCTCTCCCTGATCCCTGACAACCACCAGTCTGCTTTTGGTCTCTACAGATGGACTTTTTTCCTGCATATTCATATAAATGGAATCATATGTGGCCTTTTGTGTCTGCCTTTTTTAATTTAATGTAAAGTTTCTGAGGTCTATGCACAGGTACAAGAAGTACCTGAGAGTACTTCTTATTTGACACACTACTTCTGATGGGCCACAGGAAAGGTTAACATTTAACTGCTTGTGTTTATCACAGCTTTCAAAAGAGGAGACCGAAGTTCTGGTTCATTTCTTCAAGCAGACCTCTTCGTTTTCTGTATTCTTTATCCTCATTTGAAATGGACATTGGTTGTTTTTGCCTGTCCAGACTCAGAGCCTCTTGTAATAGCTCCTGACATTGTGTAAGGCATGATTTCTCCCCCACTCAGTCTTTGGAGTTCAGGTAATGCTGATCTAACTCCAAAAGTGGGTGCTGTCCTCAGGATGCCCAGTAAAGGCTTTATCTCCTTGGCCACAGTTCAAGACGACACATACTCTAGTGGCATGGATCATTCTTGGACCACTGAAAAGTGTTTCCTTTCTGTTGGACCTGAAGCTAGAAGGTGTAAGCCTGCCAGGTGTCTCCATGTAGAGAGTTAAGCCAGTGCAAAGAAAGCAAAGGGAAAAGAAGGTTCAAAAGAGCTGAGTTCTGGTGACATTGTTGAGCTACTTTGAGCAGCCGTGTTTAATTAGTTACAAACCTTTTTTTTGTTGTTGTTCCTTTCTTTCTTTCTTTCTTTCTTTCTTTCTTTCTTTCTTTCTTTTTTTTTTTTTTACAACAGTCTGAGTTGAATTTCTGGCATAGCTGTCGCTGGAAGGCGTGAACATGACCATATTGACCTAGGGCTGGTGTGGTGTGGATGAGAACATTCCAACCCCAGGGAAATCCTTAGTGTTCTTTGAAGTGAGGGCTGCTGTACTCTACATCTTCTCATTTTGTCTCAGTAGTGCTTTATACTTTTATAGCAATAGCAGGGAAGGAAAATACTATTTGGAGTTTTGACATTTGCCTACCTATCCATATTTTCATCATCAATTAAATATTTTTAGCGTAAGTTTAAAAATTCTAAACTTCTTTCTCTTTGGTTTCATGACATGAGCTCCTTGATAGGGATATTCTTTTGAGTTCAATAGAATGAAGGATAGACTTTCATTCAATAGCACAGAAAAAAATGTGGGTCATTTTACCAGTAAAAAACCTTGAGGAATAACATTTTATATCATCAAGGTCTTTCTGATTCAAGGTGTGATAAGTACCACAAACAGAAAAAAAGAATAGCTTTTGAAAATTAGAGTGGTTTTCCCCCTCAGTCTTTTTAGATTCTCATGTTATACACTAATAAAGTTGGGAACTTTGCATATTCCTTAAAAACATTCTTCTCTCCAATGTGACTCAAAGTTTTAAGATAAACTCCCAACTAAAATTTGGTAGAAAGTAAGCAGCAGAGAACTTTCCTCCCATGTTCTCTTTTGCTTTAATTAAAAAGAAGATGAATTATAGAGGAATAGTCCCAAAGGTATATTCTTTTAGTCAAGAATGTCTCTTTTTGTCATGGAGATTCAGCTCACCTTTGGGCCTCTTGCAAAGAGTACCAGAAGTGATATAGTTTCATCAAAAACTATTTTGGCATGTAATGGTTAATCAAAGCATTTCTTTTAAAAAATTTAGATTTCATACATTTAAAAAAACTCCTAAATAATCTAGTTGGGTATTAGTATGAATTGAATTGTGTCCCCCCAAAAGCTATATTAAGTTCTAACCCCTAGTACCTCAGAATGTGAGCTTATTTGGAAAAAGTGTTATTACAGATATAGTTAAGATGAAGTCATACTGGAATAGGGTGGCCTCTAATCCAGCATGACTGGTGTCCTTAGAAGGAGATGGCCATGTGAATACAGCGACACATATATGAGAACACCAAGTGACAATGAAGGCAAAGTTTGAAGTTCTGGATCTGCAAGGCAAGGCATAACAAAGATTAATGGCAAACCCAAAAGAAGCTAGGAAGAGTTAAGGATTTGCCCTATAGGTTTGAGGGGGTATGTGGCCTTGCTGAACCTTGATTTCAGAGTTCTGACCTCCAGAACTATGAGACAATAAATTTCTGTTGTTTCTAAGTCACCTCGTTTTTGGAACATCATTATGGCCGTGCCAGGAAACTGATAAATATATTTTTATATAATGATAATTTTTTTGCAATGATAGAAAAGGATACTATAAATAAGACCCCTACCCATTTGACTATCAAGAGACTTTGAACCGTTTGCCACATCTACTCTGAGAATGAAGGTCATCCTAAGCCTCCAGACTCTCAGTATGCCAGAAAATGTCAACATCACTGTGAAGGGACACATAGTTATTATGAAGGGTCCCAGAGATTAAAATAATTTTAATCAATACAGAGCTCAGTCTCCTTGGGAAGAAAAAGAAGAGGCTCCAGGTTGATAAAAGGTGTCAGTCAGCATAGGCTGCTATAATAGAATTCCCCAGACAAGGTGGTTTGTAAACAACAGAAATGCATTTCTCACAGTGCTGGAGACTGGGAGTCCAAGATCAACACTCTAACAGATTCAGTGTCCTGTGAAGACCTGCTTCCCATTTCACAGATGGCTGTCTTCTCACTGTGTCCTCTCGTGGCAGAAGGTACAAGGATGCTGACTTTCCAGGATCTGTTCTACAAGGTCACCAATCCCATTCATGAGGGTGCCACCATCATGACCCAGTCACCTCACAAAGGCTCCATCTCCAAATACCATAACTTTGGGGATTAGGTTTCAGTAGAGGAATTTGGGAGGGACACAAACATTCATTCTCTAGCAGTGGGGAAAAAGAAAGGAACTGGCTACAGTTCGGAGTATCTGTAGTCAGGTACAGAAGATGATCAAGAATGAGATTCTGGGCTTCCATTAGAAGGTGAGGTCTGTGTATTCTCACTTCTCCTTCAGTGTTGTTATTCAGTAGGATGGGTCTCTTGTTGAAATCAGTAGTTTTGGAGGGTGGAAAATAGTGTAGTGTTTGAGTGAGTCCAGGAATTACTTGTTCAGTAGTTCAAGCCCAGAAAGATAACTTAGGTCTTGAAGGAAATGACATTGAGTATGTATCATGTTTAGCTTCTTTGATTCAGCCACAATAATTAAAAGCAAGAATATCAGAAAAATTCTGGATGGTATATGTCTCTGGGAAAAAAAAAAAAAAAAAAAGACAAACAACAGAAAGAGTTCCAGCCTGATGAATAAGATCTAAGGATTGTCCAGTTACAGAAACAAGACTCTGGACCTACTTGTGGTATTTAAAAGAGGCGGTAGAAGTCTTCTATTGATTTCAGACTTGTTCGAAAAGAGAGGGAGAGATCCTAATAGGTGACTTGGCAAAATTATGATCCATGATCCTTAAAAAAATCTTCAGATTCCGTGTTATAAAATAGAAGGCTGTAATTACGAGAGAGTTCAAAATGCCCCAAGGGTATGATATGGGAAGAGGACGGTATCCTGCCCAGCTATTAACTTGCTTGCACTGTACCCAACTTCTTCTTAAACCCAGAGGTTCTCACACCCTTGTGTGGGATCTCTGCATTTCCTCTCCCCTTCTCTTCTCCCCACTCCCCCTTGCTCCATTAAAAACAATCCTATAAAATTTTGAAACAGGATCTCTGAAAACACCAATGCCCTTTAGATGGGATACCAATGACACAACTGATTTACTTTTAATGTGATAATTCTGTTATTTTTGCCAAACCACGAAAGCATCCAAACACACAAAAATCCAGACTGGCAGCCACTTGGAAGGCATTGCCAACTTCTAGGCGTCCCTGGGCGGCACCTTGAGAATTGGCTGTGATAATTACCTAGTGCAGTGTTTCTTAACCCTGATTGCACATTAAAATCACCTGGGAAGATTTTTTTAAACCTTCTCACTCCAGACCAATTAAATCAGAAGCTCTAGGGAGAGGGCCTCGGCATCAGCAATTTGTAAAAGATCCTCAGGTGATTCCAGCATGCAGCCAGGGTTGAGAACCGGTGGCTTAATGTCATGTTGTGTTACCACTGGAGTCAGGACACTCTGATAACAAGAGGCAGAGGTGAGCACCCATCCCTGCCCCTTACAGCTCTCTGCTTTTTGTCTGATTGGAGTTATAATAAAGCCTGAGTGGAACTAAGATTAAGCCTGGTAATTGTCATGGCAATGCCCTAGATTTTTCTATCAAATCCCATCTTATTTGTGACGGGAGACGCAGAAGTGACTCTAGTGATGTTAAAATATGTCTGCTACTATTTAGAATATTCAGCATTAAACTCAACAGAGTTTTCTCGTAAAATTTCAAACATGAAAACTTTTAAAAACAGCAGATATCACCCGAATAAAAAAAATTATCATTAATTGTAAAGTGTGCTTGATCACAGAGAATTATCTAGGCAATCAGCATCATGTATAGCCTTTAATGCCTTCTGTCTGCTGAATGTGAGTTCTGCATATTGATCACAAATTTGCAAATTTTTCTAGCTTATGCCTCATCACTCCCTTCTTTGATTAAATATAAAATAAGTGGGATTTGATCATCATAAAGCTGGGAGGGACCTGTGGAAACCATTTTGTCTAGCCCTGTCAATTTGCAATTGTATACAAAATCCACGAAGAGAGTCAGGCTTTTCTGGTCCTTCTGTTAAATCCATGAATGCTCTAGTATAGACCATTGTAGCATCCTTCTAATGGCTCCCCCTTTCCTGCCCTCCTTTTTCTCCATACTCCACAGACTCTCTGTGATGGTTCTAGACACAAATCCAATCAAATCCCTCCCTTCCTTGCTTGACATTCTTCAGTGTCCCCTTATTTGCCTCTGGTCTGAATTCAAACTCCTTAGCGTCACCTACAATCCTTTGTGAATGATCTGACCCTGCCTCCCTCTGCAGATTCATCTCCTAGAACCTCTCTTTTTCACTCTAAATCATAGTCATCCCAGAGTTCTAAGTGGTCTGAATGCAGCTTTCCAAATGTGTCCTTATACTACCTTGTGTCTGCACATGCCATCTTTTCTATCTGAGATGCTTTCTCTCCCCTTAGGTAGGGGAGACCCTTCCTCTGTTCTCGCATTTGTATAGTTCATATTGGGTTGTAATGAGCAGGGGAGAGAGAAATCAGAAATCGCAGCACAAGATGTGGAAAGTGGGAGAAGACTTACTGAAATGACAGTAGAAGTTTGTTGGATGGATTTGACTTCCTGAAATCAAAAGGTCTTCTCAATTCTTTCTGTATAAAGATCTTCAAAGTTCCATATAAGACCAAGGTCAGATGGGTTGAAAATGGAACTCTCTTGGGGGCAGGTGGTAGTAGTGGTTGTGTTTCAGGGACCACAAGTAGAGAGAGAATGTTTTTTTTCCTGTCTGTCTGTCATCATCATCACCATCATTTGTCTTTAGTTGGGTTTCAGGTGTGGAAGTTTAATTTAACCACACTCTTCAGTTCATGGCATCTTACTAGCATTGCTTTACACAAAGATGCTATTTAATCTAGTTTTTTTTCTTTTAACTTTATTAAAATTTTTATGCAAATGCTTATTCCTGTTTCCCTTCTACCACATAGGAAACCCTTCCGATGTATTTAATGTTCATCTTTTTATTTGTATGTGTTCTTTGGTGGTTCATCCAAAAATTGACTTTTAGTAGTACTGTATTCTATACTTCATTCTATAGCTTTCTTTATTTCCATTGTGTTTTTAATATTATACCTGTTGCTATGTGTATTTGGATTCTGGCTTTCTAGCTGCTCAACCATCACTTTTCACCTTTGCATGTCTTCCCCTCCCCCATCTTGGGGACTGAGCCCCTGGAGAGCTTCCAATATTCTGTCTCTATGGACAACTTTGAAAGTATAGCCTCTTGTATGTCCCCTTATGGATGTGTGCGAGCCTGTGTCTGTGATAGGTACTCAGGAAGGGGGTTCTAGATGTTTACACACTTGACCTGACCAAATGGTGCCATTGATTTGTCAGGTTGTATGACAGAATGTGCGCCTGTCTACATGCCTGCCGGCACAGCGTGATATTGTTACCTCTCCACCAACACTGGGTATGACCCAGCTCTCTAGGATCTGCCCATATTAGAGAAGTAAGATATGGCCTCATTTTGCTTTCCTTATTTTATTTCTTTTAAAGATTTTATTTATTTATTTGAGAGAGAGCATGAGCCAGTAAGCACACAAGCAGGAGGAGTGGCAGAGGAAGAGGGAGAAGCAGGCTCCCCATTGAGCAGGGAGCCCGATGACGCAGGGCTGATCCCAGCACCCTGAGATCAGGACCTGAGCCGTAGGAAGGCAGCTATTTAACCAACTGAGTCACCCTGGTGCCCCTACTTTTCTTATTTTAAATTGACCTTATATTTTAGAGCAGTTTTAGGTTCTTAATAAAATTGAGGGGAAAGCAAAGAGAGTTCCCGTCTATAATCCTGTCCCCACACCAGCCTCCTCGGCTGTTAATACCCTGCACAAGAGTGGTACATTTGTTACAATCGATGAAGCTGCAATGACACATCATAACCACACAAAGTGCAGGTGTACATTAGGATTCACTCTTGGTGTTGAACATTCTGTGTGTTTTGACAAATATATGATGACATATATCTACCATTACAGCATCATACGGAATAGTTTCACAGCCTTAAGAATCATCTGTGCTCTCCCCTGATTCATTCTTCCTCCTTTATAACCTCTGGCAACCACTGTTTATTTTTGTTTTTGTTTTTATTTTTTTATTTTTTTTTACTGTCTTTTACTTTGCCTTTCCCAAAATGTCATATACTTAGAATTATACAATATGTAACCTTTTCAGATTGGCCTTTTCCACTTAGTAATATGCATTTAAGATACCTCCAGATCATTTCATGGCTTCATTGCTTACTTCTTTTTAGTACTGATTTAACCACAGTTTACCCATTTGGCTACTGAAAGGCATCTTGGGGGCACCTGGGTGGCTCAGTGAGTTAAAGCCTCTGCCTTTGGCTCAGGTCATGATCCCAGAGTCCTGGGATCGAGTCCCGCATCAGACTCTCACCTCAGCGGGGAGCCTTCCTTCCCCCCAGGCCCCCCCTGCCCTGCCTCTCTGCCTACTTGTGATCTCTGTTTGTCAAATAAATAAATAAAATCTTAAAAAAAAAAAGACATCTTGGTTATGGTAGTTACAAATAAATCTACTATAAATATGGGGGAGCATGTTTTTATATCAATTTTCAACTCATTTGAATAAATACCAAGAAGGGCCATTGTTGGATTGCATGGGAAGAGTATGTTTAGTTTTGTAAGAAACCACCAAACTGTTTTCCAAAGTAGCTATTCCATTTTGCATTCCACCACCAATGAATGTGAGCTCCTATTCCTCCACATTTTCACCAGCATTTTGTGTTGTCGGTTTGTGGATTTTAACTATTCCAATAGGTATTAGTGTCATCTCACTATTGTTTTAGTTTGTATTTCTTGAGTGATATATCATGTAGAGTATCCTTTCATATGCTCATTTACTGACTGTATATCTTCTTTGGTGAGGTGTCTATTTCGGTCTTTTATCCCTCTTATAAATCAGGTTTTTAATTTTCTTACTGTTGAGTTTTAAGAGTTCTTTGTGTATTTTGGATAACAGTCCTTTATTAGATGTGTCTTTTGCAAATACTTTCTCCCAGCCTGTGATTCATCTTCTCATTCTCTTGACAATGTCTTTTGCAAAGCAGAAGTTTTTAATTTTAATGAAGTCCAGCTTACCAATTATTTCTTTCATGGAGCACGCCTTTGGTGTTATATCTAAAAAGTCATCACCAAACCCAAAGCCATTTAGATTTTCTCTGTAGATTAGACTTAATAGATTTTCTCTATTTTGTAATAATGGCTGTGTTTAGCAATCAGCTCACAAAATTCCTGAAAATTTAACAATCATCTCTTATGAGCTGGCATGAGCCTACTCCAGCATACCACTATGTGTAGCCATATGGGAATAGAGAAAATTGGATTCATTATTTACAGTATGTGCCAGAATAAATTCCAAATGGATCAGAGACATAAGTGTAAAAATAAAATGAAACCATACAAGTACCAGGAAAGACGTGGATAAATTCTCTATAACCTGGGAGTGGGGAACAATTTCTGAATTATGGCTTAAACTCCAGAAGCCTTAAGGGAGGTTGGATTATATTAGTTTCATAAAATGAACTGAGAATTTTTCTTTTTGCATTTTTTGGAACAACTTATATCACATGGGAATTGTGTTTTTAAAAGTTTAATAGAGTCCATTTAAAAAGCATCCAGGTCTAGAGATCTTTGGGATGGAGTTTTAACTACCAGTTCAATTTCTTTAATCCTTCTGAATCTATTTTAAATTACCTTTTTCTTTTTGTGCCAGTTTGGCATTTCGTGTATTTTCTGGCAATTTGTGCCTTTTAGCTATGCTTGTTCTAAAATCTATAATTATTTCCTCCTCTTCAATTTTTTATTGTGTTTTACTTAGTTTTTTAACTCATTTATTTTCCTACCAGTCTTTTTAAATTTTTTTATTTTTTTAAAGATTTTTTAAAATTTATTTTTCAGAGAGAAAGAGGGAGAGAAGCAGGCAGAGGGATAAGATGGCTCCTGGTTGAGCAAGGAGCCTGATGTGGAGCTCGATCCAAGGTCCCTGGGATCATGACCTGAGCTGAAGACAGACCCTTAACCAACTGAGCCTCCCAGGTGTCCTAGTCTTTTTTTTTTTTTTTTCTCTTAAGAATTTTATTTATATACTTGGGAGACAGACAGCTCACAAATGGGGGTGGGGGGGTAGGGGGAGAGGGACGAGCAGACTCCCCATTGAGCAGGAACCCTGACGCAGGGCTGGATCCCAGGACTCCAAGATCATGGCCAGAGCTGAAGGCAGTTGCTTAACTGACTGAGCCACCCAGGCGCCCCTCCTAACAGCCTTATCAGAGATTTATCTTTGTTATCTTTTCAAAAACAGAACTTTTAGTCTTATTAATCTCCGCCACTGAAAAAAATTATTAAATTATTATAGTGTTTTTTTTTATCAAATCCTTTCTAATATTCTTTTTTCTTCTTTGAGTTTCTTTTTTTCTTTTTTTAAAGATATTTATTTATTTATTTGACAGAGATCACAAGTAGGCAGACAGAGAGAGAGAGGAAGGGAAGCAGGCTCCCTGGTGAGCAGAGAGCCCAATGTGGGACTCGATCCCAGGACCCTGGGATCATGACCTGAGCCGAAGACAGAGGCTTTAACCCACTGAGCCACCCAGGCATCCCCTTTGAGTTTCTTTTGATGTTCTTTTTTTTAATCTCTTCTTGAGTTGGATGCTGAGCATATTTCTTTTAAACTTTTATTGTTTCTTGATAAACATATTTGAATATATATGTGCTCTTCTAAATTTCTTTAATGATGCCCCATATATTTTGTGTTTTTATATTCATTTAATTCTAGATTTCTTCTCCTTTTTTTTTTTTAAGATTTATTTATTTGAGAGAGAGAGCTCATGAGAGAGAGAGAGAGAGAAAATCTCAAGCAGACTTTTTGCTGAGTGCAGAGACTGACTTGGGGCTCAGTCTCATGACCCTGAGATCATGACCTGAGCCAAAACTGAGTCAGGACAATGAACCAACTAAGCCACCCAGGTGCCCATAGATATTTCTTCATTTTGATTATAATTTCATTTTAACTTATGAGTAATCTAGTAATATGGTGTTTTCAAAATATGAGACATAAAGAAATTCTGTTATGTATTTCTAATATTATTTCATTATGTTTGGAAGATATAATATACAAGACATTGTTCTTGGTGAGTTTATTGAGACTTCCTGTAGATATGATACATTCATGTTAATATGTGTATGTTTCTAAAAATGTATATTTGCTTGCTATTTGTTGCATGAACTATTATGGCATGTATATATCAGAAGATATATATTATACACAGCATACCATCACAACATACCTATTAAAGATCTGGACAGTATAATTAATAGCATTAGATAAAAATCTACTTAATTTTTATTTTCTTAATGCATTTCTGCTAATTGCATGTTAATAATTACAACTATTTATATGTTTCTGTCTGTATGCTGTCAGTTTCCATAACCTGTTATTAGGTCCATATAGGTTTGTGATGGTTATATCTTCTTACTTTATTGTTTTGTTTACCTTTCATCTCAACTTCTTTTTTGTCAGCTACTATCATTAATGTTTTTTTGTGTGTATTTGGGTTTTATGAACGTTTCTCACAGACAATATATTTTGGATTTTGTTTTTTTAAGATTTTATTTCTTTATTTTGATAGAGAGAGAGAGCATGAGCAGGGGGGAGAGGCAGAGGGATAAGGAGAAGCATACTCCCTGCCGAGTAGGGAGTTAGAGGTGGGGCTTGATCCCAGGACGCTGGGATCATGACTTGAGCCAAAGCCTGACACTTAACCCACCTAGCCACCCAGGTGCCCCTGTTTTTATTTCTTAATACTATTGAAGAGCACTTGTGTTTTTACTTGTGAGTTAACTGCATTTACATTTATCGTGATTGCTTTTGTGTTAGAAATTAATTCTCCTACTGTGTCTCTTATTTTCGATTTACTGCATTTTTTTTTTTTATTTCCAGCATAACAGTATTCATTATTTTTGCACCACACCCCGTGCTCCATGCAATCCGTGCCCTCTATAATACCCACCACCTGGTACCCCAACCTCCCACCCCCCGTCCCTTCAAAACCTCAGATTGTTTTTCAGAGTCCATAGTCTCTCATGGTTCATTTTCTTTTTGTTTTCTGCTGGCTCAAAAAACTATTTTGTTTTATTTCAAGTGTGGTTGTCTTTAAGACCTTTGCTCATGTTTACTTGTTCTTTTTTTTCTAAAGATTTTATTCATTTATTTGAGAGAGAGAGAGAGAACATGTGCATGAGCAGGGAGAGGGGCAGAGGGTGAGGGAGAAGCAGACTTCACACTGAGCAGGGAGACAGATGCAGGATTCAGTCCCAGGACCCTGAGATCATGGCATGAGCCAAAGGCAGATGGTTAACCAACCGAGCCACCCAGGCATCCCTCTTCCTCTTAATTTCTTAAACTTATCAACATCTGTATCTTTCTCCTAACTAGACAAGTAATTTAGTGAAATTGTGTGTGTGTGTGTATAATTGCTATTTTACACACACAAACACACCCATGTCATAATCGTTCTGCTTCTCCGATTGAACTCTATTATACCCAAATACAGAAAGAGAGCAAAAGTGAAAAAGAGATAAGGAAAACCCCAAACCAAGAATCATCAGAGTAAAACTCAAGACTATCAAAGACAAGGAAAGAATTTTAAAAACTTCCAGATAAAATGAAGAGATCATTAACAAGAACAAGAATCAGGTTGAACAGTGGGCACAAGATGACAAATGGAAAAATACATTCTAAATATTAAAGGAAAATAAATTTGAACCTTGAGTTTTATGGTTAGCCAAATTGTCTTTCCAATGTGATGGCTTAAATATAAATATAAGTATAGATGTGTATATATTTTTTTAAAATAAGACTGAGAAGGATATGATAATGTAAACAGGTATTGCAAGCAGTACTTAATATTCAAGAAATATGGTAAAGGGGATACAATTTCTTGGTCAAGTTTATGTTCTTATTAAGGACCAAAGTGAGAAAAAGAACAACTTTACAAATGTATCCAAAACAAGCTAGAACTAAAAGCAAAATAACATCAGTATGATAGGAATGGGAAAGGGGAATACATGTATTGTAGGGATTTAACCTCATGAAGCATGAACACTGGTCATACAGTGTCTGCAGGAGTGTGGCCTTTGTGTCCAGAACTGCAGCTGTCACACTACAGATCTGGAGGTTGAGAACAGAAGATGGAAGTGAAGTGGGGGTGAACAAGACATACTGGTACTCAGGAGCTCAAGCTGGAGCCTGTGAGGCCAGACGGAAACTCGCATTAGTTCTTGTTTCCTCTAACCTTAATTGTATGTGTTTCTTACAGAAACCAGAGCCTTTCACCTGGGCCAGGGGTCAGTGACACTGTAGTGAGGATCTGTGCAACATGCAGAGGTTGGAGGAAACCCCACGGCTGCTTTGCACCAAGGAGGTTAGTGACAGTACCGTTCAAACCCTTCACAGGGACCTGGCTTATGGCCCACGCCAATGGAAATGCTCAGGAAATAGAGTTTGGGGAAACCGGATTTGGCCTAGCCAAGTGGATACAAAGCCACTGCTCCCAGGTGTCAGCTCTCTTGCTCCCACTGTCCACATCTTCTAGCTTTCTTTAGGATTTCCTCTCTTTACCCTTTTCTGCTGACTTCTAGAAGCACTTGTCCATCTGATCTTTTTTCTTTCTTTTAAAAAGATTTATTTGTTTGTTTCAGAGAGAGAGAGAGCGCACACACTCCTGCACACACATAGGCCTGTGCATGCATGTTGGGGGAGGGGCAGATGGAGAGGAAGAGAGACGATCTTAAGCAAGCTCCATGCCCAGTGTGGAGCCTGATACAGGGCTTGATCTCACCACCCTGAGATCATGACCTGAGCTGAAATCAGGAGTCAGACACCTAACCTACTGAGCCACCCAGGTGCCCGTGTCCATCTGATCTTTCAACTCAGCAATGTATGTATCACCTTTATCCATCTTGCTTTATATCTTAACCAGTGTTTTATTCACTTCAGCTATTACATATTTCATACCTTACACTCAATTTGGTCCTTTTTAAAAACAGTTTTCTTGGTCTTACTTCATATTACTGACATCAGCCTTAACTTCTTAATATATTTATCATCATTAATTTCTCAGTCTGTGTCCTCTCATAATTCTGATTCAGATGATCTATACTATTGAGTTTGCTGTATTTCTTATATAGCAGTTGTGGTCCTTACATGGATTTCTGTGTTGTGTGTGTGTGTGTGTGTGTGTGTGTGTGTGTGTGTGTGTGTTTTGGTCCCAAGAACCCCTCCTCTGTTTGACTCTCAGTTACCGTACATGGTTATGGGTTGGGACGTGGCTATAGCCCAGACTCTAATTGATGTACCTGTAGGTGAGTTAAAACTAGGGAAGAGAGCCTTAGGGGCCATGGGGCAGCTGGTGATTATTCCCATTTGACCACCATCCAGAAATAACTTTTCTGGTGTATGTTTCCCATTTAAATGGTGAACAGCCTCTAGACTCTGGAAGCAGATCAGTCTCCGTAGATTTGCTGTCCTTGTCCTAGGGGTTTAGGGTGGGAGAGTATTCAGTGGTGGATACCCAAGGGAAGCTGGTCAGTATCCATTCCCGGTCTTCATCCCCCTTTATTCTTGCAGGGCCTTTGGGCTGGCCTCTGCAGCCTCAGCTGTTGCTGCCAGTTTCTGTGGTGATCAACATGCTGTTTGTCCGTGTAGGGGAGAAGCAAGAGGAGAACAGAGAGTTGTCCTTCTCTGGCTGCCTTCCCCCAGGCTGAAGCCATTCTTGCCCCAACCCCCTGCCCCATCCCTGCCCCCTATCCATCTCCTGAGTCTGGAGGCTTCCCAGAGACTTTTCATAGTGTTTTATTTTATTTTATTCTTTGTTGTTAATTCCTCAGATTTGAGTTTCCCTCTGGCTTCTGTGGTTTCTTTAGGGTTGATTTCAGGAAGGAGCCAGTGGCTAACGTAGTTTGTCATCTTGACAGGAGGAGAGAATGGTTTATAGAATGAGCAGGTGTGCCACAGAAAGGGGAGAGAGAATCTGAGACAGCAGACACATGAATCTTAAGAGAGGAAGGCTACAAATGAACCACAAGAGTTTTTTTCTCCTATGTTTAATTTAAAAATTTTAATTAATATGTTTGAGTGTATGTATCAGTGTGTGTGCATACCTATGTATGTATATACAAGACTTTAAAAGTGAAATTATGCTGTCAGGCTTGTGATGGAAAAACAGCAATCTTCACCTTTTCCTACTCCCAATATTCTGTGCCCTCAAGGCAACAATTTTCAACTCCAGAAAGAAACCTTCCTTTAAAAAAAAAAATAAATTTTTTTAAAAAAAGCTTTCTTGTGGTGCTTATTTCCACATTCTTAGTAACATGTGTATATTACTCTTTCTTGGTTTTTAAATGTTAGGTACTATGTTTGGCTTCCTAAAGTAGAAGATAAAGAGTCAGGGCTTGTACCCCACTGTGTTCTCCTTTCAGTGCACCTTCCTCCTTCTTACCCCAGCCTTGGGACAGAGTTCTGGGCTCCTTCCAACCTCGGGAAGGAGTGTTTATACTACCATGCCTGTGCAAGTCCTGTTCATGCCTGAGACACGTAGCATGCTAAGATCACATTTCCTTTCTTAAATATCTTTTTAGTTTCTGAGGGTTAATGCTGGCCTGCCCCACCCTCCCTCCCTGCCCTCACCCCCAATTGTTCAGTGTTCTCTGTGCCTTTCATAAGTCCCTGAACACTTTGATATGAGTTGAAAGCTTCGGGTAATCTAGCAGATTCTTCCCCTTCTCCATTCCCATCCCTCTGTGCAGACTTAGTCTTCCTGCTCACCCTGGACTTGGACTTCATCATTGTCTCAGCAACTTCTTTTGCCTGCTTCCTCGTGTTAGATCTCCTGTTTCCTGACTTTATGTCTCTCTCTTCCTGGATTCATTCCCTTCTTTGGTGCTGAAACATCAGTAGTATCTTTTGGTTGCTTTGTTACAAAGAGTCTATAAGAGGCAGAGTTTTTTAAGTGTATGTGCAGTGGTCATTTGCCATTCAGGCTGCCCCACATTTTTGAACACTCCCCCCCCCCCCATTGTTTTAAGAGTTTCCTGCATTATAAATTCTTTTCTTTTAAGATTTTATTTATTTATTCAAGAGCACAGAGGCAGAGGGAGAGGAGGAAGGAGACTCCCTGCTGAGCAGGGAATCTGATGAGCCGATCCCAGGACCCTGAGATCATGACCTGAGCCGAAGGCAGATGCTTAACCGACTGAGCCATCCACATAACCCTAAATTCTATATTCTTAACAAAGAACATTTTTAGGTCATTTTCCAGTTGTTAGGTTTCAGGTATGTGGTTTTGATTCTACCAGCCAGCTGCATTTATGCTGGAATCAGACTCTGGATCCAGAGCTGTATGACCTGGGAGAGAGGCAAGGCCAAGGCTTCCACATGGCAGGTGCATAGCCAGGTGAGGCAGTCCAGCAGGCTTTTGGAGTCCAGAGTGTGACCGAGGCACCTGCTTTTGCAGCCTCCTGATGATGACAGAGGCGGAGGTTGGAACTGGCCCCTGGGACAGCAGTGTCCCGAGTTAGTGGCTTCTGTCTGAGGCACTGACTCCCTCAGTGGGCAGGACTGTGCTGGGGTGTCAGCCCTGGAAGGGTGGTCCCTTTTCTCCCAGTCTGTGAGCTCTCTCTATCTTCTCACTAGTCTTTTTGGCTTGATTTGGTATCTTAGTTTGGGTTGCTATAACAGAATACCACAAACCTAAAGCCAACACACATTTATTTCTCGAAGTTCTGGATGCTGGAAGTTCAAGATCAGGGCACCAGCATAGCCAGGTTCTGGTGAATGTCCTCTTCCAGCTGGCAGCCTGCTGACCTCTCCATGTGGCCTCAGATGGTGCAAGGGACAGGAGAGCCTTCTTGGGTCTCTTCTAGAAGGGCATTGGTCTCATTCATGAGATTCATTCACCACCTCATGACCTCAGCACCCCCAAATGCACCCTCTTCTAATACCGTCCACTGGGGGTGAGAATTTCAGCATTTGAATTTGGGGGCAGAGGAAACACAAATATTTAACTGTAGCAACTGTCTAGAATAACTTCTGCTGTATTAGCTTAACCTGGCCAATGTGCCTTGTATGCCTAAAGGTATCTTGGTTCTACAGCAAGACATATGAGTTTGATTGAGAGCAGATTTCTAATTTGGAAACTAGTTTCCTCAAAAACCAGAAAACATTTCTTCATTGCCTCTGGCTTCTAGTGCTGTTGCTGAAAATTCTGAAGCCCTTCTTTTTCTGAGTTTGTATGTGATTTACTTCTCTGCCAAGTTTTTTGTTTGTTTGATCTCACAGTGGCGTTTATTCTTTTTTTTTGTTTTTATATTTTGTTTTTATATTTTATATTTTGAAATCTACAAATGGTCATATTTTAAAGAGTCAGTTCTGTGTGTTGTCTTATGAAAAACAACTGTTTTCTGACTTTGCCTCCCTCATTTCCTTACCATTAGAAGCAAAGACTTTCATCACTAGCATATATGAATACAATTAAATGCATTTTTAGCACACGTGTAATGGATCCCAGAAAGTCTTTCAAAATTCTCACATTTGGCTTGCTACTCATCTTTTCAAAAACAAAACAAAACAAAACAAAAACATTATACGTAAAAGTAAATCATTGCTTTGTACTTAGACGGACTTTAGGGTGTAGGGGTTGGAGACCCCATAAGAGCAATGGGTTAGTTTTTTCTCCTCTTTCACTCATTTGGTAGTAGGATCTGAACCCAGGCTGGCATCTGAAAATACAAAGAGGCTCTACTTCTGGGGGTAACAAGTAAAAGGTCTGGTGTTTCGGGGTCCATTAAGTTCCTGGTACCAGCATCTTGGATAAGACTCCTGACATGGGGAAAAGGCTGGGGAGTGAAATCTAAAGAGCTGAAGTAGGAAGCCCAGGAAAGTTGGTATGGAGCTTCTTGGCTGAGCTGAGCACTAAGAGATTGGACTGTCCCTCCATGGAATCTACAAAAACCACTGTAACCTAGGTAAGGGTGTATACTGGCAGAGGCCAGCCTCAGCCCAGCACTTGGGACCCTACTTAAGCACCAGCAGAAACAGCAGCATTGGGCAGAGGAAGCCATTCCAGGCTGTCCAGGCCTCAGCTACAGCTCTGTATGCCTTTGGTGTGCCTCCTTGTTCTATGCCAGTGAGCTTTAGAATATGTCGCGAATTGCTCTGGCTTTAAGAGAGTACATCTAGTTCCAGAGCTGGAAAATAGTGAAATAGGAACAAGCAGGATTCCCTCCTGAGACTATTTAGAATCCTGGAATTTCTGTATTTATAGAGGTGGGCCACGGAATCCAAGAGATAAACTGATTTCCTGCTAAAAGGACATTGAGTGTGGCATCAGGAACCCTCCTGGGACAAGGCTGGCTGCAAATCAAGAAACTGTCTATGAAATCAGACACTAGCATCTCTGTTGTTATGGACAGAATGTTTGTGGCTCCAACCCTCCCCCAATTCCTATGTTGGAATTCTAACTCCCAGTGTGATGGTATTAGGAGGCAGTCATTTGGCAGGTGATTAGGTTATGGTTATGAATGGGATTAGTGTCTTCATCAAAGAGACCTCAGAGAACTTTTGCCCCTGCTGCCATGTGAGGATACAGTGAAAAGATGATCATCTATGAAGCAGGAAGTGGGCTCTCACCAAACACCACTTCCGTAGGCACCTTTATCTTGGACTTCTCAGCCTCTGGAATTAAGAGAAATAAATGTTTGATGTTTAAGCCATCCTATCCACAGTATTTTTACTATAGCAGCTTGAATGTATGAAGAGACCAGTGCTTGCTTGCTTGCTGTTCGTATGTGTGTGTGTGTGTGTGTGTGTGTGTGTATATATACATATATATGTATATATATTTGTTTGTTTATTTTTAAGCACCTCATGATAAAAGGTGAGGGAGAGAAGGAGCACAAAGGGGAGGGACTGGACCTGACATGACTTTCCTTGCCTAAAGCCCTCCCCATGTTTTCCCTATTGAACCAAAGCAGTTTCCACGACTGACAAAGACATAACGACATAAACTGGTCTTTTGGAATATGCTGTTTTTTTTTTTTATGTTTTGTTTTTTAAATCAAATATAGGGAAGAAAAGCATAAGAGCTTAAGACTGAACATAACGGTCTCTGACTTTAGGTTCCCTGAACAATAGCCAAAGACAAAGCAAAATCAAAAATGGACCTCAAAAACTAAAACAAAAGTAAAAACCTCAAAAACAAAACCCAAACTATAAAACAAAAACCCAAATGAAAAAAACACTTGGTGCATTGCTGGATTCATACACCAGGGTGCATGACACAGTTTTCAACAGACAGTGATAAGCCTGATAGGAAACGCAGGGCAGAACTGGCTGCTGAAGCTTTTCTGGAAATGAAAAGAGGCAAATAGCCCAAACCAGGCCCCACATCTGTGACTCGCACTAAATGGACCGTCTGCTCCATCACAGCTGTTTTCAAGGTCCTGGAAATCAGTCCCCTGGCTTAATCCAAGGGGAGCTGGACCCTCGGAATCTTTCTGTTCACACTCAATTCTTCTGTAGCTGTATTTGCAGACATTGTGCCAGCTGTCCTGATTCCTTGGGTGACGTGGGGTGTCACCATGACTGTGACTAATGAAAGACACATTTGTCCTTTGTAGGCAGGGAGAAAGGGCACTAAAGACCACTTCCATAATTTAAATGGAAGGTGTAGGTTGGACATGAACAAATGGATCCAATAAGATAAGGGAGATTATTTAAGTTTGATAGCAAGTGGTTATAACGTGAAGAAATTCGAATATGAGAGGTTCTAGTCAAGCATTTTTCACTAGAAAAAGCAAATCTCTAAAGTAAGCAAAAGTAATCAGAATGTATCAACTCAAGAGAGAACAAGATATGGCACTTGGAAAGGAAAGGTAATAACAGGGATAATAATGTTCAGGCTCTGTTATTTTTTGAGGTTGGTTCAATAAAATGTAATGCAACATTAACAATTTCTTGGGAAAAAAACCAATCAACTGCTCTTCTCTTTTTTATCTATGGCTCTATATTCCACATGAATTATTCACTGCTATGGTTAGTCCCTTTTAGCTGGTGCATCCCTGAAGAGTTCTGGGATGTGAAGTAACAAGGAAAGTAAAATTTGCGATATTTTATTTAAGGATAAATGTTAATTAGAGCTTTATTTAAAAATGATCATCTGTTTGTTCTTACATGCTTCCTCATTTCAACTATTGATTTCACTTCATTCAAACCCATTCTTCACGTGTCTGATGTCGTCTGGTACATTACGCCATCTTTTTCAATTCAAAATACCCTGTTTACAGAAAGAGTGATTCCTTTCACATTGCTTGCTAACCTGTTATCTTTCCATTGCCTCTGAGGGATGCTGTGTAATGTGTTACACTCACAGCAAAATAAAGCTCGAGGCATTGTTTTCTAGGTTTCTTTGTTTACTAAAGCTGCACAGCAGCAGAACCCTATCATAATGTTCAGCTTGGGTTTATTTTTCCCAGGTATGGTATTTTTGAGAATCTTTTTAACCAAGGGCTTTACAAAGATAATAAAATAAGTTTTTGAGATGGATTGAAACCAAACCCCGGAATTAAAACTAATGATCAAGTTTAGCACCAAAACAGACAACAAACTTCCCACTATTTTAAAATGGAATTTAACCTAATTCTCTCCCTCCTCTGCACATATGGCTCAGGGAATATTTTCTGTTAGGGTATCTGTTCTGGGTTCCTCTTTTCCTCAACCACAGTCCATGTTCTTCAGTGCCCCAGGCTTTCTGTGACAGGATGGGTCCATATTGCTCTTTTCAGACTGTTCTCTGGCCCTATGTATGTCATGGTTAATTCTGCTTCAGGTCCAGTCCTTACCAGTTGTTTCTGTAGATCTGCTTGGGTGTGGAGCACTCTGGAAAATATGAATCTCCTCCTCTACCTGCATACCTGGGAGCAACTCTGGGTTCTGTGCCCATCCCTCCATTCTCTCCTTTTCATCCGAGCACTGTCCCACATCCACCTGCTCTCTTCCAGCTGTGCTGCGGTCCTCCCTCTGTAGTCCTGGGTGATGTGGACGGTTCTATTCACCTTCTTTTAGCTGAAAGAGTTTCTCCCTCATGAAAGTACAATGAAATAGATTCATTCCTCCATTGAGTGGTTCCAAGGTATTTCCTACATAAGAGCCATTAAACAACCCCCTAAATAATAGTGGCTCAGGAGATACATGATTCCATCCTACAACTCAAGCAAGGAAACCACTTAGACACAAGGATGTGTGTTGTGGGATTTAGGGAGAATTGCTTGTTCCTCCATCACCAACCAACCTCTCTTCTTCCTTCTGTCTATTTTGCCCTTGCACTCTTCCTTCCTTGCCTCCTTATTCCTTCCAATTACTTCGGAAAGAAGTTTGACTTACTACATGCTAGACGCAGGAGTGGTGGCTTGTTAACCCATGTTCCCACACATTCTCAATCTTGACTGCATCAGATTAGTCTCTAACAGCTTGCGGGGGTGGGGGGAGAAGATATTTGAGCCCAACTTCTAAACTACTGAGACAGAGTCTGTGGGCATGAGACTTAGGAAGTCTGTATTTTTAAAAAATCTCCAGTCTTTTAAAAATACTCTAATGTGCAGGCAGGTTTGAGAACCCACAGCCTGAATATTGCCTGTGGTAGCCACGATGTGTTAAATGCTGTATCTGATCACTCTGATTGTGTTGGAGTTAATTTAGTTTCATTTAACTCTCTCTTTGATGGCCTGGCTATGGGGACAGAACAGTGGCAAGGAGAAGAGAGTGAACTGTCACATCAAAATACCAAAGTTCAAATTCTGACTCTACCCCAGGCTGCTTCATTGAGCAAGTTATTTGGTCCCTCCATGCTTTTGGTCCCTCTATAAAATAGACATTAAAAATAGTACCCATCTTATAGCATTGTTGGATGATTAAATAAGATTAAACACATCAAGTACCAAGAATAACACCTGACACACAGGAAATGCTGGTCAAGTCCTAGCCATTACCTTCCTGTGATCATGATGGAGTCATAGACGTCTCTCAAGTTCAGAAGGACTTTGAAAGATGATCTGGCCTTCAGGCAGTTGGATAGTCATGATTCCCATTTTACAGATTAGAAACCTCAGGTTCTCAAGTGATGTGCCTGCCCAAGATGATTCAAGATGAAAATAACAACAATTACAATAACAGAAGTAATAACAATATCTCTTATGCGGTTCCTATAGGCCAAACACTGCAGTAAGTCCTTGGACTTCTTAGCTCATTCCAGAACCTGTCTCCTCAGCCACCACACCCGACTTCATTCATGTGTGTGGTATCTATGCCCATTTGGCTTTTCCTATGAAGCAACAGAATGTGGAACAAATGGCATATGTTCCCCAAAGTTTTCAAGTCATGTCCCTACTTAAAGCAGAGTTAGCTATGGAATGTTTTATATGGTTTTAATTCTATATCACAGCCCTGACAGTTTTGGGCAAAATGACCCATCCATGCCTGTGGCTTTTCTTGCCTATAATAGAAAGTCTTAAATTCCAGTTGGTGTCAGACCTAATGCTCAGGTCATTCCTGAGCTATAAAATGGGCTCCCACCTTTTAAAATCCTGACCTTCATTTGGTTCGAACCTGTTTCACCAAGTTTAGAATTCTTGGCTCCGTGTACTTAATTTGGATCCATGGCTCTCCTGTACTTTTTTTGTCTTGGCCTATGCAGCAGACACAGAGATACATCTCTCAGACTCCCTCTGAAGAAAGAACGTGCTGCGCACTGTCAAGGACTGGGCTTAGCTGACACTTCCAGCTGTTAACTTCTTCAGGTCCGCTTCAGCTTTGGGGCCCAGGCCACCTCCACCAATGATGGTCCCTCTGAGACCTCTCTTTGCTCAGAGCTTCTCATCTGGCTGGCAGAGATTCTGTCAGGTAGGTGTCCCAGTGTGACAGCTTCCCACACCCAATCCCACTCCTCTTTTTGTTTACACAAATGTTACTCACCAGTAGAGTAAACATTTTATACTCGTAACCATCTCAGAGCTTCTTTCCGGGGGTCCCAATTGACACCTCCCACTACTCAAGGGAGAGATCCCAGTCAACCTCATTCAAGCTACTGACCTTCAACTGTGCTTCACAACCAGGCCTGGCTGGGTACTCACTGCCCATCTACAACCAGACAGGTGCTTAATTACGTATAGTCACTCAATAAACAGATGCATATTGAGTAACCATGGTGTACTTACACCTTCATAAACGTGATCACCTCTTCTCAATGTCTGAGATAAAGAAGAAATGTGGCAAATTTATATACCATGCCTCTATGTAGCCTTTGGTTCCTGCGGTGAATTGTTGGCCAGAGTTTTAACTTGAGCAATTACATACTGTATTTTAGGATCATTGGGTCCTGCCTACATAATTATAAGGTTTTAACAGAGTGAGCAAAAACAGATGTCATCAAAATAAGATAAGAAGTGACTATGTCTGTGGTGAAGAAAAATACAGTGACCATGAGTCAGCAACAATGAACTAGAGTTCACAAAGTAAATCACGGGCTGGATCTAGAAAAATAAACACAGAGTAAAAGACTCTGAGGGTTGGGTTTTTGTTGTTATTGTTTCTTTCTGTTGGCTTGCTTGTTTATTTTCTAGTTTATTAATACTACACAGAGTACTGAGTCTGGATTATGATTTTAAATTGGGAGACAAGCAGTTGTCAACGTGATTTAATTTCATGGGCTCTCAGAAAGCTCCCCATATCCCAACATTGCTATTTTGAGGGGTTTGGAGTTTTGAAGGGGGAATGGTCATTATTAAACATGGGGCACTTCCCACAATTATAGGCCTGTGTCATCACTGTTTAGATGTGGTCTAGACATATGTCATTGGAGAGGTGATGACAACAAAGGCCAGCTGTTCCAGGGGACAGGATGGGATCTTTCAGTCTCTGGAAAGGGAGAAGCAGCTGAGAGATGGGGACAGTGTCAGGGAAGAAAAAAGTAAAAGACAAATTCAACTTTGATTAGAGTAGACTAGGTACCAAAAAAGAGTGCTTGAAAACCTATTGAGCGACTCATAAAGTGGAGGGCTGGGCGGTAATATCTGTGGGACAGGCAGAAAGATTTGGGAAAAAAAAAAAAAAAAAGTTACTAGGCCAAAGAAGGGAAGTGAACTTTCAACAAAATCATGAGTTTTTTCTCCAGAAAGTGGGCTTCGCTTGATGCAGAAAGTGTAATGGGGTTAGCTCTAAAGTAGAATTTCTTGTCAACAAAGACTGACATTATAAATTAATAAGGGAGGTTGTGAAATTCATATTCATCGAAGATAGTGCCAGTATGACCCCACATGAAGTTGAGAAAACAAGACACAATCAGTTTTAAAGCACTTTTAGCCCCACAATTCTCTGATTTATGGGAAAAATGAACATCTTTACTTTTTTCTGTATCACCTGTAGCCTGGCACATGCAGTAAAGGTCTGAGAGTGTGGTTTTCTGAATTACCAGCCTAGAAAGCCACCAGAGCACACACAGTGAGGTGACTCTGTCACCCATGGAGCAGCTAAAATGACATCAATAAATCATAAAATATGCCCAAGAGGGCATTATAAATCATTGAAAGTTGCTATTAATATTTTAGACTTGTTCATTTTTAGCAGTGTGTTAAATTTTTAGCATTTGCATTCCATTTTAATTCAACACTTGATAACTGAAATAGGAGACTGTTAAAAATGATTTTAGTTTATTTTGTTGTTGTTAATCATTTAGGGATTAGATGGAATAAAAGAACTAATGGTCGTTAGTTTAATTCTCTCTAAAATTCCTACCTGGCGCTCTGGGCACTGGTTCTCCTGGAGTGTGGTAGAGTGATAACCTTTGGTCTTCTGTGGTGACAATGGAGCATTCAGATGCCCTTCTTGGTAGACAGCCCTTCCAGGCTGTGAAGCTTTCACTTTTCAGGGAACATAGCCATGTGGTAGCTGGTAAGGTGACCAGTTCCTTCCTAATTTTCCAGGACTTTATTAGTTTTAGCACTGAAAGTCTCAAGTTCCAGGAAATACATCACTCTAGGTAAATTGGGATGGTTGGTTAATCCAGACTTGTCCCTGAGTCTAAAAGAACATTCTTTGACAGTACTGGACCCATGGTGGATTCTAATATATTCATCTTTAGAGCCTTCTTATTTACTTTCTGTGAACTGCAGTCACTCCGTTCTTGACTTTTTCAAAGGCTTTATACCTCCTCACGTTGGTCAGGGTGTCCTATCAGATTATCCTCCTGGGAGTATCTAATCTCCCACATTATTGAAAACCTCCCAAGTTATTAATAAAAACTACTCTTTACTGAGAATCTATTTTGTGCCCCGCAGTGTGCTAAGTATTTTGTATTATAGTATCATAGGTCTTTACAGAAACACTTTGAGGAAGAGAGCGTTATCATGAACATTAGGCTTGCATATCAGGAAAGGTGTATGGTCAACAAAATGTGTTTTCCCCTCTTGAAACATCATGCTTTATTTAAAAAATAAATCTTGATTTTCTTAATACTTACTGCTTATAAGGACACGCAGATTCAGAAGATTAAGAAATTAGGCAAAGATCTCAGAAGTGACCATTGGAAACTGTATTCTAACACCTACGGATTTTGCCTAATCAGAATTGGTCCCCTTACAAATTGCCTGCTAATACTTAGGGCGTCAGTGAGTGGATCTCTGCTAATAGATGCTATTATCTTTGTGATAACTCATACTTCATGAATTATGACTTATCAGCCCCCTCTTTCTAGAATACTCATTTTCTTTTAAGCACTAAAAGACAATTCAGGTAGCTGCTTTCAGGGGACCAGCAGTGTCTCAGAGTAGGGCTGTAATAGACCAAGTGGCTCTATTTTTCTTAGGGTTGGTAAAGGGTAGAGACTGTATCTGCTGAACTCTTGATTGTGAGTGACACAAACTCAACTCACACAGGATGAAGGATAAGAGTGACTTACTGAGGCTCTTGGGTGGCCAGTCCATTGAGTGTCTGCCTCTGGCTCGGGTCTTGACCCTAGAATCCTGGGATCGAGTCCTGCATGGGGCGTCTTGCGCAGCCGGGAGTCTGCTTTTCCCTCTGAAACTCCCCCATCTCCTGTTCTCCTTCTCTCACTCTCTCTCTCAAATAAATAAAATCTTAAAAAAAAAAAAAAAAGAGTGACTTACTGCATCTTGTAACTGAAAAGCATCAGGGTATCTTTGGCTTCAACTGTGACTGATTCAGGTACTTAAAATCTTCATCAGGACATTGTGCCCCTCCGTCTCTCAGCTCTGCTTTCCTGTGGGTTAGCACCATTAGAGACAGCCTTTCCAGTCACAGTGATTGCTGGGAGCTTTCAGCTTAGAGCTCTCTGGTTTACAAACTTCAGGAATAATCCAGAATTTAGTCTATGGGATGGATTTAAGTCGTGTGTCTTCCTGTGAACCAGTCCCCGTGGCCAGGGAGGTGGAATACATAGCTTAAGCCCTAATCATATGTCACACTTGGATTTAGGGATGAGATAAGGCCAGTCTTGTCTGAATCACATGCAAGTGGGAAAGGCATGCCCTATGAAAGGAAAACTGAGGTATGTTACCAGAAGAAGTGGGAGGAATTGATTCTGAGCACGGAAAAACTAGAGATGGACACTTGAAATACCTACTTAAATTGAGTTGGTTTGAAGATGAAAAGAGAAAATATAAAAGCATTTTATAAACTAAAAAAGTACTGTGCAGTTAAAAAAATACTTCTCTTTTATTAATTGATGTACTGCTGCACTCAGAGTTTAGAAATGAAAGGCTTTAAAAGCCTGCACTTTTATTTGATTAGATCGCTCAGTATAAACCAATGCAATTAAGCCAGCACAGCCTCACTGGGGCAAGACAGCTGTGGCATATTCTTTGTTTTCTGTTGACCGTATGGGAGAGAGAATCATGGAGACAGTCAGGAGAGGGGAGAGGGGCTGGATAACTTTGCATATCAAGAAAGATCTGTGGTCATCCAAATGTGATTTCCCCTCTTCAAACATCACACTTTATTTAAAAAAGTAAATATTAAAAAAAAAGAGTAAATATTGATTTTTTAAAAATATTTTATTTACTTATTTGACAGAGAGGGAGAGGTCACAAGTATGCAAAGAGGTGGGGCGGGGTGGGCAGTAGGAAGGAGGCTCCCTGCTGACCAGAGAGCCCGATGCGGGTCTCGATCCCAGGACCTTGAGATCATGACCTGAGCCGAAAGCAGAGGCTTAACCCACTGAGCCACCCAGGCGCCCAATATTGATTTTTTTTTTTTTAAACAAATGAAGTTTATGTGCAATTGAAATGATTACTATTTAATCTCCCCCCATCCTTTTTCTTCTTGGAGAGAACTTTTGTTTTTCCATCAATATTTCAGCTGTTCAAAAACCTACATAGCCACTCCCATGACTCAGGAAGTTTTTTTGCTTAGATGTCAAAACCCAGGTAGGCAGTTTTTCTCTAATTTTATTACCTTCATGGGTTTCCTCAGGAAGAAAGCAAGGGATGCCCACATACCCTGAGCATTCCCCAAATCTTCTCTGCTCTCTCGCCTGCCCTGAATTCATTTGGCTCCAAGAAAAAAAATTCCCTTAGGCCACATGGTTCAGCTATCAGGAGAGAAAGTATCTGTACAATACTTCTCCCTTTCAATTCCCATTTATTCATTCTCCTTCACATTAAATGCTCATCTCCACTGAGAGTGCACTTTAATTAAATGTAGCAACATTTAGAAATGGAAAAACCTGACTCCCAAGAAGACATATACAGAAAAGTGCACAGATATATACATATAATTATAACTTCTATGGACATTTTCTTATAGAAATGTATGTTCATAAAAAATTTTTTTAGAAAGAATTGAAAAGAAGATTTATAAATCTCCAACATTCCATGACTCAGATATCAGCACTATGAACATTGTAGAGCCTGTTTTTTTAGTTTTGGGGGGAGGAAGGAAAGTCTGGCATTTGCATATTTTTTCATTTATAAAAATGAGATCATGTTAAAATGCTCATTTATATTCTACTTCCTTTCATATAACAGTATCTGATTAATATTCTTTTCTACAACAGTTTATTTCTTAAAGGAGTTATATCTTATTTTTTCCTTATTTAAACATCTACCTTAAATGATCTTAAACAGAACAGCAATTGCTAAGCACAAACGTATAGAGATTTTTTTCTTTGCTTGAATGTGTTGCTGCCCCTGCCGAGAGAGATGTTTATATTTTAATATTGCTCTTTTGTAGACAATGCCCTAGTAAAGCAAATAAATCTAACAGTTGGTCCCATGGGGGACATTTTAAAACAGAGTTCACTCATTATTTTCATTATGACACATAGTCTGTCCATCTATTTGCCTGTAAAAGTGACCTCGCTCTAAAGCAAATACTACCCCTCTTTCCTGATGAGTGTTTGTGGAGAGAAAGGAGGAATCAGACTCAATATTCATTTTAAATGGCATTGATTAAAGATCTTTCTCCTTATGCTCGGCATTGTGTCAATGTTAGCTGCACCCTTGAACGCAATGCATGACTGGTATACCAGTTAGCCACAATCACGTTTAAAAATTGTGCTCCTCTATTCAGTTATCTGTGGCACCCGGTGATGTTAGACTTTGGAAAAGGAACAAAGAGCCATCTCCTACTAGCATATTTCTGTTACAGGTATTTGTCAGAACATTCCTCAATGAACAAATGTGAATTTTTCTTGTGCCAATAACTTTGTAGGGTTGAAATGGCATTTCGCCAGCTGGACAATATCATCTTACTTTAGAATTGAAATATGAGGGGCGCCTGGGTGGCTCAGTGGGTTAAAGCCTCTGCCTTCAGCTCAGATATGATCCCAGGGTCCTGGGATCGAGCCCCACATTGGGCTCTCTGCTCAGCAGGGGGCCTGCTTTCCCCTCTCTCTCTGTGCCTGCCTCTCTGCCTGCTCGTGATCTCTCTGTCAAATAAATAAATAAAATCTTAAAAAAAAAAAGAATTGAAATATGATGGTTAACTTGGGTAAAATAATACCAGGGAAGGTGTTTGGAGGAAGGAAAGTTGCTGACTGGTAAGAATGGAAATGCCAGATATTGTCAGACTGAATGAAAGTGGGCTAAAAGGCTAACTTCTAAGAGTCAGAGAATGAGGCTGCATCTTTAATCAGAGCAAGGCAGTGAAGTAGGAAGCAGAGTAGCCTTGGGGAAGAAACTTTATCTGAATATTCCTTTACTTGCCAGGTAGTTTGATTATGGTATCTCTTGAGTTGCAGGGGCCATAGCAAAGTAAGATCGGAGATTCAGGCAAGGTGTCAGGAGGCAAATGTTAGCTCCACATCAATTCCGACTTCATACAAACAGCTGCAGGTGTGCTAATTGCTAATGTCTGGGGTTAGTCTCATCTGGGACCAGCAGGTGAAAACCTATGGCAGCAAGCAGATTAGATATGGCTTCCCAGAAGGATCCTGGCTCAGAGCTAACTGTAAAAACTAACTTTACTCTTAGCAGAAGAGCTCTACGTTGTGGATAGAATAATGGTAAGTAATGCCAAGGGCATGGATCCACGCAAAAGCTAAAAATATTCTAAGAACTCATGTTTTGGCAAGAACATCATCTTTGGTGGGGGGGTGGGGAGGTGGGGGGGTGGCAGTCTGACCAAAAACCCAGACGGGACCCCATGGTAATTTTTTAAAAAAAGATTTTATTTATTTATTTGACAGAGAGAGACACAGCAAGAGGGAACACAAGCAGAGAGGGAGAAGCAGGCTTCCAGCTGAGCAGAGAGCCTGATGTGGGGCTTGATCCCAGGACCCTGGGGTCATGACCTGAGCCGAATGCACATACTTAACGACTGAGCCACCCAGGCACCCTACCCATGGTACATTTTTATATGCTGAGGAATTTGGATGTGTTCTGTGTGTATGGTGGGAGAACTGTTTGGTTAATATAAAAGTGTGACAAGATCGATCCTGCCATGGAGATAGATTATTCGGGCAGAAATATGGGGATCAGAAAGCTAGTGAGGATTAATATAGAAGACAAGGGTGTCCATGATAAGACTAGAGCAATTAAGAAGGACAAAGATATTTGTTGCTGCACTATTTATAGGGACAAAACATGCGAAACAATCTAAATATCAACCATCGGGAATGGAGCTCCGTAGCTATGAAAAAGAATAAAGCCATTCCCTTGACATACTTGGAATATTCTCCGAGATCTGTTAAGTGAAAAGAGCCAGGTATAGTACAGTATGCATACTACCACAAATATTTGAAAATAAAAATATATGCTTGCACATGAATAAAACTTAGTATCAAGGTTAGCTTGGTGGGAACTTGGGATGGGAAAGGAGCTTATGAGTCACCAAACAGTCTTTTTGTATTGTTTGAATTCTTCATGTGCAAGAATTGTAATGCTTAAAAACTTACCTTAAAGCGTTAGGAAAACACCTCTATAAGAGAGGATTTTTCCCTGAAGAGACGCATTTCCTTGAAATCAAATCTCTTAATCACAGTTCCTGAGGTTTCTAATTTAGTGTACAGCACCTTGCGCCATTTACAGTTGTTCCAGCTTCTCAGCTCTGT
Source organism: Mustela erminea (assembly GCF_009829155.1). Classification (NCBI taxonomy): domain Eukaryota; kingdom Metazoa; phylum Chordata; class Mammalia; order Carnivora; family Mustelidae; genus Mustela; species Mustela erminea. Next base: position 98,673,984 of record NC_045616.1, on the reverse strand, counting down.
CTCACCTGTCTCTTCTGCCCAGGTGGGACATGGCTCATGAGAGAAATTAGAGGAGCAAATGGGGACAGTGGGCATTCTTGGAAACCTTGCCTCCTCCACTGACCATTCTCTGCTGTGACCTCAGATTCCACCTTCTTTCTTCCCTTTGCCACACAAGTTAGCTTTATGGAGATGAGAATAGCTAATAATATTTAGGTAGTACCGTGTTTTGGATGCCAGTATTTGATGAATACTACAAATTTTATTTTAAAAACAGTTGTTATGACAACTGCAGCCAACACTGGGATTTCATGTTGTTAGGGGGGAAAGTTAGCTCTCCCTCCAAACACCAAGCCCATCCCTTCAAACCAAGGTTAGGTCTTTGGTGGTTTTTAAAATTTTAACTTCTAGATATAATGTGTAAATATGAAACCAAGCTGAGGTCTCTTTCCCAGTGGGTTATTCGTACGCTTGCCTTTTGTCCAAGATACTTCAGTTTTCTCGTGTTGTTCTAAGGCTTTGTAGGAAAAAAAAAAAAAAAATCCTAGAACTCTGTGGTATAGATTTTTCAGTCTCCCTGAAGCACCCAGAATTGTTTTTTTTCTCTACCCTTTTGAATCTAGGAAAACAAGCCCCCTTTTTCTTAACATAGTTTTATTCACACATCATTAAGCTGATTTACCATATTATGCACCACTATGTAGGCTTAGCAATCCTGGCTTTCTCTCAAGGAGAGAATGAAACAATTATTCTGAGTCTACCATAATAAAGGGATTTTGCCCAACTCTGAAAGTACACACCACTGGGGATTTTGTTTAAATCCCTGATTTTATTAAAGTTTACATGAAGGGAGGGGTGGAAATTAAGTAAATTATAAACGCAACAAATGAAATGCTAAACTGTTAAGTAGGAGTGTGTGGTCCTGAGAGTTCAGTTGGCTAACACGAAACATTTCTGAGGAGTAGTTTTTATCTGGGATTTCATCATTCCTTATTTTCCTTCGGGAAACGCATTGTGTTTTGGAGCTCCATAATTTCATTTGCTTTCTTTCTTTCTTTTTTTTTTTTTCAAAGATTTTATTTATTTAGTTGACAGAGATCACAAGTAGGCAGAGAGGCAGGCAGGGAGAGAGAGAGAAGGAAGCAGGCTCCCTGCCGAGCAGAGAGCCCCGATGCGGGACTCGATCCGAGGACCCTGAGATCATGACCTGAGCTGAAGGCAGAGGCTTAAACCACTGAGCCACCCAGGCACCCTCCATTTGCTTTCTCAAGACACACACTCAGTTTTTGTTTCCCTCAGTAAATGCTAGAGCTTAAAATATTCTATGGTTTTCTCTAACATAATAAAGTGTGAAGGATCAAAAGTGATTATCCACTAATGTTGGCCACACAGAGGCGGGATTACACAGAACAATAATCCTGCAACACACAGCACAGTAAAGATGAGTAAACAAGAGACCTCCACTGCCTTCAGTGAACAAACCACCTGGAAGCTGAGACAGTGGCACGTCCTAATCAGAAAAATAAATGACCAGCTGCAAGGTTAAAAGCTCGTCATTCACAGAGCGTCCTTCATATGTTTGAAAGTGTCTGGAAAGTAACCGGCATCGGCATTAACTACAAACTCATTTGTAAGGCTTGGCAGCATTTCTCCACTTGACACCTCCCTAATCATTCATCTCATGGGCTCAGAGTGAGTGGACTCTGCTCGTAAAAAGACAGTAAAAACGGAAAACCAGCAGGATTTCACCGAATGGTTGCTTGCCGTTGCATGCGGAGACACACAGGAGGACCTCAGAATTTTCAGTCTGTATGTTTCCTTTTCCTGCTCTTTCAGACACATCCATTTCCAGCCATCTTTTGACTGCTTTCTTTGTTTTGTTTTTGTTGGTTTTTTGGGGGGTAAAGATAATTTTTTTTAGAGCAGTTTATGTTCACATAAAATTGAAAGGCAGATCTAGAGATTTCCCATATATGCCCTGCCCCACACATGCACAGCCTCCCCCGTAGTCAATATTCCCCAACTGAGCGGTATGTTTGTTACAGTTGATAAACCTATTCTGAAACATCATCATCACCCAAAGTCCATAGTTTACATTCTTGGGTTATAGATCTTCCAGGTTTGGGAAATGTATGATGGCATATATTCAGCATTATAGTCTTACACGTAGTAGTTTCACTGCCTGAAGAATCCTCTGTGCTCTGTCCATTCGTCCCTTCCTTCGCCCTCATCCCTGGCACCCACTCGTCTAAGGCCTAGTCTGCCTTATCCAGAACATCGTATAGCTGGAATCATAGTCTTTTCCTACTGGCTTCTTTCACTTAGTAGTATGCATTTAAGTTTCCTCCATGTCTTTTCATGATTTGATAACTCATTTATTTTTAGCACTGACTACTAGTCCATTGTCTGGATGACCACAGTATATCTCTCCATTCAGCTGTTGAAGGGCCTCTTGGCTGCTTCCAGGTGTTGGCAATGATAAATACAGCTGCTGTAAATATCCTTGTGCAGGCTTTTGTGTGTATGTAAGTTTTCAGTTCCTTTGGGTAAATATCAAGGAGTGTGATTGCTGGATTGTATGTTAAGTATATGTTTGGGGTTTTTTTTTTTAAGAAACCACCAAACTGTTTTCCAAAGTGTCCATACTATTTTGCATACCCAGGAGCAATGAATGAGAATTCCTGCTCTTCTGCATCCTCACCAGCATTTGGTGTTATCAGTGTTGTGGATTTTGGTTGTTCTAAAGGCATGTAATGGTATCTCATTATGGTTTTAATTTGCATTCCCCTGATTCGATGTAATGGAGCATCTTTTCATAGGCTTATTTGTCATCAGTTTATCTTCTTTGTGAAGTACCTGTTAAAGTCTTTGGCCCATTATTTAATTGGCTTGTTTGTTTTCTTACTGTTGAGGATTTTTTTTTTTTTTTTGGCTTGTTTTGTTTCTTGTTCCTTTTTGAGAAGGAACCAAGTGAAAGGACTTTTCTAATATTCAAAATGAAATTGAAGAAGCAATATGGATATTTCTGTGAAATTAACAACACGGATATTTCTGTGAATTAACTATTTTCTTTAAAAGACTTGATTTAAAATGACAGTACTTATGGTACCTAATATTTTCCAGATGCTCCATAGAGGAAGAAGTATGGGTTTACAGTTAAGTCAGATGTATGCTTCTAAAATGTCCCTTTCAAGGTGGGGGAGGCTAATTATAAATTGGCAATTTATATACATCGGAGAAAAAGCCTTCCTGATGAAGATTAGAAATATCCTTCCTAGGAAGGCAGCATGTTAAGGAGCCCATATTATGTTCCATTGATTCTTTGAGCTTGTCAAACAGTGTTGTTAACAGCAGGTCCTAAGATGTCACCCTATATAGGTTTTACTGTCCAAAGTAGAAGGTGGGACCTTAACCTCTGGCACAGCACTTTACATCAAAAACTGATCAGCAATTCCAGACGATAAGCAGCTCTAATGGTCACCTGTGCTTCAGATTCATTGTAGGCTTGAGTTGTATGGCTTCCCCAAACTCATGAACCCATGTTGAGTGTATTTTAGTAAAAAAAAAAATCAAAATGTTTGATGACATAGGTGACTTTATATGTGGAAAGTGCTAATAGCAATCTCACTAACTTGGAGCAATTAATCTGCCCTAAGCCTCTGTAGATCAAATGATGAGGCTTCCAGCACATGGCTTGAAACTAGTTGGCAACACTCAGGGACTAGAAATAATATCATTGTTTTTCAGACAGACTGAATTGAATGTATGGCCAACCAATGCCTGCTTGATCTTTGAGAAACCATTTTTTCCAGAGGAATAACATTGACTCTTTCCCGAACAGTTACAGCAGTCCCCTAACAGTCCGAGCTTCTGATTGTAATGTTTATCAGATGAGAACTGCTAAGAGCTGAAGAAAAACCTATTTAGAGGTAGGTGAGGACCAGGGAGCCAGAGGAAAAAATATTTTACTTACATACATAAATTCCAAACACAATATTTTTTTCCCTTGAATATACTTCCTGTAACTTTCCAGTTAAGATATCTGAAAGAAAGGAATGAAGCTCAAATATGGAGAGCTGAGATACACTTAGTATCCGGGAACCTTGTGGAGATACTTCCATTCAGTGTAATGTTGCTTTCTTCTTTTTGGATACAGAAATTTATCTCCTTGGGTTCGGACATCCCCCAAAGAAATGATAACATTGCTCAAGTTCATAGAAAAGCAAAAGCTTGAGATGAGTCAGAAAGGATAAATGTTCATGTCAGGGGAGATTTCAGTTCTGCACATGACGGTTGGAGTGGCTCCAATGTGGCCCCTGAGTTTGGTTTATTCTGTTTGGATGAAGAGAACTTGCCTCTTGATTTGAAGATGCAGAGTGCAACTTCTGCTGTGAAAACAGGGCAGATACTCAGGAGAGTGTTGCAGTGACGCTGAAGAAGAACAGAAGCCATCGATTTTCCTTTGTTGAAGGTGGTACCAAATGATTGCCCAATGATTTCTTAAGATACAGAACCCCCAGCTTTATCTCCAGGTGATGGAAAGCTAGCTGAGTCCAGGGGCCCAGACAGTGGCTCTCTAGAGTTCTTGAAAAGGTAGAAAGGAATGTGTGCCATTCAGTCCTTAAAGCTAGGCTTGCCATGTTTTGAGAGTGTGAGCTTGATTCTAGTTCAAGTTCAGTAGTGACCCTCTCACTGGTAGATATGGTGACCTGACAGCTGAACTGACTTGACTAAAAAGGTGCAATATTTGAGCTTGAAAATGATGAATGAGTTTAGAACAAGTCAGTGGAACTACCAGGTCCTTTACATTATGGATTATAAAACCATGAAACTTGTCCCAAGAGGAGAGAAATTGGAGCTAAAGATTTTTAGAACATTTCCATTGATAATGACAGAAGTAAATGTGTTGGTAAGGGGAACTAAAGTATTTGGGGAGGTGTACCTTTTGTCACTCTAATAGCAGGGCAGGCAGTCTTTCCTTTCCATAGGGTTAGAGTAAGAAATATGGGGTTGAAAGTCTTTTGCGTTAAATCATTCCCTGAGCGGGGTGGTAGGAACTCATCAGGAACTGGAGGAGGGTCTCGCTATACAGTGATCACACATTTTTTCCCCATAGATGGTAGCACAGCTCTAGTTTCTCTGGGACCTCTTTGCACAGAGCATCACCCTTGAGCATGATCCTGGCTCCCTAGCCCAAGAAGGCTGTGTTTGTCAGTACTGATAAGTAAGACGCATCTCAGCAAAGGCTGGTGATGGCATTGAGGGTCCTGAATGAGGGCTGAGCATGGGGTCCAATTCTCTTCTCACATGGCCTCTTCCCATTTACCTTGAATTTCACTGAAAACACAGGCTCACCACCACCACTCTCCTCACTTTGGTAGAACTGGACCATTGTGCAGATCTCTGCTATCCTCTCTTTCCTTAAGCACAAGGGTTTATGTGATCAGACCTGAACTTCCCAGTACCACAGGTGTTAAAACCCTCTCTTCAGGGGAGAGCTGAGGGAGCACATAAGTATAAAAGTCTCAGACAGGTTCCAGCAGCACTAATGGTAGGATGCTAGGTAGCATCCTACATGGCAACAAGCAAAGTCGCCCTTGAACTGAGTCCCTTCTCATTATGTAGGTTTCCTGGGATTAAAAAGCATTTGGCAAAACAAGTTTCTAAGCATTGTGACCCATTTTGGTTACATCAAGCAAAGCAATCCTTTTAACGTCAGAAACCCTGAAAGACTTTATAATCTCATTTGAAGAAAACATCGAAAGTCTACATTTGGTGTCCCTTGTAAGAGTGAAATATGACCTAACTGGCCTGGATACCCCTGCAAAAACCCTGGGCAGCTAGACAGGGTGGCTAAGCTTAGAAGAGGAAGCAGTAATGATTTAGATTTAGACATTTAGCTGCAAGTAACAATGTCCTGAGAAATAATACCTTAAACAAAATAGTTTATATCTTTCTCATTTAAGACAAACCCGGAGATAAGGGGTGGTGTGGCAGCAATAGTGCCGGGAAACTGTTCTTGTTTTGCTATATTCTGTGTGTGTCTTTCATTCTCAGGGACATCTCAGAGTCCAAGATGGCTGCTTGGATCTAGCCATTATATCCTCATCCCAAGCAGCAGGGTAGAGCAAGGGGAGAGAAAATATGCACCTCTCCCTTACAAGATTTCCTGACCTTGCAACATAATGCTTCTTCATTCAGTCTGTTGGCCAAAACTCATTGTGTCCTAAGCTGACTGAAAAGGAAGCTGGGAAAATTTATTTTCGATGAAAAGCAATGTATCCTCCTTTTAAAAATTCAGAGTTCTTTTATGAGGAGGTGGAGGAGATAGATATGGAGAGGTAGCTGGCAGTGTCTGCCATAACTAGGTAACTGTCATGTTTTCCTATCTCACGAACTCTTGGATTACAGTTTTCCTTAATTGTGTTTTTTAGATCAAAAGACCCCATCATCAGATGACCAGGCCTTGGCCCTTCCTCATACCAGTCTCAAATTTACCTCCCTTCCCTGCCTGGACACCTGGTATCCCTTGCTTTTGCTCTTTTTCTCTGTGTACTTTCCAATCATCGTTTGCTACTGATCTGGTTGCAGTGTATATATAGACCTTTAGTCCATAAAGCCTGATATATTAGAAGTGGGATGCCACAATATCCCACTCTGTGTACCCATCCTCTTACAGAAGTCAGCTTCTGGCTTTCTTTGAGGAAAGGCCCAGAGACCCTACTTAGTGCCAGCAATTCAAGTAGCATCTTTGTAGCAGAACAGACATAAACCTCTTCTCCTTCACATGCTTTGATGCTCCTGCAACCAGAAGGCTGTGCTGTGAATGGAGTCTCTCTCATTGACCTTGGCTTCATTTATGGACATGGTCCACAAGATGTTTCTCACATTGTGAATTTTAGGTCTTCAGAGGTTGCCAGCCAGAGCAGTGAGGTTGATGCATCTTTCCATAGTACAATTGTTTTGGTGGAATATTTCGTTTCCTAGGTAAAATTTTCCTGCGCTCTTTGGTCTCTGCTGACTTTAATAGAGTCAGTTTAACCACCTGGTTCTTTTCATCCCAGTACATTTGGAGACCAGCAGGAGACTGGGTCAGGAAGAAATAGAGTATTATATGGGAAGAAGAGTGCAGAGCTAGGGCCAGAATGCCATAACCCAAATGCCATGGAAGTGGGAGTGAACGCTCAGTGGCTAGCTTCCAGGCACAGATCCAAGCCTCAGTTCCAGAAGAGCCAGGTCCCCTGCCAGATCTGTTGTTACATCTCATTGAGTTGCTCTTCAGTGTGATTTCTTTAATGAGAGAGCAAGAGGTGGAGTTCTAGCTGTGCTTCTGGATGTTTCACAAAAACTTGAGCATGCCCAGGGGATATTACCTGAATGTTATCTGTGAGTGTGGTAGGCAAAAAAAAGAATTGAAAATCATGGGATTAGAGAATTACAGTAGTCCTTATTTGGACCTCTCCAATCTCTTTAATCAGTTTACCCATGACATTCTTGAATTTGACAGAAAAAATGCAATATATTTGAGCCTGATTGAGTTATCATATCTGATGGGTGCTTATTAATGAAAGTGAGTTTTTTTCTTTTTAAAAAACAATTTATTTATTTATTTATTTGACTGAGAGAGAGATCACAAGTAGGAAGAGAGGCAGACAGAGGTGGGGGAGAAGCAGGCTCCCTGCTGAGCAGGGAGGCTGATGTGGGGCTCCATCCCATGACCCTGAGATCATGACCTGAGCAGAAGGCAGGGGCTCAACACACTCAACTACCCAGGCACCCCTGAAGGTGGGTGTCTAATGGGTGTAACGAGGCTCTGTCCTTATTTGATGAAGATACAGAGGCATGCCAAACAAGTTTTCAGGTAACATTAAATTAGCAGTGATAGCTAACATGCTAGATAATGAGTCAGAGAGACTGGGGATCCAAAGCCATCTCAGCATCTGAAATGAACTTAACAGCATGAAGATGAGTGAGGAATACATGTGCTATCCTCTCTAGTGTCCAAACTATCAATTTTACGCATATATGTTGAAAGGGACATGCTTAGATCCACTGCATTTGAGGAACATTTTAACTGTCATTCATTCCTTTATTCATTTGTTCAAAAAATATTTTTCAACACCTTCTTGGTTCAGTGATGGGGATTTGAAGATAATCAAGATAGATATAATTCCTTTCCTTATGGAAGCAAGTAAATAAGAAAGAAAAATAAAGGATGATGTATGCAATGGTAGAATAAAAGCAATATCCTAGGGAGTGCATAACTTTAATAGTAAGGGAAGTTCATTTTGAGAAAATGACATTAAAGCTGAAATCTGGAGAATGAGTAGGAGTTGGCTTACCAGGCAACAGGGAGAGAATGATCCAGCAAGAGGGAACAGCATGGGTAATGGCTAGGAGGCAATATGACATAAAACAGTGAAGGAAGGGGAGGTTTATTAAGACTATAACGTAAAGGGTGGGAGAAATAATGAGAGATGAAATTGGAGAGGGAGCACTAGGGTAGATCTGGAAGGGTTTTGCAAATCAGGTAGAAGAACTTGAGTAGGTTCTTTTCTTTTTTCTTTTTAATTAAAGTTTAGTTGACACACAATGTTGCATTAGTTTCAGGTGTACATCATTGTGATTCAACAACTCTGTGTTATGCTCTCCTGACCACCAGTGTAGCTACCATCTGTCATCATAGAACATTATTAAAATACCGTGGACTGTGTTCCCTATGCTGTACCTTTCATCCTTCTGACTTACTCAACTTAGATGGTTTGTGTATGGGGGAGACAACAGGTGAGGTTGAGAAAGCATGAAAAAGGCTGAAGCAAGGAAGTGACTTAATCAAATTTTCATATTAGAAGTTTCCCACCAGCTTTAGTGTAAAGAAGGGAAGAAGTGGGAGGGAACACAACTGGGTGCCCAGTGACCTGTTTTGAGGGTGTTGCAGTCATTGAGGTGAGAGCTATTGGTGCCCTCCTCTAGTGACAGTTCAGATGGAACCAAGTGGGCAGAGCTGAAAAATAGATGGAAGAGGAATCCGGACTTGGTGTTGGTTTGGGTGTGGAGACAACAGAAGTTTCAAGAGTGACACTTGGACTTTTGCCTTGGGAAAACTGAATAAATAATGAAAGCATTATCTGATTTGGGAAAGAGGGGGAAAGGAGCATATTTGGGAGAGAAAGTGATGTATTCAAATTGGACATGTTGAATTTGAGATGATAAGTTGTTATCCAAATGATGATGTCCAGCAGGCAGAGGGATAAGAATCTGGAAGCCAAGAGAGAGAGATTTGGGCTAATGATATAGATTTAGGAACAAACTCAATCAAAAAAAAAAAAAAAAAAAAGAGAGAGAGAGAGAGAATGAGGGAAAAGAAGAAGAAGAAAGAAAAGAAAAAGAAAAAAATAATTTGGTCTTTGGCCATAGTTCTAAAAGTAGGGAGCCTAAGAATACAGAAGGTGACAATTGTGGCTCTGGAGTATAAGATGGTGCAGGAGCAAAGAGCTCTGGCTCTGCTCTGTGCAGACTGGGAGAGCCTTAAGTCTCTGAGTTTTGGTTTCTTCATTATAAATTGGGGATTATTTAGATGAGATACTGAAATGTGCAACTTTGTCACCCGAAGAACTGTTCAAGAGCTTGGGGCTGGCCAGCTTCATATACTGGAGGTTTGAGACAGCAATTTATAAATACACAAAAAATTTCCAGAAGAAAAAGGAGATAGAATTGCCCAGTGGGTTCCTGGAGGATAAAAATAGGATAAACTGACAAGAGTTTTAGGGAGACTGACCTCAGCTTATTATTGTGGGAACCTGTTGATAATCAAGATTCTCTAAAGTTAGAATAGTTTGTTTTTCTGGATGGAGGACTTCCTCCTTTCTGAATTAGAGATCCTATGATTGCAGCTGGAAGAGTCATAGCTATTGTTGGAGGTGGGGTTGGAATGAGCGCCTCGTTTGAATAGGGTGTTTATTTAGGGCCTGGTGTCCTTAGCAAGCTCATTAAAATTTTTATTACAACATTCGTTCTCACATTTGTTCTCTAACCATAAAAGAGATTGTTTTCTCCACTAGGGAAGAGGCTGGAATAGGTCAGGGGCTGCAGGTTTTTTTAGATAGAAACATCTTCCTCACTTGAGCCCCCATTCTGCAACAGGACAGCGTCCGTGTCCCAAATACACACAGCGCAGCGTCATGGGTCAAGGGCACAGAATTGCCCCGGAGTGCTGCTGTGAGGTTTTGTTTTCTCTCTGACCTCTCTTACCCCTGAATGCTTCATGATCCTTCCCCAGCTGAGCGGTCTTCCTCCTCTCAGCCCTCCCTCCAGGGTACCTCTTCAGGGAAAGCACAGTGGTGTGTAATAAATAAAAAGAGGTCAAGATTTTAAATCTCACCGTCCTGGGTTTATTTTCTGATAGTAAAATGGAAGGAAAATAGAGTGAAACCTCCATGATTTATGGGCTTCCTTCCCTTCAGAGGTTTTCCAGTTGCATCTTTGTGCTATGCTTGACATTTATGATATAAGGGATTAATATCTGGAAAGAAGAGCTGCTGGTGCTAATTATTCAGACCGGCACTGACAGTGAACTGGTGAGCAGCACTCATATGTCAGATCCTATCTATACATTAAGTCTTTAACTTAAAAGAGGTGGGAATTATGAGGCACTATGGGCTTTCTCTGTGTAGATTACACAGAAAAGTCTATAGGATCTATTAGTAAATCAGCCATGATAGAGTTGCTGAAAAACAAGCCAATAAGTATCTGATATATGGAATCTTCAGGAAAGTCTTTGACTTAAGAGATGTGCCAGAGACAATAAAATGCTACAAAGGAGGGAAAATGGAAATGATGAGACTAACTTTTTTTTTTTTTAACTCAGAAAGGAAAATGTTTGCCTCATCTTCCAATTCTTTGGGTTGTCAGATGTGCCTTATTTCTACTAGCTTTTTGTAAAATTAATCATTTCAACAGTATCAAACAGACTGGGTTGTTACACTTGAAAAATTTTTGATGTTAAACCTTTGAAAAATGCGGTAATGTGATTTTTTTTCTCTCAACAGTTTCTTCCCAGAAGCCAGTTTTAATTTGCAGATGCCAACACATGACTAATGGTTTTATCTCAAAAGATTAGTACACATTAAATCAACACAGGACTAAGGACTCATATTTTATTGCCTTTTGTATGCGAGAGTCGACATTTTGTGATTCTGACAGATATATTGGCAGCCATCTCCTCACTGAGGAATAGTAGTTTTTAAGTTAATCGGTCACTCGCCTGGTAGACCCTGTTGTTGCCTGTCTAACAGCCGATTCTTCTTCCTTGTTAAAGAACACTGATGGTTCTGTTCAGGAAGCAATGTGCTCTGTCTCAGATAATGAGATAATATTGGTATAAGCCAATAAAAGCAAACTATGCTTTTGCCTGTGACCAGTATAGGATCAAGGAGGTGACCTATTTCTGACCAAAAAAATGTAAGAGAGGTAGAGTTTGAATGGGCTCGAGGGAGAAGGGATGATGGTTTCTGGAAAAGAAATGAGAACAGATTATCATGTGGGAGTTAGTCCCTTGTGTCTCTGCTAATTTCCTTCTCAATTTTGGGTGTGGTTGTGGGAAAACTCATGTTGGAATCGTGAGTCGAGACCATGGCCAGTGTAGTGGGTGGCAGAAGAGAAACAGAAAGAGCTGGGCTCTTTCTCATGTCATCAAGCCACTAAACCTTGGCCTACCTCTGGATTCCTTTTGAAACAAGTGACATGTGTCATGATATAAGCCAGTCAGTCATGTTTTCTGTATATTACTAACAATTACAGTTAGGTTGGCAGGCTTGGGAATTGTTCTTGCTTTGTTTTTTTAATTTATAAAAGTCAAACTTGGATATAGTAGAACGAAACATTGAACACTATATAAAGGCATTACATAACAAGTGAACGTCCCAGCCCCCAGTACCCTCCTCAGAGGAAATCGCTCTACTTTTAATCACTGCTGCTTTTAGTCCTTGATGGTTATGACTATAATTTAATTTGCCCATTTTTTCCATTCTGAATATACTACTTAGACAATATCTATTGCCTCCTACTCTGAAAGATGAGGATTTATCTTCAACTTCTACTCCCGCCCATATTTATTACATTTTCTCTATTGTTTACATTTGAAGCTTTAAATCAACAAATATCACTTTCCACATTTTTACCATATAGAATGCAGTTCTATGATACTAAACTATTCAAGGGAGTATGTTGAAGGCATTGGATTCTCTTGCTTCACACTCACATTCTTCAAAATTATGCTGTACTTTAGTTCGTATTTGTACATTGTTTTCTTGAACAACCATTTTTGTTTTTCTTTTATCCTGAGTTGCTAAATTGTTTTATCTTTTTCTTGAGGAAAATGGAAATGCAAATGTTTACATTATACCACTGAGATAACTTTCTCCCCTTTTTTTAGTTTCAGGTATACAACATAGAGATTCAACACTTACGTACTTTGCAAAGTGATCACCGTGATAAATCTAGCTACCATCTGTCACCATACCGTGCCGTTATATTATTAACTATATTCGCCATGCTGTATATTGCATCCCCTTGTCTTATTTGTTTTATAACTAGAAATGTGTACCTTTAATCCCCTCTCATCCTCCCATCCTTTCCCCTCTGGCAAGCACCAGATTGTTCTCTATCTCTATGAGCCTCTTTCTGTTTTGTTTTGTTTGTTTTGTTTTTTAGATTCCACATATAAGTGAAATTATGTAGTATTTATCTTTCTTTGTGTGACTTATTTAATTTAGCTTGATACCCTGTAGGTCCAAATATGTTGTTGTGAATGGCAAGATTCCATTCTTTTTTAAGGATGAAATATGTATATATATGTGTATATACACATATATATACATATACACATATATATACACACACACTTATGTATATATATCATTATATATGTTTATAATTATATAATATATATAATATAATAACATATATAATGCTGCAGTAAACACAGGCGTGCATATATATATTTTTTGAATTAGTGTTTTAGATTAAATAGCCAAAGATGGAACTGCTGGGTCATATGGTAATTTTATTTTTACTGTTTTGAGGAACCTCCATAGTGGAAGATTAAAGAGGCTGTGCCATTTGCATTACCACCAATAATTCATGAGGGTTCCCTTTTCTCCATATCCTCACCAACACTTGTTATTTCTTGTCTTTTTGATACTAGCCGTTGTGAAAGGTATAAGGTGATACCTCATGGTGGTTTTCATTTGTGTTTCCCTGATGCACATTTTTCATGTGTATTTTGACCATCTCCAATTCTTCTTCGGAGAAATGTCTATGCAGGTCCTCTGCCCATTTCTGAAGTGGATAATTTTTTTTGGCTATTTTATGCTATTGTATGTTCTTTATATATTTTGGATATTAATGCTTTATCATTTATATCATCTGCAAATACCTTCTCTCATTAACTTTTCATTTTGTTGATTGTTTCCTTGGCTGTGAAAAAGCATTTTAGATTGATGTAGTTTCATTTGTTTATTTTTACTTTTACTGCCCTTGCCTAAGGAAACAGATAAAAAATATATCTATATTGCTAAGACATATGTCTAAGAGGTTATTACCTGTATTTTCTTCTAGGAGTTTTATGGTTTCTAGTCTTACATTTAAGTCTCCAATCCATTTTGAGTTTAATTTTATATATGGTATAAGAATGTTGTCCAGTTTCATTCTTTTGTGTGTGGTGGTCTAGTTTCATTCTTTGCTTATGGTTGCCCAGTTTTCCCAGCACCATTTACTGAATAGATGATCTTTTTCCCATTGTATATTTTTGCCTTCGTCAGATTAAATGATCATGTAAGTATGATATTTTTCTGGGCTTTCTCTTCTGTTCCTTTGATCTATATATCTGTTTTTGTGTGTGTGTGTGTGTGCCAGTACCATACCGTTTCGATTACTGTGGCTTTGTAGTATAGTTTGAAATCAAGGAGTTTAATACCTCCAGCTTTGGGTTTTTGATTTGTTTTGTTTGTTTTTCCCTCAAGATCACTTTCACCATTTGGGCTTTTTTGAGGTTCCATGCAAATATTAGAATTATTTGCTCTAGTTCTATGAGAAATTTGATTGGTATTGTGATAGAGATTGCACTGAATCTGTAGATTGCTTTGGGTAGTATGGACGTTTTAACAATGTTAATTCTTCCAATCCATGAGCATAGTATATATTTCCATTTATTTGTGTTATCTTCAATTTCTTTCATCACTGTCTTACAGTTTTCAGCGTACAAGTGTTTCACCTCCTTGGATAAATTTATTTCTAGGTATTTTATTTTTTTAATGCACTTGTAAATGGAATTACTTCCTGCATTTCTATTTCTAATAGTTCATTATTAGTGTATAGAAATGTGACAGATTTATGTTTATTAATTTTGTATACTGCAACTATACAGAATTCATTTTTTAGTTCTAATAGAATTTTTTTTTGGAGTCTTTAGGATTTTCTATATATAGTATCATATTGTCTGCAAATAGTTAAGTTTTTACTTCTTTTCCAGTTTGGGTACCTTTTCTTTCTTTTTCTTTTCTGTTGCTGTGGCTGAGATCCAATAGTATGCTGAATAAAAGTGGTGAGAATGGACATCTTTTCCTTATTGCTGACCAGAGAGAGATAGCATTTAGCTTTTCACCATTGAGTATGATGTTAGCTGTGGGTTTGTCATATATGGCCTTTATTATGTTGAGTTGTGTCCCTTCTAAACTGACTTTGTTGAGATTTTTTATAATAAATGGATGTTGAATTTTGTCACATGCTTTTTCTGTATCTATTGGGATGATCATATGATTTTTACCCTTTTTTTGATGTGTTGTATCACATTGATTTGCAGATGGTGAATCTTCCTTATATTCCTGGAATAAATCCTACTCAATCATGGTATAGTGTCCATTTATTGTTGGATTTGGTTTGCTAATATTTTGTTGAGGATTTTTGCATATATATTTATTAGGGATATTGGCCTCTAATTTGTGTGTGTATGTGTGTAGTCTTTGGTTTTGGTATCAGGTTAATGCTGGTCTCATTGAATGAGTTTGGAAATGTTTCTTCAGTTTTTTGGAATAGTTTGAAAAGGAGAGGTATTAATTTTTCTTTAAATGCTTGGTAGAATTTCACTGGTGAAGATGGCTGGTTTTGGACTTTTGCATGTGCAAAATTGATTTAGTTGTGTTATCAGTCTGTTTAGATTTTCTATTTCTTTTATTTAGTTGTGAAAGACTCCACATTTCTAAGAAGTTATCTATTTCTTCTAGGTTGTCCTATTTCTTGGCATATAATTATATTAGTTTCTTAGGATCCTTTGTATCTCTAGTATTGGCTGTAACTTCTCTTTTGTTTCTGATTTTTATTTGGATTCCCTCTCTCTCTCTCTATCTCTCTCTTTTTTTTTTTTTTTTGGATGGTTTATCAATTTTATGTGTCTTTTCAAAGAACCAGGTCTCACTTTCATTGATCTTTTCCATTTAAGGGGTCTTTGTTTCATTAATTTCCACTCTAATCTGTATTATTTCCTTCCTTGTATTAACTTTGAGCTTTGTTTGTTCTTTTTTCTAGCTTCTAAGTGTAAGATTAGATTGTTTCTTTGAGATTTTTCTTATTTGTTTTGATGAGCCTGTATTGCTATGAACTTCCCTCTTAGAACTGCTTTTCCTATGTCCAGTAGATTTTGGACTGTTCATTTCCATTTTCATTTGTCTCAAGGCATTTTTAAAAAATTTATTCTTTTTTTTTTAATTGGCCCTTTGGTTTTTATTTTTTTGAGACAGAGAGTAGGGAGGGTGCAGGAGGAAGCAAGAGAGAGAATCTTATGCAGGCTCCAGGCCCAGCCTGGTGTGGAGCTCCATCTCACAGCTCTGATCATGACCTGAGCTCAAATCAAGAGTCAGGTGCTTAACCAACTGAGCCACCTAGGTGTACTGGCCCTTTGGTTTTATATAATAGCATGTTGGTTAGCCTCCATATGCTCATATTTTTTCCAGTTTTCTCTTGAACTGATTTCTAATTTCAGACCATTATAGCTGGAAAAGGTGCTTGATATGATTTCAGTCTTAAATTTACTGAAAGTTGTTTTGTGTCCTAACATGATCTGTGTTGGAGAATATTCCATACGCACTTGAAAAGAATGTGTATTTGATGTTTGACGTTGGATGCTTTGTATATATCTATTAAACCCACCTGTTCTAACGTGTTATTTAAGTCCAGTATTTCTTTATTGATTTTCTGTCTGCATGATCTACCCATTGATGTAAGTGGGTTGTCAGAGTCCCCTACTATTATTGTATTATTGTTGATTTCTCCCTCTAATATCTAATAACAATATTTGTGTGATTTATTTAGTTGCCTCTATATTGGATACATAGGTATTTAAATACATAGGTATTTAGTTGCCTCTATATTGGATACATAGGTTATATCCTCTTGTTGCATTGAGCCCTTTATTATTATATAATGTCCTTTTTTGTTTTTTGTTAAACTCTGTTTTAAAATCTGATTTTAGAGTCTTGTATCAGTATTGCTACACAGGCTTTCTTTTTGCTTCCATTTGCATGGAATATCTTTTTCCATATTTTCATTTCCTGTCTGTTCATGTCTTTAGTTCTGAAATGAGTCTCTTGTAGGCAGCAAATAAATGTTTTTGTTTTGTTTTGTTTTTTGTCCATTCTGCCACTCTTTGTCTTTTAATTGGAGAATTTAGTCTGCTCACACTTAAAGAAATTATTGCTAGTTATGCACTTACGGTTGTTTTGTTGTTTTCTGGTTGTTTTTATAGTTTGCCATTCCTTTCTTCTTCTCTTGCTCTCTTGCCTTGTGATTTAGTGACTTTTTTTAGAGTTATGTTTGTATTCCTTTCTCATTTGTGTTTATGTATCTCTTATAGATATTGAGTTCGAGGTTACCATGAGGTTCATAAAACTTCCTATGTATATAGCAGTCTGTCATCTTAAATTCCATCATGTTCTAAAAGCACTATATTTGTTCTCCCCCACATTTTATGTTTTTAAGATCATATTTTACTTCTTATTAGTTTGTGTATCCCTTGACCAATTATTACAGGTCTAGATGATTTTCCTACACTGTCTTTTAGCTGCATACAGGCTCCAGGGGATTGAGTACATAGGATTTATACATAGGATTTTCTCTCCCTTCTGTTTCTGAGATAATCAGACCAGCTTAATGCGTTGGATGAGATGGAGATTTCCATTTGTCACAACTCTGCGTTGTTAGGTAAGTGGATAAAATGTCCAGGACAGCTTAAGACCAAGTCAGATGTCAACAACCTCAGCCTTCTTTCCTTTCATGGGTTTATGCTTCTTTTCTTAAGTTTAGGTTTTTAGGGTCATAATTTACATTTAGCAAGTTTCAGCCTTTAAAGATATTTAGTTTGGTGAGTTTTTCTAAGTATATTCAGTTGTGTTACTACCATCATAATCAAGACAGAGAATAGCTTCATCAATCCAAAAGTTTCCCTTGGGTCCCTTCTCAAATCTCTCATCTTAGCTTTGGATTTCTTTGAGTGTTAGTAAAACTCAGTCCTATAGATAACTGTGACTGCTTCCCCCTGCTGCTGTGTGGTTATCCTTCTCTTACAACTGTCTCTACTAACCAGCAGAACCAGTGATCTGACTGTGAGCTTTGTGGGTGGGACAGAAAGGTCTTCCTTTAGGGCATGTGAGTCCAGAGTGGGTAACCAGCAAGTCTTTGGCTCAAACTCCACAGTATATATAGTTCTTTTAATGCAAGGGGATAGGAATGGAGTGGGAAGTGCTACCTGGACCTGATATTTCAGAAATAGTCCTTTAATTAATTACATTGATTATTGCTTGACATCCTATTTCCGCTCCTGTTTCTTTTTTTTTCTTTTTCTTTTTTTTTTTTTAATTTATTTGACAGAGAGAAATCACAAGTAGGCAGAGAGGCAGGCAGAGAGAGAGGAGGAAGCAGGCTCCCTGCAGAGCAGAGAGCCGGACATGGGGCTCGATCCCAGGACCCTGGGATCATGACCTGAGCCGAAGGCAGTGGCTTTAACCCACTGAGCCACCCAGGCGCCCCTCCGCTCCTGTTTCTTGTCATCTACACATTTAGGGGCTCCTAGGTCTCTCCTATGAAGAATGGCTCCCACCTCCGTGGTAGCCTTCTTGCAGCTGTGATCTGGGTCTCAACTTCCTTCATTCTGGTTTATCCAGTAATACAGTCCCTTCTTCTTCTTTGCCAAGAAATTTATCGAAATATATTTCTTACCGCTATTCTTCCCCCTAATCACAATGGTGTCATGACTTTATTCCAGTGTATTTCTTTATAATATGTGCCATGTGACTTCCTTGAAGGAATGGAAGTAAACACATGCTTGGTGTGTCATCTTGAAGTGCAGGTCTTCAAGAGACCGATTCATAGGATTCTATGATATATCCGAGAGGTCAGCAAGGAGACAAATTACTTAAATGTCTTCTTAGATGAAACATTTCAGGTAAAAGAGGAAATGTGGTCTATACCACTGAACAGGCTTCGTGACTCACATTACTGTTAGTATGTACTTTGGCTTTCAACATTAGAGTCATTTATTGATTGATTTTCAAGTAAAAGGAAATAAAATCTTATTTAAAAGAAAAATGAACAGACTCACAGTTTCATGAAGCATCCCAAAGATGCTTATGTATTGGCATCTTAGACAAGTATAGTTTAGTTTTCGCCGTACTACAAATACGGACTTAGAGTAGGTTACTTCACCAACCCACATAACATGTTTGTGATATAGACGGAAGCTATAATTTAATCTTTACTGATGTGGAACCTGAAACAAGTCAGCTTGATCTAGGTCATAAAGAAATTTAAAAGAGAGTCAGGGCATTATATTGAAATCTACTAAAGTGAATATAAAAATACAGGATCTACAATGCCTCACCTTGCTTCCCACTACTTTTCTTTGGGGCGGGGGAAGCTTTAGAAAAAGAGAGTTAATTTAAAAGCAAAAACAAAGCACCCATTTCTCTTTCTAAACCATAATTTACCACTGAGATATCTTTGATTTTTGGTCTTCTCTTTCTCTTCATTAAAATTATAGGGAGCAGAGAAAGGGAATGATATTAAAAATATTCTGTGTTTGCATCGCAGAGAAAGAATCTTCCTGCAAACAAATTTTTCTAGTGGATGGTCTACAGTCTTCTCACCATGGGCTCATACAGTTATAATTCCATCAATAAGGACTCTGTATTCAATGAGGAGAGAATGGAAGAGAGGGAGGGCATCCCAGCTTTGAAACCTCTTGTGAGAGGTTGGTGCCCAGTATGTTCTGTAGGTGAGAAGGTGGTGAGGACCTCACGTTGATCACCTGTTTTTCTGTTGGGCCTTAGCTGTCATCTCTTCCCTGTCCTTCCTTTGAGGACCTAGGCATATTAAAGAGCCATAGTACTGGCCTAATGTGTTTGATGTTGAGATGGTGAGAAATCCGATGTTTACCTTGCAAAGCCCTATCAGAGATGCTATCTTATATGATAACTTTGCTCCCGATATGTACTTTTATGCAGGTCAGTGATGTTTTGGGTAAGCTCTCACTGCAGCAGTAGAATCTAACCCAGCTCTGTCATGACCGTCTGTCTGATGAGAGCAGTCTGCTTACCCTTCACATGGGCTCAGTTTCACACCTCTCAAGAGGGGATTGTCATGTAGGCCTGTCTACGTGAAGTAACAGGTATACAGAGGTGCCTCAGTTTTGGAAGGCACAAATCTCACTGCAAATGTAAGACTCTGATACCATGGCTTCCCTCTCTCCTGTTCCAGTTCCATGCCTGGCCCTGCCCACAAAACCCAGCAGTCTTTTATCACCTGTGGTGGCATCTTGGGCTCTCATGCATTGGGCTTGGTCAATGTTTGCCATTAGTCACTCGGGTCATTCACTGATTATGTCCTCCCTGCTGGGGGCCTGGGGCAGTATTCCAGCAGCCAGTCTCTCTGCAGTCAGGCTCTGCCTCGCCTTCTGCCTTGTTGTCACAC
The DNA here is from genome assembly GCF_009829155.1 of Mustela erminea. Taxonomy (NCBI): domain Eukaryota; kingdom Metazoa; phylum Chordata; class Mammalia; order Carnivora; family Mustelidae; genus Mustela; species Mustela erminea. The sequence goes on along the minus strand of NC_045616.1, from coordinate 98,653,989 downwards.
ACTGAGACCTTGTCAGAGCACAGTCGCCACCTCCCAGTCCCAGGTCACAAGGTCTGGGAGCCCGCCCTGAGCTGGAGATGAGGAAAGACAGGGAGGTGCTGAGTGAGTTTGTGTGTGAGCGTGCAAGGGTGAGGCCAGGCTGAGCTCACATGTGAAGAATTTGAAGAATTGGGTGTAGGGAGAAGACATAGAACAGGCTGAAGCAAGGGGAAGCATGTGTCCAATGGGTGTGAAGGCAGCTAATGCTGTGTGAGTGAGGAGGAAGCAAGAAGACCAGGATGTGCCATCTGTGAACTTGATGTTGCTTGTTTCTTTTCAAGTCATTTCCCCCCTGCTGCTCCTGGGTCCTGTGTGCACATTTCCCTCCATTGTGTCTCTTCCCCTCTGAACTTAGCCAGGAGGGGGATGGGAGGAAATGTGAGGGTTCAGTTAGGGAGAGAGAGAATTGCACTGCCCTCCAGCTGCCACAGCAGAAATGACGGCAAGAACCAGTCTGGAACAAGAAACCTTTGAAAAACACAACCTTTGGGCAATCCTATTATTTGGGCTTTTTCCTGGAAGGAAAAGAAAGGACAAATGAGAGAAGTTCAAAAAGAAAAACATATTTAAAAAAGGACCAGGCTTACTTATTAGTGAATTTTCATGGTTAACATTTTAGTTGTTGTTACTAAACATGTGTTGAGGACAGCATGTAAGACTATCATCTCCCCTCCTGTAGCATGCCCATCTCATTCCCCAGTGTCAGGTAATAGGGCCAGCAGCAGCAGATGGTGTAGGGCTGGTGGGTCAGGGCATGAGCGTTCCCTTACCAGCAGCCAGAAACATTCCATTATACTCTCTTCTCAGACCCAGTTTTTGAAGTCCCATTCATCAGGGAGAGGGTGAGCTAGAGGACAGGGAAAGGTGAGTAAGTCAAGCTAAGGTTGAAACTCTAGGATTGGTAACCTGGAGCCCATAGGCTTGAAGCCGTCTGTGTTGCTCTCCTCTGGCAATGCTCACCTTCTAGGTGAGAAATCACAGAGGTCCAGGGCTGAGTGGCTCTCACAGGAAAGGACACATGTGAAATTCTGCTCTGGGAATCCCCAGCGTTGGAGATGCTTCACTCTCAGAAAAAGAAATTCTCTGAGTCAAGAGATTTGCTAAGTGAAGTGATTGAAAGAAGAGAAGGAACAAGGGTTGCATCTATCAGGAAAGGAGAATGTGTGACTACTAGTGTATTCTAGCTGTCTTGCATAATGATATTTCTTGTCCCTGACAGCAGTCCAGTGAAGCAAGTCAGTTTTATAATCCCATTGTGCATACAAGGGGACTGAGGCACAGAGAGTCTCTTTGCCAAAGTCACATGGTTTTGTGGAGCATTCTGGCAGCTTAATGGAGTTCCCATTCTCCATTGTTCCTAAGTTTGTATTATTCCTGTAATTGGAAGCAAGGAAGTAGATCATGATAGGATGAACTATCATAGCTCATAGAACTGAACTATGATAGGATACTGTAGTGCTGAAGAACTATCTGAGGCTATCTATTCTATCTTGGTCAATATCTGCATTTTTGAATTGAAGAGACCACATTGCCCAGGGTCAGGCAAGGTGGGCTCGGAGTGCTTTCCCATCTCAGAAAGGGGAGCCACCATCTATTCAAGCCTTCTAGCCAAAAACCTGGGTGCCATCTTGCTGACTCTCTCTCCCCTCACATATGGGATCCAACTCTAAAGTATCCATTCCTTCCCCTTTTCTCTCCCAAATTTATATACTAGTCTCCTCATCAGTATTTTAAAATCCGTATTCTACCCACAAGCTATAGTGATTAAAAAAAAAAAAAAAAGGAGTCTCTCATTCCTCTGCTTAAAGTGTATCAAATACTTCCTGTACTCTTAGATTAAAATCTCATCTCCTCACTATGGCTATGAGGCCCTCTAGGAGCTACTCTTTTTCTACCGGGCTCACTTAGGGTCACTCACCATCCTGCAAGCTGTCTCTTGCTACACTGACCTCCTTTCTTTGCCTTGGACATAGGAGATTTCTCATTTCAGAATGAGATGCCTGAAATGCTCTTCCTTGGAATTTGGTCAGTATCTTCCCTCTGTCAGGTCTGCTTACGTATTAGAAAGGACTTCCTGAGAGCCATATCCCAAGGGCGTCCCCATGGCCAGATACTATCTGCCACACTTCCCCATGTCTTTTTTTCACAGCATTTTTCAGAATCTGTAATTTTTCTAGTTATCTGTGAATCTATTGTTTTTCTCCATTAGAATGTAAGCGTCTTGAAGAACAGGATTTTCCTGCTGTGTTCATCTCTGTTTTCTAAAGCTTAACCTGAAATGTAGTGCCTGAAATGTAGAAAATGCTTAAACATATTTGTGGATTGAATAAATGACCAAATAAACTCAGGCTTCATGAGTCTTAGGTCAGAGTTCCTTCCTTCCCTAGCCCTTAATATATAAGCTTTATGACATACTCAAGAGCGCCCAACAGCCAGTAGACGCAGGAGAATGGATAACTGGAAAGAAGAAAGAAAGCCTGGATACAGATGGGGAGCGTGGGAAGGGAGATCAGAGACTGAGTCTTGACTGTGGTCTCTGCCAAGATCACCAGTGAGTATTTCTTGATTCCTCCACAAACATTTGTGATGGAGTCTTATTACACATAATAGCAAATTCCAAAGCAGCAGTGACAGCAGGAAAGCATGAAAGGCTAAGGAAGCAATTCCTGAGAAGAGAAAGTAGATTTTGGTAAGCAGTTCCTTCATCTCAGTACTTTCTATGGATTTCACATAAGGGGTAATAACATTTTTATTTGCACATTTGCCTTGAAAATAAGAATGGTCTTATTTACCTGATTTCAGAATGGAAAGGATTAAAGCATACTTTAAAATTGTTCTTGCTATTTTATGTTTCTAGTAAGTTCAAATTGTACTGGGTCTTAAGGAGCAGGAATCCAGAAAATAGTGATTTAAAAAATTAGATGATTATTACATTTGGAAGCTGGAGGTCTAGGGCTAAGACTGGGGCTCCATGAAGTCCCCAGGTCCCCTTCTTTATTTCTACTCAGTAATCCTTACCTTGTTCTTGGGGCATCAAGGTCATAATATGGTCGCTCCCCGTGTAACATTATGAATCCAGGCAGGAATTAGGGTAAGGACAAAGGATCTGGTCATTGGAGTCTACCTGCCTTTCAAAGGGCCTTCCCACACATTGTATCTGGTGACTTTCAGTTTTATTTCATTGGCCTGAACTGTGTTACATGGCCATTCGTAGATGCAAAGGAGGGTGGGAATTGTAGCTTTCACCTGGGCTCATTGCTACCCTGACAAAAATCAAGGTTCTCTTAGTAAAGAAGAAAGGAGAATGGTTATTGAGTAGGCACTGAGCAGTGAGTTCCACATTACATACCATTTTGGCATTTTATTCAAGTTAATGTGCCTTCTGGGAGAACAAACCAAACTTTAGCAAACAAAAGTAAATCTTCTATTTTTTTTTAAAAGATTTCATTTATTTATTTGACAAAGAGAGATGACAAGCAGGCAGAGAGGCAGGCAGAGAGAGAGGAGGAAGCAGGGTCCCTGCTGAGCAGAGAGCCAGAAGGCAGTGGCTTAACCCACTGAGCCATCCAGGCGCCCCAAGTAAATCTTCTATTAACTCATCTCTTCTCGGTGTACCCATCCAAAAGCATAGAAGTGATTTTTGTTCTGATATTTCCTATGATGCATGTTACAATTTTACTCTGGTAGTATAGATCATCCTGAATTGAGTATATTTGTGGGTGCATATATGTAGTTATTTATACAGCTGCCTCTGATGATTAAGCATCTTTTAGTACCTTTCCAACTCTCATTTTCTTATTTTCTATGTGGATACTTCAACCACTATTTCTTTCCAGCTCCCAAATCTGGACATCCGAGCCAATCTTCACTCATGACTCTGCAGTCCAACATATCTACCTTCATCAGGTTCAAGATTTAGTCTCCTGGGAACCTTCATTTCAACATGTCCAAGTAAACTCATTGTCTTTGCCTCCCCAATTTTTCCCTCTTCTGTGTTGCTCACCTCAATGAGTGTACCTGCCCGGGTCAGAAATCTGGGAATCTTTCTGAATCCCCCTTCACAGTCCTTCCTTCCCACGACCATCTCATGTTAGAATCTTGTCCAGGTAGTACACTCCATATTCTCCTATCTTTCCTCTTCCCTCTTCTTCCTTGCCATGTCTTGGGCTCACCCAGTTTGGACCAGCTGTTTTTAGCTGTTTTGTTGTTGCCACAATAAGTATCTCATGTTAGATTTCATTTTGTGAATAGCTTTGCATGCCATCCAGGATGTGTAGCTCTCTGTGATATTTTCACATTTAGTGTGCTTTCATTTAGATGACATTTAAAAAATCTAAGCAATTTGGGATCACCCGGATGGCTGCCTTAGAAGTGAGTGCTGACAATTGACTTCAGTGCCTACACAGGCTTTTGTGTTTTTATGGTAGCAATGGGCATTACTATAATTATCAATAGCCTACCCCAAAAAAGAAGGCAGAGGGACTTTGTATTCCAATATGAGGCATTTGGGAAATATAAAGTTCAATGAAATCACTGTCTTTTGTTATTTTAACAAAGGTTTTACCCTAGTTTAAATAAGTAAAACCATGGCCCCAAAGGTGTAAGTTGCTGAATTCAAAAAAACCTATACTGGGACAGTGAGTCCGCTGTTAGGAGTGGAAATCTGTTTCCATACCATTGGTATCTTCATTCCAGTTGATACCACTTGTATCACCGGTCACATTGAATATCATTAATTTGAGTGTTATTATTTTTGTTAGTTTAAATTTAATGTATAGATGTTTATCCTTGCATAAGAACTCTAGATGTAAGATGCTCACACATAGTTTAGTTTTGTACAAATCTAAATAGTAATATGCTAACGATATCCAATGGCACTTGAGGTCTATGCATACTCTTAGGGTGAGTCTATCACTCAGGTGGTCTAGAGCAGGGTCAGCAAACTTTTCATGTAAAGGGCTGGGTGGTAAATACTTCAGGGACTGGCGGCTATACAGTCTCTGTCAAAATTGCTTCACTCTGGGGGTCCCTGGGTGGCTCAGTTGGTTAAAGTCTCTGCCTTCAGCTCAGGTCATGATTCCAGGGTCCTGGGATCGAGCCCCGCATCAGGCTCTCTGCTCCGCGGGGAGACTGCTTCCTTTCTTTCTCTGCCTGCCTCTCTGCCTACTTGTGATCTCTGTCTGTCAAATAAATAAAATCTTAAAAAAAAAAAAAACTGCTTCACTTTGATACGGTAGCATGAAAGCAGCCACAGATAATATGTGAAACATATTTGCATCACTAAGACTTTGTTTACAGAACCAGGCAGGTGACTGATATGGACTTCCTGTCTTGTGCGCTGACTCTGGGCTAGAGAGTATGATCCCAGTTCCTTGGCTTGACATAGGTCTGTTTCTCTCTCTTGATTCCTCTCCCACCCACTCTTCTGAAGACTCGCTGTGTTCCAGCCACAACAGAGCTGCTTTATCTCCCAAGCATGTCACACTCTCCCTTGTGCCTCAGCTCATGTGCCCTGACACTTCCTTTCTTATCTTCTTAAACCAACTAACTCCTCCTCACCCTTGAAGATGAAACTTAAAATGTGCTTCCTCTCAGAAGATGTCTGTGGCCCCTGGTGACTGAGTTGATGCTTCTGTCTGCCCCTCTGGGTTTCTTTAAATTCACTCTGTGCTCCCATAACATTTTTAAGAAACTCATCTGTATTGTAACTGGACATTTATTTAACTATTTTGCTGTCTTCTCTTCTAGGCTGAACTCCCTCTTCTCTGTAGCAAATGCTGTTCCATCCTTGCAATTATTATTCCCAGTGCCCAAATTTAGAGGATTGATGGAGAGAACAGAAGGAAATGAGCAGGAATGTCACATCAATGATGTATTTACCCAACAAAACTCAGAAATACCCACGTTTTCCTGAAATAGGCAAAGTTAGGTATTCTTCCATCTGTGGGAATGGGGGTTTGTGAGTTTTGTCAGTTTTGAAGAAGTAAAGGGAGTTTTATGTTTATACATCTGGGCTTTGTGACTGCAAATCGATGCCTGGGACAAAAGTTCACCCTGACAAATGGAGGAAAACAGTTGAGAAATAAAAGACCAGAAGAAAAAGAGGAAAACCTTTCATGTATGTTTGGGGTGTAGGTAGGTAAACTGAGTTGGAGATGTTAAGTCTGGATTTTGAGCAGGGGGAGCTCAGAAGGGACTGCTGAGGGAAGCAGGCCTGGAAGTGGTGAAGAGGATGGGAGCAGTAACCCCAGGGAAGGGGGAGATTTGGGGAATCAGGCGTCCGCAATACTGGTTCTGTCCCTTTGCCTCTCCTCTCTGCTCCCTTCCTCTCTTTCTGTTTCCTCCAGATGTTTCTACCTTACCTTGTCTTCTTCTGAACAAACTATAATATGGTACCAAAGTAAATATTGTGTTACTCATTTAAAGTTTTCTTTTCTCACACTCCAAGACCTAGCGATTGCACTATCATACCCCCAAGATACAGATGTGATCCAAAGGGCCATCTGTTCCCAATGTTTCTAGCAGCAATGTCCACAATCGCCAAACTATGGAAAGAGCCCAGATGTCCCTCTACAGATGAATGGATAAAGAACATGTGGTATATATATATGATGGAATATTACTCAATCATTCAAAATCATCCAATGTAGATGGAACTAGAAGGTATTACACTAAGCAAAATAAGTCAATCAGAGAAAGTTAATTATCAAATGATCTCATTCATATGTGAAATTTAAGAAACAAAAAAGGATCATAGGGGAAGAGAGGGAAAAATAAAATAAGACGAAATGAGAGAGGGAGACAAACCACAAGAGACTCTTACTCATAGAAAACAAACTGAGGGTTGCTGGAAGGGAGGAGGGTGAGGAGTTGGGGTAACTGGGTAATGTACATTAGGGAGGGCACGTGGTATAATGTATACTGGGTATTATATAAAATTAATGAATCATTGAACTCTACCTCTGACACTAATAATACATTATATGGTTGGTTTTTTTTTAAGATTTTATTTATTTATTTGACAGAGAGATCACAAGTAGGCAGAGAGTCAGGCAGACAGAAAGGGGGAAGCAGGCTCCCTGCTGAGCAGAGAACCCGATGTGAGGCTCGATCCCAGGACCCTGAGACCATGACCTGAGCTGAAGGCAGAGGCTTAACCCACTGAGCCACCCAGGCGCCTCTAATACATTATATGTTAATTAATTGAATTTAAATTTTAAAAATTCCTTTCTCTGTTTGAAAGTTGTTGTTGTGTTGTGTTGATGTGGGTCAGTTGATCTCCTTTTGCTTAAAATAGTAACAACTCAAGCCACTCAACTTTTAGAAATTTTAATTTTTTCTATATTACTTGTTCAGGGAAAAGAAAAAGATCTCTACTATGGTCACACATTTTAGGAAAAACTCAAATCCTAAAAATACAAAGTTAAGGATAATTCTTTTATCCTATTTGATAATGTAATTATTATGCTAACGGGGAAAATATATTAAAAATTAAGTAATTAAGCCATGACTGACTAGCAGTGAAAATACTATATGGAAAATAAAGTAATTTTTTCAAAAAAGGGTAATGGGATAAAATCAGGGAGAATGGCTGGGGCTGCCAGGAGTCGTACCAACATGCACACAAATATACATGAACAATATGGTGAAGTAAAGATACTGTGGCTGAATTGCCTAGTCAGAAAAATGTCTTTGAAATTTGAAAACCAAGTTGCGATTTTAAGATTTATGAGTGATCTTAAGACTAGACTAGATTCTTGAGTCATTCTCTGAGCTTTTCTGTATGTGATTTAGATACTGCTCTGGGAATTTCAGTATTATATATGTGCTTTTATACCAAACACAGGTCATGTATATATTACTAAGGAACAGGAAGTAATCAGATCCTCCACAGGAAACAACATTGGACACATTTTATTGTTAAGATTATTGCTTATGATTTGAGAAATGTTAACAATTGTCATCTGATCATTAAAATCAATATTCTTCTGTCCTGAGTAGTTCTAATTAGATGGTGTTCATGATTTTATGCAACCATGATGATATTTTACCAGGTTATATTACTAATAGAGTTCAGATTTCAGATTTTTTAAAAAAAGATTTTACTTATTTGAGAGAGAGAGAGATTGAGCATATGAGTGTGTCTAGAGGGTGGGGGTAGAGGCACAGGCAGAGGGAGAAGAAGACTCCCATAGAGCAGGGAGCCTGATGCAGGGCTCAATCCCAGGACTCTGAGATCACGACCTGAGCTAAAGGTAGATGCCAAACCCACTGAGCCACCCACATGCCCCTCAGATTTTTTTTTTTTTTTTAAATAAGGAAGACCTAGTGTCTTCTTTAGTCAATAGATGGAGGCCAGTCATCCTTGCCTAGAAACATCATCATCATCACACCTTGTTTTGTACCAGATGTGTGTAGCAGCTCAGTGCTCATGTCAACCATGTAAGATGAGTTCTATGATTTCCCATGTTACAGAGACAGACAGGATAGGTAACTCTCCCAGGGTCACACAGGAAGGGTAGAGCCAGGATGACATCCCCTACAGTCTGGCTTCTGAGGCTATGTGCTTTACTGTACCACATGCTTTACTTCTGCTCATGATTCTAATTCCCACGTATGCCAATTTCCTCTCATCATTGTAGCATATTCCTTCCTTGTCACAGTCTATTTATGATCTATATGCACCTTTCGTGAATAAAACCGACAGAGCTTTGTCTGTATAAATGACCTGTGTTAATGTCTCTTGGCATTAAGATGGCTCCTGGGGAAATAGAAATTATATTTTGCAGCCCTTGTCTGGTTTCCTCAGTAATGGATTATGTCTACAGGATATGAATTCAACCTGTGGAAAAGCTGAAAGAATCATCATTAATAACGGGACAGCTGACATCATACCACTCCTGATGTGACACACGAAGAAGGACACAACATCATCTATGTGCTGGTACTGCCAAAATGTTTCACCTGAATCTAATCATGAGGAAACAATCAGGCCACCACACATTTAAGGACATCCTGCACATGAGCTGACCTGCACTCTTCAAGGGCATCAATGTCATGAAAGAAAGGATGAGAAACTCTTGAAGATTGATGGAGACCAAAGAGACAGGAAAATGAAATGCAATGCGTGGGCCTCATTTGGGTTCTGGATCAGGAGGGAAAAAGGCTGTAGAGGACATCGTTGGGAAAAAGAGGTAATTGTGAATCTGGATTGCATATTTGATGCTGTCGAGTCTCCTGAGTGTGATAATTGCGTAAGAGAATGCCATTGCTCTTAGAAGACAGATATAATTGTGTGTGTGTGTGTGTGTGTGTGTGTGTATAAATATACCCATATCCACACAGATAAATAAGTTAATAGAATGTTAACAGGGAATCTATACGAATGATAAATTGGTGACTATTGTACTATTCTCAGAACTTTTTGGAGGGTTTGATATGTTGATAAATGCTTTAAAAATGGGATACAGAAAAGGGGAAGTAAGTGGGGATACATATAGATTAAACAGGATTTGCTTTGAGTTGGACATGCTTGAAGCTCGGTGTCAAGTTTGTAGAGTTCATCATGTTATTCTACTTTTTCATATGCTTGGAATTTTCCCTAATGCAAAATTGTGAAAATCAGAAAGACTCAGTCACGTTTCACCATACGTTTCACCATACTTATTCTCAAGAAAGGATAAGGATAAACTGATAAACTGCCAGGAAGATTCTCTACTTTTCTGCATCTTGCCTTCACCCCTACTCCTGCCTACCCCAGCTACCATTTTCCCTTGCCTGGATCCTGACTCCACCCCTACTACCCTTACTCCACACATTTCTTATCCAGCTTGAAGCCAAAGTGATTTTTTTTTTTTTTTTTTTTTAAATCTTACCAAGCCCTACCAAAAGCCCTTCAAGTTCTGCCCACCATTTTTAGAGGAGACTGCCTACTTCTGCCCAGCCTGGGCCTCTTTTATGCTCCACCTCCTGTCCCTGCGTCCTAAGCTCAGTGCTGTTTCAGATCTCTGATTCCTAGCCCATTCTTCTCTACACCTGTGGCTCCTCCCTCTCACTGGAATGCTCTTTTCCCTCTTTATTTACTTAGGTGTGTATTCATTCTTCAAACATCAATTCTTTGTGAAATCCTTTCTGGGTCTATCTGCTTAGGATAAAGGCCTAGTATGGGCTTTTAGGGCAGTAGGCACATTGCTCTGGTAATATTTACCCTAACAGGAACAACAGTTCTCTGCAATTGCATTAATGTTTTCTGCTGTCACCAGGTTGCAAGCTTTCTCCTGTATTTGTTTTGCTCACCATTGTGTCCATAGTCAGATCTCGATACTGATACACATTTGTTTTTCTGATACATATATTTTTTTAAGATTTTATTTATTTATCAGAGGGAGAGAGGGGGAGAGAGCGAGCACAGGCAGACAGAATGGCAGGCAGAGGCAGAGGGAGAAGCAGGCTCCCCCCTGAGCAAGGAGCCCGACGTGGGACTCGATCCCAGGACGCTGGGAGCACGACCCGAGCTGAAGGCAGCTGCCCAACCAAGTGAGCCACCCAGGCGTCCCATATGTACCTTCTAAAATAGTTTTTTCCCACTGAAAATATTTAGAATTTTTGTCTTTATCGAGTTCCATCGTACTTACCTTAAAAGGGATAGGCGATTGTCTCCTAAAGCTCTCCATTCCAGGTCTTTTTTTTTTCCCCCTGTAACTGAGGCTAATTTCAGTTCTTAAGTTGACGTGATCCCCTCTGACAATATAGAAACATTATTGTCATAATGCTCCTTGAAAAATAGGTTAAGTCACTTGGCTTCTGTTTGCTTTCATAATCGATATGACTTCATGCAAAATGATGCAGCAGTTCACATCATTCTGTCAGTCCCTGTGAAGGAAATATTGTTTTCCAAAATTAAAATTGTGAATCAACTCACAGGAGGATGTCATCAAATAAACAAAGAATCATCGCTTATATTGCACTGCCAAGTTTTTGATAAGCTTAATTCCTCTAAATGCATTTAACTTTAATGAAGAGTAATACAATTTAATAACAACATAAAATGGAATCATTTATCTTCCCAGTCCTAAACATTGGGCAGATGTCTTCTTCTTAATCCATCCTTTCACATGCCAACTTTTTTCTTTCTTCTTCAGATTTGTCTCTCCTCATTTCTGTATATGCAGTTTGGGGAGTGATCCATATGTACATGTTTAATTAAATCACTCATCAGGCTATAGTTTTCACGGTTGGAAATCTCTGGGGTGTGTTATTTCAAGTTCTTGAGGCAATGATATTTATATAACCCAATAAAATTTGGTACTTATTAGTATATTAGTCAAAATTGTTTCAGTTGGAAGTGACATAAAACCAAACTCAAACTGACTTAAGCAGAAAGGGGGAATTTATTGAGACACATAACTGGGGAGACCAAAGGTGGATGCTGGTTTCACAAGCTCAGATGAGGTAGGTAGACGTCTCTCCTCAACTCCTGACTTGCTTTCTTCTGTGTTAGCTTCATTCTCAGGTAAGGGCCTTACTAACACCTGGCAAAGGAATGTGTGTGAAGCAACAGTAGGTCATTCATTGATACAGGGTGACCTTCAGATATGTACAAATGAGGAAACGGTCTTCAGCGCGGACTGGGATTTGGAGTCTGCCTGGATATCTGTTAATTTAATCTGCATTTTCATTTATTTATTTATTTATTTATTTAGGCTTATAGAGAGAGGAGGGATTTTGTTAGAAGGCCCCTGTGAGAGGGGCAAGGTGGGGGAGCCTCACTAGTTTTAGTTTTTTCTCTATGAAAGGCAGAATTATAACAGAAGATGAAATCACTGTTTTTATAAAGGATTTTATAAACTATGAAGGGAATGCAGCACAATTTTGGTGTTTTTAGGGCATGAGAGCTTTGAAATGCTTCCAGGGGACATTAGTGCAACAGAGGACAGCATCTTACAGAAAACAATGATGTGCGTAAAAGCTTTAGCTTCATTCCTGAACACCCTCTGGAGACTTCCAGAGCTACTCGAGTCTCTGGGGCACAGAGGCAGAGTAATATGGGCTACCATAACAATAGAGTTAGCCCCGTGTTCTGTGGAGGGTATTTCAAATTAGTTTTATATGGTAGATTCCATGACCCCAAAGGTTTTCTACAGAGAGGGAAACATTGTGGAAGACGTTGTCAGAGTTAGACTTAAGTACATGAGAAGATACAAAGGAATAGGTTATTTTGTGTTGATAAATATTTCGCTTTGATAATTCATGCAATTTATATGGTAAGCTAGGGGCATCATCACAGGATATTTTCCATTTGCTGCCTGTAAGAAAGTTATGTTATTGCTCTGTATGGGCTTTCAAAAATAGAATCAATATTAGAAGAGTCATTTCAGACATGTTGCCACAAACTGAGAAGCATGAAGGTTTCTCCACATTGAGAATGCTCTTCCTGTGTAACCTCTTCTCTGGTTAAAAGCATTTAAAATATTTGAGGAGCATATATAATGGGATTGCAGAGATTTATACTTTCAAATCAGCCATGTGATCTGCAAAGTTAACTGTAAATTGTTATCTAGGAAAAAGCCTCCATTACTTCTGTTTGTATAAGCTCACACCCTAAATAAAACTGCTGCCAGCAGAATGCTCATTAAAGTGGATTTAAGATTCCAAATGAAAAGTTATTGATTTCAAGAAGGATAAACACTACTAAGCCTCTAGAATCATCTGAAGTTATTAAATTACCAATTTAGTTACTGTCATTATTTTTTTTTACTATCTTGGTTATTTATTAAGCAAACTTTATAAGGTATAATGTTTGAAATGAAACTGGAAGATATCAGCCAATAGTTATTTTCCACAAACATTTAGAAATTAATGATCTGCTGAAAAATGGTGATGGGTTTGGTCTTCCTCACCCCAAATTCCTGGCCCTCATAAAAAATATAGCCTACTTCATGTCTATGGGAAGGCAAGATTAGAATGGGTGTCAGATGATAAATTTTTAGCCACCAGCCTCTAGCCAAAAGAGCCTGACTTAGCCCTATCACATTTCCCATGTATATTTATGTACTGTACCATTTGGGTATTATAATAAAAATTTTTATCTGTCCCTGGAGGCAAAATTGAGTTATATATTAAATGGCTATTTTCTTTGTTTTCTGCTTAGGTATGCATGTAATGTGGTAGCATAATATATATTCCACACTTGTTTCATTCCTGCAGAGAGATAATATTTTTGCAGCTGACACAGTAAAGACATCCTGTGCTTCTAGAATAAGAGAGAACATATTGGCAGGATAAAATGCAGATGTTCCCAGTGTTTCTTCTACCTCATGGTAGTATTCAGCAGAGGTTAACTTTCATAGGCATATTTCTGTCCTTGTTTGGGCAGTTGGACACAAAAGTTTATAGTAGTTTCGAGATTCTAAATGTGGTTTCAAGGAAAGTATTTCAAAACGCTTTTAGTGGTGGGAAAGTAACTTAAAGTTTCCTCCCCCCCCCCCCCTTAATAAGAATGTTGGCAACAAGATAACATCCCTGTTTCTCTATAAGGAAAGAATGTGTATAGCCATTTTTTCTCTTAAAGAATTTTACTATTCTTAATATAATACAATACAATGGAAAATTTGTTTTGTTGTAGTTTAAGAAAAATAAATTTCTATGATAAAGATGATTCCTAATCACATGTTTGATCCCTTCCTTTTTCCCATTCCAGAAAGAAACAATCCAGGGAATATAAAGGGAATATGTGTGTATTACTGTTGGAAACATGTCTATGAAGGTGAAGAATTTTGACTGAAAATGGAGTAGGTAGGAGTGAATAAGGGAGCACTGATGAGCCACTATTGGAAAAACTAATTTTTCTGTAAGGTTAACAGAAAAATTTCCAGATAAATTAAGAAACACAGTAATTCAAATGAGAGGGATCAAATGCGAACATTCAGATCAAATCATCCATAGTAAAACAGACTTCGCATACAATAGAGAGAAGAATGTAGGGGTTGGGGAGCTAATTTTCTTAATTAGATTTGAAAGGATCATATGTTATTATTTTTTAAAGTGCCAACTTCTACAAAAATGTACCAATCGAGAGGCAAAAAACAAGTCAGGAATAAAAAGGAGAATAACTGAGGAACATTCTTTCAGAATGCACAGCACAAACTTTAAGATTTGGGAATTCAAGAGAAAAATCAAGAGGCAGAAAATGTTGAAGCAGTAAAATTAATATCATGATTATATGGATTCCAGAAAGAAAAAGTAGCAGATGAATGAAAAGCAATAATCAAACAGAAAAAGGCAACTTCTCTGAATTGAAATATTCAGCGTTGTACATGGAGCAGGGTTAGCAAAGATTAGATGGGTATAATGAGAAGGAATGGTACCCAGGTGGTTTTGGCCGGAAGCAGTCAGCTGGGAGAAAAAAGTCACCAAAGGGGGGAAAAAGTTCAAATAGCATTAGACTCCTTATTTATAACACTAGTGTTAGAAAAGCTCGGAGAAAATGTATAGCCTCCTGGGAAAAAAAGCATTATGTTCCAAGAATTATATTCCAAGTCTACCTATTATCTTAATGCAAAAGCAAATCAAAGCCTGGCTCAGATTTAAAAGAATTCAGAAATTATATGACTCACGTATGCTTTTTGAAAACTACAACTTAAACTAGACCTTCAAGCAAAAACTAATCAAAATAAAGAATTTAATAAAGACAAAGACATGTTTTAGGAAAAAAGAGCAGAGAGCAAGAAAAACTTAGATGTAAATCTAAAGAATTGCTTGTAAAGTGGTTGTGAAACTGTATAATTTATAACAAAGAATTTTAAAAAGAAAATGTATATAATTTTTAAAACCACCTGGAGACATGGGGTGAAGAGAAAGCTGGAGGAGGGAGTGAAGTGTGATAAAGTTTTTATATTGACCAAGGAGGGTCCATATCAGTAACTTTGTTCTTGATACTGATAGAGAATAAATTAGAACATGTTTTAAAAAATTAAAACCAGATCAAAATAAGGCCATTGGAGAAGAAAGAAAATAAAAAGGGAAATATTATTATTCCAAAGGATGGCAAAGTGTGTGTGTGTGTGTGTGTGTGTGTGTGCGCGTGTATGAGAAAAAGAGAGAGAGAGAGAGAGAGGAAATAAGAGCCTAAGAGTGAGAGATAGAGAAATATCAATGAGGTTTCTCTATTACAAGTGTGGCGTTTTTGTTTTTGTTTTTAATTTCATTTATGTATTTGACAAAGAGAGAAAGCACAAGCAGGGGGAGCAGCTGGCAGAGAGAGAAGGAGGGGCAGACTCCCCACTGAGCAGGGAGCCTGACATGGGGCTCAATTCCCATGTCAAACCCTGGGATCATGACCTGAGCCAAAGGCAGACACTCAACTGACTGAACCACCTAGGTGTCCTGCTGTATTACAAGTTTATTTCAAGTCCAGGGTGGAGTAGCTGCTGTTGGATTTACTGTTCTATAAAACTGAACCAAACTTGTGAGGTGGTTACTTTTAGGCATTGGAAGATAGACTGTGCAAGACTATAGTCTGAGCAAGGCAAGGAATAAATGAGGTGAGTACCATATTCAACTTGGTTTTATGTCTGGGGGCAGTTTCCTGAATTTGCCACAAAGTGGAGCCCAAGTGAACAACATCAAGTCATACTGAAGTGTGGCAAAAATTGCAACAGAGGGGATGAAAAGGCAGGTGAAATTCACAGTATAGAACTTCAGAGACAAATGAGATCTACAGAAGGGAGATTTACCAAGTCTGTGTAGAGATTCTTCTCAGCTTTTTGGCTAGGAGCTACTCTGGGCTTTGCCTGTATAGGTTATGATTTTGTAAGATCTCATGATTCTGCAAGACAGCAGCTCCTGTGAATGGAAATGCCAGAAGTCATGCCATGCCATGCCAAAATAAATTGAAGTTGCAATCCAGCTATGGTAGAAAGACTTTACTGAGCCCACTGGACATTCAGTTGAGACCACAGAAAGGCCACTCTTTTGGAGTAAGGAGTAAGATCATATCCTAGGATTAAGGTCAAAATCAATGTTGATTTGCCCAAACAGAGCAAAAAATGAGGCCTGAAAGATGAAGAGAATGAAGCTTATATGCGGTTGCTGACCATACCCAAACATTATACCTTTAAATGAGAAACAAGATGATCCAGATGCTCTCCAATATATCGCCTGTAACATGCAGCATACAATTAAAAAATCACTACATGTGCAAAGAAGCAGGAAAATTGAATTCATAATCAAGATTTTAAAAAGCAGACAATTGAGGGTACTTGGGTGGCTTAGTCAGTTGAGTGTCCAACTCTCTATCCCAGCTCACATCTTGATCTCAGTGTTGTTTAAGTTCAAGCCCCCCACATTGGGTTTCATGCTGAGCATGGAGCCTAACCACACCCCCCACCCCCAGAAAAAAGTAGAAAAATAATCAAAGGTGATCCTGAGAATGACTCAGATTTTGGAGTTAGAACACATTTTAAAAATGGTGCTTATAGGAGTGCCTGGCTGGCTTAATCAGCACAGCTTGTGATTCTTGATATCAGGGTTTTAAGTTTGAGCCCCACATTTGGGTGTAGAGATTGCTTAAAAATAAAATCTTTAAAAAATGGTGATTGTAAACATGCTCAAGGATTTAAAGGAAAAAAATGGACATAATGAACAGGTAAAAATCTCAAAAGAGAAAATATAAGCTGTATAAAAGTACCAATTAAAAATACTAGAAATGACAATTTCCCTCAATGGCTTAAGAGGAGATTGGGCACTGCAGAATAAAAAGTATAAGAACCTGAAAATAGATTAATTAGAAAATATCAAAACTGAAAAACAGAATAAACTGTTATTTTCTAGTTTCTAAAATGAACAGAGCCTCAGTATCTTGTGGAATGATATCATTTGTCCCGTATGTAATTGAAGCCTCAGAAGAAAAGGAAAGAAAGAATGGGTCAGAACTATTTGAAGGAATGACAACCCCAAATATTCAAAACTTAGCAATAAATAAATAAATAAATAAATCATTCTATAGATATAAGAAACTCTTAAGACCCAACACAGTGTATCTTTCAAAATAATCTTCAAGAATGAAGGTCAAAAACTATTTTGAAAGGAATATAACCTGATAGTACTCATGACACTAAAACAAATGCCAAAGAAAGTTGGTTGGGCTAAAGATAAAATGTAGAATGATAGGATGAAGGAATAAATGGATTTATTTTTTATTTTATGGATAAAACATTAATGGATTTCCTTGTGTTGAGTCATCCTTGCATTAATAATAGTTCTATGTGCCCGGAGCTATGTTAAACACAGTGATTAGATGAATACGCATTTAAGACTGTTGTATCTTCTTGACGAACTGACCTTTTTTTATTACAAAATTTATTATTAACTGGAATATTTAGTGCATTCTCAGTCAATGTAACTATTAACATGGTTGCATTTAATGGAATGGGAATGCAATGGGAATTGTAAATATGTGCATAAATAAGAATTTTATTTTCTTATCTTTGAACTTCCTTTAAACATAATTGACTGGTTCAAGCAAACATAATAATGCACTGTTGTATTTTTAGCGTATGTAATGGTAACACATGACCATAGCATCAAGAGTTGCAGGGGGATTAAATGGAATTCTTCACTTGGAAGTTTCTTATATTCTACATGAAATGTTATAATATTAAGTAGAAGTAGACTGTGATAAGCTTAAGAATGTATACTGGAATCACTATAGCAATCACTAATACACACACATATACACACACAGAGGAAACCAAAGAAGGAATAAAATGGAGTATTATAAAATATTTTATGGGACCAAGAAGGCAGAAAGGACTAACAAAGAAACACACATGAGATGGGACAAATAAAGAGCAAATTGCAGGATGGTAGAATTAAATGCAACCATGTTAATAGTTACATTGACTGAGAATGCACTAAATATTCCAGTTAATAATAAATTTTGTAATAAAAAAAGGTCAGTTCGTCAAGAAGATACAACAGTCTTAAATGCGTATTCATCTAATCACTGTGTTTAACATAGCTCCGGGCACATAGAACTATTATTAATGCAAGGATGACTCAACACAAGGAAATCCATTAATGTAATTCATTATATAAATAGATCAAAGGGGGTAGAACTCATGACATTTCAATATGGGCAAAAATGCATTTACTAAAATACAATCATCACTCTTGATTAAAAACAAGTAAACAATAACTCTTGGCAAGCTAGCAATAGAAGGAAAGTTTTTTGAATTGATAAAGGTTAGCATAAACCAAAAGCAAATACTTGGTATAAAACATTATAGTCATTCCTCTAGTGTTAGAAATAAGATAAATTTGCTCCCAGCATTGTTGCTATTGAATTTTAAAATGGAGAGTCTAACTAATGCAGTAAAACAGAAAAGAATAATGTATCTAAATATTATAAAGGAAAGACATAAGTATAGTTATTTGCAAATAAGAAATTGTCTTAGAAATCAAGAAAAAATTACTAGAATCAATAATTCAATATGAGGTTTAGATACAAAATTAGCATAGCAAAATCAATGCTTTCCTATATATTATCAACAATATATTAAAGAATAAAACAGAAAAAAGGAACCTATTCTCAACAAAAAGAAAAATTACAAAATGCCTAACAAAAGTATAAGATTCATAGATGGAAAATTATAAAGGTCTAGAAAAGAAAATGATCCAGTAAATGCAGATAGTCCCTTCCTAAATGGAAAGCTACTATTTTGAGATATAGATCTTCTCAAGTTAATTTAGAAATGTATTGCAATTCTAATCATTATATATGAAACTTAACTAGCTGATTCTATAGGTTACATGACAGGGAAAAAAAATGGCAAGTAATAGCCTGCAAAACTCTGAGAAGAAAGAAATTGTACTAACTTCTCTTTCAGAAATTGAAACACATTTGAAAATATAGTTGTAGAAGTATAGGGTTGGTGCAGGTATAGGCAGAAATATTGATGAATAAAGCTTGGAGTCTGTACACTGTCCCTTGGCATTGTAGTTAATAGCACTGAATCTCAAGCCAAGGCCTATTTGCTATGCATTCTTGGTTAAGTTACTTGTGGTTGGGTACGTAGTTGGCTTAAGTGTAAAATGGGGACCATTATACCACCCATATCGTAGGGTTGTTGAGAAGATTAAATAAGAAAATAAGAAAAAGCACTTAAAAGAGCCTGGGATACGGTTAGAACTATGTAAATTTTAGCTTCTATTAGTAATGAAGATGGTAAACAAATTCATAGGGAAAATATTTACTTCTCAAATCAAGGTGAAGTTTGGTTATCAATTTTGAAAGAAATGCACCTAGGGTGATGAGTTGTTCGTTTTGGAAGAAATATACTTACACACACATGTTACCCAATATCCAAAAAACTAAACATAAAGGGATTAGATGAAGGTATAAAAAATAATTCATGAGAATGGGATGAAGAAATCCTATTTCAGCAAGATATAAAACGTGAGAGCCGTAAAGGAAGATAATGATATATTTAGGGTGGGAGGGAGGGGTGGCTGGGTGATGGACATTGGGAGGGTATGTGCTATGATGAGCACTGTGAATTGTGTAAGACTGAAGAATCACAGACCTGTACCCCTGAAGCAAATAATATATTCTATGTTAATAAAAAAAATAAAAATAATTCACAAATAAATAAATAAACAACATTTAGGAAAGTTAAAAAAAATAAAATAAATACACAAAAATTAAAACGATATAATAACAACATTAACAGACAACATGCAGCCTGGGAATAGGTTTACATGATACTAACAAGGGATTAATATCAGTGCGAATCAATAAAGAAAATATAAACACTCTAATAGAAGAATAAGCAGTGGGAACACCCGGCCGACTTAGTAAGTAGAGCATGCAACTCTTGATCTCAGGGTTGTGAGTTCAAGCCCCACATTGAAAATAGAGTTTACTTTTATTATTTTTTTATTTTTTTAGAGTTTACTTTTAAAAAAGTAAGTAATGGATAGGAAAAATAGTATAGATATTCAACAAGCTCTACAAAAATGTTCAATGTCATGGGTAATCAAAGAAATGTAAATTAATGTGATACATTTTAAGGAATTTTTACTTATCAAATTTGCAAAAATCTAAAAGCTTGATAATACCCAAAGTTAGTAAGGATGTGGCAAAAGATACTCTGCTGGTAGGACGGTAAGATGACAAAACATTCTTTGGAGGGCAATTTTTCCAGTATCTACTAACATAAAAGCTGTCCATCTTTGTTGGCTTAGCAATTCCATGTTGAAGACTTTATTTTAGAGAATCACCATGGACTAAAGGTCTGTGTGTGAAAATGATCATAACAGGATTGTTTATAATAGTGAAAAAGGGGCAACTGCCAAATACTGATCGTTAGAAGAGCAGTTAAATAATTTCTGGTAAAGCCATAATGTTGAATATCCCACAACTACTAAAAAGGATGAAGTATATATTTCATATTTTTTAAAGATTTTATTTTTAAGTAATCTCTGCACCTAACATGGGGCTTGAACTCACAACCTGAAGATCAAGAGTCACATGCTCTGCCAGTGGAGCTAGCTATATGCCCCTGTATATTTTATGTCTTTTACAACATATTAGTGGAAACGTTTCAAGGCAGGTTAAAAAAAAAGTAAATGTTTCAAGACAATTCCTGGCTTTGTTATTTTACACACACACACACACAAGTGCGTGCGCACTTGTATGTTCACCTGTAAATATGGAAGGGCATAGGAAAAATACTGAAACAAAAGTACTCAACTGTTAAGCCTGGCTGTCCCTGGGCTTGTGCTGGAAAGGTAGATAGAGCCTCACATTTTCAGTCTTTACACTTAGGTACAGTTTTAACATTTTATAATGAAAGCATGCTCCCACACATCTTGAATAAAAAAGAACAATGAAACATAATAGAACGCTAATGACTGAAGAAGTTCAAGCACCAGGACGCAGAGTATTTTCTGGGCAGATGCTCTTGATTTAGGAGCTAATTCATATTACTTTAAAGTAATTATAGAGCAAACACATGCAATATTTTAATTATTTTAGTATGGCCAGCGTCCTGAAACCAAACCCGACGAAGATAACCCATAACAAACCTACATTTCATACTTAATAGGCATAGATGCAGACATTTAAAATAAAATACCAGGAAATCCAGTTAGTACACCACAATGAAGTAAGGTGTAGTCCATAAATGCAAAAGTGGTTTAACAGTATGGCAGATATTAATCTTTTTTGTAGGCTAAAAGAGACAAAGCAACATCTGACTATGTAGGGGTGACCCATACATCATGGATTGATACATTCATTCAACAAATTTGTAGAGCCAGGCATTACTCTCTGTTCTGGGATAAAATCAGATGCTCATCCGTAGCATCAGAAACACGCATTGTAGGGGGGAAAACAGACAAGTAAACAAATGCTATTTGCTAAGGTATGAAGGAGTATTTAGACAGGGGAAATATTAGGAAGAGAATAAAAAGATGAT
Source organism: Mustela erminea (assembly GCF_009829155.1). Taxonomy (NCBI): domain Eukaryota; kingdom Metazoa; phylum Chordata; class Mammalia; order Carnivora; family Mustelidae; genus Mustela; species Mustela erminea. Next base: position 98,632,471 of record NC_045616.1, on the reverse strand, counting down.
CAAATTTCTGTCTGAAATCAATAGAAAACATTATTCATGTTAGGAAACACTAGAAGTCTTTTCATTCCACTTGAAAGCAATACACCTCCTCACTCCATTATTAAAGCTGCACTCAACAAGTTGGAACCCATGCGATAAATGGGTGAAACAAATGAGTCCTCTGCATGGGGAAGGAAAATTGGGATATCCAATGATAATTACTGAAGATAGTCAGTTGGAAAAAATACGAGAGAAGTGTGTAGTAAAGTGGCAAGCTACAAAAAATATAGAGCACTTTTTGAAAATCTATTAGCAACAGTTACACAATGAAAAAACATGTCATTTATACTAGTAAATGACACTGTAACATGCCTTGATACCAATGGCAGAAAATGCACAAGATCCATTACAAGGAAATGATAAAACTCTGAAGATAAAAATGAAGAAGTCCTAACCATCTTTGCAGAAAGAAATATTTGGAATTATAAAGATGTCATTTCTTTCTAACTCACTTAAGAAGCTCAATGGAATTCTAGTGAAAATAGTGGTATAATTTTGGAAATTATATTGGGAAATTGTTCTTATTTAAAATTGTAGTCTTTATTTTTGTCCAAGTTATACATATTAACTTTAAATATGATGAGTTCTGCTAGCATATAACAGCAATCCTCAGCTTTACTCTTCCCAGCTTTTGATTCACACTCCCCAAGTCAATAGTACCCAACGTTTGTGCAGTTTCTATTTATTTATTTATTTATTTATTTATTTATTTATTTGAGAGAGAGAGAGAGAATGTGAGAGGGGAGAGGTCAGAGGGAGAGCAGACTCCGTGCCAAGCAGGGAGCCCGCGCCAAGCCGAGACTCCATCCCTGGACTCCAGGATCATGACCTGAGCCAAAGGCAGTTGCTCAACCAACTGAGCCACCCAGGGGGCCCTGTTTGTGCAGTTTTTACTGGTGTTTGTATCGTTCTTATTTTTCAATGAGAGGATTTTTCTGCTAATTAAGGTTTTTTTTTTTTTTTCCAGTTTTGGAGATGATCGATTCTCTTCTTACTGCAAAAGGTAATAATCACTTCTCTGATCCACTTTTCAAACCTCAACCAGACTCTCTCCCACAGTCACATATTCATCCTACAAATGTGTACATGTTTCAGCTTCTCTTTCCCCCAACGGTATTTTTGATTCCATCAATGTTCAATGTTATAAGCAGTATGTCTGAGTCTCACAGTATTCTATGCTTTCCCTTCATGAACAACTTGCTTTTCTGGAAGTTAATGACTGCTTTTCTCCTCCCCCTCCTCCTCATTATTATTACTGTGATGATGATGATGATGATGATGATGACGATGATGATGATGTAAACTCTACACTCAAAGTGCGACTTGAACTCAGATTCTTGAGATCAAGAGTTGCATGCTTCTACCGACTGAGTCAGCCAGGTGCCCCAATAATTGTCTACTTTTAAATTTGCTTTGTTATTGATACAATAGACAGAATTAAGAGAACAAGGGAGAGGAGAGAGAGAGGAGGAAGAAACAAACAACAACAAAAAACTTCTCAACTCCATCACACACTCGAGAAAAGCCCGAGAATTTAAGTTTTGCTTGAAACTGTATTCTGGATCATCCTTCCACATCACAGTGGACTGGTTCTTCTCTGGACTTGATGCTCAGCTTTGCCCGAACAGCAAAGCTGCTTCCCCTTCTTGGTCATTCTAGGAACATTCCTTTTCCTGGTGCTGACTTTGGAGCTCCTGCTTGCTGGATGCCGTGTCTTCCACTGTCATGGTTTACACTCTTGTTTGCAGGGAGCACTTCCTCTAGTAGGTTCCAGGGAACTGTGGCCTGGAAGTCACCTAGGGAAGAAATGCTACTGCCACTGACTACATGGCACTAGAGGAAACTGCTGTCACCTTGGCCACTCCACCTCACACCAACCACTGGCAACCCGTGGGAGATGTGTTTGACCTCCCCTCCCCCCACTGATGCCCGGAAGACCATCCATTCCGGCCATTTAGAAACTCTCACTGGCATTGTGTTTTGAAATTAATCTGTTAGACCCTTTCTTCAAATCTGTCTTTACAAGCCTGTTTCTAAATGTTAAGAAGTGTTAGTGCTAAGAAAATCTCCTCCATTCCTTCTACACAGGTTGAAATAATTCAAGCTACATCAGGTAGTGCCCCAGAGGGTTCATGCTCATTAAGTTGGTGGGTAAAACCAATCTGTTTGACAAATCTGGTTTGTAATTTTAAATAAACATGCACAGTTTTTTATAGCAAACATTTTAGCTAACATGGTAACCCATAACACATGGTCTAATTCCAAGATTGTAAGCCAACATTTGGTAGAAATATTAAAAATAAACCTTCAAATATTACATGAAAGATTTGTATTTAGCAAACAGACTTAGGCAGAAACTCAAGTTTTTGGTGACAAGGTACAGAATAACTATAGTTCTCATTTAAATTTATCAGTAATAGGTATGTACCTAATTGCTATATATTATTCACCAATTTTTAAAGTTGTAATAGCTAGTGCATAAAGTAAAAGGACTTTTTAAAAATTCATTGAAAAATTAAGATCTGTTTCTGCTATTCCAGTAACATTTTCAATCAAATGTTTCCCTAAAGAATATCATTAACATGGTGGTGAAATACAAAGATGGAATTATTTTCTGCAAGTCAGTGGGTTTAAATTTGTTTTTAATAGAAGATTGATAACAGGAATCAGATACCCATTGATCTGCTATTTAACTTTCCTTTTCCAATTGTGTTCAGCATTCTTGCCTTGCACAGCGAATTTCCTTTTCTCTGGAATGAAAACTGGAAAGTTTTCTTCATCTCGGCATAGGGACCAAATGACATTTGTGTTGACATCAGTCATCTCTCCTTGGGGTAATCTATGGCAATGTTGAGGAAATGAGATTGATTTTAAGGGACTGGAACGTAAGTGAGGAAGAAGAAAGTTAAGAAACAAGAAGTGAAATCACAATAACAGCTACTTACAAGCCGTGTGGCATTTAAATTCACAAAATTAATCAGAAGAAAGAGTTGTAACTACATTCATTTTCCAAGTTAGAGCAACTTTGACTTGAATATTGTTCATCAGGAATTCTTAAAAATTTATTCTTTGCCTCAAATTTGGAGCAATATGACTTTGAAAGACATACAAGGAAGAAGGGATAGGGCTGCAGGACCAAATTATGGCCATCTTTCTGAGTTTCTCTTACCTAGTTTTATATATGTATAAATATATATTTTAGACAAAGAACGGGGCTGAGGGCCCCTAGAGAGTGACCACCGGTCAGTGTTCTACCATAAGCCTTCTGGTCAGGATTGTACCCAAGAGCCACTGCAATAAAAATTCCATTTGCAAGAGGATGTGAATTTGAGCTCTGAACAATTGCAGATGAGAGGAGGCAGTGGAAAGAGGACTTGATTAAGGTTGATCGTGATCCTCCATTTAAGGTTGATAAATCCGGGATGGGGATGGAAATCCATATAATCATGCTACTCCTGCCACCCACTGGCCGAAGAATGAGTTCTGCATAATTGAAATGTACCCATTTAGGGTTATTATTTTTCTCCACCCATAACTTCTTTCATTTTTCTATGATCCAACAGTCTCTGTTTTGAGCTTCTGTCCTTTTTGGTAGTGGAAAACTAACCTAGGCAATACATTATCCTTCTCCCAAGGTTTCAGGGCTTTGGGGAAAGGCTTTAAGTTACACTGAGTTGTCAAGTGGACAAGGTGTAACTGCATGTTGTCTTCTAGCCTGTCTGGTATTCGCTGTGATGGAGCAACCCATCTGGGTCCTGGTTGTCATCACCCTCCTGTCATGATGTTCACATTCCTATGTCATTTCTGGTTTTACATGGTCATGCTGCTTTGTCTCCTCTTCAGGCTGCAAGGCCCCTCTCAGTCTACCAGCCGTCTCTCAGCTAAATTTCTCAGGGTTTGGAGATATCATCGAGATGATATCTCTTGCCACTCTGGGGCTGTGGGAGACTGGGGAGTTACCTCAAGCCCTATCTGCATAGAGGGACTGCCACTTCACGGTATCTCAGAACATAAATTAAGATGTTTCCGGCAGTAATAAGAAACTTATGTCCAACTGCCTTAAGACAAGTTATTAGCTCATATAAGAAGTCGAGAGGTGAGGTGAGCTTCAAAGTGTGTTGATGCAACAGTTTAAAAATGCAATCAAAGGCTTGGGTTCTCTCCATCTCTTTATCCTGCCCTCTGCCTGTGATCTTCATGTTGAAGTGGATTCGTGTCTTGGTTGTATGATAGCCGCCTGCAGAAATTACTCCTTTGTCTTTTGTATCTAATCGATGTCTCAAGCTTCTTTCTTCAGAATGAAGTAGAGCATTCCTAGAAGGCTGAGGTAAAATCGTATTCCTCTTATTGGTGTGGCTGGATCACATGCCTCTTCTCCCCTCCTTTTTTTTTTTTTAAATTGAAAATTTTAATTCCAGTTAGATAACATTGAGTGTTATAATCACATGCTTATTTTTGAATTTTTTTTTTAGCAAAAGGAATGGGATTACTGCTAGTCCAATATCAGGTTGAACCCAGAAGCTGGGATTAGAAATCAGTCTCCTAAGGTACGATGTGGAGAAGGGGTGAGTACCTGAAGAAATTTGGAATTTTTTAAGGAGAGAATGAGGAGGATAGCTTCTCTCTAGGAAATAATATCAGCCAGGATTTAGTTAGGAAAACAAACCCCTCTAGAAATTTCAAGCAGAACAAGATTAACATAGGGAATTAAAGCTGCAAAAATCATTTAAAGGTGTAGAAGAGAGAAAAATGAGGGGGTACGATGGAATTAGTCCATGTTCAGAATTCCAGGAAGCTGCTCCTGCTCCTCTAGGAGAGCTCACCTGTCTAACCCCGAATTGCTCTGAGCTGATGGTCTTCTGCCTCTGAAGACCGAATGCCCTTGTTGCAAGGTCATGCTGCTTCTACAGCCAAAGCCTGGTGTGGCTCTGGCTTCCTTCTTCCCTTCAACCTTAAAAAAAAAAAAAAAAAAAAAAAAAAAGATTACTTATTTATATACCATGCAGTTGAACAATTTTAAGTGTGCAAAGTGTATAACTCATTGCCTTTAGTATATTCGCAGAGTTGGGTATCCACCACCATAATCAATTTTAGAATATTTTCATTATTCCTGAAGAAACGTTTTCTCCTCAGGCATCACCCCCTCACTCGACTCCCAATCCCTCTAGTCATCCTCCCCTCCCTCCCCCATCCTTCCCTTACCCTACACATAAACTAATCTCCTTTTTGTCTCTGTAGATTTGCCTCTTCTGGACATTTCATATAGATTTTTATAATGTATGTTCTTTTGTGATTGGATTCTTTCACTTAGCATAACATTTTCAAGGCTCAGTCATGTTGTATCAGGACTTCATTTGTTTTTATTGCTGAATATTCTTCCACAGTATGAATAGACCACACCTCATCTATCTATCTATTCATCAGTCAATGGACATTTGAGTTGTTTCTACTTTTTAGCTTTTTATTATGCTGCCATTAACATCATGTACAAGTTTTTGATGAATGTATATATGTTGGGCAGAGACTCTGGAGTGGAATTGCTAGGTCAGGTGGTAAATCTAAGTTTCACCTTTTGAAGAACTGCTAGCCTGTTTTCCAAAATGGCTGCACTATTTTGTATCCCCACCAGCACCAATCCAATGAGGTTTCCATCATTTCTCTACATCCTCACCAGTGCTTGTGATTATGGTTTTTTGTTTTGTTTTGTTTTGTTTTTTGATGATAAACTTTCCTACTGAGTTGGAAGTGGTAGCCTATTGTGGTTTTCATTTGCATTTCCCTGATGGTTAATGATGTTGAGCATCTTTTCTTGTACTTACTGGCCATTTGTGTATCTTCTTGGAAAAATCTCTCTTCAGAGCCTTTGCCCATTTTTTTTTAAAGATTTTATTTATTTGACAGAGAGAGAGAAATCACAAGTAGACAGAGAGGCAGGCAGAGAGAGAGGAGGAAGCAGGCTCCCTGCAGAGCAGAGAGCCCGACGTGGGATCCCAGGACCCTGGGATCATGACCTGAGCTGAAGGCAGAGGCTTTAACCCACTGAGCCACCCAGGTGCCCCACCTTTGCCCATTTTTAATTGGATTATTTGTCTTTTTCCTATTGAGCTGTAGCAGTTTTAAATATATTCTAGCTACAAGTCTCTTAGTAGATACACAATTTGAAAATGTTTTCACTGAGATTGTGGATTGTTTTTTCACATTTTGATAATGTTCATTGGTGCATAAGGGTTTTACATTTTGATGAAGTCTAATTTATCTGCTCTTTTTTTTCTTTTGCCACTTGTGCTTTTGGTGTCATATATAAAAATGTGGAATTTGAGATTATGATGATTGACCCTTCTGTAGTCTTCTAAGAATTTTATAGATTTAGTTCATAGCCTTAGATCTTACATCCTTTTTGAGTTAATTTTGGCATATGGTTTGAGGTAGGGGACCCACTTCATTTTGTTGCATGTGACTACCCGGTTGTCCCAGCATCTTACTTTAATCTTACGCAGATCCTTTCCACTGGCAGGTCCTGAACTGAAATCTTCTTACAAGAGGAGACAAGGAAATGTAGCCCCTGTGAGAAGGAGAACTTAGACAGGTGGGAACTAGCCCATAGTATGCAGCAAATAACTTTTAACATCAACCTTTCTGAGGATTTGCTGTCTCTTTGGTGTCTAGACAGAAAAGCAGGCTACAAGTATCCTTTTATTCAAAGATCCTAAACCTGTCTAGAATCATTTTGACACCCTTATAACTTGAGAAATATAGAGAATATAGGGCTTAACTCACTTTATTCTATTTTTCTCTCCTGTGTTCTTCTTTCTTCCCAGTCCACATAATTCTAAAATTGAGTCTAAGAGAAACCCAGCCATATACTTTTCCAGATAGTTCTGTTTCATGTGCTTTTGTTCTGAAGAGCTATATTTTTCTTTTTTAAAAGAATGAAAAAAATCTTAAAGGTACAAGAGATTATTTTAGATACACTATTAGACCATAGAAAGCAGCATTTTGTCTGACAGATTGAGAATATGGTTTCACGAATGTGATGCAGAGCTCCAGAGACAGGGATGAGACTTTGGGGAAGGGAGACAGATTCTTAAGGAAGAGATGAGTAATTATAGATAAGGAGCTAAAATTTATAGGTAAGTAGGACATTGATGCCTTTGCTAGAGATTTCCAGTTATGACCATACAGGTATTAGGAGCAACTTGGCAATGGTTTTACAACTGTATTTTGCAATAAACTGTAGTATACTAATATAGACTGAACTATTTAAACATCTTGGAGACTTTAATTTATTCAGCTTAAGAGCTTAGTTGAAGGGAAAAAAAATAATGGAAAGTAAGCTGTGGGATTGCTTTTCCTGAATTCTAAATTTAGCTTAAATATATTTCTAATCCTCTGTGCCAGGGATATTTTCTTGGAAATTCATTTGAATTGTATAATCTGATCACCTTTATTAATGCATGGATTCAGATGGGCATAAACATGCTTACTGTATTTTACTGTGTCAATTTTTAGCCTAGGTAATCCTGTAAATGATTAGCTAATTATATTCCGTCTGATTATCAAGCTACTTAACTTAAATCCAGTATGATTATAAAAGGCGAGTAAATCTTCCATGCCAATAGAGGAGATTCTACACATGGTTACATTTAAGAAGGCAAAGGAAACCACCATAGAAGCAAAGCCTGTGCAAGATTAAATCCCCATTATCTGGATGAAAGAAACTAGGAAAGAATAGAGTTTGAAGAGCAACACAAATTCACAGCCATCATTTTGAGTCCATCTTACCTTCAAAGACAAATATGATCACTCCCTGAACTAATTGTCATAAAACTAGACAAGGAACATTCCATCACCTACTTTAGGAAATGACCCTCTCTAATTTTAATTAAATTAAAATTAGTTTTTAATTAATGTTCATATTATATCTGGGCATAAATGGAAAACTTCTAAGTGATGGAGAGAAAAGGGAAACAGTATGTGAGGATTCAAGAGTATGATGTCGTTTCAGCTCTGGGAGAAATTAAAAAAATGGAAACTAGCATATTCAGAATGTCTTTCACATGCCCATCATACTATCTCATCAAGTGTTCATGACAGGCCTAAGAGGAAGGCATAATTATCCCAGGATCTCTAGATGGGTACACTGGATCACAGATATATTAGAATCCAGTTTGTCTGATTCTAAATTCTATGCTGTCATGGTTGTTAAATTTTGACAGCACCCTCTCAGGTACAAAAGACAGAAAGAAATACTATTATAATTGGCTTAGGAAAACCAAGTAATTTATCAGCTCACAAACTGTCATGTAGAGACCAGATCTTCCTCATTCAACATTGCCTGCTACAGGGACCAAGAGGAACTCTTTCCTTCTAGGTTTCATTTCTACCTTTCTCTGTATTGTGCTTGCCTTCAGGCAGGCTCTCAGGAGCTTCGGCTTCAGGCTTTAAAGCTTTAATCCCATGGAAAAAGAGATCCCTTTTCTAAGTTGGGGTAAGAGTTTCAGTATTGAATTCTACTATTCTTTTTTGGTCTAACTAATCTTAACCACACCATGAACAACTTGAAAGGAACGTGAATGTACAGGGTTGGCTATATCAGGAAATGTGACTTGTAATTCTTAAGCCTTATGTATATAAGTTAAAGATGCAGATATAGGTGGCAGAATGACTCCACTATTTCTGAGATTTTTTAAAAATGTAGATCATGAATATACCCAGGTAACTGTAGCAGTTGGTGCTGATCATGAAGCGACAAAAGCCTTTACTTCTCTGCTACTGAAAAGGTTTTATTCATACCATAAAGTCAAACATACAGCCTCATTCAAGTCAATATGAAAATATATTACATAGCATGTGGAGAAGTATGTATTTGAAGGGGAAGAAGAACATTTATTAAATAACTGCTAAGTACAGGTAAGACATAGGTACATCATACCTATTTTTTTTTTAAAGATTTATTTATTTTAGAGAGAGAGTGTGGAGGAAGGGCAGATGGACACAGAAAGAGAAACCCAAACAGACTCCATGCAGAGTGCGAGCTCCACATGGGGCTCGATCTCATGATCCCAAGGTCAGACCCAAGCTGAAATCCAGTCAGATGCCCAACTGACTGCACCACCCAAGTGCCCCATGTTATATCCACTTTTATGTTAGACAAATGATTTGGTGGGCACTAGCCACATGTGGCTGCTTAAATTTAAAACTTAAAGTGACTAATTAAAATTAATTTAAAATTTAGGAGCTGTACTTTCACTGTTGGACAGCTCTGACTATCCACCTCAATTTTCCCCCTTTTGTCAGAATGGAATCTAACAATCTTAAGTCATATGAGATAAGACTATTAAGAAATAGCCAGTGTACAATGTGTATCTTCTGTAAGAAAACCACTCTGAACTCAGAAAAGCCAGGGTCATAGGCCAAAAAAGAAGGAGGGGAGGTATTAGATACTAGATATTAAATGACATGATGGAATTATTGTCAGATTTGTTTGGTGTAATCAAGATATTGCGGTCTTGTTAGACTATAGTCCAGCTCTTTGGAGATCTGTGCTAAAGCATTTAGGAGGAAAATTTTGATGTTTTTCTTTTACTCTGGAATGACAGAATGAAAAACAGAGAGATAAAGCAACGATGACACAATGTAAACAATAGTTAAATCTATCTAATTGGTGCTGTTGTTTCTAATTTGAAACAGAATGAAAATAGTTTTGAAAAAGCTAAGTTTCTTTTAACAGTTTTGCCCTTTGATGTCACACTCAGAAAATGTTTTCTTAAACTAGACTTTTAAAAAATAGTTACTGAGGCAATCTTCTAGAATTTTAATGGATCATTTCTTTAAAAGCTTAAATCTTTTATCTGTTTGTAATTTGTTTTGGTGTAATGGGCACATTAAAGATTACTTTTATTTTTATGTAGTTAAATGGTAGTGAATATTTGCTTCGCTTTTAAATTCATTCACAGTTTTTTTCCTAGAAAGAGCCCCTGATTTTTCATATAGAGTTTCACCCTCCCCCCTTTCACTTTCTGCTCGTATGTTTTGGGTAATGCAGAAACAGAACATTAAAAGCCTGGTATTCTTTAATTTACTCTCAGCTAAAAAGCCCTTGGGGCAGAAACCATAGTCATTTTGGTAGTATCATAGGCAGTTTAAAGCATGGAAGCCTGTTAAAACATGAGCAGAGAACCCTTTGCTAGCTACTACATCCTACTTAATAGATCAGAAAAAAGTTTAGAGAATATTAACATATCTGTTACCAAAAGCAAAAGTGAAAGTTGTATGTTTGTTTAAATGTCTTCTATCAAAAAGTGGAGTTTCTAGGTTTATTTCCTCAGGAGGACGTTTCACTCATGGCTCAGGGAAGAACATAAAACGCTGTATTAAGAGGTCTTTGTACAAGGACTCAGGTGCTCACCGCTCTATTACAGGGGCTGAAGAAGCCTAGGCAACGGCCCACCACTAACTTTTTGGTGCATGACCATGGAAGATCAGAGACCCTCTGTTTGCCAGAGTCATGAACATGCAGAAACCTCCTATACATCTCCTGGTACTTCATAGATCCAAGATGGAGGGAATGGGAAGGGAAACAGAAGCTACTTCAGAAACCGACATTGGAAAGGCCCATGCTATGCCTTCTACTGCTCCAGAGAGAGGAAAAATGACTTGGGGCCGCCCTGCAGTCTTTCAGGATTATGTGAGTTTATCTGTGAAGACAGAGCCTAAAAATGCATTCAGAATGCTGGCGAGGATGTCAGAGAAACCTACCTCTCAGGCTTTCAGCTTCTGCAATGTAAGGGAGATAGAAAAGTTTTCAAAGGTGGCGGTGGGGTTGTGGGGAATGGGTGCTGGGTGTCACCAGACAAATACTGCAGAAGAGGTGAGGAGCTTTCCCATTAGATTGAAATGTTTATTTTAAAAATTTAAAGGATCATTGATTTGAAAGTTTGAGAGTAGGGTATGTTTGTTAGAGTATCTGGTGAAGGAAACAATTTGAAATTGTAACATATGTTTATCGTTAGAGGATTGGTTTCACTTACCATTGCTAAGAATTAACTTCTTATGATAACATGTTGGCTAGCAGAGCTCCTCCCCCAGTGGGTTTTCCCAGGCTGGGTCACCAGAGGAGCCTTTCAAAGGGCTCTGATCCTTTGTTGATCCCAATATGGCATATGAACGTAACTATCCTCTTAATATATCATGAAAAAAGCTATTAAGTGCTGCATGTTAGTGAAAGGGTCTTCTCTTGATTTAATGTGAATGTTGTTCCTGAATGTGAAAGCTCTGAAGTGAATTAGTGTACAACAAGTATCAGGAAAGACTCTTTGGGGGCACTTCCTTGTGTGAATACATCATGGCCATGTAAAGCTGCAAATCTCAGGATTTAATATTAATATTCCAGAGAGTTATGTTAGATAAATAACAGAGGAGGCTGATAAAAATTCCCTGGGTTTTCAGAAAAGTTAAAGGCTTTGATTAATTAATTCTTTATCTTCATCTCCTCCTCCTTTTCTTTTCTTGCAAGAGTGAGATAGTTATAATCTGAGAGATAAGACAGAATCTACTGAGAGCTGTATTTGTGCAACTCTGTGGTTTGGGCAAACGTGTTAAATGAATGAAAGAAATTCATGTTGAGGAGTCTCTGCTCTTAAAATAATTTTCTACTTAAAAAAGATAACTTCCAAGTGGAAAATAAAAATGCTCTACTGATTTACAAAACTTATGTTTAAAATGTAGTTACTATTTTTGAGACATTAGTATGCACAAGGACAACTCTTGGTGCTTGAGATATATCAGTAAACAAAATAGATATCCCTGCCCTCGAAAAGCTTATATTCTAATGGGGAAAAGACAGATAGCGAGCTATAAACATAGTGAGTAAGTAGATTATATAGGATATTAGAAAGAATAGAAAAATGCAGAGTCTTTTTTTTTTTTTAAGATTTTATTACCTATTTGACAGAAAGAGCACAAGCAGGAGAAATGTTGTAGGAGCAGGGAGAGGGAGAAGCAGGCTTTCCACTGAGCAGGGAGCCTGATGTGGGGCTTGATCCTAGGACCCTGGGATCATGACCCAAGCCAAAGGCAGATGCTTAACCGACTGAACCACCCAGGTGCCCGAAAATGTGGAACATTTTAAAGGGGGATTAGGTATGTTGCAGGGGCAGGGATGAGTTGAGATATTTGATAGGAGAAAGCACTATTGAGTTAGAAATGAAAGAGATGAAACAATAAGCCATACCTGTCCGTGAGAGGGAGCGGCAGGGGACTTAAGGGGGAATGATCCTTGGTGTTTTAAAGTAAAGAAAGGAGATCAGTATATCTGGAACGGAGTGAGCAAGAGGACAGCAGACTACACAAAGAATTCTTGCAACTTACGAAGAACAACCAATTTTGGGGAAAAAAAAAGAAAGCTGGGTGAAGAACTTTAATAGACATTACTCCAAAGAAGACGCAGATTACCAACAGCACATGCAGAGATACCCAATGTCAAAAAATGCAAATCAAAACCACAATGACAAACCGCCTCACATAGCTACTATCAAAAAGTGGGTGGGGCAGGAATAACAGGTGTCAGCAGGATGGGAAGATATTGGAACCCTTATGGATCATTGGTAGAAATGTAAAATGGTGCAGTCACATGGAAAACAATATTGCTGTTCTTAGAAAAAGTAAAAATAAAATTGCCATGTAATGCAGCAATTCCACCTTTGGGTATTTATCCTGAAAAATTGAAAGCAGAGTCTCTAAAAAATATGTGTAAACCTATGCTCATGGTAGTGTTATTTAAAAGAGCTAAAAAATAGATTTCATCCAAATTTCAATCCACAGATGAATGGTTATCAGGTATGGATATACATACAGTGCAATACCATTCAGCCTTAAAAAGTAAGGACATCCTGACACATCCCACAATATGGATGAACCTTGAGGATATTATGCTAAGTGAAATACACCAATCCCCAAAAGACAAGTACTGTATGATTCCACCTGTGTATCGAGAATGGTTACTTTCATAGAGAGAAGATAGAATGGTATTTGCCAGAGGCTAAGAGAAAGGGAAATGGGGGAGTTAATATTTAATGGGTACAGAGTCTCTCTTTTGCAAGATGAAGAGTTCTCATGATGGATGGTGGCTAAAATAGCCAGGGTGGCCTAAGCAGCTCCATTGATTAAGCCTCAATCAGGTCATGATCTCAGAGTTGTGAGATGGAGCCCTGTGGGGAGCCCCACCAGCACTGGGTGTGGAGCCGGCTAAAGATTCTCTCTCTCTGCCCTTCACCCCCTACCCCCAACTCACACACATGTTCTCCCTTAAATAAATAACTAATTAATTAATAGCCAGGAACTCTTAGTGAGGGAGAGGCACTGTCTCTTTCTCTAGTGAGGCACTGTTCCCCACTGGATGATTCCCAACAAAATACAAAAACAGTAATACCTCCCACTTTAGAAAACCTTTCTTTGATCCTATATGACTATGGTCTCATTTTTCTCTTGAGGTTGAGAACACAGTTTGGAAAAGTTGTCAATACTCTGTGCCAGATGCCTCCTTCTAGTCTGTCTTCATTTGTCTCCAAATAGACTTTCTATCCACTACTCCACTGTAGAATGGCACTCCTGACATAATTATGTGTAAAATCTACCAGCCTAAAAGCACTCATTGTGTAATACATGCATGTGGAATTGATCTGAGGCAGGAGGGTTTAATTGAATCACATCTTCTTCCCCCTGGCCTGGTTAATCAGTATGGAATAATCTGATAAATTTTCTTACTTTTACTATTTCTATAGTTTACAAGATAAAAAAATAGGAATAACTTAAGAATATCTACTTTTAATTTCATAATGGAAATTGGCTAAAAAGGGTTTTTTTTGGATTATTATATAGTATTAAAATAATACATACCTTTTCTTTCAGATATTCAGTTATTATAACTGTGAACAAATGATTATTTGTTTTAACATGAAAATATATAACTTTTTCTCATAAATCTTCTCCTCTTGTGTTGAGCGTAAGGTAGTTATTTCATGAACCAGGAAGGGAGTGACGTCAATCTCAATATATTATATCGATTTAAATTTTTAATGGTTCCTAGTAATTCTGCATTATGAATCAGAAATGCCCACCGTAGGCCAATATTGCTTTGTGTTTCCATTCATTGGAAGCCAAATTTCATACATGATGAAGAGAGACTCTCCTAGTGATGGTGATTCAGTTTCCATTAAGTGATCACTCACCACAGTCCAATTTTTGCCTAGATTTTGTTCACCTGTCTTGGTTTCACGAGAGCATTTCTCCACTGGTCTTTATCAAGCTACATGCACATGACCACTTAACCATATTTCTAAGCTGGATATCTTCCTTTAGTATATGTCCGTTATCTCAGCAACACCCCCTTTCTGTGTTCTGGATGAACATTCACCTTAACAGGGCTACTGCATACAGACATTCATTGTATGCTCTGCACAAAGACTCTGGTAGAGTGGTCCAGTGGAACTAAAAGTCAAGCATGCTCTGCTCCCAACCCTGACAATGGCCTGGAATCACTGGAGAAGGGGAAGACTCATTTTGTCGATAGGAGGTGTGCGTTTTCCTCAGTTGTACAAACCAACAAGAGACTATTAGTAATCCAGCTTATGAGACTTGATTTTAGGAAGAGGCTTCCTTTCAGGATAGAAACACAAAGGACAACCACTTGCTTCTTCAGACACTTTTGCAACTGGACCTTGGACATGGGACTTAGGCTCAGCCGATGAGAGGCATGTGCCCTATACTTTGATTCGGAAACTGGGACAGTAGAGATTTCTTGTTGCAAGTAGGGGAGGCAGCAACATCCCATTCTGTGGAGTGGTAGTTGCCTCATCAGGATCCAGGGCTGGAGGTGTTCGTGATGAGACCTCCAGCATCTGGGCTCTTCCTGAGGCCTTGCTGGGGCTCCAGTTCCACAGGTTTCTGTCGTTAGGTCTCACAGATTCCCATCTGTTTTGGACCCCCTTAATGGCCTCCCCACAGTTTTGTTTTATTAGGTTAGTCAGAGTTGACTTTTATTGCTTGAGGACAAGAATCTTGTCTGACACAGCAAGCATTCATATTGTAAACAAGAGATCACACCACAGGAAATGGCAAGGGGGCAGGTCAGAAAATACTCCTATCATTGCCACAGTCCCTTGTAGTCATCTTCTCTAACGTTCCTTTTGCATACAGAGATGAGAGTACTCATTATGCAGATTGCACAGATTTATTTATTCAGAACTAGGTGTATTTATTGTGCCAAATGTTACAATTTTTAAAAGCAGTGTCAGAAGGATGCCCATGTCTTCTAACATTTTCTGATTTTGGTGTGTGAAAGGTGAAGCAGATTTCCTGTTGAACTTCTTCCAAGCGCAAAACCATTCTACATGAAGTCTACTTTTATGAGAATATCCCGGATAGGCATATTGTTGTTTAAAGAGCTTCTGAAAACATAGTATTACACCAGGAAATAGACCAACAGTGCTTTCAGAAGCAGAACAGATACATCCAAGAGTCATAAAAGTAATTTCACATTTAAATAAAATGAAATTGATTTTTGGTCCTCAAGGTGTGTCTGAGAAACAGAAATATTCACATAGGAGTTGGTTAAAATGTAGGCCTTGCCCAAAATATTGAATCAGAATCATATGTTTATAAAATATCTAGCTGATTAACATACACATTAAAGTTTGAGAAGCACAGGGTGCCTGAGTGGCTCAGTGGTTAAGCATCTGCCTTCGGCTCAGGTCATGATCCCAGGGTCGTGGGATTGAATCCCACATCGGGGTCCTTGCTCAGCAGGACCTGCTTCTCCCTCTCCATCTGCCTGCTGCTCTCCCTGCTTGTGTACTCTCTCTGTCTGACAAATAAATAAATAAAATCTTTAAAAACAAAAAGTTTGAGAAGCACTAGAATAGAGAATGTCAGAGGATCTTACATACAGTGAGTCAGTGTTGTTTCCAAGTATATATAAAATATATATACTTATTCCAAGTATACATAAAATATGAATTTGGTCATCATGAAAAATGTGTTTCTTGCTGTGGGTCACCGTACAAAAAAATTGGAGAGAGAAATGTCAGCAAGAGGGCCAATATGACCCTCCTCATTATGTGCCCACCATCAACAAAAATTTGGCATCAATCCATGGGAAGAAGTTACTGTGGGAGCTGTAGGGTCCAGCACCATATCATGAAGAACCAGTGAAGAGTCTTACCCAGCTGTGCATCAGGTAATAGGCAAACCTTGGCCCTGAATGTGGACTGTTAGGTGACCCATGAACTTGTATTAGCCCCACACAGCCATGGTCCAGGTGACTGACTTAGACAGTCACCCACAGATGAGAGAGTCCTTGGGAAGTCCTGAAGAGTCCATTGGAGAAGTTCCAGCCTACTGTTATAGAGACACAGAGAAAAATATATATATATACATAGATATATATAAATATACTATCCATTAGCAGTGACTACATATTTTTCTCAAGTGTGTGTGGATCATATGATAGGTCATAAAGCAAGTCTTGGCAAATTTAAGATTGAAATCATAGCAAATATCTTTTGCTATCACAGTGGTTTGAAGCTAGAAATCAGTAACAGCAGGAAAACTAGAAAATTCACGTGTGTGGAAATCAAACAACACACTCCTGAACAACAAATGGGTCAAAGAAGAAATCAAAAGGGAAAAAAAAAAACTTGAAATTCAAAAATGGGAACACATCATACTAAATTTTATGGGAAGCAGCAAAAGCAGTTCTAAAGGGAAATTTATAGTGATAGATGCTTACTTACATTAAGAAAAAAGAAAAATTTTAATCTAACTTTTCATCTCAAAGAACTGGAAAAAGGAACAAACTGAGCCCAAAGTTAATGGAAGAAAGGAAATGACAAATATCAGAGCAGAAATAAATAAAATAGAGATCAGAAAACAATAGAAAAGATCAGTGAAGCTAGGAGCTAGCTTTTCAAAAAGATAAAATTGACAAGCTTTTAGTTAGCATATTGTGGGAAAGAAAGAGAGAAGACTTAAATAAAATTAGAAATAAAATATACTACAACTGATACCACAGAAATACAGAGGATTATAAGAGGGTACTATGAACAATTATATGCCAACAATTGGGATGACCCGGAAAAAATGGATAAATTCCTAAAATGTACACCCTACCTAGATTGAATCATGAAGAAATAACCCCAAACACGCCAATACTCTGAAAGGAGAATGATTTAGTGATCAAAAGTTCCCTAAGAAAATCCAGGACTATCTGGTGAGTCCTTCTAAACATTTAAGCAAAACATTTCAAGAATTAATTCTAATCCTTCTCAAATTCTTCCAAAAAAATTGAAGACAGTGAACACTCTCAAACTCCTTTTACAAGATCGGGATTACCCTGATACCAAAGCTAGATAAGGACAAGAATTCTATGGACCAATATCCCTGATGAATATAAATGCAAACATTCCCAATAAAATATTATGAAACCAAGTTCAGCAGCACATTAAAGGGACCATACACTGTGAGCAAGGGGGACTTATCATTGGGATACAAGGATGTTACAACATATGCAATTAATAAATGTGATCTCTCACATTAATAGAATGAAGATGAAAATCATTTGATAATCTCAGTAGATTCAGAAAAGGCATTTGACCATATGCAACATCCTTTCATGATAAAAATTCTCAACAAGTTTAGTGTAGAAGGAATGTATCTCAACCTGAAGACCATATATCACAAGCCCACGCTAAAATCATACTCAAAGGTGAAAGGTTCAAAGTTTTTCCTCCAAGATCAGGAATAAGAAAAATGTGCTTACTCTTACCACTCCTACTAAACAGAACACTGGAAGTTCTAGCTAGAGTAGTTATGCAAGACAAAGAAATAAAAGACATCCAGTCAGAAAGTAATAAAATCATGTAATAAAGTTTGCAGATAAAATAACCTTATATTGAAAGTTCTCAAGACTCCACCAGAAAACTTAGAATTAATTAACAAATTCAGTAAAGTTGCAGGATACAAAATCAACATACAAAAATCAGTTGTGTCTCTATACACTAATGATGAAATAGCTGGAAATGAAATGAAAAAATAATTGCCTTTACAACAACATTAAAAACAATAAAATACTTAAGAAAAAATTTAACCAAAGAGGTGAAAGATCGGTTCACTAAAAACTAAAGCTGTGATGAAGGAAACTGAAGAAGATACAAGTAAATGTATGTTTGTGGATTGGAAGAATTAATATTGTTTAACTGTCCATACCACCCAAACTGTCTAGACTCAGTACAAAATTTCTATGAAATTTTTAAAGAAATAGAAAAAAATTCTAAAATTTGTATGGAACTATAAAAGACCATGAGTAGTCAAAGTATTTTGAGAAAGAACTGAAGGCATCACACTTACTGATTTTTTTCAATCTATATTATGAAGTCATCAAAATAGTATAGTATTGGCGTAAAAAGACACATAAACCAGTGGAACAGAAGAGACCAGAAATAAATCCATGAATATTTGGTTAACTTACATTTGACAAAGGAGCCAAGAAGTACTAAAAGTCTGTTCAATAAATTGTGTTGGGAAAACTGGATAATCACACACAAGTGAATAAAATTGGACCCCCAAAGCAGACTACTCACAAAAATGAACTCAAAATGGATTAAAGGCTTGAACATAAGATCCAAAACCATAAAACTCCTAAAATAAAACATAGGGAAAAGACTCCTTGACATTGGTCTTGGCAATGATTTTTCTGATATGACACCAAAGTCATAAGCAACAAAAATGAAAATAAGTGGGGCTACATCAAAATAAAAATCTGCACAACAAAAAGAACAGTCAACAAAATGAAAAGGCAACCCACAGAATGTGAGAAAATATTTCCAAACTTATATCTCATGAAGAGTTAATGTCCCAAATACATAATGAACTTACATAGCTCACAAGCAAGCAAAAAACAAAAACAAAAACAGGGACGCCTGGGTGGCTCAGTTGGTTAAGCAGCTGCCTTTGGCTCAGGTCATGATCCCAGCGTCCTGGGATCGAGTCCCACATCGGGCTCCTTGCTCCGCAGGGAGCCTGCTTCTCCCTCTGCCTCTGCCTTCCATTCTGTCTGCCTGTGCTCTCTCTCTCTCTGACAAATAAATAAATAAAATCTTAAAAAACAAAAACAAAAAACAAAAAACAAAAAACCCAACCAAATAATCTCCTTAAGAATGAGGAGAGGACCTGAATAGACTTTTTTCTGAAGAAGACATACAAATGGCCAACAGATGTGAAAAGGTGCTCAACATCACTTAACATCAGGGAAATACAAATACATTTCAAAACCACAATGAGCTACCACTTCACACCTGTCAGAATGGCTTTTATTATAAAGTTAAGACATAACACATGTTGGTGAGGATGTGGATGAGGGGCAGGTACACTATTCATGGGACAGTAAATTGGTTTAGTCATTACGCAAATAGTAAGGAGTTCCCTCAAAAGATTAAAAGTAGAGCTAGTGTTTGATTGATCAAACTCACTTCTGGGTATACATCCAGATGAAGTGATATTGGGACTCTGATATCTACACCCCCACATTCATTATAGCTTTAGTCACAGTAACCAAGATATGGAACCAGCTTCAATGTCCTTTGAGAAATGAATGGATAAAGAATATGTGGTATATATATAAAATGGAATATTATTTAGCCACTAAGAAGGAGATCCTGGCAATTGCCACAACAGGGATGGACCTAGAGTGTGTTAATGCTAAGGAAGTAAGTCAGAGAAAGACAAATACTGTATGATATCACTTAGATGTGGATTCTAATTAAGGTGAACTCATACAAACAGACAGTAGAATGGTGGTTACCAAGGACTAGGAGGTAAGGGAAGTGGCGATATGTGGTCAAAGGAAACAAACTTCCAGTTATAATATGAATAAGTTCTGGGGAACTAATGTACAGCATGGTGAGTATAGGTAACAATACTGTATTATATATTTAAAGGTTGCTGAAAGCAAATCTTAAATGTTCTCACCACAAAAAAGAAATGGTAATTATGTGACATGATGGATGTGTTAAATAACCCTACTGTGGTAATCATTTCACAATGTAAAAGTGTCTCAAATGATCAGGTTATATACCTTAAATTTGGACAGTTATAGGTTTTATAGCTCAATAAAGCTGAAAAGTAATTTTTAGAGATAATAGGCAAAGTTTAAAAAAAAAAGAAAACAAAAAAATTGAAAAACACTAAGTCAAGGGAACTACGCAGGTGGAATTTTAATCCCATTGTTCCCATCTCCCTAAGGATACCAAGATCCTTCACATCTGTGGAGACATCTTACATACGGGGAGAGAGAAAAGTGCCCCTAACTTCTAATTCATGGTCAAGGGCTGCAGATACAGTTTTCCTGTTTATTGTCCTGTCTCGTCCCTTCTTCCCACCAATATCTTAAAAAGAGAGTAATTTTTAAAAAAAGATTTATTCATTTAAAAATTTTTTTAAAAGACTTTATTTATTTCAGAGAGAGAGAGAGATCACAAGCAGGCAGAGAGGCAGGCAGAAAGAGAGGAGGAAGCAGGTTCCCCGCTGAGCAGAGAGCCCGATTCGGGGCTCGATCCCAGGACTCTGAGATCATGACACAAGCCGAACGAAGGCAGAGGCTTAACCCACTGAGCCACCCCGGGACCCCCATTTTATTTTATTTTTAAAGATTGTATTTATTTATTTTAAGAGAGATAGAGTGGGTGGATGGAGGAAAGAGGGAGAGGGACAAGCAGACTCTTTGCTGAGCCTAGAGCCCAACATGAGGCTAGATCCCATGACCCCAGGACCATGACCTGAGCCAATATTAGGTCTGATACTCAACTGACTGAGCCACCAGGCAACCCTTATTTATTCATTTGAGAGAGAGAGAGAGAGAGAGAGAGAGACAGAGCACATGTGAGTGGGGAGAGGGACTGAGGGAGAGAAAGAGAGAGAATCCCAAGCAGACTCCCTGCTCAGGATGGAGCCTGACACAGGGCTCGATCCCACAACCCTGAGAACATGACCTGAGCCAAAATCAAAAGTCAGCCACTTAGCCGACTGAACCAACCAGGAACCCCAGGAGAGTAATCTTTTTAAAAAGATAAATGGGGGTCATCCTCCATAAAGAAGTGTAAAGAAAATCTAGGTCAACAGGAAGAGACCAAAGAGAGGGAATCTGAGGGAACTTTCATCAGACCGGAACTCCACCTTGCTGTTTCTCCTCATCCTTTGGCTGAGATTTAGGATTAACGGTACAATCTATTTCCATCTGGCTTGTATTTGTACTGGGAGAGGGGAATGAAGCTGTATATACCCAAGATCTAGGACTCCCGAGCAAAGGCTCGAAATCAACCCTACAAAGTCCGCTGGGGAGAAAGTAAGTAAACATAGCACACTGGCAAGAGTAGGAGAGCTGCAGTGGGCTATCAGGAGACAAGAAGAGGTAAATGTAGTTTAGAGGCAGGGGAAACAGTAGAGAGAGCATGGTGTTTGAAATCAGACCTGCTTTTGCCATTTACTAGCTAGGTGAGCATGAATAAGTTAACTGATTTTTCCGAGTCTTAATTTTCTGTAGAACAGCAATAATGATACATACTTCCTGTTGTTAGGATTGGATGAAGTAAAAAATGTGTTGTGCTGTATTTATAAATTAATGCTCTGTAATGTGCCCTCTTCTTCTTTTTCTCTTTTTTTAATGGGAAGGAAGTAAATTCTATGACCTCTATTCTATTGCTGTAACTGAGCAAGATTTTAAACCATAGATTAAAGAGATGACTGAGAGCACTACAGAGCGGAAGTCAAGAGTATAAGAAGCTAATCTTGTCTGCTAAGAGGTAGAACTACTAGGCTGACTTGATTTCCTTTATGGGAAGTATTACCAGATGAATAAATTAAAGGCATGAGAATACATCCGCAATTATAAGGTAATAAAAAAAATCATGTGAAGTCCTTGTGTATCTGATGAAGAAAGGGTCTGGATATAATAGAGTTGTAGTGTTTATAAGTGGTTGAATGACATACTACAAGATGAGAATAAATAGAAACAGAGAATAGCATCTCTGTTAGAGTATGTCTTTGAATTTTACCTTCTTTCATATGTTTAATAGGCATTTGCTAAAGAGTATTGTGGCTTGTTGATCAAATTTCAAATTCATGATTTTGAGCTGGCTAGCTAACATTCTAGGACAATAATTAACCCCACCAAGATCTCGAATTCTAAAGATTGACAGCATATAGAAAAATGGAATTTCAAAGGACAAAATGAATAGTCCCATAAAATTACTATGAAAGTCCCAACTAATTGTATAAATAATATTTTTAAAAGTCAGGCTTGATAGCAAATAGGAATCATATTGGAATTTTAGTAGATTATAGATTCCATGTTAACAGAATAGTATAGTTACCACCACCAGCACCAACAAAATCCCATAAAACCTTCTGTTAATAATGCTATAGAGTTCAGAATAAAGGTCAGTAAAAGCCTTGCAGTAATCCAGGTTGTTCAAGGCTTGGTCTGAAATGCTTTCTGTGTTCATTCTGGATAGTGCACATGTATCATTTGAAGGTCTTTGGATGAAAGAAGCAAAAACCAATTCTATTGGGGCACCTGGGTGGCTCAGTGGGTTAAAGCCTCTGCCTTCAGCTCAGGTCATGGTCCCAGGATCCTGGGATTGAGCCCCATGTCGGGCTCTCTGCTCAGCAGGGAGCCTGCTTCCTCCTCTCTCTCTGCCTGCCTCTCTGCCTACTTGTGATCTCTATCTGTCAAATAAATAAATAAAATCTTTAAAAAAAAATTCTATCCAACTCAAGTAAAATAAGTAAAAACATAGAAAAACACAGAAACATATGGAAGATTTTTCTTTTTCTAAGAATAGCTCTAAAAAGTAAAGGAAAAGAACTTTCTTTTCTGGCTATGAAGGACTAGCCTGGCTGGACTTGGGCTCCAGCTTTAAACAAATAAAAATTAGACAAAATACAAAAAAACAACAAAACAAACAACAACAACAACAAAACCTCCTTTCAGACATTGGGCCAGAGGACTGTGATCCCTAAGAAATGGTAAGCAAATGCAACGAACCCCAGAATCATTCTGGCTTTCTGACGAGCTGGTTCCTGGCCTACAGTGCAGGGGAGCACAAGAGAGTGGAATTCAGGGAGGTTGGCATGGCTGGATTTTGGAGGACAGTGCACCAAAGAGGAAAGATTTATACAAAGAAAGACTTACAGAAATTTGCATAGGGTCCTTCTATTGCTTAACAATAAGCCATGATGAATGGGCTAACACGGTGTAAGAGTAGGTACATACCAATCGGGAAAGTGAAAGCAGAACAGTTCCCAGAGTGCTGGCCAGACTGATAAGCAGAGTGGAGAGAGAACAGTCTTCAGTGAACATCCAAAAAGAGACCCCCAAAAGGTCATACCTTATTACAGTGCATCAGCCTGAGTCGGATCAGAAGATAGAAGCCACGCTGTCAGTTAAACAGGGGCATTTTAATATGGAGGCTTATTGACTCTGATGAAAAGCGACTGATGATATGACAATTCTGCATGTTACTCTAGGGCCAGGAAAGCGCTTAAGGAAGGATAAAATTGGAAAGGGTTTAGACCTCATTGGAAAGGTATAGTTCAGTATATACTGGATAGCAAAGACGTTTGCTGGTTTGCCTAGGCTCAA
The DNA here is from genome assembly GCF_009829155.1 of Mustela erminea. NCBI lineage: Eukaryota > Metazoa > Chordata > Mammalia > Carnivora > Mustelidae > Mustela > Mustela erminea. Next base: position 98,608,740 of record NC_045616.1, on the reverse strand, counting down.
GCTGCTCTGAAGTCTCTTAGGCATCAGAAAGCAACCACCTGGAGAGCAGGCAAAACCCTGGTGACGAGTAACAGGTAGTGGGAGCATGCAGAGAGAGGAAGAGCACTGGAATAGCACCAGGGAATGCTCTGGACCACAGATGAGCCGCAGAGGGTCCTGGAGAGGGAGCAGAGTCTCAGTAGACACCTCTAGTTCACAGGCAAGCTGTGTGGGAGGTGTAGAGTATACAGGGACTCAAGAGGAAACTTCCAGGCTGCAGACAAGCTGTGGCTGAGATAGTAAAGAGGGAACTGGAATGCTGGTGTGGGCAGGAGTCTTTGGAGTGATGATTTGTGCCAAAGACCTTCAGGGCACTATTTTCTTGGTTGAGAGGATTGGAAAATACTTAGATCGATTTAAAAACATTGATGAACCTCCTGCCAGATGGAGTGATCATGAGAAAATAGTAATACAGATCAATATTCCACCATTAGTCATTAGGGATACATAAATTAAAACCATAATGAAATACCACTGTATAGCCAGGAGAATGCTAAAATAAAAAAAACTGACGGTACCAACTGTTGATGTAAAACAACTGTCCTACATTGCTGGTGTGAATGTAAGGTGATACATTTACTTTGGATAACTGTTATGTCATTATACCCTTTCTGTATAAACCAGTAATTCCACTGCTGTGAAATAAGAAAAAGGACATATGTCTGCAAAAGGACTTGTACAGCAGTGTTCCTAGCAGCTTTATTCATAATGAGCCTAAACTGGAAACAACCCAAATGTCCATCAACATTTGGTGAATGGGCAAACAAATTGTGATCTACCCATACAATGGAATGATGCTCAGCGATAAAAAGAAACAATCTGCTGATTTAATCAAGATTAGTGACTCTCAGAAACATTATGCTCAGTGAAGGAAGTCAGACACAAAGAAATACATATTATGTGATTCCATTCTAGAAACTCTAGAAAAGACAAAATTAATCTGTAGTTACAGAAAGCAGCTCAGGGGACAGGGATGATGTGGTGTGTGGGAAACTGACTTCAAAAAGGCACAAAGGAGCTTTTTGGCATAATGGAGTCATTCATTATCTTGACTGTGGCTCCATACATGTACAGATTACTCAAAACTCATCAAGTCATACACTTAATATGAGCACAACACATTGAATGTAAATCATGTCTCAATATAGTTGATTTAAAAAAAAGAGTCAGTGGAGCAACCAGGTTTCCCAAAACATAAAGCAGGGTAGCTTTGGGGATTAAGTGACTTGAGCTCATGGTCAATCTTTAGAACCCTGTCATCTGGTCCATCAGTTCTAGATTTTTGGTCCTTGAGCTGTTCTGATCAAAGTTCACATTCCTGCAGAGAAGGTCTAAAGGGACCAGCTTCAGTCAGGTGCTGGCTCTTGAACCTGGAAAAGATGGACCTTTCCAACAGACCTTCTCATCCAGACTGAACTAAATGTGGCAGGAGTGGTCCCCCAAGGAAAAATGGAGCAGCCCTTAGCCGGAAGAAGTGTCAATAATGTCTGGTAAACAAACAAATGCACACTTCCCCTGGGAATTTCCAGGGGTGACCTAGGAGGATGGTGATCTCTGTATGCTTATTCGTGCCAGTCCTTCAAGTGTAATCTTGAGTATGGACTATTTGCAGATGCTGTTACTGACTGGAGACACATACGTATTTGAGATGTCTCCAAAAAGAAAGAGTTCATATTCATGTAAGCAAGAGAAACCTGGTAGGAGATGGTCTGGCGTGAGTACGACGCAAAAGCCTTTTCTGGAGGGGTGGGGGTGGTGGGAGGTAACAGAATTCAGCTGACTATAAGAATTGTCCAGGAGTTTGAGGTTTGTGTGTGCTTCAGTTCGGAAGCTGGGAAATTCTTTGGTAGAGAAGAAGGTGGACAGTTGGAGAAGCAGATTGCAGAATTCATGTCTTGGCCAACCCACAAACGGAGAAAAACCTTTTCATTATTCTTTCTGTGATTTGTCTCCCGGGGCCTCCTTGGCTAGACGGCAGAGGGAGCCATTCCCCAAGAAATCTCCGCGCGAGGCCCGGCGGAGGGCCTGGAAAGATTCTCTGAAGGTCCCGGGAGTTCCCTTTGCCCCGCCTCTGTAAAGCAGGCTCCCTCACTTCCCCCCCTCTCCCCGCGAGTTCCTCGCTCCACCTTCCCAACCACTGTGTTGCCGCGTCGCACACTCTGTCACCACTAGGTCATCCACCCCTTCTCCGTCCCACATTCGCTCTCCTTCCCTGGCACCACTGGGGACGTGCCGTCCATCCAGCTGGCCACTCCGGCGCTGTCCCCAGTACCCCAAGTCCTCAGAGAGGGTCTAGAACACCTCCCACGGACTTTGGCGCGGGGTGCTCACTGCAGGCGGGCGGGGGCACTCTCTCCACCACTCCTTGGTTCATTTCTCGCGGTGACCCCACGGTTTGCCAACTTCGTGACAGGACTATTTGCTGGGATCACTTCTGGGCTGTGGAAGCCGCTCGGGGCAGGGGCAACCTGCGATCGGGACTTGGGAGTTGGGCGGGTAGGATCCTGTCGGTGGCACTAGGGAGTGCGCGGCGCCAAGCTACACCCCCCTTCGGTCACTGCCCCGGCGGCAGCAGCTGCAGCAGCGGCAACTGCTCGCATCCCAGCCCCAGCTCGGGTTACTCCGCTCCTCCTCCAGCATCTCGGGCCAGACCAGGAAAACATAGTTTAAGTTTGCAGCGAGTACTTTTCCCGTGCGCAAAACTAGGGGTCTGGAAACGCGCCGAGACTGGCCTTCTTTCCCGCGTGTGCACATTGGAACCGGAACGGAGACCACCAGGTATCGCTCTCTTCTGGGACGCTACTTGGAGGCTAACTGCGCTGTTGGAACAAATTTTGCTTCTTGGCTGGCTGGCGTGGGGTTGAAAACCGAGCAGAAAGTGCTGTGCTACAAATCTCAGGATCCCAGGACCTGGGTAAGAGTTGAGCAAACTCAGTTCTGGCAGCCAGGGGACCTTGGCCGGACGCTGCCCGGTTTGTTATGGGTTGGGGGCATTTTTTTTTTTTTTCCCCTTCGTCAGGAGACTTCGGGGGCAGCGTGATGTGGGGCGGGATGGGCTCAGACTGGGTTGTTTACGTTGTCTCAGTGGTTTATTGTTACTGTTTATATTTGGTCTTGTTCTTTGGACCCGTATAGGAACTTCCAGGAGTATTTTTCCTGGAGAGACACCTCCGTTACGCATTTTATTTTGCATTGCCTCCTCTGTGTTTGTTCTGTATTGACGGTGTCAAAGCTGGATGTAGGGAGGTGAGGAGAGTGGAATCAGACTGAGAATGAAAAGCAGTTTCAGCAGGACCCTTTCTTCCAGACCAGCTTTACCTCTCTGGGATCTTAACTTCTTTTCCAAACTTTTCTTTTTCCAGTACTTGATATTCACATTGTGCACAGACTTGGGATGCTCCCCCTTCCTGTGTTCTCAGGGTCCTTTTGGGGTATGGGGAGCAAGCCTGGTGATTTAGATGAGAAGGGTCTTTCCTGGTTGCAATGCCAGGCTCCTCAGGGAATGTTGGGAGGGGACATTCTTCAAGCCATAGAAAGATCTGTCTTGTGTTAGTCCTTTAAATAACTTTGATCTAGGACTTTTAGCCCTGGCTTGAGAGAAACCTTTTGTCTCTCTAGTTCTTTCTGGAATTAAGGATGGTACCCCCAGTGCATGAAGTGTCCTCACTTATTTGATGTTTCTTTAGATAATATCATCATAGGAGGACCCAAATTCTTAGGGGAAATTTAAAGTTTGGGATTTTATTAGCCAAAAATTTCTTAGGCAGTGAAATCTGTACTGTTCCTAGGCAGAGGAGAATCACATTCCTTGCTGACTCTTCTTGCCTTTCTCCCTTATATCCTGGGTCTCACTTTGTATATGGTCTTCCCAACTAAAGATGATTCTTCATTCCTTATGGATGAAAAGATTAGCATCTGATCTTTTCTATACAGAAGTGCCATCTTCCTGACACTACTGCTCCAAAGGGTCCCATTGCAGAGGGTTTTTTTTTTTTGTTGTTTTGTTTTTGTTTTTGTTTTGTTTTGTTTTTTAGCTCTAAGATCAAAGAGTTTTGTAGAGGGTGAGCTTTGGGAGCAGGCAACCTGAGGTCAGCTTCAACCCTGCCACTTTCCAGTTGTGTGATTTGGGGCAAGTTACTTGATCTCTCTCTCTGCATCTGTAGAATCTGAATGATAATAATAATCCTTCTTATTGTTAGAATTGTGAAGAAGATTCATTGAGTCTATGCCCATAGAGTGCTAAAAGCCTGGCAGGTAATTAGCTATTACTCTGATGAGGAAATAGCTAACATTATCAACCACTGCATCACTGTAATATAGCTAAGTGTTAGTTGTTATCTGTGTTGAGCTGAGCTTTGAAGGCTGTGCTCATGTGGGCTTCAGTCCCGCCAGGACAAGATGTGTTGCCAGATTTATCACACACACGATCTTTGTATTGCTTTCTGCTAGGACCCTTTCAGAAGAAAGAAAGGTACATGCGTCAGGACTGGGGCTTTACAGAAGGGGTGATGGTTGGGTGCCAACAGGTGCTTGAGACAGGCTGGCAGGTGGGAAATCTACACTCACTTTACACCCTGCATACTGCCTTAGAAAGGCCGTGCATTAATATACCTCATTTAACCTGTTTCTTAGAGGTCCATCATTAATTTGTTCAATAAATATTTATTAAGCATCTAGGGCATTTCAAGCACTGATCTAGGTTCCATGTTATTTAAGTTCGTTGGCTTCATTTTTAAAATGCAGAAGTATTTGCCTTTTGTCTCCCCTTCCCCCCACCCCAAGCATTTGAGGGCATCACGTGACACTAGCTCTTCATGAATTAAATCCCAAATACTTTTTAGCTATAATGATTTCAAGATCTGTTAAAATGAGGAGAACATACCACTGAGGAATTGAACAAAATATTCAGTATAACCTCCAGCCCAGTTACTTCTCCCATCAGCTTCATCATATGTAAATTTGTGGGGAGGGAGGTGGAAAGAGCTGGATAATCTCCAGCTTTCCTTCTATCTCTAACAATCCTTAGATTAACTGCCTTATTTCATCAGTTATTGCTTTTTAACCTTTTTTTCTTTTAACATTTGTCTTAGGTATATAAATTCTGTCACTTCCATCATTGCGTATTAATCAAGTGGGTAATGGCACAGATAATAAAAAGAAAGAGAAGTATTTAGTTCTGCTTGTATTTCATTAGTAATTTTTAGCTTTCATTAAACTGTGAGAAATTGCCAAAATTCGACCGTTTTTGACCTACAGAAAATGGCGATTTCATACAGCTCAATTTAGTATAAATCCTGGCCCCTTCCACTTTGATTCAGATCCAGTAAGTCTTGGGGGATATGGGAAATTGTGCGGTATTGCAAGTTCCCTATTGCAAACCCAAGTCACAGGCTCTTGTAGTAGCACTGAATCTACCTTCCTTGTGATTGTCTGCTTGGTCTAATAGCATCTTTCTAAGATACAAGTCTCATCTTGTCTTCGCCTTGTTTAAACATCTTTGGCAGCTCTCCAGATGGTGACTAACAGTGTCACCGGGTACTTACTGAAAATGCAGATTCCAAGGGTCCACCCGAGATGCAAGGGCCAGATATCTGCACTGAAGCAGATCCCTAAATGAATCTGGTGGAGATCACAATTGGCCTAACACTGTAAAGAAAGCCCAACCTCTCTATTATGATGCACAAGACCATAGCACATCTTCTCTGGGTTGTTTCTTCTACTTTCTTCTTCCTCTGGCCTCCAGGTAATCTTGATCTGGTTCCTTTTCCTAAAAGCATGCATTGCCTGCCTTTACTTCTTATGTGTGTGCTATTTTCTCTGCCAGAGATGTTTTTGCTCCTCTTTTCAATCCAATCAACTTCCTACAGATTTATCCTCCAAGACATGTTCAAAGAAGACCCACCCTGTGAAGTGTTTTGCAATTCTCTCTGTTATCTCTTGTGATTGCTACTCTACTTTGCAGATGGCTTTCATTTGACATCTATTATATTATGTCAGCTGTATTTATGATCTGGATGTTTGGGCAACTGATTGGTGAATTTACCATTCCTTATTTTAAGCCTTCATCTGCATGGCTGGCACATCATAGTTATATGATAATGCCTAAAGAATGGCGGGGAAGATGGAATGAATGAACACTAGTTGACTTTCCCTAGCACACGAAGTGTTTGGGATGGTCTGGATATGTGAATTCAGGGCTGTGGAGAAGCCAGTCAAGAATTTACAATTTGGCTAGACATAGTGTGCAAAGTTAGTAAGAGAGCTAAATGGGCAAGATAGATTATCCTAAGACTTATGAAACACTATGTGCCACTGAATTAATGTTACATGTTCAACACTATGGCAGCACTATAATCCAAGAGCTGATTTTATTATACCTTTGGGATGGCTCTGGCTGTGTATAACAGTGTTGGGGCACCGGGATGGAAGTGCCAATGCCAATAAAATAAAGAACCTTTCTCCTGTGCTTGTCAATTTATACATTCTTTTGTCTTTGTTTTTATATTTGATCATAAACGTGGTGACTGGCTTAGTACTGTTTTTCCTACTTTAGTATAGGGTGCACTCTTTTTTTTTTTTTAAGATTTTATTTATTTATTTAACAGACAGAGATCACAGGTAGGCAGAGAGGCAGGCAGAGAGAGAGGAAGGGAAGCAGGCTCCCTGCTGAGCAGAGAGCCTGATGCGGGGCTCGCTCGGATGTGGGGCTCGATCCCAGGACCCTGGGATCATGACCTGAGCCAAAGGCAGAGGCTTTAACCCACTGAGCCACCCAGGCGTCCCTAGGGTGCACTCTCAAAAACGGTCCAGATATTGATGGTGCAAAACCCTACATTTTATAAGGGATGCTGGCCCTATGAGCTACATATATTACCAAATATCTTATTCTACCTAGTCATTTATACTCTGAATTCAGTGTTCACGCCTTTCTTTAATTTTTCTTTCTTTGAACTCTTTGTAATTTTGGTGATTTCCTTCTCATTTGAACAACAGTTGATCTGTTTAAATTCAATTAATGTCTTGATTCAGATGAAATATTTGCCATTTTTGGCATGCCTAATAACCTGCGTTTTTGTCTCACATTAAGTTTTATGAAACCCAGAACTTCTCTTTGTAACTTGAGGCTTTTAGTTGTTTCATTTCCCACTCATTTTTGTGATAATAGAAATAATTTCAATGAGTGAATAAACATCACGGGGTAATGACAATGATGGTCGTGTTGCAAAAGTTAAACTTTTAGCTCATAGACAGCTTCACCATAAAATAAACCATGGAAAGTATTCATTCATAGACTGATTTATGAAAGTTCCAGTGACGTAAGGCAGGGAGTTAGCAGCATCAGCACACGGAGTATCAACATCCAGATTGTTTGGACTTCAGATAAAGCAATAGTAAGAACTGCCCATGCTCTTTATTTCTCAAGGAAGTATAACTAGTATTCTGTATTCAAAATTAGCTTAATTTTAAGAATGAACTAAAATTCATTAGCTGTTGTTGATATGTCTTCTTTTTCCATTCTGTTTCCAAAGTGAACTTTTTCTACCTGAATTTAAGCTTGCAGCTGAGTGTACTTCTGTAAGTACATTTGGTCTGAATCATTCATTCGATCTGAATTTCCCAAGGTTTTGTATTTATCTCTAGTTTCTCCTTTCTTCACAATTTAAGATGATTTTTCACGGTGGCCTTTCTAACTCTTTTAAAAACGGTTATTGCAGAAGATTAATTTATAGCACTTGATCAGAAGATTTCTCATATGATGGGGGAGAAAATAAGTAGAAACCGGTGTTGTTTCACTTTATACAACTTTATTTGCAAAATTCTGGGTCATCATAAGGATGTCGTTTGATAATGTGTACTCTGCCATTAGCTAGTCTGGAAAGTGTGAATATGATCATGTATCCTGCTGTAATGGAGCTTCATGTCTAGTGATTTCCTCTCTTGTTTCGTCTCGTGACTTATGCTCTTAGATAAAGAAACTATGTAAAGCATTTTAACCACCTCAATTTCCTACTTAGAGGGTAATAAATCGTACTCTTCCTCTCACTTCGAAAACAAAGAAAACAGTATTTCAGTATAGGAAACCTCATCTTGATAGGTGCATGTGCAGGATATTAGCATCTGTTGAAATCATCATCTTTGAGAGCAAGGAGGCCCCATCCTAGAGGCTGACTGAGTGCCTCTTCGTGAACATCCTGGCTGGTCTGGATGAGTGGCACAGATCTGGTTTGTCTCAGACCTCACCACAAGTGATCATCCCACGATGTATCTTTAAATACCTTCTGGTGAAGACTTGCTTGTCTTCTTTAACAAAAAAATTTTGCGGGGGGCACCTGAGCAGCTCAGTGGGTTGGGCCTCTGCCTTCAGCTTGGGTCATGATCTCAGGGGTCTGGAATCAAGCCAAGCATCAGGCTCTCTATTCAGTGGGGAGCCTGCTTCTTCCTCTCTCTCTCTGCCTGCCTCTCTGCCTACTTGTGATCTCTATCTGTCAAATAAATAAATAAAATCTAAAAAATATATATATTTTTGATAGCAAATTGAAAACCAAAACACAAATTTACCTTTTTCCTTTAGGAGCAAAACAGAAGTATAAACTCTTTGTTTTGGGCCCAGGGGGTCCAATTCTGCAATGAAAATGAGGAATTTAAAATATCTACTTCCACTGGTAGCTTCAGAAGGGTACTTTATGTTTTTGGACAAGGAATTAATGATAAGATGTGACTTTGGTGTCCTTTAAAAAAAGAAATGGGTGAGTTTTATTTTTGCCCATCCATTATTTATTAGGTGTATAGGGCATAGGGATGATTATTATATGGAATTACCAAGATTCTTGCCTTAAAAATAAACAAAGATAAAAATAATACAACTGACTGGGTAAGGCTGGATGTAGTAAGGGCCAGTGGGCGGTTCTGAGGGCTTCTTTGAAAGTTCATTTGGGAAAGAGCAAGGGCTTGTCGTGCTCAACAAAGGTTTCCTGGCATGGTGGGGCCTCAAAGAGAGAGGATTTGGGTTATGGCGCATTTTAGACAAGGAAATGAGCTCAGCAAACGTGGCTGCAGACATTCGCAAGACATTTTCAAGCAATAGTGGCAAAACCATTCCATAGGAGTGGTGAGGTAACATTTGAGAATCATTTCGTGGTAACCACACAGGGGCTCTAGGACAAGATTCTGCCTGCTCCCATGGCACAAGGTACACGAGAGGAGCCCCTCAGGTTACGATGCCACAATTTCATTACATACAGCAGATGTGCTTTAGGGCATCTCTGGAATTCATTTAAAAATGGAACCCTGTTCCATGAGAAGGTACAAAATGAGGAAATGGCTAATTCACTTAACAACTCTGGGGCTTCTTGGGGGTGGAGGGTGGGGTCAGGGATGTGGTTTTTCTAGCATCACCTGGATCTGAATTCATACTTTCCCTTAAGATCTTCGGTTTAGTGATTGTCTTGCCCCACTCTTGTACTATCTCTTTTCACGTGAAGTTGTCCTCAGAAATCCAGATATCACTTCTCTCTCTCACTTTGTAAAATATCATCGAACGTGTAGCTCTGAGTGGCTGACCTTTAAGGCTTGGGACTGTGAAGGAGGTTCACATCTTAAAACTTAAAGCCATTAAACCATTTAAATTATTAATTATTGTTATAACTATTATATGTTACCTATAACCATTTCATATACCGTCATTGGTTACTATTTAGCAATTAAATTATTTAAAATGAAAAATACAAAATCCCTATGTCTGTCCATACCATCCAGGGAGCTTTCTTCCTGTCCATCTTTTTCCTAAAGGCTCCAGCCTCTGCTAGATTACTTCTGAGTCTTCCTGCAACTTTTGCTGCCCCTCCCTCTTTGTTCTTGTTGCTGGTCCTCCCCTCAAATTCTTATTCCCTTTGACCAGCGATTTTTTTTTTTTAAATTTCCAGTCTCATTTTCCACGTTCTTCCGTGCTGTGATCATTCTGATCCTTCTCACCCATCTTCTCCTCATGTTCCCCCCACCCTAAAATCTGGTACACGTGCTATCAGCTATCTCCCATCTTCTCTGCCTTTCTTGAGCAGAGAGACATGCACACTCAGCCATGAGTGAGATTAGCAAGGCCTCTGTGCAGCCTGTTTTCAAACAGAGGCCTGAGACTCACCAGCAAATACTGGCTCGCCTATCAGGATTTGGACTTGGTAGATGTGTTGCGGGGACCCGGGAGGTGTATTTTCGACAAGATATTCTGATGCAGGTGGTCCATGGACGCTCTGAAATCTCTTTTAGGGCTCTGTTCCTCCGTTCAGCAGGCCCAAGTCTTTTTCCTTTTTCTTTCTTCTTGTAAAATATTTTAGTGACTTGGTCAGAGGGGGTCAGGGTGAATAGCTGGTCTGTGAGAACCCGTGCCTCTCCTTCTCTGCTTGCAGGGACAATGGGTGTAACATAACGCCGTTCATGTGACAGCCAGAGAAAGGGGCCCATTGTTCTGTGGTTGGCTGATGCTACATTCAGCTCTGGCCAGCCATCCAACTGAGCTTGGTAGCCCCAAGGAAACAGACACACTTGAATCGGAGAGACAAAGAAAGGAGGTCAAGGCCTTTCACAGTTAAACTACTTGCAGCAATGTGTCCGAGGTAGGATTTGGGAAGGAAGAAAGTAATTCTGTGGAAGCACCATTAATCTGGCTTGGGAGCGTGAGACGTGGCATTAGGGGAACAAGTCTGTTAGAACTCCCAGTTGATCTTTGGCCAATGAGGTATTGTTTCCGAGTACGTTCCACTGGCTTACTGCAGGGTTTTATTATTGATTTGAAAAAATAAAAAAGACCTCTCTGTTCATGGGAAGGCACATTTTCACGGCCTGTTCTCCCCAGGTTCATCAAAGACAGGTGTTTGGTCTGAAAGTATAAGGCCTATGACCTCCTAGAATGATTCTTTGTTCCAGGGTATGGTTACTGTGTATATCATGATGTGTTCCTAATCCTTCCAAATCTAGATTCAGATTAAGATTTGAAGCAGAGAAGTTTTGTTTTGTTTTTGTTTTAGATTAAAATACAGTTAATTCCATTAGAAAATTATGGATCTATTTAGACAGTTATGATGTTGGGGGATTCCCTAGAAATCATTTCAATACCACCCCCCAGCCCCAACTTCCAAACTGGATTCTAGCCCTGGAGGAAGAGGCTTGCAAACTTCCTGTAAAGATCTAATCCAGAGCTCAACAATTGGCTACATTCTTTGTGTCCCAGGATTCAAATTCAAGGTCATAGCCTCAGCAAAGGTCACAGCCTTTTTCACACAGGATTGTTCATTTAGTCTGATTACTCCCTTTATGAAAAAGTGTGTTATTCATTCAGGCTTTGACTCTGAGTTTCCTTCAAAAGGGAACTTAGTCCCTGGTTCCTGTGGATATTTGTAGGTGGCTATTTTTTCTTCCTTGTTCTCTCTCTCTCTCTCTCTTTCTCTCTCTTTTTTTTTTCCAGTTAGGCAGGGGATATAGCCTTGAGTGGGGCAAAAATGGGGAAAGCCTTTTTTGGATATAGTGGGCTGTGAAGAGCCCATTTACAAAGAGTTTTCAGGGAGTGGTGCTCATTGGCCAGTAGGGATCCTTTTGTCTCTGAGATAAGAGGTTTCCTTACTGGGAGGATTAGGCTGAAGGAGGTTTGTACCCAGGAGAGGGCCATATATGATTTTCTCGAGGTCACTTAGAGCTCCTTGTAATTAAGTCTATCATTGCACCTTGATGGTAGACTATCATTGTAAATCCATTAAAGAAGGAGAAGCAAGTGGATTGCAGAGAGGCAAGTGGCTTTATTTTCTTCATTAGACTTCCCCCTCCCTCCCTTGCAGTTTGTTTATACTTTACTGAGTGGATATTTGCTTTTACCAGTGAGGTAGGTGCCTTTGAAGTGTTGAAGGGGAAGACAAGACTGTTCTTTGCAGGTGGCAAAAGGATTGTGTTAAACATTCTGCTGATGAGTTAATTAATTTTCACTTCATTGTCATTAGGCTGTTCATTTGGCTCCATTCCTGTGATTTGGAAAGGCTCATTCCTCAGTGCTCTGAGGGATGAGTACAGCGCTCTGCTTGAACGTCTGCGTGGACTCAGCTTTTGAAAAAACAGGGAGGTGATATGGTCGTCTTTTATTGTGGTTATGTCCCAGGTTGCACTGAATGCTTTTTTAGGCATGAGGTGTTAGCATAGGGCTTCATTTTCTATCAGAATTAGAGCCCTGCCCCAAGGAAGACTTCTGAAATGCAGGCATAGTTGTGTTTAATCTGGGTGTCAGTTACATGTGGGTATTCATTTAGTGGAAATATGTTGAGCTGTTCAGTTCTGTTTGTGTTCTTTTTTTTTTTTTTTTGTATGGATTTTATACTTAAAAAGCTCAAAAAAATTTTAAAGCCTATATTCTAAATTCTAAAGTTTACTATAGAATTAGAGCTGTAGCAGTGATAGAGAAGAGTAGACTTTGGGAACCCCAACTGTTGTATAGTTTGGATCTTGGTGGAGCTGGGAAGGCCTGGAGCTTTAAACATCCATGAATTTTCCCTTCCTTCCATAGTTGGTAGAGCCCAGTGTCAGAAAGCAATGGACCAGCCACAGCATAGTTGGTTTTTTTACCTTTCTAGGCAGCAAATCTGGTGCCTAAGAAATCAACAGTGTCAGCAGAGCCCCGCTCTTGAGAATCTAAAACACAAGCATCCCTCCAACTTGGCCAACTACAAAATCTCACTCCCATTACTCACCTCCTTCCTTGTAATCTGTCAGGAAAAATCAAAGAAGACTCTATACATTATTTATTTTTTTCTGAGTCTCTAGGTAACATCTTCCCTGAAGTCTAATATTGAAATGCTTTTATTTTTTTCCTCTCATTTTGCTAACTGAGACTTAGCAGTAGGAGGTGTGGGGCCTTGGGCTCTTCTCTCTTTGCTTATTCCGGCCGTCACCTCCTGAGCACCACAGTGAGCTCCAGGAGCAATACTGTTAAAGTAGCATCGCCATAAGCAAGGGGACACTTCTGGCACAAGAACAGTCTTGTTCCATCTAGAGGACATCAACCATCACCATTGTAGGTCATCATGCCTGTGGACATTCTAGCTTGCTGTTATAATATGGAGCTAGTATACTCAAACAGAGAAAACAGGAGTTTTTGGTTTTGTTTTGTTTTTAAGGAGAACTTGAAGTTCTTGGCTTTAAAATGGTTCTAGTACATCTGTGAGATGTGTACATATCCATTCTGTACACTTCCTTTAGGTATTGGTCTTGAAGGTTAACTTCAAGTTAACACAAGGACTTACACAAACGTGTGATTAAAGTCATGAGTTAAGAGACAAGATTTTGATGGTCTGAATCTAGTCCTGGCTGTTCTCATTTACCATATGACATGTGACAACCTGGCTCAGGCTCCCATGTCCATCTTTGGACCTTCATGACCCTGGGCAGGCTACTTATGCTCTCCAAGTCTCCTTCCATCACCTGGGAAGGGCAAACAGTATGTACTTTGAAGACAGCTATGTTTAGCAGAGTAGGAGACACATAGTAAGCTCTCTGTCAATATCAGTTATCACTATTTAACACCAAATAATCTTGAAAGAGGGAAGAATAATTAATAGGAATAAGGTTTGCATATACCTTTTATGAAAGAATCATCCAAGGGCTTAAGTAAGATCCCATTAATTAAATATGACATTAGAAAATAGTTTCTGACCCAAAATATAAGCTATAAGAAATTTAAAATATTCTGGAATGCAACAGTTAAATTTATCCACAGGCATTAGTGTTTTTTCATGAAGATAGTATTATCTTATAGTAGGAGATCAGCGAATGAAAGTGTTCCAGGGGCGCCTGGATGGCAGAATTGACTGAGCCTCTTGGTTTCAGCTCAGGTCATGATCTCAGGGTTGTGAGGGAGTCTTCTTCAGACTCTCACTCCCTCTCCCTTTGCCCCTCCCCACTGTGCACGCTCACTCTCTAAAATAAATAAATAAATCTTTAAAAAAAGACATTCCAACAAAAACATGTGCACAAATGTTTGTATCATCATTAATCACAATAACTACAAGATGAAAACAACCCACATTTCCACTGACTATTGACTGGAGACTGGATGAAAAAAATGTCATGTATGTATACAGTGAAATATTACTCATTCCTTTAAGAGGAGTGAAATCTGATACATGCTATCAAGGACATGGATGAACCTGGAAAACCTGATGCTAAGCTAAAGACACCAGACACAAATGACCACATACTGTATACTCCTATTTATATGAAATGTCCAGAATTGGCAAATCCCTAGAGACAGAAAGTAGGTTAGTGGTTGCCCCGGGCCTAGGGAGGAGGAAATGGGGAGTGATTGTATCATGGGTATGGGGTTTTCTTCTGGGGTGATGAAAATGTTCTGAAATTAGGTAATGGTAATGTTTGCACAGTGGGTTTAAAATGGTGAGTTCTATGTCGTGTGTATTTTAACTCAATGAAGTCTTTTTGACCTTTATTAAAAAAAAATACACACATCAGTAGGTGTTTTGCATTTAAATGAGATGTATCTGCATCAGTCAGTCAGTGTCTGCTCTTGATGTGTCTGAGTTAAGCCTTTTGTGTGTTGCAGAGAATACCAAGATCTAAATTATACACAGTTGGGGTTCCCAAAGTCTACTGTTCTCTATCACTGCTACAGCTTTAATTCTATAATAAACTTTAGAATTTAGAATATAGGCTATAAAAATTTTTTGAGCCTTTTAAGTATAAAATCCATACAAAAAAGAATGCAAACAGAATTGAACAGCTCAACACATTTTCACCAAATGAACACCCACACATAAACTGACACCCAGATTAAACACAACCATGTCTGCATTTCAGAAGTCTTCGTTGGGGCAGGGCTCTAATTCTGATAGGCAGGCATGGCCCCTACCCTCCATCTGTGAAGACAGAGAAGGAGAAGCAGGTGATATGTTCCAGGTGAATAATTCTTAGGAGAGGGAGAGAGCACTGTGACTTGGGTGATGAGAAAAGGCTTTACACCTTCACCTGAGAGAAGGTGATGAGTGAGCTTCATATAATTGGCAGAGATTGAGAAAGTACCCCAGTTGGTAGAAACGTACATGGCCAGGGTGACAGCGGGAGGGGCAGGGGTGAGGGCTGGCAGAGGTGCCCGGAGGAGAGTGTTTTATATTGGAGTATCAACGCATGAGGTCAGAGGTGTATGTTGGAGCCAAGTTTGAAAATCTTTGAAATCTGCTTAAATTCACCTGGCAGTGGATAACAAAAGATTACCAGTGATGATAGGAGTAGAAAATCATATAAAAATTAGAAGACAGTTGGAGAGAATAGTACAGTAATTTCATGAAATCTCACATAATCTGTTCTTTTTTTATTTAGTAAGTATTTATTGAGCACCTGTTTCCTTCCATGTGATTTCCCTTGGTCAGAATGGGATGATACCCAAGATAAACAAGGTCCCTGTCCTCTTGGATTTGCACTCTAGTATACATTTCAAGCCCTGACTGCTATGTCCTGTGGATGAACGTACTTGGAAAGTTAACACCCAGGTCATGGAGTGGTTTTGAGTGTGGGTTCTACAACCAGACTTCCTGGATTTAAATACTGTTTTGTCTCAATGTTTAGTAGATGTATGACCCCGAACCACTTACTCCAGACTTCAGTCTCTTTATCAGTTAAGTGGGGGTAATAATGCTAGCTTTCTCATAGACCCATTATGAGGGTCAACTGACATAATGAATGTAAAGGACTCTATCTGGCATATAGTAGATGCTCAGTAAGTTTCATTTGTTTATTTGTATCTGATTAGTTTCAAATCAAGGATTTGTTGAGGTCCCGTCTCTTTTTAATTCCAGAGAGGGTCTTGCAGAGACCTGCTATGGGACATCTCAGGTCTAAGGTCTTTAAGATGCCGTACTATCTTGAAGGTTGACTTTGTCAAATTACTTAGCATACAAACCCTACATTCATACTTCAGGAAAACAACAAAGTTCCTCTCTCTGACAAACTATAATCTTGATCTTGGCTTGGGAACAATATTCCAGATAATGCTTCTCCTACATTCTAGATCAAGAAGCCTTTAGGAACATGTTGGTCTGAGTGGTGCTCCCCGGTCAGCATTAGGAGTCTGGTGATGCAGAATGTGGTTGGTGTTGCAGACCTGAGCACCTCAGGTCTCCTTTTGGAGACTTCACCAGAGTTTGAATTTAATTTCACAAGTACCACAGACCACCTCAGATCTCTGTGCCTCTGTGTCTCTCTCTGTGAAGCAGACTGAAATAGCCAACCACCTTTCAGGAGGCACATTTTGGAGTATGTCTAGAAGGAATCCTTGGAGCTTATGGGAAGAGACGGCATAGACCTTGAGGGCCCTTCTATTTCTAGAATAAATGAATTCTAGTTTTTAAACTCCTTGAGTTTAAAAATGCTATGGACTGAATTAGATCTCCCAAAATTCATATATGGAAGCTTTATCCTTCGCTATGACCGTATTTGGACCTAAGGCCTGTGAGGAGGTGATAAAGGCTAAATGGGGTTATAATGTGGGGCCCTAACCAGTAGAGCTGAAGAGGAAGAGAAAGAGACATCAGAGCTCATTCTTTCCATCCTCTAAGAACACAGGGAGGAGGTCATCTAGGAGTCAGGAGGGGAGCTCTCACTGGAAACTGAGGTGGCCAGCACCTTCTCCTTGGACTTCCCAGCCTGCACAACTGTGAGAAATACATTTCTGGTAAGTCACTCAGTCTGTGGTGTTTTGTTAAGGCAGTCTGAGCAGAACCCAGACATGCTGACTTTTTCGTTTATTCTCTTAAAAAAAAAAAAAGTCTAAGAACTTAAATCCTTGTGGGCCTGATTAATTTCAAAATTATTCAGAACTGCATGAACAGGACTTTACAGAACAGGGATGTTCACATGAAAAAGTGAACCTGACCCACAGTCCTAATCTTCATTCCAATGGATAATCTTGACTTTGTCACCTGCCGTATACCAGCAAGATGGCAAGGGAGCATCACTGCTTGATTAAAACTTCCCCAAGACACCCAGTCTATCCCCTAGTGGAGGTGCTTATCAGCAGGGAAATAGTCAATGAGGAGTGCACACTGTTGTTAGGAGGACAGGAGGCACGGGAATAGATTTTCTCCACTAGATTTTCAGGTTTTGAACCACTGACCCCCTAGGTACTCTTTAATAATGCAGCAGGACTGAAGGGTAGAGGCTATGAGGGAGGGTGAATAATGGAGGTCATGCCAGCAAAGCAGCCCCTCGCCTCAGCTAGGAGAGACGAGGCAGTTCCTCACACCAAGGAGTGGAGGTCCTCCTCCAGGAAGGACCATGATTGCATCTGAGCCCAGCCATGGATTCAGGTACAAAGGGTGCCTCAGAAAAGCTGGCCAGATGGTTTACTTTTATTTTGGTGAAGACCTGCCTGGAACAAGGCAATTTACTTCTGCCGCCGGTCAATACAAAAACAAAAATGTTTATGATGTCAAGCTCTGCCAATCTAGGGCTGGGGGCAAAAAAATCCTTGCCTTCCTTTCAAGGCAATATGTAAATGATGCTTTGTAGTCTTGTTTGTACAACTTCTGGGGCCATTCAGAGGGCCTCCCTGTAGCCCATCACTTCTGGAGAGTTTAATTTTTATGGTGGTGATGATCCCATAAGCTAACCCTCTGGGTTCAGTTGTCACCTGCCAGCATAACTGTCTTTGGCTGAGGATATTGCATTGTTACAAAGTCCAGAGATCTTCTGAAAGCAATCCCCTAAATTTGCTTTTAGAATTTCAAACATGTGCTGATGGGTCGCCTTCTCCCTAGAGGATCAAACTCCAATCTTTCTCAATTTGTCTGAGTTCAGGTGTGGCAGACAGAGAGATATTAAGTCTCTATCCAAGAAGGATTTCTTATACCTTGACCTAAGGAAACTCCTGTCTAGCCAGAGAATTTGGAAGAGAATTTTTCATTTTTTGGCAAAGTTGTAACTATTTGTAAAAATGGAACCATGAAATTAGAGTCCAGCAGCATGTAGTTTCATTCACTGGCACACACGGGAGACCACAGTGTTTTTATGTGTTAGGGGCTGACGTGTCCTCTCTCTTTCCTTTGATGGTGAGTGTGTCCGGCTCCACTGCTGAGAAGGAGGGCAACCATGGCCTGACAGGCAGATTTCAGAGCAAAGTGTCAGTGAGTAAAGAAAGGGCTGTGGAAACCAGGCAAGTTTTGTCATTGACTTCTGAGAACCTGTTCTTTAAAACAAAAGCAGCTTCCCAATCTCTGCTTAGGAGGTGGACCTATCACAACTCAGACCCCAAGCAAAGCAAAGCCCCTTCAGGGTATACTGTGACCATTTGTTCCACGGTATGCTCCCTGGTATGTGGGGAGAAGACCAGGCCTCTGTCTGGCTCTGGAGGCTGTTCCCACAGAAAGTAAGCCATGCACAATGGCCAGCCCGCCCATTCTTTTTTTGCCCAGCCGTTGCTGGCTGCTGAGAAGCTCAGGAAAGTGAAGATGCTTGTGGGCGATCAGTGTGTCAGACCTCAGAAGGATCCCCAAGGCCCCAGTGGGGAGCGTACGGTTAGGGAAAAGAAGTCCAGATGAAGAAAATGATTTAAGGAGAAAGTAACTTTTGGGATGTTTCATTCCATTGGTTCAGTTCAAGTTGTTGTGTGTGGTTTGTTTGTTTTTTTTTTAAGATTTTATTTATTTATTTGTGAGAGAGAGAGAACACAGAGGCAGAGGCAGAGGGAGAGGGAGAAGCAGACTCCCTGCTGAGCAGGAAGCCTGATGTAGGGCTTGACCTCACAAGTCTGAGATCATGACCTGACCTAAAGGCAGATGCTTAACTGACTGAGCCACCCAGGAACCCTTGATCCAGTTTAATTCTTTCATGCAATGTGCTTTATGCTGAGTTCTGGGAGGTTGATGGAATCCCCCAAGCATGAAATTACAGTACTACCCATGAGTGTAGCTGCCCACTTTTAAAATTGTATCAATGTGAGGTAAATGTTTGTGTTTTCTAATCTGGTGCTGAGGAAAAGCATTAGAAGTGATGCAGGGGCGCCTGGGTGGCTCAGTGGATTAAAGCCTCTGCCTTCAGCTCAGGTCATGATCTCAGGGTCCTGGGATCGAGCCCCGTGTAGGGCTCTCTGCTCAGCAGGGAGTCTGCTTCTCCCCTCCCCCCTCCTGCCACTCTGCCTGCTTGTGATCTCTCTCTCTGTCAAATAAATAAATAAAATCTTAAAAAAAAAAAAAAAGAAGTGATGCAGACGTTAAGGTCAGTGTCACTAATCCATACAATTTTAAATTTTTTTAGCATATTCTTCAGTGAAAGAAGTAAACGTTTTTTGAGTGAGGGAGCATATTTTCCCACTAGAACTCTGTTAGGTAGCCCCGAGTGGTGGAATGAATATCTTATCTGGAGATTAAAGATCTTGTCTTGAGATCTAGCTGTTCCTCTATTTGATCTTTGGCAGCTAAAAAAAAAAAAAAAAAAAATACTCTTTGGTGTGTGTTTCCTTATTTATAAGATGAGGAAATTAGAAAGGCCTGTTTGGACTGCTTGAACTTGACTAGGAAGTCTCTTGGGCTGTGTCTGGAGTGTGTGGGTGCCACTGAGTGGGCAAGTGAGAATAGGGTAGGTGAGTGATGCAGACAGGCTGGGTCTAGGAACCGGGGAGGGTCCCCCAAAAGCAGTCAAGAGGGTCCCTGGCTTCACCCAGGATGGAAATCAGGTGCAAGCCAGAGAAAATGGAAACAGAGTTTATTGCATAGTGTCAGTGACAGGCAGTGAACAGCAGACGGAGTATCTGGGAGACTCAGAAAGGAAAGGAGAATGAGTCTTGTCCCCATTTGGGGCTCGGAATTTACATTAGAGAAGGTTCTAGGGTACATGGTCCTCCAGGCTTCCACTGTAGGGTCCAATCAAAGGTGAGTGTTGGGTGAACAATAGGCATTACTCTGAATTACCAAAGGTAGGGATCTTGAGGCCAGCATTGGCCAAGGTTTCTTTGAAGCTGGCATCCTGGAACACATTTGGGATCTGGCTCTTGGTGGTATTTGCAGCCTAGGACAAAACTCAGAGAATAATTTACTTTCATGCTTCCCCTTGAAATGGGAAGAGAGCTTTCCAAAATGGATTCCCTTTAGTATTTCTGCGTCGTGAGGGTTCACTGCCTAGCGCCCCTAGAGCAGAGCCACAGCTTCGCCACGGAGCTGGATGGTGGAGCTAGACACCAAATGCAAGAAGCACAACTGTGTGACAAAGAGAGCTTACCCTTTCTGCTCCCTTCTGTGGACTGCAGGAGCTGAGGACGAGCTTTGGGACAGCTGTTGTCCTGCGGGTTCCTCCTCTCGGTCGGCTCCTGGTTAGGGCACAGCCTGCGACCAACTGTGGGACTCTTGCCTCTTAAATTGTAGCTTCATCGAAGTCTCAAAATTTAGCTAACTTCGGACTGAGTCCAAACCTTCTCCTCTGGATACATTTGCTTCTACTCCATTATGACGGGTCTTTGGGAGAACGGGTAAAAATGAAGTGTTCTCTCTCTCTTTTTAAAATTGACACACATGTTAAAAGCAAGCAAGCAAGCATTAGCTTTTATACATTTTGAGAAGTCTGGTATCTGCTCCTGGTCCCCAAGAGACCCTGAAGAGAGTCAGGTGATGGCACAGAGCCTCAGTTGGGGAGGGTTCTGCCCCACTGGGTCCTAGAGGACTGGGACTCTCTAATCCGCACCACATGCTGTGACCTGAGCAGACCCCACAGGACAACAGAGGTCTTGCTGTCTCCTTGTGGAGCAGTTGCTCAGAAGCCGGGCTACAGCTGTGGCCTGCTTTGTGGGCAAGTGCAGCGTGCTGATTAAACTTGATCTTTTAAGCCCCTTTCTCCCTATAGGTATTATAAATAACAACTGGTCCTCAGGAGTACCTGCCAGAGGGGGGATTGAGAGCTCCATTCTGTACTCCAGAAGGCGTTGTTTTGTGTAACCTTAACTTCTTCAGCCGTGAGAGGGGTGGGAGACTCAAACCCCAAAGCAAAGCCGTTTTACTGTGACCCAGAAAATCCAAGGTGAGGAATTCAGAATTGAAATCGAGGAAGGCAAGTTCCTCCCAAACCTCAAATTCCTTAGAGCGTCTCTAGGAAAGTAAGAAGTACACACAAGTAGAGCCCTCTACGTGCCTTCGTTCCAAGTCAAACAATCGATTCAGAATTCGGGCCAACAAGTCGCCGAGAGCCAGAACTCTGACCTGGTGCAGTGGCTTTGGGATGTTCGGTGCCCTCTGGTTTCTCTTTGCTTCAAGTTGAGAGACAGTGAGATGGCGCTTTTTGGGTTTCTGAGTCTGAGTTCTGGAGGAATTTTTTTATGTGTTACAGCTCTGCGGGAGAGCAGGAGAGGTGATATTCCGGCTCGGGGTGGGAGGGGGTGGGGGGGGAGACAGGGATGGGTCTGGGGCCAAGAGAGGATTACACTGTTGTCATTACACTTGCTGACATTTGCCTCGGGTTCTCCCTACCAGATTACAGGTCTGTGCATGAGCCGTGGAAGAATGTGTGAATGTTTGTTTTAATCATGCAGATGGGCAATAAAAAGAAGCAAACAGGAGTCCCCTATCTCTTGGGCAGACATCTGTTACTTCTTAGAACTTGGCTGACTCTAGATAGTTCTTTTCCCCCTTTTTTTTTTTTTTTTATTGTGGTAAATTAACGTGTAACCCTTTTTAAGGGTAGGGTTCTCCAGTGTTAAGCCTATTCACACAGCATGCAACCCTCACCATCCTCCCTCTCCAGAACTTTTGCATTTTCCCGAACTGAAACCCTGTATCTGCTAGACAGCAACTCTCCATTTTTCCCCTTCACCTCGCTCTCTGGCAACCACACTTCCGTTTTCTGACTCTATGAGTCCGCCCATTATGGATATCTCATATATGTAGAATCATACATTATTTGTCGGTTTTTGTTCAAGATTTTATTTATTTATTTTGAGAGAGAAAGAGAGAGCATGAGCAGGGGGAGGAGCAGGGGAGAGGGAGGATCCCAAGCAGACTCCACCCCCAACACAGTGCCCGCTGCTGGGCTCCATCTCATGGCTCTGAGATCATGACCTGAGCTGAAATCAAGAGTCAGGGTCTCAACCAACTGAGCCCCCCAGGGGCCCCACAATATTTGTCCTTTTGACTTAGTTCACTTAGCATAATGTTCTCAAGGTCCATCCATGTCACAGCACATGTCAGAATCTCCTTCCTTTTTAAGGCTCAATAATATGGCATCATATGTATATACCATATTTTATCGATACATTTATCCCTTCATAGACATCTGTGTTATTTCCACATTGGGGGTATTAGGAATAATGCTGCTGTGATCCTTGATGTACAAATCTGTTTGAGTCCTTGCTTTCCATTCTTTTGGAATATATGCCCACAGGTGGAATTATTGCATCATGCGGTAATCCCATGTTTTAAGGTTTTTGAGGACCGGCTATACTTGTTTTCCACAGCAGTATTTCACATGTTCACCCGCAAAGCACAGGGTTCCAGGTTCTCCACAGCCTTACCAACACTTGTCATTTTAGGGGCTTTATTTGTTTTGTGTTTTGATCATAAGCCATATCCATGGGAGGGAACCACTGACTCTTTGTGATTTTGATTGCCTTTCCCTAATGATTAGTGATGCTAAACATCTTTTCCTATGTATATTGACCATTCCTGTTTCTTCTTTTTTTTAAGGTTTTATTTACTTATTTGACAGAGAGAGATCACAAGTAGGCAGAGAGGCAGGCAGAGAGAGAGGAAGGGAAGCAGGCCCTCTGCTGAGCAGAGAGCCCGATGTGGGACTCAATCCCAGGACCCTGAGATCATGACCTGAGCCGAAGGCAGTGGCTTAACTCACTGAGTCACCCAGGTGCCCTCCTGTTTCTTCTTTAAGGAAATAGCTGTTCAAGTCCTTTGCCCATTTTTTAATTAGGCTGCTTATTTTATTGTTGTTAAGTATAGATGTCTTTTTTTTTTTTTTTAAAGTTCTGGATTTTTATCAGATATATGATTTGCAAATAGGTTTTCCCACTGTGTGGGTTGCCTTTTCACTCCATCAGTGGTGCCCTTTGACACACAAAGTTTTGTTGTTGTTGTTGTTTTTTACAAAGCCCGATGTATCTGTTGGTTTTTTTTTTTTCCTTTTGTTCCTTGTGCTTTTGGTATCATACCCAAGAGATCACTGCCAATTTGCTTTTAGATATTTTAACATATAGCTCCTTTTTCTCTAGTACCACAAAAACCATGACTTGTGGAAATTTTTCTTTTGAGGGAATTTTGCTTGGAAATAGCTCTTCTTTTGTTTGCAGTGGGCAAACAAAATATAATTTCAGAATTGGTTGACTTCACTTCCGCCATGCTCTACCCATCATTCTTTTCTTCTCAACGGATCACAAAGGCTCACTTGTGGATAAAGAAAAAAGAGAGTGAGGCTTAGTTTGAAAAAAGCCTCAATCCTGTATATTATATGGGCTAAGGAGAGAAAGTCCAGATTTAAGAAGTCTGGAGAATATGAGAGGGCCCTGTGGTAACCATGGCTGACAGGAAGTATATGACAACAAACTGGACTGCCATTTGTCTGAGAAGGCTGAATTCTATTTTCTAAAGCTCTTTTTGCCTTCCTCAGGCTGGAAAGATTATTTGAAAATAAGGCAGGCTCTAGAGGCAAACCTCTAGGGAACTAGCTTCCAGTCTGTATCCCGGGGACTGAAAAACTTGTTCCATAGACACTTCTCCAAGTGTATAGATAATGGCTTTTTATCAATGTTCATTCCTCTTTAGAAAACACTAAATGTTCCTTTTATTTTTATTAAATGCTGGTAAGACTCTTCTAATAGCTCAGAAAAATCCTTTCCCTGATTGCTCATTTCTCACACTTTACTTGTTATTATTTTGGGGTTATATTCTGTGCACTAATCACCATAACAGGAACCATGCATCCAAAATGCCACAGATCTTGCTTGGTAGAAAACAGCAACTGGGAAGTGCATCGTACATTTATACAATCTCATCCTCAAGGAGAAAATTCCATCTGGAGAAAGAATGCCTCCTGGGCCTTCTTCTTTTCACTGGTCTGTTCCAGAAGAATGTATTTACAGGATATCTGTGTTCTAGTATTTTCCTCTGACTTCTGCTGCAACCACATGTCACACTTTCTGGAGCACTGAGATGTTGTTTACTCTAGGCGTTGGTTGTGTGTCCCTACCTGGCATGTGCTCAGGGTAGACGTTGCTCTGACATTCCTGGCTGTCCTGTGGGTCTGGTCTGAAGAGGGCTTATCTGTGCTAGTCACTCCCCCCACACTGCTGCTGCCCACACAGTCACTTGAGTTGTGGGTGTCTGAATTTTTGCACCTTTAAAACATGGAACTTCTTAAAAGTGCAACCCTTTTCAAAGGAGCCACGGATTCATGAGTAGATCCACACTTGCCTGTATGCTCAGACTGGAAGGTATCCGTGATGAGCTTTCCTGGGGACAAGGAAGGGGGGCAGTAAGTTCCTCTGATTTTCACGCTACAGAATGAGATGCTCCTAAAAGCCAAATTTGGTGGTTTTTTCCTAGGGCCGGGGATCCTGAGATACCTGCTTCTTGGTGCTGCCTGTGCACTGTGTGTTTTAATGTCATCATGACATCAGAAGCTGGGAAGTGCTTTCCACCTGCAGTGTAACTAACTGAATGATCATCCCCAACTTTAGTGTCTGCAAGTAGGCCTTCCAACAAAAACGAAAGCCCAGCCCCTGATGGCCTCCCCTGGCTCCTCTGCCTCCCCAGCAGTGCCCCTTATGTCACAAGCAGCAGGGAAGTGGGGTGGAGGGAAGGAGGGAGAGGAGCAGAAGTCAGAGCAAGCGGACCAGGCCCTGTGACCAAGTTTCCTTGGCACCGGGAAAAAGTGCCTTCAGCTGGCACGGGGGCTTGTGTGCGCCAAGCTTTGCTTGTTTGCCATGGAAATCCTGGTTGTAACAGAGACCGGTGCCATTCAGGCAGTGAGCGGGAAGCTGCTTTTATGGGGAGGCTTTTTTGGCACTGTGTCCGACATACACTCCAGTCAATCACGGGAAAGTGCCTAATAACAGATGTGGTAATTAAGCCTGAAGAACTCTGTCTCTATTTTTCCGTTTTTTTTATTGCAGGGAATAACAAAGTGCCTCATTAAACCTCCAATCACGCTGATTTTTGAATTGGGCCCACCGATATTGTCAAAAATGACATCGCTGCAAGGGCTTTCTTCCTAAGTCCTTATCAGCCCACGGTGCCGCCAGGGAAAGGGTGGATTAGTTTGGGGGAGGATGATTCTGTTCTTTCTGTAGTGCCCTTTGCACTCTGGTACCAAAGCATGTGAAGATTCCAGGGGCACAATCAGATTCCTTCAAGTACCTTCCATAGAAAAAGGTTTAGCTTCTACGTGCTTGTGTGAATATAAAATGCCCCCTGATTCTCTTAGGTTCAAATTATACTGCCTATAGCAAGAAATTAACTTTGGTTTTCAATCCTAGAAAGGTTTCAGATAACCTGAAACCATGGTAAATTACCATATTTTAATAGGATAAATTATCTGGAAAAAAAAGTTTAATTACATCTGAAAAGGTCTGTCTTTGATTGTGACAGTTTCTAAGGCAAATGTCTTCATTAAGGTTGTTTTTCCTTCTTTCTTTTTTTAATGATGAACATGAGTCTGGCTCATCATTAAAGAAAATGAATCTAAGAGTTTAATGACCTGGGACAGGCAGAAAAAATATATGTCCTTAATAGTAAGAGAACATAGCTCAAAAAATTCTCTTGAGCTCCTCTGAATAGTTCAGAGATGGTTCTGTGTGATTGGGGCACTCTTGGGAAAGAGCCAAGTGCTCTGCCCATTTCTGACTTGGCTCTGTTGGGTAGTGTAGATTTGGAAGCTGCATTTATATTCTGGAGATAATTTTTTTGTTTCTAAAAAATGGCCATAGGCATAGAGATTTGGGCAGACATTTTGTTTTAAATATTTTGAAAAGGCTCGGGCTCCCATTTTCTAAAGATATTGATTCATTTCCTTGATTCCTGATGCATAATTTTGAGTTTTTCAGGATATTTCCAAGAGAATTTCTAGTTGACTGTATTCTTAAATGTAGCTCTTAATCTGACCCACACGAAACAGGTGATTTGTAGAGCCTAATCAAGATTGATTTTCAATTCGTATATTAATGAAGCATAAACGTGACCTACTGGTAATTTGTATATATTTAACATTTGTACATATACATATATGTAAAGGTATACCGACTTGAATGTTACTCCCTCTTTGTTGACTCATCTGACACCGAATATTTGTAATGTACTTTTATCCGTAAAGGCAACATTCTCCATCATTGGTGTCAAACATGTTCTTGCCAAATATGAAAGCAGGCATGTTTAGAGTCAGATTTTTACCACATTAAAATTTGTTTTAAGAAACACCGATACTGGGGTGCCTGGGTGGTTCAGTCGGTTGAGCACTGGATTCTTTTTTTTTTTTTTTTAAAGATTTTATTTATCTATTTGACAGAGAGGGCGAGAGCGCAAGTAGGCAGAGAGGCAGGCAGGGGGGCTGGGGAAGCAGGCTCCCCGCTGAGCAGAGACCCCGATGCAGGGCTCGATCCCAGGACACCGAGATCATGACCTGAGCCGAAGGTAGTCGCTCAACCAACTGAACCATCCAGGCGCCCCAAGAACTGTATTCTTGATTTCAGCTCATGTCATGATATCAGGGTGGTGAGATTGGGGCCTCTCCCTCCAGCTCTGATTTCAGCTCTGAGTCTGCTTGAGATTCTCTCTTTCCCTCTCCCTGCTCATCTGCTCTGTCTCTAAATAAACAAATAAATAAATAAAAAGAGAATAGAAACCCAAAACCCAAAACTCAACAACAAAGATACGGTAGGAAAGACCCAAGGTTTAAACGAAGATGCTGTGGTCAGGATTATTCAGTTGTGGACCAATCAAAGCTTTTCTTTACATGAGAATCAGATTAGTTTTCTTCTGTTTTTCCTAAGAACAACAAGATCTTCTGGGATAAAAGAGCTCATTTGTTAGTTTCAGTTCTCTTGCTGGGGAACTCTTTCTATAACTTAATGGATAGGCCTTTTAGAGGAAGTGGCAACTTGGCCAAGTCAGAGCAGCCCTGAGTAGAAGCGCCATCTCCTGGGGGCAAGGTTTCTCAAAGCCCCCCCAAGCTCCCAGCTGAGGTGTTTGTTTCCCTTCCTACCCTTAGTTATCGGTCTCTTACCTCAAACCTCTGGACTCATGTCAGCTGCCCATGACTCACAGAAGGTGATCCCTGATTGCCCTTCAATCTCTCAGATCACTGCCTGCCATGATGTGAGCGTTCTATGTTCTGTAGCCCTAAGTTTTGATCTAGCTCGGTTAACAACCATTTATTGAGCATCTATTATATTCTTATAGATGTGAAGAGAGGTGGTAATCAGGGATGAGTGCAGGAGAAGACTAGAGCAAGACTCGGGCTTTGCTTTCAAGGCGTTTATAGCTTAGGAGGTGGGATGGGCTACGCTAAAGACGAACCTGCAGCCGCGGGTAACAAATCAATATCAGATGAAGATTGTGCAGCTTTAGTTCCATTGGATGTTTCTATGCAGTTTCTGGGGAGAAGACTAAAGGATATTTTTACTCAGGTCCCAACACATCATTAACTAGATACTTAATGAGAGCATAAATTATTGCAGAGAGAGAAATAAGTTGACAGGAAGCTTATGTAATGGTTTGAATTTCAAACACTTAGTGAGGCTTACATGTTGACCTAAGGGAATTACAGAAACGAATCATAGACCCTTGAAAGTTAGCAGGGCAGGAAAAATATAATCTGTGCAAGAAACCATTTCCACCCTCCGCAGATTCTTCAATTGAGATGGTCTTCACGGGCAGTTTAAGTCCATTAGGTTTTAGTTTTCCTTTTTAAATGAAATGATTAGAGAGTTTAACACCTTGAACAAATGACAGTGATACAGTTTATAGGAACTGATTCTTTGTAAGAAAGAAATGAATGTATTCAGTGTGATGGGGGTCAGCTTAAACTGGATTGCTTTCTGTTCTCTGTAGTTTCCATTATTTATGATGAAGTGAAGATGCTGCTATTAGAGATTTTGAAATTTTAAAAAGTGTTAAGGAAGAGGAGTTATAATAAAAGCAAAAGGGAAATGACATTTTTAAAAGAGCTAGAATGGAAGAAGGAAAGAAATTAAACAAAATGTCGCAAATTAGGCCTGTGTTTCTGCAGACTTCAGAGCTCATGCCTTTAGTTCAAATACTTTCAGCTTCTCTGGTTCAGATTGCCCTTTAAAAGTTAGCCAGCATTTGCTTTAAAGCAGAGGTGTTATTCACCATGAAACCTGTAATTACTTTAATATTAATGTTATAAATAATTAATATTATTTTAATATTAATATTTGCTATTTAACATTAATGTTAAATATTTAATGTTAATGTCATTTATTTATTTATTCTTAACATTATACTTCGTATGTATTTATGGCTACCTGTGCTTTTTGTTTTCTTGCCTCATTTAGGTAATGTACAGACACGTAGGTACATTTAGGATACATTGAAATGTTCTTTATTTGCAGTCACATTGTGAGCTGCATCAAAGACCATCAGAGACCTTAGTTGTTTTTCAAAATTAAGCCTTAAAATTATAGGAACCCCTTCCTTTTCCTTTTGTCTATATTTCAAAAATATATTTTAAATAACCTTAGATATTCTTTGCCCTTTTCTAGCTTGTTTTTATATTATACTTCATGAACACAATGAAGAAAGGCAGTCCTGTAGTTAACTGTAGACTATAATAATCTGCCAATAAGTGAGGGGTTCATTCTAGGGTATTCCCAGACATTGTTTTTCTGGAGAAGTTTGCAGAGCTGGGTCCCTATACTAGCATACACAGTGCACCCTAGGAATTGTGCTTTTCAGCCGTGAGGCTGAAAGTTTTCCTCTTAGCGTAGTAAAACATTGCCATTGCAAGGTTTGTTCCATTGCTCCTTTCTCCCTGACTCCTATACCATCCTTTGTTACTTCTGTCGCCTGACTCTCCGCCCATCCTGGACCACCCCTTTGGTGCTACCAGTGTATGCTCCTGGTCACTTCCCTGTGGCCATAGCTGAGATGAATACTAGGTCCCTAAAAACATGACTACATGTAGCCATATCAGAGGAGAGCCACTTAATGAGAATACAGGAATGCCAGTGAAAAGAAAGCCTTCAGCTTTCAGTGAATGTACAGAATAACTACTAATTAAGCCCTTGAAAGTATCCATAGAATTCTCTTATGAAACAGCATCAGTTTTTTCTCTAATTGAACCACATATTTTTCCAGCAAAGTGTTTGTTGTTTTTCTATACTTATAATCCCCAGTATTGTCATCATTTTTTTTCAACTTTGGGATTTTCCTTTGCAGTGGTATTGTTTAGCAATAATGGGACAAAGTTTAGCAATTAAATGGAACAATCTTGACCTTCCATATTTCCCCATATATATTGAGAAAAATATTTCAAAATCCAGAGAAACTGATTTATGTATTCTGAGCTTTGTCTTTCCCATGGGTCATTTATTCATTCAGTCAGTCAGTCAGTAGACAAGAAATATTATTGAGCCCCTCATCTGTAGCAGGAACATGTAGAGTGACCAATGTATTGTTTTGACATGAAGGAATTTACCAGCTGGTAGAGACATGAATAAGACAATGGTGAATAAAATAGCGTGCTTTTCTAGTCTGAAAAAGTCGATGTCATCTACTCCCAGGATGCACCAGGTGGATGGGAATAAGGAAGGATGTTTAGATTGGCCTGGGAGCACTTCTATGGTGGCATTTGCTTCTTGAAGGATAACTGGTAAAGTCAGGTGGCAGGCACTGCTGAGGTGATAGAAATGATACGTACATGCCAGAGCTTTCTGGGCGATGAGGATGGACTCAGATGATCTTGAGTGAGGAAATGCCAGTTTGGACTTCCCTGAAAAGAAAGCTTGCAAAAACTTTTAAGTATAGAGGTACCTGAGTGGCACAGTCTGTTAAGCATACAGCTCTTGGTTTTGGCTCAGGTCATTATCTCATGGTCGAGAGACTGAGCCAGGGTTGGGTTCTATGCTCAGCGTCGAGTCTGCTTGAGATTCTCTCTCCCTCTGCCTTTCCACCCCTCCACCCCCGTTCTTGCTCTCTCTCTAAAATAAATGAATAAATCTCTAAAAAAACTTTTTAAGTATAGATGTGTGATATTCTGATTTGTGTTTTGACAGAATTGGGGGCAGCATGGAGGACCAGCTGGAACTGAATTGGTAAAAAGAATAAATTGGTCAAACTGAAAAGCTATTCAGAAGTTAGTGTTTTTAGACTTTGGTTTTAAGCTTGCTATTAATAAAACCTACTTTATCTTTACAATAAAAAGTCAAACTAAAGGACCCGTACTATCTACCTGCTTACTGCTCTAGTTAGAACAGGGAGTAAAGTAGGTGAATGACAAATGACAGATGCATATATTTCTCAACTTTTTATTTCATATTTCTGTGTTAAAATGAAATTTAAAAACTGAATGGCCCTTTCAGGAAGAGTCAACCAACAATTGGCCATTTCTTCATTAGTTTCATTAGAAGTGATCATTTAAGAGTACAATCATACTTAGTAGGTACAGTTGGCATCACTGACTGAAAATGATTTTAAAAGCAGATATGATTTTGAAAGAAGATAAAGGGGTCAAATGATATGTCCAAAAAGGTAAAATCATCCTATAATATACAAAGCTTATAAATGCATGAGGTCAGGGGCACCTGGGTGGCTCAGTTGGTTAAGTTCCTGACTCTTAATTTTGGCTCTGGTCATGATCTCAGGGTCATGGGATCAAGCCCCTTGTTGGGCTCTACGCTCAGCAAGGAGTCTCCTTGAGATTCTCTTTTTCCCTCTTCCTCTGCCCTTCTCCTCACTCTTTTTCTCTTTCTAAAATAGACATACAAGTCTTTAAGATAAATAAATGAGGTAAGAGATGACAGCTCTTGCAACAATTTTTCCACTGGGACATTGACTGATGCCTGAAAAATTATGAAAAATAAATTAATGGAAAACACTTCCAATTTTAGTATATGTACTGCAGAGGCAAGCACTGAAAAACACTTCCAAAAAGCAGATCAAGTGTAATTGGCTGAGAATAAGAGACAAACTCTAAAATGCCCATGGAAGTTGTAAACTTGCCCTATTTCAAATTAACAAGGTCAAAGTCTCCCTACCCTGAAACTTTCAAAAAACAAAAAAAGGTAAGTATTTTTAGGGTAATTTAAAGTACATAAGGGATGTGCAACTGCCTCATGGTACATAAAAATGATTAATTCTTGAAAAACTCATGACTTGAAATATCTATTTCTTCACCAGATTTTTATTTGTCCCATTTACCAATTCAAGATCTTGCTAGACTCGAGAGGTCTTACTAGATCCAAGATTTTTTTTAGTTCTTTGTTCAGATCCACATATATGACTCCTGTTTATACATTCTATTCTATACAGATACATATGTCTATACATATCTATTCATTAAATTCATTCATTCATCCATTTAGCCTCCCTCTGCTAGGTGTTGCTCTAGGTACCAAAATATCACAGAAAACCAAAAAGCATCATTGCAGTGAAGAAATTGGGGGTGTCCATTTGTCTTTCATCAGCATCAGCTCCTTTGTGACAGCCCTTAGCAGAACAACTATGAAGCTCATGTCCAATTTGCTCCTTTTTTTTTTTTAATATTTTATTTATTTATTTATTTGACAGAGTGAGATCACAAGTAGACAGACAGGCAGGCAGAGAGAGAGAGAGGAAAGCAGGCTTCCCACTGAGCAGAGAGCCCAATGTGGGACTCGATCCCAGGACCTTGAGATCATGACGTGAGCCGAAGGCAGCGGCTTAACCCACTGAGCCACCCAGGTGCCCCCAATTTGCTCCTTTGATGCACAGACTGAGTAGACATAATTCGTTGTGAGCTCCTCCTCCTTGATATGAAGAGGAGCATTCGTAAGTTGCCTTATGAAAGTCTTGGGCATTTCATCAATATTTTAGTATTAAACTTTTATAAGAACGCTTGGACTTATAATTTGTATATTTATATTCTATTAAGAATGGCATCAGCCACAGGAAAAAAAAATGTAATTGTGTCTTAATTATCTTTGTGGGCAGCAATTCATAATATTGTGTACACTGACAAGATCTTGAATTTGGGGCCAATATTAGCCTAGGGAGAAGCTATTTATGAAAGAGCTTTGTGACCTTGGGCATACACTGAATTTCTCTGGATCACAGTATCATTTACCATTTGTAAAATTAAGAGTATTGGACCACTTTCCTGCTACAGATTACGTTCATACAAAAGCTGATGAAACTTAGGCATTCTGGAAGTTTGTAAAGAAAGACAAAAGGGAAACTATAACTCTATAAGTTTGCTTGCCATTCAAGATGCCTTCCTGGCTGGTATTTATGAAAGGGAAGTAAAGCAGAGAGAAGATAAATGGCCTGACATTGATCAGAGTCTGATGCCAAAACACACTAGAATTTTCCTTGGTTGCCATACTTTCCTGTCCCCATTGCATACAGATCCTGAATTACCCTAAAAACGGCAGAGGAAGATAAGTACAGAGACACAGGGACATTAGAAGAGAGAATGATGGATAATGTGAATGAAGAAAGTAGTATGGGGAATGGCCCTTGATTTCCTATCAATATGAGATTGTTCTCGAAGCATTATTCAGGGTCAGACAGGGTCACTTTGTGAATAAAAGATCTGTCTAGATACCACAGGAAGTGGTGTTGCTACTTCAGCATGTGGTACTTTATCTACTAAAACAAAGCCCTATTTTAAGAGTCATAAAGTTGGAGTTTGGGTTGTGGCTTCTCATATTTACATATATATGCAGTTGGCGAGGAAGCTGAGGTGGGAGGGAAGGCTGCCCAAGTATTTTCTCCTTAATGTCTGGGCCAAACGCAACTTTGAATAATTATGTTCTTCCGCCTACTTACATTTCTTCAACAATTTCCTCACATTTTGCCTCAACTCTTCAAAGCCTTTGACCATGTGGGCTTAAAACCATGAGGATGAAAGTGTCCAGACTCTTTTGTGGCCATGCCTGCTGTGAGCCATCCCTGTGGTCATTCTGTATCCTGGTCTGGATTTGTGGTTCTGAATTGAGCAACCCTGGGAAGAATGGCAGTTGAGTCCTGATGTTCCTGATTATTTTAAACATCAGTACAGTGTAAATATGGAAATACCTTTTGTACTTTCTTTCCTTTCCTTTTCTTCTCTTTTCTTTTAAGTAGGTGATGTGCCCAGCATGGAGCCCAACAGGGCACTTGAACTCATGACCCTGAGATCAAGACCTGAAGTGAGATCAAGGGTCAGACACTTAACCGACTGAGCCACCCAGGCACCCCTACCTTTTGTATGTTCTAATTCAGGTTCTCAGTGTTGGCCAGAAGATAGCTTAGTCACTTGCAGGATCTAGCTTTTAATGAATTTGCATTTTAAGAAGAATTTCTTGCTCCATTGTACAAGTAGAGTGTTATTTTAGAAAGAAAGTGGCACTGTCACTGGATGAAGATGATTTGCCTGAAATCAGGGGGCCTGACTTCTGGATTCTAGAGTTGGACCATTCACAAACTTACTCTGTGATATAGCTGAGTCACCATAACTTGGGCCTCCAATTATTTCTTCCATAAAAATGAAAGGATTTTGGTTGAAGCCCATAAGACCTTAAACTCTAACTTTCTGTTTTCTTTTTTAGTACAAAAGCTCTCTGGACCCTAAGATATGTGTAGTGCGCTGGAAACTTTTGGAAGCCAAATGACTGTTACAAATATAAATTATTTGGCCTGTTATGAAATATTAAAAAAGAAGAATGCTGTGTGTGTGTGTGTGTGTGTGTGTGTGTGTGTGTGTGTGTATCCCTCCTTCATAGAATCTGGACAGATGCATTTGATAGGAAAATTTTCTAAAATCTTGGTCCCATAGATATTCTTTCCCTCAGAGTCTTCATTTCTCTGTGTTTTCTTAAGTAAGAAATAACCTTCAGGGAAAGGAAGCTTTGAGTTGAATTGTTCAGCTGTGCCTGAATAGTATTTCAGGAACTGAGTGTTAGTACAATGACCCAGAGATGACCAGGTGACATATGGGTGGCCCTTGTCATGCCAGTGATGGGGGCAGAGTGAGTGTCATCATCCTTCCTACTATAGCTCTATGCATCACTGCAAAGGACCTTCCCAAGAGAGGGACCGAGCAACTACATAGGCTTCCCAGTCCTGTCTCCATCCACCTCTGACCTCATGTGCAAGGAAAGACTTAAGATTCTGATGACACCCATCTATCCTGCTGTATGTCAGAGAGATATATTTTCTCCTTTTCCATTGTATTATGATTTGGCTTTGTCTAAAGGAAACTACCTTTTTTGTCATGTATTCTGTTACAACTGGATTTTCTTCCTGCTGGTATTATGTCAAGGGATTGGTCCAACCTGACAGTCAGCTTCTTCAATCCATATTATTGGTTAAAAGAAGGAAAAAGACAGTAGGTCTCTCTTTCTTCTTGGGCTGATCAAGTTCTGTTTTCTAGTTCATTTCTCTCAAATCCATTCATTCTTTGCCTGAGGTCTCATGAGGTGTTTGGGTATTTTACCTCAGGTCAATCTTAAACCATGATATTCAGTGCCATTCCTGACATGGCTCTAAAACTCCTTTTCACTCACTTGGTTTTCCACCCTATGTTCCAGACAATCTTGCCCATTTGCCTTTCCCTCTGGGAAGTTTCTTTCTATGCCTTTGTTCCTCGTGGCTCTTCTGGGTACGCCCTTCCTTGCTCCATGTAATCAGCAAAACCTGCAACATTGCTTTCTCTTATGTCTATGCACCAGTTGGGAAGACTTTCTCAACTCTACATACTTGTTTGGTAACCCTCTTGAACCCTAATCCCATTTTACATTGCTTTGTCATTATCATGGACATGATACTACTCTCCTATTCGACTGTAAACTCTTGGAGGGCAAAGGCTGCCTTTGCCAGGGTTTGCTGATTGAAAGAACAGTTGTCTGTTTTTCAGCAAAGCCTTTGAAAAATGACTGTGTGAAAGATGATTAAAATAATGACATGATTAGGACAGTTGATGAAATTTGAATCAGGTCTAGATTAGATAATAATAGTGCATCAATATTAAATTTTTCCATTTGTATTGCATCAATGTTAAATTTTTTTCCATTTAGGTAATTGTACTGTAGTTACATATG
Source organism: Mustela erminea (assembly GCF_009829155.1). Taxonomy (NCBI): domain Eukaryota; kingdom Metazoa; phylum Chordata; class Mammalia; order Carnivora; family Mustelidae; genus Mustela; species Mustela erminea. Next base: position 98,573,441 of record NC_045616.1, on the reverse strand, counting down.
TGAATGTCTTGTTCTTAGGAAATGCACATTAAAGTATTTAGAGGAATAGGGGCAAAATTTCATGTATAGATTACTCTCAAATGGTTAAGTGTGTGTGTGTGTTTGTAAATGGATAGTGGCAAACTACAAATTACTCTCAAATGGTTAAAGGTTTGTGTGTGTGTAAGCGGATGGTAGTAAAGTAAATGTGGCAAAATGTTAGCAGCTAGTGAGTCTGGATGAATGTCATTCTTTGTTCTATTTTCATAGCTTTCAAGTAAATTTGAATTTGTTTCAAAGTAAAGAGTTAAAAGAGTTAAAAAATTAAAACAATAATTAAATTTTATTTATTTTACATATATTTTATTTCTATCAATAAATTTTTATGTATTTATTTCAGATACAATTTATATATATTATCAGAGATAATCATGGAAAACTAGTTCAAAGGCAGGAAAGGAAAAAGAACATTTATTTGTAAATGAAAAAGCAACCCAGAGAAAAGTTTAGACGCCTTTCATTCAATATTTTGTAAGTGACCAGTAGCACTGAGCACATGATGAACTCCTGGTTATCACAAGGCAGGTCAGTTCTTCTAGGTAGTCAAATGCTAATGGTTAAGGGTAAGTGGCAGGATAATCTAGGACATGACATTGTGTGAAAAAGCAGCAGCTACACCTCAGAGCACAGGCATCTCGAGGTCATGCCTCCCAGAGCAAAATAACTGAAACTGTAATTAAAAGTCAAGGGGCTCCTGCCAGGAGTTACAATGCAGAGAAAAGATTTCAGAATCTTTTCAGGTGGTTTCTGCTTGATGCTCCTGAAGATACCAACAAAATTGTGAGCATTATTGAGAGCATTTTGGAAGTCCAACAAGATATTTTTGGTATAGACATATTAAAATAGAGATGTAGTGGTTTTCTACTGCTGCATTACCTCAGTTTCTGTGTGTCAGGAAATTGGGAGAAGCTCAGCTGGTGGCTCTGGCTCAGGATCTCACGAGGTCATAGTATGCGTCATCGGCGGTTACGGTCACCTGAAGGCTTGGCGGGGCTGCAGGGTCCACTCACGTGGCTGGTGGTGGGACACCTTCCGTGAGGCTTCGCCTTGCTGCTTGAGTGTCCTAATGACATGGCAGCTGGCTTCCTGGCGGTCTGAAAAGCAAGAAGGGAACCGTGTTGCCTCTGATGATGTAGGTCTGGAAGTTACACTCTGTCATTTTTGCCGTATCCTATTGGTTACACAGTCTATTCATCAAGAAAGGGTCTGACACAAGACAGGAATAGTCGGAGGTCAGCCTGGAGGTTGGCTACAACCCTGGGGTATAATTAGGGTTGCCAAGGCATAGTTGTTGAAAAAGGAAAGAAAGAAAGAGTAAATCTTATAATGGGGCTAATAGAGTAGTTTTTTCTTTTTTTTTTTTTTTTTCTTTTGTGGACAGGCCAAATAAATTAGGACTCCAGACTGAGAAGAATTAGTGGGAATGTTATTGAGGAATATTAAGTCATGAGAAGTTTAGGAAAATCAAAATGATTTTATTCACTGAACCCTGGAATGAGAAACGGTGTTTGAAATTTCTTTTTCTTATAAAAAAGAGAGGTATTGTTTCACAAAAGGAGATAAGTAGACTGAACCAAGCAAATAGAAGTGCAATTCATAATGGTTTAAGCCACAGCAGCTGTCCTTTTTTTTTTTTTTTTAAATGAGAAAGAGTGCCCAGCTGAGGGGCGGGGAGGAACAGAAAGAGAAGGAGAGAGAGAATCTTAAGCAGGCTTTATGCTCAACATAGAGTACAGAGCCTGATGTGGGGCTCGGTCCTGGGACCCTTGAGATCATGACCTGAGCTGAAATTAGGAGTCAGTTGCTTGAGCCACCCAAGCATCCCAAACATCTTTTTTTAGTCTGTTCTTATGTCTCTCTTTGTATTTCTGATATTGGGTCTTTTTACTTTCTTTTTTTCATGATCAACATTAGAAGTTTGTTTTCTTAGACTTTTAATTTTTATTTTGCATTCTTTTATTTTATTATTATTATTCTTTTAATTAGGCTCCATGCCCAGCCTGGAGCGGGAACGTGGGGCTTGAACTCACAACCCTGAGAACAAGACCTGAGCTGGGATCAAGAGTTGGATACTTAATTGACTGAGGCACCCAGGTGCTGCCAGCTGTCCTTGATATTGACCCTATCTTCTGTAATTTCTCCCAGTCTCACCAATTCTTTCACTGGTTTCTCACATACTTCCCTTAGTCTACCTTCCTTCCAAGGGCAGTTCCACCCCACCCCTGAATGCACAACCTCCACCTCTTCCTTTGCCCCCAGTCCCTGTTCCCTTCTTTGGATTTTGCACACCCTCTCTGTGTTAATCTCTGAAACATCTCTTTCATATAATAATGTGCCCTGCTCAAAGACTTCAGTGTATCCCACTGCAGGCAAGATAAAACCATATGAGCTCCTTAGCCTGGTGCTCAAGACCCTTATCACTGAGCTCTGCCTACTTTTCTAGCACTGCCTCTCAGGATTCCTTACAAGTCCTCCTGCTCTCCACCCGCAATCTTGGCTCCCACTTCTCTCTTTGCCTCATGGCCCTTTGCCATGGCTTTCATTTACTCAAGGCTTCCTTTTACCCGGATGTGATGCCAAGAACAGATCACAGATGTTGTAGTCATCAGCCAGATTGGTTCAAATCTCTGCTGTTCTAATTGTTGGTTTTCAAGTGAAACATTTAATCTCAGCCAATGAGATTACATATGTGAGGTGCAAGTCATGAAGTAGATACTCAGAGATTTCTAGTTCTTTTTCTTTTGAATGCTTCTGTTCATATTCGGCCTCTTTTATGAAACTTTCTTTCTCACATTGGTTTTTTTCCTCCTCTTAAAACCCTGGTCATCTATTTCTATGTCAACTAATTTGGCAAAATAATAGCTTATTTAGAATTTTCATTCCCTAGTCGATTTGGATGTGTTGAGGCTGAGACCGTGCCTTATAAGTCACCATGGTCCCCACAGTTGCTTGAGCTTCAATCCTTAGTGAGTATTGTTTGTGGAATTTTCCATTCCTGGGGGCGGGATTCATAGTAGTGTTTTGTAGTACTACCCAAAGTTGAGGACATGTGGGTGATCAGGGTGTCCCTTCAAACTACCCTTTAATGCCACCTAGATATTACGTGTGATTTTGGCAGGTTAAGTCTATGAGACTGTACCTCTCCGTTCCCACAACAGCCTCTTCTGGGCTTAACTGTGCCAGCATTGTGCTGTATTTAAACGGTCTGTTTGTGGCCATTCTTCATGTGGTTGGTGAGCTTCCTCAGGGTGGCCGGCCCAGCGCCTGACATCCTCGGGGTTTGTCCAGTTCTTGTTTGGTGTGAAGTATCTAGTGAATGCCAAAACTAGTGTGAAACACTCAACTTCCTGCTAACGTTTAGGGATATATATACATATATATATTTATATAAATATTTATATTTATTATATATATTTATAATATATAAAAAATTTATTAAATCCTATACTACAAACTTACGGTTTTATAAGCAACATATATATGTTTCTTATAATTTATAAATTATAAATTTAAATTATTGTAAATTTAATTATAATTAATTATATTTATATAAATATAAATATATAATATATAAATGAATAACATAATAAAATAAATATAAATAAAATAAAGATAAAGAAATAAAAACAAAATAAATAAATATATAAAATAATTATGAATTATTATAAATTTAAATTATTAAATTATAAATTATAAATAACATTTATTAAATCTTATACTGCAAACTTATAATGGTTTTATAAGCAACATATATATATATGTCCCTATACTACAAACTTATAATGGTTTTATAAGCAACATATATATATGTTTTACATATATATGTATATATATAAAAACATATATATATGTTTTATAAGCAACATATATATGTTGTTTTATAAGCAACATATATATGTTTTACATATATATGTATATATATAAAACAACATATGTATGTTTTATAAGCAACATATATATATATGTTGTTTTATAAGCAACATATATATATATTGTTGCTTATAAAACAACATATATATATATGTTGCTTATAAAATCATTGTAAGTTTTTAGTATAGCATTTAATAACTTTTTTTGGTGTCAATAGCCACACTCATGTATCTTATATCCTTAGAGTCTTCTAAAGAATGCTGTGTGACCACCCATATAAGATGACTCAATGTGACTCAGAAGAATATCTGTGTTATGGTGTTTGATGTGAGAAAAATAACACAAGGTTTTATATACACACAACATATATAGTACTTGCATTGCATATATAGTACTTGCATTGCTTCAGATAGAGTTATGCTTGCTTAAAGTCATATGCTACTAGAGTAACTAGCTTTGGATGGTGAAAACAAAAGTCACAACAGTGCCTCCTGGATTCTTTTTATCTGCAAAGTAGTGTTTCTGTGGAAATTCTCATCTGGGTTGTTTCAGGACAACCAGTAGCATTCTTCTTCTTTTTTTTTTTTAAATTTTTTTTAAAGATTTTATTTATTTGATAGACAGAGATCACAAGTAGGCAGAGAAGCAGGCAGAGAAAAGGGGGTGGGGAAGCAGGCTCCCCGCTGAGCAGAGAGCCCGATGCGGGGCTCCATCCCAGGATCCTGAGATCATGACCTGAGCTGAAGGCAGAGGCTTAACCCACTGAGCTGCCCAGGCGCCGCCCCCCCCCTTTATAAAGTAAGTTCTACCACCAATATGGAGCTTGAACTCAGGACCCTGAGATCAAAAGTGACATGAATAAGCATTGACATATTTGTTACCTCTGAGCTGGAGCTCTGATACTCTATTCACAGGCTTGAAGCTCCAGGAAGAACACAGCATGCTACCTTCTGCCCTACTTGGGTGGCCTTTCTGAGGAAAAGCTAGTATATTATTTATTGATTAATGTGATGGGGTGATCAAGGGATGGGGGTTGTGGAAATGTGACTATTCTTAATTGTGAAATTTACTTTCGCTTAGAAAACTGTGAGATGATTTTAGGGAAATGAGTTTGAGAAAAAACTGGGTGAGGGCACCCAAGTTATTTCTATCAGTGCTCTTAATGATTCTAGGAAGGAAATAGTGAAAGGCAGAAAGGATTGTCTGGCATCATTTATATCTCTGTTGTTGCAAAAATAAATTAGCAAGTCAACGCCCCATTATTTATTTCTCCCTAATACACTGATCAACTACTCCCTATCATCAGAACCCAGATTCATCCACTGTAAGGAGTGTATTTAACCTGATTATTTATTGTGGGTTTTGTGAGACTAAGCAAAGCCTCCCTTCCTAGTAGACAGCAAGAGTTAATTCTACCTGCTGTGTTTCTTTTTTCTAATAGGAGCACTTTAGCAATGCTAATCAGTTGTACTGATTTTCTGTTTTGATTTTTCCATAATAATTAAGTGAATGATATGGAATGCAATCAAGTTTGGCACTAGGGGGTTCATGCAAATGACTTTTTTTTTAACATTTTAAATTTTGTTAAATGGAACCATAACGAAAGTTATTTGAAGATGAAGACTGAGTGTGTGGGGGGTAGCAGAACTCTCCATTTAGAGTTTTGAATATTTTCCAAATGTCTGTTTTAATGAAGCAAATCACCACTGTATTACCTTTTTTTCAATTGAAATAATTCTATTTTTTAAAGATTGTGTTTTGTTTTCATTTGTGCTCCAAAGTGGAAGATTATAGTGTAAGACAAGATAGCACAGCTTAAAAGAGAGAAATGGGGAGAAAAATGTGTCGAACTTTCTTCCTTCAGGGTAGATACAAAGGAAAAATGGTACATGAATTTTACTCAGTGAAACCTATAGAAGAAAACAAATAAAGCAGGGAAAAAGTATATGTAATGCCCCGTACACTTCTTATTTGGGTTGTGTCTCTCAGTGCCTTTTATTCAACAAGAGACAGAACAAAAGGAAGAAGCATCTGTGTTTTTGAATATAGTGAAATGTATTTTATAGACTTCTACAGCTCATTGACATGTCTATGAATCCCTCCACAGTATATAACATTTGAATTATTTTCTCAAAGGGTTTTAACCTGTTTATGTGAAGTTGCATGATCCCTGCATCTGGGTCTAGCAATTCTTTTTGCTTTTGATGTTTTATGCTCTAATGCAGATTATTGTAGAACTCCGTTAACTTCTTATTTTCATTTGGAAAATCCTTTGGGAATGAGACCCGCTGATATATATATACATTTTTTAAAATGTCCTTATATTTTCCCTTCTGTAAACACCTCCAGCAACTTGGCAATGCAGTTAGGTTTTTTCTATGCCAAATTTCAAAAGCACAGGGAAGATGACCAAATTTTGCTTTTTTTTTTCTTCCTGCCATCCTCATAGAGAGGTTAAAGACTTCATAGAGCTTCACATCAAGTGCAAAGCAAGAAAGGCTTCAAAAAGATTAACATTAACATTTTTACATTAAAGGAAAACACACAACCTTTTTTCTTTTTCTTGGCAGTTTGATTCATTGCTTGCAGCAATTTCTAACTTTACAGACTAAACATTTCTAATTGGAAAATGAATGGTTTGAGTCTAAGATGGTGACTCACGATATAAACTTTCCAATTTGGGGTAATTGTTGTTAAGTAGATGGCAGATTACTGCTGACTAGCTCTCGTTTTGTCTTTGAGGAGAGAATGAAAGTTAATATACATGTTTCACACTTCGCTGCAACAAAACGCTTATCCTGAGGTAGACAAAGCAATGAGACAGATATTTGCCATGCTTGTTTGTTACAACTAAGTATATTAGAGGTTTGCTTTTTTTGATGAATGAAGAAAATATTAGCAGTATATTACATGTCTTCAACTGTGAAATGGGGATCATAAAAACACCTTTTTCTCAGGTAAATGGCTGTGAGGGTTGGACAGATCATGCACATAAAATGTTCCACTCTGGGCCTGGCCCCCAGCAATCGGTCAGGAAATTATTTCCCATCATCATCATCACTCTTGGTCACTCCTGTTAAGTGGAAAAGCATCTTTGGTTTTATAATGTTAAGTTTCAGCTTTTACAACTTCATGACAAACACCAATAATTTGAATTACTTTTTAAGCCCTATTTTGGCTTCCCATTTATGCTTTTTATGTTAGAATATATTTTGTGGTGATGGAAACTCCCCTTTTTAAAGATTTCACAACCTCTCATGTGGCTTGCAGTATCTTTTCGTTGTCTTACACATTCATGATATTATTTCCTTATTCTAAAGCAAATGTTGTCTTTAGTTTTAGTCTTTGTGCAGTTAGAGACAGGTGACTTGTCATGATATACTTGATATACTTATCCTATTTATAAACAGCCATGATTCCAAAGGACTGAGTACTTCTTCACGTGATCTAATGTCTTGAATTTGAAGGATAAAACTATTTCCTAAGGTTAGGTTTTTGCTGGTATTGTCGTTTATTGTTCATTTGAAGATAAACTTAACCCCCTCTTTTTAAAGTGACCTCTATACTCAGGGTGGGGTTTGAACTCATGAGCCCAAGATCAGGAGGCCCACACTCTGGGGTGCCTGGGTGGCTCAGTCAGTTAAGCGTCTGACTCTTGGTTTCAGCTCAGCTCTTGACCTCAAGGTCCTGAGTTTGAGTCCTGAGGAGTCTCTATGCTCACTGGGAGTCTGCTTGAGATTCTCTCCCTCTGCAACTTCCCTGACTCATGAGGAAGAGCTCTCACACACACGTGCGTTCTCTTTATCTCAAATAAATCTTTTTTTTTTTTTTTTTTTAAATAGGAGTCCCATGCTCCACTAACTGGAATAGCCAGGCATCTGAATAAACTTATCTTTTTAAACTACAAGGTCATTATTGAATAAATTTTGCTCCCATTTGTTTCTGCCCCTTGTGGTGTAAAAAGTTAGTGTAACTTCTCAAAATGCTAGCTCTCATCTGGAAAATAACTGCTTCAGTCACATGATCTGACCTATTGTTACTAGTTTTCCTAGTTTACCAATAGGCAGGTTAATACTTGTTCTCTTTTTAAGTAGTAAATGGATCAGCTATTTATATTTCCGTGTCCATTTTTACAACAATTTCATAAAGTCATTTTATTTAAGTGTGGCAATTAAGCATTTCCTTCTGACTAAATGGTAAGTTCCTGGAGGTGAGGAGATGGGTGTGAGTTTCAGGCACAGGCTGTGCCTGCTGTGACACACCCGAGCTGGTGAGTCCCGGCACATAGTAGGTGTTCAGTAAATGCCTGCAGATGACTTCATGTGAGTATCTCCTGGGAATCTCAAACTTGTTGTATCTAAAACTGAACTAAAGCTTCTTGCTCCCAGAAGGGGAGGGTGTCTGTGCTTCTCATCTTAGTGAAGGGCACAACACTCCATCCATGGGGCTCTTCCAGCAAACACTCCTCTCTCTTAATCCCATATTCAGTCACCAAGTTCTACTGAATCCAAGTCTGAAAAGTCTCGCAGATTTGCTCAGTTCCCTGCAGCATCTGTGTTATTCCCCCGGTGAAGTTCATGAACTTGGTAATGGTGTACAAAACCTTTGTGATATGCCCATCTCTTTCTCGACTGAATTAATTTGCGCTCCCAAAAGTGTGCTTGACCCTGCCTCCCCTCTGATTCCTTCTGCATGGAACATTCTCCTTCATCTTGTGTCTCCTTTGTGGGCCTCTTTGGCAAAAATGCTGCTGTTTGTTTTTCCATTGTGTTCCTTCTTCCTCTCAAGAACACAATGCTGGTTTTCTCTAACACAGACCTCTAAACAGACTTACATATTTTTCTGTACACGTGCAAACAAACTTCTGGTTCTGGTTTAGCTGGTTTTGTTTCTGTTGAGCAGATGGGGAATTGGAATCACTAAATGTAAGAAATGAACATGATGATTATGAAATTATACACATCTTAATGGCCAGGGGCAGGAACCGTATCTGTATTTGATGCCCAGTTTTTGCACGGTGCCTAGGATAGAGCAGACCTAGAAGACGTTCAGTGCCCAGGGAATGGATTTTTGAATGAATCTCAGTTTGAGCCTGAGGTGCCTCTCTCTTGAGTCAATGGAGCTTCTGTTTCATCCTTTACCCTCCAGGACAAATGAGGCCAGATTCCTCTGTGAGCCCTCTTCTTCCAGAAGGGAAATATGCCTGGTGAGAGAGTCTGGAAGCCTGCGTTGCTCCGAATTGTTCGGGAAGATTCCTTTAATGTTGGTTGGCATGGATGAGAAGGGCTTTTGTTGTAGTGGCAATTAATGATGATTTGCACATTTTTGTAATTTACAAAATGGTGACCACCCTGCACAGCACAAGAAATACCTCTCTCTTGGACCATGAAATCTGGTGACCCTTCTATTTAAACACATGGCTTGTGATGTGTGGTTTAGCCTTAGTGACAAACAGGTTCTGAATGGTTGTTGTACTGAAAAGAATTCTGTTTGGGTCATTTTCATGCTTCTCTAATTTGGATTTTTGTTTTCTTGTAGGTTTTTCTTCCCCAAAAAATGGTTATTTCTTTGAACCCATGCCTGAGCTTTATCTGTTTCTCGTTATGCCTCTGGAGCAGGACAGCATCATCACTGAATCTTGAAGACCCTAATGTGTGCAGCCACTGGGAAAGGTAATCATTTTGAAAGTAGTCTGAGAAATAATTTCTGATTATTTTTATATATTGGTATTATCAACCTGATATATAAAATAGACTTGGAGAAGAGTTTATAGAATTACTTTTATGTAAATACTAGTAGTTATAATAATAAATTAGTATTATTGCATATAAAGTGAATTTGAAGGATAACCTATTTCCTAAGGTTAGGTTTTTACTGGTATTGTTGTTTATTGTTCTTTTGAAGATAAACGTAACCCCCTCTTTTTAAAGTGATCTCTATACTCAGGGTGGGGTTTGAACTCATGAGCCCTCACTCTTATGGCATATAAAGTGAAAAAATTTTGATCTATTGATTCTAACACAGGAGTAGTTGTAGCATGCTGGGAAAATATTACTAGCTCCATTCACATGATCTCCCAAACATCTCTCTGCTCTCAGTCTATTTTGCAATAATCTGGGGGAGCTGGACTTATGCATGGGAACCAATGGGTGAGTGGTGAAGGACAATATGAAATAATGTACTGAAGGGTGGCCATGTGTAGTGCAAAAAGTTTGGGCTGTATGTGGCCTGAAAAGGGTGACATGATTTCTGGAGGCACTGGTGAGGGTGCATGGATGTAGTGTCGGCTAAGATGCTCTCAGAGACCTGAATAAGACGGAGCGGATAGCAGTGATTGAGTGGAGTTCTAGGAATGGAAGGTGGCCTGAAGCCAGTGCCGTTCAGACTGCTGAGGGTCTTGAGCAACAGATCTAGAATCAGCCCAGTACTGCAGGAAGGCAAGACAGATTAGATTACATCAAAGCAGATGATGTTGTATGCAGATGAAGGCATTATGCAGTGGGAGAAGCAGAGGCAGGACAACCAATAGGTCATTGTCAGAGAGCTCAGAGTCATTTTTTGGAACACAAAAATAGGACAAACCATCCAGCGCTACCACAGTATAGTCAAGTGTAGTCTATACAACTCCACTGTGCTACTTGCATTTCTCCTGAAGCATCGTTAGCCACAGGTCACCTTGCAAATGTCAGTTTTCCAGAGAGAAGGCGGCACCCTTCTAGTCCGCTCGAGCACTCCAGAGTAATAGGTAGTTTTGATAGCTGTATGTGCCATTTCATCAAACTCTCTGTCTCTTTCCCCTGTTCTCCTCAGCACCATGGGGAGCACAACACAGGGACATATTCCTGTCACTGTCATCAGCACAGGTCAAAATGAGCACACCCAGAGCCTTTCAGGCCCAGCAGCTATGTTATTGTAGGGGCACCCTGATCCCTCACTCACAGCATTATTTTTTTCAGTGACAGATTCCCCATGTCTAGGCACAGGCTTACAATCACGGTAACAGAATCCCACTTCTCTGATCCATCCATGGAGTTACGTATCATTAGGAAACTTTAAGCTATAGAGGAAATATGTACATGTAATCAAGATCTGTGTATCTATGGTATTAACTGTATTATATAGAATCAAAGGGGAAGGACCTCTTATTAATTATCTTTACAGTCATCACAGCACCTCCCATAAACATTTCAGCTACCAACTGCATAATAAATATCCATTCAAGCATTAAAAATGAATCAGTGAATATAAGGATGGTTACCTATCACATTTCAAAAAGGGAGAGGCCATTGGTGGTAGAACTTCTGGGAGGATGAACCCTTTGGAATAGAAGGAAATAATCACATTCAGAAGATACTGTGAGATAAGAATCAACACATCTTGTTCATACGTGGATTGTAGGATGGGTAGGAGTCAGCAGAGGTGAGATTTAGAACCTGCTCTGTGGGGCGCCTGGGTGGCTCAGTGGGTAAAGCCTCTGCCTTCGGCTTGGGTCATGATCCCAGAGTCCTGGGATTGAGCCCAGCAGCCAGCAGGCTCTCTACTCCATGGGGAGCCTGCTTCCTCCTCTCTCTCTGCCTGCCTCTCTGCCTACTTGTGATCTCTGTCAAATAAATAATTAAAATCTTAAAAAAAAAAAAAAAGAACCTGCTCTGTGAAAACCTGGAGGTGTCATTGCACATACGAAAAAGAAAAGGAAGAGTACTGATTTAAGAGGGAAGAGATGAGTGCAGGTGCCTTGTCACGTTCCTAAGATCGCTTTGAGAAATGGGCCTGGTAGCGTTTTGGAGCCCAGAATTGGGAGTCTCCAGCACGATGAGACGTAAGCGGGTGAACTCTCTGAGGAAACGGCTAGAAAGAGAAAAGAAGCCAGGCTTCAGGTAACCCAGCACCCACTCATACATGCACATTTCATCCTGATTCCCTCCTCATTATTCAACAAAACTTGGCAACACATAATTGCATGTTTTGTTCACTAGGGATAATTTCCAGGGTCCAAAACCCTGCCTTGCTTAGGGCATGTGCTGGATAAATCACTGTTGATTGAGTCCACTCACCTTTTGACAGGCAATGAAATGGCTCAATACGGACGCCAGTGGGGGAACGGGTGGGAGAGGAAGGACAAGGGGCACAGTAGTCTCTAAACCTCATGCATTTCCACTGTTGCAGAAGTGATTAGAGTGACCTCTAAAACACTTACTAATGGGGAGGGAAAATGAGGGTGAAAGAGTTAGGGACATGATGGAGATTTTTTTTTTCTCCCGACTGTATTTTTTTTCTTTTTTTTTTTTTTGACTGTATTTTTTTTCTATGACTTTCTAGAAAGAAGGATTGACAGCCATACTTTTCTTACTGATACATTTCCTATTTAACACTAGGTAATTATTCTTGGAAGAAAGGTAAAAGAAAGTGCGATGGTCGTGATAAGAATGGAGAAAGGAGTATAAATTAAAATGATCAAACAAGAGTGCAGGTGACACGTTCTGTATTTTCAGACCTGAATTGGGGCTTGAATGGACATGGGGAGAAGAAGATGAAGGTCAAGGACAGAATTCTTGGTGGTAGCGCTGAGTAGGGCTCATTGAGGCTTACCTTATCTCAACCCCACCTGGATCAAATGGACTCAGCCAGAGCCTTGCTTCTCACAGTGTGGTCTGTGGGGCTGTGACTTGAGCCCTACCTGGGTGCCTGTCAGAAATGCAGACTCTCAGGCCCTGCCCCAGGCCTGCTGAATCATTTATTTTCAAATAAAAGTAGGCCTCATTTTAATGTAGCAATCGTGGTTCTTAGAAGTCATACAGAAAATGAAATTAAGGAAAATGAAATCACTTAAAATACACAAGGGGTGCTTGTTATTAAAGGAATCCCATGCAGCAGCCTTTCAGAAACTGATAATTCCACGAATTATCTGTTCCTTCTCCACATCCCCTTTCCCTGGTCTGTGAGTTTATGTGTCAGCATCTACTGGGGTTTCTGCTAAGGAAGACACAAGAGAAGAGAACCATTCTTGGCCCATCCCCATGGGAGGTGGCACACAGAAGTGGTAATAATTGAAGCAGCAAGTCCTGAAGCGAGCAGAGATAAGGAATGATGATTATTACCATATCTGATTAAAGTAACAAGATCATTTTGGCAGATAGAATGTAATTAACCACTTTGGAATGTGGCCAAGCGATGATGGCTTCTCCCCGCCCTCCCTCTTCCTCCCCCGCCCCCTTCTTTGACCTTAAATTAAATCTTGCTGGGGTTTCTCCCTGGATGATATTTAATAGGTTAAAGTCCTGGTGATGATATGTTTTCAGTGTCTTTGAGAAGATTAAGCACACAAGCAGGAGGTGAAGAGTTACACATCTCTGTGGTGAAAATAGTGTAGAATTGAGATCAGATTCCCTTTATACCACGGTTTGGCACCCGTTGTCTGCTTCAGAAGCTTCAGATGTTCTGATGACATCTGAGAGGTGGCATGGGTCAGGGTGGTGTCTGGGGGACCCGGTGTTAGTGCCGGCTCTAGGCTGACTGCTAGCACAGGGAGCTCAGGGTTGCTCATTTGTGATAAAAACAGGATTGGACTAGACAGTCAAGAAGGCTCCTTCCCGCTCTGACTTGAGAGCCACTGATGAGGAACACAGAGGTGTGGACGGTTAACAGAGGGAGGCACTGATTATGTTCAAACAACAGCTTGGAAGCGGTGATAAAGACCCAGAGGAGGCTGGCCTGCCCTCAGAGATCTTTTCCTTCATAAGGCAAGCACACAGCCTCCACAAAGTGGCCCCTTGAAAAGTGACATGTTAATTCTTCAGCCGTAGGTGGGTATTAAGCAAATCAGGTATAGTCAGTTACAGAGTATTTGGCAGTCATAATTTGAAGAATATTCACTATTTACTAACCTGCTTAGGATGCACTCAAGTTTAAAAGTAATTTTCAGAATTATGTGCATAGTGTGATTATATTATGATAATAGCCGAAAAACTAAACCAACACAAAAAGCTAAAAAACCCCTAGGGACTATAAAAAAGCCAGCAAAATGCTGTTGGTGGTTATTTAAGAGTTAGAGAACTCTCTGTCTCCTAAAAATATTGTTTTCCAAATTCTGTAGTGTGATTAGAATACCATTAAAAATGGCAGGCGGGGGTGGGGGAGAGCAAGATTGTATGGAAAAGAAAAAGAATGTATAAAAACCAACAGGAAGGAAATTTGGTGTGAAAAGCCTAAAAGCCTTAAAGCCCTTCCCCCATAGACTTCACCAGAAGCCTGTTTGTGATCAACGTGCAAATTAGTTTTCAGTCCCTTCTGAATCAGAGGAGTCAAGCTGGAAGAGAAATGCACAAAGCATAATACATTTTGTCTTTGTGTTTATGTATTTCTCTATCAGAGCCCTGTTGTGTTATTTCTAGCATTATGGGCTGGCCCCTCTTGAGAGCTCTTTGGGGGCGGGAATTGCAGAGATGTTCAAATAACTGTTTGTTGAATTGGAATCCTAAATTGTTTGATGACCCTTTTCTAGAGAAGAGCTTTTTTTCTGTCCTAAAACCAGAGAAGCCTCCCTCAGATGTGTGCTATTAGTGAGCAGCAAGTGGCTAGAGGAAAAAAATGATATATTTCAGCATCTCCTCTCCTTTAAGCAATCCTCCAGACCACAAGAAATTAGTGATTTGCCTGTGGAATCCATTTGCCTGTGGAATCCATTCTTCTGTCCACATTAAATAGGATGTATTTGGCCAGGACCTCTTTGTTGATTATCACTTCTGCTCACCAAGTCAGACAGACCTTAACCATCATAACACGGCCTTTGAATTTTATGGGAATAATGCATCAAGTTTAGTTCCAACAAACCAATTTATGGGGATAATGCATCAAGTTTAGTTCTAACAAACCAATTTAGTTCTGTTTAATTAGTGCTGTAGAGCCTGGTAGAATATTTTTGTCACCCAATCGGCCTGGATGGATGGTAGTTTCTTTTTTACTCCCCTAGCATGTGTGGACCGTAGCTGCTTTGTTCATGGGTAATACAGGACTATACCTATATGCAGAGAACATTCATTCATTTTGTTCTGCACTGAAAATGGAATGGAGTAATAACGCTCTAGGCCTTGAGAT
Organism: Mustela erminea; assembly: GCF_009829155.1. NCBI lineage: Eukaryota > Metazoa > Chordata > Mammalia > Carnivora > Mustelidae > Mustela > Mustela erminea. Next base: position 98,558,438 of record NC_045616.1, on the reverse strand, counting down.
TCAGTTATTTACAAGAGGCTGGATAGGCAGGGAAAAAATTGGTGAGAAAGTCTTAGAATTTGCATTAACCTGAAGCTCAGAACCGTGCTAGAGGTCAGAAGACATTGTGGTCCATATATACAACAGAATATTACACAGCCATCAGAAAGGATGAGTACCCAACTTTTGCATCAACATGAATGGGACTGGAGGAGACTATGCTGAGTGAAATAAGTCAAGCAGAGAAAGTCAATTATCCTATGGTTTCACTTACTTGTAGAAGATAAGGAATGACATGGAGGACATTAGTAGAAGGAAAGGAAAAGTGAAGAGGGGAAAATTGGAGGGGGAGACGAACCTTGAGAAACTGGACTCAGAAACAAACTGAGGGTTTTGGATGGGAAGGGGATGGGTATTAAGGCGGGCACATGGGAGCCCTACATCAAAAACTAATGATATACTCTATGGTGACTATTATAACAAAAAAATACCTTATTGTGATAATTCATTCCAAGAACCTTTATATTTTAATAGAGGCCTCTTTTCCCCTAAAGGGGTTGTATCACAGACATGGGCGTTTGTATCGCATATACTCATTGGAACATGCTCTTGGGGTAGCCTCAGGTGGCATACAAGAGAAAAGGAAATAGTCACCTAAAATGCATGGAAGAAATTCAGAGTGCCAAGTAGGAAGGGATCTTCAAGACCATTGGTGATTCTCTGATTTTAAAGTGTGATCTCAAAACCCAGGGAGTAAAATTATCTGCTGATGGCAGTCTAGTTTCTCCACGCCCGATGAGGATAACCAGTTTTCCTGGTTATCAGATTATTCTGCTAATTCAGTGATCTTTTCAATAGGGCCTGTTGCATCTGCATGAGATTTGTGGAGCATCCTGAAATTAATGTACAAATCAAGTTGCGATGATCCAAAAAATGAAATACACAAAAGTGTGAACAGTATGATTATTTTATGGATTTCCTATTGAAGCCTAAGTGCAGAATAGCAAATAGAGGCCACGTGGAGAAAGAAATCCCCCTGTGGGGGAGCCCAGCACCACATAGCTTTTCAAATGAGAGGGTTGTACTGTGTGTCTAACCTGAATTCTTCATGCTGACGTTTCAGCCGCATTCCTTCTGTGCATTCTCTAGTCCATAGCTCCTAGTAATGAAGTTGGTCTATTGATTTGCTGCAAGTGAGTCCTTTATTGGGGCCCATTCCATTTGCTAGTGTGAATTAAAGATTTTCTTTGAGACTGTTCAAGAGAAGAGGATTAACTTATTGGGCCAAGAGGATTCTCCAGGTTTTCCTGTAGGCAGGAATTCTAAGCCCTTGAGCCAGTAATGGACTGCTTTAAAATAAAGAACTATGACATTGAACACTGAATGCTCTTTATGTTTTATGGATGTTTTCCACCTACATTCTCAGGACCTTAAGATTGCATGTTTTTACTTTAACAAGAAGCTGTTAGTGAAAATGTATTCGAAACCAGGCTAAGTAGCAGCAGGCCGTGGATATGTATATTTCAGACTAATTGTTTCAGTGATATGTTTAGAGACTTTGTAGTTTTTACTTAAAGGTTGCATATATTCTCCCAGTGCCTGAGAAGTAGGGCAGGCACACAAAACCAAATTAATTCAAGTTCCAACCTGAGAAATATGTTCTTTCTGGTTTTCCGGAATCAGTACCAAAATGTATCGCTATGAATATTCACATGGTCTCCGTGCTTATTATTTGCATGCAGACTTAGATGGAAAACTTCCTGTGAAAGGTCTGGATTAACCCTGCATGTCTGGGATAAGGGGATGGAATTAAATACAGAACAATATGTGGCAATCATGTCTGTAATCATGTCTGTAAATCATGTAGGATTATCAGAGTTTATGGTGAATGGGAAAGAGAATTCCTTTTATGAAATTTAGAACATAGACTCTTGTCTTTTGCGTGTATCATTAATATCTGTCCTTTTGGACACCTGGAAACATTCTCTATTAAAAGTCAGTGTGGAGTCACAAGTGAAGATATTAACCTCTGATTTTTTTTTTTTAATACATGGTATATCATGAATGTAAGAATAAGAAATATTGATTCCTTATCTTTCTTCTTTTTCAGCTACTCAGTGACTGTGCAAGAGTCCTACCCACATCCCTTTGATCAGATCTACTACACTAGCTGCACTGACATCCTGAACTGGTTTAAATGCACACGGCACAGGTAATCGAATCTCAGGTGTATTTATGAGTTTGGCTAACTGGGAAGGACTGTAGTGCAGAAAATTAAATATTTGATACAATGTGTCCATTTGTCTCATGAATAGTTATTGAGTGCTTGCTATTATCCTAGCCTTGTTCCAAACCATAGGAGTTATATAGAAAAAGCAAAACTGTTTCTGTGCCCTTGAGGAGCTTACAGAGACAGTGTCTACTAGCTACCATTCTTTGGTTAGCAAGAATTCATGCAGCTTTTGTGTGGTGCATAAATGGGGGAGACCCTCTTGAATATGGACATCACTAGGTACCAAGACACTCATATTCCAGCATATGTGTCTACTTGATTATCTGACTCAATTTAGACTAACTTAATTATTTTTTAAGAGAGAGAGAGAGGGCATGCACATACATGCACTGGGGGATTGGGGAGAGAGGCAGAGGGAGAGAGAAAATCTTAAGCAGAATCCACACCAGCACCGAGCCTGATGAGGCCTTGATCCAAGCTGAAATCAAGAGTCAGATACTTAACCACTGAGTCACCCAGTTGTCCTTAGACCAACTTAAATTTGACCTCAATGTAAGGCACATAATTTTTTTCTATAAATGTGAAAACAGAAAAGGAAAACATCTTAAGTAATAACATTACTATGGAAGGGAACTGTGATACCTTACTTTTATTTGTAAAATGCTTACAGTGGTGTGAGTCATGGGTCTAAATATGACACCTGTTGATTTATGCTGCATTAAACATTAGGCTCAATATTATTTCTTCAGACATTCCTTATCCACTCTATCTAAACAAGTATTCCCTTCCTGCCCACTCTCTTCCCTTACTCAGGCCTTATTTTTCATCACACCATATAATCATTACCAGTCATTGTATGACATATTTCTTTATTTAATATGGATCTTACTGTAGGTCTGTCTTCCCCAGTAGAATATAAATTCCTTGAGGGCAAGGCTTTATATTGTTGCTCATCATGAGTTATTTCCCCAGTGCCTAGAGTAGTGCCTGGAATAGAGTAAGTGCTCAGAAAACATGTGTTGTATAGATAAATCAGTGAATGGATGAAGCTTTAATTAAATGAGGGTCGTTTGTCTATAACCTTCTATTTTATAGTGGGATGAGACTGCATTGTCATAGATTTTTCAAGGAATTCTCTGAATTCTTCCTTAAAACATATGTAAGTAAAGGATAATTAGATCAGTGTCATATCTGAAATTATTTTTAAAAATTTTATTTATTTATTTGAGAGAGAGAATGAGAGCATGAGCAGGGGGAAGGGTTGGGGCAGAGGGAGAAGTAGGCTCCCTGCTGAGCAAGGAGTCCTGCATGTGGCTCGATCCCAGGGCCCTGGGATCATGACCTGAGCCGGAGGCAGACGCTTAACCGACTGGCCACCCATATCCCCATTATATCTGAAATTAATCAATAATTTCCAAGTTATCTCAAGATAAGTGAAATAGGAAAGTCACGAAACTTCTGATCCCTTGAAATAAAGTACAGGTTGACTAAAATGGGCAATTTTAATAAATTCTTAAACAAAAAGATAAGAGCATAATATTGGTCAAGACATGTAGTACATGCTCCTTCTTACCTATTTTAGAATACTTCACTCTTCATACCTTTATATTTAATAGCTCTTCTGTATCAAAATATAAATTCCTTATTCCTAATCAAATTGCCAGTCAAAAAAAGTAACAATGTGATTTTTTCCTTTCATGCAGAATCAGTTATCGGACAGCCTATCGGCATGGGGAGAAGACTATGTATAGGCGCAAATCCCAGTGTTGTCCTGGATTTTATGAAAGCAGGGAAATGTGTGTCCGTAAGTAAGACCTTTATCCCCTTGTGGGCAGCTTGTGTTTCCCAGTGTTGGTGTGCACTTGTGAATGGCAGCCGAGAGGGAGGCCCGGGGAGGTGGGGCAGCTTGGACCATTCCCTGTCACCCTTGGCTGCTGCTTTCCTGATCTATGGAATGAGGGAAGCATTGCTTTGTCCCTCTGTCCTATCAAAAATCTCCACATGAGTGTCACTTGAGGAGAAAACAGATGTTATAGAAGGATGATTTAGGGCCGGATGTCTCAGTGTTAATTACCATTTTGCAATAAATGTCTCTTTGGAAACTGGTCAAGGAGTCACTAGACTCAGGTCACAGAAGAGAACAGAGGCAGGACTTCCCCACAGCAGCTGACCGGAGTCCCGAAGCAGCTTCTGAGAGGCCACTGTGTTCTTTTCTGGTGCACAGAATGATGAAGCTTACAAAAAGCAGAGGAGCTTTCACACTAAGAAACAGCTCTAAGTCTGAGTCACAAAGTAGACCTTCTTCTTTGTCATTTTCTGTCTCCCCTCCCCATCTCACCAGTTCATTCCGAAATGTTTCAGGGGAAGTTGGAGATTTTATGATACACTTTAGAAGACTGTGGAATTTCATGTGCAATTAAGTTTGCAACTAAGGTTTCTTTCCACTGTGTTTAGGATGTAGAGAAGAGAGATCAATAGAAAGGGGTGTATTCAAATATTTTGGCTCCACACACAGCTAGAGGGGCAGCATTGCTTTCTGAGCTGAGGCACTGGTGTTGAGTAGCATCGAGAGAGACAAGGTTCTGCTTTAAACTGAAGACATTAGGAATGGTTGAACACATCCTGGCTTAAAAGAGCCGGGTAATGTAGCACTGGGTGACTTTGGAGAAGCCCTTTATACCTCTTGGATGCTCCTTTGATCTCAAGTGCAGAGAGGACTTAAATGGATAGTATATGTGTCCTTTTTCTTCCAATGACTGGATTCTATTCTTTTTTTTTTTTTTTAAGATTTTATTTATGTATTTTAGAGAGAGAGAGAGAGAGAACGGGGGAAGGGGGAGAGGGAGAGAGAATCCACAAGCAGACACCCTGCTGAGCATAGAGCCTAATGCAGGACTTGACTCCAGTCTCGATCCCAGGACCCTGAGATGATGACCCAGGCTGAAATCAAGAGTTGGCCACTTAACTGACTGAGCCACCCAGGTGACCCTGGATTCATTTTTTTATAGGAACGGGTGCAGTTCCTCAACTTTGATTTAGAGCTGGGGCTCTATGTCATAATAAATGTTCATTGAAAAAATTAGAAAATGTAACAAGAGAAAAGGAAAGAAAAGAAAGAAAAAGAAAAGAAAGGAAAGGAGAAAAGAAAAGGAAGGGAAAAAAGAAAGAAGAAAAGAAAAGAAAAATACAGTGTGAATATATTTCTTGGTCAGTAAATGTACTTCTGTAACATATTGCAAATGTCAGTGTGTTACTGAATTATAGATTGTTAGCAAATTTCAGCTGTTGAATATTTATGTGATTTCCATGTTTTACCTATTACGAACTGCTGGAGAAGACATCATTGTGGTTAAATCTTTGATCATCCCCTTAATGAATAGGTAAGGATAAATTCCTAGAAGTAAAATTGCTGGGTCAGAGGTATACATGTATTTTTCAGATGTTTGGTGTGTTTCCACTTTATGTGGGATTGCTTTTTGCTTATCCCTGTGCCAATTTTCCCTTTACTAATATTTTCTTAATTTGCATGTCTTTGATTAATAAGGATGCTGAATAAGAAAAATTACATGTTTATAATCAAACATCTTGGAGGATAATCACTAACTGACCTCTGTGGCCCGGCTGATGGGAATTTTCCAAGGAAAGCCCTGAGTGCACACAGGGGCACAGGGGTGGGGGTGGACCTCAGCTGTCTCTGGCAGCCACTTTACCCAGAAGCTTCAGGGTAGCATTATCTTGGTGCCCATGCTGGGGCTCAAACTTACAAGAACAGTGGTCAGTACAGTAAAGGAGTGATTCTATCTCCCAAGGTTCATTTCTCTTACCCATTTGCCAGAAGTTGCGTATAAAGTCAAGAAATGACACAGAGCCTGGAGGGCTACCTTCTGGTCATACTTTCTTTCCTTGAAGGCTCGCACATGGGAAGCTAGATTTTACTGGCAAGCTGGTGAGACCGTGGATCCAAGCAGGGTCGGTAGGTGTTTAGAGCTTCATGGTCCATGCCTTCCAGAACCCAGCACCTGTCATTTCGTTCAGTACTGCGTCCCATCTCAGGAAGCTGGGCAATTCCCCAACCCCATCATACCCGAATATTACAATGGTAAAAATAACTTTTCCTGTATCTCAAACTAGGCAGGTTGCAAGATGTCCTCCTCACTGCTTGGATGGCTAGCTCTAGCATTTGCTTCTAAAATTTTTCTTTTCCTAAGCCTTTCAACCAGTCAACTGCCCCTGGAGACTGAAACATTTTTCTTTTAGATATGTTAATATATTTAAGCAGCTCTCTGTCTGGTCTCAGAGGCCTGGGAGCTATTTGGTCTCTTTAAGGGTATTTTCCATTTCTCCACTCTGATGTGTTGATTTCATAGCTTAACCTCAGTGGACACTCAAGCTTCCCTTACTTCCTTGTTCCAGGAGATGCCTCTGGTCAGTCTTCTCTGCCCTCAATAGCCGGTACCAGTGAGGCACCCTGTGGATAGGAAAGGAAGAGAGAACACAGGATTCTCTTTTTTTCAGTTAGGTTTTGCTGTCAGGCACCTAGTGTCGTCACCATTGTTAACTGTCATCAGTTACCAGAAGGAATAGAAACACAGGAATCAGTACTAATTTTAGTTTAATTTTTGGTAGTAAATTTTCCTAGAAGGCAAAAAAGGGCGATTTCATGTGACTACATACTTGCATTTGGAAAAAAGTTTCCTTCGGGTAGCTGGAGTAACTCCTTCCGGAGAGCAAGCTCCATCCTCCCATTTCCTCCCACCCCTCCTTCCTCCGGCCAACGACGAAGCCCACCTCCTAGACTCAGACTGTACAGAAGCTGCTGGTTGGCAGAGTACACTGAGTGTGTTCAGAAGATAGATTATGTCATCAGGCAGGAAGAATCGAAACAGAAAATATAGGGTATGGCGTTGGAATCTGGGTGGGGGAAAAATGGTTGGAAAAATTTCCAAAAGGCAAATATCATTAGACGTGACGATGTCCATGATTTCTTGGTGAGGTTTTCACCTGTTCCTAAAAATAAACTTTTTACGTTTATTCAACTTCCAGGGTTACTCTTCTAGCCTAATCTTGTATTTAATTACTCTTGATTTAGAGAAATTAAAATGTTAATGAAGAAATGCCCAGAGGAATGAAATGGATTTAGTATGTGTGTGTCTGTTTGTACATTGTATGTGTATATAGGTTTGTGGTGTGTGTAACATGTAGGTGTAGATATGATTTTTTGTTATCTGTTAACTTTTTAAATTTGAGTCTAGTTGACACATGGTGTTATGTTAGTTTCAGGTGTGATTCACATAGTGACTCAGCTTCTCTATACGTTATGCTCTGCTTACCACAAACTTAGCCACCATCTGTCACCATAGAATGCAATTCCAGTATCACTGACTACATCTCCTTTGCTGTGCCTTCTATTCCTGTGACTGATTCCCTCCGAAACTGGCAGCCTGTACGTCCCTTTTCCCTTCACCCGTTTGCCTGTCCTTCTACCCACTTGCCTCTAGCAACCATCAGTTTGTTCTCTGTATTTTCAGGTCTGATTTTACTTTTTTGTTGTTCATTCATTCATTCTGTTTTTTAGATACATTACACAAGTGAAATCACATGGTATTTATCTTTCTCTTTCTGACTGACTTCACTGAGCACAATACTCTGTAGGTCCATCCATGTTGTCATAAATGGTAAAGTCTCATCCTTTTCTTTGGCCATATGATATTCCATGTGTGTGCCCTTGTGTGTGTGTGTGCGCGCGCGCGCGCGTGCACGCACGTACATGTGTGAGTGCATTCCGTCTTCTTTATCCCCTCTTTTTTTTTAAAGATTGGCCACCTGCATGTCTTCTTTGGAGAAATGTCTGCTCAGATCCTCTGCCCACTTTTTAATTCGATTTTTTTTTTTTTTTTTTGCTGTTCAGTTTTATGAGTCTTTATATACTTGGGATATTAACCCCTTATCAGATTTATGATTTGTACATTTTTTTTATTAGTGGGTTGCTTTTCATTTTCTTGATGATTTCCTTTGTGGTGCAGAGCCTTCTTAATTTGTTGGAGTCCTACTTGTTTATTTTAATTTTTATTGCCTTTGTTTTTGGCATCATATCCATAAACTTAACACCACGATTGATGTTAAGAAGCTTAGTGCCTGTATTTTCTTCTACGAGTTTTATGCTTTTGGTACCATGTTCAAGTCTTTAATCCATTTTGAGTTTGTTTTTGTGTGTAGTGAAAGACAATTGTCTGGTTTCATTCTTTACATGTGACTGTCCAGTGTTCCCAGCACCATTTATTAAAGAGACTGTCTTTTCCTCATTATACATTTGTGGCTCCTTTGTCATAAATTAATTGACCATATATGCATGGATTTATTTCTGGGCTCTCTTCTGTTCCATTGATCTCGTGTGTCTATTTTTATGCCAATACCATACTGATTTGATTACTCTAGTTCCAAATCAGGAAGCATAATGCCTCCAACTTTATTCTCATTTCTCAAGATTGCTTTGGCTGTTTGGGGTCTTTTGTGGTTTCACACAAATTTCAGGATTGTTTGTTCTGTTTCCATGAAAAATATCATTGGAATTTTGATAGGGATTGTGTTGAATCTGTAGGTGGCATTGGATGCTTTGGGCTTTTTAATAATATTAATTTTTCTTTTTTTTTTCTTTTAAAGATTTTATTTATTTTTTGACAGAGAGAGATCACAAGTAGGCAGAGAGGCAGGCAGAGAGAGAGGAGGAAGCAGGCTCCCTGCTGAGCAGAGCCTGATGCGGGACTCGATCCCAGGACCCTGAGATCATGACCCGAGCCGAAGGCAGCGGCTTAACCCACTGAGCCACCCAGGCGCCCCAATATTAATTTTTCTAATCCATAGCATGAGATATCTCATATATTGAAGTTATGAACATAAAAACCTGGTGTTTCTCATACCAAATTCAGCTTATAGATGTTCTATTCATCAGTCTAACAAACTCTTACAAACACAGTGAAGGGCTTCTAACTAATGTTTTACAAATTTAAACATGATCAAGTTTTAAAAATGGAATTTATGCTTTTAAAATGGAATAAACATTATAGGGTTTGATTGTTTCACACATTTCTTTATTGAATTTAAAATATTCACAAGGCTGAAAGATCGTTACCCCCTAAGAAAATAATTATGCCATCTCATGTTTTTGCTTTCCCGTTAGAAAAAAAAAATTTGGTGTATCTTCTCCGTTCGCTGAAGTTTTTAATTAATTAATTTGTTTTCTTCAATTGTAGTAAAAAATGCATAGCATGAAATTTCCCATCTTCCTAATTTTTGGGTGTATTATTCAGTGGTATTAAGTGTATTTACTTTGTTATGCAACAGATCCCTAGAACTTTTTCATCTTTTAACACTGAAACTCTACACTTATTAAATCTGAATTCCGCCTTTTCCCTTATCCAGCCCTTGGCCATTCACCTTTTAACTTCTTTCTGTTGCTGGGGTTTTGCTGCTTTAGAGACTTTATGTGAGTGGAGTCCTTTTACGGCAGACTTATTTCACTGAGTATCTGTCCTCGAGCTCCATCCATGTTGTACCCTTTGCGAGAAATTCTTTTCCTAAGCCTACATAATATCCCTTTGTATTATTTTCTGAAGTTTTTAAAAGCAGGCAATATTGTCCTTGATTACTACCTTGGTAGAAGATACTGAGCCCATTGTCTATTCTAGATGTATTCCATATTCCTGAAATTTGAGACTTATCTAGTCCTCGTCCTATTTTTCAGGTTAGGTTAGAACCCTCAACCCAGTTGGTGTCCCTGTTTGATTGAATTTGACATATCACTTAGTCATTAAAATATATAAATGTATTTGTGGCCTAACTTTACTATGGTAATTGCTACAATTATGATTTATTTATTTTCATGTAATTCTTACATTTTATGACACCTATCTCTTGTAAATATTAAAATGATATGTGCAAATCTAAAATGATCTCTTGCAAGTCTTGTGGCTAGGTTTGAATGCGAAATCGTAACCTCTCAGGTCATCTTGTTCATGCTCTTCCATCTTGCCTTGATGCTGGTCCCATATAGAGTCTGAAGTTTACAAGAGTGGCAGTTGTGTGGCTGTTCTTCCAGGGTATTAGTTTCCTCTATAAATAGATCAGCAGTCCCCAGATGCTTTGCATTTTCCATCTTCTCAAACACCCCACCCCTATGTATATATATTCCATGCAGTTCCCTAATTTAGAATTTTGGTCTTGTTCCTAAAGTGAAAAGATGAGTAACACAAATTGACCTAAATGTAGTGGTCAGTTGACCAAGACTATGTATGAACATCTATTTCTCCCTCATTGTTTTGCCTCCCTCATTGATCCTTCCCCCCTTCCTTCCTATCTACATACCAGTTCACCCATCCAATTATTAGAAACTGAAATAAGTTAGTGGATGCATGAGCATCATTTTGTATCTCACTTTGTACATGCGAGTGATTCATAAGATAAATTAGATGGGATTCTGGGACAAAGGGCATGCATGTTGTATCACTAAGGATCAGGTTCAGCTATGAGATGACAGTTTGTTTCTTTCTCACATTGGAGCCTAGAGTTGGGTAACCCAGTAGGGTCTCCAAGCAATGTTTACTTCTTTGCTCCACCGTCTCTAGGGTACAGGCTTCATCTTCATATACCATTGTGGATCTCCACATATCTATCCTGGTCCCAAAGCAATGGATGGAAGAGATGGGAGAAGGGGCAAATGGCAATGCCAGCTGTCTGTTTTTGTGTTTTTTTGGTGTTTTTTTTTTGTTTGTTTGTTTGTTTTTTTAGGATTTTATTTATTTATTTATTTATTTGAGAGAGAAAGCATGACCAGAGGGAGGGGGCAGAGGAAAAGGGAGAAGTAGACTCCCCGATGAGCAGGAAGCCCAGGACCCTGGGATCATGACATTAGCTGAAGGCAGATGCTTAAGTGACGAGCCGCCCAATGCTTCCAGCTGTCTTTTAAAGAAGGTTCTTTTAAATAAAAGTGAGCACATTCCATTTCCACTTTGTCACAGTACGCCCTAACCTGCAAGAGCATTTTAATTCTGAATGGTCAAGGGCCCACTAAAAATATTTTTTTATTGGAAGGAAATAATGGATATGAGGATAAAGGAGCCATCTTAACCACATTTTAAGATTTTTAAAAAAAATTTTTAAATTTATTCTCAGCGTAACAGTATTCATTGTTTTCGCACCACACCCAGTGCTCCATGCAATCCATGCCCTCTCCAATACCCACCATCTGGTTCCCCCAACCACCCACCCCCCGCCGCTTCAAAACCCTCAGATCGCTGTCCCAACAGGTTGTAACAACTTGCTTGTCCACTAAAAGTATATGAAGATACCTCTTCTCCACATCCTCACCAACACTAGGTAATACTATTGCTTTCGGCTTGTTGGGGGAAAATGGTATCTGCCTTCCTATGCATTCCCATAAGTACCAGTGAAGGTATTCTCCCCAGAAACGTACATTTATTAGCAATTTGTAATGTGGTTCCAAGGATGAGGATAGTCTAGGGGCTACAGCGAGACTGCTTTGTTCATCCTTTCCCTTCTCACCCCAGAGTTCCCCAGGTCCCCCTTTTCCCAAAACCTTAACTGTTGGCAGCTCCAGGGATGGTGTGGAACCAGGGCGGCCTCTTACCTTCTCCCCGCAGCTCCCTCCATGAGCACTGAGGAAAGAGGAATAGTCTGTGGTCCTCTGGCAGGAAGGGCAGCTTGGAGCAGCACAAGCCTAAATGCAGCGGTGTGCTGGTCCATGGAAAGGAGCTGAGATCCAGACTCACGATGTTTATGCTGCCGCAGTTGTGGAATAAATGAGCGTTTGAGGCAGCTCTAAGGGTCTTACCATTATTTACAACATTGGAATCTCAGGATGATGTGTTTGCAGTACATACAACTGATTTCCAAACACATACTTGAAACCGACTTCTTAGCAAGTAGGAATCTCCTATATCTATAGGAGATACAGATATATAGATATAGATATATAGATTAGATTGGGTTCATGATACTAGGAAAATCTCACAGGAAAAGTAGCCACAGAGTGGGAAGTTGATGCCTCTCCCTCCGTGGGAAGGACTGGTTAATTCCAGGACAAGGCTGGCCATATGTTCTCACTCTCATGTCCTAGGTTTCACCTTGACTGATGACAGGGACTACAGATAGGGACTGAGCTGAGCTGCTTGGGGCAGCATGAGAATGGACAAGGGACACGGCCAGGGTTCCCTTCTCTAGGCCGGCTCCCATCCTTTTGCCTCAGATGCCCAGTGTTCTTCCTGCTGAATGCTCCTGTAAAAGAAGGAACTATCTTGAGACCTATCTCCTTTGTGGGGGACTTAACTCTGCCTCTCTGTTTTTGTTAGATGGGGAAGGTCAAGTGGTAAGTTCAAATTAAAGCTGTAATGGGGGAATTGCAGGCAGTGTGGCTTGTGAGGAAGACCTAGGAAGAGGTTTGGGGACTCAAGTCACCCACTCTATTGCCTTGTAGGCCAACCCTGATGGTGGAAGATCAGCTCCCATGGATGTGCCCTGCATGTCTTTGGCAATCATTAAGAGAACTCTGGAACTGTAAACAAGAAGCCTTAACTCCCACTCCCACACACTGAACAGTATATGATTTCCTGTTCTTAGTAGAGACCAGTGTGACAATTGATTACTGTAGCAGTGAATGAATATTCACAGCTGATTTTTAACTTGGCCAATTTTATGAAAAACAGAACTGGTTGTAGGGAAATAAGGAGCTAGTACTGGGGTGCTGTTTATATAAAAAAATAATTACTGCAAATGTACTTTATTCTTGTTTGAATGCCCTGCTTCAGTAAACAATGGGTTTTATACCAAATTTGGGGTTAAGTGCTTAAAGACATCTGTAGCTCACTCATGCAGGACTATTTTTCTTCCAGGAAGCAGGTAGACCACATAGGTGGCACTTAACACAACCCATACATTTCCCCTCTTTCCTTTCCTTTCATTTTCTCTTTCTTTCTTTCTTTCTTTCTTTCTTTCTTTCTTTCTTTCTTTTACTAGAATATTATGTTATGCTAAACTGGAATCAACAAACCTTCTCTTTTGGGAGAGGGCACCATCTCTTAGAAGCAGCGACCTGGAACACTGTACCTAGAAGGATTCTGAGGGGGAGTACCTGAGTGGCACAGTTGGGGAAACATCCAACACTTCGGTTTTGCTCAGGTTGTGATCTCAGGGTCGTGAGATCAAACCCCACGTGGGCTCCACGCTGAGCAAGGAGTCCGCTTGAGATTTTCTCTCCCTCTGTCCCTCCCCCGGCCTTTCTCTAAAATAAACAAATAAATCCTAAAAACAAAACAAAACAAAAACAGAAGGATTCTGAGGCCACGTAAGTGCTAAGAGAGAACAGAGTGACTCATCAGTGATGACTGTCATTGTCATTGGGTGGCCTGAGTGCCTTATACTTGCCATAGCTGTAGTAGACCCTAGTAGCATTCTGTAACTTTTGGACTTCTGGAGTCATGGGGATATCATTTATGGTTCCTGAATCATGCAGTTGGCCATAGCTTCCTGTTATACCCACCTTCCCCCTTGAACCATGAAGTCATATATCATTGTTTCTGCTATTGTCCCCAGGAATAGAGTGAGCTTTCTCTTCATGCACTGGAATATCTGCCAGACTAACTCAGGATTATATTGTCAGCAATTTACGGAATTGAAAAAGAGACTCAACAGCCACATTTTGCCCGGTGTCAGCCGTAGGGGGGTCTGAGAGGAGGGAGAGTGCAGGCTTGGGCAAATTGTCCTAATGGGCAAGGCTTTTGGGAAGAGCTGCCGTGCGGATCCTTATTTCCTTCACCTGGAGTTTGTGGAAGAACACAGGAAACTCCTCAGTCTCAGGCTTCATGTCATTTCGGTCTTTTTTTTTTTTTTCTCTTAAGATTTTATTTATTTATTTGACAGACAGAGATCACAAGTAGGCAGAGGCAGGCAGAGAGAGAGGAGGAAGCAGTCTCCCTGCTGAGCAGAGAGCCCGATGTGGGATTCGATCCCAGGACCCTGAGATCATGACCGAGCGGAAGGCAGGGGCTTAACCCACTGAGCCACCCAGGCGCCCCTGTCATTTTGGTCTTTTGCTGCTGCAAAGTTTTGGGCTCAGATTTTTCAAGATGAGAAGAACTAGAGTACAGGGCAAGATGCCTTGTTCAGGCTGTGAAGTTTTTGCTTTTGACAGAGGGCCGTTGATTGACGAGCTTGGTGTCTCTCTAGGGAATTTAGAGGGGCAGAGTGAGACCTTAAGGAGAGAGGAACAGCTCCCTGATGCTGAAGGCTATTTGAGCCTTGTGCTATGGATTTGCTTGACTCTCACAGCCTCGATTAATAATAAAGTTGTGATCTTGTGAAATATTTCCAAACAACTGTGGCTGGTAGACCCTTAAGCAGACCCTTTTGAGTCCACATAAAAGCGAGACAATCCTGTTAGGCTAGCCAAAGGGATCTTGAACTGACAGTAGTCAGATGGTGTGTTTCTAAATATACCTACTCATGATGCCCTTTCTGCCACTGGCAGGGGATTTTTTCATGTTTCCATAGGGACCCTGTATTCTGTTGCTATGGAGCCCAACTTGGTGCAGAGGAACCTATCACTAAATACTGGGAAAGGTCCTTTGTCCACATTCTTCACCAGTAGAAATTCCAATTTTCCCACACATCTATTGGAACTTTTGGTTTTTGGTCTCAGCTAGTAGTAAAGATAACAAACCTGATAAACAATGCAGAGAAATCTTTATTGGTTTACTGATGGTCAGTGTTTGCTCACTAGTTAGGATTTTATAAAGAGGAACTGTGGATTTAATAATAGTAGTAATAGTAATAATAAACCATGAATTCAGGATAACCTTTGCCAAACAGGGAAATCATGTCTGCTGCCCATTTTTTTTTTTTTTTTTTTTTTTTTTTTTTTTACTTGAGAAAGCCTGACATTAGAGTCCCATGGAGGCAGGGCCAAAGGGAAGCAATGAAAAATCCTTGCCTTATCTCTAGAAAATTAGTTCCTGAAATTTTAGCTTTTGCAGGACAGGTGGAATTCTCACAGGTCTGACAATTTACGTGGTCTCCTTACAGGGATAGATAATAGTTAATAGAAAATCTCAGAACAGAGAAGCATTTTTTATTGTACTGTGGCTCAGAACTTTTTATAGCAAAGTCATTTTAAAATAATGGAAAAAACACATTCAAATCAATTGTTGATTTAAATGACCAACCACAAAACATTGACCTGGCCAGGTAATGACAGAACTTGCATTTTTGTCATCTGGCATGGTGACTGTCAGCACTTTCACAAATAAACCAGTAGTAAACCTGGTACATCCCTGTGGGCCACACACAGAGTTGCTAAAGGTGTGGGGGGCAGTCACGTAATAATATAAGCAGGATTGCATGGATACTATTCTTCCCATAAGCTGCAGCAATATCCCAAGTTCTAGAGGTGGTTTTTGTCTTGATGAATAATTCTGAAAGGGTTGGAGGAAATCAGCTATAGCTCCAAGAGAACCACCCCAGAGAGAAACATACTTCTTAAATAGACCACAGAGGACAGCATGATTTGAAGATGGGTTTCCCTGACCTCTTGGGCACATTGGAGGGGCAAAGTCTGTAGGAGCAAGTCTAAAAACACGGCTACCAAACGGATGTTTAAGCTCAGAAGCAACTAGATTGATCTATTGTACTTAACATATAACTGGGGGACAACA
The DNA here is from genome assembly GCF_009829155.1 of Mustela erminea. Lineage (NCBI taxonomy): Eukaryota > Metazoa > Chordata > Mammalia > Carnivora > Mustelidae > Mustela > Mustela erminea. Next base: position 98,542,505 of record NC_045616.1, on the reverse strand, counting down.
AAAGAACTCTGCCGCCTCATGTGAAGTTGATCTGTTGATCCAAGGAGGAGAGTAGGTTTCCAGAAACTTGGACCCTGGCTGTAATCTGTAGTTATATGCCCCTAGTGTGAGCTACTAAATTCCCATCCCATAGTATTCACTGTTGCATTATCCAGTAAGTTTGGGAAATGCCTTGTATTTGGTCCCCTTTCTCAAAGATTTATGGCAGTCTTATAAAGGCTCTGGAAATGCTTGGAGTAAAAAGACATGTTTCAAGTTTATTTGGCCATGAAATTCCACCCCCACTCCCACTTTTCTTCCCCAAGATCCTGATAGAACTGATAGTTCTCAGACTCCACTTATTTGGGAAACCATGCTATAAGGAATTTGATGTTCTTTTGTATAACCTTAGACTGGTAATTATAAATATTTAACTTATCAGGGACTCTTTGGATCTTTAATTTCTTGGGTTTTCTTCCCAGCTCCCTGAAACTGACATACGACATGCAAGTTTAAGGTGTACAACATTATAATTTGACACACTTGCATGTACTGCAAGATGATTATAATAGGGTTAGTTAACACCTCCATCATCTTACAGAATTACTGTTTCTTGTTTGTGATGGGAGGATTTTTTAAAAAGATTTATTTATTTGCAAGACATGAGAGAGTGCATGGGGGAAAAGAGAAAACATCCCCAGCAGACTCTGCACTAAGCATGGAGATTGATGTGGGGCTTGGTCTCACTATCCTGAGATCATATCTTGAGCACATGGTGAGAACATTTAAGACCTACTTTTCCTAGCAAGTTTCTTTATATAATACAGTATTATTAACTATAGTTGTCATGCTGTACCTTAGAGCCCCAGAACTTGTTACTGCAAATTTGTACCCTTTGGATTGTTTGGGTTTTGCTATTGAGTTGTATGAGTTTTTATATATTTCGGATATTGACCCCTTATCAGACACAAGATTTGCAAATACTATCTTTCATATTGTAGGTTGACTTTTCATTTGGCTGATCGTTTCTTTTGCTGTGCAGAAGCATTTTACTTTGATGTAATCCTACTTACTTATTTTTGCTTTCATTGCTTTTGCTTTTGGCGTCCTGTCCAAAAAAAAAAAAAAAAAAAAAAAATCACAGCACTCTTTCCCTATGTTTTCTTCTAGGAGTTTTATGGTTTCAGATTTTATATCTAAGTCTTTAATCCATTTTTGAATTAATTTTTGTAAGTAGCATAAGATAGGGGTCCACTGTCAATCTTCTGCATGTGATTTTCAGGTTTTCTTAGCACCATTTATTTAAGACACTCTCCTTCCCCCACCCCCCTGAGTATTCTTGGCTCTCTCATCAAATATTAATTGACCATCTATGCCTTATGTGGCAATGGTCTGTGTCCCAGTACCATACCGCTTTGGTTATGATAACTATGTAATATAGGTTGAAATCAGCAAGAATTATGCCTCCAGATTTGTGTTTATTTCTTAAGACTGTGTTGGCTCTTTAGGGGTGGTTGGTGGTTGTAGAAGAATTTTGGGATTGTTGTTTCTATTTCTGTGAAAAATGCTATTAGAATTCCAAAGCTATTGGGAAGCTATAGAGAGAACATTGAAGAGGCTTTGGGTACTATGGGCATTTTAACAATATTAATCCTTCCAATCCAGGAACACGACATCTTTCCACATATTTGTGTCTTCTAAAATTATTTTCATCAAAATTGCATAGTTTTCAGTGTACAAAAGTTTCAGCTCCTTAGTTAAATTTATTCTTAAGTACTTTATTGTTTTTGATGCTATTGTGAATGGAACTGTTTTCTTTCTTTCTTTTTCAGATATTTTGTCATTACCATACAGAATTGAAACTGATTCCTCTGTGGTCGGTTTTTTGGATCCTATAACTTTACTGAATTTGTTGATTAGTTCTGTTTTTGGTGAAGCCTTCAGGATTTTTCTTTATATAAGATATTATCTACAAACAGAGACAGTTTTGCTTCTTCCTTTCCAATATTGATGCCTTTTTTTCCCTCTTTCTTACCTGACTGCTCTAGATGGGATTTCTAGGACTAAGTTGAATAGAAGTGGTGAGAGTGGGTGCCCTTGTCTCGTTCAAGATCTTAGAGGAAAAGCTTTCACTTTTGACCATTGAGCATGGTGTTAGCCATGGGCTTGTCATATATGGCCTTTCTTAAGTTGACCTGCATTCCTTATATACCCAATTGGTTGAGAGTTTATATCCTGAAAGCCTGCTTTATTTTGGCAGATGCTCTTTCTTCACCTATTGAGATGGTCATTCAACTTACCTTTCATTAGATTAATGTGGTATATCACATTTTTTAAAGGTTATTTATTTATTTATTTATTTGACACACACAGAGAGAGAGTGATCACAAGTAGGTAGAGAGGCAAGCAGAGAGAGAGGGGGAAGGAGGCTCCCCGCTTAGCAGAGATCCCGATGTAGGGCTCAATCCCAGGACCCCGAGATCATGACCTGAGCTGAAGGCAGAAGCTTAACCCACTGAGCCACCCAGGTGCCCCTATCACATTTTTTTTTTTTTAATGTTGAACCATCTTTGCATCCCAAGGATAAATCCCTTTTGCATAGTGTATGTGATCTTTTTCATGTGCTCTTAAATTTGCCTTGCTAATATTTTGCTGAGAATTTTTACTTCTATATTCACCAAGGGTATTATTTGATAATTTAGTTTTCTTGCAATGTCCTTAACTGGTTTTGATATCAGGATAACACTGCTTTTGTAAAATGAGTTTGGGAGTGTTTTCTTCAAATTTGGAGAAGAGTTTGAGAAAACTGGAATGAATTTTGTAAATGTCTGGTAAATTCACCAGGGCAACCTTTTGGTCCTGGGCTTTTCTTTGTTGGAAAGTTTTGTACTCCTTACTCTGATCAGTTTAAGATTCACTTCATGAGAGGCACCTGGGTGGCTCAGAGGGTTAAAGCCTCTGCCTTCGGCTCAGGTCATGATCCCAGGGACCAGGGATTGAGTCCCACATCAGGCTCTCTGCTCAGCGGGGAGCCTGTTTCCCCCTCTCTCTGCCTGCCTCTCTGCCTACTTGTGATCTCTATCTGTCAAATAAATGAATAAAATCTTTAAAAAAAAAGATTCACTTCATGATTCACTTTTGGTAGGTTTTATGTTTCTAGGAGTTTATCCATTTCTTCTCAGTTCTCCAGTTGGTTGATTTATAGTTGTTCATAGTAGCATGTTGTAATCTTTTTTATTTCAGTGTTACCAATTGAAGCATTCTCCTCTTTCATTTCTAATTTTATTTGAGTCCTCTCTCTTTTTTCCACAGGTAGTCTATCAAAAGATTTGTCAATTCTGATAATCTTTTTTAAAAAAACCTGCCCTTAGCTTCGTTAGTCTTTTTTACTGTGTTTCAGTCTCTATTTCTTTTATTTCTGCTCTTTATCACTTCCTTCCTTAACTTTGGGCTTAGTTCGTTCCTTTTTGTTTTTGTTTTTTTCTAGTTCCTTAGTTCTTTGATTTTTAGAGTTAGATTGTTTTTTGAGATACTCTATTAACGTCTGTGTTTATTACTATGAACTTATCCTTTAGAACACCCTTTTGCTCTATCCCATAAGTACTGATATGTTGTGTTTCCTCTTTGGTTTGTTTCAAGACATGTAGTTTTAAAAAAAATTTTGTTGACCCATTGGTTGTTCAGAAGTATGTTGTTATATTTCCACATATTTGTGAATTTTCTACTTTTTCTCCTGTTAGTGATTTCTACTTTCAACCCACTAAAGTTGAAAAGATACTTGATATGATCCCAGTCTTCTTAAATTTGCTAAGACTAGTTTTTGTAACCCTTATCATTTGATATCCTAGAGAATGTTCCATATGCAGTTGGGAACAACACTACTCTGCTGTCTTGGGACAAATGTGTCTTATATATCTGCTTCAAGTCCATTTGGTCTAAAGTAAAGTTCAGATTCAGCGTTTCCTTATTGATTTTCAGTTGAAAGTAGGATTTTGATATATCCACTGTTGAAAGTAGGATTTTGAAGTCCTTCTACTATTATTATATTATTGCTTATTTCTTCCCTTATATCTGTTGGCATATGGTTAATATATTTAAGTGTTCCTATGTTGGGTGCATATGTATTTACAATTAACTGACCTCTTTAACATTATATAGTAATCTTCTTTCCCTCTTGTTACCCCTTTTGGCTTACAGTCTCTTTTCTTAGATACAAGTATAGGTTGGTACCCCTATTTTCTTTTGGTTTCCATTTGGCTGGAATATCTTTTTTCATCCCTTCACTTTGAGCCTGTATGTATGCATAAAGCTGAAGTGAACCTGTTCTGGGCAGCATATGGTTTGGTCTTTCTTTTTTCTTTTTTTTTTTTTTTAATAAAATCAGTAATTCTGTGCCTTTTGATTAGAGAATTTATCCATTATATTAAGAGGACTTTTCAGTAGGTAAGGACTTAATAATGCTGTCTTTTTGTGTTCTGACTGTTTGGTAGTTGATTTGTCCTCCTGTCCCTCTGTTTGTCCCTCTGTTGCTGCCTTCCTTTGTGAATTGATGATTTTTCCATAGTGGTATCCTTTGATTCCGTTCCCTTTGGGCATCTTCTGTAGGTTTTTGCTTTGTGATTACCATGAGGCTTATATAAAATATATTATAGATATAATAATCTCTTTGTGCCCTCTTGTATTTTTCATTCCATTCATTATGTTTTTCAGAGTCAGGATTTCAACTTAGTTCTTTTCAATTATTTTTTGTTAAACTTCTCATTTGTTTGAATATTGTTTTCCTAATCTTAGTGAATTCTTCTTCTTTTGTTCATGTAGCTAGTTGAGCTTCCCTTAACAGATATTTTGAATTCTTTATCTGGTAAATTGCACAGCTCTCCATGTGTCTTTGAGGTTAGTTATGGAAGATTCCTGTGTTCATTTGGTGGCATCATGTTCCCTTGCTATTTAATGTTCCTTGAAGTCTTTGTTACTGTTACCTTCACATTTGTAGTACCAGACACCTTCTCCAGTCTTTACTAACTGACTTTAGAAGACAATGTGTTCTGTCAGCCCTGCTAGGGATTCTGAGGCTTTCTCAGACTCTCTATTGATGTGTTTGCTTCTTTCTTCTTGCTCCCTCTTGTGGCAGAATTCTTAAACTTGCATGCCTTCTATTCTGGAACACACCAGGCCACGTGCTCTCTTTTGCTTTCCCAAAGCAGAGCAAAAACTCGAACTTACAGTCTCTCCTTGGCCCACAGATTTGGGCTGACTTTCTGGATATGTTCACTAGCCAGCTGCCAAAGCTCATTCTTAACACCGTTGAGAGCATACACAGAGAGCTGGACACAGAGTTTGTGTGGGGAGTGGTTTGAGGAACATGGAGTGTCCAAAGTGTTCATGGGCCAGTTAGGAGAATCCACAGGCTGGGCATTCCCAGTGGCTCATGGGTGGGCTTCTTGGTGAACTGTGAAATGCAGAAGGTAGGATCCACGTTGCTTTAATGCCCTCCAAGATCCCTATCTGCTACTCTCCCAGCCTCTTCCCTCTCCCCAGTCATGTAGGTCACAACTCTATACTCTGGATGTGACAACAGAGAAATGGGCCTCTCTGACAAAGTTCTACACATTTGGGGGAGCTGCACACTCATTCCCACACTCTCTCTTTTTCCCTGGCATGAGAAATCACAGGCACAGAAGGGCCCTTGCTACACTGAGCTATGCTGTCCTGGGGGAGGGGTGATGCGTAAAATACAACTCTTCCTCTTATCCGCTCCATTGTGTCCACACTTGAATTTTTGTGTTTTTTTGTTTGTTTGTTTGTTTTTTCTTCAATGATGTACTGGAGCTTCTCTCTTGGAAACCTGGTCTCCCACAAAGGCTGTCTCATCCATGGGTGATTGTTGAAGATAGTGTTCTTCAGGGGCTTCTGGGCCATGGCCAAGATGGACTGGAGACAGTTCATGGGCCACCACAGGGTCCACAGCTGGGACTGAGGTCTGTATGTCTACTCCCTGACGCATGGGTGGGCAAGACGCCTGGGTCCTTTGGAGTATGGCGCTGAATCCCACAGCTCGCATAAAGGTGATTTTTATGTCCCTGGGGGAGATGCTGAATTGCTTTTGAGGGAGAGTACAATCTTAATATCTGTTTTAACAACTCAAGAAAGGGAAATACTTGGTTGAGTCATGAGAGGATATAGCAGACCTTCTACCCTTCACCATGACATAGAAGATGTACTTATTTCCTGGCTTCACCATCGGAGCCAGCATTGGTGGGGCCTCTCCTCCAGGCTTTGAAGATTATTAATCCAGACATTTCATGGCCAACAATTGTTCACTGAAAATAAAGTCATCAGTGAGTATGCCTATGAAGTTGATCTTGATATTACATTCAAAATAGCTATATAAATGATAGATTTGATTAGAGGGCAAAAACAAAAACTAAGAAAAAAGGACAGTTATGTTAAAAATGCCATCTGTTAAAGAACTTAAAAGCTGTTTATTCTGAGCACCTTTAGGACCATCACTGCTCTTTTCATAAAGCAGGTCTAGTAGTTTGTGCCAGAGGGGGCAGACCTGCAGGCTGGATGACCTGATGTATAATCATATTTGATTTGGTCCACAGAGTGTTTTACATTTTTTTTTATTTAACATGAAACTTGATACTTTCCTCTTCCATGGAAAAAACAGGCAATTGGTAACATTGGCTTGATATTATTATGTGGCAGGAGACTAGAGTCATTGAAGAGGAGCTGCCCCTTTTATTATTTTCCTTTTATTATTTTTAATTGAGATATAATTGACATATAACATTACATTAGTTTCAGGTGTACATTTCAATATAGATGTTGCAAAATGTTCCCCACAGTAAGTCTAGTTAACATCCATCACCACACATAGGGGCCAAATATTTTTTTTCTTGTGATGAGAATGTCTTAGATTTACTCTTAGCAACCTTCAGACATAAAATACAATATTATTATTAGAGTCACTGTGCTGTCACTTATTTTATAATAGGAAGTTTGTTCCTTTTGACCTCCTGGAGCTGTTCCTTTTACATGAGCAAATGCTCTCTCAATATTCTCAGGCCTTATTTGACCTGCTTATTCTCATCTTGATCCCACATGACTTCCAGAGGCATTTGAGCTCATGTTCCCTGGTTTTCGTGGGACATTCTAGTAGCAAAGGTCCTGCTGCCAGTTTTCTCTTGAACCTTTCATCCTCCTCTCTTTGAAGAAGTTCTACCACTTATTTCATATATTTGGCTTAAGTCTTCGATCCTGAAATGCAAATATGTCCCTGACAAGGAGATAACCTTTGTTGTTATTATTAGTCATCAACCCTTGGCTATGAGGACTCCATTTATTGCCAGGCTAGTGGAGATAAGGCTGTAGAAAGAACATGAGGGCACCAGAGTCTAAAAGGAAGTGTCCAGGGACTGCCACCAAGGAGAAGGGAGGTGTGAGAACACTGAATGGGAAAAGCAGCTACCATAACTCTGACACCCATTGCCCTCTTAACTGCCTTGAGCTGGCCTTTATTACGAATGTGTGATTCAGATGTATTGGCTAACCGGAAGCAAAGTGTCTGGAACCAAGTGACACTGAGATGAAACAGGGCAGACTAGGGGAAATGCCGTGTGGCAGAAAACATGCTGTGGGAAAGAGTATTTGAGCAAAAATTCCGTGGCTCCATGGAGAGTGGTCGTAGCAAGAGGAATGCCTTTCCAAAAACTGAGGAGCCTGGTATGGCACTTCTTGTAGAATCATCTCACTTTCCCCACAGACATCCACATGACAGGACCAGGAGGGAAATGATAGATCACAAATGAAGGTGCTCTCCTTCTGGTTTCTTCTCTAAACTGTACACTGATGATTTTGAAATCCTTCTCATATTGAAGTAAGTTGGAGTTTGTCTCATCAGACTGGTTGTAGGCTGAGCTGTGGTAAATTCATGCTTAGGAAAATCAGAGTTTATTCCAATGCTTATTAACTTCTTGAAAGTATGATCCATTAGGATCCTGTTACTTATGTGACTTAAATCTGATTTAGTCAAAAGAGACAATGGGAGGTCGTGGCCAAAATAGATAATGCCTGTGTATGTGTGGAATTGAGCTAAAAACTCTTTCCATTTTCAAACAAATGAATAGGATTATGTACTCCACATATGGCATTTCAGTCCCTTGTGTGGGATCCATTACAGTAGTCTATTTCAACACAAATGTTTTTTTTCCTCCTCTAGAAGTTATTCACATGGTAGAGGAAAAGTTTATAGAATATTACATTGCGAGTTTTTAGCATAAGAAATTCCTCCAAATAATTATTTCTTGGGAGCTTCTAAGCCAACACCTTCATAAACATTTGCAGAGCCCAGCCATCAAAGACCATAGATTTTTCCAGAAATTGCCAAGCGTGTACACTATTTTAGTGTTCCTTCAGGTTTTTTAAAACCTGCCCGCTTGTAGAGAGGTCTTTCTCTCCTACTTTGGTAGTTCTCCTCACACTTTAGTTCTGTTTGTTGTTGTCTTTAACAGCTTTACCGAGGTAAAACTGTCAGAAAATAACTACAAATTGAAGTGTACATGTGGTAGATATTGGCATGCATTTCATGTCTATAACTGTGAAACCACCCGTCTCAGTCCTGATAGTGAACATATGTATCACACACAAACATTTCCTCATGCGCCTTTGTAGTTCCTTCTATCTACTTTGCCTGTCCCCCACTTCCTCAGGTACCCACTGATCTACTTTCTGTCACTCTTGATTAGTCTGTTTTTTCCTCGAGATTTATATAAATAGAATCATACAGTATGTTATGTTCTATTTTATGCCTGGTCTCTCGCATTCAGCGTAATCATATCAGTGCTGATCCATATGGTCGTGCGTCTCATTAGTTCATTCCTTTTTATTGCTGAGTAGTATTCTACCATATGGACCTACCACCATTTATTTATCCTTCCGTGTGTTTATGGACCGTTTGGGGCAATTACAAAGAACACAAGTTCTTGATATGGATGGACATAGACCTTTATTTCTCTTTTCTCAAGTCTGGGAGCTGAGTGGGTGCATCATTTCGTTCTTATACACAAATGTTCGGAGATGCTTTATTTGTAATTGCCAAGCACTGCAAACCATCCAAACATTCATGGAAACATTTTAAGGAAATTTCCAACTTTTCCAGAGTGGTTGTCCATTGTACTTTCTCACTAACAATGTAGGAGACTTGCAGCTCCTCCGCCTCTGTGCCGTCTGTGAGCACAGCCCTGTTAATTTCAGTTGTTTGACTAGCTGTGCAGTATGACCTTGTCATTTTAGTTTGCGCTGTTCTGGTGAGTGATGATAATTTGCATCTTTTCATGATCTTATTTGCCATTAATACATCTTCTGGAATTAAGTGTTCAAATCTTTTGCCTATTTATTTATTTGTAATTGCACTGATTATTTTCTTAGTACTCCTTATGTATTCCAGATACAAGCTCTTTATCCGACAATAGTTTTTTAAAAACTTAGTTTCATTCTATGACTTATCTTTTCATTCTCATATTGTTTTTTGAAGAGCAAAAATTTTAATTTTGTTGGACATATTCATGAATCTGTTCTTTTGCAGATTGTGTTTTTGGTGTTGTATCTAAGAAACCTTTGCCCAGCCATGGTCCCAAAAGTTTACTCCTCTGTTTCTTCTACAGGTTTTATACCTTTAGGTCTATGATTCAGTTTGAGTTAATTTTTGTATATGTTGTGCAATTTCCCACATTTATTTATTTGTCTATGGATATTCAGGCTTTCCAGTGTTGTTTCTTTTTCACTGAGGCCTTTCTACAGACTTTGTGCCTCTGTAAAAAGATAATTGTTCATACATGTGTAAATTAATTTCTGGACTCTCTTTTCCATTCCACTAATCTATTTGTCTATCTTTACACCAACATCTTTAGATCAAGTAGTATTGTATTTCTTTTTCAAAGTTGTTTTGGCCACTGTAAGTACTTTGTATTAACATATAAATTTTAAATCAACTTGTCAATATTTATAAGAAAAACTGCTAGGGTTTTTACTGTGTTGAATCTATAGATCTATTTGGAAGAGAATTGATATCTTAAAAAATATTGAATCATCTGGCTTATTAACAAGGTCTACCCCTGGAGAGAATATGTATGTTCTGCTGCTGTTGTGTGGAGTAAATTCTGTAAATGTCAAATAGGTCAAATTGATTGATGATTTTGTTAAATTCTTTCAGAACACTTTCAGAAGTGTTGTTAATTCTTAGTGTATATGTCTTTCACATTTTGGTGAGACTCACCCTTTTTTTGGTGCTATTGTAGGTAGATTTTAAAATTTCAATGTCCGCTTGTCTATTGCTAGCTAGTATATAGAATTAGTATATAGTATATATAGTATATAGAATTAGCATATAGTGTATATATAGTATATAGAATTAATATATAGTATATAGAATATATTTTTGTACATTTTTTTATTTGTAACTTTGTTAAACCCTTATTATTTTTACTAACTTTTTTGTAGATTCCATCAGATATTCTACATACATAGACATAGTTACATAATCTATAAATAAAGGTAGTTTTACCTCTTTTGTCCCAGTCTGGATATCTTTTGTTTCTTTTTTGTTGTGTTATTATATTTGCTAAAGCCTCTACTGTAATGTTGAATAGATATTGTAAGAGCTGACTTCCTTGTCTTCTTCTTAATCTTATATGTGTGTGGGAGCACTCATTCTTTTACTATTATTTTATTGTATTAGTAGTAGGTTTTTCCTATTTGTCTTTTATCAGGTTGAGAAAGCTCCTTTTTTATTCCCAGGTCACAGAAAATTTTTTATCAGAAATGGATATTGGCTTTTTTTTTAAAGATTTTATTTATTTATTTGACACAGAGAGAGATCACAAGTAGGCAGAGAGTCAGGCAGAGAGAGAGAGAGAAGCAGGCTCCCCGCTGAGCAAAGAGCCTGATGCGGGGCTTGATCCCAGGACACTGAGATCATGACCTGAGCCGAAGGCAGTGGCTTAATCCACTGAGCCACCCAGGTGCCCCTGGATATTGGCTTTTGCCAAATGCTTTTTCAGCTTTTTTCGAGATAATCATTTTCTGCTCTCTTATTTTTATTTTTACTTTTTTAATTGAAGAACCGACTCCCCTGATATATCTCCCAAAAGGGGAGCTTTAGTTAGGAATCATGTTTGCCTCCAATAAATAGATACCTGAAAAATAGAGACACGTACATACTAAGGGTTTATTGTCTTGATGTAATGAGAAGTCTGAAAGTAGTTGACTCGTGGCATGCATTCACCCACACAAGGAATACAGAGCAAAGGGTTCCATGTTTCTCTGGGCCCTTCCTTCAAGGTCATGATGGTATTTGCAGATTTAGTCATTTTGTCCACATCCTGGACATCAGAATGGAGAAAAAGAAGGGGAATGACACTTACTATTTAAGTCTGTCCCCTAGATTGTCTTCCCCAACCTGGATGCTTCAATCCAGAAAGAGGCTGGGAAATGTAGTTTATTGCTGGTCACATCATTGTCCCTAGTAAAAGTCGGATGGAAGGAAGAACAGACATTAGGTATACAATTTTGTGATATTTGCCAAAGACACGACTAATAGGCACTCATTGTGCTTGTCTTTAAGAGCCATGGAAGCCCTATTAGGAATGGAGGGAAAAGGAATTTGAGGAAAGTATTTTTTAATTACATTTATTAAAGGCAGATTTCTGGGCTCCCCATGTTCTCTTACTTTCCATGACTCATCAGCCATCTCTGCAGGTCATTTGTGGACCACCAGTGGCTGTGGGGCAAGAGACCTGATCCCAAGCAGTGGGGTTTTGCAACTTTGGGAATGGATGGAAGGAGAAGGGAGTATGAACAGCTGTTGTTAGCCATTCTTTCCTGCAACTGTAATACAAAGGTGTCCACTTCCTCCTTTAAGATGTTCTTTAAGGAGAACCTCCTTGATCTCACTTCAGTTGCAATTAACTGCTCTTTCTTTTCTTTTGTAGTATTTTTTTGGACAGCTTTATTGAGATATAATTCTCATACCTTCTACTTCGTCCACTTAAAGTATACAATTTGGTGGTTCTTAGTATATTCACGGAGTTGTGCACCCATCACACAATCAATTTTAGAATATTTTCATTCCCTCGGAAAAACCCTGTAACCATTAACCACATTCACACCTAATCCCTCCCCATCCTAGACGACTAATGCACTATCTGTCCTTATGGATTTACCTTTTGGACATTTCATGTAAATGGAATCATTGAATATGCTCTCACAATATTTTGCTCATACCCCTGCATTCTGCTCTGGGTCTGTTGAGTTTGAGGCACTTGTATTTGACTTCCTCTGCAGAGGGAGTGTTCCTGGTCTGCTGTCTCTGTATCCAGAGTAGTGCCTACAGTGTGCTGGCAACATCAGTAAACATTAAACTGAAAGAAAGAGAATTCCCTTCCCCTTTCTAAACAAACACAGTGGGGAAGGTTGCAATGTAATGTTTAGATATAGGAAAATGAGATTATTCCTGTCTGCACCTGAACACTGTAATAGCAATTAGAATTGTTTTTTTTTTTTTAGATTTTATTTATTTATTTGACAGAGACAGAGGGATCACAAGTAGGCAGAGAAGCAGTCAGAGAAAGAGGAGGAAGTAGGCTCCCTGCTGAGCAGAGAGCTCGATGCGGGGCTTGATCCCAGGACCCTGAGATCATGACCTGAGCCGAAGGCAGAGGCTTTAACCCACTAAGCCACCTAGGCACCCCAGCAATTAGAGTTTCATAATAACTATATAGTTGGCCTCAAACAAAAGTATTGTGGATAAAGTTTATCTTAGAAGTCTACTCTCCTTGTTGTAATCTTCTTTGTTACAACTCCTAACCCTCTAGTTCAGCTGCCCCAGTAGGGGGTCCAGCATTACCTCTACCATTCTTTCCACCCCTGCCCCCCGACCTCTCTTAAGACCCATCAGAAGCTTTGGTCTCCTGTGAGTCAGATACTAGAGTTTAATCCTTCTTTTGCCTCTAACACCAGCTATGAATGTTGGGAAAACCATTCCATATTCCTACCCTCAGTTTCTTTGTCTGAAAAAAATGTGGTGATTATGTTCAGTAAAGGCACCTTTACCTCTAAAAATGTATGTTCCTCAGGGCACCTGGGTGGCTCAGTGGGTTAAAATCTCTGCCTTCAGCTCGGGTCATGATCCCAGGGTCCTGGGATTGAGCCCCACATTGGGCTCTCTGCTTAGCGGGGAGCCTGTTTCCTCCTCTCACTCCCTCTGCCTGCCTCTCTGCCTCCTTGTGGTCTCTATCTGTCAAATAAACAAATAAAATCTTTAAAAAAAATGTATGTTCCTCTATAGAAACTCAGAATAAAGAGTGAAAACAAGATTTGTGACTTATGGTATTCATTTATAATATCAGAATGAAAGGAATTTCTGAGGTAAGGTTAGCTAGAAGGTTTGTGTTTCCACCAGACAGTTATTTTTAAGAGATACTTGGATCATGGAAACATTTTTCAGATTAAATGAGCTGATGACATTATGTCCATTAGAACAACAGTAACTATTTATTGTATTAGGAGATATAATTGGTTTATAAAGGAATCTTTAGTCTGCCCACTTTTTTTTCCATACCCTGGGTGTAAATCCAAAGTGAAATGTATGTGGCAGAAGAGAAAACCATTGAGTATAGTTCAGTGGCTCTTGGTATTAAAGCCAAGTATTTACAAGTGAAAGGAATGAGGTCCATGGCACTAGTAATGGGATTTAAATGGATTTAGGAACTAAGGCTGAAATGGGAGCCTAATTAGAGAAGATCCTGGGGTCATCATGTCAGTCCTCACCTGTCCGTCAGGCAGACAGGCTGTCCACAGCTTTCACTTCAAAGATGGGGCATGTTCTTCTCATCAGTGTTTCCTGCCTGCCAGTTCTTGAGCGAGAAGATGCCTTGGCTGCCATTCACAAGTCATGTGTCTCCAGCAGTGCATTTAGTGGGGGTGCAGAGGTTCAGCTTACATCTGGTTCCAAAAGAGGACAACCCGAAACTCAGAATATTATGTGATGATTTTCTTAAAGGGAGGTGTGAAAAATAAATCATATTGCATAGGTCATTTTTGATAGCATTTTCCTGATTATAACTGCCCTTTTAAAAATAAGAAGAAAGGACCTCAATAGGGAATAAAGTGACGGTTTTTCATTGATGCAAGAGCCACACTTATGATGGATCTTTTGTTCCTATTCTTTTTTTTTGTTTGTACCTATTCTTGAAATCTAAGTGATAAGTGATTAAACATTTGTTAAGAGGGAATGCTGTTCCTTATTTCTTTCTAGTTCACTCTGGGATTTTTTTACAGGAAAAATCGATGTCTTTATCTTACTTTGATTTCTCACATGGAGTTTGTTAGTTATGGAAGCTTGGACCCTGGAGTAGGTGGCATCTGAAGCTAAATGAGGAAAGATGAGACTAGAGTAGGCATCGAGGTCCACTGATGTCCTTGGGAGAGGGTCTGTGTTTGTCCATACATATACCATAGTGAGTGTTCCTGCAATTTGGCCAATTGAGATATTTGAGGACATAGAGTTTTATGGATTATTCTCTTTTCTTTTGATGTCTCTCTTTGCTCCTGCTGGTCTAGCTGTTACTTGGTGAAGGCTATTGCTAGATGTGGGAGTCCAAACTGGTGGGATAAGGAAGGATATGGAGCACACATGGTCCTTGTGTGAGAGTCTAATGTTGTGGGAAGATTCTGCAGTATGGCTATAGAATTTGTATTCTTTCCCTTTGGAATCTATACCAATAATATTCCCCTTCACTTAGTTAATTACTTGACTTGAGGCTTCAATGCTCAGAGGCGATTCCATTGGCTTTAGCTTTAATTAAGAAAAAAAATCGTTAGGAGAGCAGAGTCTCCCTTCCAGTTTCTCATTAATTTACAGATGAATTTGTTTGGTGCTAACTATCTATTGACAGTTTGTTCCAGACTTTGGCTAAATGTTAGTTTGAGACTTCTATAAAAGTAATCAGGATTTTTAAATTACCATCACAAGATTTTGTTTTATTTATTTTAATTGACTGGACTTTCGGTGTTCATTTCATAAAACACAGAATTTGTCCCATCAGGAATCAAACATGAGAGCATTTGTATGATGACCCAGCAATCTCAAAAATTTGAAATTTGAGGAGATGGGTGACACATTTTTCTTCAACTACCATATGCAATTTCTGCACTTTCTTTTAAATGCACAGTATCAGACAAAACTTCTTTCATAGTATCAACTCTTAAAAACTTCTCGAGATATGTGGACAGAGTTCTACATAGTTTTAGTGTCTTGAATAAGGAGAAATTCGTAAATTTGGGTCTGAAGACTGATGTTTGCAATTATGTTGCAAACAGATGTCATGAGTACATTAGACAAGTGAGACAAAGCACTTTCATATTTACATACGGTGGACGCCAATGTTCTTGGTAAGGTGGGAGTGTCCTGGGGTGCGCACGCTACCATAGAACATAGTGTGGTCCAGAATATGCCCTCTGCACCTGAGATTTTTGTGGCATTTAGTTGACCCTTCCATGCTCCATTTATGATAGTTTGCTGGCTTGTATGTGCATAGCTACACTTTAAGGAACATTATGGAGCTATGACCTTACAAATGAATGGCACATCTACAGTGTCAAACACACACATGGAGATGGTAGGAGGCTGGCACGTATTGACTTAACCTGACAGCATGAGTCAGGCTTTACAAAGCCAGTGTGTTCATATGTTACAAGCTAAGCTTGCTTCTAATTACAACCCAATGTATGATTGTCTGAATCAAGTACTGGGGAGTTGCTAAGCATCTCCTCGGAATGCTAGTGTCCATAACCTCTACTGTGGCCCAAGGTCCCAAGTTCACTTGGCCTGGCATCCCTCACCAAATGGACTGGGGGCTAAATAATTATTCTGGTGAAGGAAGTAAGTCTTTAGTTCCTTAAGTTTATGGTCACTTTATTCCTTTGTTGTAATAATTCTGTATATTTCATTAGAGTATTCCCAGTTAATTCTCAGAGTAAAGTCTTAACACCTTAGTTTGGTTTTCAAGCTCTATATCTTTCCAAAGCTATTTCTCCCAGCATTGCACCCAAGCACATCTTCTCATTCCAATTTGACTTCTTTCTACCCCTTCTTTGTGCTTTCTTTTCATCTAAAATGCCTTCCCTTATATCTCTTCATGTCTAATATTTTTGATAAAGACCTTAGAAGTGGTTATTGTTTTTGGTCCAGAAAATATGTAATATATAAAACACATACACAGATATGTACACACATATAAATATGTACATAAAATATATATCATGATATATATATTATATATACAATATAAACTATATTCATACAACCCTGCCTGTATCACATAAAGGAATATTCAACATCAGGGGAAGATTTTTACCATTACATTGAGTGGAAAGGAAAATTGAAAAATATTGTGATTCTTTTTTTTCC
Source organism: Mustela erminea (assembly GCF_009829155.1). Taxonomy (NCBI): domain Eukaryota; kingdom Metazoa; phylum Chordata; class Mammalia; order Carnivora; family Mustelidae; genus Mustela; species Mustela erminea. The sequence continues at coordinate 98,526,055 of NC_045616.1, read as the reverse complement.
TTGAGGAGAGAAATATATAGGGAAGATTTTCTGAAAGGATCTAGGTAAACAGAAATATTGAGCCGATGGAACCAGAGATAGGTTTATTTTGTTTTTTGGTATTTCACATGTAGACAGTAAATCTGTTTAACTTTTGTGATAAGACATGCATTAGTAAAACTTATCTGTGAAGCATAGGATACCTTATCCCATCCTTACATAAAATTTTGGAATAGCTGAACTCCTAACTATGCGTTGTGCCTCTCCCAATTACTCTTATATCAGGGTACTTAAAAGAATGTGTCCTCAAAGTGAGTGGTGCTAATACTGAAGGCAGTGCTAACATTTAGCACAGTATGTATTTGATGCTGCTTTCTGTGGGGCTCTGGACCTTTGCTTTAGACATCCTCAGACAACCCATCCGCTCACGTTTGCAGTGATAAACCTGACTTCCCTGGGGTGGGTCACACCCGACATATTCACTAATGAAAGAGAAGTTGAGATTGACTACTTCCTAAAGACCTCAGTGACATTTTTTGAATAGAAAAAGTGTGTCTAGTTCTGCTGTGTCATAGTTGTGAGTGACATGTGCTCAGAGAAATTTGACTCTTGTTTCCAGTGAAGGTGTCAAGTGAGGGGAAGACCCCTCTGTTTACTCTGCCTCTCAAGTCTTCATATCCTGCTCTGGGGTTTGTTGCTACCTCCTCGTATGCTTCTCCTGAAACGAGGAGGGTATACTGGGTAATCATTGATAATTTTTTTAAAATGTGGACTAGGCCATTTTCCTTGAAACTTCTTTCCTAATTTGGCATGAAGTAGAATTAGATAGTAGAAATGAAGGAATTTTTTTGGTGATCTCAAAATAAGAAGGGAATTGTTCGGTCGCACAGCAGACTAGGAGAGGGCCAAGGAATGGATTGAAGGAAATTATCAAGCATGCATGTTGTTTTTAAGTGATACTTGAGACTGAGATGTGAAACAGCTGTGTTGTTGGTTTTTCTTTTCTTTTTTTTTTTTCTTGTGCCAACTTTCCTTATTTGATTGATTTTCTCTCTGACAGCCCACTGTGCTGATAAATGTGTCCATGGTCGCTGCATTGCTCCAAACACCTGTCAGTGTGAGCCTGGCTGGGGTGGGACCAACTGCTCCAGTGGTAAGTTTCCACCTGCTCTTGTCTGTCTTGGCGTGTTGTTGCTGTATGGGCTCCCTTGTCTGCCGATTATCCTGAACCACTGGTTTCCCTCTTGTTCCCTGTACAGAATATGGTGTGGGTTCCCAGTCCGGCTCAGGAATACAGTTTCTATTAAATCAGTATATGTGTTATACTGATATAACAGTATATGTTGTTAATTGAGGATAAAGAAAAGTACTTGGAAAGAAGGAGATTTTAATAATCTGATGCTGATACATCTGTAAATATGAATATGTTTTCCAGAGTAGGGTCCAGACTTGAGATTCTTTAGTTCAGTAAAGCAGTTTTGTGGTTACATAATTATTCCATCCTAACTGCTATGTTTATATGTTGATTTATCTAGCATTCTTCCTTGGTGATTAAAATGTATCACCTGTTGGCTTTAAGTCAGAAGTAAAATTGATAGGGTCAATGCTTAGTATATTTATTTCCCCTCTGAATTCTGAGATGCACATAATGATACTCAGAAAACATGGAGGACAAATATTGGTAATAACTGAAAATTCATGAACATTTTGATACTAAATCAAATTGTAATGTGGTATATAATTTGTGTATATATGGTATATAATTATAATTCTAGCATAATATTTTGGACTGTAAACAGTTTGCACTTAAAGCCTCATATTCTTTATTAAGAGGATTAAGCAGTGGAATGTCATGTAATACAGTTGCTTTTCTGAATTTCACAGTTAAAACTTTAGTTTTCTGCCTAACTTGTTGCTGCGTGTGTAATTGTGGATACTTCCTGTTTCTTCGTACTGCTTTTTGCTTTGAAAAATGTGAGAGGGAGTCCGAGGGCAACTGAATTTTAATGCATGAAATGTGACATTGAGAGAAAGGAAATCAGCAGGGTCTCATGACAACACAAATTCATCCCCATTTCTACTGCACAATTTTCCACAACTAGTCCAAAAGGATTTCAAGCCAACTAGATAAACCGGCTTTAAGAATTTTTTCTTGCTTATATTTAGAACCAGGTAGATTACTGTGTATCTTCTAAGAACTGCTTGTTTTAGGCTTGTGATCTCTTGGCTGTCCCAAAACCAGCATCTCCAGGGGTAGTCCTTGTGCTGCCTGTGCACAGAACGTTCTGTGTGAAAGAGCCTTTTTATTGTGTCTTAAACAGGGAGTGTGTGTGTGTGTGTGTGTGTGTCTTTCTGCCCCTGAAAGACTTCCAATTCCAATGGATAACTGTCTTGCGGGGTTTTGTTTTGCTTCTGCTGGAGATCAGGAGGAGAGTGGGCATTTTGTTCACAGGCCGTGGAGGCAAAATGTTTGGGATGTGGGATTTGGCTCATAGCCATTTTTCTGGCCGGCTGACCTCAAATGCAATGTCGCTTTCATTAACTTTTCCAGCTTAAAAATCAGTTGTGCCTACACATTTTGAAGAAAAATAACATTATTGTAAAAACTAGCAGGAATGGAAGGAGTGGATGTATTCTTCATTTGAGAAGTGAGGTTTGTTCCTAATGCCAGGGCACGTAAGCTGTGAGATAGAATGGTTGTAGCCACGTTCAGAGTTCGTGTCCTAAGGAGCCCGCAGCCGCCTACAGCTGAGAAATCAGACTGCTGAGTGTTGATGTGCAGAAAACAAAATGCTACATGAATTTCAGGCTGTCCAGAACTGATTCAGGACTTCTAGAAAACAAACTATTGCTTTCTTTTGGAGTTTGGGCTTTCTGGAAAATAACTTGTTTCTTGCTTTTAGAGTTTACTGATTTTTGAATGAAGCCTCTAGAATTCTGAAGACACATGTTCTTTCCATCCTAGAATACGATACTGATGCAGCGTCTAATCTCTTCTTTACAACTTTAGGCTCTGTAATGACCCAAAGTGTAAGTAAACACAGGCTGATAACTGAGGTCTGTCAAGATGCTCTGAGAAAAACATTTCTGACACTTTGTTCAAACACCTAAGCAAATGCTCTTCTGAGCTGGAGCACTGGATACGGTTACCTGGGCTTTGTCTGCAGTGGTTCCTCTAATACCACTTATTAGAAGGTGTGTCATTTAATTACTCTAAGCCAAGTAGTTCTTGAAACAAAAAGCATTCTTGAATAATCTACTAGGTAGCACAGTTTAAATGACCTCATTTCGGGGCACCTGGATGGTTCAGTCAGTCAAGCATCTGATTCTTGATTTGAACACAGGTCCTGGTATGGAGCCCCATTGGACTCTGTGCTCAGCAGGGAGTCTGCTTGAAATTCTCTCTTCCTGTCTCTCTGCCCCTCCCCCCACTCATGCAAGCACATGGGCTCTCTCTCTCTCTCTTTCTCTCTAAAATAAATCTTAAAAAAAAAATGACCTCATTTTCAAGGATTCCTTTTCTCTGTTCCCTCCTTCTCTGATTATGGTTATGAAGACATTGAATGCTGTTTGTTAGGTCCGTAGAATGATTGCCTTGATAATCAGACTAGGTACTTGCATCAGTCATTCCATCAGGAGAGAGAAACCACAATAAATTTTCTTCAATCAAACCTTTTATTTTGGAACAATTTTAGATTTATAGAAAAGTTGCAAAGATAGCAGAGAGTTATCCTATACCTGGATCCAGTTTCCCCCTTGTTAACACCTTATCATTAGTTTGTCAAATTGAGAAACTGACATTAGTACATTACTATAATTAAACTTCAGACCTTGGATTTCATTGTTTTTTTCCATTAATGTCCCATATCTGTTCCAGGATCCAATCCAGGGCACCATGTTGCATTTCATTGTCATGTTTGCCCAGTCTCCTATGGTCTATGACAATTTCCATCTTTGGCTTTTCCTGATCTTGACAATCTTGAGGAGTGCTGGCCAAGTATCCTGTTGAATGTGCCCTGATCTCTGTCTATTGTTTTTTCTCATAATTAGACTAGGGTTATGGGTTTTGAAAATAATACTTTTGAGCTGGAATACTCTGCTCTTCACATTGTATCAAGGTATCATAATGTTCATGTGACATCACTGATGATATCATCACTTGGTTAATCTTCATCGTTAGCTGATGCATAGTGTACACCACTATGTTTCGCCACAAAAGTTACTGTTTTCCCTTTTCCTAGTCTATGCTTTGGAAGCAAGTCTAGATCTAGCCTACCCTCAAGGGTGAAGGGCAGGAATTACATTCCTTACATATGTTATGTTATTACATATGTTATTTGGAATTCTTCTGTAAGGAAAATTCATCTTACTCCCATTTATTCAACCTTTGTGTCAGTATGGACTCAGAGATATTTATATGAAATTTTGAGTTATAGGCCAATATATGTGATTTTATTGTTCAGATTGTTTCTGCTTTGGAGATTGGGAGTTATTTCAGGTCACCCCTGTGTCCTTGTGATGTGCCCCCATCCTTTTTTGGTCTGTTTTTTGTTTATTTGTTTTGTTTAGTGAGCACTTCCTTCCTTACTGGTTCTATAGGATACTTCAAGGCCATGGTGTGTTTTTCTGCCTCAGCCTTAGACATCCATTGGAGAATGGCATTTAGAAAGGAGAATCTTGCCAGGTCTGCTCATTGCTCCTGGGATGCACAGTAACTTGGACAGGGAAAGTTGATGAACAATTACTAACTGTACCAGGGGACTGGAGTAATGGAGAACTGGCTAGTAGAATTCATAACACTTGAAAGGACACAGGAAGAGCAGATTTAAGGAGCAGCCACTACTTCCAGGGCTAAGATAGGATACCCAAAAGGAATCTCTACTAAGGCTATGATTCATTAGGGAAGGCACACCACAGCTCACTGAATAGCGAGAGGCTGCATAATACTACTCTAGGAGAACCTGATGGACATCTGTCCTCTGGAACTTGATAGAATTCTGCCCTATAAGGTGTTGGGGAAAGCTCTTCATGGAGGAGTGTCTGATCAGAAGCTCTCTGCCCCAGAAGGTTGCCAGGGGAAGCTGCTGGCTGATGGGTGCTGCTGGCTTTCCTGTTGATGGAGAAGCTGGGTGCTGGGAAGCTGCCCATGCCATGGGAGCCTGGAATGAGCTGGGCACCATGCAAGATGGTGATGCTCCATGGCCAGATGCTGGAAAACTCGTGTGGCAGGAGCTGGGGCTAGAGAGGCTCCCTGCTCTGCACCAGTCTTTTGAGCTAGCACTGGAACCACCGTGGAAGACCTTGCTGCAACTTTGTTGTCTGTTGACTGTTGACTTCTGGCCATGGAAGTACTTCTTAGAAACCCACAGAGTCTCTTGGCTTTCAGACATAGTTCTCTGTTTTCCTGTCTTGTAGTAATAGCCCAGTTTCTGCCTGATAATCAGGACCACTCACTCCAGCCAGAAGAGTAACTCTTTTTATTTACATTAAGAGCCTAAAATAAGCAGATGGTAATAAATCAATGATGGTCACACACAGCTATCTCTCTGGGGTTTTTTAATATACATGGGAGAAAAATGGGTTAACAGGTACTTTCACGTGTACAGGGTTACAAAGACTTCCCATGGAGATTTGATCTGACTGTTTACCTTGTCTGTGGAGGAAGGAATCCTGTGTTTGATATACAGTCTTCCTGGGTCTCAGTGTATTCTCTGTATAAAAAAACCAGGTGTGTCAGAAGACTGTACAAAGTTTGTTCCCTGGAGTGAAATCGTGATTTATTTTACTAAACTCAGACGTATAGCTTCTTTTTAAATTTGATTAAATGATTTTAAAAAAAAACACACACACTCGTATTTTACTTTTATTGGCAGCCTAATGCATACCCTAGCCTATATGCCATTAATCTAGTCTACCTCCATCTCTCTCTCCCCTCCTCCTCCCTGCTGTCTCTCTTTCTCCCCCATCAATCTCTCCGTCCCTCCATCAATCCCCTATTCCTCTTCCTCCTTCAGGGGATGATAAACCACTCATAGAAGGCAAGCACTGTGTGTTATTAATCTCATTAGCCACCATTGTGGCTGGCGTGTGGTTGGAGCAGAGTTGTTCCATTTAATTAGATTGAATGAATTGCATGGTTCTGTGAAGGTCATTCACATGTTCATGGTGTGAACTTTCATTGAGTGATTATTGGGTGCCAGGAAATGTACTAGATGCTGGCGATAAGGAAACGTGAGTGGAGCAGTGGGGGCCTCACAGAGCTTACAGCTTTGAGACAGGTAGACAGAAGTGCTAATGTCTCATCCTGAGGAAGAGCACAGTCTCAGCAGAAGAGGTGGATGGAGAAAGCCAAGAATGGAGCTGGGTATGGGAATGAGAATTGGTTACAGCAGGAGGAGGAAAGAGTGGCCGGCAGGATGTCAAGAGGTTCTAGTATCAGGGTGCTAGTAGGCAAAGGCAAGGAGAGCTCGAGGGAGCTTGTATCTGATGACCTTTCTTTTCTTTGTAAACCCAGGAGTAGAGACAGTGTGCTGAACCAAGGAGGAGCAGGAGTTGGGTCATGTTGATGACGATGACAGTAATAGTTCTGCTTAAATGAGCTCTAAGTACGTGCCTGGATTCCCTATAAGGGTTTGATAGACATTACATTTAATACTCACAGCAGACAGTGAGATGATTGCAATTTTTGATCTGATTTTATTGATGAGGAAATAGAGCTGCAGAACAATTACATGACTTGCCCGAGTTTTGACATCTACTGAATGGTGGAGACACACTCGCATCCTCTTCATAGCCAGTCATTTTAACCATGAAGATATGGTGACTTCTGCAACTGGAAGGGAGGTTTGATGAAAGTGACCAGGGTCTAGGGCTCTGAGGGGAATGAGAGCAGGAGGCAGGGGCTAACAGCCCCCGACAAATGTTAGAATGCATATCCTGAGAGATATCGAGGGCACTGTCTCAGAGATGATGAATTTTAAATGGCATCCATTTGGATGGACTCGTTTGTAGTTTTTAATTTCCTCATTTGTACAATGCAGACTGTTGGGCAGATTCTATTCACGATCCCTGTCCTTGCTGTGAGTCTATGTGTGGTTTGCTCTAGTAGTCACATATCTGTAATCACTGGGCCTTGCTTTGTGCTGGAAACCCTTTAAACCTTCTGTATGAGTAGCAGTAACACATTTGTTCTCTCAACCTGTATCATCCTGTTGATGATTTTCTAAACATCTATAAAGAAATATATTTCTCCTCGGGCTATAGGGCACTTCCAGAATGCAAGAGGGAGCCCTAAATCAACCAGCAGCCAGCAAATAGCTTTCAATAGCATGTCCCGCAGGCTTTTGACGTTAATAGCAAGTAGAGGCAAACATGGAAATTAATTTTGGTTTAAAAAATTCCAAACTGGGGCTTCTTTAGTCACCAGTAGCATTTCTGGCTAAATGTACTTGGAGGTAGTAAAAATATGCCTAGGAGGCAAGACAAGTTGAAACCTTTTCAGGTGCAGCATTAAGAACACTGATAACCTTTTATATAAAGCACGCATGCTGTGCAGCACAGGGTAAGTAATAAGACTTGGCCTGCGGGATATTCCAATTGGGGAATCCATTTGAAGGATATTACAAGCCAAAAATCATAAGACACAAAAAGCTGACTTATTCCCCGGCAAGTTCTGCTGTAAAGCTCTATGGACTGGACACAATAGTTGGATCGATGGTGTCTGGCAAGAGAAGACACTCAGAACCCAATGCTCACAGAGAGTCATTAACATACCCATCGTGCTGTCAGAATTACTTGCGAGATCAGGTTGATGAAGCAGCAAGAATAAGAGTAAAATCATTCGGGGTCCCTGGCGGGGGGACGGAGGAGGGGGCCAAGGCATTGATGATAGGTGGGAAGAACTGGGCAGGGAATGGTTCATCACAACCGCCTGAAGGCAATTTCACTGATGGACTGTCCAAATATCTTGATAGAGGTCGCAAACACAAGCTGCTGATGTTGCCTTTCCAAAAGAGTCTGAAATCCGGGCTGTTCTTGGTTTCTCTCTGGAGGGCCAGAGAACCTCCTCCACCTGCTTCCTCCAACCCCCCCTTGGAACTGAATTGCTGCAGTCCATTCTGTGCTGTTTCTGAGTCTCATGGTCCTCAGGTCTCTATAAAGTTAAGAGTATCTAACTTCATATGCTCATGAGGACTGACTGGCACCATACCTGTGATGTGCTCAGCCCCACACCTGGCTCAGGAAATGGTGCTCCCTTGCAATTCCTTGTGTGACAAACACAGCTTACCGAAGACCTCTTCAAATCAGTGCAGTGTTTGGATCAGACAGTGGATGGGAAGGCTCATTGTGGACATCTTGTTTAGTCCTGGGGGCCACCCCCCTCTTTAGCAGAAGCCTCTCTCTATCCACGGTTGCTTGGCAGGAGGCTCCCCAGACAGAGCCCTGGTGTAGTTTTCTGCATTATTCCCAACCTCCGACCCTGGATGTCCTTCCCAGATGAATTCATGTCTGGTTTATGTTGCTTGCAGCATAATGAGAACACTATTGACATTTCTGACTGACACGCTAGTCAGTTCTCATGCAGCGGCTGTAAACCCCAGGCTGGGCTATCACGTCATTAACTCCATTCTACATCATTTATTCATTTGTCTGCGTTTCCTTTTCCTTTTTTCACTGTGTATAATATCTACCTGCATCTGTTTATCAGAAGATCTTGGTTCAACCTCAAAATTGAATAAAATCTGAGCTTTTCTCACCATCTCTGCTGTTCCCTCTCCAAGCCACATCACTACTTGCTTTTGCTTGGTGATCACAAGCGTCTCCTCACTGCTACATCTAACTGGGCCCCACTGGGATCCGTTCTCTGCAGTGAGACCAGAGTGACCTTGGAAAACTGCAAATACTGCTCCATTTTCTGAACTCCCCATATTTCCCATGATAGAATAATCTCCAAAGCCCTTTTGGACTGTGCCAGTCTATCTCTCCAATCCCTTGTCATCCCACTCCCCTTCTGGTCATCATACTGCCTGACTTCTGCCTTCCTCTCATGGGACATGTTGATTCTTTTCTGTCTTTACACTTGAACTTTTTGCAGCCTGGAATACTCTCCTCCCTAGATTTTGACATGGTTGGCTTCTCTGGGTCACTCAGGTCTTGGCCTAACCACCACCACCAGGAGAAGCTTGCTCCAACCTTTATATATATATATATATATAAAGGTGATTCTCCATTATTCTGGATTATATTTCCTTTTTAACTTCTTTATGGCACTTTCTGAAAATATTTTTTTTCTTTTGCTTTTTCTCTGTCTTTCCTTCTAGGATGCCAGCCTCCTAAAATTTTGTATTTTTTTTTTTTTCCACTGCTATTTAGCTAATTTATCACTTAACATCCAACACAGTGCTAGGCACACCATCATGCTCAATACATATTTGTGGAAGGGAAGAACAAAGGCATCAATATTTCAGGAATAGTCATGGATATAAAAACAAGACATGAGAGATAAAAAAGGCTCTGTCTCTTTGTTCAAGGAGCTTTAAGTTCAACAGAGGGGTTGGAAGTATGTGCACAAATGCAGAAGCAAAGTGTCCAGAGAAGTTAAGGAAGTAGTCATAGATCTTCTAGAGAAAGGGTATGACCTAAAGTCTTCCCTTCAGTGGCCTTGAGGTAGCTCGGTTTCATGTGGCTCCTGGATTGACCTTGCCTATTTGTACTGGGGGCCCATTCCTCTTTGGTGACTAGGCACAAGATTCTTCATCCATAAATGGGCAGCTGCAGTGAAATTTTTAGAAGCCAGGTGAGAAATGCTAGATAGGGTTTTCCATGAACTATGAGGAAATGTGGATGTGGGAGCTCCTTACCCTCAAGAGAGGGAAAGTTATAGAATGAACTTCAAGGTTATTACTTATAGAGGGGTGAGGCTTCTGACATGGTGGCCCCATGTCAGTCTAGGAAAGTTGTTTGAAAGTCAACCTTCATTTGAATGGGGAATGCTTAATGGTTCTGCCATCCAAACTTCCACATATTGATTCTCAAGGTGGAAATTTCATATGACAATGTAGAACTTAGCTGTTAAACTTGAATCAAAATGGAGTATGAGCAGTAAGAAATTAGGCAAAGAAATTCAGACTACAAATTATTCCAAATCACATAGCAACCATTTTCCTTTCTTTCTTTCTTTCTTTCTTTCTTTCTTTCTTTCTTTCTTTCTTTCTTTCTTCCTTCCTTCCTTCCTTCCTTCCTTCCTTCCTTCCTTCCTTTCTTTCTTTCTTTCTTTCTTTTTTTTTTTATACTTATTTGTCAGAAAGAGAAAGAGAGAGCACAGGTAGGGGGAGGGGCGGAAGGAGAAGCAGGCTCCCAGCTGAGCAAGGAGTTCGATGTGGGACTTGATCCCAGGACTCTGGGATCATGACCCGAGCTCCACAGCAACCATTTTCCGAGAGTAAAAATGTGTTTCCTGGCTCTTCTGCTTAGAGTGAAATAATGATATGTATTAGGTGGTCTTGGAGCCTCAGTTGTTATCTGACCTGTAAAATCAGGTAAGTTAATACCCAATTTTAGTAGAGCTACATCCATTTCATCATATGTTAATTGGATGACATTAAGTGCTGTGATAGATTATATAGTCTGGTATCTTTTATGATTATATCTGACTTATGTTTGTGATTGTATCAGAGAGTTTTTTTTAAGACACTTGAAAGTCTCTTCAGGGCATATAAGAAAAAGGGCTAGTTAGTGTTTTTCCTTCTTTGGTCAAACAATCTCTTAATTCATTGACAACCTTAGTGATTTTTATTGTTTTTTTTTTCTTTTTTCAAAGGTTTTATTTATTTAAGAGAGAGGGGGTGAGGATGAGCTGCGGGGAAGGGCAGAGGGAGAAGCAGATTCCCCGCTGAGCAGGGAGCCTGAGATCCCAGGGCCCTGAGATCATGACCTGAGCTGAAGTCAGACACTTAACCAACTGAGCCTCTTGAAGGATCCTAACAACCTCATTGATTTTTAAAAGTTCAAACATTTGTACCTGTATACTGGAGCAAATTAGTCATGTTTGCCATGTATAAAACTAAAAAATTATAGAAAGTAATAAAATGAGTAAGACTATTCAAATAGAGTGAATAGAAGAGGTTGCAAGCGCCTAGCTCTTGAACCATAAATGATGGGATCATCTTAAAATTCCATGAATACTTAATGTTTCAACTCACTACTGTTACACAAAACTAGTGGAAGTAACTGCCAAAGTTTAAAAATTTTTAATGGAACTGATATGACCTGGATCTTGGTATATAACTGTGAAGTTTTGTTGATATGTTAAAGAAAAGCAGCCACTTAAAGAAAAAAGAAAAAAAGAACCTTATGTTATAAAATTAGTATTGTGAAAATCAGATTTATCCATTTTACAAATTAGTGCTTAAAATAATTAGACTACATTAAAGTTTAAAACTTCAAGACAGAAGATATTGTAAGTAAAAGTTAAAAGAGAAGCAAGAATGGGAAAAGATTTTTGCAATATAGGAAACAAATGATTAGTATATAGAATTTGTAAAGAATTTCCACAAATCAATAAGAAAAAAAAAGCCCTTCAACTTTAGATTATGCAAAGGGTGTAGTAAAATAATTTAAAGGCAGGGAAACCTGATTGGCTGATAAGCATATGAGAATATGATTCTCTTTGTAATATCAGTGACATGCATCCTAAATGAGCAAGATGTCATTATTTGCAATCACATTGACAAAGTTAAGACGTCTGACAATACCATGTGTTGGCAAGGATGTGAAAGCAAGATTCCATACACTGCTCTCATGAGGGTAAATTGGCAGAATAACTTCAGAGCAATTTGTCTCTAGAATAAAATTTTAAATTGCGTACACCATATCGTCCAGTAATTTTTCTTCTACTTCTTTATAATTTGTTTCACGTACCTTGCAGATACCTTTGATTTTAGGTACTGGGGGATATATTCTTTGCATCTTTGTAACTGTGGACATTTGGCAACAACCGCAAATGGCTGCGGTTAAAGGAAAAGATAAATTTATTAGAGGCTATTAATATAGAGGAATTCTGTGTAGCCATTCCTTGCTATAAATTGATACATAGTACTCCTCTGTATTAGCAGATGTAGTAACATTAATAGATCTCAATATCATAATACTGGGTGGAAAAAGCAAGAGGTACAGTGTTATATAGATTTTATGTTGAACTAATGAATACATAAAATGATACAATGTACTATTTCTGGATACACAGAGGCTAGATGGACGCACATTAAAATCATGATCAGGGTTATGGAATAAGGGAAAGAGCTGGGAACCAGACACAAGAAGATAAAGAGGACTTTATCTGTCATGCTTTATTTCCTGCATCAAATGATAAAGCAAAGGTGAGGACATGTTCACAACACATTAATTCTAGGTTGTGTGTCATGATCCTTTGTTATAGTATTACATGTCATCTCCTATAATCAAAATATTTTCTTTTCTAGAAATATGTATTCAATTTTTGAGACCATCCAGGTAGCACTGAGGATTTGGGTGCCTAGTTTCCCTACTGTGGGATTTTTTTTTTAAGGTTTTATTTATTTATTTGACAAAGAGAGAAGTGATCACAAGTAGGCAGAGAGGCAGGCAGAGAGAGAGGGACAAGCAGGCTCTCTGCCTAGCAGAGATCCCGATGTAGGGCTTGATCCCAGGACCCTGAGATCATGACCTGAGCTGAAGGCAGAGGCTTAACCCACTGAGCCACCCAGATGCCCCTTACTGTGGGATTTTAAGCAAACATTTAAGCTACCACCCTTTGATCTCCCACATCCATAATGAAGATAATTAGATACACAGTGGTGATCCCGAGTAATTAGCCTGTGGTGCTTACCTGAAGCCACCTTGCCTGGAAGCCTTCTCCCCATCCCTTTTCTCCTCTGCCCAGAGGCACAGTGCACATAACACAGACCCTCTGTGCTCCTTGAGCATCCTGGGTACTGCAACACCTAACACAGTGCTCTGTGATAAGTCACACCATGGACCAGTCTCTCCTGGGAGACAAAGAAATCTGGCTGTAGACCATGTCAGGCAGGAGCAAGTAGCATGTGCTCAACAAACTGAACTTAGTAGCCATAGAAGAGGCTTCACACATTTTTAATGAAAAAATACGTGAGCAAAAGAATAAAAACATGACAAGACTTGATAAAGCAACACACCCCACAAAGGCTCCTGGGTCTTATTATTCTTTTGACTTCATTGAATAAATGTAATCCCCCCAAATGCTTTACTTAATCCCAGCCTACCATGTATATCCCTGAGACTTTCCTGCACTGTGAATAGGGTCATCAACAGGCTCTCATTGAGAGCCATCAATATTTATATTTAGACACGTTAAAGAATAAACATTTCACGCCCTTTTTTCTGCTTCATCATTTGAGATAAGCATACGCTGAAGCTCTAAAATGACATTTCATGCTTTGAAAATTCATTTAACAAACATTTTTTAAAAAGAAGAGTAAAGGTTTTCTCTCAGCCACTGAGTAATATTAATATCAACAGCACTGGGTGGCTGTCCACAGTGACTGTTGGCACTCTGTCAGCTCTCCAGTGGGGTTTTTGACATGTGAAGGACATGGGGTTTTAGTGCCTTCAGAGGATCTGGAAAATACATTTTTATTGTTCTTCTTCATGGATGGAGAAGCTTTACAAAGTTGTTTTATTTTTGAAGCACTTGATGTTTTGAATGAGGATCTTTTCTTCTATATTAACAAAGGGAATGACACACCACCGCCTTGTTAGCCTGAAGCACAAGGAATGAAATCACAGGGAGATAAAAGGCCCTGAGGGGCACCGAAGCTTAGGAAGAAAGGGTGTATATTTCAAGAAGGACCATGTTTTTCTGTGCTTTGAGACTGTGGAAGATTATTTTGGTCCCTTCCGAAAGATACTTGTTGTGTAGAGAGATTTTCATGAAAGTGACTTCCTTGTGCTTTGTCTGTATATTAGAATATGAAGGGTTGAATTTTCCTCCCTATTAATTTCTTCTGTGGTCCCAAATTTTCCTAAGTTTAAAGTCACTTGAGAACGTCACAGCAAAATGACACATAAAAATATATTTTCAAGTCAGTGTGGCTGACTGCTGTATCCTAACAGGTGCTTGACATTTAAATGTTAAGAACGCTTAAAGAGTCTTACTTCAAACAGCAACTCTGGTGAGGGTAGTTATGTATTATAAGCTGACATCACTTTCCCTCTGATAAAGCTGGGCTCCAAGATTCAATATCATCCGGCTGTCAGTGTTTGGTAGAGGTGTATCCACAAGTTTCTCGAACCCCTTATTGTTCCACAGTTTGACTCCTTAGATGCTGGAGGTATTACACCAAGACCAACAAAACCAAAATAAAATGACAACCAAACACAGACTTCTCATTTCATCTAGTATTTCTATAGACCTAATGCAAGTTCTACAGAATTGGCCACTTTTGTGGTTCTCAGTAATTTAAAGCCAGTTGCTTCAGAAAAGTGTCTTAAAGTTCAAAGTGCGTTTGAACGCTGCTTCTGTTGTCTCAGTGGGCATAGATAAGCTGAGGCAAAATCAAGTAAGTGGGATGGGTGCCTCCTAATATGGCAAGATCGTCCAGATTTTATTTGTGACCACTTCTTTCTTCATGCTAAGGGGAGGATTACTAAGGAGTTCATGTGTTCTTTCTCAATTTCTCTTTTTACATTTCTGGGCTCTACGTACAGGCCACTCCTCTGGATACACTGATCATCTGCAAGTGGGGGAAATTTCTAAATCCAGTTCTTGGTTGGCAGTTAAGAATAGGATGTCACGTAACAACTGGGTTTCACAGTGGGGCTGAGCTTTTTCCAGTCGGCTTTAGGGAAACGGTTGAAAGGGATGATACCAGAGCTTGTTTTTCACTTTGTAGAGTTAGTGGTCAATTTGTTTTTGAAATTCACATTGTGAGACCTAAGTTGTCCTTTTTGTCATGAATGATTCATGCAAGACAAACAAATACTATGAACCAGTAACAGACCTGTTAGTCTTGCTTTATGTACAGTTGGAGGATGTTTTTCTAGGGTGTTCTTTTTTCTTAGGGTGGGATGTTCCACTGTGCCAATCATGGAATAAAATTTCTAATACACAAGGTCTATGCTGTGTCACACATACCAATAAGTACTTTTTGTGCGATTAGTGTGTTTTATCATTCCCATGTGGCAAAGAGAAAATTAAGTGTAACCGAGGTTGAGGACTTGCTGAAGGTTCTATGGCTATGAAGTTGACAGTGGTCTGCTAGGGTCCAGGTCTGTCTGATGCTAGGTGATTATACCCTTCCTTGAGCCTGCCAGTGATTGATGACTTTTGTAACAAGGTGAACTTGATGGTAAGCGTTACTCCTTAATCTAAGAGAAAAATGACTTCATCCTTTCCTTTTTGTTGTTGTTGTTCTTGTTGAGGAGCTGAGGCAATATATTAATGTGCCCTTGTTATTTCCTCCAGAGCATCTCTCAATTTGGCATTTATGTTTATCTCTCATTGTGCTTCTTTTCTTATTCTTCCTCTACACAAAGACATGAGATTTACTAAACTGTCTGCCATTTGTTCAAAGAAAGTTCCAGTGCCTTTTGTCAGCACTTGTGCGCCTATGGACATGTGGAGACATTCCGTATCAAAACCATTCTGATGGTGCTGCTGTTGATACTTTAAAGCCTGAGAAATACCACTTTTAGGCAAAAAAAAAAAAAAATTATCCTTCAAACATCTGTGAGACTTTTGTCTTAGAATGTTCTCCTTTGAAAATCAGGGGATGCAGTGAATGTGCACTGAATGATACCAGATTTTGTAATTGATGACCATCACTTGCTTGGGACAGTGCATGTGGCATGGGGGCAAGATCACAGCTTCAGAGCCATTGACAGGTTTGGGTGATTCACTTGTGTTCGCTACTTGCATGGTAAGTGACTTAGCAATTTACCAACTGAGTCCATTTTGCACATGAAATGTTGGAATGAGTTATTCATTGAGTTATTGTGATATTTGAAGAAAATAGCTGCATAATGCTGACACATGTTTGCAGCTTGATGTATCTTACAACCCCTTCACTCTCTTCCCATCCTTTGGACAGGAAATTGGACTGAAGGTTTGAAGTGGGCCAGGGGGGGAAGAATGTTCCCAGAAGTATTAAGACGGTTTAACAGATTTGTTTGCCTGTGAAAGTCATAGTGCTCCATATTCATGATCATCTTCATTCGTTCACCAAACAGACCTTAACTCTGGCCATGTCCATGTGGGTCTAGTGTTCAGTCCGGTGTGTTCAGTCCGGTGTGCTCCTAAAGCGAGTGATATCATCACTGTTTTCACAGTGATTTTATTGGCTTTTTTGTTTGCATAGAGTCATTATCAACTCAAAGAAGCTCTTCAGATCTGATATCTCCTTAATTTTATTCTCTCTTCAAGAAATGCCCTATGTTCTCACGACTGAGTTAATTTCCTATTTTCAGTGCCCCTATCGGCTGACACCATAGGCTTGTTCAGTGAAAGGTCTTAACATTTGCTGCTCTGCTTCAAAGAATCATATTTGATGAAATTGTGGGACATTCCATTTAACCAAAATGTGTAATTTCACTCCTTTAGGAGCCGCATGGCTGCATGAAAAATGCTTGGACTTCTGTTCACAGAAAGTCCTGGATTTTTTAATACTGATGCCACCACTTGCCAGGCAGGTGTTTGAGGACATTTTACCCACAAGGTCTCATCCCAAATATCCTCTGTGTGCTGAATGTGATAATGATACAAACCTTGTTGTAATTGCTGTGATGACTAGAAAGAGGCGATAAAGCATGAAGCATAGAAGCTGGCACAATAGAAATGCTCAGTGGGTCAAACCCTTTAAAAAGCCATTTTTTTTTAAAAAAAGCCATTTTTCTGCATACTCTTCTCTTACTGCCAAAAGAATATCCAACGATTGCAAAAAAATTTAGAAAATCTGGTTAATCTAAATGAGCAATAGAAAAACCGAGCATATTCTTAAGACCCAGAGTACCATTTGACCATCGAGCCTTTTAGTATCTGTCTGTCTGCCTCTCTTTCTGTCTTTGTCATGCTCTCTTTCTACTCCCCTCCTTCCCAGGTATTAGGTTCAGCCTTATGAAATTGCTGATATGTGGCCTTTTTTAACCTAAATTAATAGCAATTTCATCTGATTTTCATTCTAATATTTCATTCTAATATATCTATATATTAGATAGATATATCTAATATATCTAAAATTTCATTCTAATATATCGCTAAAATTGGATCATATGGTGCCTATCATTTTTAATTTACTTTTTGCAATTAAGATATTGCTAATGTCTTTTAAGTACATTAAATATTCTTCTCTAATATCACTTTTAGTTGATGCGTCATATTCATTATGTGATTATACCAATTCCTTTTTACCTGTTTTCTATTACTAGAAATTAGATTTTGTCAGTTTTATTACTATAAACAGTACTGCGATTAAACATCATGATAGTTTTAGAAGGAGTAAAATATAGTGGTTTAATAAAGAGACTGAAGACAGGAGGTCTGACTTCACTGTTTACTGCCCATGTACCAGGTGAACAAAAGTCACCTGGATCTCCATTTCTTCATCCGTAAAATAGGGATTACATTAGTACCTATTCACAGGGCCATTGCGAGGGTTCATCTGTCTCCATGCTTATATAGGTATCTGTGCGCACATTGTAAATATTTTTAATGAGTGAACTATTGTGAATTGTTACTATGTTTACACCCATATGTTTATTTGTGTTGAAAAAGTCTCTGAAGAGGAATTTATGACTGAAGAGCTTTTGATACATTATTCTAGATTAAGGTCTAGAACAAAGGTGGTAATCTTGCTCTCCCATAGATGTGCATGTGAGTGCTAGTTTTCATGAAAAGAGAGAGGTTATCACCATCCCAGTAAATATCAGGCTCATCCTTGTTGGCACCTTACTTCCTGACTGAGGCTGCACAGTTTTTTCCTAGTTTAATATCCCTGAAATCAGAATGCTTCTAACCATCAGAGTCAACTGGGTGGCTCCCATGATGTGGCAGGGTGAAGGGCTTCTGTTGACAATGACTGAGATCAAGAAAAGCTGTCAGTGTGTCTTAACACCTGTGAAATTCAAGTTTGCTAGGGAACAGGGCAAACATATATAAAAATTGTGATCTGAGTGCAAGATGAGTTTCATGGAAAATATATACCAATGTCTTTTTCAGAGAGCATCTCAGATTGGGTCTGAAAAAAATGTACCTGAAGGACAGAGGTTTCTGGGCTAACCTTGGAAGACTGGTGAGGGCCAATGAAAAGAGAGGGTATCTCTCCGTGTCTGCTTATTTCTATACTTTCTACTTTTGTTGTACACGGGAAGATGATAGTGGCCATGATGCAGTAGAAGGCGTTCAAGGGCATTTGCCATTTCAAAGCCTTGTGACTGTTGTATGTATCATTCTCTCTGAATATAGGACCTCCTGCAGCTTCCTCCCTTTCTACTGCCCCTCTTCCTATGTTCAAATCCTCCATCCTTTACTTAAGTAGGGCGCACTCTGCCTTTAAGTCTCAGCCTGGACATCATTTTAGTTGGAGAGCCTTTCACAGTTCAACAACACTGGTTAGGGGTCATCCCTGTGTTTTCTCTTGTACCTCATCCATATTCCTACTCTATGGCTTATCACAGGGTATTTTATTGTCTAAGAACTTAAGGCCTCTGCTGATAACCTGTAAGCTTCTAGAAGCAGGCATTCTACCATTCTCTTTTGAACTCTAAGCCTAGTATCATGGCTGGCACATGGTGGGCCCTTGAGAGATATAAACAGAGTGAATTTCAGTACTCAGCCTGAAGATGTAAACTGTGGTTACAGGTGTCACTGGAAGTTGTAGGGTGAGCCCATTGTCTTGCAAGGACCCAGTGCTCCTCTAGTTGTCACTGAGGGTTTTAACATGGACCCTGTACTTCTGACCACAGTAGTTTAAGCTTCCTTTAATTTCTATCTTATTGTGAGAGCGTATTAGAGTATGCTATCTGTGCTGCCTGAGACCCTCATTAAGCTACCCTCTGAAACAGCTATATGAATCTGGGTACACTCTGTCTAGAGCGCACTTCTAGCTGTTAGCACAACTCAACAAGAGATGAAACCAGAAGCTGAAAACTAGTCCCTTTTGAGTATTAGGGTTCTTTTCAGTTTGTTCTAAAACAAGAGTTTGTTCATATACCTTTTCCTATTAGAATATCCCATTTATTGCCATGTTAATATTAACTACTTTTTTTTTTTTTAAGTTGTCAGTGAGAATAACCAACCCAGTCACTTTTTCTTCGGGAGTGAACCACTTGGCTCTTGAGATTAGATCAAGGTAGTAAGTAAAAAATGTGAACTGATTTGACCTCAGAGTCTCTGAACTGTCTTTCCAAATACAGTGCATGAATTCGGGATAACTGGTCAACCTTGGCATTCAAAAGGAACAAATTCTGCCTCTAGTCTAGACAGTCAACATATTCTAGTGTTTGGAGTAATCAGGCTTTTGTGTCATAAGCTGCAAAAATGGATGTGTAGCAATAGTTAAATATGACACACAAAGAAAGAAAAGGAAGTCCCAGTGATGCCTAAATTCAAGCCAGGCTTCCGTGTCTGACTTGTTCTACTTCCTGCTTATTTGTCTGTAAACTTTTGTATGTGGATTTTTCCCTCAGCACAGCTTATGTTGATGCCCAGTGTTCACACTGTGAGGCCCATGTATCAGTGGCCTGTTAGAGAAACACAGCCACAAGGCGAGAAGCTGTCACTTCAAAGCATGCCATAGTGCTTAGATAGAGCCAGGAAATTAACCATGTCGGCATGATAATATATCCTTAAAAGCCTGAAATGCTTTCTTTGATGCTGAGAGTTATCATTTTCTGCTATGAACTTGTTTCTGTCATGAGGAGGTGTCTTAAGGGTTTTTGTTTTTTTGTCGTTTGCATTTATCTAACCCCAAGAAAATAGAAGTGGTCTCTGCCTGACTGCTCCTCTGGGAGAGAAATTGTTGAATGGGATGTGGAAATGTGGCACAAGGAAGAGACACCAGTTCTGTCCCCTCAGTACCTTGACTTCTTCCCACCACTCTTCTGATGTTGTAAAACATATTCTATAAAATGTATGTGCTCCAGCCCACCCTTATCCCAGTGTCACTGTGGGGAAAAAGAACTCTATGCCATCATGGTTGTTGCTTTCTAAATGCTTCTGACACAATTTGGATGTCCTTATCAAGGTAGTTTTATTCACTAAGATTGTATTAATCTGCCATGATACGATAAGAAAAAAAATGAATATTTAATTTAATATCTGAGGTTCCCAGAAGTTAAGAGAAATATGAAAACTTTAGGGAGGGTTGAGCAAAGAAAAGGAGTGAAATTGAACAGACTTTTAAAAAAATTAAGTAAAAATTATTGAGGGAGTAGTTAGCCTGCAAAGAGCAGGGTCAAGGATGCATTCACATTTTAGGAATAAGATCATTTCTAGTACAGACAACAGTGATGAACCATGTCCGATAGACCATGAGGAAGACAGAACGAAAAAGGGTCAGATTCCACAGTAACAGATTTGGCTTACATGGAATGAAGATTTCCTTACTCTTAGGACTGATGAATAAGGGAACAAGTTACGAAGGACTCTCTAACTTACTTGGGTGTCCCTTAAAAACAGGAGAAATTCTTCTCTACCCAGGATATCTGAGGGCACTTAAAGAACATACAGTGTAATTTTTTTTTTTTTTTTTTTTTTTTTTTTTTTTTTTTTTTTTGGTAAAGAACAGATCCTAGACTGAAAGAGTTGTAATTGAAAAACAATTCTTTGACCCTATTCATAGGCAATAAAGAAGCAACTATATGAATAACAATTAGGTTTAAATCTTAAACTACTACCTAATCTTATTCTGTGAAAGAAGATTGTGAGTTCTCAGGTAATTGCTTTCTTGATCTGACTTAGGTTCCCTGATCCTCTCATTGTTTTTAATTGTGTTAGAGTATGTTTATTGAAGTACTAATGAGAACAAAACCGTACTGATTAAGAACAAAATTATTCATTTAAACCTTTTGGTATTATGAAATGGAAGGTAGGTTCTACTGTTGGAAGATGAATCCTGCATGTCTAATAAGTTCTTTCCGGTGTGCCTGGTTTTATTTCTCTCTCTCTCTCTCTCTCTCTCTCTCTTTTTTTTTTTTTCCCAATAGTTCATTCTAGATCTGTTGAGGTTACAAAATTTTTATGATATGAAACTGTTTTTTAAATCATAAAAGCAGTTTATCCTAAGTGCTCCAGGCAGAGCGCATCTTCCCTAGTGATTTTTATAGCATCTAATTAATAAATAAATAGGCAGCTGGCTAGGCAATGAATATTAAGAGTTGGTTTTGGCTTATCATCACCCCTTATAATTTTTAGGATGTTTGGGATCGAGGATTTTTCCTTTCCCGCTCTCCTCTTCCCGCTCATTGTGAATTGCAGCCACTTTTCCTCTCCTTTGGAAAGAAAGAGAGAGTGTGCTTGAGTTCCTGCATGTGTGAGTGGGTGGACAGGGAGGATTGGGGGGGGGAAGGGGGGAGGGAGAGGGAGAGGAAGTGCCAAACTCCACACAGGGCTTGATCTCACAACTCTGAAATCATGCTTATTGTCATTTTTCTTTGCTGTCCTAAGTGTTTGTTTTATTTTTTTAAGCAAGTCAGTGAATTTCAGTGTTCAAATCCATTACTCTCCATTTTTTTCTGATTACCTCCCAATCCATGCATCTTTTGACTGATAGCTTGAAAGCAGATCAGCAGTTTTCCTTTGGATTGCTCTGGCCTAGACGTATAGTGGGGTCAGTCTGCTTCCCAGTAGGTCAGCCTGCAGGACCCCTCTTGGTCTTCACCGCCACTGCCCAAGGTCAGGTCCCTGAATCTCATTTACGTCCTGATCTGCTGTATTTTTCCTGCCCTTCTCCCTGCCTTTTGTTGTGAGCTCCTTCCTGCCCCTTCCCCAGACTATAGCCCACTTACCTTACTAGGATGCAAACCTACATTGTCTCTCCTTGCTTAAAATCCCTTATGACCAACTCCTTATTCACAAGATGCACTCCAACTCCTTCCTGTGCATTCAAGCCCTTGCCTGAGCTGCGCCTTCCCATCTGGGGAGCCGGCCTCCTCTCCTTCTATGCTTATCCTCCCATCACCACATCAGACTCAACACTCCAGGTGCTGGAAACAGGCTAAGCAAAGGCATGAAGCTGGAAATCGTAGCCCTGCTTCAGCAATGTAGTAACTAGAAGTGGCCCATTTAGTGCTGAACACATTTAAGAGGCCTTACCCTGGGCTGGTGCCAGGG
Organism: Mustela erminea; assembly: GCF_009829155.1. Classification (NCBI taxonomy): domain Eukaryota; kingdom Metazoa; phylum Chordata; class Mammalia; order Carnivora; family Mustelidae; genus Mustela; species Mustela erminea. Next base: position 98,503,737 of record NC_045616.1, on the reverse strand, counting down.
TCCTGCTGTCCAGCTATGGACAGGCGATGAAGGGATCACCAAGCCATTCTCATCAAGAGCAGAGGAAAGCTGGTTTTGAAGAGCTTGCCATTGCCCCCATTCGTCCTCTGATGCCCTCTTTCCTTTCTCCCCCTGCAGCCTGTGATGGTGATCACTGGGGGCCCCACTGCAGCAGCCGGTGCCAGTGCAAAAACGGGGCTCTGTGCAACCCCATCACAGGGGCTTGCCACTGCGCAGCAGGTTTCCGGGGCTGGCGTTGCGAGGACCGCTGTGAGCAGGGCACCTATGGTAATGACTGTCACCAGAGATGCCAGTGTCAGAATGGCGCCACCTGCGACCACGTCACAGGGGAATGCCGCTGCCCACCCGGGTACACTGGAGCCTTGTAAGTGACATGCCGCAGAGCAGCGGGGCACAGTCTGCTCACCTTCTCCATTCATGCTGCTTCCCCCTCCCTATTCCTGGGCTCCTGTTTCTGTTGCTGCCTGAAGTCACTGAAAGGGCGGGGCTCTGGGCACAGAGCGGGGAGATCAACAGTGACAGCCCTGAGATGTTCCTTGAACTTCAGACTCTAGCTGGAGTCTGATGGCCAGCTTCCATGTTTTTCCTTTTGGCCAGGCAGAGATAGAGAGGACCAGGCTTTACGTTGAGTGGTGATATTGGTGGTGGGAGGGGGTTGGGACAGATTTGAGGTTCTGCTTTAATCCCCCACAATTGCATTTATTATTAATGGTCCATGTTGTATTGCTGGATAAGGCTGGCTGGGTTCAGTGCCATAGAAAAGAGAAAAAGGGGAAGATGTTTGAGACAATCCACGATAAAAGGTTAACTGGGTTATTTAATGCCTGTGGATACATACGTTGCTCGTTGACCATAAAAGAAATATGTCAGATCTTGGTAGGATACGTGCACACAGATAGTTTTATTTTTTCTGGATACAATTGATGCAACTTCTTAACCTCCACTATTTTATTTTGTGTGAGGGACTTTCTTCAGTTGGCTGGTATCAGTAAACAGAATAAGAGGCAGAATTTGCCAAAAAAAAAGGAAGAAAGAAAAGAGAATAGAAAAAATCTTGTTCCCTTATTGAGAAAATTACACTTGTAAATCACAGAATTAAAACTTGAAAAAATGTGGCTGATTAGGTAAATACTTCCTGCCAACAGTATTAACAGCTATAAAGTAGAGCTAAAGAAAAAACTGCATTAGCCTAGAAAGCCCTCATTTTCAGAAGAATGAATGATCATCTCAAACTACTTAATTGTTAATATTGCTTTTATGGGTTTTTATCAAGGCCACAATTGAATGGGGCTTTGGGAAACTTGGAGCAGTTTTATAAGAGCACAAACAAGGCAATTAAAGGCTTAGAGAAGAAGGTTCATTCATAGGAAAAGGGTGGGAGTTAAGGACACAGAAAATGATGAGGCTCAAGAAGAGAATGCTGGAAATTGATTATGAAGAATATGTGTACAAAGCAAGGGATGTGCACAGAGGACATCCAGAGGCTGGTTTCAGCCTCCTCTGAGGTTGCAGTAAACCCACAAACAACAGCAGACCTCAAATATCACACAGCGGCTTTAGACTAGTTGCATGGAACGTTCCTGTCACCAAGGAGTGTTTGGCTGAGAAGAGTCATCCTCGGTGCTCTTAGATAGGAAGCATTCTCTTCAAATTAGGAATAGTTTCATTAGAAAATAACCCCAAAGAAAGGAAAGGTCTAGACCACCCCTCAAAGACCTTTCCAGCCAGTGTGATTAATGCTTTGATGTTAATGAAATGAAGAATTTTGAGCCGAGGAAGCTTGTCTGTTTCAGGTCCCTGGGCGCTGTTGAGTCTGTGAACCTGAGGGTCTTGTGGTTGGGTAATAACGATATCCTTTGTCACACATCAATTCCTCAGCTGTGAGGATCTTTGTCCCCCTGGCAAGCATGGTCCACAGTGTGAGCAGAGATGCCCCTGCCAAAATGGAGGAGTTTGTCATCATGTCACTGGAGAATGCTCTTGTCCTTCCGGCTGGCTGGTAAGCTCCCTTCCTCCCCCACCCCCCAAAGTCACCTGTTGAAGGATGCTCAAGTGAAAATACACATGGAGGACTCTAGCACAAAGGAAAGTTACCCTGATGATTAGAGATTGCAAAATTGGAGATAGCTGATCATTTTCAATGCTGGTGTCCTTCCCTCCATCTTCAGGTAGAAGGTGATTAAATCTTTACATGCACTGGGGTGCCTGGGTGGCTCAGTGGGTTAAAGCCTCTGCCTTCGGCTCAGGTCATGATCCCAGGGTCCTGGGATCAAGCCCCACGTCGGGCTCTCTGCTCAGCAGGGAGCCTGCTTCCCCCTCTCTCTCTACCTGCCTCTCTGCCTACTTGTGATCTCTGTCTGTCAGATAAATGAATAAAATCTTTAAAAAAAAATCTTGACATGCACTAAGGGTCCTCATGGAAAACATAGGGGCCATCTGTCCTTCACTTTCCCTCAGGACAAAAAAAAAAAAAAAAGAGGGACATACCTCATCGCACATATGACAGACAGGGCTGTCAAATACTGGAAATTTCTAAATGTTGGTGTACCTCAGATATACTTTGGGTTTAGTTCCAAACCTCGGCAATAAAGTGGAATCACAATAAAGTGAGTCAAATTAATTTTTTGGTTTCTTCTTACACATAAATGTTGTTTTATGCTGTGCTATACTGTAATCTATGAAGAGTACGATGGCATTATGTCTAAAAAACCAATGTACATACCAAAATAATTACTGTAGTAATATCAGACATCACTAATCACAGATCACCACAATGAACATAATAATAATGAAATCTTTTTTCAGATATCAACAAGAGTTACCAAAATATGACATAGATACACTAAAGGAATAAATGTTGTTAGAAAAATGGTGACAGTGGACATGCAGGATTGTCACAGGCCTTCAATTTGTTTAAAAAATAAGAAACAATATATCTGTGAAGCACAGCAAAGCAAAGCAGAATAAAATGAAATATGTCTATACTTGTTTTTATAATTAAGTTCCGTAGGTCATTGTTGTTCTTTGAAATCATTATTCTCAAAGGAATAGGTCATATGTGAAAAAATTATCTGGTCGTGTACATCCAGAGATACAATGAGGCAAACCCAGTTATCAAGTATTGCAGAGTTTCTCAAAGCCTTCAGCATGAAAATCCAAGAGGAGCTGTCACGTACCATGTTTCCCAAACTTTGACCATGTCACACTTTCTTCATGTAGTATGTCACAGACTTGATGTTATGTGACACACTCAGTGTCAAAGCTGGTTTGCTAATCAGATTTCTCTGAAACCTGGGAATGGTATTGATCCTTACTGGCATTGGTTTGTGCCTACATCTGCTTCAAGGCACAAGAACAAATGACCAATGTCTGTTTCCTTCATTAAACAAAATTTAAGAAATTTCACTATCACCTGCTATCTCCAGGAGCTGTAGTGAAGCTGAGTTCCCAAATCCAGTGATGACCCTTCTGTTCTCATACTGCTTGATTAAGCCAAAACATACAACCCTGTTGCTCATCCATCTCCCTCCTTCATAATCTTTCCGTGCCTCTGCTAACCCTCTACCTCTGTTACTGAAGATCTCTTTTTCCTAACCTCCATCTTCTACATACTGCATTGCAGTATTTCCTGGGTTTCAGTCTTATTCTTCTTCTCTTTTCTCCCTATAAATCTCTGGCAGTCTCACCAGGTTCATGACTTTAACAGTCATCCTGTGATTTTTCTAAATCTTGACCTTCCCTCACCTGAGTCCAGATACATATTTGTGACTCTTCTGTTAGACCCCCAACCTAGATGACCTGTACACATAAAGCCACAATCTGACGGGGCTCCACCCAAGCTGGCGCCTTAGGAGCCAACTCTGGGATGGAATGGGTCCACTGATGTCCTTGTGGTAGTCCTGAAGCAAAGGAGAACTGGAGTCCACTTCCTGGTAAGAATCACGGGAAGAAAGGGAGCGCTCAAGGTGTGAGGGCCATGGAGAAAAGTGGAAAAGAAATACCAGACCCAAGGTGAGAGTTAGAGAGGTAAGCAGATGAGACAAGGTCTGGTTCTAGAGGCAGAACCTGGAGAAACTTCATGAGGCAATGGAGTCAGAGTGAGGGGGCTTTTATTGAGTGCCTGATGGTGGGGTGAACAAAGGAGCTCTTGAGGAGTGTATACCCAGCAAAGTCAGTGTTAATAGGAACAAACTTGTGACACACCCAGGCCTTTCTTAAGGCTACTCCTTTTTGGATTTTTAAAAGTCTTAGTTAAAACCAGCATTTCTTTCTTAGTTGCTCAAGACGGAAGTATTGAATTATCTTTGATTCCTTCTGTTCTTCATTTCTTGTGGGCATTATTTTGCCCTTTTGGCCATTGTTTGGTCCTTGGCAAGGGAAGGTTTTTGTTGGGGCAGCAGAGTGTCCAGAGAGCTCTGTGTTTGGATGAAGAGCGCAAGCATTCTACTCTTAGTACTGGTGTACAGACATTGTCGGTAGTGTTGCCTCATCTTGAGACCGGAAATTTCTTCTTGATAGGGGTGGTTATGATGCAGGATCGTGGCAATCACAGGCTCGGACAGTGAGTCCCAGTAACTGGGTGGATGGATCCATCAACCCAGTGGGGCCTCCCCTCCACCTCTTCCTCTATACTCTGGGCCCCCTACCTGGACAGAAATTTCTTACTGAATGCTTTGGGTCATTTCTCAATCTGCATAGCTTAGCTCCTAACTTATACTTCTCTCTACAATATTTTATTTGTGCTGTCTCTCTAGGTGCTTTTCAAAGATGAATATATATTCCTTTTCACATACACATGTGTGTATTTCAACTCAGGAGAGGAATGTCTCATTTAAAGCTATTTGCTCACATAAATCTTTATTCATAAACAGTATTTCCACAGCATCTCTGAAGCTGATGTGGGACTCTTAACAAATGCAGCCAGAGTCAGTCCTTGAGAGAATGAGAACTTTGACCAGAACTCCAGCTTATGGCAAATTGACTCCTGGCACACTATTTTTTCAGGCATGTTGATAGTTGTGCTAGAATGGAGGGATTAGAGCTATTTTTGCATTTATCCCCCAGCACCACATTGTGAACAAATTAAAGGTTTTGACCTTATCTTTGATTCTCAGAGCTCAGCTCTATGCCTGACACATAGATGATTCTCAGTGAGGCATTGGTCTGAATCATCTCTCAAAGGCTTTTTTGGTTCCAAGAGTCTGTGGAAGAACTTTCCCTGTTTGTAGATAGCTAAAAACCACCAGAGGAGACTTAATTAGCACACCAACTGCCTTTGTGGGTAGCCAGGAGTTAGAGGAAATGTATTTTCTTACGCTATCCAGAATAAACATTTACAAAACCATCTGGTGTTCGCTAGCCTCCAATTTCAGAGTGCCCACAGTCTGCCTTTTTTTAGGGAGAAGGAGGACAAAGCAACAGCTTGCAACAGTTAAAAAAAAAAAAACAGTTTAAAAATCTCTGTTATTTGGGATATGTTGTTTGTGCTAACAATAACTCCAATAAACAGATGATAAGCTATAAGCCCAAGTCATATAGCCACATGAAGTAGAAAATCATAGTATTTCATTGACCTATTGGTACTTATTCCTATAAACATAGGATTGGAATAAATATAATGATAGTGCATGACAAGATGGACAGCTTCTAGGGTGAGGAGACATGTCCAAGTTACTCTCTTGATTTTTCTTCCCAGGAAATAAGCTTTCTTATTGATCTTGGCCCAGCAATGTTTGTTCAACCTGCTGAAAATAAAAGTGTTTTTCTTCTGAAATAATATGTCTGGGTTCATTCTTACAGGACCACTGTCTTAGGTGATGTTACTATTAATTCAGGTACACAAAATTTCCATCTCATGCTCCATTATACCTTAAGACATAAAACCACTGATAATGTATATTTTCCTTAGAACATATGGTAAAGCATTTGGATATTCCATTTGCACCAGATGTTGCTGTTTCTGTAATAGATGCTCGATAAGTATTGTTGACTTATTATACATGTAAGGACACACGGAAAAACACTTAGGAGGATTTATAAATTTCTGAGGTTACCATAATAATTTCATGTAACTTTATCTTAAACTTCAGTTTTTTAATATGGGTGTTTCTTAAGATTATTCTGCCATCTTCAAACATATCTTGAGTTTTGGCTTTCTAAGTAAATAAGTTCATTTAAAATTTCTAACGTTTTAAAGATGCTGAGCAGAGTGCATGTGTTCTAAAATCCCCATTGTCTAATTCTCTTGCAGCCCTGTGCCCCTATACCTTCCTCCCTTTCTGTTTCCTCTCTTCTTTCCCTCCTCCTTTGGCCCTTCCCTGGCTGGAGGCCCATGTAATTTTCCAAGTCTCTTTGAATGCAGGGCACAGTGTGTGGTCAGCCTTGCCCGGAGGGTCGCTTCGGAAAGAACTGTTCACAAGAATGTCAGTGCCATAATGGAGGGACGTGTGATGCTGCCACAGGCCAATGTCATTGCAGTCCAGGATACACAGGGGAACGGTAAGGGATAGTCTCATCTTTCTCCAACTGCTTGTAATGGCGTGAAAGGAAAGCTCGAAGAGCCCAGGGAACACCTCTGTGATTATTCTGTAACATTCCAGAGGTATCTATAAAGTATCAGTGCATTTGATATATTATTTCCCAACTCAGAAAGTGAGCCACAGGGGTGCCTGGGTGGCTCAGTGGGTTAAAGCCTCTGCCTTTGGCTCGGGTCATGGTTCCAGGGTCCTGGGATGGAGCCCTACATTGGACTCTCTGCTCAGCAGGGAGCCTGCTTCCTCCTCTCTCTGCCTGCCTCTCTGCCTACTTGTGATCTCTGTCTATAAGATAAACAAATAAAAAATCTTTAAAAACATGTTAAAGAAAGAAAGTGAGCCATAGATGATACTGAATTGAAGATATAGAGGAAACATTCAAAAACATAGATTAAAAAATATCAGCTATCCAGAACCTATGGTGAGTATGTCAGGTTCAACCATCGAGTGGTTGGACAGCCACTTCAAAGATCAAAATATATTTCAAAACTTTTTTGGTAGATTTATTTCAAAATTGGATGTGTACCTGGTTATCTTTAGCAAGTATGTGGGGCATAGAGTTAGGGTCTTACGATTCAGTATTTCATTAAGAAAATCAGTTATTTTCCTGTGCGGCAGTGACTGAGGAAGATCCGATGGAATTGCTAGTGCTCTCCAGTCCCACATGAAATAAGAGCAAATGTGTGGCTGTACTTATGTGACTCTTCCAGCCACTGTCATATTTCATATTAGATAATAAAGTGTTACCCTAGACGGTTTTGCTCACGCTGCGCCTTCTAATTTGCTCTTTCATTTCTTACATCCTGAAAGACCAGGTAACCAGGCTTAGTGGATGTGTGTGTAAAATTGAAGAAAAAAGTTTAGAGAGATAGGGGACTATGTTGGCTCAAAACAAAGATTTTTGGAACCTGTGTCCTTCGACACAGCCTCATTGCTAATACTCAAATTATAATTTTACTCTCTTCTGGAGTTGAATCAAGATTGAATAAGTACATTAAAGCAGTTAGAACAGTGTGGAAGCTTACAAACATTAGTTCTTATTCTAGTTGAGTAATTTCCCTGAACCGTCTAAATACCAGCGATTATCAATTTAAGTGATGTCTAGGAACTCAATAAAAATTAGCTATCATTATTTTTTAGTGAGATCTGTGACCTAAGTATTTCTTCAACCTTCTTTCCTCCTTTTTTTTTTCTTTCCAAAGTCCTGATCTTTTTTTTTTTTTTAACTTTTACTAAGATACTGTAGCATGGTTTCCCCCCACCCCTACCACCTCTCAACTTAGAATTTCTTGTTAACTTTATCTCTAATTAATTTGTATTTTTTGGAAAAATGTCATTTCTGTTTCTAATTGGCTACTTCAAGATAAAGGAAAACTTGTTCCTGAGTGTTTTTATTTAGCCTCTCCACCAAAATTTTTAATTAATTCTGATATGTTTAGCAAACACCAGTTATTTCATCATTTATCAAAAAAGGTACTTGTCTCTGCTTTTCAGTATTATAATGATTATTTCCTTTCTTGAAATGATTGCATTAATTTAAGCCTCTAAATCAGTAAGGACAAATAGAGGTCAAAGCAGAAACTCCTATCTTAATTTTATTGAAAATGGCTTCAGTGTAGTTTCATATTTGTTACTGGTTTTTAGTAAACTTCTTGTTAAGTGGTTTTTTTTTAATCCCTGTTTTTATTAAGAACTTCTCTTAGTAGTATTTGTTTAACTTCATTAAAAGACTTTTCATCTTTTGTTAATATAGTTATGTATTTTACCTTTAATTTTTGGATGTTATAAATTATTACAGCACCCTTCAGAGCTTGGTCTTTGTAATATATTTTTAAAATATTGTATTTATTTATTTGAGAGAGAGAGAGAGAGGTTAGTGGGAGAAACAGACTCCCTGCCAAGCAGGGAGTCCAATGTGGGACTCGATCCTGAGACTCCAGGATCATGACCTGAGAGCCTAAGGCAGTCACCTAACCAACTGAGTCACTGAGGTACCCATGTAATATGTTATAGGACTTCTTAGAAAGTTTTTGTGACCTACATCTTGGCTTACGGTTGTGTTTTAGATAGATGTTTTTAGATGAATTCTGAACTTACTATCTTATTCAGAATCCCAAATAATACTTTTGCCTAATATTTTAGGGCACTAAAAAATTAAATACTGTTGACCTTTGAAAAACTCAGGGCTTTGGGACACTGACCTCTCATGCAGTAAAAAATCATATGTAACTTTGGGGGGCACCTGGGTGGCTCAGTGGGTTAAAAATCATATGTAACTTTGGGCTCCCCCAAAACTTTACTACTAATAGCCTACTATTTAGGAAGCATCACTGATAATATAAACAGTCAATTTATACATATTTATGTTTATATGTGTTATATATTGTATTCTTACAATGAAGTGAGCTAGAGAAAAGAAAATGTTAAGAAAATCATAAGGAAGAGAAAATATATTTCTAGTACTGTATGTATGAAGAAAAAAATCTGTAAGTGGACATGTACTTCCAAAACCATGTTACTCAAGGATCAGCTATATAATTTTTTTTCTTGTCCCCTCACAGTTTAAGGCTCAAATTTGAGGCAACACAGAAACAACAAACATGTCAGGCGAGCTTATAGTCATCTGATTTAGAATGCAGGGAAGGGGAGTAACAGCTGATTTCCAGGTGAATTTTAGATTAAGGCAAAGAGGGCAAGGAGCCAAAGAAAGACAAAGGAAAGTGAAGAGGGAACTTCTTCTTGAGTTGTTGTTCTGATAACTTCTGTTTTGCCAGTAAACTGATGATGTGATTTCTGTTTTCAATTATGCCATCTCCATCTGGGTTCCAGACACACACACACACACACACACACAAATGCACATTTGTCACTACAGTAGGGAAAAATGAGTAGCTATGGGGCAGTTTGTGGTAGGAGGTGTGGTGAAGGCAGCTTTGAGGGCCTGGGGTCTTGGCATTTCCCTGTTTTGAGAAGTCAGCGGAACTTGATCTCTGAGGTTAAACCAGAGTTCTGCTGCCTGAAGGAGCAGGTACCACCACAGGGCGCTGCCAGCAAAGCCTTCCCAGGATGTGGGGATGGCCCTGCCAGCCAGAGCGAAGACAGAACAAACAAAACAGATACCTTGTAGGCAGGCAGAGCAGCCCAGGGGATGCCCACATAATAGTCTTGGGGGTTTGCGGAAAGGTTGGGAGGACGTTGGGGTGGGGAAATGTACTGTGGCCCGGCCAGGCAAGAAGGGAGAGAGGATGATTTCCAGAGTCTCCCAGAAATTCCTCTGAAAGGGTTAAAAGAGTGTTCTTCATGATGATTCCATGGAATTGCTCAGACCTTTGGGGCCATGCTCATAGCTTGTGTTTCCCAAGAGTGAGCCAGAGGGAGAGATCTGTGCCTCGGTCATGCTCCCTGCTCCGGCGAAGGTGGGACTGTCCGGCCACACCTGTGTTCCGTAGAACCTGCAAGTGAAGAAGGAAAGTGAGTCAAAGGAGGTAAAGTCAGAAATGACAGACAGGAATTGGGGGGACATAGCGTTGGTCTCCACTGGGAGAGCTTTCCTGGATCTAGGATTGTGGAAAAGTTGGCTGTTTTCCAGTGCTTTGTATATTTCCCCCAGAGCAGCACTTCCAGATGCTGAAAAGGCAGGCAACTGATCCATGATCCCAGGTTTAATGAGGAATGCGATTCTTTCACATTAAATCATGGTTTGGCCCAATTATTCCAGGCACTCTGGAGAGGGGCATGCTCAGAAGGACCAGGCAGGAAGGAGCTGCCACCCCTTATATGCTAACTTATTTCCTTCTTCATCCGTTTGTAATAAGATGCATTGTAGTAGTCGAAATGATATTAAAACAAGCCTGTGAGCCTCATGGGTTTGGGGAATTGGTGTCCTATTTTATTATATCTACTTAAAGCTTAACCATCTTTTTCCCAATTCCAGAGCATTATTCAAAAACAAAAATTTTAAAAAACAATAAATGAAAACAAATATATATACATTTTATATATGAGATATATACATATATTCATATATATGTTAAATACATATGTATTATATATAATTTTATATATAGTGTACACACACGCACACACACACACACATATATATATTCCAAATTAACATATTTCTACTGGCTGATATTTTTTGTTCTATCTTTATCAGCCTCTCTGCCTTCACTTGTAAGAAAATCTATTACCTCTTTTACTAATTTCTAGGATAGCTTTTTTTGTTGTCGTTCTGCCTGGGACCACATAAACAACATGAAGGGCATGAAATTCACTGAGAAATGATGCCTCTTTTGGATAAAGGGGCCAAAAAGGGAGATAAGTCTGTTTGACAGAGACTTTTAACTCTGCTAACCTGAAAGTTATAACCTACTTTATGATTGCTGTTTTTTTTTTAAATTTCTTCTTCTTACTTATTTGAGAGAGAGTGGACATGTGCAAAGAGAGAGCATGGGCTGGAGGTGGAGGGCAGAGGGAGAAGGTGACAGAGAAGCGGACCCCCCCTGAGCAGAGAGCCCAGTGCAGGACTTAATCCCAGGACCCCGAGGATCATGACCTGAGCCAAAGGCAGATGCTTAACTGATTGAGCCACCCAAGTGCCTCTGCTTTTATGTTTGAGATAGAAAAAGTCTACTACCAGAACGATATCCTATTACCTTGGTTTGGTAGATGGAAGTAGACATAACTATTATAAACAGGGTTTTCTTACATGTGCAACTTTGATGAAAAAGAAATGAGAATATGAACCAAGCTTTACACAGTGGCTACTTTAGTAAGGCAAATTCACATGGCTTCTTGCCATTTATAATATGAACTAGTAGTATGTTTTATTACAGGTTTGAAAAGTAAATATGGGTCAGGACCAGCTATTATGGATTTTGTTTTCCCAAAGAAAAGAAAGTCCCTGCCAAGATAGGATAAAATATACACGCTGCTTCCATGTCATTTGGCAGCAGACGGTTTTCCAGGCTTCCGATCTATACTCGGTTCACCCACTTTTAGAGCTAAGCTTTTTACTAAGTTAAAATTGTGGATCCCAAAGCTTAACAATTAGATTTGTTTTCCCATGCATGTAAGAGAGAGAAAGCAATGTTATTTTACCTTGTTTATCTTTTCCTTTTTGGTACTGAATCACAAGAAAATCTGGACAGACAGGCTGCAGAGTTCTTACCAGCCTTTAACGGAATCCATGACGAGGCCCAATGACTGCACCTCGGCATTTCTTTCCCTGAAGTGTACGTCCTTGAGGAATAAACTAAGTGACTTGGCTTATTAAGACTTCTTACAAGTCAAAAATAGAGTACCTTTTAAAAATACTCTGGTCTAAAAATAGGTATACTCCTGCGTAATTTTAAAGCACACATCTGATTTTATGCTATATTGTAGGCGGTTACTTCAGAACTTTGCTAATGGTTAGTTGAGCAGTGGATTTGAAGATTTTACCTTTTGACAAACACACTTCAAGATGTCTTAAGCATCAGGTGAAACCAAGTTTACAAGAGGCTCCTTTTCTTGTTTCTATCACATTAAGGATATGCTACAGCCAGGGTTAACGGCCAAAGAGTGAAAGAGGTAGGGGTGGAGGGCAGAGGGAGACCTGATTTAGCTTCTACATTTAAGTAGAATCTCATCCAAACTTGGTATTGTTACTAATCACACCCTATTATTAAAAATATGCCAAGCCTGTGGAAAAGGTTTGCTTTTCAGCCTGTTTGCTCCTGCCTTCAGATATCCTTGAATTCATTATTATGCACTTGCTGCTTGTATGATACTGATCTGAAAAAATGCAGTGCTGACCTACATTTCTGACCATGGGTCTGGCGTGACTCGAGAGCCACATGGGAAGTGTCTGCTGATTCCCACCCACAAAGTGTACCGTCCTTATGGCAGGCGCTTGGCTAGACGAGACCCCGTCTCCCTCTCCCTTGGCAGGAAGTGCTCCTTCTGTCACAGGAGGCTCCGTGAAGTCACCTTGCCAGGTCAGAAAGAAACTTGGCTGGCCTGACAACCGGTCACGCATTCTATGGAGTGATGAGAATTTTCTCTTCTCCATCACCGTTCCTTCCAGCCACTTAGCTGCCCGCCTGATCCAACTTATCCAGAGCCTGTCCTTCCTCTGGCACCAGAAATGACTCTAATGTCATTTTTTAAAAGATAAAGTGAATTTTTGAGACCTGATATTTTTTTCCTTGCCATTTGTCAGTCCTTCTAATAAACAGGGGATAGTAACCCCTTTAAAATTTTTTTGTACTAGGAAACTCCATGTGTCCATACACCCCCTGGCAAGAGTTCCCCAGGTGGAATTGAAGAAACCTGGTTGCAATAGCTCTGACAGATCTAAAGAGGACTTTCTTTATTAAATATATAACTTTCTAAATGAGGAGCAATTATTTCCATTCAGCTTTGCAAAAAGCAGCCACATGGCTAAGACTAAATATTAAAGCCACCATGAAAGCCAAGAGAATTAACATTGTTTGAAATTTGCTACAAACTTTTCTCTTTGAAACAGGGAAAGCAAGTATTTTAATTTCCTCATCTGAGCAGTCACTTTTCTCTCTCTTCTGGTATCTCCTGGTATCTTTCCAGTATGTATATACATGCATGTATGTATATCTTTAGCAAGCAAAACACTAGGTATAAAACAGGCTTCCTATGCCAAGTTCATGATTTTACTTTGTTTTTGTTTTTGTTTTGTTTTGTTTTGTTTTATTCCTTTGAATAGGTCATGTGGCTATTACTACTACCTGTAGCCAGAGTAATGCAGCTTCCTGCTTTTATACCTATAATGGGACCATCACTAAAAAACACAACAAATGCGAAAAGCACCTTCAGTTTCTACTTTATGAAGCCTGTTGGAATCAACTGTGTGTTTGTACATGGCATTACATAATCTGTCTTCTGCTCCCACCCGCCTGCTTGGTAGGTGCCAGGACGAGTGTCCCGTTGGCACATACGGAGTTCGCTGTGCTGAGACCTGCCAGTGTGTCAATGGAGGGAAATGCTATCACGTGAGCGGCTCGTGCCTCTGTGAAGCAGGCTTTGCTGGTGAGCGCTGTGAGGCACGCCTATGTCCCGAAGGGCTCTACGGCATCAAATGTGACAAGCGGTGTCCCTGCCACTTGGACCACACTCACAGGTGAGGGTCAGCTACCTTGGAAAGATGTGCCCTATTAACATTTGAACGTCAGTGTCCACTCTTTGGAAGGATGGATTGCCAGAGAGATGCCCACCCTGAGACCTTCTTGCCCCTGGGTCATCCTTCAGAGGAACCACCAAGTACATGGACAACTTCTTTCTTTAGTGGGTGATGGTCCAAGTTAGAAACATTAAAACTGGCAGATGGTCATGGGTGGATATTAAGTTCTAGTCTCAATGAATGGCCATTGCCAAAAATTAAATTTGTTGGGGTTAGTAGAACATTGCCCTAAGAGAGGGATTCTGTGACATTCCCTTAGAAGCAAAGATGCAATGAGAGACATGAGTTAAGCCAATTTCATATGTGAAAATATCACAGAAAATGATTCTTGCTGCAGCATCTTTGACTTGAGACCACATCTGTGTAGTGAGGAAGTATACCGATGGAAGTTTTATAGAAGTGTTTCACATGTGGCTGTCATATGTGAAATATGTTTTCAGAATTGATTACTCTGACGTAAAGCTCACAGGGGTCTTTTAGCTCAAAAAATCTCTTGAAGAATTTAAGAACAGGAAACCATGGTTCCCACCCACCCTACTGTACCTTGTCTGCCCCTGAAAATACCTTTCCACCCCCTTTCTTCCTCTCCATCCCCCAAGGACCAGATACATATCACTTAGAATTCTGGGCTTCATTTGCAGACTGCTGGAAAAGTTGGGTCTGACAAAAATGTGGTGCATTGTATAGCAGTTCAAATGTTACAAGAATTACTTAATTGCATTCAGCACAGCTCTTACTTCATTTATGCTTCTAAAAGGTAAACTTGTGGCCCTGTCAATTCTCAAATGCACAAAAGTTAAATGTAAACAGAAGCCTGTGGTTGGTCTCTTCTTTAAACCATTGCTAGAAACAAACAAAAAAAAAAATGGACTTTGTACTTTGAGAGGTTTTGTGTGTGTGTGTGTGTGTGTGCACGCACGCGTGCATGGATACATGTCTGTGAGCCCATGTGTGCATGCTTGGAATACCTTTTACTGGGACATATCAAAGAAGTGCATTCTTAATGTATCTCAAGCAACTTTGCAAGCTGCTTTAATCAACTTTGGTTTTCTTCATTGGAACATATTACCACTCTTTATGTGACAAGGTTAAGTAAACATTTGGGGAGTGAAAATGAATCATCTCTGCAGGACTGTGTTTGTTTTTTAACTCTCAAGTGTTTAAGGAGCTGGCAGGATTAGGGAGAAGTCATGAGTTTGGCTACCTTTCCTGCAGTGTTTAAGGCTTGTCTCAGCAAAAGGTAAGCCTCGTGTAGTGACAGCTAAGAACTTCTTAATATCAAAGTGCTGTTTCATTGTACGATCCTGACATCAAATAGATTAATAAACCTACAGAAGGGAGCTGTGTTATGAGAAGCATTGGGGACACAGAGAGAATGTGGGTTTTGTTAGAATTGGGTACCGTGTTCAATAGTGGCAAGGTCCCAGTGGATAGTCACTTGACTGACATCAATACCCTGATATATTTGACTTAGGTCACATGAACCTAAGCATGTCTGTTTTACCAAAGAAGTATGGGAAATTATTTGGCAATCACATGGATCAAAGGAAAACTAATATCTGTCCAATAATGTATAACAAATAATCAGATTAAAAACAATTAACCTAGGAAGTGCTTGCCTGAAAGCTAGTTTTAAAAAGTAGCTTTTGTAAATAAATAAATAAATAAATAAATAAAATTTAAAAATCAAAAAATAAAAATTAGCTTTTGCAGATTTCTCTTAAAAATAGTTCAGTATTGATGAAATGACTGTCATAGTGAATTCATAATTGAAGCCATCACCTTGGTTCTTGTACCTTAAAGTACCCTAAACTTAAATGTGAAATTCCTAGAAACACAAGATTCCTTTGAACCAAAAGGCATTGAACCTTTGTATTTTTCTTGAAGATTTTATCTATTTATTTGATAGAGACAGAGGTCACAAGTAGGCAGAGAGGCAGGCAGAGAAAGAGTGGGGGAAGCAGGCTCCCTGCTGAGCAGGACCCTGAGATCATGACCCGAGCCAAAGGCAGAACCTTAACCCACCAACCCACCCAGGTGCCCCGAATCTTTGTATTAATTGGAAATCCAGCTAGTTCATTTCATCATTTAATCAAGCAAGTGGAGCTTGCTATTATGTAATTCGTGATGTGTATTTACTATAAAACTTTTCATTTTAATGACTGAGATAACTTACACAATGCAGACTATTAGTTTATATTGTCTTTAGGTAAATATTCAGTTACATGCATGTACATATTGACAGATAATGCAACCACGTATCTGGGTTAGTGGTTTGTATCTGTTAGCTCTTGCTGCATTAAAACAAAACAAAACAAACACCGCAGACAGTGGTATAAGTTGATTATTTATTAGCAGTTGTTTTTTTGTTTGACTGTTAGAGCTAGGCTCAGCTTGGTGGTTCTTCTGCTTTCCTCCCTGTATTCAGCTGGTGGACCAGCTAGAGGTAGAGGGGTTCTAGAATTCCTCTCACTTGTCCAGCATCTGGCCGGTTGTGATGGGCACCTGAGCCACATGTCTTTAGCAGCTAGCGTGTTAGTTAGCCTGGGCTTCTTTTCAGGATGACTGGCTCTCAAAAGCAGCAAGAGACAGAGCAAAATGTCAACATGCAAACACGTTTCAAGCCTTTGGCTATGTTGTGTTTGCTATCATCCCTGGGGACGAAACAGATCACACAACGAGCTATGGTTTCAAAACACTCCACCTTCTGATAGGAGGAGTTGCCAAGAATTTGGAGCCATTTTTGCTTTTACAATCTATCCTAAGGTTGAAATGAATTTAAGTATAATTATAAGTGACCCTCATGTTTTTTATCATAGTATTACTATTGACCCTAAAGACTTTCACTGTGACCTGTACTTTTCAGCCAAAAACTAACTCTTAGAATGGAAATGGTTTTGAACAGCAAAATAAAATCGGAGATTTATTAAGATTCCACATGGGAGATGTACAGTAGCTCTTGTTAATAAGGACATTTAATAGCTGTGGGCAATCAGGATGTGCCTATTTGCAAATGCCACATAATTGTCATTACATTTGAGCATTAATAACACCTAAGGAAATGAACAAAAGGAAGTTTGATGACTCGTTCTATTTTAGCCAATATTGTATTAGACTCATGTAATAATTTAACTCTTAAACTGAAAAACTGACCTGAATGTTTATATCTAGTTGTATATGTGTACAAAGTGATAGGTATTCCTATGTGTATATAATCCTATTTTCATATACACCGAGCAATCTGTTCTTTAGAAAGAAAATGAGTAGGAGTGTGTTACCCTTCAACCTCCAATCCGCCTCTAACATCAACACGTAAATCTCATTACCAATTAAGCTGCCTGCAAGAGAACCCATCAAATGCTTCCAAAGTGCTCTGGCTTCCTATATCTAATTACAAATTGCAGAATACTAATTTCAGTGCCAATCAATCAGAGAGCCAGTGTGCTGCACTAATCCTCACTGGGGGGTGTTGAATATCAATCTCTGTGTCTGCCTGTAGCTTAGTCAATTCCCCTATCTCTGGACTGTCTGTTTTGTTTAACATTTGTGTCTACACCGGGAATAGGATTTTCTCCTTTTTAATGTAAAGTAATATTTTCTACTAAAAGATGTCCTTTTTTTTTTTTTAAATATATGTCAAAGTAAGGCAAACTACTTTAACCAATCCACGCTTAAAATATTTCATTTCCCGGGGGCGCCTGGGTGGCTCAGTGGTTTAAGCCTCTGCCTTCGGCTCAGGTCATGATCTCGGGGTTCTGGGATGGAGCCACACATCGGGCTCTCTGCTCATCGGGGAGCCTTCTTCCCCCTTTCTCTCTGCCTGCCTTCTGCCTACTTGTGATCTCTGTCTATCAAATAAATAAATAAAAATCTTTAAAAAAAAAATTTCATTTCCCAGGGCACCTGGGTGGCTCAGTAGGTTAAGCCTCTGCCTTCGGCTCCAGTCATGATCTCAGGGTCTCCTAGGATTGAGCCCCCACATCGAGCTCCCTGCTCAGTTTGGAGCCTGCTTCTCTCCTTTTTCTCTGCCTGCCTCTCTGCCTACTTGTGATCTCACTCTCTGTCAAATAAATAAATAAATTCTTTAAAAAAATTTCTTTTCCCTTTCTCAAATGTAGGACCTTCCTGAAGTAAATTTAGATTTGTCTCTGCTTTTTCACAATACAGGCTTTTATTGGTCCTGCTGACCCATTGCTCAATGCTAAGTCCTACATTTTTGCCATTCTTTTTCATATCTAGCCTTCCTAGCAGGCTGCGACAGAGCCTCCTTTCTCTTTGGTGTAAAAACAAATCAATAAATCTAGGTCTGGGTTTGATTCCGTTACTACCTGTGTTGGGCTTTGAATAAATTATTCTTTCTAGGTCGCTCTTTCCTGATTTATAAAGTGGGATGATACCCAACAACTGGAATGTGTTGTGAGAATTAAATGAAATAATGTGCACATGGATTCCTGAGCATGACATTGACACATACTCAGGGCTCGGTCAACGCTTGCTGCTTACACGTGTGTTGACTTATGGTAGCACCAGAAGAGTCACGTCAGTGAGTATGCCTTGTAATTCAGAGTGGTTCCCCTTTGGCCACAACTCTGACATTTTAAAAACGAATTCTAGGGCGAATCTTGCCTTTCTATGCAGATGTACCGATTATCATTCAGAGTGGCTGGGTGACTCAGGGAGATAAGCAGATCCATGTGGGAAAGCAAGACTTCAGAGTCCGAACCTTCGGTACCTCAGCTGCCATTTTCCGTCACGCATTCAGTGTTTGCTGTGTGCCCACTGCAGGCTGGGGACAGGTCAGGTAACATGCCAAATTCTTGCCTTCACAGAACTCGAGGTCTAGAATGGAAGGAAGACATGGGTAAAATGGAGATGCCCAGGTGAAGAATGGGGAAGCAGTCTTCTAGATGTATGGGATAGCCCACGTGATACCCTTATATTGGCAACACTCAGTTCTTTTCCCAAGTAAAAGAAATCCATTGCTGTTGAGCATGGTAATAAAGAGAGACTAATGACTAGAGGACAGGTTGGGAAGCAGGCAGTGGCCAGGTAACAATGGTCTGTGGGCTGCATTTAGGGCAACTTGATGTCTAGGGTCACAGGGACTCTTTGGATTAGGGGCTGTAGTCCTAAAAACTCCCTCTTCACTCTTTAAAATGTCCTGGTTTAGACAACAAATAACATAGTCACTATAGCTGTGTTAGACAGCACAGATTTTATTCCCAGTGCAGTGGGGAGTTTTTGAAGATATTTAATGAGAATGATAGGAGAGCATCTACTTTTTAGGTGACAGGGCTTGAGTGAGTGCAGAGGCTGCAAGACAGAAGGCCAGCCTGGTTTCCCAGCCTCAGTGTCAGGTAGTGTGGTGACGGTGTGGATGGAGGCATGGGGGTGGAGGCCAGCTCTTTAGGTCCTAGGGATAAAGAGTATGGGAAATGAGGGAGGAGTTCCCAGGAATAACTGAGGTTTCTGGTTTAAACAGCTGAGTGGTTGGTGGTACCACTGCTCCAGTGGGGTGACTGAGAGTAAACACGGAGGAACAAAGGACCAGAAGAACTAAGACGCGATATTTGACAGGCCTAAGTTTGAGATGAAGGCGCCCAGTGTTTGCTCAAGGATTGGGAGCAGACGAGTAGATCTGAGTAGGTCTAAGGAGATCCAAGACAAACCCTTGCCTTTCAAATCAAAACTTTTTTTCTTTTTTTAGGATTTTATTTATTTATTTGAGAGAGCCTGAAAGAGAGAGCATGAGCAGGGAAAGGGCAGAGGGAGAGAGAGAGAGAGAGAGAGAAGCAGACTCCCTGCTGAGCAGGAAGCCCAACATTAGGCTCGATTCCAGGACCCTGGGATCATGACCTGAGCTGATGGCAGACACTTCACCAACTGAGCCACCCAGGTGTCCCTCAAATCCAAATCTTCTATACCCAAGAAACCATGTTAAATATAGAGTGGTACTTGGGTATTTCTTCACAGCGTGTTCCCTGAATAACGCTTGTGCCGGATGCCTTGTCTTTTGCCTGTGGGCGCTTATTTGCAGCAGAGGAACAAGCCATCCTCCCCACAGGGGTGTGGCAGAGACCGGCCCTTGACAGACTAGGACTTCAGGCCTCAGGGGCTGTGTGCTTTCACTGAGGTACCCAGGCAGTGGGAGAGCTGTTGTGCCATCTTAGCCTCCTCCTCTTCCCCAAATCATTCTCTCTAAGACTGAAAATCCATGGATTGTCTCTGGATGAGAGTCCCTTACCAAAGTTCCGGATGAGGCAGTGGATTCTGCTGTGGGCTATAGTTACCAGGAAGGGTTTATCTCCACCAGAGGTGGAAGAGACGGTCTTCCACAGCCTTCCGATTGTGAACAGAGCCAGTTTGATTGCTGAGATGTTCCTGTGGTGAGAAGCACATGTGTTTTGCGTGCCACAGAGTGTCCTATTGTGTCAGCCTCACTAACACGTGCCTCCCAGCGCAGCTGATGTATCCGTTTGCTCCAGAGTGACAGCTGGCCGCCTGGCCAGTCCCTGCGGCAGCTGCCTCAGGTAGAGACAGCTGCTCTGCCAGCAGGTATGGAGAACAGAAACAGGCAAGGAAGGTCCGCTGCTTTTGGAGTTCCTTGGACATAAAACCCCGGTTCACCACTTTGGTGTCGTGCACTGGACAGCGTCGTTCTTTAAACCCTCTCATCTAGGGGACCTATGGCTGAATTAGTGCTTTCAACTTATAAAGATCATAATGAGTTTCAGACAAAAGAAAGCCATTGTAATAGTCTTCCGGTTAGAGCATGATGCCGATTTCACGCCGCATTTCTGTGGTACCAGTCGGGTTTCAGCCAATTAATTAAATCATAGCAAGCCTGGGAACGAAGTTTAAATTATTGTGCATGGAATTACCCACCCATTCATTGCTCATGGCTGAAGCAACATTTGCATGGGCCCTGGGTGTCATGTTCACCCGGGAGTGACTTTCTCCTTTCATCCGTGTCTCTCAGCTGTCACCCCATGTCTGGAGAGTGTGCCTGCAAGCCGGGCTGGTCAGGACTCTACTGCAATGAGACGTGTTCTCCTGGATTCTTCGGGGAAGCTTGCCAGCAGATCTGCAACTGCCAAAACGGGGCTGACTGTGACAGTGTGACCGGGAAGTGCACCTGTGCCCCAGGATTCAAAGTGAGTGGCTCTGGAGGAAGGAGACGCGGCGTACGATGAGGAGCGTTTTGACACTGTATACCATATAGGACCTTTCCTCAAGTACAGGGAATGTACTAAGATCTGTCACATCATTACCTAGAAAGAGAATGAAAAGCACTAATAAGAAACATAAGGAAATACCTTATTGCCTATGCGCCCACCGGGCAGAATTTTCCCTTAGTTTCTGGGATTCCTGAACTACAGGTTAGGAATTTTTGTTTTAAAGGAAAATGGGGGAAAAAAAATAAAGGAAAATGGGTTAGTCTTGATTATTTTCTCTCCTTTGAAAGAAGACAGGATTAACCAATGAAGATGTTGATAATTATTCGAGTGTGAAATGTGGGGTGAGTAGGTAATAAAGACTTAGAGTTGAGGGGATCTTTTACAGGTTTTTCTAACCTATATCACTATTCTTTGGTGGAGCCCTTCATTTAGCCTGTGTTAAGTCTCTTCTGTTTTTCTTTTTATTTATTTTTAAAGATTTTACCTATTTATTTGAGAGGGAGAAAGAGAGAGAGCATGAGCAGGGGGGAGGGGCAGAGAGAGAAGCAGACTCCCCGCTGAGCAGGGAGCCCGAGGCAGGGTTGATCCCAGGACTCTGGGATCATGACCTGAGCTGAAGGCAGATGCTTAACCGACTGAGCTACCCCAGCACCCCAAGTCTCTTCTGTTTTTAAAGAAGATGACCTCCAGCCATCCTTGATAATCTACTTCTATGTTTTAGGCTTATTGTCAGATAATAAATTGAATCATGCTGTAGGTGGTATGTGTTCTGTTGCTTTGCCTCATCCAATAATCATTTTACATATTATTCAAAGAGGGCTAGGAAGCATTGCAATTTAATCTATAGTTTATATTTATGCTTATTTATTTATTGGCTGTAATTGATAGTTTATTGTTCTGTATCTGCTTGTCTGAGCAGGGACAAGGTTTTTTGTATTTGCTAGGAGGAGAAGCTCATGAAAGCAGCAGGCTTTTTTGAGTCCCATTTAATACTGAATCCTAAACAGGCCAGCTAGCATTGCCCTTGAATCTTTAAAATTTGTATGCTGGGGACATTTAACAATTAAAAAAAAATACAAGTGTTAAAATTAGACAGGGAATATAATTAGCAGTGCCAAGATATATTTTTGTTTGTTTGTGTTGGCCTTATTTCATGCAGTAAAATTGCATGCCTTTTCCTCTCTGTGCCTGTCTAGGGCATTGACTGCTCTATCCCATGCCCACTGGGAACCTATGGAATAAACTGTTCCTCTCTCTGTGGCTGTAAGAACGATGCTTTCTGCTCACCTGTAGATGGGTCTTGTACTTGCAAGGCAGGTAAGTGGGTGAATGAGTCTTTTCTCTGCTCTTCATTCTGTTACCTTCTAAAGTCACAGGGAAGAAAACCCCTCTAGGGTTCTAGCTCCATCGGTGCCCATGTTCAGCGTCTAATCAGCCAGCTCCTCATCCAGGGTGGGTTCTCCTACATTTGTGAGCCAAGGAAAGGGACTCATGTAGGATCTCCGAAGTTGCTGCCAGCTCCCAAAGTCTGGGAGTCTGTGGGCTTTGGGTTAAAGTGAGCAAGCAGACATACAGCCATGTCCCAAAATTGGCCTGGAGTCGCACCAAGAAATGCAGCCAAGCGCCAATTTTAGGCAAAGAGCAAAATGTGTCTATCTCTAGTTGCTGCAACAGGCAGGGTCCTGGAAATTCATGTCCATGGTCCACTGGGTTTGCTTTAAAGGTAGGGTTGCTCTTTCAGACACATGCCTTCCTTTAGCCTCCCATATAGATATATTTCACTTTCCTGAGCAGAGCAACACTCAGGATTCTGCATGGCTTGTCGCCACACCTTAGAGGTGCCCCTGCTCCCTGTCTTATCCCAGTAGCCCAGCGGTGCCTCTTGCTCCTGGCCTCTTTGACCAATCATATATATAGCACAGATGGATTCTGGGTACTTGGGTCACTGCTGATGGAGGCGCCTCTCGGCAGCGCCCCTGCTCTCTGTGCTGGGCCTGGGGGCCCTGATGTGCACCATTGTTTCCTTCATACTCTGGCGTTCTTGTTGCTGCAGGCTGGCACGGTGTGCACTGCTCCATCAGCTGTCCCAGCGGCACTTGGGGCTTTAGCTGTAACCTGACCTGCCAGTGCCTCAACGGGGGAGCCTGCAACACCCAAGATGGGACCTGCACGTGTGCACCTGGTTGGCGTGGGGAGAAGTGTGAGCTCCCCTGCCAGGTATGACCGAGCCAGCGCCCCAGCTGGGAAGGCTTGGGGGGGTTGCTGAGGGCAGAATGTCTGCTCACTGCTGCAATGTCCCCAGTGTCAGGCATGCATGTGTGAACCCAACAAAACCCTCAGAAGAACTGAGGTCTTTGAAGTCAAATCGGACATAAGATCAGAAGAGGGACAGACAAGGAAATTGGTTAGGTAGCTCTGCGAGAAGCCCTCCCTTCTTTCCCTTCATCCCTGCCTGGTTCCCCGCTCCCCCACCACCGCCGTTCCTATAGCCCCATGTCTCCGTGGCAGCCAGTCAACCACCCAGCCTTCTGCCTGTCAACTCTCCAAATATCGTATCTCCATTATCATGGAAAGCCTTCCGTCTCAGGGCGGGAAAGTGGCAGAGGATTGAAAGGGGGTGGTGACCAGTGTCGCAGAAATGCTTACTGAGGTGGTGAGAGGTTTAGAAACAGCCGTCTGTTAAACACAAGTGCATCTCAAGTCACAAGAATCTCCAAAGATTTCCCTCATTCTATGCTGGCTCCACTCCCCTGACCTACTCTGGAGGCAGTCGTCACTGTAAATCTCATACCCTGTCCCACTGCAGGCAGACAGAGGCTGCAAGTGGGACACATGTTCTGTGGTAACGTGCTGATTTCCCTTTCTTCCTCTGAAGCCCGCGGCCTGTTTCTTGCCCTCTTTTCCATGACTCTTTCTTCCTATCTCACTTCTTTCCTCCTAAGGCATTAAGCGTTAGCTCAGCGATGTGCATTCTCGCCCCCAGGAGAGATGGCGAGATGACACCGTGACCCTCAGAACTGGGCCCCTTGTGGTGGGAGCAGTTTTCCCCTGGGCTTCCACTTCATCAAGTACAACCCATTTCCCAACTAGAGAGGATCGCCCCCCTGGGCTCTCATGTGCCCTCCAAACCCCTGGGAAAGAGTTCAGTTAGCTTTGCTGCCTCTCATCCACCAGTGAACAAATTATCAGTGCTCTGTGACAGGCTTGAAGAGCACCTTTCACTCACAATCTGATGGTAGGTAAACCGAAGCACCTGGCACAGTCTTGCCCTGTGTGTGTGTGTAAGATGCTTTAGAAAATTCACTGGAGTCTGCTGCTGGTTTAAGTGGCTCATATGGTGGCAAAGCCCCAGCAAACATTAGTGGAGCCTAATTTTTTTTATTTTTAAATTTTTTTAGTTGTAGTAAATTGTAGCGAAATGATGGTGCTCTCAGATACCCACCACCTGTTTTATGCTGGTTCTCAGCATCATTGCCCTGGGTTTCTATGTACCGCCTGAAGGTTTATAGTGTCCTCCCTCAGTTTGTCAGGACCTGGCATGAAAGGGCAGTGTTGCTAAGTGCAGAGCTTTCCATTCCTTTCCCACAAACTAAACGATTACATGTGTGAAGGGTGTCGTCTCTGCTGGACCGAAACGGATGGGCACCTGAAAACATTCAGGCCTGGGAACAGACCAGGGAGGAGTGCGTACCAGCAAGTACTCCAGTCTTCCTTGGGATCTCGAATCAGAATACTCATGTCCTTGACACTTCCTCATGGAAAGGAGGGTATTGACTGGGGAAGGCAACAGAAGATTTTCACTTCTCCTAATGGTTCTTCGTATCGCACTGGAAGTTTGCAGACATGAACTTCAATTAGCGCTATGATTTTCTTTTAATTTTAGAGCTTAATGAGTAGCGTGCCCTACAAGGAACATGTTATAAAAGTCTTCAGGAGCAAAAGACTATTTCGTTATGAGCGGTGACTTAAGATAAGACACAAAAGATTCTCTTAATTAATGAGCATGTTTACATATATTTGCATGTGTGCATATCAGTTGGTTTCACCATTCATAGGACCAACTGTTACCTGAGACATCAATTACAGTCTGAATGATTTTAAAGCACCATCGCCTGCATTTGGGGAAAGACAGGATGGCAAGAGGGGATTATAATGTGTGTCGCTGAGAGGTGCTTGGGAGAGGAGGGTCCTGGATCTGAGGTGGCTGACTGAGGCCCCCATCATCTCAATGTGGGTTTCCATGACCTTGTCGCTGTCTTCCACACAGGATGGCACGTATGGGCTCAACTGTGCAGAGCGCTGTGACTGTAGCCATGCAGATGGCTGTCACTCCACGACAGGCCACTGCCGCTGCCTCCCCGGATGGTCAGGTGAGCCAGGGACCACTGCTTGAAATGGGAAACGTGCCACCTTATACCAAGGGCTGTTCCTTGCTGCTTTAGAGAAGCACACACAGGTCACCTTTTCAGGGAAGAAGAAATGATAAAACCTCCGGTGAAAACGGTCACATTTTTACCCAAGAGATATCAGCATGAGACCTAATTCAGTAACTGGAGATGTGTGAATGGCTTGAAGGGCCTGGCAAGGTTTCTGTGACATTTTGGAGCACTGAGGAAAGAATGATGGAAAGAAACCATAAGAACATAACTAAGTTCATCTTGGTGAGGCAAAAATATTCAGTATTAATATTAATATGGTTAATATGCCGTCTTAAAATATTCATTGCTAGACATGAAAGTTTTAAAACTTTATTTTTCTTATAATAATACTTAGGTCATAAAAATTCATAGTATGATCGAGTATCAGTTTTGTAACCACAAGGTGGAGGTTTCTCCTTATTTATAGGGCTTCACGTTTCCAACTAGGAAGTTTATCAGACTAGAAAATGAACCCTGTTTTTGCTCATGATAAACAGACTCGGGAGAGGGCACTGAATGCTCAGGCAAATTAGGGTCCTGCTTTTTTGTTTCTTTCATGAAGTCAAGCCTATTTTAAAAAATAAAAACAAAACCTTACAAAATGAGTGGAATTTTAAATGCTTACTTAGAAAAATTACAAATGGAAATGCACCAAGAAAGTTATTGAACTTGGGGATGAGTAGATTGGGTCTATTTATGAGGAATTTCTTCTGAAAGTAAAAGAAAATGTTGGCTGCTAATACACCAATTGAGAGTCAAGTACTGTGAAACTTGGGTGAGTGTTATAGGTGGTTAAATGAACCCAAACTCCCTTTTAAGATTCTCATTCCTAGTCATTTGTGTATGTGTATGTTTGGTTGTGTATTTGTATTTGTTGTACTTGTATCTAAATATATGTGTATCTATATTCAGAAGAAAGAGGGAGATTTGTAGGAAACAACTATTTCCATACTGATGGTGCTTCCCTATCTTCCAAAATGGTTTTTTGACTTACCTTCTTTTTTTGTTGTTTTTGCTTTTTTTTTGTTTGTTTTTATTTTTACGTGTCTTCTAAAAGAGAAACTGGTAGTAACAAGCCAAGTGTCCTCTGTAGTGATGGTTCATGTTTTGAGAAGATAGGTCTTTCAGAGGAGAATCTTATGCCTCCAATGCCAGAAATGGGACATTTAGGAAATTATGGAGTCAGGGTGATCTTACCTCTTAGCAAAAAAGCATGAAAATAAGAACAGGGAAATAAAAATAAGTAGTGTTTATTGAAGGGTTATGGCAGGCTTGCAACAACTCTGTGAGATAGAAAATATCATTCTGTCCTTTTTGCAGATGAAGAAACTGAGGCACAGAGAAGTTGAGTGTCGATCAAGGCCCCAGGGTCAGTAAATGGGAGAGACAGGATTTGCACTAATGCCCTCCCACTGCATCTCCAGCTCCTGTCATGACTGCACAGACTGTGTGCAGACTTCTTCCAAAATGTGCTGAGGGAAAGGACAGTTAGGCTGAGATTAATTCTGAGCATGATTGAGGACTTCTGAGAATTATATGAGAGGACTGTGGTGATAAGTGCTGATAAACTGCAACCTCTTCATATATGTGCACATGTGTATATGTGTATGTTTATATGTGTCTATACATACCTAGGGAGAGAGAGAGAGTATATATGCATATGTTTATAAATATGCATTTATATATAAAGAGACAGAGAGGCAGAGGCAGAGAGAGAGAGGAAGATATACCATAGAATCCACCTATTTGTATAATCCGGTGGTTTTGAGTATAGTCAAAGAATTGTACAACCATCATCACTATCATTTTTAGAAGACTTTCATCACCTCATAAATAAATTCCAGTTGTACTTATTAGCAGTTATTCTCCATTTACCCCCAACTCACCACTGGGCATACTCCCCTGCCCCAACCTAAGCAACCATTAATTTACTTTCTGTCTCTATAGATTTGCCTGTTCTGATACTGTATAGATTCATGCAATATGTGGTCTTTGGCTACTGGCTTCCTTCTCTTGGCTTGTTTTCAAGGTTCATTCCTACTGGAGCATTTATCAGTGCTTTATTCCTTTTGACTGCTGACTAATATTCCATGGTATAGGTAGACCACATTTTATTTGCACGTTCATCAGTTAATAGGCATTTAGGATGTTTCCACTTAATGACTATTTTGAAAAATTCTGTTAAGGAGATTCACGTACAAAGTTTTGTATGGATGTGTAAGTTTGGAATATAAACTAGGGGTGCAATTGCTGGGTTGTGTAATAACTCCAAGTTTAATCTTTTAAAGAATTGCTACACTGTTCCCCCAAACAGTTGTACTGTTTTCCACTCCCACCAGTAATGTGTGAGGTTTCTGTCTCCTCACCCCAAATTTTTATTATCTGTCTTTTTTATTCTGGCCATTCAAGTGGTGTGAAATGTTATTGCATTGAGTTTTTGATTTGCATTCCCCTAATAAAGGATGATGTTGAACGTCTACTGTATTTAGTTCAGCCATCTGTATATCTTTTTCCAGCCATCTGTATTTCTGCTATCTACTCAGACACTTTGCTCATTTTTTAATTGGGTCACTGTATTTTTATAATTGACTTGGAGTATTTCTTTATGTATTTTATATGTATGTTCCTTATCAGATCTATGATTTGCAAATATTTTCTCCCATTCTGTATATTACTTCTTTTACCCTCTTCATGAGTCTGTTTCCACAGAATAAGTTTTTATTTTGGTGGAGTTCAGTTTATCTGTTTTTTTCTTTTGCTGCTAATGTTTTTGGTGTCAAATATAAGAAACCATTGGCTAGCCCAAGGTCACAAAGATTTATACCTGTGTATTCTTCTAAGCATTTTATAGTTTTAGATTTTACATTTAGGTCTTTGATCCATTTTGAGTTCGGTTTTATATACGGTGTGAGATAAGTGTCCGACTTCATTCTTCCGCATGCTGATTACCATTTGTTCCAGCATTATGTCCTGAGAAGATCATCCATCCGCCTCCCCGTCCATCACCCTTGCAAAAAATCAACTGACCACATGTGTGAGTGCGTTTATGTCTGGACTCTCACTTCTGCTCCTCTGATACGTATCCTTATGCCAGTACCATACTGTTTTGATTACTATAGCTTTATAGAAAGTTTTGAAATATGGGGAGTGTGAGTCCTTCAATTTGGTCTTCTTTTTCAAGATTGTTTGGGCCATCCCGGGTCCCTTGAATTTCTACATGAATTTTAGGGTGAACATATCAATTCCTGTGAAGAAGCAAGGTGGATTTAATGAGGAATGAGTCTATAGATCAATATGGGGATTACTGCTAACTTGGCAATACATGTCTTCAGATCCTTGAACAGAAAATGTCATCAGTGACCTCTTTGTCAGTGTCTCTCAGTCCTTTGGAATTTGTTGAGAGCTGCTTTGGCTTCTGACAGGAGTAAACTGAGATGAACTGTCATGTGCTTGATTTCCTGTGTCTGAGAGCTACCTGGGTAAGAAGACCAAGGCTGGGGTAATGGACTTTATTTCCTGTCAATAGAAGTTACCCATAGACACAAGGACTCTTCTGCCCTCCAGTTTCTCCTTGACCTGCAAAAGTTAAGATAACTCTGACCTCACAGTGTGAGATTCCACCTCCCCATGTTTCCATGTGGCTCTCAGTTACTAAATGTTAAAACTGCATCACACTAAGAGTAAACCAGATTTTGTGACTTCCCTAGCATGCTTGAACTCCTCAAATAAAATGACCAGTACTAAGTTCTCCATCATCACAATGAAGTGAAGGCATTTTGAACCCCCTGGCAAATTCAGAACTTTTCTAATAGAGAAGTCCTATCATTTGTTTTGGACCACACTCCACCAAATCTCCTTTTGTTTTATGAATACAGAGGAAATGTGAGGTGTTCCTGAACACACCAGTCACTGCTCAAGTATCTACCTGCTTTGATGATTTAGAGCCAGACTGTGAAAGGCATACTCGCGTCTACATGAGAAAAGCAGGAGATATGATTTGGCCTGAAGCCAGCCAGAAAATGTGTTTGTTGCATTCCACAGTCTGGGTCGTGGGGTAAGACAAATTACCCCATCTGGCCTTAGACCTATGGAGCTCCTGCGGGAATGCAGTGACTTTGTCACACAGCATAATCTTGTAATACTCTGTCCATCTGTGACTGGTCTGCTTCTCCAAAGGGGAAGACACTCTGCTGCTTCAAGCTGCTCTTTACTTATCAGCCCTATGTCTCTTTGCTTCATGGCCTCATTGTCTCATTTTTCTGGAGGCTGTTGATCTCTGAGGGTCTAAGACCACCCCAAGAAATTTTTAAAGAGAAATCATTCCCCACATTCACAGTACCACTAGGTATATGCAAACGTACATCAAGAAGAAGGTTATGAACGTTCCAAAAACCCTCCACCAACTGGACCAAGAACTGGCTCATTTTCCCAAGAGGAAAGAAGAGGGGACCCTGTGTTATTTGCATAGAGCGCTGTTTCATTGTCAACACTGGATAGACTCATAATTTTTCATCAACGAACTTGTTTTTGAGGAAGTACCTCAGAAGAATCTTTCTCCACATAAAGAAAGCCTTGGCTTTGCATTTGGATACCAGACGCCAGGACGGATAAATAACATGAGTCTGGGGAAGTCAATGATTCCATTTCCTCTCCTCCCTGTTGCTGAGAGTGCTGTAGCTGAAATGTGCGACAGGGTAATAACATTGGGGGTAACAGTGAGGTTTTGGTGTAGGCTAACAACAAGAGTCTAACGGGGCTTTTCCCTTGACAAATCAATAAGAAGGCACAGAGTCACCAACAATGCAAGGTCATGGAGGACAGTGTGGCGGGGGATGCTCCTCAGACCTCTGTTTTTAGAGCCAGAGATAAGGGTGGGGCGAGCTTTATTCCTCTTTACAAAGAAAATGACACACCTCGGGCACCTGGGTGGCTCAGTTGGTTAATCAACTGCCTTTGGCTCAGGTCATGATCCTGGAGTTCCAGGATTGAGTCCTACCGTGGACCCCCAGCTCCACAGAAAGTCTGCTTCTTCCTCTGACCTTCTCCCCTCTCATGCTTTCTCTCACTCAAATGGATAAATAAAATCTTTGAAAAGAAAACGACATACCTCAACTGAGGAAATCATCTGCTAACCTGATACACTAAGGAAATCAGCTTGCTTTCTCACCGCGGGGCTTATCCACCACTCCTCCTGACTTTACCGTGTTTTCTGACATTGGACTGTCTTTCTTTCCTAAAGGAACTGAGACTCTATTTCTATCATCGACTGTTCCATTTTACCTGGTTCTAAAACAGGTTTTCAAAAGGTACTGCCATACAGATTACCCAAAGCAAAAGTTGCCTCTGATATTCCAGTTACTATTTCCAAAAGAAATGTACCATTAAAAAAAGACAGGCACTTTTATTATATACAGTTATTTAAAACCTTACTATATAGCTATTTTTAGCCATTCGACTATTTTATCAAAAAGAGGCAGATTGCAGTTGAAAAAAATGGGCAGGAAACTGAAACACCGTCCAAAATATAGGCTGCGTCCTGGGCGCCTTCTCCCACACCTCTCCCCACGTACATATGAGCCCACACGTGCATGTACGCAGGCACACACACACACACACACACATGCACACTGCTATAAAATGAGACTGGCTTTTCAAAATGATTATTCTAAAGTCCTGGATGTCAATGAAATGTAGTTAGTTGTGTGTGTGTGTGTGAATGTGTATTTCCAGATAGTGAGGTAATATGCTTTATAAATATTTTCCCAAAACAGTAGAAACATGCTGATGTTTTTTCTTCCTTTCTGCCTTGACTTCAGCCAGCCAGAACACCTCTTCACTGGGCGTGAGAGCTAATCAAGATTTTATTCCAGCTGTGTGGGGACATAGGTCATCTCCAGCCTGGTTCCCAGCCCTGGCTAAGATCACTGTCACCTGGGAATATTTTTAACTTGTGTGTTCCCCGTCCCCACCTCACACCTACTGAATGACAACCTGGAGAGTGAGTGAGGAAGGGGATGGAGCCATTGCCAGCCCATAAAGCACCTTTTGTACAGATTTGGAGAAGATTTGGAAATCTTTCAGGTTGCACTTCTTGGCAGATCAAGGGCAAGCTGGATTTCGTCTTCCCTTTGCTCTGCGGCCCGGGGCTCTTGTGCAGTGTACAGCCTGCACAACATTACATGGTGGCCTCGTTTGTCATTTCAAAAGCTGCACTGGTGACCCGTGCATGGACATAGTTACCAGTCTGTAGACTGGCCTCTGCTATGCCTTTTTACTCTCACTGTTGAAGAGGTAGAGGGGTCCCGGGGAGAATTTCTGACAGAAGCCTTGTAACCAGTGGCAGAAGACTTAGGATACACTGATACCGGGGTTGGGGAGTTAAATGCTAAAGTAAGAGAAAAGAGATTAGGATACCAAATCAGCCTCTAGGAATGGTGGGAAAAGGAGAGGAACTAGCAACCATGGATGAGGGTAGCAGGGGCCAGAAGAATAGCAGGAGGGGTGGGGTGATTCTCTGAGTCTGGCCAGGAGGAGTGTGTTAGAAGGAGGAAAGTTTCTGAGAAGAGCCCAGCTTTTCTTTTCTTTTCTTTTCTTTTAAGAATTTATTTATTTATTTGACAGAGAAAGATCACAAGTAGGCAGAGAGGCAGGCAGAGAGAGAGGGGAGGAAGCAGGGTCTCCACTGAGCAGACAACCCAATGTGGGGCTTGATCCCAGGACCTTGAGATCATGACCTGAGCTGAAGGCACAGGCTTAACCCACTGAGCCATCCAGGCACCCTGAACCCAGCTTTTTGGCTCTTCCCAGCAAGCACAGCTAAGTCTATAATGGTCCCAGCCCCTCTCCCAAAGGATGGCCCCCTCTGTGCATTTCCCCAAATACTCCAAGTAGGACCAGGTGAACAAGTGAACTGCTACATAGGTACTGATCTGTCCCAAAGTGATCTCTCATGTGACTTAATAACACCTGAGTTGTTATGGTAAGGGTCGAAACTACCTTTCATTGTGCAGTAACTTATAAAAGTCCAAATTCAGGCGCAAATGAGCTTCAATTAACATGCATGCACCCAATCAACCAGGGTATTGAAGGGTGGACAGCATTCATGCAGGAGCGAGCCCTTGTAGGTCTATGTGATTTTGTGGGGAGGGAGTTCAGCAAAAGCAGAATGTGGGGTCCCTGAGGTGACGGTGGAGGAAGGGGCTTGTGTTCTGAAAAGAAAGGCTGCAGAAACAGCCAAAGCTCCCCGAGTTCCCCATCTGTCTAGCAGTCTGTCCTGTTTGCTTTTATCCGGGAGTCCAGGGTGAGGCAGGTCATGCTTTCTGGTGCTTTTGTCTTGCAGCTGCAAATGCAAACATCAATGCTTTCTAGGACTTTTCAAGTTGTTTTTTTCAACTTGGTCATCCCTAGAAAGCAGATCCTTTTTTTTTTTTTTAATCCATCTTTAAAATTCATGCATCCAAATAGAAAAATTTAGCAAGCCTTTGTCAAGTGTCTCCCGGGTTGTGCACAGCCACAGTGCTGGCTGGTACCGAGAACACGAGGGGAAAACACTGTCAGCCCCCAGCCTGCAGAAGCTCACGTCCTCTCGGGCCAACCCTGCATGGGCACCGGTGGAGACGCCAATGAATAATGTCTCTACGCCGACAGTAAGTGGCCGCTTTGTTAGCAAGAGGATTAGGAAAGCAGAAAAAGTCTTATGACTCTATACCGTGGTTCTTCTCTTCTATAATCATCAAGCCCAATGATTATTAACAAATCTCTCCCTTCGTTCTAATACGTGTTTCATAGCTTGTTGCTCAGGAACCAGACACTGAATTGAAATCATGTCCTTCGTTCACTAATGCCCCCAAAGGTTGCAGTGCTGGCAGAAGAAATATGAACAATTAGCAAGATGAGGAGTTTGGGTTCTATCTCTGAGAGGGAGAAGTACTGACACCCCAGATGATTTCTTTTACCGCATTCATGCGATCACAAATGCTTAGTGAATGCTGGTTTCACACTGAGGCTGCCGGCATAATGCATCAGGCATGAAATGCACGAACATTTCTTTAGAGCTGCTTAGCTGAAGTTTATCACGATCATTCAGCCATTGCCTAGCAACTTGGGAAGGCTATCAAAGAGCTCTTTGTCCTTGGTCCTGGCAAAAACAGTCCCTCACAGATCGCCTTATCAGCGTTAGAACGTTTATCAGGAAAAAAATGCTTCCATTGAACCAGAGATTTCTGCAAATTTAAAGATACCCCTTTCCCGTTTTGTCCCCTCTTCCAAATACCTTAGGGAGTTGCTTCCTGAAGTAATTCCTATTAGAGCCTTTATCTGTTCTTTAGTAAACCTTCCGAAAGAATTTCTTCAAGGTGCCTCCATAATTTTTCTGCTTTGTAATCTGGGCTAACATTAAAAAACACAGACCACAGACCCGAGCTCATGAAGGTCTGTCTTCTCCAAAATCAGCAAAGCAGACACTTCCAACCCCTCAGATAGGAAAGGTCACCATTTTAGGCACACAGAATAGAAATATGCTGGGTTTCTTGGTTTGCCTGTGCTTCTCATCACTTCTTTCGGAAAAGAGAGAATGATATCGTTGCTCCATCCACTTGGAAAATGGTTCGGAATATCATGGTGGAAAGAGAGACTCTGCTTATTGATGCATTCAACAAATCTTTAACACCATTTTTAATAATATCTTTAACACTGTAGGGAGCAAAATCCCCATCTCGCTTTCAGGGAGCTGCCAGAATTCATTCATTGCCCTCTGTGGAATATGGGGTGGGGGATAGGTACAGATATTTCATCTCCATTTTCTCTTATGTTTCTCTGGAATTTCTCTTCCCTGGATTCCAACTGCAAATGACTTAGTTTAAGACCTTGTCATGTATATCTTTTTTTTTTTTTTTTTTAAACCTGTGTGACCTACAACAGCCACCTGACACAAGCCTTCTCTCTTCCAGGCTCATCCTCCTCATACTGTCTTCTGCCCTCCTGCCAACCACAAATTTAATTATGTGCTTCTCCTGCTTAATTGTCTATTTCATCCCTGTCACCCCCTAGGGGGAAGCTCACACTCCACAGCATGGCCGTCTTGGCTTTCTCTGCATGACCTGAACTGGCTTCCCAGAGACCTTCCCATTCTTTCTAACCCCAGTTTTGGCTGTCCTCAACTTTGGCTACTTCCTTGGACTTTAGGGTCTTGTACACACCATTCCATCAGCTTGGAACCCTTGTCCACCTTCACAAGCTATTTGCTTTTCTGAAGATATTTCCTTTTCTGACTGGGATCCCCAGACAGAGTTAACGGTGCTTATTCTAGGGCCGTTGTCATTCTACAGCTGGAGGTCTTTCTTAGAGAACCTATTACCAGTAAGCCAATAGCTTACTGGACCCCTTGAATGTTGATTAAGTTGAATTATTTTTTCTGTCTTTGATTAAAAAAGGAAACAGAAAAATGTCTTGGAGAACACCAGCCAAGTTTGCAAAGACTGAGGTGAAATCGATGGAAATAATTTAGGATTAACACACACACTAAAAAAAGATGGTTAATGCAAACTCAGAATTCCCTATCCTGAAAAAAAAATTTATTGCAGGAATACCTTTACACAGAAGTCACATCAGTAGCCGTATACCAGTATAACCTAGAGAAGCACTTACCCAGTTACCTCCTCTGTGAGCCTCACTGCTTGATAGGTATTTTACAATTAGAGATTTATTTCTTAGTCTCCTTACATGTATATTCCCTTAAAATATAAGTATTCTCTGGAGAAGGTAACAATTCAACAATAATCAATTTATCTTTTCTTGACTCTAAGATGAAGGGAAAGATAACAGGAGGGCACAGAGCTCTGAAGAGGATGAGTAACAAAGGGAGGAAATGGGACAGCAAGAGGAAAAAATGCAGCTTCAAATATACAAAGTCTACAAAGAGATTAAGCATTAATATCTGAAAAATGATGATTTATTTTTACCAATGGTAGAGGAGAAAGAAAAGGGATTGAGTTTTTTTTTTAATTTATTTTAAGCATAACAGTATTCATTGTTTTTGTACCACACCCAGTGCTCCATGCAATCTGTGCCCTCTATAATACCCATCACCTGGTACCCCGACCTCCCACCCCCAACCCCTTCAAAACCCTTGGATTGTTTTTCAGAGTCCATAGTCTCTCATGGTTCACCTCCCCTTTTTAAAAGATTTTATTTATTTACTTGACAGACAGAGATCACAAGTAGGCAGAGAGTCAGGCAGAGAGAGAGGAGGAAGCAGGCCCCCTGCTGAGCAGAGAGCCTGACGTGGGGCTCCATCCCAGGACCCTGGGATCATGACCCGAGCCAAAGGCAGAGGCTTCAACCCACTGAGCCACCTAGGCGCCCCAAGGGATTGATTTTTAGGGGAAGTTGATAATAGAATTATTATAATTTACTTTTTAAGGAAAGACTTATTTGCAATCCTGAAATAAAGATTTTTAAAAAGTAAGCTAGGTTCTGTTGAAATATGCTTATACGTTCGGAGACAGAAGATTTGACAGATGATCTCTAGAATTCCCTGTGATTCTCTGGAAATGAAATCATGGGTAAATCATGTGAAACAAGCGTATCATTGTAATGGATCTCTTTGCTCTATCGTGGGCCCTGTTGCTCTATGAAAATTACCTGGATAAAGCTGATTATGACAGATGGTTATGTTACCCAGCTGGACAAACCTATTAGGGAAGACAAGTCAGATATGAAATAAAGGATCACTTTATTCAGATTTGCCAATCTGCCCTGGAGTCATTTTCTCTTCACATGCTCTGATTGAGAATGTGCTAGGTCATATATAAATTATGGCAATCTATAATGTAAAAAAGTGGCAGATAATTTTGACCTGAAGTGTGCTCCATTCCAGCTTCACTGCATTTGTTGGATATGAAGGAGAGATTTGGCAAGAAGCTGATGAACCAAATCGCTGTGAATGGCTAACTCCCCCCTTCCTCAAGCTTCCACCCCACAAAAAGGTGCCAGAAATGAGGACTCATTTTCAGGATGATTTTCAGATTAACTCAGCTTCGGCATCTCAAAAATCCTAACTGGGATTTGCATGAGTGGCTCCCAACCCAAACGGTCAGGGTTGTCTGAGTGTCTGTGAAGTGGGTATCCGCATCCTGGCTGCCATTAACTAGGAGTTCTGGATTATGGTCAGGTCTCGGGACCTGAATTTGAACAGACTGAAGCCTGTAACAGGCTACCCTTGTTGATACCTCCTTCAGACTCACAAAACAAAATTTAGGTTTGCAGCCTCCTTTTGAAGTGGTTTATTCCTCAGTAGGTTTGATGCTTTGCCTCGTCAGCCAAAACACCAGATACAACGCTATAGCTGGTGAATCACATTTGGTGAGCAGAGCATTTGCATGTCATTCCACCTTAGCTTTTCAAAGAGGTTTTTAGGAAAATAAAAAACGGTCACATGTTCGTGAAGTCAAGGGAAAAAAATCACAATGGGCCCAAATTCTGTATTTTATTCTATAGGAAACCCCGAAACCCTGGTCAGCTTATAACTGGTCTGACTGATCTCCTTCAGCCCGCAGTGCAAGCTCAAATAATCATCTATTGTTGGGTCAAGCTAGACACAATGAGGTCTGTACGCTTTTGTGACTACTTAGCAGCCTTTACTAAGGGGGAGACTTTTGGAAGGAGAGAAACAGGAACCAAAGCGGAGTTATGGCTCGGCAGAAATGACTGTGTACCAATTAGCCATGTTCACGTTGTGGTTTGGGGCTGCACCTGTTTTAAGGTTTGGGCCACAGAAGCAAAAACTGTAATTCAAAACATGCCTTTCTCAGCTTCCTTGGTGCTGGGTATTAACAGCGTTCTGGAGTCCCGGAGTGTGTACGTGCTTGTTTTTCCTGTGTTTTCCCTTGGTCTCAAGCCAGCCGTCGCTGGTTCACTACTAATTATAACTCATTGCTTCTCAATGCAGAGAGCATGTCTTTGAATTGCGGAGAATTCTGACTTACAAGAAAGAGGTGCCTGTTGTATTTCAAAGACAAACATACCAAAAAGACTTCTATTTACCTCAAAAAAAAAAAAAAAACCCAAACTGGTTTTATTTTTATTTTGGGGACTTTGGTACCCCCCCCTTTTTTTTCTTTAGGCATTTATTCATTCATGAGTAGCTCTAGAGTTTCTGTTCCCAGGGTGAGAGTTAAAAACCTACATATAGTATCCTAATAATCAATAACTTAGATAACAGCTATAAATAGTATCAGTTGTGATATTCTGCCTTTATCTGCCTGATGTAAGGTTAAATTTTTAAAGAGGAATTTAGTGGCACAGATGAGTGTATCTTTCCATCCTCTACAATGTATCATCAAAATGTTTTAAGATGGTGTCTGCTCCAGGGGGAGGTTTCTCTTTATGTAAAACAATTTAACCACTGTTTTACTTCTCTTTCTCTTTTTACGCTTTGTTCATTTCTCTGTAAAGATGAAGAATGGGGTGGGGGAGGAAGTTTTCAATGATAAAATATTTTTGATAAATTTTGCTTTTAATAGAACTCTTGGGCTTCCCATTTGTTCCCTCCTCCTTAAAGAGGAAAACCAGTAAAACAAAGGTGTTTTATTCCTGCGCTTTTATGACTCCATAGAAAATCATTCTGGGATTATTTTAATGTTATGGTGACACAATGAATGATTATGCAATATGATGATGTACTGATGTACGTAAGTGAATTTTAAACCCTACGCCATGCCTGCTTATGGTTGCCTAGGACCGCTCAGCTTGGGGACCAGGACCATGCTCCTTGTCCTGGACTTTGCATCCCCGAGGCACCTGTGCTCCCTGCCTCTCACTCAGCCTCGCTCGTGTGCGTTGTTTCAGGTGTCCACTGTGACAGCGTGTGTGCTGAGGGGCGCTGGGGCCCCAACTGTTCTCTGCCTTGCTACTGTAAAAATGGAGCTTCGTGCTCCCCAGACGACGGCATCTGTGAGTGTGCGCCGGGGTTCCGAGGCACCACTTGTCAGAGAAGTAAGTGTCTCATGAGGGGCGATGTCTGCCTTCCCTTGTTAGTCCCCAGGAGTTGCGGTTCCTGTCCTCTTAGCGCATGGTGCCTTCCTGTTTCAGTGGAGGGGAAGGAGAGGAGAGAGACTAGGTCTCCCTGTTTCTCAAAGGGCTGTCCTTGATAGCACTCCCCAAGAGCTTTATTCTTTCCAGCCTTCAGGATGAGCCTAACAGATGGGGCTAGAGCCATTCCTTCTCAGTAATGATTTCAATGCCTCATTGGCATTATCATCGGGATACATCTCTCGATCCTGCCTTAAATCTTACAAATGGTGTTCCAGAAATCCATTGACCTGTAAATATTTGATTCAGCAATTTTGGCATTGGCCTTACCTCAATTACCAGAAGTCAACATCAGCCAAACCTAGCGGCAAATCATACATCGTGCTATTAGACTTACAGCCAGTGCTGTGGGGAAAACAGCACTGCGGAGTTAAAAATGGGGCTGTTGACATAGGTCAACAGGACTTGAAGTTAGGAAGGGATCCGTAAGATTTTACTAAATTTTTTAGTAAATGCAATCAAGAAAAGAGTATATGACTTTAAGATACCTTATTCTACTTTTTAAATAACTTTTTTTTTCTTCGCTTTATGCATTCATCCTGTTTAATTTAAATTCAAGGAATGTCTTGAGAAGGACTTAGTTATGTAGCATTTTTTTGCTTGCTCCCTTTTCAATCACCATCATTTACCTGGATCACGTTGAGGAGGAACAATCCTTTCAATGCAGACTGGAGGGGCGCCTGGGTGGCTCAGTGGGTTAAAGTCTCTGCCTTTGACTTGGGTCGTGATCCCAGGGTCCTGGAATCGAGCCCCGCATCGGGCTCTCTGCTCAGCGGGGAGCCTGCTTCCTCCTCTCTCTCTGCCTGCCTCTCTGCCTACTTGTGATCTCTGTCTGTCAAATAAATAAAATCTTTAAAATAGATTGATCGATCGATAGATAAATAAATGCAGACCGGAGATCTATTTATTGCCAGTAATGACTCTTAAAGAATAAAGGATTGACACATGGCTTGAGAGTATTTGGGGGGTATTTTAGAATTGAGTTTCCTTTCATTTGTTTCTTCAACAAAAATTCTTCAAGCCTCCATTCTGTGTCATGCCTTGAGTTAAGTAGGACCATAAATGAGAAAATTGAGAGGACAGAGACATTTGCCTGCCCTCAAGTAATCCAGTCTAGCAGTTTCTTTTCAATATTAAAGAGTGCCCTTCTTCCTTCCATGGTGGAGATTTTATACTTGGAAAATTCTCAATATTGTTTTAAAAAAATTATTTTTTTTACCCCTAACTGTAACTGGAGACTGATGTGGAATTTGAGACACACATCCCAGGAATGCTAACTGTTGATTTCTGATCTATTTTCAGTCTGTTCCCCTGGTTTCTATGGGCATCGCTGCAGCCAAACATGCCCACAGTGTGTGCACAGCAGTGGGCCATGCCACCACATCACGGGCCTCTGTGACTGCCTGCCTGGCTTCACAGGTGCCCTCTGCAATGAAGGTAAGGTGTGCGAGTGTTTTGGAGAGGCGTGCAGTGGTGGGCGAACCACATACAGTCTGCCCTTGGCGGAGCCCGAGGACACGTTTTCCGCTCTCAGCTCCCCATGCCTTCTGGTGCACTGTGTCTGTAACTTCTGCAGATATGACTAGGAACTTCTGAAAAGCTGGCTTCCTGCTTCGGCAGAATCTCTTTATTCTCTGAACTGTGCTACTCTTTGGTATTAACTGGAAACAGCCTCCCGTGAAAAATCAACAGAGGGAAGAAGGGTTTTGGCTCCCTGAGTGAGCAGCCATGAAGTCAGATTTCTAGAAATGTGATGATGTCTCCTGGATTGGGATGCCTTCCTAAGAATCTTTGGCTTCATGTGTCTGCTTAAAATGAGCTCATTCAAGATGAGGGATGCTGTTGAGTGGAGGCAGCCAGGAAATGGGAAGCTGGGGAGATGACCTTCAAAGTCGTTTCCTGCCCCAAGACTGGAGTTCCATGAGCTGAGATGTAATTGTGCATTACTGACCCTGTAACTTATTCACAGTGTGTCCCAGTGGCAGATTTGGGAAAAACTGTGCTGGAGTTTGTACCTGTACCAACAACGGAACCTGTAACCCCATTGACCGATCTTGTCAGTGTTACCCAGGTTGGATTGGCAGTGATTGCTCTCAACGTGAGTCTTGTTCGAGAACAACCATGTGTATCTGTTTGTTTCCACATTCCTTAGGATGGAAGTATGAGGGTTTCTATAATCAGGAAATAATATATGAATAATTATAATATGCCTTATTTTAATTTTAAGTGGCTTTATTCCCCATTAAGAGCTCTATGCAATGTTAAATCCAAATGATGTCTTAGAAAGAATCTAAATATGTAACATTTTGCTTATTTACTTTTCAGTGATTCTTTGTCTATGAAATGAGGGTATTATACTCAGAAAGTCCATTCTCAGTTTTATGTCAGGCCTCAAGTTCCAGCAATTTATTTTTCCTTGTTCTTGGGCAAAAATGATGCACATAATCATGGGAGATTTTTTTTTCCATTTTGTAAAATTACTTCAGACATATTATTTTTATTGGGCCATATTCCCTACTGGATAACCAAATATAAATTCTAGATGGTCCTCCTTTTTTTCCCCTCCAGTTTTATTGAGAAGTAATTGACATACAGCACTAAATAAGCTTAAGGCGTACAACCTGATGGTTTGATGTGTATGGATCGTGAAATGATCACCACAGTGGCCACAGCTAACATCCATTGTCTCATGTAGATCCAATGGTGGTCCTCATTTTTTTTTTAAGATTTTTTTTTATTTATTTGGCAGAGAGAGAGAGAGATCACAAACAGGCAGAGAGGCAGGCAGAAAGAGGTGGGGGGGCAGGCTCCCTGCTGAGGCAGGCTCCCTGACGTGGGGCTCAATCCCAGGACCCTGGAATCATGACCTGAGCCAAAGGCAGAAGCTTTAACTCACTGAGCCACCCAGGCGCCCCATAATGGTGGTCCTCATTTTAAGCAGTTATTTTCTTGAACCATCAGTATAAACAAAAAGGGATTTTGTGGGCTTTGTTTTTGGTAAGTCAAATCATTTTACCCCATAATGTTATACAATTTCACAGACACTTTATCTAAAGTTCTTACTGCTCTTCATTGGTGGGTGACCCCCAACGATTCTGTTTTATTATTTCTGCATCATCCAATTAAGAGTTTTTATGAATAAACTGACGCTTACATATAATTGAAACCTTAAACTATACAGTTTAAAAACAAATCTCTCACTAGAGTGAGTAGAGAGGTAAGTTCATGACTTATGTGACACTGGGTCCCTTAGTTTCTCTCAAGTCCCATAATTACCCCATCTGGCCTATGCTTAAATGTCCTCTCCTCAGAGAAGCCTTCCCTGAAGGAGTAGCTCTGGTCATTCTTCCCTTGTTACCCTATTCTTTTTTATTTTCTTATAGAACTTGTTGCCACTGTTTTCTCTGTTGACTGGCTGGCTGGTTGGTTGGTTGGTTGGTTCGTTGGCCTGCCTGCCTTCCCTACTAAAACATAAGGTTTCAGAGGGTGGTCTGGGCCTTGTCCTGTCCTCTGCTATCTCTTCTGTGTCTAGAACAGTGCTGCTGGGTGCATAAGAGCCCAATGTGCATTTATTTGTTAAGGAGTTAAATCTGTGCCCTCAAGATGATTGTTGCTCTGCCCACCTTACTATGCAGTCAGCCCACGAATACAGTGTCCGTTGTGACGGTTGCTGTTGCGGTCAGCATTGCCCTCTGGGCATCAGGCAGATCTGGGGCACGATGCTTGCTGAGTCCTGATGCTGCTAACGTCTCGCATGCTAGGAGGTGGGGTGGGAGGACGGTGCTCTCTCTGCCGGGTGCTGACCCCCAGGCTCTAACGGAACTCTCCATGCGTGTTGTGGTTTCAGCTTGTCCACCTGCACACTGGGGCCCAAACTGCATCCACACGTGCAACTGCCACAACGGGGCCTTCTGCAGCGCCTACGATGGCGAATGTAAATGCACTCCTGGCTGGACGGGTCTCTACTGCACCCAGAGTAAGCAACCGGCCTTCCGAGGCTCTCGGGGGGGCGGGGAGGGGGGGAGCCACACCCAAGGAGGATGCCAGCTCACCCTCCACGCACCTGAGCTGAGCTCAGCTGGGACTCCTGGAGTTGGAGGGTCTTGCCCTGATGACTGCTAGACGTTTAAATGTTTCTGTGTGTTTAGATGCTGTCAAGGTCCAGGTTTTCTGTCTGCATGTTGTGTCAGGATGGAACATTGCTGGATGTGGTGGTGTGTGGCTCCTTTCCCAACTCTCCTTCAGCCAGACCCTGTTTACAGACACCCAGCTCCCTATCATTTGTACATACATGTTCATGTCTGTACATATACATGTATATGTATATACACATACATCTATTTTTTCTACCATGTGATCCTTTATTTATTTATTTATTATTTATTTGACAGAGAGGGAACACAAGCAGGGCAAGTGGGAAAGGGAGAAGCAGGCTCCTTGCTGAGCAGGGAGCCAGATGCAGGGCTTGATCCCAGGACCCTGGGATCATGACCTGAGCTGAAGGCAGACACTTAACGACTGAGCCACCCAGGTGCCCAGCATGTGATTCCTTTTATATGAAGATCAAAAACAAATCGATCTGTCAATTGATTGGGAAGGTGCATGGAGAGTGATGAAAATGTTCTATATAATTCTTCACATTGGGGTAGTGGTTCCATGAATGTATACCCTGTTATTTATTCCGACAGCACAAAGGTTAGGGTACGTGACAGTGACTAGAAGGCAGTGAAGATGACAAGCCCCCCTCCCTAACATAACTCGTGCTCTTGGGGAAGGTTTCCTTGAGTGAGTTTCGGAATCACCGGGCGGGGGGGGCCTCTATACATGCAGGCGGCTGGCCCTGCTCCCAGAGTGCCTGAGTCACCGGGGCTGGGGTGGAACCTGAGAATTCACATTTCTGACAACTTTCCACATGGTGCTGCCAGGCTGCTCTAAGAGCCACTAGTTCTTTTTTCCATTTTATATCCCATAGTGTCCTCATTGTTTCTTCTTGTATGAGGTTTTTGCCCTCATAGCCTGTACTGTGCAAAGTACTCCACAGCTCAGCACTGTCGGAGGAAAAAAGACTCTTCTCTGCCCTCTTGTCTTCAAATGAATGAAGGAAACAAGACAGGAAAGCACAAATTATGGTTATTATTAATAAAAATGTATAGTTTATTCTTTTAAAACATTTTTAATAATAAAAGAATTTTAAGTCACAGAAATGACCTGAGAAGGAAAGATGGGTCAGAAATTAGGCACTTCTTGTTGAATACTAATTAGGGGATATAATTAGTGAAGAGGCCGAAAAACTGTTTTAAAACTTTATGGGAGGGGGTGTAGACCTTGAGCCATGATTCGAAAGGAAGAGCTGGCAAGGAGAGAGCTTGTCTTGCGCATAGTCTGCCAAGATTGTATGCTGAAAGGGTTTCAAGCTCGTTAGGGAAAAGTGTTTATAAGTTATTATTTATCATTCTAAAATCTGGGTCTACCTCAATCAGAGGACCTTTTTGAGTGGATGTAGCAGAAGATGGTGGGCAGAACCCAGGGTCTGGAGCCAGACTTGTCTGCGTTTGTATCACGGCCTGGCCAGCCTGCTGCTTGCTGGCTCTGTGATTGAGGGAACCTTCGGGGCTTAGTTCCCATTTGTAGGTTTATAGGTGGGACTACCGTAAAGATTCAGTGAGAGGACACATGGAAACAGCAGCTGGCAAAGAATAGGTGCTGAATAAAAACATGGCAGTGATAGTTGCCCCTGCAAGCTGACCTCTGT
Source organism: Mustela erminea (assembly GCF_009829155.1). NCBI lineage: Eukaryota > Metazoa > Chordata > Mammalia > Carnivora > Mustelidae > Mustela > Mustela erminea. The sequence goes on along the minus strand of NC_045616.1, from coordinate 98,459,551 downwards.
GCTGTGCCTCTGTTTCCTGAGAGCTGAACTTTCATTAAAACCTCTCTTGAGAAAAAGGGAAAGTAAAGATCCCATGTGATACTTAGAAATGACCCTAGACGCAGGCTGTATTGTAGCTTGCCAGGGATCCCTGAAATCCCCCTGCGTGTCAGCTGCTGGCCTGTGACAGCCTGCAGGGCCAGTGCCTATCCTTAGCCCAAAGGCCCCAGGGGTCTGTGTCTTGCATATCATGCACCGATGGAAAGTTTGTTGCTTTTTTACAAAGCGCCTATGAAGGGCAGGGGTTTAGTTTTGCTTTGTAAGTTTAGCATTCTACATACACCTCTGGTGAAGGAGCTAGTATTATCTAAGTTAGTGACAAATACAGCAGACAGAGCTACGGCAGACTTAGAGACACTCTGTACTATTAAGTAAAAGCATATGTGTGATTTTAATATAAAGTACTCATTTCAGTCCATGGCGCTTGAGTCTGGGAGTCTAGTAGCTGAGGGAAGGAATACAAGGAAATGCCGCCATACCTCCATGGGGCTGAAAGCATGTTTTGCTAGAAGACACTCATCTCTGGGAGCACCAGCAAGGGTTAAACTATCAGGTGTGGAACGGCTCTGCTTCCCACTCATGAATTATGACTCCTTGCAGGAGCATCCTGGGACTTCAAAGAAGCCTTTGTGACAAGCTGAGATCTGTGTTATTGTCTTTATTCACTCTCCAATGACTCCGCATCCTTCAGATTTAAACACAAACAGTTGGAAGCAAGAGCTTCTTTCTGGTTCTCTCAGCAGCCTCCTGACTCTGCTATCTTTCCCTCCCTTGCAGGATGTCCTCTGGGGTTCTATGGAAAGGACTGTGCATTGATATGCCAGTGTCAAAATGGCGCTGACTGTGACCACATCTCCGGGCAGTGTACGTGCCGCACTGGCTTCATGGGGAAGCACTGTGAACAGAGTGAGTATGAGAGTGTGACACATCCAGCTGGTATTTTCCCCTAGAACCAGTTGTCCTGCATGCCTAAGAATATGAAGGCAGGACCTGCAACTTTTAAGTTGTCTAAACCGATGGCTGGTCACTTCCCGGCCCAGCTGACCGTTCCCCTCCCAGAGGCCACCTGGGGTTCCTTGCTGATGTCTTTTCCTTCAGACCTCTTCTGGGTAAGTAATCAGCGCTCTGGGTGGAGGGGGTGCGGCTCCAAGGATGAAGACAGAATTCAAGTTTTCCATCTGTTCACCCTGGCTCTCACTCTCACTGTCCTGCTTATTTTTGGAGCGGGGCTGCTCAGAACTGTACGAGCCAGTCAGGTTTTCTTCACGGCAGACACAGAGCCCAGGTTGCACCCTGGACGAGAAAGCATTGTCTGGGGCCAGACCAAGAGCACAGGAGGCAGGTGGGCTCCCAGTCCCACTGGGGGTGGAAACCAGGTCCACGCAAACGTTGGCACCCCCTTCTGACAGCCTTCTCTAGATGGTATTTTTATACTGTTTCCCCTAGCAACTTCTCATCTTAGTCTATCTGACCTCCAAGACAATAGATTGCCTTAAAACTTTTTGTTGCAAGACTCCCACTCCAGAAGAATATGCTCTGTTGCAATTATGCATCCTTCTCACACCATTTCCACCCCTACAGCTGTGCATCTGCAGGGCTATAAGAAAATTAGTGCTAGACTGAGTATTTCAATGTAGTCTATTTTTCCTTTCCTCTGACTTTCATTCAATATTTCGAACGGATAAATAGGGTCTTAGAGCTGTATGGGGCTACCCTCGTGTCATAGATGGCAGGAAAGGGGGCGGGACCTTTGTGGCTTATCAGAGGGGGCATTCCTGGGAAGGTTGCATCAACGATTATATGGCTGTAGGAGCAGTGTGGCCTGGAAAGGTGGATCAGCATAGCAGGAATTTGGTAATAAACAGTCTCCCTCTCTCCACTCCAGCAGCATCTCCCAGCACCCCCAGATGGCTAGGTTGTCTCGGTCTGGTGTGCTGAACCTAGAAATATTTTTGCATATTTTCATTTCTAGTACATAGCAGGAGTTACCTCTAGGAATCAGCCTGGGCAGAAATGGCCCAATTTGAGTTTTGTACTGGTATTCATCTCATCCTGAAACCCATACTGAGTCACACAGTTGCCTGCACACCCCTTGTGTATGTAAATATTGTACATCTGTGTGTATAAATGTCTAAACATATGTGCACATACATATATGCACAGAAACCAGAAGAGGCTCTAAACTGACTTTCCCTTGGAAGCCAGACTGGTTATGGTCTTATTTTTTTAAGTCTCTCCGTGATTACTTTGAACATCCAATCAAAATGTTCCTATTTTTGGAGACCCCTCCTGATGCTCATTTGTAAACAGAAACACTGTGTTTGACGGAGAACTCCAATAATAATAGCACATTGCCCCCTGCTGCCCACTTTGCAGAAAACATTAGTATTTGGGGATGATTTTTAAATTTGACATGCCTATACTCTTCTTTGAATCTATACCCAGCTCTTATTAAAAGTGCATCCTAAAAATCTCTCCATTTTGGTCTTTCAGGCTTCAACCTACACATTCCAATTTTGAGTCATTCTATAGTAAATGAAGTTCTTACCTAGAAAATTAACAAAAATTGCCCCTCCTTTGTCCCCTGCTCCCAGCTAATCCAAGTCTCAGTGTGCCTGTAGGAGGATCGCTGAGCCTTCAGTAAACTGCTCATGTTCTCAAGGATTCGGCTCTGGGTTATGCTCTTCAGTCTTCTGTCCCAACTTTTTGCCCAGTGGGGTCATCTCAGATTGCCCTGGCAGATGGTCTTCATCAGTTCCGTTGGGCTCTACAGAGTGTCTACTTACCCATCAGAGACGTGGGTGCATAAACGCTGAAGGAGTCAGGAGCTGTGGCAAGGAGCTCAGTCTCTGGCCCCGTGCAGCCTGGCTTGTGAAGTCCCCCCATGAGTCAGGGAATTCCTGTCAGCTCTAGGACTCCCTGGGTAGTTCTACCTGCACAAGGATCCCCTGGAAGTTCTGCCCTCTAGACACATGGGATCATGTAGTAAGAGACAGCCTTTTGCCCAGATGCCCAAGGCTGGAGAGCTTACATTGGACTTTCATCTCCTTCTCAGAGTGCCCTGCAGGAACGTACGGCTACGGCTGTCGCCAGATATGTGATTGTCTGAACAACTCCACCTGTGACCACATCACTGGCACCTGTTACTGCAGCCCAGGCTGGAAGGGGGCACGATGTGATCAAGGTAAGGACACTAGTGCCTTGAAATGTGTAACCTCCATGTAGCCAGTGTTAAGTATTTGCACCTACCTTATCTGATGTAAATGGGCTTGGGACACTGCAAGGCACAGCTGGTTATTTACTTGCCAGATGGATGCCTTATCATTGCTGTCCTACAGGTGAGGAAACTAAAGCTCAGAGAGGCTAAGTAATTTACCCAAGGTTGAACAGCTAATATGTAGTACATGGCTATATGTAGGTCAGGGCTTAGATGCCAGGTTTGTCTGATTCCAAAGTTCATGAGCTTTCCACTGTGCCTGCAAATGTTTTCACCTGTGAAAAGCAACACGTGTATGCTACTATATTAGAGATAGATATGCACACACACACACACATATATATGACATGTATCACATAAAGTGTACAACCTGATAAGATCTGACATATCCACCCATGAAACCCAACCACAGTAAAGACAGTGAATGCAGCCATCACCCCCCAATGTTACCTCATGCCTTTCCCTGCCACTACTGACCCTGAGGCCCCAGGCAACCCCTAAACTAGTTTCTGTCACTACGGATGAGTTTGTATTGCTAGGATTTCATGTAAATAGAATAGCACTGCATTCTCTTTTGTCCGACTTCGTTTGCTCAGCATAATCATTTTGAGACTGAACTGTATGGTTGTATATATCAGTGCTTCAGTTCTTTGTATTGCTGAGTAGCATTCCATTGCATGGATGTATCATAATTTGTTTACTGATTTACCTGTGGGTTCCAGTTTGGGGCTATTATAGGTAAAGTTCTTATGAACAATAGTGTATCAAGTCTTTGTATGGAGATACAGTGCCATTTGTCCTGGGTAAATCAGTAGGTGTAGAGCGATTAGCTTGTATGATAGGCATATGCTTAACTTAAAAAACGAACAAGCAAACAAACAAACTTGTGCAGGGCTTTTGAGAAATTTCTTCTGATGGTTCTGAAGTGTGATGCCCAGAGAGCTCCTGGTTTGTGTGGCTATCTTCAGGAGATGGCACTCTCATGGACTCTAGAGTTGTAGGTGCCATCCGCTGAAATTGTGCACTACATAGGCATTCCTAGTTCATTTCCTTTCATTAGGTAACTACTACGTGCTCACAATTTGTATTTGTCCTAACAATAGGAGATCGAGTTTCACAATCACATCATTAATACACATGGCTTGTGATCACACGGCACTGGTCTCCGTGCTCTGTGTTATGGGGCTGGCTGTCTAATAAGTGTAACCCTCAGAATCATAAAGTTATAGGGATGTTTGAGCTGGAAGCACCTGCGTTGGGGCCAGTTTCCTCCTCTATAGTTAGATGGTAAAACTCTGGCTGAAGTGCCTAAAGAAAAATTCAGCACATCTGGATCAATTTTTTTTTTTTAAGACACCCAGTTTCTTGACTCATGGTTCATATCTTTCCTGTCCTCACTAGACTGAGTGCAAGAAAGAATTATGTAAAGCTATGGTTTAAATTTTAATAAGTAAGCTTTTAGGGCCATGTTGTCGGGTGTTAACTGGGACAGACCTTTTGGTCATGGAAAATAACTGCATAGCGCAGTATCTCTCGGGGTAAAAAGCCCACTGAAATTAGGATAAGGCAGACCCTCATCTTGGACCAGATTTATAATGGAGTTCCTTGCTTGGAAGGACAATTACTCTTAGAAATGTTAAGGATAGACATAAAATTAATTAGGCTGTTGAAGCATTTAGAAGTTAGCCTTTCATAAGCTTACTGTTGCTTAAGAAATAAAGCATGGTAAAAAAAAAAAAAAAACAACTAGATAAATTATTACCTCCAGTGAATTCCTGGTCTGGTCTGAGTGTCTATTTAGTGTTTATGCGAGAAGCTCCCAAACCCTACAGTGAAGTCTTTGGGTTCTGGAAATCCAGTCCGATTTTTGAGGCATAGAGCTGCCTTTTTCCGGGCACAGACCAGCCGACAACATCCGCAAATGAAGAATGTTCGTTTTTCCTTCTGTGGTTTCTAAAAGTTTCCAAATTAACCTTTTATGAACTGAAAATATCCCGGCATGGGCCCACTGGGAGAAGTTTGTAAATTGGGTTCAGACGTTTGGCTGGCACCTGTCGACCTTCCTCAGACCTCGTCTTCTCCTTTCACTAGCTGGTGTCATCATAGTTGGAAACCTGAACAGCCTAAGCAGGACAAGTACGGCTCTTCCTGCTGACTCCTACCAGATCGGGGCCATCGTGGGCATCATCATTCTTGTGCTGGTGGTGCTCTTCCTGCTGGCCTTGTTCATTATTTATAGACAGAAGCAGAAGGGAAAGGAATCGAGCATGCCAGCAGTTACCTACACCCCTGCTCTGAGGGTCATGAATGCAGACTATGCCATTTCAGGTAAGACTGGTCCCTAGGGCCATCTTACTCCTTGAGAAGGAAGGTTTCATCCTGGTTCTTTGAAACTGGGCCATGTGGCTGGGCTCTCAGTTGTTGTCCAGTAGCCTTGAGCAAATATTGTGTTTGGAAAAGATACATTGTTACGGATGTGCCATAGAGGTCAATGGTAGCAAAATCATCACTGTCTTCTTCCATGAGGGTTTTTTTTTTTTAATTTATTTTTTTCAGCGTAACGGTATTCATTGTTTTTTTTTTAATTTTTTATTTTTTTTAATTTATTTTTTTCATTTCATGAGGGTTTTTAAATTGGATTCATTATGGATTCATTATGGATTCATTCATTATGCTTTAGACTTTGGGAATTTGCTGGGCACCTAAGATTTTGTCATATGTCAGGGATTGGGAGCGGAGAGGAGGAGGCACCCATAAGTTTGGTAAGGTCATGGAGCACATCAGGGAACAGAACCAGGTCTTCTGTCTCTGGACCTGGGCCTATACAAGCCATTAATCACATGGCAACAAACTTATATAAGAAACAGTTTTGTCATATTAGCAAGAACAAAGCTGTTCTGTAAGAAAACTCTTTAAAATCTTTCTGTCACATGTGCCCAGAAATGTACATGTTTAAGTGATACGCTCCTTCATCAGAGAAAGTAACCACTTAGGGGCGCTTGGGTGGCTTAGTCAGTGAGGTGACTCCTGATTTCAGCTCAGTTTGTGATCTCAGGGTTGGGAGATCGAGCCCCACATCAGGTTCCACATTGAACATGGAGTCTGCTTAAGGTTTTCTCTCTGCCTCTCCTCCCAGCCCACGCCTGCCCATGCTTGTTCTCTCCAAAGATGGAGAAGGAGAAGAAAAAAAGGAAAAAGGAGGAAGAGGAGGTAGTGAGGAAGGGGAAAAAGAAGAGGAGGAAGGGGAAGGAGGAGAAGAAACCACTTAAATTAAGGAATTTGTACCCTTAAAGTCATTTATTATTTTAGACAATTACTGTAGGATGGGTTACATGTTTATATATACGCTGATTCTAGGGGGAATACCTAAAGCAGCTGATTTGCTTCATAGTAATTTCTGGCACAGAATATTATGGTAAGAACTATAGGGTCTAAAAGATAAAAAAAAGATTTCAAAAAGATTTAAAAAAGAGGCAAGTTCCAGCAGACATAGCTTCAAAATGATGGCTTCCCAGGCGAAGAGGAGTTGTCTGAGGACACTTGCATGGTTTTCCAGGAAGCAGGTAGGAAGGCAGGCACCTGCTGCTTCTAGAAGCTTTGCTGCGTATGCCGGGCAGGAGGGGATTCAGCCCAGCCTGTAATGTGGAAGCGGTACAAACATTTGTTCTGGTTATTTTGCTTCCCTTTGTTCCACATAGACTTAGAGGAGCCTGTCATCTGAATCATTTCCTTCTCTTCTTACAGAAACCCTTCCCCACAGCAATGGGGGAAGCGCCAACAGTCATTACTTCACCAACCCCAGTTATCACACGCTTACCCAGTGCGCCACATCCCCGCATGTCAACAACAGGGACAGGATGACCATCACTAAGGTGAGAGGAAGTGACTCCCAGGCCCTGACGCGGGACAGGGAAGAGAAAGTACAGGAAGGAGCATGGGGGGAGAGCTTCAGTTCTGGGCACTTTCCATCTCTTATCTTGTTGATTGCATATTAGAATCTCAAATTTACTGGTGAAAAATCCGAGTGGTGGGGAGTTACATTCACTTCGAAACAGAGCTCCCCAGTTCGTGAGGGAGGCAGTTGGAGTGTGAGTCACGGTCTCCTTGTCTCCAATTTGTACTGGTTCTGGTGTAGGTCTTTGGAATAATGTTTCTGATATTGCCTGAGGTTTTAAAATGGTGTCTCAGAGCTGACCTTAGCATACTCCATCCTGGGTCCTTTCTTTTGTCTTTTCAGACCACCTGTCTTCCAGTGCCCTGCCCGGTCCCCCTGTCCTTTCTTCACAAAAACAGCAGCATGTGTTGATTTAGGTTGAACCACAGGAAATTGCTTTTTTGTAGGTCAAAAATGATCAAATAGAAACTGTGTGCCAAGCATTTCTAATCAATCTGCAAATATAAATTCATTTAATCTTCACATCGATCCTGTGACTCAAGAGTGATTGTTTTCCTCATTTTATAGGTACACAGAGAGGGTAGACGCCTAGGGCTGCTCCTCCCAGACCGCTCACCTCACCCCCAGTCTCCTTGAGGACGCTTGGAAATTCCAAGCATTTCTTCCTTCCAACTGTCCCAAATTATATTTATAATCTCCATTGTCATATTCTGGCTCTCTGCTAGACGAAAACCAAGCTAGTCAAATTAATTCCATTGCAATTAAATTAATGCTGCTGGATTTTAATTATGGCACCTAATAGTTAAATAGCCCTTCCCATTCCCTCAAGACTTTCGTGTTCATCATTGCATTTGTTCCCCTACGTATTCAGGGAAGGAGGTAAAGTACATAGTCTTATCCTCATGTTTATGGCTAAGAAAATGGCTCAGAGTCACTGGTGACTCATAAGAAATCATACAGTGTTTGACAGGAGAGCTCCAACCAAGAAAATTTAACTTTTTAAAATTCAAAGTTCCATGTACATTAACTCAAGTCAAGTTGAATGGGCATAGAGTGACTAAGGGAGATGAAGAATTTGAGGCAGTAGGGGAATAGTTGGGGCCAAGGGATGGATACTCCTACTGCCCTCTAAGGCCTACCCCATGATGACCTCTGTCCCCTTGCGTGGCCTCCTTGAAGAACCAGCCCTTGATCCATGCCACAGATGTCCTTTCCCACATCTGTAACACTGTGCTGGGTTACGCTATGTTCTCTTTTTACATCTTGATGGTTTATATTTTTAACAGTCGAAGAACAATCAGCTGTTTGTAAATCTGAAAAATGTGAATCCTGGGAAGAGAGGCCCAGTGGCGGACTGCACGGGAACACTGCCAGCAGACTGGAAACATGGCGGCTACCTCAATGAGCTTGGCAAGTTCTCCCAACATCCATCCTCAACAAGCTCCCTTATTTTCTAGTCCCCTCAGATACTCATAGATTTATGATGTGCCAAAGAGATCTATTGGAAATATGCATGAGAAAAACAGAATGATAGAATTATACCTAATGCCTGTGTGGGGCTTATTAATGTCCTGGGTGCTTTATCTACCCAACAAACATTTATTAAGGTCCTAGTGTGTGCCAGGAATTGATAAAAAGAGATGAGAATCTCTGCCTGCTTGTAGCTCCCATTCTAACTCTACAAATATTCATTTACATGATTCTCACAAGTACTCTGAAAAGTAGGTACTGTTAATGTCATCATCATGTCCGTGTAACAGTTGAGAAACTGAGTCAGTCCCCCGAGAAAAGTCTTAAAGCCTATTAAATGGTAGAGCTGGAGTCTGAATTCTGTCAGGCTGGTACCAGGATGTGTGTTCCCCTTTGCTGTCTTTTAATATGGGGCACCCATACTTGAGGGCCGCTTCCCCTTTAGGTGAGGAAATGAAGATATCAACAGGAATATAGTCAGTGCTTCTCAAACATTTTGGAATCAGACCCGCTTCATAACTCTTGAAAGTTATCAGGAGCCCTGAAGAGTTTCTTTCAATATGGGTTATATCTATTGATACCACATTACAAATTAAAACTGAGACCATTTAAGAGAGTTATTTATTGCTTTGTTTATAATAACAGTAATTAATTTCATGATAATGTAAAACACATTTTTATGAAAAAAAAAACCCACATTTTCTGAAACAAAAACAAATTAGTGAGAAGAGTGACACTGTTTTACATTTGTTGGATCTCTTTAACATCTGGCTTCAGAGAAGATGGATTCTCATATCTGCTTCTCCATTCAGTCATTGGTGATCCCATGCTTGGTGCTGCTCTTAGACAACCACAATGCACTTGAGAGAGAACAAGAGTGAAACAGGCACATAATGTCGAGGTATTATAATGAGAACGGTCTTGATCTTGTGGGCCTCCTGGAAAGGGGGCGAGGCCTCCTGGACCAGCCTTAAAGAGCTGCTGTGACACCCCACTGAGTGAACTGTGCCATTACCAAGCCATTGCCCCTGATTTCAGGGAGGTGCTTGATAAAGCCGTAACTGATATGTGCTCACCTTATGGATAGCAAACCCTTTTTTGTATTTATTTGATGGTGGGGTGGGCAGGAAAACCCAGTTAAATTTGAATTTCAGATAAGCAACAAATATTTTTAGTATAAACATATCCCAAAAGTTGCATGGGGCATACTTACCCTAAAAATTATTTGTTGTTTCTCTGAAATGCAAATTGAAATGTCCTTCCTTTGTTTTTATTTGCTGAATCTGACGACCTTACTGGATGGGCCCTTCCATGAATCTTGTTTTTTAGAGGAATAAACTGGGAAACCCAGAGAGGTTAACTTCTTGCCCATGAGAGGATTTCATGGAAGGAAGAGGGTAAAGCCAGGTCTCAAAGTTCATCTTCCAGCTACTTACTCCTCCCCTGCTCTTTCTGGGAACACCATATACGCCAAATTACCTAAGCCAGATAGAGGAACCAGTCAGTATGGGCTCCGGAATCCCCTATTACTGTAGAAATGTAAATGTTAAAGTAGAAAAACAAATACAAATTCTTAACTTCTGTCTGCATTCTCTATCCACATTATTAAATAGCTGTGCATTTCTGAACACGGTCAAATTATTTAGATACAAGATTCACAGTATACTTATCAGCCAAATCATATAACATCAGAGAGATCTCTTGTAGCTCCAAGGAATATGTGAGTTGATATCAGCAAAGTACTAGCTGGCACTAATGAGGGAAAAGTTCTCTTACTCCACTTTCACCTGCTACATATAGTCCTAACTCTAGGACCCAGTCCCTGAAGTGGTAACATATAAACTTCTCTGCTTTTTATCTCCTTAAGACCCACCAGACTGAGAATGTAACATCTTCATTGGAAATTCTGGGTCTCCTTCATGAGTTTCCATCCAAGAGCAATTCTACATTTAATGTCCCTTTATAGTTGTTGACCAGAAAAAGTCTTCCCTTACAATGGACAGGGTAGGGCACACTATGGATGCTGAAATGTGTATGTGCTTGACATGATGGAGAAGTTGTTGTGATGTTGTCTGAAAGAGCCTAAACCTGGCACAAAAAACCCTGGGGTCGACTCCTGGTTCTGTTATATGGCACTGGACTAATCACCCCCATGAAGAAGATCCATTCATTTGTTTCATAGAGCTAGTGATCATGTTGTGACTCATTGTGTGAATTAGATTAAGCAAAGCATTTGAAAGCATCTATCCAGGGATTGGAACAAATGGGAGTTTATTTGAGGAAACCCGCCTGCTCCCTCATTTAAACAGCCTCCAGAGAAAACCTGGCAGGTGTGCTGGTGTCGCGGTGCCACTCTTGTTCCCTAATTTACTCTCACCTCAGGCTGTTCCTCTCCTGAGCCTCTTGGGGGAATGCTAGCCGTTACACAGCTAAGATCAAGATGGACAGTTAACAAGATTTTGCTAAAGTCTGGAGACAGCTAAGTGAATCCAGCAGAGCAGCAGAGACAGAGTTGTTTCATAGGGAGTTCTCAGAGGCCAAGGTCCTACCCTTCTTCATGCGGTCTTTTTACAAAGGTCTGGGAATCCCTAAGACCACCCTCAGGATCCATAATTTGGCAGAAAGAATCATAGAGCTCCCTGCGAACTGTTATACTCATGGTACTCATGGTTAGAGTTTATCACAGCCAAAGGATACAGGTGAAAATCAGCCAAGGGAAGAGGCACAGTGGGCAGAGTCAAGGAAAGTTCCAAGCCAGAAGCTTCCAGCTGTCCTTTCCCAGTAGAATCATGGAAAGTGCTAACTTTTCCTGGCTACAGTATATGACAAGAGGTGTGAAGTATACCAGCCAAGGAAGCTCAATTCAGCCTTGGTGTCTAGAGTTTTTATGAGAGTTTGGTAAGGTCAACATGGCTGACCGCCCATGTGGTTGACCTTTTGACCAGCCCATCTGGAGATGGAGCTGACATGAAGTGGCCCAAATCCCCTTCCATAAATCTCTTTGTTACACTACCCAGTGGAGTCCTAGGCCCCAGGTCAACAAAACACTGTTACTGGGTGGGATCGTCCAAGGACTTAGAGATCCCCTCCCAGGAACTAAGGGCAAAGGCCAGAGCTTACTTTGATTAGGTTAATTCACTATACATCCTTATCCTGCCTCCCTGCATAATTGGGCACCTTTCCCACCAGCTGGGAGCATGGCTAGGCTTCACAACCCAGACCCAAAAGAGAGAAAATATTCTCTGAGAAAAGAGTACATTCCTGTATCCTGTCCCACGATATTAGACACACCCTCTCCCTTTAAGGGATGCTCCCTCTTCACAGAAGTGTGTCCTCCAGGACATCAGAACTTGAGTCAACTACCACTCTAAAGGAGACATGCACAGTCACAGGGGATCGTCCCCTAGCCATTCTCCTACTTATTTGAATATTTGTCATTAGTCATTACTCTCTGTTTCTGATGTAAGACTATAACATTTCTTTAAAAAATCATGTAATGATCTTGGAATGCCTCCATGTAAAATGAAGCTGGGGGTCGTAGGACACATTCTGTGTTACCATTCATTTATACAGCGCCTCAGAGTTTAGGACCCCTTTTCATGCGGTCTAGTTCACTTAATGATCACACCAGCCCTGTAAAGTTTTATCTCATTTTAGAGATTAAAAAAAAAAAATTGACAGAGAGAGAGCTTGCCAAAAGTCATGTGGTGAGCGAGTGATGAAATTGAAGTCCTTTGTCTCAGTTCTAGCCCTGGCTATGTCCTTTCCACAGTGCGACCTTGAATCAAGTATACCAATTCACCCATGCCTTATTTCCTACCTGTACTGATCAACCTTTCCCGAAGTCACTGGAAATGAGTAGGAGAATGATCTGAATGATATATATATGTATTTTAAATTCTAAGTGCTGAAAATATCAAGCATGAGCAACCTGGTAACAAAGGTTTGAAAAGCAGCACTCTTGGTTATTTCTTGCAGTGGGCAGATCATAGGTGCCCAAACCATCCTCCTCCATGACCTTGGAATATTAGATGGGTTTTCTCTTGTTTCCAGATCTCACTGGGGATTTTTTTCTTCTTTATCACAGGAGCTTTTGGACTTGACAGAAGCTATATGGGAAAATCCTTGAAAGGTATGGTGTAAAATTAAGGAAGAAATACATCTATCAGAATCATAATTTAAAAAACAGTTTATATCAGAGACTGAAATAATTGGCTAAACAAGCAAAAGTGGCAGTGTAGAGAAAATGGTCAGTTGTTGGTGTGGTGAATTACACCACTAGACACACAGACATGTTTGACTGAGGTCAAGAGCGTGACTGTAGGTGTGTGGTGTTAGAGCATAAGTCTGCAGGAACAAAGGTTTCCATTTGCTGGGGAAACACTCATATTTCTTTGAAAAGATAGAGGACTTACGGAGAGAGAGAAATGTATGAAAAAGGAAATAGCAAGGAAAACAAGAGCTCAGCATCTTTACATGAATAACTTCTTGTGCCCAGTCCTGAAGTTTTACAAGGAAGTCTCACGTCACAAAGACCTCCCTCACCACAATGATAGAACTATCTTGTGCTCCCAGGGGCATCCACGGGTGGTTTCTTGATTGAAGCCTCTGAGAATTCAGAGACTATTAGTAAATTAGAATGGAAATTGTTTTGAGTGTGAAACAAAATCAAAATGAAATCAAATCCACAATGTTTTACATTGATACTCACCTGAAAGTGGAGCTAAAAATTACAGATGGGTAATTTTAAAGCAGATTCTCTCCAAAACAGGTGGAAAATGTATGGTGTTGCTGTTGGTATATGTAATTATAGAAAACTAGCTACAAAGAGAAAAAAGTAACCTGAGTATATTACCACCAAGAAAAAAATTAATGTCCCTGCAATAACATTTGCTTTTCTCCCCCATCTCTCTTCACAGATCTGGGAAAGAATTCTGAATATAATTCAAGTAACTGCTCCCTAAGCAGTTCTGAAAACCCATATGCCACTATTAAAGATCCACCTGTACTTATCCCCAAAAACTCAGAGTGTGGCTATGTGGAAATGAAGTCACCAGCACGGAGAGATTCCCCCTATGCAGAGATCAATAACTCAACTTCAGCCAACAAGAATGTCTATGAAGTTGGTGAGTTCCCCTAACCAAAGAAAGAACCTAATATAGGAATTTTTTAAAAACAGTTTTAAAGTCCTTGAGCATACAGTAACAGTTCTTATAAACATGATTGAAGACACTGGTCCATATTTTCAATGCAACCTGTGTTTTCAGTGACCATATTAGTTGGTGTCAAATAAATTTTAAGGGAAATGAAAATAACATTTAGCAAAATTAATTAAATTTTCTTTATCTCTCACTTGGCTGTCCATCTTTTGTTTTGTAACCATAGTGACTATTTGAGCACACCTGTGGAATAGCATATGTCTCACCTTAGCTCTGGTGTGGAGTTAGCCTAAACAAATGGTTCACGGGGATGAAACAGGTGTTTCTACTTTCTGGTTGCATATTCATTACATTAATGCTTTTAGCAGGATGGAAACATTTTACTTTTAAATTTGTCTGATATATTGGTAATATTCTTGGATGTGAATGGGATGGAAATTAATAAGAATTCAATTTAAAATTAGAATTACTTTGATTGCCCCTTACAAATACCTTTTGGGGAAAGCTGAAACACATCAGAGCTGTCACCGGGTAGGTAGAATAGGGCTATATATTTAGTTAGGTTTTTTTTCCTCTCTGTCTCTCTCAAGTTTATGATTTAAATTTCAAAAAATTCTCTATTACTTGTTAACTTGTAAATGAAGTAGTTAATTTAAATCCAGTAGCTAGTAATTAATTTATGTCACAGACATGTCTCTGAAAAGATAACTTCTTAAAGAATTAAGACAGCTTTTTTTTTTTTTTTTTAATGGGAGGTATAGTGACCTAAATTTATTTTTTTTTTAAGTTGGTTACAATCCCCCTTTGAACCTTCTGGTAAATCCACCACTTTAACATGGGAACTCAACTGAGAGCCAGGGTCCTGAGTCCTAAAGTCACCTTGTTAAGTATTTCCATGAATTGAGTTACCCTGATAGGACCTCAGTCTTCTCACCTATAGGGTAAAGGGTTTGGACTAGATTATCTACAGAGTGCTTTTCAGACAACAGTTCACATCCAGGGTTTCTGTCTAGTCCCTGGGTATCTTCATCCCAACCTACGGTCACCTTTCTGTTCAGAACTCCAATGTACACATCAGCTGGTCTGACAGATGTAGAGTAGCCACCTCAATGTGATTATAAAACCCTCCTTTGTTCATTAAAATAATGTTTCTTTACATTTTTAGAAGTGCTCCTCCTATATGTGTGAGATTTTCAAGAAATGCCATATTCTATTCTTTTTAAAACTTTCCATTGCTGATAAATTAATGTGTCCCTGGTTGTCACAGAACCTACAGTGAGTGTTGTCCAAGGAATATTCAGCAATAATGGGCATCTCACCCAGGATCCATACGACCTCCCAAAGAACAGTCACATCCCTTGCCATTATGACCTGCTGCCAGTCCGAGACAGTTCACCCTCCCCCAAGCAAGAGGACGGCGGCAGCGGCAGCGGCAGTGAATGACACCCAAGGACTGCTTGGTAGCCACTGAAACAGTTTCCAGAACTGCAGTTCGGTTCTTCTCCAGCTCAAGTTTGCCACCTTAGGTGAATGTTAATCTACTTGGTAGGCAACTGTTGGACATGAACCAGAAAGCTCAAAGCTAAGGCTGACTGACCGTAGGTCCACCTTGTACAGGTGGCTCGGAAGGAGAGATCAATGTGACTTCCTGTTCTTCTAAGCATTAGAACTGCACTTGTGAAGCATGACTTCCTATAAAATCTGGGCTGAAAGCATGGCTGCGCGGAGGTCTTCGGGAGGGGGTCATGGGGTACGGTGGCTGTTGGCATTATGGCTTGAACAATTAAAATTTAAATATTTTCTTTCTCATTTGCATTGCAGACCTGTACCGAGGATTGTGCAGTTATCATAAAATCTAGTGTGAATCACTAAACATGTAGAAGTGAAGGGGTATAGTATTGAGTCCTTATGTTTATTTTTTTCAGCTGGACTCAGACTTAGAGAGATAATATGAACCCAGGAAGAAATGTTCTGTCAAGTGGCATCCCTGGAGAGACTTTGAGTAAACTCTAGAATTGGTTAGCCCATTTAAATATGAAAACTTTAGACTTTTTTTTAGGATGAAGAAATGAAAAATTAGACTTATTTTAGAAGTAGTAGAATTATTTCGGGAATCAGTATACAGGTGTAGTTGGCTGAGGGTTATCTACTTGGACCCTTGGCCCACTTTTGACCCATGATGTCATTCTGATCGTTGTCCCTCTCGTACATATTCACCACTGAAGGTCCATAACATATCAATAATTATTTCATAAATATGGAAATGAAATAGTTTTATTTTTGACAGACCGGGTTAAATGAGTGTATAATGATTGGAAAAGGTTGTAAATTTTAAGTGTAAGAAGATGCTTCGATTTTGTAAACCATTAGTAACACATGCTGTAATATAGAATTAGCAGAAAGTTTTGATTAACTTTTCCCTAGAAGTGACCGGAATATTTTTGTGCATATTTGAGAAAAGGGCACTTTCCTTTTATTAATTGTTGATTTAGAGAAACTATGCTTAAGCTGGTCTTTTGCATTGCTAATATGACGTGTACCCCATTTTTCATTAATTTGTATTTCTGTTTTTAAGTTGTATATTCTATGTTTTGTAGTGCTTGGACTGTTAATGAAAAAAAATTATATTATATGTTCATTGTTTCTTGTATTATTGCCACTTATCTTTTTTGCTTGATAAAATGCATTGCCCTTTTTTTTCTTTTAGAGGGAGGAGATGAAAATACATAAATCAAATCTATTAAAATTGGTCATTACTAAAATTGCAAAGTAACCAGGGGTGAGTGGCTTATAATCGAAATAGAGAAGCTTTTTAATATTAATGGAGCTCCTTTTGATCTGTGGGCTCCAAATCTTGGTTAAGCCAGGGGGAAGGGGAGTGAGGAACTGTTCATTATGGAACGAGTACCACAGATTGGTCTTACCGAAGACCTTCGTTGGGAGGATCACACAATTCATCTTCCAAACTGGGACACTTATGAGTGTAAATGAGGGCATTATGAATATTTAACCCACAGTGGGCGTAAATCTGGACTGTCCCAAGCAAACCAGAATGGATGCTCATCCTTTGCATACCTGTCATGCACTAACATTTTTCACTTCAAGGTAGTTGTCTGAAGAGAATGCCAACGTGATGCAAGGAAGCCGGTTTCTCCTTGACCTACCTGGGTGAGCAGAAGGTCTGAAAAGCTGCATGAGGAAGCAACTTCATGAGAGGAAACAGTGGCTGTGAATCTTTAAAGACATGAAACCCTATGTGGTGTCTCAGTGAGTTAGTTGACAAATATGTATTCTGCACCCATTCTGCTAGGCATTGTCTCTGCCAGTTATCAAGTTGGGGTATCCAGTGAGTTCATATCACATACCTGCCCCTGTGATGGTGGTTTGGTCAGGGAGATGATACACACTTTGGACATTCACTCCTTTAATGGCTGTTTCTTGTCAAGAGCCCCAAAGTTAATTCAAGGACATCTTGAATTTCCTGGAACACGCCTTAGAAACAATTGGTTCATTTCAGCAGTTACCCTTTGGCGGACCATTGGCTCTAGGGGGTGGGTAGACATTTAACTGAGACACTTGTGGGTCAATAGCCATGAAAAGTCCTTTCTGGTAAAAAAAAAAAAAAATCTTATCCCCTTCTTGTTTAAGAAGCATCTCTTCATTGCTCCACGATACATTTGAGTTTCCCCATAATGCCCTCAATATAGTTAAAAAAAAAAAACAAACTTTTTTTCTCATTATATTACCAAAAAAAAAAAAAAAAAAAAAAAAACCGCCAAAATCCTGAGAGCTTCCTGTACAAAGAGAAAAGCATCTTAAGCAGAAAGCCGGGCAGCAGATGTGGACTCGGAAGGAGCGCTGCCATCCCTCCCTGTACATTCTCTCTGCTGGACCAGCTGCTCAGGATTGATGCTGTCCTGACACCATATTTGTATCAGAGGTGAGTCTTGCTCACCAGAGTTCACTCTAGATTTTTCAAACATCAATTACACATAGAGCCTTTGGATATTGTAAAAACATGGTATATTTGGAGAGGTCTAATTGAGAAGTCAAAACTTCCTAGATATTTTGATCTAGATTTGGGAAAGGAGAGAATTTCTTTTGTCAGAATGAAAATTAAAAGACAAAAAGACCTGGCAAGTTTCCCACCCCACCCCCCCGCTGAAATTGCCACCTTTTGGACCCCTGCAGATATATGAAATGTAATTTAGTGATGATGTCATTCTTCATACACCATGAATCAATTCTCATGACCTTTGAGCTCATTCATTTGGGACCCTAAGATTAATTTCTTCCTCATATCCTACATTGGTCACAGCAGTGAATATGCTTGGCAATACGAAGGAAAAGCCATTCACGTCAGAATGTCAGCCAAACTCTTCTTTCCCTAGAGGGGGATATGTCAGACAATTTATAAACTGTTTGTATTTATAGATAAATACACCAAAAGTGGCCCAAGTAATAGCTTATATACTCGCTTTCATATGGACATTATGTTACTTATAGTGAATTACATGATAAGGAATATTTACAGTGCTTGATAGAAATTCCTTTCACATGCCATAGTAGTCATGCCAAGAGAGTTTAATATGTTTAGCATTATCTCTATGGTAAATTATATTCCCCAGTTTTAGGAAAGCCAAGGTAGAATTTTGTAAGATAGTTACAACCTGTCCCAGTCAACTCCATTAGCACAACCAGTGTGTGCTGTGAGAAATGCAAACCACTTTATGAAAATGTGGACCATCCTAAGAGCCACAGCAGTACTTGACAATTACTGGGGAGTTTTAAACCATAAATATTAAAAAAGTTGCATAGGAGTATTACACTATTAATTCATGTCAATATTAGAAGTCCAGTTACCACTTAGAATAAGATGAAGTCATAAAAATTGTGTCTTAAGGTTATGGGTTTTTTTTTAATAACCAATCTTCTATCTTCAGGAAATGTCTTTATTATTCCAACTCAGTATTTAATAGATATTTTGATCTTAAAAGCTTTACGTCATGGCAGTGTATACAGATGGGCAAGTGTGAGTCAGAAGGTGTGGATGAGTGCTTATTTCTTAACTAAGATGTACAGCAAACTGCCTTTTTAGGGTCTTCTGACACTGGGTCTGACATTGGGTCTTCATTCAGTATTTACTCCACGCTTCCTTTTGATATGAACAAATTGCAGCATATATTTTTAAAAGGAAAAAAATCCAAATACGTAAGAATTTTCCTGATTGTAGCAAACAAAAATTACTTTCAGTGTGAAAATCTCTCTCTTTTCCAAAGATGGTAAACTCTGGTCAGTATGAGCTTACGTTGTCATTTATATCACCAAATGAGTATAGATTAATGCAATAAACTTTCTAATAAAAAAAAACTTTACAGTGGTATTTATTTCTATGTGTGATTCAATTGTTAATTAATAAAAAGAAAAAAACCTTATGATCTCACTTGAAAAATTAGTAGTTTTTCATGTGTAGCCCTATAGCACTTTATATAGACATGTAAAAACCATTGCATTTTATTATATTTAACTGCTCAAGCATCTACTTTCCCTTCAGACTGCTTGTTCTTTAAGGACAGAGGCAATGTATTGTACATATTTGGATTCCAGCAACCCAGGTTAGTGGCTAAGAGTCAAGTCTTCTGTAAATAGCTTTAGGTCATCTTATGTGAACTTGTTTCTTAAATCTCCATGGCTTGTTAATTCCTTACTTTATAATTAAAACATTTCTGCAGTGTGCTGTGTTCTAGAGATCAAATATGAATAAAACATTGCTTCTTCTCTCAATTACTGTTTGTTTACTGAGGGCCCGAGTGCCAAGCACAGTTGGGGATACAGGAAAATATGATACATGAGCTATTTTAAAGCTATTATTTAATTAGGGAAATAAATCATTTTACTAGCCGTGTGACTTTGGTAAGTTACTTAACTTCCCAGGGCCTTGGTTCCTACATTATAATATGTTAGAAAGAATACTACCTATTTCATAGGGGGTTTGTGAGAATTTAATAACTTTATGCATACATAACACTTACTTCAGGACCTGACACATAGTAGATAGCTAGTAAATGCTAGCTATCATTACTATTATGAAAAATTAGCTAATAACCTGAGCCATTTTATAGTAACCAGATGAGTGATGAGGCTGGTAAATCAAAAGTGAGCATTTAATGAATATTATAAAAGCTACATATTTGTGTGACCTTATCCCAATCTATTTTTGTACTATTATGCATTTCTGTATATATTTTATTTCTAGAGTGATGATTTAGGAAAGCAATAATAATATGATTTCATCTTCCAGGAGCGTGTTATCTTCCTCAGAACTAAGAATGCTTTTAAAATGTGTGGATGTGGGTTTCTGGGAAGATGGTGACCTGGCTTCACCTTCCCATCCTAGAGAATACAGCCATCCAGAAAAAGTCAGGGGCTGACCTTGGCAACCTGAAGAAGTTCCACATACTGTGAGATACCAAGTTCCTGAAAGAATATGCAAATAGGAACAAAATATAAATAGGGATTGCTGGAATTGATGGGAGTGGACTAGGGGAGGGGCTGCATGGGAAGGGCCGGCCAACCTGGGGGAAGGGAAAAAAAGCATCTTCTGTTTGCATGACACAGTTGTGAGAGGCTAAGTGTCCCTTGTCTGATGGCATGTCAAGAGGGATAGTTTCTACGTTGAGCTAAGGTCAGCCTATCCCTCCTTGGACTTGTAAACTGAGAGGCTTTCACAAAGTGCCCTTGGGGATCACTGGTAACCACCAAAGGAAAAATCCCTCCCCTGGCTGTCAGTACGCAGGAAAGAACCAGAGAGACGCACAGGTGTAGAAAGCCAGCACGCTGTCACACGAAGAGACAGAGAAACATCACAACCACTTCATGGGAACATTGTAGCTCAGATGGAAGCAAGATCGGCTGGTGTGGAAAAGGACAAGAAACTTCTGTTACAGAGGCAGAGCCAACGTGGAAAGCAGAGGAAACCCTTATAGAATACGACTTAAACTCTTGCAGGGATGGAATTAGAGGACCAAAGGAGTTTCTTGGAATTGAAAACAGTGGTTCCCCAGTTTAAAAATTCAGTAGAGGAATATGAGATTCAGCTAAGGCTGAATTCGTGTTTCCGAGAATGAAGTACAACCACAAGAAAAACAGGAAATCACATCCAGCACACTCAACGTCGAAACAATTGCTAATACAGAAGGGGGGAAAGGTGCCATGGCAGAGTAGTAATCAAAGAAATAATCAAAGAAAACTTCTAGAAATGATGCCCTTCCATAATGTGAGTCTTTTAGATCTTTATATTTTTCTTTCAGTTGTGAAAGGACCTACTGGGCTAATGAAACAGAACTGATGAAAAAAAAAAAGGAGGGCGAGAAATCCTGGTGACCTTCCCAAACTCATTCATTAATTAAATATTTATTAGAACTACCCACCAGCAGATCGTTAAATAGCCTGTCTTCCATTCTGCTGGAAACCTCTGCCCCGACTAGCATGGACCAGGAAGAGCCAGGGTCCCAGGATTTGAGAAAGGAGCTTGTGTGATAGATGGGCACAGGACTCACTGAAAATACTGACACGCCAGCTTAGCACCCTTCATTGAATTTGCTATGAAGGAATCACCGAAGTGCAATCAGGAGGAAAATTGCCACTTGCGTGGCTGTGGGCCTATGAAAGGCTACTCTTCCTCCTGTATCGACGGCCTGGACTTCTTCAATGGTGATAAAGCAAAGGAAAAATCCACATATGCCACAAAGCGGGCAATCTGCCGTGGTATACTTATTAGCAGAGGATCGAGACACTCACGGAACAAGTGATCTTGAAATACCTAAAAGCGGATTTCTTGTAACCTCTCCTAAAGACCACACAAAACAGAGAATATACTGCTTGACTAACATTTGAACCTTTTGTTGTAGCTGCAGCTTGGACATGGGGACTGTTAGGAAAACAGACAGAAACAGGGTCCCCTCAGCAGTTCCCAGCCATGATCAGGGATTTGAGACATAGCTTCCCAGGGGTTTACAATAGAACTTCATTTTGCTTCCCTGAAATTCAGGTAAAGAACTGAGTGTTTGTCGACAAAAGCCAAAATAGATCGTCACAGTAGTCAATGCCTATCACAGGCATGTTTGGAGGCTCTGCACTTGACTTCTATGAAGCATGACATGCTACAGAGGATTACAAAGAAAGCAGAACTAGTATTGGTCATCATGTTCCAATGATTGGAGCCATGTTATAAAATTGATTTTATAATTAATGAGAAAAAGATCATCTTTCTTATTATGCATTTTGTATAGATGGCTCGTAAATCTGGTTTGACAATAATATATTTTTATATGATACAATAATTTAGTCAATATATCAAAGCCAAAATGATGAATTATTTTGCTTCAGATAAAATATCTAATTCCTAGGTGTAACAAAAAAAAGGGGGACGGTTGGTTCTTTCTGGGCCTCTCATATTTTGTATATGAACTACCTTTTCAACCTCATCATCCAAAATTGGGTGGACTTTAATGACTCAAGGTAATAATGCTTAAATTGTAAAAACCTAAATGTGCAAGAACTTTTTTATTTTGCACATGTTATGTCTTGAGAGAAAATAAAAGGACTAACTGTTATTTTTAAAGAAAAAAAGTAAAAAAACTGTAAGAATCCCTGTGGTCTTGTTTACATATTCATAGGATTCTAGTTATCATTATTTTTAAAAATTTACTATTTTCCCCCAAAATATTACAGTGTTTTTTTTTTAAATAAAAATTTCCCTTGGAACAAAGAAACTAGCAAAGACTATTCTGCTTCAAAGTATTTATCTGTAATATCCATTAGCTCTTGAGCAGGTGGTAGATAGAGAATGAGGTCAATATCAAGTGGGTGTTGTGTTAGTTGATATGTGATTATTTTGGGCCAGAAGGAACTAGAATAGTTGGAGTTGAATTACAGTCTTCATCAGGAAAGGGGAAAACTCTAATCACGGTTGTTGCTCAATCATTACTTCTTGAGAAAGACCTTTCCTAACTACTTTTGTGGGATGAAATCATCATCCTGTATCATCATCTTTGATGATTACCTTCATCAAGACTTGATCTCTGAAGTTTCATATTATTTAATCACTTTGTTCATTCCTTTATTGTTTGTCTGTTCAACTAGAATGTAAGCTTCATGAGGGCAAGATCTTTTCTGTATGGTTCACTGCTGTATCACTAGAACACTAATGTCCAGTTGATGACAGGGGTCCAATAATGATTGATTGATTGATTGATTGAGGGGTGCCTGGGTGGCTTAGTCTGTTGAGTGTCTGACTCTTGGTTTTGGCTCAGGTCATGATCTATGTATCATGAGATCAAGTTCCATGTCAGGCTCTGCACTCATCGGGATTCTGCTTCTCCCTCTCCCTCTGCTCCCATCTCCCTGTGTGTGCTTTCTCCCGCTCTTTCATAAATAAATCTTTTTAAAAATAATTGAATGGATGAATAAATGCCTTCTTCTTACTTGAACAGTGGGGTTTGACTTTGCTCTTCCTCGACATTCTTCTTGGGTGACTTGGAAATGTTGCTCCTTCCATCGCATGTTACCATTGCCGTCATTCGTGATGACAGTTTCAAGTTCAGGAAGCTGGTGACCTGAAGGGATGAAGGACAAGAGCTGGTCTATCTAGCAAAATATTTTCTTACTTTCCTTCAAAGCTCGAGTCAGGTCTTTGACATTTCACCCACAAAGCTGAGAGTACCAGCTCCGGAGATTTGGGATGTCTAGAGAATATCATTGTATTTTTGAATAGATGTTGCAAAGGAGTGGATTTTAATTAAACCTGTGATAATCGCCATCACCCACTCTTTGCTTCTACTGAGCCCTGTATCATAGCCACATTACACTGTTTGGTGGCCTCCAGTCTTCTCCCCAGCTTCCACCATTTTCTTTCCTGCACTTGCCCATCTCTCTCGTTGTCTCCGTGCCTACCTCCACATCGGCCCCAAGGCTATGCTTCAGATAGGCTGCTCTCACACAGAGATTGAGTGCAGGAGGGCAACTCAAGAAAGCTTTTTTTTTCTGTGACATGAGGGATTCCTTTGGCAGGTGGTTTTGGCTTAAAGAACCCCACTGGCCTGACCTAAACTTTGTTAAAATTGTGCTTGCCTTGTAGACTCTTCTTTCTCTCACCTTCACAGGACCAAACTTGAATTGAGCTAAAGAGAATGTATGACCCAGGTGCTCCTATATAAAAATATGCCTTGTGAAATGTGCTCTGTGGAAACATCTATGCTGTCTCCTTTATGGGAGAATTCTGATTCTGATTCTGATTCTTAAATTCATGGTTCCCTTCTGTCTCTGGTCTCAGCCTGTTGAACAATCAGCTCTCTGAAAAAATTAAAAGGCATTGATTTGTAGCATTTTTCCATTTCTGTGGTGTAAACACTCCCCTTGTGGCCAATTTGAAATTACCAACATGGCATCATGGAATGTGGACTTGGGGAGAGATGCTCCCTATCACAAAATCATATAGAATTTCCACATTACAAACACAATAGAAGTCAATGACCTCAAGATCATAACTAATAGTAAGAGGTAGTGAAATAATTAAGATGGTTGAGTTGAGTATTTATTGCTTATAAAAATAGAAATTATTGAACTGTAAGTTAATATACTTCAATTTTTTTAAAGATTTTATTTACTTATTTAACAGACAGAGATCACAAGTAGGCAGAGAAGCTGGCAGAGAGAGAGAGAGAGGGGGAAGCAGGTTCCCTGCCAAGCAGAGAGCCTGATGCGAGGCTCAATCCCAGGACCCTGAGACCATGACCTGAGCCCCTATATACTTCAATTTCAATAATGGCTGGGTTTAGGGCGCCTGGATGGCTCAGTTTTTAAGCATCTACATTCAGCTCAGGTCATGATCCCAGGGTCCTAAGATCGAGCCAGGCATTGAGCTCCCTGCTCAGCTGGGAGCCAGCTTCTCCCTCTGCCCCTCCCCCTGCTTGTGCTTTCTCTGTCTCTCTCAAATGAATAAATAAAGTCTTTTAAAAAATAATGGCTGGGTTTAACAGCTGGATCACAAAATTCTGGAAAACTTAATAACTGGCTCTCACAAGCCTGTATGAAATGCTTTCAGTGAAGCATTACCATAACCCCAACTTCCAAATGTCCAAGCAAGGGGTCCATGAGCTCGACCAAAACACCGACACTGGTGCGTACAACATAGGGCCCAGAAGGGAGGAGCTCGGAGCACATTTCTCTCCCCCATTTTCATTTCACGTCTGGAAAAACCAAAGTCTAGAAAGTTTATACGCTCAAGTAAACACTGTGTACTGAAAATACCATAGGCTGAGTCTCCTCTAACACATATCTCTGTTGTACTCATTTCACCAGAAAAAGACAATAGGAACCAGATTCCTTCTTTCTTAGGAGATTTTTAGGCTAATTATTCGGCTGTGAAGGTGTCCTCTCTTAGGTTTCGCAGCAAGCACTGAATGAGGGGGTGACCTTACTCAAAGGTCTTGGGCTCCATGTAATATACGAACTCTCAGCATGAAGATCTGTGAATTGCCATTTAGGAAAAATGC
Organism: Mustela erminea; assembly: GCF_009829155.1. Taxonomy (NCBI): domain Eukaryota; kingdom Metazoa; phylum Chordata; class Mammalia; order Carnivora; family Mustelidae; genus Mustela; species Mustela erminea. The sequence continues at coordinate 98,434,216 of NC_045616.1, read as the reverse complement.
ACTGATGCACAAAGTTCTGTCACCCCTATTGTTTATAGTTCTACACAGACAGGCTTCCTTACCCTGGGGAAGTGGGTAGCAGGACCCATGTGAGACTTCTGGATACATGCCCAACTAACAGAGGCCATTAGAAAGGGACAGCTCACACTAGATTTAAAAAGAAATGTTTCATATTTCTGCTCACCAAGTAGCTGGGGAGGGGAGGGGAACAGATACATAGCAATTGCTGGCCTTATGTTTGAATTGTGGCAGCAAATTCAGTTTAAAAAAAAAGAAGAAGAAGATCCCAAATATTTTATTTGTACTGCAGGTAGATTTTATTTCTGGCAGAAAACAAACGAGGGTTGAGTCTCTTGACAAAGGTAATTTTAAAACAGCAGGAGGAAATGCAGAGTTTTCTGTGCTTTCCCGAGATGTTGAAAGAGAACCTTGACAGACTAAGCTGAAATGTTGATCTCTGGGAGAATGTATTATTATTTAAAGACTAGAGAAAAGGAGGGAAAGGCCAGGGAAAAAGGATCCAGAGGATCAAAATATTGCTATTTCCCCTCATAGAGAAAAGTATAAGGTAACTGGCAGGGAATACCTTAAACCTGGAATGAGGAACCATGTGGCCAAATTAATTACTAGAAACTGTCCTTTTGGTTATTAAAAGAGTGCCCTTTCTCTTAGGAAGACATCTGATTCTTCGATGAGCTCAGCAACTAGTATATATAAAATAGGTTTCCATGAAATGGTTTTGATTGAATGAATAAATACAAGAACATTGTGTTTTTCATTAAATGCTTTAGACACTTTCAAGGCAAAAGTCAGTTTTAAATAGCACATAAAATACAAAGCCACAGTGCCATTAAACAGAAGCTCAACGCCTAAGCATAATGTACTAAAACACTGTCATGTCACTCTATATATTTCATAATACAAGACGATGATAATAATACAATTCCTTTTTGGCTTTTACTGCTTCTATAGACAGACTGACTTAATCTAAGACAGCTCTCTTAAAATAATCTTGTCACCACCCAAGGTGATTACTTCAAGGAAAACATTTGCTTGGGTGTTTACATCCTGAATTACTCATTTTTTTTTTTTTTTTTTTTTTTTTTTTTTTTTTTAAGAAACTAGACTCACCACTTAACAGTCAGAGCTCTTAGATTGTTATAAATTGGTTCAGGGGCTAAGGGCAAACAAGTTATCCAAGGAAAAGTTCAAGGGAACTTGGGAAAACCACCGAGTGTCCTGCTAGGGGGCGAGGGACTGGGCCCCTTATCCCATGACGGAGCTGGCTGGTGACCTCAGCTCTTACGGGTGTGATCAGCCAGCACCCCAAACCCCTGGTCGTGGTGGATTTCTTCGAAACATTTGATTCACAGGTGTTCACAGCATCTTGTTACTTAAAGTATGCAAAAGTGGAGAGACCGTTGCTCATGCACAGTCATTGCTTTGTTGATGAGGAAAAAAGGTATTGATGAGGAAAGAAGGTGAAGCTGCTGGTCTGATTTCTTTCTGCTGATCTATGAGGGTCCTCTCACCTTTCCTTGAACTCATCCACTCTCCCCACATCCCACCACATGCAGACCACACCATCTCTTCCAAGTGACATTGCTTTATGAGGCAAAGAACGTTTTGCTACTTTTTTAAGATTTGATTTATTTGAGAGAACGTGCGAGCAGGGAGAGAGGCAGAAGGAGAGGGAGAGAGAGACTCTCAAGCAGACTGCAATGAGCATGAAGCCCGATGTGGGGCTTGATCTCACAACCCCAGGATCCTGACCTGAGCTGAAACCGGAGCCGGATGCTCAACTGACTGAGCCACCCAGGCTGCCCATTTTGCTATCATTTTTAAGGAATTCTGATCTCAGTTTTATGGTGAGTCCCTGTTATTACTGATCTCCATACTTACTTATTTTACCTTCTCTCTTTATACCTTACTATCTTCATTGTCTATTTTTGCAGTGCTGTAGAAGTTATTATCATGAGTACAGATTCTATCTAGGATTGAGAGGAACATCCTTTAAATCAATATCATGTGAGAATGATATAAACAAGAGGGAATGTGGAGTTGGCAAGATGGGTGACAGAGTTCAAGTTTTGACGCCTGTGTGGTCTTGGTCAAGGTTATTAATTCATTTCACTTGACGCTAGTTCATTCACCCAAAAAGAAAACATATTGACACATGTCGACACTGTTCTTCTCCATAGAACTGGTATAACACATAATGTGTAAATCATTTGAAAATTCCAAATATTGGAAAATAATATAAAAACAGCTTTAAGAGTTATTGAAATATTTTGTCAAAGTGTGAATTTATCAAAATTATCATTGTAGAAGGATCAAGAAGGAAGAGCCATAGAGGCGATTTCCTACGATTAGCAGAATGACACCAGAATGCTGGCCTGACTCACCATTCAGTAGATTCTTGCAGGATAGGGTCATGGGTGTAACCATGGAAAGGATAAATTAGTAATTTCCAGTCCTGATTTAATCCCGCTCCACTGACGAACCTTCCAGGCAGCCCTGTTTAAATCATTGTACCTTCTACTGTATGAGTAACATCTAGAGTTTCCAGCAGATGACCCCATCAGAGAAATAATGATGGGGAAGAAAATGTCCATGAGATAATTTCTGGAAAAGCTCTAACCTTTTTGGAATAATGTTGCTATAAAAATGGCAAATATTTTTTTTTTTTTTAAAGATTTTATTTATTTATTTGTCAGAGAGAGAGCGAGCGGGAGCGAGCACAGACAGACAGAGTGGAAGGCAGAGTCAGAGGGAGAAGCAGGCTCCCTGCGGAGCAAGGAGCCCGATGTGGGACTCGATCCCAGGACGCTGGGATCATGACCTGAGCCGAAGGCAGCTGCTTAACCAACTGAGCCACCCAGGCGTCCCAAAATGGCAAATATTTTTAATACAGGAATAATTTCATGGAAGTAAAATATTACTTTTAATAAATGAACGAACCTTATTTTTTAAAGCAATTTTACACTGACAGCAAAACTGAGCAGTAAGTACAGTACAGTTCCCATACACTCCCTGCCCCCCACATGCACAATCCAGTTATGACATCCCACACCAAAGTGATTTATTTGTTACAATTGACAAACCTACAATGACACATCGCTCTGACCCAAAGTCCATAGAGTACATGAGGGTCCACTCTCAGTGCTGTACATTCTGTGGGTTTTGACTAGTGTTTAATGACACGTATGCATCACTTGTAGCTTCCTACAGAACAGTTTTACTTCCCTAAAAATCCTCTGTGCTCTGCCCAGTCATTCCTCCTTCCCCACTAGTCCCTGGAAACCAGTGACCCTTTTAATGTCTCCATCGTTTTGCCCTTTCCATAATATCATACAGCTGGAACGATACAGCATGTAGCTTTTTCAGATTGGCTTCTTTCACTTAGTAATATGAACTTAGTATTTCTTTTCATGGCTTGATAGCTCATTTCCTTTTCATGTGGAATCATTGTGCATTACCTGGATGTACCACAGTTTATCCATTTGCTGGCTGAAGAACATCTTGGTTCTTTCCAAGGTTTGTCAGTTACCAATAACCATCCATGGTGTAGGGTGTTGTGTGGAAATAAGTCCCCGATTCATCTGGGTAAATGCCATGGAGTGCAATCACTGGATTGTATGGCAAATATATTTCATTTTGTAAGAAACCACCAAACGGTCTTTGAAAGTGGCTGTGCCATTTGACGTTGTCACCAACAGTGAATGAAAGTCCCTGTTACTCCACATCCTCACAAGTATTTGGTGTCAGTGTTCCAGTTTCAGGCCATTTTGGTAAGTGGGACATGCTTATCTCATTGTTGCTTCAATCTGTAATTAAACATTGGAACATCTTCTCAGACATGTATTTGCCATCTGCATATCTTCTTTGGTGAGGTGTCTGTTAAGATACTTGGTCCATTTTTTAATCATGTGTTTGCTTTCTTACTGATTAGTTTTAAGAGTTCTTTGTATGTTTGGATCTACAGTCCTTTGCCAGATGTGTCTTTTATCAGTGATCGCTTTCACAGATCAGACCTTGGTGATGTACGTAAAAAGTCATCATGTCCATGGTCATGAAGGGTTCGTCCTATGTTATCTTCTAGGAGTTTTATAGTCTTGTGCTTTACATTTGGGTCTGTGATGTGTCTATCTTGGGGAGCAGTGGTCTGCCCTGTGACCTCTGCCTCTGATGGATCTTGGAGGAGTTGTTCTGACCACATGTCTACTGTCTAGTGGTTGTTCAGGTGGAGCGGTGATGTCTCAGCCCTTTACACACCAGACTCAAAACGGTAAGTCGGAATTAGCATTTTTATTCCAAGTAAATGATGATTTCTGAAAATTAGGAGTGCAAAGTTGTGCCGCAGAATACATACCAAATTCTTTGTTTCTCCTTGATGAAGCAAAAGACGTTGACTCCTTGGTTCAAAACCGCACCTAGGTGGGCTTACTTTGTATTACTCGAAATAGCGATGAGCATGTCAGCTGTTTTCTTGTAATAACACAAGATGTTCACTTTGAAAGTTGCATTTTTCTTACTTTCCATCCTGGTTTTTCCTACATAGGGTGCAGTGGGGACTACTGTGTGGAAGTCACCATTACCCTTTGGGAGCCTCTATTCCAAACTGAACTCTCTCCCTTGTACACACCAGCTGTGCTCATGAGTAATGGCAAAGCCAGGAGGACAAGTACAACTTCCTTTGGTCATACTTGTTAGTCTTAGAATCCATAAAAAGCTCTAAAATATTAAAATGCTAAGAACAAGTCTCATTAAAATAGTCTTTAATGTAAATGCAAGCAAGCATTTTTGCACTGTTCATGTCTGACTGCTGCCTATTTGCTTGAAAGGATCTAAAATTCATTCAAACTTGTCTAATTCCGTGCTTTTTTTTCTGCTGTTTTTCTCATCCAAACATGTATGGATTAATGGCTGAATCCTTCCCTGTCAAGACATTGCCAGGCAATAAATCACTTTCTATTTTAAGCAATACATGATTTCATTTATCTCTGATCAAGGCACCCAAACCATTGCATAAATGGCTAAGACAAACCTAAAAGAAATAAGGGCTGGATACTGCAGCTAACCTTTTATTTCTTTGCAATTATTTTCATTTTTAAAAAATATTTTATTTTTTATAAACATATATTTTTATCCCCAGGGGTACAGGTCTGTGAATCACCAGGTTTACACACTTCACAGCACTCACCAAAGCACATACCCTCCCCAATGTCCATAACCCCGCCCTCCTTCTCCCAAACGCCTTCCCCCCAGCAACCCTCAGTTCCCTTGTTCAGTGGTCTCATTATTTTTCAATCTTGTTATCATCTCTGCTCCTGCTATCAGAAAATGTTTTATCCAGATTCCACATCATATGTGATCTATCCTAAGTTTTGTTTGTTTGTTTGCTTGTTTTTAAGTATTTCCACAGCTTAAATGAAAGTGGAGAATGGTCATTTATCACTTTTGAAAGCTCAAGATTTTTTCACAGTCCTTTTTTTCACAGTCCTTCAGCACATCAGTGAGATAGGGCTTGGCTTTGAAATAAGCAGTCCGCAACTCGGGGCTTACAGTGGTGTGAGAGGCATTATAACGTCTGCATGGCTAGAACGTCCCATGGCTTTGCGATTTGTTTTTTCTTAGCTTCCTAAAGTTTCTGTGAGGCAGCCAATATGAAATGCAGAAAGTCCAAGTGCTTGATGACTTGACATTTTCCATAGAGGGCTTTGAGATCTCCTGGAGCAAAGCTTCAGTCAGAAACTAAGTGGGTTCCACGAGAAGTGGAATTCTGCCTCAGTACAACCTCAGGAAGGAGTAGGAATTCTTTCAAGTTTGCAATGACGCACCTGAGCTCCTGCCATAGATTTGTTTTCAAACGGGAGACTCCACATGGATAAGTAACCCAAATTGCTGAGGTAGCCCGTGAACATCTAAAAAGAGTGTTCTGTGACCCAGCAAATATTCCCATGTGTGGAGGTCCCGGTCAGAGATGTGTCAGAGAGGGAGATGGCAGTTTTCCTTGAGCCTCTGCTCAGGCCAGTTCTGGCTTAGCTGGAAGCATGTACATTTGAACGGGAATGGATTGTAAAGAGACGCTTCCATCTCAAGAGTTTCTTAGATGTCTGGCCTTGGGAACATGTCAGTAAGGAGTATTTTATTCTCTGAGTGCCCCGAGTGCTAATATAATTAATAATGCGTCACTTTTTATTGCATATAATACCTAGAGATTAATTTCCGATTTCATTATAATGTTTCAGCAAGTATACACAGATAGTTTTGACAGCTTTTATAGGTTACAGGTTTAACTATGAAAAAATAATTTGGATATACTTATAATCACTTTTTCCTTCCAGATTTCTTTAGTTGAGGTATAATGGACACGTAACACTTTATTAGTTTCAGGTGTACAACATAATGACTCAGTATTTGTATGTGTTGTGGAATGATCACATCGAGTCTAGTTAACATCCATCACACTTTTTACAATAACTCTAAAGATCTACTCTCTTAACAACTATCAAATATACAGTACAGTATTATTAACTCTAGTTTACTATGCTCGGCATTAGATCCTCACGACTCATGTATCTTATAACTTTCCAGTTCATACCTTTTGGTCCCCTTGTGGCAACCACCATCTTAGCATCTGTCTTCATGGAACTTGTTTTTTTGTGGTGAGAGGGTTAAATTCCACATATAAATAAGATCACATGGTTTTGTTTTTCTCTTTCTGGCTTATTTCACTTAGTATAATGCCCTCAGTGCAATTTGTTACAGATGACAAGACCTTTTTTTTTTTTTTAATGGCAGAGTAATAATCCATTGTGAATATGTATCATGCTTTTTAATTCATTTATCCATCAATTGACACTTAGCTTGTTTCCATGTTGTGGCTCTGGTAAATAATGCTGTATTGAATATAGGGTGCACGCTTCTATTTTTAGTTTTTTGAGCAAACACTGTACCCTCTTCATACTTACATTCCCACCAACAGTGCACAAGGGCTCTCTTTTCTCCACATCCTTGCCAACACTTATTTCTTATCTTTTGGATAACAGCCATTCTGACAGACGGAAGGTAATATCTCTTCGTGATTTTGATTCAGGTTTTCTTGATGAATAGTGATGTCAAGCACCTTTTCATGCATGTGTTGACCATTTAAACGTCATCTTCGGAAGAATGTTTATTGAGATCCTTTTTAAAAAAATCAACTTGGGGGCGCCTGGGTGGCTCAGTGGGTTAAAGCCTCTGCCTTCAGTTCAGGTCATGATCTCAGGGTCCTGGGATCGAGCCCCACATCGGGCTCTCTGCTCAGTGGGGAGCCTGCTTCTTCTTCTCTCTCTGCCTGCCTCTCTGCCTACTTGTGATCTCTGTCTGTCAAATAAATAAATAAAATCTTTAAAAAAAAATCAACTTGGCTTTTTTTGACTATTGAGTTGTAGGAGTTCTTGATATGCTTTGGATATTAACATCTTATCAAATATATGATTAAAATATTTTATTCTGCTTGGTAAGTTGCATTTTCATTTTGTTAGGGTGTCCTTGCTTTATGGGGGCATTATAGGGGCATAGTAGTTTGATGGAGTTCCATTCGTTTATTTTTGTTTTTGTTGACTTTGCTATTGGAGTCAAATCCAAAGAATTATTGCCAAGACCGGTATCAAGAGCAGCTTATCACCTGTGTTTTCTTCCGGGAGTTTTGTGGTTTCAGGTCAAACATTTGAGTCTTTAATCGATTTTGGTTAATTTTTGTGTGTGGTATATGAAAGTAGTCCAGTTTCATTCCTTTGCATGTGACTGTCTGGTGTTTCCAGACACCATTTGTTGAAGAGGCTGTCCTTTCCCAGTTGTATATGCTTGGCTCCTTTGTTGTAAATTAATTGACCACACATGTGTGGGTTTATTTCTGGCCTCTCTATTCCAGTGCATTAATCTCTTGTTTTTAATACCAAAACCATATTGTTTTGATGATGATCGCTTTGTAATATAGTTTGAAATTGACCAGTGTGATGCCTCTAGATTTGTTCTTCTTTCTCAAGATAGCTTTGGCTATTCAGAGTCTTTTGTAGTTTATAAATTTTAGGATTGTTAGATTCTATTTCTGTGAAAAATGTCATTGGAATTATGATAGGGAATGCATTAAATCTGTAGATAGCTGAGTCTGAAGAGTTTCTCAGATGTCGTGGCCTTGTGATATTTGGAATTAAAGTTAAATTTAGCTGAACAAAATTCATAATGTAAAATTAATGTAAAATTTATCTTTAACACACATGGGTTAGGTTACATTCTTTGTACTGTTGGAATACGCCTTCTCAGAAGGTAGTCACAATGCAAAAACGATGTTACAGTAACTTGGTTTTTTAACACCATCTAAATTCTGTCAGCAGAGGAACCCAGAAGGAGAAAGGAGTTACAGTTTCATGTTGAAACGGAAGCTTTCTAATATTAGAAAAGGTCAGAAATAAAACCAAAGGATACAACTTTCATTTTAAGTGACACACCTCTTTGGAAGTGTGGAATGTAATGCTGATAAAATTTGGAAATCCCTGTTTACTTTATTTCCCTTTCTCCTTTGGCTTCTGTTGCAAGCTGGTTACTGAAACATTACAAATTGCCCGCTCAAAGGTTTTGTCACTTTTACCATCTATAAAGCTTAAAGGGGTTATGGGAGAATTCATTTATCAGACAGTGGGATAGTTTTCCTATTCACTTTGACTAGATCAATTCATGAAATTTTTTCTCAGTAACAATGGAGATAAGCTCTAAGGATAGAAAATAAATTCACTCTTAAGCATTTCTAAGAAAGCAGGAAAGAAACAAAGAGTATGTGGAGATGAAAACCAATCAAGCATCTTTTTGTGATGATGCAAAAGTGTAGTGACTTTGGAGTTGCAAGTATGTTTCAGAATTAAAGGCCTTGAAGTTCAACATGACCTTTCCAAAACTTTTGAGGGTAATCTGTCCAATGGAGGCCAACACACACAGTATTTCTCCCCTTATGTAAGCTATTCTGTTTCATACATTTAACATTCCCTTTTTTTTTTTTTCTGTTCCAAGCATGGGATTCTGAACTCCAGCAGACAATGAACAGAAACCCAAAGATCAGTGTGTCTCTAAAGGATTATATTGCTGCCATTGCTTCCCAGACTATACGTTTATTGAGCGAAACTTAACTCCTTCAAGCTTTTCAGTAATTCACTCCTTTTGTCCATGTCAAGATGAAGTGGCCCCTTGTTTCTAACAATAGACCACATCATCAAAGCCCCTGGAAATGCACAAAGCAAGGAGGAAGGTCACACTGTGCCAACGGTCACCACTCTCACCACTTTGTCACAAGCAGGCAAAGCCAGTGCCACAGGGGACTGAGGGTCATTGGGTGGAGCCACTGCCCTGGATGGAAAAATTCACTTACCACACAAATGCAGTCCATGACTGAATTCTTGGGACAAATTGTATTTTGCTCACAGATAGTTGCAAACCAGGAACGTGATTCTCAACTCTGCCTGCAAGATGGTTTTAAGTAAAATGCAAATGGAGGAAAAAATAATCAGAGAAGACGGTAAAAGAATGATCCCTCCCCATGGAGAGAATGGCATATTCTATTCAGAAATAATTCCTCTTGGGTTTTGTCTGCATTTGCTTCCTTTGTTTATGAGAATCTGGCACAACAGAATTCCTTGTTTCAGATGGGAAAATGAGGCCTCTTTTTCAAAGAAGTTGGATGCAAAAGATCTAAGAAGGAAAAAAATGGGGGGGAGGTACCATTATGCAATCCTTTCTCTTTTTTTTAAGGCAGGAGCTACTGCAGTCAGATGCTTCCTCTCTGCTCCATCTGCATGAAATCTATTTTATCAGTGTTCGCACCACGTTGTAATTTTAAAGCCAATGTCTGTCTCCTTCAGTAACCTATAAGCTCCTTGTGGACACTATGATGTCCCTCTTGTTTCTTTTTTTTTTTTTTTCTATTTTAAAATTTGCAAACTTAATATTTGGACATGGTTAAAAAAAAATCAGAGTAGAAGTACATATAATGAAAAACAACTTTGTTCCTGCTCTGGAACAATGCTCCGCTCACCAGAAGCTTCGGTGATTGGTTTTTCTGTGTGTGTCCTTCAGGAGATTTCTGGGCACACATGCATTGTAACAAGACGGCACTGTTACAGAACTTACTCTGAGCATTGTTTATTTCCCTCCAATACTATTTTCAAAAAAGTTTTCCACATGACCCTATGATTAACCTCCTCCTTCTGAATAACAGCAGGACATTCCTTTTTCTAGATATGACATATTTATTTAACTGCTGTCTTAGGAACAGACATTTACATTGTTTCTGTTTTTGTTAAAAACAAAACCTCAGACATCCTACTTGTTCCTTTGAACAAGTTGGAACAAATTCCTTTGAATTTACCTGCGTGTTAAATTTCCAAAATCCATCGATGGTGTGTGATACTTTCCCCACATCTTAGTGCTGTGTACCATTAAACATGATGACCTTTTCCAATCTGATCAATGAAATACAGCATCTTGTCTAAATTTGTGTTTTGGGGGCACTGGTTGGCTCAGTTGGTTAAGTGTATGCCTTTAGCTCTGGTCATGATCCCAGGGTCCAGGGATCTCAGCGTTGGGCTCCCTCCTCAATGGGGAGTCTACTTCTCCATCTGTCTGACCCCCATTGCTCATGCTTTCTAGCTCTGCTCTCTTTCTCTCTCTTAAATAAGTAAAAATAAAAAGTCTTTAAAAAATTATTTAGTTTCATGCAATAGTAGAACAGGTTCTTAGATTTTACCTGCTCCCTCTACAAAAATGATTTTATACTGATGTTGAATTAGTTTCATTTGAGAGCATTCATTGATGCTGACTTTCCATTCTCTGTATTACCCACTTGGTGAATTCTCTATGACCAAGTGATCCAGATTGTCTTTCCCTTGCCAAGCTATACTGATTCTTTCTATGATGGACTGTTGTGTTCATGAAATGAAAGATTATTTTAATGCTGACTTCAGTAAGATACCCTAAGACAAACTGACCACCTAGAGATAACATGATGCTTTTTAAAGCCAAATGGAAATGGATTCAGATCATCTTCCATTTGTGATTATTGGTACCACTATTCCTTTTTATCACTCCAAGGAATGAGAGCTAAGTGTACTTCCCTTAAATTCATCAAAGGTATTTTGATGGTTTATATCAAGATTTTTGCCAAGTGTCTTTAGTTTCTATTTCTATCCAGCCCTCAATCTCTACTGTCTGACAAATGTTTAGCACAGATGAGTCCCCTACCTTTTTTTTAAAGGTACCCCGTTCAACTTCATATTTCCAATACTTAACCCATTGCCTGGCCAGTAGGAGATGCTTGTCTTTATAGCTACAGTGTATAGGCCAAGTGTTGCTCCAAACCTTGTATGTATTAATGAATATAATACTCATAACAAGAAGTATTAATGTTAAGAAATAGTACCACCATTTTACAAATGACAAAACAGAGTTGAAATGATAGTCCAAGGTCACCTTACTAGAAACTTAGGCAATCAGGCTCCAGATCCTATGTTCATCATCACTGAGCTATGCATACTCAAGCAATAATAATTTCACAGAATTGACTGCATTGAGCACTTTCATAGATCCCAGGACCAGTGAGGGGATGAGTAAAGTCTGATAACTCAGCAGATGGGGCAACTCTCACTCACCTTCTAAAGTATTTTATGCTCCTTTAAATACCAGGGAAATGTTTCTTCTGCATGTGTCTGACATACTTGCCATTTATAATTCTCCCAGAACATCATAATGCAATTTAGGTTTGCTATTTTCATCATTCAGTTTATTTCTCTTTAAATGAAAGATTCATTTTAATTAACATGCAAGTCACATCCTCTCCAAATGTTCTTTACTGCATTTCCATGAAATCATGCAAGTACACCCTTTCAAATGTTTTCTTTCGATTCAACAAACATTGATGCAGTGTAGAATAAAGCATATTTTAGATTTGTATGATTCACTGAAATTAATAAAGCCCTTCTTGGTAAACCGTTTTTGTTATCTCCTACAACTCTGCAAAGTAAGTAGAGTCGGTGTGATATTTTATATTATAGATAAGTAAAATGAAGTTAAGGCACTTGAGTATGTAGCACTCAAAGTAGCATTTTTCCCCACGACACTGTGTTTATAGATAATACTGTGTTAAGTGGTTGACTGTGGCTACATGCCATTTTCCTCAAAATTCTAGGTAATCCAATAGCTATTATTGAGTGGGGACATGCTGTGCCATAAGACAGATATTAAATAATATAGTATTATTGTTCAGAGAAGAGAGTGATTAGTTCTGGCTGAAGGAGTAGGGTGTGGCAAGCAAGATCCAAGGATAAAAAGAATATAGACCTAAAAAAAAAAAAAAAAAAGAAGAAGAAGAGGAAGAAGATGCAGAAGACTATTCCAGGTAGAAGGATAATCAAAGAAGGATTTCTCTAGTTGCCAAAACATGGTAGATGCAGCTAACATGGGACCTCTCCTGCCTCAAACACCTGAAGATTCTAGGAAGAAACTTAAAAAATAATGTAAATACATAGCTAATGTTGCAAAAGAAAAAAAAAATAACTTGAGGGGGCAATCCTCCTGGTGTCAGAACAAAGGAGGCAGTAGAGACTGATACTGCTAGGGTCGGGAGGGATGATATCAAACCCCCAATTAGGCTTTAGACACTTTGAAGGTCAAGACTTAAAGTCCACATGGAAACAGAAGATAAGAGCTGGAATTCAGCATGAACATAGGAGGGGCTGCTCACACCATGAAAAGAAGCTAGAAAAATCACATTGTCAGGACCAAGGATGGGAAAGAATGTCCTGAGGAGTACACAAGAAAAAAATCTCTAGAAAATAACTCCCTTGGTAAAACAATCTTCCAAATGAAAACTTGATAATAAATCATTGAGAGGCCAGTGAAGCCCCTACGGTATCAGATATTGTAAAAACATTAATACTGTTCAGGGATGTCATTTCTACAACCCAGACCAATTAGGATTATCAAAGAGAAAATAGTTCCTACTGAAGATGAGCTCATGAAAGTATTAGAAGACATCAGGAAGTGATACACCCTGAGTGAAAATCAGCAAGCATAAACAGAAGAGTAATACCTCCAAAAGTTGAGGTAACAAAGCAATCTGAAAGAACAAAGTAATGATGCTTTTATTATAGAGAGGATAAACAAAGGAATGGAACCCATAAGGAAAACAAAGACATCAGGACAAAAGACTTCAGGAAGAATAAAAAGAAATTTCTAGAAATGAAGCATGTGGCCTTGAAATTGTCAGTGTTGAACAGTAGACTGTAAACAGTTAAGTAAGGCATCTGAGGCAGCCATGATTTTGGGTCACTAAGATCTTCTGTAAGGGGGTATAATGTATGGGTGGCTTAGTTCTTTTATCCCGAATCTGCTGTTACTTTGGTTCATGCCAAGATGAGGCTTCCAACAGCCTGGTTCCAGCCAGAGCATCAGTGTACTAGGGAAACTGAGGCAGACCTTGTTCTATGATTCTCAAGACTCCACTTAATGCCAAGGCTTCCTACTGGTCTAGCTGAAACTTTGTCAGGCTATTTAAGACACTGCTTGCCCAACACTCCCTCTTTCCCAGGTGTTAAACCTGAATCCCAGTCTGTCATCTCTCTCCTCCAATGCCTCCCTTTTTTCTTCATTGTCACTGCACTCAGTAGATGTCTTGTACTCTAATCCCAGCTTGATGGCTGCTCCTTAGGGGTCCCAAGAAAAGGCAGAAAAAGATCTGAAATATAAATTGGAGAATAATCATCTGGACAGCAAGATCATGATATGAACTACCATCTAAAATTGAGGGTAAAGATAAAACATTATAAACAAGACATTTTACTCCTAGACTCTTGCTAATGTAGTTCAGGAATAAGAAACAGCAAACCCAAAACGAAGGAATGGGCCCTAGAAAAAATAGTGATAAAATGGGGATATTTTTAAATGTGAAATTAAATTTAAAAAACAGCCACAACAAATAATAAAATTGGTGGGATCTTTATTTTTTTTAAAGATTTTATATATTTATTTGCTGGAGAGAGAGGATAAGCAGAGGGAGCTGCAGGCAGAGGGAGAAGCAGGCTCCCCACTGAGCAGGGAGCCCAATGTGGGGCTCAATCCCAGGGCCCCGGGATCATGACCTGAGCTGAAGGCAGATGCTTAACCTACTGAACCACCCAGGTGCTGCAATTAGTGGGACTTTAAAAACCACCCCAAAATCCTGGGCCATAATAGCTTGGCAGTTGGACAAAGAGGCACAGTTCAATCATCCTATGGACCTTTTATTATTCTGGAAAAAGATAGATCTATTTGAATAAATTAACCCTTCCTAAGTCATGTAGGCATACAAAAGTAAAGGTAGAATTGCTTATAAACATGCCAGTTTGTACGTAGGTGTTTAGCACCACTTATTCCCCAATTCTCATTAAAATGGCCACAAATGAGTAAGAAAGAAGGAACCCACAAGAAAGAAGGTAACAGAGGGGATGGTAGCACAGAGCCTCATGTTTAACCATGAGAGACTATGGACTCTGAAAAACAATCTGAGGGTTTTGAAGGGATGGGGGGTGGGAGGTCTGGGTACCAGGTGGTGGGTATTATAGAGGGCACGGATTGCATGGAGCACTGGGGGTGGTGCAAAAATAATGAATAGTTATGCTGAAAATAAAAAAATAAATTAAAAAAAAAAGAAATAGATTGGCAACACAAAGTGTAGGAACTGGAAGAAGGTATTAGAGCAGGGAAAATGGAAATTCAGGAGCATCTAACAGGTGAAACCCATATGAAAGCATCAGACTCCTGTCACAGTATCAGGAAAGGCAGGAGCAGTGGGGGCAACAGGTGTTGCAGAAGTTGGGTCTGGAGGATGCGTGACACATGGAAGAACAGCACCAAGAGAGTCTGAACCTCACACCACCTCTGTGCTGCCAACTCCCCTTCCCTCAGTGCAGCAGAAAATAGAATTTGGTCTCTGCAGAACCTGGGCTAGAGAAGTGGAGAGCTCTGGGTCCTTGAGATGTCTGCAGCAGAGGTGTAGCACTAAGATGACTACAGTTCCCTAAAGCTGCAACTTGGACCTCAGCTACATCTCTGGGCACTGAGCATGCGGAAGCCGGGATCCCACTCTCAGATGGGAGATCTGAAGTTTCCTCTTAAATGGAACTAACTAACCCAAAAGGACAGAACAAAGGACAAAACAAAACAAGATCGCATTCTCTATCACTTGGGAAGGACAGCAGAGTGATAGAAATTCTAGTTTGCTTTTAAGGGCCTTGTTCTTAATTATGAATAGACAGCTCATCATTGCTACTCAATAAAGGGAAACCCCCATCATAAAAAAAGGAGAAATTAAAAAAAAATTGAATAAAGAAGAAAAAAGGGACTTGGAAGATGAAGCAGATCTTTCAGTGTAGCTGTGATTAATATTCTGTGAAAGACCAAAGTTACAACATCCTCGAAATAACAACAAGAATTTTCATTGAAAAAGTAGAGAATTAAAAAAAAAAACTGGAAAGGAAAAACAAGATTATCAGAGCAGAAATATTCACAGAAGAGTCGATATACAAAATTGAAAACCTATTCCAGAAAGTAGAACGAAAAGCACAGGTAGACAATAGGAGAGAATGGATAAGAAAATTAAAGAACCACTTCAAGAGCTCTAATACCCAAATAACAGGGGTTTTAGAAGTAGAGAACAGAAATTCTGGAAAAGAAAAATGTCAAATATGTAACACAGAGTGCTTGGAAGACAAAAGGTCATGGGACACCAGACTTGAAACGCTCTGGTGAGTGCACAGTAGAATGAGTGAGGAAAAACAGTTCCTTAGGAAAGCTCAGCACTATGAAATATCAGACCAATATATTCAGATACAAACTTGAAGGTTTCTAGGACAAATCACACAGAGAGAAAATAATGACATTACACCTCCCGACAGAAATACTATAAAGTAAGATGCAGTGTGAAAATGCTTTTGAGGTTCCAAGGGAAAATGATTTTCTTTTTTTTCCTTTTTTTTTTTTTAAAGATTTTATTTATTTATTTGTCAGAGAGAGAGTGAGCGAGAGCGAGCATAGGCAGACAGAGTGGAAGGCAGAGTCAGAGGGAGAAGCAGGCTCCCTGTGGAGCAAGGAGCCCGATGTGGGACTCGATCCCAGGACGCTGGGATCATGACCTGAGCCGAAGGCAGCTGCTTAACCAACTGAGCCACCCAGGCGTCCCGGGAAAATGATTTTCAATTTAAAATTCCGTACCTGAATACCTACACAAAGAATCCAATATGAGAGCAGGATAAATATATATATTTCAGACATGCAGGTTCTGATAAAAATTTACTTCCTGGGCACTTACTTTTTAAGTTATCTATGGAAAGATACATTGTCTCAAAACAGATGGGTGAACTAAGAAATAGAAGTTATGGGGTTGAGAGGCAGGAGAGCCAAAATACAAATACCAGGATAAGTGTACAGAGAAAATTCTAGAAAAAAGTCATAGTAGTAGCTCAACAGAGAGTGTCTAAAATTTAAAAATTTTAAAGTAAATGTTGTTTAGAGATTTGACCATTATTAGAAGAAAGACTGAAAGGAGATGTTCCTGGAGAGTGGAGTTGAAGAATAGGAAGACTTAGCTTACTCCTTTATATAATAAGTCTTAAATACAAGAGCTTTGGGTTTTAAATTTCTTACATTATTGTAAGAAAATTAACTTTTTTGGGGCGCCTGGGTGGCTCAGTGGGTTAAGCCGCTGCCTTCGGCTCAGGTCATGATCTCAGGGTCCTGGGATCGAGTCCCGCATCGGGCTCTCCGCTCAGCAGGGAGCCTGCTTCCCTCTCTCTCTCTGCCTGCCTCTCCGTCTACTTGTGATTTCTTTCTGTCAAATAAATAAATAAAATCTTTAAAAAAAAAAAAAAAAGAAAGAAAATTAACTTTTTCAGGTAAGTGCTCCTACAAAGTATAGAAATTAAGTCGGTGTAGGGGCCAGTCTGTGAAGTGGAAAATGGGAATTATGGAAATATTTATTAAACCAATTGAAAAAGAAGGAAAAAAATCCTTAAAAAATCATTAAAAGCACAAAGTAAGATCACAGAAGTAAACTAAAATATAAATAAAAACAAAATGAATTAAACATGCCAGATGAAAGTCAAAGAGTCATATATGTAATAATAAAACTCTGCCCTCTGCTTTTTAAAAGACATAATTATGCATAACGATGCAGGAAAGTAGACATTTCAAATACAGAAAAAGATACACCAAACAAAAACCATAGGAAAGGTGCTATTGTGAGATCAATAGCAATAGATCATGAGACAAAAGATTTATTAGGGACACTAATTTTTACATGTGGATAAAATAATCTCGCCAGAAACCATAATTCTGAGTCCTTGTGAGCCTCACTATGCAGCCCCCATTATACAAAGAAAAATTGAAAGAATTTCAAGGAAGAGTGAAAAATGTCGAAGTTTGGCCAAGTAGAGCATGTTTTAAGAGCATAATTAACCTTGGGTAAACATAAATGAGTGTGTGCGTGTAGGTACAGAAATGGATAAAGGTACAGATATATTTGTTTGTGTCTTTATATATGATTTATTGAACTATCAATCTTGTTAAAAAGTGCAAGGAGAAACTAGCTCATCTTTCCACCTCTAAGGACTCTGTCCTAAACGTAATCTTGACAAGCTCTGAGCTTCAGTCACTAAATACAGATCTAGTCCAATGTGACCAAAGGCACAGGCTCACTCAATTGTAGATGATTTTCTTCCTCAGCTCAGCAGTCACGGGGTCAAAAGCCTTCCTTGGACAAGCAGAATTTGGTTGTTGGCTTCTGGCTTTGTCCTCGGGACACACCCTTCCATACTTCCTAGATGAGTTTGTGGCCAATGGGGGAGAGAAGGAGCATCAAAATGGGATTAGGGAAAGAGGAACGATCTTGGAAGGCTCACAGAATTACAGTCTGATGTGAAATTGTGCCCTGTATGCCACACCCCAATCCTGGCTCATTCTCTAAAGAGGCACTTCTATGGGTTTTTTTGTTTGTTTTGTTTTCTGTTTTTAAGAGACAACCTTAAAGTTGCTTCTAAACCCCCAGCTTGGCAGTTAGCTTCTAACAGTTCACCCTTCTGTTGTAGTCACCTCATCCCCCGAAGTCATGCTCTTGGGGGTGTCTCCCTCTCACACATCTATAAAATCTTGAAAGATTTCATGCATAGATATTACGCATCTGCTTCTGCTTTGACAGACTGTGAAAGTACATTCCATCTTCAGAAGGATGCTTTAGCCAGGCTCATACCTTTTGAATATTCATTCATGAGTCAGGTGCCGATTATTGTGTCCCCAAATTCTAGGGACTAGGTGCCTAGCTCTCTAATTGGTTCTTCGAAATGTGCTCCTTGATTAAAATGAGAATAGCATTAGTAGCACATCTGGATGGAGAAAAGAAACACCGAGGCTCTCCTACTCTCTCGAAAGAAGTATTTCCTTTCTGACCCTTTGTCATCCCATAACCAGTCCCCTAGGCTGGTCACACACCCCCTGCAAGTGAGTGATGACCCACAAGTGATAAAACCAGTTTCCCATTCTCTCAAAATGCCTAGCAGAGATGTATGTGGACAAGCTCTGTGACTTCTGCTGTAACACCAAGACAACAAAAGAGGTCACATCTTGACACACACCACCCTGCATCCACACTATAAACCCTTAGGAAAAAAAAACACAGTGTAGGAATGTCTGGGTGGCTCAGTCAGTTAAGCATCTGCCTTTCGCTCAGGTCATGATCTCAGCATCCTGGGATGGAGTCTTACATCTGGGTCCTTGCTCAGCAGGATTAATGAAATCAAAAGCTGATCTCAGCATCCAGGGATGGAGTCTTACATCTGGGTCCTTGCTCAGCAGGGAGACTGCTTCTTCTATCTGCAGCCCCCCCTGCTTGTGCTCTCTCTGCTCTCTCTCTCTGACAATAAATAAAATAAAAATAAAATCCTAAAAAAATCCACAGTACAAGTTTCAACATTCAGCATCAAAGAACTGACATGATATGGACCACGTTTTTGTATGTCAGTGCAATAAAATTAAAGATTATTAAGTAAAAAGATGAACAAAATCCACCTGTATAGGAAAGTATAAGACACTATTCTCAACAAGGCATTGTCAAAGACAAATGAAATTAGAAAATAATTAGAATTACAAAAATAAAATCCCCGTGTATCCAAACTTGTGCATTAAAATGAAATTTAAAGAAAAAGGTAAATCCATATATACTAGGAAAAAATTTACCCATATAAAGATTTTAAACTACTAAATGGCCAGTAGGAGGTTGCTTATACATTTTATTATATTAGGTCATATATGCACTCATGCTTTTTTTGAAAAATGATTCATTCTTATTTTTTCATTTTAATATTTGAGGATCTCTAAAGTTATTTCTTTTTCATTTTTTAAAGATTTTTTAGTAATCTCTACACCCAAAGTGGGGTTCAAACTCATAACCCCAAGATCGAGAGTGTCATGCTCCATTCACTGAGCCAGCCAGACGCCCCTAAAGTGATTTCTTATCCTGCTCATGGTTAAAATGGTTAACAAGCAAATTATTATCTAAATACTGAGACAATGAGATAATACTTTCATATTATTATAATAAGTAATTAATTAACGGCAATTCACTTTTTTAACCAAGTAAGCATATGAGGGCACATTATCTGCACTTCAATTGACCTTTTAAAAAGTCTGGGAAAATTCAGGGTCTTATAGATGTCTAGGCATGCTGAAAAGTCTGAAAGAAAAAAAATGTGCGTTGAGCGCCCTCTTCCGGCCCAAAGGGAATATTCCCAGAAACAGACAAATTCAGTATCAAATTCACACAAGATTTATTTAAAATTTTAGCTATTCAGATAGCTGCTTCACTTTAGGTGGAGTGTCCATGATGGCAAAGAATGGATGTATATCCTATTAATGCCGTGGTAATAACCCATTCTTTTCCCCCATGCTGCTCACGAGACCCAGTATCTCGCCCCCTAGTGGGCACTTACAAAAATGACACAAAGATATTGTCAAACTAAGAGATTAAATTATTACAATTACAGAATTTAGAAACCATTGGATGAGGCTCTCAATACTGTTTAGTCCAATACGTCCTTATGTGCTTGAGAAGTAACAACTTTCTTATAACGGGAAAAGAATGTCTTTTCCATGTGTAAATGTTGATGAATATTTATTGTTAAATAACAGGATTTCATGTTTCTCTTGTTTCATGTTTCATTTCATGTTTCTCTTCATATTTCAATATTTCATGCTTTTCAATTCCTTGAGTTGCTTTTTGTATTTGCACACATTTCATTAATAACTGAGTTAGATTGTGCTTTTAATGTTCTTAAAAGGTGTGTGATTATCGCTAAACTGTCATGAACTCATACCATTCAAATCACCTACTATTTATTGAGTACCTGGACCCTTGAGATACAAAAACAAAGCAAATTCCATGTTCTTAAAGAGCTTCTAGTCTAATAGAGAAATTCTTTTTTTTTTTTTTTAAGCCCTGAAGGCTGAGAGGATAGTGAAAAAATGACATTTTATAGTGAGTATTTCTGTGATCAGCTGTGCTTCCTTTGTCAGTAACTTAATGTGGGAGTAACTATTAATTTCAGAGAAAGCATACTTGAGAGCAAGAAAAATTATCAGGGATAAAGAGGTCATAGTGATGAAAATGTCACTTTGTCAAGTTTTTACTATGTGTAACAACAGAGCATCAAAATACATAAGGCAAAAACTGATAGAACTGCAAGGAGAAATAAATAAATCTACTTTTAAAATTAGTGACTTCAAGAGCTCTCTATCAGTAACTGGCACAACCAGCAGGCAGGAAAACAGCAAGGACCTAGTTGAACTGAATGGCATCATCAATCGAATGAATTTAATTGACATTCATGGAATACTCCAGGAGAATATACATTTTTCTCCAGATCATGTGGAACATTTACCAAGACTGACCACATTCTGGGTCTCAAAAATCACTCTAACACATTCAAAAGAAGAGAAACCATAAGATGTATTCACTTAGCCCACAGTGAAATTAAATTAGAAATCAATAAATCAATAACAGAAAGAAAGCTATAAAGTCCCACTCTGCTTGAGTTTAAGCAGCACACTTCTAAGTACCACAAAGGATCAAAGAAATCTTAAGAGACATTAAAATATGGTGAATCTGATGAAAATAAAGATTAGAGCAGAAACCAATAAAATTGAGATCAAGATTGAAAATTGAGATCAAGAAATCAATAGAGAACATTAATGAAATCAAAAGCTGTTTCCTTGACAAAATCAGTAAAATGACAAATTTCTAGCGAGGCCAAGAAAACACAATTACTAATGTCAGAAACGTAATAAAAGTTACACCACGGGACAGTGAAACTATACCATCAGTCTCCGCTCACTGGTAACAAACATACTACATTAATGCAGAATGTTAATACGGAGAAACTTAGGTTGGGGGTGATCTATGGGAACTCTATCTCTGTACTTTCTTCTCAATTTTTCTGCAAACTGAAAACTCTAAAATAAACAGTATTAATTAAAATTAAAAGAGAGAGAGATTTTAAATCTGGCTAAGATTTGAATCCTACCACTTATAATGTGTGTGGACTTTGGCTCTTTTAGAGATTCATTTTTCTCATCAGAATGGAAACGTAATAATAGAAGAGGGCTTGAGTGAACTAATGTCTGAAAAGCTCCAGAGAGAGCCTGGTACACACTGGGCACTCAACATTTACTACCTTCTCTAGCTTTCCTTTTCTTTGTGGACATGAGTACTTGATAGTAAATGTCAGAGGACAGGATGGGGTCAGTCCTTGCCCGGAAGAGTGCACAATCCGAAGTAGTGTTGAAGTTGCAGGAGGTGATCTAACAGGAGATCAACCTGTGATACTAGCAAGATGCAAAGACCATTCTTCGTCTTACCTTCAGTTATAGGATTGAGCTTTATGGCAAGAAGCACCCTGGCTTCTATAGATAGGAACAGCCAAACCCCCACGCTTAGAATGTGAACTTTCCTTCCCTGACCTCCTTTACAGACTCCCACTTAGAAAATGATAAGAGCACTTCATTTTCATGTACAGTCTTAAAAACAAAGTCCACTTTATTTTGCTTCTCCAAACATAACTGAAAAGCATTGCTTCCCTTCATACCTCCTTGCTCCTCTTTCTCCAGATTTCTGAAACTCTAAGATCTCGGAATAGCCAGTAGCCGCTGATTTGATTTTTGCATTTGCCCTGTCAGATTTTCTGCTGCAGGGACTGGGTTTCTGGCTTGTCCTAGTCTCTGGTTTTGCTTCTCAGATGAGGTAAGGGTTTAAGGTTGGTGATACCACCTGGAGGATGAAGAAGGCTCTTGGGAACTGTTTTAAACCAATAAATCAAACACCACAGGGGTTTGATTTAAAAACATAAGGGTAAGTACATCAACAGATGAATGGATCAAGAAGATGTGGTATATATACACAATGGAATACTATGCAGCCATCAAAAGAAATGAAATCTTGCCATTTGCGACAACATGGATGGAACTAGAGCGTATCATGCTTAGCGAAATAAGTCAAGCGGAGAAAGACAACTATCATATGATCTCCCTGATATGAGGAAGTGGTGATGCAACATGGGGGCTTAAGTGGGTAGGAGAAGAATCAATGAAACAAGATGGGATTGGGAGGGAGACAAACCATAAGTGACTCTTAATCTCACAAAACAAACTGAGGGTTGCTGGGGGGAGGGGGTTTGGGAGAAGGGGGTGGGATTATGGACATTGGGGAGGGTATGTGCTTTGGTGAGTGCTGTGAAGGGTGTAAACCTGGTGATTCACAGACCTGTACCCCTGGGGATAAAAATATATGTTTATAAAAAATAAAAAATTTAAAAAAAAAAAAACATAAGGGTAGATGGGGTGCTTGGGTGGCTCAGTCGGTTAAGTGTCTTGCCTTCAGCTCAGGTCATGATCTTGGGTCCTGGGATCAAGCCCCACGTCTGGCTCCCTGTTCAATGGAGAGTCTGCTTCTCCCCTTCCTCTGCCCCATCTGCAATCCAACTCTCTGTCTTTGTCTCTTTCTCTCTCAAACAAACATATGGGGAGATACTACCAAAAATACATAACTAGCTAAAATGAGCAGGTAGCAGTAAGGAAAGGCCATGGGCACATTCTGGTTTCATCTTACGTAGCTGCTTTATAGGGAGTCAAATATATTATGTAAAGTAGTAATTATAAGGGTAATCATTAAAACAAAACAAAAACATGAACTTTCTAAATTATCAGATAATATACACATAAATAATACATTATAGATAATATAAGAAAATAGTATAAAATATAACAGAAAAGATAATATCATGTCAGATAAAAACTAAACATACATGTCATATAAGTAAAAGTAAGTTGATTAACTCCTCATTGAAAGAAAAAAATCAACATTTGAATCATAAAGCAAAATTTAATTTTATTTCCAAAATTCAAGAGATACACCTAAAATAAAACAACTCCTACAAATCAAAAATTAAAGAATGAGCAGAAACCTGTCAGGCAAATGTGAAGAAAACAGTAAAGGGAGCAATCTATTTTGGTGATCTCACCATTACGACACCCATGGATCAAATAACCTTGTAGCAGCATAGTTAAAGTTAAAATTATAGGAAACACAAGAGGAAATAGAGACCTATTAGGTACTGAAGATTTTAATTCTCGCATCTCAGTTCATGACATAGCATGTGTTTATCCATGGAATACATAAATAATGAAAGTAATAGGTATACCGATTTTGCATGGAATTAAGCTATCATGCTTCACATTATCTTCATGCACCCACAAAATATTGGAGTTAATCATATTGTAGGACACAAACAAAATCTTGGTTAGTTTAAGAAAGTGTAAATATGGGGATGGCTGGGTGGCTCAGTCAGTTAGAAAGCAGTCAGAAAGTGTCTGCTCTCGACTCAGGTCATGATCCCAGGGTCCTGGAATTGAGTCCCACATCAGGCTCCTTGCTCAGCAGGGAACCTGCCTCTCCCTCTGCCTGTCACTCCCCCTGCTTGTGCTCTCTCTCTCTCTCAGACAAATAAATAAATAAAGATCTTTTTTAAAAAATAAGTGTAAATATGGTAAAGGACGAATAAGTAAAAGCAAATCAGTTCATTGGCTATTGGAAACAAAACCATTCTATAAGGTGAATGGTTACAAAATTGATGTGACAGAATGCATAGCCTTCCTATGTACAAGTAATACTCAGTTGGGAAATGCAGTAGAAGAAAAGACTGTTGGTGATAGTGAGTTACAAGGTAAAATACCTAAGAAAAAGTTAAATACTGAAGTTCAATATTTTGTAAAACATCAGACATTATTGGGGCATATAAAAAGAGCATTAGATAGGAAGACAAAGCATCATAAAGATGTCAATTTTCTCTAACACAATCATATGTATACACATATATGCATACATACATATATATATATATAACACAATTATATAACAAAATTCTAGCGAAAATATCCTCTTTCATTTTAATATAGACGAATTGGTTATAAAAGCTAATAACTTTGACTTTAGAAAGAGCAGAAATTTCTATATGGCAACACACACATAAAACACACACATAAAGTCCGGGGGGGGGAGGAGTCAAGATGGCGGAGAAGTAGCAGGCTGAGACTACTTCAGCTAGCCGGAGATCAGCTAGATAGCTTATCTAAAGATTGCAAACACCTGAAAATCCGTCGGCAGATGGAAGAGAAGAAGAACAGCAATTCTGGAAACAGAAAAACAACCACTTTCTGAAAGGTAGGACCGGCGAGAAGTGAATCCAAAGCGACGGGAAGATAGACCCCGGGGGGAGGGGCCGGCTCCCGGCAAGAGGCGGAGCAACGGTGCACAAAATCAGGACTTTTAAAAGTCTGTTCCGCTGAGGGACATCGCTCCAGAGGCTAAACCGGGGCGAAGCCCACGCGGGGTCAGCGTGGCCTCAGGTCCCGCAGGGTCACAGAAGGATCGGGGGTGTCTGAGTGTCGCAGAGCTTGCGGGTATTGGAACGGGAAAGCCGGCTACAGAGACAGAGCCAACAGTAAGCTCGCAGCTCGGTGTTACCTTGAACTGGTCGCAGGCTCGGTGAGCTCGGAGCGCGGCCGAAGGTCAGGCAGACGGGAGTAACTGGGCGCTGTTCTCTGAGGCCGCACTGAGGAGTGGGGCCCCGGGATCTTGGCTCCTCCGGGCCGGAGACCAGGAGGCCGCCATTTGTATTCCCGTCCTCTGGAACTCTACGGAAAGCGCTCAGGGAACAAAAGCTCCTGAAAGCAAAGCCGAGAGGATTACTCACCCCGGCACCTGATAAGGGCGGTGCAATTCTGCCTAGGGCAAAGACACTTGAGAATCACTACAACAGGCCCCTCCCCCAGAAGATCAACAAGAAATCCAGCCCATACCAAGTTCACCTACCAAGGAGTGCGGTTTCAATACCAAGGAGAGCAGCAGAATTCCAGAGGAGGAGAAAGCAAAGCACGGAACTCATGGCTATTTCCCTGTGATTTTTTTTAGTCTTGCAGTTAATTTAATTTTTTTCTTTTTCATTTTTTGTTTTTTTTCTCGCCTTCTGGTAAATTTTTTTTTAACTTTTACCTTTTTCTTTTTTAACGTTTTTTAACTAGTTTATCCAATATATATATTTTTTCTTTTTTATTTTTCTTATTTTTCTTTTTTTTTAATTCTTTTCTTTTCTTTTTTTTCTTTTTTCTTTTTTTTTTCCTTTCTTCCTTTTTGAACCTCTTTTTATCCCCTTTCTCCCCCCTCACGATTTAGGATCTCTTCTAATTTGGTTAAAGCATATTTTCCTGGGGTTGTTGCCACCCTTTTAGTATTTTACTTGCTCCTTCATATACTCTTATCTGGACAAAATGACAAGACGGAAAAATTCAACACAAAAAAAAGAACAAGAGGCAGTACCGAAGGCTAGGGACCTAATCAATACAGACATTGGTAATATGTCAGATCTAGAGTTCAGAATGACAATTCTCAAGGTTCTAGCCGGGCTCGAAAAAGGCATGGAAGATATTAGAGAAACCCTCTCAGGAGATATAAAAGCCCTTTCTGGAGAAATAAAAGAACTAAAATCTAACCAAGTTGAAATAAAAAAAGCTATTAATTAGGCGCAATCAAAAATGGAGGCTCTCACTGCTAGAATAAATGAGGCAGAAGAAAGAATTAGTGATATAGAAGACCAAATGACAGAGAATAAAGAAGCTGAGCAAAAGAGGGACAAACAGCTACTGGACCACGAGGGGAGAATTCGAGAGATAAGTGACACCATAAGATGAAACAACATTAGAATAATTGGGATTCCAGAAGAAGAAGAAAGAGAGAGGGGAGCAGAAGGTATACTGGAGAGAATTATTGGGGAGAATTTCCCCAATATGGCAAAGGGAACGAGCATCAAAATTCAGGAGGTTCAGAGAACGCCCCTCAAAATCAATAAGAATAGGCCCACACCCCGTCACCTAATAGTAAAATTTACAAGTCTCAGTGACAAAGAGAAAATCCTGAAAGCAGCCAGGGAAAAGAAGTCTGTAACATACAATGGTAAAAATATTAGATTGGCAGCTGACTTATCCACAGAGACCTGGCAGGCCAGAAAGAGCTGGCATGATATTTTCAGAGCACTAAATGAGAAAAACATGCAGCCCAGAATACTATATCCAGCTAGGCTATCATTGAAAATAGAAGGAGAGATTAAAAGTTTCCAGGACAAACAAAAACTGAAAGAATTTGCAAACACCAAACCAGCTCTACAGGAAATATTGAAAGGGGTCCTCTAAGCAAAGAGAGAGCCTACAAGTGGTAGATCAGTAAGGAACAGAGACAATATACAGTAACAGTCACCTTACAGGCAATACAATGGCACTAAATTCATATCTCTCAATAGTTACCCTGAATGTTAATGGGCTAAATGCCCCTGTCAAAAGACACAGGGTATCAGAATGGATAAAAAAACAAAACCCATCTATATGTTGCCTCTAAGAAACTCATTTTACGCCCGAAGACACCTCCAGATTTAAAGTGAGGGGGTGGAAAAGAATTTATCATGCTAATGGACATCAGAAGAAAGCAGGAGTGGCAATCCTTATATCAGATCAATTAGATTTTAAGCCAAAGACTATAATAAGAGATGAGGAAGGACACTATATCATACTCAAAGGGTCTGTCCAACAAGAAGATCTAACAATTTTAAATACCTATGCCCCCAACGTGGGAGCAGCCAACTATATAAACCAATTAATAACAAAATCAAAGAAACACATCAACAATAATACAATAATAGTAGGGGACTTTAACACTCCCCTCACTGAAATGGACAGATCATCCAAGCAAAAGATCAGCAAGGAAATAAAGGCCTTAAACAACACACTGGACCAGATGGACATCACAGATATATTCAGAACATTTCATCCCAAAGGAACAGAATACACATTCTTCTCTAGTGCGCATGGAACATTCTCCAGAATAGATCACATCCTCGGTCCTAAATCAGGACTCAACCGGTATCAAAAGATTGGGATCATTCCCTGCATATTTTCAGACCACAATGCTCTAAAGCTAGAACTCAACCACAAAAGGAAGTTTGAAAAGAACCCAAATACAAGGAGACTAAACAGCATCCTTCTAAAGAATGAATGGGTCAACCGGGAAATTAAAGAAAAATTGAAAAAAATCATGGAAACAAATGATAATGAAAATACAACAGTTCAAAATCTGTGGGACACAACAAAGGCAGTCCTGAGAGGAAAATATATAGCGGTACAAGCCTTTCTCAAGAAACAATAAAGGTCTCAGGTACACAACCTAACCCTACACCTAAAGGAGCTGGAGAAAGAACAAGAAAGAAACCCTAAGCCAGCAGGAGAAGAGAAATCATAAAGATCAGAGCAGAAATCAATGAAATAGAAACCAAGAAAACAATAGAACAAATCAACGAAACTAGGAGCTGGTTCTTTGAAAGAATTAATAAAATTGATAAACCCCTGGCCCGACTTATCAAAAAGAAAAGAGAAAGGACCCAAATAAATAAAATCATGAATGAAAGAGGAGAGATCACAACTAACACCAAAGAAATACAAACTATTATAAGAACATACTATGAGCAACTCTACGCCAATAAATTTGACAATCTGGAAGAAATGGATGCATTCCTAGAAACATATAAACTACCACAACTGAACCAGGAAGAAATAGAAAGCCTGAACAGACCCATAACCAGTAAGGAGATTGAAACAGTCATTAAAAATCTCCAAACAAACAAAAGCCCAGGGCCAGACGGCTTCCCGGGGGAATTCTACCAAACATTTAAAGAAGAACTAATTCCTATTCTCCTGAAACTGTTCCAAAAAATAGAAATGGAAGGAAAACTTCCAAACTCATTTTATGAGGCCAGCATCACCTTGATCCCAAAACCAGACAAGGATCCCATCAAAAAAGAGAGCTATAGACCAATATCCTTGATGAACACAGATGCGAAAATACTCAACAAAATACTAGCCAATGGGATTCAACAGTACAATAAAAGGATTATTCACCACGACCAAGTGGGATTTATTCCAGGGCTGCAAGGTTGGTTCAACATCTGCAAATCAGTCAATGTGATACAACACATCAATAAAAGAAAGAACAAGAACCATATGATACTCTCAATAGATGCTGAAAAAGCATTTGACAAAGTACAGCATCCCTTCCTGATCAAAACTCTTCAAAGTGTAGGGATAGAGGGCACATACCTCAATATCATCAAAGCCATCTATGAAAAACCCACCGCAAATATCGTTCTCAATGGAGAAAAACTGAAAGCTTTTCCGCTAAGGTCAGGAACACGGCAGGGATGTCCATTATCACCACTGCTATTCAACATAGTACTAGAGGTCCTAGCCTCAGCAATCAGACAACAAAAGGAAATTAAAGGCATCCAAATCGGCAAAAAAGAAGTCAAATTATCACTCTTCGCAGATGATATGATACTATATGTGGAAAACCCAAAAGACTCCACTCCAAAACTGCTAGAACTTATACAGGAATTCAGTAAAGTGTCAGGATATAAAATCAATGCACAGAAATCAGTTGCATTTCTCTACACCAACAACAAGACAGAAGAAAGAGAAATTAAGGAGTCAATCCCATTTACAATTGCACCCAAAACCATAAGATACCTAGGAATAAACCTAACCAAAGAGGCATAGAATCTATACTCA
Source organism: Mustela erminea (assembly GCF_009829155.1). Taxonomy (NCBI): domain Eukaryota; kingdom Metazoa; phylum Chordata; class Mammalia; order Carnivora; family Mustelidae; genus Mustela; species Mustela erminea. The sequence continues at coordinate 98,404,945 of NC_045616.1, read as the reverse complement.
GAAAACTATAAAGTACTCATGAAAGAAATTGAGGAAGACACAAAGAAATGGAAAAATGTTCCATGCTCCTGGATTGGAAGAATAAATATTGTGAAAATGTCTATGCTACCTAAAGCAATCTACACATTTAATGCAATTCCTATCAAAGTACCATCCATCTTTTTCAAAGAAATGGAACAAATAATGCTAAAATTTATATGGAACCAGAAAAGACCTCGAATAGCCAAAGGGATATTGAAAAAGAAAGCCAACGTTGGTGGCATCACAATTCCGGACTTCAAGCTCTATTACAAAGCTGTCATCATCAAGACAGTATGGTACTGGCACAAAAACAGACACATAGATCAATGGAACAGAATAGAGAGCCCAGAAATAGACCCTCAACTCTACAGTCAGCTAATCTTCAACAAAGCAGGAAAGAATGTCCAATGGCAAAAAGACAGCCTCTTCAATAAATGGTGCTGGGAAAATTGGACAGCCACATGCAGAAAAATGAAATTGGACCATTTCCTTACACCACACACAAAAATAGACTCAAAATGGATGAAGGACCTCAATGTGCGAAAGGAATCCATCAAAATCCTTGAGGAGAACAATAGGCAGCAACCTCTTCGACCTCAGCCGCAGCAACATCTTCCTAGGAACAACGCCAAAGGCAAGGGAAGCAAGGGCAAAAATGAACTATTGGGATTTCATCAAGATCAAAAGCTTTTGCACAGCAAAGGAAACAGTTAACAAAATCAAAAGACAACTGAGAATGGGAGAAGATATTTGCAAACGACATATCAGATAAAGGACTAGTGTCCAGAATCTATAAAGAACTTAGCAAACTCAACACCCAAAGAACAAATAATCCAATCAAGAAATGGGCAGAGGACATGAACAGACATTTCTGCAAAGAAGACATCCAGATGGCCAACAGACACATGAAAAAGTGCTCCATATCACTCGGCATCAGGGAAATACAAATCAAAACCACAATGAGATATCACCTCACACCAGTCAGAATGGCTAAAATCAACAAGTCATGAAATGACAGATGCTGGCGAGGATGCGGAGAAAGGGGAACCCTCCTACACTGTTGGTGGGAATGCAAGCTGGTGCAGCCACTCTGGAAAACAGCATGGAGGTTCCTCAAAATGTTGAAAATAGAACTGCCCTATGACCCAGCAATTGCACTATTGGGTATTTACCCTAAAGATACAAACGTAGTGATCCAAAGGGGCACGTGCACCCGAATGTTTATAGCAGCAATGTCCACAATAGCCAAACTATGGAAAGAACCTAGATGTCCATCAACAGATGAATGGATCAAGAAGATGTGGTATATATACACAATGGAATACTATGCAGCCATCAAAAGAAATGAAATCCTGCCATTTGCGACAACATGGATGGAACTAGAGCGTATCATGCTTAGTGAAATAAGTCAAGCAGAGAAAGACAACTATCATATGATCTCCCTGATATGAGGAAGTGGTGATGCAACATGGGGGCTTAAGTGGGTAGGAGAAGAATCAATGAAACAAGATGGGATTGGGAGGGAGACAAACCATAAGTGACTCTTAATCTCACAAAACAAACTGAGGGTTGCTGGGGGGAGGGGGTTTGGGAGAAGGGGGTGGGATTATGGACATTGGGGAGGGTATGTGCTTTGGTGAGTGCTGTGAAGGGTGTAAACCTGGTGATTCACAGACCTGTACCCCTGGGGATAAAAATATATGTTTATAAAAAATTAAAAATTAAAAAAAACAAAACAAAAAAAAACCAGAATAACTTTAAAAAAAAAAAAAACTCCACAAAGTCCAAATTACAAAGAAGGCAAAATATTTGTAATATGTTTTGCATAAATGGGTCTAATTTTTTATTGTATAAATACCTCCTATAAACTATTTTTTAAAAAGCAATAATACAACATAATATAAAGATCACTTCAAAAGAAATACAGATGACTTTTAATCACATACAATGCTCAGTCCCATTCTTCACAAGATAAATACAAAGAGATACATTTTCCACTTGGAAATCGGCAAAGACTCAAGTATTTGATATCAAAGTGTATTTGGAGAAGAGGTAGAGAAGCAGGCTTCATACTTAGCTAGTGAGAGTATAAACTAATAAGTTCTCAGTGCAGAGCAATTTGGAAGTATTTATCAAAACTCCAGATATTATTACCATTTGATCAAGTAATTCTACTTAGGGGAATTCATTCAACAGATATGCCTTTTTGTGTGTAAAATGACACATAACTAAGTAGGATCAATATAGATTGGCTGATATTAGCTAAAGATTGGAATCAACTACATTCAGGGATTGGTGCAAGTTGAAGAAATTGTTGACAACATATTCCATTCCGTGGAAGTGTATGTAGCTCTTTTAAATGAAGTAACTATAAACACAGTGGTAGCAGATGAGCTCCAAGATCCATGGATGTGTGTGCAAGTGTATGTGTGTGGGTCTAGAGAGAGATGGGATATTTTATACACACACACCTCCCCCAAGCACTAAGGTATAATATTTCCAGTTGTGTAAAAAACCCAAGAGGAAAAATATACATACCTATGTGCTTAGGAGACAGAGCAGTGGTTATCTTGAGGAAAGAAACTAGGGGGTCGGAGAACAGGCTTATGGGAGAAACTTATCACTACACAGTTTTCTGAGTCTTTGACTTTGGGGCTCTGTCCATATATTACCTATGAAAACAATACCAAATCAAATCAAACTTCTAAAAAGTGTTTAACATGTAAAACAAATTATGGATTTATGCTTACTAAATAAGGGAGAGCTGTGCTTTTAGGATGTGGTCTTTGGAAAAAGCAAACCACTGACTTACGTAGGGTCAGTATTTGAGCACAGGCCCACCATGCTACTGCTACCATCTTAGCTCCGACTTCATCGTGGCTCATCCGGAAGTCTTCCTATCTTCCCTTGGGCCCTCAAAGCTTCTCCGTGGTCTATAACACAATATAAAGCTTTAGCAGGTCTGGGGCTTGAGGAATATGGTTGTTGGAAGGGGGAGAGCTGTCAAATTGTACTTCTGAGTCCTGAATAATAGTGCTAAGTCTTCATGAAATGGAAAAAGCAAAATCTTAAAATAGTTTCATAGATGAGTTGATGATTTATCTCTTACCCAACTGAATTTGAGAAGATGGTGAGCTTTCTAGGTAGTTAAAAATGAGAACTGAGGTTTCAGAGAAGCATTGGAGACAGACATGCAGAACTGAGGATTTCTGTTAAAACTCTGAGGAGATTCCTTCTCTTGTCTATACGTAGGGAATGGACATGTGGGATTGGCAGTCTTTAAAAGTGTACTGTGTTAGATGGGGGGGTGGAGCTGTAGAAGAAGATGAAGGAAGTGAGGGCCCCGGGGTGTGGGGCGTGGGGGTTGGTCCCCAGTGACTCTCACAAGCTACAAATGAAGGTTTGCCAACTCTGTGCTGCTCTCTGTCTGTCTCACTAGTAGGAATGTGGGAGAAGTGTCTCTGTGGGCTCTCCTGAGTGTGTGTCTGGGGATGGAAGGAACCAGATGTGACCGAGCTGGGACTGAAACCTTTGTTTAGCAATTCCAGTATGTGAGCCGCATGTGAAATAGGTAATCCTCAAATGAGAAGGCAGGAGGACTAAAAGAAAAGGATACATTTTATAAGACAGAAGCAGTAGTCAGAGGGAGCAGGAGAAGCAATTAGTGCAACATGGTGGACGCAAGGGAAGAGTGAGTGTCAGAAAGGAACAGCCTCTTTTGCAGAAGCCATGGTGCATGACAAATACACTGAGGAACAAAACCATCTCGATCCATTTCCTGAGGGCCCTCAGCCATGACTCCCATCCCAAAAGCTGGATGGAGGAGATCAGGTGTCTCCCCACAGCCCCACGGAGTGAGTTACTGTCCCAGGGTTGTGGCCTCTCTTTGATTTCGTGCACATTTGCTTTTTTTTTTTTTTTTAAAGGTTTTATTTATTTGAGAGAGAGAGATTACAAGTAGGCAGAGAGACATGCAGAGGCGGGGGGGGGGGGGAGAAGGCTCCCCACCGAGCAGAGAGCCTAATGTAAGGTTTGATTCCAGGACCCGGAGACCATGACCTGAGCCGAAGGCAGAGGCTTAACCCAATGGGCCAGCCAGGTGCCCTAGATTTCATGCACATTTGTAAGAAGACCCCCAGTTTTCTTCCTGGTGTTTTCAGGCTCTGGGTACACTGTCTTTGCTACAGCCTGTGATCTCTTTCAGTGCAGGAATTAGTTCATGTTATTTTTGGCCCATGGCTTCTAGTATAGGGTTTCAGTCAATAAACACTGTTTGAGTGAATATCTGGAAATGTTTCCAGGAATTGTGACGTCTAGAAACGTAAGCCACAGACAATGCCGCGTGCCTATGCTGACAGATTATGCAGGGAATCTGACCCAATTCCCACCTCAGAGGCTCCGTTTAATGGACCAACCCTAAATGAAAGGTATTTTATCTATATGCAGTAAAGAAGGAACACGGTCTCTGCAAAAAATAGTTTTGATTTGATGGAATCCAAATTGTGAGGCTTTAGGAAAGAATCGGCTTCTGTCCCCTGAGCTTCCTGACCCTCAACACAGCCCCTTCATTTATTCATTCTCTTGACAGCTGTTGCTTGAGTGCCTACAAAGTTCCCGAGAACAGCACTGAGGATACAGTGGTGAACAAAACAGAGAAAGTTGTTCTTGAATTCATAGCTACTTGCATTTATAATGCAGGAGGTGAACAGGATGCAAAGAAATATTGCCATTTATATGGTAATGTCAGAAAGTATCGCCCTCGACCCACAAGGACGACAAGAAGCCCCAGTTCAGATGCATCTTCTCTCTCCTTATTTCCGCAAGTCTACACACTTATATACGTTTACATGACCAATCAGTGAGCAGGGTACAGGAGGGAGCGAATCAGGCTGTACACCTAAACGAACAACTTCGCTAGCAACCAATGCTGTTTACTTCCTCTTTGGGCGTTCCACTTAGTCTCACGAGGCAATCCTAACCTGGCAACTAGCCAGGCACCATCTTTTAATGGCGGAGGCTGCCCTGGCCAGGGGCCTGCCTCCGACGTCTCCCCCTTTTTTCTTTTATGGCAGGGATCGTGCCTGTCTTAGGTTGTCAGTGGCAGGGAATATCCTTACCCGTCATCAGAGGGCAGATATCAATGATCTGCGTCCTGTCTTAGGTTGGTATATTTCCCCCACCAATCTTACCCGTCGTTGACTACCGATCCAGCATACTTAGCCACACTTGGGGGGATGTTCCAGCCTCGATGGCTAACAAGGCCTGCACCATGGCTTGCTGTTGCCCAGGTTGCTGTCGCCTCCAAATTTGCAGTTTCCTTACTAGTAGAATCAAGCCCACTACGGGGATTGTCATCAGACCAATTATGCTAGCCCATTGTTTCGTAAAGGTTAACACATCTTGCAATGTTTTGATTATCTCTGGGAGGGTTGCAAGCTCAACTCTGGTGTTATTTATCCTTGTTATGCCTAGTAGCAGGTGCTGAGTGTAGTTTTGGAATTCTGCGGGCTAATTCCCCCGCAAGTATTGGGAGAGCTGTCGGGAGACATTCTGTAAGTCACTCATATTAGTATAGGCTATGGGAGTTACACAAATTGCCGGGAAGTGTGCTATACATCCCAGTCCTAATAGGGCCCCCAATATGTCCCCTTGTTCTTGAACCAAATCCACTCTCTGGTTGATTATCAGGATTCCTGCTTGCAGATGTGCATTGATCTGAGTCTGTGTTTGAAGGGCAGCCGCCGTTCCTTTTGCAAGGGTGTTCACAGCTTCCGCAGTGGGTATAGTTGCAGCAAGCGAGACTGCTGCTGCCGTGGCAGCTGCTGTAGATATAGCCAATGCTGTCACAACGGCGGCTGTGATACCAAAATCTCTCTTCTTTCTGGATAGCACCACCGGTAACTTGTCCTCTGGAATGGAAACTGGGATAGTAACATGGGTAGAGATACGCATCATCATAGCCAGCTTGAAGGCCGTGACATTCCAGCACTGGGAAAGATAGCAATTCTTAGAGCAATTCAACGTATCATTCAGCTCGCTAGCATTTGTTACGAGGAAAAGGAACGGAGGCGAGACCCATATGGGAGTGGGCTGATAAGTAATATTATTGGGACAAGACACATTAACTGTTGTCTCAAAGGTACTAGAGTCATTTTGTTTATAAGAACAGTTGAGGAATTTGCCACCATTTAACATGGACACTGCTGAGATATCAGTACATGCTCCTAGCAAGTTATAGACCTGCCATGCATCAAAGGGAGAGGAGGGATTGCCTTGCTTAGGATTTTGAAAGGAATAATTGTACCCTGTAAAGGTATTATTTTTATAAGTAGGAAAGCGTGGAGGGAATATAAAGCTATGCATTTCATTGATGTAAACTGAGCGCAAGGTACTCTGACATCCAGACCACTCCGGTGGCCATACCCTGTTATTGGTGCACCTGGGCAAATTAAAAGGTTGATATGGCCCTGAGGCATTAATAGGTTTCACAGGGGCCAAACCCTGGATCACAGGTGGTCCCATTGAGGTATGTTTAGCAAGCCTTCATCTAGGAACCATGGAGCCGCCTTTTCCACTGTATTCAAAAAGGCCCGAGCAGTTTTTGCTTTTAGTGGAGTTCCATTGGCTTTCAGGAGGTCTTTTAAAGACCCTTCCAACTGCACTTTAGATACTTCAGATCCCATTATGAACACACAGACAACAGACGCGGACGTTAAAGACACTAACACATTAACTTTTTACACGCATATACTTCAGTCGACCTTTACTCCCCGCTTTACTGCGGAATTCCCACTTTTGAACGTGGCTAATGTCCCCGCTTTCCTGCGGATTACCTTGCAAGATTCCTTTATTTAGTTCCCGGGTTTTGGCACCATTTATCGCCCTTGACCCGCAAGGACGACAAGAAGCCCCAGTTCAGGTGTATCTTCTCTCTCTTTGTTTCCGCAAGTCTACACACTTATATACGTTTACATGACCAATCAGCGAGCAGGGTACAGAAGGGAGCGAATCAGGCTGTGCACCTAAACGAACAACTTCGCTAGCAACCAATGCTGTTTACTTCCTCTTTGGGTGTTCCACTTAGTCTCACGAGGCAATCCTAACCTGGCAACTAGCCAGGCACCATCTTTTAATGGCGGAGGCCGCCCTGGCCAGGGGCCTGCCTCCGACAAGAAAGTCCCAAGATTTAGGAAGGAAAATAAAGCGAGGGGTTGAGCAAGAGTCTCTCTGGGACTCAAAGGACTTGAGGAAGAGAAACAGTGTTCAGGAAGAGGGAGCTGAGGGCCCAAGGTGTGGGCCGGGTGGGCGCTCCTGAGAATCAGCACCAAGGCCATTGTGGGAGTAGCAGAACAAGGGGAAGGTTGGTGGGCTGTGACACAGAGAGGTTCTAGAGGCTGGATCCTGCTGGACACCCTGCAACTCTGTGGAAAAGTACCATAGAGGCAGGAGTAGAGGCAGGAGGGCCCCCGCAGGGTGCTAGTGAAGATTGCTAGGTGTGGATGAGGAAGTCGGGGCTCAGGTGACAGCGGCAGGGGCTACAGTCAAATCCTGTAGAAGGATGTGCTCAAGGATCGGGTGTGGAGGGTGAGGGAAAGGGCAGGGGTGACAATTTCTCCAAGGTGGTGGTGGTTGTAGAGATACACTTTCCTTTCACAGCAGCTTTAGAGTCATGGAAGGATGGAGGAGATGGTCCAGAGAGTTCCCTTGTGCCCCACACCTAGTTTCTGCATTAGGAACCTGTCACGTGAGTGTGGCACATGTTACCATGAAGGAACCTCTCTTGTTCCATTGTTAACTAAAGTCCATACTCGCGTTCAGAGTTCCTTAGTTTTTACCTCATATTCTCTGCAGTTCCAGGATCTTAACCAGGATACCCCTGAGAGACCGAATGTACCCAGGGACCGTGGCCAGACCGTACATAAACCTGCCCAGAAAGGCAAACAGCCAGCCTTGTAGCAATCGGCCTGCAGTGGCAAGGGTTGGGTTAATAATTGATGGCTTCCGATTGAGGAAACCTCCAGAAAGGCCAACTACGTGCAGCGAGTCAGTAACACAGAATGCCGTGCTACTTTTTTTTTTTGCCGTGCTACTTTTTAAATTTAATTTTTTTTTAAAGATTTTATTTATTTGACAGAGACAGAGATCACAAGTAAACAGAGAGGCAGGCAGAGAAAGAGGAGGAAGCAGGCTCTCCACTGAGCAGAGAGCCTGATGCGGGGCTCAATCCAAGGACCCTGAGATAATGACCTGAGCTGAAGGCAGACCCCTAGCTGACTGAGCCACACAGGTGCCCCAGAATGCCATGCTTCTGGTTGGCCCATCCACAGCTGCCTCCTCCCTCGGCCTGTGATGAGGGTGTACCTGAAGCCTTCTCTTCTTGCTGCTCTAAAGCTTTCCCAACCCACTGCCTGCCTTTGAGTCTGCCTAACACAAGTGGTGGTGGCTGACTCCCCTTCAAGCTCTGAGGAAAGAGCCTTACCTCACTCTTATTTGGGTGGGTCCATACCCCTTGCATTTGGTAATCTTCTCTCCTTAGGCTCCTCCTCGTGTGGGTGTCACAGGCTTTCCTCACTGGGGTTGACCTTGACAGTTAGGAGGAACACTGGGCACATGCGTAGTAGGATTCACCTCGACTCTCATGATTACACCAGGATTATGGGTTTGGGAGAGGAGCACGCCATTTTCCTCACAGCCTATCCGGGCAGAGTCTACCCACAGAACTTATCACTGTGGATGTCGACTGTGAGCCTAGGGGTTTTGTACAAGAGCAACTTGAAAAGCAGAGTTGCCGTTTGCTGACCAGGGGAAGTGTCGATGGAACAGAGTGATGTTTTATTTTGTTTTTAAACGTTGAGAGTTTTAATTAGTGTCCTGACTAGACACAAAAGGAAAGCTACTGAATAGTCGTAGAGTTCAGGTGTGTTGTTACAGCTGGAAATACACATTTGCGAAAACGCTTCCCATATCTTATCATTAAGTATGATATTTGCCATGTTATTCTGTAGATGTCCTCTATTAGGTTAAATATTTTTTCTGAAGTGGAAGCACCCTTCAATTCCTGGGGGGGGGGGACCCTCCTTAATCATAATATTTATCGTCCTCTTGCTCATCCAGCCAATTCCAGGTCCTAAGATTTCATCTAGGATTTTCCATCTGTGCTGGTAAGTTTTAGAATTTTCTTTGCTTGTCTTGCTAGGAAGCCAGCAGTAATGAGCCTTCCCGGCAGAAATCCCTCAGCTCTCTCCTTCACTTGTCAGGGGAGGAAATGAAAATTCAGGGAAGGTAACCCCAGAGTCGCATTGTTAATTAGCAGTGGTACTGGGTTCCCACGCCAGTGTGTTTTCCACTTCACCCTGATGACCCACTCAGAAGCAGTTCTGTGGGACGCCGGGGAGAAGGACACTGGATGTCAGTTCACAAGCACTTGGGTTGATATGTGAATTACAGGGATTGGACTGGTTCCTCTCCTAGACTCTCTTCCCCAAATTTCATTTCTAGGCCTTAGGGAAAGACTGAATTGCCCAAGGGAATGGATGCAACTTGTCAGTTTCAAACATTGTTTGAAAATGAAGGTGCTTGTAAGAACATCTGTGTTGTTTCCTATTCTTTTCTAAACAGATAGAAAACCTACAGGGAAAAAGTGAAGTGTTCTATGAATTCAAAGACTTGAGAAACACTCCTACAAGATATAAATATTTAAGAGTTATTTTGCACTGGGAGCTGTTAGGCTGAAGTTATGCAAACTTTGAACTTTGTAAAAATGTGAAAATTTAGAAAAAGTTTTTAAATCCTTTGTAATATGTTATTGCATATTAACAGTGTTTCCTTGGGCAGAGAATTCATTTGGTTGCATGGTTCCTTGTTCAAAATGAATTTTCTGGTTTTCCAAAGGAGGTGTATTTGTTCTGTTTCCCACAATTTATTTTTCGTAAAATCATATCTAGGGAAGAAAAAAAATCATTGCCGTGTGTATACTCTACATCAGTCCTCACCAGATATTCAAATCAATTCAATAAAATGTCCATAGATTAATCTATCTAAAAATTTCAATGTAATAGGATTCTAGAAACAAAGTGATTACTGTCAAGGAGCTCACATACAAAGATGGGCTGTAGACATGTACAACCAACAAAGATGCAGTGTGAAAGGTTTTATGATAGAAGAAAACTTTGAGCAGGTCCTTAAAAAATGAAGTATATCTATTAGTAGGAGGTGGAAAGGGAAAAAAAAAACATTTCAGGCAGAGGGACCGATAGAAGCGAAGGCATATGGTTTCTGGACGGGCCACATGTATGCAGCTGGTGGCTGGGGAATATGGAGGAAGATTCAGAAAGAGTAAGTATCTAGAAAGTGAAGGTCAGCTGGATTTTTGAGATTTTTATCATTCAGGCAATGAGGAGTCCTTGAATTTACACAAAGGAGTCCTTTGTATAAATATATGTTTTAGAAAGAGAAGTTAGTTCTTTGTAGGCAATAGAAATCGACTCTGGTAACAATAATTACATGTGTATGTTTGAGAGGCAGGTATTGAAACGTTCATGCTGTAGCTACCTGTGCAAAAAGAGCAACTCCTTTTTTTAAGAAAGAGTGATGATTCAATATCTCTGTAATTAGAGTGACCATAAGACAGACTGTCCAAACTGGAACCCTTTGGAGAACAGGAGGTGGGAACTTTTAATAATTTTGTTAGGGCAGCCATCCGCAATTGGGGATGTCCTGGCAAAGTGAGAGTCAGAACTACTCTATTTATAACTGAAGGAAATTTTGAGTTGATGACAAGACTAGAAAAGACAAGAATGTGAACTAACACAGAGAGAACCCTGTGATGGGCACTGATCACAGCTGCCAGCATTTTACACGTATGAAGTCATTGAATCCCTAAGCAACAAACTATGAGGTAGGTATTAATATAAGTTCTTATTTTATAGGTGAAGAAATCAAGGCAGAGTTTAAATGACATGCCCAAGGCTAGCTGGTGACCTAGCAGGTGCTAGAGAGCCAGGATTCAAATCCAGGTTGTCTGGTACCAAGACTTATGTCCTTATCTCTACCACATTGTCTTGCAGTCACACCTTGCTTGCCTTCTAAATTTGAATTCCAGGCAAGCCTGTGTGGCTCAGTGGGTTAAAGCCTCTGCCTTTGGCTTAGGTCATGATTCCAGGGTCCTCCTCCTCTCTCTCTGCCTGCCTCTGCCTACTTGTCATCTCTGTCTATTAAATAACTAAATAAGTAAATCTTTATATTTGAATTACAGATAAACAATGAATAATTGTTCAGTACAAGTATATTCCATGCAATGTTTGGGTCAAGACTTCTTCCGAGTTGCAGAGCCTGTGGTATTTCTGACCAGGTTCAGGTCTGTCTTTACTCCAGGCAATGCTGCAGATGCCCGGGGTCCCAGCATCTTCTCCTTCCCACCTCAAAATACATGCTTCAGTATCTATATGAATATTACACATATTATGGACTCTTTTGAGAATAATTAAGAGTAGACTATGAAGTAAGCTAGAAAAAAAAAAACCTCAACTCATGTGTGAAATACCACCCAACTGGTGGGCAGAATGGCAGCCTCCCCAGAAGATAAGTCTACTGGGAACTTGTGAATGTGAGCTTATTTGGGAATTGGGTTTAGATCGCCCCCCGAGGATCTTGAAATGAGATCATTCTGGGTTTAGGAGGGACCCTTAATGCAATGGTATATATGCGTAGAAAGGTAAAGGGAGGGACACCTGGGTGGCTCAGTTGGTTGGACGACTGCCTTGGGCTCAGGTCATGATCCTGGAGTTCCGGGATCGAGTCCCACATCAGGCTCCCAGCTCCACGGGGAGTCTGCTGCTCCCTCTGACCTTCTCCTTGCTCATGCTCTCTCTCTCACTGTCTCTCTCTCAAAAAAGTAAATAAAATCTTTAAAAAAATAAAAAAGTTCAAGGGAGGTTTGAGATACAGAGTTACAGGACACAGAGGCAGAAGGCCACAATGAAGACCAGTAGAGATTGAAGTCTTGCTGGTAGAAGCCAAGGAACATCTGGATCCACCAGAAATTAGACATGGAAGGATTCTCTTCCAGAATCTTTGGGGAGCTCCTGCTGACCCTTGATTTTGGACTTCTGGCCTCTAGAACTGTGAGAGGGGGGGAAAAAAAAAAAAGCACAACCCACCTGCTGTCTTTTTCTCTAAACAGTTGTGGTGATTTGTTGGGCAGTCTCAGGAAACTGACACAGGTCATGTTCCATCCATCAGTGAATTATGACAACTCAACCTTCAAGATATATCTAGAACGAGCATCACCTCCCTCTGCCCAGTTAGCTGCACAAGCCACCAACATGGTGGTGGTGGCCATCCTGTGCTAGTCCCTTTGTCCCCTATAGTCACAGCAATCAGAGAGTGATTTTACACTGAAGTCAAATCTTGCCAGTCCTCTGTTCAAACCTTTCCACTTCCCATTTCTCTCAGAATAAAACCCAAAGTTCTGACCAGGGCCTGCAAAGCTGGATATGATCTGGCCCTACTTTCCCTCTGACCTCATTTCTATCCACCCAGTCTCTGTTTCCTTGGTTGTTCCACAAAGGTGCCAAACACCTCCCTTGGAGCCTTTGTGTGCCCTTCCTTCCAGCCAGATAACCACAGGCCTGCTTCCTTACACGTCCCTGCTCAAGTCCCACCTCCTCAGAGAAGCCTTGCTCACCCATCCTATCCAAAGTGGCCAATTACTGTCTAAACAAATTTGTTTATTGATTATCCTGAAAGTACTCATCGTAAATACTCTGTGTTCCTGTTCATAGCCTCTCTTTTTCCTGTTGAGCATGAAAGCCTCCTAAGTGTCAGGACCTTGTCTGTCTTGTTCCTTCTACATTTCTGGTATTAATGCTCTGTACAGTGCAGTCAGTGATAAATAATTGTTGAATGAAGAAATGAATAAACCTTATAGCTATTAAGGGTGTCGACCAAAGAAGATGGAGATGGTGACTACTTTCAGGTCCGCCCAAACAGCACTTCTAGAAAAGTAACCTGGATAGCTACCTACACACATTCTCTGTGGATGGAATAAGAGTCACCACCAAAAGAAACAACCCGCTGTAATGGCAAAGGAAGATCTGAAGAGAGGGCATAGTTTAATACTGTCAGCTGTTTAATGAGACATTTTAGAATGCTTGGAACTGTCAAGTCCAAGAGATCTATTCATGTGAAATCTAGAAATGGGCTCCTAAAGGAATTTGGAAGGAACAAAAACAATTTTTCATGTGTTTAACACTCAGCAGTTGAAAAAGTGCTTTCATACTACTCATTTGGACTGTTACCTGCCTGAGTATAATATTCTCATCTTACAGATGGAATTAGGGAGACTGGAGAAGGCTAAGTGAACTAACTATACAAGGGCACAGCTGCATGACTGATGTTAGGGTAGCGTCAGACCCAAACCCAGACTTTTTGTTTTTTAAGATTTTATTTACTTATTTATTTATTTACTTAATTATGAGAAAGAGCAAGAGGACAAGCAGGAGGAGTGGCAGAGTGAGAGGGAGAAGCAGGCTCCCCAGTAAGCAGGAAGCCTGAGGTAGGACTCCAGTCCAGGACCCTGGGATCATGACGTGTGTCGAAGCCACCCGGGCACCTTACAAACCCAGACTTCTGGTTTCAGATTCCTTATTTCCCTCTCTCGCACACCGTTCACTTATTTATTTAATGTGCATTATTGAGCACAAACTGTTTCAGGAACTGCTTTAAGTGTGTCACATTAGGTTAAGAAGGTTAATAATCTTTGCCTTTCGTTTTTTCAATTAAGAAAAAGAATGTACATGTACTAAATATTGTTGGGGAAAAAAGTAACAGTAGCTGCTACCCTTTACCCACCCGCTTTTTATTTCTCCGGATGCAACTGCTGTTTTCTGGAAATTTTGGTAAATAACGCAAGTCCCCTGTCTGTCGCGTTTGTGAAGGGGGTTCCTTCATGCAGTTGGGGATTGGACAGGACGACTTTGGCTGGCTCATCGCCACTCCGTGGGCGGCCACCGCGCAGGATAAGCGAGCTACACCTGGTAACGAGGATGCCGTTCTCGCGTGTAGGGCTGTGGAGTGGGAAGCATGACGGTGCTGCTGGACATGCTCCCAGAGGGGCCGGGGCCGAGTACCCCGGTAGCAGCACCTCAGGTCCGAGGTACACAGACGAGTTTAACCTGCGTTCTCGGGAGGGGCGGGGCGCGACGAGGCTCCCCGTGGGCGGGGCGCGGGGCGGGGCGGGGCCGGGCGCGACCCAGAGGCTCCCAGCGGGCGGGGCGGTGCGTGGTCGACGTGGCAGCCGCAGGGGCGTGCGCCTTCGGTGGCCATTTTGGAGGCGGGGACGCGCAGCGGTGAGCTGTTGCCGGCGTCTTCGCGGTCTTCTCCGAGCGGTAGTCTTAGCACCCCGAAGTCCTGTCCTGCACTTTCCAACTGCCACGCATACGCTCTCTCGGGCCCCCAGGTAAGCGTCAGCCTGGCAGCGACGCAGGTGCTGACGGGCGGTGGGGTGGGATGCGGGCGCCAACGGGCGCCGACCCCTCCAGGTGGGCGGGCCAGCGGGCAGCGCCGCGGGATGGTTAGGGTCGCTTCGGAGCCCCGCAGCGGAGTCCCGAGCGCAGGCTGTGCTAGCGTGTACAGTGCGGCCCGGCACGGGGACCCTTGGCCAGGCGAGCAGTCCCCGCCGCGCGTTTAGCACTGTGGGTGCCGGTCCTGGGTCCGGTTCCCGTCCTTGGCTCCGGGGTGCGGACCCAGCCTGGCGCCCCTGACCGTTTGGCTCCGCCTTCCAGCGCGCGGGCGGCCGAACGGGACGGGCGGCAGGCGCCCGCTGACCTTAGCCCGGCCCGGCCTGGAGACGTGGCAGGGCCTGCGGGAAGGCCGCTGTCTCCGGGCACAGGGTGCCGGCCGTTCCCGCCTTCTCCCGGCTCCTGGGTCCGTGCACTGGGAATGGCAGTGGGAAGGAGTTTATTTTCCCCAGGTTCCCTGGCTTTTGCATTCTGCTCTTTGTTCGCCTTTGGGACCGGCTTCCGGCAAACTGGCATGCTAGCTCCTATCCTAGATGGGCAGAATTTATATCCATTTCTGCCTGTCAGGGTAGGTATTTTTGAGTGACAACATGTACTTGCTTGGGAACATGACATTTTGGCGTTCCGGTCTTTCTGCTTTACAGCCATTCTTTCATTCAGTGAACATTTATGGAAGTGTATTTTGGGGTCACAGCTGAGAATGCGTAGACAAAACTCTCACATCCTGCTTTGGCGTTCGTTGTTTGTTAGAGCACCAGTAATAACTGCTTTTAAGGCTTTTACTTTGATCAAAGCTGCATTATTCCATTTCTTTATTGTATTCTTATAAGTAGCCATTCACTTTGTATTAGAAAAACCATAATAGATGCAAATTCGAAGAGACTGAGGACTCAATTTTCTAAGCTATTTTTCATTACTTTCTTTAATGTTGACACCTTAATAACACTTCCTATGCTGAAAAGGTATGCACTAAAACCTTTACCAAGTCTGACACTTCACTGTAATCACAGTAGCTTTTCTTCAGTAAGAAGGCATAATGTTTATGTACACCGAATTTACCTAATAACCTCATTAAGCCACTTCTTAGTGTGTCTTTTAAAGACGGAAAGAAATGGACCCTTTGTTGCAGGTTATAAGTTGTTTTCATTGCAGAGACTGTTTTGCCAACACATTCATTAATTTAGGGATCAAGATTATCTTTAAACAGGACTTCTACTGGCCATTGTGAGGATTTGGTAGTATCTGTAAGGAGGAAAACGGGGAGATGAAAAGAGGTGGCTTTGGCAGGGAGGGATCAAGTCCCCAGAAGGCTGTTTGTGTTCCAGTTTATCTCACTTTGGTGTAGAGGTACTGAGTGAAAAGATGCTTGCCTCCCAGATCCCTGGTCTCGACTTAAATGCCATAGATATTTCCTCCACATTCACAACCAAACTCTTTCAAAGTGTTGTGTATTTCTACCTCACCTCCTCCTACTCAGTCCAATTGAAACTGGCTTCTAGCCCTGCTCTTTCTATGGAAACTGCTCTCCCTGTGTTCATATCTTCAGTTTGGAAAATCAGTGACATTCTTTCAGATATCATAGTACTTTGGCATTTCTGCAGCATTTGGTACTGCTGCCCCTTCCTACCTTGGAACTTCTTTGGCTTTTGGACACCACCGTCTCCTGGTTTTCTCCTTTTTGGTCATTTCACTCTTTGCAAGCTCACCTGCCAGGCATTTTTTCAAGGATTGGTTGGGTCATCTTTTCCTTTTCACTTGGTATTCTCTCCTTAGATAACCTTATCCCAGAACACGACTTTAGGACTCAGTAAACTGAAGAAACCTACACTTACGGCTAAACCACAGACTTCATCAGTGTCTCTATTTGGATGTTTCAAGGAGCTTAAACTTGGTATGTCCAATTTTAAGCAGCGCATAATGCCCCTTCCCAAAAAAGAAGACATCAAACCTCTTGACCTTTTCCCGTGTTCCCTGTCTTAGTGAATGCATAGCCATCTATACATTTGTGTAAGTCATGCCCCATCTCCAGTTTTTGAATCTACTCATTCTTCCTTATCTCCCCTGTCATCATATTAGTCTAGGCCAAAGCTTCTCACTCTTGCTACAATTGATATGTGGGGCCAGATAATTAATCATTCTTATGAGGGTTTTCCTGTGCCCTGTGCGATTTTTAGTTGTATTCCTAGCCTTTACCTACTAGATACCAGTAGTCCCTCTAGTTCTGACAATGAAAAATGTCTCAGATGTTGTCCAATGACCTCTGGGTCCCTCCTCCCCTCCCTGCACTTTAGAGGCACTTGCCTTGGGTGTTATCAGTTCCTATATGAACTACTCTCCTTCTTAATAGTCTCTCTGCATTTACTCTGACTGCCCTATATCCCAACCTGCATACTGTGGTCAGAGGAATGTTTTCAGAACACAAATATGAATTGCCAAAAGCTGGAATTAGCCTAAATGTCCTTTACCAGACCAATAGATAAACTGTGGCACATCAGTAAAATGGAATACCATTCAGAAATTTTAAAAAACCCCAACCAGTGATACATCCGACAACTTGGATAGGTCTCAGGAGCATTATATTGACTGAAGAAAAAAAAAAAAAGCCAGTCTCAGAATGTCATATGCCGTATGGTTCTATTTAGGTAACATTCATTAAATGAGAAAATGATAGAGAACAGTCTCTTGCCACAGCCTGTGGTTAGTGGGAGGCTCTGACAAAGGAGCACCACAAAGGAGATTCTTTAGAATGATAGTGGTGTTGGTTACATGAGTCTTTGTGTGTGATGAAACTTCATGGAGCTACACACACAGACAGAAGCATACACATGTAAAAACAGGTGAAAACCCAAATAAAATCACTGGTTACTAGTACAGCACCAGTGTTAATTTCCTGGGTGTGATCACTCTACTGCAGTTAGGTAAGATGCTGTTGGTTGGAGAAGCTGGGGTTAGGATACTCAGGAACTCTGGTCTATTTTTGCATCTTTTTGCAAATCTAAAACTTCTCCAAAAAAGTTAGAAGGCAAATATGTCATCCCCAGCTTGAATGCTGTACGGTGCCTTTGTGTCCTTAAAAAATCCAACTCCTTGATGTGGTTTATAAGGTTCAACACGGTATGGGTTTTTGCCTGTGTCTCCAGTCTTCATCTTTTTTTCTGTTCCTTGTCACATGGGTTTTCTTGAATATGTCTTGTTCCCTCTACTTTACGCTTGTACACTTGGTGTATATTCACTTTTTCTGGAACCTTCCCTACTTCTTTCCCGTTGCCTAATGAAATTCTGCATCTTTTGGATCTCTGTTTATATGGGACTTCCTTTCCTCACTCAACTGAAAATCGTATTCCCCCTCAAATAGGATGGTGTTCTTACCCTCAGAGCACATAATTAAGGCTACAGTTCATTGGTGGTATTACTTGACCCTCTGCTGTACTGGACTGTAAGTATCTTGTTTGTCTTTGTTTACATTTTATGTCCAGAGGCACTGGTGCAGTGCTTGGCTAGCAGTTGACTTTCATTGAGTATTTGTTAAATGACTGAACACATCAAAATCAAAACCAGAAGTTTTATTTAGAAGTTTTGATTTTATACTTGAGACAGACTTGAAGTTTTTAGTTTTTAAGGAAGTTTTCCATATTTGATAAACCATTTTTCTCTTAGGATCCTGCTATCTAGTTTAACATTTCTAAAATATGAGACATATCATTTAGCCATTACTAAGTATGATTTTACTTTATTTATTTATTTTTTTTTTTAAAGATTTTATTTATTTATTTGACAGAGAGAAATCACAAGTAGATGGAGAGGCAGGCAGAGAGAGAGAGAGAGGGAAGCAGGCTCCCTGCCGAGCAGAGAGCCCGATGCGGGACTCGATCCCAGGACCCTGAGATCATGACCTGAGCCGAAGGCAGCGGCCCAACCCACTGAGCCACCCAGGCGCCCCACTAAGTATGATTTTAAATGTGAACTAGAAAAAGAAGAAGAAAAATAAATTAACATATTTTTATTTTAAATGTATTAGTAACTAGAATGAAGATAAAAGTCTAACGTAGATTCATGTGGCAAAAAATTGTATTAGTGAGTTACTGTTTGAAATTTATGAATAATATAAAATTATTTCTCAATTATAAGGTATGTGTATGAAAATGTTATGTGCACATTAAACATTGTCACAGACAATGTTTTTCTAGGAGTTTTGACAGAGCCTTTATCCAGAAATAAGTGGCATTATAAATTGTATAGACCTCTGTGTCTTGATGATTTTTTTTTCTAAAATTATTCTTTGAAACTACACTTGATTACTGTGCAATATATGTTCCATTTCTCTATTTTTACAGTAAACCATAATTGAAGAAAAATGATGGAAGAGAGCGGAATAGAGACAACCCCGCCGGGGACTCCTCCACCACACTCCGCAGGCCTGGCTGCAGCTGCCGCAGCTTCCACCCCGCTGCCTTTAGGTACGTGGCGTCGCCAGCATCTAGTGTGGCTGGACGGTAGTAATGATGTTGTTAACTTTCCTCAGAGTCGGTTATAAGAAAAATACATAGACGAAAACATTTCTGATTTTTCCCACGATGAAGGGAAGTGAACTTTTTTTATTGAAGCCCAAAAGTTTGTTTTCCTTTGGGTAAACTTTTGTTCTCTATATTCATACTGACTACAGATGGTCATCTTAGGACAAAAGTATCCCAAAAAGCTTGTGTTAGTTTTGTCTCATAGTCTTGTCACTTTGTGATGATCAGCCTCCTGACCAAAATTTTGGAGTCACTTTGTAGGTTTTTATGCTAAAGGCATCAAGGGTGAAAACAGCTCTGTTTTCTTGGGTGGGGGATGGGAAGCAAAATGAATGAAAACGTAAAGATCTATTTATGACTAGGACTGTAACTTAATTTTATGTAACTGCTACTTTTAGTTAGGGGAGTTGAAAGTCATTTGCACTTAGTCGTAGGTGTTGTATATTTTAAATAACACATTAAAGATAATGGGTTATGGTCTGTTAAATTTTTAAATTTTGCAGTAAAAAAGTAATGAGATACTTTGAAAACTAAGTGAATGAAAAGCATTTCTAATTTTTGTGGGGTTTTTTCCTTCCCATCTTCCAGCTGCAACCAGTTCTTTCTCTTCTCCAAATGTGTCCTCCATACAGTCTTTGCCGCCACATGCGTACTCCACCCCTCAGCCGTCCCTCCCTCCCGTGAGGCCCTCCGCACCCTTGCCCTTCGTGCCGCCTTCACCGGTCCCTTCTGTTCCAGCTCTCACGACTTCTATCCCACCTCCTGTCTCTCCACCACCTGCTGCTGCCTTCAGTAATCCTCCTCTGTCCCACTTCCCGGCTTCATCGTCTGCCCAAAGCACTCTTTCATCTGCACCCCCTTCTGGTCCTCCCACATCGGGATTTTCCGTTGGGGCAACTTACGACATTACAAGGGGACATGCAGGAAGAGCTCCCCAGACACCCCTGATGCCGTCATTCTCCGCACCTCCGGTAACAGGTAATTCTCTTACTGATACTTTGAAATAAATGGCTACAGTTAATGTTTAAATACATTTTAAAATAATTGCTTTATTGGCAAATAATTTATATCATACAATTTACCCTTACGTTAAAGTATATAATTCAGTAGTTGTCACAGTATTTACAGAGTTGTGCAGCCATCACTGTCATCAGTTATAGAAACTTTTAATCACCCCCGAAAGAAGCCCTCTACCTATTAGCAATTACTCCCCACTTGCTCCCGATGTTCACAGCCCCAAACAACCATTCATGAGCTTTGTGCCTCTATGAGTATACCTATTTTGGATTTTTCATATAAATAGAATCATACCATATATAGTCTTGTGACAAACTTCGTTCACTTAGTGTGTTTTTTTTGAAGATTTTATTTGAGAAAGCAAGTGAGCGAGCACATGAGTGTGGGAAGGGGTGAGGGAGAAGCACACTCACTGCTTAGCAGGGAGCCTGATGCGGGGCTCCATCCCAGGACCCTGAGATTGTTACTGGAGCCGAAGGCAGACATTTAACCTACTGAGTCAACCAGGCTCCCCTCAGGGTATTTTTAAGTTCATCCATGTTGTAGCATGTGTCTGTACTCTTTGTTTTTATGGGTCAGTATTCTGTAGTAGGGATTTTCCTTCCACATTTTGTTTATTCATTTCATCCATTGATGAACTTCTGTGTTGTTTCTACTTTTTGGTATTACACACACTGCTTTTATGAACATTTGTGTACAGGTTTTTGTGAAGACATATTTTCACGTCTCTTGGGTATATAACTACGCATGGAATTGTTTGCTTTCAAGAAACTGCTAGACTGTTTTCCAAGGCATTTTTACCATTTCACTTTCTCTTCAGTACTGTTTGAGGGTTTCAGTATTGCTGCATTACTTTTTTTTTTAAACTTTTTTCTTTTTTGCCGCTTTACTTTTAACTCATGTCTTTGATTTCTGGAGTTTTCTTTTCCATGTTTTGATATTTACATTATCAAAATAAAGGTAATGTTACTAGTGATAAATTTTGTGTGTTGTAAAATGTAGAGTATGTATACTGTATGTAGTGTCAGATAAAATTTTAAATACTTGTTCTAATATTTTGTATACTTACAGAGAGACAGCAAGGTGATATTTGAGAGTTTTTTTAAAAGCTTTACTTAAAAGGATGGTCCAGGGAGTAGGGAGTATTTTTATTTAGCCAGGTAAAAATTTAAAACCAAATAAAAGCTTCATGTGTGCCTTAAGTTTATGGTAATGGGCCATCTTCTTTTCTAAATCGGTTACACCTACTTTTCTAGCTTCCCTGGAATGATTGGTGGAAACCAGTAATAAAAGTTCGTCCTTGTCATCCTTTGCCTGTTACGTCTAGTTTTAGGAAAAGAAGTAATTTCGTTCTGATTTTTATTAATCCAACTTTGCTAATCTAGTTTTACTAATAAAATTTTTTGCATAGTATAGGCATTATGTCTATCTCTTTGAATATATGAATTTTCTTTTTTGAGTTAAAGTAGGGCATATAAAATAAATATTGTTACATGCTTTTATATGTTGGTCTTGGGTGCTCACATTAATTATTT
The DNA here is from genome assembly GCF_009829155.1 of Mustela erminea. Classification (NCBI taxonomy): domain Eukaryota; kingdom Metazoa; phylum Chordata; class Mammalia; order Carnivora; family Mustelidae; genus Mustela; species Mustela erminea. The sequence continues at coordinate 98,383,339 of NC_045616.1, read as the reverse complement.
TTATGCATTAAAGGGATTAGAATTACAGTTGTCCACATCCATGTGCTAAATAGGACCAACAGGGAGTACTTTTTGATACATATTTTGTCCTTTTTCAGGACACTTGGTTAAAAAGTCTACAGAAAGGGCAGGAAATTTCTTGAGAATTTTGTTTTTGTTTGCATTTTATAAAGGTTTAGGTGATTCTTGGAGTGCATACCTCAGTCTTGAAATACCTGAGTATGTATTTACATTATGTACGCCAAGAATCACCAAAACGTTTATAAAATATGAAAGCTATTTTGAGTACTCATCTCCTACAGTGTATCTTCTTTTCATAGAAAATCGCTTATGAAATAAATTATATATATTGGAAATTTTTGCCACATACCAGGTATTTTGCCAACTCCCATTACTCAGCAAGCCAGTTTGACATCTCTGGCCCAAGGACCAGGAACCACATCAGCCATTACGTTTCCAGAGGAACAAGAAGATCCTCGAGTTGGTAGAGGTCAGGATGAAGCATCTGCTGGTGGACTCTGGGGTTTTATTAAGGTAACGGGTATTGAGTTTGAAAGTTATACTGAACTTTTTAATTTCGAAACTATTAGATGTTCATTAGAATGATTTTGAAAGCGTAAAATGCTATAAAGAAAAAATAGTAATTCTTTTTATTCTTATTACCAGTTTTCTGTAGTTCTCAGTCTTTTTATGTGCGTATCTCTACAGTTGTAATTTTTTAGATTACTCAAAATGGGTTAGTAACGTGGACACTGTTTTGTATCTTGTGTTTGTCTTTATCTAGCATATATTAGGAACATCTTCCCAGTCATAAATATTCTGCAGAAATTTTTTTTTCCTTTATGGCTGTTTTTGCCCTGCATGCCATAGGGCATTTATTTCCCGTATTTTGCTAATGTAGTTTAGTATTCTGTAATAGTAATTTTTTTTTAAGATTTTATTTATTTATTTGACAGAGATTACAAATAGGCAGAGAGGCAGGCACAGAGAGAGGGGGGAAGCAGGCTCCCTGCTGAGCAGAGAGCCCAATGTGGGGCTCCATCCCAGGACCCTGGGATCATGACCTGAGCCGAAGGCAGAGATTTTAACCCACTGAGCCACCCAGGTGCCCCTCAATTGGAAATTTTTTTCTGATTTTCTTTGATTCTTTTTTTTTTTTTAAGATTTTATTTATTTATTTGACAGAGAGATCACAAGTAGGCAGAGAGGCAGGCAGAGAGAGAGGGGGAAGCAGGCTCCCCACTGAGCAGAGAGCGCGATGCCGGGCTCGATCCCAGGACCCTGTGATCATGACCTGAGCTGAAGGCAGAAGCTATAACCCACTGAGCCACCCAGGTGCCCCTGTAAGAGTAATCTTACAAATAAAACTATGATGAGCACTCTTACTTGCATATCTTTATGCCCATCTTGTTTTATTGAGGTTAATTCCTGATGAATGTCAGGGTAAACATTTTTTAAAAAATTACTTACAAGAATGACTCTCCAGGAGGGTTATATCAAAATAGACTGTCCCAGTATTTTTCACTTGCCGGCACTGATTATGAATTCGAAATAGAACTTTTTCTAGTTTGATAGACAAAAAACATAACCTCGTTTTAATTTACATTTCTTGGTTACCAAACTTGAACATTTTATTCATGTGTTTTTTTTTTTTTTTTTGGTTGTTTGTATTTTTCTTTTGTGCAGTCTCTAGTCGTATTTGTTGCCCATTTTTTGAATTGGGATGATTTTCCTTTCTAAATGAATTTGTGAGAGTGCCTCATGTAGTAATATTTTATTATATGCTGTCATATATCGCAGTTTTCTCATATTTTTATCATACATTTAAATTTTATTACCCTTTTTTTGACACAAAAGCATCTAAATTTTCAGGAGTCTTTTTTTCAGTCTTTCTTTTCATTTTTTTATTAAAAATAACCTTCTCTCCACCACAACATGTGGTAAATATTTTTCTGTGATTTCTTCTAATTCTTTTATGGTTTTATTTTTTTATACCTAACCAATTTAATGTTGCTGACACTTAAGTTTATTACGTAAAATAGAAGTCAGACTTAATTTTCTTCCATCCACTTTCTTGACTTCTCCAACATCCTATTCCAGTGTTGTGATATGTCGTCTTTATCTTAGTTATGTGGTTGTGTGTTAATGTCAGTTTCTGGACTCTGTTCTGTTCTGCTGTTTGGCCTGTCTCTGCAGTATTACCTTACTATTTTAGTTACTGTTAATTCTGTTTATTATTATACTAATACTTAGTGAAAGTCTCTTCTGCTCAGGTGAGGATGGGGAGTACGCATTGATGAGTAAGAAAGAAAGATCATTTCCACGTCTTTGCATTAATAATGACCTATTAGTATTTGGTTTTATAATATAAGTTTGCCAGTTTCTCTCTACTTGAGAATTTTTTTTTAACTATTCTTTTCTGTTAATTTCTCTTAATGAATTTTGGGATTACTGTGTCACATTCCTCCCAATATTCAGAGGGTTTGGCTGGATCTTAATTATATATTAAATATATTTTTAAATTGGTAAGTGGCTAACTAATTCACTACATTTGAATTTTATGTTTCACAAATACGGTATTTTTCTAAGCTTCCTTTTTTTTTTTTTTTTTTTTTTAAGATTTTATTTATTTATTTGACAGAGATCACAAGTAGGCAGAGAGGCAGAGAGAGGGGGAAGCAGGCTCCCTGCTGAGCAGAGAGCTCGATGCGGGGCTCGATCCCAGGACCCTGAGACCATGACCTGAGCCGAAGGCAGAGGCTTAACCCACTGAGCCACCCAGGCGCTCCCATTTTCCTTTTTTTTTTTTTTAAATCCTTCTGTACCTTTTCAAGGTTTTCTTCATACAGGGATTACTACTACTTTCCCTGGTTAAGAGCATGTGTCAGTGTGTCTGTTAGCACTTGTATCCAACTCAACTCTACATGTCCTATAAATCATTCTTCTAATATTCTGCATAAGATTGGTCAACAGTTCTAAATATCAATATTAAGGATTCAGCTTTTCTCTGAACCACCTTGGTTCAGTGATTGGTTGGAAGAAGTGGAATGATGGCCTGTTAGCCAGGTGCTATCTCAGAAGCCACTGCTCCCCTGAAGTCTTTTTTACCACGGGAGAAGTAGAGCACAAGAAAGGAATACTCAGACCTGGTTCCTTCTGTTTAATAGTGTGGTTTTAAGAATTCAGAGGAATAGGGCTGAGTTAAAAGAGAAAATTTGGGAATAAACACAACAAATGGGAAGTAGAAAAAAATGTTAATAGAAGATAGCAGAGTAATATATATTAATAGGTAAATTTGGGGAGTAATGATGAGAAATGTTGATATTCCTATTTTTTTCTTAGGGAGCGAAGTATGTGTTTATGGAGACAACTAATTATAGTTTTTATTTGGGACCTTGATGGATAGGTTTTGCCTAGTCTTTGTTATAAATAAAAAGATGTGAAATGAAATTAAAATATATTAAAATATATACACACAAAGAAATAAGATGCATATATAGGGATACATGTGTATAATGAATACATATGAATATATACATCCATAAAATGAATACACGTATGTGTGTGTACATGGAATTCCTAGGTCAGTGCTCCTCAGAACGTGGTCTGCACACTGCCATGGGTCTGTGAGAAAAAGAGAATGTGAGAGTGAGCCTTTTGAAAACTTAACAGCAATTTGACATTGCCGTAGCCTTGTTTTTCTTATATTTTACCAAATTACAAGTCTGTGGTGTATCAGAAACATAAGAGTTTTCTTACACCATCAGGTGTTCTTTGCTTAGAATGGGTGTTTATGTGTTATTTTATCTTGTGCAGGGTGTGGCCGGAAATCCTATGGTGAAATCTGTGCTTGATAAAACAAAACATTCAGTAGAAAGCATGATTACAACGCTGGACCCCGGCATGGCTCCATATATCAGTATGTACTTAAGATAGAGCAGCGTCTGCCTGTGTTTTTAAAGTATGTGCCTTTGTCAGGCTCTCACTGTTACTCTATAGTCTTGTAATCAGTGAAAATCCTATGTTGTAAGTTGCTTATAAGTCTTAGTATTATTAATTTATCTTTTTCTTAGTCACAAATTTTGAAAACACCATAGGATGAACTTTGGGAGGAGTGAGACCAATATGCATTAGTATACTAATTAGTACGCTTTAACTGTAAGTAGTATATTTTAATTGTAAATATGGTTAGCGTTGCATTGTATGAATTTTCCTTTATTCACTAAGGACATTTGAAGTGATATTGGTTATATATGATTTTGGTAAGTGTCCAATTATCTGTTTTAATTAAATGTGATTAGACTTAACCTGGGAATAATATTTTTAGAGGAAGTTAATCTATTTATTAAGAATATCTGATTAATAGGTTTGGCGGGGGAGCTGTTTTAACCACTCTTGAATCCTCCTTCCCAAGAATTCTGTAGACATGACATAGGCATACATGTTGTCTGCCATTTAATTTTGAGTGTACCTGTCCACTATGTGAAGAAACAACCACTTTAATGGGATCCGTGGACAATTATTAGTCATTCTGTTAAACATAGCACCTTGGAAGCCAAAGTTGTGCACTAGAACAGAGATTTTCAATAGCAATAAAAAATCAGTTGCTTTCAGCAGTCCTGATCCTGTTGGTAGTTTACAAACCAGTAAATGTCAAAGAACAAGATCTTTGTCCTTTATTATCAGAATTATCATTTATTAAGTGCTTGCTCTGCCAGACAGTACTTAGGAACTCTGCAAGGTAAGTATTTTCCTCAAGTTGTAGATGAGGAAGAGATGATCTCTCTGAGTTTGGGTTCAGAGAGATGATTATCCTCAGCCACACAGCTTGGTGGAGCTAGATTGAGCCCATGTTCAGTTTGTTTCTGCACTTAGCTACTTTGCTTCCCTGAAAGTAGAAAATCGATTTAAGTATCAAGTCAGCTGAATTGTTCTTATAACTGCCTGAGGATTTAGAAATTGGACTCTACCATAGATAAGACTTCCTATATTCATAATAATCGAGTTTGACATAATTCATACATCATATATATTTTTTTCTTCATGAGGTCTTTTTTTTTTTAAGACATTATTTATTAGAGGGGCGCGTGGGTGGCTCAGTGGGTTAAAGCCTCTGCCCTCGGCTCAGGTCATGATCCCAGGGTCCTGGGATCAAGCCCCGTATTGGGCTCTCTGCTCAGCAGGGAGCCTGCTTCCCCCTCTCAGTCTGCCTCTCTGCCTACTTGTGATTTCTCTCTGTCAAATAAATAAATAAAATTAAAAAAAAAAAAGACATTATTTATTAGAGTGAGAGAGAGCACGAGACAGAGGAGGGTCAGAGGGAGAAGCAGAATCCCTAGTAGGTGGGGAACCCCATGTGCGACTTGATTCTGGGATTTGGGAATCATGACCTGAGTTGAAGGCAGATGCTTAACCGATTGAGCCACCCAGGCACCTGCCACAAGCCCATATTTTGAATGAGGGAAAGAAAGAAATTAGTATTTTTGGAGTCCTTGCTATTTTAATAGGTACTGTGTTAGACTGTGAAAGCAGTTATTTACTCCTTAGAACAAGCCCTATGAGGTGGCCAATACTTTGCTGTGAAGAAACAAGCTCAGTGACTTCACTGACGTAACAGAGCTAATGAAGTCAGGATTCAAACCCAAGGCTTTATCTCAGGCCAGTAGTCTGCCTGACATCAAGAAAAAGGCAAAAGGTGAAGGGGGTAGGATTCTGGGGGAAGGTACAAAATGAAATGCCTATTAGTGAATATCATAACTTAACATATGATCTCGATCAGGTAACTGTAAAAAGCAGTAAAACTAATATGAAAAAGTTGACACCTTATTGACAGGCAGTGAAAGCAAGGCCATTCTGATGTAACAAAACTTGAATTAAAACCCAAGGTATTTTTAGAGAAATATTCTAGACATCGTAACACTTTCAGAGATACCAAGAAAACACAAGAACTGTTAGAAATGGATTGTAACACAGTTTAGGTTCCTACATTCTTAGAATTACTTTTCCCATCATCATTAAAGGTGGCACTGCTTATTAACAAAAAGGCTGGGCGCCTGGGTGGCTCAGTGGGTTAAGCGGCTGCCTTTGGCTCAGGTCATGATCTCAGGGTCCTGGGATCGAGTCCCACATCGGGCTTCTTGTTCCGTAGGGAGCCGGCTTCTCCCTCTGCCACTCTGTCTGCCTGTACTCGCTCGCTCTCTCTCTCTCTCTCTCTCTCTGACAAAGAAATAAATAAAATCTTCTTTAAAAAAAAATGCTCCTTTTTAAGTTGGGAAAAGATGGTAGTTTGGGTCTAAACACTTGTAATAAGATGCTATGAGATGAGGGGATGAAAATGTGTGTGATGGATCAGCTGTGTAGTGAAGAGGACTTTGGAGTTTGGCAGATACAGGTTTGAGTCCCGACATCATGGCTAAGTAAGTTGCTTTGTCATCTTGGACAAGGCATTATCAGTCTTAGTTTCCTCAGCCTATAAAAAAAGTTCATCATTTGTGTCTTGCGGTATTTTGTGAGGTTGGTAATAATTATATACCAAAATGTTAGTATATGGCATTTTTGCTTAAGAGAATTTTATTATTTTATTTTGGAATTAAAATTTTCTTCTGATCTTTGTAGAATCTGGAGGTGAACTGGATATTGTAGTGACCTCAAATAAAGAAGTAAAAGTTGCTGCTGTCCGAGATGCCTTCCAGGAGGTCTTTGGCTTAGCTGTGGTCATAGGGGAAGCTGGACAGTCCAATATTGCCCCACAGCCGGTAGGCTATGCAGCTGGATTAAAAGTGAGTAATACAATACCTTTTTTCAGCATAAAGAAACTGGCAGTTAATTTTTTCATAATTCTGGTGATAATCTTTGGTCTTTATGGAGCTAATGGGTTTTTACATTCTGAGGTATTGATCGTCTTGGTTTTTATTTTGACAACTGTTGTGTTACGATGATACAGGGTCAGGTTTGATGCTTGGGGCGGGGAGGAAACACATGCAGAGAATACAGAGAGTAGTTCAGAAGAAATCTTAATCGATTGCTAACCTGTAAGTCCTACTGAACTTAAACATTTTATACTGAAATTATAGTATTACTTGAATTCTCTAAGCTTTATATTACTATCACTGTTAATAATAATAATTTATACTTATGTATTTCTTCATGGTTTTGGAAACTCTTAACATATTTGAAATTTTCCAGAGTAGTAATGGGGCTCCAGTAGGCAGGTTCTAGATTGACCCTCTAAGTCTGCCTTTTCCCTTGTGCTTGCTGACGGGACTCAGCATTCTTCAGAAAGCTTTCCCTTGCTTCCTCGGCTTGATTCTTCCTTTCTCCATCCTTTTAATTCCCTTGTCTTAAAGACCCAACTAGCTAGCACCCTATAGGTATGTATTACACCTTTATATAACCAGAGTTTTCCAGGATCTCTCTCTCTCTTTTTTTTGGCCAGGATCTCTTTTAATAGAGACCTATTAAATCTTACTATCAGTAGTAATATCAAAAGGAGGGCACTGCCTTAGTTTTTCCATAGTGAGAGAAGAGAATCTTGTGATCAAGTCTATACATAATAAACTCTCCATAACAGGGACAGATGATAGGATAACTTACTTTAAAGAGAAATTTCATACAAGTGCATAGTGACACCACCACTTCAGTATTACACAGTTTGTCTTCTGGCCTGTTACTATTTAAAAATTTGTCCCATGTCTGCATAAAACCAGGCCAATTTCCAGTGAACTAGAACTGGTCCCCCCAAATCAGTGAAGGTTAAAGTTCCAAGAATCCTGTCCTCCCATTTTATTTATTTATTTATTTATTTATTTATTTATTTATTACCACCAGTATATAGACACACAGGAACAAATGAACACTGAACCAGGTCATCAGCATACAAATATTTCTCCCGCTTTAAAAAGCATACAAAAGAAATTTTTAACAGATTTTTTTTAACCTCCTCTTCTCATGATCTAATACCTTAATTTTTAGTTGCTTCTTTTTGCAGCAGAACAACTCCACAAAGAATTGCCAGCATTTTATCTCTAGTTGTTTCCTGCATATTCTCTTACCCCTGGCTCCGTCAGGTGCTCAGCCTGACTCCTCGGAGAATGCTGTACAGATCAGCAGTGTTCCCCATCTTGTTTTGCCTGTCAGTGGCTTTTGAGACAGTTCTTATTCTTTATTGTTTCTTTCACTTCTGAAGCGCCACACTGTTTTTTTTCCGCCGCCTCACTATTTGCTCACTCCTCTGTGCCGCCTCTTTTGGTTTCCCCTAATGATCCTGTCTTTACATTCCTTCCCTCGTGAGCTCATAGTGTCTCATGGCTTTAAATACCATCTGTGAGTGGACAGTTTCAAGTTTCTATCTCCAGCACTGGCCTCTCACCTAAACTAGATGCATGTTGAAGTTGTCTGAGTTCTCAACACCTTAAACTGAATGTCTCAAACTTAACTGTACCTAGCATCCATCTGCTTTTCTTTCCTCCAAGCCTGTTCCTTTAGCCTTGTCCATCTCTGTTCATTGATGGCAGCACTATCCTTCCCGTTTCTCAGGTGAGCCACCTTAGAGTCACCCATAACTTCTCTCTTTATCCATGTCTGGTTCTTCAGGAAATCTTATTCATCCTCCACACTTGTTCACAGTGTGTCCAGCATCTGACTCCTCACATCACTGCGTCTCTCTCTGGAGCCTTGCCATTGCCTACTACGAGGCCATCCAATTTTAGTGTTATCTGATAAGGTAACTTTGTGGCCTTCTAGGTCATTCTGAACAGAGTAGACCGGTAATCCTTTTAAGTCATAGGTCAGAACATGTCACTTGTGTTTCAGCACTTTATATTTTACTCATTGTAAACCCACATTCCTTAGGGTGGCTTCCATGGCCCCAACACAGTCTGGCTGATGTGGTGCTTGTTTCCTCTCTGGCTGCTTCTCCAGCGGACCTTCCCATTGCCCACTCATGCCAGTCACGCTGTCTTCCTTCTGTTCTTCATACTTGGCTGGCATGCTCCTCTCTTAGCCTTTTCTCTAGCTCTTTCTTCTCTTTGGGACATTCTTCCCTCAAATATATACTTGGTTGACTTTCTAAACCTTCCTTAAGTCTTCACTCTAGTCTTCCTTGCATGGCGAGGTCTGTCCTCATTGCCTGCTGAGTACTACATTCCACACTTACATACCAAGATCACCCTTCCTCTCCTCTCTGTTTCCTTTCCTGTAGTACTCAGCACCTTCTCCTACACTGTGTCATTTAGTTTTATATTCGTGTTTTATGTTTTCCCATAGGAATTAAGGTCCTCAAGAGCAGGACCTTTTTTTTGAGTCATGGATGTGAACTCTCAGATGTTCTTTAAATGAGTATCTAGGAGTTTTATCAAATTCCAAATGCTAAACTTCAGGGATGCCTGGGTGGCTCAGTCAGTTATGTGGCTGCCTTCAGCTCAGGTCATGATCCCAGAGTCCTGGGATTGAGCCCGCATCGGGCTCCCTGCTCAGTGGGGATCTGTTTCTCCCTCTACCCTTCCCCCCTGCTTGTGATCTATCATTCATGTTCTCTCTCAAAATAAATAAAATCTTCAAATAAATTAATAAATTAAACCTTAAACACAGAATTAAAAGTGCAGGAGTATGTTTTTAAAATTCTTTATTTCCTCAAGTAAACAGTCTAGTATGCAAAATACTTTCATTGTGAGGTTTGCTTTCACACTTTTACTTTAACACCCTATCAGTTTCATGAGGAGAATAAAGATGTTTCATTTAATAGCACTCTAGTGGCCCATCCATTGTGATACCTTGATCAAACCTCCACAATCAATCAGTGATCTTCAGACTTGTCTAGAAGTACCTCTGTTGATACACAAAGATTTTACAAGCTGTAAAGAGACCCAGAGAGTTTTAAGGAACTCAGCTTCTTCAGCTTCCATATGTACTCTTGCCTAAAAATTTTCTGCCTGAATACTTACCTGTGGTTAATTAAGGTAACTTGTTCTCCTTTCCCATCTCCCCCTTACAAAGCCCACTTCGCTTCCTTTGGGAAATGAGACATACCTTGTATCCACTAAATATTCACATGATACATTGCCTCCAAACATAAAATACTCCCAAGTGTCATCGGAAGGAAGGGACAATTCAAAATAGTGTTTTTGATGTTGGGAATACAAATGACATAATGCCTGGGTAAAACCCTTTTGGAAGTCATGTGGCTTCCTTTTGTTTGTTCCCATCAAAAATAAAGAGGGGACCAGACTGAGTTGTCACCTGATAGGTCATTAATTTTTGATGATAAATCACCATGTGATATTTGGAGTATAATTCAAAATTTCACAGTTTTAAAAACAAGGGTCTTAAATATTTTGTTATAGTAAATATTATTACATAGAAGATACTTAAAAATCATTAGGTGCTGTTCTTGTAAGGCTGAGATTTTTTCTGAAAGAAAAACCTCATCTTCTAGATCATACTTCAGTTATGTTGTGGTTTGACTACTGTCCGACAGATTCATTGTGCTATTGGTTTTGCTCTTCAAATTCAGACATTGGGTTTCTTTTCCATAATTTTTTTTAAAAGATTTTATTTATTTATTTGATAGAGATCACAAGTAGGCAGAGAGGCAGGCAGAGAGAGAGTGGGAAGCAGGCTCCCTGCTGAGCAGAGAGCCCAATGCGGGGCTCGATTCCAGGACCCTGAGATCATGACCTGAGCCGAAGGCAGAGGGTTTAACCCACTGAGCCACGCAGGTGCCCCCTTTTCCATAATTTTTAATAAAAGCTTAAAATAAAAATTCATTAAAACTGATAACATGCATAGGAAAATCATTTATAAATTTATCAGTTTTTAATTCTTTTCAGAAACAGTAGAGGGAGCTAATGAGAAGAAAAATAATGTAGAATCCTAAAATATTAAAATTTCAATCCAGATTTTTTTACTCCCCATCAGATTGTATTTGAAGTGATTGGCTCTTTGAAGGAAAACTGAAGTTTAAAGGAAATAAATCTGCTATAATTAACGTTAGGAAGCCCCTGAAACTTATGTGCCAGCCATTAATTTCATCAAAAAGCCTGTCATAGTTACCACCACTGTTTTATAACTTATATTCATCAAAGATGTAGATAACATTTACATGCACATTAGAAGCAGCATGGGATTTTGATTAAACAAAATTGCTTAGTATAAACTCTTAGAGTACAGGGTAAACTCTGGGGGCCTTTCTGTATCTTTCTTCTGTTCGAGACAATTACTTAAGTGTGGTCTGAAAACTATGTAATTCTTGATTCCTTACACTTCTGAAAATAAAGTTAAAATTTCATTCTCAAAATGAAAGGGCTAATCTTAAGTGTAAGGGCTAATCTTAAAGTGTCTATATTTGTGATTCCAGAAGATGCCACACTTAATTAACATCAGAGGAGAAGAGGCACATATAACCCTCACTTCATTTTTTTTATGAAATAAAAAGCTCTGTGTTGTAGGATAGTAGAAAATGAACAAGCTTAGTTTCCTGGAAGCATCAGATCTAGGGCTATTTTGTTGCAGTGCTTAGCTGAGATATCTTCAAAGAGCCAGGAATGAATCTCCTAAATACCCCACTAATCCTATAATAGTTTTTACTGAATTAACATTTTTTTTTTAAAGATTTTACTTATTTATTTGACAAACGGAGATCACAAGTAGGCAGAGAGGCAGGCAGAGAGAGAGAGGAGGAAGCAGGCTCCCTGCAGAGCAGAGAGCTCGATGTGGGGCTCTATCCCAGGATCCTGGGATCATGACCTGAGCTGAAGGCAGAGGCTTTAACCCACTGAGCCACCCAAGGGCCCCAACTAAATTAACATTTATTTAAACTTACTCATAAGCAAATTTAACCATTACTGATTTCCTCTTGGGAGGAAAATGATTTAGGCAAATTTACATTATTCAGTGTAACATCTGTTAAATTTTCTTTCAAATTCAACAGCTGCCTCCTCATTCACTGTTACTAGATTGACATCATTCAGATTCTTAACATAAGCGATACAAATTTTTAAGAAGGCCCTTATTTCTTACCTTTTGTTGGGTTAGACTGTGCGTGGTACTAGAGAGATAAAAGTAAGATAATCAATATTAGTATAGCTTAATTCATACCTTCTTTCATCCTTCATAATTATAAGCTAATATCTTAAATTGGTTTATCCATTTTCATGCACTGGTCAGCTTCTCCTCTTTATTTCTGTTGTCTCTGAAATAAGTTTAGTTATCTCTAGAAGTGTCCTAGCTTTTGAAATTCTCATTTGATAAGGATTGACCACTTTTTCTTATTCACTACTTACCTCTGCTGTCCAGAGTAAAAGTAGGTTAATGTATTATCAATGGTAGTTTTATTCAAAAAAATAGAACACATTTTGTCTTGCTTTTTGAATACTTACTTTCACTTCCCTTATGAACACTGTTAATGAGGTGATTCAGATAAAGTAGTAAGTAGCAATTTTATTAGAAAACTTGGAGTTTTCTACCATAAGAAATGTATTGATGATTTTGAGTTATCTGTACAGTGTTCTAGTCCCTCAGTTTTATTGCATATTAATAACTTTCTTAAATAAGTTTCAGTGCAATATACACGTTTGTAGTTAAAAATAAATCACCAGTCATTTTCATGCATATTTTAGGCTATCTTTAAAGGAAGTAAGAAGCCAGAGAAAAAAAATCCACTTTGATATGACTGCCTACCTAGATACCTCAAGAGAAAATTAAATAAAAACGACTAGGTCTGAAAAAAGATTTTTGTCAGTAAGGTAGCCCTTAGCAGATCAACATTAAGAAGTACATAGTTTCATTATATTAGTAATGACCAATTAAAACATTAATATAAATATCCATTTTATAGTAGCAACCAAAATAATAGTGTATGTGGGAATATTTAGAATGTGTTGTATGAACTGTTAATACCAAGGGGCACATGATTGGATTTTTTTTTTACTATTCTTTATACTTCCATATTTTTTGAATATTTACAGTGGGTGTATAGGTGTTCATGTGTAAATGTATTTGTGTAATATTGTATAATCATAAATTAGGATATTTGATACTGAATGATTAGAAATAGTCTCTAACCTCCATGGTTGTCATTCAGGGTGCCCAGGAACGGATAGACAGCTTGCGTCGAGCTGGAGTGATCCATGAAAAACAGACTGCTGTGTCAGTAGAAAACTTCATTGCAGAATTGCTACCTGACAAGTAAGAGGCTTTTTTTTTTTAATAACATAATAACAAATTTGCTTTCTTGTAGTGAGAACTCTCAGGATCTACTCTTTCAGCAATTTTCATATACACAATATAGTAGTATTAAGTGTAGTCACTGTGCTGTACATTTGATCCTCATGACTTAATAACTGAAAATTTCTATCTTCTAACCTGCTTCACTCATTTTAGTCGCCTCCGCCATCACCCTGCCAACCATCAGTCTGTCTTTGTGAGTTTCTTTTTTTTATTCCATGTAAAAGTGGGATTATATGGTATTTATTTTCTCTGACTTTTTTCCCTTAGTATAATGCCCTGAAGGTCCATGCATACTGTTGGAAATGGCAAGATTTCCTTCAATTTCCATGGCTGAATAATGTAGTGTGTGTGTGTGTGTGTGTGTGTGTGTGTGTGTGTGTTTATGCACACATTTTCTTGATTCATTCTTTCATTGACAGGCACTTAGGTTGCTTCCATGTCTTGGTTATTGTCAGTAATGCTGCAGTGAACTGGGTGGGAGGTGCATATATATCTACAAGGTAGTGTTCTCATTTCCCTCCAATAAATAACCAGAAGTGGAAATGCTGGATCATATAGCTCATTTAATCTTTTGAGGAACTTCAAGATTGTTTTCCATAGTGGCTGCACCAGTTTACTTTCTTATCAAGAACTTTCTTTTTCTCCATATCTTTTCCAACACTTTTATTTTTTTACTTTTTGGTAGTAGCCATCCTAACAGGTGTTAAGGTAATACCTCATTTTGGTTTTGATTTGCATCTCCCTAATGAAGAGTGATGTTGAGCATCTTTTCATGTGTCTATTGGAAAACTTTCGTGTGTCTTAGGAAAACTTTTCAGAGCCTCTGCTCATTTTTTAATTGGATTCTTTTTTTTGCTCTTAAGTTCTTTGAGTTTTTGATAGGTTTTAGATGTTAACACTTTCTGAGGTATGTGATTTGTGAATGTTTTCTCCCCTTCAGAAGGTTGCCTTTTCATTTTGTTGATGGTTTCCTTTGCTGTGTAGAACCTTTTTAGTTTGATGTAGTCCTACTTAATGATTTTTGCCTTTGTTGCCTTTGCTTTTGGTGTCAAATCCAAAATATTATCACCAAGATTGGTATCAAACAACTTACACCATCGTCTAGAAGTTTGGTTTGTGGTCTTAAGTTCAAGTCTTGAATCTATTTGAGTTACTTTTTGTGTATGGTGTAAGTACTCCAGTTTCCCCAACACCATGTATTGTACAGACTGTACTTTTCCCATTGTATATTCCTGGCAGTTTGGTGTAAACTAATTGGCCATATAGGTGTGGGTTTATTCCTCAGTTCTTTTTTCTGTTGGATTGATCTTTGTGTCTATTATTATGCCAATACCATACTATTTTGATGGGTATAGCTTTGTAATATAGTTCAAAATATAGTTTGAAATCAAAGAGTGTGACGCTGCTTCTTTCTCAAGATGGCTTTGGCTATTCAGGGTCTTGTTCCATACAAACTTGAGGGTTGTTCTGTTTCTGTGAAAAATGCCATTGGAATTTTTGTAGAGATTATATTGAATTTGTAGATTGCTTAATGAATACTGTGGATATTTTAACAATTTTAATTTTTTGAATCCCTCAATCTGGAATATTTTTTTCATATATTTGAGTTTTCAGTTTTTTCCATTAATGTCTTACATAGTTTTCAGAGTAGAGATTTTTCACCTTCTTGGTTAAATCTATTCTTCAGTGTTTTGTCACAGTGTTCTGTCATTCCTCAGTGTTTGGATGTGATTTTTAAGTGGTATTTTTTCTCTAAGTTTTCTTTTTGGTAGTTTATTAGTGTATAGATATGCAACAGATTTTGGCATATCTATACACTACAGATTTTGATTTTTTATTCTGCACTTTTACTGAATTCATTTATAAGTTCTAAGTTTTAGAGGTTTTATTTTGTTTACTTGTTTGTATTGTTTTTCCATATGTAGTATCATGTCATCTGAAAATAATCACAGGTTTTCTTCTTCCCTTCCAGTTTGGATCCCTTTTATTTGTTTTTCTTGCCTAATTGCTCTGGTAAGGATTTTCAGTACCATACTGAATAAAGGAAGTGGAAAGAGTGGGCATCTTTGTCTTGTTCCTGATCTTAGAGGAAACACTTTCAGCTTTTGATTGTTGAATGTGATACTAGCTATGGGCTTATCATATGTGGCCTTTATTATTTTGAGTACATTCTTTCTAAACCTGTTCAGAGAGTTTTTATCATTACCAGTAGTTGAATCACATGCTTTTTCTCTATATTGGGGATGATCTTAACGATTTTTGCCCTTGATTTTGTTATTGTGTTGTATCATGTTGGTCTATGGATGTGGAACCATCTCTACATCTCTAGAATAAACCCTAAATGATGTGTATGATCCTTCTAATATATTGTTGAATTTGGCTTAATATTCTGTTGAAAATTTTTACTTATCTGTTTCTATGGAAATTGGCCTTTGATTCTCTCTTCTGTTGTGTCTTTGTCTGATTTTGGTATCAGGGTAATGCTGGCCTTGTAAAATGAGTTTGGAGGTGTCCCTTCTCTTTTTGTTTTGGAAGACTTTGAGAAGTGTTGGTAGTAATTTTTCTTTAAATGTTTGGTAGAGTTCACTAGTGAAGGGGTCTGGTTCTGACAGATGTCTGTTGGGAGGTTTTTGATTACTGACTAGAATCTCCTTACTAGAAATCAGTCTATTTTTGATTGATTTTCGATTTCTTCATGATTCAGTCTTGGTAGGTTATATGTTTCTAGAAATGTATCCATGTATTCTAGGTTATCTAGTTTGATGGCATATAATTATTCAGTAAGAGACTTATTTTGTCTATCTTACGAGCAGAATACAGTTAGTTCTGGGGTTACTGAGACTGAATATCTAGTTTAAAAATGTTTAGGTATTCAGTCTTTAACTATCCTATTTTAGAGAAAATTATATTCTGGTCTAGCTTTATCATCTAACCAGCTGTGTCATCTCTGCTACCTAGGTTTCTCTTTTTTAATTATAAAATGGAGATAATAATGTTTACATCTTAAGATTGGTGCTATTATATTTAGTGACTATATACACAATACAGTACTGTTTTGGCTGAGGTAATTGACCACCAGTAGCCAACATAATCATTCACATAGTTATTCAGCGTAATGGAAGGTATGGGAAACAGGGCCTGGTGCCAGTCATCAGGTTTGAGATCTGAGCAATGATGCTTATCTATTTAGTTTGGAGGATATTCAGAGAATCGTATTCATTATGGTCTTTTCAGGGCTTTGTACTTTAGTTGGCTTTTTTATGGGAGAAATTATTTTTAAAATGCTGAATTTATTTATACTGAAAGAGCTTCCTAACTTTTGAAATCGATCTCTTTTGTAATTACATTTGGTTTTGTTATTTTTTTTGTTTATTTATTATTGAATAGCGTTGTGCCTGGGACTTAATGGCTATAGTATATTAAAAATATTCTCCAGCTCTGAGAAGTTCTCCCAACTGCTGGCCAGTTGGGAGAAAATAATGTACACAGATGAACTGTTTTAAGTGACTGTATAAAATAGTGTGTAATTTTTTGTAGGAAATATATGCAATTCAATGAGAAATAACTGAATGTAGAGGTAGCATCAGATGAGATACGTGAGTGAGTGGGACTTGGACAGGATTGTGAAGAGTAGGTAAAATTTGGGTAAGTGACAAATATAGGACATTGTGAGTGGAGGAAGAGTTTGAAGATGATGAAGAGGATTCTGGGGTCAGTAGTTAAACTAGCTTTGCTGATCATTTGTTGGATTAGGAAATCAAGAAGTGATTTGGGACAGAGAGCTTTGAATGCTTTCCGTGTAAGCACCAAAGAGCCATCTAGTGATCATTATTTCATTTTTCCCTTATCTTAAGTTTTTACAATTCATTTATTGGTTATCTTAGAAATTAGTCTTTTAATAATAAAAATTGTGACTTGGTAATACTGAACCACTGTTAGTATTCTTTACCCAACATCCCCTTCATCTTTTATGGTATTATTTTCAGTTTTCTTAATTGTGCATACATTTTACACTCCTAAGGTATTAGTAGTGTTGTCCTTTACTGTCAGTATTCATTGATACTTATTCTCTGAATTCCTTCCTGTAGTTTTGTTTTCCTTTTTGGGATCATTTTTCTTCTGTCTTAGGGACTTCCTTTGGTACTACATTGCAATGGAAGATTTTACCTACAAACTTTCTTAGCTACTGTTTGTCTGAAAAAAAAATTTTTTTTTAAGATGTCATTTATTTGAGAGAGTGAGCTTGAGCAGGGGTAAGGGTAAAGGGAGAGGGAAAAGCAGACTCCCAGCTGAGCACAGAACCCAACACGAGGCTCGATCCCAGGACCCCAAGATAATGACTCGAACTGAAGGCAGACACTTAACCAGCTGAGCCACCCACGTGCCTCTGAAGATACTTTTAATTCACATTTACTAAGGCTGTTTTTGCTGAATATACAAGTCTAGATTGGCCGTTCTTTTCATTTGGCACTTTACTTTTTCTTTAATCAAAATAAACTTGTGGTACAATGTTTTATTAGTTTGAGGTATATAGCATAGTTATTAAACAATTCTGTACATTACAGAATGTTCACCGTAAGTGTAATTATCATCTTCACTCTACAAAATTATTATGGTGTTTGTTACTATTCTGTATGCTGTATTTTTGTCCCCCTGACTTATTTTATAACTGGAAGTTTGTACCTCTTAATCCCCTTCCCTATTTAGCCTGTCCTCCCACACCCTTCTCTTCTGGCAACCACCAGTTTATTGTCTTTCTGTTTGTTTGTTAATGTGTTTGGTTTTTTAGTTCCACATGTCAGTGAAATCGTATGATACTTGTCTTCCTGGGTCAGACTTATTTCACTTAGCATAATAGTCTCTAGGTCCATGTTGTTCCAAGTGGCAAGATGTCATTCTTTATGACTAATATTCCTGTGTGTGTGTGTGTGTGTGTGTGTGTGTGTGTGTGTGTCTGTCTCATATCTTAATCCATTCGTCTGTCAGTGTACATTTAGGTTGCTTCCCTAGCTTGGCTATTATGAATAATGCTGCAGTCGGCATATGGATGCAGGTATCTTTCTGAATTAGTATTTTTTTCTTTGGGTAAATACCCAGAGTGAAATTACTGGATAATAAGGTATTTCCATTTTTAATCTTTTGAGGAACCTCCATACTGTTTTCCACAGTGGCTGTATCACTTTACATTCCCACCAACAGTGCACGAAGGACCCTTTTTCTCTGCATCCTTGCCAATACTTGTTATTTATCTTTTTAAAATTTTAGTTATTCTGGCATTCTCTTTGTGGTTTTGATTTGCATTTCTCTGATGATGAGTTTTGTTGTACATCTTTTAATGTGTCTTTTGGTCATCTGGATGTCTTTTGTTGGAAAAATGTCTGTTCATGTCTTCCTTTTTTTTTTTTTTTAAGATTTTATTTAATGGAGAGAGAGCAAGAGAGCATGAGCAGGGTGAAGGTCAGAGAGAGAGGCAGATTCTCTGCTGAGCAGGGAGGCCAATGTGGGAATCAATCCCTGGACCCTGGGATCATGACCTGAGCTGAAGGCAGATGGTTAATCTACTGAGCCACCCAAGTGCCCTTTTCTGCCCATTTTTAACTGGATTATTTGGTTTTTGGTGTAGTTTATATTAGAGTTTTTTATAGGGATATTAACCCCTTATTGGATATATCCTTTGCAAAGATACTTTGTTAGGTAGGATTGCCTTTTTGTTTTGTTGATGGTTTCCTTTGTTGTGGAAAAGTTTTTTATTTTGGTGTAGTCTCAATGTTTATTTTTGCTTTTGTTTCCCTTGCATGAGGAGATATATTTAGAAAGAAAGTTACTCAGGCTGATGTTTAAGATACTGCTGTCTTGTGTTTTGTTTTAGGAATTATTTATGTTTAAGTTTTAATTAATTAAAATTTTTTTTTATGTTTATGTTTTATGTTTAAGCTCAAATACTACATTTAAGTCCATTTTGAGTTTGTGAATGGTGTTAGAAATTGGTCCATTGGTACCATTTATTGAAAACTTTTCCCCATTGTATATTCTGGCCAATTTTGTCCAAGTACTTTTGTCCAGTAAATTTTGTCCAATTTACTGACCATGTAAATGTGCGTTTATTTCCGGGTTCTCTACATTGTTTTATGGGTCTTTATGTTTATTGTACCAGTATCCTAGAAATTTGGTTACTTTAGCTTCAAAGTGTAGGGCTTGAAGTTTTGGATTATAATACCTCTAGCTTTTTTCTTTTTCCAGATTGCTTTGGCTATTCAAGGTATTTTGTATTTTTATACATATTTTAGTAGTATTTTCTCTAGTTCTGTGAAAAATTATACCAGTATTTTAATAGGGATGCATTGAATCTGTAGATTGTTTTGGGTAATGTGGATATCTTAATGCTGTTGCTTTTACTAATCCGTAAGCATGGAATATCTTTCCATTTGTGTCACCTTTAGCTTCTCTTCATTGTCTTATAGTTTTAAGATTACAGGTCTTGGGCATCTGGGTGGCTCAGTTGTTAAGCTCTGCCTTCAGCATGATCCCAGGGTCATGCTGGGATGTTATTTATCTTTTGGTGTTTGTGATGATCCCAGGGTCCTGGGGTCAAGCCCCAAATCGGGCTCTGTGCTCTGCCTGAAACCTGCTTCTCCCTCTTCCACGCCGCCCCCCCCCCCGCATCCCCCCACCTCCACCTGTGTTCCCTTTCTCACTATGTCTCTGTCAAATAAATAAATAAAATATTTAAAAAAAAGAAAGTACAGGTCTTTCACCTTCTTTGCGGAATATATTCTCAGGTATTTTATTCATCTGATGCACTTTTAAATGGGGTTGTTTTCTGTTATTAGTGTGCAGAAGTATACCAGATTTCCATGTTTTGACTTTGTGTCTTGCAACTTTGAGTTTTGTGGCATCTTTAAGTTTTCCTGTACATCATATCATATGCTCTTTCACTATTGACGGTTTGACTTCTTCCTTATCCAATTTGGATGCCTTTTATTTATTTTTTCTTGTCTGATTTCTGTGGCTAGAACTTTTAGTGTTATTATAAGGGCCTATTTAGCCAGGTGGCCCCACTTTGGTCGAACAGCCATTTTGTTGTTTATGCAATAAAACTTAAATTGACCCTGTCCCCCCCACCCCCCGGGAACTTATTTAAAAGCAAGTCCAGGAAACCAATCCCAGGTAACAAAGTCCAAATACGAGGATGGGTCAGGCCAGGTGGAGGTCTTCAATCAGTGGGGACCATACTGTCTCCTAGCTACCAAGGTGATAGGCAAGTTTCCATAGCTACTGTGGGGTGAGTTGTAATTCAGTTAGCCACCTGTGTGTGGCCAGGCCCAACCACATGGCCTTTGCTCTATAAAAGTTAGTCTGTGAGGCAGGGAGGGGTCGTCCTCTCTGTAAGGGGTGGCCCCAACCAGTCTGTTTGATGGTGGGTCTGATTCTTGATGCTTGGCACGAAAATAAAGCTTTGCTTGACTTTCGCTTTGTATCAATTTCGCTCCTTTGACCATGGACCCATTACTGGGGGACCCAACACTATGTTGAATAAAAGTGGTCAGAGTGTACATCTTAGTCTTAGAGGAAAATTTCAGTTTGTCACCATTATGATGTTATCTGTGGCTATATTGAGGTGTGTTCCCTCTAAACCTACTTTATTGGGAATTCTTAGCATGAATGGATGTCGAATTTTATCAAGTGCACTTTCTGCATTTACTGAAATGATCATATATGGTTTTTATCCCAGGTTTTGTGAATGTGATACATTATATTGATTTGCAGATGTTGAACCATTCTTGCATCCCTGAAAGAAGTCCCACTCAATTGTTATTATTTTAATGTATATTGAATTTGGCTTGCTAATGTTTTGAGGATTTTTGCATCTATGTTCATCAAGGATATTGGCCTATAACTTTCTTTTTTGTAGTTTTTGTCTGATTTTGCTATCAGGGTAATGCTGGCCTTGGGGAATGAATTTGGAAGTTTTCCTTCCTATTCTTCTATTTATTTATTGATTGATTGATTGATTGATTGATTGATTGGATAGTTTGAGAAGGGTAAGTATAAATAACTCAGAATTCTCTTGTGAAACTGCCTGGTCCTGGATTTTGTATGTTGGGGGCTTTTTGATTACTTAGTTTTGTTACTAGTAATTAATGTGTTCACATTTTCTGTTTCTTCCTGATTCAGTTTTGTATGTTTTTTGGAATGTATACATTTCTACATTCTGTTGTCTGTTTTGGTGGTGCCAATATTTTCATAGTATTCACAAGTATCTCAAAAATTTTTAAATTCTTATGTCATTTGTTGCTTTTCTTTCATTTCTCATTTGACTCTATTTTCTTGATTAGTGTGGCTAACGGTTTGTTTATGGTTTCAAAGAAGTAGCTCTTGATTCTTTTGGGGTGGGCGGTTTCTATTTCCACTCTAATCATTGTTATTTTTTTCCTTCTGTGATCTTGGAGCTTTGTTCTTTTCCTAGGTCTTTTAGGTTGTAAGGTTGAACTTTTTAGTTGAGGTAGTCCTTTAGAACTGCTTTTGCTGTGTCCCAAAGGCTTTCAGCTGTTGGGTGTCCATTTTCAGCTGTTTCCAAGGAGTTTTTGAGTTCCTCTTTGCTTTCTATGTTGACTCCTTGGTTTAGTAAGAAGCATATTGTTTGGTGTCCATATGTTCATGTTTTTCCCAGTTTTTAAAATTTTTTTCCTTGTAATTGATTTTTAGTTTAATAGCCTTGTAGTAGGAAAAGGTGCTTGATAGGATTTTATTCTCTGACATTTACTGAGTCTTGTTTTCAGCCTAATATATGATTTATCCTGGGAACAATCCATTTGCTATTGAAAAGAATGTGTCTTCAGTTGGTTAGGGAAGCAGTGTTGTATACAGATGCGTTAAATCCATCTGGTTGAAAGCTACCATTTCCTTACTGATTTTCTTTGTGAATGATCTATGCATCATTGATGTGTAATTTGGGGTCTGAGGGTGAATTTCTTTACTGTTATTGTTTTACTGTCTGTTACTTTCTCCTTTGAGATCTGCTAATACTTGTTTTACATATTTAGATGTTCTAATGTTGGGTACGTAGATAATATTGTTCTACTCTCTTGTTCAATTGATCCCATTATTACTATTATTATGTAATGCCATTCTTCGTCTTTTAATACAGTCTTTATTTCAGAGTCTATTTGTTCTGATACATGCCATGCTTCCCAGTTTTTGTTTTGGTGGGTTTTTTTTTTCACTTCCATTTACTTGAAATGCCTTTTCCATTCCTTCACTTAAAAGTCTCTTGTGTGTCTGTAGGTATAAAGTGGCTCTCTTTTAGGCCACATGTGGATGGGTCTTGTGTTTTTATCCAGTCACCCTATGTCTTATGATGGGAGCATTACGGACCTCATTACCATTTCATTGTTTTGTAGTTTATGTAGTTCTGCCATGTTCCCTTCTCTTTGTGACTGATGGCTTTCTGTAGTGTTATGTTACACAATCTGAAGTTGATCTATTTTAAGTTTAGACACATTCAAAAAGCACTTTACTCATCCCTCTACCTTTTATGTATATGAAGTCATTTTATATATTTTTATTTTGTAAATCCTTTAATGTAGATATAATTGATTTAACTACTTTTGCCTTTTAATGTTCCCAACAGCTGGGTAAGTGATTAATCTACTTCCTTTACTGTGTGTTTGCTTTTACCTGTGAAATTTGTCCCTTTTTTAGTTTTCACCTCTAGGCATGGCCTTTTCTTCTTAGAAAAGTCTTTTTAACATTTCTTAAAAGGTTGATTGAGTGGTGATAAGTTACTTTTCTTCAGGTAGAGTATTCCTGATTGTAGGTTTTTTTCTTTCTCTACTTGGAACAGATCATGACACTCCCTTCTGTTCTACAAAGTTTGTGTTAAGAAATCTGGTAGGTTTATGGGGTTTCCCTTATATGTAACTAGCTGCTTACCTCTTGGTGGCTTTATGATTATTTCTTTAATTTTTGATACTCTATGTTTCTTGGTGTGGACCTCCTTGGGTTCATCTTACTTTGGTTTGTGATTCTTGGGCCTGTATCTGCTACCTTCACCAGGCTAGGGAAGTTTTCAGGTCCTTTCTTGGTTTTCTGGGACCCCTATAATGTGAGTATGTATATAGTACGGTTAATGTCCCAGAGACCATTTAGCCTTTTTTTTTTTTTTTCCTTTTTGCTCTTCTGCTTGGTTGCATTATGATACCCTGTCTTCTGGATCACTGGTCTGTTCTGCCACATCCTCTCCTTTGCTGCTGATTCTCTCTAGTGTATTTGTCATTTCACTTACTGTATTTCAATCTGATTGGCTTTTTTATATTTGCTGAATTTATGCACTCTTCATCCAGTAGACTAAATCTTTGTTTCATTTAAGCATATTCCTGTCTCCCATTTTGACTTTGTGAATTAGGCCAGACACTTAGTTCTCCCAGTGTTGAAAGGGTGGCCTTCTGTAGGGATGTTCCCTGTGCAGTCGATGTCGATGAGAGTCGATGCAGTTGATGGGAGCCTTGAGGTGTGGGTGTACCACTGCATCCCATGCTGGGGCCGTCACAGTGAGATGGCTTGAGCTGGTGTGTGCGCACCAGGGGGACGGGGATCATTGAGGCCACCGGCCGGCTAGAATGTGCAAACTCTGCTTCTGTCTGCATGGTCAAAGTGGAAGGGGCACATAAATAACTTTGCTCCTGAACACTTCCAACCCCCAGAGTAAAGTCTAACCATTTCCCTACCTAGATGTTAGTGGTGGGTTTCCTTCACTTGTAGTCTGCTGGGTGACTTCAGGCTGGGTGGCATTTGGGTCCAGGTGTGCACCTCATTCTCAAAGTTTATCCCCTGTCACCAGCATTATTCCATGTGGTCCTCCTGCCTTCTACAGCTCTGTGACACAGGTAGCTGCAGGACTTGTGTACCTCTTACAGCTTTTCTTTGGGAACATTAGTCTGCCGTCAGCTGTCCCATCCTATGTAGATGTAGTATGTGGTATTTTTCCTACCAAATGCCTTTTGACAAGTACAGTAGCCTATTAGAAAGATTAGGGATAGTAGAAACAGGTGATTATTGAAAAGCATGGATTTGAACTGTACAAATCCACTTACATGTGGGTTTTTTTTTTTTGATACAGTGTAGTACAAAAAATGTATTTTCTTGCTGTGATTTTCTTAACTTTTCTCTAGCTCACTTATTATTATAAGAATATACAAAATACGTATTAGTAGACTATTACCAGTAAGAATTCTGGTTAACAGCAGGCTATTAGAAGCTTTTAGAGAGTCAAAAGTTTATGTCCCAGGGGGTCATAGCAACACTAACCTCCGCATTATTCAAGGATAAACTGTAATGTTAGGAAATCACTGGTTTCTAGTATGGGATTAAAGAGGAGAGTATGGAAAGGTGGTGTGAGAAGGTATGGAGGAGCAGAGGGGGAGGTCATGTGAATGGAGAGCAAAGCTAGGATCCCTACCACTTGATCGTTGGTGCTTTGGTTACTTCTATCTCCCGTGGTCCTGTGGGAAGTAAGTGCTGAGAAGATAAAGTCAAAAACATGGTTACTGATAGAGAAAGAGCCGGACAGCCAAAAGAGATCCCAGATGTGTTTAGCCCTAACAAAGAATAGAGCTAGGCCAGACCTGCCTGTCTCTGAATTTCACATCAATCCATGGTACATGAGAAAAACTACCATGATGTGTCCCTGACCTAGACAAAAGCCTGTGTAAGTATGGACTATCCTTATTCGGAGGTTAACCCACAAAGTTGAAAAATCTTGGGTTGTGTGTTAAGTGTGTTAACATGTCCTTTTTTTCTGAGAATTGACCAGTGGTGGTAGAGATCTTTTTTGTAAAACAGAGTGGCAGTTCCGACATCGTTTTAAGATTTTTGCTGGTAAATGAAATCCAAGTATCTTGGAACTACAGTTCTTCTTAAGCCCTTTTTTAATCAGAGTGACCCCTATGAGATCCTCCTAGTCCGAGTTCTTTCAGCAGCTGCATGGAGAGGGGGAGGAAGGGACGGAGACAGAGCCTTAGGAACTGTCCGTGAATCATGTGAGGTGGGGTGTGCGGGGGAAGTTGAAGGACAGTAACGAGGAGTGGAGAGTTCAGCATTTCCCCCACCAGCAGTACTAGTGAAAGAGATCGAAGAGGTTTTCATGGGCATGACGGTCGTTGCAGTTCTAGCTACTGAGTGGGCTATCCCTCTTGACTTGGTTAAGAGCACCATTGAATTTCAGATAGCAAAGAGGACCTTAGAGATCTAATCTGTATTCAGCAGCATCACGGGATGGTGGGGGCCCAGGCCGGGTCGGGGAGGGGGCGTGCTTTTACCTTCCCTGAGTCTGCTTTTCAGGAAGTCCATGCCTGCCAGCTTAATCACCACGTTTGTTCTCTATCTGCATTATATCCAAGTTATTGACTGATTAGTGTTCCAAATAAAATTCATATCCTTATTTGATGTTGTTTGTTTGAAACCAAGTTTTAGGATATGTATACTACAGATACTACCTGTTATCATTTTAATCTGCAGCAAAACTTACTCCATTTTTACTTGCTGTTTCTTGGAATATGTTAATGGAAGTTACCTAATTCATTTCGTGTTTTATCACATTCCATTAGATCTACATATTTTTAAAAATAGACTGAACTTTTTTTACTCTGTATATCCTCTTGTTATCCAAACTCATTTCATGGCATCTGGTGGTTGCATAATTCTGGTTATCTAAAATGCTGGTGCTGTTACAGATGACTTAAGGCAATTATAAAATGTATTTTTATAATTTATGAGTAACTTTAAATGGAAGAAAGTTTTCTTGATTTCATGAAGTGTTTTCAAAGACAGATTATCAAGAATAAGATTTGTTACTTCCTCTGAATGAGCTTATTTAATTTGCTAGTAACTTTGCAAGTGGGCTACACAGTAACCATAGAGATGGTAAAATAAAATTTCCTGTATTTTAGCAAGTGACATTTTTAAAAAGTTACTTGTGATTAAGTATTTGCATATTCAGATGAGTAACTATCTGTTGCTTTTTTAAATCTTCGTCTTCCCATCCTTCTGAGTCTCAGCAAGAAAAGCAAGAAAAACTTCACCTGGATAAGTTTCAGGTGTTTGTTTTTTTGTTGTTGTTGTTGTTGTTGTTGTTGTTGTTTTCCTCATTCCTGTTGGAATTAAGCCAACAGGTCATTTTTTATATAGTTTTTATGGATTATTCCCTTGAAAACTGATAAACATTTCGTTTTTGAACTCCAGTGGTTTATGGGAATGATACTAACTATTGTGGATTTGTTCTATCTGGTCACTGTAACCTTTATTTGGCACATGAACAACCATCTATTCTGTTGCAGGTGGTTTGACATTGGCTGTTTGATAGTGGAAGACCCTGTCCATGGCATTCACCTGGAAACGTTTACACAGGCCACACCCGTGCCTTTGGAATTTGTACAGCAGGTTCGTTTTCTTCTTTTTCATCCTATTAAATAGAAACTTGAAATACCGTTTTTAGAATACAAGTTTGTGTGAAATAGGCTATATATTCTTGATTTTGTGACAACTTCGCACTTTTAGCCTTTTCTGTTTTTCAGTTTCTAGTTTCTTTCATGTCGTTTGAGTACCTTCCTCCTTTCTTTTCCAGCTGTCTTTGAAAAGGTAATATGTCACAGGCTTAATCACTATTTTCCTCTTCTTTTTATTATCCTGTTCACTACTGTCAGCAGAAAAAAATGATTTACCTGTTCTGCTGGTGGTCTGTTTACCTTTCATTATCTATCATTTTGGTCCCCCATTACTTCCATATCTTTTGTCTTTGTTCATCTTTTGTAATAAGTGGAAACCAGTTTAGAAACCTTACGTGGGGCACCTGGGTGGCTCAGTTGGTTAAGCATCTCCCTTTGGCTCAGGCATTGGGCTCCCTGCTCCCTGGAAAGCCTGCTACTCCTTCTGCCTGCCACTCTGCATACTTGTGCTATTTCTCTGTCAAATAAATAAATAGAATCTTTTAAAAAGAAAAGAAACCTTACATGAAAGGCACATGGCTTTCGGTTTGTTAAAAATTTAACTCTGAGTTTACTTGTCCACATGGTATTTAGAATGGAAGCATCATGTACAATAACTGGTTCCCTACCTTTCATCCTTTCTTGAACAATCCAGAATGTAAATAGAGGTTTATGTGGAAGGCTTAGTACTCCATGGAAAAGGGCATTTTGTTGTCCTTTTCCTAAGTTCCATTTCACAAAATTTTCAACACATTTGGTCTTATGGACATTGTTAAATGTCATCTAAAACTCTCTCAGGAGTTAGTTGGGTCTTTAGCTATTTAGTCTTGTTCATGATGGTCTCCCTAGGCATCATGACCGTGTACATAAACCACCGCCGTGGGCACTGCCATCCCCACGAGGGCGTTTCTTAAACACCATCCTAGATATTATGGATATTTCACATTTCAGAATCATTTTATATCCTTCGGTGAAAGGAGTAGCTTTAATAATATCTGCTAGTAAATGCCCCCCCAAGTGGAAATATCCTACTCCTGAGTCGCAGTAGGGGTCACCAGGCACACTTGAATTTTTGCCATAAGCCTTAGTCTAAGCTCCACGTTGGACAGTGGCACAGAGAATTAGCCCCTGCTAGCATACCAGCTCCTGTTCCACACCGTGTGGGCCCAGACAGTCTTCCTGGTTCTCAGATAGCATGTCCAGCTAATCATGCATGAAGGGCATATCTCCACTGTTTCAGTTTCATCATACTAGGTCTGGGAAGCTTTCCCCAGTGAGACTGCAGTGTCCATTCTCACAATACAGTCAGGTATCAGAAGGCCACTTCACCTCAGGCCTTTTCACACGTAACAGTTTCCTTACAGATTTGACTGTAATTCCATCAAATTGTGTCCCTACGTATATCCATCCAGCATCAAGGCGAGACTAAGCATTGTCTTTTTTTTTTTTTTTTAAGATTTTATTTATTTATTTGACAGACAGAGATCACAAGTAGGCAGAGAGACAGGCAGAGAGAGAGGAGGAAGCAGGCTCCCTGCTGAGCAGAGAGCCTGACGCGGGACTCCATCCCAGGACCCTGAAATCATGACCTGAGCCAAAGGCAGAGGCTTTAACCCACTGAGCCACCCAGGTGCCCCTAAGCCTTGTCTTTTTACTTTGATGTTAGCTATGGTAGAGAATCACCACCAAGTGGTGGACTGTTTTGCCTTTTTCTTACTAGTTTGCATTTCTCTATGTATTCAGTAAACCAGCTTTCCAGGAGATAGATCCATCTCTAATTTCCATGGTAACCTTACCTTTAGTGACAGACTGCAGCCCAGATGCTGCTCCATTCCAGCACTGACCACATGGCCACCCAGCGGCCAGAGGTTCTTCAGCCCTCATCCTTTCCTCCCTGCTCTTCGTAAGCTACACATTTCAAGGAATCAGGGCTGTTCTAGCCAAGTACCTCTCCTGACACCAACTATTGAGGTTTCAGACCCAATTCCTGTGTGTGGGAGGGGTTTTTCCACACCACCAAGGAATTTTAGGATTCCAGATGGTGTCAGACATTTCATCTCAATTCTGACTCTACACCTGGAGATAGTATCCAATCCCACAGAATAAGGACTCTGTCCTACAAGATTGGCCCCTCCCCATCGCAGAGGCCAGTGGCAAGTCCAGGTGTCTTGTCTGGTTCTACAGGTTGGTTCTAACAATCCCTCCTTCTCAGGAACCCTCTCTACTCACTAAGTTGCTTATTTATTATGAAAAGATAGAACCTGGAAACAGGCAGATGGAAGAGATGCAGAGGGCAAGATCCCGGGAAAGGGTGCAGAGCTTCTGTGTGCTCTTCTAGCCTGCTGCTCTCCTGGAATCTCCACATGGGCACCAACCCAGAACCTCTCCCAACTCCAGCCTTTTGGGGTTTTTATGGAGGCTTCATTGGATAGTCATGATGGAGTCAATCATTCACCATTGGTTATTTAATCATCTTGCAGCCTCTCTCCCTATCCTGGAGCTGGGAGGGGGTGGGAGGACAAGCTATAACTGACCTTTGAGTAACACGGGTTTGAACTACACAGGTCCATTTATAAGGAGACTCTTTGACGTTCTTGGTAGTTTCTCTTTTTGCTTTTCTTAACATTTTTTCTGTAGCTTAGTAGACTTCAAGAATGTGGTATATAATAAATATAACATTACAAAGAGGGTGTTAATTGACTTATCACTAAGGCTTCTGGTTAACAGTAGGCTGTTAGTAATTAAGTTTTGGGGGAGTCAAAAGTTATATTGTGGATTTTCAGCTGTACTAGGTGGTCACTCTCCCTAACCTCTGCATGGTTCAAGGATCAGATGTATATGTATTTTTAATTGTAAATCACAGTATCACAAACAGAACAGCCTGGCCAAGATTGGTTTACCCCAGAAATGGCCTGATGGTTCAAGCAATAGCTCATCAGTTTACTCAGTTCAAATATGAGCATGTTAAAGGAGAAAAAAGGATTCAATAGAATTGAAATGTTAGAAATAACTACCATAGTGTTAACTCTTAGCTAATTAGGATATATGTGCTGGAAAATCAACACAAAAATCAGACCTGGTGATCAAATATTAGATCCTCAGATGCTTAATGAATTAGACAACATGTAGGCCGAGATGTCAGTGAACATTTCAGATGATGGGAAGGCTCAGAAGAGCACACTGATGAGGGAGGGACTATGAAAAGGACAGGAAGGGTTAGGGGTGGAGGCATGTGTGCTCAGCATTCCTCTTCCTCTTAACCTGAAGCAGCATGTACTCCTACTGGAACCTCAGGCCTTGGACACTGAGTGCTGTTAGATGGCATCATGAGATTAAGACTGAGTGGACACTGAACAGAGGAGGTGTGTGTAGTAGTGTTCTGAGTCTTCATAGCCTCAGCCTTGTCACCTCATAGAGCTGCCAGCATAGCTGTGTTTCTCGGGGTTTGTTGTCATCTATACTAAGGGACTTTGGGATGTCACTTAGAGCTAGACCCAGTCATTTGTTTTCAATGCAATATAAATCATACCCAGGTTCATTCTTCCACAGGCTCAAAGTCTCACTCCCCAGGACTACAGTCTGAGGTGGTCAGGCCTTCTGGTGACAGTGGGTGAAGTCCTGGAAAAGAGCTTAGTGAACGTGACGCGGACTGACTGGCACTTGACATTCACCGGCATGTCTCGCCGGCAGATGATCTACAGTGCGGCCAAAGCCATTGCTGGAATGTACAAACAGCGCCTGCCCCCCAGGACCGTGTGACAGGAGACTCACCCAGGGCGCAGCGACCTCTTCGCTTGGAGCGTGGCGGTAAAGACTTGGTCCCATCCCCATGTGGGGAGCTCCAGCAGATGTCGGGGTCTTGCGAATGTGCCTCTAGGCTACACTTGATTTTTCCTAGAAAGGAACGGTGTCATTCCAGTAGCTGCAAAGAAACAGATCCTTGCTGTGATCGTGCAATTTCACGTACCGCAGTTCTTAGAAAACAATTATTTTTATAGGACAATTTGATATACCAAATCTGTACGGTGCAAATTCACGTGCTTTGACCTTTAACTTAATGATACGTACTTGATTATTTTGTTGAAGATTGAAGAACATGTCATTGTTTATTTCATGATTTCTCTCTTCTTAGTCCTTGATGCTTTTTGTGTGTGCGGGTGATCTCAGGTCTGACACCGAACCGCGTGCTCAACAGCTGACCCTCAGACACCTACTTGCAGGGAGATGGTGCACGTTTCTATGCATACTTTTTACATGGGCCAAAATAATGGGATTTTTTTTTTTGTCATTATGTACATATACACATCCTCTAAAAAAAAGAAAAAAGGTTTATTTCAAAGTAAGTTTTGGCATTTCACATATTTAGACTCTGAGACATTGTAGCACTATTTTGTTTTTCTTTGCTATGTGACAACTAAGTGGCCCATGATTTGAGTGTATTTTAAATCAGAACAGTTCCTGTTTTTATATAGTACTATTCAATATTTTCAAGTAAACTCAGACAACAGCCATTATTTCTGCTTCCATTCATATATTCTCAAGTGTCGTATAGAAATTTTTCAGAGGAATTACTTTGTTATTTATGGGGTTGTATGCCTCCTCTTTTAATTAAGGTTACTTGATATTTAGTTTGCCTTAAACAGTGCTTTTCTAACTTGGTGCCATTCTGCCTTTACTACTCTTTATGGAATTTTCAGTGAAACTATTTAATATTCAACCTGGTTTATCTAGTTGATCATGTTTGTATTTAGTGACTGAAGCTTCTCCCTCCCCCCAGCCCCAAATAATATATTTTAGCATTTTTGGATTTATAGAAATCAGAATTTAAATAGTTTGTCTTATACTCTGGATTCTATGTATGCAAGTTCCTATAATGTTTTGAAGATAGTTTCTTACGCAAATGTAATTTAATTTTTACTTACTCGTCTATACAGTTCTTTGCTGTAAATTAATTAGCACAATCTTATAAAGGGTGTTGAAGCTCTTATCCTGCACTGTCACTACAGGTAACACTGCTTTGTATTACTTTGAGTACTTACTCAATTTTTGCTTTTTTTACCTGAGGACGAGAAGCATTATTTTCACAACTCTTTGTTCATTTCCAAGCACCATATGATTGCTTGGTGAAATTCAGACTTGTCTGTCATTAAAAGGAGAGAAAAGACATGTAACCAGTTGCTGCGGCGTGATAGGGCTAGAGTGATTTTCTCCCCTTTCATTGCTATTTGTGCAACACTTCATGTTTTCTCCATCTGATTAATAAAAAAGAGAAGCCTTTCTGTACCATTTGCTTTTTTATCCTTTATTTTCAAAAAGCTACACTTCTCTAACGGTATTTATCATGGCATTGGCCAGGTGACAAATCAGTTAGGGACGAAGGATGCCCATTCTTGGAATATGCGAGTGCGAAGGCCACTTTCCCTCCCGTTACAGGGAATCTTAGAGGTCCTAAAAAAATGTCTGTTTTCTATTTTACCAAGTCTCAAATAGTTTAGGTCTTTGAGGGCTGTTTTAATAGAATCACAAACATGGACATCCCCTTAGAGTACAATTTTTCCACAGTCTTCAAGTTCTTCGGTTAGGTAGTGGCTTGTGTGAAGCCAGGTAATTTTCCCATCCCTGGTCATCTGAGCCTTTGGCCCTTTGTCACAGTGTGAGTGGGCGAGGAGGATAAGGGAAGGGCACATGGAAGAGATAAACCCACCATCCGGGTTTTGCCTCTGATGCTTTTTTTGGCCACCAGTTACCGTTGAAAGTCATCCAAGCATGACTGACTCCACACGCTGTTTTCCCCACCTCATGCTTATTTTTTCATCTTTAGATTTGTCATATGAGGGGCAAGAAAAGTAACTCCTTACCTCGTACATGCCACAGCGGCTTGGGCTGGGTAGGCCTGTCGTGAGTGTTGGCCTGAGATAAGCGAGCCCTCAGTTGGAGGCCACATTTCCCCTCACCAGCACCCAGCTGTCTCCAGTTCTTTGCCCTTCGGGCTCATCTCCTGCCGACACTAGCATTTCTGAGGGAGAGTCAGACTCTGGGCTCTTTGCTTTTTTTGTCCCTCATGCTTCTCAGGAAAACCAGTCTCTAACACAGTTCTTCACCACTGTTCTTGTGGTCGGGTCATCAATATTTGTTCTGAATCATTTAGTCAACTTCCTCAGCTGGTACACTGTTTTGTTTTAATTAAGCAGTGTGAAAGACAACAGGAAAAATGCAGCAAGAGTAATGTAACATCAGCTTTGGGTGACAGAAGGGAACTCCGAGACTCCAAGACCCTTCGGTTAATAAGCCTGGACCAGAGCTGTGCCACTGTTGGAAAACTTCTGGCTGGGTCCAGTTTTCTCCTCCTTGTCTCTTAATTCCCCATTCTTTGTTCCTTTTTATCTTAAGGATTAATGAGGTAGAAAAATCGAGATGACTGAATTTAAACCAAGTGGTGGTATACTGGTAAGGTTAAGGAAAGTATGGTATGCATGTATTAAAAAATTATGCAAATTACTGATACACTCAGGGTCAAGTTAATTACTTTATGTTGTTGAATTTACATTGTTCCTTGACTACAAAAAATTCTCAACAGATGTTCGTGTCCTCTGAATCCAAATTGATGGTATTTTGTGATCCAAAAGATGTTGGGTAATGTATAAATTAAGAAAGTTGGATTTTTACTCCCAGCATATGATGTTCATTCTTAAGATACTATGCAGGATGATGTATTGGATAAGAACCATTTTATAAGAATGTAAATATGTTACAAATAAATAATACCTCAATTTAGTTCCTGAAGTTGTAAAGTGATTTTTTAAATGCTGAGTCATATTAATATTCTGTTAGAAGGGCCTATATTACTTTAATAGTCCCAACGGGTTACTGGTTGCCAATAGTTCCTACAGAATAGCAACTTAAAAGCATATCTTTCAAGTTCAGTGGTAATGATTCAAATATACCTGAATCGCTAACTTCATGCTCAGAGAACTCAATAGGGCAGACGATATTTTGGAGTTGGAGGTGATGGGCAAGAGGTTATAGCCTGTGCTCCTGAGGAGATGTCTTGACTGGGGAGTTTAATTTGCCCTTAACCTCCACAAATATCTCCTCAAAAAAAAAAAGGTTTGTTATTATATTTGCTATTCTGAGCCTGTGATCTCAGGGCAGAGATTTCTGTTTTGATTTGTTAGGCAAGGGGGTACTTCACAAGAGACCATGAAATATTCATTTGGGTGTTTTGTTTCTTTGTCAAAGGAAAACAATACTGTTTTTAGTACACTAGAAAAACACCAATTCAGAATCCAGGATAGGCCCTATCCTATCCTAATACTATAAAGTATTAAATTATTAAATTAAAGTATATCCTAATACTATAAAGTATTAAATTTATACTTTGTTTTAGAATCAGCTGGAGGAGAAAAAACAGTTTAGGCAAGAGAAACAAAATTAGCAAGACCAATATAAAGATTTAAAAACTTACACATAAAGGAAATTTTTGAAATTGTCCTTAACATGAATACATATTAAGGATTTAAAGCAGTAAGAAAAAGGAACTGATAAGTGCGAAGTGCATAGTGCTGGTTCGGTACTGGAGTAGAAACTTCCTTTTTAGGTGTGGTAACGGAAACAGAATCAGCTACTAACTCAGTATCATCCCAGTGAATCTGTTACAGACAAGGGACTGAAGCAGAGGCTGTCACTTCCCAAATCTTTCTCTTATAAAACATCCTGCATGTTTGCTTCACGAACTTAGTAGTACATAGCTAGTCCTGTAAATATTTGTTGAATTCAACTTACTTGAAACAATAGCTTGAGACTCTGCCCTGGTATACTCTCAGTTGTACAACATGTTTAAGGAACACTCTTTTTACTCCATATATTTTTTTAATTTTTTATTTTTTATAAACATGTATTTTTATCCCCAGGGGTACAGGTCTGTGAATCAGCACTCACCAAAGCACATACCCTCCCCAATGTCCATAACCCCACCCCCCCTTCTCCCAAACCTCCCTCCCCCCAGCAACCCTCAGTTTGTTTTGTAAGATTAAGAGTCACTTATGGTTTGTCTCCCTCCCAATCCCATCTTGTTTCATTGATTCTTCTCCTACCCACTTAAGCCCCCATGTTGCATCACCACTTCCTCATATCAGGGAGATCATATGATAGTTGTCTTTCTCCGCTTGACTTATTTCGCTAAGCATGATACGCTCTAGTTCCATCCATGTTGTCGCAAATGGCAAGATTTCATTTCTTTTGATGGCTGCATAGTATTCCATTGTGTATATATACCACATCTTCTTGATCCATTCATCTGTTGATGGACATCTAGATTCTTTCCATAGTTTGGCTATTGTGGACATTGCTGCTGTAAACATTCGGGTGCACGTGCCCCTTTGGATCACTACGTTTGTATCTTTAGGGTAAATA
Organism: Mustela erminea; assembly: GCF_009829155.1. NCBI lineage: Eukaryota > Metazoa > Chordata > Mammalia > Carnivora > Mustelidae > Mustela > Mustela erminea. The sequence continues at coordinate 98,348,222 of NC_045616.1, read as the reverse complement.
CCCAGTAGTGCAATTGCTGGGTCATAGGGCAGTTCTATTTTCAATATTTTGAGGAACCTCCATGCTGTTTTCCAGAGTGGCTGCACCAGCTTGCATTCCCACCAACAGTGTAGGAGGGTTCCCCTTTCTCCGCATCCTCGCCAGCATCTGTCATTTCCTGACTTGTTGATTTTAGCCATTCTGACTGGTGTGAGGGGATATCTCATTGTGGTTTTGATTTGTATTTCCCTGATGCCGAGTGATATGGAGCACTTTTTCATGTGTCTGTTGGCCATCTGGATGTCTTCTTTGCAGAAATGTCTGTTCATGTCCTCTGCCCATTTCTTGATTGGATTATTTGTTCTTTGGGTGTTGAGTTTGCTAAATTCTTTATAGATTTTGGACACTAGTCCTTTATCTGATATGTCGTTTGCAAATATCTTCTCCCATTCTGTCAGTTGTCTTTTGATTTTGTTAACTGTTTCCTTTGCTGTGCAAAAGCTTTTGATCTTGATGAAATCCCAATAGTTCATTTTTGCCCTTGCTTCCCTTGCCTTTGGCGATGTTCCTAGGAAGATGTTGCTGCAGTTGAGGTCGAAGAGGTTGCTGCCTGTGTTCTCCTCAAGGATTTTGAAGGATTCCTTTCTCACATTGAGGTCCTTCATTTTGAGTCTATTTTTGTGTGTGGTGTAAGGAAATGGTCCAATTTCATTTTTCTGCAGGTGGCTGTCCAATTTTCCCAACACCATTTATTGAAGAGGCTGTCTTTTTTCCATTGGACATTCTTTCCTGCTTTGTCGAAGATTAGTTGACCGTAGAGTTGAGGGTCTATTTCTGGGCTCTCTATTCTGTTCCATTGATCTATGTGTCTGTTTTTGTGCCAGTACCATGCTGTCTTGATGATGACAGCTTTGTAATAGAGCTTGAAGTCTGAAATTGTGATGCCACCAACTTTGGCTTTCTTTTGCAATATCCCTTTGGCTATTCGAGGTCTTTTCTGGTTCCATATAAATTTTAGAATTATTTGTTCCATTTCTTTGAAAAAGATGGATGGTACTTTGATAGGAATTGCATTAAATGTATAGATTGCTTTAGGTAGCATAGACATTTTAACAATATTTATTCTTCCAATCCATGAGCATGGAACATTTTTCCATTTCTTTTTGTCTTCCTCAATTTCTTTCATGAGTACTTTATAGTTTTCTGAGTATAGATTCTGTGCCTCTTTGGTTAGGTTTATTCCTAGGTATCTTATGGTTTGGGGTGCAATTGTAAATGGGATTGACTCCTTAATTTCTCTTTCTTCTGTCTTGTTGTTGGTGTAGAGAAATGCAACTGATTTCTGTGCATTGATTTTATATCCTGACACTTTACTGAATTCCTGTACAAGTTCTAGCAGTTTTGGAGTGGAGTCTTTTGGGTTTTCCACATATAGTATCATATCATCTGCGAAGAGGGATAATTTGACTTCTTCTTTGCCGATTTGGATGCCTTTAATTTCCTTTTGTTGTCTGATTGCTGAGGCTAGGACTTCTAGTTACTATGTTGAATAGCAATGGTGATAATGGACATCCCTGCCGTGTTCCTGACCTTAGCGGAAAAGCTTTCAGTTTTTCTCCATTGAGAACGATATTTGCGGTGGGTTTTTCATAGATGGCTTTGATGATATTGAGGTATGTGCCCTCTATCCCTACACTTTGAAGAGTTTTGATCAGGAAGGGATGCTGTACTTTGTCAAATGCTTTTTCAGCATCTATTGAGAGTATCATATGGTTCTTGTTCTTTCTTTTATTGATGTGTTGTATCACACTGACTGATTTGCGGATGTTGAACCAACCTTGCATCCCTGGAATAAATCCCACTTGGTCGTGGTGAATAATCTTTTTAATGTACTGTTGAATCCTATTGGCTAGTATTTTGTTGAGTATTTTCGCATCTGTGTTCATCAAGGATATCGGTCTATAGCTCTCTTTTTTGGTGGGATCCTTGTCTGGTTTTGGGATCAAGGTGATGCTGGCCTCATAAAATGAGTTTGGAAGTTTTCCTTCCATTTCTTTTTTTTGGAACAGTTTCAGGAGAATAGGAATTAGTTCTTCTTTAAATGTTTGGTAGAATTCCCCCGGGAAGCCATCTGGCCCTGGGCTTTTGTTTGTTTGGAGACTTTTAATGACTGTTTCAATCTCCTTACTGGTTATGGGTCTGTTCAGGTTTTCTATTTCTTCCTGGTTCAGTTGTGGTAGTTTATATGTTTCTAGGAATGCATCCATTTCTTCCAGATTGTCAAATTTGTTGGCGTAGAGTTCCTCATAGTATGTTCTTATAATAGTTTGTATTTCTTTGGTGTTAGTTGTGATCTCTCCTCTTTCATTCATGATTTTATTTATTTGGGTCCTTTCTCTTTTCTTTTTGATAAGTCGGGCCAGGGGTTTATCAATTTTATTAATTCTTTCAAAGAACCAGCTCTTAGTTTTGTTGATTTGTTCTATTGTTTTTTTGGTTTCTATTTCATTGATTTCTGCTCTGATCTTTATGATTTCTCTTCTCCTGCTGGGCTTAGGGTTTCTTTCTTGTTCTTTCTCCAGCTCCTTTAGGTGTAGGGTTAGGTTGTGTACCTGAGACCTTTCTTGTTTCTTGAGAAAGGCTTGTACCGCTATATATTTTCCTCTCAGGACTGCCTTTGTTGTGTCCCACAGATTTTGAACCGTTGTATTTTCATTATCATTTGTTTCCATGATTTTTTTCAATTCTTCTTTAATTTCCCGGTTGACCCATTCATTCTTTAGAAGGATGCTGTTTAGTCTCCATGTATTTGGGTTCTTTCCAAACTTCCTTTTGTGGTTGAGTTCTAGCTTTAGAGCATTGTGGTCTGAAAATATGCAGGGAATGATCCCAATCTTTTGGTACCGGTTGAGTCCTGATTTAGGACCGAGGATGTGATCTATTCTGGAGAATGTTCCATGTGCACTAGAGAAGAATGTGTATTCTGTTGCTTTGGGATGAAATATTCTGAATATATATGTGATGTCCATCTGGTCCAGTGTGTCATTTAAGGCCTTTATTTCCTTGCTGATCTTTTGCTTGGATGATCTGTCCATTTCAGTGAGGGGAGTGTTAAAGTCCCCTACTATTATTGTATTATTGTTGATGTGTTTCTTTGATTTTGTTATTAATTGGTTTATATAGTTGGCTGCTCCCACGTTGGGGGCATAGATATTTAAAATTGTTAAATCTTCTTGTTGGACAGACCCTTTGAGTATGATATAGTGTCCATCCTCATCTCTTATTATAGTCTTTGGCTTAAAATCTAATTGATCTGATATAAGGATTGCCACTCCTGCTTTCTTCTGATGTCCATTAGCATGGTAAATTCTTTTCCACCCCCTCACTTTAAATCTGGAGGTGTCTTCGGGCTTAAAATGAGTTTCTTGGAGGCAACATATAGATGGGTTTTGTTTTTTTATCCATTCTGATACCCTGTGTCTTTTGACAGGGGCATTTAGCCCATTAACATTCAGGGTAACTATTGAGAGATATGAATTTAGTGCCATTGTATTGCCTGTAAGTTGACTGTTACTGTATATGGTCTCTGTTCCTTTCTGATCTACCACTTGTAGGCTCTCTCTTTGCTTAGAGGACCCCTTTCAATATTTCCTGTAGAGCTGGTTTGGTATTTGCAAATTCTTTCAGTTTTTGTTTGTCCTGAAAGCTTTTAATCTCTCCTTCTATTTTCAATGATAGCCTAGCTGGATATAGTATTCTTGGCTGCATGTTTTTCTCGTTTAGTGCTCTGAAAATATCATGCCAGCTCTTTCTGGCCTGCCAGGTCTCTGTGGATAAGTCAGCTGCCAATCTAAAATTTTTAACATTGTATGTTACAGACTTCTTTTCCCGGGCTGCTTTCAGGATTTTCTCTTTGTCACTGAGACTTGTAAATTTTACTATTAGGTGACGGGGTGTGGGCCTATTCCTATTGATTTTGAGGGGCGTTCTCTGAACCTCCTGAATTTTGATGCTCGTTCCCTTTGCCATATTGGGGAAATTCTCCCCAATAATTCTCTCCAGTATACCTTCTGCTCCCCTCTCTCTTTCTTCTTCTTCTGGAATCCCAATTATTCTAATGTTGTTTCGTCTTATGGTGTCACTTATCTCTCGAATTCTCCCCTCGTGGTCCAGTAGCTGTTTGTCCCTCTTTTGCTCAGCTTCTTTATTCTCTGTCATTTGGTCTTCTATATCACTAATTCTTTCTTCTGCCTCATTTATCCTAGCAGTGAGAGCCTCCATTTTTGATTGCACTTCATTAATAGCTTTTTTTATTTCAACTTGGTTAGATTTTAGTTCTTTTATTTCTCCAGAAAGGGCTTTTATATCTCTCGAGAGGGTTTCTCTAATATCTTCCATGCCTTTTTCGAGCCCGGCTAGAACCTTGAGAATTGTCATTCTGAACTCTAGATCTGACATATTACCAATGTCTGTATTGATTAGGTCCCTAGCCTTCGGTACTGCCTCTTGTTCTTTTTTTTTGTGTTGAATTTTTCCGTCTTGTCATTTTGTCCAGATAAGAGTATATGAAGGGGTAAGTAAAATACTAAAAGGGTGGCAACAACCCCAGGAAAAAATGCTTTAACCAAATTAGAAGAGATCCAAAATCGTGAGGGGGGAGAAAGGGGATAAAAAGAGGTTCAAAAAGGAAGAAAGAAAAGAAAAAAGAAAAGAAAAGAATTAAAAAAAAAAAAAGGAAAACACCTAAGAAAAATGTAAAAAAGAAAAAATATATATATTAGATAAACTAGTAAAAAATCGTTAAAAAAGAAAAAGGTAACAGTTAAAAAAAAAAAAAATTTTACCCGAAGGCGAGAAAAAAAAAAAAAATGAAAAAGAAAAAAATTAAATTAACTGCAAGACTAAAAAAAAATCACAGGGAAAAAGCCATGAGTTCCGTGCTTGGCTTTCTCCTCCTCCGAATTCTGCTGCTCTCCTTGGTATTGAAACCGCACTCCTTGGTAGGTGAACTTGGTCTCGGCTGGATTTCTTGATCTTCTGGGGGAGGGGCCTGTTGTAGTGATTCTCAAGTGTCTTTGCCCCAGGCGGAATTACACCGCCCTTACCCGGGGCCGGGGTGAGTAATCCGCTCGGGTTTGCTTTCAGGAGCTTTTGTTCCCTGAGCGCTTTCCGTAGAGTTCCAGAGGACGGGAATACAAATGGCGGCCTCCTGGTCTCCGGCCCGGAGGAGCCGAGAGCCCAGGGCCGCACTCCTCAGTGCGCCCTCAGAGAACAGCGCCCAGTTACTCCCGTCTGCCTGACCTCCGGCCGCGCTCCGAGCTCTCCGAGCCTGCGACCAGTTCAAGGTAACACCGAGCTGTGAGCTTACTGTCGGCTCTGTCTCTGTAGCCGGCTTTCCCGTTCCAATACCCGCAAGGTCTGCGACACTCAGACACCCCTGCTCCTTCTGTGACCCTGCGGGACCTGAGGCCACGCTGAACCCGCGTGGGCTTCGCCCCGGTTTAGCCTCTGGAGCGATGTCCCTCAGCGGAACAGACTTCTAAAAGTCCTGATTTTGTGCACCGTTGCTCCGTCGCTTGCCGGGAGACGGCCCCTCCCCCCGGGGTCTATCTTCCCGTCGCTTTGGATTCACTTCTCCGCCGGTCCTACCTTTCAGAAAGTGGTTGTTTTTCTGTTTCCAGAATTGCTGTTCTTCTTCTCTTCGATCTGCCGATGGATTTTCAGGTGTTTGCAATCTTTAGATAAGCTATCTAGCTGATCTCCGGCTAGCTGAAGCAGTCTCAGCCTGCTACTTCTCCGCCATCTTGACTCCTCCCTCCGTGTCCCACAGATTTTGAACCGTTGTATTTTCATTATCATTTGTTTCCATGATTTTTTTCAATTCTTCTTTAATTTCCCGGTTGACCCATTCATTCTTTAAAGGATGCTGTTTAGTCTCCATGTATTTGGGTTCTTTCCAAACTTCCTCTTGTGGTTGAGTTCTAGCTTCAGAGCATTGTGGTCTGAAAATATGCAGGGAATGATCCCAATCTTATGATACCGGTTGAGACCTGATTTAGGACCGAGGATGTGATCTATTCTGGAGAATGTTCCATGTGCACTAGAGAAGAATGTGTATTCTGTTGCTTTGGGATGAAATGTTCTGAATATATCTGTGATGTCCATCTGGTCCAGTGTGTCATTTAAGGCCTTTATTTCCTTGTTGATCTTTTGCTTGGATGATCTGTCCATTTCAGTGAGGGGAGTGTTAAAGTCCCCTACTATTATTGTATTATTGTTGATGTGTTTCTTTGATTTTGTTATTAATTGGTTTATATAGTTGGCTGCTCCCACGTTGGGGGCATAGGTATTTAAAATTGTTAGATCTTCTTGTTGGACAGACCCTTTGAGTATGATATAGTGTCCATCCTCATCTCTTATTATAGTCTTTGGCTTAAAATCTAATTGATCTGATATAAGGATTGCCACTCCTGCTTTCTTCTGATGTCCATTAGCATGGTAAATTCTTTTCCACCCCCTCACTTTAAATCTGGAGGTGTCTTCGGGCTTAAAATGAGTTTCTTTGAGGCAACATATAGATGGGTTTTGTTTTTTTATCCATTCTGATACCCTGTGTCTTTTGACAGGGGCATTTAGCCCATTAACATTCAGGGTAACTATTGTGAGATATGAATTTAGTGCCATTGTATTGCCTGTAAGGTGACTGTTACTGTATATTGTCTCTGTTCCTTACTGATCTACCACTTGTAGGCTCTCTCTTTGCTTAGAGGACCCCTTTCAATATTTCCTGTAGAGCTGGTTTGGTGTTTGCAAATTCTTTCAGTTTTTGTTTGTCCTGGAAGCTTTTAATCTCTCCTTCTATTTTCAATGATAGCCTAGCTGGATATAGTATTCTTGGCTGCATGTTTGTCTCGTTTAGTGCTCTGAAAATATCATGCCAGCTCTTTCTGGCCTGCCAGGTCTCTGTGGATAAGTCAGCTGCCAATCTAATATTTTTACCATTGTATGTTACAGACTTCTTTTCCCGGGCTGCTTTCAGGATTTTCTCTTTGTCACTGAGACTTGTAAATTTTACTATTAGGTAACGGGGTGTGGGTCTATTCTTATTGATTTTGACGGGCGTTCTCTGAACCTCCTGAATTTTGATGCTTGTTCCCTTTGCCATATTGGGGAAATTCTCCCCAATAATTCTCTCCAGTATACCTTCTGCTCCCCTCTCTCTTTCTTCTTCTTCTGGAATCCCAATTATTCTAATGTTGTTTCATCTTATGGTGTCACTTATCTCTCGAATTCTCCCCTCGTGGTCCAGTAGCTGTTTGTCCCTCTTTTGCTCAGCTTCTTTATTCTCTATCATTTGTTCTTCTATATCACTAATTCTTTCTTCTGCCTCATCCTAGCAGTGAGAGCCTCCATTTTTGATTGCACCTCATTAATAGCTTTTTTTATTTCAACTTGGTTAGATTTTAGTTCTTTTATTTCTCCAGAAAGGGCTTTTATATCTCCCGAGAGGGTTTCTCTAATATCTTCCATGCCTTTTTCGAGCCCGGCTAGAACCTTGAGAATTGTCATTCTGAACTCTAGATCTGACATATTACCAATGTCTGTATTGATTAGGTCCCTAGCCTTCGGTACTGCCTCTTGTTCTTTTTTCTGTGGTGAATTTTTCCGCCTTGTCATTTTGTCCAGATAAGAGTATATGAAGGAGCAAGTAAAATACTAAAAGGGTGGCAACAACCCCAGGACAATATGCTTTAACCAATCAGAAGAGATCCCAAATCATGAGGGGGGAGAAAGGGGATAAAAAGAGGTTCAAAAAGAAAGAAAGATAAAAAATAAAATAAAAGAATTTAAAAAAAGAAAACGAATAAAGAAAAATATAAAAAGGAAAAAATATATATATTAGATAAACTAGTTTAAAAACGTTAAAAAAGAAAAGGGTAAAAGTTAAAAAAAAATTTAGCAGAAGAAGAGAAAAAAAATGAAAAAGAAAAAAATTAAATTAACTGCAAGACTAAAAAAATCACAGGGGAAAAAAAAAAGAAAATCACAGGGAGAAAGCCATGAATTCCGTGCTTTGCTCTCCTCCTCTGGAATTCTGCTGCTCTCCTTGGTATTGAAACCGCACTCCTTCGTAGGTGAACTTGGTCTTGACTGGATTTCTTGTTGATCTTCTGGGGGAGGGGCCTGGTGTAGTGATTCTCAAGTGTCTTCGTCCCAGGCGGAATTGCACCGTCCTTACCAGGGGCCGGGCTGAGTAATCCGCTTGGGTTTGCTTTCAGGAGCTTTTGTTCCCTGAGCGCTTTCCGTAGAGTTCCAGAGGACGGGAATACAAATGGCGGCCTCCTGGTCTCTGGCGGGGAGGAGCCGAGAGCTTGGGGCCCCACTCCTCAGTGTGCCCCTAGAGAACAGCGCCCAGTAACTCCCGTCTGCCTGACCTCCGGCTGCGCTGGGATTCACGGAGCCTGCGACCAGTTCAAGGTAACCCCGAGCTGCGAGCTTACTGTCGGCTCTGTCTCTGTAGCCGGCTTTCCCGTTCCAATACCTGCAAGCTCTGCGACACTCAGACACCCCCGATCCTTCTGTGACCCTGCGGGACCTGAGGCTACGCTGCCCCCGTGTGGGCTTCGCCCCGGTTTAGCCTCTGGAGCAATGTCCCTCAGCGGAACAGACTTTTAAAAGTCTTGATTTTGTGCTCCGTTGCTCCGCCGCTTGCCGGGAGCCGGCCCCTCCCCCCGGGGTCTATCTTCCCATCGCTTTGGATTCACTTCTCCGCCAGTCCTACCTTTCAGAAAGTGGTTGTTTTTCTGTTTCCAGAATTGCTGTTGTTCTTCTCTTCGATCTGCCGATGGATTTGCAGGTGTTTGCAATCTTTAGATGAGCTATCTAGCTGATCTCCTGCTAGCTGATGTAGTCTCAGCCTGCTACTTCTCCACCATCTTGACTCCTCCCCCTCTTTATTCCATATTTTTCATTTTAGTTTTAAGTACTGCTTTGGGCTTTGCCACTGGTCTAAGAATATATTTGTGGTCATTGAATATTCTGCTCCCAAATTTAAGAAACCAGAAACTAGGTTTACATTTTACTGTTTTTAGGATTAGAGCCAGAAATGTTCTAACTAGTCTTCAAGAACGATACCACATACCTCGTAAAATATATTTTAATGTTCTGAGTCCTCCTGCTCCAGGGGCCACACTTGAGAACCACTGCTGTGAGACCATTCCTGCTTCATTCTTCATGTCCTAAGGTATTTTAGAGACGGATATCACCCAGATAGCATAGGTCTTTCCTTTGTTCCTGACCTCACTCTCCCTCCCTCACAAGAAGAGCAACTAGCAACTCTTCCTGGACAAGATACCACTGAGAGAATCCTAGAATGGGGATGAGGCTGAAGCAGCCCTGCACCACAGAGACTGAGAGACGCTGTGTGAGAAGGAGAGACCCTGCCAGCTGCTTGCCTATGTTGTCCTCCCCGAGGCCGGCAGAGCATGGCACAGAGAGACCCCTGCCAAGCCTCTGGATGCTTCACAGGGAAAGGAGATCCCAGTGTAGATATCCAGTGACCCCAGCATTATGGGTTGCTTCTTGGGAGCCTCTACTCTAGTCTCAACTCCCAGAAATTGTGGGTGAAACTAAAGGACTTGGCCATCTTTGCCAATAGATTTCCTCTCCACAGCACCCAAGCAGTGGTGCCAATCAGCAGTTTGCTCACCTGTGGAACCAAGCATGTGGCTCAGTCTGACCTGGCAACTCACCACAGGGCGGATCTGCCCCCTTTGGGTCCTCTAATTAGTACCCTCCGAGCCCTGGATCCTGGTCTTCCCTCACCCAGGCAGGGGAGCTGAGCCAGAGCCTAGCCCTCTGCCAAGGGTAACCAGAAAGGCACACAGGAACCCCCGGAAGCTGCAGAGCCTGGCAATCCTTGTGCAGACAGTACGGCAGGCAGAGCTGACCATCCACAGAATGAAGCCAGTGCCAGGTAGTGGAGGGTTCCCTTGATTTGCCCCATCAGAGGAGCTAATTCATACCCTACTCACCATTAAATAAAACTCCCAACACCACCAAACCAGAAAGCCAGACTCAAACACCTGGAAAGCTACGTAGTCCATCAATTCTGGAGTGGAGAACCCGAAAGGCAGAGCTGATAGTCAGCAGAGCAAGGCTGGAAACCCTGCTGAGCTAGGAAACTGGAGAAATGGGTTGGCTTGAGAAAAAAAAAAAAGGCTTTTCCAGCCTTGGAGCTAGTCTTCCCCCTGTGCCAGGACAGGGAAACTAATCTGTAGCCTCACTTATTGCTGAATAAAGGCCTCAGCCTGCCTTCTCAGAGAAGTCAGCCAGAGCCCATGGGAAGCTAGCCCCCATTCATAGAAAAAAACCAGTGGCCTTGTTTGGTCAGGAAATTCGGTGTACACTCTTACCTGATTCAGGTCCCCAATCAATGTGCCATGTGTGTCCTGGGCCCTGGCCTGCTGTCCTGCCAGGGCATGGAAGCTACTCACAGTCCCACCAGCTGCTAAGTATAGTACACAGTCCCAACTGTCTAGTATGCCGACCAGAGAGACCAGGCAACTTGCGGAGCCCATCCTACCACTTGACTTGGGCAAGGAATCAAGCCAGCAATTTAATCCAACTATTCTGAGACAGCCACACCCCACCTCCCTACCCTAGCTTCAGAGGTTGGGCAGATGCCTCCACCCAAAAAGACCCAGATAGCAAGTCCCACTACCACAAGGATGTTCTTAGCAGATATTTCCAGAAAGCCATATTGAGCTTCCTGGTGAGAAGTGTCTAGGCCTACTCAAACCTATGAAAAATGGAAAAGGAATCCCTTATTTGAATGTGTAAATACCAACATAAGGAATCAAGATCATCAAAGATAAGATAACAGCACCAAAGAAAACCTGAAGCTCCAATAAGTGACTTTAAAGAAATGGAGATCTATCAATTACCAGATAAAAATGCTGAATTAGCCTCCCCCCCCACAACCACCAATCTTGTTTTCCAGAATAATCCTTTTAAAAATGTTTGGAAAAGGGGGGCGGGAATTGGAGTGAGAGAAGAACCATGAAAGACTATGGATTCCAGGAATCAAACTGAGGGTTTTAGAGGTGAGGGTGTGTGGAGGGATGGGTGAGCTTGGTGAGCTGGGTGTTAAGGAGGGCCTGGATTGCATGGAGCACTGGGTGTTATAAGCAAAAAATCCTGTAACACTACATTAAAAGCTAATGATGTACTGTATGGCGACTAACATAATAAAAATAAATTTATAAAAATTGAAAAAAATTAAAACATGTTTAGTGAACTACAAGAGCACACAGACAACTTAACGAAATTTGAAAAATAATGCATGCACAAAATGAGAGATTCCACTAAGAAGGAAACCATCAACAAAAACCCAAACAATTCCTAGAGCTGAACAATATGACAAGTGAATTGAATTCAAAAAAGAGCTTCAAAAGCAGATTTGACCATGCAGAAGAAATAATCTGTGACTGAAAGAACATTAGAAGTTCTACAATCAGGGAAAATTTTTTTAATATATATCTCCTACTATTAATGGGACACCATCAAAAGAAATACTACCCACCATCATGGGAATTCTACAAGGAGAAGAGAAAGAGTAAGCAACGAAGTATGTTAAAACAAAAAATGGCTGAAAACGTCTCAAAAGCTGGGGAGAGAAAACAAAATCCAGATACATAAAAGCCAAAGGACTCAAAGTAGGTTGAGCCCAAATAGGGCTGCACAGAGACTTATTATCATTAAATTGTGAAAAGTCAGAGATAAATAATTTTGAAGCTAGCAAGAGAAAAGAGGAAAGTTACAGGCAAGGGACCCCCCCCCCCGCCCACCCGAAAGACTATTCATCTCTCAAAAGAAATGTTCCAGGCAGGAAACAATGGGATGACATATTCAAAATATTTAAAGAAAAATCTGAACCAAGAATTCTATACCCTGGAAAGCTCTTCTTCAAAAATGAGGAAGAGATGAAGACTGATCCTGAGTCAACAAAAGCTGAAGGAGTTCACCTACATCTGCCTTAGAACAAATGCTAATGGGAGTTCTTTGAGTGGAAACACAAAGAAGACAATTAACATCATAGAAACATAAGAAGATAGCATAAAACTCACTGGCACTGGCAAATATATAGTGACAGATTCTGTAATACGGAATGTTGGTACATAATACACTTACACTTCTAGTTTAAAAGTTTTAAAACATAATAAAAACAACCATATCTGCACTATTCTGTTACTAGATATAGCATATTTAAAAATATGCATACTGTAACATCAGTAACTTAAAACGGAGGTAGAAAAAGTGTAAAGTTTAAGAATGCTGCTCAAGTTCATTTTTAGTTTAAAATACAATTTTCAAATATTTTATGTAAACTTCATGGTAACTTCAAAAGAAAACTCTATAGTAATTATGCAAAACAACATTACAAACAGTTCAAAGCATACCGATACCAAAAAATATCAAAACACAAAACAAGAGAGGATTTAAAACAATGGACAATGGATTTTCAAAACACTCAGAAAATAAATGACAAAATTACTTACCAATATCAAATAATTACTTCAATAGTTATCAATAAGTATCAATAATTGCTTTAAATGTACATGGATTAAATTTTCTAAAACAATGGCTCAGAGTATGGGGAAAAAACTATCAAGATCCAATTATACATTGCATACAAGTAATAGACTCACTATAGCCTTAAAGAGACATAGACATAGATAAAGGGATGAGAAAAGGTATTTCATCCAAATGATAAATAAAACAAAGCAGGGAAGCTCTACTTGTATCAGAGAAAATAGACTTTAAAGAAAGACTGTAATAATAAGAGACAACTGGCATAATATAATGATAAATGGATCAATCCCCTGAGAAAACATAGCAGATGTAAATATTACTCACCACAATTAAGTGGGATATATCCCAGGCATTCAAGGGTGAGTCTGTATCCACAAATCAAATCAATGTGATACCTCACATTAACAAGAGAAAGGATAAAAATCTTATGATCCTCTTAATAGATGGAGAAAAAGCATTTGACAAGACATCCATTTACAATAAAAACTTTCAACAAAGTGAGTTAAGAGGGAACATACCTCGGGGCACCTGGGTGGCTCAGTGGGTTAAGCCACTGCCTTCGGCTCAGGTCATGATCTCGGGGTCCTGGGATCGAGCCCCGCATCGGGCTCTTTGCTCAGCAGGGAGCCTGCTTCCCTCTCTCTCTCTCTCTCTCTCTGCCTGCCTCTCTGCCTACTTGTGATCTCTGTCTGTCAAATAAATAAATAAAATCTTTAAAAAAAAAAAAAAAGAGGCACACCTCTCCAAAAAAAAAAAAAAAAAGAGGGAACATACCTCAACATAATAAAGGCCATATATGACAAACCCATAGCTAACATCATACTTGATGATGAAAAACAGACTTCTTTTCCCCCCTAAAATCAAGAAAAAGACAAGAATGTCCACTCTCATTTTTATTCAATATAGTACTGGAAGTCCTAGCCACAACAATCAGACTAGGAAAAATAAGTAAGATGCATCCACATTGTTAAGGAAGAAGTAAAACCGTCCCTATTTGTGGATATCATAGTGCTATGTAGAGAAAACTCTGAAGACCACACCAAGCAAAATAAAATAACCATTATAATTGACAAATGAATTCAGTGAAGTTGCAGGATACTCAATACACAGAAATCTGTTGTATTTCTACACACTATAATGGAGAAACAGAAAAAGAATTTAAGAAAACAATTCCATTTAAAATTGCATCAAATAAAATAAAATACCAAGGAGTAAATTTAGCCAAGGATGTAAGGACCTATACTCTGAAAACTATAAAACACTGATGAAATTAATTTAAGGTGACACAAATAGAAAGATATTCAATGCTCATGGACTGTAAAAGATACAAACTTCCTGTTCTAAAATAAGTCACAAAGTAAAAATAATGCATAAGGAATATAGACAATATCATAATAATGCATGGTGACAATGCTTATCGTGGTGAGCACCGAGTAATTTATAGAATTGTCAGATCAGTATGTTGTACACCTGAAACTAATACCTCACACTATGTTAATTATACTTAAATAAAAGCCCCCAAAACCTTTAGTAGATACACAACAGATAAACTGAAAGGAATCGAAGCACATCACTGTAGAAAATCATCAAATCACAAAAGGAGGGCAGAAAAAGAATAGAAGAACAAAAGGTATTATAAAACTGGCAGAAAATCATTAACAAAATGGCATTAAATCCATACCTACGAATAATTAAAAGTTAATAGACTCAGTGGAGCTTGGGACTCTTGATCTTGGGGTTTTATGTTCAAGCCCCATGGTGGGTATAGAAATTACTTAAAAATACGAGGGTATTTTAAGAAAAAAAGTAGGGGCACCTAGGTGGCTTAGTTGATTGAATGTCTGATTCTACTCCAGTCATGATCTCAGGGTTCTGGGATCAAGCCCTGTGTTGGACTCTGCACTCAGCAGAGAGTCTACAACCCCTTCTTCTCCCTCTGTCCCTCTCCCTGCTTATGTTATCTCTCTCAAGTAAAAAATAAATAAATGCGCTAACTTACCCAGTTAAAAGAGAGAGTGGCTGAGTGAATTTTTTAAAAAAGGACAGAACTATACACTGCCTATAAGAGACTCTCTTCAGCTATAAGGATACATACAGACTGAGAAGGAAGGGACAGAAAAAGACATTCTGTGCCAGTGGAAAGCAAAAGAAAGCAGAGATAGCTATATTTATATAAGGGAAAGAGACTTCAATAGAAAGACTATATTAAGAGACAAATAAGGTCATTATACAGTAATGAGCAAATAAGAGGATTAAACACTTGTAAATATTTATGCACCCCAAATTAATTGGAGTAATTAAATAGATAGGCAAACATTAACAAACCAAAAGGGACAAATAAATAGTAATAAACAGTAGGGAACTTCAATACTTTACTCTCATCAATGGCAGATTATCCAGACTGAAAACCAATAAGGAAACACTGGATTTAAATGAAGTATTAGGTGAGATGAACTTAATGGGTATTCACAAAACATTCCATCTAAAAGCAGTAAAATACATACTTTTCTCAAGTGCACATGAAACATTCTCCAGGTTATATCACATATTAGGCAACAAAAAAGTCTTTTTTTTTTTAAAGATATTTTTTATTCAACAGAGAGAGAGGTCGCAAGGAGGCAGAGAGGCAGGCAGAGAGAGAGGGGGAAGCAGGCTCCCCGCTGAGCAGAGAGCCTGATGTGTCCTGGCTTGATCCCAGGACTCTGGGATCATGACCTGAGCTGAAGGCAGAGACTTTAACCCACTGAGCCACCCAGAACCCCCAAAAAAGTCTTAATAAATTTAAGGAGACTGAAATCATAAAAAGTAGCTTTTCTGATTGTTAACAGTTTAAAACTTTTTAAAGATTTATTTTTTTTGTTTGAGAGAAAGAGAGCATGCACGTGGTAGGGAGGGACAGAGGAAGATGGAAAGGGAGAGAGTCCCAAGCAGACTACAGAGTGCAGAACCCCAAGCAGGGCTCAACACCATGACCCTGAGATAACAACCTGAACCAGACCAGTCTGATGCCCAACCAACTGCACCACCCTGGTGCCCTTGATTGTAAGAGTTTAAAACTTCAGGTCAATTATAAGGAAACTTGATATTTCACAAATATGTAAAGATTAAACAACATGGTGCTACACATCCAATGGGTCAAAGAAGAAATGAAAAAAAAAAAAAGGTAACTTGAGACAAATGAAAATACATACCAAGATATCAAAACTCATGGTCTGAAGCTGAAACAGTTCTAGGAGGTAAGGTCATAACAATAATGCCCCTATTAGAACAAGAAAGCTCTCAAGTAAACAAGGAACTCTACTTTTCAAACTAGAAAAAAAAGAATGATGAAGCCTGAAGCTAGTAGAAACAAGGTTACAACAAAGGCCCAATTAATTAAATAAGGACAAAAAAGACAATAGAGAAGCTCAATGAAACTAAGGGCTATTTTTTTTGAAAAAGTTGACAAGCTATATACAGATTCATCAAGAAAAAAGAGTCAAATAAAATCAGAAATGAAAGACGAGATGCTACAACCCAGTAGCAGGAAAATACAAAGGATCCTAAGATACTATTATGGACTGTATGACAACAAACTGAACAACACAGGAGAAACAACTCCCCCCAAAACATGCAAGCTACTGGAGAATGAATTAGTAATAAGAAATACGAGCAGAGTAAGGAGATTGAGTCAGTGATTAGCAGCCTTCCAAGAATTCAAAGGGCATCAGAGGGGTTGATTGGTGAATTCCATCAAAGATTTAGGCAAAATTAATATTAATTCTTCTCAAACTCTTTCCAAAACCTGAAGAAGAGGGACTCCTTCCAAACCCTTTCTATGAGGCCAGCATTACCTTGATAATAAAAGCAGACAAGAATACCACAAGAAAATGAAATTTCAGGCCACCCCTGATGAACATAGATGCAAAAATCTTCAACAAAATATAAGGATACTGGTGTGCCTACCTGGCTCAGTTGGAAGAGCATGAATTCTTGATCTCAGGGTCCTGAGTTTGAATCCCATGTGGGGTATAGAGATTACTATAAAAAGTAAAAACAGGAGAAAAACAACTATCATATGATCTCCCTGATATGAGGAAGTGGTGATGCAACATGGGGGGTTAAAGGGGTAGGAGAAGAATCAATGAAACAAGATGGGATAGGGAGGGAGACAAACCATAAGTGACTCTTAATCTCACAAAACAAACTGAGGGTTGCTGGGGGGAGGGGGGTTGGGAGAAGGGGGTGGGGTTATGGACATTGGGGAGGGTATGTGCTATGGTGAGTGCTGTGAAGTGTGTAAACCTGGCGATTCACAGACCTGTACCCCTGGGGATAAAAATATATGTTTATAAAAAAAAATTAAAAATTAAAAAAAAAAGTAAAAACAAACAAAAACTTAAAAAAGAGAGAGAGAGAGAGAGAGAGAGAGAGAGAGAGGGAGTGCCTGGGTGGCTAAATCAGTTACGTGTCTGACTCTTAATTTTAGCTCAGGTCACCATCTCAATCAGGGTTGAGAGATGTTGGGCTCCACGCTGGGCACAGAGGCTGCTTAGGATTCTCTCTCCTTCTGTTCTTCCTCCCACATCCCTCTCAAAATTTAAAAAATAAAACAAAATATAAGCATACTGAATTTAATAGTACATTAAAAAGATCATACACCATGATTAAGTGGAATTCATTCCACCAATGCAAAGATAATTCACCATTCACAAATGAATATGATGTCCCACAGTAACAAAATGAAAGAAAATTATATGATCAGCTCAACAGATGCAGAAAAAGAGCCTGACAAAGTTCAATATACATGCATGATGAAAACACTCAACAAAGTGGGTATAGAGGGAATGTACCTCAACCTAATAAAGTCCATATCTGACAGATTCACATTAATGGTGAAAAGCTGACAGGTTTTCCTCTAAGAATAGGAAATGAGATACCCATTCTTACCAATTTTATTCAGGATGGTATTAGAATTCCAGGCCAGAGCAGTTAGACAAGAAATAAACTGCATCCAAATCAAAAAGAAAGAATGAAAACTGTCACTATTTGGGGATGACATGATAATCTATACAGAAAACCCTAAAACTTTTACCAAAACCTATCAGAACTAATTGACAAATTCAGAAGGTTGTACGATTCAAAATCAATACACAAAAGTCTGTTGCATCTCTATACAGTAATAATAAACTATCAGAAAGAGGAATTAAGAAAACAGTCCCATTTATAACTGCATCAAAAAGAATGAAATACCTGAGCAACAAATTTTACTACGGAGTTAAAAGACTTGTACATGCAAAACTGTAAGATATTGATGTGATAAATTAAAGAAAATATAAGTAATAGAAAAATATTTCATGCTCATGGACTGAATAATCAATAGTTAAAATATGCATAGTACACAAAGCAAACTACAGAATGAATGCAATCCCTATCCAAATTCCAATAGCATTCTTAAAAAGAGAATAGAAAATCCTAAAATTTCCTGGGTGGCTCAGTGGGTTAAAGCCTCTGCCTTTGGCTCAGGTCATGATCCCAGGGTCCTGGGATCGAGCCCCGCATTGGTCTCTCTGCTCAGCAGGGAGCCTGCTTGCTTCTCTCTCTCTGCCTGCCTCTCTGCCTACTTGTGATCTCCGTCTATCAAATAAATAAATAAAATCTTTAAAAAAAAAATCCTAAAATTTTTTATGGAATCACAGAAGACCCCTAAAAGTCAAAACAATCTTAAGAAAGAAGACAAAAGCTAAAGATATCATGCTTTCTGATTTCAAAATGTATTATAGATCTAGTAATCAAAAAAGTATCACAAAGGCATAAAAAAAACACACAGATCAACGTATTACAATAGAAAGCCCAGAAATAAACTCACACATAAATGATCATTTAGTTTAGGATAAAGGAGGCAAAAATATACAATGAAGAAATGATAGCTTCTTCAAAAAATAGTGTTGGGAAAACTGGACAGCCACATGGAAAAGAATAAAACTGAACTACTATATTTTACCATATGCAAAAACTAACTCAAAATGGACTAAAGATTTCAAGACCTGAGGGGCGCCTGGGTGGCTCAGTGGGTTAAGCCTCTGCCTTCGGCTCAGGTCATGATCTCAGGGTCCTGGGATCGAGCCCCGCGTCAGGCTCTCTGCTCGGCAGGGACCCTGCTTCTTCCCTCTCTCTCTGCCTGTCTCTCTGCCTACTTGTGATCTCTTTCTATCAAATAAATAAATAAAATATTTAAAAAAAAAAAAAAGATTTCAAGACCTGAAATAATAAAACTCCTAGAAAAAAACTGTCACTAAGCTGCTTAACTTCAGTCTTGCTAAATGCTTTTTTGCATTTGACACCAAAAGCAAGACAAAAAAAGCAAAAATAAACAAGTGAGACTTTATCCAACTAAGAAGCTTCTCCACAGCAAAGGAAACCATCAACAAAATGAAAAAGCAACCTATCACACGGGAGAAAAACATTTGCAAATTACTGATATAATAAGGCGTTAATATGCAAAATACATAACTAATCCATACAACTCAAAACCAAAAGGACAAATAATCCCATTAAAATGGGGGCAGAGGGGGCACCTGGGTGGCTTAGTGGGTTAAAATGGGGGCAGAGGATCTAGATAGATATTTCTCCAAAGAACATACACAGATATTCAAAGAAACATGAAAAGGTGTTCAACATTACTCACGATCAGGGAGAAGCTGTATTAAAATCAAGATGATGTACCACTGTGTACCTGTTAGAATGGCTACTATCAAAAAGACAACAATGAACAACCAAGGTAGTGACACTGGACATTTCTTATTTTCTCTCACACTCTCTCTCTCTCTCTCTCTCACACACACACATACACATACACACACACACACTTAATGATTCTTGAACAAGATACCACTGAGAGAACACTAAAACTTGAGGGTGAGAGTGAAGCACCCTTTTGCACTAAGGAACCCCAGAAAAATAGCATTAGCAGGGCAAGAGCACAGGCTACATGCTGACTGCACTGTCCCTCCCCTAGGATGGCACAGGAACACAAGCTTTGAGGTTTTCCCTGAAGTTAGAGTTCATTCAGGGGGCAAAGAGTTGTTTCTTGGGAGTCTCCACTCAGATCTCACTCCATGGAGAGTGCAGGAGTGTCTGCAGAGCTTCAACATGGGAAATCTGATTGTGATGGAGGAGAAGCAAACCATAACTCAGATAGTGGTCAACTAATTTCCTACCTGAAGCACTCAAGTAGTAGTCCCAGCCAGTAGTTTCGCTCATGAGTAGAACCAAGCCCATAGTACACCCAGACCACGGAACTCTTTGGGGTGCAGCTCTGCCAATTTTGGATCCTCCTAAGCGGAATTTATATGTGTAAATTATATGTGTAATAATAATATATATGTTAAATTTATATGTGTAAACACCTGCATCCTGGTGTTCCCTTGTCCATGTAGGGGAGCACAGTCATTGCCCCAGTCACTGATGAGTAGAGATCACAACCCCACCTGATAAGAAGCCTGGTGGGAGCAACTGGAAAGTTATATAGTCCATCAATAATTGGCTGGAGTCTGGCAGTCATAGCTGACAGTCTGCAGAACAAACCAGTGGCCCTATTCAGCCAGAGAACTTAGGGCCTTGGTCAGCTACAGTCAAGACCACAATAAGCCTTACCTGCCTTGGAGCTGGTTCTACTGCTCCTTGGTAGGAAAACTAATTTATATCCCTGCCACTGCTCAATATAGCTTTCAGGCCACCCTACCAAAAAACCCAACCAAAGCACATCCTAGGCTACACAGTGCATCCAACAGCCCTGCTTACAGTGATACTAGAATACAGAGCATAGCCTGTGACTTTCCCCATTTGTGAAGCAGAACTGTTGGTCCTGTCTGGCCAGGGACTTCAATGCACAGTCTTGGCTGATTAGTATCAGCAAACAGTAAGCTTTTCAGGGCCTGGGTTGCACCCTTCTACCCCCCCCAAGGCAGAGTAGCTAATTCATAACCCTGCTTACTGCTGAACCTAATACCCAGTCTGCCTGTCTGATAAGCCTGACAAGAAAACCTGGGAAAATTCATAGGTCCTCCTATAACCCCATGTAGTCAGTAATCCTACCCAGCTCCTTTCAGCCAGCATCATGTCCTTTCTTCCTGACTTCAGAGCATTGGCAGCAACCTTATTTAAAAATAGACCCTGAGAGTAAGCCCCAACTGCTCAAAGCCATTAGCAGCAGACACATTCAGACAGCCAACCTGAGCTGATTGGGGGAAAAAAAAAAACAAAAAAACAAAAAACAGTCTCTGCCAAAGCCAACCTGTAAAGTCTGATGAAGGAGGCCACTTAAAAAAAATGTGGTAAACATGACACCATCAAAGGAAACTAATAAAGACCCAATAACTGACCAACATAGAATTCTTAATAATTCTCTTAAAGTACTTTAGTGAACTATAAGAAAACACAAAGAACACAAAGAACACAGAAATCCTAAAGCTGGAAATGCAATGACTGAATTGAAACATTCGAAAAAGAGCTTCAAAAACAGACTCAACCGTTTAGTACAAACAATCAGTGACCTTGAAGACAAGAAATCTGGTATTATTCAGTCAGTGGAACAACAACAAAAAAAATTAGAGACTAAAAAGGACTGAAGAAAACCTATAGGAATAACAGGATACCATCAGAAGAAACAATACTGTGATTATATGAATTCCAAAAGCAAAAGAGAAAGAGTATAGTACAGCAATATACATTTAAAGAGGTGCCTGGCTGGCTTAGTTGGTAGAACATATAACTCTTGATCTCAGGGTCATGAGGTTGAGCCCCATGCTCGGTGGATGGATAGATAGATAGGAAGAAGAAAGAAAAGAAAAGAAGAGAAGAGAAAGGAAAGGAAAAGAAAGGAAAGGAAAGGAAAAGAAAAGAAAAGGCTTACAGCATATTTAAGCAATAATGGCAGAAAACCTCCCGAAACTTGGGTGAGAAATGGACATCCAATCCATGAGACCCACTCCATGAGGCCAAAGTACCCAAAGAGTTTGAACTGAACAGAGCTATACAAAGACACAATGTAATTAAATTGTTCAAAGACAAAGAAATGATTTTGAAAGCATTGGGAGAGAAAGAAATTACTTACAAGGAAACTCCCATGAGATTATTAGATTTCTAAGAGAAATATTTCAGACCTGGGGAGAATCTGATGATATGTTACAAATATTGAAACAGGAACCTGTCAAACAAGAAGTCTAAACCTGGCAAAACAGTCCTTCGGGAATGAAAGAGAGAAAGAGAGAAAGACTTCCCTGAACAAACACTCGTTCAGGAAATTCATCACTACTAGACCTGCCTTGTTCTTTAGTTAACATCATAAAACATAAGAAACTATTGAAAATCTTATTGGTAATGTTAAATATATATTCAAAGTTAGATTCTGAAATATGGTACTGATACTGCCTTATTCATTTAGAGCTCTAGTTTAGATGTTAATAATAAACATAGTAAAAACAAACCTAACTACAATCTGTTACTAGCTGCTCAATAGAAAAATATGTGAACAGTAACATCAATAGTCTGAAATTTGAGAGAAAGGAGAAGTATAAAATTTAGAGATCTTATTGAAGTTGGTGTCAGTTAAAAGTAGGATGTTATAATTTTAAGATATTTTCAATTAGCAATAATCGCGCCTCGGATAAACCTCATTGGCTACGATACTGCCACTGCGCAAAGCTAATTTTAAGATATTTTATGTAAGCTTCATGGTAACCACAAGGAAAAAACCTACAGTAATTACACACACACAAAAAATTGAGAAGTCAAAGCATATCATGCTAAAGTATCATACTAAAAGATACCAAAGCATACACAAAAATAGTAGGGTACCAAAAATAAAAATGGGCCAGTTTCTGTAGTATAGTGATTATCACACTCACACCACAAAACAATGACAGTGAATCTACAAAATACCCAGAAAATTAACAAAACAGTGACACTAAGTCCTTACATATTAATACTTGCCCTCAAATAAATTTATTAAATTATCCAATCAAAGGAAATTGATCACATGGCTGAATGGATAAAAAACCAAGATCTAATAATATGCTACCTACAAGAGACTAATTTTTGCTTTAAAGACACACAGGCTCGGGCACCTGGGTGGCTCAGTTGGTTAAGTGACCGCCTTTGGCTCGGGTCATGATCCCGGAGCCCTGGGATCGAGTCTCACATTGGGCTTCCAGCTCCATGGGGAGTCTGCTTCTCCCTCTGACCTCCCCTCTCATACTCTCCCACTCTGTGTCTCTTTCTCTCAAATAAATAAATAAAAAATCTTAAAAAAAATAAAAGACACACAGGCTCTGAGTGAATGGATGAAAAAGATACTTCAAGCAGATACAACCCTCCAACCCCCCCCCAAAACTGGTGTAGTTGTAATTATATGGCACAAAATGGACTTTACATGTGGTAAAAGAGTCATAGGGGGGAATTATATAATGATAAAAGGAGTGGATTCATTAACACACACAAATAAATATATATATATATAAAACATATATAAAACAGGTCATATTTATACATATATTTACATATTTATATCTCTAATTTATATATGTATATATATTATATATAAACATTTTGTCATATGTAAATATTTATGTACCCAATGTAGGACTACCTAAGTATGTAAAGTAACAACTAAGAACTAAAAGGAGAAATACATAGCAATAATAATTAATACTTTGATACTCCATTGTCAATACTAGATCCATCGCCCAGATAGAGAATCAATAAGGAAACAGTGTGCTTGAACAAAACTATAAGCCAAATAGACCTAACAAACATAAGCAGAACATTTTATCCAATAACAACAGAATACATATTCTTCATAGATGCCTATGGAACATTTTCTAAGACAGACCTATGTTAGACCACAAAACAAACCTCAGCAAATTCAAGAATGAAATCGTACCATGTATCTTCTCTGACTACAATGGTATGAAATTAAAAGTCAGCAACAGGAGGAAAACGAATTTCTTCAGACAGACAGAAATGGAAACACTACATACCAAAGCTTGTGGAATGCAGCAAAAGCTGTTCTAAAAGGGAAGTTCATCCAATAAATGCCAACTTTAAGGGGGAAAAAAAAAAGATTTCAAATAAATAACCAAACTTTATGGTCTGAGAACTAGAGAAAGAAGAACAGATATAGCCCAGAGTTAGCACAGGGAAGGAAATAGCAATTAGAGAAGAAAAAATGAAATACAGAACAGGAAAATAATACAAAAGATCAACACAACTAAGAGTTGATTTCTTTGGAAAGATAAACCAAATTGACTATCTTTAGCTAGACTAACGAAAGAGAAAAGAAGAAACAAATGGACAAAATTATAAATGAAAAAGGAGACAATACAACTGTTACCATAGAAATACAAAAGGTCCTAAGAGGCTACTATGAATAAGTATATGCCAACACACTGTATAATCCAGACAAAGTGGTAAAATTCTTAAAAACATACAATCTACCAAAACTGCAACATAATGAAATAGAAAATCTAAACAGGCCAATTATTAGTAAAGAGATCATATGAGTAGCAGAAAAACCTTCCAGCAAAGTTAAGCCCAGGACCACAGCTTCATGGACAAATATTATCAAACATTTAAAAAATCAATGCCAATCCTTCTCAAACTCTTCCACAAAAGCTTCCATAAAACTAATTTTATGAGGTCAGCTTTACTTTGACACCAAATTCGGATAAGGACAGTACCAGAAAACAAAACAAAACACTACAGACCAATATCCCTGATTAATGCAGATGCAAACATTCTCAGTAAAATACTAGCAAACGTAATTCAGAAGCATATTATAAGGATCATTCACTAAGATCAAATGGAATATATCCCTGGGATGCAAGGATGGTTCAACATACATAATCAATGAAACTATGTAACACATTAATAAAAAGCAAGATACGAATTACATGATCATCTCAACTGAAGCTGACAGAGCATCCAACAAAATACATCATTCATTTAAGACGAAATGTCTTCACAATGGGAACAGAAGCGATGTACCACAACATAATGCAGGCATATACAGCTAGCCCTCAGGTAAACCACATTCAATGGTAAAAGATGGTAAAAGCTTTTCTTCTAAGATCAGGAACAAGACAAGGGTGTCTCTTCACACTGTTCCTGTTCAACATGGTACTGGAAGTCCTAGCTAGACCCGTCAGGGAGGGAGGGGAGGGAGGGAGGTAGGGAGTAGGGAAGGAAGGAAGGAAGGAAGAAAGGGAAGGAAGGGAAGGAAAGGAAAGAAGAAAAAGAAATGAATAACTCAGCATTGGAAAGAAATAAAATTATCTCTATCTGTAGAGAGATCTCTTTATACAAAGAAAATCATAAGGACACCAGCAAAAACTCTCAGATGTCATCAATGAATTCAGTAAAATCGCAAGGTACAAATTAACATACAAAATGCAGTAGGATTTCTATACACTAACAACAAATTACCTAAAAAAGAAATAAAGAATATGGTCTCACTTGCAATAGCATCTGAAACAAAATACTTATGAATAAATTCAACCAAGTAGGTGAAAGATCCTCTACTCTAAAAACTATAAAACACTGATGATGAAAGAAATCAAAGACATAAATAAATGGAAAAGTGTCCCATGTTCATGGATTGGAAGAATACTGTAAAAATATCTGTATTACTCAAAGCCATCCACAGATTCAAGGCAATCTCCATTAAAATTCTGATGGCATCTCTAAAGAGCCGTAACAATCCTAAAATTTATACAGAACCATAAAAGACCCCTAGTAGACAGAACAATCCTGACAAAGGAAATAAAGCACGAGACAGCATACCTTTTGATTTTAAGCTATACCATTAAGCTATACTCATCCAAACAGGCATAAAAACAGACACATAAACCAGTGGAACAGAGCCTACAGTCCAGAAGTAAACCCATGTATACACAGTTAACTAATATCTGATAAGGGAGCCAAGAATACTCAATGGGGGAAAGACAATCTTGTCAATAAGTGGTGCTGAGCAAACTGGATAGTCACATGTGAAAGAATGAAACTTGACCCCTACCTCACATGACTCATAAAACCGAACTGAAATGTATTAAAGATCTAAATATAAGACTGAAAGCCATAAATCTCCTAGAAGAAAAATAAGAAAAAAGCATCTTGATATGAGGCTTGGCAATGAGACTTTTTGGTTGTGATAACTAAAATGAAAGCAGCCAAATAAAAAAATATGTAAGTGAGACACTAAACTGAAAATTTTATGCACAGCAAAAGAAAGGATCAACAAGACGGGAAGACAATCTACAGAATGGGAAATATTTGCAAGCCATATATATCTATGATAAGGAGTTAAAATCCAAAATACATAAAGAACTTCTACAACTCAATAGCAAAAAACCCAAACAATCCAACTGAAAAATGGGCAAAAGTCCTTAATAGACATTTTTCTAAAGAAGACATATGCACGGCTAACAGGTACATGAAAAGATGCTTAATATCACTCATCATTAGGGAAATGCAAATCAAAATCAAAATGATGTATCACCTCATGTGTATGTCAGAATGGCAAACATTAAACAGACCACTAGCAAATGCTAGTGAGGATCTGGAGGGAAGAAAACCCTCATGCACTGTTGGTGAGATTGTAAATTGGTGCATCCACTGTCGAAAACAGCAAGGAGTTCCCTCCAAAAATTAAAAATAGAACTACTGTATAATCCAAAAATTCCACTTCCAGGAATATATCTGAAGAAAACAAAAATACTACAATAGAGAGATACCTGTATTCTCATGTTCATAGCAACATTATTTATAATAGCCAAGACACAGAAACAACCTAAGTGTCATTTGGTGGATGAATGGATAAAGAAAATGTGGGATGAGTATGTATGTGTTTGAGTGTGTGTACACACACACACAATGGAATATAGTTCAGTCTTAAATAAAAGGAAAGCCTGCCATTTGTGATAACATAAATAGAACTTGAGGGCATTATGATAAGTGAAATAAGTCAAAGACAAATATTCCATGATCTCACTTGTATATGGAATAAAAACAAACAAACCAACAAAAACCCCAACCAAACTCTTCATAGAAAAGGGGGGATCAGATCTGTGGTTACCAGAGGTGGGGAAAGTTAAATGAAGGACATCAAAAGGTACAAATTTCCAGTTATAAGATCAATAAGCACCAGGGATATAATCTATAAAGTGATGGATACAGTTAACACCACTGCATAACCTGCAGCATATATATATATATATATATATATATATATATGTATAATATATGGAAGTTGTTAAGAGTAAATCCTAAGAGTTTGCATCATAAGGAAGAAATGTATATTTTATCTACATCGGATGACGGATGTTAACTGAACTTTTAGTGATAATTATTTCATAATTTATGCAGCTGAAATCATAAATCATACTGTACATCTTGAATTTATATAGTTCTCTATTTTAATTATATCCCAAAACAACTGGAAAAGAAAGATATAACAAGTGTTGGTGAGGATATGCAGAAAAGGGAAACCTTGTGTACTTTTGGTGGGAATATAAATTGGTGCAGCCATAATGGAAAACAGTATGGAGTTCTGACACACACACACAAACAAGAACAACAAACAAACAAAACCCTAAAAAACAAAAAACAAAAAAAAAACAAAACAAAAAGCCAAATAGAACTACCATACTATCCAGCAACTCTACTACTGGATATTCATTCAAAAGAAGTGAAAAGACTAACTTAAAAAGGTATATGCACCTCAGGTCCACTGCAGCATTATTTACAACAGCCAAGAGAGAGAAACCATCTAAGTGTCCACTGATGGACGAATGTGTAAAGACAATGGGGAATGTAGATGCAATGGAATACTACTCAGCCACAAAAGAGAAAGACATCTTGCCATGTGCAACATGGGTGGAGGGCAATAAGTTAAGTAAGTCAGAACTAGAAAGAGAAATACTGTATGATATTACTTATGTGTGGAATCTAAGAACGGAAACAAAACACCCCTAAAACCAAACTCAAGAGAAAACATATTGGTGGCTGCCAGGGATCAGGGGTGGGAGTTAGATGAAAAAGGTAAAGGGGTCAAAAGTTACAACCTCCAGTTACAAAACAGGAAGTCATGGGGATGCAGCATACAGCGTGGTGACTATGGTTAATACTGTAGTATACATGAGAAGGTTCCTAAGAGAGTAGATCTTAAAACGTCTCATCACATGAAAGAGTTATGAAACTATATGCGGTGGTGGATGTTAAGTAGATGACCCTGGGGATCGTTTCACAGTATATAAAACTGTTGGGTTGTATTTTACACCTGGAACTAATAAAACGTATGGATTACATCTCAATTTAAAAAATTTTTTGAAGGTAGCTTTGTGTCAAGAGAGGGTAGCAGTAAAAGGTTGAGGATGCCGAATTATGGAGAAAGGACGAAATACAGAATGATGGGGGAAAACTATGTAAAGAGCACTTCCTAGTGAGAGCAGGGTTCTCTCTAAGCCAACAAGAACAACACGGGATGAACCAGTGTAGGGTTCTAGAGCTTCCAGTCCTCACCTGTGTTTGTGATGTTGAATGTGGGTGTGCTAAACAAATCAGTCAGATGTCCGGATTATGCAATCTACCCATTTCCTGATTTTTGTCGTTAACTAATTGCTACGGAAGTGTGGGTTGTAGCAGAATGAAAAGAACTTAATACTTGGCTCACCTGTAACCTTTAAGACATTGTTAGAGTTGAACTGTGCCCCTTTAATTTTAATTGTTGAGACTGTATTTGGAAATAAGGTCTTAAAAGAGGCAATGAAAATAAGGCCATTAGGACGAGTGCTCAACCAGGATGACTGGTGCCCTTATAAGAGAAGATTAGGACACAGAAACACAAAGGGAAGACCATGTGAACACAGAGGGAGAGGACAGCCCTCTGCAAGCCAAGGAGACCTCAGAGGAAACCAATCCTGCCAACGCCTTGATGTCAGCACTTGCAGCCTTGAGAACTTCTAGAGGATCAGGAGAAAATACGTTTCTGTTGTTTAAGCCACCTGTGGCACTTTGTCATGACAGCCCTAGCAAATGAACACAGTCTCTAATTGTCACTGTATATAAAACAGCATGTGTAAACCACTGTCCAGTCCAGGGTGTGCAGGGGCTAGGAAGGCAGCAGAGGTGAGATGCACGGAGGGGCTACCCTGGAGAAGCCTTCCCCCACCCATGGGACACAGGTGCTTTCAGCTTCCGCTGAGTGCTGTCATATGGGACTGTGGGCCTTCGTGTGGCCAGACCGACCAATTTTTTCAAGACAACCTACATATCTGGATTGTCACATACAACTGCCCAATTCCTAAAACCCTGACCAAAGAACAAATGACAGAGGGTGGGGATCTAGGCTTTGGGCTTCCAGTTGAGACCATATTGGAATGTAACAGATTATACAAATCTACCTGTCGATTCCCCTGAGAGCTTTAAAATGTGGAGTCGGGAGCGCCTGGGTGGCTCAGTGGGTTAAAGCCTCTGCCTTCGGCTCGGGTCATGATCCCAGGGTCCTAGGATCAAGCCCGGCATTAGGCTCTCTGCTCGGCAGGAAGCCTGCTTTCCCCTCTCTATCTCTCTGCCTGCCTCTCTGCCTACTTGTGATCTCTGTCTGTCAAATAAATAAATAATAATTTAAAAAAATCTAAAATGTGGAGTCGTAGGATGGTTAGGTGTGGTATGGACCTAAGGTGTAGGACTGTACCAACTCCAGATCTGGTCATGGTAGAAATTGCAAGGGACGCTACATAACATGTACATATTGAGATCAGTTCAATTCAACTGCCACTAAGATGACCTATTATTCTATTTTCCTATTGTTGGGCTGTTGCTCCCATGCTTTCCACCAAACATAAAGATGAGTTTCCTCCTGCCTTTGCGAAGTTGGTTCACCCAGGATAAATCCCAACACTTTGTAGAATATCAGGACCTAGTACAGCAGCCTAAAACCATCCCTCTAGCTTTGTTCCTTATCACTGCTTTATTTAACATGAAAACAACGGGTTGAAAAAATTCCAGTGTTTCTACCCAACAGAGCTAATGAGATTCTGAAGTCTCTTCCATAACATAAAAACTGAAAGAGTTTTGAAGCTTAATCAACAGGGCTTGTCGCGGAAAGAACACTTATGGAGCAAAACTTAATACCCCATTTTTAGATTTTCGTAATGGTTTGTTGGCAAGCTGGGTCTTTTTCCCCTGCTACGTTGCCTATGTGAAATGCTTTAAAAGGGTGTAGGCAAGTATTCTTGTCAGCAGGGACTTGGCAACTCATGTCTCCTTCCTGGACCCCCTGTGCCTTGCTTCAGCCTCAAGACAGTGAGACAGCCAGCCACCCAGGCGATGTTTTATGAATCTGATGCTATGAAAAGGCAGGCAATAAATTAGCGGGACGGAGTCTATCTGTCTCCTTTAGAACATGCCACTTTGGGTATATGACCTATGTGTTGCCAGCAGGCGTTCCTGAGACCAGATGATGAAGTAGAGGTCTATGCATATGATTTTATTATTTTTTCAGCTGACTTCGCCCCAGTGGATATATAGAAGGTGAGAGGGGAAAGAAAGTGATTCAATTGCTTAGTAGTAAAAATATACTTTGCCCTGCTTCTTGGTATGAAACTAAGGAATGGTCGACAAACATTTCCATGAAGTAATAATTGCCTTTTGCGTAAGCGTTTATAAGTTAAAAAAGAAAAAAAAAAGTGGTCTATGCCAAATTCAAGTGAAAATGTGCATGGAATCATGGTGGAAAATATATATTCAGCATGAGATCAGAGGGACTAAATTTTCTGAGTTTCCACTGTCGCTGCAGAAAGCTCAAATCCAGTGAATTATGGCCATGTGTATACTGTGTATCAGATGGACAGATAAAACTCCATTCAGTGAGGGCCCGGTTCTCGATAAAACCAGGCACATACTAACTACTTTAGTCTTCACTTTTCACAGAAGGTCCTATTACCTCCCTTCTCCACGTGAAAAACGGAAGCTCAAAATGGTTTATTACTCGCCTAAAGGCACACAGATATGAGGAAGTGGCAGGAAGATTTAAGTCCCATCCTTATAGGCACTGAATTCCAAGCTCCTTCTATTTTGACTGCTGAGATACTGATAAAATGAAGCTCACCTTCACAATTGTGTAATATTACACACATAGAGTGTGTATGTCTGTGTGTTTGCATGAGCACACGCACACACTCACTACCATCTGCCAGGCAACTCAGCCAAACCAAGTGAGAAGCCTGATTATGCTAAGCAGAGTAAGTCAAAAGACAAAAACGCTATGATCTCGCACGTGTAATCTCTAAAAACAAAACAAAAACAAGACACAGTCTAGCTCATACATACAAACAACAGATTGGTTCCCAGAGGCGGTGGTGGGTGGGAGGCGGGGGTGGGTGGAATTTCTGAAGATAGTCAAAAGGTACAGGCTTCCAGTTATAAAATAAATAAGTCATAGGGATGTAATGTATAACATCGTGACCATAATCCTGTATCTCATCTTTCAAAGTTGCTAAGAATAGGTTTCAAAAGCGTTCAGCATCATGAAAAAATTTTTTTAAAGATTTAGAAAGAGAGCACAAGCACATTACATGAGGGAGGGAGGGAGGGGGAGAGAGAGAGAGAGAGAGAGACAATGCAAAAGACTCCCCACTGAGTGAGGAGCCTGATGTGGGGCTCAGTCTTAGGACCCTAAGATCATGACCTGAGCTGATATGGAGAGCTAGACGCTTAACCAACTGATCAACCCAGGAGCTGCAGGGAAAAAATGTTTAACTATATGTGGTCACAGATGTTCTTAACACTTATTCTAGGGATCACTACACAATACACAAATCTTGAATCTGGAAACTAATATAATGTAATGTAATGTAACATAATTAATAGAATATATAATTAGGGCGCCTGGGTGGCTCAGTGGGTTAAGCCGCTGCCTTCGGCTCAGGTCATGATCTCAGGGTGTTGAGATCGAGTCCCACATCGGGCTCTCTGCTCAGCAGGGAGCCTGTTTCCTCCTCTCTCTCTCTCTGCCTGCCTCTCTGCCTACTTGTGATCTCTCTCTGTCAAATAAATAAATAAAATCTTTAAAAAAAAAAAAAATAGAATATATAATTATATAATATAATGTTATGTGCCTCTTGTATCTAAAAATTTTTAACAAGCATGTTCGGTTATATAATTCTAATAGTTTAAGCAAATTTTTTGAGCATTGTATTTTATAATAATAAAGTAATTTTTAAATTAAAAAAAGATCTACAGTTTGGTTCTGGAGGAGGTAGAGATAAATGCATAAGCAAGAGATAGCAGAACTGCTGTGAAGAGCGCTGCTGTCCCAACAGCTGGTGTGGGATCATGGGCAGGAGCCATTACGGTACTAGGGAGGACTCCTGGAGGAGAGGACATTCGCAGTAAGTGAAGGATGGCCAGCCGTCTGGCATGTTCTGCACAGAAGGCCAAGCATGTGTGGGCACAGCAAGAGAAGCTGGGGAAAGGGAACCAGCAGCTCAAGAAGCGACCTGAGGTCATGTCATTTTATTGTACTTTTCCCTAAGATCACCAGATAATAAATTTTCTCAAGCAACCAACCACCCAGCTAGGAGCCATGTAAAAGACGAGTGAGCAGGGCAGAGGGTACCCAACTTGGAAGATATAAAAAAGTCACAGTGCAAGGTGACTGAGTCACAATGCAAGGTGACCAAGGCCTGAATTGAAGTGCAGTGTCCAAGAGAGATGAATGGGAGAGATGCTGAAATTTTAGGTGCTGAGGCCGGCTTGGAAGGAGGGTATGCTCTGCCCTGGGGACAGGTGGGTACCAGCAGTGAAGATGGTCCTCCAGGTCTAAGAGCCACTTTGATAGCAAGAAAGACTTTGGACAGTGGAGGACTACGGAGGAGACTTAGGTAAGCTATTATCTCTGGTCTCCTGCTGGCTGGTGGGAATTTTAGCTCCCAGGAGGTCCATGTTCTCTTCTGGCTAGGGACTGTGCCATGTTTGAGGCCTGCCCCCTTATTCACCATTCTCAGAACCAGGAGGAACTGTGTGATTTCTGGAGCTTATCTGAATTTTCTAAGACAACCTGGGAGACCTGTTTTCAGCTATGAAGTTTCCCAGAAGATACCTGGCAGAATACTGTCCTCATCTCTGGAAGAAAGCTGAACCCTCCAAGAAAGGTCTTCAGACCCTTATCTTGTAAACCCAGGGTTACCTGCTGGGATTTACCTTTCAAATTACAAAGGTACTCCAAAACAATTTCTTGCCTTCTGGCTCCTTCATTTTCTTGTCCCTCTCTGTAAATCTGGGCTAGGTTAAATTAGGGAGAGTGGATTGCTTGAAGCTTTAAAATGAGGTTTGCATGGCTGGAGATTACTCCCTGCCACTAGAGGGCACCAGATGCACGTAAAATCTCTAGGTATTAAAGTGCCCAACATTCTTGAAATAGAGCAAAAGGTCACATGAAAAAGACTAGCAAGGAGGTAGCTTTCCCACTACCTCATCCTTATTAGCTTCGTTTCTGCTACTGAGTTTATAATGTTTTCAGAGTTTTCTTTTAATTCAGAAATCCAGTAAGTTGGAGATAACGCAGAATTGATGGTTTTCACAGACTCGTCTGACTACATGGTCTTTGCTACTACTTATTTTCCTCTTCTGTGCAAGATGATGTGCGAAACCTATCAACTCTGCATATGGTTGTATTTCAGATTCTGCAACAAAATAGCTGGTGTGGACCCAATGCCTCTCCTAGATAGCAAAACCGCAAAATACAATTCCCCACTCTCCCCAGTAGAGTACAGGTGTCTCTATGAAACCAAGATATTAGGTTCTTCTGCTGAAATTTAGTAAAGCTGCTCGGACATTTGGTGTTTGTAACCTTGTGAGGGATGGCACAGAAATACAGGGTCATAAAGAAGCTGTTAACGGTCCAGTTTCCTTCCCTAGGCTTTGTCTCTGGGGGCTGACCCTGGAGCCAAGATCTTACTTGACTTTAGCCAAGCAAAACTAGACTCATTGTTTGACCTGTGAGGTTTTCCCTAATCCAGAGCCTTGTGTTTTGGGGAAAACAGAAAGGAAGTGAATATCTACCACAAAACTCTCTTTGCTTTTGTTGAGCGCTGACAGGTACTGACTACTGAGAGAGTACCCTGGTCCTCTGGGACCTGGCCACCCCAGGCACACCCCGTGTCAGGTCAGCTGTACAAGGCCCCTGGGAAGAGAAGACAACATGGGCTGTGGCGGTCCCTAAGATAGGGGTTTGTAAGTGCTGTCAGGGTCCTCCTTGATTGGACCATATGATTCTCTTGAAAGTCCAGAGGCGTGAATAGATCTTTGTGTGCTCAGCCCTCATCCAAGCCAAGCCTCAAGAGAACACCATAGGCCAGTGGGTTTTGATTTACAGATACACACAAGGAGATGAGATTTCCTTTCCAGGAAAAGGGCAGGATGGGCTAATGTGCTTGAATTTACACACACGGGGCTCTTTTAGAAGCCCGTATTATAGTCAGGCCTTGCTCAAAGTGAGTCCTTCGGCAGGAAGTATTGCTCCCAAATGCTTACTGGTAGACAGGAAATCTGGAAAACCCTCAAGACAAGGAGGTGGGAGGGAAAGACAGGGACACAGGAATTTTTGAGGCCGGAACGTAAACATCTCGCTGTAAAGAGTTCATAAATTTCACATGCCTCCAAATTTTATTTGGATCTGGTTTTCTTTGTTTTAGTGATTTCCTGTTTTTCAGGCGGGGGTGGTCCTTTTGCCTGGAAACACTGACTCTATATTTTTCCTAACATGTGGTTTTCTGAGGGATAAGATTTCTCTAGTAAATGAGGTAGATTTGCTCCAATCAGCTGGGTGTCAATTTTCTGTTTGTGGACATGGTTCCTTCCCATCACCTATGCAGAAGCAGTAACTTAACCATCCTTACAGCCCAACAACCTTCAACAATGACTTGTTGGTTCCGTGAACACTCCTAAATTTAGGAGAAAGATAAACAGGCAGTGCTTTTTAAAAGCATCGGGATTCTCCTCACACATTCCTGTGTGCAGAGAAAAATGTTTGCACTGGTTGCAGATTGAGCCCCAAAGCCCCAGGGAAACGTCTGCGTTGCTCACAGGGGGAGGCATTCAGGAAAAGCATCCTTTGCCACTTTTCCGTCCCTATTCTACACATTTGTCCTTTGTTCCCTGACCATTCAGAGAGACAAAGGACACCTCTATCCTTTTTTTGATTGGCTTTTCCTTAGTGAGGCTTCCTGCTCCCAATTTGGATCCTATACTCCATTAAGACTGTTCCTGTGACCGGAAAGTGATGAAAGAAACACATTCCAAATAGTAAAAACAAGTGTCCAGGAAGGATCTTGCCAGCAGGTTCAAACAAATGAAAAAGCCAGGCCTCTATTTCTCTGTCTGTATCTAGCACAGCTGAGGGAGGAGTACCAGCGAGGCTCTGGGCAGCTCTGTCAGGCACAGGGAGCCTGGCCACACCAACGGCCGAGTCACGGGCTGGACCTGAAAGGGAGGGGGAGGACACCTGCCCAGGACAGATGCTCTGGCAGTTTTTTGAACAGCTCTTGCTTCCCTTTGTCTCATGTCATATGTCCCCCCTCCTCCCTTTCTTACCCTATTTCTCCCCCTTCCTTTTTTTGGCATGTCCTTTTTTTATTCTCTCCTCAAAACCCTGGACTCCTCACACCTTCCAGCCACCTAGCAAATACCCTCAAGTCCCCTCTCGTTAGTGGGTCCCCTTCTGTGTATCATAGCTGAGCTGACCAGGGCTCTCGTTATGGAGAGCTGATCATGTGCTTACTGTCTCCCTAAGGCGGTCCAGCAAACTCGGGGCTGCTATACGAATCCGGATAGGCTAACTGTTGCAATAGGCCGTCCCAGAATTGCAGTCGGTGTTTCTCGCTCTCCCGCCAAGTCACAGCCCATGTTCCTGGCTGTGCAGCTCTTTCAAGCAGTGAGCATGTGGTTTGTTGTGCCTCAACTGTCCTGAAGCCTTTTGCGTAGAAGGGAGGGAGTTTGTGGAAGATCACAAGGAGCTTTTAGGGGCCAGGTCTCTGGGTGCCATCCCACTTCCTCCCCACGTTCTTTTGGCCACAGTCTGACATTTGGTCCCCCTCCAGCTGCAGGACAACCAGGAAATGGAAGGTGAAGACAAAACTTCATGGTGGGTGTGGCATGGTCTCTGCAAGGAGATTTTGTCATTTCCTCCAGGTATGGGAATCGAGGCTCAAAGAAAAGAGTCATCTGTTAGTCATCTGTTAGTCATCTACATTGTAGAACCCAGATGCCAGCCCTGTGAATATGACTCCAAACTACCCTCTCAACCTTGTGTTCTGCATTCGTGGTCTTCCAGTAAAAAGTTATTCTCTCTTTTATGCCAACACTTGATCTTTTACAAATTTTCATTCCCCTCCTTATCACTCTGTGCTGCACCTGTGAGTGTCCCAGGGAGAAGGAATGCTTTTCTTCATATCTGCATCGTCTGCAGATAGCATGGTGCCTGGTACACATTGGGGGTCAATAAAAGTTTGACGCATGAAGAATAGCTGCAGTTGGCCTGGGGGTGCATGGAAGGGGACCTCAGGCACCTCGCAGTGATTGGATTAGTCACCATACAACTTCTCTAGATTACAGGAAGTCTGGATAATAGTATTGCAACTGTCATCCCCATGGGGCTGTTTTCAACCTAGCCATAAGACTGATCATTTAAAAACATAAGTCAGAGCATATCTCTCTTCAGCCTAAATCTCTCCAATGACACACTTGTACCCAGATCATGGCTTGCTTCTTTCTTTCTTTCTTTCTTTCTTCTTCTTCTTCATCTTCTTTTTAAAGATTACTTATTTATTTAAGAGAGAGAGAGAGACAGCATTGGAAGCAGGGGGAAGGGCAGAGGGTGAGGGAGAAGGAGAAGGAGGAAGAAGGAGACTCCCAGCTGAGCAGGGAGCCTGATGTGAGCCTCGAATCCAGGACCCTGAGATCATGACCTGAGCTGAAGGCAGACACCTAACTGACTGAGCTACTCAGGTGCCCCAGATCTTGGTTTCTTAATACCATGCTCCAACTGTAGTTGCCAGGGCTGCTAAAAGCAATAGCTGATTCTAGGGCTATACAGAGAAAATTCATGATGAGCCTAGAGTACCAAAAAATCTTGTAGGACCAAGGAAATACTACTACAACTTACAGTACCAAGATATGCAAATACGCTAAGAACAAAATAAGAAATAGGGGCATGTCAAATGGACACAGGAACTAATCTGAAAGAGTGCCCAATGTCCAAAGCCAGAACAATTGGAATAACCAAGCAATTATGGTAGTATTAGATTATCCAAAGAACGAAACGATTATACATGAGCCTGTCCTGATATAAACAAATGAATAAATAGAGGAGAAAGGATAAATATTCCTTAGAGAAGAATTCCAAACATAAAACATAGCTGGAATGAAGGAAACATAAGACGACTATTCAAACACTACTTGTTATGGTCAAGATCCACTGAGAGATAGTATTAGTGGGCACAGCTTTAAGAAGCAGGGTATTTCCATAGCTTCAAAGTATCTACAAATGTGTGAAATGCACATTACATACTGTGGCAGTTTTAACATAAATCACAGATTCTTTTTAAAATCTTTTTAAGGTTTTATTTATTTCTTTGAGAGAGTGTGAGAGAGAGAGAGATATCACAAGTAGGCAGAGAGGCAGGCAGAGAGAGAGAGAGGTGGAGAAGTAGGCTCCCTGCTGAGCAGAGAGCCCAATGTAGGGCTCAATCCCAGGACCCTGAGATCATGACCTGAGCTGAAGGCAGAGGCTTAACCCACTGAGCACCCAGGTGCCCCTAAATCACAGATTCTTGATAGCTCCTTAGTCTAGGAGGTAGAACTTACTGCACTCCATTCCAGTGTGGGCTGCACGTAGGACTCACTTCCACTGAACAGAGTGTGGAAGGGGGAAAGAGTTACTTTACAGTGGGTAATCCTGGCAGACAACACGTTCATCAAGGGATCAAATTTAACACCACCAGTAGTTAACCACAGTGATATCACATACCCCCCATGATATGTGAAAAGAGGGACACTCATCTCTATGGAATCTTCCCCCAAACCCATAACCCCAACCCGTAACCATGGACAATGCCAGGCAAACATAAATCAAGGTACATTTCCCAAAGACCTGACCAGGGCTCTTCAAACACATAAAGGTCATGAAATGCAAGAGAAGGATGAGAAGCTATTCTAGCTCAGAGGGGACGAAGGGGACATGACAAAGTGCAGCATGGGATCCTGAGCTGGAAGAGAACATGAATGCAAAAAACAGTGAAGTATGAGTAGGGTCTGTAGTTTCGTTGATAGCTTTGTACCAACACTAATTACTTAGTTTGGGTAAC
This sequence comes from Mustela erminea, assembly GCF_009829155.1. Taxonomy (NCBI): domain Eukaryota; kingdom Metazoa; phylum Chordata; class Mammalia; order Carnivora; family Mustelidae; genus Mustela; species Mustela erminea. The sequence goes on along the minus strand of NC_045616.1, from coordinate 98,310,249 downwards.
TGCCAGGGTTACTTAGTTAATCCATTGGGAAGCTGGGTAAAAGGTAGATGGGATCCTGCTGGATCATCACTGCAATTTTCCTAGAAATCCAAAATTATTTAAAAAGAAAATGCTTCTAAAAACATTGAAGAAGAAAACCTCATGTCTCCCTTTTGTGCTCTCTGAGTCAAACCAAAGCTCTTTTCCCTAGCCTGTGAGGTTGGTATGATGCTCCTTCCCTCTCTGTCCATCTTTCATCCCCTCCAGGCCTCCCCCAGCTTTGACTCTGCTCGGGTCCGTCTGTCCTCCCACACCCCTAGCATGCTCTCACCTCGGGGACTTGACATGCTCCTTTTGCAGGAAAGCTTTCCCCGAACACACCTTCATTGTTAGTTCCCTTATCTCTCAGATTTTTACTCAGAGGTCCCCTCACCTGGAGGCCTTCTCCGATCAAGTTGTATAAAAGAACACACAGATCCCACATGCCGGGTTCCTGCTCCTGCCTTGTTTCTCTCTATTGCACTTAACATCATCTGCCATTCAATATATTTTGCTTTTCCTGAACTATCCGTCTCATGGGAAGCAGAATAATGGCCCCTAAAGTTGTCCGTGTTCTAACCCCTAAAACTGATGAATGCATTAGGCTAACATGGCAAAGGGGAATTGAGAATTGCAAACAGAATTAAGATTGCTAATCATCTGACCTTGAGATGGGGACATTGTTCTGGATTAGCGGGATGGAAGAGAGAGGCAGCAAATAAGTTGGGAGTGATTCAATGTGGCTCCATCCCTGTTTACTGGTTTGGGGAATTGAAAGAAGCCATGAACCAAGGACTGTGGGGAGCTTCTAAAAGCTGGAAAAGATGAGGAAACTCTCTCCTATGGCCTTCGGAAGCCATGCATCATGGCTGACATCTTGTTTTTAGTCTAGTGAGACATCATTCTTCAGCTTACGGAATTGTAAGGTACAAAATTTGTATTGTTTTAGGCTACTAAGTGTATGGTAATTTGTTACAGCAGCACAAACAACTGACTCAGCACATGAACAAAGTCAGTGACCCATCCCTAATGTCCAAAAGGGACCTTGTCTGATGAGGGCTGTCACTTGACCAGTGTGGCAACTGATGCACAAGGCGAGGACCATGTTTATCATCAATGCTCCAGAGATGGTCTGCAAGTCAGTGAGGTTCCATGAACACAGGGAATGTCTGAGGGGGTGGGCGCGTGAGGATTGGTGCCGTCTAAGGTGGAGTTTCTGCCACATGCTCAGAGACCTCACAGGCATGGTTCCCAGCTGTGGGGTAAATACCCTAAGTGAGTCCTTTACCATTTCTTGTGTTCAAGAGGCAGAGTCTCTAGTGGACTTGGAAAATACTTCCAGACCCTCCGTCTGCGTGCCCTCACCACCTATTCTGCTTTAAACGAGAGAAATGGTGGCCATAGGATCTTGGAGCTTTCTGTTTGGGGCTGATTCTGAGGTGTTAAGGAAACCTGACAAGAAAAAGCTGATTGACGAAGGCATGACCAGTGCCTCTGCTGAATTTATTCAGAGTCCCTCTCAACTACAGTCAGACCTTTAAGGGGTTATAGATTGATGGAGGAATTTCCTTGTTTTTATTATGTAGAATAACAGAAGAGCCAGAAGCAATAAAATCAGAATATAAGAGCGCTTTATAAATAAACTAGAAATAATAGATACTTGAAAGATAATGCCCCCAAGCACTTTAGAAATGACGAAAGTGCTTAGACATTTTTAGATGCATGACTCTGACTTTATTCCAGAATCGGATTTCGTCATTAAATTTCTTTTCTGAGTCACTCAGTGAAAGTTTTAACTACAAATAAAACACAAATCCAACACCCAGAGCATCCACCATTAAGTGGTCACTGATGGACTTAATGTCGCTCTAATCACATTGTCTCGGTACAAGATCTTGGTTTGCCCATGACAAGAAAACCTGCCTCAATTCAGCTTAAACAGTAATGGGAATTGATGGGCTTATATAACCAAGAGTCCTGAGGTAGGATGGCCTTTGGCAGAATGGACCCAAAAGTCTAAAGTGTCATGGAGACTGTATTCGTTTTGGCCCTTCTCTCCAAAATTTGTTGGCCTTTTCCCTGGACTGGCTTCTCTCATTTCTACGGGTTCCCAGAGGAGTCAGGTTCCTTTCCCACATCTGGTGGACAGAGACACCCCGGCTGGAAATTCGGGGTTGTTACTAATAGAGCAGAGGTCAACAAATAAGGCCTGTGGGGGAAATCCAGACAGCTGTCTGATTTCGTAGATAAAATTTCACCAGAAGATCGCCATGCCCATTCAAGGAGTTACCACAGAGAACTTATGTATTGAAAAGCCTAAAACATTTACTGTCTGGCCACTGACAGGAGAAGTTTACTGACCCACTGAAGCAGGATTTTAGAAAGTAACTCCTTGAGGTCACACCCAGCCCAGAGGCTGCTCTCTTCTCTTTGATTTTCTTTCTTTTTTTCCCCACCAAAGAATAAGAGGAAACTTCTTCTCAGGCAAGTACAGCAAGTGATTTTCAAAAATTGTGAGCTTGACTTCCTGATGGTTGGGGATTTACCCGGATCCCCACCATAGCGAAGAGTCACAGCAGTAGCTCTCATTTGAGAAATGGAATTCTTGAGGATTAACACTAATGATCACCAATAGCCTGCACTAGAGGTCAGATTCTGTGTGAGTGCTCTACATACACTGACCTCCCACAAAATCTCTTGAAGCATGTTCTGTAATTGTTCCCACTTACGAGGAGGTGCCGAGTGTTGAGGAAATGTCCCTGGCTTACAGAGCGGCTGCAGTGCAGAGTGAAAGCCAGGCCATGAGCCCCCAGAGCCACCCGTGTTAGTCGGCACATGAGGCTGCCTCACTGCGTGGGAATTCAAACTGAACAAATGCAGAAAGAGGCCAGGAGGTATCTTCAGTTTGGGACGTGACTCAACACTAAACATGAAAAGGGTGAGGTGTGCAAAACAAGAGCAAAGGGCTTCGCCCAGAGCAGGGAACAGAGCACAGGAGAAGGGAGGAACAGAAAAGAAACATTCCCTTTAGAGGCCCCTTGCTCTAGGTTCAGGGAAGATCCTGATGAGGGGGCTTAGGAAGGGAACATCTGAGGCGAGGCACGTCAGTGTCAGACAGAGTGAGTGCCTTGGAACGCACCCCTAGAAGTCACTCTATAGGAAAATGGGCCTGTGGTCAACTCCCTTATAGAAATACCCACATGCGCTAAGCTAACTTGTTCAGGGAGATTCCCAGTGCCAGTGTTTTGACACTTTAAGAAATGTTACAGGAAAGGAACGTGTTTGTTTAACCCAGTATTTACTGAATTTATTTGCCCATTACCCGTTCTTCGTGGGTAGGTATGATGTCTATAAATATCTCAAAGAACAAACTTTGGATCCATTTTGTTGTATAATTTAAATGCATCACTTAAATATTCAGTAATAGGATTCATTCCGTAGCCCATCATGGGAAACCATTGGTTCTTAGGTTACTTTTTTGGGTTGTCTTTTTTAATCTTAGTAAAAGAGCCCTTCCAGAACCATTAAAATAGGAATCTGAAGTAGGTGGATCTCAACAGGCAAGAAAGAACGACCATAGAACGGCAAGGTGAGCTTCCTTGCCAAAAGGTGCTGTGGAAAGCCCGCTCATGGGAGACATGCAAATACCAGTTCTCTCTCATTGCAATGACAGCATCGTAAGTAGGATTGTTATAATATCCTATAATATACTACAGGGCTAAATCGTGCAGGACGACTGAGTAGGTAATCAGAGATAGGAAAAAAACCTGCAAATAGTACAAGTAATTAAAGTCGAAGGAATTTAAAGATGGAAGCTCTCAACACAGCATGGATTATGGTTGAAAGGGGATGGTGCATCAGAGGATAGGACATCCGAGCTGGACCTTCGATGGTCTAGTGGATGTGGGCAGTGGAGGGAGGGGGGGGGTCTCACACCAGCAGGGGCAGAGCTAGCCTGGATGCACCCAGGGCTGGGGCAGCAATGTGTGGAGGGTGCTGGCTGTGGTTGGTGGGATCTGGGAGGTGATGTGGTCGGTGTATGGAAGACCTCAAAAACCTGGCAGAACAGCGTGGCTTTAATTCCACTAATAACACTGTAGGAGTCTGAAGATAGCCAGAGTGTGTGTCATTTGACATAGATCTTTCAGGCTGCAGCATAAAAACAGGTTGGCAGAGAGGAAGCTCAAAGAGGAAGCAGAGTTTCCTTATTACAGAGAAAGAAGGGATGGTTAAGGACGATTCATTCTAGTTCCATGCATCCAAGAGGGCTAACTTTCAAATCACCAAAGTCGAAGTCATTAATTTTATTCTTTGGAAATGTCCATAGGCATTGGTTCTATAAGCAACTATAATTGACTGACCCTCTATTGAACCATCATAACAATTAAGAAGATGATTTGCTTGCTTTTGTTTGTTTCTCTCTTTTATTTATGAGAGAAAGAGAGAGAGAGCATGAATAGGGAGAGGCAAATGGAGAGGGAGAAGCAGACTCCTCACTGAGCAGGGAACCTGACACTGGGCTCAATCCCAGGACCCTGAGATCATGACCTAAGCCCAAGGCAGATGCTTAACCAAATGAGCTACCCCGGTACCCCCAGCATTCTTACTTTCTACATAGTCTTTGTGAGTCTTGAGTCATGCTGTTTCTTGAACCCTCCCTGGTCCACCGTTTCTGGAATGATGCTTCATTATTCTCATTAGTCTTCTCTCTTGCTGATGTCTTCTTTTTACATCTTTCTTAGCTTTTTTTCCCCTTTGTCTGCAGACCTTCACAAAGCCTCTTTACTCAAAACCAGCAAAATGATTATCCTTTTACTTTCTCTTTCATGTATGTGTCCTTCTATCTTTCCCTGTCTCTGACTCTGTTCCCCTCACTCTTCCTTTGACCTGAGCTGAAGACAGATGCTTAACTGACTGAACCATCCAAGTGTCCGATTGCTTTCTTTTAAAATATTATGTGTGCATATTAAAGAATTTTAACCATGTACATTATTTATCACAGCATATTTGGGACGTACAGAAAAATCCAGGAAAGAAAGTAAATCATCCACAGTCAGAAATGGTTGTATGTTTGTGGACTATTCCTTCCAGGAAACAACATGGTGGGGCCTTCATGAGGTAGTAGAAGACCAACATGTGAGGCTCAACCATTGCTGTGGTGATGTTTGATGGCAGCCTGGGTCCAACTGAGGGGAGAGGAGCAGGATGCGGGGGCAGGTCACATGGCTGCTCTTCTGTTTTGCTTGTAAGCACATGTGAGTTAGGGTTAAATGATCTTGACTTTTCATTCTCAAGGGTAGGTCAACTGTCATCATCTCATTAATGTGACCCTTTTTCATGCCATCCAAACTCTAAGGTCAAGCTCAAGTCAATAGCACATATCAAAGAGACACTTCTGCTTTCCATAAGTCTTGAAACATAATGTGCGTCCTTAGTGAAGGTGTCTAGAGGGAGTTCACATCACATAACACACAACTGAACTGCCTGGAAACCTCTTTACCTGGTCATCTCTGAAAAGCCCTACCGGCCCAGCAGAGGTTCCTAGAAAGCTCTCCCAACAAACGGTCTCTACAAATCTGTAGGATTTGCTGGCTCGCTCTTCAGTGTTCTCGATGCTTAAGCTTGCTTCCTCCTCTCCCTGTTATTTCTGGAAGTTTTCCTTTTTAGAGAGCTCAGTTTCTTTCTTTCTTTCTTTCTTTGAATTTATGTGAAGAAATTAAGTGTCCCTAAGTACTCGTCTTGCCTTTACCTACTACGCTCTCTGAGAGATGAAGGCTGGGAAGCTGAGCAGTTCTGAGAATCTTCCTTAGAAAGTTGAGGAGAGTAGAAGACAGTGAACCACTAGGTTTCTATAATCTTGTACCTGCCACATCAACAGGTGGAGGTGATCCATTTTATTAAGAGACTAGAACTCCTTAATCCAGATTATCTACAGATTAATTCCAAGCAAAGATGATCTCTGGAAAGTAGAAAGCTGAATACTGCTAGCAAATAAGCTGACTCTAAACTGGGAGACACCTGAAAAAAAAACTCTCACTCCTAAGTAGTTGGCTTCTTTGTGATGTTTTCTGCCACTTAGAAGCATAGGTTTGGCCACAGTGATTTATGAGATGGAAAGGCTCACACCAGCTCTGGGGGCCCTGAATGTTGAGCAAGGCCAACTTGCTTCATATGGTTGTAGTTTTATATAAACTTTTCAGGAACTTCTGGGTGTTATTTGAGAGCTGAAATGATGACTTTTCAGCCTTATATTCTCTCAGTGGCCACTCATATCACACCCAATGTCTGACCATATCAGGGGTACAGTCTGGGTCCCTGTGTTAGTTTTATGACAGTTAAAGATGGCTGGGTGTGGCCTCACCTTTGAAAATAACTGTGAGTCTCTCTTGTACTTTCCAGGTTTTGGTAGCAAAATCTTTATCTCCTGCCATTCCTTAGATCTATGGGTCTGCTCTCATTCATGCCTCTCCTTGTCCCTCTGTCTGTCCTGCATTTGTATATACTTCTGGTTGCATGCGCCGGTGTCTTCTCTATTGTGGAGTTCAGCCCAGTCTTGTCTTTGCGGTTTCTTTGGGACTCTTTTGAGCACAGACTATAACCCTTCCCTTCTGCCATAAGAGATGAATTGTAAGGCTGACAATGGAATTCTTAAAAAAAAAATAAAAAAGGCTTTCAGCAGCTTATGGTAAACTATTTAAGGAACATGAACCAACTGATGGGAGTTGCATGCAGTCATGACATGTGAGAGAGAGAGCAGGGTGTCTGTTGCTCAAGAACTTGACAATAGAAGGAGTTCTGACTGTCACAAAGCACAGACTCTCTCACGTGGGAGGGGTGGAAGACAAGGGTAGGAATGTGAATCCATGACTTGCTGGAGTGTAGTAGGTCTTCAAAAATCTCCTGTGCTGTCTCAGTGAAGCCTGCCCAACCAGAGAATAAAAGAGGAGGTCCCAAATACATCAGATCCCACTTGCTAAGGAGATGGCAGAAGCTCCCTTGTTCATCCTGAGTGTTGCTATTGAAAAGGGAGGAGTTTTATTCCTTATGATCAGTGAAAGGAGCTTCAAGGGACCACTTAGGTAGCTGAACACACCCCGTCCCCAGGCTTGAATGTGAGGCTAGATCAGCCCAGATTTGGTGGAGCAATGGGAGAGTGTACCTCCTTGAGCAAACAAGATGGCAGTGCAAAATGGTGGTCTCCATGGATCAGATGTGGGCCTTCTAGGAGAGAGCCGGCCTATCCATGAGGATAGTCTGGAGTAGTAAAAGGATCCCACAGAGGCATAGACTTCTGAAGCCCAGAGGCCAACGGGATGATAGGTGGCCACGAAAGAGGCATTGCTTATTCAAGGGCACTGTGGTCAAAGGCTCCAACTGGCTTCTCCTAGAACCTGCTGCCATACCCTGCTAGAATCAAGCCCACCTGAGATATGCCCCATGCCTAAAGGGCACAAACACCAATTTACTTCTGTAACTTCTCTCCCTAGCCCTATCCCTGGGCCTAATCACAGAGCAATTAGAGCAGGAACTGTGGGGGAGAGAAGGGAGGACAAGAGGTTAAGAAGCCCAACATTTTCTCCTCCCCCTCCTCATGGCAGAATTCCAGGGCAGAACAGACACGGATGGGGTGATAATGAGAGGCTTCAACTCTGAACGAGTTTGGAATTTTGTGACTCTCCTAGAATTGCCTAAATGGTACAGTTTTCCACTGGACCAGACTCAGTAATGTTTGAAGGTAACCAGAGAACTTTTATTATCTAAGCATGATTGGAAATCAGAAACATCCCTAAAGTTTTATTTCAGGGTCAGGAGAGGGCGGGTGAGGGAGTTTAATCAGCAGAGAAAAAATAAAATAGAATTGGCTTCTAGATCAATTAACAAGCTGGTTCCATGACCTGAACACGCATTGAGATGGTGTGGCTTTTAGGTTCCAAGGAAAAGGTCAAATGCCAATGACCGGTAATGGTATTTGCTTAAGTCGCATTCTCTCTGAGACAGTGTCTGTAAATTGCTTGGCATCGTGTCTAGCACAGCACAACCCTCAGTAAACAATAGTATTATTATGCTAGTTATGGTTAATTGTTACTGCACAGCGTATGATTTAACACAGATCCATTAGACTCTCAACCAGCAGGTGAAGAAGCAGGGGCAGTTCCAGGCGTCTGAAGAGGGAGCTCTGCAACCCTTCCTCCCCAGGTGAAGTCAAAGGTGATGGGGACTCTCCCAGCTGTGGCTTCCTCCAGAAAAGGATTGAAGGGATGAGTATGACCCTAGGTAGTAGCATGGCAGAAGGATTGGCTGTCTTGATGTTCAATCTTAGCTCCTGAGTCCATGGTGGCAAAAATTATTAACCTCTCTGAAATTCAGTTTTCTTATGTTTAAAAACCCCAAAATAGGGCGCCTGGGTGGCTCAGTGGGTTAAGCCGCTGCCTTCGGCTCGGGTCATGATCTCAGGGTCCTGGGGTCGAGTCCCGCATCGGGCTCTCTGCTCAGCGGGGAGCCTGCTTCCTCCTCTCTCTCTCTCTGCCTGCCTTTGCCTACTTGTGATCTCTCTCTGTCAAATAAATAAATAGATAAGAAAAAAGATTTTAAAAAAAAAAAAACAAAATAATGTGTACCTATGGTAGGGGGATTGATAGCTACTTAACTGAGTTGTTGTGGTCTGTAGTGGGCATTCCATCTGTTTGTTCCTGTCTCCCACTTCACCTAGGCTAGCCATGTTTCTCTTTCAACTCTTGATATCAGGCATTCTCCGACTTTCCTGTTCTATGCCATGTTTCCTCTACTTATTTGGGAAAGTAGTCTAATAAATTAACCTCTAATGGTAGAAAGGAGTGGTAATTGCTGAGACTGGAGACTGCCTTTCAACAGGAATGTGAAAGATGAAAAGTAGAGAAGAAATTTCCAATCCTCAACTTTCCCACCTGTGTCAACCTGATGGGACAGGGTTAGGGTTGGAAGGACCACAGTAAGTACCTCCACTAGGCTGGTGTTCCACTGGTGGCAAAAGCACCTTTTTTCTGATGTGGGTACCCGACTCTTCTAGCCGATGACGGTGACCTGCTCTGTATGCCTGTGCACCTGGCGCTGAACTCGGAACTTTGCTTCAGGATCACATTGCATCTCTAACATCTGAAAGGGGAGGTATCGTTAGCTGAGAGAGGCACCTACTCAGACCCCAAACTGGACAGGCTTCAGAGTAGTGTTCATCCCAGACACAACCCCATGAGAAGACAATACTGACATGATTCAAGGCATACACATGTGGGTGGGGAAAAAAGATGAAAACTTTGCAAAGAGGAACAGAAGAGGGGGAAAAAGATGAAAAGTCCCAAACATGAAATACTTGAGATCGTCCTTGAGCTCTTCATCTTCCTTCCTTGTGAGCTAATACCCATTTCTGTTGGATCAGCACACAATCTGCTTTCCACAAATCTGCCAGGTACTCGACTGCAGACAAGGGGTCAAAGCATAATGCGTGTGCATGTCCTTTCATCTGGAGCTGGCATTTGGCGGTGTTTGAGAGGACTTAACTTTAATTAATTGACTCCTCAGGAAGAGAGCTGACAGTTTTCCCTTCATGGATTTTAGAAAGTTGCGTTTTTTCCCTCAAAGATCTTTACAGTGCTCTAAATCCCTGGGCCTGTGGAGGAGGCAATCATAAAAGGGACATCTCTTATGGGGGAGGGTCTCCTGCTTCACACCACATGCAGCGTTCTTCACCCTTGCAAGATAATGGAGACCCTAAAGGATAATCACAGGGGGTATTTGGCATTGAGATAAGGGGGAAATGCAGAAATTATAACCGAGGTGTGGTCCCTGACCATGCCTCCTCCTACTCATCAGGAAACTTTCTGGTGGCTTCCCGTCTCATCCCATTCGAACTTCAGTGCCCAGTGAGCACCTCCCAATCCCAGTCCTCTCTCCACAGGTTCTGAGCACACTGCCATCGGTCATCCCTAACCTATAAAACGAATGCGGCCTCATGCTGGCTTATCCCCCTACCTGGAGTGAGGCAGCACTGGGGACTCATTTGCCCAGGACTGTGACCCAATGAAGCCCAAGTAGTAAGTGCCGTTGCGCGGGGCGGGGGGGGGGGGGGGCGGCGGGGGATGCAATTCTGAGCAGAACATGTGTTGGATGAGTGGATACCTCTGAGTCAGCTCCTTTGCTATCAGGAGTAACCTTGGGATTGTGACCTAGTTTGTGTGGAGGGTGAGGAGCTGAGTGTCTACAGAGCTATAGGTCTGAGAACAATCTCAGTGAAACAACACCTCCATACTGCCCTTCCCTGAACGGGGAGAAACTCCTATCAGGTCAGCATTGGCAGCTGTTCCGTAGGCAAGGACTGCATCAGCAGAGTGATAATCAAACCACGATAGCTGAAGAGCATTGACTACTGGATTGACCGATCCAGACTGAATATCTGTATTCTCCCAACATTCATATCTTAAACTCCTAGCTGCCAATGATGGTATTTGGAAGTGGGGGCCTTTGGGAGTGACTCGTGCCCTTATAATAGAGACCCCTGAAATCTCCCTTGATACCAGCACCAGATAAAGACACAGCAAGAAGACAGCCTTCTGTGATCTAGGAAGAGGGCCCTTACCAGACACCACATCCACCAGGGTCTTGAGCCTGGCAGTGCCAGCCCCCAGGACTGTGAGAAATACGTGTTTGTTTGTAAGCCGCATTGTATGGTCGATGGTGTTTTCACACAGTAGCCTGAACAGACTAAGACTCTGACCAAGGGAGGTGTTCTAGGCTCTCTCCTGGGATAGCTGGTCATCAGAACTGGGCCAATGCACAGAGCAAACACCCCTGAGTCTAGGAACTTCTTTTGGGAATAAAGACCCCAGGAATGGAAGAAATGCTTTGCCCCACAGGTGGACTGGGAGAATTAGGACAACTTAATTTGAACAGTAAAAACAATGGGACCTTATTTTGTTTCCCCAGTTAGTAGAGTATAGCAGACAGTTCCATATTACACTGCAGATAATTATTATTGGGAAGCCAAAAAATGTGTGTTCCCACTCAACAGTCAGTTGTTTTTAGTGCTGATGTAATGGCCCCAAGAAGACTTTGAAAAATTTAAGAAATCCGTAGTTCCTGCTGGGAGCCATGCTCATGTAAAGATATGGAAGAACCTGCAAACACAGGATAGACAAGTGAGGAAAACAAGCCTGGAGCTCATCTTCATGAATTTATTATGAATGCCTGAAGTAAAAGCTAGAACCTGGTTTGAAAAATAAGGAAGTCCTGTGGTTTAAATCACTGAGCTGTCCCCATGCATCAGACTCTAGTGACGATCCCTGAATTTGGTCTTTCTTTTCATAGGCCTTGTGAAACAATGAATCATTTCTGGGAGAAGACACCTGGATAAAATAAGAGATGAAACAACAAATAAGAAAATGAAACATTTTCTTCTGAGAAAAATAGAACTAGGCACCTTCGAATCCCGTAAGCTTGGCTGTACCAAGTTTTCTTTCTTAACTATTTATAGCAGGTATCTATTTAAGTTCTGCGTGTATCCAAGAGGAAGATTTAGGGATGGCTGTGGTCTTGTTTCAAATGTTTCATTGCTAATGCTGATCCGTAATATGATAGCTTTATTTTTAACATACTCTTTAGACATATCGTATATTCAAAACTTCCCAAGCCAGAATTGTCAGGCAAATTAGATCATGTTCAGCAAGTATCAGAATGAATAAAGGATGCCTTAAAGGCTGGCAGGGAAACCCTTTCAGTCTAAGGCCGTAGTCAGTTGTTCAGAAACTTTGTTCATGTCATTAGGAGAATCAATGTGTCTTTAATTATTATTGCTGTCTACTGGAAAAACCAGGGAATTACAGAATCTTAGAGCCTGATTTCACCTTTCAAGAGAAAGATAGAGTCCACCTCTTGATAGGAAGTGACAAGATCCGTAAGATCAAGTTGGATGAGACATATCTTTGGACAATACAAGAGCTATAAAGCTTCTGTTTTCTGATGGCAATAGAGCCAATGCAAGAGTTTTAAAAGAATGGTATAACTCAAATCCTTGTACACGTTCAATGTACAAGTTCAGCCTAGAATATTCTGTCAGTTGTAAGAAAGCAGACATAAGCAGGTATCAAATCCAGCATTACTGTCTTCCATTAAGTTCTATATATGACAGTATAAGACATTAGCTAAACCAGGTTTTTCCTGCATCAAAAAAGCCAGCTGAGTGAATTCTATATTATTTTTTTATCCAGGACTAGCCTATATGTTAACATATCATTATGCACAAACTCCAAGTCAATCTTTGGATTTTGCAGTGATGTTAGGAAATCATGAGATTGGTCCCCATGTTTCTGACACTCTGAACCTCTATTTAGACATAGAAATACCGTTGGCTCCCCTCATCTAACTTGTTGAAGAAATGTGGTCACCACCATGGGAACCTGGACTCATACTCTGTTTCCAAAGGCAAGTAAACTTTGAAACCAGGCAAATGACATTAGCTCAGACGAGGACAGACTCTTGGATTCGTTCAATGGATGCTAATAGATTTGTCCCTCTGAAATTTCTTTGCTGTTTCCCAGGAGGAACATAAAAATACCTATGTGTGATGCAATGTGGGGAGACAAAAACCAGCCTTTGTGCCTCAGGGTGCGGCCCTTTGGGGATGGAATTCAGACATGTTCAACATCTCTGTCCTTTCCTCTCATCTCTTTTCAATGCTGTTCTGGGTGACCAGGATTACCAAACACCACTGGGCGGAACAATCGAGGCAGGGACACAATCAGCGTTTGTCTTAGGGGAACAAAAAGATTTCTTTTAGATTAGGAATCCACCAAATCAGGCTTTTGCAAAAACTTCTGAGTTGTTTTATTATAATATCTATTGGTCGAGATAGTGAAGGCTTTTTAGCATACAATCTGTTGCCGTCAAGTGTACGATGTACAATTTAGATGATAATAAACAAGACTCAAAGTCCTTTTATGGTACAGAATTGTGGGTTTTTTTAAGCAACATTTGGCAGTATAATCGATGTTGTTTTCACAACTTAAAGTAAAAAGCATTTGATGTAAAACCGCTGTTGCAGAATGACATTGTATTCTAGCGTTTTCTTCAAAAATGAACATCGTTAAAAATAACTTTTGAAAGAAATGACTTAAACCTCCAAAAGATATAAACTTATCTCAAAGTAGTTAAGTGATGGCTATCTGTGCATTTTAAACCATATCCCAAGTGTGGAGAAGATATAATAAAAAAGCAAAGAATCTTCATGGTTGGACAAATATTACATATTTTGTTCTTTAAAGAGAGGCTTTTTCACGTCTTTATCTCTTTGAGGCTGGAGTGCCTGGTTGGGAGATAGGCAGGCTGTACGTGAAAACCTTCTGGACTGTTCTCAGTTCAGCTTCCATTTGGCCCCAAGCCTGGAGCTCTGCCACCAGAGTTGCTGCATTGTTTCTCAAAATGCTTAAAAACGCAACAATGGGTAGGGCTTGGGAAGCTTTTAAATTGCTGAATATTATCAGCAGTTCAAGTCAATGTTGTGAATGCTTCCCTCAGTACCTAGATGAAGAGGGAGATGTAAAGAGACAATAGGATGGGAAAGAAGAGAGAGAAAGTATCCTCTGCTAGTGACAGGGAGAGGTGTCACCAGCTGGGGAGTGGCTTAATAACTCTTTACTGTGAGTTTGTGTGTGCATGCTTGTGTGTGTGTGTGTGTGTGTGTGTGTGTGTGTGTGTACTGTGGGTGTAGGTTTAACCTTGGTCATCGGTGCTCAGGAGATCACTACGAAACAGGTTGTATGACACTTCTATGTCTTTTTATTGTTTTCTTAATTTTAATTTTAATTTTTTAAAATTTTTATTTAAGTAGGCCCCATGGCCAGCATGGAGCCCAATGCAGGGCCTGAACTCACAGCCCTGAGATCAAGATCTGAGCTAATATCAAGAGTCTGAAGCTCAACTTGATGAGGGAGCAGGAGGCTGGCTGAGGACAAAGCAAAAGCTGGCGCCTTGCACCCCCTCTTCACCCTTTCCCTCCATAAGTGTAGCATCCCTCAGGCAGCCCTGACTGCCATGAACAATAAGCAAACAGTTAACTTGCAGAGCTCACAATCCTGCTAGACAGGAGTCTCCATTGGCTTACAAATGTCCTAAATCTCACTAACAAAGACGATTGATAGCAGGATTGTGACACCCCACCAAAAAGTCTCCCAACTATCTTAATGTTAATGGCTGGTCTAAAGACAACATTGATCCAGCAGCAAGGGCAAGGCCTCCGGCAGGCCTGGAACATCCTGGCACCTTGTAGGCCCTCTTTAGCATATGAAAACTCCACTGAAACCTCCCTTCCCCTCACCTTCCCCCAACAGCAGGGTATATAACATGCCTACCCTCACAACCCGGGGCAGCAGCAGCTCTTCCTGCCCATGGGTCCTGTCCCCGTGCTTTAATAAACCACCATTTTGCACCAAAGATGTCTCAAGAATTCTTTCTTGGTCATCGGCTCCGGACCTCAGCCCACCAAACCTCACCTAGGTTCTAGAACTTCATCAAACTGACTGAGTCACACAGGCCCCCCTGTTTTTATATTAAAGAAAAAAGCACCTAAGGAGCTCAGGTAATAAGGTTGGGGCTGTGGATGTCAGCTCAGAGAGCCCTGATCTCTGCCTTCCTGGCTTCACCTTGGTCAGGAAGAATCTCTTCTTGATTAACAATGATCAGGATGAGGTTCCCCTTTGCTTTCTTTAGGGGTGAACTCCTAAGGGATTCTGAGGAAACGACCTTGACTGGTCTTTCAGAGGAAGAGGGCCGGTGGTTCTATTCTGTGTTTTTCAACCTCTGTCCTTTGCTCTCCTCAGACTCTCTGAAATTTGTCACTTTTGTCATTTTCATTTTCAGAAACTGACAGTTCCCTGGAGATTTTTCACTCTACATCATCTCTTGACCTTTCTCTGAGAGGTTGTTTCTCATTTTGCTGCCAGCTTGCTGCATGGCCCTTTCTTATTTGCAAGTTCTTAGGGTGAATACTTTCTTGCATGAACTTTCTGGACCCCAGGCTGTATTTTACATGGGGACTAACTCTCCCCTGTGAAAAACAAAGACAAGACAAAACAAAACGAAAAGACAAAATGAAACCGGATAAGATGACATAATGACCTAGGTTTTCCTGCAAACTCTTGAATTCTACCATTTGGACCTTTCTGTTTCAAATCTTAGGCAAATTTGACTTTTCAGGATTTCTCTTTATCTTTTGTAAGCACTTTCACTGAACCGGAAGAACTATCTGCTTCATTCAGATTACTGCAGAACTATCAAAATCCAGAGAATTTGACATTCCCTTTCTCCTTACTATTTGTGTGTGTGTGTGTGTGTGTGTGTGTGTGTGTTTGATACGAAAGCCCAACATTAATAGATGATCAGAACCATGTGTCATTTATATTTTACCTGACCTTGTTTGAAGCACCCTGACATCAGGGGTAAGATGCTAAGGGAGAGTCTTTCACTTAGTGGTGGATTCTAAACTAAGAAAGAAGAAAAAAGAGTTTGGAGAATAAATGTCTCTGACAGCATGAAATTGTTCTTGACATTTTAATGATAGAGAAAATACTTAATAAGTTTTCATTTAAAATAGTTAAATGATGGGGCGCCTGGGTGGCTCAGTGGGTTAAAGCCTCTGCCTTGGCTCGGGTCATGATCTCAGGGTCCTGGGATCGAGCCCCACATTGGGCTCTCTGTTCAGTGGGGAGCCTGCTTCCTCCTCTCTCTCTCTCTCTCTCTGCCTGCCTGCGTACCTGTGATCTCTGTCTGTCAAATAAATAAAAATAAAATCTTAAAAAAAAATAGTTAAATGATCTCATTTGTTCAAATGTGGCTGATTTGTACTTCCTTTGAATTACCTGATTCAGTCCAGAGTAAGTAGCTAAATACACATTATATTTATAATATAAATACATATTTAAGGAGGAATCATGAAAATTAAGACAACATTCATGGAAGTCTTATGTATACATGAAGCTTCAGTTCCCATATCTTTGGTATTGTTCCTGTGCTGAACCTGTTCCGTATGTATACTTACCTTTTTAAAATTGCACTTTGTCTGAGATGTTATGCCAAAACATTTTCCCCATCATGGAATTTTTCAGATTATTTGGGTGAGTAGGACATTTTCCCATCTTCCTTATTTTGTTTTTTGATGAGTGGCAACTGAAGGCTAAAGCCTGTTTGGATTTCGGAAGGTGGGCGGGGGGAAGCAGATCCTGCAGGTGTTCTTTTTTTTTTTTTTTTTTTAATATTTCATTTATTTATTTGTCAGGGAGAGGGAGAGAGAGAGAGAGAGAGAGAGAGAGCACACAAGCAGGCAGAGAGGCTGGCAGAGGCAGAGAGAGAAGCAGGCTCCCCACCGAGCAAGGAGCCCATGTGGGACTGGATCCCAGGACTCTGGGATCATGACCCGAGCCAAAGGCAGTGGCTTAACCCACTGAGCCACCCAGGTGTCCCTCCTGTAGGTGTTCTAAGAATCAAATACCTTCGCCCAAAGTTCAAGTGATGCAAGGGGCTTCCTCTCTTTATTTTCCTTTATTTTTTTTTTAGGAGCTTGATAAATGTATTAGTTTCCTATTGCTGCTATAATAATTCATCTTGAAACCAGGGACTCAACACAGATTTCTTTCTTCTCTGCTCTTCAGAAAGTCAGAAATCAGTGTCATTGGGCTACATTGGGCTACAAGGTTTTGGCCAAGCTGTTTCCTTCTGGAAGCCTGAAGAGGAGAATCCATGTCCTTGACTTTTCAGCCTTTTCTCAAGGCTGCCTGCATTCCTTGCTCGTGGCCCCTTCCTCCATGCTTCAGAGTGAGAAGCATAACATCTTATTTCCTCTCCAACTCTTGTTTACACCTTGTCTCTCAGACTTTGACTTCTCCTTTGCCTATTTCATGAGTCCTCTTGTGATTTCTGGACATAGGCAGATAACAAGGATTGTCTTTTCATCTCAAGTTCCTTAACATAATCACTGCTGCAAAGACTATTTTGCTATGTGAGGTTATGTATTCCTAGGTTCTGGACATCAGAGGCAGACATCTTTGGGGGGCCTTCACATATCCCATTCTGTATAGCATAGGAAACAAATGCTCTGTATCCCTCAAAACTTTTTTCACTAGGCTTTCTTTTGAACCCTAGGGCACCAGAATGCCCTAGAATTAGCAGGCACTATTCTTATAGCTGAGGAGAAAATGTTTAAGCTGCAACCACTGTTATAATTTTAATATTTACACCATCTTGTCTCACAGAGGGTCTCTCTGGTAAAGGTTTATTTATGGTGTTTGGGCTTGGGAACTTAGCTTTTAAACCTATACCACTGCTTGTAAGAGAGCATGAGGGCAGGGATATTGAAATGCTGTGAAATAAATTTTAGGAGTACTTTAGTTTTTTGGACTCTTTCCCAGCCAAAACAACATTTTCCATTTCCCATTTATACTCTGTGCCATTTTGAAAATGACTTGTCAAGGCTTCTAGAAGCTGGTCAGTCAGCTTCAAATATTCTTACTGATGGACGAGATTAATTTTTACACCAAGATTTTTTTTCTGAAAGCATTACATCAAGTACTTCTGTCAACTGTTTACTTTTTACTCAGGTACCACAATCTATGCTGATTTTCTATTCAGAAAAGGTTGGGGGCGGCCTACAATAAAAGCGTTCCTTGAAGCGACATAGGGACAAATGAGTTCGGAAGACACTGCCAAACAGCAGTTAATGTTAGACTGGGCAACGGAGGGCAAAATAGGATAAATGGTCACAGTCAGAGCACCACATCCCAGGCCGGTACAGGGATGACCCCCGATACACAAGGTGTTTCAGAAGTCTGGGGGCATCCCAGTGGCTCCCAGGAAATGCCATAATCCCAAGGAGAAGTCTATAAGTACACATACCACGTTTTTTCATTCATTCTCAGAGCAGCTGCCACACTGGACTCTTACTCTGCTGATATGGACTGCCATAGGACATGGGAAGTGCCCTCTTTCCCCGCCTGATTCCCTGGGGAATTCTAACACAGGAAGCCATGGAAGGTTCCAGAACCAGGGTAAAAGTCCAGGGCAGTATCTGTCAAGTGCCCATCCCTCATCAAGTTGCCAAAGATGTCATGCTCACTGCTGAGTGCTCACCAGTTTTTGTCATAATGAAATAAGCCCTGAAAAGGCCTCTTTTGAGACTTAACTCTCAATAAATCTGTCTGCATTTCCTTTTAATAAAAAATTTTCAAATTAATCCTCAAAATGCCAACAAAGCCCAGTTATCCTAAATCTTAAGTTTATTTAAGGTAAGTAAGATTTTTTTAAAACCCTTCAGCTTATACACTGACTGAGGGCAGTAATTTTTAAGAAGTTAGGGATGTATTTTTTTGTAGTAAAGTACTTATTTTTCCTGAGAAAGATCCAATATTTTTGATTATCTTTCTATGAATTAGTTCACATAAATAGTGTTTCTTTTTCAGCTAATCTAAGAATTAGACTGGATTTGTTACCGTGGGTGTTTGCTAACTGCTTATGAAGGTGCAAATATTAAACCCATGATTTTCTTAAGGGTTTCTTTTTTTAATTTTTAAAGATTTTTTTTATAGGAAATATTTATTTTATTTTATTTTTTTCAGTGTTCCAAAAGTCATTAGAGAGAGAGAGGGGCAGGTGCGTGTGCCCACTTGCCTGTGTTGGGTGGAGGGTGGAGAGGCAGAGGCAGAGGGAGAGAGAGTGAGAATCTTCAGCAGATCAGCACAGAGCAGGAGGTGGGACTCAACCTCCCCACTCTGAGATCACGACCTGAGCCAAAATCAATAGTCAGATGCTTAACTGAATGAGCCACCCAGGAGCTCCAATCTGTGGTTTTTCATAAATAAAACAAAATACCTTTTTTCTGCAATCCACAGTAAGAACTACATTTTACAGGGCAGCCTAGCATAGTATAGATACACATTTACATAGTTTAAAAACAAAATTTTAAGAAAAATAATTGCCCTTCTTGTAGAGATATTCAGTTAATTCTATTTTATTCTATTTCTTTAAGAGACTACTCGTTTATAACCCACTAAATCAATTCATGACCAGCACTATGACAAACATTGTGTTATGAAATGACACAAAAATCCATTTTATTTTGAGTTGGAAAGAAAAAAAAACCATCATTCTGGGTAATTCAAATGAATTATCTGAACATATTCTATTATAAAAAGATTAAAAAGTTAAATTCTTGAATCATGAAGACTATGGTTTAAATTTTTTTTTGTTAAATTTACTTTTCTTAGATTTATAATGACTTCTGAGTGACACAGACTATCCACAAGAATTTTTAAATAATTTTTTAAAAAGTTGCGGAGGTGGTTTAGCCCCACGTTCCAATGGAATCTGTTCTACTGTTTATGAACACCTGTGATTATGTTTTAGCACATAAAGAATTCCATCCAGGGTATCCATACCAGCTAAATGAATGTATCTAAAGGAATCAAATGTCAGTATCTTTTTCTTTTGTGAGCAATATCCCACCCCTCCCAGCTCCCCCCACAACCTCCACCTCCCTGAAAAATAAGTTACAAGTGCTATTTTTATTCTGGAAAAATACTGTGTCTGTCTGCACCTGGTGGAAGCTTCAAGACTTTCTGAAAGTGCTCTCTGCTGGGTCAGAGGAGAAGATATGACTGGGGAGGTTAAGGTTTTGACCAATGAAGGATGGAGTTAAGACTTGCAGAAGAGCAGAATGGGTGTCTAGAAAAGCCTGGAATGACCCACCTTGAAAAATTAAAGCCCAGAAAGATTAAGATGCTTCTCTACTCCAGAATTCCACTTGAAAACCAAAGACCAAACTGTGAAATAAGCATAGAAAATCCATTGAATTCTTATGTTTCCACTGGCTAGCACTTTAATGCCCTCAACCTACAAAATTGTTTCAAGTTTTTCCTCAGACCTTTAATGCCTCTCCTTTGGAAGTGCCCCAGGCCCATCCTCCTTGTCCTGCCTGTTGCCTGCCCCAGCTGCTTTGGGAGAAAAGGGAGGTTATAATTGCAGTTGGTGGCCCATGGGTATTTTGTAACCATGTATAAGGCATTCCCGCTGGAGAGACACATTTTTCTTACCTTACTCCTCCAGTACATTTTTCCTGAATATAAATAACTCCAATTCATCTTCACTTTTATATTGCCTTAGTTGCTGCTTGTAAATGCATTTCACATCAACTGAAGAGTTTTCTAAGTGGGTGACCTTCACATCCTGGTACAGGAGAAAATACAAAATGAGACCTGGGATTACCATTTTAAATGGAAGAGCTATAGGAAGAAGAGAAATAGCTCCTCCAGGCCCTTGAAGCTGAGTTGATTAGTCAGAAAGAGCTAGAGGCAGAACACATCTCTTCCTGCTCTATTTGCTGCATTTCTTGACTGGTTTTTAGGTTCTAGGCTTTAAAAAGGAAATCCCCAAAGCAAAGAAGGGCACATGAAGAATGGGAAATAACATTTGCTTGGTGTCTGGGGCTTTGCACCTGTGCTCAATTGTCTGGGCCAACAATACCAGCCATTCAATCACCACATAGTCATTGAGCATTTCCTATATACCAGGTTCTTACACACACACACACCACCTATATTTTATATAGGTATATAAGTACCTTCCAGTAAGGGCTAGAGAAAACAACAATATATCAAAGAGGAAAAAAGGGAGTGTGGTAGGCAGGCAAGATCTCTCCATTATGGTGACTTAGGACAGCATCAGAAAGTAAGTGAGAAGAGCCCTGTAAACTTGTATAACACCCGGATGTGGGTGCTGCTTGGCATGTCTAAGGAGCTTCAGGAAGGTCCATGTGTCTGGAGCTAAGTGACTGGGTCACATGAGATGAAGCCATAGCGATAAGGCCCTCCCCTCCTCCCCCCTCCCCTCCTTCCTTCCTTCCTTCCTTCCTCCCTTCCTTCCTCCCTCCTGCCCTCTCTCCTTCCCTCGTGTGTAGTTGTGCCATTCCTTTGACCTATACTTAGATTCATTTGTTTCAATTTGCTTTCATGTCAATTTCATTTTTCTGTCCATATTGATTTAACTTTATTTTTAGCAATGTAGGATATTAAGATGCTTTCAAAACCCAAAACCACACAAAATGATGTACTCAGAGAAATGTCACCCCCTCCTCTCTCCCCTCTCCTCCTTCTGCCTTATTGGTCACCAACTTCATTATTTTCTGGGTTTATTGTTCTTGTGCGTGTTTTTTGGTTTGAGTTCTTTTTTGTAATGATAAGAAAACATGCATATTTTCTTATTTTCACTTTATCATGAAAATATTGGCATTCTAAGTATGGTCTTTTGTACGTGCCTTTTCTTCCAACTTACTACTATCTCCTGGCAATCACAGCTGTTTGGTATTCCCCTGGGTATAGTATAGTAGTTTATCTGTTTAATCTCCTGTACTTGAACACTTAGGAAGTTACCTATGTTTTACACTTACCAGTGATGCTGTAAAAGGATAACTTTTTATCCTCTGTATTTTTGTATTGATGGACATGTATCTTCAGGATGAATTCCTAGAAGTGGGACTATTGGATCAACAGTAAATCCATGGGTAATTTTGTTACTTCACGCCAAGCTGCCCTCTTTCAGGGTAATACCCCTTTATAATCCCAACAGCCATATATGAGAGGGCCTATTTCCCCACAGCCTTACCAAGAGATTGTATTGTCAAGCTCTTGCATTTTTGCCAGTTTGATGAGTGAGAAATAGTATCTCAGTGTAGTTTTAATTTGCACTTCTTGTGAAATAGAACATCTTTTCATATGTTTTTAACGACATTTTTAGATCCTTTTTGTGAATCATCTGTTCATGACTCTTGCCCAATTTTCTATAGAATATTTTCTCTCAATTAAAAAATGTATTATATATTGGGGATGACAGCCTTTTTTCCTGAGGTAGATGCTGCAAACATTGTCTTATAGTTTGTCACTTGTCATTTGATTTTGTTCATAGTGTTTTTTTGTTTTCAAGTAGATAAATTCCTGACTTTACAGTTGGTTCCACTAAAAATTCTCTCAATTCATGAACTTGAACATGTTTTGAAGGTAGAGATGACAGGTTTTGGTGATGAACTTCATGTGGGTCGTCAGAAATAGAGGGTCAGGCATGACTTTAAGATTTTGACCTGAACAACCAGAATGTGAGAGTTTCCACTTCCTACAGAGAACTCAGTTTTTGTGGGGAATATTAGGAGTTCTGTTTCAGTGATATGAAATCTGATATGTCTGTTAGACACCCTGGTGGAGATATGAGGGGGGGTAGATGGCTACAGTATAGATTTAGGGAAAAGGTAAAAGACATTTAGTGTCAGCCATGTGGAGACAGAATTTAAAACCACAGAACTGTTAGGAGGTTTTGATGAAAGCATTATGTCCACTTTGGGGATAGATGTCCTGGTATTTTGAGGGCTTAAGTCACTCATCCAAGTAAAGAGCAAATCTGGGCTATAAATTGAGGTCTTATCCTCTATATTTGTGTGCTACGACAAAGTGCCCCAGACTGGGTGGCTTAAACTACAGAAATTTGTTTCCTTCTAATTCTAGAGGCTAGAACTTCGAGATGAAGGTGTCAGCGAGGTTGCTTTCCTCTGAATCCTCTCGTCTTAGTTTGCAGATGATTGTCTTCTCCTCCCTGTATATCCGTGTGGGCTTTCCTCTGCAGCATGTCTGTGTCCTAATCTCTTCTAATAAAGAAGGTCACTGGCCATACTGGGTTAGAGCCCACCCTGATAGCTGCAGATTAACTTAATCACAACTATAAAGACCTTATTTCCAGACATAGCCACACTCGGAGGTACCAGGGCCTTCAACATATGAAACTTGAGGGTAAGTGATTCACCCCAAACACCCCTCTCTCTCTTTTTTTTTCCCCTCTCTTTCCATTATACCAACGTGTTATGTATTTGAAAGGAAATAGGGGTTTAGAGTTATTGTTTCATAGAAGATATAAAAAGGTGATGACTTTGATGCACATGAATTAATATTTCTCCTTGATTTGGGGAATATTTAGATGGATGAGATAAACATGAATGATATCTAACATGAGCCCATGGTCCTTAGATCTGCTCCCAGGAAAAAGGTCTTGTCCTTTCCGGGAAATGCAGGATCTGGAAAAGCCCCTGACACAGAAGTCCCAGCAGTAAATGTGGATCTTGTCTGGGATGGAGGAAAGTAGGATGGACACATTTCAGAATTAGTGCTAATGTTGATCTCACAAAAGTCATTCTTTGACCACTAACAAATGCAGATTAATGTAAATCAGAGACAACATCTTTAGGTAAAAAACATACGCCAAACTCCATCCATAGACTTCCAGCTAGAAGAAACCCTAAGGAAGAGAAGAAGACAAGCCATAAGAGACTCCTAAAGACAGAGAACAAACTGCAGTTGGATGGAGGAAGGTGGGTGGGCGCTGGGCTGGAATGAGCAGGGGGAGGGCACTCGTGATAAGCACTGGGTGTTGTATGCAAGTGATGAATCACTGAGTTCTACTCCAAAAGCCAATTTGCACTCTAGCTGACTATCTAAAATTTAAATTAAAAAGAGAGAGAGAGAAGTAACCTCAAGGAAACTTCCTTATAAAGTCTTTAGTTATACATAGAAATCGGGAGCCAAAACTTACAGATTTTTACAATTAATTCGTTAAACATTTGTATATTTAGAAATGCATTAAAAAGAGAAGAATAAGCATCTCTGTGGTTCATGGAATGATCCCGTAAGTTCTCCAAGTCACCTTTACTTATAAAGATCCTAAAAGTACTTTTAGGCACTGTTTTTGTAATCTGTTTTTCAATATTTTTGCTACTGGGTTATTATTCACTACACTACAATATCCTGGTGCAGGAAAACATCTTCATAAATTACAAACTGAAACTCATCGAGATTCTATGGGAGACAAATTGCTTTCAGTTTGCCTTTCCAAGAATTTATAGTTATTTCCTAGTAACTTTGTCAGTGACATCTGTGATAATGTTTCTGGAATTAGAATATGTTCTCTTAACATTTTTACTTCTCAGAATAAATGATCTGAATGGAACAAAATTTGCTTGAAGACGTTGGGCTGGAATAGAGGTTGAAGCAACTTTGATTTTGGCTGATACCTAAGCAGCATTTTTTTTTTTTTAAGATTTTTATTCATCTATTTGACAGACCAAGATCACAAGTAGTCAGAGAGGCAGGCAGAGAGAGAGAGAGGAGGAAGCAGGCTCCCTGCCGAGAAAAGAGCCTGATGCAGGGCTCGATCCCAGGACCCTGAGATCATGACCTGAGCCGAAGGCAGAGGCTTTAACTCATTGAGCCACCCAGGCGCCCCCTAAGCAGAATTTTTTCAATGGTAAGTTTGGAGGGCTAGTAAGACAGAACATTCCAGTTGCCTTGGGTTGCTTAGGAAGGTGACATGGGGTGTTCGGATAATAGTAGCCTACCAGCTGATATCATGGACACTGTGGAAGAAAACAAACACTAATAAGACCAAAATGTAAAGGTTAATCAGTTAATAAAGGTTAATTTCTCCTTAAAAATAAGAAAATACAACTACTTAAGAGGATGGATCCTTATCTTCCTAATCTTCCAAGAACTTTTGTTCTTCCCTCTGTGTGGCTTCCAGGCTCCTTTCACAAACATTGTTCAGGTAGACACAAAGCTACACAGTCAGGACCAAGCATGAAAAATGTGGACACAACAGTGCATCCCCCTTTTGGCATTTCTTCTTTTTTCAGTAAACAGAAGTGGCCTGGGGCTCCTCAGACCTGTGAGAGTTCTAGCAGACACCAATTTATTTATTCGTTTGTTTGTTTGCTTGTTTTTTAAAGGTATTTATTTATTTGACACAGAGAGAGAGAGAGAGAGGGAGAGAGAGAGAGAGAGAGAATGCACAAGCAGGGGGAGCGGCAGAGGGAGAGGGAGAAGCAGGCTCCTTGCTGATCAGGGAACCCCACTCAGGGCTCAATCCCAGGACCCCGTGATCATGACCTGAGCATCTGTCTGACCGACTGAGGCACCCAGGAGTTCTGGATACTGATTACTTTAAAATATGGCCAACAGACCATCAGTCCCATGGTCGTGGACTCACTGTACTCTTCCTTCATGAGCTATGTTTCTGAAACAAAGTAGTTCAGGAGCCTTGAGGCTTCCCTAGGCCGAAGACTGCTCTTCTCCTAGGGCTCCAACTCTGCTTCCTGTCCTTTGTCACTGTGTTTTGGGGAAAAGTCACCCAGGACTCTGGTGTCCAGATGTTTATGATTTCCTTGTTTAGGGCTGCATACTCATTCTTTCTGGCACATTCTGACAACAAAGCAAACCCAACCCAACCCAACTATCCAACCAAAAACATCACACAGGGGAAACATGGCTCTTCCTGGCTCTGCTATGATTCGGCCTTCCTTAGTTGCTTGTTTTTAAGACAGCCACTTACTAGCACAGCTCAGTACTTGATTTAGAGAAGCAAAATAGTAGTGTGTGTGCTGAGCCCTTTAAATGCGGCTCTGTGGCCAGGCTGTTCCCTGGGCCATGGAGTAAGAGAAACTCTAGGACCTTGCCAAGTGACCTAAACCATAGATTTGGGTCAGGTTTACTTTTATTCTCCTTCGCATGGAATCCACGGGAGAGGCACTGGAACCATAGCATCAACCTCACCAGGGAAGAGTGGAACACAACAGAAAGTTCTGGACCTTCTTCAAATCACACAGGCACGTTTAAGAGAAAAGTGAAAACGCCTCAATCCTCAATCGATGTGTGATCAATCAGGAATATGTCTTTTCACGGCTTTTTCTCGAAGTCCACCTACGTGGAAAATTAACAACTAGAGTCCCCACTGTGGAAATAAATGAAGACTCTCCCACAGGAGAGAGAACAGGAGTCTATTTATTTGGAGTTTGCTACGACGAGGGAACGAGCCACCATCAAGTGATGGTGGTGCCTTTAGCAGAGACTCAAAGGCAGGCAAAGAAGATGGAAAGCCTAGCACTGGAAGAGGGAAGGCTTCAGATGTGCACTGACTGGAGGCTGCTGGTGTGGGGGAGCTGCGGGCGGGCTCCTCAGAGTAGGGCGTCCCATAGGAGGGGTTGGGGGTACATATTTGGCTTTTTCCTGTTGTTCCAAAGATGGGAGCAGGGTTAAAATTAGGGAAGCTGCCGGTTCATAATCAAGTCTTGACTGTTTTGGACCAATTGCTGCCAGGGTAAGTGACCTACTGGGCTATTGGCTGGAGTTCTAGTTTTATTTATGGTCTGACCTTTCAGTCTGTATGGGGCGTCTAGGACCAAAGGTAATTATTTATTCTTAGGTTCCCTAGTATAGGGAACCCTGAATAGGGTCCCATTGTCTGTGGTGTATTGTAAGCCATCATTTCTCTCAGACTGTTGTTTTTCATAATGGAGTTTTATGCTTTTTATGTAAGCAAATCTTTGTCTTCATGACTCTCTTTTCCTTTTTCTTTTCTCTTTTCCTTTTTTTAAAAAATTATCTTTATGACTTTGAAATTATGTGGCTTTCCTAAGAAGGACATCCTCTTTATAATATTACAACATATGTCTCCTACATCTCCTTCTAAGGTAATTACAGTTTAAAAGATAGCTTTGTAATCCAGATAAACTTAATTGTTACCCGCAGTGCGAAAAGGAACTACTGCTTTCTTTCCTTTTCCAAATGGATAGTCATTTGGAATTATACATTCTTCCCCCATCAACTCAAAAACCCCGGTGCTTGCTTCTGGGTTCTGTACTTTCGATCTATATTTTTGCTTTAATGACTAAAACATCACAGTTTACTTTGTGGGCAATAGCCTCTTCACTTCAGTTTTAATTTCTTTCTTTAACTTGCGTCATTGAGAGAAGTACTTTTTTAAACTGCAATTTTCATAGGCTTTGTTCCTTTCACTATTTTATAAAGTTATTACCTCATAGCCACGAGAATGTGGTCTGTGTGATTTCTGCTTTTTGATTAACAAAGATTATTTTGGTCCCGCTATGTCAATTGTTTTCAAGTTCTTACTTCACAATTATTTTGAAAATAATGTATACTCTCTATTTCCTGATTAAATGTAGATATTCATTCTTGTTATGCTAAACCTCCAGTCCTCTATGACTTCTCTATCATTAACAGTTTCTAAGAAATTTATCTTCAATTTTCTCAGTAGGATTTTGGCTTGGTCAATTTCCCCCCTGAATATCTAACACCTTTTGGCTCCTATTAAAGCGATGTGATTAGTTTTGTAAATGTTTGTGACTATTATAATGTCTTGGTGGATGTCAGATCTAATATCTTGGATGCCTCTTTCCTAGTATTAGAAGGCTTATCCATAATGGAGAAGTAATTGGCAATCAAAGCAGGAAGTGACTAAATGTGAATTATTTTCACCTGGACACAACTGGGGCTCATAGTCTCCTCAAGAGAAAACATCTCCGTGATAAAGTCCTTTTCCTGAGAAGCAGCCGACCTCCTCCTAGGACCATACTGGATCAATACACAATGTGGCCATGAGCTCTTCTTGCCCTAATGTTGCTATTTCCACACAGTCCATTGCCCATTTGATTACTTAGTCTTAGACATTTAAGACCATTAATTAGAAAACCTTTAAGTCTGCTGGGGTTTTTTTCCTGGCAATGTTCCTTTTATGCTCTTACTATTAATATTGATTTTGTAGGTCAGGCTCTCCAATCTCGAGTACCTTTTACTATGTGCTTGTCGTACGATCTTTAGATAAAGATATTGGGGTTGGAAAGAAGTGGCTACTTAATGGCTACCAGATTGGTTTTTCAGTTGAGATTTCAAGCCTTCGGTGAAACGATGCCTGTTTTCCTCCAGCCCCGAAGTCAATTTTGTAGCTCTCAACTCTGGAAATCCCCTCTTAGTTCCAAAGAGTTGTGATTTCTAGGTGAAAGCAAGAGGTACAGAGTACCCAGAACTATACTGGGGATTGTGAGTGCCACAGCTGCACACTATGATCTTAGTGGACAGTTTTCTGGATTTTTTTTTCAAAAAGGGAAATCAAAAGTATAACTAATACAATTAAGTTTGTATAATGTTAGCAGGATTTATATGTAAATTAAAAAAATTCTAAAGACCCATTTGTTTGTCAGACTCTGTGTCCCTGTTTTTTGCGAAAACATATGATAGCAGGGTGCTTGGGTGGCTCAGTTGGTTGAGTCGGACTCTTGGCTTTGGCTCAGGTGATGATCTCAGGGCTGTGAGTTCCAGCCCAGCCTTAGGCTCCCTGCTCTGTGGGAAGAGTGTTTGAGATCCTCCCTCTCCCTCTGCCCCTTACCCGCTTCTCTCTCTTTCTCTAAAATAAACAAATAAATCTAAAAAAAAAAAAAAAAAAAGATGCAGTAGCTCTAAACTACTATAATCAGTAGAGAACACGAAAGAACTGGAGGAAAATTCCTTGAAGGATTAAAGGCATTTTAGGGACAAAACACCCTTCCATAAAGACGATTAGAAAATAGTAGAATATAGTATAGAATCAACTGCTAATTTGAACAGCATTGTCTATTTCTGGAAGTTCAGAGAAATTTTTTTTTCATATAGGTACACTTTGATGACCCTAGACAGCCTTTATAGACAATACATCTCTTCCCAACCCCATCATTTAGAGCAGACCAGGTGATTTAAAGAGTTTGGGGGCATTTCTTCTCTCTCCTAGGGTCTCAACCTCTTACAATTATGTGAAAGATAAAGGCAAACCTACGTGTACTGCTCAGCCACTTGCTGAGTACTTTTATATGTTCTGCTTCTCTTTCTCTTCATCACAAACCTGCAATGTAAGTACCCATTTTACAGATGATAAGACTTCAATTCAGATAAAGTCTCATGCTTGAAATACTGAGCTTTCAAGCAGTGGGGTCAGGGTTTTATATGGAGTCCAAACTCCTGGTCTTTCAAAACCATTATGCCACTGGGACTGCTGATTTGTAGCTGAGTCAGACAGATGTTAGAGTAACCTGGGGACCCACTACTTGTGATTGGCATCTGAAGTGGCGGGCAGTCTGCTGACCCTGGGGTTGGCGGTAGCACTAGGCAGTTAGTATCAGAATTGCTTGGTGTGGACAATCACATAGTGGTGTCAGAAGGGTTTAGTAGAGTAGAATAAACCCAGGATTGTTTTTCATATCTGGCAACAATATATAACTAATACATTCTTAATAGAGGTAGTGATTCTAATGCTTACTCAGTTTTGACATACGAAGAATGTTTCAGGATTCATACGATTGGATGACTTCGTTATTTATTAGGATCTATCATGTTTTCTTAATAAAATGACGTGGAGGAACAAGAAGACTATTACCCTGAGTTTCTAATGGATTGTTTAAAGTATATTCTATCCAATATTGGAGACACAAAGGCATCGTAGTTAAGAGGATGGACACTGGAGCCATGCAAACTAGATTTTACATTTTTCCAGCTATGTGACCTTGGGCACATGATTAATCTAAGAGCCAGTTTTCCCACTTGTAAAATATGCAGAGTAATCACAAGTACCTCTCAGAGATTTGAAGGGATGAAATATGATAATGTATGTTTTTTGTATGCTCAGTGGCTTATAGTGAATGCTCAATAAATGTCAGCTATTACCGAGCTGCTTTCAGTATTAAAAGTATGTTCTGATTACATTTAAAATGGAAATTTGGCAGATAAAGGACGGAAGCTCAAACCCAAATCTTGCCAGCATTATTTTTTTGTTAATGATATTAACAGAACAAGAATGACTTTCTGTTCATCTGGACAAGCACACAACCACTGACACCGTGAACTTGGCTGTTGTGGAATGCTAATCATCCCTAACAATGTCAGGGGCAGGCAAAGTGCCAGCTGGAGGAAATTTAATCAGGGATCCATCTCCCATGTTTTTATGTTACATTTTATATACATTTATCAAAACTGGTTTGCATGAAAACACCTTGCAACAATAGAATATTCATGAAGATGGCTTCTTATACCTCTCATGCTTTATTTCCTGGATTTATATATTCTCCCACACCCCCATGTGTGTGTGTGCAT
The DNA here is from genome assembly GCF_009829155.1 of Mustela erminea. Taxonomy (NCBI): domain Eukaryota; kingdom Metazoa; phylum Chordata; class Mammalia; order Carnivora; family Mustelidae; genus Mustela; species Mustela erminea. The sequence goes on along the minus strand of NC_045616.1, from coordinate 98,280,220 downwards.
GTGTGTGCACACGTGCATACAACACACACACACACACACACACACACACTCCCTCTCTCTCTCTATTCAATCATTTATTGGTTGATTTATTGATAATTGTGGAGCTCCGTTGGCTAGAAGATGTCACTGATCATGAATTTACTCTGTAAATAGAGAAGAGAAAGTTTTGTAGAAACGGAGTTGGAGGAGAAGAAATGAGGAAAATGAAAAAACCATAGAAAATGCCAAAACAGGGGGCACCTGGGTAGCTCAGTGGGTTAAAGCCTCTGCCTTCAGCTCAGGTCATGATCCCAGGGTCCTGGGATCGAGCCCCACATCGGGCTCTCTGCTCCGTGGAAAGCCTGTTTCCTTCTCTCTCTCTCTCTGCCTGCCTCTCCGCCTACTTGTGATATCTCTCTCTGTCAAATAAATAAATAAAATCTTTTAAAAAAATGCCAAAACAGAAGAGAAATATTATAATAAATAAAAATATAGAGACGAAGGGGAAGCCATAGGGAAAATGAGTGTTTGGTGTGAAAAATTACTATAGAAATGACTGAAGGACATATACTATTGAGGAATTGCTTATGTCCGTCACCAGCACTAACATCTCATATTGTTTCCCTTAGCTAGTTTCTTTAAGGAAAAGAAGGCTATTGTTAATCAACAGCACTAAAAGAAAGTGCAAGTTTAGTTTGTAGTTAACGTTAAATATTTGCCAGAGCTGCATGTGTTTACTTTGTACAAGCACTGGTTTAATTTCAGTTTGCTGGCACTGCAACATGAAATTTTGAGAAATGAGAAGATTATTGGGGTTTCCAGGTACATAGGGAAGTTTCCTGGATAGAAGATCCCGTGCCACCACTGAGACAGTTTTCCCATCTGTATGTAGAAGTCATTTCATGTGTTCTGTCCTACCTGAATAGTAAATGAGTCAATGACCACATGTGGTCAAGGAAACAGAAATATATTCCTCACAGTTAATACTTTAAGGCAGCAAAGTTCAAACGGATTCCACAACAAAACGGGGAGGTCAAAAAAGGGGCAGCAATGAGAGTTTAGACCACTGGTCTCCAGATGGGGGATATGCTGTCCATCCCGCAAACAACAGGCTCAGGTGAATTCATGCATCTTGGATGCTGAGGGCTTGGATGCCCCACCAGGCTTCCCTCACTCAAATAGGACCCAGAAAGATTGTCCCGTGGGGAGTGTGAGTAGCCTAAAAGACCTAAAGGGACTGACGTCATAGTTTTCTGACAAATGGCACACCCACATCACACGATAATGAAGCTCAAAGTCCATAAGCCTCACACCCGTGTTCACAGCTTCCAGCCACAGAAGACCTTCAAGGTGGAAGATAAAAACCAGAACAAACAGGGAATGAACAACTCAGCAGAAAAAGAAACAGGTGAGGAAAAAGACATCTTTCAACCCTTTTAATAAATATTTTAGAGAGTTAAGAGAAGATAGTAATCCATGAATTGAGAATAAGATGCTAGAAAGATTTCAGAAAACAAACAAAATGCAACATCTTTTTGGAGATTAAAATATAGAAAAGTGAAGAGTTGAAAATAAAGTCAGAGAAACAGCTGAGAAAGTAGAGCAAAAACAACAGAAAACAGGTGAGAAGAGATAAGAAATTTAGAAAACAGTCTAGAACATCTATAATAATTGAAATAGAAGTATACAATAATAGAATTTTGAAAAGAACGAGAACAGAGAAAATGGAAGAAAGGAAATCATCAAGAAAAGAATGGAAGGCATTTCCCAAGGACTAAAGGTCATGAATGTTCAAATTAAAGTGGCTCCTAGGAGGCTTAAACAATGAATGAAAATGGGTCTCCGTAAGGCACATCAGTGTGAAATTTCAGAACTGGGCACAGGGAAGATTCTCAAGGCATCCAGATGGAAAAACCAGTCATATACAAAGTGTTAAATAGCATATCAACTCTGTAAGTGAGAAAAAAGGAGCATTTCCTCAAAACTCAGAAAGAATATAATTTCCTTATAGAAGTTAATACAGAGCCAGAATGTCAGCCCAATGAGAGGAGAGAATATAGACATGATCAAACATGACAGATATCATTTTCCAGAAACTGTGATCCAGCCAAACTGAAGGAGCAGGAGAAAAACATGGGACACAGCAAATAGGAAACCCAGCACAGAAGAGAGGGAAAAGGAACTTCTAGGACAAGAGTGAGGAGAGATTCCAAGAAGGCTGCTCACTTTCTCTCTCCTCCTCATACAGGGTGCATGGGCCACAGCTTTAGATGGAAAACTTGTAGCCAAGGACAGTGCATCATGCTTTCCTCTGCTGCCAGCCTTCCCTGCACCCAGAGGGAAGAGATAGATACAGTGCAGATCATTGAAACCACTGATGCGATCCACAATGGTATACTATACAATGAGAACAAATGATGGCATAGTAAAATACTATGGTGTACATGAAAGATCAGGTCATTTTTTTTTTTTTTTATTGCAGTCTTGGTAAGAGCTTGTTGTTCCCATAGGCAAGAATGAAGAGGGAAACACAATTCTGCTTGAATAAGAGTAAATCTTCTTTATATCCCATCATTCACTCTCTATTCTGTTTCTCTATTAATGAGGGTTGGGTATGCTCCTGGGAATGTGTTGGTTGCCACTTTTAAGAGATCATAATAATTAATCCTTAACTAATGATAATTAAGAATCAAGGATGGTATCAAAGTAATCCCTGGTAGGGAATCTGGAAGGATGGGAATCTCTCTCCCTGATGGAGCAGTGGGTGAGAACAGGGTCCTTATAACAAAGGACTAGGTCTGTAGCTCAGTTTTGCTTTAAGGAATCCCCTGATCTTTGTATGGAGAACTATGCTGAAAGACATAGAATCTTTTCTCATGCTGGCAAGTGAGGTATATGAATCTGTGATTTTCACTTCAATTCTGGGAAATTTCTGATTGCCATTCCTCACATGGGCCACTCCAAAATCATGCACCTATATTTACTAGTCTTAAGATCTAGAATCCTAGCAATTTTGTCAAAGAAATACGCAGTTATTAGATTGTTCTGGTAGGCTTCCTTTTGTGTAGATTAATGCTATTCAGTTTAACTACAGTCAGTTCAGAACATGTAAGTAGTTAGGATTAGGGAACGTCTTTGAGAATTTCATGGGTGATGTATTTTTTTTCTTCCTGCCTTAGCCCATCAGGAGGATGTGTCATGGCACCCTCAGCCACAATGACACCCAGTAAGTAGAACATGCCTTCACACCCATGACGGTGGGTATTCTTTCTTCCTAACTGATTGTGATCCATGCTCTCCCTCAGACAATTTGAACAGTGCTGTCAAATTTAATCTATTCAGTTTATTAAAGTCGTGTCTCCTTAATTTTTGTGGTGAGATTTGGCAGATAAAAAATGATAACTCGGGCACCTGGGTGGCTCAGTGGGTTAAGCCTCTGCTTTCGGCTCAGGTCATGATCTCAGGGTCCTGGGATCAAGCCCCGAATCAGGATCTCTGCTCAGCAGGGAGCCTCCTTCCCCCACCCCGCCCACCTCTGCCTGTCTCTCTGCCTACTTGTGATCTTTCCCTGTCAAATAAATAAATAAAATCTTTAAAAAATGATAACTAATGGGAATTATTGAAATGAAAACAATTGTCTTTATTTTTGTTTATAAAAGATACTAGTGAAGTTTGAAGATGATTTTTGTTATGTTAAAGAAAAAAATCAATTTAAGTTAACTTTTGCGTGACTAGGAGAGATCAGAAATACTTCAGCTGCATTTTCCCTGAATTATTTGCTAACATAGAGGACTCTCATTGTCCCTATGACAAAGTAGTTTCTACATTAATGTTTTATGCCTCAAATTCTGATATCAGATTTTAAAAATGTATTTCTTAGCTGATATCTTCTGTGGTTTATCCTTAAGAAAATAGTATTTGTCATGGGTGGTTTTGTAGAGTCTCTTTGGTATATCTAGAAAACATAAGCTGTAATCCTGTTATTTAGTTGAAAATCAACAAGGAGGACAAGACCACTTTGAAACTCTCAGACAGTAACTTTCACAAAGCATATGAATTAAAAGATCAAAATTTTCTTTTAAAGACAAAAGAGTTTTAACTGCTTGCATTCACCCAGCAAAACTCCTATCTTATGTATAACCAACTCTTTTGAGTACCATTTGATATTCCTAAAGTTTCTGAACATCAACTCTGAATCTTATAACGTGAATGAAGTGGAAAATCACACCGTTGGTTGCGTAACTTACAGTCATAAACTTCAAGGGTGAAAAATAAATGCAACTTCATTTATTTTTTAATTTTGAACTTGGGATAGAATGCTTCTGTTTTCTCATTTTGCCAAATAGCAGAATTTTTTTTTTTAAATCCAGTTACTTTTAGGCAATCTGTGTTACTTGCAGATTAAATCCCAATCTCTTGGGTAAATAGTCAGAGCTAAGGTTTCTGCCTCTTTTTTATTCTCCCAGAGATGAGACGTGCCTGGGGGTGGGATTGAGAGAGGCCGTTGTTTTTACTCCCGATGTGCAAAGTCACTTCAGCTTGTCACTCAGTCAAGTGTATGTCTGTGTGTCTGGATGTCTGTGTGTATATACTCAGCAAAGTACCCTGCTTAATGTGTGACTCTGTTACTTTGGACTACCACTTTGGATGGGATTGTAAAGGATGATTTTATGAAATATTATATTTTGGAATACAAATGTTAAGTCTAGTTTAAAGATCCCAGAATATGTAAAGTGGCTGAGGAGATTTCAAATTCCTGGTCATTAAGAATTTCTAGGTCCATCGTGGAAGGAAAAACAGTGCTGAGGGAGGATGACTGGCCCATTAATGTTAAGATAAGATGATTAGAATAGTCAGACTATCTATACATGTATATATATATATCTGAATATGAACCCACACATTAACAAATAATGCATATTTGCATATTAATATACTCATGATTGATTTACATATTATATATCTATGTGTATTGTGGATTTACATATTAATATATATACTATATTTCTATTATTTGAACTTAGAGCTTTTCTATTTTTATTTCTTTTTATTTTTTAAAACTTGACAGCATTTTCATTTGTAACTCAATATAGGTTTGAAATGATGTAAGATTATATATGTGTGTATATATCATACACTCATACAAAGCAATTAATGCTATCCATTTCAGCATTTCCCCCATGATTCAAAATACTTAGGTGAATATGTTTTTGAAATACCATTAGTCTAGAAGAAAACTTTGGTGAGACTCCTGTGAATAATCTTTTCACTCCCCATCGCCATGCTGTGAAATCCATAAATGAAGTGTGAGAGCATTCCCACTTCTCATTCACACTTGCACCACCACACCCACTCACCCCAGAAGTGTTCCTGATGGGAGCTGTGACTAATGTGCTGATGCCTCCCCGGCCGGTCCATTGTCCTTTCACACGGCCTCTCCTCAGGCCTTCAGGGTCCTCTGAGGACCTATGGCCCAGCTCAAACACCAATGCATCTTGTGCTTTTCTCTGCTGTCTTGTGTGTGTGCCAGTGGACACAAACAGATAAAAGAGAATGAGACCTGAATACCCTGAAATCCCATTGCAAGGGTGTAGCTAATCGGCTGCTGTGGAAAATTCCCTGAGGAGATGTAGCCTCATCTTCTACACTAAGCTCGGAATGCCAGGTGTCAAGAGGTGACACACTCTTGTCCCCACACCTCAGCACCTCAGGCTTTGAGGTTTCCTCACCTGATTTCATGAAAGAGAGGGGAAAGGGAATGCTATCAAAACTCTCCTGCCTTAAAGGGACTTTTAAAGGGCAAACTCCTGGAGGGAGTTTGAGCTGCATGGCCTTGAGGTGATAGGGAATTTCCCTTTGCTGTCCTGTTGGAATCAAAACCCTTCAGAAACAACATAATCTTGGGACACCTGGGTGGCTCAGTTGGTTAAGCAGCTGCCTTCGGCTCAGGTCATGATCCCAGCATCCTGGAATCGAGTCCCACGTCGGGCTCCTTGCTCAGCAGGGAGCCTGCTTCTCCCTCTGCTTCTGCCTGCTACTCTGTCTGCCTGTGCTTACTCTCTCCCCACCTCTCTCTCTGATAAATAAATAAAATCTTAAAAAAAAAAAATTAAAAAAAAAAAAAAAAAAAGAAACAACATAATCTTTTTCAAACTGTCCATTTTGCCTTCCTGGCATGAAAATATAAATCATCAGTACTCTTTGTAAAGGGACTTTTTTTTTTAATTGCCTGACCATCAGAACTCTAAAGGTTTATTTATTATTGCTAGAAGAGTGTGGATTTTAGAGTTTCCTGGTGTACTGAATCATTCCCACCTCGCTAGTCCATTTAGAGGGATCGCAGAAATGAGCTGGCAGGGCTCTGGAAGAAATACTTGGTATAATATGTCTGAAGGAGCCTGGGCCCCTTTACTCCCAGGAAAAGCAAGCTAGGTCTGGATAAAGCATGCCCCTATCTTGTCGTTACTCATGTCCTCAAGTCAGTTCTCCTGTCTGGACCCATCACCAGTCCCTCAGCTCCCCACAGGCCAGTAGGGGATCTAGAAATGAATGTGGCCATGTTCAAGCTTACTATGCTCTTTTTTCTTTCAGATATCCATTAGCCTGTTTTTTGATCCCTAGAGCCTCCAACTAACAGTAATTAAGCCTGAATGGATACAAGTATCTTAAGAATTAGACACAAAGTAGTGTTTCTGGGCAGACTGCAACATTGTATTGTCTTGTAGAAAGCTAGATTTCCTTCTTTTACTCCTCAAATCATTCTGCCTTCTTACCGGAAGAGAAAGAGAATTAGAGAGAAAGAGAGAGAGACTTATACTCCCTACCTTCAGCTGTAATTATTAAAATAAATGACTTCTAAATGAGTCTGTGAGAATAAATGAGACATTTTAAGCAATAAATAGTGAATTCTGGCAGAAAGAGTTTCTCTCATCAAAAAGTCAGTGAATATAATTAAAAATGTGAGGAGCCATCCCCTTTAAATATTTTGGATATATATTTATAAAATATATCTGTCACTATTTCTAAACAATGTCACTTTTTCTAAAGACATTTCTAAATTCTTCCTGAAAGCTTGTCTAAATAAATATATATTTATGCATGGCCCACATAAAAAGGGAATTCTTGTTATTACTTGCATCTAGGGAAAACCTAAACACATTTATGACTTAAGATCCATTTAAATATGCATATTCATTGCCAAAACATTTGTTTATTTAATGCAAAATGTTCTGCCTTCATTAAAATTTTGAGTGCTCATAGGAATTTAATAGCAGTGACAAGTTCAGTTAATAATCTCAAATATTTATACCTGTAATAAAGGCCAGTGGTTTTGCTTAACCTGAACGTTGTTTACCTTTTTATTCATAGGAATATAAACTGAACACTGATTTATGAATTTTTTAACTACTTTTCCTTGATGTGGTCATTGATCACTGTTTTGTCTTTGGCCGAAACACCTTTTTAAGAAACATTTGCTTATGCCTTTATTAGAGACCACAGGGGCAAACATTAGCTAAGCCTGGCTGAAATAGGAGTTACTTGAAAGGCAAATAAATGATTTTTTTCCCTTTCTCACTGCAACTAATGACCTACTTAAGATTGAATTACTTACACAAGAAATTTTTTAAAATTAAGTTTTGAGATTAGGAGTAAAAGTGGGTTGAAATTCGTGAATTGACTAATTACTTTCGTAAGTCCATGCATAGTTGAAGCATATGGCCAATGGGATGAAGTTCAGATAATTACAGCTTTATTTAAATAAGTTCAACATAGAGGCTTTTCATTATCGAGAATTATTATGTTAAGAGGCCCTTTACAATCATAACCTTAAAAATATTGCCATGTCTACTACTTGCCATGAATATTTTTCACTTACAATCTGTGCATATAGTCATTACTATCAAGATTGTGTGTTAAGTGTTCCAGTGGGCTAGGCTATTTAAGCTAGCTTTGGTGGGAAGTGAGGTGCCTCTTTCCTTGTATATGAGAACCTTGAGAAAGCTCTCAGGTTGAACTATATCTCCCTCTTTGCCTACAATTCCATCTCTGATATAGGTTTATTCCTGCCATTCTGATTTTCTTCAATATGATCCTGATTAAAGCACAATATTCCAGAGAAAGCAATATGTTAAGACATTAATATCCATTAACATCATTGTACTGATCTCAACTCCCTCCTAACTCACAGCTAGTTCAGAGCAGAGTGCCTCTGAAATTGGTAAGTTTTTTTTTTTTTTAGGTATTTATTTATTTATTTATTTGAGAGAGAGAGTGAGAGTACCAGGAGGGGCAGAAGGAAGGGAGGGAGAGAATCTCAGGCAGACTCCATGCTGAGTCCAGGGCCCAACCCACGACCCTGAGATCATGACCCAAACCGAAATCAAGAGCCAGATGTGTAACTGACAGAGCCACCCAGGTACTCCCAAAGTTGTTAAATTTTGATACAGGGAAATACAGAAAGTTCTTTCACAAGTCATCATGTGAACTAACAATACAAGCGGTCAACCCCAAAGAGAGTGTCTAGGGACAACTCTGAGTAACAAAATAAGTTAAACTCAGTTCCTATGCTACCTTAAATCTCAATCTAAAACATATAATTTGTGCACAGATAGACATGTTAAGAATTCAGTAGTTCCACTAAATAAATACTCACACTGTATCATGAAAAAGGTGATATAATCTACCTACTTTAGTAGATATTTACTTATTCTAGAAGGTAAACTAAGAATCATGAGACAACATAGTCAGAGTAAGTAGATTTGGAAGATACCCCCACATTTTTTCAGTGCTGGCTAGCAAGATTTTAGGGTATGCATATTGTTGGAAGAGCTGTATATTTGGAGAGAGAAGATAGAAGTGTGGTTGGCCTAAGGAACATGAAAGAAGAGCTTGCATTATGTGAGGTAGAAAATGAGTTTATATTAAAGCCAAAGAAAGAGCTTTAGGTTCAAATTTGGGTTGCTCCTGAAAGGTATAAAACAAAGTAAATTTATTTTTCACTTCAATTTCTAAATGAGAGGAGTGTTCCAGGACTGAACTTTTTTTTTTTAAGATTTTATTTATTTATTTGACAGAGAGAGATCACAAGTAGGCAGAGAGGCAGGCAGAGAGAGAGAGGAGGAAGCAGGCTCCCTGCTGAGCAGAGAGCCTGATGCGGGACTTGATCCCAGGACCCTGAGATCATGACCTGCGCTGAAGGCAGCGGCTTAACCCACTGAGCCATCCAGGCACCCCAGGACTGTACTTTTTGATTGGATTTTTCTGAGTCATGTTCATACCTTGTTTTTCTTGTAGCAAAATTTCCCATGTTTTTGTTAGTCACCAATGCAGAAGGAGAAAAAGACTCACGTAGTTGTTAAAACTCATCAAAATTTTCAACGTTCTTTCCTCAGTTATTGGTATTGTGGGCTAGCATAATCTTCAGTGAATTTCCAAAAAAAAAAAAAAAAGAAAGAAAGATCTAATAGGTGAACTGCCTTCTAGTAGTGAATTAGGCACAAAAATATTATCTACTGTGGGAGGACCATAAATATTGGGACAGGAGACCGTGTGTGTGTGTGTGTGTGTGTGTGTGTGTGTATGGAAAGTACATGGGGTTTTCTTCCAACTTAAGTCACCTAAGTATTTTTCTAATAAATGTTGAGGAATGCTACCTGATACCCAATGTTTATTCTAATCTGGTAAAATACTGAGATTTTTTTCCTCCTGGAGTGAAAATAGTCTGGAGTTTCTATGTATGGTGTTGCTAAAGTTTTAGGGGCCCTGAGAGTTGTAGGTGGGCACTCATTTGTATGAATTTCTAGCTGAAATAGTGTGATTTCTTTAAAAGGTATATAGATTAGAAAGTTCAAGATTTTATCTTTTGCCTTGCTTTAGCTCTCCTAGGGATCTTGCTGTTCATTTGGAAAGGATGTATCTATGGTGATCAGGATAGTAACAAGCAGGAAACTTTCTGAACTGGCATAGAGCCCATTTCTCCCCTGGGCACCAGATAAACTGACACCACAAGTTACCAGCAGCGTTCACTGCAGCTAAAGAGGCCCAACTGAAACCCACAAGCACCATGCAATTCTGAAGAAATCTCTTATCTCAAGATTTTTCCTAGGTTCAGAGAGATGGAGCCTTATTTGAATTATTCTGAAAACACTCTTCAACACTAAGGCTAGTCAAGGCACATAAACAGGCTTGAGATTTCTTTCTTTCTATCTGGATTTGTTTTCTCTCTGCCTGTCATGCAGAAAGATAATGGTACAAAGCTGTTGCTTCCATTAACAATCATGGCTCGTAGCCCATCTTTTCAGTTCTGATGCTAATCACGGCGAGGCCCCAGCAGCCTCTTGAAGCACTGCTGAGCAATCCATGTTCAACTGTGACCCGAATTCTAAAAGTAAAAAGCAAAGGTAATGTTTCCAAATAATTTATCAAGAAATGCTTGCACAGTGGTGCATTCAATTTGAGCATCTCTTAAGGATGTGACCTTTCAATTACCCATACCCCTGTTCTTCCTTCCTCTCTCTTTCCTTGTCTTGCTTCACACATTCATGTGCTCCTTACCATTTATACTCATTGCTGACATTAGAAGCATCTGATTTTCATGTACTTCATTGAGGAAAATATAGTTGTTGCCTTCAAAGAACTTACAAATGAATTAAAACAGTGGTAGAGGACCTATGACCTGGGAGTCAGATTTGGCCCACATGTTTGTGTCCGCCTGGTATGCTATGGATGGTTTTACAGTTTTCAATGATTGGGGGAGAAGTCAAATGAAAAATAGCATTTTGTTACACATGAAAAATTACATGTAAGCCAAATTTCAGTGTCTATAAATAGTATGATTGGAACACAGACATATTCATTTGCCTGTGCGTTAGCTATGGTTGCTTTCATGCTCCAACAGAGTTCCATAGTAAATACCAAGATGGTCTCTCCCACAAAGCTGAAAATATTTCCTCTTGGGCCATTTAGGAGAAATTTGCTGACCTCTGAATTGCAATATAAAATAGTGAGCTCTCAAATGCAGTCACAAAGAAAGTGATGCCCTGAGGGGAAGTGAGTTAACTGCCTTGGGGAGGTTACATTTTCCATCACCTTTTATTAGTACTTAATATTTTGAAGACATCTCATATTTGTGGAGTTTTTCCCCCCTATCAATAGTATTTAACTATCACAACCAAATACAAGCTAAGGTGGCTCTACAATTAGAGTGAATGAGAAGGAAATGGCTTTTGCCACCATGAATAAGAATACTGAATCCACAGGAGAGGAAACATTTGCTTTATATCAAAAAATGTGTGTTGCTAACAGAATTGGAGAATTTTCCACTGTCCCTTGGAGAGCCTTGGTAGTTCAGTGGCTGAAGACGACTCTGGGCCTCAGGTCTTGCCTCTGAAAGAATGATGGGCAGAGAGGCAATGCTTCCCGAAGATTTCCCCACATAGCTGACTCCCAAATCCCCAGCCTCTGCCCCTCTACATACTTAGCCATATTGTAGTCAACTTAGCCATATTGCAGTGCCTCATCTTTGAGGCTGAGGATGCTTACAGTGCATAAACCCATTGCAGGTTGTTTTTGGTTGATAGGTCTTAATCACCATTTGGCTGGATACATGCTTTCAGATGGACATCTGCAATGTTTCACTACTCTGTGAAGTTTCTGAAAGGCCAGTCTACTGGTTAGTGTTTCAAAGAAGAGGAGAAAGTCAGGGAGAAAGGGAAGATAGGACGAGTCTTCACGAATGATGATTCTGATTCCTCATTATTGCCTTATGCACTAAGCCTTTTAAAAGGCATATTCTGTTGTTGAATGTTCCCAGGAGTTAAATAAAGTGCAAGAACATGCTCCTGGATAGCCTATGGGGAAGGTTAGCACACCCATCCTCATTTTCCATCTGGGAAAAATGAGGTTTGGAAACGTTAGTGAATTGCCCAAGTGTGTAGAATTTGGGAACTGGCAGAATTGGAATTTGTATTATTGAGTGGAATTATTTGCATTATTGAGCTGCTTCTATATCACAGCTACTTTGGTGTCATAGAATTTAATGAAAGCTACATGTATAGATTGAGCTGTCTCTGTTGGACAGAGGTTAAATATAGGAACTTAGCACACTCTATACCTGCAAGGAAGCTGTCCTTTAATGCATGATCTGACCTGTGTTGCCCAACCCAGGATTCCTGGGAAGATCTTGATGTCTCCACCTGACATCTTTAGCTAACGTGTTGTGGAGAGCTCCATATTTCCATCAAGGGCTGAGTGATAACTTTGTTTTAAAAGTATGAGAGAGGCAGATGGCTCTCAGAAGAATGAAGACAAAGCCTTGCCAGGTGGGGACCTCTATGGAACGTGGGGCAGACTGACCAGATGTACGGTGCTGGGGAGAAGTACCTTCAGGGGGAAACCAGTCCTAAATCAGAAGTGGAAAGATCACCTCATGGGACCCAAATTCTGGAATTACAATCAGATGGGGCAATCATCCCATAAACCCATATATTTATGGAGGACCTCTTATATGCCTTAGACCAAACTTGACTTTCTGGAGGATACGAGGCTCCTCATGGAGGTTTACGTGTAATTAGGGGGATAGGACATAGATTCTATAAAAGTTTGCTAAATAAAATCGTGCCCCTTGTAAGGATCTGAACTTGGGCAATTCTGCCAAGAATAACTTAAAACTGACTGGTCTGTGATTGCACAATAGTAACTATTAGCTCAGGAACTGAAATGAGAAATTTTCAATCCATATCAAAAACAGCATAGAGGATAATCAAATGGCCTCCAGAGGCCAGCTGCCCTTGTGTGAATCCCTCACCCATCCCCTCCTATCTGTGTGATATCGGGCAAGTTCTACAACCAGTTTATGTCTCAGCTGCCAAATCAGGACAACAATACCTTGTTTGTGAGGATTAAATAAATTACTACACGGGAAGCATCTCTGAAGTGTTTGGCACAGAGTGAAGATTTGATAAAAAATAACTGTGATCTAAACATTAATGATTCAGAATAGACCTCAATATTTCTTTAAGGTTTCCATTCCAACTTGAGCGTAGGCAGTAGGTTTTAAAATTATACTTGCATTTGAATTTGCTGGCTTTATGCTGAAATGAAAAATTATAATGTACTTTATCATGGGAAGATGTGCTATTATCATTGGTACAATCAGAAGACAAAAGATGAAAGTAATATTTGTGATTATGTAATAGCTTGTACTTATGTAATAGCCTATATTTTCATGTGCCAGGAATGATTTTAAGCTCTTTTATATGAACTTAATTCATTTAATCCTTACAACAACCCTCAGAGACAGGTAGGTACTATTATTAACCCCATTTTATGTGTGTAAGAATACAAGCACAGGGAAATTGAAAGAGAAGCAGGACAATGCAATTATTTGGATTGTTCTACATCTTACATTGTCGTTAACTATGAACTCCTGTCCTTCCATTAGACTCATTCTTTTATATGTTTATAATCTATTTGCATAATATTTTAAGCAAAGTTTTATCTATGAATTATTTATATTAAGATTTTGCTGATTGTGGATTTTATGGAAGGTCATTTGGAGACAGGACCAAGCTAATTGAGGAATGGACTATAGTGGACGAGTGGTTTCTGGAGATAATTAAGAGGTCAGAGAACTAGAAAAGCCAACATAAATGACAATTGCTGACAAAAGAAATAGTCTTGAAATTACATTATGGTTCACTATGACCAGACTTCAAAATGGTAAAAATGCTTGAGTATAGGTTCTTAGTTGTTGTATGGGGGAATCCTAATGGCAAAAACTCATCAAGCAAAGCATCATGAGAAAATTTCCATTGAAAGTACTGATGAAAGCATCATAATTTCTAATTACTCTCTGAAATGACTCTTTATATTTAGGTCTTCCCAGAATATGCTTCTGCTTGAAATCCACTGAATTTATTTTCATTTTATAAATGGTAGCCTTTGAAAGGAATGTAGCTAGTGCTGTTACCAGCCACTAAGTTTGAATTGAACCAATTACTCAAATCATGATGGATTTGAATTAGTTTTCTTTGTGTTTATGAAAACATGCTTGCAGAACTGAATTTTCTTTCCCATAACTTATCAGTAAGAAGATAGCTCAAGTATTTTAGAATAACAATATAATTACCTCTGATTGGTTTATAGGCAACATTGAACTATTTTGATACTTATATGGATTTTGGGAAATACTTCCGGATATTCGATGCTTTCAGTGGTCAAGGCAGGACTGCATGGACGTTGTTACTGTGCCTGTCCACAACAGGCAAAGGCAATCTTGCAGATTTGATTTTTCCTGCTATCCATCCAAGAACACTCAAGAAATCTCTCTCATCCTCCAGGTGAAAATTTCCTTCTAATTTTCCTCCTGAAATACAGGTAGAACCATTCTACCCTGGGAAGGTGGAGCTATTGAAGAGCTGGGGTTCCCTCCAGGTCTCCTGATGGAGATGGTGAGTGCTCTGGGAAGCTCATCTAAGCATGGGAAGACAGTGGTGATGTTTTTCTTGTGTGCATATGATAGACCTAGAATCATAACATTTTAGGTCTAGTTATAACCTCCTTCATTTAATAGCTGAGCAAAGCAGGACCCAAGGGATAGCTGGCTTAGGGTAACGGCCCATAGCCACTGTGAGAATGCAGATCTCAGTCTTCTGTGCACTGTTTTACTTCCCATAGGTCCCATTCTAAAGGACCCAGGAGTCTTCCAGTAACTTTCAATTGTCTTTTCTCAGTGGTAGATTGCACTGCTCTGAATGAGTTATCATGTCCAGAATTGCATAAGATTCCCTCCAAACTGCAGCTTGCTTGCATTCTGGTTATAAAATATAGCCAGAGACTAAAAAAACTTTCCCTGATATAAAGGAACTCAATATTCTTAAACCAGCAGAACTCTGATTGCCTTATTTGTTGATCCCTCCTGCAGTAAAATGTCCCTGAGATGGAGTGTGGAGCTGTCTTTTTGGTTCCAAGCTAATTAGAGTACAGTTCTGAGAAATGTTTTTTTTTTTTTTTAAATTTTATTCATTTATTTGAGAGAGAGAGAGAGGAAAAGAGGAGAGAGCGAGCACATGCATGCACAGAGGGGAGCAGCAGAGGGAGAGGGAGAAGAAGGCTCCCCGCTGAGCAGGGAGCCTGATGGGGGGCTCCATCCCAGGACCCCGGGATTATGATCTGAGCCAAAGGCAGACGCCTAACTGACTGAGCCACCCAGGCGCCCAGAGAAATGGTTTTATAATACTAAACAAAAACATGAAACATATTGATGGAAATGTCTTTTTTAAATCAAGTTATAGTAAGTTTTGTGGGCTTATAAGTTAGACAGTCTATTCCTGCATCCAACCCCTGACCCAAGGCTATACTCAGTGGGGGGCACCTATCATGAAATATTTGAACTCAAGAGCAAATTCAGCTGTCTCAGTGTAAGAGGTAGGGACAGGGAGCAAAGGACCACCAAACTCAGCTGTCTAGTAGTTGGGTTAGTGGTGTTGCCACACAGTGGCCTCTTCAAAACCCCTATTAGCCTCAAAACTCTTAAACCTCCACAGGAAGGTAAATGAGCTGGTCACTACCAAGAGCACTGACATAAGGGGAGGGTATTTTGTTTTGTTTTGTTTCGGTTGCTCTGAGGAGCTTTTTGTTTCTGCACTGAGGAAAGCATCAGGTTTATGTTCTCCTCAGAGGACAGAGAAGCAGCAGAACCATTAAACAATCTTTATGCCTTATGGAGTCTCTAGTTGTCTATACTAATGCTTCCATCTTCTTAGAAATGTTGCTGCTGTTTTAAAATTCTGATTCTACCTGCATCCAGGATAGGGTGTGGCCAAGGTCAGGATGGTTACAAGGATTTTATGGGGATGTGCAGTTAGGAAAAAAACAACAGAACAATAAAAGATGGCAGAGGAGAACAAGGAAGACAAAAATAATCTCTGATGAACAAAAAAGTTATTTTTGAAACGCTGCAGGTGGGTTCAAATCATGATCCTTTTCTCTAGGGATCTCCAACCCAAGAAATGGTTGGCTGCCTTACTGTAGGGATCCAGCTCACCACCTTCCACCCCCTCCCGGTCACACCCACACCCATGCTCTTTCCCTCCTTCCCCTCCTTGTTTGCACAAAGACACTTCTGCAAACCAGAGGGTTAATGTTCAAACTCCAGATTGGATGCCGTCTCTTGTATGTCCACATCCGCTTGCCCTGTCCACTAAGAAATGAACGTCTTTCCAGAGTCTCCCATCAAACTTTGAGTTATTTAGAACACTGCCATGTCCATATATCTGAGGCTATACAGAAGAAAGGTAGGCAAAAATATTTTAAATGTGATCTTTGTGTTCTTGAGCAAACCACTTCATCTCCCCAAACCTTGTCTGTTTACCTATAAAATTGGAATAATTATGTAACGTGTCTTGGGATGGTATGACCCCTGTGAGGTACTCAGTATGATACTTGACACATTGGGGATGGTGGAAAAACGAGGCTATAAATACCAAATAAAAACGATTAATCATTTCCAAATAAACACACTGGGAATGGAGGGGATCTAGAAATGTCAGGCTGAGACTTGGCCCACTCCCGAAAGAGCAAATAGCTTTGGGACTGCACTGGAAGGGCAACATGCAAAATGGACTGTCTCCTTGGGCTAAGCTAGAAAGGAGACAGGACATACTCTAAAAGAGGACCTAAGAGATCAGAGGCTAAATAAATGAAATGAACCCAGGCAACAAGATCTAAGCTGAGACGAGAAGCAAAGGGGAGGCCTGGAGGTTGAAGCAGGAGGTCCAACTGAGGTTAGGGGGACCTGGAGCAATGACTGACTGGATGGGAGACAATGTTGGGTGAAGCTCAAGGATGCTGAGAAGAGTGACATTTGTATGCCAGAGAAAGGTGATCATGGGCGTGTGATCTATGGGAAGTCACTATGTAAAGGGTACAACTCCAGTTAAATGTAATGGTAGACAAGGTCACTGTTTGACAGAGTTCCATGTTCCTCTCTAGGGAAGAATTATACTTCTCAGCCTATTACATTCAGACGTGGCCATGAGATTGCTTTGTCCGTGTAATTTAAGCCACTTTGTAGAGGCTGTAAGAATCATGACATGCTTTGCCATTCTGTCTTTTCCCTCCACCTACATAGCTGACAGGGGCTGTCCCCTTGGTCTGGGTTTTGGAATGAGGAGAATGATCACTTTGGAGAAGACTCCTTAAGTGACCCATAATGAACATGTAGCAAAAAATAAATTTTGTTATTTTTTTTGTTACTGAAAATGTGTTTGTTTTTTAATCACAGCATTATCGGGCCCATCTTGACTGGTACAAATGCAGATTACTGGTTGGAAGCTAGTAATTAATGGTTATGCTTGGTTAGACTCATTTTAATATGGCAGGCAAAGTATGACAATGATGTTGTAAGAGAAAACAAGTAGGAAAGAATACAACTGTAATGTTTATTTAGGACAATTTGTAACAGAGAATGAAATACGTGGGTAAATTTGTTATTTCTGCTAATATGATAGCCAGTCAAAATAAATTAATAAATTAATTAATAGGAGGCCCAGCCTTCTTTATTCTCAAGTATCTTACAGTCTAATCAGGAAGTGAGAACAAATTCACACACATACACAAACACACACACACACATTACTTTCACTGGATAAAAACATATAAAAGGGTACAAATCTCACCACTGTAAGAGTTCAAAGTCTAGGGAGACCAAAGGTACAAGATGGCTGAATTTTGTTATTGTGATTGTATTATTATTTTAATTCTAATTAATATTTTATTGTTGCTTTTGTGGTGTTAGATATTAAGAAGATATAAAAAGAGTAGTTGTTGACTGGAGTTCCAAAAATAAGTTCCATTCCTCTTCTTTGTCGTATTTAGTTTCCTGAGCCAGGTAGTTTTTTAATGGACCATCCATGATGGGGGAAGGATAATTTGTTGTTTGATGTAAACAGATGACTTAGGGAAAGTTGGGGTTCTGGAGAAGGAGAAATATTTTGGAGGGGAAAAAAAAAGGTATAAGGAGCTGTAATCAGGTAGACAAAGAAGGCATGGACTTCATCTCTAGATGGAAATCAAGACAATGTTCCAGGAGTCAGCAAGAGCTCAACTCCAATCATAGAGGCTAATTTTCAAAGGCAGGACCAGAGAAGGGGTGACTGTTAATGACGAATGGCCCACTCTCCCATCCTGACTTGGTGTACAAATGTGGGCATGTGCAGGGAACGATAGAGATTTTTCTTCATCCTTTTCTCATTTGCAAATACAGCTTTTCTTGGCTTATACATTAGTAACCCATAGTCCACTGAATATTGTATTGGCATTTGACCCGAGCCCCTGATCGTATTCATGATACACAACACCAATTGCTAGGCTATTGGCAACACTAAATGTTCATTTTTCTCAATTGCCTCCATATCCATTTCTGAATTAAGAGAAATGTTGAGAACCAGAGCAAGGACCCTTCCTAGAAGTCATGCTGAAGGGCATTCTCATGAGGATGGAAGTAAATGAAAGTTGGTATCTTCTCTGCCTCAGGTTATTTTAAAGGTGCTATTCCTGAGCATTGAAAATGAAGAGCTGCCTTTTCACAAGCTCTTTGAAAAATTTTCCCAAATTAGTATTCAACCTCGACTAATTACCCATACAGCATTTTCACCTTGGTGTTAGTAATATACATTGTACCTCTTATTATTGCATTTGTTTATATATCATTCCTGCAAAATAAAGTTTATAAAAGACAAGTTTTTTTTAAGATTAAATGTGGTGTCTAGTTCTTCAACCAAGCAACCATTCTAAAAAGATTTTATTTTTCAAAATGTGAGCTAGTACATCCAGCCTTTTGTAGATCAGCAATGGGAAAAATTAATTATTAATACATAGTAACAGTGATATTCTGCTACCACTAATGACATATACGTCATAACTTTCTTCAAACGTTTCTGAAATCTAATGGGGTATAAATATAAATAAATGAACAAAGAATAGCAGTCAGTTAAATAAATAAATAAACAACATGTATTAAAATAGATGACATCTGAATGGTAGGGGAAAACGAGGGTAATAGTTTAGATTTTACTGCATTGCCTGTGATTACAAGAAATCACATTTGAAGTATACACAAGAGGTCTGAAGAACATCTAGAAGGATTAGCTTTACTTATGAGCAGAATAGACCACAGTCCTCAAGGGGAGTTTCAAGGTGTTCAAGGAAGCCCCTTGTTCTCAAAGAATTATCCACTATTTGCTGCTGGCCCCTAAGATGCCATCATGAGACTCATCGCCTGGGTTTCAAGCAAGGGTTTTGTTTCTTTTTTAATGGTTTGCCCATACTACTCTGATGGATTTTGGCAAGTGAAATTGCACATAGTTAAATGCACAACATGCGCACGTTTAAACAGTCAAATTGCTTGGAGAGGCTAATAATGTCAAATAGCGCTCCGGTGTGCAACCCTCACCTCTCAGGTCTCACCCCAGGTGGAAACAGATTTTAATGGTTGCTCTTTAGTTCTCTGGTAATTGTCTCATTAACAAACTGACCCCACACTTGTCTGTTTTGTTAATGCTGACACTCCCTATTCTTACCCTGCTGCCCTAGGTGACAGTCTGGGTCAATCTTCATGGCTGCCTCTCCCAGTAATGACACCAGGATTTCGGGCCCACAAGGGGCTGAACGGCTCCAGAAGGCAGTGGGAACACTCCCTTATCCCCAGACCTGGCACTTCTTCCTATTTGTGGCCCCACATCTCCTGCCTGACCTCAGTGTCCCCTGACGGGCAGACACCCTCTCCCAGCTGCAGCTTCCCCTGTCCACGGGTGTCTGAGCACGCCACCAATCATCCCTCCTCCATTCATTTCCTGTCCCAGAAATAGACCAAGCTCCTCTCTGCCTCTCGTTCCACTCTGCTGTCTCCGTCACTATGGGCTTTTATCCTGGTCGCTGTTCACTATCACTTTATTGGAGAAAAGAAGGGGAGAAAGAAAGAGAAGAGGCATGTATTTTCAATGGAAATTTCAGGCAGAGGTTCTCTAAGGAGGGTACAGTATATGCATGTTTCTAACGATGGGTCCATAGATTTAATCCAAGAGATCTGAAACACTTCCAAGTTTAAGCTTAAGGCTCTTCCCTCAAGGACTTAAAATGCCTAATCTTGGGGTAAGGATAGTTGTGTAATCACTATGTTATGGTCCTGAAACTAACACTACCATTGTCTGTCAACTGTATTTCAATTATAAATAAAATAAAATAAAATAAAATAAAATAAAATGCCTAATCTGGCCCATCAAGAAGGGGAAAAAGATACTTAACTGTATCATTTTCCAAATGTAGGCTTCATATGCCCTACCTCAGTCATTCATCATACAAGTTTCTTACTCAAAATACAGATTCTTGGCCTTACTGAATTAAAAATTGTGAGCCCGGGCCCCTCAATTCTGCATGGTTAACAAGCTCATGAGGTAATTTAATATCATATGTAATAGAAATACAGATGATGGAGACTATTCACATGCTATATATAAATATGTAATAGATACTATTTGCAGGCAAAATTATAGATGATAGGCTGCTAGCAAAGTTTGAAATGCAGGCTTGGAAGAGAAAGATGTACTCGTAATGTCCGCCTTTCTTTTCTAAAGATATAATTAATTAATTAGTTTAGAGAGAGTGAACAGGGGGAGGGGCAGAGAAAGAGGGAGAGAGAACCTCACGCAGACTCCCCTCTCAGCACGGAGCCAGATGTGGGGCTTGATCTCATTACCCCAAGATCATAACCTGAGCCAAAATCAAGCATCTAAGGTTTAACCCACTGAGCCGATCAGGTGCCTCTGGTGTCTGCCTCTTAAAATAATATGCTACCTGACTGGAACTTTTGATTGATCCCACTGGAATATTGGCATATATGTAAAGTTAAATGATTTTTCAAGCAGCAGTTGATTACATCATTCATAAGACATAGCATTAAGGCAGCTGGAATTTGTGCCCAGTGACCATAGATCATAAGTTCTGTTTATGACCATTTTTTTCATTCTTCAGTCTCCTTTCCATCATTTCCATAAGTTGAAATCTCAGAAGTTGAGATTGGTTTTTCCTTTTTTTTTTTTAACCAGCATTTTTTAAACTGCTTTGTACGATTAGTTTTGTCCTCTGGGTGTTTTCAAATTGATTTTTAGTGGTGAGATTTTTAGTTCCAGAATTTTGTCAGGTATGAAAGTCAGGCTAACAGGTCAGTAATTCTCAGGCTGATTCTATTTCATTTTCTAAATCATCTTAATGTTTTAATCTGCTCAAACCTCAAAGTGTTCATGCAGTAAAGGTCCCTTCTAAAGAGCAGCTGTTGAACAGAAAGAACAGTGCCGAAATGAGAGCATAAAAATGGAGAGGAATGGTGTGTCTAAAGCTCTAATCGGTACTTTATATGACATTTTAAAGGCATTAAGTATTTCAAAGTCATTAAGAAAATTGTTATTATTGTACAAGACATATAAAAAGAATAAATTCACCCACTAGGTTGTTCAGTTCTCGGTATGAATTTCTTTAGAACAGTGAAGAACCCATAGTAATGTTCTAATACCTTCATGCTGTAATGAGAATTAATATCTGAAAGTTTGCAAATATTGTCTCTAAATAGAACAGGGCTGGACATCAGCTTTTTCATGATGCATTTCCTTCCTTGATGCCCTATTGTTTTTGACTTAAAAGGAAAAAATGAACAAACTTGTTCATTTTATGGGGCAAGCCTTGTTGCTCGCAAATATTACATTCTATCAGTGTTTCCTTCCTTCCAAATGCATTTCCAATGGGTTGCAGCATTGTTTGATTCTCATTTTATTTCAAATACTACTCTGTTCCAGATTCATCAGCTACTAATTGAGCATTCAACATACCACAGAACGCATTCAAGAAAAAAAAAAAAATCAAACCAGGAGGCTGCCAATTTGCAGTTGGACTTTAACCTGCTTGCTTTTAATAATGCTTGAATATAGATCCTAATTTATGGGCTTCATGTGAATATTATTAAACCTTCCCTACCATTCCCTTGTGCTTTGAATGTTCATTGACCTGTGAAGATAGCTGAGTGGATAAATAAACTTATATGTAGACCTGGCAAATCAGAGGGATATTAGAACTAGAGCTCATCTTGATTTAAAAAACAACCTAACTTTATATTACATTATGTATCAATTTATTTTTTTAAACAAAGAAGACAGAAACATAGAAATAACCCATAAACCGACTCTCACTGCTTTTTATGAATTAAAAATGCAGGACCCGTTAATATGTATCAAAGTCTGCCTGTCTTTCCACCCTTAATTTCACAGTGGCTGGTGGTTACATGAGTTAAACATGGCTTGAGCCTCTAAGGGGTAAATGAGAGACTATGGAGAGAGAGGAACCAAAGGGGCAGGCACCAGGCAGAGGGGTGGACCAAGAGGGAAGAGGGCTGAGATATCAGTTCTGCTACTCCATTTTACTTTGTGTCCTTTTATCTAGCACTTCCCTAAAGACAGTGGTCAGCTATATCTCAGAGTTGCCACAAAGAGCAAGGAAGATCAATACTGCAAGTATTTATTTTTTTTTTTTTTGGATTTTTTTTTTTTTTTTTTTTTTTTTTTTTGCCTGAGACAATGAGAAGCCACAGATGACCTTGTGAGATCAAGTCCTGTAGAGAAATGAGGACATAATTCAGATGTCTGCTGGCTGAGCAGGGAGGAGGTGAGGGAGTGGAAAACAGTGGAGGGGCTCATCTGCCCAGAAGCTTGGTCAACTGCAGCTAGATGTGGAGCACCTCTGGGTCCTTCCCAGGGAGCCTCCCAGAATTATGCTGTGACAACCTGAACAAACGCAAGCAGACACAGACGTCTCCGTATCTGTCATCCTACCCCACCCAACACGGAACATATATATCTGATGCTGAGTGAATGAAACTAGTGAATGTTTCTTGACTACGTGAAAGAAAAATGGACACAAAGGAAGCAACTAGATTTTTATCAAGAATCTAGGGATGAACATGAGAAGAAACCCAGGTTTCTATTTTGAAGATTTTATCAAGAATCAATTTGATTTTGAGAATTAGACAAAGAACTACAGTAATGCTAATGCTAATAATAACAGCTTCATGTTGGTATAAAGCTTGATGGTTCATGAAGCAACTTTTTAAAAAAAATACTCATTGTCTGTTACTTTATGAAAAAATGCAGCATGGGAAGTTGTGGGAAGAACTGTAATCGAGAATATTCAAGAGTGAGACTTGAAATTAGAATATAGAGAAAGTTCTTAAAATAGATTTCTAGTACAATTGCCTTATGATGTGTGGCTACAAAGACTGAATTAACACCCAGTTGTAACCCTGGGATCAGAGTGTGCAAGAGGGGCAGAGCACGAAGTCATTCTATTCCCCGCAAATCCATGGGAGTCTGAGCTTTGCATAGCCTTGTGGAGCATTCTAGGTTCTCGATTTAAAGCTGGACCAGAAAGCAGAAATTTTGAGAAGAATTCAGAGGAAGAGGAAAAGAGTATTAAAGACTAAAGAACCAGGACCTACTGTAAGATGTTCAAGAAACTCAACATTCCACCAATCCTTATTTGCTGTTTCAGAAGTCACAGTGAGTCACGTAACAAGTGCATGGGGGGAATGGGCTCGCTCCCATCATTTCACTTACAACTACCTCATAAAAGCAACACCCAAACTTGGCTGCAGGATCTTCACCAAACATCCTTTGGTTTCCCTAGTTCGGTTTCCTCGGCGAAAGAGCATTCTCACAAAACTGTGTGGTGGTTCCTGACCGACTTTGCAACCAGGGTAGAATGAAAAGAAATACGCCATCCCATCGAGACTAAGTAAGCAACGGAGAAGTTAGTTTAAACAGAGGTTGTCAGAGTGGGGTATGGAATCTAATTCTCTGGAGAGTTTTAAAAATAGGCCAGACACTCGTCTCTGTGGCACGGCTTCAGCCTGCGGAGGAGCTGAGGGGCAGGCACAGCCTCTCATGTTCCCTTCCACCTCTACGAGTCTATAGGGTAAAACAATATCTGAGGAGGCCTCCTGGGCAGGGTGAGCTCACAGTAACTCCAGCTCCTGTCTAACTAGAGGGCTTTCTCACCCCATGGAATGAGAAGTATATAAGAACGGGTGGGGTCAGAATGTTCCCTGAGCCACCCTCTGTTGGCATTACCGAGACAGGTTGCTGCCTCCACCAGCGCTGTGGGCTGAAGAGCACCAAGGATACCAGTTAGTATTGAACGATAGTGCTCTGTTGGATTTCATTTGTTCCACTGCTCTGTGTGCATGCGTGTGTGTTTGTGTGTGTGTGAAAATACAGTCAGAGAAGCTCACTGGAAAGGAAATACGGTTAAAAATCTGGAAAACCTATGGGGAGAGAACCTTCCTATTTGAGTGAGGTTAGCTCCTAATGTCAAGCATTTGATTCTGACATTAGATCATAACATCTGGCATTTACATTTTCTTGGGTCTGAGGTCTAGCCAGAGTTGTTGTCTGTTGCTAGCAGATGGAAATTTTCCTCATAGACAATGAGCTCTCTCCCAGTCCCCTACAGCTACTGGGTAATGGCCGGCCTCTCGAAAGAGCCAAAGAGACAGCAAAGCTGACAGGCCTAGTCAGAGTGAGCTTTAAATATCGTGCACCCCATCATTTGGTGGGTGGGTGTTGTTGCTAACTGTGCTTCCACTTCAACAAAGAAAGTGGTGAGTTGCCAAAAAACAAGGATGTTCCATCTTAAGGACTGTGTTGAATTTTTTCCAGAGAAGCACTTTTTTTAAAAAAAAAAGATAAATTTTATCCTAAAACATTTTCCAAATTTATTTAGGCATTCTATCCAAGGAAAATAATTCAACTATTGTGCCATGTAACTAGAATTTGTAGAATTAGAACAACTTTCTCTCACTGAAGTTCTCTCTTTATTCATCAGTGGTCTCTGACAGCCTGGGTGGGGTGGGGGTACCTGTCAAGGTCACAGTCATGCAGGCCGGCCAAAGGATACACTGGACCTGGCTACCCACAGCCTAGCAAATGTACAAACAGGTGGTAAAAATGTGATTTTTAAAAAATTGTTCTTTCCTCTTTGCCTCCCATAATTACTGCTTTTCTGAAAGGTCAATTTTGTTTTTGTTTTTGTTTTTAGGAAAAAGGGCCTTCCCTTGGCTTCCCAAATACTATGTTGGTGCCCTTCCTTAGAAGTCTTCCCCTTAATTAAGTTGGCCCGAAGGTCACAAACCATAATCAATATGGAGGCCGGGTACTGCAAGGTGCTAATTGACATCCCCAAGGAGGAATAGTGTCAACAATCAATAGGGAAGAGGTGAGCATCGGTAGATTTATGGCTTTGATTTCGAAAAGGTACGGGAATGCCCAGTGATGTTCCCCCACCCTGTACTCCTTTCGAATGTTAATGCTTTCTTGAAGATGATTTCAGACACACTGCTAGGATACTGCCTCTACTCACTGAAGCAGAATCCTCTGAAGAGTTGCTGAGGCAGAACCAGAATCATGGCTCGCCACAAAGCAGCAGCCGTATTGGCCGCTAACGATGCCTCACACAGAAAGACGATGTTCCTTTAACTCGGGGGTTTTAATGGGAAGTTTCTAAGCCTGAAACAACGGCTTGAGATCTGGGGTGTGCCATTAGCTGCTTGCAGCTGCCACTGTCTCCTGCCTCAACCCAGCCTGGTCGGGAAGAATGGAAACTAAAGAGGCTTGTAACTACCTGTAACTGTTCCACCGGGAAATGGATCAAGTGTTTGTTCAGCCAGATTCAGGTACTTGACTGACACCGGGTCTTTGATGGGCTAATTAATGCTTTTCTCTAACTTTACGATGTATGCATGAGCGATAATCACAGAGATGCCTTTTGCATCCAAGTTCTGAATTTAGATCTACATGTCAGATGAAGTCTAATTAAACAGTTGCTAGGTAAAGTTAATAACGAGGGGGTGAAATGGAACGATGCCTTGATGTTTAAAGCATGCTTAAGTTTACAGTGCTACCGATACTGGAAAAGGAGTAGTAAAACAGGCTCTTTTCTTTGCTAAGCTGCAGTAAATTATTCCTGAAAGCTATCTGCCCATTATAGTAATTCTTCCATTCACCCGAAACATCAAACCTTCCAAAATGTTATGGGGATGTTTTAATTTGTTCACAAAGGATCACAACTTAACTACTCCTAATGATAACGCTGACTGTCCCTGGTGTCCCTGGGTGGTCAGCACGGTGCAGCCCCAGTCTTTTGAGGTATCAGCAAGCACTGTTTTTCACTAGGAAACATGCAAGGACAGAGAAGGCAAACCGGGGATTCTAGTAAGGTTTATCGTTTGAAGAGAAAAGTTCCAGTTTGCTAATGGTGCCTTTTGGGACCCCCAGTTCCTGATTGGGCACTCACGTGGGGTTTTCCTGTTCTGAGCAAGGCTGCAGACTTCCCCTGCAGTCCCTTTAAAACTCTTCTAGCAAGTGTTGGGAGGAAGATGAAGATGGGGAAGAAGTAAAGAGAAGGGTAGGGCTCAGACTGAAGAGAAAGGTCTCCTG